>NC_142288.1:4450000-6955662 GCF_965620075.1 Prunus avium
ACAAAGTTTTTCTCCTGGCATCGAACCAATACTTTTTCCAAATTACTCAAGCAATTATCAAAAGAATCACCGAAAACAGATATATCATCCATGAAAACTTCAAGAAATTGCTCAACCATATCACTGAAAATACTGATCATGCATCTTTGAAAAGTAGCAGGAGCATTACATAATCCGAAAGGCATTCTACGAAAAGCAAAAGTACCAAAAGGACATGTAAAAGTAGTTTTTTCTTGATCTTCAATGGCAATTTCAATTTGATAATAGCCTGAGTATCCATCTAGGAAACAATAAAATTCATGACCGGCTACCCTTTCTAAGATTTGATCAATAAAAGGTAAAGGGAAATGGTCTTTTCTAGTTGCAGAATTTAGCTTTCTATAATCAATGCACATGCGCCAACTTGAAACAACTCTAGTAGGTATCAATTCATTCTTATCATTTTTAACCACAGTTATGCCAGATTTCTTAGGTACAACTTGAGTAGGACTTACCCATTTACTATCAGAGATGGAATAAATAATACCTGCATCTATTAATTTCAACACCTCAGTTTTAACAACATCTTTCATGATTGGGTTTAACCTACGCTGTGCCTCCCTGGAAGACTTGGCTTCATCCTCTAAAAATATTTTATGAGTACAAACAAGAGGACTAATTCCCTTAATGTCAGCAAGAGTCCAACCAATGGCAGATCTATGAGAATTCAACACATTAAGTAACTTACCTTCTTGCAAAGAGTCAAGTTCAGAAGATATTACCACTGGAAAAGTGTTGTTGGCCCCCAAGAATGCATGTTTAAGTCCCATGGGTAAAGGCTTCAATTCTAGATTAGGAACTTCCACATTTGATGGCAATGTCTTTTCCTTCCGAGGTGGAAGCTTCTCAAACCTTGGCGTCCATTTATCAACCTGCAAGGAATTAAATAATGAATTAAGATAAGCAATTTCCGGATCCTCAAGTAATTCAGATTCTTTAGAATTCAATAAAAGATCCTCTAAAGGTTCAGAAATACTGGTCTTCTCAAATTGATCTTGCACAAGAGCTTCAATCAAGTTCACCACTGCACAATCATCATCTTCATAAGGTCGCCTGAAAACATTAAAAATGTTAATTTCCAATGTCATGTTACCAAAACTGAGTTTCATTACCCCACTTCTGCAACTAATGTGTGCGTCACATGTAGCAAGGAAGGGACGCCCTAAAATGACAGGAATTTCATTTTCAGAATGCAAAACAGGTTGTGTATCTAAAACAACAAAGTCAACAGGGTAGTAAAATTTGTCCACTTGGACCAACACATCCTCAATTACCCCTCTCGGCACTCGTACAGAACGATCAGCAAGTTGCAACTTCATTGTTGTGGGCTTCAATTCACCAAGACCTAACTGCAAATATACTGAATATGGCAATAAATTTACACTAGCCCCCAAATCAAGCAAAGCACAATTGATGTAATTTTTTCCAATTACACATGAAAGAGTAGGACTTCCTGGATCTTTGTATTTAGGAGGGACCTTATGTTGCAATAATGCACTCACATGTTCAGTCAAAAATGCTGTTTTCTTCACCTGATGCTTTCTTTTAAATGTGCACAGATCTTTTAAAAATTTAGCATATGAAGGGATCTGTTTAATAGCATCTAACAAAGGAATATTAACTTTGACTTCTTTAAAGACATCCAAAATTTCAGAATTTTGATTCAATTTCTTTGGAGGATTTAAAGCTTGAGGAAAAGGAGCAGGAAAATGATATTCATTTGATTCATTCAAGTTGGACATGTTAAGTTTATCATTATTCTTAGATTTTTCAACTTCCTTCGGTGAAGGTGTGTTATCAATTATTTTACCACTTCTAAGAGCAATGACAGACTTAGCATGTTCAATTGAGGTTTCACACGAATTAACATTCTTTGGATTTGGTTGAGTTTGAGAAGGAAATTTTCCTTTTTCATTTATTGCAAAAGAATTTGTCAATTTAGAAATTTGGCTTTTAATTTCTTTATTTTCTTCAACCATTTGACCAAACAAGGTATCATACCTTTGATTTTGCTTCTGTTGTTCCTGCATAAATGCTTGAAGAGTATCGCTCAAAGAAGGTCTAGCATTAAATGTATTAGTTGCAGGAAACTGATGATTGAAAGAATTTCTATCACTTACCTGAGGTTGTGAATCATTGCTCCAACGAAAGTTTGGATGATTCCTTGTTGCTGGATTGTAAGTGTTGGAAAAAGGAGAATACTGTTGTTTGAAGTTTCCAACAGTAGCACAACGCTCCTCATAAGCTCCTTTCATTTCCTGAAAAATTGGGCAGTTTTTAACAGTATGACCAATCTCATAACAAGAATCACATACTTGATTAACATCAGCTTGAAAAACAGGTTGAGGCAAATTTGATTTTTCCGTTTTCAAAGCAGCTATCTCTTTAGTCAAAACCTCAAATTTTAATTTCCAATCATCTTCTTCTTTTAATTGGTAAATTCCTTTATTAGTAGAAGATGTGACAATTCTTGAACGATCAGTGGTTTCAACTAGACTGGGGACAGTCCATTGATGAGCTTTTTCAGCAATTTCATCCAAAAATTCTAGGGCATCATCAGGGTCTTTTTGCATAAAATTTCCATTACACATAGACTCAACAAATTGGCGATCACGAGGGAGAAGTCCCTCATAGATATAACTAGCAAGACGCCAGTTTTCAAAGCCATGGTGTGGGCACAAATTCAAAAGCTCTTTAAATTTTTCCCAAGTTTGGTACAAAGTTTCATTTTCTTTTTGAGAGAAATTTGAGATTCTTTTCTTAAGAGCAATTGTCTTGTGATTTGGAAAATATTTGTTAAAAAATGCTTGAGTCATTTCCCCCCAAGAACCTATGGATCTAGCCCTTAATGAATACAACCAACTTTTAGCCTTTTCTTTTAAGGAAAAAGGAAAAAATTTCAACCTTATGAAATTAATCCTATCAAGTTGAACATTGTAAAAAGTGCCAATAGCCTCTTCAAATTCCCTAACATGCACATAAGGATTTTCACTTTCCATGCCATGAAAAATGGGAAGCAGTTGAATCATTCCAGGTTTGAAATCATAATTTGGCATGTTAGGTGGAAACATGATGCATGAAGGTTTTGGTGCACGAATAGGATGCAAAAATGTATCTAAAGTTCTAGGTGCAACTACTTCTCTTATTTCATCATTCACAATCTGAGCATTAACCATTTGTTCATTATTCGCAATTTCTTGTTCATTATTCGCAATTTCTTGTTCATCATTCACAATTGCTGCCATGCTTTCAGATTTGTTGAATATTTCAGTTGAAGAAGTTGAAGCAGAATGTTCTAAATTAACAGTTTCAGACTTTTTGACAAACCTTCCTAGATGATCTCTAGGTCGCATAAAGTAAATAAATAAATATATAAAAAAACAAAAACAAAAATAAAATAAAACAAAAAATTAAAAAAAAAAAAATTATTAACAATAAGATGAAAGTTGGAAAGAGTGTACCATATGTGAAGAATTTCACATAACCAGCAAACCTCTGACCAAGGGGATCTCTGTACTCTTTGACCAGCCGCTCCCCGGCAACGGCGCCAATTTGTTCGCACCACTTTGCAAAACCCAAGGGAGGTGTCGTATAGTAGTGTAGCTCGGAAGTCCGAGTGTCGTATCCACAGAGAGCAGTGTAAAGAAAATAACAGAGATGAAAAAGAACAAGTGTGATTGAGAGGTTGATTTATGCAAGATTTGATTTAAAGAAAATTTAATTGATTAAAACACTAAGGCATTGGGTTTCCACTTTTAACATAAGCATGCAACTCTTAATAATTTGATCCACAAAATATTTTCCTTTGTTCAAAATAATTAAAGCTCTTTTTAATTTCCTTTAGAAGTATTCTAAGCATAACTTGTACCATTAGCAACAAACTATCAAAAACTTGGGCAACATCATAATATGGTGGGAGGAGTCATTTGGTGAGTTTTGAGTGAAATCCAATCGCTAGAAGTATGGAATACACCAACCACTCCAATTAGGAACGAACTGCCGTTGAAATTGAATTGTCCAATTTGGAACACCTATTGATTTCGGATCGAGCCCAAAACTTGGGCAACATCATAATATGGTGGGAGGAGTCATGTGGTTAGTTTTGACTGAAATCCAAACGCTAGAAGTATGGAATACACCAGCCACTCTAATTAGGAACGAACTGCCGTTGAACTTGAATTGTCCAATTTCTCACACCTATTGATTTCGGATCGAGCCCAAAACTTGGGCAACATCATAATATGGTGGGAGGAGTCATTTGTTTAGTTTTGAGTGAAATCCAATCGCTAGAAGTATGGAATACACCAACCACTCCAATTAGGAACGAACTGCGGTCGAACTTGAATTGTCCAATTTCTCACACCTATTGATCTCGGATCGAGCCCCAAACTTGGGCAAAATCATAATATGGTGGGAGGAGTCATTTGGTGAGTTTTGAGTGAAATCCAATCGCTAGAAGTATGGAATACACCAACCACTCCAATTAGGAACGAACTGCCGTTGAACTTGAATTGTCCAATTTCTCACACCTATTGATTTCGGATCGAGCCCAAAACTTGGGCAACATCATAATATGGTGGGAGGAGTCATTTGGTGAGTTTTGAGTGAAATCCAATCGCTAGAAGTATGGAATACACCAACCACTCCAATTAGGAACGAACAGCCGTTGAATTTAAATTGTCCAATTTGGAAAACATATTAATTTTGGATCGAGCCCGAAACTTGGGCAACATCGTAATATGGTGGGAGGAGTCATTTGGTGAGTTTTGAGTGAAATCCAATCGCTAGAAGTATGGAATACACCAACCACTCCAATTAGGAACGAACTGCCGTTGAACTTGAATTGTCCAATTTGGAACTCCTATTGATTTTGGCTCGAGCCCCAAACTTGGGCAACATCGTAATATGGTGGGAGGAGTCATTTGGTGGGTTTTGAGTGAAATCCAATCGCTAGAGGTTTGGAATACACCAACCACTCCAATTAGGAACGAACTGCCGTTGAAATTGAATTGTCCAATTTGGAACACCTATTGATTTCGGATCGGGCCCAAAACTTGGGCAACATCATCATATGGTGGGAGGAGTCATTTGGTTAGTTTTGAGTGAAATCCAATCGCTAGAAGTATGGAATACACCAACCACTCCAATTAGGAACGAACTGCCGTTGAAATTGAATTGTCCAATTTGGAACACCTATTGATTTCGGATCAAGCCCAAACCTTGGGCAACATCATAATATGGTGGGAGGAGTCATTTGGTGAGTTTTGAGGGAAATCCAATCGCTAGAAGTATGGAATACACCAACCACTCCCATTAGGAACGAACTGCCGTTGAACTTGAATTGTCCAATTTCTAATACCTATTGATTTCGGATCAAACCCTAAACTTGTGCAACATCATAATATGGTGGGAGGAGTCATTTGGAGAGTTTTGAGTGAAATCCAATCGCTAGAAGTATGGAATACACCAACCACTCCAATTAGGAACGAACTGCCGTTGAACTTGAATTGTCCAATTTGGAACACCTATTGATTTCGGATCGAGCCCAAAACTTGGGCAACATCATAATATGGTGGGAGGAGTCATTTGGTGAGTTTTGAGTGAAATCCAATGGCTAGATGTATGGAATACACCAACCACTCCAATTAGGAACGAACTGCCGTTGAACTTGAATTGTCCAATTTCTCACACCTATTAATTTCGGATCGAGCCCCAAACTTGGGCAACATCATAATATGGTGGGAGGAGTCATTTGGTGAGTTTTGAATGAAATCCAAATGCTAGAAGTATGGAATACACCAACCACTCCAATTAGGAACGAACTGCCGTTGAACTTGAATTGTCCAATTTCTCACACCTATTGATTTCGGATCGAGCCCAAAACTTGGGCAAAGTCATAATATGGTGGGATGAGTCATTTGGTGAGTTTTGAGAGAAATCCAATCGCTAGAAGTGTGGAATACACCAACCACTCCAATTAGGAACGAACTACCGTTGAACTTGAATTGTCCAATTTCTCACACCTATTGATTTCGGATCGAGCCCAAAACTTGGGCAACATCATAATATGGTGGGAGGAGTCATTTGGTGAGTGTTGAGTGAAATCCAATCGCTAGAAGTATGGAATACACCAACCACTCCAATTAGGAACGAACTGCCGTTGAACTTGAATTGTCCAATTTGGAACACCTATTGATTTCGGATCGAGCCCAAAACTTGGGGAACATCATAATATGGTGGGAGGAGTCATTTGGTGAGTTTTGAGTGAAATCCAATCGCAAGAAGTATGGAATACACGAACCACTCGAATTAGGAACGAACTGCCATTGAACTTGAATTGTCCAATTTGGAACACCTATTGATTTCGGATCGAGCCCAAAACTTGGGCATCATCATAATTGATCGGTTCATAATTGTATATCATTTTGTACCCTTCTAGCTTATGATTTGGTTATGTTATTGAGTTCAACTTGTGCTTTTAATCCATTTTCTGTTTTGATAAGTCAATAATTTCATACACTTGCTTGCCTTCTTTACTTGGTGATTTTGCTTAGTTTCTCTTTATTTTGAGTCACTTACCTCTATTTGTGTGTTTTGTAGGTTACGATAGCAAGAGATCACATTTGATGCAATCCATGCATGTTAAGGGCTGATTGGCAAAGAGCAAGAGCTTAAAGACAAAACCAAAGTTGGGCCACACTCCTTGTCAGTCCAGTTTCGTAAGTCACCTTGCAGGTCTCATTTCGGCAATCTGCACAACTCGGATGAGGAGATATTCTTCATAGAAGTTGTTCAATTGGGTGTCTAGTATAACATATCCAAAATTCAGCCCAAGTGAACATATGTGGAGTCCTTAGCCCGTCCAACACTGAACCATGCTCAGGAGGATTTGCAGCTGCCAGCTTTGAGCCTTGTCTCCTCCTTTAAGCCATGTGCCTCACCCATGCTGCAACTGACTTTGGATCCAACATAATGAGTGAAGTGGGGAGGCATTCCAGCTATGAAAGTCTAAAGGATCAAGTTGGTACATGCTGGAGTTATTATAGAGAAAGCATGTGCATGCATGTAAAGCATAAATGAAATGAAGTCAATTCCAGTCTCTGTTCGGCAGCCAAATTGCAAGGCCCAAAACGCATACTTCTACTGTTCCGATGGGTATACTTTCTTCATAAACGTTGTTCCAATGGGTGTCCACTATAACATATCCCAATTTGAGCCCCATTGGATAAGTTTTGAAACCTTTGGCCTTCCTACACCAAGTCTGGTTCAGAAGACTCGTTTTTGTTCAACAACCAAAAGAAGACCACATGGGTTGGCAGCAAAGGCAGCCACAATTGATCACCTTTGATCCCATGTGAAGAAAGCTTGAGGTGCAGCAAAAGAAGTATGGGATGAGATTGATTCCAACCACACTAACATAGACAAGATGAAGTGTGAGTTATGGGTTGTATTAAAAGAGGAATTGTGGTGTTGGATTTCATCATGTTGTTCCTCCCTCTTAGCCCTATAAATAGAGAAGCCTTCAAGCTTCAAAACACACCCCAAGGGGGGGAGCTCTCAAACACTTCTCTAGAGCTCCCTTCCCTTCTCTCCCTCAAATTCTCTTAGTTTCCTTTCAAGTTGTCAATTGTTGTAACAAATTGATTTTTCTAAATTTTCCTTCAAGTTTTCAAGTTCTACTTTAATTTTATTTGTAATGTACATTCTTTCTTAAGTATTCAAGTTTAATTAGTTTCCAAGTTTCAATTATGGTTTTTGTTCTTATTCATTATGCTTATAAGTTAATATGCTAGTTTGAATGATTGATCACCATTTAGGCTTGCATGTTAGCTATCTTGGTTTGAATTAAGAGTAGACACCATGCTTTAATTCGAATTGAACTATGAATAGGAAGAGTATGTATGGACATTCGACAACAGGGATTAGATACATGCTTGGTTGTTTAAATTGTTCTTCTATGCTTAATGGGTTCCTAATGCTTAGTTTTAGGTTAGACAACAAATGATCAAATTAGGGAATTAGGAACACAAGGTTATGACAAAACACCATGGCTTAATCATACTTTAGCTAGAATCAATCCGTTAATCTAATTGAACTTGGGAAATTATTTGCTTGAGTTATTTAGTTTTTTTTCTTGTTTTATTTATTTTCTTTTTCATTTCTGTTTTATGTAGGGGAAATCAATTGGATCATTCAATCACCAATCCTCGTGGGATCGCCCTCGCACTTACATATGCTATACTACCAAACGGCTCGTGCACTTGCGAGTATCACAAGTTGAGGATGCAGCTGAATCCATTTTGGTGCAGCTGAATCGACGCAACAATAATATGTTGGGAGGAGTCATTTGGTGAGTTTTGAGTGAAATCCAATCGCTAGACGTATGGAATACACCAACCACTCCAATTAGGAACGAAATGCTGTTGAAATTGAATTGACCAATTTCTCACACCTATTGATTTCGGGTGGAGCCCAAAACTTGGGCAACATCATAATATGGTGGGAGGAGTCATTTGGTGAGTTTTGAGTGAAATCCAATCGCTAGAAGTATGGAATTCACCAACCACTCCAATTAGGAACGAACTGTCGTTGAACTTGAATTGTCCAATTTCGAACAACTATTGATTTCGGATCGAGCCCAAAACTTGGGCAACATCATAATATCTGGGAGGAGTCATTTGGTGAGTTTTGAGTGAACTCCAATCGCTAGAAGTATGGAATACACCAACCACTCTAATTAGGAACGAACTGCCGTTGAACTTGAATTGTCCAATTTCTCACACCTATAGATTTCGGATCGAGCCCAAAACTTGGGCAACATCATAATATGGTGGGAGGAGTCATTTGGTGAGTTTTGAGTGAAATCCAATCGCAAGAAGTATGGAATTCACCAACCACTCCAATTAGGAACGAACTGCCGTTGAACTTGAATTGTCCAATTTCGAACACCTATTGATTTCGGATCGAGCCCACAACTTGGGCAACATCATAATATGGTGGGAGGAGTCATTTGGTGAGTTTTGAGTGAAATCCAATCGCTAGAAGTGTGGAATACACCAACCACTCCAATTAGGAACGAACTGCTGTTGAACTTGAATTGTCAAATTTGGAACACCTATTGATTTCAGATCGAGCCCAAAACTTGGGCAAGATCATAATATGGTGGGAGGAGTCATTTGGTGAGTTTTGAGTGAAATCCAATCGCTAGAAGTATGGAATAAACTAACGACTCCAATTAGGAACGAACTGCCGTTGAACTTGAATTGTCCAATTTCTCACACCTTCTGATTTCGGATCGAGCCCAAAACTTGGGCAACAAGATAATATGGTGGGAGGAGTCAATTGGTGAGTTTTGAGTGAAATCCAATTGCTAGAAGTTTGGAATACACCAACCACTCCAATTAGGAACGAACTGCTGTTGAACTTGAATTGTCCAATTTCTCACACCTGTTGATTTCAGATCGAGCCCAAAACTTGGGCAACATCATAATATGGTGGGAGGAGTCATTTGGTGAGTTTTGAGTAAAATCCAATCGCTAGAAGTACGGAATACACCAACCACTCCAATTAGGAACGAACTGCCGTTGAACTTGAATTGTCCAATCTGGAACACCTATTGGTTTCTGTTGTTAATAATATGTTAACTCGCAATTGTACGGGGCAATTAGTAGTATAGCAAGACAAGTACGAGGTCGTACCCACGAAGACTGAGAAGTTCAAATTAGTTATGTACTTTAGATTACCAAATTCAAGAAGTTAGGAAGTTAAATCTAAAACAGAATTTAAAGCAAGAGTGAGTTTGAAAACAAATGCAGCAAGATTAAAATGAACTTTGAAGTGAGAATGCTTGTGATTATAGAAAGAAATGAACAAACTGAAATTGCAACGGAAAGCAAGTAAACAAAAGTAACAAAGGGTGGTTTTGAAAGTTAAAACACAGGTTTGGAGACTAGGGCATTCGATTCACCATAACAATTCAATTCTGGGTTATAAAGATTCAAGTAACAAGTCTAATTCAGATTCAAAGATTGATTCTAGCTAAAGTATGATTAGGCCATGGTGTTTGGTCCTAACCTTGTGTTCCTAATTCCCTAATTTGATCATTTGTTGTCTAACCTAAAATTAAGCATTAGGAACCCATTAAGCATAGAAGAACATTTTAAACAACCAAGTATGTATCTAATCCCTGTTGTCGAATGTCCATACATACTCTTCCTATTCATAGTTCAATTCGAATTAAAGCATGGTGTATACTCTTAATTCAAACCAAGATAGTTAACAAACAAGTTCTAATGGTGATCAATCATTCAAACAAGCATGTTAACTTATAAGCATAATGAATAAGAACATGAATCATGAATCAAACTTGAAACTCCAAACTTATAAACCCAGAATATTCATGTTAGGTTACATCGAAGCCCTAGTTATGGATTTAGCTACTCATAATGGAAAAGAGACTTGAACAGAAATGAGAAAACATAATGAATGCAATAAGAGTAGAAAAACCCTTTTTCTGAAGTTCTTGTGGTGTCCAAGGCTTCTCCAAGTGCTTCTCCACTTCTAATGCTTCTCCAAGAGCTTCCCCACTTCTAGAAAGATGTATGAAGGATATGGAGGTGATTTGGGATGAGTTTGAGTGAGTGGTGATGGCTAAGGAAGATGAAATTCGTAGGGAAATGGAATAGAAGTTTGCTGGAGTTGTTTTGGTGATTGTTGGAGTGTTTGGGATTGTGAGAGTGTTTGAGGATGGTTGGAGTGAATTGTGGGGGTTGTGAATCTCAGGATTTGTTGTGTCTTGAATGTGGAATGGATGTGGTATTTATAGGGAGAGGGGAGTGATAAATCTGAATTCAATATGGCTAATGCATACAACACTTGCATTATAAAAGATGAATTGGTTGATGCACTTCACTAATGCATACAACACTTGCATTATAAAATCTGAATTGGTTGATGCACTTCAGCAATAAATCCCACCAGCAGCCCTAGCTCATCTTCATGTCACCATGACCAAGCCTCCAACCAGCTACAATAGCTCATGCCTAGCTCACCATGACCAAGCTTCCAACCAGCTCATCCTAAGGTCAGCATGACCAGCAACTTCAAGGGCTTACAACTTGGGCTAGGCTGAATCAAATGAAGACTTTAAGATGTCCATTGTGAAGTTCAGAATGTGTATGATCCAACCACACAAGTATTGGCCCAATCCAAGCTCGGAGGAGGAAGTTAAGGCCGAAACAAATTGCTAACTCAGTTTGCTCGCTGACAAAATCCATCCTGAGCATGGTTCTGTGTTTGCTAGGTGACGGACTCCAGATTTATCCAATGGGGCTGAATTTTGGATATGTTATAGTACACACCCATTGGAACAACTTTCATGAAGACTGTTGCCTCATCCGAGCTATGTAGGTTGCTGAAACGAAGCTTGCAATATGACCTACGGAACTGGACTGGCAGGGGGCTGTAGCCAAAATGAGTTTGTCTTTAAGCTCTTCTTCTCTTCATCCAAATTAGGCCTTAACATGCATGAATTGCATGAATTATGCTCTCTTGCTCTTTTGGCCTACAAAACACACAAAGGGAGGCAAATAACTCAAAATTATAAGAAACTAAGCAAAAGAAGTAAGTAAATTGGGCATGTATATGTATGAAATTATGAGCTTAACAGTTTCGGATCGAGCCCAAATCTTGGGCAACAGCATAATATGGTGGGAGGAGTGATTTGGTGAGTTTTAAGGGAAATCCAATCGCTAGAAGTATGGAATACACCAACCACTCCAATTAGGAAGGAACTGCCGTTGAACTTGAATTGTCCAATTTGGAACACCTATTGATTTCGGATCGAGCCCAAAACTTGGGCAACATCATAATATGGTGGGAGGAGTCATTTGGCGAGTTTTGAGTGAAATCCAATCGCTAGAAGTACGGAATACACCAACCACTCCAATTAGGAACGAACTACCGTTGAATTTGAATTGTCCAATTTGGAACACCTATTGATTTCGAATCGAGCCCAAAACTTGGGCAACATCATAATATGGTGGGAGGAGTCATTCGGTGTGTTTTGAGTGAAATCCAATCGCAAGAAGTATGGAATACAGCAACCACTCCAATTAGGAACGAACTGCCGTTGAACTTGAATTGTCCAATTTGGAACACCTATTGATTTCGGATCGAGCCCAAAACTTTGGCAACATCATAATATGGTGGGAGGAGTCATTTGGTGAGTTTTGAGTGAAATCCAATCGCTAGACGTATGGAATACACCAACCACTCCAATTAGGAACGAAATGCTGTTGAAATTGAATTGACCAATTTCTCACACCTATTGATTTCGGGTCGAGCCCAAAACTTGGGCAACATCATAATATGGTGGGAGGAGTCATTTGGTGAGTTTTGAGTGAAATCCAATCGCTAGAAGTATGGAATTCACCAACCACTCCAATTAGGAACGAACTGCCGTTGAACTTGAATTGTCCAATTTCGAACACCTGTTGATTTCGGATCGAGCCCAAAACTTGGGCAACATCATAATATCTGGGAGGAGTCATTTGGTGAGTTTTGAGTGAACTCCAATCGCTAGAAGTATGGAATACACCAACCACTCTAATTAGGAACGAACTGCCGTTGAACTTGAATTGTCCAATTTCTCACACCTATAGATTTCGGATCGAGCCCAAAACTTGGGCAACATCATAATATGGTGGGAGGAGTCATTTGGTGAGTTTTGAGTGAAATCCAATCGCAAGAAGTATGGAATTCACCAACCACTCCAATTAGGAAGGAACTGCCGTTGAACTTGAATTGTCCAATTTCGAACACCTATTGATTTCGGATCGAGCCCAAAACTTGGGCAACATCATAATATGGTGGGAGGAGTCATTTGGTGAGTTTTGAGTGAAATCCAATCGCTAGAACTGTGGAATACACCAACCACTCCAATTAGGAACGAACTGCCGTTGAACTTGAATTGTCAAATTTGGAACACCTATTGATTTCAGATCGAGCCCAAAACTTGGGCAAGATCATAATATGGTGGGAGGAGTCATTTGGTGAGTTTTGAGTGAAATCCAATCGCTAGAAGTATGGAATAAACTAACGACTCCAATTAGGAACGAACTGCCGTTGAACTTGAATTGTCCAATTTCTCACACCTTCTGATTTCGGATCGAGCCCAAAACTTGGGCAACATGATAATATGGTGGGAGGAGTCAATTGGTGAGTTTTGAGTGAAATCCAATTGCTAGAAGTTTGGAATACACCAACCACTCCAATTAGGAACGAACTGCTGTTGAACTTGAATTGTCCAATTTCTCACACCTGTTGATTTCAGATCGAGCCCAAAACTTGGGCAACATCATAATATGGTGGGAGGAGTCATTTGGTGAGTTTTGAGAGAAATCCAATCGCTAGAAGTATGGAATACACCAACCACTCCAATTAGGAACGAACTGCCGTTGAACTTTAATTGTCCAATTTCTCACACCTATTGATTTCGGATCGAGCCAAAAACTTGGGCAACATCATAACATGGTGGGAGGAGTCATTTGGTGAGTTTTGAGAGAAATCCAATCGCTAGAAGTATGGAATACACCAACCACTCCAATTAGGAACGAACTGCCGTCGAACTTGAATTGTCCAATTTCTCACACCTATTGATTTCGGATCGAGCCCAAAACTTGGGCAACATGATAATATGGTGGGAGGAGTCATTTGGTGAGTTTGGAGTGAAATCCAATCGCTAGAAGTATGGAATACACCAACCACTCCAACTAGGAACTTGAATTGTCCAATTTCTCACACCTATTGATTTCGGTTCGAAGCCAAAACTTGGGCAACATCATAATATGGTGGGAGGTGTCATTTGGTGAGTTTTGAGTGAAATCCAATCGCTAGAAGTATGGAATACACCAACCACTCCAATTAGGAACGAACTGCCGTTGAACTTGAATTGCCCAGTTTGGAACACCTATTGATTTCGGATCGAGCCCAAAACTTGGGCAACATCATAATATGGTGGGAGGAGTCAATTGGTGAGTTTTGAGTGAAATCCAATCGCTAGAAGTATGGAATACACCAACCACTCCAATTAGGAACGAACTGCCGTTGAACTTGAATTTCCCAATTTCTCACACCTATTGATTTCGGATCGAGCCCAAAACTTGGGCAACATCATAATATCGTGGGAGGAGTCATTTGGTGAGTTTTGAGTGAAATCCAATCGCTAGAAGTATGGAATACACCAACCACTCCAATTAGGAACGAACTGCCGTTGAACTTGAATTGTCCAATTTCTCACACCTATTGATTTCGGATCGAGCCCAAAACTTGGGCAACATCATAATATGGTGGGAGGAGTCATTTTGTGAGTTTTGAGTGAAATCCAATCGCTAGAAGTACGGAATACACCAACCACTCCAATTAGGGACGAACTGTCGTTCAAATTAAATTGACCAATTTCTCACACCTATTGATTTGGGATCGAGCCCAAAACTTGGGCAACATCATCATATGGTGGGCGTAGTCATTTGGTGAGTTTTGAGTGAAATCCAATCGCTAGAAGTATGGAATAAACTAACCACTCCAATTAGGAACGAACTGCCGTTGAACTTGAATTGTCAAATTTGGAACACCTATTGATTTCGAATCGAGCCCAAAACTTGGGCAACATCATAATATGGTGGGAGGAGTCATTCGGTGTGTTTTGAGTGAAATCCAATCGCAAGAAGTATGGAATACAGCAACCACTCCAATTAGGAACGAACTGCCGTTGAACTTGAATTGTCCAATTTGGAACACCTATTGATTTCGGATCGAGCCCAAAACTTTGGCAACATCATAATATGGTGGGTGGAGTCATTTGGTGAGTTTTGAGTGAAATCCAATCGCTAGATGTATGGAATACACCAACCACTCCAATTAGGAACGAAATGCTGTTGAAATTGAATTGACCAATTTCTCACACCTATTGATTTCGGGTCGAGCCCAAAACTTGGGCAACATCATAATATGGTGGGAGGAGTCATTTGGTGAGTTTTGAGTGAAATCCAATCGCTAGAAGTATGGAATTCACCAACCACTCCAATTAGGAACGAACTGCCGTAGAACTTGAATTGTCCAATTTCGAACACCTATTGATTTCGGATCGAGCCCAAAACTTGGGCAACATCATAATATGGTGGGAGGAGTCATTTGGTGAGTTTTGAGTGAAATCCAATCGCTAGAAGTGTGGAATACACCAACCACTCCAATTAGGAACGAACTGCCGTTGAACTTGAATTGTCAAATTTGGAACACCTATTGATTTCAGATCAAGCCCAAAACTTGGGCAAGATCATAATATGGTGGGAGGAGTCATTTGGTGAGTTTTGAGTGAAATCCAATCGCTAGAAGTATGGAATAAACTAACGACTCCAATTAGGAACGAACTGCCGTTGAACTTGAATTGTCCAATTTCTCACACCTATTGATTTCGGATCGAGCCCAAAACTTGGGCAACATCATAATATGGTGGGAGGAGTCATTTTGTGAGTTTTGAGTGAAATCCAATCGCTAGAAGTACGGAATACACCAACCACTCCAATTAGGGACGAACTGTCGTTCAAATTAAATTGACCAATTTCTCACACCTATTGATTTGGGATCGAGCCCAAAACTTGGGAAACATCATCATATGGTGGGCGTAGTCATTTGGTGAGTTTTGAGTGAAATCCAATCGCTAGAAGTATGGAATAAACTAACCACTCCAATTAGGAACGAACTGCCGTTGAACTTGAATTGTCAAATTTGGAACACCTATTGATTTGGGATCGAGCCCAAAACTTGGGCAACATCATAATATGGTGGGAGGAGTCATTTGGTGAGTTTTGAGTGAAATCCTATCGCTAGAAGTATGGAATTCACCAACCACTCCAATTAGGAACGAACTGCCGTCGAACTTGAATTGTCCAATTTCTCACACCTATTGATTTCGGTTCGAGACCCAAACTTGGGCAATATGATAATATGGTGGGAGGAGTCATTTGGTGAGTTTTGAGTGAAATCCAATCGCTAGAAGTGTGGAATACACCAACCACTCCAATTAGGAACGAACTGCCGTTGAACTTGAATTGTCAAATTTGGAACACCTATTGATTTCAGATCAAGCCCAAAACTTGGGCAAGATCATAATATGGTGGGCGTAGTCATTTGGTGAGTTTTGAGTGAAATCCAATCGCTAGAAGTATGGAATAAACTAACCACTCCAATTAGGAACGAACTGCCGTTGAACTTGAATTGTCAAATTTGGAACACCTATTGATTTCGAATCGAGCCCAAAACTTGGGCAACATCATAATATGGTGGGAGGAGTCATTCGGTGTGTTTTGAGTGAAATCCAATCGCAAGAAGTATGGAATACAGCAACCACTCCAATTAGGAACGAACTGCCGTTGAACTTGAATTGTCCAATTTGGAACACCTATTGATTTCGGATCGAGCCCAAAACTTGGGCAACATCATAATATCTGGGATGAGTCATTTGGTGAGTTTTGAGTGAACTCCAATCGCTAGAAGTATGGAATACACCAACCACTCTAATTAGGAACGAACTGCCGTTGAACTTGAATTGTCCAATTTCTCACACCTATAGATTTCGGATCGAGCCCAAAACTTGGGCAACATCATAATATGGTGGGAGGAGTCATTTGGGGAGTTTTGAGTGAAATCCAATCGCAAGAAGTATGGAATTCACCAACCACTCCAATTAGGAACGAACTGCCGTTGAACTTGAATTGTCCAATTTCGAACACCTATTGATTTCGGATCGAGCCCAAAACTTGGGCAACATCATAATATGGTGGGAGGAGTCATTTGGTGAGTTTTGAGTGAAATCCAATCGCTAGAAGTGTGGAATACACCAACCACTCCAATTAGGAACGAACTGCCGTTGAACTTGAATTGTCAAATTTGGAACACCTATTGATTTCAGATCAAGCCCAAAACTTGGGCAAGATCATAATATGGTGGGAGGAGTCATTTGGTGAGTTTTGAGTGAAATCCAATCGCTAGAAGTATGGAATAAACTAACGACTCCAATTAGGAACGAACTGCCGTTGAACTTGAATTGTCCAATTTCTCACACCTATTGATTTCGGATCGAGCCCAAAACTTGGGCAACATCATAATATGGTGGGAGGAGTCATTTTGTGAGTTTTGAGTGAAATCTAATCGCTAGAAGTACGGAATACACCAACCACTCCAATTAGGGACGAACTGTCGTTCAAATTAAATTGACCAATTTCTCACACCTATTGATTTGGGATCGAGCCCAAAACTTGGGAAACATCATCATATGGTGGGCGTAGTCATTTGGTGAGTTTTGAGTGAAATCCAATCGCTAGAAGTATGGAATAAACTAACCACTCCAATTAGGAACGAACTGCCGTTGAACTTGAATTGTCAAATTTGGAACACCTATTGATTTGGGATCGAGCCCAAAACTTGGGCAACATCATAATATGGTGGGAGGAGTCATTTGGTGAGTTTTGAGTGAAATCCTATCGCTAGAAGTATGGAATTCACCAACCACTCCAATTAGGAACGAACTGCCGTCGAACTTGAATTGTCCAATTTCTCACACCTATTGATTTCGGTTCGAGACCCAAACTTGGGCAATATGATAATATGGTGGGAGGAGTCATTTGGTGAGTTTTGAGTGAAATCCAATCTCTAGAAGTATGGAATACACCAACCACTCCAATTAGGAACGAACTGCCGTTGAACTTGAATTGTCCAATTTCTCACACCTATTGATTTCGGATCGAGCCCCAAACTTGGGCAACGTCACAATATGGTGGGAGGACTCATTTGGTGAGTTTTGAGTGAAATCCAATCGCTAGAAGTATGGAATACACCAACCACTCCAATTAGGAACGAACTGCCGTCGAACTTGAATTGTCCAGTTTGGAACACCTATTGATTTCGGTTCGAGCCCAAAACTTGGGCAACATGATAATATGGTGGGAGGAGTCATTTGGTGAGTTTTGGGTGAAATCCAATCGCTAGAAGTACGGAATACACCAAGCACTCCAATTAGGAACGAACTGCCATTGAACTTGAATTGTCCAATTTCTCAGACCTATTGATTTCAGATCGAGCCCAAAACTTGGGCAACATCGTAATACGGTGGGAGGAGTCATTTGGTGAGTTTTGAGAGAAATCCAATCGCTAGAAGTATGGAATACACCAACCACTCCAATTAGGAACGAACTGCCGTTGAACTTGAATTGTCCAATTTCTCACACCTATTGATTTCGGATCGAGCCCAAAACTTGGGCAACATGATAATATGGTGGGAGGAGTCAATTGGTGAGTTTTGGGTGAAATCCAATGGCTAGAAGTATGGAATAAACTAACCACTCCAATTAGGAACGAACTGCCGTTGAACTTGAATTGTCCAATTTGGAACACCTATGGATTTCGGATCGAGCCCAAAACTTGGGTAACATCATAATATGGTGGGAGTAGTCATTTGGTGAGTTTTGAGTGAAATCCAATCGCTAGTAGTATGGAATACACCAACCACTCCAATTAGGAACGAACTGCCGTTGAACTTGAATTGTCCAATTTCTCACACCAATTGATTTCGGATCGAGCCCAAAACTTGGGCAACATCACAATATGGTGGGAGGAGTCATTTGGTGAGTTTTGAGAGAAATCGAATCGCTAGAAGTGTGGAGTACACCAACCACTACAACTAGGAACGAACTGCCGTTGAACTTGAATTGTCCAATTTCTCACACCTATTGATTTCGGTTCGAGCCCCAAACTTGGGCAACATGATAATATGGTGGGAGGAGTCATTTGGTGAGTTTTGAGTGAAATCCAATCGCTAGTAGTATGGAATACACCAACCACTCCAATTAGGAACGAACTGCCGTTGAACTTGAATTGTCCAATTTCTCACACCTATTGATTTCGGATCGAGCCCAAAACTTGGGCAACGTCACAATATGGTGGGAGGAGTCATTTGGTGAGTTTTGAGAGAGATCGAATCGCTAGAAGTGTGGAGTACACCAACCACTACAACTAGGAACGAACTGCCGTTGAACTTGAATTGTCCAATTTCTCACACCTGTTGATTTCGGATCGAGCCCGAAACTTGGGCAACATCATAATATGGTGGGAGGAGTCATTTGGTGAGTTTTGAGTGAAATTCAATCGCTAGAAGTATGGAGTACACCAACCACTACAACTAGGAACGAACTGCCATTGAACTTGAATTGTCCAATTTCTCACACCTATTGATTTCGGATCGGGCCCAAAACTTGGGCAACTTCATAATATGGTGGGATGAGTCATTTGGTGAGTTTTGAGTGAAATCCAATCGCTAGAAGTGTGGAATACACCGACCACTCCAATTTGGAACGAACTGCCGTTGAACTTGAATTGTCCAATTTCTCACACCTATTGATTTCGGATCGAGCCCCAAACTTGGGCAACATCATGATATGGTGGGAGGAGTCATTTGGTGAGTTTTGAGTGAAATCCTATCGCTAGAAGTATGGAATTCACCAACCACTCCAATTAGGAACGAACTGCCGTCGAACTTGAATTGTCCAATTTCTCACACCTATTGATTTCGGTTCGAGACCCAAACTTGGGCAATATGATAATATGGTGGGAGGAGTCATTTGGTGAGTTTTGAGTGAAATCCAATCTCTAGAAGTATGGAATACACCAACCACTCCAATTAGGAACGAACTGCCGTTGAACTTGAATTGTCCAATTTCTCACACCTATTGATTTCGGATCGAGCCCCAAACTTGGGCAACGTCACAATATGGTGGGAGGACTCATTTGGTGAGTTTTGAGTGAAATCCAATCGCTAGAAGTATGGAATACACCAACCACTCCAATTAGGAACGAACTGCCGTCGAACTTGAATTGTCCAGTTTGGAACACCTATTGATTTCGGTTCGAGCCCAAAACTTGGGCAACATGATAATATGGTGGGAGGAGTCATTTGGTGAGTTTTGGGTGAAATCCAATCGCTAGAAGTACGGAATACACCAAGCACTCCAATTAGGAACGAACTGCCATTGAACTTGAATTGTCCAATTTCTCAGACCTATTGATTTCAGATCGAGCCCAAAACTTGGGCAACATCGTAATACGGTGGGAGGAGTCATTTGGTGAGTTTTGAGAGAAATCCAATCGCTAGAAGTATGGAATACACCAACCACTCCAATTAGGAACGAACTGCCGTTGAACTTGAATTGTCCAATTTCTCACACCTATTGATTTCGGATCGAGCCCAAAACTTGGGCAACATGATAATATGGTGGGAGGAGTCAATTGGTGAGTTTTGGGTGAAATCCAATGGCTAGAAGTATGGAATAAACTAACCACTCCAATTAGGAACGAACTGCCGTTGAACTTGAATTGTCCAATTTGGAACACCTATGGATTTCGGATCGAGCCCAAAACTTGGGTAACATCATAATATGGTGGGAGTAGTCATTTGGTGAGTTTTGAGTGAAATCCAATCGCTAGTAGTATGGAATACACCAACCACTCCAATTAGGAACGAACTGCCGTTGAACTTGAATTGTCCAATTTCTCACACCAATTGATTTCGGATCGAGCCCAAAACTTGGGCAACATCACAATATGGTGGGAGGAGTCATTTGGTGAGTTTTGAGAGAAATCGAATCGCTAGAAGTGTGGAGTACACCAACCACTACAACTAGGAACGAACTGCCGTTGAACTTGAATTGTCCAATTTCTCACACCTATTGATTTCGGTTCGAGCCCCAAACTTGGGCAACATGATAATATGGTGGGAGGAGTCATTTGGTGAGTTTTGAGTGAAATCCAATCGCTAGTAGTATGGAATACACCAACCACTCCAATTAGGAACGAACTGCCGTTGAACTTGAATTGTCCAATTTCTCACACCTATTGATTTCGGATCGAGCCCAAAACTTGGGCAACGTCACAATATGGTGGGAGGAGTCATTTGGTGAGTTTTGAGAGAGATCGAATCGCTAGAAGTGTGGAGTACACCAACCACTACAACTAGGAACGAACTGCCGTTGAACTTGAATTGTCCAATTTCTCACACCTGTTGATTTCGGATCGAGCCCGAAACTTGGGCAACATCATAATATGGTGGGAGGAGTCATTTGGTGAGTTTTGAGTGAAATTCAATCGCTAGAAGTATGGAGTACACCAACCACTACAACTAGGAACGAACTGCCATTGAACTTGAATTGTCCAATTTCTCACACCTATTGATTTCGGATCGGGCCCAAAACTTGGGCAACTTCATAATATGGTGGGATGAGTCATTTGGTGAGTTTTGAGTGAAATCCAATCGCTAGAAGTGTGGAATACACCGACCACTCCAATTTGGAACGAACTGCCGTTGAACTTGAATTGTCCAATTTCTCACACCTATTGATTTCGGATCGAGCCCCAAACTTGGGCAACATCATGATATGGTGGGAGGAGTCATTTGGTGAGTTTTGAGTGCAATCCAATCGCTAGAAGTATGGAATACACCAACCAATCCAATTAGGAACGAACTGCCGTTGAACTTGAATTGTCCAATTTGGAACACCTATTGATTTCGGATCGAGCCCAAAACTTGGGCAACATCATTATATGGTGGGACGAGTCATTTGGTGAGTTTTGAGTGAAATCCAATCGCTAGAGGTATGGAATACACCAACCCCTCCAATTAGGAACGAACTGCCGTTGAACTTGAATTGTACAATTTCTCACACCTATTGATTTCGGATCAAGCCCCAAACTTGGGCAACATCATAATATGGTGGGAGGAGTCATTTGGTGAGTTTTGAGTGAAATCCAATCGCTAGAAGTATGGAATACTCCAACCATTCCAATTGGGAACGAACTGCCGTTGAACTTGAATTGTCCAATTGGGAACACCTATTGATTTCGGATCGAGCCCAAAACTTGGGCAACATCATAATATGGTGGGAGGAGTCATTTGGTGAGTTTTGAGTGAAATCCAATCGCTAGATGTATGGAATACAACAACCACTCCAATTAGGGACGAACTGCCGTTGAACTTGAATTGTCCAATTTGGGAGACCTATTGATTTCGTATCGAGCCCAAAACTTGGGCAACATCATTATATGGTGGGAGGAGTCATTTGGTGAGTTTTGAGTGAAATCCAATCGCAAGAAGTATGCAATACACCAACCACTCCAATTAGGAACGAATTGCCGTTGAAATTGAAATGTCCAATTTCTCACACGTATTGATTTCTGATCGAGGCCAAAACTTGGGAAACATCATAATATGGTGGGTGGAGTCATTTGGTGAGTTTTGAGAGAAATCCAATCGCTAGACGTATGGAATACACCAACCACTCCAATTAGGAACGAACTGCCGTTGAACTTGAATCGTCCAATTTGGAACACCTATTGATTTCGGATCGAGCCCAAAACTTGGGCAACATCATAATATGGTGGGAGGAGTCATTTTGTGAGTTTTGAGTGAAATCCAATCGCTAGAAGTATGGAGTACACCAACCAATCCAATTAGGAACGAACTGCCGTTGAACTTGAATTGTCCAATTTGGAACACCTATTGATTTCGGATCGAGCCCAAAACTTGGGCAACATCATAATATGGTGGGAGGAGTCATTTGGTGAGTTTTGAGTGAAATCCAATCGCTAGAAGTATGGAATACCCAACCACTCCAGTTAGGAACGAACTGCCGTTATACTTGAGTTTTCCAATTTGGAACACCTATTGATTTCGGATCGAGCCCAAAACTTGGGCAACATCATAATATGGTGGGAGGAGTCATTTGGTGAGTTTTGAGTGAAATCCAATCGCTAGAAGTAAGGAATACACCAACCACTCCAATTTGGAACGAAGTGCCGTTGAACTTGAATTGTCCAATTTCTCACACCTATTGATTTCGGATCGAGCCCAAAACTTGGGCAACAACATAATATGGTGGGAGGAGTTATTTGGTGAGTTTTGAGTGAAATCCAATCGCTAGAAGTATGGAATACACCAACCACTCCAATTAGGAACGAACTGCCGTTGAACTTGAATTGTCCAATTTGGAACAGCTATTGATTTCGGATCGAGCCCAAAACTTGGGCAACCTCATAATATGGTGGGAGGAGTCATTTGGTTAGTTTTGAGTGAAATCCAATCGCCAGAAGTATGGAATACACCAACCAGTCCAATTAGGAACGAACTGTCGTTGAACTCTAATTGTCAAATTTGGAAGACCTACTGATTTCGGATCGAGACCAAAACTTGGGCTACATCATAATTTGGTGGGAGGAGTCATTTGGTGAGTTTTGAAAGAAATCCAATCGCTAGAAGTATGGAATACACCAACCCCTCCAATTAGGAACGAACTGCCGTTGAACTTGAATTGTCCAATTTGGAACACCTATTGATTTCGGATCGACCCCAAAACTTGGGCGACATCATAATATGGTGGGAGGAGTCATTTGGTGAGTTTTGAGTGAAATCCAATCGCTAGAAGTATGGAATACACCAACCACTCCAATTAGGAACGAACTGCAATTGAACTTGAATTGTCCAATTTCTCACACCTATTGATTACGAATCGAGCCCAAAACTTGGGCAACATCATAATATGGTTGGAGGAGTCACTTGGTGAGTTTTGAGTGAAATCCAATCGCTAGAAGTATGGAATACACCAACCCCTCCAATTAGGAACGAACTGCCGTTGAACTTGAATTGTCCAATTTGGAACAGCAATTGATTTCGGATCGAGCCCAAAACTTGGGCAACATCATAATACGGTGGGAGTAGTCATTTGGTGAGTTTTGAGTGAAATCCAATCGCTAGAAGTATGGAACACAACAACCACTCCAATTAGGAACGAACTGCCGTTGAACTTGAATTGTCCAATTTCTCACACCTATTGATTTCGGATCGAGCCAAAAAACTTGGGCAACATCATAATATCGTGGGAGGAGTCATTTGGACAGTTTTGAGTGAAATCCAATTGCTAGAAGTATGGAATACACCAACCAGTCCAATTAGGAACGAACTGCCGTTGAACTCTAATTGTCAAATTTGGACGACCTATTGATTTCGGATCGAGCCCAAAACCTGGGCAACATCATAATATGGTGGGAGGAGTCATTTGGTGAGTTTTGAGTGAAATCCAATCGCTAGAAGTATGGAATACACCAACCACTCCAACTAGAAACGAACTGCCGTTGAACTTGAATTGTCCAATTTCCCACACCTATTGATTTCGGATCGAGCCCAAAACTTGGGCAACATCATAATATGGGGGGAGGAGTCATTTGGTTAGTTTTGAGTGAAATCCAATCGCTAGAGGTGTGGAATACACCAACCACACCAATTAGGAACGAACTGCCGTTGAACTTGAATTGTCCAATTTCTCACACCTATTGATTTCGGACCGAGCCCCAAACTTGGGCAACATCATAATATGGTGGGAGGAGTCATTTGGTTAGTTTTGAGTGAAATCCAATCGCTAGAAGTGTGGAATACACCAACCACTCCAATTAGGAACGAACTGCCGTTGAACTTGAATTGTCCAATTTCTCACACCTATTGATTTTGCATCGAGCCCAAAACTTGGGCAACATCATAATATGGTGGGAGTAGTCATTTTGTGAGTGTTGAGTGAAATCCAATCGCTAGAAGTACGGAATACACTAACCACTCCAATTAGGAACGAACTGCCGTTGAACTTGAATTGTCCAATTTCTCACACCTATTGATTTTGGATCGAGCCCAAAACATGGGCAACATCATAATATGGTGGAAGTAGTCATTTGGTTAGTTTTGAGTGAAATCCAATCGCTAGAAGTATGGAATACACCAACCACTCCAACTAGGAACGAACTGCCGTTGAACTTTAATTGTCCAATTTGGAACACCTATTGATTTCGGATCGAGCCCAAAACTTGGGCAACATCATAATTTGGTGGGAGGAGTCATTTGGTGAGTTTTGAGTGAAATCCAATCGCTACAAGTACGGAATACAACAACGACTCCAATTAGGAACGAACTGCTTTTGAACTTGAATTGTCCAATTTGGAACACCTATTGATTTCGGATCGAGCCCAAAACTTGGGCAACATCATAATATGGTGGGAGGAGTCATTTGGTGAGTTTGGAGTGAAATCCAATCGCTAGAAGTATGGAATACACCAACCACTCCAATTAGAAACGAACTGCCGTTGAACTTGAATTGTCCAATTTCTCACACCTATTGATTTCGGATCGAGCCCGAAACTTGGGCAACATCATAATATGGTGGTAGGCGTCATTTGGTGAGTTTTGAGCGTAATCCAATCGCTAGAAGTATGGAATACACCAACCACTCCCGTTAGGAACGAACTGCCGTTGAACTTGAATTGTCCAATTTCTCACACCTACTGATTTTGGATCGAGCCCAAAACATTGGCAACATCATAATATGGTGGGAGTAGTCATTTGGTTAGTTTTGAGTGAAATCCAATCGCTAGAAGTATGGAATACACTAACCACTCCAACTAGGAACGAACTGCCGTTGAACTTGAATTGTCCAATTTGGAACACCTATTGATTTCGGATCGAGCCCAAAACTTGGGCAACATCATAATATGGTGGGAGGAGTCATTTGGTGAGTTTGGAGTGAAATCCAATCGCTAGAAGTATGGAATACACCAACCACTCCAATTAGAAACGAACTGCCGTTGAACTTGAATTGTCCAATTTCTCACACCTATTGATTTCGGATCGAGCCCGAAACTTGGGCAACATCATAATATGGTGGTAGGCGTCATTTGGTGAGTTTTGAGCGTAATCCAATCGCTAGAAGTATGGAATACACCAACCACTCCCGTTAGGAACGAACTGCCGTTGAACTTGAATTGTCCAATTTCTCACACCTACTGATTTTGGATCGAGCCCAAAACATTGGCAACATCATAATATGGTGGGAGTAGTCATTTGGTTAGTTTTGAGTGAAATCCAATCGCTAGAAGTATGGAATACACTAACCACTCCAACTAGGAACGAACTGCCGTTGAACTTGAATTGTCCAATTTGGAACACCTATTGATTTCGGATCGAGGCCAAAACTTGGGCAACATCATAATATGGTGGGAGGAGTCATTTGGTGAGTTTTGAGTGAAATCCAATCGCTAGAAGTATGGAATACACCAACCACTCCAATTAGGATCGAACTGCCGTTGAAATTGAATTGTCCAATTTCTCACACCTATTGATTTCGCATCGAGCCCAAAACTTGGGCAACAACATAATATGGTGGGAGGAGTCATTTGGTGAGTTTTGAGTGAAATCCAATCGCTAGAAGTATGGAATACACGAACCACTCCAATTAGGAACGAACTGCCGTTGTACATGAATTGTCCAATTTGGAACACCTATTGATTTCGGATCGAGCCCAAAACTTGGGCAACATCATAACATGGTGGGAGGAGTCATTTGGTGAGTTTTTAGTGAAATCCAATCGCTAGAAGTGTGGAATACATCAACCACTCCAATTAGGAACGAACTGCCGTTGAACTTGAATTGTCCAATTTCTCACACCTATTGATTTCGGATCGGGCCCAAAACTTGGGCAACATCGTAATATGGTGGGTGGAGTCATTTGGTGAGTTTTGAGTGAAATCCAATCGCTAGAAGTATGGAATACACCAACCACTACAATTAGGAAAGAATTGTCATTGAAATTGAATTGACCAATTTCTGACACCTATTGATTTCGGATCGAGCCCAAAACTTGGGCAACATCATAATATGGTGGGAGGAGTCATTTGGTGAGTTTTGAGTGAAATCCAATCGCTAGAAGTATGGAATACACCAACCACTACAATTAGGAAAGAACTGTCATTGAAATTGAATTGACCAATTTCTCACACCTATTGATTTCGGATCGAGCCCAAAACTTGGGCAACATCATAATATGGTGGGAGGAGTCATTTGGTGAGTTTTGAGTGAAATCCAATCGCTAGAAGTATGGAATACACCAACCACTCCAATTAGGAACGAACTGCCGTTGAACTTGAATTGTCCAATTTCTCACACCTGTTGATTTCGGATCGAGCCCAAAACTTGGGCAACATCATAATCTGGTGGGAGGAGTCATTTGGTGAGTTTTGAGTGAAATCCAATCGCTAGAAGTATGGAATACACCAACCAATCCAGTTATGAACGAACTGCCGTTATACTTGAATTTTCCAATTTGGAACACCTATTGATTTCGGATCGTGCCCAAAACTTGGGCAACATCATAATATGGTGGGAGGAGTCATTTGGTGAGTTTTTAGTGAAATCCAATCTCTAGAAGTGTGGAATACACCAACCACTCCAACTAGGAACGAACTGCCGTTGAACCTGAATTGTCCAATTTCTCACACCTATTGATTTCGGATCGAGCCCCAAACTTTTGGCTACATCACAATATGGTGGGAGGAGTCATTTGGTGAGTTTTGTGTGAAATCCAATCGCTAGAAGTATGGAATACACCAACCACTCCAATTAGGAACGAACTTCCGTTGAACTTCAATTGTCCAATTTCTCACACCTATTGATTTCGGATCGAGCCCGAAACTTGGTCTACATCACAATATGGTGGGAGGAGTCATTTGGTGAGTTTTGAGTGAAATCCAATCGCTAGAAGTATGGAATACACCAACCACTCAAATTAGGAACGAACTTCCGTTGAACTTGAATTGTCCAATTTGTCACACCTATTGATTTCGGATCGAGCCCAAAACATGGGCAACATCATAATATGGTGGGAAGAGTCATTTGGTGAGTTTTGAGTGAAATCTAATCCCTAGAAGTATGGAATACACCAACCACTGCAATTAGGAACGAACTGCCGTTGAACTTGAATTGTCCAATTTGGAACACCTATTGATTTCGGATCGAGCCCAAAACTTGGGCAACATCATAATACGGTGGGAGGAGTCATTTGGTGAGTTTTGAGTGAAATCTAATCGCTAGAAGTATGGAATACACCAACCACTGCAATTAGGAACGAACTGCCGTTGAACTTGAATTGTCCAATTTGTCACACCTATTGACTTCGGATCGAGCCCAAAACTTAGGCAACATCATAATATGGTGGGAGGAGTCGTTTAGTGAGTTTTGAGTGAAATCCAATCGCTAGAAGTATGGAATACACCTACCACTGCCGTTAGGAACGAACTGCCGTTGAACTTGAATTGTCCAATTTGGAAAACCTATTGATTTCGGATCGAGCCCAAAACTTGGGCAACATCATAATATGGTGGGAGGAGTCATTTGTTGAGTTTTGAGTGAAATCCAATCGCTAGAAGTGTGGAATACACCAACCACTCCAATTAGGAACGAACTGTCGTTGAAATTGAATTGACCAATTTCTCACACCTATTGATTTCGGATCGAGCCCAAAACTTGGGCAACATCATAATATGGTGGGAGGAGTCATTTGTTGAGTTTTGAGTGAAATCCAATCGCTAGAAGTATGGAATACACCAACCGCTCCAATTAGGAACGAACTGCCGCTGAACTTGAATTGTCCAATTTCTCACACCTATTGATTTCGGATCGTGCCCAAAACTTGGGCAACATCATAATATGGTGGGAGGAGTCATTTGGTGAGTTTTGAGTGAAATCCAATCGCTAGAAGTGTGGAATACACTAACCACTCCAATTAGGAACGAACTGCCGTTGAACTTGAATTGTCCAATTTCTCACACCTATTGATTTCGGATCGAGCACAAAACTTGGGCAACATCATAATATGGTGGTAGGAGTCATTTGGTTAGTTTTGAGTGAAATCCAATCGCTAGAAGTATGGAATACACCAACCACTCCAATTAGGAATGAACTGTCGTTGAACTTGAATTGTCCAATTTCTCACACCTATTGATTTCGGATCGAGCCCAAAACTTGGGCAACATCATAATATGGTGGGAGGAGTCATTTGGTGAGTTTTGAGTGAAATCCAACCGCTAGAAGTATGGAATACACCAACCACTCCAATTAGGAACGAACTGCCGTTGAACTTGAATTGTCCAATTTCTCACACCTATTGATTTCGGATCGAGCCCAAAACTTGGGCAACATCATAATATGGTGCGAGGAGTCATTTGGTTAGTTTTGAGTGAAATCCAATCGCTAGAAGTATGGAATACACCAACCACTCCAATTAGGAACGAACTGCCGTTGAACTTGAATTGTCCAATTTCTCACACCTATTGATTTCGGATCGAACCCAAAACCTGGGCAACATCATAATATGGTGGGAGGAGTCATTTGGTGAGTTTTGAGTGAAATCCAATCGCTAGAAGTATGGAATACACCAACCACTCCAATTAGGAACGCACTGCCGTTGGACTTGAATTGTCCAATTTCTCTCACCTATTGATTTCGAATCGAGCCCAAAACTTGGGCAACATCATAATATGGTGGGAGGAGTCGTTTGGTGAGTTTTAAGAGAAATCCAATCGCTAGAAATATGGAATACACCATCCACTCCAATTAGGAACGAACTGCCATTGAACTTGAATTGTCCAATTTGTAACACCTATTGATTTCGGATCGAGCCTAAAACTTGGGCAACATTATAATATAGTGGGAGGAGTCGTTTGGTGAGTTTTGAGTGAAATCCAATCGCTAGAAGTATGGAATACACGAACCACTCCAATTAGGAACGAACTGCCGTTGAACTTGAATTGTCCATTTTGGAACACCTATTGATTTCGGATCGAGCCCAAAACTTGGGCAACATCATAATATGGTGGGAGGAGTCATTTGGTGAGTTTTGAGTGAAATCCAATCGCTAGAAGTGTGGAATACACTAACCACTCCAATTAGGAACGAACTGCCGTTGAACTTGAATTGTCCAATTTCTCACACCTATTGATTTCGGATCGAGCACAAAACTTGGGCAACATCATAATATGGTGGGAGGAGTCATTTGGTTAGTTTTGAGTGAAATCCAATCGCTAGAAGTATGGAATACACCAACCACTCCAATTAGGAACGAACTGTCGTTGAACTTGAATTGTCCAATTTCTCACACCTATTGATTTCGGATCGAGCCCAAAACTTGGGCAACATCATAATATGGTGGGAGGAGTCATTTGGTGAGTTTTGAGTGAAATCCAACCGCTAGAAGTATGGAATACACCAACCACTCCAATTAGGAACGAACTGCCGTTGAACTTGAATTGTCCAATTTCTCACACCTATTGATTTCGGATCGAGCCCAAAACTTGGGCAACATCATAATATGGTGCGAGGAGTCATTTGGTTAGTTTTGAGTGAAATCCAATCGCTAGAAGTATGGAATACACCAACCACTCCAATTAGGAACGAACTGCCGTTGAACTTGAATTGTCCAATTTCTCACACCTATTGATTTCGGATCGAACCCAAAACCTGGGCAACATCATAATATGGTGGGAGGAGTCATTTGGTGAGTTTTGAGTGAAATCCAATCGCTAGAAGTATGGAATACACCAACCACTCCAATTAGGAACGCACTGCCGTTGGACTTGAATTGTCCAATTTCTCTCACCTATTGATTTCGAATCGAGCCCAAAACTTGGGCAACATCATAATATGGTGGGAGGAGTCGTTTGGTGAGTTTTAAGAGAAATCCAATCGCTAGAAATATGGAATACACCAACCACTCCAATTAGGAACGAACTGCCATTGAACTTGGATTGTCCAATTTGGGACACCTATTGATTTCGGATCGAGCCTAAAACTTGGGCAACATCATAATATAGTGGGAGGAGTCATTTGGTGTGTTTTGAGTGAAATCCAATCGCTAGGAGTATGGAATACACCAACCACTCCAATTAGGAACGAACTGCCGTTGAACTTGTATTGTCCAATTTCTCACACCTATTGATTTCGGATCGATCCCCAAACTTGGGCAACATCATAATATGGTGGGAGAAGTCATTTGGTGAGTTTTGAGTGAAATCCAATCGCTAGAAGTATGGAATACACCAACCACTCCAATTAGGAACGAACTGCCGTTGAACTTGAATTGTCCAATTTCGAACACCTATTGATTTCGGATCAAGCCCAAAACTTGGGCAACATCATAATACGGTGGTTGGAGTCATTTGGTGAGTTTTGAGTGAAATCCATTCGCTAGAAGTGTGGAAGACACCAACCACTCGAAGTAGGAACGAACTGCCGTTCAACTTGAGTTGTCCAATTTCTCACACCTATTGATTTCGGATCGAGCCCCAAACTTGGGCAACCTCATAATATGGTGGGAGGAGTCATTTGGTGAGTTTTGAGTGAAATCCAATCGCTAGAAGTATGGAATACACCAACCACTCCAATTAGGAACGAACTGCCGTTGAACTTGAATTGTCCAATTTCTCGCACCTATTGATTTTGAATCGAGCCCAAAACTTGGGCAACATCATAATATGGTGGGAGGAGTCATTTGCTGAGTTTTGAGTGAAATCCAATCGCTAGAAGTGTGGAATACACCAACCACTCCAATTAGGAACGAACTGCCGTTGAACTTGAATTGTCCAATTTGGAACACCTATTGATTTCGGATCGAGCCCAAAACTTGGGCAACATCATAATATGGTGGGCGGAGTCATTTGGTGAGTTTTGAGTGAAATCCAATTGCTAGAAGTATGGAATACACCAACCACTCCAATTAGGAACGAACTGCCGTTGAACTTGAATTGTCCAATTTCTCACACCTATTGATTTCGGATCGAGCCCCAAACTTGGGCAACATCATAATATGGTGGGAGGAGTTATTTGGTGAGTTTTGAGTGAAATCCAATCGCTGGAAGTATGGAATACACCAACCACTCCAATTAGGAACGAACTGCCGTTGAACATGAATTGTCCAATTTCGAACACCAATTGATTTCGGATCGAGCCCTAAACTCGGGCAACATCATAATATGGTGCGAGGAGTCATTTGGTGAGTTTTGAGTGAAATCCAATCGCTAGAAGTATGGAATACACCAACCACTCCAATTAGGAACGAACTGCCGTTGAACTTGAATTGTCCAATTTCGAACACCTATTGATTTCGGATCAAGCCCAAAACTTGGGCCACATCATAATATGGTGGGAGGAGTCATTTGGTGAGTTTTGAGTGAAATCCATTCGCTAGAAGTGTGGAAGACACCAACCAATCGAATTAGGAATGAACTGCCGTTGAACTTGAATTGTCCAATTTCTCACACCGATTGATTTCGGATCGGGCCCAAAACTTGGGCAACATCATAATATGGTGGGAGGAGTCATTTGGTGAGATTTGAGTGAAATCCAATCGCTAGAAGTATGGAATACACCAACCACTCCAGTTAGGAACGAACTGCCGTTGAACTTGAATTGTCCAATTTGGAACACCTATTGATTTCGGATCGAGCCCAAAACATGGGCAACATCATAATATGGTGGGAGGAGTCATTTGGTGAGTTTTGAGTGAAATCCATTCGCTAGAAGTATGGAATACACCAACCACTCCAATTAGGAACGAACTGCCGTTGAACTTGAATTGTCCAATTTGGAACACCTATTGATTTCGGATCGAGCCCAAAACATGGGCAACATCATAATATGGTGGGAGGAGTCATTTGGTGAGATTTGAGAGAAATCCAATCGCTAGATGTATGGAATACTCCAACCACTCCAGTTTGGAACGAACTGCCGTTGAACTTGAATTGTACAATTTTGAACACCTATTGATTTCGGATCGAGCCCAAAACATGGGCAACATCATAATATGGTGGGAGGAGTCATTTGGTGAGTTTTGAGTGAAATCCAATCGCTAGAAGTATGGAATACACCAACCACACCAATTAGGAACGAACTGCCGTTGAACTTGAATTGTCAAATTTCTCAAACCTATTGATTTCGGATCGAGCGCATAACTTGGGCAATATCATAATATGGTGGGAGGAGTCATTTGGTGAGTTTTGAGTGAAATCCAATCGCTAGAAGTATGGAATACACCAACCACTCCAATTAGGAACGAACTGCCGTTGAACTTGAATTGTCTAATTTCTCACACCAATTGATTTCGGATCGAGCCCCAAACTTGGGCAAAATCATAATATGGTGGGTGGAGTCAGTTGGTGAGTTTTGAGTGAAATCCAATCGCTAGAAGTATGGAATACACCAACCACTCCAATTAGGAACGAACTGCCGTTGAACTTGAATTGTCCAATTTGGAACACCTATTGATTTCGGATCGAGCCCAAAACTTGGGCAACATCATAATATGGTGGGAGGAGTCATTTGGTTAGTTTTGAGTGAAATCCAATCGCTAGAAGTATGAAATACAACAACTACTCCGATTAGGAACGAACTGTAGTTGAAATTGAATTGACCAATTTCTCACACCTATTGAATTCGGATCGAGCCCCAAACTTGGGCAACATCGTAATATGGTGGGAGGAGTCATTTGGTGAGTTTTGACTGAAATCCAATCGCTAGAAGTATGCAATACACCAACCACTCCAATTAGGAACGAACTGCCAATGCACTTGAATTGTCCAATTTCTCACACCTATTGATTTCGGATCGAACCCAAAACTTGGGCAACATCATAATATGGTGGGAGGAGTCATTTCGTGAGTTTTGAGTGAAATCCAATCGCTAGAAGTATGGAATACACCAACCACTCCAATTAGGAACGAACTGCCGTTCAAATTGCATTGTCCAATTTCTCACACCTACTGATTTCGGATCGAGCCCAAAACTTGGGCAACATCATAATATGGTGGGAGGAGTCATTTGGTGAGTTTTGAGTGAAATCCAATCGCTAGAAGTATGGAATACAACAACTACTCCGATTAGGAACGAACTGTAGTTGAAATTGAATTGACCAATTTCTCACACCTATTGATTTCGGATGGATCCCAAAACTTGGGCAACATCATAATATGGTGGGAGGAGTCATTTGGTGAGTTTTGAGTCAAATCCAATCTCTAGAAGTATGGAATACACCAACCACTCCGATTAGGAACGAATTGCCGTTGAACTTGAATTGTCCAATTTGGAACACCTATTGATTTTGGAACGATCCCAAAACTTGGGCAACATCATAATATGGTGGGAGGAGTCATTTGGTGAGTTTTGAGTGAAATCCAATCGCTAGAAGTATGGAATACACCAACCACTGCAATTAGGAACGAACTGCCGTTGAACTTGAATTGTCCAATTTGGAAAACCTATTGATTTCGGATCGAGCCTAAAACTTGGGCAATGTGATAATATGGTGGGAGTAGTCATTTGGTGAGTTTTGAGTGAAATCCAATCGCTAGAAGTATGGAATACACCAACCACACCAATTAGGAACGAACTGCCGTTGAACTTGAATTGTCCAATTTCTCACACCTATTGATTTCGGATCGAGCCCATAACTTGGGCAACATCATAATATGGTGGGAGGAGTCATTTGGTGAGTTTTGAGTGAAATCCAATCGCTAGAAGTATGGAATACAACAACTACTCCGATTAGGAACGAACTGTAGTTGAAATTGAATTGACCAATTTCTCACACCTATTGATTTCGGATCGAGCCCCAAACTTGGGCAACATCGTAATATGGTGGGAGGAGTCATTTGGTGAGTTTTGAGTGAAATCCAATCGCTAGAAGTATGGAATACACCAATCACTCCAATTAGGAACGAATTGCCAATGCACTTGAATTGTCCAATTTCTCACACCTATTGATTTCGGATCGAACCCTAAACTTGGGCAACATCATAATATGGTGGGAGGAGTCATTTGGTGAGTTTTGAGTGAAATCCAGTCGCTAGAAGTGTGGAATACACCAACCACTCGAATTAGGAACGAACTGCCGTTCAAATTGAATTGTCCAATTTCTCACACCTATTGATTTCGGATCGAGCCCAAAACTTGGGCAACATCATAATTGGTGGGAGGAGTCATTTGGTGAGTTTTGAGTGAAATCCAATCGCTAGAAGTATGGAATACACCTACCACTCCAATTAGGAACGAACTGCCGTTGAACTTGAATTGTCCAATTTCTCGCACCTATTGATTTCGGATCGAGCCCAAAACTTGGGCAACATGATAATATGGTGGGAGGAGTCATTTGGTGAGTTTTGAGTTAAATCCAATCGCTAGAAGTATGGAATACACCAACCACTCCAATTAGGAACGAACTGTCGTTGAACTTGAATTGTCCAATTTCTCACACCTATTGATTTCGGATCGAGCCCATAACTTGGGCAACACCATAATATGGTGGGAGGAGTCATTTGGTGAGTTTTGAGTGAAATCCAATCGCTAGAAGTATGGAATACAACAACTACTCAGATTAGGAACGGACTGTAGTTGAAATTGAATTGACCAATTTCTCACACGTATTGATTTCGGATCGAGCCCCAAACTTGGGCAACATCGTAATATGGTGGGAGGAGTCATTTGGTGAGTTTTGAGTGAAATCCAATCGCTGGAAGAATGGAATACACCAACCACTCCAATTAGGAACGAACTGCCGTTGAAATTGAATTGTCCAATTTCTCACACCTATTGATTTCGGATCGAGCCCATAACTTGGGCAACACCATAATATGGTGGGAGGAGTCATTTGGTGAGTTTTGAGTGAAATCCAATCGCTAGAAGTATGCAATACAACAACTACTCAGATTAGGAACGGACTGTAGTTGAAATTGAATTGACCAATTTCTCACACGTATTGATTTCGGATCGAGCCCCAAACTTGGGCAACATCGTAATATGGTGGGAGGAGTCATTTGGTGAGTTTTGAGTGAAATCCAATCGCTGGAAGAATGGAATACACCAACCACTCCAATTAGGAACGAACTGCCGTTGAAATTGAATTGTCCAATTTCTCACACCTATTGATTTCGGATCGAGCCCAAAACTTGGGCAACATCATAATATGGGGGGAGGAGTCATTTGGTGAGTTTTGAGTGAAATCCAATCGCTAGAAGTATGGAATACACCAACCACTCCAATTACGAACGAACTGCCGTTGTACTTGAATTGTCCAATTTGGAACACCTATTGATTTCGGATCGAGCCCAAAACTTGGCCAACATCATAATATGGTGGGAGGAGTCATTTGTTGAGTTTTGAGTGAAATCCAAACTCTAGAAGTATGGAATACACCAACCACTCCAATTAGGAACGAACTGCCGTTGAAATTGAATTGACCAATTTCTCACACCTGTTGAATTCGGATCGAGCCCAAAACTTGGGCAACATCATAATATGGTGGGAGGAGTCATTTGTTGAGTTTTGAGTGAAATCCAATCGCTAGAAGTATGGAATACACCAACCACTCCAATTCGGAACGAACTGCCGTTGAAATTGAATTGACCAATTTCTCACACCTGTTGAATTCGGATCGAGCCCAAAACTTGGCCAACATCATAATATGGTGGGAGGAGTCATTTGTTGAGTTTTGAGTGAAATCCAATCGCTGGAAGAATGGAATACACCAACCACTCCAATTAGGAACGAACTGCCGTTGAAATTGAATTGTCCAATTTCTCACACCTATTGATTTCGGATCGAGCCCAAAAGTTGGCCAACATCATAATATGGTGGGAGGAGTCATTTGGTGAGTTTTGAGTGAAATCCAATCGCTAGAAGTTTGGAATACACCAACCACTGCAATTAGGAACGAACTGCCGTTGAACTTGAATTGTCCAATTTGGAAAACCTATTGATTTCGGATCGAGCCTAAAACTTGGGCAATGTCATAATATGGTGGGAGGAGTCATTTGGTGAGTTTTGAATGAAATCCAATCGCTAGAAGTATGGAATACACCAACCACTCCAATTAGGAACGAACTGCCGTTGAACTTGAATTGTCCAATTTGGAACACCTATTGATTTTGGATTGAGCCCCAAACTTGGGCAACATCGTAATATGGTGGGAGGAGTCATTTGGTGAGTTTTGAGTGAAATCCAATCGCTAGAAGTATGGAATACACCAACCACTCCAATTAGGAACGAACTGCTGTTGAACTTGAATTGTCCAATTTCTCACACCTATTGATTTCGGATCGAGCCCAAAACTTGGGCAACATCATAATATGGTGGGAGGAGTCATTTGGAGAGTTTTGAGTGAAATCCAATCGCTAGAAGTGTGGAATACACCAACCACTCCAATTAGGAACGAACTTTCGTTGAAACTGAATTGACCAATTTCTCACACCTATTGATTTCGGATCGAGCCCAAAACTTGGGCAACATCATAATATGGTGGGAGGAGTCATTTGGTGAGTTTTGAGTGAAATCCAATCGCTAGAAGTATGGAATACACCAACCACTCCAATTAGGAACGAACTGCCGTAGAACTTGAATTGTCCAATTTGGAATACCTATTGATTTCGGATCGAGCCCAAAACTTGGGCAACATCATAATATGGTGGGAGGTGTCGTTTGGTGAGTTTTGAGTGAAATCCAATCGCTAGAAGTATGGAATACACCTACCACTCCAATTAGGAACGAACTGCCGTTGAACTTGAATTGTCTAATTTGGAACACCTATTGATTTCGGATCGAGCCCAAAACTTGGGCAACATCATAACATGGTGGGAGGAGTCATTTGGTGAGTTTTGAGTGAAATCCAATCCCTAGAAGTATGGAATACACCAACCACTCCAATTAGGAACGAACTGCCGTTGAACTTGAATTGTCCAATTTCTCACACCTGTTGATTTCGGATATTGCCCCAAACTTGGGCAACATCATAATATGGTGGGAGGAGTCATTTGGTGAGTTTTGAGTGAAATCCAATCGCTAGAAGTATGGAATACACCAACCACTCCAATTAGGAACGAACTGCCGTTGAACTTGAATTGTCCAATTTCTCACACCTATTGATTTCGGATGGAGCCCAAAACTTGGGCAACATCATAATATGGTGGGAGGAGTCATTTGGTGAGTTTTGAGTGAAATCCAATCGCTAGAAGTATGGAATACACCAACCACTCCAATTAGGAATGAACTGCTGTTGTACTTGAATTGTCCAATTTGGAACACCTATTGATTTCGGATCGATCCCAAAACTTGGGCAACAACATAATATGGTGGGAGGAGTCATTTGTTGAGTTTTGAGTGAAATCCAATCGCTAGAAGTATGGAATACACCAACCACTCCAATTAGGAACGAACTACCGTTGAAATTGAATTGACCAATTTCTCACACCTTTTGAATTCGGATCGAGCCCAAAACTTGGCCAACATCATAATATGGTGGGAGGAGTCATTTGTTGAGTTTTGAGTGAAATCCAATCGCTAGAAGTATGGAATACACCAACCACTCCAATTAGGAACGAACTGCCGTTGAAATTGAATTGACCAATTTCTCACACCTATTGATTTCGGATCGAGCCCAAAACTTGGGCAACATCATAATATGGTGGGAGGATGTTGCGTCGATACAGCTGCACCAAAATGGATTAAGCTGCATCCTCAACTTGTGATACTCGCAAGTGCACGAGCCGTTTGGTAGTATATCATATTAACTTATAAGCATAATGAATAAGAACAAAAATCATAATTGAAACTTGGAAACTAATTAAACTTGAAACTAAAGAAAAGAATTTACATAACAATGAAAATTAAGTAGAACTTGGAAAAACTTAAGGAGAATTTCAGCACAAAGATCTCATTATAACAATTGAAAACTAGAAAGAGAAACTAAGAGAATTTGAGGGAGAGAAGGGAAGGGAGCTCTAGAGAAGTGTTTGAGAGCTCCCCCCCTTGGGGTGTGTTTACAAGGTTAGAGAACCTCCCTATTTATAGGCCTAAGGAAGTGAAAAAACTGAATTCAATATGGCTAATGCATACAACACTTGTTTTATAAAATCTGAAATGGTTGATGCACTTGTATTAGAAAATTTGAATTGGTTGATGCACTTCACCAATAAATCCCACCAGCAGCCCTGGCTCATCTTCATGTCACCATGACCAAGCTTCCAACCAGCTCAATAGCTCATGCCTAGCTCACCATGACCAAGCTTCCAACCAGAAACAATAGCTCATCCTGAGGTCAGCATGACCAGCAACTTCAAGGGCTTACGAATTGGGCTTCCCTTAAGCAAATTAGGACTTTAAGCACTCAAACTTGAAGCTCAGAATGTCTTCTTTCCAGCCATATATCATTTGGGCCAATCCAAGGTCGGAGGAGGAAGTTAAGGCCAAAAAAAATTGCTAACTCATTTTGCGCGCTGATAAAATCCATCCTGAGCATGGCTCTGTGTTTTCTAGGTGAGTCCAAAACTTGGGCAACATCATAATATGGTGGGAGGAGTCATTTGGTGAGTTTTGAGTGAAATCCAATCGCTAGAAGTATGGAATACACCAACCACTCCAATTAGGAATGAACTGCCGTTGAATTTGAATTGTCCAATTTGGAACACCTATTGATTTCGGATCGAGCCCAAAACTTGGGCATCATCATAATTGATCGGTTCATAATTGTATATCATTTTGTACCCTTCTAGCTTATGATTTGGTTATGTTATTGAGTTAAACTTGTGCTTTGAATCCATTTTCTGTTTTGATAAGTCCATAATTTCATACACTTGCTTGCCTTCTTTACTTAGTGATTTTGCTTAGTTTCTCTTTATTTTGAGTCACTTACCTCTATTTGTGTGTTTTGTAGGTTAAGATAGCAAGAGATCACATTTGATGCAATCCATGCATGTTAAGGGTTGATTGGCAAAGAGCAAGAGCTTAAAAACAAAACCAAAGTTGGGCCACACTCCTTGTCAGTCCAGTTTCGTAAGTCACCTTGCAGGTCTCATTTCAGCAATCTGCACAACTCGGATGAGGAGGTATTCTTCATAGATGTTGTTCAATTGGGTGTCTAGTATAACATATCCAAAATTCAGCCCAATTGAACATATGTGGAGTCCTTAGCCCGTCCAATTGGTGAAAGAAAAGAAAAGAAAAAAAAAAATGTTGTGATTAAGTGGTGGTTGATTGAAAATTCATTTTTGGGCCTTCAAAAATAATTGTTGTTTGGAAAGAAGTGTAAACCATTGTAAATGAAGGTATAAGGAGTTTTGATCATGTAAAAGAAAAAAATCTAATCGTGATGATTCGAAGTCTTGTAAACTTTTTTTTATGCTCTTACATTGTGAGTTCCTTGGATTTTGTATTATCCATACCTTTCATTTCTCACTCACCTTACACCCTTAGCCCCATTACAACCTATAATAAAGACCTAAATTGATCTTAAATGTCATATGGTTGAATTGCATGCATTTTCTTACTTTAAAGTGTTTGGCATCCTTCTTGAGATCATATTAATGCAAGTTCTTCATCTTCCTATTTTTGAGTTAAGTCCCTTATGATTTAACTCTAATCTCATGTTTATAACTGAGTGTTGCATTGTAGCCCTCTTCTGAGTGATTCATTTGTGAGAAGACAACTTTGGTGAGATTTGAAGTTGCATTGTGTTTGGTATGATTTTTGAAATTGTGTAAAAACTAAGATTGGGGAATTTGTTGCATTTGGCTATCACACTACTACACTTTGAGCATGTTGTGTTTTGAACTTTGCCACATTGTAAATATTGTCTAAAAACTGAGCTTTTATTTTTGAGTCATGTGCATGAGTCATTTCTCTTCATAAAATGTTCGGAAAGATTGTTTTGAGTTTTTAATTATTTCTGTTTTTATGTTTCTTTTATTTTTCTTTTTCTTTTTATTTTTTTTCTTTTGGTTTTGTAATTATTTTTATTTTGGTTTTTGTTTTTGTTTTATTTTGCTTAAGGACTAACAAATTTAGTAAAGTTTTCTAACCACTTTGTTTTGTAGAGTGAGTAAAACGTTTGTGGGTATCGTTTCTGTTAAACCCTCAGGAGACACAACTCCTCCTACTAGGGATGCCTAGAGGTTTAAAGGCTTGTTGCATTTGCTCAATGCAATCGAGTTACCTGCGGAAGTGGTTTAGTTAACTTCTTATTTTGTTTTTAACTTTGTTTTGTGTTGTTTTGCTCGAGGACTAGCAAAATCTAGGTTTGGGGGTATTTGATCGGTTCATAATTGTATATCATTTTGTACTCTTCTAGCTTATGATTTGGTTATGTTTTTGAGTTAAACTTGTGCTTTTAATCCTTTTTGTGTTTATCTTTCAGTTAATTGACATTTAGGTAACAATGATGACTTTGGATAGGAAATGATGCAATCCATGCATGTTAAGGCTTGATTTGGGTGAATGGAACAAGGGCTTAAAGACAAACACATTTTGGCTACAACTCCTTTCCAGCCCAATTTCGTAGGTCAGCTTCTTGGCCTTGGATCAGCATACTATGGGGCTTGGATGAGGTGAAGATCTTCATGAAACTTGTTCCAATGGGTGTCTAGTACAACATATCCAAATTTCAGCCCAATTGGACATTTGTGGAGTGCTCAGCCCGCCCAACACTCAACCTTGCTCAGCAGGATTTGCAGCTGCCAGCTTTGAGCCTTGTCTCCTCCTTTAAGCCATGTGCCTCACCCATGCTGCAACTGACTTTGGATCCAACATAATGAGTGAAGTGGGGAGGCATTCCAGCTATGAAAGTCTAAAGGATCAAGTTGGTACATGCTGGAGTTATTATAGAGAAAGCATGTGCATGCATGTAAAGCATAAATGAAATGAAGTCAATTCCAGTCTCTGTTCGGCAGCCAAATTGCAAGGCCCAAAACGCATACTTCTACTGCTCCGATGGGAATACTTTCTTCATAGAAGTTGTTCCAATGGGTGTCTACTATAACATATCCAAATTTAAGCCCCATTGGATAGGTTTTGAAACCTCTGGCCTTCCTACACCAAGTCTGGTTCAGAAGACTCGTTTTTGTTCAACAACCAAAAGAAGACCACATGGGTTGGCAGCAAAAGGCAGCCACAATTGATCACCTTTGATCCCATGTGAAGAAAGCTTGAGGTGCAGCAAAAGAAGTATGGGATGAGATTGATTCCAACCACACTAACATAGACAAGATGAAGTGTGAGTTATGGGTTGTATTAAAAGAGGAATGGTGGTGTTGGATTTCATCATGTTGTTCCTCCCTCTTAGCCCTATAAATAGAGAAGCCTTCAAGCTTCAAAACACACCCCAAGGGGGGAGCTCTCAAACACTTCTCTAGAGCTCCCTTCCCTTCTCTCCCTCAAATTCTCTTAGTTTCCTTTCAAGTTGTCAATTGTTGTAGTAAAATGAGTTTACTTAATTTTCCTTCAAGTTTTTCTTAGTTTCACTTTACTTTTATTTGTAATGTACATTCTTTCTTAAGTATTCAAGTTTAATTAGTTTCCAAGTTTCAATTATGGTTTTTGTTTTTATTCATTATGCTTATAAGTTAATAGGCTAGTTTGAATGATTGATCACCATTTAGGCTTGCATGTTAGCTATCTTGGTTTGAATTAAGAGTAGACACCATGCTTTAATTCGAATTGAACTATGAATAAGAAGAGTATGTATGGACATTCGACAACAGGGATTAGATACATGCTTGGTTGTTTAAATTGTTCTTCTATGCTTAATGGGTTCCTAATGCTTAGTTTTAGGTTAGACAACAAATGATCAAATTAGGGAATTAGGAACACAAGGTTATGACCAAACACCATGGCTTAATCATACTTTAGCTAGAATCAATCCGTTAATCTAATTGAACTTGGGAACTTATCTACTTGAGTTATTTTCTTTTCTTTCTTTCTTGTTTTATTTATTTTCTTTCTTGTTCTTCTGTTTTGTGTAGGAAAACTGAATTGGATTATTCAATCACCAATCCTCGTGGGATCGATCTCGCACTTACATATGCTATACTACCAAACGGCTCGTGCACTTGCGAGTATCACAAGTTGAGGATGCAGTTGAAACCATTTTGGTGCAGCTGAATCGAAGCAACAAGGAGTCAATTGGTGAGTTTTGAGTGGAATCCAATCGCTAGAAGTATGGACTAAACTAACCACTCCAATTAGGAACGAACTGCCGTTGAACTTGAATTGTCCAATTTGGAACAACTATGGATTTCGGATCGAGCCCAAAACTTGGGTAACATCATAATATGGTGGGAGTAGTCATTTGGTGAGTTTTGAGTGAAATCCAATCGCTAGAAGTATGGAATACACCAACCACTCCAATTAGGAACGAACTGCCGTTGAACTTGAATTGCCCAATTTCTCACACCTATTGATTTCGGATCGGGCCCAAAACTTGGGCAACTTCATAATATGGTGGGATGAGTCATTTGGTGAGTTTTGAGTGAAATCCAATCGCTAGAAGTGTGGAATACACCGACCACTCCAATTAGGAACGAACTGCCGTTGAACTTGAATTGTCCAATTTCCCACGCCTATTGATTTCGGATCGAGCCCAAAACTTGGGCAACATCATAATATGGTGGGAGGAGTCATTTGGAGAGTTTTGAGTGAAATCCAATCGCTAGAAGTATGGAATACACCAACCACTACAATTAGGAACGAACTGCCGTTGACCTTGAATTGCCCAATTTCTCACACCTATTGATTTCGGATCGAGCCCAAAACTTGGGCAACATCATAATATGGTGGGAGGAGTCATTTGGTGAGTTTTGAGTGAAATCCAATCGCTAGAAGTATGGAATACACCAACCACTCCAATTAGGAACGACCTGCCGTTGAACTTGAATTGTCCAATTTCTCACAACTATTGATTTCGGATCGAGCCCAAAACTTGGGCAACATCGTAATGTGGTGGGTGGAGTAATTTGGTGAGTTTTGAGTGAAATCCAATCGCTAGACGTGTGGAATACACCAACCACTCCAATTAGGAACGAACTGCCGTTGTACTTGAATTGTCCAATTTCTCACACCTATTGATTTCGGATCGAGCCCAAAACTTGGGCAACAACATAATATGGTCGGAGGAGTCATTTGGTTAGTTTTGAGTGAAATCCAATCGCTAGAAGTATGGAATACACCAACCACTCCAATTAGGAACGAACTGCCCTTGAACTTGAATTGTCCAATTTCGAATATCTATTGATTTCGGATCGAGCCCAAAACTTGGGCAACATCATAATATGGTGGGAGGAGTCATTTGGTGAGTTTTGAGTGAAATCCAATCGCTAGAAGTATGGAATACACCAACCACTCCAATTAGGAACGAACTGTCGTTGAACTTGAATTGGCCAATATGGAACACCTATTGATTTCGGGTCGAGCGTAAAATTTGGCCAACATCATAATATGGTGGGAAGAGTCATTTGGTGAGTTTTGAGTGAAATCCAATCGCTAGAAGTATGGAATACACCAACCACTCCAATTAGGAACGAACTGCCGTTGAACTTGAATTGTCCAATTTGGAACACCTATTGATTTCGGATCGAGCCCAAAACTTGGGCAACATCATATTATGGTGGGAGGAGTCATTTGATGAGTTTTGAGTGAAATCCAATCGCTAGAAGTATGGAATACACCAACCACTCCAATTATTAACGAACTGCCGTCGAACTTGAATTGTCCAATTTCTCACACCTACTGATTTCGGATCGAGCCCAAAACTTGGGCAACATCATAATATGGTGGGAGGAGTCATTTGGTGAGTTTTGAGTTAAATCCAATTGCTAGAAGTATGGAATACACCAACCACTCCAATTAGGAAAGAACTGTCGTTGAAATTAAATTGACCAATTTCTCACACCTATTGAATTCGGATCGAGCACAAAACTTGGGGAACATCAGAATATGGTGGGAGGAGTCATATGCTGAGTTTTGAGTGAAATCCGATCGCTAGAAGTATGCAAAATACCAACCACTCCAATTAGGACCGAACTGCCGTTGAACTTGAATTGTCCAATTTGGAACACCTACTGATTTCGGATCGAGCCCCAAACTTGGGCAATATCATAATATGGTGGGAGGAGTCATTTGGTGAGTTTTGAGTAAAATCCAATCGCTAGAAGTATGGAATACACCAACCTCTCCAATTAGGAACGAACTGCCGTTGAACTTGAATTGTCCAATTTGGAACACCTATTGATTTCGGATCGAGCCCAAAACTTGGGCAACATCATAATATGGTGGGAGGAGTCATTTGGTGAGTTTTGAGTGAAATCCAATCGCTTGAAGTATGGAATACACCAACCACTGCAATTAGGAACGAACTGCCGTTGAACATGAATTGTCCAATTTGGAACACCTATTGATTTCGAATCGAGCCCAAAACTTGGGCAACAACATAATATGGTGGGAGGAGTCATTTGGTGAGTTTTGAGTGAAATCCAATCGCTAGAAGTATGGAATACACCAACCACTCCAATTAGGAACGAACTGCCGTTGAACTTGAATTGTCCAATTTCTTTCACCTATTGATTTCGGATCGAGCGTAAAACTTGGGCAACATCATAACATGGTGGGAGGAGTCATTTGGTGAGTTTTGGGTGAAATCCAATCCCTAGAAGTATGGAATACACCAACCACTCCAATTAGGAACGAACTGCCGTTGAACTTGAATTGTCCAATTTCTCACAGCTATTGATTTCGGATCGAGCCCCAAACTTGGGCAACATCGTAATACGGTGGGAGGAGTCATTTGGTGAGTTTTGAGTGAAATCCAATCGCTAGAAGTATGGAATACACCAATCACTCCAATTAGGAACGAACGGCCATTGAACTTGAACTGTCCAATTTCTCACACCTATTGATTTCGGATAGAGCCCAAAACCTGGGCAACATGATAATATGGTGGGAGGGGTCATTTGGTGAGTTTTGGGTGAAATCCAATCGCTAGAAGTATGGAATACACCAACCACTCCAACTGGGAACGAACTGCCATTGAACTTGAATTGTCCAATTTCTCACAGCTATTGATTTCGGATCGAGCCCCAAACTTGGGCAACTTCATAATATGGTGGGAGGAGTCATTTGGTGAGTTTTGAGTGAAATCCAATCCCTAGAAAGTATGGAATAGGACAACCACTCCAATTAGGAACGAACTGCCGTTGAACTTGAATTGTCCAATTTAACACACCTATTGATTTCGGAAAGATCCCCAAACTTGGGCAACATCATAATATGGTGGCAGGAGTCAATTGGGGACTTTTGCGTCAAATGCAATCGATAGAAGTACGGAATACACCAACCACTCCAATTAGGAACGAACTGCCGTTGAACTTGAATTGACCAATTTCGCACACCTATTGATTTCCGATCGAGCCCAAAACTTGGGCAACATGATAATATGGTGGGAGGAGTCATTTGGTGAGTTTTGAGTGAAATCCAATCGCTAGAAGTATGGAATACACCAACCACTCCAATTAGGAACGAACTGCCGTGGAACTTGAATTGTCCAATTTCCCACACCTATTGATTTCGGATCGGGCCCAAAACTTGGGCAACATCATAATATGTTGGGAGGAGTCATTTGGTGAGTTTTGAGTGAAATCCAATCGCTAGAAGTATGGAATACACCAACCACTCCAATTAGGAACGAACTGCCGTTGAACTTGAATTCTCCAATATCTCACACCTATTGATTTCCGATCGAGCCCAAAACATGGGCAACAAGATAATTTGGTGGGAGGAGTCATTTGGTGAGTTTTGAGTGAAATCCAATCGCTAGAAGTGTGGAATACACCAATCACTCCAATTAGGAACGAACTGCCGTTGAACTTGAATTGTCCAATTTCTCACACCTATTGATTTCGGATCGAGCCCCAAACTTGGATAACATCATAACATGGTGGGAGGAGTCATTCTGTGAGGTTTGAGTGAAATCCAATCGCTAGAAGTATGGAATACACCAACCACTCCAATTAGGAACGAACTGCCGTTGAACTTGAATTGTCCAATTTCTCACACCTATTGATATCGGATCGAGCCCAAAACTTGGGCAACATCAAGATATGGTGGGAGGAGTTATTTGGTGAGTTTTGAGTGAAATCCAATCGCTAGAAGAATGGAATATACCTACCACTCCAATTAGGAACGAACTGCCGTTGAACTTGAATTGTCCAATTTCTTTCACCTATTAATTTCGGATCGATCCCAAAACTTGAGCAACTTCATAATATGGTGGGAGGAGTCATTTGGTGAGTTTTGAGTGAAATCCAATCGCTTGAAGTATGGAATACACCAACCACTCCAATTAGGAACGAACTGCCGTTGAACTTGAATTGTCCAATTTCTCACACCTATTGATTTCGGATCGAGCCCCAAACTTGGGCAACATCATAATATGGTGGGAGGAGTCATTTGGTGAGTTTTGAGAGAAATCCAATCGCTAGAGGTATGGAATATACCAACCACTCCAATTAGGAACGAACTGCCGTTGAACTTGAATTGTCCAATTTCTCACAACTATATATTTTGGATCGAGCCCAAAACATGGGCAACATCATAATAGGGTGGGAGGAGTCATTTGGTGAGTTTTGAGAGAAAACCAATCTCTAGAGGTATGGAATACACCAACCACTCCAATTAGGAACGAACTGCCGTTGAACTTGAACTGTCCAATTTCTCACACCTATTGATTTCGGATCTAGCCCGAAACTTGGGCAACATCATAATACGGTGGGAGGAGTCATTTGGTGAGTTTTGAGTGAAATCCAACCGCTAGAAGTGTGGAATACACCAACCACTCCAATTAGGAACGAACTGCCGTTGAACTTGAATTGTCCAATTTCTTTCACCTATTGATTTCGGATCGAGCCCAAAACTTGGGCAACATCATAATTTGGTGGGAGGAGTCATTTGGTGAGTTTTGAGTGAAATCCAATCGCTAGAAGTGTGGAATACACCAACCCCTCCAATTAGGAATGAACTGCCGTTGAACTTGAATTGTCCAATTTCACACGCCTATTGATTTCGGATCGAGCCCCAAACTTGGATGACATCATAACATGGTGGGAGGAGTCATTCTGTGAGGTTTGAGAGAAATCCAAACTCTAGAAGTATGGAATACACCAACCACTCCAATTAGGAACGAACTGCCGTTGAACTTGAATTGTCCAATTTCTTTCACCTATTAATTTCGGATAGAGCCCAAAACTTGAGCAACTTCATAATATGGTGGGAGGAGTCATTTGGTGTGTTTTGAGTGAAATCCAAATCACTAGAAGTATGGAATACACCAACCACTCCAATTAGGAACGAACTGCCGTTGAACTTGAAATGTCCAATTTCTCACACCTATTGATTTTGGATCGAGCCCAAAACGTGGCCAACATCATAATATTGTGGGAGGAGTCATTTGGTGAGTTTTGAGTGAAATCCAATCGCTAGAAGTATGGAATACACCAACCACTCCAATTAGGAACGAACTGCCGTTGAACTTGAATTGTCCAATTTCCCACAACTATTGATTTCGGATCGGGCCCAAAACTTGGGCAACATCATAACATGTTGGGAGGAGTCATTTGGTGAGTTTTGAGTGAAATCCAATCACTAGAAGTATGGAATACACCAACCACTCCAATTTGGAACGAACTGCCGTTGAACTTGAATTGTCCAATTTCTCACACCTATTGATTTCGGATCGAGCCCAAAACTTGGGCAACATCAGAATATGGTGGGAGGAGTCATTTGGTGAGTTTTGAGTGAAATCCAATCGCTAGAAGTATGGAATACACCAACCACTCCAATTTGGAACGAACTGCCGTTGAACTTAAATTGTCCAATTTCTTTCACCTATTGATTTCGGATTGAGCCCAAAACTTGGGCAACAACATAATATGGTGGGAGGAGTCATTTGGTGAGTTTTGAGTGAAATCCAATCGCTAGTAGTATGTAATACACCAACCACTCCAATTAGGAACGAACTGCCGTTGAACTTGAATTGTCCAATTTCTAACACCTATTGATTTCGGATCGAGCCCAAAACTTGGGCAACATGATAATATGGTGGGGGGAGTCATTTGGTGAGTTTTGAGTGAAATCCAATCGCTAGAAGTATGGAATACACCAACCACTCCAATTAGGAACGAACTGCCGTTGAACTTGAATTGTCCAATTTCTCACACCTATTGATTTCGGATCGAGCCCAAAACTTGGGCAACACCATAATATGGTGGGAGGAGTCATTTGGTGAGTTTTGAGTGAAATCCTATCGCTAGAAGTATGGAATACACCAACCACTCCAATTAGGAACGAACTACCGTTGAACTTGAATTGTCCAGTTTCTTTCACCTATTGATTTCGGATCGAGCCCAAAACATGGGCAACATCATAATATAGTGTTAGTAGTCATTTGGTGAGTTTTGAGTGAAATCCAATCGCTAGAAGTATGGAATACACCAACCACTGAAATTTGGAACGAACTGCCGTTGAACTTGAATTGTCTAATTTCTCACACCTATTGATTTCAGATCGAGCCCTAAACTTCGTCAACATCATAATATGGTGGGAGGAGTCATTTGGAGAGTTTTGAGTGAAATCCAATCGCCAGAAGTAGGGAATGCACCAACCACTCCAATTAGGAACGAACTGCCATTGAACTTGAATTGTCCAATTTCTCACACCTAATGATTTCGGATCGAGCCCAAAACGTGGGCAACATCATAATATTGTGGGAGGAGTCATTTGGTGAGTTTTGAGTGAAATCCAATCGCTAGAAGTATGGAATACACCGATCACTCCAATTAGGAACAAACTGCCGTTGAACTTGAATTGTCCAATATCTCACACCTATTGATTTCGGATCGAGGCCAAAACTTGGGCAACATCATAATATGGTGGGAGGAGTCATTTGGGGAGTTTTTAATGATATCCAATCGCTAGAAGTACAGAATACACCAACCACTCCAATTAGGGACGAACTGCCGTTGAACTTGAATTGTCCAATTTCTCACACCTATTGATTTCGGATCGAGCCCCAAACATGGGCAACATCATAATATGGTGGGAGGAGTCATTGGTGAGTTTTGAGTGAAATCCAATCGCTAGAAGTATGGAATACACCAACCACTCTAATTAGGAACGAACTGCCGTTGAACTTGAATTTTTGAATTTGGAACACCTATTGATTTCGGATCGAGCCCAAAACCTGGCCAACATGATAATGTGGTGGGAGGGGTCATTTGGTGAATTTTGGGGGAAATCCAATCGCTAGAAGTATGGAATACACCAACCACTCCAATTAGGAACGAACTGCCGTTGAACTTGAATTGTCCAATTTCTCACACCTATTGATTTCGGATCGAGCCCCAAACTTGGGCAACAACATAATATGGTGGGAGGAGTCATTTGGTGAGTTTTGAGTGAAATCCAATCGCTAGAAGTATGGCATACACCAACCACTCCAATTAGGAACGAACTGCCGTTGAACTTGAATTGTCCAATTTGGAATACCTATTGATTTCGGATCGAGCCCAAAACTTGGGCAACATCATAATATGGTGGGAGGAGTCATTTGGTGAGTTTTTAGTGAAATCCAATCGCTAGAAGTATGGAATACAACAACTACTTCGATTAGGAACGAACTGTCGTTGAAATTGAATTGACCAATTTCTCACACCTATTGATGTCGGATCGAGCCCAAAACTTGGGCAACATCCTAATCTGGTGGGAGGAGTCATTTGGTGAGTTTTGAGTGAAATCAAATGGCTTGAAGTGTGGAACACACCAACCACTCCAATTAGGAACGAACTGGCGTTGAACTTGAATCGTCCAATTTGGAACACCTATTGATTTCGGATCGAGCCCAAAACTTTGGCAACATCATAATATGGTGGGAGGAGTCATTTGGTGAGTTTTGAGTGAAATCCAATCGCTAGAAGTATGGTATACACCAACCACTCCAATTAGGAACGAACTGCCGTTGAACTTGAATTGTCCACTTTGGAACACCTATTGATTTCGGATCGAGCCCAAAACTTGGGCAACATCATAATATGGTGGGAGGAGTCACTTGGTGAGGTTTGAGTGAAATCCAATCGCTAGAAGTATGGAATACACCAACAACTCCAATTAGGAACGAACTGCCGTTGAACTTGAATTGTCCAATTTGGAACACCTATTGATTTCGGATCGAGCCCAAAACTTGGGCAACATCATAATATGGTGGGAGGAGTCATTTGGTGAGTTTTGAGTGAAATACAATCGCTAGAAGTACGGAATACAGCAACCACTCCAATTAGGAAAGAACTGCCGTTGAACTTGAATTGTCCAATTTCTCACACCTATGGATTTCGGATCGAGCCCAAAACTTGGGCAACATCATAATATGGTGGGAGGAGTCATTTGGTTAGTTTTGAGTGAAATCCAATCGCTAGAAGTATGGAATACACCAACCACTCCAATTAGGAAAGAACTGCCGTTGAACTTGAATTGTCCAATTTCTCACACCTATGGATTTCGGATCGAGCCCAAAACATGGGCAACATCATAATATGGTGGGAGGAGTCATTTGGTGAGTTTTGAGTGAAATCCAATCGCTAGAAGTATGGAATACACCAACCACTCCAGTTAGGAAGGAACTGCCGTTGAACTTGAAATGTCCATTTTGGAACACCTATTGATTTCGGATCGAGCCCAAAACTTGGGCAACGTCATAATATGGTGGGAGGAGTCATTTGGTGAGATTTGAGTGAAATCCAATCGCTAGAAGTATGGAATACACCAACCACTCCAATTAGGAACAAACTGCTGTTGAACTTGAATTGTCCAATTTGGAACACCTATTGATTTCGGATCGAGCCCAAAACTTGGGCAACATCATAATATGGTGGGAGGAGTCATTTGGTGAGTTTTGAATGAAATCCAATCGCTAGAAGTATGGAATACACCAACCACTCCAATTAGGAACAAATTGCCGTTGAACTTGAATTGTCCAATTTCTCACACCTATTGATTTCGGATCGAGCCCAAAACTTGGGAAACATCATAATATGGTGTTAGGAGTCATTTGGTGAGTTTTGAGTGAAATCCAATCGCTAGAAGTATGGAAAACACCAACGACTCCAATTAGGAACGAACTGCCGTTGAACTTGAATTGTCCAATTTGGAACACCTATTGATTTCGCATCGAGCCCAAAACGCGGGCAACATCATAATATGTTGGGAGGAGATATTTGGTGTGTTTTGAGTGAAATCCAATCGCTAGAACTACGAATTACCCCAACCCCTCCAATTAGGAACGAACTGTCGTTGAAATTGAATTGACCAATTTCTCACACATATTGATTTCGGATCGAGCCCAGAACTTGGGCAACATCATAATATGGTGGGAGGAGTCATTTGGTTTGTTTTGAGTGAAATCCAATCGCTAGAAGTATGGAATACACCAACCACTCCAATTAGGAAAGAACTGCCGTTGAACTTGAATTGTCCAATTTCTCACACCTATGGATTTCGGATCGAGCCCAAAACATGGGCAACATCATAATATGGTGGGAGGAGTCATTTGGTTTGTTTTGAGTGAAATCCAATCGCTAGAAGTCTGGAATACACCAACCACTCCAATTAGGAACGAACTGTCGTTGAACTTGAATTGTCCAATTTCTCACACATATTGATTACGGATCGAGCCCAAAACTTGGGCAACATCATAATATGGTGGGATGAGTCATTTGGTGAGTTTTGAGTGAAATCCAATCGCTAGAAGTATGGAATACACCAACGACTCCAATTAGGAACGAACAGCCGTTGAACTTGAATTGTCCAATTTGGAACACCTATTGATTTCGGATCGATCCCAAAACTTGGGCAACATCATAATATGGTCGGAGGAGTCATTTGGTGAGTTTTGAGTGAAATCCAATCGCCAGAAGTATGGAATACACCAACGACTCCAATTAGGAACGAACTGCCGTTGAACTTGAATTGTCTAATTTGGAACACCTATTGATTTCGGATCGAGCCCAAAACTTGGGCAACATCATCATATGGTGGGAGGAGTCATTTGGTTAGTTTTGAGTGAAATCCAATCGCTAGAAGTATGGAATACACCAACGACTCCAATTAGGAACGAACAGCCGTTGAACTTGAATTGTCCAATTTGCAACACCTATTGATTTCGGATCGAGCCCCAAACTTGGGCAACATCATAATATGGTGGGAGGAGTCATTTGGTGAGTTTTGAGTGAAATCCAATCGCTAGAAGTATGGAATACACCAACGACTCCAATGAGGAACGAACTGCCGTTGAACTTGAATTGTCCAATTTGGAACACCTATTGATTTCGCATCGAGCCCAAAACGCGGGCAACATCATAATATGTTGGGAGGAGATATTTGGTGTGTTTTGAGTGAAATCCAATCGCTAGAACTATGAATTACCCCAACCCCTCCAATTAGGAACGAACTGTCGTTGAAATTGAATTGACCAATTTCTCACACATATTGATTTCGTATCGAGCCCAGAACTTGGGCAACATCATAATATGGTGGGAGGAGTCATTTGGTTTGTTTCGAGTGAAATCCAATCGCTAGAAGTACGGAATACACCAACCACTCCAATTAGGAACGAACTGCCGTTGAACTTGAATTGTCAAATTTGGAACACCTATTGATTTCGGATCGAGCCCAAAACTTGGGCAACATCATAATATGGTGGGAGGAGTCATTTGGTGAGTTTTGAGTGCGCTAGAAGTATGGAATACACCAACCACTCCAATTAGGAACGAACTGCCGTTGAACTTGAATTGTCCAATTTCTCACACCTACTGATTTCGGACCGAGCCCCAAACTTGGGAAACATCATAATATGATTGGAGGAGTCATTTGGTGAGTTTTCAGTGAAATCCAATCGCTAGAAGTACGGAATACACCAACCACTCCAATTAGGAACGAACTACCATTGAACTTGAATTGTCCAATTTCGAACACCTATTGATTTCGGATCGAGCCCAGAACTTGGGCAACATCATAATATGGTGGGAGGAGTCATTTCGTTAGTTTCGAGTGAAATCCAATCGCTAGAAGTACGGAATACACCAACCACTCCAATTTGGAACGAACTGCCGTTGAACTTGAATTGTCCAATTTCTCACCCCTATTAATTTCGGATTGAGCCCAACACTTGGCCAACATCATAATATGGTGGAAGGAGTCATTTGGTGAGTTTTGAGTGAAATCCAATTGCAAGAAGTATGGAATACACCAACCAGTCCAATTAGGAACGAACTGCCGTTGAAGTTGAATTGTCCAATTTCTCACACCTACTGATTTCGGACCGGGCCCCAAACTTGGGACACATCATAATATGGTGGGAGGAGTCATTTGGTGAGTTTTGAGTGAAATCCAATCGCTAGAAGTATGGAATACACCAACCACTCCAATTAGGAACGAACTGCCGCTGAACTTGAATTGTCCAATTTGGAACACCTATTGATTTCGGATCGAGCCCAAAACATGGGCAACATCATAATATGGTGGGAGGAGTCTTTTGGTGAGTTTTGAGTGAAATCCAATCGCTAGAAGTATGGAATACACCAACCACTCAAATTAGGAACGAACTGCCACTGAACTTGAATTGTCCAATTTTGAACACCAATTGATTTCGGATCAAGCCCAAAACTTGGGCAACATCGTAATATGGTGGGAGGAGTCATTTGGTGAGTTCTGAGTGAAATCCAATCGCTAGAAGTATGGAATACACCAACCACTCCAATTAGGAACGAACTGCTGTTGAACTTGAATAGTCCAATTTGCAACACCTATTGATTTCGGATCGAGCCCAAAACTTGGGCAACGTCATAATATGGTGGGAGGAGTCATTTGGTGAGTTTTGAGTGAAATCCAATCGCTAGAAGTATGGAATACACCAACCACTGAAATTAGGAACGAACTGCCGTTGAACTTGAATTGTCCAATTTGGAACACCTATTGATTTCGGATCGAGCCCAAAACTTGGGCAACATCATAATATGGTGTGAGGAGTCATTTATTGAGTTTTGAGTGAAATCCAATCGCTAGAAGTATGGAATACACCAACCACTCCAATTAGGAACAAACTGTCGTTGAACTTGAATTGTCCAATTTCTCACAACTATTGATTTCGGATCGAGCCCAAAACTTGGGAAACATCATAATATGGTGGGAGGAGTCATTTGGTGAGTTTTGAGTGAAATCCAATCGCTAGAAGTATGGAATACACCAACCACTACAATTAGGAACGAACTGCCGTTGAACTTGAATTGTCCAATTTCTCACACCTACTGATTTCGGACCGAGCCCCAAACTTGGGACAGATCATAATATGGTGGGAGGAGTCATTTGGTGAGTTTTGAGTGAAATCCAATTGCTAGAAGTATGGAATACACCAACCACGAATTAGGAACGAACTGCCGTTGAACTTGAATTGTCCAATTTGGAACACCTATTGATTTCGGATCGAGCCCAAAACTTGGGCAACGTCATAATATGGTGGGAGGAGTCATTTGGTGAGTTTTGAGTGAAATCCAATCGCTAGAAGTATGGAATACACCAACCACTGAAATTAGGAACGAACTGCCGTTGAACTTGAATTGTCCAATTTGGAACACCTATTGATTTCGGATCGAGCCCAAAACTTGGGCAACATCATAATATGGTGTGAGGAGTCATTTATTGAGTTTTGAGTGAAATCCAATCGCTAGAAGTATGGAATACACCAACCACTCCAATTAGGAACGAACTGCCGTTGAACTTGAATTGTCCAATTTGGAACACCTATTGATTTCGGATCGAGCCCAAAACATGGGCAACATCATAATATGGTGGGAGGAGTCTTTTGGTGAGTTTTGAGAGAAATCCAATCGCTAGAAGTATGGAATACACCAACCACTCAAATTAGGAACGAACTGCCGTTGAACTTGAATTGTCCAATTTTGAACACCAATTGATTTCGGATCAAGCCCAAAACTTGGGCAACATCGTAATATGGTGGGAGGAGTCATTTGGTGAGTTTTGAGTGAAATGCAATCGCTAGAAGTATGGAATACACCAACCACGAATTAGGAACGAACTGCCGTTGAACTTGAATTGTCCAATTTGGAACACCTATTGATTTCGGATCGAGCCCAAAACTTGGGCAACATCATAATATGGTGGGAGGAGTCATTTGGTTAGTTTTGAGTGAAATCCAATCGCTAGAAGTATGGAATACACCAACAACTCCAATTAGGAACGAACTGCCATTGAACTTGAATTGTCCAATTTCTCAGACCTATTGTTTTCGGATCGAGCCCCAAACTTGGGCAACATCATAATATGGTGGGAGGAGTCATTTGGTGAGTTTTGAGTGAAATCCAATCGCTAGAAGTATGGAATACACCAACCACTCCATTTAGGAACGAACTACCCTTGAACTTGAATTGTCCAATTTGGAACACCTATTCATTTCGAATCGAGCACAAAACTTGGGCAACATCATAATATGTTGGGAGGAGTCATTTGGTGAGTTTTGAGTGAAATCCAATCGCTAGAAGTATGGAATACACCAACCACTCCAATTAGGAACGAAATGCCGTTGAACTTGAATTGTCCAATTTGGAACACCTATTGATTTCGGATCGAGCCCAAAACTTGGGCAACATCATAATATGGTGGGAGTAGTCATTTGGTTAGTTTTGAGTGAAATCCAATCACTAGAAGTATGGAATACACCAACAACTCCAATTAGGAACGAACTGCCGTTGAACTTGAATTGTCCAATTTCTCACACCTATTGATTTCAGATCGAGCCCCAAACTTGGGCAACATCATAATATGGTGGGAAGAGTCATTTGGTGAGTTTTGAGTGAAATCCAATTGCTTGAAGTATGGAATACACCAACCACTCCAATTAGGAACGAACTGCCGTTGAACTTGAATTGTCCAATTTCTCACACCAATTGATTTCGGATCGAGCCCAAAACTTGGGCAACATCATAATATGGTGGGAAGAGTCATTTGGTGAGTTTTGAGTGAAATCCATTCGCTAGAAGTATGGAATACACCAACCACTCCAATTAGGAACGAACTGCCGTTGAACTTGAATTGTCCAATTTCTCACACCTATTGATTTCGGATCGAGCCCCAAACTTGGGCAACATCATAATATGGTGGGAAGAGTCATTTGGTGAGTTTTGAGTGAAATCCAATCAGAAGAAGTATGGAATACACCAACCACTATAGTTAGGAACGAATTGCCGTTGAACTTGAATTGTCCAATTTCGAAAACCTATTGATTTCGGATCGAGCCCAAAACTTGGGCAACTTCATAATATGGTGGGAGGAGTCAATTGGTAAGTTTTGAGTGAAATCCAATCGCTAGAAGTATGGAATACACCAACCACGAATTAGGAACGAACTGCCGTTGAACTTGAATTGTCCAATTTGGAACACCTATTGATTTCGGATCGCGCCCAAAACTTGGGCAACTTCATAATATGGTGGGAGGAGTCAATTGGTAAGTTTTGAGTGAAATCCAATCGCTAGAAGTATGGAATACACCAACCACGAATTAGGAACGAACTGCCGTTGAACTTGAATTGTCCAATTTGGAACACCTATTGATTTCGGATCGAGCCCAAAACTTGGGCAACATCATAATATGGTAGGAGTAGTCATTTGGTTAGTTTTGAGTGAAATCCAATCACAAGAAGTATGGAATACACCAACAACACCATTTAGGAACGAACTGCCGTTGAACTTGAATTGTCCAATTTCTCACACCTATTGATTTCAGATCGAGCCCCAAACTTGGGCAACATCATAATATGGTGGGAAGAGTCATTTGGTGAGTTTTGAGTGAAATCCAATCGCTAGAAGTATGGAATACACCAACCACTCCAATTAGGAACGAACTGCCGTTGAACTTGAATTGTCCAATTTCTCACACCTATTGATTTCGGATCGAGCCCAAAACTTGGGCAACATCATAATATGGTGGGAAGAGTCATTTGGTGAGTTTTGAGTGAAATCCATTCGCTAGAAGTATGGAATACACCAACCACTCCAATTAGGAACGAACTGCCGTTGAACTTGAATTGTCCAATTTCTCACACCTATTGATTTCGGATCGAGCCCCAAACTTGGGCAACATCATAATATGGTGGGAAGAGTCATTTGGTGAGTTTTGAGTGAAATCCAATCACAAGAAGTATGGAATACACCAACCACTATAGTTAGGAACGAACTGCCGTTGAACTTGAATTGTCCAATTTGGAACACCTATTGATTTCGGATCGAGCCCAAAACTTGGGCAACATCAAAATATGGTTGGAGGAGTCATTTGGTAAGTTTTGAGTGAAATCCAATCGCTAGAAGTATGGAATACACCAACCACTCCAATTAGAAACGAACTGCCGTTGAACTTGAATTGTCCAATTTGGAACACCTATTGATTTCGGATCGAGCCCAAAACTTGGGCAACATCAAAATATGGTTGGAGGAGTCATTTGGTAAGTTTTGAGTGAAATCCAATCACTAGAAGTATGGAATACACCAACCACTCCAATTAGGAACGAACTGCCGTTGAACTTGAATTGTCCAATTTCTCACACCTATTGATTTCGGATCGAGCCCCAAACTTGGGCAACATCATAAAATGGAGGGAGGAGTCATTTGGTGAGTTTTGAGTGAAATGCAATCGCTAGAAGTATGGAATACACCAACCACGAATTAGGAACGAACTGCCGTTGAACTTGAATTGTCCAATTTGGAACACCTATTGATTTCGGATCGAGCCCAAAACTTGGGCAACATCATAATATGGTGGGAGGAGTCATTTGGTTAGTTTTGAGTGAAATCCAATCGCTAGAAGTATGGAATACACCAACAACTCCAATTAGGAACGAACTGCCATTGAACTTGAATTGTCCAATTTCTCACACCTATTGTTTTCGGATCGAGCCCCAAACTTGGGCAACATCATAATATGGTGGGAGGAGTCATTTGGTGAGTTTTGAGTGAAATCCAATCGCTAGAAGTATGGAATACACCAACCACTCCATTTAGGAACGAACTACCCTTGAACTTGAATTGTCCAATTTGGAACACCTATTCATTTCGAATCGAGCACAAAACTTGGGCAACATCATAATATGTTGGGAGGAGTCATTTGGTGAGTTTTGAGTGAAATCCAATCGCTAGAAGTATGGAATACACCAACCACTCCAATTAGGAACGAAATGCCGTTGAACTTGAATTGTCCAATTTGGAACACCTATTGATTTCGGATCGAGCCCAAAACTTGGGCAACATCATAATATGGTGGGAGTAGTCATTTGGTTAGTTTTGAGTGAAATCCAATCACTAGAAGTATGGAATACACCAACAACTCCAATTAGGAACGAACTGCCGTTGAACTTGAATTGTCCAATTTCTCACACCTATTGATTTCAGATCGAGCCCCAAACTTGGGCAACATCATAATATGGTGGGAAGAGTCATTTGGTGAGTTTTGAGTGAAATCCAATTGCTAGAAGTATGGAATACACCAACCACTCCAATTAGGAACGAACTGCCGTTGAACTTGAATTGTCCAATGTCTCACACCTATTGATTTCGGATCGAGCCCAAAACTTGGGCAACATCATAATATGGTGGGAAGAGTCATTTGGTGAGTTTTGAGTGAAATCCATTCGCTAGAAGTATGGAATACACCAACCACTCCAATTAGGAACGAACTGCCGTTGAACTTGAATTGTCCAATTTCTCACACCTATTGATTTCGGATCGAGCCCCAAACTTGGGCAACATCATAATATGGTGGGAAGAGTCATTTGGTGAGTTTTGAGTGAAATCCAATCACAAGAAGTATGGAATACACCAACCACTATAGTTAGGAACGAACTGCCGTTGAACTTGAATTGTCCAATTTGGAACACCTATTGATTTCGGATCGAGCCCAAAACTTGGGCAACATCAAAATATGGTTGGAGGAGTCATTTGGTAAGTTTTGAGTGAAATCCAATCGCTAGAAGTATGGAATACACCAACCACTCCAATTAGAAACGAACTGCCGTTGAACTTGAATTGTCCAATTTGGAACACCTATTGATTTCGGATCGAGCCCAAAACTTGGGCAACATCAAAATATGGTTGGAGGAGTCATTTGGTAAGTTTTGAGTGAAATCCAATCACTAGAAGTATGGAATACACCAACCACTCCAATTAGGAACGAACTGCCGTTGAACTTGAATTGTCCAATTTCTCACACCTATTGATTTCGGATCGAGCCCCAAACTTGGGCAACATCATAAAATGGAGGGAGGAGTCATTTGGTGAGTTTTGAGTGAAATGCAATCGCTAGAAGTATGGAATACACCAACCACGAATTAGGAACGAACTGCCGTTGAACTTGAATTGTCCAATTTGGAACACCTATTGATTTCGGATCGAGCCCAAAACTTGGGCAACATCATAATATGGTGGGAGGAGTCATTTGGTTAGTTTTGAGTGAAATCCAATCGCTAGAAGTATGGAATACACCAACAACTCCAATTAGGAACGAACTGCCATTGAACTTGAATTGTCCAATTTCTCACACCTATTGTTTTCGGATCGAGCCCCAAACTTGGGCAACATCATAATATGGTGGGAGGAGTCATTTGGTGAGTTTTGAGTGAAATCCAATCGCTAGAAGTATGGAATACACCAACCACTCCATTTAGGAACGAACTACCCTTGAACTTGAATTGTCCAATTTGGAACACCTATTCATTTCGAATCGAGCACAAAACTTGGGCAACATCATAATATGTTGGGAGGAGTCATTTGGTGAGTTTTGAGTGAAATCCAATCGCTAGAAGTATGGAATACACCAACCACTCCAATTAGGAACGAAATGCCGTTGAACTTGAATTGTCCAATTTGGAACACCTATTGATTTCGGATCGAGCCCAAAACTTGGGCAACATCATAATATGGTGGGAGTAGTCATTTGGTTAGTTTTGAGTGAAATCCAATCACTAGAAGTATGGAATACACCAACAACTCCAATTAGGAACGAACTGCCGTTGAACTTGAATTGTCCAATTTCTCACACCTATTGATTTCAGATCGAGCCCCAAACTTGGGCAACATCATAATATGGTGGGAAGAGTCATTTGGTGAGTTTTGAGTGAAATCCAATTGCTAGAAGTATGGAATACACCAACCACTCCAATTAGGAACGAACTGCCGTTGAACTTGAATTGTCCAATGTCTCACACCTATTGATTTCGGATCGAGCCCAAAACTTGGGCAACATCATAATATGGTGGGAAGAGTCATTTGGTGAGTTGTGAGTGAAATCCATTCGCTAGAAGTATGGAATACACCAACCACTCCAATTAGGAACGAACTGCCGTTGAACTTGAATTGTCCAATTTCTCACACCTATCGATTTCAGATCGAGCCCCAAACCTGGGCAACATCATAATATGGTGGGAAGAGTCATTTGGTGAGTTTTGAGTGAAATCCAATCACAAGAAGTATGGAATACACCAACCACTATAGTTATGAACGAACTGCCGTTGAACTTGAATTGTCCAATTTCGAAAACCTATTGATTTCGGATCGAGCCCAAAACTTGGGCAACTTCATAATATGGTGGGAGGAGTCAATTGGTAAGTTTTGAGTGAAATCCAGTCGCTAGAAGTATGGAATACACCAACCACGAATTAGGAACGAACTGCCGTTGAACTTGAATTGTCCAATTTGGAACACCTATTGATTTCGGATCGAGCCCAAAACTTGGGAACAACAAAATATAGTGGGAGGAGTCATTTGGTGAGTTTTGAGTGAAATCCAATCGCTTGAAGTATGGAATACACCAACCACTCCAATTAGGAACGAACTGCCGTTGAACTTGAATTGTCCAATTTCTCACACCTATTGATTTCGGATCGAGCCCAAAACTAGGGCAACATCATAATATGGTGGGAGTAGTCATTTGGTTAGTTTTGAGTGAAATCCAATCACTAGAAGTATGGAATACACCAACAACTCCAATTAGGAACGAACTGCCGTTGAACTTGAATTGTCCAATTCCTCACACCTATTGATTTCAGATCGAGCCCCAAACTTGGGCAACATCATAATATGGTGGGAAGAGTCATTTGGTGAGTTTTGAGTGAAATCCAATTGCTAGAAGTATGGAATACACCAACCACTCCAATTAGAACGAACTGCCGTTGAACTTGAATTGTCCAATTTCTCACACCTATTGATTTAGGATCGAGCCCAAAACCTGGGCAACATCATAATATGGTGGGAAGAGTCATTTGGTGAGTTTTGAGTGAAATCCATTCGCTAGAAGTATGGAATACACCAACCACTCCAATTAGGAACGAACTGCCGTTGAACTTGAATTGTCCAATTTGGAACACCTATTAATTTCGGATCGAGCCCAAAACTTGGGAACAACAAAATATAGTGGGAGGAGTAATTTGGTGAGTTTTGAGTGAAATCCAATCGCTAGAAGTATGGAATACACCAACCACTCCAATTAGGAACGAACTGCCGTTGAACTTGAACTGTCCAATTTCTCACACCTATTGATTTCGGATCGAGCCCCAAACTTGGGCAACATCATAATATGGTGGCAGGAGTCATTTGGTGACTTTTGAGTGAAATCCAATCGATAGAAGTACGGAATACACCAACCACTCCAATTAGGAACGAACTGTCGTTGAGATTGAATTGACCAATTTCTCAGACCTATTGATTTCGGACCGAGCCCAAAACTTGGGCAACATCATAATATGGAGGGAGGATTCATTTGGTGAGTGTTGAGTGAAATCCAATCGCTAGAAGTATGGAATACACCAACCAGTCCAATTTGGAACGAACTGCCGTTGCACTTGAATTGTCCAATTTGGAACACCTATTGATTTCGGATCGAGCCCAAAACTTGGGCAACATCATAATGTGGTGGGAGGAGTCATTTGGTTAGTTTTGAGTGAAATCCAATCGCTAGACGTATGGAATACACCAACCACTCCAATTTGGAACGAACTGCCGTTGAACTTGAACTGTCCAATTTCTCACAACTATTGATTTCGGATCGAGCCCAAAACTTGGGCAACATCATAATGTGGTGGGAAGAGTCATTTGGTGAGTTTTGAGTGAAATCCAATCGCTAGATGTCTGGAATACACCAACCACTCCAATTAGGAACGAACTGCCGTTGAACTTGAATTGTCCAATTTCTCACACCTGTTTATTTCGGATCTAGACCAAAACTTGGGCAACTTCATAGTATGGTGGGACGAGTCATTTGGTGAGTTTTGAGTGAAATCCAATCGCTAGAAGTATGGAATACACCTACCACTCCAATTAGGAACGAACTGCCGTTGAACTTGAATTGTCCAATTTCTCACACGTATTGATTTAGGATCGAGCCCAAAACTTGGGCAACTTCATAGTATGGTGGGACGAGTCATTTGGTGAGTTTTGAGTGAAATCCCCTCGCTAGAAGTATGGAATACACCAATCACTCCAATTAGGAACGAACTGCCGTTGAACTTGAATTGTCCAATTTCTCACACCTATTGCTTTCGGACCGAGCCCAAAACCTGGGCAACATGATAATATGGTGGGAGGGGTCATTTGGTGAGTTTTGGTTGAAATCCAATCGCTAGAAGTATGGAATACACCAACCACCCCAATTAGGAACGAACTGCCGTTGAACTTGAATTGTCCAATTTCTCACACCTATTCATTTCGGATCGAGCCCAAAACCTGGGCAACATGATAATATGGTGGGAGGGGTCATTTGGTGAGTTTTGGGTGAAATCCAATCGCTAGAAGGATGGAATACACCAACCACTCCAATTAGGAACGAACTGCCGTTGAACTTGAATTGTCCAATTTCTCACAGCTATTGATTTTGGATCGAGCCCAAAACCTGGGCAACATGATAATATGGTGGGAGGGGTCATTTGGTGAGTTTTGGGTGAAATCCAATCGCTAGAAGGATGGAATACACCAACCACTCCAATTAGGAACGAACTGCCGTTGAACTTGAATTGTCCAATTTCTCACAGCTATTGATTTCGGATCGAGCCCCAAACTTGGGTAACATGATAATATGGTGGGAGGAGTCATTTGGTGAGTTTTGAGTGAAATCCAATCGCTAGAAGTATGGAATACACCAACCACTCCAATTAGGAACGAACTGCCGTTGAACTTGAATTGTCCAATTTGGAACACCTATCGATTTCGGATCGAGCCCAAAACTTGGGCAACATCATTATATGGTGGGAGGAGTCATTTGGTGAGTTTTGAGTGAAATCCAATCGCTAGAAGTACGGAATACACCAACCACTCCAATTAGGAACGAACTGCCGTTGAACTTGAATTGTCCAATTTTGAACACCAATTGATTTCGGATCAAGCCCAAAACTTGGGCAACATCATAATATGGTGGGAGGAGTCATTTTGTGAGTTTTGAGTGAAATCCAATCGCTAGAAGTATGGAATACACCAACCACTCCAATTTGGAACGAACTGCCGTTGAACTTGAATTGTCCAATTTGGAACACCTATTGATTTCGGATCGATCCCAAACCTTGGGCAACATCATAATATGGTGGGAGGAGTCATTTGGTGAGTTTTGAGTGAAATCCAATCGCTAGAAGTGTGGAATACACCAACCACTCCAATTAGGAACAAGCTGCCGTTGAAATTGAATTGTCCAATTTCTCACACCTATTGATTTCGGATCGAGCCCAAAACTTGGGCAACATCATAATATGGTGGGAGGAGTCATTTGGTGAGTTTTGAGTGAAATCCAATAGCTAGAAGTATGGAATACACCAACCACTCCAATTAGGAACGAACTGCCGTTGAAATTGAATTGTCCAATTTCTCACACCTATTGATTTCGGATCGAGCCCAAAACTTGGGCAACATCGTAATATGGTGGGAGGAGTCATTTGGTGAGTTTTGAGTGAAATCCAATCGCTAGAAGTGTGGAATACACCAACCACTCCAGTTAGGAACGAACTGCCGTTGAACTTGAATTGTCCAATTTGGAACACCTATTGATTTCGGATCGAGCCCAAAACTTGGGCAACATCATTATATGGTGGGAGGAGTCATTTGGTGAGTTTTGAGTGAAATCCAATCGCTAGAAGTGTGGAATACACCAACCACTCCAGTTAGGAACGAACTGCCGTTGAACTTGAATTGTCCAATTTGGAACACCTATTGATTTCGGATCGAGCCCAAAACTTGGGCAACATCATTATATGGTGGGAGGAGTCATTTGGTGAGTTTTGAGTGAAATCCAATCGGTAGAAGTATGGAATACACCAACCACTCCAATTAGGAACGAACTGCCGTTGAACTTGAATTGTCCAATTTCTCACACATATTGATTTCGGATCGAGCCCAAAACTTGGAAAACAACATAATATGGTGGGAGGAGTCATTTGGTTAGTTTTGAGTGAAATCCAATCGCTAGAAGTATGGAATACACCAACCACTCCAATTAGGAACGAACTGCCGTTGAACTTGAATTGTCCAATTTCTCACACCTATTGATTTCGGATCGAGCCCCAAACTTTTGGCTACATCACAATATGGTGGGAGGAGTCATTTTGTGAGTTTTGAGTGAAATCCAATCGCTAGAAGTATGGAATACACCAACCACTCCAATTTGGAACGAACTGCCGTTGAACTTGAATTGTCCAATTTGGAACACCTATTGATTTCGGACCGAGCCCCAAACTTGGGCAACATCATATTATGGGGGGAGGATTCATTTGGTTAGTTTTGAGTGAAATCCAATCGCTAGAAGTTTGGAATACACCAACCACTCCATTTAGGAACGAACTGCCGTTGAACTTCAATTGTCCAATTTCTCACACCTATTGATTTTGGATCGATCCCAAAACTTGGGCAACATCATAATATGGTGGGAGTAGTCATTTGGTTAGTTTTGAGTGAAATCCAATCGCTAGAAGTTTGGAATACACCAACCACTCCAACTTGGAACGAACTGCCGTTGAACTTGAATTGTCCAATTTGGAACACCTATTGATTTCGGATCGTTCCCAAAACTTGGGCAACATCATAATATGGTGGGAGGAGTCATTTGGTGAGTTTTGAGTGAAATCCAATCGCTAGAAGTATGGAATACACCAACCACTCCAATTAGGAACGAACTGTCGTTGAACTTGAATTGTCCATTTTCTCACACCTATTGATTTCGGATCGAGCCCAAAACTTGGGCAACATCTTAATTTGGTGGGAGGAGTCATTTGGTGAGTTTTGAGTGAAATCCAATCGCTAGAAGTTTGGAATACAACAACGACTCCAATTTGGAACGAACTGCTGTTGAACTTGAATTGTCCAATTTGGAACACCTATTGATTTCGGATCGAGCCCAAAACTTGGGCAACATCATAATATGGTGGGAGGAGTCATTTGGTGAGTTTTGAGTGAAATCCAATCGCTAGAAGTATGGAATACACCAACCACTCCAATTAGGAACGAACTGCGGTTGAACTTCAATTGTCCAATTTGGAACACCTATTGATTTCGGATCGAGCCCAAAACTTGGGCAACATCATAATATGGTGGGAGGATTCATTGGTGAGTTTTGAGTGAAATCCAATCGCTAGAAGTATGGAATACACTAACCACGCCAATTAGGAACGAACTGCCGTTGAACTTGAATTGTCCAATTTCTCACACCTATGGATTTCGGATCGAGCCCGAAACTTGGGCAACAACATAATATGGTGGGTGGAGTCATTTGGTGAGTTTTGAGTGAAATCCAATCGCTAGAAGTATGGAATACACCAACCACTCCAATTAGGCACGAACTGCCGTTGAACTTGAATTGTCCAATTTCTCACACCTATGGATTTCGGATCGAGCCCCAAACTTGGGCAACATCATAATATGGTGGGTGGAGTCATTTGGTGAGATTTGAGTGAAATCCAATCGCTAGAAGTATGGAATACACCAACCACTCCAATTAGGAACGAACTGCCGTTGAACTTGAATTGTCCAATTTCTCACACGTATTGATTTAGGATCGAGCCCAAAACTTGGGCAACTTCATAGTATGGTGGGACGAGTCATTTGGTGAGTTTTGAGTGAAATCCAATCGCTAGAAGTATGGAATACACCAACCACTCCAATTAGGAACGAACTGCCGTTGAACTAGAATTGTCCAATTTCTCACACCTATTGATTTCTGATCGAGCCCAAAACATGGGCAACAACATAATATGGTGGGAGGAGTCATTTGGTGAGTTTTCAGTGAAATCCAATCGCTAGAAGTATGGAATACACCAATCACTCCAATTAGGAACGAACTGCCGTTGAACTTGAATTGTCCAATGTCTCACACCTATTGATTTCGGATCGAGCCCAAAATTTGGGCAACATCATAATGTGGTGGGAGGAGTCATTTGGTGAGTTTTGAGTGAAATCCAATCGCTAGAAGTATGGAATACACCAACCACTCCAATTAGGAACGAACTGCCGTTGAACTTGAATTGTCCAATTTCTCACACATATTGATTTCGGATTGAGCCCAAAACATGGAAAACAACATAATATGGTGGGAGGAGTCATTTGGTTAGTTTTGAGTGAAATCCAATCGCTAGAAGTATGGAATACACCAACCACTCCAATTAGGAACGAACTGCCGTTGAACTTGAATTGTCCAATTTCTCACACCTATTGATTTCGGATCGAGCCCCAAACTTTTGGCTACATCACAATATGGTGGGAGGAGTCATTTGGTGAGTTTTGAGTGAAATCCAATCGCTAGAAGTATGGAATACACCAACCACTCCAATAAGGAATGAACTGCCGTTGAACTTGAATTGTCCAATTTCTCACACGTATTGATTTCAGTTCGAGCCCAAAACTTGGGCAAAATCATAATATGGTGGGAGGAGTCATTTGGTTAGTTTTGAGTGAAATCAAATCGCTAGGAGTATGGAATACACCAACCACTCCAATTAGGAACGAACTGCCGTTGAACATGAATTGTCCAATTTGGAACACCTATTGATTTCGAATCGAGCCCAAAAGTTGGACAACATCATAATATGGTGGGAGGAGTCATTTGGTGAGTTTTGAGTGAAATCCAATCGCTAGAAGTATGGAATACACCAACCACTCCAACTTGGAACGAACTGCCGTTGAACATGAATTGTCCAATTTGGAACACCTATTGATTTCGGATCGTTCCCAAAACTTGGGCAACATCATAATATGGTGGGAGGAGTCATTTGGTGAGTTTTGAGTGAAATCCAATCGCTAGAAGTATGGAATACACCAACCACTCCAATTAGGAACGAACTGTCGTTGAACTTGAATTGTCCATTTTCTCACACCTATTGATTTCGGATCGAGCCCAAAACTTGGGCAACATCTTAATTTGGTGGGAGGAGTCATTTGGTGAGTTTTGAGTGAAATCCAATCGCTAGAAGTTTGGAATACAACAACGACTCCAATTTGGAACGAACTGCTGTTGAACTTGAATTGTCCAATTTGGAACACCTATTGATTTCGGATCGAGCCCAAAACTTGGGCAACATCATAATATGGTGGGAGGAGTCATTTGGTGAGTTTTGAGTGAAATCCAATCGCTAGAAGTATGGAATACACCAACCACTCCAATTAGGAACGAACTGCCGTTGAACTTCAATTGTCCAATTTGGAACACCTATTGATTTCGGATCGAGCCCAAAACTTGGGCAACATCATAATATGGTGGGAGGATTCATTTGGTGAGTTTTGAGTGAAATCCAATCGCTAGAAGTATGGAATACACTTACCACGCCAATTAGGAACGAACTGCCGTTGAACTTGAATTGTCCAATTTCTCACACCTATGGATTTCGGATCGTGCCCGAAACTTGGGCAACAACATAATATGGTGGGTGGAGTCATTTGGTGAGTTTTGAGTGAAATCCAATCGCTAGAAGTGTGGAATACAATAACCACTCCAATTAGGCACGAACTGCCGTTGAACTTGAATTGTCCAATTTCTCACACCTATGGATTTCGGATCGAGCCCCAAACTTGGGCAACATCATAATATGGTGGGTGGAGTCATTTGGTGAGTTTTCAGTGAAATCCAATCGCTAGAAGTATGGAATACACTAACCACGCCAATTAGAAACGAACTGCCGTTGAACTTGAATTGTCCAATTTCTCACACCTATGGATTTCGGATCGTGCCCGAAACTTGGGCAACAACATAATATGGTGGGTGGAGTCATTTGGTGAGTTTTGAGTGAAATCCAATCGCTAGAAGTATGGAATACACCAACCACTCCAATAAGGAATGAACTGCCGTTGAACTTGAATTGTCCAATTTCTCACACGTATTGATTTCAGTTCGAGCCCAAAACTTGGGCAAAATCATAATATGGTGGGAGGAGTCATTTGGTTAGTTTTGAGTGAAATCAAATCGCTAGGAGTATGGAATACACCAACCACTCCAATTAGGAACGAACTGCCGTTGAACATGAATTGTCCAATTTGGAACACCTATTGATTTCGAATCGAGCCCAAAAGTTGGACAACATCATAATATGGTGGGAGGAGTCATTTGGTGAGTTTTGAGTGAAATCCAATCGCTAGAAGTATGGAATACACCAACCACTCCAACTTGGAACGAACTGCCGTTGAACATGAATTGTCCAATTTGGAACACCTATTGATTTCGGATCGTTCCCAAAACTTGGGCAACATCATAATATGGTGGGAGGAGTCATTTGGTGAGTTTTGAGTGAAATCCAATCGCTAGAAGTATGGAATACACCAACCACTCCAATTAGGAACGAACTGTCGTTGAACTTGAATTGTCCATTTTCTCACACCTATTGATTTCGGATCGAGCCCAAAACTTGGGCAACATCTTAATTTGGTGGGAGGAGTCATTTGGTGAGTTTTGAGTGAAATCCAATCGCTAGAAGTTTGGAATACAACAACGACTCCAATTTGGAACGAACTGCTGTTGAACTTGAATTGTCCAATTTGGAACACCTATTGATTTCGGATCGAGCCCAAAACTTGGGCAACATCATAATATGGTGGGAGGAGTCATTTGGTGAGTTTTGAGTGAAATCCAATCGCTAGAAGTATGGAATACACCAACCACTCCAATTAGGAACGAACTGCCGTTGAACTTCAATTGTCCAATTTGGAACACCTATTGATTTCGGATCGAGCCCAAAACTTGGGCAACATCATAATATGGTGGGAGGATTCATTTGGTGAGTTTTGAGTGAAATCCAATCGCTAGAAGTATGGAATACACTTACCACGCCAATTAGGAACGAACTGCCGTTGAACTTGAATTGTCCAATTTCTCACACCTATGGATTTCGGATCGTGCCCGAAACTTGGGCAACAACATAATATGGTGGGTGGAGTCATTTGGTGAGTTTTGAGTGAAATCCAATCGCTAGAAGTGTGGAATACAATAACCACTCCAATTAGGCACGAACTGCCGTTGAACTTGAATTGTCCAATTTCTCACACCTATGGATTTCGGATCGAGCCCCAAACTTGGGCAACATCATAATATGGTGGGTGGAGTCATTTGGTGAGTTTTCAGTGAAATCCAATCGCTAGAAGTATGGAATACACTAACCACGCCAATTAGGAACGAACTGCCGTTGAACTTGAATTGTCCAATTTCTCACACCTATGGATTTCGGATCGTGCCCGAAACTTGGGCAACAACATAATATGGTGGGTGGAGTCATTTGGTGAGATTTGAGTGAAATCCAATCGCTAGAAGTATGGAATACACCAACCACTCCAATTAGGAACGAACTGCCGTTGAACTTGAATTGTCCAATTTCTCACACGTATTGATTTAGGATCGAGCCCAAAACTTGGGCAACTTCATAGTATGGTGGGACGAGTCATTTGGTGAGTTTTGAGTGAAATCCAATCGCTAGAAGTATGGAATACACCAACCACTCCAATTAGGAACGAACTGCCGTTGAACTAGAATTGTCCAATTTCTCACACCTATTGATTTCTGATCGAGCCCAAAACTTGGGCAACAACATAATATCGTGGGAGGAGTCATTTGGTGAGTTTTCAGTGAAATCCAATCGCTAGAAGTATGGAATACACCAATCACTCCAATTAGGAACGAACTGCCGTTGAACTTGAATTGTCCAATTTCTCACACGTATTGATTTAGGATCGAGCCCAAAACTTGGGCAACTTCATAGTATGGTGGGACGAGTCATTTGGTGAGTTTTGAGTGAAATCCAATCGCTAGAAGTATGGAATACACCAACCACTCCAATTAGGAATGAACTGCCGTTGAACTAGAATTGTCCAATTTCACACACCTATTGATTTCTGATCGAGCCCCAAACTTGGGCAACAACATAATATGGTGGGAGGAGTGTTGTGTAGATACAGCTGCACCAAAATGGATTCAGTTGCATCCTCAACTTGTGATACTCGCAAGTGCACGAGCCGTTTGGTAGTATAGCATATGTAAGTGCGAGGTCGATCCCACGAGGATTGGTGATTGAATGATCCAATTCATTTTCCCTATACAAAACAGAAACAAAAACAAAGAACATGAAAGAAGGAAAAAAGAAAATAAGAAAGTAACTCAAGCAAATAAGTTCCCAAGTTCAATTAGATTAATGGATTGATTCTAGCTAAAGTATGGTTAAGCCATGGTGTGTGGTCATAACCTTGTGTTCCTAATTCCCTAATTTGATCATTTGTTGTCTAACCTAAAATTAAGCATTAGGAACCCATTAAGCATAGAAGAACAATTTAAACAACCAAGCATGTATCTAATCCCTGTTGTCGAATGTCCATACATACTCTTCCTATTCATAGTTCAATTCGAATTAAAGCATGGTGTCTACTCTTAATTCAAACCAAGATAGCTAACATGCAAGCCTAAATGGTGATCAATCATTCAAACTAGCATATTAACTTATAAGCATAATGAATAAGAACAAAAACCATAATTGAAACTTGGAAACTAATCAAACTTGAAACTAAAGAAAAGAATTTACATAATGAAAAGTAAAGTGGAACTAAGAAAAACTTAAGGAGAATTTCAGCACAAAGATCTCATTATAACAATTGAAAACTAGAAAGGAAAACTAAGAGAATTTGAGGGAGAGAAGGGAAGGGAGCTCTAGAGAAGTGTTTGAGAGCTCCCCCCCTTGGGGTGTGTTTACAAGCTTAGAGAACTTCCCTATTTATAGGCCTAGGGGAAGTGAAAATCTGAATTCAATATGGCTAATGCATACAACACTTGTTTTATAAAATCTGAAATGGTTGATGCACTTGTATTAGAAAATCTAAATTGGGTGATGCACTTCACCAATAGATCCCACCAGCAGCCCTAGCTCATCTTCATGTCACCATGACCAAGCTTCCAACCAGAAATGATAGCTCATACCTAGCTCACCATGACCAAGCATCCAACCAGCACATGCTGAGGTCAGCATGACCAGCAACTTCAAGGGCTTACAACTTGGGCTTCTCTTAATCAAATTTGGACTTTAAGCACTCGAAATTGAAGTTCAGAATGTCTTCTTTCTAGCCATATGTTATTTGGGCCAATCCAAGGTCGGAGGAAGAAGTTAAGGCCGAAACAAATTGCTAACTCATTTTCCGCGCTGATAAGATCCATCCTGAGCATGGTTCTGTGTTTGCTAGGTAACGGACTCCAGATTTATCCAATAGGGCTGAATTTTGGATATGTTATAGTACACACCAATTGGAACAACTTTCATGAAGAATGTGGCCTCATTCGAGCTATGTAGGTTGTTGAAACAAAGCTTGCAATATGACCTACGGAACTGGACTGGCAGGGGGCTGTAGCCAAAATGAGTTTGTCTTTAAGCTCTTCATCCATTCATCCAAATTAGGCCTTAACATGCTTGAATTGCATGAATTATGCTCTCTAAAGCCATCATTATTACCTAAAGCTCAATGAACTGAAAGATAAACACAAAAAGGATTAAAAGCACAAGTTTAACTCAAAAACATAACCAAATCATAAGCTAGAAGGGTACAAAATGATATACAATTATGAACCGATCAAATACCCCCAAACCTAGATTTTGCTAGTCCTCAAGCAAAACAAAAGGAAAACGAAGAAAAATAAAACAAAATAAGAAGTTAACTAGACCACTTTCGTAGGTAACTCGATTGCATTGAGCGTATGCAACAAGCCTTTAAACCTCTAGGCATCCCTAGTAGGAGGAGTTGTGTCTCCTGAGGGTTTAACAGATACGATACCCACAAACGTTTTACTGACTCTGTAAAACAAAGTAATTAGAAAACTTAAAAGATTTGTTAGTTCTTAAGAAAAACAAAAAAAAACAAAAAAAAACAAAAACGTTAACCTTCCAACCGGACAAAAATGTTAAACTTCATAGACATGGCTCAACAAGGAACAAAACAAGCACTAAGGAAGTTCTAAACATTATTCAAGTGCTACCACAATCTCACAAAAATCATGCTCAAGGTGTGTGTGTGAAGTAGCCATGAAGATACAACTCATGCTTCTCAAACAACAATATGAATTCCTGCAAGAATGAACACAAGTTTGCCAAGCTAAACCAAAATCAATAGGACTTTACTCATGGATGTAATGTAATGGTTAGAAAAGTAATGGATAATGAAGCACAAAGTCTAAGGAACAAAGTAGAGCATGTCATATAAACAAGATCATGGACATTTGAAATGTAAGGCACATAAATTGAAAAGCTCACAACACCAGATTTTGCAATTGAATCACTTCACAATTTGATTTTGACATTTACATACTTTGTATAATATTTGGCCCAATTTTGCGGCTCTTTACCCTAGATCACCTTGATTTCTCCTTATATCACCCTAGGGTCGTGACTACATTGGCCACACTTCTTTTCTCTTTTTCTTTGAATTTTTTTTTTAATAGCTCATTTATTGCCTTGAATACATTACAATCTGAAATACAATCATACTCTACATGTCCCCTAGATGGTAGGATGTTTAATGGATGATAAGGTGATAGAAAGAAATGGCTAAGTGTTTGGGCACAAAAGGGTTTACAATGGAATATGTATTGTATGGGTTGATGGAGGAAAAAGAAATAGGCTTAACAAAGATGGCCTAAATCATATCTTAGTTATAACTTAACATTCCAGTGAATCACACAAGCAAAAATGCATACAATTGGGTAAGACATGCAAGAGTTGTATAATCATGGCTAAAGTGCATAGAAAGCTCAAGCATAATTATGTGAGACTTAGCTAGCAAAAGAATAAGATTCAGACCTAACACAATGCTTATCAAATTCCTAAGAGCCATATTAGAAGTTAGACTCATGATTTATCATTGGTGTGGGAAGGAAAACTGAAAATGACTTAAAGAAAAGAAACAGAAAAGAAAAACGTGAGGTTTCAAATTGCTGTTTTGCTCAATTTCAACATATAATCTGTTTTGACATGTAACTTTCAAACCACTTGGTCAAATTTAACGTTCTTTATGTCGTTGGATTCAGCATGAAAAAATGAAGAACACAGCGCGGACCAAACTTTCAAAACAGTAGCAGAAAAAAATTTGTAGCAATGAAGAAGCCTACGTTTTCAAACACAAACACACAAACTAAAAAAACTTTCCAGCACCCCCAAACTTAAATGAAGCATTGTCCTCAATGTTAAAGCAAAGTAAAGATGATTGAGAACATGTAAATGATAAGGGGAAAAGTTAAGAAGAAGGTTTAGAAAGAAAAAAAAAAAGAATATATAAGCAACTCACGGATGACCAGTTAAGGGCCTCAGAAAACACAGCCAGGGGATCCGGGAAGGTTGGAGGGGTCACAATGGTCCCGCTTAAAACCCAAACTTCTTAGACACCGAAGGTGTCGCCTAAAGAACTCCTAGACACTGTATTGACGGAAGTGCTCACTGGAGTTACCATAAGTCAGCTTATATGAAAAATCTTTTTAAATTTTTAAATTTTAAATTTTTTTAATTTTTTTTTTTTTAAAAAGAAATAGAAATTTAAAATAATAACAAATAAAGAGAAAGGATTGAAATGCTCCCCCTTGAAGCAATTAGATCGAGCGTGATGCATTTGGAGGTCGCGACTTCTCCCACTACTCCACACTTCCTATCTTTGAAGTTGCCATCTCTCTCCATTTTTATTGAGCTATTTACATTGCTAAAACAAACACACACAAAAACTTGAAACGGAATTAAAGGATTACAAAATATTAAAAAAAAAAAACTAAAAATGAAAAGGAAAAATCAACACAAGTCCAATTCCATGCTTCAAAGCAACAAGCACCAATGGGTTGTGTAAGCTGGGACTTAAACCCAGTTCTCTTGCTTGTTGGGCAATTGTCCTTTTCTGTTGGACTACAAACACAACATGTCCATTAACGTCATTAACTTTAAAACTTGAAATTGTCTAGTTAAGAAAAAAAAATAAAGTAGGAAAGCCAAATAGAATCAAACAATGTTACCGATCCCCGGCAACGGCGCCAAAAACTTGTTGTGTAGATACAGCTGCACCAAAATGGATTCAGTTGCATCCTCAACTTGTGATACTCGCAAGTGCACGAGCCGTTTGGTAGTATAGCATATGTAAGTGCGAGGTCGATCCCACGAGGATTGGTGATTGAATGATCCAATTCATTTTCCCTATACAAAACAGAAACAAAAACAAAGAACATGAAAGAAGGAAAAAAGAAAATAAGAAAGTAACTCAAGCAAATAAGTTCCCAAGTTCAATTAGATTAATGGATTGATTCTAGCTAAAGTATGGTTAAGCCATGGTGTGTGGTCATAACCTTGTGTTCCTAATTCCCTAATTTGATCATTTGTTGTCTAACCTAAAATTAAGCATTAGGAACCCATTAAGCATAGAAGAACAATTTAAACAACCAAGCATGTATCTAATCCCTGTTGTCGAATGTCCATACATACTCTTCCTATTCATAGTTCAATTCGAATTAAAGCATGGTGTCTACTCTTAATTCAAACCAAGATAGCTAACATGCAAGCCTAAATGGTGATCAATCATTCAAACTAGCATATTAACTTATAAGCATAATGAATAAGAACAAAAACCATAATTGAAACTTGGAAACTAATCAAACTTGAAACTAAAGAAAAGAATTTACATAATGAAAAGTAAAGTGGAACTAAGAAAAACTTAAGGAGAATTTCAGCACAAAGATCTCATTATAACAATTGAAAACTAGAAAGGAAAACTAAGAGAATTTGAGGGAGAGAAGGGAAGGGAGCTCTAGAGAAGTGTTTGAGATCTCCCCCCCTTGGGGTGTGTTTACAAGCTTAGAGAACTTCCCTATTTATAGGCCTAGGGGAAGTGAAAATCTGAATTCAATATGGCTAATGCATACAACACTTGTTTTATAAAATCTGAAATGGTTGATGCACTTGTATTAGAAAATCTAAATTGGGTGATGCACTTCACCAATAGATCCCACCAGCAGCCCTAGCTCATCTTCATGTCACCATGACCAAGCTTCCAACCAGAAATGATAGCTCATACCTAGCTCACCATGACCAAGCATCCAACCAGCACATGCTGAGGTCAGCATGACCAGCAACTTCAAGGGCTTACAACTTGGGCTTCTCTTAATCAAATTTGGACTTTAAGCACTCGAAATTGAAGTTCAGAATGTCTTCTTTCTAGCCATATGTTATTTGGGCCAATCCAAGGTCGGAGGAAGAAGTTATGGCCGAAACAAATTGCTAACTCATTTTCCGCGCTGATAAGATCCATCCTGAGCATGGTTCTGTGTTTGCTAGGTAACGGACTCCAGATTTATCCAATAGGGCTGAATTTTGGATATGTTATAGTACACACCAATTGGAACAACTTTCATGAAGAATGTGGCCTCATTCGAGCTATGTAGGTTGTTGAAACAAAGCTTGCAATATGACCTACGGAACTGGACTGGCAGGGGGCTGTAGCCAAAATGAGTTTGTCTTTAAGCTCTTCATCCATTCATCCAAATTAGGCCTTAACATGCTTGAATTGCATGAATTATGCTCTCTAAAGCCATCATTATTACCTAAAGCTCAATGAACTGAAAGATAAACACAAAAAGGATTAAAAGCACAAGTTTAACTCAAAAACATAACCAAATCATAAGCTAGAAGGGTACAAAATGATATACAATTATGAACCGATCAAGGAGTCATTTGGTGAGTTTTCAGTGAAATCCAATCGCTAGAAGTATGGAATACACCAATCACTCCAATTAGGAACGAACTGCCGTTGAACTTGAATTGTCCAATTTCTCACACCTATTGATTTCGGATCGAGCCCAAAATTTGGGCAACATCATAATGTGGTGGGAGGAGTCATTTGGTGAGTTTTGAGTGAAATCCAATCGCTAGAAGTATGGAATACACCAATCACACCAATTAGGAACGAACTGCCGTTGAACTTGAATTGTCCAATTTCTCACACCTATTGATTTCGGACCGAGCCCAAAACCTGGGCAACATGATAATATGGTGGGAGGGGTCATTTGGTGAGTTTTGTTTGAAATCCAATCGCTAGAAGTATGGAATACACCAACCACCCCAATTAGGAACGAACTGCCGTTGAACTTGAATTGTCCAATTTCTCACACCTATTGATTTCGGATCGAGCCCAAAACCTGGGCAACATGATAATATGGTGGGAGGGGTCATTTGGTGAGTTTTGGGTGAAATCCAATCGCTACAAGGATGGAATACACCAACCACTCCAATTAGGAACGAACTGCCGTTGAACTTGAATTGTCCAATTTCTCACAGCTATTGATTTCGGATCGAGCCCAAAACCTGGGCAACATGATAATATGGTGGGAGGGGTCATTTGGTGAGTTTTGGGTGAAATCCAATCGCTAGAAGGATGGAATACACCAACCACTCCAATTAGGAACGAACTTCCGTTGAACTTGAATTGTCCAATTTCTCACAGCTATTGATTTCGGATCGAGCCCCAAACTTGGGTAACATGATAATATGGTGGGAGGAGTCATTTGGTGAGTTTTGAATGAAATCCAATCGCTAGAAGTTTGGAATACACCAACCACTCCAATTAGGAACGAACTGCCGTTGAACTTGAATTGTCCAATTTGGAACACTTATTGATTTCGGATCGAGCCCAAAACTTGGGCAACATCATTATATGGTGGGAGGAGTCATTTGGTGAGTTTTGAGTGAAATCCAATCGCTAGAAGTACGGAATACACCAACCACTCCAATTAGGAACGAACTGCCGTTGAACTTGAATTGTCCAATTTTGAACACCAATTGATTTCGGATCAAGCCCAAAACTTGGGCAACATCATAATATGGTGGGAGGAGTCATTTTGTGAGTTTTGAGTGAAATCCAATCGCTAGAAGTATGGAATACACCAACCACTCCAATTTGGAACGAACTGCCGTTGAACTTGAATTGTCCAATTTGGAACACCTATTGATTTCGGATCGATCCCAAACCTTGGGCAACATCATAATATGGTGGGAGGAGTCATTTGGTGAGTTTTGAGTGAAATCCAATTGCTAGAAGTGTGGAATACACCAACCACTCCAATTAGGAACAAGCTGCCGTTGAAATTGAATTGTCCAATTTCTCACACCTATTGATTTCGGATCGAGCCCAAAACTTGGGCAACATCATAATATGGTGGGAGGAGTCGTTTGGTGAGTTTTGAGTGAAATCGAATAGCTAGAAGTATGGAATACACCAACCACTCCAATTAGGAACGAACTGCCGTTGAAATTGAATTGTCCAATTTCTCACACCTATTGATTTCGGATCGAGCCCAAAACTTGGGCAACATCATAATATGGTGGGAGGAGTCATTTGGTTAGTTTTGAGTGAAATCCTATCGCTAGAAGTATGGAATACACCAACCAATCCAATTAGGAACGAACTGCCGTTCAACTTGAATTGTCCAATTTGGAACCCCAATTGATTTCGGATCGAGCCCAAAACTTGGGCAACATCATAATATGGTGGGAGGAGTCATTTGGTGAGTTTTGAGTGAAATCCAATCGCTAGAAGTATGGAATACACCAACCACTCCAATTAGGAACGAACTGCCGTTGAACTTGAATTGTCCAATTTCTCACACCGATTGATTTCGGATCGAGCCCAAAAGTTGGACAACATGATAATTTGGGGGGAGGAGTCATTTGGTGAGTTTTGAGTGAAATGCAATCGCTAGAAGTATGGAATACACCAACCACTCCAATTAGGAACGAACTGCCGTTGAACTTGAATTGTCCAATTTGGAACACCTATTGATTTCGGATCGACCCCAAAACTTGGGCAACATCATAATATGGTGGGAGGAGTCAGTTGGTGAGTTTTGAGTGAAATCCAATCGCTAGAAGTGTGGAATACACCAACCACTCCAGTTAGGAACGAACTGCCGTTGAACTTGAATTGTCCAATTTGGAACACCTATTGATTTCGGATCGAGCCCAAAACTTGGGCAACATCATAATATGTTGGGAGGAGTCATTTGGTGAGTTTTGAGTGAAATCCAATCGCTAGAAGTATGGAATACACCAACCACTCCAATTAGGAACGAACTGCCGTTGAACTTGAATTGTCCAATTTCTCACACATATTGATTTCGGATCGAGCCCAAAACTTGGAAAACAACATAATATGGTGGGAGGAGTCATTTGGTTAGTTTTGAGTGAAATCCAATCGCTAGAAGTATGGAATACACCAACCACTCCAATTAGGAACGAACTGCTGTTGAACTTGAATTGTCCAATTTCTCACACCTATTGATTTCGGATTGAGCCCCAAACTTTTGGCTACATCACAATATGGTGGGAGGAGTCATTTGGTGAGTTTTGAGTGAAATCCAATCGCTAGAAGTATGGAATACACCAACCACTCCAATTAGGAATGAACTGCCGTTGAACTTGAATTGTCCAATTTCTCACACGTATTGATTTCAGTTCGAGCCCAAAACTTGGGCAAAATCATAATATGGTGGGAGGAGTCAGTTGGTTAGTTTTGAGTGAAATCAAATCGCTAGGAGTATGGAATACACCAACCACTCCAATTAGGAACGAACTGCCGTTGAACATGAATTGTCCAATTTGGAACACCTATTGATTTCGAATCGAGCCCAAAAGTTGGGCAACATCATAATATAGTGGGAGGAGTCAGTTGGTGAGTTTTGAGTGAAATCCAATCGCTAGAAGTGTGGAATACACCAACCACTCCAGTTAGGAACGAACTGCCGTTGAACTTGAATTGTCCAATTTGGAACACCTATTGATTTCGGATCGAGCCCAAAACTTGGGCAACATCATAATATGGTGGGAGGAGTCATTTGGTGAGTTTTGAGTGAAATCCAATCTCTAGAAGTATGGAATACACCAACCACTCCAGTTAGGAACGAACTGCCGTTGTACATGAATTGTCCAATTTGGAACACCTATTGATTTCGGATCGAGCGCAAAACTTGGGCAACAACATAATATAGTGGGAGGAGTCATTTGGTGAGTTTTGAGTGAAATCCAATCGCTAGAAGTATGGAATACACCAACCACTCCAATTAGGAACGAACTGCCGTTGAACTTGAATTGTCCAATTTCTCACACCTATTGATTTCGGATCGAGCCCCAAACTTGGGCAACACCATAATATGGTGGGAGGAATCATTTGGTGAGTTTTCAGAGAAATCCAATCGCTAGAAGTGTGGAATACACCAACCACTCCAATTAGGAACGAACTGTCGTTGAAATTGAATTGACCAATTTCTCACACCTATTGATTTCGGATCGAGCCCAAAACTTGGGCAACATCATAATATGGTGGGAGGAGTCATTTGGTGAGTCTTGAGTGAAATCCAATCTCTAGAACTATGGAATACACCAACCACTCCAGTTAGGAACGAACTGCCGTTGTACTTGAATTGTCCAATTTGGAACACCTATTGATTTCGGATGGAGCCCAAAACTTGGGCAACATCATAATATGGTGGGAGGAGTCATTTGGTGAGTTTTGAGTGAAATCCATTCGCTAGAAGTATGGAATACACCAACCTCTCCAATTAGGAACGAACTGCCGTTGGACTTGAATTGTCCAATTTCTCACACCTATTGATTTCGGATCGAGCCCCAAACTTGGGCAACATCATAATATGGTGGGAGGAGTCATTTTGTGAGTTTTGAGTGAAATCCAATCGCTAGAAGTATGGAATACACCAACCACTCAAATTAGGAACGAACTGCCGTTGAACTTGAATTCTCCAACTTGGAACACCTATTGATTTCGGATCGAGCCCAAAACTTGGGCAACACCATTATATGGTGGGAGGAGTCATTTGGTGAGTTTTGAGTGAAATCCAATCGCTAGAATTATGGAATTCACCAACCACTCCAATTAGGAACGAACTGCCGTTGAAATTGAATTGTCCAATTTCTCACTCCTATTGATTTCGGATCGAGCCCAAAACTTGGGCAACATCATAATATGGTGGGAGGAGTCATTTGGAGAGTTTTGAGTGAAATCCAATCGCTAGAAGTATGGAATACACCAACCACTCCAATTAGGAACGAACTGCCGTTGAACTTGAATTGTCCAATTTATCACACCTATTGATTTCGGACCGAGCCCAAAACTTGGGCAACATCATAATATGGTGGGAGGAGGCATTTTGTGAGTTTTGAGTGAAATCCAATCGCTAGAAGTATGGAATACACCAACCACTCAAATTAGGAACGAACTGCCGTTGAACTTGAATTGTCCAACTTGGAACACCTATTGATTTCGGATCGAGCCCAAAACTTGGGCAACACCATTATATGGTGGGAGGAGTCATTTGGTGAGTTTTGAGTGAAATCCAATCGCTAGAAGTATGGAATACACCAACCACTCCAATTAGGAACGAACTGCCGTTGAACTTGAATTGTCCAATTTATCACACCTATTGATATCGGATCGAGCACCAAACTTGGGCAACATCATAATATGGTGGGAGGAGTCATTTGGTGAGTTTTCAGAGAAATCCAATCGCTAGAAGTATGGAATACACCAACCACTCCAATTAGGAAGGAAACTGCCGTTGAAATTGAATTGTCCAATTTCTCACTCCTATTGATTTCGGACCGAGCCCAAAACTTGGGCAACATCATAATATGGTGGGAGGAGTCATTTGGTGAGTTTTGAGTGAAATCCAATCGCTAGAAGTATGGAATACACCAACCACTCCAACTAGGAACGAACTGCCGTTGAAATTGAATTGTCCAATTTCTCACTCCTATTGATTTCGGATCGAGCCCAAAACTTGGGCAACATCATAATATGGTGGGAGGAGTCATTTGGAGAGTTTTGAGTGAAATCCAATCGCTAGAAGTATGGAATACACCAACCACTCCAATTAGGAACGAACTGTCGTTGAACTTGAATTGTCCAATTTATCACACCTATTGATTTCGGACCGAGCCCAAAACTTGGGCAACATCATAATATGGTGGGAGGAGTCATTTTGTGAATTTTGAGTGAAATCCAATCGATAGAAGTATGGAATACACCAACCACTCAAATTAGGAACGAACTGCCGTTGCACTTGAATTGTCCAACTTGGAACACCTATTGATTTCGGATCGAGCCCAAAACTTGGGCAACACCATTATATGGTGGGAGGAGTCATTTGGTGAGTTTTGAGTGAAATCCAATCGCTAGAAGTATGGAATACACCAACCACTCCAATTAGGAACGAACTGCCGTTGAACTTGAATTGTCCAATTTCTCACACTTATTGATTTCGGATCGAGCCCCAAACTTGGGCAACATCATAATATGGTGGGAGGAGTCATTTGGTGAGTTTTGAGTGAAATCCAATCGCTAGAAGTGTGGAATACACCAACCACTCAAATTAGGAACGAACTGCCGTTGAACTTGAATTGTCCAACTTGGAACACCTATTGATTTCGGATCGAGCCCAAAACTTGGGCAACACCATTATAGGGTGGGAGGAGTCATTTGGTGAGTTTTGAGAGAAATCCAATCGCTAGAAGTATGGAATACACCAACCACTCCAATTAGGAACGAACTGCCGTTGAACTTGAATTGTCCAATTTCTCACACCTATTGATTTCGGATCGGGCCCGAAACTTGGGCAACAACATAATATGGTGGGAGGAGTCATTTGGTGAGTTTTGTGAGAAATCCCATCGCTAGAAGTATGGAATATACCAACCACTCCAATTAGGAAAGAACTGCCGTTGAACTTGAATTGTGCAATTTGGAACCCCTATTAATTTTAGATCGAGCCCAAAACTTGGGCAAGAACAAAATATGGTGGGAGGAGTCATTTGGTGAGTTTTGAGTGAAATCCAATCGCTAGAAGTATGGAATACACCAACCACTCCGATTAGGAACGAACTGCCGTTGAACTTGAATTGTCCAATTTCTCACACCTATTGATTTCGGATCGAGCACCAAACTTGGGCAACAACATAATATGGTGGGAGGAGTCATTTGGTGAGTTTTGTGAGAAATCCCATCGCTAGAAGTATGGAATACACCAACCACTCCAATTAGAAACAAACTGCCGTTGAACTTGAACTGTGCAATTTGGAATCCCTATCAATTTTAGATCGAGCCCAAAACTTGGGCAACAACAAAATATGGTGGGAGGAGTCATTTGGTGAGTTTTGAGTGAAATCCAATCGCTAGAAGTATGGAATACACCAACCACTCCAATTAGGAACGAACTGCCGTTGAACTTGAATTGTCCAATTTCTCACACCTATTGATTTCGGATCGAGCACCAAACTTGGGCAAGAACATAATATGGTGGGAGGAGTCATTTGGTGAGTTTTGAGAGAAATCCAATCGCTAGAAGTATGGAATACACCAACCACTCCAATTAGGAACGAACTGCCGTTAAACTTGAATTGTCCAATTTCTCACACCTATTGATTTCGGATCGGGCCCGAAACTTGGGCAACAACATAATATGGTGGGAGGAGTCATTTGGTGAGTTTTGTGAGAAATCCCATCGCTAGAAGTATGGAATATACCAACCACTCCAATTAGGAACGAACTGCCGTTGAACTTGAATTGTGCAATTTGGAACCCCTATTAATTTTAGATCGAGCCCAAAACTTGGGCAAGAACAAAATATGGTGGGAGGAGTCATTTGGTGAGTTTTGAGTGAAATCCAATCGCTAGAAGTATGGAATACACCAACCACTCCGATTAGGAACGAACTGCCGTTGAACTTGAATTGTCCAATTTCTCACACCTATTGATTTCGGATCGAGCACCAAACTTGGGCAACAACATAATATGGTGGGAGGAGTCATTTGGTGAGTTTTGTGAGAAATCCCATCGCTAGAAGTATGGAATACACCAACCACTCCAATTAGGAACAAACTGCCGTTGAACTTGAACTGTGCAATTTGGAATCCCTATCAATTTTAGATCGAGCCCAAAACTTGGGCAACAACAAAATATGGTGGGAGGAGTCATTTGGTGAGTTTTGAGTGAAATCCAATCGCTAGAAGTATGGAATACACCAACCACTCCAATTAGGAACGAACTGCCGTTGAACTTGAATTGTCCAATTTCTCACACCTATTGATTTCGGATCGAGCACCAAACTTGGGCAACAACATAATATGGTGGGAGGAGTCATTTGGTGAGTTTTGAGAGAAATCCAATCGCTAGAAGTATGGAATACACCAACCACTCCAATTAGGAACGAACTGCCGTTCAACTTGAATTGTCCAATTTCTCACACCTATTGATTTCGGATCGGGCCCGAAACTTGGGCAACAACATAATATGGTGGGAGGAGTCATTTGGTGAGTTTTGTGAGAAATCCCATCGCTAGAAGTATGGAATATACCAACCACTCCAATTAGGAACGAACTGCCGTTGAACTTGAATTGTGCAATTTGGAACCCCTATTAATTTTAGATCGAGCCCAAAACTTGGGCAAGAACAAAATATGGTGGGAGGAGTCATTTGGTGAGTTTTGAGTGAAATCCAATCGCTAGAAGTATGGAATACACCAACCACTCCGATTAGGAACGAACTGCCGTTGAACTTGAATTGTCCAATTTCTCACACCTATTGATTTCGGATCGAGCACCAAACTTGGGCAACAACATAATATGGTGGGAGGAGTCATTTGGTGAGTTTTGTGAGAAATCCCATCGCTAGAAGTATGGAATACACCAACCACTCCAATTAGGAACAAACTGCTGTTGAACTTGAACTGTGCAATTTGGAATCCCTATCAATTTTAGATCGAGCCCAAAACTTGGGCAACAACAAAATATGGTGGGAGGAGTCATTTGGTGATTTTTGAGTGAAATCCAATCGCTAGAAGTATGGAATACACCAACCACTCCAATTAGGAACGAACTGCCGTTGAACTTGAATTGTCCAATTTCTCACACCTATTGATTTCGGATCGAGCACCAAACTTGGGCAACAACATAATATAGTGGGAGGAGTCATTTGGTGAGTTTTGAGAGAAATCCAATCGCTAGAAGTATGGAATACACCAACCACTCCAATTAGGAACCAACTGCCGTTGAACTTGAATTGTGCAATTTGGAACCCCTATTAATTTCAGATCGAGCCCAAAACTTGGGCAACAACAAAATATGGTGGGAGGAGTCATTTGGTGAGTTTTGAGTGAAATCCAATCGCTAGAAGTATGGAATACACCAACCACTCCAATTAGGAACGAACTGCCGTTAAACTTGAATTGTCCAATTTCTCACACCTATTGATTTCGAATCGAGCCCAAAACTTGGGAAACATCATAATATGGTAGGAGGAGTCATTTGGTGAGTTTTGAGTGAAATCCAATCGCTAGAAGTACGGAATACACCAACCACTCCGATTAGGAACGAACTGCCGTTGAACTTGAATTGACCAATTAATCACACCAATTGATTTCGGATCGAGCCCAAAACTTGGGCAACATCATAATATGGTGGGAGGTGTCATTTGGTGAGTTTTGAGTGAAATCCAATCGCTAGAAGTATGGAATACAGCAACCACTCCAATTAGGAACGACCTACTGTTGAACTTGAATTGTCCAATTTGGAACACCTATTGAGTTCGGATCGAGCCCAAAACTTGGGCAACATCATATTACGGTGGGAGGAGTCATTTGGTGAGTTTTGAGTGAAATCCAATCGCTAGAAGTATGGAATACACCAACCACTCCAATTAGGAACGAACTGCCGTTGAACTTGAATGGTCCAATTTCTCACACCTATTGATTTCGGATCGAGCCCCAAACTTGGGGAACATCATAATATGGTGGGAGGAGTCATTTGGTTAGTTTTGAGTGAAATCCAATCGCTAGAAGTATGGAATACACCAACCTCTCCAATTAGGAACGAACTGCCGTTGAACTTGAAATGTCCAATTTGGAACACCTATTGATTTCGGATCGAGCCCAAGACTTGGGCAACATCATAATATGGTGGGAGGAGTCATTTGGTGAGTTTTGAGTGAAATCCAATCGCTAGAAGTATGGAATACACCAACCACTCCCATTAGGAACGAACTGCCGTTCAACTTGAATTGTCCAATTTCTCACACCTATTGATTTCGGATCGAACCCCAAACTTGTGCAACATCATAATATGGTGGGAGGAGTCATTTGGTGAGTTTTGAGTGAAATCCAATCGCTAGAAGTATGGAATACACCAACCACTCCAATTAGGAACGAACTGCCGTTAAACTTGAATTGTCCAATTTCTCAGAACTATTGATTTCGAATCGAGCCCAAAACTTGGAAAACATCATAATATGGTGGGAGGAGTCATTTGGTGAGTTTGGAGTGAAATCCAATCGCTAGAAGTACGGAATACACCAACCACTCCGATTAGAAACGAACTGCCGTTGAACTTGAATTGACCAATTTCTCACACCAATTGATTTCGGATCGAGCCCAAAACTTGGGCAACACCATAATATGGTGGGAGGTGTCATTTGGTGAGTTTTGAGCGAAATCCAATCGCTAGAAGTATGGAATACAGCAACCACTCCAATTAGGAACGACCTACTGTTGAACTTGAATTGTCCAATTTGGAACACCTATTGATTTTGGATCGAGCCCAAAACTTGGGCAACATCATATTATGGTGGGAGGAGTCATTTGGTGAGTTTTGAGTGAAATCCAATCGCTAGAAGTATGGAATACACCAACCACTCCAATTAGGAACGAACTGCCGTTGAACTTGAATTGTCCAATTTCTCACACCTATTGATTTCGGATCGAGCCCAAAACTTGGGCAACATCATAATGTGGTGGGAGGAGTCATTTGGTGAGTTTTGAGAAAAATCCAATCGCTAGAAGTATGGAATACACCAACCACTCCAATTAGGAACGAACTGCCGTTGAACTTGAATTGTCCAATTTCTCACTCCCATTGATTTCGGATCGAGCCCAAAACTTGGGCAACATCGTAATATGGTGGGAGGAGTCATTTGGTGAGTTTTGAGTGAAATCCAATCGCTAGAAGTATGGAATACACCAACCACTCCAATTAGGAACAAACTGCCGTTGAAATTGAATTGTCCAATTTCTGACACCTATTGATTTCGGATCGAGCCCCAAACTTGGGCTACATCATAGTATTGTGGGAGGAGTCATTTGGTGAGTTTTGAGTGAAATCCAATCGCTAGAAGTATGGAATATACCAACCACTCCAGTTTGGAACGAAATGCCGTTGAAATTGAATTGACCAATTTCTCACACCTATAGATTACGGATCGAGCCCAAAACTTGGGCAACATCTTTGGTGGGAGGAGTCATTTGGCGAGTTTTGAGTGAAATCCAATCGATAGAAGTATGGAATACACCAACCACTCCAATTAGGAACGAACTGCCGTTGAACTTGAATTGTCCAATTTCGAACACCTATTGATTTCGGATCGAGCCCAAAACTTGGGCAACATCGTAATATGGTGGGAGGAGTCATTTGGTTAGTCCTGAGTGAAATCCAATCGCTAGAAGTATGGAATACACCAACCACTCCAATTAGGAACGAACTGCCGTTCAACTTGAATTGTCCAATTTTGAACACCTATTGATTTCGGATCGAGCCCAAAACTTGGGCAACATCATAATATGGTGGGAGGAGTCATTTGGTGAGTTTTGAGTGAAATCCAATCGCTAGAAGTATGGAATACACCAACCACTCCAATTAGGAACGAACTGCCGTTGAAATTGAATTGTCCAATTTCTCACACCTATTGATTTCGGATCGAGCGCAAAACTTGGGCAACATCTTAATATGGTGGGAGGAGTCATTTGGTGAGTTTTGAGTGAAATCCAATCGATAGAACTATGGTATACACCAACCACTCCAATTAGGAACGAACTTCCGTTGAACTTGAATTGTCCAATTTCTCACACATATTGATTTCGACTCGAGCCCAAAACTTGGGCAACATCATAATATGGTGGGAGGGGTCCTTTGGTAGGTTTTGAGTGAAATCCAATCGATAGAAGTATGGAATACACCAACCACTCCAATTAGGAACGAACTGCCGTTGAACTTGAATTGTCCAATTTCTCACACCTATTGATTTCGAATCGAGGCCAAAACTTGGGCAACATCATAATATGGTGGGAGGAGTCCTTTGGTGAGTTTCGAGTGAAATCCATTCGCTAGAAGTATGGAAAACACCAACCACTCCAATTAGGAACGAACTGCCGTTGAACTTGAATTGTCCAATTTCGAACACCTATTGATTTCGGATCGAGCCCAAAACTTGGGCAACATCGTAATATGGTGGGAGGAGTCATTTGGGGAGTTCTGAGTGAAATCCAATTGCTAGAAGTATGGAATACACCAACCACTCCAATTAGGAACGAACTGCCGTTGAACTTGAATTGTCCAATTTCGAACACCTATTGATTTCGGATCGAGCCCAAAACTTGGGTAACATCATAATATGGTGGGAGGAGTCATTTGGTGAGTTCTGGGTGAAATCCAATCGCTAGAAGTATGGAATACACCAACCACTCCAATTAGGAACGAACTGCCGTTGAACTTGAATTGTCCAATTTCGAACACCTATTGATTTCGGATCGAGCCCAAAACTTGGGCAACATCGTAATATGGTGGGAGGAGTCATTTGGTGAGTTTTGAGTGAAATCCAATCGCTAGAAGTATGGAATACACCAACCACTCCAATTAGGAACGAACTGCCGTTGAACTTGAATTGTCCAATTTCTCACACCTAATGATTTCGGATCAAGCCCAAAACTTGGGCAACATCATAATTTGGTGGGAGGAGTCATTTGGTGTGTTTTGAGTGAAATCCAGTCGCTAGAAGTATGGAATACAACAACCACTCCAATTAGGAACGAACTGCCGTTGAACTTGAATTGTCCAATTTGGAACACCTATTGATTTCGGATCGAGCCCAAAACTTGGGCAACATCATAATATGGTGGGAGGAGTCATTTGGTGAGTTTTGAGTGAAATCCAATCGCGAGAAGTATGGAATACACCAACCACTCGAATTAGGAACGAACTGCCGTTGAACTTGAATTGTCCAATTTCTCAAACCTATTGATTTCGGATCGAGCCCAAAACTTGGGCAACATCATAATTTGGTGGGAGGATGATCGGTTCATAATTGTATATCATTTTGTGCCCTTCTAGCTTATGATTTGGTTATGTTATTGAGTTAAACTTGTGCTTTTAATCCATTTTCTGTTTTGATAAGTCCATAATTTCATACACTTGCATGCCTTCTTTACTTATTGATTTTGCTTAGTTTCTCTTTATTTGTGTGTTTTGTAGGTTAAGATAGCAAGAGATCAGATTTGATGCAATCCATGCATGTTAAGGGCTGATTGGGATAAGAGCAAGAGCTTAAAGACAAAACCAAAGTTGGGCCACACTTCTTGTCAGTCCAGTTTCGTAAGTCACCTTGCAGGTCTCATTTCAGCTATCTGCGCAACTCGGATGAGGAGACATTCTTCATAGAAGTTGTTCAATTGGGTGTCTAGTATAAGATATCCAAAATTCAGCCCAATTGAACATATGTGGAGTCCTTAGCCCGTCCAACACTGAACCATGCGCAGGAGGATTTGCAGCTGCCAGCTTTGAGCCTTGTCTCCTCCTTTAAGCCATGTGCCTCACCCATGCTGCAACTGACTTTGGATCCAACATAATGAGTGAAGTGGGGAGGCATTCCAGCTATGAAATTCTAAAGGAGCAAGTTGGTACATGCTGGAGTTATTATAGAGAAAGCATGTGCATGCATGTGAAGCAAAGAGAAAGGAGAGAGAGAAGAATGAGGAATGATGAGAGGCATTTTGCTTCAGCCTTTGAACATGGGAATTGAATTGGCAGATCACTTTGGAGCTGGAGATCAGGTTTTAATTGAAAGAGAAAGCATGTGCATGCATGTGAAGCAAAAAGAAAGCAAAGAAATGAAATGAAGTCAATTCCAGTCTCTGTTCGGCAGCCAACTTGCAAGGCCCAAAACGCACACTTCTACTGCTCCGATGGGAATACTTTCTTCATAGAAGTTGTTCCAATGGGTGTCTAGTATGACATATCCACATTTGAGCCCCATTGGATACGTTTTGAAACCTCTGTCCTTCCTACACCAAGCCTGGTTCAGAAAACTCGTTTTTCAGCAACCAAAAGGCAACCACATGGGTTGTCAGCAAAGGCAGCCACAACTGATCACCTTTGAACCCATGTGAAGATGCTTGAGGTGCAGCAGCAAAAGATGAAGGATGGTGTGGGAATCCATCATGATGTTCCTCCCTCTTAGCCCTATAAATAGAGAAGCCTTCAAGCTTCAAAACACACCCCAAGGGGGGGAGCTCTCAAACACTTCTCTAGAGCTCCCTTCCCTTCTCTCCCTCAAATTCTCTTAGTTTCCTTTCAAGTTGTAAATTGTTGTAACAAAATGAGTTTACTAAATTTTCCTTCAAGTTTTCTTAGTTCCACTTTACTTTTATTTGTAATGTACATTCTTTCTTAAGTATTCAAGTTTAATTAGTTTCCAAGTTTCAATTATGGTTTTTGTTCTTATTCATTATGCTTATTAGTTAATATGCTAGTTTGAATGATTGATCACCATTTAGGCTTGCATGTTAGCTATCTTGGTTTGAATTAAGAGTAGACACCATGCTTTAATTCGAATTGAACTATGAATAGGAAGAGTATGTATGGACATTCGACAACAGGGATTAGATACATGCTTGGTTGTTTAAATTGTTCTTCTATGCTTAATGGGTTCCTAATGCTTAATTTTACGTTAGAAAACAAATGATCAAATCAGGGAATTAGGAACACAAGGTTATGACCAAACACCATGGCTTAATCATACTTTAGCTAGAATCAATCCGTGAATCTAATTGAACTTGGGAACTTATTTGCTTGAGTTATTTCTTTTTTTTCTTGTTTGATTAATTTTCTTTTTCATTTCTGTTTTGTGTAGGGGAAATGAATTGGATCATTCAATCACCTATCCTCGTGGGATCGACCTCGCACTTACATATGCTATATTACCAAACGGCTCGTGCACTTGCGAGTATCACAAGTTGAGGATGCAGCTGAATCCATTTTGGTGCAGCTGAATCGAAGCAACAGAGGAGTCATTTGGTGAGTTTTGAGTGAAATCCAATCGCTAGAAGTATGGAATACACCAACCACTCCAATTATGAACGAACTGCCGTTGAACTTGAATTGTCCAATTTCTCACACCTATTGATTTCGGATCGAGCCCAAAACTTGGGCAACATCATAATATGGTGGGAGGAGTCATTTGGTGAGTTTTGAGTGAAATCCAATCGCTAGAAGTATGGAATACACCAACCACTCCAATTAGGAACGAACTGCCGTTGAACTTGAATTGGCCAATTTCTCACACCTATTGATTTCGGATCGAGCCCCAAACTTGGGCAACATCATAATATGGTGGGAGGAGTCATTTGGTGAGTTTTGAGTGAAATCCAATCGCTAGAAGTATGGAATACACCAACCACTCCAATTAAGAACGAACTGCCGTTGAACTTGAATTGTCCAATTTGGAACACCTATTGATTTCGGATCGAGCCCCAAACTTGGGCAACATCATAATATGGTGGGAGGAGTCCTTTGGGGAGTTTTGAGTGAAATCCAATCGCTAGGAGTATGGAATTCACCAACCACTCTAATTAGGAACGAACTGCCGTTGAACTTGAATTGTCCAATTTCTCACACCTATTGCCTTCGGAGCGAGCCCAAAACTTGGGCAACCTCATAATTTGGTGGGAGGAGTCATTTGGTGAGTTTTGAGTGAAATCCAATCGCTAGAAGTATGGAATACACCAACCACTCCAATTAGGAACGAACTGCCGTTGAACTTGAATTGTCCAATTTGGAACACCTATTGATTTCGGATCGAGCCCAAAACTTGGGCAGTATCATAATATGGTGGGAAGAGTCATTTGGTGAGTTTTGAGTGAAATCCAATCGATAGAAGTATGGAATACACCAACCACTCCAATTAGGAACGAACTGCCGTTGAACTTGAATTGTCCAATTTGGAACACCTATTGATTTCGGATCGAGCCCAAAACTTGGGCAACATCATAATATGGTGGGAGGAGTCTGAGTTAGCAATTTGCTTCGGCCTTAACTTCCTCCTCCCAACATGTATTGGCCCAATTAATATGTGGTTGGAAAGAAGAGATTCTGAGCTGCAAGTTGGACTGCTAAAACTTATCAATTGATGAAGTCAAGCCCAATCCATGGGCCGATCAAAATGCACACCATACATTCCAGTCTATTTTCGGCAGTCAACTTGGAAAGCCCAAAACGTACACTTATACTGCTCAGATGGGAATGCATTCTTCATCAAAGTTGTTCCAATGGGTGTCTATTATGACATATCCAAATTTGAGCCCCATTGCATACATATTGAAATCTCAGGCCTTCATACACCAAGCCTGGTTCAGCAGCATCTTTTATTTCCAGCAACCAAAAGAAAACCCACATGGGTTGGCAGCAAAAGGCAGCCACAATTGAACACCCATGTGAAGAAAGCTTGAGGTGCAGCAAAAGAAGTATGGGATGGGATTGATTCCAACCACACTAACATAGACAAGATGAAGTGGGAGTTATGGGTTGTATTAAATGAGGAATGGTGGTGTTGGATTTCATCATGATGTTCCTCCCTCTTAGCCCTATAAATAGAGGAGTCTTCAAGCTACAAACTCACTTCAGCCATCCTCCACACTTCCATCATTCCATCAACACATCCAGAAATCATCCTCATACATTTCCACAACCTCAAACACTCAAGCAATCAACCCAATACTCTAAACTGCCCCAAAATCACCAAAACAGCTCCAGAAAACCTCCCTTCCATTTCCCTACGAATTTCCTCTTTCTCAGCCATCACCACTCACTCAAACTCATCCCAAATCACCTCCATATCCTTCATACATCTTTCTAGACGTGGAGAAGCTCTTGGAGAAGCATTGGACACCACAAGAACTTCAGAAAAGGGTTTTTCTACTCTTATGGCATTCATTATGTTTTCCCATTTCTGTTTTAGTTTCTTTTCCATTATGAGTAGCTAAATCCATAACTAGGGCTTCGATGTAACCTAACATGAATATTCTGGGTTTATAAGTTTGAAGTTTGGAGTTTCAAGTTTGATTCATGATTCATGTTCTTATTCATTATGCTTATAAGTTAACATGCTTGTTTGAATGATTGATCACCATTAGAACTTGTTTGTTAACTATCTTGGTTTGAATTAAGAGTAGACACCATGCTTTAATTCGAATTGAACTATGAATAGGAAGAGTATGTATGGACAATCGACAACAGGGATTTGATACATGCTTGGTTGTTTAAATTGTTCTTCTATGCTTAATGGGTTCCTAATGCTTAATTTTAGGTTAGACAACAAACGATCAAATTAGGGAATTAGGAACACAAGGTTAGGACCAAACACCATGGCCTAATCATACTTTAGCTAGAATCAATCTTTGAATCTGAATTAGACGTGTTACTTGACCCCTTATAATCCAGAATTGAATTGTTATGGTGATTCGAATGCCCTAGTCTCCAAATCTGTTTTCCATCTCTTAAAACCACTCTTTGTTACATTTGTTTACTTGTTTTTGTTTGCAATTTCATTTTGCTTATTTTGTTCAACAATCACAACCACTCTTGCTTTAAATTCTGTTTTAGACATAACCTCCTACTTTCTTGAATTTGGTAAGCTCAGTACATAACCAGTTTTAACTTCTCAGTCTTCGTGGGTACGACCTCGTACTTGTCTTGCTATACTACTAATTGCCTCGTACAATTGCGAGTTAACATAATAATTAACAACATTGGGCAACATCATAATATGGTGGGAGGAGTCATTTGGTGAGTTTTGAGTGAAATCCATTCGCTAGAAGTATGGAAGACACCAACCACTCCAATTAGGAACGAACTGCCGTTGAACTTGAATTGTCCAATTTCTCACACCTATTGATTTCGGATCGAGCCCCAAACTTGGGCAACATCATAATATGGTGGGAGGAGTCATTTGGTGAGTTTTGAGTGAAATCCAATCGCTAGAAGTATGGAATACACCAACCACTCCAATTAGGAACGAACTGCCAATGCACTTGAATTGTCCAATTTCTCACACCTATTGATTATGGATCGAGCCCAAAACTTGGGCAACATCACAATATGGTGGGAGGAGTCATTTGGTGAGTTTTGAGTGAAATCCAATCACCAGAAGTATGGAATACAGCAACCACTCCAATTAGGAACGAACTGCCGTTGAACTTGAATTGTCCAATTTCGAACACCAATTGACTTCGGATCGAGCCCAAAACTTGGGCAACATCATAATATGGTGGGAGGAGTCATTTGGGGAGTTTTGAGTGAAATCCAATCGCTAGAAGTATGGAATACATCAACCGCTCCAATTAGGAACGATATGCCATTGAACTTGAATTGTCCAATTTAGAACACCTATTGATTTCGGATCGAGCCCCAAACTTGGGCAACATCATAATATGGTGGGAGGAGTCATTTGGTGAGTTTTGAGTGAAATCCAATCGCTAGAAGTATGGAATACACCAATTGTTGTGTAGATTTAGCTGCACAAAAATGGATTCAGCTGCATCCTCAACTTGTGATACTCGCAAGTGCACGAACCGTTGGTAGTTTAGCGTATGTAAGTGCGAGGTCGATTCCACAGGGATTGGTGATTGAATGATCCAATTTAGTTTCCCTACACAAAACAGAAATGAAAAAGAAAGGAAATAAATAAAACAAGGAAGAAAGAAATAACTAACTCAAGCAGATAAGTTCCCAAGTTCAATTAGATTAATGGATTGATTCTAGCTAAAGTATGATTAAGCCATGGTGTTTGGTCATAACCTTGTGTTCCTAATTCCCTAATTTGATCATTTGTTGTCTAACCTAAAATTAAGCATTAGGAACCCATTAAGCATAGAAGAACATTTTAAACAACCAAGTATGTATCTAATCCCTGTTGTCGAATGTCCATACATACTCTTCCTATTCATAGTTCAATTCGAATTAAAGCATGGTGTCTACTCTTAATTCAAACCAAGATAGCTAACATGCAAGCCTAAATGGTGATCAATCATTCAAACTATCATATTAACTTATAAGCATAATGAATAAGAACAAAAATCAGAATTGAAACTTGGAAACTAATTCAACTTGAAAACTTAAGGAAAGAATTTACATTACAAAGAAAAATAAATTACAACTAAGAAGAAAAAGGAAAGCTAGAATTGAGAACTAGAAAGCAAAATTAAGAGAATTTGAGGGAGAGAAGGGAAGGGAGCTCTAGAGAAGTGTTTGAGAGCTCCCCCCCTTGGGGTGTGTTTACAAGCTTGGGAAACCTCACTATATATAGGCCTAAGGAAGCTGAAAATCTGAATTAAGTATGGCTAATGCATACAACACTTGTTTTATAAAATCTGAAATGGTTGATGCACTTCACTAATGCATACAACACTTCCATTATAAAATCTGAAATGGTCGATGCACTTCACTAATAAATCCCACCAGCAGCCCTAGCTCATTTTCATGTCACCATGACCAAGCTTCCAACCAGAAATAATAGCTCATCCTGAGGTCAGCATGACCAGCAACTTCAAGGGCTTACGAATTGGGCTTCCCTTAAGCAAATTAAGACTTTAAGCACTCAAAATTGAAGTTCAGAATGTCCTCTTTCCATCCATATATCATTTGGGCCAATCCAAGGTCTGAGGAGGAAGTTAAGGCCAAAACAAATTGCTAACTCATTTTGCGCGCTGATAAAATCCATCCTGAGCATGGCTCTGTGTTTGCTAGGTAACAGACTCCATATTTATCCAATGGGGCTGAGTGAAATCCAATCGCTGGAAGTATGGAATACACCATCCACTCCAATTAGGAACGAACTGCCGTGGAACTTGAATTGTCCAATTTCGAACACCAATTGATTTCGGATCGAGCCCAAAACTTGGGCAACATCATAATATGGTGGGAGGAGACATTTGGTTAGTTTTGAGTAAAATCCAATCGCTAGAAGTATGGAATACACCAACCACTCCAATTAGGAACGAACTGCCGTGGAACTTGAATTGTCCAATTTCGAACACAAATTGATTTCGGATCGAGCCCAAAACTTGGGCAACATCATAATTTGGTGGGAGGAGTCATTTGGTGAGTTTTCAGTGAAATCCCATCGCTAGAAGTATGGAATACACCAACCACTCCAATTAGGAACGAACTGCCGTCGAACTTGAATTGTCCAGATTCTCACACCTATTGATTTCGGATCGAGCCCCAAACTTGGGCAACATCATAATATGGTGGGAGGAGTCATTTGGTGAGTTTTGAGTGAAATCCCATCGCTAGAAGTATGGAATACACCAACCACTCCAATTAGGAACGAACTGCCGTTGAACTTGAATTGTCCAATTTCTCACACCTATTGATTTCGGATCGAGCCCCAAACTTGGGGAACATCATAATATGGTGGGAGGAGTCATTTGGTGAGTTTTGAGTGAAATCCAATCGCTGGAAGTATGGAATACACCAACCACTCCAATTAGGAACGAACTGCCGTGGAACTTGAATTGTCCAATTTCGAACACAAATTGATTTCGGATCGAGCCCAAAACTTGGGCAACATCATAATTTGGTGGGAGGAGTCATTTGGTGAGTTTTCAGTGAAATCTCATCGCTAGAACTATGGAATACACCAACCACTCCAATTAGGAACGAACTGCCGTTGAACTTTAATTGTCCAATTTCTCACACCTATTGATTTCGGATCGAGCCCCAAACTTGGGGAACATCATAATATGGTGGGAGGAGTCATTTGGTGAGTTTTGAGTGAAATCCAATCGCTGGAAGTATGGAATACACCAACCACTCCAATTAGGAACGAACTGCCGTGGAACTTGAATTGTCCAATTTCGAACACAAATTGATTTCGGATCGAGCCCAAAACTTGGGCAACATCATAATATGGTGGGAGGAGTCATTTGGTGAGTTTTGAGTGAAATCCAATCGCTAGAAGTATGGAATACACCAACCACTCCAATTAGGAACGAACTACCGTTGAACTTGAATTGTCCAATTTCTCACACCTATTGATTTCGGATCGATCCCCAAACTTGGGCAACATCATAATATGGTGGGAGGAGTCATTTGGTGAGTTTTGAGTGAAATCCAATTGCTAGAAGTATGGAATACACCACCCACTCCAATTAGGAACGAACTACCGTTGAACTTGAATTGTCCAATTTGGAACACCTATTGATTTCGGATCGAGCCCCAAACTTGGGCAACATCATAATATGGTGGGAGGAGTCATTTGGTGAGTTTTGAGTGAAATCCAATCGCTAGAAGTATGGAATACACCAACCACTCCAATTAGGAACGAACTGCCGTTGAACTTGAATTGTCCAATTTCTCACACCTATTGATTTCGTATCGAGCCCAAAACTTGGCAACATCATAATATGGTGGGAGGAGTCATTTGGTGAGTTTTGTGTGAAATCCAATCGCTAGAAGTGTGGAATACACCAACCACTCCAATTAGGAACGAACTGCCGTTGAACTTGAATTGTCCAATTTCTCACCCCTATTGATTTCGGATCGAGCCCAAAACTTGGGCAACATCATAATATGGTGGGAGGAGTCATTTGGTGAGTTTTGAGTGAAATCCAATCGCTAGAAGTATGGAATACACCAAAAACTCCAATTAGGAACGAACTGCCGTTGAACTTGAATTGTCCAATTTCGAACACCTATTGATTTCGGATCGAGCCCCAAACTTGGGCAACATCATAATATGGTGGAAGGAGTCATTTGGTTAGTTTTGAGAGAAATCCAATCGCTAGAAGTATGGAATACACCAACCACTCCAGCTAGGAACGAACTGCCGTTGAACTTGAATTGTCCAATTTGGAACACCTATTGATTTCGGATCGAGCCCAAAACTTGGGCAACATCATAATATGGTGGGAGGAGTCATTTGGTTAGTTTTGAGTGAAATCCAATCGCTAGAAGAATACACCAACCACTCCAATTAGGAACGAACTGCCGTTGAACTTGAATTGTCCAATTTGGAACTCCTATTGATTTCGGATTGAGCCCAAAACTTGGGCAACATCATAATATAGTGGGAGGAGTCATTTGGTGAGTTTTGAGTGAAATCCAATCTCTAGAAGTATGGAATACACCAACCACTCCAATTAGGAACGAACTGCCGTTGAACTTGAATTGTCCAATTTGGAACATCTATTGATTTCGGATCGAGCCCCAAACTTGGGCAACATCATAATATGGTGGGAGGAGTCATTTGGTGAGTTTTGAGTGAAATCCAATCGCTGGAAGTGTGGAATACACCAACCACTCCAATTAGGAACGAACTGCCGTTGAACTTGAATTGTCCAATTTCTCACACCTATTGATTTCGGATCGAGCCCAAAACTTGGGCAACATCATAATATGGTGGGAGGAGTCATTTGGTGAGTTTTGAGTGAAATCCAATCGCTAGAAGTGTGGAATACACCAACCACTCCAATTAGGAACGAACTACCGTTGAACTTGAATTGTCCAATTTCTCACACCTATTGATTTTGGATCGAGCCCAAAACTTGGGCAACATCATAATATGGTGGGAGTAGTCATTTGGTTAGTTTTGAGTGAAATCCAATCGCTAGAAGTATGGAATACACCAACCACTCCAATTAGGAACGAACTGCCGTTGAACTTGAATTGTCAAATTTCGAACACCTATTGATTTCGGATCGAGCCCAAAACTTGGGCAACATCATAATATGGTGGGAGGAGTCATTTGGTTAGTTTTGAGTGAAATCCAATCGCTAGAAGAATACACCAACCACTCCAATTAGGAACGAACTGCCGTTGAACTTGAATTGTCCAATTTGGAACTCCTATTGATTTCGGATCGAGCCCAAAACTTGGGCAACATCATAATATAGTGGGAGGAGTCATTTGGTGACTTTTGAGTGAAATCCAATCTCTAGAAGTATGGAATACACCAACCACTCCAATTAGGAACGAACTGCCGTTGAACATGAATTGTCTAATTTCGAACACCTATTGATATCGGATCGACCCCAAAACTTGGGCAATATCATAATATGGAGGGAGGAGTCATTTGGTGAGTTTTGACGGAAATCCAAACGCTAGAAGTATGGAATACACCAACCACTCCAATTAGGAACGAACTGCCGTTGAACTTGTATTGTCCAATTTGGAACACCTATTGATTTCGGATCGAGCCCAACACTTGGGCAACATCATAATATGGTGGGAGGAGTCATTTGGTGAGTTTTGAGTGAAATCCAATCGCTAGAAGTATGGAATACAACAACCACTCCAATTAGGAACGAACTGCCGTTGAACTTGAATTGTCCAATTTCTAACAGATATTGATTTCGGATCGAACCCCAAACTTGTGCAACATCATAATATGGTGGGAGGAGTCATTTGGTGAGTTTTGAGTGAAATCCAATCGCTAGAAGTATGGAATACAACAACCACTCCAATTAGGAACGAATTTCCGTTCAACTTGAATTGTCCAATTTCTCACACCTATTGATTTCGAATCGAGCCCAAAACTTGGGCAACAACATAATATGGTGGGAGGAGTCCTTTGGTGTGTTTTGAGAGAAATCCAATCGCTATAAGTATGGAATACACCAACCACTCCAATTAGGAACGAACTGCCGTTGAACTTGAATTGTCCAATTCCCCACACCTATTGATTTCGGATCGAGCCCAAAACTTGGGCAACATCATAATACGGTGGGAGGAGTCATGTGGTGAGTTTTGAGTGAAATCCAATCGCTAGAAGTATGGAATACACCAACCACTCCAATTAGGAACGAACTGCCGTTGAACTTGAATTGTCCAATTTGGAACACCTATTGATTTCGGATCGAGCCCAAAACTTGGGCAACATCATAATATTGTGGGAGGAGTCATTTGGTGAGTTTTGAGTGAAATCCAATCGCTAGAAGTATGGAATACACCAACCACTCCAATTAGGAACGACCTACCGTTGAACTTGAAATGTCCAATTTCTCACACCTATTGATTTCGGATCGAGCCAAAAACTTGGGCAACATCATAATATGGTGGGAGGAGTCATTTGTTGAGTTTTGAGTGAAATCCAATCGCTAAAAGTGTGCAATACACCAACCGCACCAATTTTGAACGAACTGCCGTTGAACTTGAACTGTCCAATTTCTCAAACCTATTGATTTCGGATCGAGCCCAAAACTTGGGCAACATCATAATATGGTGGGAGGAGTCATTTGGTTTGTTTTGAGGGAAATCCAATCGCTAGAAGTATGGAATACACCAACCAGTCCAATTAGGAACGAACTGCCGTAGAACTTGAATTGTCCAATTTGGAACACCTATTGATCTCGGATCGAGCCCAAAACTTGGGCAACAACATAATATGGTGGGAGGAATCCTATGGTGTGTTTTGAGTGAAATCCAATCGCTAGAAGTATGGAATACACCAACCACTCCAATTAGGAACGAACTGACGTTGAAGTTGAATTGTCCAATTTCTCACACCTATTGATTTCGGATCGATCCCCAAACTTGGGCAACATCATAATATGGTGGGAGGAGTCATTTGGTGAGTTTTGAGTGAAATCCAATCGCTAGAAGTATGGAATACACCAACCACTCCAATTAGGAACGAACTGCCGTTGAACTTGAATTGTCCAATTTCGAACACCTATTGATTTCGTATCAAGCCCAAAACTTGGGCAACATCATAATATGATGGGAGGAGTCATTTGGTGAGTTTTGAGTGAAATCCATTCGCTAGAAGTGTGGAAGACACCAATCACTCGAATTAGGAACGAACTGCCGTTGAACTTGAATTGTCCAATTTCTCACACCTATTGATTTCAGATCGAGCCCAAAACGTGGGCAACATCATAATATGGTGGGAGGAGTCATTTGGTTAGTTTTGAGTGAAATCCAATCGCAAGAAGTATGGAATACACCAACCACTCCAATTAGGAACGTACTGCCGTTGAACTTGAATTGTCAAATTTGGAACACCTATTGATTTCGGATCGAGCCCAAAACTTGGGCAACATCATAATATGGTGGGAGGAGTCATTTGGTGAGTTTTGAGTGAAATCCAATCGCTGGAAGTATGGAATACACCAACCACTCCAATTAGGAACGAACTGCCGTTGAACTTGAATTGTCCAATTTCGAACACCAATTGATTTCGGATCTAGCCCAAAACTTGGGCAATATCATAATATGGTGGGAGGAGTCATTTGGTGAGTTTTGAGTGAAATCCAATCGCTAGAAGTATGGAATACACCAACCACTCCAATTAGGAACGAACTGCCGTTGAACTTGAATTGTCCAATTTGGAACACCTATTGATTACGGATCGAGCCCAAAACTTGGGCAACATCATAATACGGTGGCAGGAGTCATTTGGTGAGTTTTGAGTGAAATCCAATCGCTAGAAGTATGGAATATACCAACCAGTCCAATTAGGAACGAACTGCCGTTGAACTTGAATTGTCCAATTTCGAACACCTATTGATTTCGGATCAAGCCCAAAATTTGGGCAACATCATAATATGGTGGCAGGAGTCATTTGGTGAGTTTTGAGTGAAATCCAATCGCTAGAAGTGTGGAATACACCAACCACTCCAATTAGGAACGAACTGCCGTTGAACTTGAATTGTCCAATTTCTCACACCTATTGATTTCGGATCGATCCCCAAACTTGGGCAACATCATAATATGGTGGGAGGAGTCATTTGGTGAGTTTTGAGTGAAATCCAATCGCAAGAAGTATGAAATAAACCAACCACTCCAATTAGGAACGAACTTTCGTTGAAATTGAATTGACCAATTTCTCGCACATAAATTTCGGATCGAGCCCAAAACTTGGGCAACATCATAATATGGTGGGAGGAGTCATTGGGTGAGTTTTGAGTAAAATCCAATCGCTAGAAGTATGGAATACACCAACCACTCCAATTAGGAACGAACTGCCGTTGAACTTGAATTGTCCAATTTGGAACACCTATTGATTTCGGATCGAGCCAAAAACTTGGGCAACATCATAATATGGTGGGAGGAGTCATTTGGTGAGTTTTGAGTGAAATCCAATCGCTAGAAGTGTTGAATACACCAACCACTCCAATTAGGAAAGAACTGCCGTTGAACTTGAATTGTCCAATTTCTCACACCTATTGATTTCGGATCGAGCCAAAAACTTGGGCAACATCATAATATGGTGGGAGGAGTCATTTGGTGAGTTTTTAGTGAAATCCAATCGCTAGAAGTATGGAATACACCAACCACTCCAATTAGGAACGAACTGCCGTTGAACTTGAACTGTCCAATTTCGAACACCTATTGATTTCGGATCAAGCCCAAAACTTGGGCAACATCATAATATGGTGGGAGGAGTCATTTGGTGAGTTTTGAGTGAAATCCAATCGCAAGAAGTATGAAATACACCAACCACTCCAATTAGGAACGAACTTTCGTTGAAATTGAATTGACCAATTTCTCGCACATAAATTTCGGATCGAGCCCAAAACTTGGGCAACATCATAATATGGTGGGAGGAGTCATTGGGTGAGTTTTGAGTGAAATCCAATCGCTAGAAGTATGGAATACACCAACCACTCCAATTAGGAACGAACTGCCGTTGAACTTGAATAGTCCAATTTGGAACACCAATTGATTTCGGATCGAGCCCAAAACTTGGGCAACATCATAATGTGGTGGGAGGAGTCATTTGGTGAGTTTTGAGTGAAATCTAGTCGCTAGAAGTGTGGAATACACCAACCACTCCAATTTCGAACGAACTGCCGTTGAACTTGAATTGTCCAATTTGGAACACCTATTGATTTCGGATCGAGCCCAAAACTTGGGCAACATCACAATATGGTGGGAGGAGTCATTTGGTGAGTTTTGATTGAAATCCAATCGCTAGAAGTATGGAAGACACCAAACACTCCAATTAGGAACGAACTGCCGTTGAAATTGAATTGTCCAATTTCTCACACGTATTGATTTCTGATCGAGCCCAAAACGTGGGCAACATCAAAATATGGTGGGAGGAGTCATTTGGTGAGTTTTGAGTGAAATCCAATCGCTAGAAGTATGGAAGACACCAAACACTCCAATTAGGAACGAACTGCCGTTGAAATTGAATTGTCCAATTTCTCACACCGATTGATTTCGGATCGAGCCCAAAACTTGGGCAAAATCATAATATGGCGGGACGAGTCATTTGGTGAGTTTTGAGTGAAATCCTATCGCTAGAAGTATGGAATACACCAACCACTCCAATTAGGAACGAACTTTCGTTGAAATTGAATTGACCAATTTCTCACACCTATTGATTTCGGATCGAGCCCAAAACTTGGGCAACATCATAATATGGTGGGAGGAGTCATTTGGTGAGTTTTGAGTGAAATCCAATCGCTAGAAGTATGGAATACACCAACCACTCCAGTTAGGAACGAACTGCCGTTATACCTGAATTTTCCAATTTGGAACACTTATTGATTTCGGATCGAGCCCAAAACTTGGGCAACATCATAATATGGTGGGAGTCATTTGGTGAGTTTTGAGTGAAATCCAATCGCTAGAAGTATGGAATACACCAACCATTCCAATTAGGAACGAACTGCCGTTGAACTTGAATTGTCCAATTTGGAACATCTATTGATTTCGGATCAAGCCCAAAACTTGGGCAACATCATAATATGGTGGGAGGAGTCATTTGGTGAGATTTGAGTGAAATCCAATCGCTAGAAGTATGGAATACACCAACCACTCCAATTAGGAACGAACTGCCGTTGAACTTGAATTGTCCAATTTGGAACCCCTATTGATTTCGGATCGATCCCAAAACTTAGGCTACTTCATAATATGGTGGGAGGAGTCATTTGGTGAGTTTTGAGTGAAATCCAATCGCTAGAAGTATGGAATACACCAACCATTCCAATTAGGAACGAACTGCCGTTGAACTTGAATTGTCCAATTTGGAACACCTATTGATTTCGGATCAAGCCCAAAACTTGGGCAACATCATAATATGGTGGGAGGAGTCATTTGGTGAGATTTGAGTGAAATCCAATCGCTAGAAGTATGGAATACACCAACCACTCCAATTAGGAACGAACTGCCGTTGAACTTGAATTGTCCAATTTGGAACCCCTATTGATTTCGGATCGATCCCAAAACTTGGGCAACATCATAATATGGTGGGACGAGTCATTTGGTGAGTTTTGAGTGAAATCCAATCGCTAGAAGTAGGGAATACAACAACCACTCCAGTTTGGAACGAACTGCCGTTAGACTTGAATTTTCCAATTTGGAACACCGATTGATTTCGGATCGATCCCAAAACTTGGGCAACATCATAATATGGTGGGACGACTCATTTGGTGAGTTTTGAGTGAAATCCAATCGCTAGAAGTATGGAATACACCAACCACTCCAATTTGGAACGAACTGCCGTTGAACTTGAATTGTCCAATTTGGAACCCCTATTGATTTCGGATCGATCCCAAAACTTAGGCTACTTCATAATATGGTGAGAGGAGTCATTTGGTGAGTTTTGAGTGAAATCCAATCGCCAGAAGTTTGGAATACACCAACCACTCCAATTAGGAACGAACTGCCGTTGAACTTGAATTGTCCAATTTCTCACACCTATTGATTTCGGATCGAGCCCCAATCTTGGGCAACATCATAATATGGTGGGAGGAGTCATTTGGTGAGTTTTGAGTGAAATCCAATCGCTAGAAGTATGGAATACACCAACCACTCCAATTAGGAACGAACTGCCATTGAACATGAATTGTCCAATTTCTCACACCTATTGATTTCGGATCGAGCCCCAAACTTGGGCAACATCGTAATATGGTGGGAGGAGTCATTTGGTGAGTTTTGAGTGAAATCCAATCGGTAGAAGTGTGGAATACACCAACCACTCCAATTAGGAACGAGCTGCCGTTGAAATTGAATTGTCCAATTTCTCACACCTATTGATTTCGGATCGAATCCAAAACTTGGGCAACATCATAATTTGGTGGGAGTAGTCATTTGGCGAGTTTTTAGTGAAATCCAATCGCTAGAAGTTTGGAATACACCAACCACTCCAATTAGGAACGAACTGCCGTTGAACTTGAATTGTCCAATTTCTCACACCTATTGATTTCGGATCGAGCCCCAAACTTGGGCAACATCATAATATGGTGGGAGGAGTCATTTGATGAGTTTTTAGTGAAATCCAATCGCTAGAAGTGTGGAATACACCAACCACCCCAATTAGGAACGAACTGCCGTTGAACTTGAATTGTCCAATTTCTCACACCTATTGATTTCGGATCGAGCCCAAAACTTGGACAACATCATAATTTGGTGGGAGGAGTCATTTGGTGAGTTTTGAGTGAAATCCAATCGCTAGAAGTATGGAATACACCAACCACTCCAATTAGAAACGAACTGCCGTTGAACTTGAATTGTCCAATTTCTCACACCTATTGATTTCGGATCGAGCCCAAAACTTGGACAACATCATAATATGGTGGGAGGAGTCATTTGGTGAGTTTTGAGTGAAATCCAATCTCAAGAAGTATGGAATACACCAACCAATCCAATTAGGAACGAACTGCCGTTGAACTTGAATTATCCAATTTCTAACACCTATAGATTTCGGATCGAGCCCAAAACTTGGGCAACATCATAATATGGTGGGAGGAGTCATTTGGTGGGTTTTGAGTGAAATCCAATCGCTAGAATTATGGAATACACCAACCAGTCCAATTTGGAACGAACTGCCGTTGAATTTGAATTGTCCAATTTGGAACACCTATTGATTTCGGATCGATCCCAAAACTTGGGCAACCTCATTATATGCTGGGAGGAGTCATTTGGAGAGTTTTAAGTGAAATCCAATCGCTAGAAGTGTGGAATACACCAACCACTCCAATTAGGAACGAACTGCCGTTGAACTTGAATTGTCCAATTTCTCACACCGATTGATTTCGGATCGAGCCCCAAACTTGGGCAACATCATAATATGGTGGGAGGAGTCATTTGGTGAGTTTTGAGTGAAATCCAATCTCAAGAAGTATGGAATACACCAACCAATCCAATTAGGAACGAACTGCCGTTGAACTTGAATTGTCCAATTTCTAACACCTATAAATTTCTGATCGAGCCCAAAACTTGGGCAACTTCACAATATGGTGGGAGGAGTCATTTGGTGAGTTTTGAGTGAAATCCAATCGCTAGAAGTATGGAATACACCAACCAGTCCAATTTGGAACGAACTGCCGTTGAACTTGAATTGTCCAATTTCTCACACCAATTGATTTCGGATCAAGCCCAAAACTTGGGCAACATCATAATATGGTGGGAGGAGTCATTTGGTGAGTTTTGAGTGGAATCCAATCGCTAGAGGTACGGAATACACCATCCACTTAGGGACGAACTGTCGTTCAAATTGAATTGACCAATTTCTCACACCTATTGATTTCGGATCGAGCCCAAAACTTGGGCAACATCATAATATGGTGGGAGTAGTCATTTGGTGAGTTTTGAGTTAAATCCAATCGCTAGAAGTATGGAATACACCAACCACTCCAGTTAGGAACAAACTGCCGTTATACTTGAATTTTCCAATTTGGAACACCTATTGATTTCGGATCGAGCCCAAAACTTGGGCAACATTATAATATGGTGGGAGTAGTCATTTGGTGAGTTTTGAGTGAAATCCAATCGCTAGAAGTACGGAATACACCAACCACTCCAATTAGGAACGAACTGCCGTTGAACTTGAATTGTCCAATTTCTCACACCTACTGATTTCGGATCGAGCACAAAACCTGGGCAACATCATAATATGGTGGGAGGAGTCATTTGGTGAGTTTTAAGTGAAATCCAATCGCTAGAAGTATGGAATACACCAACCACTGCAATTAGGAACGAACTGCCGTTGAACTTGAATTGTCCAATTTGGAACACCTATTGATTTCGGATCGAGCCCAAAACTTGGGCAACATCATAATATGGTGGGAGGAGTCATTTGGTGAGTTTTTAGTGAAATCCAATCGCTAGAAGTATGGAATACACCAACCACTCCAGTTAGGAACGAACTGCCGTTATACTTGAGTTTTCCAATTTGGAACACCTATTGATTTCGTATTGGGCCCAAAACTTGGGCAACATCATAATATGGTGGGAGGAGTCATTTGGTGAGTTTTTAGTGAAATCCAATCGCTAGAAGTATGGAATACACCAACCACTCCAATTAGGAACGAACTGCCGTTGAACTTGAATTGTCCAATTTGGAACACCTATTGATTTCGGATCGAGCCCAAAACTTGGGCAACATCATAATTTGGTGGGAGGAGTCATTTGGTGAATTTTGAGTGAAATCCAACCGCTAGAAGTATGGAATACACCAACCACTCCAATTAGGAACGAACTGCCGTTGAACTTGAATTGTACAATTTGGAACACCTATTGATTTCGGATCGAGCCCAAAACTTGGGCGACATCATAATATGATGGGAGGAGTCATTTGGTGAGTTTTGAGTGAAATACAATCGCTAGAAGTGTGGAATACACCAACCACTCCAATTAGGAACGAACTGCCGTTGAACTTGAATTCTCCAATTTCTAACACCTATAGATTTCGGATCGAGCCCAAAACTTGGGCAACCTCATAATATGGTGGGCGGAGTCATTTGGTGAGTTTTGAGTGAAATCCAATCGCTAGAAGTATGGAATACACCAACCACTCCAATTAGGAACGAACTGCCGTTGAAATTGAATTGTCCAATTTCTCACACCTATTGATTTCGGATCGAGCCCAAAACTTGGGCAACATCATAATTGGTGGGAGGAGTCATTTGGTGAGTTTTGAGTGAAATCCAATCGCTAGAAGTATGGAATACACCAACCAAACCAATTAGGAACGAACTGCCGTTGAACTTGAATTGTCCAATTTGGAACACCTATTGATTTCGGATCGAGCCCAAAACTTGGGCAACCTCATAATATGGTGGGAGGAGTCATTTGGTGAGTTTTGAGTGAAATCCAATCGCTAGAAGTATGGAATACACCAACCACTCCAATTAGGAACGAACTGCCGTTGAAATTGAATTGTCCAATTTCTCACACCTATTGATTTCGGATCGAGCCCAAAACTTGGGCAACATCATAATTGGTGGGAGGAGTCATTTGGTGAGTTTTGAGTGAAATCCAATCGCTAGAAGTATGGAATACACCAACCAAACCGATTAGGAACGAACTGCCGTTGAACTTGAATTGTCCAATTTGGAACACCTATTGATTTCGGATCGAGCCCAAAACTTGGGCAACCTCATAATATGGTGGGAGGAGTCATTTGGTGAGTTTTGAGTGAAGTCCAATCGCTAGAAGTATGGAATACACCAACCACTCCAATTAGGAACGAACTGTCGTTGAACTTGAATTGTCCAATTTGGAACACCTATTGATTTCGGATCGAGCCCAAAACTTGGGCAACATCATAATTTGGTGGGAGGAGTCATTTGGTGAGTTTTGAGTGAAATCCAATCGCTAGAAGTATGGAATACACCAACCCCTCCAATTAGGAACGAACTGCCGTTGAACTTGAATTGTCCAATTTGGAACACCTATTGATTTCGGATCGAGCCCAAAACTTGGGCAACATCATAATATGGTGGAAGGAGTCATTTGGTGAATTTTGAGTGAAATACAATCGCTAGAAGTATCGAATACACCAACCACTCCAATTAGGAACGAACTGCCGTTGAAATTGAATTGTCCAATTTCTCACACCTATTGATTTCGGATCGAGCCCAAAACTTGGGCAACATCATAATTGGTGGGAGGAGTCATTTGGTGAGTTTTGAGTGAAATCCAATCGCTAGAAGTATGGAATACACCAACCACTCCAATTAGGAAAGAACTGTCGTTGAAATTGAATTGACCGATTTCTCACACCTACCGGATTTGGATCGAGCCCAAAACTTGGGCAACGTCATAATATGGTGGGAGGAGTCATTTGGTGAGTTTTGAGTGAAATACAATCGCTAGAAGTATGGAATACACCAACCACTCCAATTAGGAACGAACTGCCGTTGAACTTGAATTCTCCAATTTCTAACACCTATAGATTTCGGATCGAGCCCAAAACTTGGGCAACATCATAATATGGTGGGAGGAGTCATTTGGTGAGTTTTGAGTGAAATCCAATCGCTAGAAGTATGGAATACACTAAGCACTCCAATTAGGAACGAACTGCCGTTGAACTCTAATTGTCAAATTTGGAAGACCTACTGATTTCGGATCGAGCCCAAAACTTGGGCAACAACATAATTTGGTGGGAGGAGTCATTTGGTGAGTTTTGAGTGAAATCCAATCGCTAGAAGTATGGAATACACCAACCCCTCCAATTAGGAACGAACTGCCGTTGAACTTGAATTGTCCAATTTGGAACACCTATTGATCTCGGATCGAGCCCAAAACTTGGGCAACATCATAATATGGTGAGAGGAGTAATTTGGTGAATTTTGAGTGAAATCCAACCGCTAGAAGTATGGAATACACCAACCACTCCAATTAGGAACGAACTGCCGTTGAACTTGAATTGTACAATTTGGAACACCTATTGATTTCGGATCGAGCCCAAAACTTGGGCGACATCATAATATGGTGGGAGGAGTCATTTGGTGAGTTTTGAGTGAAATCCAATCGCTAGAAGTATGGAATACACCAACCACTCCAATTAGGAACGAACTGCCGTTGAACTTGAATTGTCCAATTTGGAACACCTATTGATTTCGGATCGAGCCCAAAACTTGGGCAACATCATATTATGGTGGGAGGAGTCATTTGGACAGTTTTGAGTGAAATCCAATTGCTAGAAGTATGGAATACACCAACCAGTCCAATTAGGAACGAACTGCCGCTGAACTCTAATTATCAAATTTGGATGACCTATTGATTTCAGATCGAGCCCAAAACTTGGGCAACATCATAATATGGTGGGAGGAGTCATTTGGTGAGTTTTGAGTGAAATCCAATTGCTAGAAGTTTGGGATACACCAACCACTCAAATTAGGAACGAACTGCCGTTGAACTTGAATTGTCCAATTTGGAACACCTATTGATTTCGGATCAAGCCCAAAATTTGGGCAACGTCATAATATGGTGGGAGGTGTCATTTGGTGAGTTTTGAGTGGAATCCAATCTCTAGAAGTACAGAATACACCAACCACTCCAGTTAGGGACGAACTGTCGTTCAAATTGAATTGACCAGTTTCTCACACCTATTGATTTCGGATCGACCCCAAAACTTGGGCAACGTCATAATATGGTGGGAGGTGTCATTTGGTGAGTTTTGAGTGAAATCCAATCACTAGAAGTATGGAATACACTAAGCACTCCAATTAGGAACGAACTGCCGTTGAACTTGAATTGTCCAATTTCTCACACCTATTGATTTCGGATCGAGCCCTAAACTTGGGCAACATCATAATATGGTGGGAGGAGTCATTTGGTGAGTTTTGAGCGAAATCCAATCGCTAGAAGTATGGAATACACCAACCACTCCCATTAGGAACGAACTGCCGTTGAACTTGAATTGTCCAATTTCTCACACCTATTGATTTCGGATCGAACCCCAAACTTGAGCAACATCAAAATATGGTGGGAGGAGTCATTTGGTGAGTTTTGAGTGAAATCCAAACGCTAGAAATATGGAATCCAACAACCACACCAATTAGGAACGAACTGCCGTTGAACTTGAATTGTCCAATTTGGAACACCTATTGATTTCGAATCGAGCCCAAAACTTTGGCAATATCATAATATGGTGGGAAGAGTCATTTGGTGAGTTTTGAGTGAAATCCAATCGCTAGAAGTATGGAATACACCAACCACTCCAATTAGGAACGAACTGCCGTTGAACTTGAATTGTCCAATTTCTAACACCTATTGATTTCGGATCGAGCCCCAAACTTGGGCAACATCATAATATGGTGGGAGGAGTCATTTGGTTAGTTTTGAGTGAAATCCAATCGCTAGAAGTATGGAATACACCAACCACTCCAATTAGGAACGAACTGCCGCTGAACTTGAATTGTCCAATTTCTCACACCTATTGATTTCGGATCGAGGCCGAAACTTGGGCAACATCATAATATGGTGGGAGGAGTCATTTCGTGAGTTTTGAGTGAAATCCAATCGCTAGAAGTATGGAATACACCAACCACTCCAATTAGGAACGAACTGCCATTGAACTTGAATTGTCCAATTTCTCACACCTATTGATTTCGGATCGAGCCCAAAACTTGGGCAACATCATAATATGGTGGGAGGAGTCATTTGGTGAGTTTTGAGTGAAATCCAATCGCTAGAAGTATGGAATACACCAACCACTCCAATTAGGAATGAACTGCCGTTGAACTTGAATTGTCCAATTTGGAACACCTATTGATTTCGGATCGAGCCCAAAACTTGGGCAACATCATAACATGGTGGGAGGAGTGATTTGGTGAGTTTTGAGTGAAATCCAATCGCTAGAAGTTTGGAATACACCAACCACTCCAATTAGGAACGAACTACCGTTGAATTTAAATTGTCCAATTTCTCACACCTATTGATTTCGGATCGAGCCCAAAACTTGGGCAACATCATAATATGGTGGGAGGAGTCATTTGGTGAGTTTTGAGTGAAATCCAATCGCTAGATGTATGAAATACACCAACCACTCCAATTAGGAACGAACTGTCGTTGAAATTGAATTGACCAATTTCTCACACCTATTGATTTCGGATCGAGCCCAAAACTTGGGCAACATCATAATATGGTGTGGGGAGTGATTTGGTGAGTTTTGAGTAAAATCCAATCGCTAGAAGTATGGAATACACCAACCACTCCAGTTAGGAACGAACTGCCGTTGAACTTGAATTGTCTAATTTGGAACACCTATTGATTTCGGGTCGAGCCTCAAACTTGGGCAACATCATAATATGGTGGGAGGTATCATTTGGTGAGTTTTGAGTGAAATCCAATTGCTAGAAGTATGGAATACACCAACCACTCCAATTAGGAACGAACTGCCGTTGAACTTGAATTGTCCAATTTCTAACACCTATTGATTTCGGATCGAGCCCCAAACTTGGGCAACATCATAATATGGTGGGAGGAGTCATTTGGTTAGTTTTAAGTGAAATCCAATCGCTAGAAGTATGGAATACACCAACCACTCCAATTAGGAACGAACTGCCGCTGAACTTGAATTGTCCAATTTCTCACACCTATTGATTTCGGATCGAGGCCGAAACTTGGGCAACATCATAATATGCTGGGAGGAGTCATTTCGTGAGTTTTGAGTGAAATCCAATCGCTAGAAGTATGGAATACACCAACCACTCCAATTAGGAACGAACTGCCGTTGAACTTGAATTGTCCAATTTCTCACACCTATTGATTTCGGATCGAGCCCAAAACTTGGGCAACATCATAATATGGTGGGAGGAGTCATTTGGTGAGTTTTGAGTGAAATCCAATCGCTAGAAGTATGGAATACACCAACCACTCCAATTAGGAATGAACTGCCGTTGAACTTGAATTGTCCAATTTGGAACACCTATTGATTTCGGATCGAGCCCAAAACTTGGGCAACATCATAACATGGTGGGAGGAGTGATTTGGTGAGTTTTGAGTGAAATCCAATCGCTAGAAGTTTGGAATACACCAACCACTCCAATTAGGAACGAACTACCGTTGAATTTAAATTGTCCAATTTCTCACACCTATTGATTTCGGATCGAGCCCTAAACTTGGGCAACATCATAATATGGTGGGAGGTGTCATTTGGTGAGTTTTGAGTGAAATCCAATCACTAGAAGTATGGAATACACTAAGCACTCCAATTAGGAACGAACTGCCGTTGAACTTGAATTGTCCAATTTCTCACACCTATTGATTTCGGATCGAGCCCTAAACTTGGGCAACATCATAATATGGTGGGAGGAGTCATTTGGTGAGTTTTGAGCGAAATCCAATCGCTAGAAGTATGGAATACACCAACCACTCCCATTAGGAACGAACTGCCGTTGAACTTGAATTGTCCAATTTCTCACACCTATTGATTTCGGATCGAACCCCAAACTTGAGCAACATCAAAATATGGTGGGAGGAGTCATTTGGTGAGTTTTGAGTGAAATCCAAACGCTAGAAATATGGAATCCAACAACCACACCAATTAGGAACGAACTGCCGTTGAACTTGAATTGTCCAATTTGGAACACCTATTGATTTCGAATCGAGCCCAAAACTTTGGCAATATCATAATATGGTGGGAAGAGTCATTTGGTGAGTTTTGAGTGAAATCCAATCGCTAGAAGTATGGAATACACCAACCACTCCAATTAGGAACGAACTGCCGTTGAACTTGAATTGTCCAATTTCTAACACCTATTGATTTCGGATCGAGCCCCAAACTTGGGCAACATCATAATATGGTGGGAGGAGTCATTTGGTTAGTTTTGAGTGAAATCCAATCGCTAGAAGTATGGAATACACCAACCACTCCAATTAGGAACGAACTGCCGCTGAACTTGAATTGTCCAATTTCTCACACCTATTGATTTCGGATCGAGGCCGAAACTTGGGCAACATCATAATATGGTGGGAGGAGTCATTTCGTGAGTTTTGAGTGAAATCCAATCGCTAGAAGTATGGAATACACCAACCACTCCAATTAGGAACGAACTGCCATTGAACTTGAATTGTCCAATTTCTCACACCTATTGATTTCGGATCGAGCCCAAAACTTGGGCAACATCATAATATGGTGGGAGGAGTCATTTGGTGAGTTTTGAGTGAAATCCAATCGCTAGAAGTATGGAATACACCAACCACTCCAATTAGGAATGAACTGCCGTTGAACTTGAATTGTCCAATTTGGAACACCTATTGATTTCGGATCGAGCCCAAAACTTGGGCAACATCATAACATGGTGGGAGGAGTGATTTGGTGAGTTTTGAGTGAAATCCAATCGCTAGAAGTTTGGAATACACCAACCACTCCAATTAGGAACGAACTACCGTTGAATTTAAATTGTCCAATTTCTCACACCTATTGATTTCGGATCGAGCCCAAAACTTGGGCAACATCATAATATGGTGGGAGGAGTCATTTGGTGAGTTTTGAGTGAAATCCAATCGCTAGATGTATGAAATACACCAACCACTCCAATTAGGAACGAACTGTCGTTGAAATTGAATTGACCAATTTCTCACACCTATTGATTTCGGATCGAGCCCAAAACTTGGGCAACATCATAATATGGTGTGGGGAGTGATTTGGTGAGTTTTGAGTAAAATCCAATCGCTAGAAGTATGGAATACACCAACCACTCCAGTTAGGAACGAACTGCCGTTGAACTTGAATTGTCTAATTTGGAACACCTATTGATTTCGGGTCGAGCCTCAAACTTGGGCAACATCATAATATGGTGGGAGGTATCATTTGGTGAGTTTTGAGTGAAATCCAATTGCTAGAAGTATGGAATACACCAACCACTCCAATTAGGAACGAACTGCCGTTGAACTTGAATTGTCCAATTTCTAACACCTATTGATTTCGGATCGAGCCCCAAACTTGGGCAACATCATAATATGGTGGGAGGAGTCATTTGGTTAGTTTTAAGTGAAATCCAATCGCTAGAAGTATGGAATACACCAACCACTCCAATTAGGAACGAACTGCCGCTGAACTTGAATTGTCCAATTTCTCACACCTATTGATTTCGGATCGAGGCCGAAACTTGGGCAACATCATAATATGCTGGGAGGAGTCATTTCGTGAGTTTTGAGTGAAATCCAATCGCTAGAAGTATGGAATACACCAACCACTCCAATTAGGAACGAACTGCCGTTGAACTTGAATTGTCCAATTTCTCACACCTATTGATTTCGGATCGAGCCCAAAACTTGGGCAACATCATAATATGGTGGGAGGAGTCATTTGGTGAGTTTTGAGTGAAATCCAATCGCTAGAAGTATGGAATACACCAACCACTCCAATTAGGAATGAACTGCCGTTGAACTTGAATTGTCCAATTTGGAACACCTATTGATTTCGGATCGAGCCCAAAACTTGGGCAACATCATAACATGGTGGGAGGAGTGATTTGGTGAGTTTTGAGTGAAATCCAATCGCTAGAAGTTTGGAATACACCAACCACTCCAATTAGGAACGAACTACCGTTGAATTTAAATTGTCCAATTTCTCACACCTATTGATTTCGGATCGAGCCCAAAACTTGGGCAACATCATAATATGGTGGGAGGAGTCATTTGGTGAGTTTTGAGTGAAATCCAATCGCAAGAAGTATGGAATACACCAACCACTACAATTACGAACGAACTGCCGTTGAACTTGAATTGCCCAATTTCTCACACCTATTGATTTCGGATCGAGCCCAATACTTGGGCAACAACATAATATGGTGGGAGGAGTCATTTGGTGAGTTTTGAGTGAAATCCAATCGCTAAATGTATGAAATACACCAACCACTCCAATTAGGAACGAACTGTCGTTGAAATTGAATTGACCAATTTCTCACACCTATTGATTTCGGATCGAGCCCAAAACTTGGGCAAAATCATAATATGGTGTGGGGAGTCATTTGGTGAGTTTTGAGTAAAATCCAATCGCTAGAAGTATGGAATACACCAACCACTCCAGTTAGGAACGAACTGCCGTTGAACTTGAATTGCCTAATTTGGAACACCTATTGATTTCGGGTCGAGCCTCAAACTTGGGCAACATCATAATACGGTGGGAGGTATCATTTGGTGAGTTTTGAGTGAAATCCAATCGCTAGAAGTATGGAATACACCAACCACTACAATTAGGAACGAACTGCCGTTGAACTTGAATTGTCCAATTTCTCACACCTATTGATTTCGGATCGAGCCCAAAACTTGGGCAACATCATAATATGGTGGGAGGAGTCATTTGGTGAGTTTTGAGTGAATTCCAATCGCTAGAAGTATGGAATACACCAACCACTCCAATTAGGAAAGAACTGCCGTTGAACTTGAATTGTCCAATTTCTCACACCTATTGATTTCGGATCGAGCCCAAAACTTGGGCAACATCATAATATGGTGGGAGGAGTCATTTGGTGAGTTTTGAGTAAAATCCAATCGCTAGAAGTATGGAATACACCAACCACTCCAATTAGGAATGAACTGCCGTTGAACTTGAATTGTCCAATTTGGAACACCTATTGATTTCGGATCGAGCCCAAAACTTGGGCAACATCATAACATGGTGGGAGGAGTCATTTGGTGAGTTTTTAGTGAAATCCAATCGCTAGAAGTTTGGAATACACCAACCACTCCAATTAGGAACGAACTACCGTTGAATTTAAATTGTCCAATTTCTCACAGCTATTGATTTCGGATCGAGCCCCAAACTTGGGCAACATCATAATATGGTGGGATGAGTCATTTGGTGAGTTTTCAGTGAAATCCAATCGCTAGAAGTATGGAATACACCAACCACTCCAATTAGGAACGAACTGCCGTTGAACTTGAATTGTCCAATTTCTCACACCTATTGATTTCGTATCGAGCCCAAAACTTGGGCAACATCATAATATGGTGGGAGGAGTCATTTGGTGAGTTTTGAGTGAAATCCAATCGCAAGAAGTATGGAATACACCAACCACTCCAATTAGGAACGAACTGCCGTTGAACTTGAATTGTCTAATTTGGAACACCTATTGATTTCGGATCGAGCCCCAAACTTGGGCAACATCATAATATGGTGGGAGGAATCATTTGGTGAGTTTTGAGTGAAATCCAATCGCTAGAAGTATGGAATACACCAACCACTACAATTAGGAACGAACTGCCGTTGAACTTGAATTGCCCAATTTCTCACACCTATTGATTTCGGATCGAGCCCAAAACTTGGGCAACAACATAATATGGTGGGAGGAGTCATTTGGTGAGTTTTGAGTGAAATCCAATCGCTAGAAGTATGGAATACAACAACTACTCCGATTAGGAACAAACTGTAGTTGAAATTGAATTGACATATTTCTCACACCTATTGATTTCGGATCGAGCCCCAAACTTGGGCAACATCATAATATGGTGGGAGGAGTCATTTGGTGAGTTTTGAGTGAAATCCAATCGCTAGAAGTATGGAATACACCAACCACTCCAATTAAGAACGAACTGCCGTTGAACTTGAATTGTCCAATTTCTCACACCTACTGATTTCGGATCGAGCCCAAAACTTGGGCAACATCATAATATGGTGGGAGGAGTCATTTGGTGAGTTTTGAGTGAAATCCAATCGCTAGAAGTATGGAATACACCAACCACTACAATTAGGAACGAACTGCCGTTGAACTTGAATTGTCCAATTTCTAACACCTATTGATTTTGGATCCAGCCCCAAACTTGGGCAACATCATAATATGGTGGGAGGAGTCATTTGGTTAGTTTTGAGTGAAATCCAATCGCTAGAAGTATGGAATACACCAACCACTCCAATTAGGAACGAACTGCCGCTGAACTTGAATTGTCCAATTTCTCACACCTATTGATTTCGGATCGAGGCCGAAACTTGGGCAACATCATAATATGGTGGGAGGAGTCATTTGGTGAGGTTTGAGTGAAATCCAATCGCTAGAAGTATGGAATACACCAACCACTACAATTAGGAACGAACTGCCGTTGAACTTGAATTGTCCAATTTCTCACACCTATTGATTTCGGATCGAGCCCAAAACTTGGGCAACATCATAATATGGTGGGAGGAGTCATTTGGTGAGTTTTGAGTGAAATCCAATCGCTAGAAGTATGGAATACACCAACCACTCCAATTAGGAAAGAACTGCCGTTGAACTTGAATTGTCCAATTTCTCACACCTATTGATTTCGGATCGAGCCCAAAACTTGGGCAACATCATAATATGGTGGGAGGAGTCATTTGGTGAGTTTTGAGTAAAATCCAATCGCTAGAAGTATGGAATACACCAACCACTCCAATTAGGAATGAACTGCCGTTGAACTTGAATTGTCCAATTTGGAACACCTATTGATTTCGTATCGAGCCCAAAACTTGGGCAACATCATAACATGGTGGGAGGAGTCATTTGGTGAGTTTTGAGTGAAATCCAATCGCTAGAAGTATGGAATACACCAACCACTCCAATTAAGAACGAACTGCCGTTGAACTTGAATTGTCCAATTTCTCACACCTACTGATTTCGGATCGAGCCCAAACTTGGGCAACATCATAATATGGTGGGAGGAGTCATTTGGTGAGTTTTGAGTGAAATCCAATCGCTAGAAGTATGGAATACACCAACCACTACAATTAGGAACGAACTGCCGTTGGACTTGAATTGCCCAATTTCTCACACCTATTGATTTCGGATCGAGCCCAAAACTTGGGCAACAACATAATATGGTGGGAGGAGTCATTTGGTGAGTTTTGAGTGAAATCCAATCGCTAGAAGTATGGAATACACCAACCACTACCATTAGGAACGAACTGCCGTTGAAGTTGAATTGTCCAATTTCTCACACCTATTGATTTCAGATCAAGCCCCAAACTTGGGCAACATCATAATATTGTGGGAGGAGTCATTCGGTGAGTTTTGAGTGAAATCCAATCGCTAGAAGTATGGAATACACCAACCACTCCAATTAGGAACGAACTGCCGTTGAACTTGAATTTTCCAACTTGGAACAACTATTGATTTCGGATCGAGCCCAAAACTTGGGCAACATCATAATATGGTTGGTGGAGTCATTTGGTGAGTTTTGAGTGAAATCCAATCGCTAGAAGTATGGAATACACCAACCACTCCAATTAGGAACGAACTGCCGTTGAACTTGAATTGTCCAATTTCTCACACCTACTGATTTCGGAACGAGCCCAAAACTTGGGCAACATCATAATATGGTTGGAGGAGTCATTTGGTGAGTTTTCAGTGAAATCCAACTGCTAGAAGTATGGAATACACCAACCACTCCAATTAGGAACGAACTGCCGTTGAACTTGAATTGTCCAATTTCTCACACCAATTGATTTCGGATCGAGCCCCAAACTTGGGCAACATCATAATATGGTGGGAGGAGTCATTTGGTGAGTTTTCAGAGAAATCCAATCGCTAGAAGTGTGGAATACACCAACCACTCCAATTAGGAACGAACTGTCGTTGAAATTGAATTGACCAATTTCTCACACCTATTGATTTCGGATCGAGCCCAAAACTTGGGCAACATCATAATATGGTGGGAGGAGTCATTTGGTGAGTTTTGAGTGAAATCCAATCGCTAGAAGTATGGAATACACCAACCACTCCAATTAGGAAAGAACTGTCGTTGAAATTGAATTGTCCAATTTCTCACACCTATTGATTTCGGATCGAGCCCCAAACTTGGGCAACATCATAATATGGTGGGAGGAGTCATTTGGTGAGTTTTGAGTGAAATCCAATCGCTAGAAGTATGGAATACACCAACCACTCCAATTAGGAACGAACTGCCGTCGAACTTGAATTGTCCAATTTGGAACACCTATTGATTTCGGATCGAGCCCAAAACTTGGGCAACATCATAATATGGTGGGAGGAGTCATTTGGTGAGTTTTGAGAGAAATCCAATCGCTAGAAGTATGGAATACACCAACCACTCCAATTAGGAAAGAACTGTCGTTGAAATTGAATTGACCAATTTCTCACACCTATTGAAATCGGATGGAGCCCAAAACTTGGGCAACAACATAATATGATGGGAGGAGTCATTTGGTGAGTTTTGAGTGAAATCCAGTCGCTAGAAGTGTGGAATACACCAACCACTCCTATTAGGCACGAACTGCCGTTGAACTTGAATTGTCCAGTTTGGAACACCAACTGATTCGGATCGAGCCCAAAACTTGGGCAACATCGTATTATGGTGGGAGAAGTCATTTGGTGAGTTTTGAGTGAAATCCAATCGCTAGAAGTATGGAATACACCAACCACTCCAATTAGGAACGAACTGCCGTTGAACTTGAATTGTCCAATTTGGAACACCTATTGATTTCGGATCGAGTCCAAAACTTGGGCAACATCATAATATGGTGGGAGGAGTCGTTTGGTGAGTTTTGAGTGAAATCCAATCGCTAGAAGTATGGAATACACCAACCACTCCAATTGGGAACGAACTACCGTTGAACTTGAATTGTCCAATTTGGAACACCAATTGATTCGGATCGAGCCCAAAACTTGGGCAACATCATTATATGGTGGAAGGAGTCATTTGGTGAGTTTTGAGTGAAATCCAATCGCTAGAACTATCGAATACACCAAGCACTCCAATTAGGAACTAACTGCTGTTGAAATTGAATTGTCCAACTTCTCACACGTATTGATTTTTGATCGAGCCCAAAACTTGGGCAACATCATAATATGGTGGGAGGAGTCATTTGGTGAGTTTTGAGTGAAATCCAATCGCTAGAAGTATGGAATACACCAACCACTCCAATTAGGAACGAACTGCCGTTGAACTTGAATTGTCCAATTTCTCACACGTATTGATTTCTGATCGAGCACAAAACTTGGGCAACATCATAATATGGTGGGAGGAGTCATTTGGTGTGTTTTGAGTGAAATCCAATCGCTTGAAGTATGGAGTACACCAACCACTGCAATTAGGAACGAACTGCCGTTGAACTTGAATTGTCCAATTTCTCACACCTATTGATTTCGGATCGAGCCCAAAACTTGGGCAACATCATAATATGGTGGGAGGAGTCAATTGGTGTGTTTTGAGTGAAATCCAATCGCTAGAAGTATGGAATACACCAACCACTCCAATTAGGAACGAACTGCCGTTGAACTTGAATTGTCCAGTTTGGAACACCTATTGATTTCGGATCGAGCCCAAAACTTGGGCAACATCATAATATGGTGGGAGGAGTCATTTGGTGAGTTTTGAGTGAAATCCAATCGCTAGAAGTATGGAATACACCAACCACTACCATTAGGAACGAACTGTCGTTGAACTTGAATTGTCCAATTTCTCACACCTATTGATTTCAGATCAAGCCCCAAACTTGGGCAACATCATAATATGGTGGGAGGAGTCATTTGGTGAGTTTTCTGAGAAATCCAATCGCTAGAAGTGTGGAATACACCAACCACTCCAATTAGGAACGAACTGTCGTTGAAATTGAATTGACCAATTTCTCACATCTATTGATTTCGGATCGAGCCCAAAACTTGGGCAACATCATAATATGGTGGGAGGAGTCATTTGGTGACTTTTGAGTGAAATCCAATCGCTAGAAGTATGGAATACACCAACCACTCCAATTAGGTACGAATTGCCGTTGAACTTGAATTGTCCAATTTCCCACACCTATTGATTTCGGATCGAGCCCAAAACTTGGGCAACATCATAACATGGTGGGAGGAGACAATTGGGGTGTTTTGAGTGAAATCCAATCGCTAGAAGTATGGAATACACCAACCACTCCAATTAGGAACGAACTGCCGTTGAACTTGAATTGTCCAATTTCTTACACCTATTGATTTCGGATCGAGCCCCAAACTTGGGCAACATCCTAATATGGTGGGAGGAGTCATTTGGTGAGTTTTGAGTGAAATCCAATCGCTAGAAGTATGGAATACACCAACCACTCCAGTTAGGAAAGAACTGTCGTCGAAATTGAATTGACCAATTTCTCACACCTATTGAAATGGGATGGAGCCCAAAACTTGGGCAACAACATAATATGGTGGGAGGAGTCATTTGGTGAGTATTGAGTGAAATCCAATCGCTAGAAGTGTGGAATACACCAACCACTGCAATTAGGAACGAACTGCCGTTGAACTTGGATTGTCCAATTTGGAACACCTATTGATTTCGGATCGAGCCCAAAACTTTGGCAACATCTTAATATGGTGGGAGGAGTCATTTGGTGAGTTTTGAGTGAAATCCAATCGCTAGAAGTATGGAATACACCAACCACTCCAATTAGGAACGAACTGCCGTTGAACTTGAATTGTCCAATTTGGAACACCAATTGATTTCGGATCGAGCCCAAAACTTGGGCAATATCATAATATGGTGGGAAGAGTCATTTGGTGAGTTTTGAGTGAAATCCAATCGCTAGAAGTATGGAATACACCAACCACTCCAATTTGGAACGAACTGTCGTCGAAATTGAATTGACAAATTTCTCACACCTATTGACTTCGGATCGAGCCCAAAACTTGGGCAAAAACATAATATGGTGGGAGGAGTCATTTGGTGAGTTTTGGGTGAAATCCAATCGCTAGAAGTATGGAATACACCAACCACTCCAGTTAGGAACGAACTGCCGTTATACTTGAATTTTCCAATTTGGAACACCTATTGATTTCGGATCGAGCCCAAAACTTGGGCAACGCCATAATATGGTGGGAGGAGTCATTTGGTGAGTTTTGAGTGAAATCCAATCGCTAGAAGTGTGGAATACACCAACCACTCCAATTAGGAACGTACTGCCGTTGAACTTGAATTCTCCAAATTCTCACACCTATTGATTTCGGATCGCGCCCAAAACTTGGGCAACATCATAATATGGTGGGAGGAGTCATTTGGTTAGTTTTGAGCGAAATCCAATCGCTAGAAGTATGGAATACAACAACCACTCCAATTCGGAAAGAACTATCGTTGAAATTGAATTGTCCAATTTCTCACACCTGTTGAATTCGGATCGAGCCCAAAACTTGGGCAACATCCTAATATGTTGGGAGGAGTCATTTGGTGAGTTTTGAGTGAAATCCAATCGCTAGAAGTATGGAATACACAAACCACTCCAAACAGGAAAGAACTGTCGTTGAAATTGAATTGTCCAATTTCTCACACCTATTGATTTCGGATCGAGCCCCAAACTTGGGCAACATCATAATATGGTGGGAGGAGTCATTTGGTGAGTTTTCAGAGAAATCCAATCGCTAGAAGTGTGGAATACACCAACCACTCCAATTAGGAACGAACTGTCGTTGAAATTGAATTGACCAATTTCTCACACCTATTGATTTCGGATCGAGCCCAAAACTTGGGCAACATCATAATATGGTGGGAGGAGTTATTTGGTGAGTCTTGAGTGAAATCCAATCTCTAGAAGTATGGAATACACCAACCACTCCAGTTAGGAACGAACTGCCGTTGTACTTGAATTGTCCAATTTGGAACACCTATTGATTTCGGATCGAGCCCCAAACTTGGGCAACATCATTATATGGTGGTAGGAGTCATTTGGGGAGTTTTGAGTGAAATCCAATCGCTAGAAGTATGGAATACACCAACCACACCAATTAGGAAAGAACTGTCGTCGAAATTGAATTGTCCAATTTCTCACACCTGTTCAATTCGGATCGAGCCCAAAACTTGGGCAACATCCTAATATGGTGGAAGGAGTCATTTGGTGAGTTTTGAGTGAAATCCAATCGCTAGAAGTATGGAATACACCAACCACTCCAATTAGGAAAGAACTGTCGTTGAAATTGAATTGTCCAATTTCTCACACCTATTGATTTCGGATCGAGCCCCAAACTTGGGCAACATCATAATATGGAGGGAGGAGTCATTTGGTGAGTCTTGAGTGAAATCCAATCTCTAGAAGTATAGAATACACCAACCACTCCAATTAGGAACGAACTGCCGTCGAACTTGAATTGTCCAATTTGGAACACCTATTGATTTCGGATCGAGCCCAAAACTTGGGCAATATCATAATATGGTGGGAAGAGTCATTTGGTGAGTTTTGAGTGAAATCCAATCGCTAGAAGTATGGAATACACCAACCACTCCAATTTGGAACGAACTGTCGTCGAAATTGAATTGACAAATTTCTCACACCTATTGACTTCGGATCGAGCCCAAAACTTTGGCAACATCTTAATATGGTGGGAGGAGTCATTTGGTGAGTTTTGAGTGAAATCCAATCGCTAGAAGTATGGAATACACCAACCACTCCAATTAGGAACGAACTGCCGTTGAACTTGAATTGTCCAATTTGGAACACCAATTGATTTCGGATCGAGCCCAAAACTTGGGCAATATCATAATATGGTGGGAAGAGTCATTTGGTGAGTTTTGAGTGAAATCCAATCGCTAGAAGTATGGAATACACCAACCACTCCAATTTGGAACGAACTGTCGTCGAAATTAAATTGACAAATTTCTCACACCTATTGACTTCGGATCGAGCCCAAAACTTGGGCAAAAACATAATATGGTGGGAGGAGTCATTTGGTGAGTTTTGGGTGAAATCCAATCGCTAGAAGTATGGAATACACCAACCACTCCAGTTAGGAACGAACTGCCGTTATACTTGAATTTTCCAATTTGGAACACCTATTGATTTCGGATCGAGCCCAAAACTTGGGCAACGCCATAATATGGTGGGAGGAGTCATTTGGTGAGTTTTGAGTGAAATCCAATCGCTAGAAGTGTGGAATACACCAACCACTCCAATTAGGAAAGAACTGTCGTCGAAATTGAATTGTCCAATTTCTCACACCTGTTCAATTCGAATCGAGCCCAAAACTTGGGCAACATCCTAATATGGTGGAAGGAGTCATTTGGTGAGTTTTGAGTGAAATCCAATCGCTAGAAGTATGGAATACACCAACCACTCCAATTAGGAAAGAACTGTCGTTGAAATTGAATTGTCCAATTTCTCACACCTATTGACTTCGGATCGAGCCCAAAACTTTGGCAACATCTTAATATGGTGGGAGGAGTCATTTGGTGAGTTTTGAGTGAAATCCAATCGCTAGAAGTATGGAATACACCAACCACTCCAATTAGGAACGAACTGCCGTTGAACTTGAATTGTCCAATTTGGAACACCAATTGATTTCGGATCGAGCCCAAAACTTGGGCAATATCATAATATGGTGGGAAGAGTCATTTGGTGAGTTTTGAGTGAAATCCAATCGCTAGAAGTATGGAATACACCAACCACTCCAATTTGGAACGAACTGTCGTCGAAATTGAATTGACAAATTTCTCACACCTATTGACTTCGGATCGAGCCCAAAACTTGGGCAAAAACATAATATGGTGGGAGGAGTCATTTGGTGAGTTTTGGGTGAAATCCAATCGCTAGAAGTATGGAATACACCAACCACTCCAGTTAGGAACGAACTGCCGTTATACTTGAATTTTCCAATTTGGAACACCTATTGATTTCGGATCGAGCCCAAAACTTGGGCAACGCCATAATATGGTGGGAGGAGTCATTTGGTGAGTTTTGAGTGAAATCCAATCGCTAGAAGTGTGGAATACACCAACCACTCCAATTAGGAACGTACTGCCGTTGAACTTGAATTCTCCAAATTCTCACACCTATTGATTTCGGATCGCGCCCAAAACTTGGGCAACATCATAATATGGTGGGAGGAGTCATTTGGTTAGTTTTGAGCGAAATCCAATCGCTAGAAGTATGGAATACAACAACCACTCCAATTCGGAAAGAACTATCGTTGAAATTGAATTGTCCAATTTCTCACACCTGTTGAATTCGGATCGAGCCCAAAACTTGGGCAACATCCTAATATGTTGGGAGGAGTCATTTGGTGAGTTTTGAGTGAAATCCAATCGCTAGAAGTATGGAATACACAAACCACTCCAAATAGGAAAGAACTGTCGTTGAAATTGAATTGTCCAATTTCTCACACCTATTGATTTCGGATCGAGCCCCAAACTTGGGCAACATCATAATATGGTGGGAGGAGTCATTTGGTGAGTTTTCAGAGAAATCCAATCGCTAGAAGTGTGGAATACACCAACCACTCCAATTAGGAACGAACTGTCGTTGAAATTGAATTGACCAATTTCTCACACCTATTGATTTCGGATCGAGCCCAAAACTTGGGCAACATCATAATATGGTGGGAGGAGTTATTTGGTGAGTCTTGAGTGAAATCCAATCTCTAGAAGTATGGAATACACCAACCACTCCAGTTAGGAACGAACTGCCGTTGTACTTGAATTGTCCAATTTGGAACACCTATTGATTTCGGATCGAGCCCCAAACTTGGGCAACATCATTATATGGTGGTAGGAGTCATTTGGGGAGTTTTGAGTGAAATCCAATCGCTAGAAGTATGGAATACACCAACCACTCCAATTAGGAAAGAACTGTCGTCGAAATTGAATTGTCCAATTTCTCACACCTGTTCAATTCGGATCGAGCCCAAAACTTGGGCAACATCCTAATATGGTGGAAGGAGTCATTTGGTGAGTTTTGAGTGAAATCCAATCGCTAGAAGTATGGAATACACCAACCACTCCAATTAGGAAAGAACTGTCGTTGAAATTGAATTGTCCAATTTCTCACACCTATTGATTTCGGATCGAGCCCCAAACTTGGGCAACATCATAATATGGAGGGAGGAGTCATTTGGTGAGTCTTGAGTGAAATCCAATCTCTAGAAGTATAGAATACACCAACCACTCCAATTAGGAACGAACTGCCGTCGAACTTGAATTGTCCAATTTGGAACACCTATTGATTTCGGATCGAGCCCAAAACTTGGGCAACATCATAATATGGTGGGAGGAGTCATTTGGTGAGTTTTGAGAGAAATCCAATCGCTTGAAGTATGGAGTACACCAACCACTGCAATTAGGAACGAACTGCCGTTGAACTTGAATTGTCCAATTTCTCACACCTATTGATTTCGGATCGAGCCCAAAACTTGGGCAACATCATAATATGGTGGGAGGAGTCAATTGGTGTGTTTTGAGTGAAATCCAATCGCTAGAAGTATGGAATACACCAACCACTCCAATTAGGAACGAACTGCCGTTGAACTTGAATTGTCCAATTTCTTACACCTATTGATTTCGGATCGAGCCCCAAACTTGGGCAACATCCTAATATGGTGGGAGGAGTCAATTGGTGTGTTTTGAGTGAAATCCAATCGCTAGAAGTATGGAATACACCAACCACACCAATTAGGAACGAAGTGCCGTTGAACTTGAATTGTCCAATTTCTTACACCTATTGATTTCGGATCGAGCCCCAAACTTGGGCAACATCCTAATATGGTGGGAGGAGTCATTTGGTGAGTTTTGAGTGAAATCCAATCGCTAGAAGTATGGAATACACCAACCACTCCAATTAGGAAAGAATTGTCGTTGAAATTGAATTGTCCAATTTCTCACACCTATTGATTTCGGATCGAGCCCCAAACTTGGGCAACATCGTAATATGGTGGGAGGAATCATTTGGTGAGTTTTGAGTGAAATCCAATCGCTAGAAGTATGGAATACACCAACCACTCCAATTAGGAACGAACTGCCGTCGAACTTGAATTGTCCAATTTGGAACACCTATTGATTTCAGATCGACCCCAAAACTTGGGCAACATCATAATATGGTGGGAGGAGTCATTTGGTGAGTTTTGAGAGAAATCCAATCGCTAGAAGTATGGAATACACCAACCACTCCAATTAGGAAAGAACTGTCGTTGAAATTGAATTGACCAATTTCTCACACCTATTGAAATCGGATGGAGCCCAAAACTTGGGCAACAACATAATATGGTGGGAGGAGTCATTTGGTTAGTTTTGAGTGAAATCCAGTCGCTAGAAGTGTGGAATACACCAACCACTCCCATTAGGCACGAACTGCCGTTGAACTTGAATTGTCCAGTTTGGAGCACCAACTGATTCGGATCGAGCCCAAAAGTTGGGCAACATCATATTATGGTGGGAGAAGTCATTTGGTGAGTTTTGAGTGAAATCCAATTGCTAGAAGTATGGAATACACCAACCACTCCAATTAGGAACGAACTGCCGTTGAACTTGAATTGTCCAATTTGGAACACCTATTGATTTCGGATCGAGTCCAAAACTTGGGCAACATCATAATATGGTGGGAGGAGTCGTTTGGTGAGTTTTGAGTGAAATCCAATCGCTAGAAGTATGGAATACACCAACCACTCCAATTGGGAACGAACTGCCGTTGAACTTGAATTGTCCAATTTGGAACACCAAATGATTCGGATCGAGCCCAAAACTTGGGCAACATCATTATATGGTGGGAGGAGTCATTTGGTGAGTTTTGAGTGAAATCCAATCGCTAGAACTATGGAATACACCAACCACTCCAATTAGGAACTAACTGCTGTTGAAATTGAATTGTCCAACTTCTCACACGTATTGATTTCTGATCGAGCCCAAAACTTGGGCAACATCAAAATATGGTGGGAGGAGTCATTTGGTGAGTTTTGAGTGAAATCCAATCGCTAGAAGTATGGAATACACCAACCACTCCAATTAGGAACGAACTGCCGTTGAACTTGAATTGTCCAATTTCTCACACGTATTGATTTCTGATCGAGCACAAAACTTGGGCAACATCATAATATGGTGGGAGGAGTCATTTGGTGTGTTTTGAGTGAAATCCAATCGCTTGAAGTATGGAGTACACCAACCACTGCAATTAGGAACGAACTGCCGTTGAACTTGAATTGTCCAATTTCTCACACCTATTGATTTCGGATCGAGCCCAAAACTTGGGCAACATCATAACATGGTGGGAGGAGTCAATTGGGGTGTTTTGAGTGAAATCCAATCGCTAGAAGTATGGAATACACCAACCACTCCAATTAGGAACGAACTGCCGTTGAACTTGAATTGTCCAATTTCTTACACCTATTGATTTCGGATCGAGCCCAAAACTTGGGCAACATCCTAATATGGTGGGAGGAGTCATTTGGTGAGTTTTGAGTGAAATCCAATCGCTAGAAGTATGGAATACACCAACCACTCCAGTTAGGAAAGAACTGTCGTCGAAATTGAATTGACCAATTTCTCACACCTATTGAAATGGGATGGAGCCCAAAACTTGGGCAACAACATAATATGGTGGGAGGAGTCATTTGGTGAGTATTGAGTGAAATCCAATCGCTAGAAGTGTGGAATACACCAACCACTGCAATTAGGAACGAACTGCCGTTGAACTTGGATTGTCCAATTTGGAACACCTATTGATTTCGGATCGAGCCCAAAACTTTGGCAACATCTTAATATGGTGGGAGGAGTCATTTGGTGAGTTTTGAGTGAAATCCAATCGCTAGAAGTATGGAATACACCAACCACTCCAATTAGGAACGAACTGCCGTTGAAGTTGAATTGTCCAATTTGGAACACCTATTGATTTCGGATCGAGCCCAAAACTTGGGCAACATCATAATATGGTGGGAGGAGTCATTTCGTGAGTTTTGAGTGAAATCCAATCGCTAGAAGTATGGAATACACCAACCACTCCAATTAGGAACGAACTGCCGTTGAACTTGAATTGTCCAATTTGAAACACCTATTGATTTTGGATCGAGCCCAAAACCTGGGCAACATCATAATATGGTGGGAGGAGTCATTTGGTGAGTTTTGAGTGAAATCCAATCGCTAGAAGTATGGAATACACTAACAAGTCCAATTAGGAACGAACTGCCGTTGAACTTGAATTGTCCAATTTCTCAGACCTATTGATTTCGGATCGAGCCCAAAACTTGGGCAACATCGTAATATGGTGGGAGGAGTCATTTGGTGAGTTTTGAGTGAAATCCAATCGCTAGAAGTATGGAATACACTAACAAGTCCAATTAGGAACGAACTGCCGTTGAACTTGAATTGTCCAATTTCTCACACCTATTGATTTCGGATCGAGCCCAAAACTTGGGCAACATCGTAATATGGTGGGAGGAGTCATTCGGTGAGTTTTGAGTGAAATCCAATCACTAGAAGTATGGAATACACCAACCACTCCAATTAGGAACGAACTGCGGTTGAACTTGAATTGTCCAATTTGGAACACCTATTGATTTCGGATCGAGCCCAAATCTTGGGCAACATCATAATATGGTGGGAGGAATCATTTGGTGAGTTCTGAGTGAAATCCAATCGCTAGAAGTCTGGAATACACCAACCACTCCAGTTAGGAACGAATTGCCGTTGAACTTGAATTGTCCAATTTCTCACACCTATTGATTTCGGATCGAGCCCCAAACTTGGGCAACATCATAATATGGTGGGAGGAGTCATTTGGTGAGTTTTGGGTGAAATCCAATCGCTAGAAGTATGGAATACACCAACCACTCCAATTAGGAACGAATTGCCGTTGAACTTGAATTGTCCAATTTCTCACACCTATTGATTTCGGATCGAGCCCCAAACTTGGACAACATCATAATATGGTGGGAGGAGTCATTTGGTGAGTTTTGAGTGAAATCCAATCGCTAGAAGTATGGAATACACTAACAAGTCCAATTAGGAACGAACTGCCGTTGAACTTGAATTGTCCAATTTCTCACACCTATTGATTTCGGATCGAGCCCAAAACTTGGGCAACATCATAATATGGGGGGAGGAGTCATTTGGTGAGTTTTGAGTGAAATCCAATTGGTAGAAGTATGGAATACACCAACCACTCCAATTAGGAACGAACTGCCGTTGAACTTGAATTGTCCAATTTCTCACAACTACTGATTTCGGACCGAGCCCCAAACTTGGGACACATCATAATATGGTGGGAGGAGTCATTTGGTGAGTTTTTAGTGAAATCCAATCTCTAGAAGTATGGAATACACCAACCACTCCAATTAGGAACGAACTGCCGTTGAACTTGAATTGTCCAATTTCTCACACCTGTTGATTGCGGATCGAGCCCAAAACTTGGGCAACATCATAATATGGTGGGAGGAGTCGTTTGGTGAGTTTTTAGTGAAATCCAATCGCTAGAAGTATGGAATACACCAACCACTCCAATTAGGAACGAACTGCCGTTGTACTTGAATTGTCCAATTTCTCACACCTATTGATTTCGGATCGAGCCCCAAACTTGGGCAACATCATAATATGGTGGGAAGAGTCATTTGGTGAGTTTTGAGTGAAATCCAATCACTACAAGTATGGAATACACCAACCACTATAGTTAGGAACGAACTGCCGTTGAACTTGAATTGTCCAATTTCTCACACCTATTGATTTCGGATCGAGCCCAAAACTTGGGCAACACCATAATACGGTGGGAGGAGTCATTTGGTCAGTTTTGAGTGAAATCCAATCGCTAGAAGTATGGAATACACCAACCACTCCAATTAGGAACGAACTGCCGTTGAACTTGAATTGTCCAATTTCTCACACCTACTGATTACGGATCGAGCCCAAAACTTGGGCAACATCATAATATGGTGGGAGGAGTCATTTGGTGAGTTTTTAGTGAAATCCAATCGCTAGAAGTATGGAATACACCAACCACTCCAATTAGGAACGAACTGCCGTGGAACTTGAATTGTCCAATTTCTCATAGCTATTGATTTCGGATCGAGCCCCAAAAATGGGCAACATCATAATATGGTGGGAGTAGTCATTTGGTGAGTTTTGAGTGAAATCCAATCGCTAGAAGTATGGATTACACCAACCACTCCAATTAGGAACGAACTGCTGTTGAACTTGAATTGTCCAATTTCTCACACCTATTGATTTCGGATCGAGCCCAAAACTCGGGCAACACCATAATACGGTGGGAGGAGTCATTTGGTCAGTTTTGAGTGAAATCCAATCGCTAGAAGTATGGAATACACCAACCACTCCAATTAGGAACGAACTGCCGTTGAACTTGAATTGTCCAATTTCTCACACCTACTGATTACGGATCGAGCCCAAAACTTGGGCAACATCATAATATGGTGGGAGGAGTCATTTGGTGAGTTTTTAGTGAAATCCAATCGCTAGAAGTATGGAATACACCAACCACTCCAATTAGGAACGAACTGCCGTGGAACTTGAATTGTCCAATTTCTCATAGCTATTGATTTCGGATCGAGCCCCAAAAATGGGCAACATCATAATATGGTGGGAGTAGTCATTTGGTGAGTTTTGAGTGAAATCCAATCGCTAGAAGTATGGATTACACCAACCACTCCAATTAGGAACGAACTGCTGTTGAACTTGAATTGTCCAATTTCTCACACCTATTGATTTCGGATCGATCCCAAAACTTGGGCAACACCATAATACGGTGGGTGGAGTCATTTGGTGAGTTTTGAGTGAAATCCAATCGCTAGAAGTATGGAATACACCAACCACTCCAATTAGGAACGAACTGCCGTTAAACTTGAATTGTCCAATTTCTCACACCTACTGATTACGGATCGAGCCCAAAACTTGGGCAACATCATAATATGGTGGGAGGAGTCATTTGGTGAGTTTTTAGTGAAATCCAATCGCTAGAAGTATGGAATACACCAACCACTCCAATTAGGAACGAACTGCCGTGGAACTTGAATTGTCCAATTTCTCATAGCTATTGATTTCGGATCGAGCCCCAAAAATGGGCAACATCATAATATGGTGGGAGTAGTCATTTGGTGAGTTTTGAGTGAAATCCAATCGCTAGAAGTATGGATTACACCAACCACTCCAATTAGGAACGAACTGCTGTTGAACTTGAATTGTCCAATTTCTCACACCTATTGATTTCGGATCGAGCCCAAAACTTGGGCAACACCATAATACGGTGGGAGGAGTCATTTGGTGAGTTTTTAGTGAAATCCAATCGCTAGAAGTATGGAATACACCAACCACTCCAATTAGGAACGAACTGCCGTGGAACTTGAATTGTCCAATTTCTCATAGCTATTGATTTCGGATCGAGCCCCAAAAATGGGCAACATCATAATATGGTGGGAGTAGTCATTTGGTGAGTTTTGAGTGAAATCCAATCACTACAAGTATGGAATACACCAACCACTATAGTTAGGAACGAACTGCCGTTGAACTTGAATTGTCCAATTTCTCACACCTATTGATTTCGGATCGAGCCCAAAACTTGGGCAACACCATAATACGGTGGGAGGAGTCATTTGGTCAGTTTTGAGTGAAATCCAATCGCTAGAAGTATGGAATACACCAACCACTCCAATTAGGAACGAACTGCCGTTGAACTTGAATTGTCCAATTTCTCACACCTACTGATTACGGATCGAGCCCAAAACTTGGGCAACATCATAATATGGTGGGAGGAGTCATTTGGTGAGTTTTTAGTGAAATCCAATCGCTAGAAGTATGGAATACACCAACCACTCCAATTAGGAACGAACTGCCGTGGAACTTGAATTGTCCAATTTCTCATAGCTATTGATTTCGGATCGAGCCCCAAAAATGGGCAACATCAAAATATGGTGGGAGTAGTCATTTGGTGAGTTTTGAGTGAAATCCAATCGCTAGAAGTATGGATTACACCAACCACTCCAATTAGGAACGAACTGCTGTTGAACTTGAATTGTCCAATTTCTCACACCTATTGATTTCGGATCGAGCCCAAAACTTGGGCAACACCATAATACGGTGGGTGGAGTCATTTGGTGAGTTTTGAGTGAAATCCAATCGCTAGAAGTATGGAATACACCAACCACTCCAATTAGGAACGAACTGCCGTTAAACTTATATTGTCCAATTTCTCACACCTACTGATTTCGGACCGAGCCCCAAACTTGGGACACATCATAATATGGTGGGAGGAGTCATTTGGTGAGTTTTGAGTGAAATCCAATCGCTAGAAGTATGGAATACATCAACCACTCCAATTAGGAACGAACTGCTGTTGAACTTGAATTGTCCAATTTCTCACACCTGTTGATTACGGATCGAGCCCAAAACTTGGTCAACATCATAATATGGCAGGAGGAGTCATTTGGTGAGTTTTGAGTGAAATCCAATCGCTAGAAGTATGGAATACACCAACCACTCCAATTAGGAACAAACTGCCGTTGAACTTAAATTGTGCAATTTCTCACACCTATTGATTTCGGATCGAGCCCAAAACTTGGGCAACATCATAATGTGGTGGGAAGAGTCATTTTGTGAGTTTTGAGTGAAATCCAATCACTAGAAGTATGGAATACACCAACCACTATAGTTAGGAACGAACTGCCGTTGAACTTGAATTGTCCAATTTCTCACACCTATTCATTTCGGATCGAGCCCCAAACTTCGGCAACATCATAATATGGTGGGAAGAGTCATTTGGTGAGTTTTGAGTGAAATCCAGTCACTAGAAGTATGGAATACCCCAACCCCTATAGTTAGGAACGAACTGCCGTTGAACTTGAATTGTCCAATTTGGAACACCTATTGATTTCGGATCGAGCCCAAAACCTGGGCAAGATCATAATATGGTGGGAGGGGTCATTTCGTGAGTTTTGGGTGAAATCCAATCGCTAGAAGTATGGAATACACCAACCACTCCAATTAGGAACGAATTGCCGTTGAACTTGAATTGTCCAATTTCTCACACCTATTGATTTCGGATCGAGCCCCAAACTTGGACAACATCATAATATGGTGGGAGGATTCATTTGGTGAGTTTTGAGTGAAATCCAATCGCTAGAAGTATGGAATACACTAACAAGTCCAATTAGGAACGAACTGCCGTTGAACTTGAATTGTCCAATTTCTCACACCTATTGATTTCGGATCGAGCCCAAAACTTGGGCAACATCATAATATGGGGGGAGGAGTCATTTGGTGAGTTTTGGGTGAAATCCAATTGGTAGAAGTATGGAATACACCAACCACTCCAATTAGGAACGAACTGCCGTTGAACTTGAATTGTCCAATTTCTCACAACTACTGATTTCGGACCGAGCCCCAAACTTGGGACACATCATAATATGGTGGGAGGAGTCATTTGGTGAGTTTTGAGTGAAATCCAATCGCTAGAAGTATGGAATACACCAACCACTCCAATTAGGAACGAACTGCCGTTGAACTTGAATTGTCCAAATTCTCACACCTGTTGATTTCGGATCGAGCCCAAAACTTGGGCAACGTCATAATATGGCGGGAGGAGTCATTTGGTGAGTTTTGAGTGAAATCCAATCGCTAGAAGTTTGGAATACACCAACCACTCCAATTAGGAACGAACTGCCGTTGAACTTGAATTGTCCAATTTCTCACACCTGTTGATTACGGATCGAGCCCAAAACTTGGGCAACATCATAATATGGTGGGAGGAGTCGTTTGGTGTGTTTTTAGTGAAATCCAATCGCTAGAAGTATGGAATACACCAACCACTCCAATTAGGAACGAACTGCCGTTGAACTTGAATTGTCCAATTTCTCACACCTGTTGATTACGGATCGAGCCCAAAACTTGGGCAACATCATAATATGGTGGGAGGAGTCGTTTGGTGAGTTTTTAGTGAAATCCAATCGCTAGAAGTATGGAATACACCAACCACTCCAATTAGGAACGAACTGCCGTTGAACTTGAATTGTCCAATTTCTCACAACTACTGATTTCGGACCGAGCCCCAAACATGGGACACATCATAATATGGTGGGAGGAGTCATTTGGTGAGTTTTGAGTGAAATCCAATCGCTAGAAGTATGGAATACACCAACCACTCCAATTAGGAACGAACTGCCGTTGAACTTGAATTGTCCAAATTCTCACACCTGTTGATTTCGGATCGAGCCCAAAACTTGGGCAACGTCATAATATGGCGGGAGGAGTCATTTGGTGAGTTTTGAGTGAAATCCAATCGCTAGAAGTATGGAATACACCAACCACTCCAATTAGGAACGAACTGCCGTTGAACTTGAATTGTCCAATTTCTCACACCTGTTGATTACGGATCGAGCCCAAAACTTGGGCAACATCATAATATGGTGGGAGGAGTCGTTTGGTGAGTTTTTAGTGAAATCCAATCGCTAGAAGTATGGAATACACCAACCACTCCAATTAGGAACGAACTGCCGTTGAACTTGAATTGTCCAATTTCTCACACCTATTGATTTCGGATCGAGCCCCAAACTTGGGCAACATCATAATATGGTGGGAAGAGTCATTTGGTGAGTTTTGAGTGAAATCCAATCACTACAAGTATGGAATACACCAACCACTATAGTTAGGAACGAACTGCCGTTGAACTTGAATTGTCCAATTTCTCACACCTATTGATTTCGGATCGAGCCCAAAACTTGGGCAACACCATAATACGGTGGGAGGAGTCATTTGGTCAGTTTTGAGTGAAATCCAATCGCTAGAAGTATGGAATACACCAACCACTCCAATTAGGAACGAACTGCCGTTGAACTTGAATTGTCCAATTTCTCACACCTACTGATTACGGATCGAGCCCAAAACTTGGGCAACATCATAATATGGTGGGAGGAGTCATTTGGTGAGTTTTTAGTGAAATCCAATCGCTAGAAGTATGGAATACACCAACCACTCCAATTAGGAACGAACTGCCGTTGAACTTGAATTGTCCAATTTCTCATAGCTATTGATTTCGGATCGAGCCCCAAAAACGGGCAACATCATAATATGGTGGGAGTAGTCATTTGGTGAGTTTTGAGTGAAATCCAATCGCTAGAAGTATGGATTACACCAACCACTCCAATTAGGAACGAACTGCTGTTGAACTTGAATTGTCCAATTTCTCACACCTATTGATTTCGGATCGAGCCCAAAACTTGGGCAACACCATAATACGGTGGGTGGAGTCATTTGGTGAGTTTTGAGTGAAATCCAATCCCTAGAAGTATGGAATACACCAACCACTCCAATTAGGAACGAACTGCCGTTAAACTTGAATTGTCCAATTTCTCACACCTACTGATTTCGGACCGAGCCCCAAACTTGGGACACATCATAATATGGTGGGAGGAGTCATTTGGTGAGTTTTGAGTGAAATCCAATCGCTAGAAGTATGGAATACATCAACCACTCCAATTAGGAACGAACTGCTGTTGAACTTGAATTGTCCAATTTCTCACACCTGTTGATTACGGATCGAGCCCAAAACCTGGGCAACATCATAATATGGCAGGATTAGTCATTTGGTGAGTTTTGAGTGAAATCCAATCGCTAGAAGTATGGAATACACCAACCACTCCAATTAGGAACGAACTGCCGTTGAACTTAAATTGTCCAATTTCTCACACCTATTGATTTCGGATCGAGCCCCAAACTTGGGCAACATCATAATGTGGTGGGAAGAGTCATTTGGTGAGTTTTGAGTGAAATCCAATCACTAGAAGTATGGAATACACCAACCACTATAGTTAGGAACGAACTGCCGTTGAACTTGAATTGTCCAATTTCTCACACCTATTGATTTCGGATCGAGCCCCAAACTTCGGTAACATCATAATATGGTGGGAAGAGTCATTTGGTGAGTTTTGAGTGAAATCCAGTCACTAGAAGTATGGAATACCCCAACCCCTATAGTTAGGAACGAACTGCCGTTGAACTTGAATTGTCCAATTTGGAACACCTATTGATTTCGGATCGAGCCCAAAACCTGGGCAAGATCATAATATGGTGGGAGGAGTCATTTCGTGAGTTTTGAGTGAAATCCAATCGCTAGAAGTATGGAATACACCAACCACTCCAATTAGGAACGAATTGCCGTTGAACTTGAATCGTCGATTTGGAACACCTATTGATTTCGGACCGAGCCCCAAACTTGGGCAACATAAGAATATGGTGGGAGGAGTCATTTGGTGAGTTTTGAGTGAAATCCAATCGCTAGAAGTATGGAATACACCAAGCACTCCAATTAGGAACGAACTGCCGTTGAACTTGAATTGTCCAATTTAGAACACCTATTGATTTCGGATCGAGCCCCAAACTTGGGCAACATCATAATATGGTGGGAGGAGTCATTTGGTGAGTTTTGAGTGAAATCCAATCGCTAGAAGTATGGAATACATCAACCACTCCAATTAGGAACGAACTGCTGTTGAACTTGAATTGTCCAATTTCTCACACCTGTTGATTACGGATCGAGCCCAAAACCTGGGCAACATCATAATATGGCAGGAGGAGTCATTTGGTGAGTTTTGAGTGAAATCCAATCGCTAGAAGTATGGAATACACCAACCACTCCAATTAGGAACGAACTGCCGTTGAACTTAAATTGTCCAATTTCTCACACCTATTGATTTCGGATCGAGCCCCAAACTTGGGCAACATCATAATGTGGTGAGAAGAGTCATTTGGTGAGTTTTGAGTGAAATCCAATCACTAGAAGTATGGAATACACCAACCACTATAGTTAGGAACGAACTGCCGTTGAACTTGAATTGTCCAATTTCTCACACCTATTGATTTCGGATCGAGCCCCAAACTTCGGTAACATCATAATATGGTGGGAAGAGTCATTTGGTGAGTTTTGAGTGAAATCCAGTCACTAGAAGTATGGAATACCCCAACCCCTATAGTTAGAAACGAACTGCCGTTGAACTTGAATTGTCCAATTTGGAACACCTATTAATTTCGGATCGAGCCCAAAACCTGGCAAGATCATAATATGGTGGGAGGAGTCATTTCGTGAGTTTTGAGTGAAATCCAATCGCTAGAAGTATGGAATACACCAACCACTCCAATTAGGAACGAATTGCCGTTGAACTTGAATCGTCCAATTTGGAACACCTATTGATTTCGGACCGAGCCCCAAACTTGGGCAACATAAGAATATGGTGGGAGGAGTCATTTGGTGAGTTTTGAGTGAAATCCAATCGCTAGAAGTATGGAATACACCAAGCACTCCAATTAGGAACGAACTGCCGTTGAACTTGAATTGTCCAATTTAGAACACCTATTGATTTCGGATCGAGCCCAAAACTTGGGCAACATCATAATATGGTGGGAGGAGTCATTTGGTGAGTTTTGAGTAAAATCCAATCGCTAGAAGTATGGAATAAACCAACCACTCCAATTTGGAACGAACTTCCTTTGAACTTGAATTGTCCAATTTCTTACAACTATTGATTTCGGATCGAGCCCAAAACATGGGCAACATCATAATATGGTGGGATGAGTCATTTGGGGTGTTTTGAGTGAAATCCAATCGCTAGAAGTATGGAATACACCAACCACTCCAGTTAGGAAGGAACTGCCGTTGAACTTGAGTTGTCCAATTTGGAACACCTATTGATTTCGGATCGAGCCCAAAACTTGGGCAACAACATAATATGGTGGGAGGTGTCATTTGGTTAGTTTTGAGTGAAATCCAATCGCTAGAAGTATGGAACACACCAACCACTCCAATTAGGAACGAACTACCGTTGAACATGAGTTGTCTAATTTGGAACACCTATTGATTTCGGATCGAGCCCAAAATATCGGAAAGAACATAATATGGTGGGAGGAGTCATTTGGTGAGTTTTGAGTGAAATCCAATCGCTAGAAGTATGGAATACACCAACCACTCCAGTTAGGAAGGAACTGCCGTAGAACTTCAATTGCCCTTTTTGGAACACCTATTGATTTCGGATCGAGCCCAAAACTTGGGCAACATCATCATATGTTCGGAGGAGTCATTTGGTGAGTTTTGAGTGAAATCCAATCGCTAGAAGTACGGAATACACCAACCACTCCAATTAGGAACGAACTGCCGTTGAACTTGAATTGTCCAATTTGGAACACCTATTGATTTCGGATCGAGCCCAAAACTTGGGCAACATCATAATATGGTGGGAGGAGTCATTTGGTGAGTTTTGAGTGAAATCCAATCGCTAGAAGTATGGAATACACCAACCACTCCAATTAGGAACGAACTGCTGCTGAACTTGAATTGTCCAATTTGGAACACCTATTGATTTCGGATCGAGCTCAAAACTTGGGCAACATCATAATATGGTGGGAAGAGTCATTTGGTGGGTTTTGAGTGAAATCCAATCGCTAGAAGTATGGAATACACCAACCACTCCAATTAGGAACGAACAGCCGTTGAACTTGAATTGTCAAATTTCTCACACCTATTGATTTCGGATGGAGCCCAAAACTTGGGCAACATCATAATATGGTGGGAGGAGTCATTTGGTGAGTTTTGAGTGAAATCCAATCGCTAGAAGTACGGAATACACCAACCACTCCAATTAGGAAGGAACTGCCGTTGAACTTGAATTGTCCAATTTGGAACACCTATTGATTTCGGATCGAGCCCAAAACTTGGGCAACATCATAATATGGTGGGAAGAGTCATTTGGTGGGTTTTGAGTGAAATCCAATCGCTAGAAGTATGGAATACACCAACCACTCCAATTAGGAACAAACTGTCGTTGAAATTGAATTGACCAATTTCTCAGACCTATTGATTTCAGATCGAGGCCAAAACATGGGCAACATCATAATATGGTGGGAGGAGTCATTTGGTGAGTTTTGAGTTAAATCCAAACGCTAGAAGTACGGAATACACCAACCACTCCAATTAGGAACGAACTGTCGTTGAAATTGAATTGACCAATTTCTCAGACCGATTGATTTCGGATCGAGCCCAAAACATGGGCAACATCATAATCTGGTGGGAGGAGTCATTTGGTGAGTTTTGAGTGAAATCCAATCGCTAGAAGTATGGAATACACCAACCACTCCAATTAGGAACGAACTGCCGTTGAACTTGAATTGTCTAATTTGGAACACCTATTCATTTCGAATCGAGCCCAAAACTTGGGCAACATCATAATATGGTGGGAGGAGTCATTTGGTGAGTTTTGAGTGAAATCCATTCGCTAGAAGTATGGAATACACCAACCACTATAGTAAGGAACGAACTGCCGTTGAATTTGAATTGTCCAATTTCGAACACCTATTGATTTCGGATCGAGCCCAAAACTTGGGCAACATCATAATATGGTGGGAGGAGTCAATTGGTGAGTTTTGAGTGAAATCCAATCGCTAGAAGTATGGAATACACCAACCACTCCAATTAGGAACGAACTGCCGTTGAACTTGAATTGTCCAATTTGGAACACCTATTGATTTCGGATCGAGCCCCAAACTTGGGCAACATCATAATATGGTGGGAGGAGTCATTTGGTGAGTTTTGAGTGAAATCCAATCGCTAAAGTACAGAATAGACCAACCACTCCAATTAGGAACAAACTGCCGTTGAATTTGAATTGTCCAATTTGGAACACCTATTGGTTTCGGATTGAGCCCAAAACTTGGGCAACATCATAATATGGTGGGAGGAGTCATTTGGTTAGTTTTGAGTGAAATCCAATCGCTAGAAGTATGGAATACACCAAGAACTCCAATTAGGAACGAACTGCCGTTGAACTTGAATTGTCCAATTCGGAACACCTATTGATTTCGGATCGAGCCCAAAACTTGGGCAACATCAAAATACGGTGGGAGGAGTGATTTGGTGACTTTTGAGAGATATCCAATCGCTAGACGTATGGAATACACCAACCACTCCAATTAGGAACGACCTGTCGTTGAAATTGAATTGACCAATTTCAAACACCTATTGACTTCGGATCGAGCCCAAAACTTGGGCAACATCATAATATGGTGGGAGGAGTCATTTGGTTAGTTTTGAGTGAAATCCAATCGCTAGAAGTATGGAATACACCACCCACCCCAATTAGGAACGAACTGCTGTTGAACTTGAATTGTCCAATTTGGAACACCTATTGATTTCGGATCGAGCCCAAAACTTGGGCAAGATCATAATATGGAGGGAGGAGTCATTTGGTGAGTTTTTAGTGAAATCCAATCGCTAGACGTATGGAATACACCAACCACTCCAATTAGGAACGAACTGTCGTTGAAATTGAATTTACCAATTTCTCACACCTATTGATTTCGGATCGAGCCCAAAACTTGGGAAACTTCATAATATGGTGGGAGGAGTCATTTGGTGAGTTTTGGGTGAAATCCAATCGCTAGAAGTATGGAATACACCAACCACTTCAATTAGGAACGAACTGCCGTTGAACTTGAATTGTCCAATTTCTCACACCTATTGATTTCAGATCGAGCCCAAAACCAGGGCAACATCATAATATGGTGGGAGGGATCATTTGGTGAGTTTTGGGTGAAATACACCAACCACTCCAATTAGGAACGAACTGCCGTTGAACTTGAATTGTCCAATTCGGAACACCTACTGATTTCGGATCGAGCCCAAACCTTGGGCAACATCATAATATGGTGGGAGGAGTCATTTGGTGAGTTTTGAGTGAAATCCAATCGCTAGAAGTATGGAATACACCAACCACTCCAATTAGGAACGAACTGCTGCTGAACTTGAATTGTCCAATTTGGAACACCTATTCATTTCGGATCGAGCTCAAAACTTGGGCAACATCATAATATGGTGGGAAGAGTCATTTGGTGGGTTTTGAGTGAAATCCAATCGCTAGAAGTATGGAATACACCAACCACTCCAATTAGGAACGAACTGCCGTTGAACTTGAATTGTCAAATTTCTCACACCTATTGATTTCGGATGGAGCCCAAAACTTGGGCAACATCATAATATGGTGGGAGGAGTCATTTGGTGAGTTTTGAGTGAAATCCAATCGCTAGAAGTACGGAATACACCAACCACTCCAATTAGGAAGGAACTGCCGTTGAACTTGAATTGTCCAATTTGGAACACCTATTGATTTCGGATCGAGCCCAAAACTTGGGCAACATCATAATATGGTGGGAAGAGTCATTTGGTGGGTTTTGAGTGAAATCCAATCGCTAGAAGTATGGAATACACCAACCACTCCAATTAGGAACAAACTGTCGTTGAAATTGAATTGACCAATTTCTCAGACCTATTGATTTCAGATCGAGGCCAAAACATGGGCAACATCATAATATGGTGGGAGGAGTCATTTGGTGAGTTTTGAGTGAAATCCAAACGCTAGAAGTACGGAATACACCAACCACTCCAATTAGGAACGAACTGTCGTTGAAATTGAATTGACCAATTTCTCAGACCGATTGATTTCGGATCGAGCCCAAAACATGGGCAACATCATAATCTGGTGGGAGGAGTCATTTGGTGAGTTTTGAGTGAAATCCAATCGCTAGAAGTATGGAATACACCAACCACTCCAATTAGGAACGAACTGCCGTTGAACTTGAATTGTCTAATTTGGAACACCTATTCATTTCGAATCGAGCCCAAAACTTGGGCAACATCATAATATGGTGGGAGGAGTCATTTGGTGAGTTTTGAGTGAAATCCATTCGCTAGAAGTATGGAATACACCAACCACTATAGTAAGGAACGAACTGCCGCTGAATTTGAATTGTCCAATTTCGAACACCTATTGATTTCGGATCGAGCCCAAAACTTGGGCAACATCATAATATGGTGGGAGGAGTCAATTGGTGAGTTTTGAGTGAAATCCAATCGCTAGAAGTATGGAATACACCAACCACTCCAATTAGGAACGAACTGCCGTTGAACTTGAATTGTCCAATTTGGAACACCTATTGATTTCGAATCGAGCCCCAAACTTGGGCAACATCATAATATGGTGGGAGGAGTCATTTGGTGAGTTTTGAGTGAAATCCAATCGCTAGAAGTACAGAATAGACCAACCACTCCAATTAGGAACAAACTGCCGTTGATTTTGAATTGTCCAATTTGGAACACCTATTGGTTTCGGATTGAGCCCAAAACTTGGGCAACATCATAATATGGTGGGAGGAGTCATTTGGTTAGTTTTGAGTGAAATCCAATCGCTAGAAGTATGGAATACACCAACAACTCCAATTAGGAACGAACTGCCGTTGAACTTGAATTGTCCAATTCGGAACACCTATTGATTTCGGATCGAGCCCAAAACTTGGGCAACATCAAAATACGGTGGGAGGAGTGATTTGGTGACTTTTGAGAGATATCCAATCGCTAGACGTATGGAATACACCAACCACTCCAATTAGGAACGACCTGTCGTTGAAATTGAATTGACCAATTTCAAACACCTATTGACTTCGGATCGAGCCCAAAACTTGGGCAACATCATAATATGGTGGGAGGAGTCATTTGGTTAGTTTTGAGTGAAATCCAATCGCTAGAAGTATGGAATACACCACCCACCCCAATTAGGAACGAACTGCTGTTGAACTTGAATTGTCCAATTTGGAACACCTATTGATTTCGGATCGAGCCCAAAACTTGGGCAACATCATAATATGGAGGGAGGAGTCATTTGGTGAGTTTTTAGTGAAATCCAATCGCTAGACGTATGGAATACACCAACCACTCCAATTAGGAACGAACTGTCGTTGAAATTGAATTTACCAATTTCTCACACCTATTGATTTCGGATCGAGCCCAAAACTTGGGAAACTTCATAATATGGTGGGAGGAGTCATTTGGTGAGTTTTGGGTGAAATCCAATCGCTAGAAGTATGGAATACACCAACCACTTCAATTAGGAACGAACTGCCGTTGAACTTGAATTGTCCAATTTCTCACACCTATTGATTTCAGATCGAGCCCAAAACCAGGGCAACATCATAATATGGTGGGAGGGATCATTTGGTGAGTTTTGGGTGAAATACACCAACCACTCCAATTAGGAACGAACTGCCGTTGAACTTGAATTGTCCAATTCGGAACACCTACTGATTTCGGATCGAGCCCAAACCTTGGGCAACTTAATAGTATGGTGGGAGGAGTCATTTGGTGAGTTTTGAGTGAAATCCAATCGCTAGAAGTATGGAATACACCAACCACTCCAATTAGGAACGAACTGCCGTTGAACTAGAATTGTCCAATTTCTCACACCTATTGATTTCGGATCGAGCCCAAAACTTTGGCAACTTCATAATATGGTGGGAGGAGTCGTTTGGTGAGTTTTTAGTGAAATCCAATCGCTAGAAGTGTGGAATACACCAACCACTCCGATTAGGAACGAACTGCCGTTGAAATTGAATTGACCAATTTCTCACTCCTGTTGAATTCGGATCGAGCCCAAAACTTGGGCAACATCATAATATGGTGGGAGGAGTCATTTGGTGAGTTTTGAGTGAAATCCAATCGCTAGAAGTATGGAATACACCAACCACTCCAATTAGGAACGAACTGCCGTTGAACTTGAATTGTCCAGTTTCTCACACCTATTGATTTCGGATCTAGACCGAAACATGGGCTACATCATAATATGGTGGGAGGAGTGATTTGGTGAGTTTTGAGTGAAACCCAATCGCTAGAAGTATGGAATACACCAACCACTCCAATTAGGAACGAACTTCCGTTGAACTTGAGTTATCCAATTTGTCACACCTATTGATTTCGGATCGAGCCCAAAACTTGGGCAACAACATAATATGGTGGGAGGAGTCATTTGGTGAGTTTTGAGTGAAATCCAATCGCTAGAAGTATGGAACACACCAACCACTGCAATTAGGAACGAACTGCCGTTGGACTTGAATTGTCCAATTTGGAACACCTTATGATTTCGGATCGAGCCCAAAACTTGGGCAACATCATAATATGGTGGGAGGAGTAATTTGGTGAGTTTTGAGTGAAATCCAATCGCTAGAAGTATGGAATAAACCAACCACTCCAATTAGGAAAGAACTGTCGTTGAAATTGAATTGACCAATTTCTCACTCCTGTTGAATTCGGATCGAGCCCAAAACTTGGGCAACATCATAATATGGTGGGAGGAGTCATTTGGTGAGTTTTGAGTGAAATCCAATCGCTAGAAGTATGGAATAAACCTACCACTCCAATTAGGAACGAACTGCCGTTGAATTTGAATTGTCCAATTTCTGACACCTATTGATTTCGGATCGAGCCCCAAACTTGGGCTACATCATAATATTGTGGGAGGAGTCATTTGGTAAGTTTTGAGTGAAATCCAATCGCTAGAAGTATGGAATACACCAACCACTCCAATTAGGAACGAAATGCCGTTGAAATTGAATTGACCAATTTCTCACACCTATTGATTTCGGATCGGGCCCAAAACTTGGGCAACATCATAATATGGTGGGAGGAGTCATTTGGTGAGTTTTGAGTGAAATCCAATTGCTAGAAGTATGGAATACACCAACCACTCCAATTAGGAACGAAATGCCGTTGAAATTGAATTAACCAATTTCTCACACCTATTGATTTCGGATCAAGCCCAAAACTTGGGCAACATCATAATATGGTGGGAGGACTCATTTGGGGAATTTTGAGTAAAATCCAATCGCTAAAAGTGTGGAATACACCAACCACTCCAATTAGGAACGAACTGCCGTTGAACTTGAATTGTCCAATTTGGAACACCTATTGATTTCGGATCGAGCCCAAAACTTGGGCAACATCATAATATGGTGGGAGGAGTCATTTGGTGAGTTTTGAGTAAAATCCAATCGCTAAAAGTATGGAATACACCAACCACTCCAATTAGGAACGAACTGCCGTTGAACTTGAATTGTCCAATTTGGAACACCTATTGATTTCGGATCGAGCCCAAAACTTGTGCAACATAATAACATGGTGGGAGTAGTCATTTGGTTAGTTTTGAGTGAAATCCAATCGCTAGAAGTATGGAATACACCAACCACTCCAACTAGGAACGAACTGCCGTTGAACTTGAATTGTCCAACTTGGAACACCTATTGATTTCGGATCGAGCCCAAAACTTGGGCAACATCATAATATGGTGGGAGGAGTCATTTGGTGAGTTTTGAGTAAAATCCAATCGCTAGAAGTATGGAATACACTAACCCATCCAATTAGGAACGAACTGCCGTTGAACTTGAATTGTCCAATTTGGAACACCTATTGATTTCGGATCAAGCCCAAAACTTGGGCAACATCATAATATTGTGGGAGGAGTCATTTGGTGAATTTTGAGTGAAATCCAACCGCTAGAAGTATGGAATACACCAACCCCTCCAATTAGGAACGAGCTGCCGTTGAACTTGAATTGTCCAATTTGGAACACCTATTGATTTCGGATCGAGCCCAAAACTTGGGCAACATCATAATATGGTGGGAGGAGTCATTTGGTGAGTTTTGAGTGAAATCCAATCGCTAGAAGTATGGAATACACCAACCACTCCAATTAGGAACGAACTGCCGTTGAACTTGAATTGTCCAATTTCTCACACCTATTGATTTCGGATCGAGCCCCAAACTTGGGCAACATCATAATATAGTGGGAAGAGTCATTTGGTGAGTTTTGAGTGAAATCCAATCGCTAGAAGTATGGAATACACCAACCACTCCAATTAGGAACGAACTGCCGTTGAACTTGAATTGTCAAATTTCTCACACCTATTGATTTCGGATCGAGCCCCAAACTTGGGCAACATCATAATATGGTGGGAAGAGTCATTTGGTGTGTTCTGAGTGAAATCCAATCACTAGAAGTATGGAATACACCAACCACTATAGTTAAGAACGAACTGCCGTTGAACTTGAATTGTCCAATTTCGAACACCTATTCATTTCGGATGGAGCCCAAAACTTGGGCAACAGCATAATATGGTGGGAGGAGTCAATTGGTGAGTTTTGAGTGCAATCCAATCGCAAGAAGTATGGAATACACCAACCACGAATTAGGAACGAACTGCCGTTGTACTTGAATTGTCCAATTTGGAACACCTATTGATTTCGGATCGAGCCCAAAACTTGGACAACAACAAAATATAGAGGGAGGAGTCATTTGGTGAGTTTTCAGTGAAATCCAATCGCTAGAAGTATGGAATACACCAACCACTCCAATTAGGAACGAACTGCCGTTAAACTTGAATTGTCCAATTTATCACACCTATTGATTTCGGATCGAGCCCCAAACTTGGGCAACATCATAATATGGGGGGAGGAGTCATTTGGTGTCTTTTGAGTGAAATCCAATCGCTAGAAGTACGGAATACACCAACCACTCCAATTAGGAACGAACTGTCGTTGAAATTGAATTGACCAATTTCTCAGACCGATTGATTTCGGATCGAGCCCAAAACATGGGCAACATCATAATATGGTGGGAGGAGTCATTTGGTGAGTTTTGAGTGAAATCCAATCGCTAGAAGTATGGAATACACCAACCACTCCAATTAGGAACGAACTGCCGTTGAACTTGAATTTTCTAATTCGGAACACCTTTTCATTTCGAATCGAGCCCAAAACTTGGGCAACATCATAATATGGTGGGAGGAGTCATTTGGTGAGTTTTGAGTGAAATCCATTCGCTAGAAGTATGGAATACACCAACCACTATAGTTAGGAACGAACTGCCGTTGAACTTGAATTGTCCAATTTCGAACACCTATTGATTTCGGATCGAGCCCAAAACTTGGGCAACATCATAATATGGTGGGAGGAGTCAATTGGTGAGTTTTGAGTGAAATCCAATCGCTAGAAGTATGGAATACACCAACCACTCCAATTAGGAACGAACTGCCGTTGAACTTGAATTGTCCAATTTGGAACACCTATTGATTTCGTATCGAGCCCAAAACTTGCGCAACATCATAATATGGTGGGAGGAGTCATTTGGTGAGTTTTGAGTGAAATCCAATCGCTAGAAGTATGGAATACAACAACTACTCCGATTCGGAACGAACTGTAGTTGAAATTGAATTGACCAATTTCTCACACCTATTGATGTAGTTGAAATTGAATTGACCAATTTCTCACACCTATTGATTTCGGATCGAGCCCCAAACTTGGGCAACATCATAATATGGTGGGAGTAGTCATTTGGTGAGTTTTGAGTGAAATCCAATCGCTAGAAGTATGGAATACACCAACCACTCCAATTAGGAACGAACTGCCGTTGAACTTGAATTGTCCAATTTGGAACACCTATTGATTTCGTATCGAGCCCAAAACTTGGGCAACATCATAATATGGTGGGAGGAGTCATTTGGTGGGTTTTGAGTGAAATCTAATCGCTAGAAGTATGGAATACACCAACCACTCCAATTAGGAACGAACTGCCGTTGAACTTGAATTGTCCAATTTCTCACACCTATTGATTTCGGATCGAGCCCCAAACTTGGGCAACATCATAATATGGTGGGAGGAGTCATTTGGTAAGTTTTGAATGAAATCCAATCGCTAGAAGTACAGCATAGACCAACCACTCCAATTAGGAACAAACTGCCGTTGAATTTGAATTGTCCAATTTGGAACACCTATTGATTTCGGATCGAGCCCAAAACTTGGGCAACATCATAATACGGTGGGAGGAGTCATTTGGTGACTTTAGAGTGATATCCAATCGCTAGACGTATGGAATACACCAACCACTCCAATTAGGAACGACCTGTCGTTGAAATTGAATTGACCAATTTCAAACACCTATTGACTTCGGATCGAGCCCAAAACTTGGGCAACATCATAATATGGAGGGAGGAGTCTTTGGTGAGTTTTTAGTGAAATCCAATCGCTAGACGTATGGAATACACCAACCACTCCAATTAGGAACGAACTGTCGTTGAAATTGAATTTACCAATTTCTCACACCTATTGATTTCGGATCGAGCCCAAAACTTGGGCAACCTCATAATATGGTGGGAGGAGTCATTTGGTGAGTTTTGAGTGAAATCCAATCGCTAGACGTATGGAATACACCAACCACTCCAATTAGGAACGAACTGTCGTTGTAATTGAATTGACCAATTTCAAACACCTATTGACTTCGGATCGAGCCCAAAACTTGGGCAACATCATAATATGGTGGGAGGAGTCATTTGGTGAGTTTTGAGTGAAATCCATTAGCTATAAGTATGGAATACACCAACCACTCCAATTAGGAAAGAACTGCCGTTGAACTTGAATTGTCCAATTTCTCATACCTATTGATTTCGGATCGAGCCCAAAACTTGGGAAATATCATAATAAGGTGGGAGGAGTCATTTGGTCCGTTTTGAGTGAAATCCATTAGTTAGAAGTATGCAATACAGCAACCACTTCAATTTGTAATGAACTGCCGTTGAACTTGAATTGTCCAATTTCTCACACCTATTGATTTAGGATCGAGCCCAAAACTTGGGAAACTTCATAATATGGTGGGAGGAGTCATTTGGTGAGTTTTGAGTGAAATCCAATCGCTAGAAGTATGGAATATACCGACCACTCCAATTATGAACGAACTGCCGTTGAACTTGAATTGTCCAATTTCTCACACCTATAGATTTCAGATCAAGCCCAAAACCTGGGCAACATGATAATACGGTGGGAGGGGTCATTCGGTGAGTTTTGGGTGAAATCCAATCGCTAGAAGTATGGAATACACCGACCACTCCAATTAGGAACGAACTTCCGTTGAACTTGAATTGTCCAATTTCTCACACCTATTGATTTCGGATTGAGCCCAAAACCAGGGCAACATCATAATATGGTGGGAGGGGTCATTTGGTGAGTTTTGGGTGAAATACACCAACCACTCCAATTAGGAACGAACTGCCGTTGAACTTGAATTGTCCAATTTGGAACACCTATTGATTTCGGATCGTGCCCCAAACTTGGGCAACATCATAATATGGTGGGAGGAGTCATTTGGTGAGTTTTGAGTGAAATCCAATTGTTGCTTCGATTCAGCTGCACCAAAATAGATTCAGCTGCATCCTCAACTTGTGATACTCGCATGTGCACGAGCCGTTTGGTAGTATAGCATATGTAAGTGCGAGGTCGATCCCACGAGGATTGGTGATTGAATGATCCAATTCATTTCCCCTACATAAAACAGAAATGAAAAAGAAAATAAATAAAACAAGAAAAAAGGAAATAACTCAAGCAAATAAGTTCCCAAGTTCAATTAGATTAATGGATTGATTCTAGCTAAAGTATGATTAAGCCATGGTGTTTGGTCAAAACCTTGTGTTCCTAATTCCCTAATTTGATGATTTGTTGTCTAACCTAAAACTAAGCATTAGGAACCCATTAAGCATAGAAGAACATTTTAAACAACCAAGTATGTATCTAATCCCTGTTGTCGAATGTCCATACATACTCTTCCTATCCATAGTTCAATTCGAATTAAAGCATGGTGTCTACTCTTAATTCAAACCAAGATAGCTAACATGCAAGCCTAAATGGTGATCAATCATTCAAACTAGCATATTAACTTATAAGCATAATGAATAAGAACAAAAACCATAATTGAAACTTGGAAACTAATTAAACTTGAATACTTAAGAAAGAATGTACATTACAATAAAAGTAAAGTGGAACTAAGAAAACTTGAAAGAAAATTTAGTAAACTCATTTTGTTACAACAATTGACAACTTGAAAGGAAACTAAGAGAATTTGAGGGAGAGAAGGAAAGGGAGCTCTAGAGAAGTGTTTGAGAGCTCCCCCCCTTGGGGTGTGATTTATGAAGCTTGAAGGCTTCTCTATTTATAGGGCTAAGAGGGAGGAACAACATGATGAAATCCAACACCACCATTCCTCTTTTAATACAACCCATAACTCACACTTCATCTTGTCTATGTTAGTGTTGTTGGAATCAATCTCATCCCATACTTCTTTTGCTGCACCTCAAGCTTTCTTCACATGGGATCAAAGGTGATCAATTGTGGCTGCCTTTTGCTGCCAACCCATGTGGTCTTCTTTTGGTTGTTGAACAAAAACGAGTCTTCTGAACCAGACTTGGTGTAGGAAGGCCAGAGGTTTCAAAACTTATCCAATGGGGCTCAAATTTGGATATGTTATAGTAGACACCCATTGGAACAACTTCTATGAAGAAAGTATTCCCATCGGAGTAGTAGAAGTATGCGTTTTGGGCCTTGCAATTTGGCTGCCGAACAGAGACTGGAATTGACTTCATTTCATTTATGCTTTACATGCATGCACATGCTTTCTCTATAATAACTCCAGCATGCACCAACTTGATCCTTTAGACTTTCATAGCTGGAATGCCTCCCCACTTCACTCATTATGTTGGATCCAAAGTCAGTTGCAGCATGGGTGAGGCACATGGCTTAAAGGAGGAGACAAGGCTCAAAGCTGGCAGCTGCAAATCCTGCTGAGCAAGGTTGAGTGTTGGGCGGGCTGAGCACTCCACAAATGTCCAATTGGGCTGAAATTTGGATATGTTGTACTATACACCCATTGGAACAAGTTTCATGAAGATCTTCACCTCATCCAAGCCCCATAGCATGCTGATCCAAGGACAAGAAGCTGACCTACGAAATTGGGCTGGAAAGGAGCTGTAGCCAAAATGTGTTTGTCTTTAAGCTCATATTCCTCATATGCCAATCAGCCCTTAACATGCATGGATTGCATCATTTCCTATCCAAAGTCATCATTGTTACCTAAATGTCAATTAACTGAAAGATAAACACAAAAAGGATTAAAAGCACAAGTTTAACTCAAAAACATAACCAAATCATAAGCTAGAAGGGTACAAAATGATATACAATTATGAACCGATCAAATACCCCCAAACCTAGATTTTGCTAGTCCTCGAGCAAAACAACACAAAACAAAGTTAAAAACAAAACAAGAAGTTAACTAAACCACTTCCGCAGGTAACTCGATTGCATTGAGCATATGCAACAAGCCTTTAAACCTCTAGGCATCCCTAGTAGGAGGAGTTGTGTCTCCTGAGGGTTTAACAGAAACGATACCCACAAACGTTTTACTAACTCTACAAAACAAAGTGGTTAGAAAACTTTACTAAATTTGTTAGTCCTTAAGCAAAATAAAATAAACACAAAAACCAAAATAAAAATAATTACAAAACCAAAATAAATAAATAAAAAATGTAAAAAGTAAACTCAAAACAATCTTTCCGAACATTTTCTGAAGAGAGATGACTCATGCACATGACTCAAAAGTTTTAACAATAAAAACTCAATTTTAGACATTATTTACAAGGTGGCAAAGTTCAAAACACAACATGCTCAAAGTGTAGTAGTGTGATAGCCAAATGCAACAAATTCCCCAATCTTAGTTTTCACACAATTTCAAAAATCATACCAAACACAAATGCAACTTCAAATCTCACCAAAGTTGTCCTCTCACAAATGAATCACTCAGAAGAGGGCTACAATGCAACACTCAGTTATAAACATGATATTAGAGTTAAATCATAAAGGACTTAACTCAAAATAGGAAGATGAAGAACTTGCATTAATATGATCTCAAGAAGGATGCCAAACACTTAAAAGTAAGAAAATGCATGCAATTCAACCACATGACATTTAAGATCAATTTAGGTCTTTAAGATAGGTTGAAATGGGGCCAAGGGTGTAAGGTGAGTGAGAAATGAAGGGTATGGATAATACAAAGTCCAAGGAACTGAAAATGTAAGAGCATAAAATAATTGTTTACAAGACTTCGAATCATCATGATTAGATTTTTTTCTTTTACATGATCAAAACTCCTTATACCTTCATTTACATTGATTCACACTCCTTTCCAAACACCAATTTATTTTGAAGGCCCAAAAATGAATTTTTAATCAACAACCACTTAATCACAACTTTTTTTTTTTCTTTCACCAATTGAGTGAAGTTTCTTTTTTTTTTTTTTTCTTTTTTTTTTCTTTATGTAATATCCCTTCCCAAACTTAGCATGAAAAACACATCCGAATTAGAGCTCATGAGTTCCTTAGAAAGGTAAATATTTGTTTTTCGGGCTAAGGTGAGGAAATATAATTGGTAAAATGAAAGAAAAGGTTACATGTAGGCTCAAAATGGTAAACAATGGAAAATCATGCTTAAGCATGCATAAGGTTAGCTTGAAAGGCACAAACGATCCAAAGAGGGCCTTAATATCACTTCTTAAATGTCATGAAATCAAATTGCATAAGAATGAATGACTTTTAAGTGTTCAACCAAATCAATGAATAATGAGATCAAACAACAACTTTGATGACAAGAAAATAAGAGTATGTGTATAACACTCATGAAATGAAGCACAAGGCTCAAAAGCTCACATTATATGGTTATATAAGTTTAATTTATGCTTGATACAATTCTTTGGGTCATGCAAATCCTTTAATTGGAAAAATATGGAACAAATGGCAAGTGCAAAGAAGGTTTCAAACATATCATGCTAGAACGATGCCAAATTTATTTATTTAATTTTTTTTGAAATAAAAATTTACAAGGAAAAAAATAATAATAATAAAATTCAATTTTCATTTAAGTCATGCAAACATTTATCACAATCTCATCAACTGTGTTCGGAAAGTGACTCAAAACAAAACAAGACTCAAAATATAGAAAAAAAGAAAAACAAGCAAGAAATTAATTAAATTTTTTTTTAATTTTATAATTTTAAGAAAAACCAAATTTACTTGCTAAACTCCAATACCCCCAAATCTAGAAATGAACATTGTCCTCAATGTTTAAAAATTAGGAACAAGTAATGTCATAACAAGAAATGAAAGGTACTAAAGTAAGTAAATATAAAATCACAAAACACACAAGAATTAAAATACAAAAATAAAATAATTACAAAATAAAAATTACAAAACAAACAAACAAATAAAAAAGAAACGAAACAGTAAAACACTCGAAACAAAAAGCCCTAAACAAACAATCTTACGCAAACCAAAACCCAAACGATTGAAAGCCCAACCCAAAAGAAGGTTAACTCACTTTGAAACCTAAACAACGGTGAAAACCCGACCCACAATGAAATCCGAAGCCCACATGTTAAATTTTATTTTTTTATTTTTAAGAGAACATGGGTCATGATGTCTCGGTTCAGTGTAAGGGACCAACTGACAGGGCGAGACACGTGTTGACGCGTAGAGGCGCCGCAGACTCCACAAGCAAAAATTACGGGCTTATGGAAAGGCGCGAAGACTTTACTGAACGCGTTCGTTCAGAAAAGACACGTCGTGATAAATGAGTTGGGTATGGTTGGAAGGCGAGAAGGTTGTGGGACTCAAGGAATGCTGGAGATTCAGAAAATGCTCAGATGCTGCAATGGCTAGGGTTTGTCAAAGACTAAGTCTATAAAAAGGTAAAAGAAAGGGTGAAAAACACAAACTCAGAAACACACAAAAGAGAAAAGAAAGAAAGAAGAAAAGAGAGTAAGAAATCAAATGGCCTCTAACTACCCATTTTCGTTGGATCTCAACCTAGCTCCACCGACTCAGACACGAGGCCAAGCAGCGGCACCAGTATGGATGCCCTACTTTGCTTCCGCACGGGGGCCTGTGACAGTAACTGACTCAATACTCCTGGACAACGATGTTGCCATTGGAGTGGCTAGAAATTTAGTGACTCCTAAAGATATACGTGTGCTGGGGACAAGGGATGACAACCGGGTCGTGAGCGATGCCCTGGCACTGAGCGTGCAGAGTACGGCAACAGTCGCAAGTTTGGGTCATCGCCTACTTGCAAAGTCCCATGAGGTAGAGGTGCTAAAAGGTCAGTTGGCGGCGGAGCGAAGTATGGTTGAAGAGTGCCAGAGTGCTATAAAAAGCTTGAAAAGGGAGAGGGCAAGAATAGTGGAGGTGAATCGACACCAGCTAGAAGTATTGTGGGACGAGAATAAAAACCTATCAAAGATGGTAGAGTTGTACTCTCGCGACATGCGAAAACAGCTGGAGGACCTAGACCGACCGGGTAAACGCAAGCAAGCAGATCGCGAGAGTAGTTACGCTCAAGCTAAGATTGCGATTTTTGGGAGCTCAAGTGATGAGCCCCAAGAGGCTGTGCGTGAAGCCCCGGAAGAGGATAGCCAGAGGGCCAAACTCAAAGCTCCAATGGTCGAGACACCGAGCACTGTGAAGAAATGATTTCTACTGCTAATTGTTGTTTTTATTTTATTTTGGTTGTTTTTATTTTTGGTTATTTTGTTTCGGAAATAAAATAGTAAAGTTGCAGAAGGAAAAAGAAAACGGAAAAGAAAGCGCATCTCCCAAACTTAAATCAAACGAAGACGACAAACGGAAAAGAAAGCACAGTTCCCTAACTAAAATAAAATAAAGATGATAGCCGAAAGGAAAAAGCAGAAACACAAAGCTCTAGAAAATGAAAGTAACCGGCAAAAATATAAAACACCAGAAAACACGGAGGAAAAAAAAGTAAAGTGAAAGTTAATGTGCTCCCCCTTGAAGCGATTAGGTCGAGTATGCCCGGGAAATCCGAAATGGTGTTGGCTCTCTCTCATCAGCATATGTCTTTTTAAACCACACCTCTGCAAGCGGATGATACCCAGCATTTCTTCCTGCAAACTCAAGGAAAAACATCAAAAAATTCAGAAACAAAAAAAATGGCATCCTCATGCGCTCACCTTGATGATCTCAACCTTGAATTGTCCCTTGCACCACCGAATGCCCAGACAAGGGCTCCTCCAACTCCTGTCTTCCCAAACTCCACATATCATCATGGCACGGCCTCAAACTTTGCTGAGGCAATACCGAACTTTGCTGAGGCAATGCCGAACAGAGCAGTGCTATTGGGTGGCATGATTGGCAGTATACTCACACCGGCAGATCATCTGCATGTGGCACGTAGGTCTGACAAGATGGCAGTGGATGAGTCCCACTCTTTATCTGTGCTCCATGCGGTCTCGGCTACCAATTTGGGCATGCGATTACTGGCGAGGATGCGGGAGTGCACAGCGCTGAACGAGGAAGTGGCTTCCTTGAAGGCTATGGTGGCAGATTTGCAGAAGCGGCTCTATTGTGCCACTCAGCATGTGGAAGCACTGCAGAGGAAAAATGATGACCATGTAGAGCTGCTGCAGATTCTACAAGTGCGAGACAATAGAGGTAAGCCATGATGAAGATGAAGATGAAGATGAAGAAGATGAAGAAGAAGAAGAAGTTTTTGTTTTTTGTTTTTTTTTTGTTTTTTTTTTTTTGTTTTTGTTTTTGTTTTTTTTTTGTTTTTAAGCAGCGTTTTGAAATAAAATAAAACTGTGTTTTAACACTCAGAAATAAACAAACTAACTTCACAAAACAAAAACAAAAACAAAGACTCAACAGAAAAGAAAACAAAGAAAAAAAATTTAAAAAAAATTTAAAAAAACTTAATTTAAAAACACACGAATATACAAGCAACTCACGGATGACCAGTTAAGGGCCTCAGAAAACACAGCCAGGGGATCCGGGAAGGTTGGAGGGGTCACAATGGTCCCGCTTAAAACCCAAACTTCTTAGACACCGAAGGTGTCGCCTAAAGAACTCCTAGACACTGTATTGACAGAAGTGCTCACTGGGGTTACCATAAGTCATCTCATATGAAAAATCTTTTTTAAAATTTTTAAGATAAAAAAAACAAAAACAAATTAAGATAAAATGAAACAACAAACCATAAATGAAAATGAACTAAGTACTCTAAACAAACTCAAACAAACGAAATAAATTGTTGTACTAAAAGAAACAAACCAAGAAACCAAAGAAAAACACAAACAGCACTTTCTATCACCTATTTATCACCATTTGGACAGATTCGTTTCTCTGTTTTTCAGCTTCGACCTGTGTTCAGTTTTTAGGCCATAACTTTCCAACCGCAAGTCCAAATTTCACGTTCTTTATATGGTTGGATTCAGCACAGAAAAACAAAGAACCCAACGCGGACCAAAAGGCAAAAAACAATAACAGAAATAAACAGAATTCAAAGAAGAGAAAGGATTGAAATGCTCCCCCTTGAAGCGATTATGTCGAGCATGGATGCACTTGGAGGTCGACTTCTCCCATTGCTCCACACTTCCCATTCTTACGATTGAGGTTGCCATCTCTCTCCATTTTTATTAAGCTGTCATAAATTGCTAAAACCAACACACAAACTTGAAATGGAATTAAAAGGATTAGGAATGAACAATAGAGAACTAAGTAGACTTTAGACATTATAAATAAATAAAAAGTAGGAAAATCAAATAGAATCAAACAATGTTACCGATCCCCGGCAACGGCGCCAAAAACTTGTTGCTTCGATTCAGCTGCACCAAAATAGATTCAGCTGCATCCTCAACTTGTGATACTCGCAAGTGCACGAGCCGTTTGGTAGTATAGCATATGTAAGTGCGAGGTCGATCCCACGAGGATTGGTGATTGAATGATCCAATTCATTTCCCCTACATAAAACAGAAATGAAAAAGAAAATAAATAAAACAAGAAAAAAGGAAATAACTCAAGCAAATAAGTTCCCAAGTTCAATTAGATTAATGGATTGATTCTAGCTAAAGTATGATTAAGCCATGGTGTTTGGTCAAAACCTTGTGTTCCTAATTCCCTAATTTGATCATTTGTTGTCTAACCTAAAACTAAGCATTAGGAACCCATTAAGCATAGAAGAACATTTTAAACAACCAAGTATGTATCTAATCCCTGTTGTCGAATGTCCATACATACTCTTCCTATCCATAGTTCAATTCGAATTAAAGCATGGTGTCTACTCTTAATTCAAACCAAGATAGCTAACATGCAAGCCTAAATGGTGATCAATCATTCAAACTAGCATATTAACTTATAAGCATAATGAATAAGAACAAAAACCATAATTGAAACTTGGAAACTAATTAAACTTGAATACTTAAGAAAGAATGTACATTACAATAAAAGTAAAGTGGAACTAAGAAAACTTGAAAGAAAATTTAGTAAACTCATTTTGTTACAACAATTGACAACTTGAAAGGAAACTAAGAGAATTTGAGGGAGAGAAGGAAAGGGAGCTCTAGAGAAGTGTTTGAGAGCTCCCCCCCTTGGGGTGTGATTTATGAAGCTTGAAGGCTTCTCTATTTATAGGGCTAAGAGGGAGGAACAACATGATGAAATCCAACACCACCATTCCTCTTTTAATACAACCCATAACTCACACTTCATCTTGTCTATGTTAGTGTGGTTGGAATCAATCTCATCCCATACTTCTTTTGCTGCACCTCAAGCTTTCTTCACATGGGATCAAAGGTGATCAATTGTGGCTGCCTTTTGCTGCCAACCCATGTGGTCTTCTTTTGGTTGTTGAACAAAAACGAGTCTTCTGAACCAGACTTGGTGTAGGAAGGCCAGAGGTTTCAAAACTTATCCAATGGGGCTCAAATTTGGATATGTTATAGTAGACACCCATTGGAACAACTTCTATGAAGAAAGTATTCCCATCGGAGTAGTAGAAGTATGCGTTTTGGGCCTTGCAATTTGGCTGCCGAACAGAGACTGGAATTGACTTCATTTCATTTATGCTTTACATGCATGCACATGCTTTCTCTATAATAACTCCAGCATGCACCAACTTGATCCTTTAGACTTTCATAGCTGGAATGCCTCCCCACTTCACTCATTATGTTGGATCCAAAGTCAGTTGCAGCATGGGTGAGGCACATGGCTTAAAGGAGGAGACAAGGCTCAAAGCTGGCAGCTGCAAATCCTGCTGAGCAAGGTTGAGTGTTGGGCGGGCTGAGCACTCCACAAATGTCCAATTGGGCTGAAATTTGGATATGTTGTACTAGACACCCATTGGAACAAGTTTCATGAAGATCTTCACCTCATCCAAGCCCCATAGCATGCTGATCCAAGACCAAGAAGCTGACCTACGAAATTGGGCTGGAAAGGAGCTGTAGCCAAAATGTGTTTGTCTTTAAGCTCATATTCCTCATATGCCAATCAGCCCTTAACATGCATGGATTGCATCATTTCCTATCCAAAGTCATCATTGTTACCTAAATGTCAATTAACTGAAAGATAAACACAAAAAGGATTAAAAGCACAAGTTTAACTCAAAAACATAACCAAATCATAAGCTAGAAGGGTACAAAATGATATACAATTATGAACCGATCACCAATCGCTAGAAGTAAGGAATACACCAACCACTCCAATTAGGAACGAACTGCCGTTGAACTTGAATTGTCCAATTTCTCACACCTATTGATTTCGGATCGAGCCCCAAAGTTTTGGCTACATCACAATATGGTGGGAGGAGTCATTTGGTGAGTTTTGAGTGAAATCCAATCGCTAGAACTATGGAATACACCAACCACTCCAATTAGGAATGAACTTCCGTTGAACTTCAATTGTCCAATTTCTCACACCTATTGATTTCTGATCGAGCCCAAAACTTGGGCAACATCATAATATGGTGGGAGGAATCATTTGGTGAGTTTTGAGTGAAATCCAATCGCTCGAAGTATGGAATACACCAACCACTCCAATTAGGAACGAACTGCCGTTCAACTTGAATTGTCCAGTTTCTCACACCTATTGATTTCGGATCGAGCCCAAAACTTGGGCAACATCATAATATGGTGGGAGGAGTCATTTGGTTAGTTTTGAGTGAAATCCAATCGCTAGAAGTATGGAATACACCAACCACTCCGATTAGGAACAAACTGCCGTTGAACTTGAATTGTCCAATTTCTGACACCTATTGATTTCGGATCGAGTCCCAAACTTGGGCTACATTATAATATTGTGGGAGGAATCATTTGGGGAGTTTTGAGTGAAATCCAATCGCTAGAAGTATGGAATACACCAACCACTCCAATTAGGAACGAACTGCCGTTGAACTTGAATTGTCCAATTTCGAACACCTATTGATTTCGGATCGAGCCCAAAACTTGGAGAAATTATAGAATGGTACTGTATCACCACGTCAGCTGGTGATACTCCCACTCAAAATATGCCATGTGTCTTAATTTTTTAACAACTCAAATTTTATTTTACACCTGGAGTTCAACCTAATTTTAACCCTTTAAAATAAAATTAAGAAAATAAGAAAATCGAAAGAAGAAGAAAAAAGAGCAGAGCCACCGCCCACCGCAATACGCCAACCCCGCGCCGCTTGCTCTGGCCGTCGTCCCTTCCCTATCTTTTATCTCTCTCCCTCCATCTCTCTCTCTCTGTTGCCCTTTTTTAACTTTCTCAACCTTTCAGTGACTATCCCCTAGATCCATACATATTTTCTCGTTGATGAAGGTTTCCCTAGCAGATGTGATTCGCGAAGAAGATTGGGATGGAATTGGGTGTATCATATCAACCGTAACACAATCCCCAAAACCCAACATCACCCTTAGTCTCACGAACGACACCCCGACTTGAGTCTTGAGAGGCCGTCAATCATGCTTTACCATGTCACCATCCAAATGCTTATTAGATCCAATATAATACCTAATCTTCTTTGTGATACATGGTTGCAATAATTTATTGGGCTATGGGGATTTGGCTTACTCGCAAGCAGAGGAAGAGGAAGATCTGGGTGGCGTGGGGGTTGGGGTTGGGTTGCGGAGATATTCTCTTTTCTTTTTTCCTTTAAGTTTTTTTTTATTTTTCTAATTTTATTTCAGTGGATAAAAATAAGTCCAGCTGTAAAATAAAATTTGAGTTGTTAAAAAATTAAGACACATGGCATATTTTGAGTGGGAGTATCACCAGCTGACGTGGTGGTACGGAACCATTCTATAATTTCTCCAAAACTTGGGCAACATCGTAATATGGTGGGAGGAGTCATTTGGTGAGTTCTGAGTGAAATCCAATCGCTAGAAGTATGGAATAAACCAACCACTCCAATTAGGAACGAACTGCCGTTGAACTTGAATTGTCCAATTTGGAACACCTATTGATTTCGGATCGAGCCCAAAACTTGGGCAACATCATAATATGGTGGGAGGAGTCATTTGGTGAGTTTTGAGTGAAATCCAATCGATAGAAGTATGGAATACACCAACCACTCTAATTAGCAACGAACTGCGGTTGAACTTGAATTGTCCAATTTCTCACACCTATTGATTTTGAATCGAGCCCAAAACTTGGGCAACATCATAATATGGTGGTAGGAGTCCTTTGGTGAGTTTTGAGTGAAATCCAATCGCTAGAAGTATGGAATACACCAACCACTCCAATTAGGAACGAACTGCCGTTGAACTTGAATTGTTCAATTTCTCACGCCTGTTGATTTCGGATCGAGCCCAAAACTTGGGCAACATCATAATATGGTGGGAGGAGTCATTTGGTGAGTTTTGAGTGAAATCCAATCGCTAGAAGTATGGAATACACCAACCACTCCAATTAGGAAAGAACTGTCATCGAAATTGAATTGACCAATTACTCACACCTATTGAATTCGGATCGAGCCCAAAACTTGGGCAACATCATAATATGGTGGGAGGACTCATTTGGTGAGTTTTGAGTGAAATCCAATCGCTAGAAGTATGGAATACACCAACCACTCCAATTAGGAACGAACTGCCGTTGAACTTGAATTGTCCAATTTGGAACACCTATTGATTTCGGATCGAGCCCAAAACTTGTGCAACATAATAACATGGTGGGAGTAGTCATTTGGTTAGTTTTGAGTTAAATCCAATCGCTAGAAGTATGGAATACACCAACCACTCCAACTAGGAACGAACTGCCGTTGAACTTGAATTGTCCAACTTGGAACACCTATTGATTCCGGATCGAGCCCAAAACTTGGACAACATCATAATATGGTGGGAGGAGTCATTTGGTGAGTTTTGAGTGAAATCCAATCGCTAGAAGTATGGAATACACCAACCCCTCCAATTAGGAACGAACTGCCGTTGAACTTGAATTGTCCAATTTGGAACACCTATTGATTTCGGATCGAGCCCAAAACTTGGGCAACATCATAATATGGTGGGAGGAGTCATTTGGTGAGTTTTGAGTGAAATCCAATCGCTAGAAGTATGGAATACACCAACCACTCCAATTAGGAACGAAATGCCATTGAACTTGAATTGTCCAATTTCTCCCACCTATTGATTTCGGATCGAGCCCAAAACTTGGGCAACATCATAACATGGTGGGAGGACTCATTTGGTTAGTTTTGAGTGAAATCCAATCGCTAGAAGTATGGAACACACCAACCAGTCCAATTAGGAACGAACTGCCGTTGAACTCTAATTGTCAAATTTGGAAGACCTATTGATTTCGGATCGAGCCCAAAACTTGGGCAACATCATATTATGGTGGGACGAGTCATTTGGTGAGTTTTGAGTGAAATCCAATGCCTAGAAGTATGGAATACACCAACCACTCCAATTAGGAACGAACTGCCGTTGAACTTGAATTGTCCAATTTGGAACACCTATTGATTTCGGATCGAGCCCAAAACTTGGGCAACATCATAATATGGTGGGAGGAGTCATTTGGTGAATTTTGAGTGAAATCCAATCGCTAGAAGTATGGAATACACTAACCACTCCAATTAGGAACGAACTGCCGTTGAACTTGAATTGTCCAATTTCTCACACCTATTGATTTCGGACCGAGGCCCAAACTTGGGCAACATCATAACATGGTGGGAGTAGTCATTTGGATTTTTTGAGTGAAATCCAATCGCTAGAAGTATGCAACACACCAACCACTCCAACTAGGAACGAACTGCCGTTGAACTTGAATTGTCCAATTTGGACCACCTATTCATTTCGGATCGAGCCCAAAACATAGGCAACATCATAATATGGTTGGAGGAGTCATTTGGTGAGTTTTGAGTGAAATCCAATCTCTAGAAGTATGGAATACACCAACCACTCCAATTAGGAACGAACTGCCGTTGAACTTGAATTGTCCAATTTCTCACACCTATTGATTTCGGATCGAGCCCAAAACTTGGGCAACATCATAATTTGGGGGGAGGAGTCATTTGGTGAGTTTTGAGTGAAATCCAATCGCTAGAAGTATGGAATGCAACAACCACTCCAATTAGGAACGAACTGCCGTTGCACTTGAATTGTCCAATTTCTCACACCTATTGATTTCGGATCGAGCCCAAAACTTGGGCAACATCATAATTTGGGGGGAGGAGTCATTTGGTGAGTTTTGAGTGAAATCCAATCGCTAGAAGTATGGAATACAACAACCACTCCAATTAGGGACGAACTGCCGTTGCACTTGAATTGTCCAATTTCTCACACCTATTGATTTCGGATCGAGCCCAAAACTTGAGCAACATCATAATATGGTGGGAGGAGTCATTTGGTGAGTTTTGAGTGAAATCCAATCTCTAGAAGTATGGAATACACCAACCACTCCAATTAGGAACGAACTGCCGTTGAACTTGAATTGTCCAATTTCTCACACCTATTGATTTCGGATCGAGCCCAAAACTTGGGCAACATCATAATTTGGGGGGAGGAGTCATTTGGTGAGTTTTGAGTGAAATCCAATCGCTAGAAGTATGGAATACAACAACCACTCCAATTAGGAACGAACTACCGTTGCACTTGAATTGTCCAATTTCTCACACCTATTGATTTCGGATCGAGCCCAAAACTTGAGCAACATCATAATATGGTGGGAGGAGTCATTTGGGGAGTTTTGAGTGAAATCCAATCGCTAGAAGTATGGAATACACCAACCACTCCAATTAGGAACGAACTGCCGTTGCACTTGAATTGTCCAATTTCTCACACCTATTGATTTCGGATCGAGCCCAAAACTTGAGCAACATCATAATATGGTGGGAGGAGTCATTTGGTGAGTTTTGAGTGAAATCCAATCTCTAGAAGTATGGAATACACCAACCACTCCAATTAGGAACGAACTGCCGTTGAACTTGAACTGTCCAATTTCTCACACCTATTGATTTCGGATCGAGCCCAAAACTTGGGCAACATCATAATTTGGGGGGAGGAGTCATTTGGTGAGTTTTGAGTGAAATCCAATCGCTAGAAGTATGGAATACACTAACCACTCCAATTAGGAACGAACTGCCGTTGAACTTGAATTGTCCAATTTCTCACACCTATTGATTTCGGACCGAGCCCCAAACTTAGGCAACATCATAATATGGTGGGAGGAGTCATTTGGTTAGTTTTGAGTGAAATCCAATCGCTAGAAGTATGGAATACACCAACCACTCCAATTTGGAACGAACTGCCGTTGAACTTGAATTGTCCAATTTGGAACACCTATTAATTTCGGATCGAGGACCAAACTTGGGCAACGTCATAATATGGTGGGAGGAGTCATTTGGTGAGTTTTGAGTGAAATCCAATCGCTAGAAGTATGGAATACACCAACCACTCCAATTAGGAACGAACTGCCGTTGAACTTCAATTGTCCAATTTCTCACACCTATTGATTTTGGATCGAGCCCAAAACTTGGGCAACAACATAATATGGTGGGAGGAGTCATTTGGTTAGTTTTGATTGAAATCCAATCGCTAGAAGTATGGAATACATGAACCACTCCAGTTCGGAACGAACTGCCGTTATACTTGAGTTTTCCAATTTGGAACACCTATTGATTTCGGATCGAGCCCAAAACTTGGGCAACATCATAATATGGTGGGAGGAGTCATTTGGTGAGTTTTGAGTGAAATCCAATCGCTAGAAGTATGGAATACACCAACCACTCCAATTAGGAACGAACTGCCGTTGAACTTGAATTGTCCAATTTCTCACACCTATTGATTTCGGATCGAGCCCCAAACTTGGGCAACATCATAATATGGTGGGAGGAGTAATTTGGTGAGTTTTGAGTGAAATCCAATCGCTAGAAGTATGGAATACACCAACCACTCCAATTAGGAACGAACTGCCGTTGAACTTGAATTGTCCAATTTGGAACACGTATTGATCTCGGATCGAGGCCAAAACTTGGGCAACATCATAATTATTGCGTAGATTCAGCTGCACCAAAATGGGTTCAACTGCATCCTCAACTTGTGATACTCGCAAGTGCACGAACCGTTGATAGTTTAGCGTATGTAAGTGCGAGGTCGATTCCACAGGGATTGGTGATTGAATGATCCAATTCAGTTTTCCTACACAAAACATAAATAAAAACAAAAGAAACAAAACAAGAAGAAAGAATGTACATTACAAGAAAAATAAATTACAACTACGAAAACATTAAGGAAATTAAGAGAACTTTGAGGAAGAGAAGAAAGTGTTGAGAACTTTGAGAGGGAGAAGGGAAGGGAGCTCTAGAGAAGTGTTTGAGAGCTCCCCCCCTTGGGGTGTGTTTACAAGCTTGTTAAACCTCACTATATATAGGCCTAAGGAAGCTGAAAATCTGAATTAAGTATGGCTAATGCATACAACACTTGTTTTATAAAATCTGAAATGGTTGATGCACTTCACTAATGCATACAACACTTCCATTATAAAATCTGAAATGGTTGATGCACTTCACTAATAAATCCCACCAGCAGCCCTAGCTCATCTTCATGTCACCATGACCAAGCTTTCAACCAGAAATAATAGCTCATCCTGAGGTCAGCATGACCAGCAACTTCAAGGGCTTACGAACTGGGCTTCCCTTAAGCAAATTAAGACTTTAAGCACTCAAACTTGAAGTTCAGAATGTCTTCTTTCCAGCCATATATCATTTGGGCCAATCCAAGGTCGGAGGAGGAAGTTAAGGCCAAAACAAATTGCTAACTCATTTTGCGCGCTGATAAAATCCATCCTGAGCATGGCTCTGTGTTTGCTAGGTAACAGACTCCACAATTATCCAATGGGGCTGAATTTCGGATATGTTATAGTATACACCCATTGGAACAACTTTCATGAATAATGTGGCCTCATCCGAGCTATGTAGGTTGCTGAAACAAAGCTTACAATATGACCTACGAAACTGGGCTGGCAGGGGACTGTAGCCAAAATTGAGTTTGTCTTTAAGCTCTTCATCCAATCATCCAAATTAGGCCCTAACATGCATGGATTGCATCATTTACTATCCAAAGCCCTCATTATTACCTAAAGCTCAATGAACTGAAAGATAAACACAAAAAGGATTAAAAGCACAAGTTTAACTCAAAAACATAACCAAATCATAAGCTAGAAGGGTACAAAATGATATGTAAATATGCACCGATCAAATACCCCCAAACCTAGATTTTGCTAGTCCTCGAGCAAAACAAAAGGAAAACAAAGATAAAAACAAACAAGAAGTTAACTAGACCACTTTCGTAGGTAACTCGATTGCATTGAGCATATGCAACAAGCCTTTAAACCTCTAGGCATCCCTAGTAGGAGGAGTTGTGTCTCCTGAGGGTTTAACAGATACGATACCCACAAACGTTTTTCTAACTCTACAAAACAAAATGGTTAGAAAACTTAATAGATTTGTTAGTCCTTAAGCAAAAACAAAAACAAAAACCAAAACAAAAATAATTACAAAAACAAAAATAAAAGAAATAAAAATAAAACTCAAAACAATCTTTCCGAACATTTTCTGAAGAGAAATGACTCATGCACATGACTCAAAAATTTTAACAATAAAAACTCAATTTTAGACATTATTTACAAGGCGGCAAAGTTCAAAACACAACATGCTCAAAGTGTGGTAGTGTGATAGCCAAATGTAACAAATTCCCCAATCTTAGTTTTCACACAATTTCAAAAATCATACAAAGCACAAATTCAACTTCAAATCTCACCAAAGTTGTCCTCTCACAAATGAATCACTCAAAAGAGGGCTATAATGAAACACTCAGTTATAAACATGAGATTAGAGTTAAACCATAAATACTTAACTCGAAATAGAAAGATGAAGAACTTGCATTAATATGATCTCAAGAAGGATGCCAAACACTTAAAAAGTAAGAAAATGCATGCAATTCAACCATATGACATTTAAGATCAATTTAGGTCTTTATTATAGGTTGTAATGGGGCCAAGGGTGTAAGGTGAGTGAGAAATGAAAGGTATGGATAATACAAAGTCCAAGGAACTCAAAATGTAAGAGCATAAAATAATTGTTTACAAGACTTCGAATAATCACGATTAGATTTTTTTCTTTTACATGATCAAAACTCCTTATACCTTCATTTACATTGATTCAAACTCCTTTCCAAACACCAAATTATTTTGAAGCCCCAAAAATGAAACCCAAAAATGAAATTTCATTCAACCACCACTTAATCACAATTTTTCTCTTTTCTTTCACCAATTGTGTGATTTTTTTTTTCTTCGAAATTCCCAAACTTAGTATGAAAAACACATCCCAATGAAAGCTCATGAGTTCCTTAGAAAGGTAAATATTTGTTTTTCAGGCTAAGGCGAGGAAATATAATTGGTAAATGAAAGAAAAAGGTTTACATGTAGGCTCAAAATGGTTAACAATGGAAAATCATGCTTAAGCATGCATAAGGTTAGCTTGAAAGGTACAAACGATCCAAAGAATGCCTTAATATCATTTCTTTAAATGTCATGAAATCAAATTGCATAAGAATAAATGACTTTTAAGTGTTCAACCAAATCAATAAATAATGAGATCAAACAACAACTTAGATGACAAGAAATTAAGAGTATGTGTATATAACACTCATGAAATGAAGTACAAGGCTCAAAAGCGCACTTTATATGGTTGGTTATATAAGTCTAATTTATGCTTCATACAATTCTTTAGATCATGCAAATCCTTTAATTGGAAAATTAGGAAACAAATGGCAAGTGCAAAGAAGGTTTCAAACATATAATGCTAGAACGATGCCAAAATTATTTATTCATTTTAATTTAAATTTTAAGGGTTGCTTTTAAATTTTTTTACAATAAAAATTAATAATAAATAAATAAATAAATAAATAAATATAAATAAATAAAATTCAATTTTCATTTAAGTCATGCAAACATTTATCACAATCTCATCAAATGTATTCGGAAAGTGACTAAAAAAAAATCAAAATAAAATAAAAATAAAAATAAAAGCAAGACTTAATAAAAAAAAAAAAAATTAATTAAGGAAAAACCAAATTTACATGCTAAACTCCAATACCCCCAAACCTAGAAATGAACATTGTCCTCAATGTTTAAAAATTAGGAACAAGCAATGTCATAACAAGAAATGAAAGGTACTAAAGTAAATATAAATCACAAAACACACTTGAATTAAAATACACAAATAAAATAAAATAAAATAAATAAAAATAAAAATTACAAAACAAACAAACAAACAAATAAATAAATAACGAAACAGTAAAACACTCAAAACAGTAAGCCCTAAACAGACAGTCTTACGCAAACTAAAACCCAAACGTTTGAAAGCCCAACCCCAAAGAAAGTTAACTCACTTTGAAACCAAAACAATGGTGAAAACCCGACCCACAATGAAATCCAAAGCCCACACGTTATTATTAATTTTTTTATTTTTTTATTTATTTTAATTTAATGAAACGTGAATTGGGAGTGCGAAGGCGGGTATTTACGTAACAGAAAAAGTGTGGTCCTTGATGCCTTGGTTCCTGGGAAGTCACGGGGAAAATAGGTGAGGGACGTGTCGGCGTGCAGAGGCCGCTTTCACATCCCCCAAGCTAGAATTATTAGACCCGTAGGAAGGCGCGACGACTTTTTCACTTGAAGGTGGTGAAAGGTGAAAATGCAATTAAGGGGGTTGGGAAACGGGTGCGGCGACATATAGAGATAAGCCGTAAGGGTCGCACAGAACTCAGAACCGCAATGGCTAGGGTTAGCAAAAACTAAGTCTATAAAAGGTAAAAAAAAGAAAGGGTAAAAAACACAAACTCAGAAACACACAAAAGAGAAAAGAAAGAAAGAAGATAAGAAGTGAGAAATCAAATGGCCTCTTCCTACCCCTTTTCGTTGGATCTCAACCTAGCTCCACCGACTCAGACACGAGGCCAAGCAGCGGCACCAGTATGGATGCCTTACTTTGCTTCCACACGGGGGCCTGTGACAGTAACTGACTCAATACTCCTGGACAACGATGTTGCCATTGGAGTGGGCAGAAATCTGGTGACTCCTAAAGATATACGTGTTCTGGGGACAAGGGATGACAACCGGGTCGTGAGCGATGCCCTGGCACTGAGCGTGCAGAGTACGGCAACAGTCGCAAGTTTAGGTCATCGCCTACTTGCGAAGTCCCATGAGGTAGAGGTGCTGAAAGGTCAGTTGGCGGCGGAGCGAAGTATGGTTGAGGAGTGTCAGACTGCTATAAAAAGCTTGAAAAGGGAGAGGTCAAGGATAGTGGAGGTGAATCGACACCAGCTAGAAGTATTGCGGGACGAGAATAGAAACCTATCAAAGATGGTAGAGTTGTACTCTCGCGACATGCGAAAACAGCTGGAAGACCTAGACCGACCGGGTAAACGCAAGCAAGCAGATCGTGAGAGTAGTTACGCTCAAGCTAAGATTGCGATCTTTGGGAGCTCAAGTGGTGAGCCCCAAGAGGCTGTGCATGAAGCCCTGGAAGAGGACAGCCAGAGGGCCAAACTCAAAGCTCCAATGGTCGAGACACCGAGCACTGTGAAGAAATGACTTCTACTGCATTATTGATGTTTTTATTTTAATTTATTTTATTTTTTTGGTTGTTTTTGTCTTTATTTTGTTTTGGAAATAAAAGAGTAAATTTGCAGAAGGAAAAAGAAAACGGAAAAGAAAGCACACTTTCCAAACTTAAATCAAACGAAGACGACAAACGGAAATGGAAGCACAGTTCCCTAACTAAAATAAAATAAAGATGATAGCCGAAAGGGAAAGGCAAAAACACAAAGCTCTAGAAAATGAAAGTAACGGGCAAAACAATAAAACACCAGAAAACACGGAAAAAAGTAAAGTAAAGTGAAAGTAAAGGTGCTCCCCCTTGAAGCGATTAGGTCGAGCATGCCCGGGAAATCCGAAATGGTGTTGGCACCTTCATTAGCATATGTCTATTTAAAGCACGCCTCTACAAGCGGATGATACCCAGCATTTCTTCCTGCAATCTCAAGGAAAAACATCAAAAAATCCAGAAACAAAAAAAAATGGCATCCTCATGCACTCACCTTGATGATCTCGACCTTGAGCTGTCCCTTGCACCTCCGAATGCCCAGATAAGGGCTCCTCCAAACACTGTCTTCCCAAACTCCACATATCATCACGGCACGGCCTCAAACTTTGCTGAGGCAATACCGAACTTTTCTGAGGCACTGTCGAACAGAGCAGTGCGGCTTGGAGGCATGATTAGCAGCAAGCTCACTCCGACAGATCATCTGCATGTGGCACAGAGGTCTGATAAGGCAGCGGTAGAGGAGTCCCACAATTTAACTGTGCTCCACGCGGTCTCCGCTACCAATTTGGGCATGCGATTACTGGCGAGGACAAGGGAGTGTGCCGCGATGAGCGAGGAAATAGCTTCCTTGAAGGCTATGGTGGCGGACTTGCAGAAGCGGCTCTACTGTGCCAATCAGCACGTGGAAGCACTGCAGAGAAAAAATGAGGACCATGTGGAGCTGCTGCAGATTCTACAAGTGCGAGAAAATAGAGGCAAGCCATGATGATGATGGAGATGAAGAAGATGATGAAGAAGATGATGATGTTGTTTTTTTATTTTTATTGTTTTTATTTTTGTTTTATTTTTATTTTTGTGTTTCTTTTCTTCTTTTTTTTATGCAATGTTTGAAATATAAAAAAAAGTGTTTTAACACTCAGAAATAAACTAACTAACCATACCACGTAAATAAATAAACTAACATAACAAAACAAAAACAGAAACAAAACAAAAACAAAGACTCAACAGAAAAGAAAACAAAGAAAATAAAGAAAACTTAATTTAAAAACACACGAATATACAAGCAACTCACGGATGACCAGTTAAGGGCCTCAGAAAACACAGCCAGGGGATCCGGGAAGGTTGGAGGGGTCACAATGGTCCCGCTTAAAACCCAAACTTCTTAGACACCGAAGGTGTCGCCTAAAGAACTCCTAGACACTGTATTAACGGAAGTGCTCACTGGGGTTACCATAAGTCGGCTCACATGAAAAATCTTTTTTTTTTTTAAAAAAAATTTTTAAGATAAGAAACAAAAACACATTAAGATAAAATGAAACAACAAACCACAAACAAAAATGAACTAAGTACTGTAAACAAATTCAAACAAACAACATAAATTGTTGTACTAAAGGAAACAAACCAAGAAACCAAAGAAAAAAACAAACAGCACTTTCTATCACCCGTTTATCACCATTTGGACAGATTCGTTTCTATGTTTTTCAGCTTCGACCTCTGTTCAGTTTTTAGGCTATAACTTTCCAACCGTAAGTCCAAATTTTACGTTCTTTATATGGTTGGATTCAGCATAGAAAAACAAAGAACTCAGCGCGGACCAAAAGGCAAAAACAACTACGAAAATAAACAGAATTCAAAGAAGATAAAGGATTGAAATGCTCCCCCTTGAAGCGATTAGGTCGAGCATGGATGCACTTGGAGGTCGCGACTTCTCCCACTACTCCACACTTCCCATTCTTATGATTGAGGTTGCCATCTCTTTCCATTTTTATTAAGCTATCATAAATTGCTAAAACAAGCACAGAAAACTTTGAAACAAAATTAAAGGATTAGGAAATAAAAACTAAAATGAAAAGGAAAAATCAACACAAGTCCAATTCCATGCTTCAAAGCAACAAGCACCAATGGGTTGTGTAAGCTGGGACTTAAACCCAGTTCTCTTGCTTGTTGGGCAATTGTCCTTTTCTGTTGGACTACAAACACAACTTGTCCATTAACGTCATTAACTTTAAAACTTGAAATTGTCTAGTTAAGAAAAAAAATAAAGTAGGAAAGCCAAATAGAATCAAACAATGTTACCGTTCCCCGGCAACGGCGCCAAAAACTTATTGCGTAGATTCAGCTGCACCAAAATGGGTTCAACTGCATCCTCAACTTGTGATACTCGCAAGTGCACGAACCGTTGATAGTTTAGCGTATGTAAGTGCGAGGTCGATTCCACAGGGATTGGTGATTGAATGATCCAATTCAGTTTTCCTACACAAAACATAAATAAAAACAAAAGAAACAAAACAAGAAGAAAGAATGTACATTACAAGAAAAATAAATTACAACTACGAAAACATTAAGGAAATTAAGAGAACTTTGAGGAAGAGAAGAAAGTGTTGAGAACTTTGAGAGGGAGAAGGGAAGGGAGCTCTAGAGAAGTGTTTGAGAGCTCCCCCCCTTGGGGTGTGTTTACAAGCTTGGGAAACCTCACTATATATAGGCCTAAGGAAGCTGAAAATCTGAATTAAGTATGGCTAATGCATACAACACTTGTTTTATAAAATCTGAAATGGTTGATGCACTTCACTAATGCATACAACACTTCCATTATAAAATCTGAAATGGTTGATGCACTTCACTAATAAATCCCACCAGCAGCCCTAGCTCATCTTCATGTCACCATGACCAAGCTTTCAACCAGAAATAATAGCTCATCCTGAGGTCAGCATGACCAGCAACTTCAAGGGCTTACGAATTGGGCTTCCCTTAAGCAAATTAAGACTTTAAGCACTCAAACTTGAAGTTCAGAATGTCTTCTTTCCAGCCATATATCATTTGGGCCAATCCAAGGTCGGAGGAGGAAGTTAAGGCCAAAACAAATTGCTAACTCATTTTGCGCGCTGATAAAATCCATCCTGAGCATGGCTCTGTGTTTGCTAGGTAACAGACTCCACAATTATCCAATGGGGCTGAATTTCGGATATGTTATAGTATACACCCATTGGAACAACTTTCATGAATAATGTGGCCTCATCCGAGCTATGTAGGTTGCTGAAACAAAGCTTACAATATGACCTACGAAACTGGGCTGGCAGGGGACTGTAGCCAAAATTGAGTTTGTCTTTAAGCTCTTCATCCAATCATCCAAATTAGGCCCTAACATGCATGGATTGCATCATTTACTATCCAAAGCCCTCATTATTACCTAAAGCTCAATGAACTGAAAGATAAACACAAAAAGGATTAAAAGCACAAGTTTAACTCAAAAACATAACCAAATCATAAGCTAGAAGGGTACAAAATGATATGTAAATATGCACCGATCAATAATCTGGTGGGAGGAGTCATTTGGTGAGTTTTGAGTGAAATCCAATCGCTAGAAGTATGGAATACACCAACCACTCCAATTAGGAACGAACTGCCGTTGAACTTGAATTGTCCAATTTGGAACACCTATTGATTTCGGATCGAGCCCAAAACTTGGGCAACATCATAACATGGTGGGAGGAGTCATTTGGTGAGTTTTGTGTGTAATCCAATCGCTAGAAGTATGGAATACACCAACCACTCCAATTAGGAACGAACTGCCGTTGAAGTTGAATTGTCCAATTTCTCACACCTATTGATTTCGGATCGAGCCCCAAACTTGGGCAACATCATAATATGGTGGGAGGAGTCATTTGGTGAGTTTTCAGTGAAATCCAATCGCTAGAAGTATGGAATACACCAACCACTCCAATTAGGAACGAACTGCCGTTGCACTTGAATTGTCCAATTTCTCACACCTATTGATTTCGGATCGAGCCCAAAACTTGGGCAACATCATAATATGGTGGGAGGAGTCATTTGGTGAGTTTTGAGTTAAATCCAATCGCTAGAAGTATGGAATACACCAACCACTACAATTAGGAACGAACTGCCGTTGAACTCTTGTTGTCAAATTTGGAAGACCTATTGATTTCGGATCGAGTCCAAAACTTGGGTAACATCATAATATGGTGGGAGGAGTCATTTGGTGAGTTTTGAGTGAAATACAATCGCTAGAAGTATGGAATACACCAACCACTGCAATTAGGAACGAACTGCCGTTGAACTTGAATTGTCCAATTTGGAAAACCTATTGATTTCTGATCAAGCCTAAAACTTGGGCAATGTCATAATATAGTGGGAGGAGTCATTTGGTGAGTTTTGAGTGAAATCCAATCGCTAGATGTATGGAATACACCAACCACTCCAATTAGGAACGAACTGTCATTGAAATTGAATTGACCAATTTCCCACACCTATTGATTTCGGATCGAGCCCAAAACTTGGGCAACATCATAATATGGTGTGGGGAGTCATTTGGTGAGTTTTGAGTGAAATCCAATCGCTAGTAGTACGGAATACACCAACCATTCCAATTAGGAACGAACTGCCGTTGAACTCTAATTGTCAAATTTGGAAGACCTATTGATTTCGGATCGAGTCCAAAACATGGGCAACATCATAATATGGTGATAGGAGTCATTTGGTGAATTTTGAGTGAAATCCAATCGCTAGAAGTATGGAAGACACGAACCACTGCAATTAGGAACGAACAGCCGTTGAACTTGAATTGTCCAATTTGGAAAACCTATTGATTTCGGATCGAAACTAAAACTTGGGAAATGTCATAATATGGTGGGAGGAGTCATTTGGTGAGTTTTGAGTGAAATCCAATCGCTAGAAGTGTGGAATACACCAACCACTCCAATTAGGAACGAACTGCCGTTGAACTTGAATTGTCCAATTTCTCACACCTATTGATTTCGGATCGAGCCCAAAACTTGGGCAACATCATAATATGGTGGGAGGAGTCATTTGGTGAGTTTTGAGTGAAATCCAATCGCTAGAAGTATGGAATACAACAACTACTCCAATTCGGAACGAACTGTAGTTGAAATTGAATTGACAAATTTCTCACACCTATTGATTTCGGATCGAGCCCCAAACTTGGGCAACATCATAATATGGTGGGAGTAGTCATTTGGTGAGTTTTGAGTGAAATCCAATCGCTAGAAGTATGGAATACACCAACCACTACAATTAGGAACGAACTGCCGTTGAACTTGAATTGCCCAATTTCTCACACCTATTGATTTCGGATCGAGCCCAAAACTTGTGCAACATCATAATAAGGTGGGAGGAGTCAATTGGTGTGTTTTGAGTGAAATCCAATCGCTAGAAGTATGGAATACACCAACCACTACAATTAGGAACGAACTGCCGTTGAACTTGAATTGCCCAATTTCTCACACCTATTGAGTTCGGATCGAGCCCAAAACTTGGGCAACATCATAATATGGTGTGGGGAGTCATTTGGGGAGTTTTGAGTAAAATCCAATCACTAGAAGTATGGAATACACCAACCACTCCATTTAGGAACGAACTGCCGTTGAACTTGAATTGTCCAATTTGGAACACCTATTGATTTCGGATCGAGCCCAAAACTTGGGCAACATCATAATATGGTGGGAGGAGTCATTTGGTGAGTTTTGAGTGAAATCCAATCGCTAGAAGTATGGAATACACCAACCACTACAGTTAGGAACGAACTGCCGTTATACTTGAGATTTCCGATTTGGAACACCTATTGATTTCGGATCGAGCCCAAAACTTGGGCAACATCATAATATGGTGGGAGAAGTCATTTGGTGAGATTTGAGTGAAATCCAATCGCTAGAAGTATGGAATACACCAACCACTCCAGTTAGGAACGAACTGCCGTTATACTTGAATTTTCCAATTTGGAACACCTATTTATTTCGGATCGAGCCCAAAACTTGGGCAACATCATAATATGATGGGAGGAGTCATTTGGTGAGTTTTGAGTGAAATCCAATCGCTAGAAGTATGGAATACACCAACAACTCCAATTAGGAACGAACTGTCGTTGAAATTGAATTGACCAATTTCACACCTGTTGATTTTGGATCGAGCCCAAAACTTGGGCAACATCATAATATGGTGGGAGGAGTCATTTGGTGAGTTTTGAGTGAAATCCAATCGCTAGAAGTATGGAATACACCAACCACTCCAATTAGGAACGAACTGTCATTGAACTTGAATTGTCCAATTTCTCACACCTATTGATTTCGAATGGAGCCCCAAACTTGGGCACCATCATAATATGGTGGGAGGAGTCATTTGGTGAGTTTTGAGTGAAATCCAATTGCTAGAAGTATGGAATACACCAACCACTCCAATTAGGAACGAACTGCCGTTGAACTTAAATTATCCAATTTCTCACACCTATTGATTTCGGATCGAGCCCAAAACTTGGGCAACATCATAATATGGTGGGAGGAGTCATTTGGTGACTTTGAGTGAAATCCAATCGCTAGAAGTATGGAATACCCCAACCACTCCAATTAGGAACGAACTGCCGTTGAACTTGAATTGTCCAATTTGGAAGACCTATTGATTTCGGATCGAGCCCAAAACTTGGGCAACATCATAATATGGTGGGAGGAGTCATTTGGTGAGTTTTGAGTGAAATCCAATCGCTAGAAGTATGGAATACACCAACCACTCCAATTAGGAACGAACTGCCGTTGAACTTGAATTATCCAATTTCTCACACCTATTGATTTCGGATCGAGCCCAAAACTTGGGCAACATTATAATATGGTGGGAGGAGTCATTTGGTGAGTTTTGAGTGAAATCCAATCGCTAGAAATATGGAATACACCAACCACTCCAATTAGGAAAGAACTGTCGTTGAAATTGAATTGACCAATTTCTCACACCTGTTGAATTCGGATCGAGCCCAAAACTTGGGCAACATCATAATATGGTGGGAGGAGTCATTTGGTGAGTTTTGAGTGAAATCCAATCGCTAGAAGTATGGAATACACCAACCAATCCAATTAGGAACGAACTGCCGTTGAACTTGAATTGTCCAATTTCTCACACCTATTCATTTCGGATCGAGCCCAAAACTTGGGCAACATTATAATATTTTGGGAGGAGTCGTTTGGTGAGTTTTTAGTTAAATCCAATCGCTAGAAGTGTGGAGTACACCAACCACTCCAATTAGGAACGAACTGTCGTTGAAATTGAATTGACCAATTTCTCACACCTATTGAGTTCGGATCGAGCCCAAAACTTGGGCAACTTCATAATATGGTGGGAGGAGTCATTTGGTGAGTTTTGAGTGAAATCCAATCGCTAGAAGTATGGAATACACCAACCACTCCAATTAGGAACGAACTGCCGTTGAACTTGAATTGTCCAACTTGGAACACCTATTGATTTCGAATCGAGCCCAAAACTTGGGCAACATCATTATATGGTGGGAGGAGTCATTTGGTGAGTTTTGAGTGAAATCCGATCGCTAGAAGTATGGAATACACCCAACCACTACAATTAGGAACGAACTGCTGTTGAACTTGAATTGTCCAATTTCTCACACCTATTGATTTCGGATCGAGCCCAAAACTTGGGCAACATCATAATATGGTGGGAGGAGTCAGTTGGTGAGTTTTGAGTGAAATCCAATCGCTAGAAGTATGGAATACACCAACCACTCGAATTAGGAACGAACTGCCGTTGAACATAAATTGTCCAATTTTTCACACCTATTGATTTCGGATTGAGCCCAAAACGTGGGCAACATCATAATATGGTGGGAGGAGTCATTTGGTGAGTTTTGAGTGAAATCCAATCGCTAGAAGTATGGAATACACCAACCACTCCAATTAGGAACGAACTGCCGTTGAACTTGAATTGTCCAACTTGGAACACCTATTGATTTCGGATCGAGCCCAAAAGTTGGGCAACATCATTATATGGTGGGAGGAGTCATTTGGTGAGTTTTGAGTGAAATCCAATCTTTAGAAGTATGGAATACACCAACCACTCCAATTAGGAACGAACTGCCGTTGAACTTGAATTGTCCAATTCCTCACACCTATTGATTTCGGATCGAGCCCCAAACTTGGGCAACATCATAATATGGTGGGAGGAGTCATTTGGTGAGTTTTGATTGAAATCCAATCGCTAGAAGTATGGAATACACCAACCACTCCAATTAGGAACGAACTACCGTAGACCTTGAATTGTCCAATTTCTCACACCTATTCAATTCGGATCGAGCCCAAAACTTGGGCAACATTATAATATGGTGGGAGGAGTCGTTTGGTGAGTTTTGTGTTAAATCCAATCGCTAGATGTGTGGAATACACCAACCACTCCAATTAGGAACGAACTGTCGTTGAAATTGAATTGACCAATTTCTGACACCTATTGAGTTCGGATCGAGCCCAAAACTTGGGCAACTTCATAATATGGTGGGAGTAGTCATTTGGTGAGTTTTGAGTGAAATCCAATCGCTAGAAGTATGGAATACACCAACCACTACAATTAGGAACGAACTGCCGTTGAACTTGAATTGCCCAATTTCTCACACCTATTGATTTCGGATCGAGCCCAAAACTTGTGCAACATCATAATAAGGTGGGAGGAGTCAATTGGTGTGTTTTGAGTGAAATCCAATCGCTAGAAGTATGGAATACACCAACCACTACAATTAGGAACGAACTGCCGTTGAACTTGAATTGCCCAATTTCTCACACCTATTGAGTTCGGATCGAGCCCAAAACTTGGGCAACATCATAATATGGTGTGGGGAGTCATTTGGGGAGTTTTCAGTAAAATCCAATCGCTAGAAGTATGGAATACACCAACCACTCCATTTAGGAACGAACTGCCGTTGAACTTGAATTGTCCAATTTGGAACACCTATTGATTTCGGATCGAGCCCAAAACTTGGGCAACATCATAATATGGTGGGAGGAGTCATTTGGTGAGTTTTGAGTGAAATCCAATCGCTAGAAGTATGGAATACACCAACCACTACAGTTAGGAACGAACTGCCGTTATACTTGAGATTTCCGATTTGGAACACCTATTGATTTCGGATCGAGCCCAAAACTTGGGCAACATCATAATATGGTGGGAGGAGTCATTTGGTGAGATTTGAGTGAAATCCAATCGCTAGAAGTATGGAATACACCAACCACTCCAGTTAGGAACGAACTGCCGTTATACTTGAATTTTCCAATTTGGAACACCTATTTATTTCGGATCGAGCCCAAAACTTGGGCAACATCATAATATGATGGGAGGAGTCATTTGGTGAGTTTTGAGTGAAATCCAATCGCTAGAAGTATGGAATACACCAACAACTCCAATTAGGAACGAACTGTCGTTGAAATTGAATTGACCAATTTCACACCTGTTGATTTTGGATCGAGCCCAAAACTTGGGCAACATCATAATATGGTGGGAGGAGTCATTTGGTGAGTTTTGAGTGAAATCCAATCGCTAGAAGTATGGAATACACCAACCACTCCAATTAGGAACGAACTGTCATTGAACTTGAATTGTCCAATTTCTCACACCTATTGATTTCGAATGGAGCCCCAAACTTGGGCACCATCATAATATGGTGGGAGGAGTCATTTGGTGAGTTTTGAGTGAAATCCAATTGCTAGAAGTATGGAATACACCAACCACTCCAATTAGGAACGAACTGCCGTTGAACTTAAATTATCCAATTTCTCACACCTATTGATTTCGGATCGAGCCCAAAACTTGGGCAACATCATAATATGGTGGGAGGAGTCATTTGGTGACTTTGAGTGAAATCCAATCGCTAGAAGTATGGAATACCCCAACCACTCCAATTAGGAACGAACTGCCGTTGAACTTGAATTGTCCAATTTGGAAGACCTATTGATTTCGGATCGAGCCCAAAACTTGGGCAACATCATAATATGGTGGGAGGAGTCATTTGGTGAGTTTTGAGTGAAATCCAATCGCTAGAAGTATGGAATACACCAACCACTCCAATTAGGAACGAACTGCCGTTGAACTTGAATTATCCAATTTCTCACACCTATTGATTTCGGATCGAGCCCAAAACTTGGGCAACATTATAATATGGTGGGAGGAGTCATTTGGTGAGTTTTGAGTGAAATCCAATCGCTAGAAATATGGAATACACCAACCACTCCAATTAGGAAAGAACTGTCGTTGAAATTGAATTGACCAATTTCTCACACCTGTTGAATTCGGATCGAGCCCAAAACTTGGGCAACATCATAATATGGTGGGAGGAGTCATTTGGTGAGTTTTGAGTGAAATCCAATCGCTAGAAGTATGGAATACACCAACCAATCCAATTAGGAACGAACTGCCGTTGAACTTGAATTGTCCAATTTCTCACACCTTTTCATTTCGGATCGAGCCCAAAACTTGGGCAACATTATAATATTTTGGGAGGAGTCGTTTGGTGAGTTTTGAGTTAAATCCAATCGCTAGAAGTGTGGAGTACACCAACCACTCCAATTAGGAACGAACTGTCGTTGAAATTGAATTGACCAATTTCTCACACCTATTGAGTTCGGATCGAGCCCAAAACTTGGGCAACTTCATAATATGGTGGGAGGAGTCATTTGGTGAGTTTTGAGTGAAATCCAATCGCTAGAAGTATGGAATACACCAACCACTCCAATTAGGAACGAACTGCCGTTGAACTTGAATTGTCCAACTTGGAACACCTATTGATTTCGAATCGAGCCCAAAACTTGGGCAACATCATTATATGGTGGGAGGAGTCATTTGGTGAGTTTTGAGTGAAATCCGATCGCTAGAAGTATGGAATACACCCAACCACTACAATTAGGAACGAACTGCTGTTGAACTTGAATTGTCCAATTTCTCACACCTATTGATTTCGGATCGAGCCCAAAACTTGGGCAACATCATAATATGGTGGGAGGAGTCAGTTGGTGAGTTTTGAGTGAAATCCAATCGCTAGAAGTATGGAATACACCAACCACTCGAATTAGGAACGAACTGCCGTTGAACATAAATTGTCCAATTTTTCACACCTATTGATTTCGGATCGAGCCCAAAACGTGGGCAACATCATAATATGGTGGGAGGAGTCATTTGGTGAGTTTTGAGTGAAATCCAATCGCTAGAAGTATGGAATACACCAACCACTCCAATTAGGAACGAACTGCCGTTGAACTTGAATTGTCCAACTTGGAACACCTATTGATTTCGGATCGAGCCCAAAAGTTGGGCAACATCATTATATGGTGGGAGGAGTCATTTGGTGAGTTTTGAGTGAAATCCAATCTTTAGAAGTATGGAATACACCAACCACTCCAATTAGGAACGAACTGCCGTTGAACTTGAATTGTCCAATTCCTCACACCTATTGATTTCGGATCGAGCCCCAAACTTGGGCAACATCATAATATGGTGGGAGGAGTCATTTGGTGAGTTTTGATTGAAATCCAATCGCTAGAAGTATGGAATACACCAACCACTCCAATTAGGAACGAACTACCGTAGACCTTGAATTGTCCAATTTCTCACACCTATTCAATTCGGAACGAGCCCAAAACTTGGGCAACATTATAATATGGTGGGAGGAGTCGTTTGGTGAGTTTTGTGTTAAATCCAATCGCTAGATGTGTGGAATACACCAACCACTCCAATTAGGAACGAACTGTCGTTGAAATTGAATTGACCAATTTCTGACACCTATTGAGTTCGGATCGAGCCCAAAACTTGGGCAACTTCATAATATGGTGGGAGGAGTCTTTTGGTGAGTTTTGAGTGAAATCCAATCTCTAGAAGTATGGAATACACCAACCACTCCAGTTAGGAACAAACTGCCGTTGTACTTGAATTGTCCAATTTGAAACACCTATTGATTTCGGATCGAGCCCAAAACTTGGACAACATCATAATATAGTGGGAGGAGGCATTTGGTGAGTTTTGAGTGAAATCCAATCGCTAGAAGTTTGGAATACACCAACCACTCCAATTAGGAACGAACTGCCGTTGAACTTGAATTGTCCAACTTGGAACACCTATTGATTTCGGATCGAGCCCAAAACTTGGGCAACATCATTATATGGTGGGAGGAGTCATTTGGTGAGTTTTGAGTGAAATCCAATCTTTAGAAGTATGGAATACACCAACCACTCCAATTAGGAACGAACTGCCGTTGAACTTGAATTGTCCAATTTCTCACACCTATTGATTTCGGATCGAGACCCAAACTTGGGCAACATCATAATATGGTGGGAGGAGTCATTTGGTGAGTTTTCAGAGAAATCCAATCGCTAGAAGTGTGGAATACACCAACCACTCCAATTAGGAACGAACTGTCGTTGAAATTGAATTGACCAATTTCTTACACCTATTGATTTCGGATCGAGTCCAAAACTTGGGCAACATCGTAATATGGTGGGAGGAGTCATTTGGTGAGTCTTGAGTGAAATCCAATCTCTAGAAGTATGGAATACACCAACCACTTCAGTTAGGAACTCACTGCCGTTGTACTTGAATTGTCCAATTTGGAACACCTATTGATTTCGGATCGAGCCCAAATCTTGGGGAAGATCATAATGTGGTGGGAGGAGTCATTCGGTGAGTTTTGAGTGAAATCCGATCGCTAGAAGTATGGAATACACCAACCACTCCAATTAGGAACGAACTGCCGTTGAACTTGAATTGTCCAATTTCTCACAACTATTGATTTCGGATCGAGCCCAAAACTTGGGCAACATCATAACATGGTGGGAAGAGTCATTTGGTGAGTTTTGAGTGAAATCCAATCGCTAGAATTATGGAATACACCAACCACTCCAATTAGGAACGAACTGCCGTTGAACTTGAATTGTCCAATTTCTCACACCTATTGATTTCGGATCGAGCCCGAAACTTGGGCAACATCATATTATGGTGGGAGGAGTCATTTGGTGAGTTTTGAGTGAAATCCAATCGCTAGAAGTATGGAATACACCAACCACTCCAATTAGGAAAGAACTGTCGTTGAAATTAAATTGACCAATTTCTCACACCTATTGATTTCGGATCGAGCCCAAAACTTGGGCAACATCATAATATGGTCGGAGTCATTTGGTGAGTTTTGAGTGAAATCCAACCGCTAGAAGTATGGAATACACCGACCACTCCAATTAGGAACGAACTGCCGTTGAACTTGAATTGTCCAACTTGGAACACCTATTGATTTCGGATCGAGCCCCAAACTTGGGCAACATCATAATATGGTGGGAGGAGTCATTTGGTGAGTTTTGAGTGAAATCCAATCGCAAGAAGTAAGGAATACACCAACCACTACAATTAGGAACGAACTGCCGTTGAACTCTAATTGTCAAATTTGGAAGACCTATTGATTTCGGATCGAGTCCAAAACTTCGGCAACATCATATTATGGTGGGAGGAGTCATTTGGTGACTTTTGAGTGAAATCCAATCGCTAGAAGTATGGAATACACCAACCACTCCAATTAGGAACGAACTGCCGTTGAACTTGAATTGTCCAATTTCTCACACCTATTGATTTCTGATCGAGCCCAAAACTTGGGCAACATCATAATATGGTGGGAGGAGTCATTTGGTGAGTTTTGAGTGAAATCCAATCGCTAGAAGTATGGAATACACCAACCACTCCAATTAGGAACGAACTGCCGTTGAACTTGAATTGTCCAATTTCTCACACCTATTGATTTCGGATCGAACCCAAAACTTGGGCAACATGATAATATGGCGGGAGGAGTTATTTGGTGAGTTTTGAGTGAAGTCCAATCGCTAGAAGTATGGAATACACCAACCACTCCAATTAGGAAAGAACTGCCGTTGAAATTAAATTGACCAATTTCTCACACCTATTGAATTCGGATCGAGCCCAAAACTTGGGCAACATCATAATATGGTGGGAGGAGTCATGTGCTGAGTTTTGAGTGAAATCCAATCTCTAGAAGTATGGAATACACCAACCACTTCAGTTAGGAACTCACTGCCGTTGTACTTGAATTGTCCAATTTCTCACACGTATTGATTTCTGATCGAGCCCAAAACTTGGGCAACATCATAATATGGTGGGAGGAGTCATTTGGTGAGTTTTGAGTGAAATCCAATCGCTAGAAGTATGGAATACATCAACCACTCCAATTAGGAACGAACTGCCGTTGAACTTGAATTGTCCAAATTGGAACACCAATTGATTTCGGATCAAGCCCAAAAGTTGGGCAACATCATATTATGGTGGGAGAAGTAATTTGGTGAGTTTTGAGTGAAATCCAATCGCTAGAAGTGTGGAATACACCAACCACTCCAATTAGGAACGAACTGCCGTTGAACTTAAATTGTCCAATTTCTCACACCTATTGATTTCGGATCGAGGCCAAAACTTGGGCAACATCATAATATGGTGGGAGGAGTCATTTGGTGAGTTTTGAGTGAAATCCAATCACTAGAAGTATGGAATACACCAACCACTCCAATTAGGAACGAACTGCCGTTGAACTTGAATTGTCCAATTTCTCACACCTATTGATTTCGGATCGAGCCCGAAACTTGGGCAACATCATAATATGGTGGGAGGAGTCATTTGGTGAGTTTTGAGTGAAATCCAATCGCTAGAAGTATGGAATACACCAACCACTCCAATGAGGAAGGAACTGCCGTTGAACTTGTATTGTCCAATTTGGAACACCTATTGATTTCGGATCGAGCCCAAAACTTGGGCAACATGATAATATGGTGGGAAAGGTCATTTGGTGAGTTTTGAGTGAAATCCAATAGCTAGAAGTATGGAATACACCAACCACTCCAATTAGGAACGAAGTGCCGTTGAACTTGAATTGTCCAATTTGGAACACCTATTGATTTCGGATCGAGTCCAAAACTTGGGCAACATCATAATATGGTGGGAGGAGTCATTTGGTGAGTTTTGAGTGAAATCCAATCGCTAGAAGTATGGAATAAACCAACCACTCCAATTACGAAAGAACTGCCGATGAAATTGAATTGTCCAATTTCTCACACGTATTGATTTCTGATCGAGCCCAAAACTTGGGCAACATCATAATATGGTGGGAGAAGTCATTTGGTGAGTTTTGAGTGAAATCCAATCGCTAGAAGTATGGAATACACCAACCACTCCAATTAGGAACGAACTGCCGTTGAACTTGAATTGTCCAAATTGGAACACCAATTGATTTCGGATCGAGCCCAAAAGTTGGGCAACACCATATTATGGTGGGAGAAGTCATTTGGTGAGTTTTGAGTGAAATCCAATCGCTAGAAGTATATAATACACCAACCACTCCAATTAGGAACGAACTGCCGTTGAACTTAAATTGTCCAATTTCTCACACCTATTGATTTCGGATCGAGCCCAAAACTTGGGAAACATCATAATATGGTGGGAGGAGTCATTTGGTGAGTTTTGAGTGAAATCCAATCGCTAGAAGTATATAATACACCAACCACTCCAATTAGGAAAGAACTGTCGTCGAAATTGGATTGACCAATTTCTCACACCTATTGATTTCGGATCGAGCCCAAAACTTGGGCAACATCATAATATGGTGGGAGGAGTCATTTGGTGAGTTTTGAGTGAAATCCAATCACTAGAAGTATGGAATACACCAACCACTCCAATTAGGAACGAACTGCCGTTGAACTTGAATTGTCCAATTTCTCACACCTATTGATTTCGGATCGAGCCCGAAACTTGGGCAACATCATAATATGGTGGGAGGAGTCATTTGGTGAGTTTTGAGTGAAATCCAATCGCTAGAAGTATGGAATACACCAACCACTCCAATGAGGAAGGAACTGCCGTTGAACTTGTATTGTCCAATTTGGAACACCTATTGATTTCGGATCGAGCCCAAAACTTGGGCAACATGATAATATGGTGGGAAAGGTCATTTGGTGAGTTTTGAGTGAAATCCAATAGCTAGAAGTATGGAATACACCAACCACTCCAATTAGGAACGAAGTGCCGTTGAACTTGAATTGTCCAATTTGGAACACCTATTGATTTCGGATCGAGTCCAAAACTTGGGCAACATCATAATATGGTGGGAGGAGTCATTTGGTGAGTTTTGAGTGAAATCCAATCGCTAGAAGTATGGAATAAACCAACCACTCCAATTACGAAAGAACTGCCGATGAAATTGAATTGTCCAATTTCTCACACGTATTGATTTCTGATCGAGCCCAAAACTTGGGCAACATCATAATATGGTGGGAGGAGTCATTTGGTGAGTTTTGAGTGAAATCCAATCGCTAGAAGTATGGAATACACCAACCACTCCAATTAGGAACGAACTGCCGTTGAACTTGAATTGTCCAAATTGGAACACCAATTGATTTCGGATCGAGCCCAAAAGTTGGGCAACACCATATTATGGTGGGAGAAGTCATTTGGTGAGTTTTGAGTGAAATCCAATCGCTAGAAGTATATAATACACCAACCACTCCAATTAGGAACGAACTGCCGTTGAACTTAAATTGTCCAATTTCTCACACCTATTGATTTCGGATCGAGCCCAAAACTTGGGAAACATCATAATATGGTGGGAGGAGTCATTTGGTGAGTTTTGAGTGAAATCCAATCGCTAGAAGTATATAATACACCAACCACTCCAATTAGGAAAGAACTGTCGTTGAAATTGGATTGACCAATTTCTCACACCTATTGAATTCGGATCGAGCCCAAAACTTGGGCAACATCATAATATGGTGGGAGGAGTCATTTGGTGAGTTTTGAGTGAAATCCAATCGCTAGAAGGATGGAATACACCAACCACTCCAATTAGGAACGAACTGCCGTTGAACTTGAATTGTCCAATTTGGAACACCTATTGATTTCGGATCGAGTCCAAAACTTGGGCAACATCATAATATGGTGGGAGGAGTCATTTGGTGAGTTTTGAGTGAAATCCAATCGCTAGAAGTATGGAATACACTAACTACTCCAATTGGGAACGAACTGCCGTTGAACTTGAATTGTCCAATTTGGAACACCTATTGATTTCGGATCGAGCCCAAAACTTGGGCAACATCATAATATGGTGGGAGGAGTCATTTGGTGAGTTTTGAGTGAAATCCAATCGCTAGAAGTACGGATTACACCAACCACTCAAATTACGAACGAACTGCCGATGAAATTGAATTGTCCAATTTCTCACACGTATTGATTTCTGATCGAGCCCAAAACTTGGGCAACATCATAATATGGTGGGAGGAGTCATTTGGTGAGTTTTGAGTGAAATCCAATCGCTAGAAGTATGGAATACACCAACCACTCCAATTAGGAACGAACTGCCGTTGAACTTGAATTGTCCAATTTCTCACACCTATTGATTTCGGATCGAGCCCAAAAGTTGGGCAACATCATATTATGGTGGGAGAAGTCATTTGGTGAGTTTTGAGTGAAATCCAATCGCTAGAAGTATGGAATACACCAACCACTCCAATTAGGAACGAACTGCCGTTGAACTTAAATTGTCCAATTTCTCACACCTATTGATTTCGGATCGAGCCTAAAACTTGGGCAACATCATAATATGGTGGGAGGAGTCATTTGGTGAGTTTTGAGGGAAATCCAATAGCTAGAAGTATGGAATACACCAACCACTCCCATTAGGAACGAACATCCGTTGAACTTGAATTGTCCAATTTCGAACACCAATTGATTTCGGATCGAGCCCAAAACTTGGGCAACATCATAATATGGTGGGAGGAGTCATTTGGTGAGATTTTAGTGAAATCCAATCGCTAGAAGTATGGAATACACCAACCACTCCAATTAGGAACGAACTGCCGTTGAAATTGAATTGTCCAATTTGGAACACCTATTGATTTCGGATTGAGCCCAAAACTTGGGCAACATCATAATATGATGGGAGGAGTCATTTGGTTAGTTTTGAGTGAAATCCAATCGCTAGGAGGATGGAATACACCAACCACTCCAATTAGGAACGAACTGCCGTTGAACTTGAATTGTCCAATTTGGAACACCTATTGATTTTGGATCGAGCCCAAAACTTGGGCAACATCATAATATTGTGGGAGGAGTCATTTGGTTAGATTTTAGTGAAATCCAATCTTTAGAAGTATGGAATACACCAACCACTCCAATTAGGAACGAACTGCCGTCGAAATTGAATTGTCCAATTTGGAACACCTATTGATTTCGGATCGAGCCCAAAACTTGGGCAACATCATAATATGGTGGGAGGATTCATTTGGTGAGTTTTGAGTGAAATCCAATAGCTAGAAGTATGGAATACACCAACCACTCCCATTAGGAACGAACTGCCGTTGAACTTGAATTGTCCAATTTCTAACACCTATTGATTTCAGATCGAACCCTAAACTTGTGCAACATCATAATATGGTGGGAGGAGTCATTTGGTGAGTTTTGAGTGAAATCTGATCGCTAGAAGTATGGAGGACACCAACCACTCCAATTAGGAACGAACTGCCGTTGAACTTGAATTGTCCAATTTGGAACACCTATTGATTTCGGATCGAGCCCAAAACTTGGGCAATGATCGGTTCATAATTGTATATTATTTCTTACCCTTCTAGCTTATGATTTGGTTATGTTTTTGAGTTAAACTTGTGCTTTTAATCCTTTTTGTGTTTATCTTTCAGTTAATTGAGCTTTAGGTAACAATGATGGCTTTGGAGAACATAATTCATGCAATTCAAGCATGTTAAGGCCTAATTTGGATGAATTGATGAAGAGCTTAAAGACAAATTCATTATGGCTACAGCCCCCTGCCAGTCCAGTTCCGTAGGTCATATTGCAAGCTTTGTTTCAGCAACCTACATAGCTCGGATGAGGACACATTCTTCATGAAAGTTGCTCCAATTGGTGTGTACTATAACATATCCAAAATTCAGCCCCATTGGATAAATCTGGAGTCCGTTACCTAGCAAACACAGAACCATGCTCAGGATGGATCTTATCAGCGCGGAAAATGAGTTAGCAATTTGTTTCGGCCTTAACTTCTTCCTCCGACCTTGGATTGGCCCAAATAACATATGGCTGGAAAGAAGACATTCTGAACTTCAATTTAGAGTGCTTAAAGTCCTAATTTGATTAAGAGAAGCCCAAGTTGTAAGCCCTTGAAGTTGCTGGTCATGCTGACCTCAGCATGTGCTGGTTGGATGCTTGGTCATGGTGAGCTAGGTATGAGCTATCATTTCTGGTTGGAAGCTTGGTCATGGTGACATGAAGATGAGCTAGGGCTGCTGGTGGGATCTATTGGTGAAGTGCATCAACCAATTCAAGATTTTCTAATACAAGTGCATCACCCAATTTAGATTTTCTAATACAAGTGCATCAACCATTTCAGATTTTATAAAACAAGTGTTGTATGCATTAGCCATACTTAATTCAGATTTTCAGCTTCCTTAGGCCTATATATAGTGAGGTTTCCCAAGCTTGTAAACACACCCCAAGGGGGGGAGCTCTCAAACACTTCTCTAGAGCTCCCTTCCCTTCTCTCCCTCAAATTCTCTTAGTTTCTCTTTCTAGTTTTCAATTGTTGTAATGAAATCTTTTGTGTTGAAATTTTCCTTAAGTTTTTCTTAGTTCCACTTTACTTTTCATTATGTAAATTCTTTCTTAAGTATTCAAGTTTAATTAGTTTCCAAGTTTCAATTATGGTTTTTGTTCTTATTCATTATGCTTATAAGTTAATATGCTAGTTTGAATGATTGATCACCATTTAGGCTTGCGTGTTAGCTATCTTGGTTTGAATTAAGAGTATACACCATGCTTTAATTCGAATTGAACTATGAATAGGAAGAGTATGTATGGACATTCGACAACAGGGATTAGATACATGCTTGGTTGTTTAAAATGTTCTTCTATGCTTAATGGGTTCCTAATGCTTAATTTTAGGTTAGACAACAAATGATCAAATTAGGGAATTAGGAACACAAGGTTATGACCACACACCATGGCTTAATCATACTTTAGCTAGAATCAATCCATTAATCTAAATTGAACTTGGGAACTTATTTGCTTGAGTTACTTATTTCTTTCTTCCTTGTTTTATGTTCTTTGTTTTTGTTTCTATTTTGTGTAGGGAAACTAAATTGGATCATTCAATCACCAATCCCTGTGGAATCGACCTCGCACTTACATATGCTAAACTACCAACGGCTCGTGCACTTGCGAGTATCACAAGTTGAGGATGCAACTGAATCCATTTTGGTGCAGCTGTATCTACACAACAAGTTTTTGGCGCCGTTGCCGGGGATCGGTAACATTGTTTGATTCTATTTGGCTTTCCTACTTTAGTTTTTTTTTCTTAACTGGACAATTTCAAGTTTTAAAGTTAATGACGTTAGTGGACAAGTTGTGTTTGTAGTCCAACAGAAAAGGACAATTGCCCAACAAGCAAGAGAACTGGGTTTAAGTCCCAGCTTACACAACCCATTGGTGCTTGTTGCTTTGAAGCATGGAATTGGATGTGTGTTGATTTTTCCTTTTCATTTTTAGTTTTTTTTTATATTTCGTAATCCTTTAATTCTGTTTCAAGTTTTTTGTGTTCGTTTTAGCAATTTATGATAGCTTAATAAAAATGGAGAGAGATGGCAACCTCAATCATAAGAATGGGGAGTGTGGAGCAGTGGGAGAAGTCGCGACCTCCAAATGCATCCATGCTCGACCTAATCGCTTCAAGGGGGAGTATTCCAATCTTTTCTCTTTAGTTGTTTTGTTATTATTTTAGTAATTTTAATTTTCTATTTCTTTTATTAAAAAAAAATTAAAAAGATTTTTTATATTAGCTGACTCGTGGTAACTCCAGTGAGCGTCTCCGTCAATACAGTGTCTAGGAGTTCTTTAGGCGACACCTTCGGTGTTTAAGAAGTTTGGGTTTTAAGTGGGACCTTTGTGACCCCTCCAACCTTCCCGGATCCCCTGGCTGTGTTTTCTGAGGCCCTTAACTGGTCATCCATGAGTTGCTTGTATATTTGTGTGTTTTATAAAAAACAAAAAAACAAAAAAAAAAAAAAAATTTAAAAAAATTGAAATTTGAGTTTTTATTTTTTTTATCCTTGTAAATTGAAATTTGGAACTTCTTTTATTTTATTTTTTTTATTTTTCTTTGTGTGGTCAGTTAGTTGTAAATAATAATAAATTTAAAAAAAAAATCAATTTGGAACTTCTTTGTTTTCTTTTTTTTGTTTTGTTAAGTTAGTTTATGTATTTATTTACGTGGTGTGGTTAGTTAGTTTATTTCTGAGTGTTAAAAACATATTATTTTTATTTCACTCAAACACTGCATTACAAACAAAGAAAAAAAAAAAGAAGTAAAAATTTTAAAACAAAAAACAAAAAAAAAAAAAAACAAAAAAAAAAAAAAAAAGAACATTCAAATAAATTAAAAATAAAAACAACTTCTTCTTCTTCTTCTTCGTCTTCATCTTCATCTTCATGGCATGCCTCTATTATCTCTTACTTGCAGAATCTGCAGCAGCTCCACATGGTCCTCATTTTTTCTCTGCAGTGCTTCCACGTGCTGATTGGCACAGTAGAGCCGCTTCTGCAAGTCCGCCACCATAGCCTTCAAGGAAGTTATTTCCTCGCTCATCGCGGCACACTCCCGTGTTCTCGCCAGCAATCGCATACCCAAATTGGTAGCCGAGACCGCATGGAGAACAGTTAAATTATTGGACTCCTCCACCGCTGCTTTGTCAGACCTCTGTGCCACATGCAGATGATCTGTCGGTGTGAGCTTGCAGCCAATCATGCCTCTAAGCAGCGCTGCTCTGTTCGGCATTGCCTCAGAAAAGTTCGGTATTACCTCAGCAAAGTTTGAGGCCGTACCGTGATGATATGTGGAGTTTGGGAAGACATGGTTTTGAGGAGCCCTTATCTGCGCATTCGGTGGTGCAAGGGACAGTTCAAGGCTAAGATCATCAAGGTGAGTGCATGAGGATGCCATTGTTTTGTTTTTGGATTTTTTGATGTTTTTCTCTGAATTTGCAGGAAGAAATGCGGGGTACTCTTCTACTTCACCGAGATGAGTTTAAATAGACTTATACAGACGAGGGAGCCGAAAGCACTTCGGATCTCGAGGGTGCTATCCTGTGCTCTTTTCTCTCGGATCCCTTCATTTCTGGCGCAAATTGCGAGCACGTTTTTTTTTAAAAGGGAGCATGTCTACACTTTCACTTACTTTTGCCTCCCTGTTTTCTGATGTTTGTGTTTTTGCTTTTTCAGTTTTTATTTTATTTTCAATTATTTTCTTCTTGTTTGACAGGTTTCTTAATAATGTAGTTGGAAGAAGAGACAAAATTAAAGATGCGTCTTGGACACCTGGTGCAAGAATCCCAACTCTTGTTTTAAATTCTTGTTTGAATTGCGTGTTTATTTCAGTTTATTTATTTATTTATTTATTTTGTTTTTTTTATTTAATTAGGTAGTATAATTTAAAACTCATAGGATATTCTTTGAAGGAGCTAAATTTTTGGTAACTCCAGTGAGCAACCGCAGTCTATACAGTGTCTAGGAGTTCTTTAAGGCGACACCTTTGGTGTCTAAGAAGTTAGGGTTTTAAGCGGGACCATTGTGACCCCTCCAACCTTCCCGGAACCCCTGGCTGTGTTTTCTGAGGCCCTTAACTGGTTATCCTTAAGTTTTTCTCTTAAAAGAAGAAGCAGTTATTTGTGTATTTACTTAACTAAAAAAAAAAATTAAAAAAAAAAAAAAAATCTTGTTTGGGTCTTCGTGTTTTTGTTTGATTGTCGTTCTTTAAATTTAGGGTCAATCGTTTCTTTGAGATAGCTAACGTTTTTATTTCCCAATTAAAGAAAAAAAAAAACACACATACACTTTAAAATTAAATAAAAACTGAAATCATTTCTTCTTGGCCTTCGGTGTCTCGACCATAGGAGCTTTGAGTTTGGCCCTCTGGCTGTCCTCTTCCGGGGCTTCACGCACAGCCTCTTGGGGCTCATCACTTGAGCTCCCAAAGATCGCAATCTTAGCTTGAGCGTAACTACTCTCGCGATCTGCTTGCTTGCGTTTACCCGGTCGGTCTAGGTCCTCCAGTTGCTTTCTCATGTCGCGAGAGTACAACTCTACCATCTTTGATAGATTTTTATTCTCGTCTCGCAATACTTCTAGCTGGTGTCGATTCACCTCCACAATCCTTGACCTCTCCCTTTTCAAGCTTTTTATAGCACTCTGACAGTCTTCAACCAAACTTCGCTCCGCCGCCAACTGAGCTTTAAGCACCTCTACCTCATGGGACTTCGCAAGTAGGCGATGACCCAAACTTGCGACACATGCTGTACTCTGCACGCTCAGTGCCAGGGCATCACTCGTGACCCGGTTGTCATCCCTTGTCCCGAACACACGTATATCTTTGGGAGTCACTAAATTTCTGCAAACTCCAATGGCAACATCGTTGTCCAGGAGTATTGAGTCATTGACAGTCACAGGCCCCCGTGCGGAGGCAAAGTAGGGCATCCATACTGGTGCTACTGCTTGGCCTCGTGTCTGAGTCGGTGGAGCTAGGTTGAGATCTAACGAAAATGGGTAGGAAGAGGCCATTTGATTTCTCACTTTTTTCTTCTTTTCTCTTTTTTGTTTCTGAGTTTGTGGTTTTGTTTTTATCCCCTTCTTTTTCCTTCTTATAGATATAGTCTTTGACAAACCCTAGCCATTGCAGCGTCTAAGCATTTCTGAATCTCCAGCATTCATCGAGTCCCACAACCTTCTCGCTTTCCAACCGTACCCAACACATTTATCTCGACGTGACCTTTCTGAACGGACGCGTTCAGTAAAGTCATCACGACTTTGTATGGCCCCGTAATTTCTGCTTGTGGAGTCTGCGGCGCCTCTATGCGTCGACACGTGGCTCCTGCTTTCTGCCCGTGACTATCCATGAGACGACATTAGGGACCACGTGCTTTCTTTTCAGAAATCCCACTTTGCGCTCATAATTCACGTTTTATCTTCTTTTTAAAATAATAATAATAATAATAATAAAATGTGTGGGCTTCAGAATTCATTTTGGGTCGGTTTTTCACCTTGTTTGGGTTTCAAGGTGGGTTAATTTCATTGTGGGCTTTGGGCTTCAAATTTTTTTGGGTTTCAGAATTGTGTGATTAGGGTTTACTGTTTCATGTTTTGTTTGTTTGTTTGTTTGTTTTGAAATTTTTATTTTTGTAATTATTTTATTTGTGTATTTTAATTCTTGTGTGTTTTGTGATTTATATTTACTTTAGTACCTTTCATTTCTTGCTATGACATTGCTTGTTCCTAATTTTTAAACATTGAGGACAATGTTCATTTCTAGGTTTGGGGGTATTGGAGTTTAGCATGTAAATTTGATTTTTTTCCTTAATTTAATTTAATTTTTTTACTTGTTTTTATTTTTATTTTATTTTGTTTGAGTCTTGCTTTTATTTTTATTTTGATTTTATTCACTTTCCGAACACATTTGATGAGATTGTGATAAATGTTTGCATGACTTAAATGAAAATTGGATTTCATTTTATTTTAGTGTTTTTTTTCTTTATTAAAAAAAAAAAAAAAATTTAAAAAAAATAATTTTAATTTGGCATTGTTGTAACATGATATGCTTGAAACCTTCTTTAAACTTGCCATTTGTTTCATAATTTTCCAATTAAAGGATTTGCATGATCTAAAGAATTGTATGAAGCATAAATTAGACTTATATAACCAACCATATAAAGTGAGCTTTTGAGCCTTGTACTTCAATTCATGAGTGTTATATACATACTCTTATTTTCTTGTCATCAAAGTTGTTGTTTGATCTCATTATTCATTGATTTGGTTGAACACTTAAAAGTCATTCATTCTTATGCAATTTGATTTCATGACATTTAAGAAGTGATATTAAGGCCCTCTTTGGATCGTTTGTGCCTTTCAAGCTAACCTTATGCATGCTTAAGCATGATTTTCCATTGTTAACCATTTTGAGCCTACATGTAAACCTTTTCTTTCATTTACCAATTTTATTTCCTCGCCTTAGCCCGAAAAACAAATATTTACCTTTCTAAGGAACTCATGAGCTTTAATTGGGATGTGTTTTTCATACTAAGTTTGGGAATGGGTGTTACATTTCGAAGAAAAAAAAAATCACACAATTGGTGAAAGAAAAGAGAAAATTTAAGTGATGGTTGATTGAAATTTCATTTTTGAGCCTTCAAAATAAATTGGTGTTTGTTCAATTAAAGGAAAGGAGTATCAATCAATGTAAATGAAGGTATAAGGAGTTTTGATCAGGTAAAAGAAAAAAATCTAATCGTGATGATTCGAAGTCTTGTAAACAATTATTTTATGCTCTTGCATTGCGAGTTCCTTGGACTTTGTATTATCCATATCCTTCATTTCTTACTCACCTTACACCCTTGGCCCCATTACAACCCATGTTAAAGACCTAAATTGATCTTAAATGTCATGTGGTTGAATTGCATTCATTTTTCTACTTTTAAGTGTTTGACATCCTTCTTGAGATCATATTAATGCAAGTTCTTCATATTTCTATTGCGAGTTAAGTCCCTTATGGTTTAACTCTATTCTCATGTTTATAACTGAGTGTGCATTATAGCCCTCTTCTGAGTGATTCATTTGTGAGAGGACAACTTTGGTGAGATTTGAAGTTGAACTTATGCTTTGTATGATTTTTGAAATTGTGTGAAAACTAAGATTGGGGAATTTGTTGCATTTGGCTATCACACTACTACACTTTGAGCATATTGTGTTTAGAACTTTGCCGCTTTGTAAATAATGTCTAAAAATTGAGCTTTTATTGTTAAAACGTTTAAGTCATGTGCATGAGTCATTTATCTTCAGAAAATGTTCGGAAAAATTGTTTTAAGTTCTTTGTGTTTTTGTGTTTGTTTTTGTTTTTGGTTTTGCTTAAGGACTAACAATCTTTAAGTTTTCTAATTACTTTGTTTTACAGAGTCAGTAAAACGTTTGTGGGTATCGTATCTGTTAAACCCTCAGGAGACACAACTCCTCCTACTAGGGATGCCTAGAGGTTTAAAGGCTTGTTGCATATGCTAAATGCAATCGAGTTACCTACGAAAGTGGTTTAGTTAACTTCTAGTTTTGTTTTTAACTTTGTTTTGTGTTGTTTTGCTCGAGGACTAGCAAAATCTAGGTTTGGGGGTATTTGATCGGTTCATAATTGTATATTATTTCTTACCCTTCTAGCTTATGATTTGGTTATGTTTTTGAGTTAAACTTGTGCTTTTAATCCTTTTTGTGTTTATCTTTCAGTTAATTGAGCTTTAGGTAACAATGATGGCTTTGGAGAACATAATTCATGCAATTCAAGCATGTTAAGGCCTAATTTGGATGAATTGATGAAGAGCTTAAAGACAAATTCATTATGGCTACAGCCCCCTGCCAGTCCAGTTCCGTAGGTCATATTGCAAGCTTTGTTTTAGCAACCTACATAGCTCGGATGAGGCCACATTCTTCATGAAAGTTGCTCCAATTGGTGTGTACTATAACATATCCAAAATTCAGCCCCATTGGATAAATCTGGAGTCCGTTACCTAGCAAACACAGAACCATGCTCAGGATGGATCTTATCAGCGCGGAAAATGAGTTAGCAATTTGTTTCGGCCTTAACTTCTTCCTCCGACCTTGGATTGGCCCAAATAACATATGGCTGGAAAGAAGACATTCTGAACTTCAATTTCGAGTGCTTAAAGTCCTAATTTGATTAAGAGAAGCCCAAGTTGTAAGCCCTTGAAGTTGCTGGTCATGCTGACCTCAGCATGTGCTGGTTGGATGCTTGGTCATGGTGAGCTAGGTATGAGCTATCATTTCTGGTTGGAAGCTTGGTCATGGTGACATGAAGATGAGCTAGGGCTGCTGGTGGGATCTATTGGTGAAGTGCATCAACCAATTCAAGATTTTCTAATACAAGTGCATCACCCAATTTAGATTTTCTAATACAAGTGCATCAACCATTTCAGATTTTATAAAACAAGTGTTGTATGCATTAGCCATACTTAATTCAGATTTTCAGCTTCCTTAGGCCTATATATAGTGAGGTTTCCCAAGCTTGTAAACACACCCCAAGGGGGGGAGCTCTCAAACACTTCTCTAGAGCTCCCTTCCCTTCTCTCCCTCAAATTCTCTTAGTTTCTCTTTCTAGTTTTCAATTGTTGTAATGAAATCTTTTGTGTTGAAATTTTCCTTAAGTTTTTCTTAGTTCCACTTTACTTTTCATTATGTAAATTCTTTCTTAAGTATTCAAGTTTAATTAGTTTCCAAGTTTCAATTATGGTTTTTGTTCTTATTCATTATGCTTATAAGTTAATATGCTAGTTTGAATGATTGATCACCATTTAGGCTTGCGTGTTAGCTATCTTGGTTTGAATTAAGAGTATACACCATGCTTTAATTCGAATTGAACTATGAATAGGAAGAGTATGTATGGACATTCGACAACAGGGATTAGATACATGCTTGGTTGTTTAAAATGTTCTTCTATGCTTAATGGGTTCCTAATGCTTAATTTTAGGTTAGACAACAAATGATCAAATTAGGGAATTAGGAACACAAGGTTATGACCACACACCATGGCTTAATCATACTTTAGCTAGAATCAATCCATTAATCTAAATTGAACTTGGGAACTTATTTGCTTGAGTTACTTATTTCTTTCTTCCTTGTTTTATGTTCTTTGTTTTTGTTTCTATTTTGTGTAGGGAAACTAAATTGGATCATTCAATCACCAATCCCTGTGGAATCGACCTCGCACTTACATATGCTAAACTACCAACGGCTCGTGCACTTGCGAGTATCACAAGTTGAGGATGCAACTGAATCCATTTTGGTGCAGCTGTATCTACACAACAGGCAACATCATAATTTTGTGTTAGGAGTCATTTGGTAAGTTTTCAGTGAAATCCAATCGCTAGAAGTATGGAATACACCAACCACTCCAATTAGGAACGAACTGCCGTTGAACTTGAATTGTCCAATTTCTCACACCTATTTATTTCGGATCGAGCCCAAAACTTGGGCAACATCATAACATGGTGGGAGGAGTCATTTGGTGAGTTTTGAGTGAAATCCAATCGCTAGAAGTATGGAATACACCAACCACTCCAATTAGGAACGAACTGCCGTTGAACTTGAATTGTCCAATTTGGAACACCTATTGATTTTGGCTCGAGCCCCAAACTTGGGCAACATCGTAATATGGTGGGAGGAGTCATTTGGTGAGTTTTGAGTGAAATCCAATCGCTAGAAGTATGGAATACACCAACCACTCCAATTAGGAACGAACTGCGGTTGAACTTGAATTGTCGAATTTCTCATACCTATTGATTTCGGATCGATCCCCAAACTTGGGCAACATCATAATATGGTGGGAGGAGTCATTTGGTGAGTTTTCAGTGAAATCCAATCGCTAGAAGTATGGAATACACCAACCACTCCAATTAGGAACGAACTGCGGTTGAACTTGAATTGTCCAATTTCTCACACCTATTGATTTCGGATCGATCCCCAAACTTGGGCAACATCATAATATGGTGGGAGGAGTCATTTGGTGAGTTTTGAGTGAAATCCAATCGCTAGAAGTATGGAATACACCAACCACTCCAATTAGGAACGAACTGCGGTTGAACTTGAATTGTCCAATTTCTCACACCTATTGATTTCGGATCGATCCCCAAACTTGGGCAACATCATAATATGGTGGGAGGAGTCATTTGGTGAATTTTCAGTGAAATCCAATCGCTAGAAGTATGGAATACACCAACCACTCCAATTAGGAACGAACTGCGGTTGAACTTGAATTGTCCAATTTCTCACACCTATTGATTTCGGATCGATCCCCAAACTTGGGCAACATCATAATATGGTGGGAGGAGTCATTTGGTGAGTTTTGAGTGAAATCCAATCGCTAGAAGTATGGAATACACCAACCACTCCAATTAGGAACGAACTGCCGTTGAACTTGAATTGTCCAATTTCTCACACATACTAATTTCGGATCGAGCCCCAAACTTGGGCAACATCATAATATGGTGGGAGGAGTCATTTGGTGAGTTTTGAGTGAAATCTAATCGCTAGAAGTATGGAATACACCAACCACTCCCATTAGGAACGAACTGCCGTTGAACTTGAATTGTCCAATTTCTAACACCTATTGATTTCGGATCGAACCCCAAACTTGTGCAACAACGTAATATGGTGGGAGGAGTCATTTGGTGAGTTTTGAGAGAAATCCAATCGCTAGAAGTGTGGAATACACCGACCACTCAAATTAGGAACGAACTACCGTTGAACTTCAATTGTCCAATTTCTCACACCTATTGATTTTGGATCGAGCCCAAATCTTGGGCAACATCAAAATATGGTGGGAGTAGTCATTTGGTTAGTTTTGAGTGAAATCCAATCGCTAGAAGTATGGAATACACCAACCACTCCAATTAGGAACGAACTGCCGTTGAACTTGAATTGTCCAATTTCTCACACCTATTGATTTCGGATCGAGCCCCCAACTTGGGCAATGTCATAATATGGTGTTAGGAGTCATTTGGTGAGTTTTGAGTGAAATCTAATCGCTAGAAGTATGGAATACACCAACCACTCCCATTAGGAACGAACTGCCGTTGAACTTGAATTGTCCAATTTCTAACACCTATTGATTTCGGATCGAACCCCAAACTTGTGCAACAACGTAATATGGTGGGAGGAGTCATTTGGTGAGTTTTGAGAGAAATCCAATCGCTAGAAGTGTGGAATACACCAACCACTCAAATTAGGAACGAACTACCGTTGAACTTCAATTGTCCAATTTCTCACACCTATTGATTTCGGATCGAGCCCAAAACTTGGGCAACATCATAATATGGTGGGAGGAGTCACTTCGTGAGTTTTGAGTGAAATCCAATCGCTAGAAGTATGGAATACACCAACCACTCCAATTAGGAACGAACTGTCGCTGAACTTGAATTGTCCAATTTGGAACACCTATGGATTTCGGATCGAGCCCCAAACTTGGGCAACATCATAATATGGTGGGAGGAGTCATTTGGTGCGTTTTGAGTGAAATCCAATCGCTAGAAGTATGGAATACACCAAACACTCCAATTAGGAACGAACTGCCGTTGAACTTAAATTGTCCAATTTCTTACACCTATTGATTTCAGATCGAGCCCAAAACTTGGGCAACATCATAATATGGTGGGAGGAGTCATTTGGTGAGTTTTGAGTGAAATCCAATCGCTAGAAGTATGGAATACACCAACCACTCCCATTAGGAACGAACTGCCGTTGAACTTGAATTGTCCAATTTCTAATACCTATTGATTTCGGATCGAACCCTAAACTTGGGCAACATCATAATATGGTGGGAGGATTCATTTGGTGAGTTTTGTGTGAAATCCAATGGCTAGAAGTATGGAATACACCAACCACTCCAATTAGGAACGAACTGCCGTTGAACTTGAATTGTCCAATTTGGAACACCTATTGATTTCGGATCGAGCCCAAAACTTGGGCAACATCATAATATGGTGCGAGGAATCATTTGGTGCGTTTTGAGTGAAATCCAATCGCTAGAAGTATGGAATACACCAACCACTCCAATTTGGAACGAACTGCCGTTGAACTTGAATTGTCCAAGTTGGAACACCTATTGATTTCGGATCGAGCCCCAAACTTGGGCAACGTCATAATATGGTGGGAGGAGTCATTTGGTGAGTTTTGGGTGAAATCCAATCGGTAGAAGGATGAAATACACCAACCACTCCAATTAGGAACGAACTGCCGTTGAACTTGAATTGTCCAATTTCTCCCACCTATTGATTTCGGATCGAGCCCAAAACTTGGGCAACACAATAATTTGGTGGGAGGAGTCATTTGCTGAGTTTTGAGTGAAATCCAATCGCTGGAAGTATGGAATACACCAACCACTCCAATTTGGAACGAACTGCTGTTGAACTTGAATTGTCCAATTTGGAAAACCTATTGATTTCGGATCGAGCCCAAAACTTGGGCAACATCATACTATGGTGGGAGGAGTCATTTGGTTAGTTTTGAGTGAAATCCAATCGCTAGAAGTGTGGAATACACCAACCACTCAAATTAGGAACGAACTGCCGTTGAACATGAATTGTCCAATTTCTCACACCTATTGCTTTCGGATCGATCCCCAAACTTGGGCAACATCATAATATGGTGGGAGGAGTCATTTGGTGAGTTTTGAGTGAAATCCAATCGCTAGAAGTATGGAATACACCAACCACTCCAATTAGGAACGAACTGCCGTTGAACTTTAATTGTCCAATTTCTCACACCTATTGATTTCGGATCGAGCCCAAAACTTGGGAAAAATCATAATATGGTGGGAGGAGTCATTTGGTGAGTTTTGAGTGAAATCCAATCGCTAGAAGTATGGAATACACCAACCTCTCCAATTAGGAACGAACTGCCGTTGAACTTGAATTGTCCAATTTCTCACACCTATTGATTTCGGATCGAGCCCCAAACTTGGGCAACATCATAATATGTTGGGAGGAGTCATTTGGTGACTTTGAGTGAAATCCAATCGCTAGAAGTATGGAATACACCAACCACTCCCATTAGGAACGAACTGCCGTTGAACTTGAATTGTCCAATTTCTCACACCTATTGATTTCGGATCAGGCCCAAACCTTGGGCAACATCATAATATGGTGGGAGGAGTCATTTTGTGAGTTTTAAGTGAAATCCAATCGCTAGAAGTATGGAATACACCAACCACTCCCATTAGAAACGAACTGCCGTTGAACTTGAATTGTCCAATTTCTAATACCTATTGATTTCGGGTCGATCCCTAAACTTGGGCAACATCATAATATGGTGGGAGGAGTCATTTGGGGAGTTTTGAGTGAAATCCAATCGCTAGAAGTATGGAATACACCAACCACTCCCATTAGGAACGAACTGCCGTTGAACTTGAATTGTCCAATTTCTAATACCTATTGATTTCGGATCGAACCCTAAACTTGTGCAACATTATAATATGGTGGGAGGATTCATTTGGAGAGTTTTGAGTGAAATCCAATCGCTAGAAGTATGGAATACACCAACCACTCCAATTAGGAACGAACTGCCGTTGAAATTGAATTGTCCAATTTGGAACACCTATTGATTTCGGATCGAGCCCAAAACTTGGGCAATATCATAATATGGTGGGAGGAGTCATTTGGTGAGTTTTGAGTGAAATCCAATCGCTAGAAGTATGGAATACACCAACCACTCCAATTAGGAACGAACTGCCGTTGAACTTGAATTGTCCAATTTGGAACACCTATTGATTTCGGATCGAGCCCAAAACTTGGGCAACAACATGATATGGTGCGAGGAATCATTTGGTGAGTTTTGAGTGAAATCCAATCGCTAGAAGTATGGAATACACCAACCACTCCAATTAGGAACGAACTGCCGTTGAACTTTAATTGTCCAATTTCTCACACCTATTGATTTTGGATCGAGCCCAAAACTTGGGCAACATCATAATATGGTGGGAGGAGTCATTTGGTGAGTTTTGAGTGAAATCCAATCGCTAGAAGTATGGAATACACCAACCTCTCCAATTAGGAACGAACTGCCGTTGAACTTGAATTGTCCAATTTCTCACACCTATTGATTTCGGATCGAGCCCCAAACTTGGGCAACATCATAATATGGTGGGAGGAGTCATTTGGTGACTTTGAGTGAAATCCAATCGCTAGAAGTATGGAATACACTAACCACTCCAATTAGGAACGAACTGCCGTTGAACTTGAATTGTCCAATTTCTCACACCTATTGATTTCGGATCAGGCCCAAACCTTGGGCAACATCATAATATGGTGGGAGGAGTCATTTTGTGAGTTTTAAGTGAAATCCAATCGCTAGAAGTATGGAATACACCAACCACTCCCATTTGAAACGAACTGCCGTTGAACTTGAATTGTCCAATTTCTAATACCTATTGATTTCGGATCGAACCCTAAACTTGTGCAACATCATAATATGGTGGGAGGAGTCATTTGGTGAGTTTTGAGTGAAATCCAATCGCTAGAAGTATGGAATACACCAATGATCGGTTCATAATTGTATATCATTTTGTACCCTTCTAGCTTATGATTTGGTTATGTTATTGAGTTAAACTTGTGCTTTTAATCCGTTTTCTGTTTTGATAAGTCCATAATTTCGTACACTTGCTTGCCTTCTTTACTTAGTGATTTTGCTTATTTTCTCTTTATTTTGAGTCACTTACCTCTGTTTGTGTGTTTTGTAGGTTAAGATAGCAAGAGATCACATTTGATGCAATCCATGCATGTTAAGGGCTGATTGGGATAAGAGCAAGAGCTTAAAGACAAAACCAAAGTTGGGCCACACTTCTTGTTAGTCCAGTTTCGTAAGTCACCTTGCAGGTCTCATTTCAGCAATCTGCACAATTCGGATGAGGAGACATTCTTCATAGAAGTTGTTCAATTGGGTGTCTAGTATAACATATCCAAAATTCAGCCTAATTGAACATATGTGGAGTCCTTAGCCCGTCCAACACTGAACCATGCTCAGGAGGATTTGCAGCTGCCAGCTTTGAGCCTTGTCTCCTCCTTTGAGCCATGTGCCTCACCCATGCTGCAACTGACTTTGGATCCAACATAATGAGTGAAGTGGGGAGGCATTCCAGCTGTGAAAGTCTAAAGGATCAAGTTGGTACATGCTGGAGTTATTATAGAGAAAGCATGTGCATGCATGTAAAGCATAAATGAAATGAAGTCAATTCCAGTCTCTGTTCGGCAGCCAAATTGCAAGGCCCAAAACGCATACTTCTACTGCTCCGATGGGAATACTTTCTTCATAGAAGTTGTTCCAATGGGTGTCTACTATAACATATCCAAATTTGAGCCCCATTGGATAAGTTTTGAAACCTCTGGCCTTCCTAAACCAAGTCTGGTTCAGAAGACTCGTTTTTGTTCAACAACCAAAAGAAGACCACATGGGTTGGCAGCAAAAGGCAGCCACAATTGATCACCTTTGATCCCATGTGAAGAAAGCTTGAGGTGCAGCAAAAGAAGTATGGGATGGGATTGATTCCAACCACACTAACATAGACAAGATGAAGTGGGAGTTATGGGTTGTATTAAATGAGGAATGGTGGTGTTGGATTTCATCATGATGTTCCTCCCTCTTAGCCCTATAAATAGAGGAGTCTTCAAGCTACAAAATTCACTTCAGCCATCCTCCACACTTCCATCATCCAGAAATCATCCTCATACATTCCCACAACCCCAAACACTCAAGCAATCAACCCAATACTCTAAACTGCCCCAAAATCACCAAAACAACTCCAGAAAACCTCCCTTCCATTTCCCTACGAATTTCCTCTTTCTCAGCCATCACCACTCACTCAAGCTCATCTCAAATCACCTCCATATCCTTCATACATCCTTCTAGACGTGGAGAAGCTCTTGGAGAAGCATTGGACACTACAAGAACTTCAGAAAAGGGTTTTTCTACTCTTATGGCATTCATTATGTTTTCCCATTTCAATTTTAGTTTCTTTTCCATTATGAGTAGCTAAATCCATAACTAGGGCTTCGATGTAACCTAACATGAATATTCTGGGTTTATAAGTTTGGAGTTTCAAGTTTGATTCACGATTCATGTTCTTATTCATTATGCTTATAAGTTAACATGCTTGTTTGAATGATTGATCACCATTAGAACTTGTTTGTTAACTATCTTGGTTTGAATTAAGAGTAGACACCATGCTTTAATTCGAATTGAACTATGAATAGGAAGAGTATGTATGGACATTCGACAACAGGGATTAGATACATGCTTGGTTGTTTAAATTGTTCTTCTATGCTTAATGGGTTCCTAATGCTTAATTTTAGGTTAGACAACAAATGATCAAATTAGGGAATTAGGAATACAAGGTTAGGACCAAACACCATGGCCTAATCATACTTTAGCTAGAATCAATCTTTGAATCTGAATTAGACTTGTTACTTGACTCCATATAACCCAGAATTGAATTGTTATGGTGATTCGAATGCCCTAGTCTCCAAATCTGTTTTTCAACTCTTAAAACCACTCTTTGTTACACTTGTTTATTTGCTTTCATTTGCAATTTCAGTTTGCTCACTTCCTTTCACAATCACAATCACTCTCACTTTAATTTCTGTTTTAGACTTAACTTCCTAACTTCTTGAATTCGGTAATCTACGTACATAACTAATTTGAACTTCTCAGTCTTCGTGCGTACGACCTCGTACTTGTCTTGCTATATTACTAATTGCCCCGTACAATTGCGAGTTAACATAATAATTAACAACAACCAACCACTACAATTAGAAACGAACTGCCGTTGAACTTGAATTGTCCAATTTGGAACACCTATTGATTTCGGATCGAGCCCAAAACTTGGGCAATATCGTAATATGGTGGGAGGAGTCATTTGGTGAGTTTTGACTGAAATCCAATAGCTAGAAGTATGGAATACACCAACCACTACAATTAGGAATGAACTGCCGTTGAACTTGAATTGTCCAATTTGGAACACCTATTGATTTCGGATCGAGCCCAAAACTTGGGCAACATCATAATATGGTGCGAGGAATCATTTATTGAGTTTTGAGTGAAATCCAATCGCTAGAAGTATGGATACACCAACCACTCCAATTTGGAACGAACTGCCGTTGAACTTGAATTGTCCAAGTTGGAACACCTATTGATTTCAGATCGAGCCCCAAACTTGGGCAACGTCATAATATGGTGTGAGGAGTCATTTGGTGAGTTTTGGGTGAAATCCAATCGGTAGAAGTATGAAATACACCAACCACTCCAATTAGGAAAGAACTGCCGTTGAACTTGAATTGTCCAATTTCTCCCACATATTGATTTCGGATCGAGCCCAAAACTTGGGCAACACCATAATTTGGTGGGAGGAGTCATTTGCTGAGTTTTGAGTGAAATCCAATCGCTAGAAGTATGGAATACACCAACCACTCCAATTTGGAACGAACTGCCGTTGAACTTGAATTGTCCAATTTGGAAAACCTATTGATTTCGGATCGAGCCCAAAACTTGGGCAACATCATACTATGGTGGGAGGAGTCATTTGGTTACTTTTGAGTGAAATCCAATCGCTAGAAGTATGGAATACACCAACCACTCCAATTAGGAACGAACTGCCGTTGAACATGAATTGTCCAATTTCTCACACCTATTGACTTCGGATCGAGCCCCAAACTTGGGCAACATCATAATATGGTGGGAGGAGTCATTTGGTGAGTTTTGAGTGAAATCCAATCGCTAGAAGTATGGAATACACCAACCACTCCCATTAGAAACGAACTGCCGTTGAACTTGAATTGTCCAATTTCTAATACCTATTGATTTCGGATCGAACCCCAAACTTGTACAACATCATAATATGGTGGGAGGAGTCATTTGGTGAGTTTTGAGTGAAATCCAATCGCTAGAAGTATGGAATACACCAACCACTCCAATTAGGAACGAACTGACGTTGAACTTGAATTGTCCAATTTGGAACACCTATTGATTTCGGATCGAGCCCAAAACTTGGGCAATATCATAATATGGTGGGAGGAGTCATTTGGTGAGTTTTGACTGAAATCCAATCGCTAGAAGTATGGAATACACCAACCACTCCAATTAGGAACGAACTGCCATTGAACTTGAATTGTCCAATTTCTGACACCTATTGATTTCGGATCGAGCCCCAAACCTGGGCAACATCATATTATGGTGGGAGGAGTCATTTGGTGAGTTTTGAGTGAAATCCAATCGCTAGAAGTATGGAATACACCAACCACTCCAATAAGGAACGAACTGCCGTTGAACTTGAATTGTCCAATTTGGAACACCTATTGATTTCGGATCGAGCCCAAAACTTGGGCAATATCATAATATGGTGGGAGGAGTCATTTGGTGAGTTTTGACTGAAATCCAATCGCTAGAAGTATGGAATACACCAACCACTCCAATTAGGAACGAACTGCCATTGAACTTGAATTGTCCAATTTCTCACACCTATTGATTTCGGATCGAGCCCCAAACCTGGGCAACATCATAATATGGTGGGAGGAGTCATTTGGTGAGTCTTGAGTGAAATCCAATCGCTAGAAGTATGGAATACACCAACCACTCCAATTAGGAACGAACTGCCGTTGAACTTGAATTGTCCAATTTCTCACACCTATTGATTTCGGATCGAGCCCAAAACATGGGCAACAACATACTATGGTGGGAGGAGTCATTTGGTGAGTTTTGAGTGAAATCCAATCGCTAGAAGTGTGGAATACACCAACCACTCCCATTAGGAACGAACTGCCGTTGAACTTGAATTGTCCAATTTCTAACAGCTATTGATTTCGGATCGAACCCCAAACTTGTGCAACAACGTAATATAGTGGGAGGAGTCATTTGGAGAGTTTTGAGTGAAATCCAATCGCTAGAAGTATGGAATACACCAACCACTCCAATTTGGAAAGAACTGCCGTTGAACTTGAATTGTCCAATTTGGAACACCTATTGATTTCGGATCGAGCCCAGACCTTGGGCAACATCATACTATGGGGGGAGGAGTCATTTGGTGAGTTTTGAGTGAAATCCAATCGCTAGAAGTGTGGAATACACCAACCACTCCAATTAGGAACGAACTGCCGTTGAACTTGAATTGTCCAATTTCTCACACCTATTGATTTCGGATCGATCCCCAAACTTGGGCAACATCATAATATGGTGGGAGGAGTCATTTGGTGAGTTTTGAGTGAAATCCAATCGCTAGAAGTATGGAATACACCAACCAGTCCAATTAGGAACGAACTGCCGTTGAACTTGAATTGTCCAATTTGGAACACCTATTGATTTCGGATCGAGCCCAAAACTTGGGCAACATCATAATATGGTGGGACGAGTCATTTGGTGAGTTTTGAGTGAAATCCAATCGCTAGAAGTACGGAATACACCAACCACTCCAATTAGAAACGAACTGTCGTTGAAATTGAATTGACCAATTTCTCACACCTATTGATTTCGGATCGAGCCCAAAACTTGGGCAACATCATAATATGGTGGGGAGGAGTCATTTGGTGAGTTTCGAGTGAAATCCAATCGCTAGAAGTATGGAATACACCAACCACTCCAATTAGGAAAGAACTGTCGTTGAAATTGAATTGACCAATTTCTCACACCTATTGAATTCGGATCGAGCCCAAAACTTGGGCAACATCATAATATGGTGGGAGGAGTCATTTGGTGAGTTTTGAGTGAAATCCAATCGCTAGAAGTATGGAATACACCAACCACTCCAATTAGGAAAGAACTGTCGTTGAAATTGAATTGACCAATTTCTCACACCTATTGAATTAGGATCGAGCCCAAAACTTGGGCAACATCATAATATAGTGGGAGGAGTCATTTGGTGAGTTTTGAGTGAAATCCAATCGCTAGAAGTATGGAATACACCAACAAGTCCAATTTGGAACGAACTGCAGTTGAACTTGAATTGTCCAATTTGGAACACCTATTGATTTCGGATCGTGCCCAAAAGTTGGGCAACAACATATTATGGTGGGAGGACTCATTTGGTGAGTTTTGAGTGAAATCCAATCGCCAAAAGTATGGAATACACCAACCACTCCAGTTAGGAACGAACTGCCGTTGAACTTGAATTGTCCAATTTGGAACACCTATTGATTTCGGATCGATCCCAAAACTTGGGGAACATCATAATATGGTGGGAGGAGTCATTTGGTGAGTTTTGAGTGAAATCCAATCGCTAGAAGTATGGAATACACCAACCACTCCAATTAGGAACGAACTGTCGTTGAAATTGAATTGTCCAATTTCTCACACCTATTGATTTTGGATCGAGCCCAAAACTTGGGGAACATCATAATATGGTGGGAGGAGTCATTTTGTGAGTTTTGAGTGAAATCCAATCGCTAGAAGTATGGAATACACCAACCACTCCAATTAGGAACGAACTGCCGTTGAACTTGAATTGTCCAATTTGGAACACCTATTGATTTGGGATCGAGCCTAAAACTTGGTCAACATCATTATATGGTGGGAGGAGTCATTTGGTGAGTTTTGAGTGAAATCCAATCGCTAGAAGTATGGAATACACCAACCACTCCAATTAGGAACGAACTGCCGTTGAACTTGAATTGTCCAATTTCTCACAACTATTGATTTCGGATCGTGCCCCAAACTTGGGCAACATCATAATATGGTGGGAGGAGTCATTTGGTGAGTTTTGAGTGAAATCCAATCGCTAGAAGTATGGAATACACCAACCACTCCAATTAGGTACGAATTGCCGTTGAACTTGAATTGTCCAATTTCCCACACCTATTGATTTCGGATCGAGCCCAAAACTTGGGCAACATCATAATATGGTGGGAGGAGTCATTTGGAGAATTTTGATTGAAATCCAATCGCTAGAAGTATGGAATACACCAACCACTCCAATTAGGAACGAACTGCAGTTGAACTTGAATTGTCCAATTTCTCACACCTATTGACTTCGGATCGAGCCCCAAACTTGGGCAACATCATAATATGGTGGGAGGAGTCATTTGGTGAGTTTTGAGTGAAATCCAATCGCTAGAAGTATGGAATACACCAACCAATTCAATTAGGAACGAATTGCCGTTGAACTTGAATTGTCCAATTTGGAAAACCTATTGATTTCGGATCGATCCCAAAACCTGGGCAACATCATAATATGGTGGGAGGAGTCATTTGGTGAGTTTTGAGTGAAATCCAATCGCTAGAAGTATGGAATACACCAACCACTCCAATTAGGAACGAATTGCCGTTGAAATTGAAATGTCCAATTTCTCACACGTATTGATTTCTGATCGAGCCCAAAACTTGGGAAACATGATAATATGGTGGGAGGAGTCATTTGGTGAGTTTTGAGTGAAATCCAATCGCTAGAAGTATGGAATACTCCAACCATTCTAATTGGGAACGAACTGTCGTTGAACTTGAATTGTCCAATTTGTAACACCTATTGATTTCGGATCGAGCCCAAAACTTGGGAAACATCATAATATGATGGGAGGAGTCATTTGGTGAGTTTTTAGTGAAATCCAATCGCTAGAAGTATGGAATACACCAACCACTCCAATTAGGAACGAACTGCCGTTGAACTTGAATTGTCCAATTTCTCACACCTATTGATTTCGGATCGAGCCCCAAACTTGGCCAACATCATGATATGGTGGGAGGAGTCATTTGGTGAGTTTTGAGTGAAATCCAATCGCTAGAAGTATGGAATACACCAACCACTCCAATTAGGAACGAACTGCAGTTGAACTTGAATTGTCCAATTTCTCACACCTATTGACTTCGGATCGAGCCCCAAACTTGGGCAACATCATAATATGGTGGGAGGAGTCATTTGGTGAGTTTTGAGTGAAATCCAATCGCTAGAAGTATGGAATACACCAACCAATTCAATTAGGAACGAATTGCCGTTGAACTTGAATTGTCCAATTTGGAAAACCTATTGATTTCGGATCGATCCCAAAACCTGGGCAACATCATAATATGGTGGGAGGAGTCATTTGGTGAGTTTTGAGTGAAATCCAATCGCTAGAAGTATGGAATACACCAACCACTCCAATTAGGAACGAATTGCCGTTGAAATTGAAATGTCCAATTTCTCACACGTATTGATTTCTGATCGAGCCCAAAACTTGGGAAACATGATAATATGGTGGGAGGAGTCATTTGGTGAGTTTTGAGTGAAATCCAATCGCTAGAAGTATGGAATACTCCAACCATTCTAATTGGGAACGAACTGTCGTTGAACTTGAATTGTCCAATTTGTAACACCTATTGATTTCGGATCGAGCCCAAAACTTGGGAAACATCATAATATGATGGGAGGAGTCATTTGGTGAGTTTTGAGTGAAATCCAATCGCTAGAAGTATGGAATACACCAACCACTCCAATTAGGAACGAACTGCCGTTGAACTTGAATTGTCCAATTTCTCACACCTATTGATTTCGGATCGAGCCCCAAACTTGGCCAACATCATGATATGGTGGGAGGAGTCATTTGGTGAGTTTTGAGTGAAATCCAATCGCTAGAAGTATGGAATACACCAACCAATCCAATTAGGAACGAACTGCCGTTGATCTTGAATTGTCCAATTTGGAACACCTATTGATTTCGGATTGAGCCCAAAACTTGGGCAACATCATTATATGGTGGGAGGAGTCATTTGGTGAGTTTTGAGTGAAATCCAATCGCTAGAAGTATGGAATACACTAACCTCTCCAATTAGGAACGAACTGCAGTTGAACTTGAATTGTCCAATTTCTCACACCTATTGATTTCGGATCGAGCCCAAAACTGGGGCAACATCATAATGTGGTGGCAGGAGTCATTTGGTAAGTTTTGAGTAAAATCCAATCGCTAGAAGTATGGAATACACCAACCTCTCCAATTAGCAACGAACTGCCGTTGAACTTGAATTGTCCAATTTCTCACACCTATTGATTTCGGATCGAGCCCCAAACTTGGGCAAAATCATAATATGGTGGGAGGAGTCATTTGGTGAGTTTTGAGTGAAATCCAATCGCTAGAAGTATGGAATACACCAATCACTCCAATTAGGAACGAACTGCCGTTAAACTTGAATTGTCCAACTGGGAACACCTATTGATTTCGGATCGAGCCCAAAACTTTGGCAACATCATAATATGGTGGGAGGAGTCGTTTGGTGGGTTTTGAGTGAAATCCAATCGCTAGAAGTATGGAATACAACAACCACTCCAATTAGGTACGAACTGCCGTTGAACTTGAATTGTCCAATTTGGAACACCTATTCATTTCGGATCGAGCCCCAAACTTGGGCAACATCACAATATGGTGGGAGGAGTCATTTGGTGAGTTTTGAGTGAAATCCAATCGCTAGAAGTATGGAATACACCAACCACTCCAATTAGGAACGAACTGCCATTTAGCTTGAATTGTCCAATTTCTCACACCTATTGATTTCGGATCGAGCCCAAAACTTGGGCAACATCATAATATGGTGGGAGGAGTCATTTGGTGAGTTTTGAGTGAAATCCAATCGCTAGAAGTATGGAATACACCAACCACTCCAATTAGGAACGAACTGCCGTTGAACTTGAATTGTCCAATTTCTCACACCTATTGATTTCGGATCGAGCCAAAACCTTGGGCAACATCATAATTGGTGGGAGGAGTCATGTGGTGAGTTTTGAGTGAAATCCAATCGCTAGAAGTGTGGAATACACCTACCACTCCAATTAGGAACGAACTGCCGTTGAACTTGAATTGTCCAATTTCTCACACCTCTTGATTTCGGATCGAGCCCAAAACTTGGGCAACATCATAATATGGTGGGAGGAGTCATTTGGTGAGTTTTGAGTTAAATCCAATCGCTAGAAGTATGGAATACACCAATAACTCCAATTAGGAACGAACTGCCGTTGAACTCTAATTGTCAAATTTGGAAGACCTATTGATTTCGAATCGAGTCCAAAACTCGGGCAACATCATAATATGGTGGGAGGAGTCATTTGGTGAGTTTTGAGTGAAATCCAATCGCTAGAAGTATGGAATACACGAACCACTGCAATTAGGAACGAACTGCCGTTGAACTTGAATTGTCCAATTTGGAAAACCTATTGATTTCGGATCGAGCCTAAAACTTGGGCAATGTCCTCATATGCTGGGAGGAGTCATTTGGTGAGTTTTGAGTGAAATCCAATCGCTAGAAGTATGGAATACACCAACCACTCCAATTACGAACAAACTGCCGTTGTACTTGAATTGTCCAATTTGGAACACCTATTGACTTCGGATCGAGCCCAAAACTTGGCTAACAACGTAATATGGTGGCAGGAGTCATTTGGTGAGTTTTGAGTGAAATACAATCGCTAGAAGTATGGAATACACCAACCACTGCAATTAGGAACGAACTGCCATTGAACTTGAATTGTCCAATTTGGAAAACCTATTGATTTCGGATCGAGCCTAAAACTTGGGCAATGTCATAATATGGTGGGAGGAGTCATTTGGTGATTTTTGAGTGAAATCCAATCGCTAGAAGTATGGAATACACCAACCACTCGAATTAGGAACGAACTGCCGTTGAAATTGAATTGTCCAATTTCTCACACCTATTGATTTCGGATCGAGCCCAAAACTTGGGCAACATCATAATATGGGGGGAGGAGTCATTTGGAGAGTTTTGAGTGAAATCCAATCGCTAGAAGTATGGAATACACCAACCACTCCAATTACGAACGAACTGCCGTTGTACTTGAATTGTCCAATTTGGAACACCTATGGATTTCGGATCGAGCCCAAAACTTGGCCAACATCATAATATGGTGGGAGGAGTCATTTGTTGAGCTTTGAGTGAAATCCAATCGCTAGAAGTATTTAATACACCAACCACTGCAATTAGGAACGAACTGCCGTTGAACTTGAATAGTCCAATTTGGAAAACCTATTGATTTCGGATCGAGCCTAAAACTTGGGCAATGTCATAATATGGTGGGAGGAGTCATTTGGTGAGTTTTGAGTGAAATCCAATCGCTGGAAGAATGGAATACACCAACCACTCCAATTAGGAACGAACTGCCGTTGAAATTGAATTGTCCAATTTCTCACACCTATTGATTTCGGATCGAGCCCAAAACTTGGGCAACATCATAATATGGGGGGAGGAGTCATTTGGGGAGTTTTGAGTGAAATCCAATCGCTAGAAGTATGGAATACACCAACCACTCCAATTACGAACGAACTGCCGTTGTACTTGAATTGTCCAATTTGGAACACCTATGGATTTCGGATCGAGCCCAAAACTTGGCCAACATCATAATGTGGTGGGAGGAGTCATTTGTTGAGCTTTGAGTGAAATCCAATCGCTAGAAGTATGGAATACACCAACCACTGCAATTAGGAACGAACTGCCGTTGAACTTGAATAGTCCAATTTGGAAAACCTATTGATTTCGGATCGAGCCTAAAACTTGGGCAATGTCATAATATGGTGGGAGGAGTCATTTGGTGATTTTTGAGTGAAATCCAATCGCTAGAAGTATGGAATACACCAACCACTCGAATTAGGAACGAACTGCCGTTGAACTTGAATTGTCCAATTTCTCACAACTATTGATTTCAGATCAAGCCCAAAACTTGGGCAACATCATAATATGGTGGGAGGAGTCATTTGGTGAGTTTTGAGTGAAATTCAATCGCTAGAAGTTTGGAATACACCAACCACTCCAATTAGCAACGAACTGCTGTTGAACTTGAATTGTCCAATTTCTCACACCTATTGATTTCGGATCGAGCCCATAACTTGGGCAACATCATAATATGGTGGGAGGAGTCATTTGGTGAGTTTTGAGTGAAATCCAATCGGTAGAAGTATGGAATACAACAACTACTCCGATTAGGAACGAACTGTAGTTGAAATTGAATTGACCAATTTCTCACACCTATTGATTTCGGATCGAGCCCCAAACTTGGGCAACATCGTAATATGGTGGGAGGAGTCATTTGGTGGGTTTTGAGTGAAATCCAATCGCTGGAAGAATGGAATACACCAACCACTCCAATTAGGAACGAACTGCCGTTGAAATTGAATTGTCCAATTTCTCACACCTATTGATTTCGGATCGAGCCCAAAACTTGGGCAACATCATAATATGGGGGGAGGAGTCATTTGGTGAGTTTTGAGTGAAATCCAATCGCTAGAAGTATGGAATACACCAACCACTCCAATTACGAACGAACTGCCGTTGTACTTGAATTGTCCAATTTGGAACACCTATGGATTTCGGATCGAGCCCAAAACTTGGCCAACATCATAATATGGTGGGAGGAGTCATTTGTTGAGCTTTGAGTGAAATCCAATCGCTAGAAGTATGGAATACACCAACCACTGCAATTAGGAACGAACTGCCGTTGAACTTGAATAGTCCAATTTGGAAAACCTATTGATTTCGGATCGAGCCTAAAACTTGGGCAATGTCATAATATGGTGGGAGGAGTCATTTGGTGAGTTTTGAGTGAAATCCAATCGCTGGAAGAATGGAATACACCAACCACTCCAATTAGGAACGAACTGCCGTTGAAATTGAATTGTCCAATTTCTCACACCTATTGATTTCGGATCGAGCCCAAAACTTGGGCAACATCATAATATGGGGGGAGGAGTCATTTGGTGAGTTTTGAGTGAAATCCAATCGCTAGAAGTATGGAATACACCAACCACTCCAATTACAAACGAACTGCCGTTGTACTTGAATTGTCCAATTTGGAACACCTATGGATTTCGGATCGAGCCCAAAACTTGGCCAACATCATAATGTGGTGGGAGGAGTCATTTGTTGAGCTTTGAGTGAAATCCAATCGCTAGAAGTATGGAATACACCAACCACTGCAATTAGGAACGAACTGCCGTTGAACTTGAATAGTCCAATTTGGAAAACCTATTGATTTCGGATCGAGCCTAAAACTTGGGCAATGTCATAATATGGTGGGAGGAGTCATTTGGTGAGTTTTGAGTGAAATCCAATCGCTAGAAGTATGGAATACACCAACCACTGCAATTAGGAACGAACTGCCGTTGAACTTGAATTGTCCAATTTGGAAAACCTATTGATTTCGGATCGAGCCTAAAACTTGGGCAATGTCATAATATGGTGGGAGGAGTCATTTGGTGAGTTTTGAGTGAAATCCAATCGCTAGAAGTATGGAATACACCAACCACTCCAATTAGGAACGAACTGCCGTTGAACTTGAATTGTCCAATTTCTCACACCTATTGATTTCGGATCGAGCCCCAAACTTGGGCAACATCATAATATGGTGGGAGGAGTCATTTGGAGAGTTTTGAGTGAAATCCAATTGCCAGAAGTTTGGAATACACCAACCACTCCAATTAGGAACGAACTTTCGTTGAAACTGAATTGACCAATTTCTCACACCTATTGATTTCGGATCGAGCCCAAAACTTGGGCAACACCATAATATGGTGGGAGGAGTCATTTGGAGAGTTTTGAGTGAAATCCAATCGCTAGAAGTATGGAATACACCAACCACTCCAATTAGGAACGAACTGCCGTTGAACTTGAATTGTCCAATTTCTCACACCTATTGATTTCGGATCGAGCCCAAAACTTGGGCAACATCATAATATGGTGGGAGGATTCATTTGGTGAGTTTTGAGTGAAATCCAATCGCTAGAAGTATGGAATACACCAACCACTCCAATTAGGAACGAACTGCCGTAGAACTTGAATTGTCCAATTTGGAATACCTATTGATTTCGGATCGAGCCCAAAACTTGGGCAACATCATAATATGGTGGGAGGTGTCGTTTGGTGAGTTTTGAGTGAAATCCAATCGCTAGAAGTATGGAATACACCTACCACTCCAATTAGGGACGAACTGCCGTTGAACTTGAATTGTCTAATTTGGAACACCTATTGATTTTGGATCGAGCCCAAAACTTGGGCAACATCATAACATGGTGGGAGGAGTCATTTGGTGAGTTTTGAGGGAAATCCAATCCCTAGAAGTATGGAATACACCAACCACTCCAATTAGGAACGAACTGCCGTTGAACTTGAATTGTCCAATTTCTCACACCTGTTGATTTCGGATCGAGCCCCAAACTTGTGCAACATCATAATATGGTGGGAGGAGTCATTTGGTGAGTTTTGAGTGAAATCCAATCGCTAGAAGTATGGAATACACCAACCACTCCAATTAGGAACGAACTGCCGTAGAACTTGAATTGTCCAATTTGGAATACCTATTGATTTCGGATCGAGCCAAAAACTTGGGCAACATGATAATATGGCGGGAGGAGTCATTTGGGGAGTTTTGAGTGAAATCCAATCGCTAGAAGTATGGAATACACCTACCACACCAATTAGGAAAGAACTGTCGTTGAAATTGAATTGACCAATTTCTCACACCTGTTGACTTCGGATCAAGCCGAAAACTTGGGCAACATCATAATATGGTGGGAGGAGTCATTTGGTGAGTTTTGAGTGAAATCCAATCGGTAGAAGTATGAAATACACCAACCACTCCAATTAAGAACGAACTGCCGTTGAAATTGAATTGTCCAATTTCTCACACCTATTGATTTCGGATCGAACCCAAAACTTGGGCAACATCATAATATGGTGGGAGGAGTCATTTGGTGAGTTTTGAGTGAAATCCAATCGCTAGAAGTATGGAATACACCAACCCTTCCAATTAGGAACGAACTGCCGTTGAACTTGAATTGTCCAATTTGGAACACCTATTGATTTCGGATCGACCCCCAAACTTGGGCAACATCGTAATATGGTGGGAGGAGTCATTTGGTGAGTTTTGAGTGAAATCCAATCGCTAGAAGTATGGAATACACCAACCACCCCAATTAGGAACGAACTGCCATTGAACTTGAATTGTCCAATTTGGAACACCTATTGACTTCGGATCGAGCCCAAAACTTGGGCAACATCATAATATAGTGGGAGGGGTCATTTTGTGAGTTTTGAGTGAAATCCAATCGCTAGAAGTATGGAATACACCAACCACTCCCATTAGGAATGAACTGCCGTTGAACTTGAATTGTCCAATTTGGAACACCTATTGATTTCGGATTGAGCCCAAAACTTGGGCAACATGATAATATGGTGGGAGGAGTCATTTGGTGAGTTTTGAGTGAAATTCAATCGCTAGAAGTTTGGAATACACCAACCACTCCAATTAGCAACGAACTGCTGTTGAACTTGAATTGTCCAATTTCTCACAACTATTGATTTCGGATCGAGCCCAAAACTTGGGCAACAAGATAATATGGTGGGAGGAGTCATTTGGTGTGTTTTGAGTGAAATCCAATTGCTAGAAGTATGGAATACACCAACCACTCCAATTAGGAACGAACTGCCGTTGAACTTGAATTGTCCAATTTCTCACACCTATTGATTTCGGTTCGAACCCCAAACTTGGGCAACATGATAATATGGTGGGAGGAGTCATTTGGTAAGTTTTGAGTGAAATCCAATCGCTAGAAGTATGGAATACACCATCCACTCCAATTAGGAACGAACTGCCATTGAACTTGAATTGTCCAATTTCTCACACCTATTGATTTCGGATCGAGCCCAAAACTTGGGCAACATGATAATATGGTGGGAGGAGTCATTTGGGGAGTTTTGAGTGCAATCCAATCGCTAGAAGTATGGAATACAACAACAACTCCGATTAGGAACGAACTGCCGTTGAACTTGAATTGTCCAATTTGGAACACCTATTGATTTCGGATCGAGCCCAAAACTTGGGCAACATCTTAATATGGTGGGAGGGGTCATTTGGTGAGTTTTGAGTGAAATCCAATCGCTAGAAGTATGGAATACACCAACCACTCACATTAGGAATGAACTGCCGTTGAACTTGAATTGTCCAATTTGGAACACCTATTGATTTCGGATCGAGCCCAAAACTTGGGCAACATCATAATATGGTGGGAGGAGTCATTTGGTGAGTTTTGAGTGAAATCCAATCGCTAGAAGTATGGAATACACCAACCACTCCAATTAGGAACGAACTGCCGTTGAACTTGAATTGTCCAATTTGGAACATCTATTGATTTCGGATCGTGCCCAAAACTTGGGCAACATCAAAATATGGTGGGAGTAGTCATTTGGTGAGTTTTGAGTGAAATCCAATCGTTTGAAGTATGGAATACACCAACCACTGCAATTAGGAACGAACTGCCGTTGAACATGAATTGTCCAATTTCTCACACCTATTGATTTCGGATCGAGCCCCAAACTTGGGCAACATCATAATATGGTGGGACGAGTCATTTGGTGGGTTTTGAGTGAAATCCAATCGCTAGAAGTTTGGAATACACCAACCACTCCAATTAGGAACGAACTTCCGTTGAACTTGAATTGTCCAATTTCTCACACCTATTGATTTCGGATCGTGCCAGAAACTTGGGCAACATCATAATATGGTGGGATGAGTCATTTGGTGAATTTTGAGTGAAGTCCAATCGCTAGAAGTATGGAATACACCAACCACTCCAATTAGGAACGAACTTCCGTTCAACTTGAATTGTCCAATTTCTCACACCTATTGATTTCGGATCGAGCCCCAAACTTGGGGAACATCATAATATGGTGGGAGGAGTCATTTGGTGAGTTTGGAGTGAAATCCAATCGCTAGAAGTACGGAATACACCAACCACTCCAATTAGGAACGAACTGCCGTTGAACTTGAATTGTCCAATTACTCACCCCTATTGATTTCGGATCGAGCCCAAAACTTGGGAAACATCATAATATGGTGGGAGGAGTCATTTGGTTAGTTTTGAGTGAAATCCAATCGCTAGAAGTATGGAATACACCAACCACTCCAATTTGGAAAGAACTGCCGTTGAACTTGAATTGTCCAATTTGGAACACCTATTGATTTCGGATCGAGCCCAAAACTTGGGCAACATCATAATATGGTGGGAGGAGTCATTTGGTGAGTTTTGAGTGAAATCCAATCGCTAGAAGTATGGACTAAACTAACCACTCCAATTAGGAACGAACTGCTGTTGAACTTGAATTGTCCAAGCTTGGGCAACATCATAATATGGTGGGAGGAGTAATTTGGTGAGTTTTGAGTGAAATCCAATCGCTAGAAGTGTGGAATACACCGACCACTCCAATTAGGAACGAACTGCCATTGAACTTGATTTGTCCAATTTCTCACACCTATTGATTTCGGATCGAGCCCAAAACATGGGCAAATTCATAATATGGTGGGGGGAGTCATTTGGTGAGTTTTGAGTGAAATCCAGTCGCTAGAAGTGTGGAATACACCGACCACTCCAATTAGGAACGAACTGCCGTTGAACTTGAATTGTCCAATTTCTCACACCTATTGATTTCGGATCGAGCCCAAAACTTGGGAAACTTCATAATATGGTGGGAGGAGTCATTTGGTAAGTTTTGAGGGAAACCCAATCGCTAGAAGTATGGAATACGCAACCACTCCAATTAGGAACGAACTGCCATTGAACTTGAATTGTCGAATTTTTGACACCTATTGATTTCGGATCGAGCCCAAAACTTGGGCAACATCGTAATATGGTGGGAGGAGTCATTTGGTGAGTTTTGAGTGAAATCCAATCGTTAGAAGTTTGGAATACACCTACCACTCCAATTAGGAACGAACTGCCGTTGAACTTGAATTGTCCAATTTCTCACACCTATTGATTTAGGATCGAGCCCAAAACATGGGCAACTTCGTAATATGGTGGGGGGAGTCATGTGGTGAGTTTTGAGTGAAATCCAGTCGCTAGAAGTGTGGAATACACCAACCACTCCAATTAGGAACGAACTGCCGTTGAACTTGAATTGTCCAATTTCTCACAGCTATTGATTTCGGATCGAGCCCCAAACTTGGGCAACTTCATAATATTGTGGGAGGAGTCATTTGGTGAGTTTTGAGGGAAATCCAATCGCTAGAAGTCTGGAATACACCAACCACTACAATTAGGAACGAACTGCCATTGAACTTGAATTGTCGAATTTCTCACAGCTGTTGATTTCGGATCGAGCCAAAAACTTGGGCAACTTCATAATATTGTGGGAGGAGTCATTTGGTGAGTTTTGAGTGAAATCCAATCGTTTGAAGTATGGAATACACCAACCACTGCAATTAGGAACGAACTGCCGTTGAACATGAATTGTCCAATTTGGTGGGGGGAGTCATTTGGTGAGTTTTTAATGATATCCAATCGCTAGAAGTACAGAATACACCAACCACTCCAATTTGGGACGAACTGCCGTTCAACTTGAATTGTCCAATTTCTCACACCTATTGATTTCGGATCGAGCCCCAAACATGGGCAACATCATAATATGGTGGGAGGAGTCATTTGGTGAGTTTTGAGGGAAATCCAATCGCTAGAAGTAGGGAATACACCAACCACTCCAATTAAGAACGAACTGCCGTTGAACTTGAATTGTCCAATTTCTCACACCTATTGATTTCGGATCGAGCCCAAAACTTGGGCAACATGATAATATGGTGTTAGGAGTCGTTTGGTGAGTTTTGAGTGAAATCGAATCGCCGGAAGTAGGGAATGTACCAACCACTCCAATTAGGAACGAACTGCCATTGAACTTGAATTGTCCAATTTCTCACACCTAATGATTTCGGATCGAGCCCAAAACGTGGGCAACATCATAATATTGTGGGAGGAGTCATTTGGTGAGTTTTGAGTGAAATCCAATCGCTAGAAGTATGGAATACACCAACCACTCCAATTAGGAACGAACTGCCGTTGAACTTGAATTGTCCAATTTCACACACCTATTGATTTCGGATCGAGCCCAAAAGTTGGGAAACATCATAACATGGTGGGAGGAGTCATTCTGTGAGGTTTGAGTGAAATCCAAACTCTAGAAGTATGGAATACACCAACCACTCCAATTAGGAACGAACTGCCGTTGAACTTGAATTGTCCAATTTCTCACACCTATTGATATCGGATCGAGCCCAAAAGTTGGGAAACAACATAATATGGTGGGAGGAGTCATTTTGTGAGTTTTGAGTGAAATCCAATCGCTAGAAGTATGGAATACACCAACCACTCCAGTTAGGAACGAACTGCCGTTGAACTTGAATTGTCCAATTTTTCACCCCTATTGATTTTGGATCGAGCCCCAAACTTGGGCAACATCATAATATGGTGTCAGGAGTCATTTGGTGAGTTTTGTGTGCACCAACCATTCCAATTAGGAACGAACCATTCCAATTAGGAACGAACTGCCGTTGAACTTGAATTGTTCAATTTCTGTCACCTATTGATTTCGGATCGAGCCCAAAACTTGGGCAACATCATAATATGGTGGGAGGAGTCATTTTGTGAGTTTTGAATAAAATCCAATCGCTAGAAGTATGGAATACACCAACCACTCCAATTTGGAACGAACTGCCGTTGAATTTGAATTGTCCAATTTCTCACACCTATTGATATCGGATCGAGCCCAAAACTTGGCCAACATCATAATATGGTGGGAGGAGTCATTTGGTGAGTTTTGAGTGAAATCCAATCGCTAGATGTATGGAATACACCAACAACTCCATGTAGGAATGAACTGCCGTTGAACTTGGATTGTCCAATTTCTCACACCTTGTGATGTCGGATCGGGCCCAAAACTTGGGCAACTTCATAATTTGGTGGGATGAGTCATTTGGTGAGTTCTGAGTGAAATCCAATCGCTAGAAGTACAGAATACACTCCAATTTGGAACGAACTGCCGTTGAACTTGAATTGTCCAATTTCTCACACCTATTGATTTCGGATTGAGCCCCAACATTGGGCAACATGATAATATGGTAGGAGGAGTCATTTGGTGTGTTTTGAGTGAAATCCAACTGCTAGAAGTATGGAATACACCAACCACTCCAATTAGGAACGAACTGCCGTTGAACTTGAGTTGTCCATTTTCTCACACCTATTGATTTCGGATCGAGCCCAAAACTTGGGCAACATCAGAATATGGTGGGAGGAGTCATTTGGTGAGTTTTTTGTGAAATCCAATCGCTAGAAGTATGGAATACACCAACCACTCCAATTTGGAACGAACTGCCATTGAACTTAAATTGTCCAATTTCTTTCACCTATTGATTTCGGATTGAGCCCAAAACTTGGGCAACATCATAATATGGTGGGAGGAGTCATTTGGTGAGTTTTGAGTGAAATCCAATCGCTAGTAGTACCAACCACTCCAATTAGGAACGAACTGCCGTTGAACTTGAATTGTCCAATTTCTAACACCTATTGATTTCGGATCGAGCCCAAAACTTGGGCAACATGATAATATGGTGGGGGGAGTCATTTGGTGAGTTTTGAGTGAAATCCAATCGCTAGAAGTATGGAATACACCAACCACTCCAATTAGGAACGAACTGCCGTTGAACTTGAATTGTCCAATTTCTCACACCTGTTGATTTCGGATCGAGCCCAAAACATGGGCAACATCATAATATGGTGGGAGGAGTCATTTGGTGAGTTTTGAGTGAAATCCAATCGCTAGAAGTATGGAATACACCAACCACTCCAATTAGGAACGAACTGCCGTTGAACTTGAATTGTCCAATTTCTCACACCTATTGATTTCGGATCGAGCCCCAAACTTGGTCAACATCATAATATGGTGGGAGGAGTCATTTGGTGAGTTTTGAACGAAATCCAATTGCTAGAAGTGTGGAATACACCAACCACTCCAATTAGGAACGAACTGCCGTTGAACTTGAATTGTCCAATATCTCACACCTATTGATTTCGGATCGAGCCCAAAACTTGGAAAACATCATAATATGGTGGGGGGAGTCATTTGGTGAGTTTTTAATGATATCCAATCGCTAGAAGTACAGAATACACCAACCACTCCAATTTGGGACGAACTGCCGTTCAACTTGAATTGTCCAATTTCTCACACCTATTGATTTCGGATCGAGCCCCAAACATGGGCAACATCATAATATGGTGGGAGGAGTCATTTGGTGAGTTTTGAGGGAAATCCAATCGTTAGAAGTATGGAATACACCAACCACTCCAATTATGAACGAACTGCCGTTGAACTTGAATTGTCCAATTTCTCACACCTATTGATTTCGGATCGAGCCCAAAACTTGGGCAACATGATAATATGGTGTTAGGAGTCGTTTGGTGAGTTTTGAGTGAAATCGAATCGCCGGAAGTAGGGAATGCACCAACCACTCCAATTAGGAACGAACTGCCATTGAACTTGAATTGTCCAATTTCTCACACCTAATGATTTCGGATCGAGCCCAAAACGTGGGCAACATCATAATATTGTGGGAGGATTCATTTGGTGAGTTTTGAGTGAAATCCAATCGCTAGAAGTATGGAATACACCGACCACTCCAATTAGGAACAAACTGCCGTTGAACTTGAATTGTCCAATTTGGAACACCTATTGATTTCGGATCGAGCCCAAAACGTGGGCAACATCATAATATTGTGGGAGGAGTCATTTGGTGAGTTTTTAGTGAAATCCAATCGTTAGAAGTATGGAATACACCAACCACTCCAATTAGGAACGAACTGCCGTTGAACTTGAATTGTCCAATATCTCACAACTATTGATTTCGGATCGAGGCGAAAACTTGGGCAACATCATAATATGGTGGGAGGAGTCATTTGGTTAGTTTTTCATGATATCCAATCGCTAGAAGTACAGAATACACCAACCACTCCAATTAGGGACGAACTGCCGTTGAACTTGAATTGTCCAATTTCTCACACCTATTGATTTCGGATCGAGCCCCAAACATGGGCAACATCATAATATGGTGGGAGGAGTCATTTGGTGAGTTTTGATTGAAATCCAATCGCTAGAAGTATGGAATACACCAACCACTCCAATTAGGAACGAACTGCCGTTGAACTTGAATTGTCCAATTTCTGTCACCTATTGATTTCGAATCGAGCCCAAAACTTGGGCAACATGATAATATCGTGGGAGGAGTCATTTGGGGAGTTTTGAGTGAAATCCAATCGCTAGAAGTATGGAATACAACAACAACTCCGATTAGGAACGAACTGGCGATGAAATTGAATTGACCAATTTCTCACACCTATTGATTTCGGATCGAGCCCAAACCTTGGGCAACATCATAATATGGTGGGAGGAGTCATTTGGTGAGTTTTTAGTGAAATCCAATCGCTAGAAGTATGGAATACACCAACCACTCCAATTAGGAACGAACTGCCGTTGAACTTGAATTGTCCAATTTCTCACAACTGTTGATTTCGGATCGAGCCCAAAACATGGGCAACATCATAATATGGTGGGAGGAGTCATTTGGTGAGTTTTGAGTGAAATCCAATCGCTAGAAGTATGGCATACACCAACCACTCCAATTAGGAACGAACGGTCGTTGAACTTGAATTGTCGAATTTGGAACACCTATTGATTTCGGATCGAGCCCAAAACCAGGCCAACATGATAATATGGTGGGAGGGGTCATTTGGTGAATTTTGGGTGAAATCCAATCGCTAGAAGTATGGAATACACCAACCACTCCAATTAGGAACGAACTGCCGTTGAACTTGAATTGTCCAATTTCTCACACCTATTGATTTCAGATCGAGCCCCAAACTTGGGCAACATCATAATATGGTGGGAGGAGTCATTTGGTGAGTTTTGAGTGAAATCCAATCGCTAGAAGTATGGCATACACCAACCACTCCAATTAGGAACGAACTGCCGTTGAACTTGAATTGTCCAATTTGGAACACTTATTGGTTTCGGATCGAGCCCAAAACTTGGGCAACTTCGTAATATGGTGGGAGGAGTCATTTGGTGAGTTTTGAGAGAAATCCAATCGCTAGAAGTATGGCATACACCAACCACCCCAATTAGGAACGAACTGCCGTTGAACTTGAATTGTCCAATTTGGAACACCTATTGATTTCGGATCGAGCCCAAAACTTGGGCAACATCATAATATGGTGGGAGGATTCATTTGGTGAGTTTTGAGTGAAATCCAATCTCTAGAAGTATGGAATACAACAACTACTTCGATTAGGAACGAACTGTCGTTGAAATTGAATTGACCAATTACTCACACCTATTGATTTCGGATCGAGCCCAAAACTTGGGCAACATCATGATATGGTGGGAGGAGTCATTTGGTGAGTTTTTAGTGAAATCCAATCGCTAGAAGTATGGAATACACCAACCACTCCAATTAGGAACGAACTGCCGTTGAACTTGAATTGTCCAATTTCTCACACCTGTTGATTTCGGATCGAGCCCAAAACATGGGCAACATCATAATATGGTGGGAGGAGTCATTTGGTGAGTTTTGAGTGAAATCCAATCGCTAGAAGTATGGCATACACCAACCACTCCAATTAGGAACGAACTGCCGTTGAACTTGAATTGTCGAATTTGGAACACCTATTGATTTCGGATCGAGCCCAAAACCTGGCCAACAAGATAATATGGTGGGAGGGGTCATTTGGTGAATTTGGGGGAAATCCAGTCGCTAGAAGTATGGAATACACCAACCACTCCAATTAGGAACGAACTGCCGTTGAACTTGAATTGTCCAATTTCTCACACCTATTGATTTCGGATCGAGCCCCAAACTTGGGCAACAACATAATATGGTGGGAGGAGTCATTTGGTGAGTTTTTAGTGAAATCCAATCGCTAGAAGTATGGTATACACCAGCCACTCCAATTAGGAACGAACTGCCATTGAACTTGAATTGTCCAATTTGGAACACCTATTGATTTCGGATCGAGCCCAAAACTTGGGCAACATCATAATATGGTGGGAGGAGTCATTTGGTGAGTTTTGAGTGAAATCCAATCGCTAGAAGTATGGAATACACCAACCACTCTAATTTGGAACGAACTGCCGTTGAACTGGAATTGTCCAATTTGGAACACCTATTGATTTCGGATCGAGCCCAAAACTTGGGCAACATCATAATATGGTGGGAGGAGTCATTTGGTGAATTTTGGGTGAAATCCAATAGCTAGAAGTATGGAATACAACAACTACTCCGATTTGGAACGAACTGGCGTTGAAATTGAATTGACCAATTTCTCACACCTATTGATTTCGGATCGGGCCAAAAACTTGGGCAACATCATAATATGGTGGCAGGAGTCATTTGGTGAGTTTTTAGTGAAATCCAATCGCTAGAAGTATGGAATACACCAACCACTCCAATTAGGAACGAACTGCCGTTGAACTTGAATTGTCCAATTTCTCACACCTATTGAATTCGGATCGAGCCCAAAACATGGGCAACATCATAATATGGTGGGGGGAGTCATTTGGTGAGTTTTGAGTGAAATCCAATCGCTAGAAGTATGGAATACACCAACCACTCCAATTAGGAACGAACTGCCGTTGAACTTGAATTGTCCAATTTGGAACACCTATTGATTTTGGAACGAGCCCAAAACTTGGGCAACATCATTATATGGTGGGAGGAGTCACTTGGTGAGTTTTGAGTGAAATCCAATCGCTAGAAGTATGGAATACACCAACCACTCCAATTAGGAACGAAATGCCGTTGAACTTGAATTGTCCCATTTCTAACACCTATTGATTTCGGATCGAGCCCAAAACTTGGGCAACATCATAATATGGTGGGAGGAGTCATTTGGTGAGTTTTGAGTGAAATCCAATCGCTAGAAGTATGGAATACACCAACCACTCCAATTAGGAACGAACTGCCGTTCAACTTGAATTGTCCAATTTGGAACACCTATTGATTTCGGATCGAGCCCAAAACTTGGGCAACATCATAATATGGTGGGAGGAGTCACTTGGTGAGTTTTGAGTGAAATCCAATCGCTAGAAGTATGGAATACACCAACCACTCCAATTAGGAACGAACTGCCGTTGAACTTGAATTGACCAATTTCTCACACCCTTTGATTTCGGATCGAGCCCAAAACTTGGGCAACATCATAATCTGGTGGGAGGAGTCATTTGGGGAGTTTTGAGTGAAATCCAATCGCTAGAAGTATGGAATACACCAACCACTCCAATTAGGAACGAACTGCCTTTGAACTTGAATTGTCCAATTTGGAACACCTATTGATTTCGGTTCGAGCCCAAAACTTGGGCAACATCATAATATGTGGGAGGAGTCATTTGGTGAGTTTTGAGTGAAATCCAATCGCTAGAAGTATGGAATAAAACAACTACTCCGATTATGAACGAACTGTCGTTGAAATTGAATTGACCAATTTCTCACACCTACTGATTTCGGATCGAGCCCAAAACTTGGGCAACATCATAATCTGGTGGGAGGAGTCATTTGGGGAGTTTTAAGTGAAATCCAATCGCTAGAAGTATGGAATACACCTACCACTCCAATTAGGAACCAACTGCCGTTGAACTTGGATTGTCCAATTTGGAACACCTATTGATTTCGGATCGAGCCCAAAACTTGGGCAACATCCTAATACGGTGGGAGGAGACATTTGGTGAGTTTTGAGTGAAATCCAATCGCTAGAAGTATGGAATACAGCAACCACTCCAATTAGGAACGAACTGCCGTTGAACTTGAATTGTCCAATTTGGAACACCTATTGAATTCGGATCGAGCCCAAAACTTGGGCAACATCATAATATGGTGGGAAGAGTCACTTGGTGAGTTTTGAGTGAAATCCAATCACTAGAAGTATGGAATACACCACCCACTCCAATTAGGATCGAACTGCCGTTGAACTTGAATTGTCCACTTTCTCACACCTATTGATTTCGGATCGAGCCCAAAACTTGGGCAACATCATAATATGGTGGGAGGAGTCATTTGGAGAGTTTTGAGTGAAATCCAATCGCTAGAAGTATGGAATACACCAACCACTCCAATTAGGAACGAACTGCCGTTGAACTTGAATTGTCCAATTTGGAACACCTATTGATTTCGGCTCGAACCCAAAACTTCGGCAACATCATAATATGGTGGGAAGAGTCATTTGGTGAATTTTGAGTGAAATCCAAACCCTAGAAGTATGGAATACACCAACCACTCCAATTAGGAACGAACTGCCGTTGAACTTGAATTGTCCAATTTGGAACACCTATGGATTTCGGTTCGAGCCCAAAACTTGGGCAACGTCGTAATATGGTGGGAGGAGTCATTTGGTGAGTTTTGAGTGAAATCCAATCGCTAGAAGTATGGAATACACCAACCACTCCAATTCGGAACAAACTGCCGTTGAACTTGAATTGTCCAATTTCTCACACCTATTGATTTCGGATCGAGCCCAAAACTTGGGCAACATCATAATATGGTGGGAGGAGTCATTTGGTGAGTTTTGAGTGAAATCCAATCGCAAGAAGTATGGAATACACCAACCCCTCCAATTAGGAACAAACTGCCGTTGAACTTGAATTGTCCAATTTCTCACACCTATTGATTTCGGACCGAGCCCCAAACTTGGGCAACATCATAACATGGTGGGAGGAGTCATTTGGTGAGTTTTGGGTGAAATCCAATCGCTAGAAGTATGGAATACACCAACCACTCCAATTAGGAACGAACTGCCGTTGAACTTGAATTGTCAAATTTGGAACACCTATTGATTTCGGTTCGAGCCCAAAACTTGGGCAACATCATAATATGTGGGAGGAGTCATTTGGTGAGTTTTGAGTGAAATCCAATCGCTAGAAGTATGGAATAAAACAACTACTCCGATTATGAACGAACTGTCGTTGAAATTGAATTGACCAATTTCTCACACCTACTGATTTCGGATCGAGCCCAAAACTTGGGCAACATCATAATCTGGTGGGAGGAGTCATTTGGGGAGTTTTGAGTGAAATCCAATCGCTAGAAGTATGGAATACACCTACCACTCCAATTAGGAACCAACTGCCGTTGAACTTGGATTGTCCAATTTGGAACACCTATTGATTTCGGATCGAGCCCAAAACTTGGGCAACATCCTAATACGGTGGGAGGAGACATTTGGTGAGTTTTGAGTGAAATCCAATCGCTAGAAGTATGGAATACAGCAACCACTCCAATTAGGAACGAACTGCCGTTGAACTTGAATTGTCCAATTTGGAACACCTATTGAATTCGGATCGAGCCCAAAACTTGGGCAACATCATAATATGGTGGGAAGAGTCACTTGGTGAGTTTTGAGTGAAATCCAATCACTAGAAGTATGGAATACACCACCCACTCCAATTAGGATCGAACTGCCGTTGAACTTGAATTGTCCACTTTCTCACACCTATTGATTTCGGATCGAGCCCAAAACTTGGGCAACATCATAATATGGTGGGAGGAGTCATTTGGAGAGTTTTGAGTGAAATCCAATCGCTAGAAGTATGGAATACACCAACCACTCCAATTAGGAACGAACTGCCGTTGAACTTGAATTGACCAATTTGGAACACCTATTGATTTCGGCTCGAACCCAAAACTTCAGCAACATCATAATATGGTGGGAAGAGTCATTTGGTGAATTTTGAGTGAAATCCAAACCCTAGAAGTATGGAATACACCAACCACTCCAATTAGGAACGAACTGCCGTTGAACTTGAATTGTCCAATTTGGAACACCTATTGATTTCGGTTCGAGCCCAAAACTTGGGCAACGTCGTAATATGGTGGGAGGAGTCATTTGGTGAGTTTTGAGTGAAATCCAATCGCTAGAAGTATGGAATACACCAACCACTCCAATTCGGAACAAACTGCCGTTGAACTTGAATTGTCCAATTTCTAACACCTATTGATTTCGGATCGAGCCCAAAACTTGGGCAACATCATAATATGGTGGGAGGAGTCATTTGGTGAGTTTTGAGTGAAATCCAATCGCAAGAAGTATGGAATACACCAACCCCTCCAATTAGGAACAAACTGCCGTTGAACTTGAATTGTCCAATTTCTCACACCTATTGATTTCGGACCGAGCCCCAAACTTGGGCAACATCATAACATGGTGGGAGGAGTCATTTGGTGAGTTTTGGGTGAAATCCAATCGCTAGAAGTATGGAATACACCAACCACTCCAATTAGGAATGAACTGCCGTTGAACTTGAATTGTCCGATTTGGAACACCTATTGATTTCGAATCGAGCCCAAAACTTGGGCTACAAGATAATATGGTGGGAGGAGTCATTTGGTGAGTTTTGAGTGAAATCCAATCGCTAGAAGTATGGAATACACCATCCACCCCAATTAGGAACAAACTGCCGTTGAACTTGAATTGTCCAATTTCTCACACCTATTGATTTCGGATCGAGCCCAAAACTTGGGCAACATCATCATATGGTGGGAGGAGTCATTTGGTTAGTTTTGAGTGAAATCCAATCGCTAGAAGTATGGAATACACCTACCACTCCAATTAGGAACGAACTGCCGTTGAACTTGAATTGTCCAATTTCTCACACCTATTGATTTCGGATCGAGCCCCAAACTTGGGCAACATCATAATATGGTGGGAGGAGTCATTTGGTGAGTTTTGAGTGAAATCCAATCTCTAGAAGTATGGAATACACCAACCACTCCAATTAGGAACGAACTGCCGTTGAACTTGAATTGTCCAATTTGGAACACCTATTGAATTCGGATCGAGCCCAAAACTTGGGCAACATCATAATATGGTGGGAAGAGTCACTTGGTGAGTTTTGAGTGAAATCCAATCACTAGAAGTATGGAATACACCACCCACTCCAATTAGGATCGAACTGCCGTTGAACTTGAATTGTCCACTTTCTCACACCTATTGATTTCGGATCGAGCCCAAAACTTGGGCAACATCATAATATGGTGGGAGGAGTCATTTGGAGAGTTTTGAGTGAAATCCAATCGCTAGAAGTATGGAATACACCAACCACTCCAATTAGGAACGAACTGCCGTTGAACTTGAATTGACCAATTTGGAACACCTATTGATTTCGGCTCGAACCCAAAACTTCAGCAACATCATAATATGGTGGGAAGAGTCATTTGGTGAATTTTGAGTGAAATCCAAACCCTAGAAGTATGGAATACACCAACCACTCCAATTAGGAACGAACTGCCGTTGAACTTGAATTGTCCAATTTGGAACACCTATTGATTTCGGTTCGAGCCCAAAACTTGGGCAACGTCGTAATATGGTGGGAGGAGTCATTTGGTGAGTTTTGAGTGAAATCCAATCGCTAGAAGTATGGAATACACCAACCACTCCAATTCGGAACAAACTGCCGTTGAACTTGAATTGTCCAATTTCTCACACCTATTGATTTCGGATCGAGCCCAAAACTTGGGCAACATCATAATATGGTGGGAGGAGTCATTTGGTGAGTTTTGAGTGAAATCCAATCGCAAGAAGTATGGAATACACCAACCCCTCCAATTAGGAACAAACTGCCGTTGAACTTGAATTGTCCAATTTCTCACACCTATTGATTTCGGACCGAGCCCCAAACTTGGGCAACATCATAACATGGTGGGAGGAGTCATTTGGTGAGTTTTGGGTGAAATCCAATCGCTAGAAGTATGGAATACACCAACCACTCCAATTAGGAATGAACTGCCGTTGAACTTGAATTGTCCGATTTGGAACACCTATTGATTTCGAATCGAGCCCAAAACTTGGGCTACAAGATAATATGGTGGGAGGAGTCATTTGGTGAGTTTTGAGTGAAATCCAATCGCTAGAAGTATGGAATACACCATCCACCCCAATTAGGAACAAACTGCCGTTGAACTTGAATTGTCCAATTTCTCACACCTATTGATTTCGGATCGAGCCCAAAACTTGGGCAACATCATCATATGGTGGGAGGAGTCATTTGGTTAGTTTTGAGTGAAATCCAATCGCTAGAAGTATGGAATACACCTACCACTCCAATTAGGAACGAACTGCCGTTGAACTTGAATTGTCCAATTTCTCACACCTATTGATTTCGGATCGAGCCCCAAACTTGGGCAACATCATAATATGGTGGGAGGAGTCATTTGGTGAGTTTTGAGTGAAATCCAATCGCTAGAAGTATGGAACACACCAACCACTCCAATTAGGAACGAACTGCCGTTGAACTTGAATTGTCGAATTTCTCAAACCTATTGATTTCGGATCGAGCCCAAAACGCGGGCAACCTCGTAATATGTTGGGACGAGATATTTGGTGTGTTTTGAGTGAAATCCAATCGCTAGAACTATGAATTACCCCAACCCCTCCAATTAGGAACGAACTGTCGTTGAAATTGAATTGACCAATTTCTCACACATATTGATTTCGGATTGAGCCCAGAACTTGGGCAACATCATAATATGGTGGGAGGAGTCATTTGGTTAGTTTCGAGTGAAATCCATTCGCTTGAAGTACGGAATACACCAACCAGTCGAATTAGGAACGAACTGCCGTTGAACTTGAATTGTCCAATTTGGAACACCTACTGATTTCGGATCGAGCCCAAAACTTGGGCAACATCATAATATGGTGGGAGGAGTCATTTGGTGAGTTTTTGAGTGAAATCCAATCGCTAGAAGTATGGAATACACCAACCACTCCAATTAGGAACGAACTGCCGTTGAACTTGAATTGTCCAATTTCTCACACGTACTGATTTCGGACCGAGCCCCAAACTTGGGAAACATCATAATATGGTGGGAGGAGTCATTTGGTGAGTTTTGAGTGAAATCCACTCCAATTTGGAACGAACTGCCGTTGAACTTGAATTGTCCAATTTCTCACACCTGTTGATTACGGATCGAGCCCAAAACTTGGGCAACATCATAATATGGTGGGAGGAGTCATTTGGTTAGTTTTGAGTGAAATCCAATCGCTAGAAGTATGGAATACACCAACCAGTCCAATTAGGAACGAATTGCCGTTGAACTTGAATCGTCCAATTTGGAACACCTATTGATTTCGGACCGAGCCCCAAACTTGGGCAACATCATAATATGGTGGGAGGAGTCATTTGGTGAGTTTTGAGTGAAATCCAATCGCTAGAACTGTGGAATACACCAAGCACTCTCATTAGGAACGAACTGCCGTTGAACTTGAATTGTCCAATTTAGAACACCTATTGATTTCGGATCGAGCCCAAAACATGGGCAACATCATCATATGGTGGGAGGAGTCATTTGGTGAGTTTTGAGTGAAATCCAATCGCTAGAAGTATTGAATACACCAACCACTCCAATTAGGAACGAACTGCCGTTGAATTTGAATTGTCAAATTTTGAACACCTATTGATTTCGGATCGAGCCCAAAACTTGGCCAACATCATCATATGGTGGGAGGAGTCATTTGGTGAGTTTTGAGTGAAATCCAATCGCTAGAAGTATGGAATACACCAACCACTCCAGTTAGGAAGGAACTGCCGTTGAACTTGAATTGTCCATTTTGGAACACCTATTGATTTCGGATTGAGCCCAAAACTTGGGCAACATCATAATATGGTGGGAGTAGTCATTTGGTGAGATTTGAGTGAAATCCAATCGCTAGAGGTATTGAATACACCAACCACTCCAATTAGGAACGAACTGCCGTTGAACTTGAATTGTCCAATTTGGAACACCTATTGATTTCGGATCGAGCCCAAAACTTGGGCAACAACATAATATGGTGGGAGGAGTCATTTGGTGAGTTTTGAGTGAAATCCAATCGCTAGAAGTATGGAATACAACAACTACTCCGATTAGGAACAAACTGTAGTTGAAATTGAATTGACATATTTCTCACACCTATTGATTTCGGATCGAGCCCCAAACTTGGGCAACATCATAATATGGTGGGAGGAGTCATTTGGTGTGTTTTGAGTGAAATCCAATCTCTAGAAGTATGGAATACACCAACCACTCCAATTAGGAACGAACTGCCGATGAACTTGAATTGTCCAATTTCTCACACGTACTGATTTCGGACCGAGCCCCAAACTTGGGAAACATCATAATATGGTGGGAGGAGTCATTTGGTGAGTTTTGAGTGAAATCCAATCGCTAGAAGTATGGAATACACCAACCACTCCAATTAGGAACGAACTGCCGTTGAACTTGAATTGTCCAATTTCTCACACCTGTTGATTACGGATCGAGCCCAAAACTTGGGCAACATCATAATATGGTGGGAGGAGTCATTTGGTTAGTTTTGAGTGAAATCCAATCGCTAGAAGTATGGAATACACCAACCACTCCAATTAGGAACGAATTGCCGTTGAACATGAATCGTCCAATTTGGAACACCTATTGATTTCAGACCGAGCCCCAAACTTGGGCAACATCATAATATGGTGGGAGGAGTCATTTGGTGAGTTTTGAGTGAAATCCAATCGCTAGAAGTGTGGAATACACCAAGCACTCCAATTAGGAACGAACTGCCGTTGAACTTGAATTGTCCAATTTAGAACACCTATTCATTTCGGATCGAGCCCAAAACTTGGGCAACATCATAATATGGGGGGAGGAGTCATTTGGTGTGTTTTGAGTGAAATCCAATCGCTAGAAGTATGGAATACACCAACCACTCCAGTTAGGAAGGAACTGCCGTTGAACTTGAATTGTCCAATTCGGAACACACCTATTGATTTCGGATCGATCCCAAAACTTGGGCAATATTATAATATGGTGGGAGTACTCATTTGGTTTGTTTTGAGTGAAATCCAATCGCTAGAAGTATGGAATACACCAATCACTCCAATTAGGAACGAACTGCCGTTGAACTTGAATTGTCCAATTTGGAACAGCTATTTATTTCGGATCGAGCCCAAAACTTGGGCAACATCAAAATATGGTGGGAGGAGTCATTTGGTGAGTTTTGAGTGAAATCCAATCGCTAGAAGTATGGAATACACCAACCACTCCAGTTAGGAAGGAACTGCCGTTGAACTTGAATTGTCCATTTTGGAACACCTATTGATTTCGGATCGAGCCCAAAACTTGGGCAACATCATAATATGGTGGGAGGAGTCATTTGGTGAGTTTTGAGTGAAATCCAATCGCTAGAAGTGTGTAATACACCAAGCACTCCAATTAGGAACGAACTGCCGTTGAACTTGAATTGTCCAATTTAGAACACCTATTGATTTCGGATCGAGACCAAAACTTGGGCAACATCATAATATGGGGGGAGGAGTCATTTGGTGTGTTTTGAGTGAAATCCAATCGCTAGAAGTATGGAATACACCAACCACTCCAGTTAGGAACGAACTGCCGTTGAACTTGAATTGTCCATTTTGGAACACCTATTGATTTCGGATCGAGCCCAAAACTTGGGCAACATCATAATATGGTGGGAGGAGTCATTTGGTGAGTTTTGAGTGAAATCCAATCGCTAGAAGTGTGTAATACACCAAGCACTCCAATTAGGAACGAACTGCCGTTGAACTTGAATTGTCCAATTTAGAACACCTATTGATTTCGGATCGAGACCAAAACTTGGGCAACATCATAATATGGGGGGAGGAGTCATTTGGTGTGTTTTGAGTGAAATCCAATCACTAGAAGTATTGAATACACCAACCACTCCAATTAGGAACGAACTGCCGTTGAACTTGAATTGTCCAATTTCTCACACGTACTGATTTTGGACTGAGCCCCGAACTTGGGAAACATCATAATATTGTGGGAGGAGTCATTTGGTGAGATTTGAGTGAAATCCAATCGCTAGAAGTATTGAATACACCAACCCCTCCAATTAGGAACGAACTGCCGTGGAACTTGAATTGTCCAATTTGGAACACCTATTGATTTCGGATTGAGCCCAAAACTTGGGTAACATCATAATATGGTGGGAGGAGTCATTTGGTGAGTTTTAAGTGAAATCCAATCGCTAGAAGTATGGAATACACCAACCACTCCAGTTAGGAACGAACTGCCGTTGAACTTGAATTGTCCAATTTGGAACACCTATTGATTTCGGCTCGAACCCAAAACTTCGGCAACATCATAATATGGTGGGAGGAGTCATTTGGTGAGTTTTGAGTGAAATCCAATCGCTAGAAGTATGGAAAACACCAACGACTCCAATTAGGAACGAACTGCCGTTGAACTTGAATTGTCCAATTTGGAACACCTATTGATTTCGGATCGAGCCCCAAACTTGGGTAACATCATAATATGGTGGGAGGAGTCATTTGGTGTGTTTTGAGTGAAATCCAATCGCCAGAAGTATGGAATAAACCAACCACTCCAATTAGGAACGAACTGCCTTTGAACTTGGATTGCCAAATTTCTTACACCTATTGATTTCGGATCGAGCCCAAAACGCGGGCAACCTCATAATATGTTGGGACGAGATATTTGGTGTGTTTTGAGTGAAATCCAATCGCTAGAACTATGAATTACCCCAACCCCTCCAATTAGGAACGAACTGTCGTTGAGATTGAATTGACCAATTTCTCACACATATGGATTTCGGATCGAGCCCAGAACTTGGGCAACATCATAATATGGTGGGAGGAGTCATTTGGTTAGTTTCGAGTGAAATCCATTCGCTAGAAGTACGGAATACACCAACCAGTCCAATTAGGAACGAACTGCCGTTGAACTTGAATTGTCCAATTTGGAACACCTATTGATTTCGGATCGAGCCCAAAACTTGGGCAACATCATAATATGGTGGGAGGAGTCATTTGGTGAGTTTTGAGTGAAATCCAATCGCTAGAAGTGTGTAATACACCAAGCACTCCAATTAGGAACGAACTGCCGTTGAACTTGAATTGTCCAATTTAGAACACCTATTGATTTCGGATCGAGACCAAAACTTGGGCAACATCATAATATGGGGGGAGGAGTCATTTGGTGTGTTTTGAGTGAAATCCAATCGCTAGAAGTATGGAATACACCAACCACTCCAGTTAGGAAGGAACAGCCGTTGAACTTGAATTGTCCAATTTATCACACATATGGATTTCGGATCGAGCCCAGAACTTGGGCAACATCATAATATGGTGGGAGGAGTCATTTGGTTAGTTTCGAGTGAAATCCATTCGCTAGAAGTACGGAATACACCAACCAGTCCAATTAGGAACGAATTGCCGTTGAACTTGAATTGTCCAATTTGGAACACCTATTGATTTCGGATCGATCCCAAAACTTGGGCAACATCATAATATGGTGGGAGTACTCATTTGGTTTGTTTTGAGTGAAATCCAATCGCTAGAAGTATGGAATACACCAACCACTCCAGTTAGGAAGGAACTGCCGTTGAACTTGAATTGTCCAATTTGGAACACCTATTGATTTCGGATTGATCCCAAAACTTGGGCAACATCATAATATGGTGGGAGGAGTCATTTGGTTTGTTTTGAGTGAAATCCAATCGCTAGAAGTATGGAATACACCAACCACTCCAATTAGGAACGAACTGCCGTTGAACTTGAATTGTCCAATTTGGAACACCTGTTGATTACGGATCGAGCCCAAAACTTGGGCAACATCATAATACGGTGGGAGGAGTCATTTGGTTTGTTTTGAGTGAAATCCAATCGCTAGAAGTATGGCATACACCAACCACTCCAATTAGGAACGAACTGCCGTTGAACTTGAATTGTCCAATTTCTCACACATATTGATTACGGATCGAGCCCAAAACTTGGGCAACATCATAATATGGTGGGAGGAGTCATTTGGTGAGTTTTGAGTGAAATCCAATCGCTAGAAGTGTGGAATACACCAAGCACTCCAATTAGGAACGAACTGCCGTTGAACTTGAATTGTCCAATTTAGAACACCTATTTATTTCGGATCGATCCCAAAACTTGGGCAACATCATAATATGGGGGGAGGAGTCATTTGGTGTGTTTTGAGTGAAATCCAATCGCTAGAAGTATGGAATACACCAACCACTCCAGTTAGGAAGGAACTGCCGTTGAACTTGAATTGTCCAATTTGGAACACCTACTGATTTCGGATCGATCCCAAAACTTGGGCAACATCATAATATGGTGGGAGGAGTCATTTGGTTTGTTTTGAGTGAAATCCAATCGCTAGAAGTATGGAATACACCAACCACTCCAATTAGGAACGAACTACCGTTGAACTTGAATTGTCCAATTTGGAACACCTATTGATTTCGGATCGAGCCCAAAACATGGGCAACATCATAGTATGGTGGGAGGAGTCATTTGGTGAGTTTTGAGTGAAATCCAATCGCTAGAAGTATGGAATACACCAACCACTCCAGTTAGGAAGGAACTGCCGTTGAACTTGAAATGTCCATTTTGGAACACCTATTGATTTCGGATCGAGCCCAAAACTTGGGCAACATCATAATATGGGGGGGAGTCATTTGGTGAGATTTGAGTGAAATCCAATCGCTAGAAGTATGGAATACACCAACCACTCCAATTAGGAACGAACTGCCGTTGAACTTGAATTGTCCAATTTGGAACACCTGTTGTTTACGGATCGAGCCCAAAACTTGGGCAACATCATAATATGGTGGGAGGAGTCATTTGGTGAGTTTTGAGTGAAATCCAATCGCTAGAAGTTTGTAATACACCAACGACTCCAATTAGGAACGAACAGCCGTTGAACTTGAATTGTCCAATTTGGAACACCTATTGATTTCGGATCGAGCCCAAAACTTGGGCAACATCATCATATGGTGGGAGGAGTCATTTGGTTAGTTTTGAGTGAAATCCAATCGCTAGAAGTATGGAATACACCAACCACTCCAGTTAGGAAGGAACTGCCGTTGAACTTGAAATGTCCATTTTGGAACACCTATTGATTTCGGATCGATCCCAAAACTTGGGCAACATCATAATATGGTGGGAAGAGTCATTTGGTGAGATTTGAGTGAAATCCAATCGCTAGAAGTATGGAATACACCAACGACTCCAATTAGGAACGAACTGCCGTTGAACTTGAATTGTCAAATTTGGAACACCTGTTGATTACGGATCGAGCCCAAAACTTGGGCAACATCATAATATGGTGGGAGGAGTCATTTGGTTAGTTTTGAGTGAAATCCAATCGCTAGAAGTATGGAATACACCAACCACTCCAGTTAAGAAGGAACTGCCGTTGAACTTGAATTGTCCAATTTGGAACACCTATTGATTTCGGATCGATCCCAAAACTTGGGCAACATCATAATATGGTGGGAGGAGTCATTTGGTTTGTTTTGAGTGAAATCCAATCGCTAGAAGTATGGAATGCACCAACCACTCCAATTTGGAACGAACTGCCGCTGAACTTGAATTGTCCAATTTCTCACACATATTGATTACGGATCGAACCCAAAACTTGGGCAACATCATAATATGGTGGGAGGAGTCATTTGGTGAGTTTTGAGTGAAATCCAATCGCTAGAAGCTATGTTGCACGGACATGGGTACGGCGACACGGGAACCCGACACGGCGACACGGCGACACGGAAAATCTTAAAAAAGTAGGACACGGAGACACGGCGACATCGAAAATCTTAAAATAATAATTAATTCTCAAAATTTCAATGTCACATAATTCCATAAAACAAAATAAATAACTCATGTTCATCCATACATAATAATTAATACACCACAAAATAAAACATAAATGGTCTAACTCTCAATCTTCTTCAATCATTTATGTCTTCATTGTTGTTATTAGAAAACAACACGCCCTCTAATTCCGGTTCATCAAGTGAAAGGTTTGCAATTTCAAGCACACCCGCATTCTCCAAGTTCATAGTATCAAATCCATCCCCACCAACATCCCACATCTTACTCTCACCTTCGGTATAAACCGACATCTTTCTTGATAGAAGACGGAGATTATTATGCACGAACACCAAATCTTCGGCTCTTTGTGGTGCTATCTTGTTCCTCCTAAAGGAATGTACAAAATTATATGTACTCCAATTTCTTTCACAACAAGAGGAGGAACAAGGTTGGCCAAGTAACTGCAAAGCCAAACGTTGAATGATTGGAGAAAAAGCTCCATAAACAATCCACCATTTCACCGATTGCATACGACCTCTATCGATTAAAGAATCCGCATTTGAAAAATGGTCAATTCCACCTGAAAAAGCGGCATACTCTTCTCTAGCATGCATTCTATCCAAATCATTAGGAAAGAGTCGCTCAAAGCATTTTTGCCTTTGTAATGTAATGCCTTGATCTTGATGCGGAGCAACACGATTTGGAACAAGCCATTCAGTAGTATAATACCTAAAAGTGATGAAATAATATAAATTAAAACATTATAATGACTAAAGCAACAAAATGAATGTACTAAAAACTTTAAAGAAAGTTACCTTGGATTCAAAGAATGTGCAAGGCAATGGAGTGGAGTGTTGCTTTTGGTCCATCTTTGCAATAAAACCTCATTCACCGCATTAAAAAATTCTGAATCTTCATAAAGTTGCTTGCCTTCTTTTTTATAAATAGCCACCTTCACATCTCCTATCATAGAATCCCACCATTCATAAACCAAGTGAAGACAAGGCATATCCGTATCACACTTTCTAAGCATGTCATAAATGGGATATGTAAAACTAAGTATGTAATCAATTTTAGACCAAAGTACATCATCCAATATTTTCTCTTTGATACATTTTGCTTTTTCAACATTATCTTCTTGATATGCATCCCATTCCTCACTAACCACCATTCTTTGTAATTCAACCTTTATTTCCCTATATCTCCTCATCATCACAATTATGGAAGCAAAGCGGGTATCGGCAATTGAAAGAAACTTCAACTTTGAATGATGATTAAACATGGCCAATCTCATTTGGTGGTTCATGATGTAGTTTTTCACTGCCCAACACTCATCAGCAACATCACTAATCCAAATGCATTGACCCCACACATCATTATTGGGACTTGCCTTCGGTGTGCAAATGTTCTTCAAAGCAAGGTTTAATGTGTGCACAACACATGGAGTCCAAAAAATGTGACTATATTTGGCTTCAATAATTTGCCCCGCCGCTTTGCAAGCACTTGCATTGTCGGTGATTACTTGAACCACATTTTGTGGACCAATTTCACGAATGCACTCATCAAGCAAGTTAGCAATGAATGATGCATTTTTTGTCTCACCTTCACAATTGATAGCCTTCAAGAACATAGGCCCACTATCACAAGTCGCCATCATATTGATAAGAGGTCTTCTTTGTGAATCCGACCATCCATCACTACACAAGCTTACACCCTTTACTTTCCATGCATTCTTTATCGGCTCTAATTTCATCTCAATGTGACTCCTCTCTTTTTGGAGAAGTGTAGTCCTCAATGCATTATAACCCGGAGGGCGAGAACCCGGAACGGTGAGAGAACAAGCCTTAGAAAAGGCTTGGACATAGTATGGGTTCCTTGCAAGGTTGAATGACAAGCCACTTGTGTAAAACATCCTTGCTATTACACTATCCAATTGCTCCCTTACATTTTTTTGGAAAGCTTTTTCAAGAGGTCCACTAACTCCCTTCCTTTTCTTTGGTTCCAAAACTTCTTCATTCATGCCAAAATCCAAATGAAAAGCACTAGCACTCGAAGAAACTTCTTTGCTTGATGTAGGCAAAGAAACGGTTCTTCTAGCTTGGGCATTTTTTATTTTCAACTCCGCATCATCTACCAAGCGTTTCATTTCCGATACATTACTTTGTGTAACTTTGTTGCAAAGTCTAATCCCACCTCCTTTGATTTTCAACAAATGATGTTTCACCCTAGAATATGAACCTTGAAACATGCTTTGACAATAATGACACTTGAAACTAACGTTTCCTCCAGCTTTATTACTTGATTCAACCTTTGTAACATACTTCCACAGTGGAGCACTATCATCAATTGATTGAGCATGAGAGGAATCCCCACTAGAGTTAGCATTAGAGTAACTCATATTTTCCTAAAAAAATTCAGCATGGTTCAACTTCACATTCATTAATATCATTATGTATAATACCCAATTAACAAACCAAATTCAAATATACTCAACAACTAAATTAAAAATTAAAACACATCAAAACAGAGAAACAAAATTAAAAATTTGTGAAGCCTAACCTGAGTTTGCAAGAAGGAATCGTCCTTCTTGGTAACGATTTGCAAGAAAGAATCGTCCTTCTTGTTGTGTTTCTCTTCAAAAAAAAAACAGAAGAAATAATCTTCACCTCACCACCAAAGCTAACTCTTCTACTACTGTGAAGAGGGAGATAAGAAAAGAAAATAGAGATAGACAACATAAATAAAAGAATTTGAAAACAAAGGGAAAAAAATTTGAAAAGATACTTACCTTTGCAAAAGCTGGAGAAGAGGAGAAGCTGCGCAGGAGAAGAGCTATGAACTGAAGGCTGAAAACGTGAGTGCAATTCATTTAGGTTTTAAAAAATCTTTTTCCATTTTTAACCCATATTTTTAAAAATATTTCAAATTAGTCCACCAAAGTTTCAAAAATCACGTTTAGACCCCAACTTTCATTTTCAAAATTTCAATATGGTCCCTGCCGTGTCTTGACCGTGTCGGAGCCGTGTCTTGACCGTGTCGGCGGCGTGTCTTGACCGTGTCCCAGCCGTTGACCGTGTCGGAGGCGTGTCGGACACTCCGACACTCCAGTAGTTTGGCGTGTCGGTGCAACATAGGCTAGAAGTATGGAATACACCAACGACTCCAATTAGGAACGAACAGCCGTTGAACTTGAATTGTCCAATTTTGAACACCTATTGATTTCGGATCGATCCCAAAACTTGGGCAACATCATAATATGGTGGGAGGAGTCATTTGGTGAGTTTTGAGTGAAATCCAATCGCCAGAAGTATGGAATACACCAACGACTCCAATTAGGAACGAACTGCCGTTGAACTTGAATTGTCCAATTTGGAACACCTATTGATTTCGGATCGAGCCCAAAACTTGGGCAACATCATCATATGGTGGGAGGAGTCATTTAGTTAGTTTTGAGTGAAATCCAATGCTAGAAGTATGGAATACACCAACCACTCCAATTAGGAACGAACTGCCGTTGAACTTGAATTGTCCAATTTGGAACACCTATTGATTTCGGATCGAGCCCCAAACTTGGGCAACATCATAATACTGTGGGAAGAGTCATTTGGTGAGTTTTGAGTGAAATCCAATCGCTAGAAGTATGGAATACACCAACCACTCCAATTAGGAACGAACTGCCGTTGCACTCGAATTGTCCAATTCGGAAAACCTATTGATTTCGGATCGAGCCCAAAACTTGGGCAACATCATAATATGGTGGAATGAGTCATTTGGTTTGTTTTGAGTGAAATCCAATCGCTAGAAGTATGGAATACACCAACCACTCCAATTAGGAACGAACTGCCGTTGAACTTGAATTGTCCAATTTGGAACACCTATTGATTTCGGATCGAGCCCAAAACTTGGGCAACATCATAATATGGTGGGAGGAGTCATTTGGTTTGTTTTGAGTGAAATCAAATCGCTAGAAGTATGGAATACACCAACCACTCCAATTAGGAACGAACTGCCGTTGAACTTGAATTGTCCAATTTGGAACACCTATTGATTTCGGATCGAGCCCAAAACATGGGCAACATCATAATATGGTGGGAGGAGTCATTTGGTGAGTTTTTAGTGAAATCCAATCGCTAGAAGTATGGAATACACCAACCACTCCAGTTACGAAGGAACTGCCGTTGAACTTGAAATGTCCATTTTGGAACACCTATTGATTTCGGATCGAGCCCAAAACTTGGGCAACATCATAATATGGTGGGAGGAGTCATTTGGTGAGATTTGAGTGAAATCCAATCGCTAGAAGTATGGAATACACCAACGACTCCAATTAGGAACGAACTGCCGTTGAACTTGAATTGTCCAATTTGGAACACCTGTTGATTACGGATCGAGCCCAAAACTTGGGCAACATCATAATATGGTGGGAGGAGTCATTTGGTTAGTTTTGAGTGAAATCCAATCGCAAGAAGTATGGAATACACCAACCACTCCAGTTAGGAAGGAACTGCCGTTGAACTTGAATTGTCCAATTTGGAACACCTATTGATTTCGGATCGATCCCAAAACTTGGGCAACATCATAATATGGTGGGAGGAGTCATTTGGTTTGTTTTGAGTGAAATCCAATCGCTAGAAGTATTGAATAGACCAACCACTCCAATTAGGAACGAACTGCCGTTGAACTTGAATTGTCCAATTTCTCAGACATATTGATTACGGATCGAGCCCAAAACTTGGGCAACATCATAATATGGTGGGAGGAGTCATTTGGTGAGTTTTGAGTGAAATCCAATCGCTAGAAGTATGGAATACACCAACGACTCCAATTAGGAACGAACAGCCGTTGAACTTGAATTGTCTAATTTGGAACACCTATTGATTTCGGATCGATCCCAAAACTTGGGCAACATCATAATATGGTGGGAGGAGTCATTTGGTGAGTTTTGAGTGAAATCCAATCGCCAGAAGTATGGAATACACCAACGACTCCAATTAGGAACGAACTGCCGTTGAACTTGAATTGTCCAATTTGGAACACCTATTGATTTCGGATCGAGCCCAAAACTTGGGCGACATCATCATATGGTGGGAGGAGTCATTTGGTTAGTTTTGAGTGAAATCCAATCGCTAGAAGTATGGAATACACCAACCACTCCAATTAGGAACGAACTGCCGTTGAACTTGAATTATCCAATTTCTCACACCTATTGATTTCGGATCGAGCCCCAAACTTGGGCAACAACATAATATTGTGGGAAGAGTCATTTGGTGAGTTTTGAGTGAAATCCAATCGCTAGAAGTATGGAATACACCAACCACTCCAATTAGGAACGAACTGCCGTTGCACTCGAATTGTCCAATTCGGAACACCTATTGATTTCGGATCGAGCCCAAAACTTGGGCAACATCATAATATGGTGGGAGGAGTCATTTGGTTTGTTTTGAGTGAAATCCAATCGCTAGAAGTATGGAATACACCAACCACTCCAATGAGGAACGAACTGCCGTTGAACTTGAATTGTCCAATTTCTCACACCTATTGATTTCGGATCGAGCCCCAAACTTGGGCAACATCATAATATTGTGGGAAGAGTCATTTGGTGAGTTTTGAGTGAAATCCAATAGCTAGAAGTATGGAATACACCAACCACTCCAATTAGGAACGAACTGCCGTTGCACTCGAATTGTCCAATTCGGAACACCTATTAATTTCGGATCGAGCCAAAAACTTGGGCAACATCATAATATGGTGGGAGGAGTCATTCGGTGAGTGTTGAGTGAAATCCAATCGCTAGACGTATGGTATTACCAACCACTCCAATTAGGAACGAACTGTCGTTGAAATTGAATTGACCAATTTCTCACACCTACTGATTTCGGATCGAGCCCAAAACTTGGGCAACATCATAATATGGTGGGAGGAGTCATTCAGTGAGTTTTGAGTGAAATCCAATCGCTAGAAGTATGGAATACACCAACCACACCAATTAGGAACGAGCTGCCGTTGAACTTGAATTGTCCAATTTGGAACACCTATTGATTTCGGATCGAGCCCAAAACTTGGGCAACATCATAATATGGTGGGAGGAGTCATTTGGTGAGTTTTGAGTGAAATCCAATCGCTAGAAGTATGGAATACACCAACGACTCCAATTAGGAACGAACAGCCGTTGTACTTGAATTGTCCAATTTGGAACCCCTATTGATTTCGGATCGATCCCAAAACTTGGGCAACATCATAATACGGTGGGAGGAGTCATTTGGTGAGTTTTGAGTGAAATCCAATCGCTAGAAGTATGGAATACACCAACGACTCCAATTAGGAACGAACTGCCTTTGAACTTGAATTGTCCAATTTGGAACACCTATTGATTTCGGATCGAGCCCCAAACTTGGGCAACATCATAATATGGTGGGTGGAGTCATTTGGTGAGTTTTGAGTGAAATCCAATCGCTAGAAGTATGGAATACACCAACGACTCCAATTAGGAACGAACTGCCGTTGAACTTGAATTGTCCAATTTGGAACACCTATTGATTTCGGATCGAGCCCAAAACGCGGGCAACATCATAATATGTTGGGAGGAGATATTTGGTGTGTTTTGAGTGAAATCCAATCGCTAGAACTATGAATTACCACAACCCCTCCAATTAGGAACGAACTGTCGTTGAAATTGAATTGACCAATTTCTCACACATGTTGATTTCGGATCGAGCCCAGAACTTGGGCAACATCATAATATGGTGGGAGGAGTCATTTGGTTTGTTTCGAGTGAAATCCAATCGCTAGAAGTACGGAATAAACCAACCACTCCAATTAGGAACGAACTGCCGTTGAACTTGAATTGTCAAATTTGGAACACCTATTGATTTCGGATTGATCCCAAAACTTGGGCAACATCATAATATGGTGGGAGGAGTCATTTGGTGAGTTTTGAGTGAAATCCAATCGCTAGAAGTATGGAATACACCAACCACTCCAATTAGGAACGAACTGCCGTTGAACTTGAATTGTCAAATTTGGAACACCTATTGATTTCGGATTGATCCCAAAACTTGGGCAACATCATAATATGGTGGGAGGAGTCATTTGGTGAGTTTTGAGTGAAATCCAATCGCTAGAAGTATGGAATACACCAACCACTCCAATTAGGAACGAACTGCCGTTGAACTTGAATTGTCCAATTTCGAACACCTATTGATTTCGGATCGAGCCCAGAACTTGGGCAACATCATAATATGGTGGGAGGAGTCATTTCGTTAGTTTCGAGTGAAATCCAATCGCTAGATGTACGGAATACACCAACCACTCCAATTTGGAACGAACTGCCGTTGAACTTGAATTGTCCAATTTCTCACACCTATTGATTTCGGATTGAGCCCAACACTTGGCCAACATCATAATATGGTGGAAGGAGTCATTTGGTGAGTTTTGAGTGAAATCCAATCGCTAGAAGTATGGAATACACCAACCACTCCAATTAGGAACGAACTGCCGTTGAACTTGAATTGTCCAATTTCTCACACCTACTGATTTCGGACCGAGCCCCAAACTTGGGACACATCATAATATGGTGGGAGGAGTGATTTGGTGAGTTTTGAGTGAAATCCAATCGCTAGAAGTATGGAATACACCAACCACTCCAATTAGGAACGAACTGCCGTTGAACTTGAATTGTCCAATTTGGAACACCTATTGATTTCGGATCGATCCCAAAACATGGGCAACATCATAATATGGTGGGAGGAGTCATTTGGTGAGTTTTGAGTGAAATCCAATCGCTAGAAGTATGGAATACACCAACCACTCAAATTAGGAACGAACTGCCGTTGAACTTGAATTGTCCAATTTGGAACTCCTATTGATTTCGGATCGAGCCCAAAACTTGGGCAACATCATAATATGGTGCGAGGAGTCATTTGGTGAGTTTTGAGTGAAATCCAATCGCTAGAAGTATGGAATACACCAACCACTCCAATTAGGAACGAACTGCCGTTGAACTTGAATTGTCCAATGTGGAACACCTATTGATTTCGGATCGAGCCCAAAACTTGGGCAACATCATAATATGGTGGGAGGAGTCATTTGGTGAGTTTTGAGTGAAATCAAATCGCTAGAAGTATGGAATACACCAACCACTCCAATTAGGAACGAACTGCCGTTGAACTTGAATTGTCCAATTTCTCAAACCTATTGATTTCGGATCGAGCCCCAAACTTGGGCAACATCATAATATGGTGGGAGGAGTCATTTGGTGAGTTTTGAGTGAAATCCAATCGCTAGAAGTACGGAATACACCAACCACTTCATTTAGGAACGAACTGCCGTTGAACTTGAATTGTCCAATGTGGAACACCTATTGATTTCGGATCGAGCCCAAAACTTGGGCAGCATCATAATATGGTGGGAGGAGTCATTTGGTGAGTTTTGAGTGAAATCAAATCGCTAGAAGTATGGAATACACCAACCACTCCAATTAGGAACGAACTGCCGTTGAACTTGAATTGTCCAATTTCTCACACCTATTGATTTCGGATCGAGCCCAAAACTTGGGCAACATCATAATATGGTGGGAGGAGTCATTTGGTGAGTTTTGAGTGAAATCCAATCGCTAGACGTATGGAATACACCAACCACTCCAATTAGGAACGAACTGTCGTTGAAATTGAATTGTCCAATTTGGAACACCGATTGATTTCAGATCGAGCCCAAAACTTGGGCAACATCATAATATAGAGGGAGGAGTCATTTGGTGAGTGTTGAGTGAAATCCAATCGCTAGAAGTATGGTATTACCAACCACTCCAATTAGGAACGAACTGTCGTTGAAATTGAATTGACCAATTTGTCACACCTATTGATTTCGGATCGAGCCAAAAACTTGGGCAACATCATAATATGGTGGGAGGAGTCATTTGGTGAGTTTTGAGTGAAATCCAATTGCTAGACGTGTGGAATACACCAACCACTCTAATGAGGAACGAACTGTCGTTGAAATTGAATTGACCAATTTCAAACACCTATTGACTTCGGATCGAGCCCAAAACTTGGGCAACATCATAATATGGAGGGAGGAGTCATTTGGTGAGTTTTTAGTGAAATCCAATCGCTAGACGTATGGAATACACCAAACACTCCAATTAGGAACGAACTGTCGTTGAAATTGAATTTACCAATTTCTCACGCCTATTGATTTCGGATCGAGCCCAAAGCTTGGGCAACCTCATAATATGGTGGGAGGAGTCATTCGGTGAGTTTTGAGTGAAATCCAATCGCTAGAAGTATGGAATACACCAACCACTCCAATTAGGAACGAACTGCCGTTGAACTTGAATTGTCCAATTTCTCAAACCTATTGACTTCGGATTGAGCCCCAAACTTGGGCAACATCATAATATGGTGGGAGGAGTCATTTGGTGAGTTTTGAGTGAAATCCAATCGCTAGAAGTATGGAATACACCAACCACTCCAATTAGGAACGAACTGCCGTTGAACTTGAATTGTCCAATGTGGAACACCTATTGATTTCGGATCGAGCCCAAAACTTGGGCAACATCATAATATGGTGGGAGGAGTCATTTGGTGAGTTTTGAGTGAAATCAAATCGCTAGAAGTATGGAATACACCAACCACTCCAATTAGGAACGAACTGCCGTTGAACTTGAATTGTCCAATTTGGAACACCTATTGATTTCGGATCGAGCCCAAAACTTGGGCAACATCATAATATGGTGGGAGGAGTCATTTGGTGAGTTTTGAGTGAAATCGAATCGCTAGAAGTATGGAATACACCAACCACTCCAATTAGGAACGAACTGCCGTTGAACTTGAATTGTCCAATTTCTCAAACCTATTGATTTCGGATCGAGCCCCAAACTTGGGCAACATCATAATATGGTGGGAGGAGTCATTTGGTGAGTTTTGAGTGAAATCCAATCGCTAGAAGTATGGAATACACCAACCACTCCAATTACGAACGAACTGCCGTTGAACTTGAATTGTCCAATGTGGAACACCTATTGATTTCGGATCGAGCCCAAAACTTGGGTAACATCATAATATGGTGGGAGGAGTCATTCGGTGAGTTTTGAGTGAAATCAAATCGCTAGAAGTATGGAATACACCAACCACTCCAATTAGGAACGAACTGCCGTTGAACTTGAATTGTCCAATTTGGAACACCTATTGATTCCGGATCGAGCCCAAAACTTGGGCAACATCATAATATGGTGGGAGGAGTCATTTGGTGAGTTTTGTGTGAAATACAATCGCTAGACGTATGGAATACACCAACCACTCCATTTAGGAACGAACTGCCGTTGAACATGAATTGTCCAATTTGGAACACCTACTGATTTCGGATCGAGCCCAAAACTTGGGCGACATCATAATATGATGGGAGGAGTCATTTGGTGAGTTTTGAGTGAAATCCAATCGCTAGACTTATGGAATACACCAACCACTCCAATTTGGAACGAACTGTCGTTGAAATTGAATTTACCAATTTCTCACACCTATTGATTTCGGATCGAGCCCAAAACTTGGGCAACATCATAATATGGTGGGAGGAGTCTTTTGGGGAGTTTTGAGTGAAATCCAATCGCTAGAAGTATGGAATACACCAACCACTCCAATTAGGAACGAACTGCCGTTGAACTTGAATTGTCCAATTTGGAACACCTATTGATTTCGGATCGAGCCCAAAACTTGGGCAACATCATAATATGGTGGGAGGAGTCATTTGGTGAGTTTTGAGTGAAATACAATCGCTAGACGTATGGAATACACCAACCACTCCATTTAGGAACGAACTGCCGTTGAACATGAATTGTCCAATTTGGAACACCTACTGATTTCGGATCGAGCCCAAAACTTGGGCGACATCATAATATGATGGGAGGAGTCATTTGGTGAGTTTTGAGTGAAATCCAATCGCTAGACGTATGGAATACACCAACCACTCCAATTTGGAACGAACTGTCGTTGAAATTGAATTTACCAATTTCTCACACCTATTGATTTCGGATCGAGCCCAAAACTTGGGCAACATCATAATATGGTGGGAGGAGTCTTTTGGGGAGTTTTGAGTGAAATCCAATCGCTAGAAGTATGGAATACACCAACCACTCCAATTAGGAACGAACTGTCGTTGAACTTGAATTGTCCCATTTGGAACACCAATTGATTTCGGATCGAGCCCAAAACTTGGGCAACATCATAATATGGTGGGAGGAGTCATTTGGTGAGTTTTGAGTGAAATCCAATCGCTAAAAGTATGGAATACACCAACCACTCCAATTAGGAACGAACTGCCGTTGAATTTGAATTGTCCAATTTCTCACACCTATTGATTTCGGATCGTGCCCAAAACTTGGGCAACATCATAATATGGTGGGAGGAGTCATTTGGTGAGTTTTGAGTGAAATCCAATCGCTAGAAGTATGGAATACACCAACCACTCCAATTAGGAACGAACTGCCGTTGAACTTGAATTGTCCAATTTGGAACACCTATTGATTTTGGATCGAGCCCAAAACTTGGGCAACAACAAAATATGGTGGGAGGAGTCATTTGGTGAGTTTTGAGAGAAATCCAATCGCTAGAAGTATGGAATACACCAACCACTCCAATCAGGAACGAACTGCCGTTGGAACTTGTATTGTCCAATTTGGAACACCTATTGATTTCGGATCGAGCCCAAAACTTGGGCAACATCATAATATGGTGGGAGGAGTCTTTTGGGGAGTTTTGAGTGAAATCCAATCGCTAGAAGTATGGAATACACCAACCACTCCAATTAGGAACGAACTGCCGTTGAACTTGAATTGTCCCATTTGGAACACCAATTGATTTCGGATCGAGCCCAAAACTTGGGCAACATCATAATATGGTGGGAGGAGTCATTTGGTGAGTTTTGAGTGAAATCCAATCGCTAAAAGTATGGAATACACCAACCACTCCAATTACGAACGAACTGCCGTTGAACTTGAATTGTCCAATGTGGAACACCTATTGATTTCGGATCGAGCCCAAAACTTGGGTAACATCATAATATGGTGGGAGGAGTCATTCGGTGAGTTTTGAGTGAAATCAAATCGCTAGAAGTATGGAATACACCAACCACTCCAATTAGGAACGAACTGCCGTTGAACTTGAATTGTCCAATTTGGAACACCTATTGATTCCGGATCGAGCCCAAAACTTGGGCAACATCATAATATGGTGGGAGGAGTCATTTGGTGAGTTTTGTGTGAAATACAATCGCTAGACGTATGGAATACACCAACCACTCCATTTAGGAACGAACTGCCGTTGAACATGAATTGTCCAATTTGGAACACCTACTGATTTCGGATCGAGCCCAAAACTTGGGCGACATCATAATATGATGGGAGGAGTCATTTGGTGAGTTTTGAGTGAAATCCAATCGCTAGACTTATGGAATACACCAACCACTCCAATTTGGAACGAACTGTCGTTGAAATTGAATTTACCAATTTCTCACACCTATTGATTTCGGATCGAGCCCAAAACTTGGGCAACATCATAATATGGTGGGAGGAGTCTTTTGGGGAGTTTTGAGTGAAATCCAATCGCTAGAAGTATGGAATACACCAACCACTCCAATTAGGAACGAACTGCCGTTGAACTTGAATTGTCCAATTTGGAACACCTATTGATTTCGGATCGAGCCCAAAACTTGGGCAACATCATAATATGGTGGGAGGAGTCATTTGGTGAGTTTTGAGTGAAATACAATCGCTAGACGTATGGAATACACCAACCACTCCATTTAGGAACGAACTGCCGTTGAACATGAATTGTCCAATTTGGAACACCTACTGATTTCGGATCGAGCCCAAAACTTGGGCGACATCATAATATGATGGGAGGAGTCATTTGGTGAGTTTTGAGTGAAATCCAATCGCTAGACGTATGGAATACACCAACCACTCCAATTTGGAACGAACTGTCGTTGAAATTGAATTTACCAATTTCTCACACCTATTGATTTCGGATCGAGCCCAAAACTTGGGCAACATCATAATATGGTGGGAGGAGTCTTTTGGGGAGTTTTGAGTGAAATCCAATCGCTAGAAGTATGGAATACACCAACCACTCCAATTAGGAACGAACTGTCGTTGAACTTGAATTGTCCCATTTGGAACACCAATTGATTTCGGATCGAGCCCAAAACTTGGGCAACATCATAATATGGTGGGAGGAGTCATTTGGTGAGTTTTGAGTGAAATCCAATCGCTAAAAGTATGGAATACACCAACCACTCCAATTAGGAACGAACTGCCGTTGAATTTGAATTGTCCAATTTCTCACACCTATTGATTTCGGATCGTGCCCAAAACTTGGGCAACATCATAATATGGTGGGAGGAGTCATTTGGTGAGTTTTGAGTGAAATCCAATCGCTAGAAGTATGGAATACACCAACCACTCCAATTAGGAACGAACTGCCGTTGAACTTGAATTGTCCAATTTGGAACACCTATTGATTTTGGATCGAGCCCAAAACTTGGGCAACAACAAAATATGGTGGGAGGAGTCATTTGGTGAGTTTTGAGAGAAATCCAATCGCTAGAAGTATGGAATACACCAACCACTCCAATCAGGAACGAACTGCCGTTGGAACTTGTATTGTCCAATTTGGAACACCTATTGATTTCGGATCGAGCCCAAAACTTGGGCAACATCATAATATGGTGGGAGGAGTCTTTTGGGGAGTTTTGAGTGAAATCCAATCGCTAGAAGTATGGAATACACCAACCACTCCAATTAGGAACGAACTGCCGTTGAACTTGAATTGTCCCATTTGGAACACCAATTGATTTCGTATCGAGCCCAAAACTTGGGCAACATCATAATATGGTGGGAGGAGTCATTTGGTGAGTTTTGAGTGAAATCCAATCGCTAAAAGTATGGAATACACCAACCACTCCAATTAGGAACGAACTGCCGTTGAATTTGAATTGTCCAATTTCTCACACCTATTGATTTCGGATCGTGCCCAAAACTTGGGCAACATCATAATATGGTGGGAGGAGTCATTTGGTGAGTTTTGAGTGAAATCCAATCGCTAGAAGTATGGAATACACCAACCACTCCAATTAGGAACGAACTGCCGTTGAACTTGAATTGTCCAATTTGGAACACCTATTGATTTTGGATCGAGCCCAAAACTTGGGCAACAACAAAATATGGTGGGAGGAGTCATTTGGTGAGTTTTGAGAGAAATCCAATCGCTAGAAGTGTGGAATACACCAACCACTCCAATCAGGAACGAACTGTCGTTGGAACTTGTATTGTCCAATTTGGAACACCTATTGATTTCGGATCGAGCCCAAAACTTGGGCAACATCATAATATGGTGGGAGGAGTCATTTGGTGAGTTTTGAGTGAAATCCAATCGCTAGAAGTATGGAATACACCAACCACTCCAATTAGGAACGAACTGCCGTTGAACTTGAATTGTTCAATTTGGAACACCTATTGATTTCGGATCGAGCCCAAAACTTGGGCAACATCATAATATGGTGGGAGGAGTCATTTGGTTAGTTTTGAGTGAAATCCAATCGCTAGAAGTATGGAATACACCAACCACTCCAATTAGGAACGAACTGCCGTTGAACTTGAATTGTCCAATTTGGAACACCTATTAATTTTGGATCGAGCCCAAAACTTGGGTAACAACAAAATATGGTGGGAGGAGTCATTTGGTGAGTTTTGAGTGAAATCCAATCGCTAGAAGTGTGGAATACACCAACCACTCCAATTAGGAACGAACTGCCGTTGAACTTGAATTGTCCAATTTGGAACACCTATTGATTTTGGATCGAGCCCAAAACTTGGGCAAAAACAAAATATGGTGGGAGGAGTCATTTGGTGAGTTTTGAGTGAAATCCAATCGCTAGAAGTATGGAATACACCAACCACTCCAATTAGGAACGAACTGCCATTGAACTTGAATTATCCAATTTCTCGTACCTATTGATTTCGGATCTAGGCCAAAACTTGGGAAATATCATAATAAGGTGGGAGGAGTCATTTGGTGCGTTTTGAGTGAAATCCATTAGGTAGAAGTAAGGAATACAGCAACCACTTCAATTTGTAATGAACTGCCGTTGAACTTGAATTGTCCAATTTCTCACACCTATTGATTTAGGATCGAGCCCAAACTTGGATAACATCATAACATGGTGGGAGGAGTCATTCTGTGAGCTTTGAGTGAAATCCAATCGCTAGAAGTATGGAATACACCAACCACTCCAATTAGGAACGAACTGCCGTTGAACTTGAATTGTCCAATTTCTCACAGCTATTGATTTCGGATCGAGCCCCAAACTTGGGTAACATGATACTATGGTGGGAGGAGTCATTTGGTGAGTTTTGAGTGAAATCCAATCGCTAGAAGTATGGAATACACCAACCACTCCAGTTAGGAACGAACTGCCGTTGAACTTGAATTGTCCAATTTGGAACACCTATTGATTTCAGATCGAGCCCAAAACTTGGCCAACATCATAATTTGGTGAGAGGGGTGATTTAGTGAGCTTTGGGTGAAATCCAATCGCTAGAAGTATGGAAAACACCAACCACTCCAATTAGGAACGAATTGCCGTTGAACTTGAATTGTCGAATTTCTCACACCTATTGATTTCGGATCGAGCCCAAAACTTGGGCAACTTCATAATATGTTGGGAGGAGTCATTTGGTGAGTTTTGACTGAAATCCAATCGCTAGAAGTACGGAATACACCAACCACTCCAATTAGGAACGAACTGCCGTTGAACTTGAATTGTCCAATTTCTCACTCCTGTTTATTTCGGATCGAGACCAAAAAGTTGGGCAACTTCATAATATGGTGGGACGAGTCATTTGGTGAGTTTTGAGTGAAATCCAATCGCTAGAGGTATGGAATACACCTACCACTCCAATTAGGAACGAACTGCCGTTGAACTTAAATTGTCCAATTTCTCACACGTATTGATTTTGGATCGAGCCCAAAACTTGGGCAACTTCATAGTATGGTGGGACGAGTCATTTGGTGAGTTTTGAGTGAAATCCAATCGCTAGAAGTATGGAATACACCAACCACTCCAATTAGGAACGAACTGCCGTTGAACTAGAATTGTCCAATTTCTCACACCTATTGATTTCTGATCGAGCCCCAAACTTGGGAAACAACATAATATGGTGGGAGGAGTCATTTGGTGAGTTTTGAGTGAAATCCAATCGCTCGAAGTATGGAATACACCAATCACTCCAATTAGGAACGAACTGCCGTTGAACTTGAATTGTCCAATTTCTCACACCTATTGATTTCGGATCGAGCCCAAAACTTGGGCAACATCATAATGTGGTGGGAGGAGTCATTTGGTGAGTTTTGAGTGAAATCCATTCGCTAGAAGTATGGAATACACCAATCACTCCAATTAGGAACGAACTGCCGTTGAACTTGAATTGTCCAATTTCTCACACCTATTGATTTCGGATCGAGCCCCAAACTTTTGGCTACATCACAATATGGTGGGAGGAGTCATTTGTTTAGTTTTGAGTGAAATCCAATCGCTAGAAGTATGGAATACACCAACCACTCCAATTAGGAACGAACTGCCGTTGAACTTGAATTGTCCAATTTCTCACACCTATTGAATTCGGATCGAGCCTAAAACTTGGGCAACATCATAATATGGTGGGAGGAGTCATTAGGTGAGTTTTGAGTGAAATCCAATAGCTAGAAGTAGGGAATACACCAACCACTCCAATTAGGAACGAACTGCCGTTGAACTTGAATTGTCCAATTTCTCACACCTATTGATTTCGGATCGAGCCCAAAACTTGGGCAACATCATAATATGGTGGGAGGAGTCATTTGGTGAGTTTTGAGTAAAATCCAAACGCTAGAAGTATGGAAAACACCAACCACTCCAATTAGGAAAGAACTGCCGTTGAACTTGAATTGTCCAATTTGGAACACCTATTGATTTCGGATCGAGCCCAAAACTTGGGCAACATCATAATATGGTGGGAGGAGTCATTTGGTTAGTTTTGAGTGAAATCCAATCGCTCGAAGTATGGAATACACCAACCACTCCAATTAGGAACGAACTGCCGTTGAACTTGAATTGTCCAGTTTCTTACACCTATTTATTTCGGATCGAGCCCAAAACTTGGGAAACATCATAATATGGTGGGAGGAGTCATTTGGTTAGTTTTGAGTGAAATCCAATCGCTAGAAGTATGGAATACACCAACCACTCCAATTCGGAACAAACCGCCGTTGAATTTGAATTGTCCAATTTCTGACACCTATTGATTTCGGATCGAGCCCCAAACTTGGGCTACGTCATAATATTGTGGGAGGAGTCATTTGGGGAGTTTTGATTGAAATCCAATCGCTAGAAGTATGGAATACACCAACCACTCCAATTAGGAACGAAATGCCGTTGAAATTGAATTGACCAATTTCTCACACCTATTGATTTCGTATCGAGCCCACAACTTGGGCAACATCGTAATATGGTGGGAGGAGTCATTTGGTGAGTTTTGAGTGAAATCCAATCGATAGAAGTATGGAATACAACAACCACTCCAATTAGGAACGAACTTCCGTTGAACTTGAATTGTCCAATTTCGAACACCTATTCATTTCGGATCGAGCCCAAAACTTGGGCAACATCGTAATTTGGTGGGAGGAGTCATTTGGTGAGTTCTGAGTGAAATCCAATCGCTAGAAGTATGGAATACACCAACCAATCCAATTAGGAACGAACTGCCGTTGAACTCTAATTGTCAAATTTGGAAGACCTATTGATTTCGGATCGAGCCCAAAACTTGGGCAACAACATAATATGGTGGGAGGAGTCATTTGGTGAGTTTTGAGTGAAATCAAATCGCTAGAAGTATGGAATACACCAACCACTCCAATTAGGAACGAACTGCCGTTGAACTTGAATTGTCCAATTTGGAACCCTATTGATTTCGGATCGAGCCCAAAACTTGGGCAACATCATAATATGGTGGGAGGAGTCATTTGGTGAGCTTTGAGTGAAATCCAATCGCTAGAAGTTTGGAATACACCAACCCCTCCAATTAGGAACGAACTGCCGTTGAACTTGAATTGTCCAATTTGGAACACCTATTGATTTCGGATCGAGCCCAAAACTTGGGCAACATCATAATATGGTGGAAGGAGTCATTTGGTGAGTTTTGAGTGAAATCCAATCGCTAGAAGTGTGGAATACACCAACCACTCCAATTAGGAAAGAACTGCCGTTGAACTTGAATTGTCCAATTTCTCCCACCTATTGATTTCGGATCGAGCCCAAAACTTGGGCAACATCATAACATGGTGGGAGGAGTCATTTGGTTAGTTTTGAGTGAAATCCAATCGCTAGAAGAATGGAACACACCAACCAGTCCAATTAGGAATGAACTGCTGCTGAACTCTAATTGTCAAATTTGGAAGACCTATTGATTTCGGATCGAGCCCAAAACTTGGGCAACATCATAATATGGTGGGAGGTGTCATTTGGTGAGTTTTGAGTGAAATCCAATCGCTAGAAGTATGGAATAAACTAACCACTCCAATTAGGAACGAACTGCCGTTGAACTTGAATTGTCCAATTTCTCACACCTATTGATTTCGGACCGAGCCCCAAACTTGGGCAACATCATAATATGGTGGGAGGAGTCATTTGGTTAGTTTTGTGTGAAATCCAATCGCTAGAAGTGTGGAATACACCAACCACTCCAATTTGGAACGAACTGCCGTTGAACTTGAATTGTCCAATTTCTCACACCAATTGATTTTGGATCGAGCCCAGAACTTGGGCAACGTCATAACATGGTGGGAGTAGTCATTTGGTTAGTTTTGAGTGAAATCCAATCGCTAGAAGTATGGAATACACCAACCACTCCAACTAGGAACGAACTGCCGTTGAACTTGAATTGTCCAATTTGGAACACCTATTGATTTCGGATCGAGCCCAAAACTTAGGCAACAACATAATATGGTGGGAGGAGTCATTTGGTGAGTTTTGAGTGAAAGCCAATCTCTAGAAGTATGGAATACACCAACCACTCCAATTAGGAACGATCTGCCGTTGAACTTGAATTGTCAAATTTCTCAGACCTATTGATTTCGGATCGAGCCCAAAACTTGGGCAACATCATAATTTGGTGGGAGGAGTCATTTGGTGAGTTTTGAGTGAAATCCAATCGCTAGAAGTATGGAATACAACAACCACTCCAATTAGGAACGAACTGCCGTTGACCTTGAATTGTCCAATTTGGAACACCTATTGATTTCGGATCAAGCCCAAACCTTGGGCAACATCATAATATGGTGGGAGGAGTCATTTGGTGAGCTTTGAGTGAAATCCAATCGCTAGAAGTTTGGAATACACCAACCACTCCAATTAGTAACGAACTGCCATTAAACTTGAATTGTCCAATTTCTCACACCTATTGATTTCGGATCGAGCCCAAAACTTGGGCAACATCATAATATGGTGGGAGGAGTCATTTGGTGAGTTTTGAGTGAAATCCAATCGATAGAAGTATGGAATACAACAACCACTCCAATTAGGAACGAACTTCCGTTGAACTTGAATTGTCCAATTTCTCACACATATTGATTTCGGATCGAGCCCAAAACTTGGAAAACAACATAATATGGTGGGAGGAGTCATTTGGTTAGTTTTGAGTGAAATCCAATCGCTAGATGTATGGAATACACCAACCACTATAATTAGGAACGAACTGCCGTTGAACTTGAATTGTCCAATTTCTCACACCTATTGATTTCGGATCGAGCCCCAAACTTTTGGCTACATCACAATATGGTGGGAGGAGTCATTTGGTGAGTTTTGAGTGAAATCCAATCGCTAGAAGTATGGAATACACCAACCACTCCAATTAGGAACGAACTGCCGTTGAACTTGAATTGTCCAATTTCTCACACGTATTGAATTCAGGTCGAGCCCAAAACTTGGGCAAAATCATAATATGGTGGGAGGAGTCATTTGGTTAGTTTTGAGTGAAATCAAATCGCTAGAAGTATGGAATACACCAACCACTCTAATTAGGAACGAACTGCCGTTGAACTTGAATTGTCCAATTTGGAACACCTATTGATTTCGAATCGAGCCCAAAAGTTGGACAACATCATAATATGGTGGGAGGAGTCATTTGGTGAGTTTTGAGTGAAATCCAATCGCTAGAAGTATGGAATACACCAACCACTCCAACTAGGAACGAACTGCCGTTGAACTTGAATTGTCCAATTTCTCACAGCTATTGATTTCGGACCGAGCCCCAAACTTGGGCAACATCATAATATGGTGGGAGGAGTCATTTGGTTAGTTTTGAGTGAAATCCAATCGCTAGAAGTTTGGAATACACCAACCACTCCAATTAGGAACGAACTGCCGTTGAACTTGAATTGTCCAATTTCTCACACCTATTGATTTTGGATCGATCCCAAAACTTGGGCAACATCGTAATATGGTGGGAGTAGTCATTTGGTTAGTTTTGAGTGAACTCCAATCGCTAGAAGTATGGAATACACCAACCACTCCAACTTGGAACGAACTGCCGTTGAACTTGAATTGTCCAATTTGGAACACCTATTGATTTCGGATCGTTCCCAAAACTTGGGCAACATCATAATATGGTGGGAGGAGTCATTTGGTGAGTTTTGAGTGAAATCCAATCGCTAGAAGTATGGAATACACCAACCAGTCCAATTAGGAATGAACTGCCGTTGAACTCTAATTGTCAAATTTGGAAGACCTATTGATTTCGGATCGAGCCCAGAACTTGGGGAACATCATAATATGGTGGGAGGAGTCATTTGGTGAGTGTTGAGTGAAATCCAATCGCTAGAAGTATGGAATACACAAACCACTCCAATTAGGAACGAACTGCCGTTCAACTTGAATTGTCCAATTTGGAACACCTATTGATTTCTGATCGAGCCCAAAACTTGGGCAACAACATAATATGGTGGGAGGAGTCATTTGGTGAGTTTTGAGTGAAATCCAATCGCTAGAAGTATGGAATACACCAACTCCTCCAATTAGTAACGAACTGCCGTTGAACTTGAATTGTCCAATTTGGAACACCTATTGATTTCGGATCGTGCCAAAACTTGGGCAACATCATAATATGGTGGGAGGAGACATTTGGTGACTTTTGAGTGAAATCCAATCGCTAGAAGTATGGAATACACCAACCACTCCAATTAGGAACGAACTGCCGTTGAACTTGAATTGTCCAATTTCTCACACCTATTGATTTCGGATCGTGCGAAAACTTGGGCAACATCATAATATGGTGGGAGGAGTCATCTGGTGAGTTTTGAGTGAAATCCAATCGCTAGAAGTATGGAATACACCAACCACTCCAATTAGGAATGAACTGTCGTTGAAATTGAATTGACCAATTTCTCACACCTATTGAATTTGGATCGAGCCCAAAACTTGGGCAACATCATAATATGTTGGGAGGAGTCATTTGGTGAGTTTTGAGTGAAATCCAGTCGCTAGAAGTATGGAATACACCAACCACTCCAATTAGGAACGAACTGCCTTTGAACATGAATTGTCCAATTTCTCACACCTATTGATTTCGGATCGAGCCCCAAACTTGGGCAACATCATAATATGGTGGGAGGAGTCATTTGGTGAGTTTTGAGAGAAATCCAATCGCAAGAACTATGGAATACACCAACCACTCCAATTAGGAACGAAGTGCCGTTGAACTTGAATTGTCCAATTTCCCACACCTATTGATTTCTGATCGAGCCCAAAACTTGGTTCAATATCATAATATGGTGGGAGGAGTCATTTGGTGAGTTTTGAGTGAAATCCAATCGCTAGAAGTATGGAATACACCAACCACTCCAATTAGGAACGAATTGTCGTTGAAATTGAATTGACCAATTTCTCACACCCATTGATTTCAGATCGAGGCCAAAACTTGGGCAACATCATAATATGGTGGGAGGAGTCATCTGGTGAGTTTTGAGTGAAATCCAATCGCTAGAAGTATGGAATACACCAACCACTCCAATTAGGAATGAACTGTCGTTGAAATTGAATTGACCAATTTCTCACACCTATTGAATTTGGATCGAGCCCAAAACTTGGGCAACATCATAATATGTTGGGAGGAGTCATTTGGTGAGTTTTGAGTGAAATCCAATCGCTAGAAGTATGGAATACACCAACCAGTCCAATTAGGAACGAACTGCCGATGAACTCTAATTGTCAAATTTGGAAGACCTATTGATTTCGGATCGAGCCCAAAACTTGGGCAACATCATAATATGGTGGGAGGAGTCAATTGGTGAGTTTTGAGTGAAATCCAATCGCTAGAAGTATGGAATACACCAACCACTCCAATTTGGAACGAACTGCCATTGAACTTGAATTGTCCAATTTCTCACACCTATTGATTTCGGATCGAGCCCAAAACTTGGGCAAACTCATAATATGGTGGGAGGAGTCATTTGGTGAGTTTTGAATGAAATCCAATCGCTAGAAGTATGGAATACACCAACCACTCCAAATAGGAACGAACTGCCGTTGAACTTGAATTGTCCAATTTCTCACACCAATTGACTTCGGATCGAGCCCCAAACTTGGGCAACATCATAATATGTTGGGAGGAGTCATTTGGTGAGTTTTGAGTGAAATCCAATCGCTAGAAGTATGGAATACACCAACCACTCCAATTAGGAACGAACTGCCATTGAACTTGAATTGTCCAATTTCTCACACCTATTGATTTCGGATCGAGCCCAAAACTTGGGCAACATCATAATACGGTGGAAGGAGTCATTTGGTTAGTTTTTAGTGAAATCCAATTGCTAGAAGTTTGGAATACACCAACCACTCCAATTAGGAACGAACTGCCGTTGATCTTGAATTGTCCAATTTGGAACACCTATTGATTTCGGATCGAGCCCAAAACTTCGGCAACATCATTATATGGTGGGAGGAGTGATTTGGTGAGTTTTGAGTGAAATCCAATCTCCAGAAGTATGGAATACACCAACCAATCCAATTAGGAACGAACTGCTGTTGAACTTGAATTGTCCAATTTGGAACACCTATTGATTTCGGATCGAGCCCAAAACTTGGGCAACAACATAATATGGTGGTAGGAGTCATTTGGTGAGTTTTGAGTGAAATCCAATCGCTAGAAGTATGGAATACACCAACTCCTCCAATTAGGAACGAACTGCCGTTGAACTTGAATTGTCCAATTTGGAACACCTATTGATTTCGGATCGAGTCCAAAACTTCGGCAACATCATTATATGGTGGGAGGAGTCATTTGGGGAGTTTTGAGAGAAATCCAATCGCTAGAAGTATGGAATACATCAACCACTCCAATTAGGAACGAACTGCCGTTGAACTTGAATTGTCCAATATCTCACACCTATTGATTTCGGATCGAGCCCAAAACTTGGGCAACATCATAATATGGTGGGAGGAGTCATTTGGTGAGTTTTGAGTGAAATCCAATCGCTAGAAGTATGGAATACACCAACCGCTCCAATTAGGAACGAACTGCCGTTGAACTTGAATTGTCCAATTTGGAACACCTATTGATTTCGGATCGAGCCCAAAACTTGGGAAACATCATAATATGGTGGGAGGAGTCATTTGGGGAGTTTTGAGAGAAATCCAATCTCTAGAAGTATTGAAGACACCAACCACTCCAACTAGGAACGAACTGCCGTTGAACTTCAATTGTCCAATTTCCCACACCTATTGTTTTCGGATCGAGCCCAAAACTTGGGCAACATCATAATATGGTGGGAGGAGTCATTTGGTGAGTTTTGAGTGAAATCCAATCGCTAGAAGTATGGAATACACCAACCCCTCCAATTAGGAACGAACTGCCGTTGAACTTGAATTGTCCAATTTGGAACCCTATTGATTTCGGATCGAGCCCAAAACTTGGGCAACATCATAATATGGTGGGAGGAGTCATTTAGTGAGTTTTGAATGAAATCCAATCGCTAGAAGTATGGAATACACCAACCCCTCCAATTAGGAACGAACTGCCGTTGAACTTGAATAGTCCAATTTGGAACACCTATTGATTTCGGATCGAGCCCAAACTTGGGCAACATCATAATATGGTGGGAGGAGTCATTTGGTGAGTTTTGAGTGAAATCCAATCGCTAGAAGTATGGAATACACCAACCACTCCAATTAGGAACGAACTGCCGTTGAACTTCAATTGTCCAATTTCTCCCACCTATTGATTTCGGATCGAGCCCAAAACTTGGGCAACATCATAACATGGTGGAAGGAGTCATTTGGTTAGTTTTGAGTGAAATCCAATCGCTAGAAGTATGGAACACACCAACCAGTCCAATTTGGAACGAACTGCCGTTGAACTCTAATTGTCAAATTTGGAAGACCTATTGATTTCGCATCGAGCCCAAAACTTGGGCAACATCATAATATGGTGGGAGGAGTCATTTGGTGAGTTTGGAGTGAAATCCAATCGCTAGAAGTATGGAATACACTAACCACTCCAATTAGGAACGAACTGCCGTTGAACTTGAATTGTCCAATTTCTCACACCTATTGATTTCGGATAGAGCCCAAAACTTGGGCAACATCATAATTTGGTGGGAGGAGTCATTTGGTGAGTTTTGAGTGAAATCCATTCGCTAGAAGTATGGAATACACCAACCACTCCAACTAGGAACGAACTGCCGTTGAACTTGAATTGTCCAATTTGGAACACCTATTGATTTCGGATCGAGCCCAAAACTTTGGCAACATCATAATATGGTGGGAGGAGTCATTTGGTGAGTTGTGAGTGAAATCCAATCGCTAGAAGTATGGAATACACTAACCACTCCAATTAGGAACGAACTGCCGTTGAACTTGAATTGTTCAATTTCTCACACCTATTGATTTCGGATAGAGCCCAAAACTTGGGCAACATCATAATTTGGTGGGAGGAGTCATTTGGTGAGTTTTGAGTGAAATCCATTCGCTAGAAGTATGGAATACACCAACCACTCCAATTAGGAACGAACAGCCGTTGAACTTGAATTGTCCAATTTGGAACACCTATTGATTTCGGATCGAGCCCAAAACTTTGGCAACATCATTATATGGTGGGAGGAGTCATTTGGTGAGTCTTGAGTGAAAACCAATCTCTAGAAGTACGGAATACACCAACCACTCCAGTTAGGAACGAACTGCCGTTGTACTTGAATTGTCCAATTTGGAACACCTATTTATTTCGGATCGAGCCCAAAACTTGGGCAACACCATAATATGGTGGGAGGAGTCAGTTGGTGACTTTGAGTGAAATCCAATCGCTAGAAGTATGGAATACCCCAACCACTCCAATTAGGAACGAACTGCCGTTGAACTTGAATTGTCCAATTTGGAAGACCTATTGATTTCGGATCGAGCCCAAAACTTGGGCAACATCATAATATGGTGGGAGTAGTCATTTGGTGAGTTTTGAGTGAAATCCAATCGCTAGAAGTATGGAATACACCAACCACTCCAATTAGGAACGAACTGCCGTTGAACTTAAATTGTCCAATTTCTCACACCTATTGATTTCGGATCGAGCCCAAAACTTGGGCAACATCATAAAATGGTGGGAGTAGTCATTTGGTGAGTTTTGAGTGAAATCCAATCGCTAGAAGTATGGAATACACCAACCACTCCAATTAGGAACGAACTGCCGTTGAACTTGAATTGTCCAACTTGGAACACCTATTGATTTCGGATCGAGCCCAAAACTTGGGCAACATCATTATATGGAGGGAGGAGTCATTTGGTGAGTTTTGAGTGAAATCCAATCGCTAGAAGTATGGAATACACCAACCACTCCAATTAGGAACGAACTGCCGTTGAACTTGAATTGTCCAATTTCTCACAACTATTGATTTCGGATCGAGCCCAAAACTTGGGCAACATCATAATATGGTGGGAGGAGTCATTTGCTGAGTTTTGAGTGAAATCCAATCGCTAGAAGTATGGAATACACCAACCACTCCAATTAGGAACGAACTGCCGTTGAAATTGAATTGTCCAATTTTTCACACCTATTGATTTCGGATCGAGCCCAAAACTTGGGCAACATCATAATATGGTGGGAGTAGTCATTTGGTGAGTTTTGAGTGAAATCCAATCGCTAGAAGTATGGAATACACCAACCACTCCAATTAGGAACGAACTGCCGATGAACTAGAATTGTCCAATTTGGAAGACCTATTGATTTCGGATCGAGCCCAAAACTTGGGCAACATCATTATATGGAGGGAGGAGTCATTTGGTGAGTTTTGAGTGAAATCCAATCGCTAGAAGTATGGAATACACCAACCCCTCCAATTAGGAATGAACTGCCGTTGAACTTGAATTGTCCAATTTTTCACACCTATTGATTTCGGATCGAGCCCAAAACTTGGGCAACATCATAATATGGTGGGAGGAGTCATTTGGTTCGTTTTGAGTGAAATCCAATCGCTAGAAGTATGGAATACACCAACCACTCCAATTAGGAACGAACTGCCGTTGAACTTGAATTGTCCAATTTCGAACACCTATTGATTTCGGATCGAGCCCAAATCTTGGGCAACATCATAATATGGTGGGAGGAGTCATTTGGTGAGTTTTGAGTGAAATCCAATCGCTAGAAGTATGGAATACACCAACCACTCCAATTAGGAACGAACTGCCGATGAACTAGAATTGTCCAATTTGGAACACCTATTGATTTCGGATCGAGCCCAAAACTTGGGCAACATCATAATAGGGCGGGAGGAGTCATTTGGTGAGTTTTGAGTGAAATCCAATCGCTAGAAGTATGGAATACACCAACCACTCCAATTAGGAACGAACTGCCGTTGAACTTGAATTGTCCAATTTCTCACACGTATTGATTTCGGCTCGAGCCCAAAACTTGGGCAACATCATAATATGGTGGGAGGAGTCATTTGGTTAGTTTTGAGTGAAATCCAATCGCTAGAGGTATGGAATACACCAACCACTCCAATTAGGAACGAACTGCCGTTGAACTTGAATTGTCCAATTTGGAACGCCTATTGATTTCGGATCGAGCCCAAAACTTGGGCAACATCATAATATGGTGGGAGGAGTCATTTGGTTGGTTTTGAGTGAAATCCAATGGCTAGAAGTATGGAAGACACCAACCACTCCAATTAGGAACGAACTGCCGTTGAACTTGAATTGTCCAATTTGGAATACCTATTGATTTCGGATCGAGCCCAAAACTTGGGCAACATCATAATATGGTGGGAGGAGTCATTTGGTGAGTTTTGAGTGAAATCCAATCGCTAGAAGTATGGAATACACCAACCACTCCAATTAGGAACGAACTGCCGTTGAACTTGAATTGTCCAATTTCTCACACCTATTGATTTCGGATAGAACCGAAAACTTGGGCAACATCATAATTTGGTGGGAGGAGTCATTTGGTGAGTTTTGAGTGAAATCCAATCGCTAGAAGTATGGAATACACCAACCACTCCCATTAGGAACGAACTGCCGTTGAACTTGAATTGTCCAACTTCTCACACCTATTGATTTCGGATCGAGCCCCAAACTTGGGCAACCTCATAATATGGTGGGAGGAGTCATTTGGGTAGTTTTGAGTGAAATCCAATCGCTAGAATTATGGAATACACCAACCACTCCAATTAGGAATTGAACTTGAATTGTCCAATTTGGAACACCTATTGATTTCGGATCGAGCCCCAAACTTGGGCAACATCATAATATGGTGGGAGGAGTCCTTTGGGGAGTTTTGAGTGAAATCCAATCGCTAGGAGTATGGAATTCACCAACCACTCTAATTAGGAACGAACTGCCGTTGAACTTGAATTGTCCAATTTGGAACACCTATTGATTTCGGATCGAGCCCAAAACTTGGGCAATATCATAATATGGTGGGAGGAGTCATTTGGTGAGTTTTGAGTGAAATCCAATCGCTAGAAGTATGGAATACACCAACCACTCCAATTAGGAACGAACTGCCGTTGAACTTGAATTGTCCAATTTTGAACACCTATTGATTTCGGATCGAGCCCAAAACTTGGGCAGTATCATAATATGGTGGGAAGAGTCATTTGGTGTGTTTTGAGTGAAATCCAATCTATAGAAGTATGGAATACACCAACCACTCCAATTAGGAATGAACTGCCGTTGAACTTGAATTGTCCAATTTGGAACACCTATTGATTTCGGATCGAGCCCAAAACTTGGGCAACATCATAATATGGTGGGAGGAGTCTGAGTTAGCAATTTGCTTCGGCCTTAACTTCCTCCTCCCAACATGTATTGGCCCAATTAATATGTGGTTGGAAAGAAGAGATTTTGAGCTGCAAGTTGGACTGCTAAAACTTATCAATTGATGAAGTCAAGCCCAATCCATGGGCCGATCAAAATGCACACCATACATTCCAGTCTATTTTCGGCAGTCAACTTGCAAGGCCCAAAACGTACAATTATACTGCTCAGATGGGAATGCATTCTGCATCAAAGTTGTTCCAATGGGTGTCTATTATGACATATCCAAATTTGAGCCCCATTGCATACATATTGAAATCTCAGGCCTTCATACACCAAGCCTGGTTCAGCAGCATCTTTTATTTCCAGCAACCAAAAGAAAACCCACATGGGTTGGCAGCAAAAGGCAGCCACAATTGAACACCCATGTGAAGAAAGCTTGAGGTGCAGCAAAAGAAGTATGGGATGGGATTGATTCCAACCACACTAACATAGACAAGATGAAGTGGGAGTTATGGGTTGTATTAAATGAGGAATGGTGGTGTTGGATTTCATCATGATGTTCCTCCCTCTTAGCCCTATAAATAGAGGAGTCTTCAAGCTACAAACTCACTTCAGCCATCCTCCACACTTCCATCATTCCATCAACACATCCAGAAATCATCCTCATACATTTCCACAACCCCAAACACTCAAGCAATCAACCCAATACTCTAAACTGCCCCAAAATCACCAAAACAGCTCCAGAAAACCTCCCTTCCATTTCCCTACGAATTTCCTCTTTCTCAGCCATCACCACTCACTCAAACTCATCCCAAATCACCTCCATATCCTTCATACATCCTTCTAGACGTGGAGAAGCTCTTGGAGAAGCATTGGACACCACAAGAACTTCAGAAAAGGGTTTTTCTACTCTTATGGCATTCATTATGTTTTCCCATTTCTGTTTTAGTTTCTTTTCCATTATGAGTAGCTAAATCCATAACTAGGGCTTCGATGTAACCTAACATGAATATTCTGGGTTTATAAGTTTGAATTTTGGAGTTTCAAGTTTGATTCATGATTCATGTTCTTATTCATTATGCTTATAAGTTAACATGCTTGTTTGAATGATTGATCACCATTAGAACTTGTTTGTTAACTATCTTGGTTTGAATTAAGAGTAGACACCATGCTTTAATTCGAATTGAACTATGAATAGGAAGAGTATGTATGGACAATCGACAACAGGGATTTGATACATGCTTGGTTGTTTAAATTGTTCTTCTATGCTTAATGGGTTCCTAATGCTTAATTTTAGGTTAGACAACAAACGATCAAATTAGGGAATTAGGAACACAAGGTTAGGACCAAACACCATGGCCTAATCATACTTTAGCTAGAATCAATCTTTGAATCTGAATTAGACGTGTTACTTGACTCCTTATAATCCAGAATTGAATTGTTATGGTGATTCGAATGCCCTAGTCTCCAAATCTGTTTTCCATCTCTTAAAACCACTCTTTCTTACATTTGTTTACTTGTTTTTGTTTGCAATTTCATTTTGCTTATTTTGTTCAACAATCACAACCACTCTTGCTTTAAATTCTGTTTTAGACATAACCTCCTACTTTCTTGAATTTGGTAAGCTAAGTACATAACCAGTTTTAACTTCTCAGTCTTCGTGGGTACGACCTCGTACTTGTCTTGCTATACTACTAATTGCCTCGTACAATTGCGAGTTAACATAATAATTAACAACATTGGGCAACATCATAATATGGTGGGAGGAGTCATTTGGTGAGTTTTGAGTGAAATCCATTCGCTAGAAGTATGGAACACACCAACCACTCCAATTAGGAACGAACTGCCGTTGAACTTGAATTGTCCAATTTCTCACACCTATTGATTTCGGATCGAGCCCCAAACTTGGGCAACATCATAATATGGTGGGAGGAGTCATTTGGTGAGTTTTGAGTGAAATCCAATCGCTAGAAGTATGGAATACACCAACCACTCCAATTAGGAACGAACTGCCAATGCACTTGAATTGTCCAATTTCTCACACCTATTGATTTCGGATCGAGCCCAAAACTTGGGCAACATCATAATATGGTGGGAGGAGTCATTTGGTGAGTTTTGAGTGAAATCCAATCACCAGAAGTATGGAATACACCAACCACTCCAATTAGGAACGAACTGCCGTTGAACTTGAATTGTCCAATTTCGAACACCAATTGATTTCGGATCGAGCCCAAAACTTGGGCAACATCATAATATGGTGGGAGGAGTCATTTGGGGAGTTTTGAGTGCAATCCAATCGCTAGAAGTATGGAATACATCAACCGCTCCAATTAGGAATGATATGCCGTTGAACTTGAATTGTCCAATTTAGAACACCTATTGATTTCGGATCGAGCCCCAAACTTGGGCAACATCATAATATGGTGGGAGGAGTCATTTGGTGAGTTTTGAGTGAAATCCAATCGCTAGAAGTATGGAATACACCAACCACTCCAATTAGGAACGAACTGCCGTTGAACTTGAATTGTCCAATTTCTCGCACCTATTGATTTCGGATCAAGCCCAAAACTTGGGCAACATCATAATATGGTGGGAGGAGTCATTTGGGGAGTTTGGAGTGAAATCCAATCGCTAGAAGTATGGAATACACCAACCACTCCAATTAGGAACGAACTGCCGTTGAACTTGAATTGTCCAATTTCTCACACCTATTGATTTCGGATCGAGCCCAAAACTTGGGCAACATCATAATATGGTGGGAGGAGTCATTTGGTGAGTTTTGAGTGAAATCCAATCGCTAGAAGTATGGAATACACCAACCACTCCAATTAGGAACGAACTGCCGTTGAACTTGAATTGTCCAATTTCTCACACCTATTGATTTCGGATCGAGCCCAAAACATGGGCAACATCATAATATGGTGGGAGGAGTCATGTGGTTAGTTTTTAGTGAAATCCAATCGCTAGAAGTATGGAATACACCAACCACTCCAATTAGGAACGAACTGCCGTTGAACTTGAATTGTCCAATTTCTCACACCTATTGATTTCGGATCGAGCCCAAAACTTGGGCAACATCATAATATGGTGGGAGGATTCATTTGGTGAGTTTTGAGTGAAATCCAATCGCTAGAAGTATGGAATACACCAACCACTCCGATTAGGAACGAACTGCCGTTGAACTTGAATTGTCCAGTTTCTCACACCTATTGATTTTGGATCGAGCCCAAAACTTGGGCAACGTCATAATTTGGTGGGAGGAGTCATTTGCTGAGTTTTGAGTGAAATCCAATCTCTAGAAGTATGGAATACACCAACCACTCCAATTAGGAACGAACTGCCGTTGAACTTGAATTGTCCAATTTCTCACACCTACTGATTTCGGATCGATCCCCAAACTTGGGCAACATCATAATATGGTGGGAAGAGTCATTTGGTGAGTTTTGAGTGAAATCCAATCGCTGGAAGTATGGAATACACCAACCACTCCAATTAGGAACGAACTGCCGTTAAACTTGAATTGTCCAATTTCGAACACCAATTGATTTCGGAAAAAGCCCAAAACTTGGGCAACATCATAATATGGTGGGAGGAGTCATTTTGTGAGTTTTGAGTGAAATCCAATCGCTAGAAGTATGGAATACACCAACCACTCCAAATAGGAACGAACTTCCATTGAAATTGAATTGACAAATTTCTCACACTTATTGATTTCGGATCGAGCCCAAAACTTGGGCAACATCATAATATGGTGGGAGGAGTCATTTGGGGAGTTTTGAGTGCAATCCAATCGCTAGAAGTATGGAATACATCAACCGCTCCAATTAGGAATGATATGCCGTTGAACTTGAATTGTCCAATTTAGAACACCTATTGATTTCGGATCGAGCCCCAAACTTGGGCAACATCATAATATGGTGGGAGGAGTCATTTGGTGAGTTTTGAGTGAAATCCAATCGCTAGAAGTATGGAATACACCAACCACTCCAATTAGGAACGAACTGCCGTTGAACTTGAATTGTCCAATTTCTCGCACCTATTGATTTCGGATCAAGCCCAAAACTTGGGCAACATCATAATATGGTGGGAGGAGTCATTTGGGGAGTTTGGAGTGAAATCCAATCGCTAGAAGTATGGAATACACCAACCACTCCAATTAGGAACGAACTGCCAATGCACTTGAATTGTCCAATTTCTCACACCTATTGATTATGGATCGAGCCCAAAACTTGGGCAACATCACAATATGGTGGGAGGAGTCATTTGGTGAGTTTTGAGTGAAATCCAATCACCAGAAGTATGGAATACACCAACCACTCCAATTAGGAACGAACTGCCGTTGAACTTGAATTGTCCAATTTCGAACACCAATTGATTTCGGATCGAGCCCAAAACTTGGGCAACATCATAATATGGTGGGAGGAGTCATTTGGGGAGTTTTGAGTGCAATCCAATCGCTAGAAGTATGGAATACATCAACCGCTCCAATTAGGAATGATATGCCGTTGAACTTGAATTGTCCAATTTAGAACACCTATTGATTTCGGATCGAGCCCCAAACTTGGGCAACATCATAATATGGTGGGAGGAGTCATTTGGTGAGTTTTGAGTGAAATCCAATCGCTAGAAGTATGGAATACACCAACCACTCCAATTAGGAACGAACTGCCGTTGAACTTGAATTGTCCAATTTCTCGCACCTATTGATTTCGGATCAAGCCCAAAACTTGGGCAACATCATAATATGGTGGGAGGAGTCATTTGGGGAGTTTGGAGTGAAATCCAATCGCTAGAAGTATGGAATACACCAACCACTCCAATTAGGAACGAACTGCCGTTGAACTTGAATTGTCCAATTTCTCACACCTATTGATTTCGGATCGAGCCCAAAACTTGGGCAACATCATAATATGGTGGGAGGAGTCATTTGGTGAGTTTTGAGTGAAATCCAATCGCTAGAAGTATGGAATACACCAACCACTCCAATTAGGAACGAACTGCCGTTGAACTTGAATTGTCCAATTTCTCACACCTATTGATTTCGGATCGAGCCCAAAACATGGGCAACATCATAATATGGTGGGAGGAGTCATGTGGTTAGTTTTTAGTGAAATCCAATCGCTAGAAGTATGGAATACACCAACCACTCCAATTAGGAACGAACTGCCGTTGAACTTGAATTGTCCAATTTCTCACACCTATTGATTTCGGATCGAGCCCAAAACTTGGGCAACATCATAATATGGTGGGAGGATTCATTTGGTGAGTTTTGAGTGAAATCCAATCGCTAGAAGTATGGAATACACCAACCACTCCGATTAGGAACGAACTGCCGTTGAACTTGAATTGTCCAGTTTCTCACACCTATTGATTTTGGATCGAGCCCAAAACTTGGGCAACGTCATAATTTGGTGGGAGGAGTCATTTGCTGAGTTTTGAGTGAAATCCAATCTCTAGAAGTATGGAATACACCAACCACTCCAATTAGGAACGAACTGCCGTTGAACTTGAATTGTCCAATTTCTCACACCTACTGATTTCGGATCGATCCCCAAACTTGGGCAACATCGTAATATGGTGGGAAGAGTCATTTGGTGAGTTTTGAGTGAAATCCAATCGCTGGAAGTATGGAATACACCAACCACTCCAATTAGGAACGAACTGCCGTTAAACTTGAATTGTCCAATTTCGAACACCAATTGATTTCGGAAAAAGCCCAAAACTTGGGCAACATCATAATATGGTGGGAGGAGTCATTTTGTGAGTTTTGAGTGAAATCCAATCGCTAGAAGTATGGAATACACCAACCACTCCAAATAGGAACGAACTTCCATTGAAATTGAATTGACAAATTTCTCACACTTATTGATTTCGGATCGAGCCCAAAACTTGGGCAACATCATAATATGGTGGGAGGAGTCATTTGGTGAGTTTTGAGTGAAATTCAATCGCTAGAAGTATGGAATACACCAACCACTCCGATTAGGAACGAACTGCCGTTGAACTTGAATTGTCCAGTTTCTCACACCTATTGATTTCGGATCGAGCCCAAAACTTGGGCAACGTCATAATTTGGTGGGAGGAGTCATTTGCTGAGTTTTGAGTGAAATCCAATCTCTAGAAGTATGGAATACACCAACCACTCCAATTAGGAACGAACTGCCGTTGAACTTGAATTGTCCAATTTCTCACACCTACTGATTTCGGATCGATCCCCAAACTTGGGCAACATCATAATATGGTGGGAAGAGTCATTTGGTGAGTTTTGAGTGAAATCCAATTGCTGGAAGTATGGAATACACCAACCACTCCAATTAGGAACGAACTGCCGTTAAACTTGAATTGTCCAATTTCGAACACCAATTGATTTCGGATCAAGCCCAAAACTTGGGCAACATAATAATATGGTGGGAGGAGTCATTTTGTGAGTTTTGAGTGAAATCCAATCGCTAGAAGTATGGAATACACCAACCACTCCAATTAGGAACGAACTGCCGTTGAACTTGAATTGTCCAATTTCGAACACCAATTGATTTCGGAACAAGCCCAAAACTTGGGCAACATCATAATATGGTGGGAGGAGTCATTTGGTGAGTTTTGAGCGAAATCCAATCGCTAGAAGTATGGAATACACCAACCACTCCAATTAGGAACGAACTGCCGTTGAACTTGAATTGTCCAATTTCAAACACCAATTGATTTCGGATCAAGCCCAAAACTTGGGCAACATCATAATATGGTGGGAGGAGTCATTTGGTGAGTTTTGAGTGAAATCCAATCGCTAGAAGCATGGAATACACCAACCACTCCAATTAGGAACGAACTGCCGTTGAACTTGAATTGTCCAATTTGGAACACCAATTGATTTCGGATCGAGCGCCAAACTTGGGCAACATCATAATATGGTGGGAGGAGTCATTCGGTGAGTTTTGAGTGAAATCCAATCGCAAGAAGTGTGGAATACACCAACCACTCCAATTAGGAACGAACTGCCGTTGTACTTGAATTGTCCAATATCTCACACCTATTGATTTCGGATCGAGCCCCAAACTTGGGCAAAATCAAAATATGGTGGGAGGAGTCATTTGGGGAGTTTTGAGTGAAATCCAATCGCTAGAAGTATGGAATACAACAACCACTCCAATTAGGAACGACCTGCCGTTGAACTTGAATTGTCCAATTTCTCACACCTATTGATTTCGGATCGAGCCAAAAACTTGGGCAACATCATAATATGGTGGGAGGAGTCATTTGGTGAGTTTTGACTGAAATCCAAACGCTAGAAGTGTGGAATACACCAACCACTCCAATTAGGAACGAACTGCCGTTGAACTTGAATTGTCCAATTTGGAACTCCTATCGATTTCGAATCGACCCCAAAACTTGGGCAACATCATAATATAGTGGGAGGAGTCATTTGGTGAGTTTTTAGTGAAATCCAATCTCCAGAAGTATGGAATACACCAACCACTCCAATTAGGAACGAACTGCCGTTGAACTTGAATTGTCCAATTTGGAACACCTATTGATTTCGGATCGAGCCCCAAACTTGGCCAACATCATAATATGGTGGGAGTAGTCATTTGGTGAGTTTTGAGTGAAATGCAATCGCTGGAAGTGTGGAATACACCAACCACTCCAATTAGGAACGAACTGCCGTTGAACTTGAATTGTCCAATTTCAAACACCAATTGATTTCGGATCAAGCCCAAAACTTGGGCAACATCATAATATGGTGGGAGGAGTCATTTGGTGAGTTTTGAGTGAAATCCAATCGCTAGAAGTATGGAATACACCAACCACTCCAATTAGGAACGAACTGCCGTTGAAATTGAATTGTCCAATTTGGAACACCTATTGATTTCGGATGGAGCCCAAAACTTGGGCAACATCATAATATGGTGGGAGGAGTCATTTGGTTAGTTTTGAGTGAAATCCAATCGCTAGAAGGATGGAATACACCAACCACTCCAATTAGGAACGAACTGCCGTTGAACTTGAATTGTCCAATTTCTTACACCTATTGATTTCGGATCGAGCCCAAAACTTGGGCAACATCATAATATGGTGGGAGGAGTCATTTGGTTTGTTTTGAGGTAAATCCAATCGCTAGAAGTATGGAATACACCAGCCACTCCAATTAGGAACGAACTGTCGTTGAACTTGAATTGTCCAATTTGGAACACCTATTGATTTCGGATCGAGCCAAAAACTTGGGCAACATCATAATATGGTGGGAGGAGTCATTTGGTGAGTTTTTAGTGAAATCCAATCGCTAGAAGTATGGAATACACCAACCACTCCAATTAGGAACGAACTGTCGTTGAACTTGAATTGTCCAATTTCTCACACCTATTGATTTCGGATCGAGCCCAAAACTTGGGCAACATCATAATATGGTGCGAGGAGTCATTTGGTTAGTTTTGAGTGAAATCCAACCACTAGAAGTATGGAATACACCAACCACTCCAATTAGGAACGAACTGCCGTTGAACTTGAATTGTCCAATTTCTCACACCTATTGATTTCGAATCGAGCCCAAAACTTGGGCAACAACATAATATGGTGGGAGGAGTCCTTTCGTGTGTTTTGAGAGAAATCCAATCGCTATAAGTATGGAATACACCAACCACTCCAATTAGGAACGAACTGCCGTTGAACTTGAATTGTCCAATTTCCCACACCTATTGATTTCGGGTCGAGCCCAAAACTTGGGCAACAACATAATATGGTGGGAGGAGTCATGTGGTGAGTTTTGAGTGAAATCCAATCGCTAGAAGTATGGAATACACCAACCACTCCAATTAAGAACGAACTGCCGTTGAACTTGAATTGTCCAATTTGGAACACCTATTGATTTCGGATCGAGCCCAAAACTTGGGCAACATCATAATATTGTGGGAGGAGTCATTTGGTGAGTTTTGAGTGAAATCCAATCGCTAGAAGTATGGAATACACCAACCACTCCAATTAGGAACGACCTGCCGTTGAACTTGAATTGTCCAATTTCTCACACCTATTGATTTCGGATCGAGCCAAAAACTTGGGCAACATCATAATATGGTGGGAGGAGTCATTTGGTTTGTTTTGAGGGAAATCCAATCGCTAGAAGTATGGAATACACCAACCACTCCAATTAGGAACGACCTGCCGTTGAACTTGAATTGTCCAATTTCTCACACCTATTGATTTCGGATCGAGCCAAAAACTTGGGCAACATCATAATATGGTGGGAGGAGTCATTTGGTTAGTTTTGACTGAAATCCAATCGCTAGAAGAATACACCAACCACTCCAATTAGGAACGAACTGCCGTTGAACTTGAATTGTCCAATTTCTCACACCTATTGATTTTGGATCGAGCCCAAAACTTGGGCAACATCATAATATGGTGGGAGGAGTCCTTTGGTGTGTTTTGAGAGAAATCCAATCGCTATAAGTATGGAATACACCAACCACTCCAATTAGGAACGAACTGCCGTTGAACTTGAATTGTCCAATTTCCCACACCTATTGATTTCGGATCGAGCCCAAAACTTGGGCAACAACATAATATGGTGGGAGGAGTCATGTGGTGAGTTTTGAGTGAAATCCAATCGCTAGAAGTGTGGAATACACCAACCACTCCAATTAAGAACGAACTGCCGTTGAACTTGAATTGTACAATTTGGAACACCTATTGATTTCGGATCGAGCCCAAAACTTGGGCAACATCATAATATTGTGGGAGTAGTCATTTGGTGAGTTTTGAGTGAAATCCAACCGCTAGAAGTATGGAATACACCAACCACTCCAATTAGGAACGACCTGCCGTTGAACTTGAATTGTCTAATTTCTCACACCTATTGATTTCGGATCGAGCCAAAAACTTGGGCAACATCATAATATGGTGGGAGGAGTCATTTGTTGAGTTTTGAGTGAAATCCAATCGCTAGAAGTGTGCAATACACCAACCACACCAATTTGGAACGAACTGCCGTTGAACTTGAATTGTCCAATTTCTCACACCTATTGATTTCGGATCGAGCCCAAAACTTGGGCAACATCATAATATGGTGGGAGGAGTCATTTGGTTTGTTTTGAGTGAAATCCAATCGCTAGAAGTATGGAACACACCAACCACTCCAATTATGAACGAACTGCCGTTGAACTTGAATTGTCCAATTTGGAACACCTATTGATTTCGGATCGAGCCCCAAACTTGGGCAACATCATAATATGGTGTGAGGAGTCGTTTGGTTAGTTTTGAGTGAAATCCAATCGCTAGAAATATGGAATACACCAACCACTCCAATTAGGAACGAACTGCCGTTGAACTTGAATTGTCCAATTTCTCACACCTATTGACTTCGGATCGTGCCCAAAACTTGTGCAACATCATAATATGGTTGGAGGCGTCATTTGGTGAGTTTTGAGTGAAATCCAATCGATAGAAGTGTGGAATACACCAACCACTCCAATTAGGAACGCACTGCCGTTGACCTTGAATTGTCCAATTTCTCACACCTATTGATTTCGGATCGAGCCCAAAACTTGGGCAACATCATAATATGGTGGGAGGAGTCATTTGGTGAGTTTTGAGTGAAATCCAATCGCTAGAAGTATGGAATACACCAACTGTTGCGTAGATACAGCTGTACCAAAATGGATTCAGTTGCATCCTCAACTTGTGATACTCGCAAGTGCACGAGCCGTTCGGTAGTATAGCGTATGTAAGTGCGAGGTCGATCCCACGAGGATTGGTGATTGAATGATCCAATTCATTTCTCCTACACAAAACAGAAATGAAAAAGAAAGGAAATAAATAAAACAAGGAAGAAAGAAAATAACTAACTCAAGTAGATAAGTTCCCAAGTTCAATTAGATTAATGGATTGATTCTAGCTAAAGTATGATTAAGCCATGGTGTGTGGTCATAACCTTGTGTTCCTAATTCCCTAATTTGATCATTTGTTGTCTAACCTAAAATTAAGCATTAGGAACCCATTAAGCATAGAAGAACATTTTAAACAACCAAGTATGTATCTAATCCCTGTTGTCGAATGTCCATACATACTCTTCCTATTCATAGTTCAATTCGAATTAAAGCATGGTGTATACTCTTAATTCAAACCAAGATAGCTAACATGCAAGCCTAAATGGTGATCAATCATTCAAACTAGCATATTAACTTATAAGCATAATGAATAAGAACAAAAACCATAATTGAAACTTGGAAACTAATTCAACTTGAAAACTTAAGAAAAGAATTTACATAACAAAGAAAAATAAATTACAACTAAGAAAACATTAAAGAAAGCTAGAATTGAGAACTAGAAAGCAAAACTAAGAGAATTTGAGGGAGAGAAGGGAAGGGAGCTCTAGAGAAGTGTTTGAGAGCTCCCCCCCTTGGGGTGTGTTTACAAGCTTGGGAAACCTCACTATATATAGGCCTAAGGAAGCTGAAAATCTGAATTAAGTATGGCTAATGCATACAACACTTGTTTTATAAAATCAGAAATGGTTGATGCACTTCACTAATGCATACAACACTTCCATTATAAAATCTGAATTGGTTGATGCACTTCACCAATAGATCCCACCAGCAGCCCTAGCTCATCTTCATGTCACCATGACCAAGCTTCCAACCAGAAATGATAGCTCATACCTAGCTCACCATGACCAAGCATCCAACCAGCACATGCTGAGGTCAGCATGACCAGCAACTTCAAGGGCTTACAACTTGGGCTTCTCTTAATCAAATTAGGACTTTAAGCACTCGAAATTGAAGTTCAGAATGTCTTCTTTCCAGCCATATATTATTTGGGCCAATACAAGGTCGGAGGAAGAAGTTAAGGCCAAAACAAATTGCTAACTCATTTTGCGCGCTGATAAAATCGATCCTGAGCATGGCTCTGTGTTTGCTAGGTAACAGACTCCATATTTATCCAATGGGGCTGAATTTTGGATATGTTATAGTACACACCCATTGGAACAACTTTCATGAAGAATGCTGCCTCATCCGAGCTGTGTAGGTTGCTGAAACAAAGCTTGCAATATGACCTACGGAACTGGACTGGCAGGGGGCTGTAGCCAAAATGAGTTTGTCTTTTAAGCTCTTCATCCATTCATCCAAATTAGGCCTTAACATGCTTGAATTGCATGAATTATGCTCTCTTGCTTTATTTGCCTACAAAACACACAACGGGAGGCAAATAACTTAGAAATCTAAGAAACTGAGCAAAAGAAGTAAGTAATTAGGGCATGTATATGTATGAAATTATGAGCTTAACACACCCCCAAACTTAGATTTTGCTAGTCCTCGAGCAAAACAAAAGAAAAAAAATAAAAATAAAAATAAAAATAAAAACAAAACAAGAAGTTAACTAGACCACTTTCGTAGGTAACTCGATTGCATTGAGCGTATGCAACAAGCCTTTAAACCTCTAGGCATCCCTAGTAGGAGGAGTTGTGTCTCCTGAGGGTTTAACAGATACGATACCCACAAACGTTTTTCTAACTCTACAAAACAAAATGGTTAGAAAACTTAATAGATTTGTTAGTCCTTAAGCAAAACAAAACAAAACAAAATACAAAAACGTTAACCTTCCAACCGGACAAAAATGTTAAACTTCATAGACATGGCTCAACAAGGAACAAAACAAGCACTAAGGAAGTTCTAAACATTATTCAAGTGCTACCACAATCTCACAAAAATCATGCTCAAGGTGTGTGTGTGTGAAGTAGCCATGAAGATACAACTCATGCTTCTCAAACAACGATATGAATTCTTGCAAGAATGAACACAAGTTTGCCAAGCTAAACCAAAATCAATAGGACTTTACTCATGGATGTAATGTAATGGTTAAAAAAGGAATGGATATTAAAATACAAAGTCTAAGGAACAAAGTAGAGCATGTCATATAAACAAGATCATTGACATTTGAAATGTAAGGCACATAAATTGAAAAGCTCACAACACCAGATTTTGCAATTGAATCACTTCAAAATTTGATTTTGACATTTACACACTTTGTATAAAATTTGGCCCAATTTTGCGGCTCTTTACCCTAGATCACCTTTATTTCTCCTTATATCACCCTAGGGTCGTGACTACATTGGCCACACTTCTTTTCTCTTTTTCTTTTAGGGCATGTATATGTATGAAATTATGAGCTTAACACCAACCACTCCAATTAGGAACGAACTGTCGTTGAACTTGAATTGTCCAATTTCTCACACCTATTGATTTCGGATCGAGCCCAAAACTTGGGCAACATCATAATATGGTGCGAGGAGTCATTTGGTTTGTTTTGAGTGAAATCCAACCGCTAGAAGTATGGAATACACCAACCACTCCAATTAGGAACGAACTGCCGTTGAACTTGAATTGTCCAATTTCTCACACCTATTGATTTCGAATCGAACCCAAAACTTGGGCAACAACATAATATGGTGGGAGGAGTCCTTTGGTGTGTTTTGAGAGAAATCCAATCGCTATAAGTATGGAATACACCAACCACTCCAATTAGGAACGAACTGCCGTTGAACTTGAATTGTCCAATTTCCCACACCTATTGATTTCGGATCGAGCCCAAAACTTGGGCAACAACATAATATGGTGGGAGGAGTCATGTGGTGAGTTTTGAGTGAAATCCAATCGCTAGAAGTATGGAATACACCAACCACTCCAATTAAGAACGAACTGCCGTTGAACTTGAATTGTACAATTTGGAACACCTATTGATTTCGGATCGAGCCCAAAACTTGGGCAACATCATAATATTGTGGGAGGAGTCATTTGGTGAGTTTTGAGTGAAATCCAACCGCTAGAAGTATGGAATACACCAACCACTCCAATTAGGAACGACCTGCCGTTGAACTTGAATTGTCCAATTTCTCACACCTATTGATTTCGGATCGAGCCAAAAACTTGGGCAACAACATAATATGGTGGGAGGAGTCATGTGGTGAGTTTTGAGTGAAATCCAATCGCTAGAAGTATGGAATACACCAACCACTCCAATTAAGAACGAACTGCCGTTGAACTTGAATTGTACAATTTGGAACACCTATTGATTTCGGATCGAGCCCAAAACTTGGGCAACATCATAATATGGTGGGAGTAGTCATTTGGTTAGTTTTGAGGTAAATCCAATCGCTAGAAGTATGGAATACACCAACCACTCCAATTAGGAACGAACTGCCGTTGAACTTGAATTGTCCAATTTCTAACAGATATTGATTTCGGAGCAAACCCCAAACTTGTGCAACATCATAATATGGTGGGAGGAGTCATTTGGTGAGTTTTGAGTGAAATCCAATTGCTAGAAGTATGGAATACACCAACCACTCCAATTAGGAACGAACTGCCGTTGAACTTGAATTGTCCAATTTCTCACACCTATTGATTTCGGTTCGAACCCCAAACTTGGGCAACATGATAATATGGTGGGAGGAGTCATTTGGTAAGTTTTGAGTGAAATCCAATCGCTAGAAGTTTGGAATACACCAACCACTCCAATTAGCAACGAACTGCCGTTGAACTTGAATTGTCCAATTTCTCACACCTATTGATTTCGGATCGAGCCCCAAACTTGGGCAAAATCATAATATGGTGGGAGGAGTCATTTGGTGAGTTTTGAGTGAAATCCAATCGCTAGAAGTATGGAATACACCAACCACTCCGATTAGGAACGAACTGCCGATGAACTTGAATTGTCCAGTTTCTCACACCTATTGATTTCGGATCGAGCCCAAAACTTGGGCAACGTCATAATTTGGTGGGAGGAGTCATTTGCTGAGTTTTGAGTGAAATCCAATCTCTAGAAGTATGGAATACACCAACCACTCCAATTAGGAACGAACTGCCGTTGAACTTGAATTGTCCAATTTCGAACACCAATTGATTTCGGAACAAGCCCAAAACTTGGGCAACATCATAATATGGTGGGAGGAGTCATTTGGTGAGTTTTGAGCGAAATCCAATCGCTAGAAGTATGGAATACACCAACCACTCCAATTAGGAACGAACTGCCGTTGAACTTGAATTGTCCAATTTCGAACACCAATTGATTTCGGATCAAGAGCAAAACTTGGGCAACATCATAATATGGTGGGAGGAGTCATTTGGTGAGTTTTAAGTGAAATCCAACCGCTAGAAGTATGGAATACACCAACCACTCCAATTGGGAACGAACTGCCGTTGAACATGAATTGTCCAATTTCTCACACCTATTGATTTTGGATCGAGCCCAAAACTTGGGCAACATCATAATATGGTGGGAGGAGACATTTGGTTAGTTTAGAGTGAAATCCAATCGCTAGAAGTATGGAATACACCAACCACTCCAATTAGGAACGAACTGCCGTTGAACTTGAATTGTCCAATTTGGAACACCTATTGATTTCGGATCGACCCCAAAACTTGGGCAATATCATAATATGGTGGAAGGAGTCATTTGGTGAGTTTTGAGTGAAATCCAATCGCTAGAAGTTTGGAATACACCAACCACTCCAATTAGCAACGAACTGCTGTTGAACTTGAATTGTCCAATTTCTCACACCTATTGATTTCGGATCGAGCCCAAAACTTGGGTAACAAGATAATATGGTGGGAGGAGTCATTTGGTGTGTTTTGAGTGAAATCCAATTGCTAGAAGTATGGAATACACCAACCACTCCAATTAGGAACGAACTGCCGTTGAACTTGAATTGTCCAATTTCTCACACCTATTGATTTCGGTTCGAACCCCAAACTTGGGCAACATGATAATATGGTGGGAGGAGTCATTTGGTAAGTTTTGAGTGAAATCCAATCGCTAGAAGTTTGGAATACACCAACCACTCCAATTAGCAACGAACTGCCGTTGAACTTGAATTGTCCAATTTCTCACACCTATTGATTTCGGATCGAGCCCCAAACTTGGGCAAAATCATAATATGGTGGGAGGAGTCATTTGGTGAGTTTTGAGTGAAATCCAATCGCTAGAAGTATGGAATACACCAACCACTCCGATTAGGAACGAACTGCCGATGAACTTGAATTGTCCAGTTTCTCACACCTATTGATTTCGGATCGAGCCCAAAACTTGGGCAACGTCATAATTTGGTGGGAGGAGTCATTTGCTGAGTTTTGAGTGAAATCCAATCTCTAGAAGTATGGAATACACCAACCACTCCAATTAGGAACGAACTGCCGTTGAACTTGAATTGTCCAATTTCTCACACCTACTGATTTCGGATCGATCCCCAAACTTGGGCAACATCATAATATGGTGGGAAGAGTCATTTGGAGAGTTTTGAGTGAAATCCAATCGCTGGAAGTATGGAATACACCAACCACTCCAATTAGGAACGAACTGCCGTTAAACTTGAATTGTCCAATTTCGAACACCAATTGATTTCGGATCAAGCCCAAAACTTGGGCAACATAATAATATGGTGGGAGGAGTCATTTTGTGAGTTTTGAGTGAAATCCAATCGCTAGAAGTATGGAATACACCAACCACTCCAATTAGGAACGAACTGCCGTTGAACTTGAATTGTCCAATTTCGAACACCAATTGATTTCGGAACAAGCCCAAAACTTGGGCAACATCATAATATGGTGGGAGGAGTCATTTGGTGAGTTTTGAGCGAAATCCAATCGCTAGAAGTATGGAATACACCAACCACTCCAATTAGGAACGAACTGCCGTTGAACTTGAATTGTCTAATTTCGAACACCAATTGATTTCGGATCAAGCCCAAAACTTGGGAAACATCATAATATGGTGGGAGGAGTCATTTGGTGAGTTTTGAGTGAAATCCAACCGCTAGAAGCATGGAATACACCAACCACTCCAATTAGGAACGAACTGCCGTTGAACTTGAATTGTCCAATTTGGAACACCAATTGATTTCGGATCGAGCGCCAAACTTGGGCAACATCATAATATGGTGGGAGGAGTCATTCGGTGAGTTTTGAGTGAAATGCAATCGCTAGAAGTGTGGAATACACCAACCACTCCAATTAGGAACGAACTGCCGTTGAACTTGAATTGTCCAATTTCTCACACCTATTGATTTCGGATCGAGCCCCAAACTTGGGCAAAATCATAATATGGTGGGAGGAGTCATTTGGTGAGTTTTGAGTGAAATCCAATCGCTAGAAGTATGGAATACAACAACCACTCCAATTAGGAACGACCTGCCGTTGAACTTGAATTGTCCAATTTCTCACACCTATTGATTTCGGATCGAGCCCAAAACTTGGGCAACATCATAATATGGTGGGAGGAGTCATTTGGTTAGTTTTGAGTGAAATCCAATCGCTAGAAGAATACACCAACCACTCCAATTAGGAACGAACTGCCGTTGAACTTGAATTGTCCAATTTGGAACTCCTATCGATTTCGGATCTACCCCAAAACTTGGGCAACAACATAATATAGTGGGAGGAGTCATTTGGTGAGGTTTCAGTGAAATCCAATCTCCAGAAGTATGGAATACACCAACCACTCCAATTAGGAACGAACTGCCGTTGAACTTGAATTGTCCAATTTGGAACACCTATTGATTTCGGATCGAGCCCCAAACTTGGGCAACATCATAATATGGTGGGAGTAGTCATTTGGTTAGTTTTGAGTGAAATCCAATCGCTAGAAGTATGGAATACACCAACCACTCCAATTAGGAACGAACTGCCGTTGAACTTGTATTGTCAAATTTGGAACACCTATTGATTTCGGATCGAGCCCAAAACTGGGGCAACATCATAATATGGTGGGAGGAGACATTTGGTTAGTTTTGAGTGAAATCCAATCGCTAGAAGTATGGAATACACCAACCACTCCAATTCGGAACGAACTGCCGTTGAACTTGAATTGTCCAATTTCTCACACCTATTGATTTCGGTTCGAACCCCAAACTTGGGCAACATGATAATATGGTGGGAGGAGTCATTTGGTAAGTTTTGAGTGAAATCCAATCGCTAGAAGTTTGGAATACACCAACCACTCCAATTAGCAACGAACTGCCGTTGAACTTGAATTGTCCAATTTCTCACACCTATTGATTTCGGATCGAGCCCCAAACTTGGGCAAAATCATAATATGGTGGGAGGAGTCATTTGGTGAGTTTTGAGTGAAATCCAATCGCTAGAAGTATGGAATACACCAACCACTCCGATTAGGAACGAACTGCCGATGAACTTGAATTGTCCAGTTTCTCACACCTATTGATTTCGGATCGAGCCCAAAACTAGGGCAACGTCATAATTTGGTGGGAGGAGTCATTTTCTGAGTTTTGAGTGAAATCCAATCTCTAGAAGTATGGAATACACCAACCACTCCAATTAGGAACGAACTGCCGTTGAACTTGAATTGTCCAATTTCTCACACCTACTGATTTCGGATCGATCCCCAAACTTGGGCAACATCACAATATGGTGGGAGGAGTCATTTGGTGAGTTTTGAGTGAAATCCAATCGCTGGAAGTATGGAATACACCAACCACTCCAATTAGGAACGAACTGCCGTTGAACTTGAATTGTCCAATTTCGAACACCAATTGATTTCGGATCAAGCCCAAAACATGGGCAACATCATAATATTGTGGGAGGAGTCATTTTGTGAGTTTTGAGTGAAATCCAATCGCTAGAAGTATGGAATACACCAACCACTCCAATTAGGAACGAACTGCCGTTGAACTTGAATTGTCCAATTTCGAACACCAATTGATTTCGGAAAAAGCCCAAAACTTGGGCAACATCATAATATGGTGGGAGGAGTCATTTGGTGAGTTTTGAGTGAAATCCAATCGCTAGAAGTATGGAATACACCAACCACTCCAATTAGGAACGAACTGCCGTTGAACATGAATTGTCCAATTTCGAACACCTATTGATTTCGGATCAAGAGAAAAACTTGGGCAACATCATAATATGGTGGGAGGAGTCATTTGGTGAGTTTTAAGTGAAATCCAACCGCTAGAAGTATGGAATACACCAACCACTCCAATTAGGAACGAACTGCCGTTGAACATGAATTGTCCAATTTCTCACACCTATTGATTTTGGATCGAGCCCAAAACTTGGGCAACATCATAATATGGTGGGAGGAGACATTTGGTTAGTTTTGAGTGAAATCCAATCGCTAGAAGTATGGAATACACCAACCACTCCAATTAGGAACGAACTGCCGTTGAACTTGAATTGTCCAATTTCTAACAGATATTGATTTCGGATCAAACCCCAAACTTGTGCAACATCATAATATGGTGGGAGGAGTCATTTGGTGAGTTTTGAGTGAAATCCAATTGCTAGAAGTATGGAATACACCAACCACTCCAATTAGGAACGAACTGCCGTTGAACTTGAATTGTCCAATTTGGAACACCTATTGATTTCGGATCGACCCCAAAACTTGGGCAATATCATAATATGGTGGGAGGAGTCATTTGGTGAGTTTTGAGTGAAATCCAATCGCTAGAAGTATGGAATACACCAACCAGTCCAATTAGGAACGAACTGCCGTTGAACTTGAATTGTCCAATTTGGAACACCTATTGATTTCGGATCGACCCCAAAACTTGGGCAACATCATAAAATGGTGGGAGGAGTCATTTGGTGAGTTTTGAGTGAAATCCAATCGCTAGAAGTATGGAATACACCAACCACTCCAATTAGGAACGAACTGCCGTTGAAATTGAATTGTCCAATTTGGAACACCTATTGATTTCGGATGGAGCCCAAAACTTGGGCAACATCATAATATGGTGGGAGGAGTCATTTGGTTAGTTTTGAGTGAAATCCAATCGCTAGAAGGATGGAATACACCAACCACTCCAATTAGGAACGAACTGCCGTTGAACTTGAATTGTCCAATTTCTCACACCTATTGATTTCGGATCGAGCCCAAAACTTGGGCAACATCATAATATGGTGGGAGGAGTCATTTGGTTTGTTTTGAGGTAAATCCAATCGCTAGAAGTATGGAATACACCAACCACTCCAATTAGGAACGAACTGCCGTTGAACTTGAATTGTCCAATTTGGAACACCTATTGATTTCGGATCGAGCCAAAAACTTGGGCAACATCATAATATGGTGGGAGGAGTCATTTGGTGAGTTTTTAGTGAAATCCAATCGCTAGAAGTATGGAATACACCAACCACTCCAATTAGGAACGAACTGTCGTTGAACTTGAATTGTCCAGTTTCTCACACCTATTGATTTCGGATCGAGCCCAAAACTTGGGCAACATCATAATATGGTGCGAGGAGTCATTTGGTTAGTTTTGAGTGAAATCCAACCGCTAGAAGTATGGAATACACCAACCACTCCAATTAGGAACGAACTGCCATTGAACTTGAATTGTCTGATTTCTCACACCTATTGATTTCGAATCGAGCCCAAAACTTGGGCAACAACATAATATGGTGGGAGGAGTCCTTTGGTGTGTTTTGAGAGAAATCCAATCGCTATAAGTATGGAATACACCAACCACTCCAATTTGGAACGAACTGCCGTTGAACTTGAATTGTCCAATTTCCCACACCTATTGATTTCGGATCGAGCCCAAAACTTGGGCAACAACATAATATGGTGGGAGGAGTCATGTGGTGAGTTTTGAGTGAAATCCAATCGCTAGAAGTATGGAATACACCAACCACTCCAATTAAGAACGAACTGCCGTTGAACTTGAATTGTCAAATTTGGAACACCTATTGATTTCGGATCGAGCTCAAAACTTGGGCAACATCATAATATGGTGGGAGGAGTCATTTGGTTAGTTTTGAGTGAAATCCAATCGCTAGAAGAATACACCAACCACTCCAATTAGGAACGAACTGCCGTTGAACTTGAATTGTCCAATTTCTCACACCTATTGATTTTGGATCGAGCCCAAAACTTGGGCAACATCATAATATGGTGGGAGGAGTCATTTGGCGAGTTTTGAGTGAAATCCATTCGCTAGAAGTGTGCAATACACCAACCACACCAATTTGGAACGAACTGCCGTTGAACTTGAATTGTCCAATTTCTCACACCTATTGATTTCGGATCGAGCCCAAAACTTGGGCAACATCATAATATGGTGGGAGGAGTCATTTGGTTTGTTTTGAGTGAAATCCAATTGCTAGAAGTATGGAATACACCAACCAGTCCAATTAGGAACGAACTGCCGTTGAACTTAAATTGTCCAATTTGGAACACCTATTGATTTCGGATTGAGCCCAAAACTTGGGCAACATCATAATATGGTGGGAGGAGTCGTTTGGTGAGTTTTGAGTGAAATCCAATCGCTAGAAGTATGGAATACACCAACCACTCCAATTAGGAACGAACTGCCGTTGAAATTGAATTGTCCAATTTGGAACACCTATTGATTTCGGATGGAGCCCAAAACTTGGGCAACATCATAATATGGTGGGAGGAGTCATTTGGTTAGTTTTGAGTGAAATCCAATCGCTAGAAGGATGGAATACACCAACCACTCCAATTAGGAACGAACTGCCGTTGAACATGAATTGTCCAATTTCTCACACCTATTGATTTCGGATCGAGCCCAAAACTTGGGCAACATCATAATATGGTGGGAGGAGTCATTTGGTTTGTTTTGACGTAAATCCAATCGCTAGAAGTATGGCATACACCAACCACTCCAATTAGGAACGACCTGCCGTTGAACTTGAATTGTCCAATTTCTCACACCTATTGATTTCGGATCGAGCCAAAAACTTGGGCAACATCATAATATGGTGGGAGGAGTCATTTGGTGAGTTTTGACTGAAATCCAAACGCTAGAAGTATGGAATACACCAACCACTCCAATTAGGAACGACTGCCGTTGAACTTGAATTGTCCAATTTGGAACACCTATTGATTTCGGATCGAGCCAAAAACTTGGGCAACATCATAATATGGTGGGAGGAGTCATTTGGTGAGTTTTTAGTGAAATCCAATCGCTAGAAGTATGGAATACACCAACCACTCCAATTAGGAACGAACTGTCGTTGAACTTGAATTGTCCAATTTCTCACACCTATTGATTTCGGATCGAGCCCAAAACATGGGCAACATCATAATATGGTGCGAGGAGTCATTTGGTTAGTTATGAGTGAAATCCAACCACTAGAAGTATGGAATACACCAACCACTCCAATTAGGAACAAACTGCCGTTGAACTTGAATTGTCCAATTTCTCACACCTATTGATTTCGAATCGAGCCCAAAACTTGGGCAACAACATAATATGGTGGGAGGAGTCCTTTCGTGTGTTTTGAGAGAAATCCAATCGCTATAAGTATGGAATACACCAACCACTCCAATTAGGAACGAACTGCCGTTGAACTTGAATTGTCCAATTTCCCACACCTATTGATTTCGGATCGAGCCCAAAACTTGGGCAACAACATAATATGGTGGGAGGAGTCATGTGGTGAGTTTTGAGTGAAATCCAATCGCTAGAAGTATGGAATACACCAACCACTCCAATTAAGAACGAACTGCCGTTGAACTTGAATTGTCCAATTTGGAACACCTATTGATTTCGGATCGAGCCCAAAACTTGGGCAACATCATAATATTGTGGGAGGAGTCATTTGGTGAGTTTTGAGTGAAATCCAATCGCTAGAAGTATGGAATACACCAACCACTCCAATTAGGAACGACCTGCCGTTGAACTTGAATTGTCCAATTTCTCACACCTATTAATTTCGGATCGAGCCAAAAACTTGGGCAACATCATAATATGGTGGGAGGAGTCATTTGTTGAGTTTTGAGTGAAATCCAATCGCTAGAAGTGTGCAATACACCAACCACACCAATTTGGAACGAACTGCCGTTGAACTTGAATTGTCCAATTTCTCACACCTATTGATTTCGGATCGAGCCCAAAACTTGGGCAACCTCATAATATGGTGGGAGGAGTCATTTGGTTTGTTTTGAGGGAAATCCAATCGCTAGAAGTATGGAATACACCAACCAGTCCAATTAGGAACGAACTGCCGTTGAACTTGAATTGTCCAATTTGGAACACCTACTGATTTCGGATCGAGCCCAAAACTTGGGCAACATCATAATATGGTGGGAGGAGTCATTTGGTGAGTTTTGAGTGAAATCCAATCGCTAGAAGTATGGAATACACCAACCACTCCAATTAGGAACGAACTGCCGTTGAACATGAATTGTCCAATTTCTCACACCTATTGATTTTGGATCGAGCCCAAAACTTGGGCAACATCATAATATGGTGGGAGGAGACATTTGGTTAGTTTTGAGTGAAATCCAATCGCTAGAAGTATGGAATACACCAACCACTCCAATTAGGAACGAACTGCCGTTGAACTTGAATTGTCCAATTTCTCACACCTATTGATTTTGGATCGAGCCCAAAACTTGGGCAACATCATAATATGGTGGGAGGAGTCATTTTGTGAGTTTTGAGTGAAATCCAATCGCTAGAAGTATGGAATACACCAACCACTCCAATTAGGAACGAACTGCCGTTGAACATGAATTGTCCAATTTCTCACACCTATTGATTTTGGATCGAGCCCAAAACTTGGGCAACATCATAATATGGTGGGAGGAGACATTTGGTTAGTTTTGAGTGAAATCCGATCGCTAGAAGTATGGAATACACCAACCACTCCAATTAGGAACGAACTGCCGTTGAACTTGAATTGTCCAATTTCTCACACCTATTGATTTTGGATCGAGCCCAAAACTTGGGCAACATCATAATATGGTGGGAGGAGTCATTTTGTGAGTTTTGAGTGAAATCCAATCGCTAGAAGTATGGAATACACCAACCACTCCAATTAGGAACGAACTGCCGTTGAACATGAATTGTCCAATTTCTCACACCTATTGATTTTGGATCGAGCCCAAAACTTGGGAAACATCATAATATGGTGGGAGGAGTCATTTGGTGAGTTTTGAGTGAAATCCAAACGCTAGAAGTATGGAATACACCAACCACTCCAATTAGGAACGAACTGCCGTTGAACTTGAATTGTCAAATTTGGAACACCTATTGATTTCGGATCGAGCCCAAAACTTGGGCAACATCATAATATGGTGGGAGGAGACATTTGGTTAGTTTTGAGTGAAATCCAATCGCTAGAAGTATGGAATACACCAACCACTCCAATTAGGAACGAACTGCCGTTGAACTTGAATTGTCCAATTTCTAACAGATATTGATTTCGGATCAAACCCCAAACTTGTGCAACATCATAATATGGTGGGAGGAGTCATTTGGTGAGTTTTGAGTGAAATCCAATTGCTAGAAGTATGGAATACACCAACCACTCCAATTAGGAACGAACTGCCGTTGAACTTGAATTGTCCAATTTGGAACACCTATTGATTTCGGATCGACCCCAAAACTTGGGCAATATCATAATATGGTGGGAGGAGTCATTCGGTGAGTTTTGAGTGAAATCCAATCGCTAGAAGTATGGAATACACCAACCACCCCGATTAGGAACGAACTGCCGTTGAACTTGAATTGTCCAATTTCGAACACCAATTGATTTCGGAAAAAGCCCAAAACTTGGGCAACATCATAATATGGTGGGAGGAGTCATTTTGTGAGTTTTGAGTGAAATCCAATCGCTAGAAGTATGGAATACACCAACCACTCCAATTAGGAACGAACTGCCGTTGAACTTGAATTGTCCAATTTCGAACACCAATTGATTTCGGATCAAGAGCAAAACTTGGGCAACATCATAATATGGTGGGAGGAGTCATTTGGTGAGTTTTAAGTGAAATCCAACCGCTAGAAGTATGGAATACACCAACCACTCCAATTAGGAACGAACTGCCGTTGAACATGAATTGTCCAATTTCTCACACCTATTGATTTTGGATCGAGCCCAAAACTTGGGCAACATCATAATATGGTGGGAGGAGACATTTGGTTAGTTTTGAGTGAAATCCAATCGCTAGAAGTATGGAATACACCAACCATTCCAATTAGGAACGAACTGCCGTTGAACTTGAATTGTCCAATTTCTAACAGATATTGATTTCGGATCAAACCCCAAACTTGTGCAACATCATAATATGGTGGGAGGAGTCATTTGGTGAGTTTTGAGTGAAATCCAATTGCTAGAAGTATGGAATACACCAACCACTCCAATTAGGAACGAACTGCCGTTGAACTTGAATTGTCCAATTTGGAACACCTATTGATTTCGGATCGACCCCAAAACTTGGGCAACATCATAATATGGTGGGAGGAGTCATTTTGTGAGTTTTGAGTGAAATCCAATCGCTAGAAGTATGGAATACACCAACCACTCCAATTAGGAACGAACTGCCGTTGAACATGAATTGTCCAATTTCACACACCTATTGATTTTGGATCGAGCCCAAAACTTGGGAAACATCATAATATGGTGGGAGGAGTCATTTGGTGAGTTTTGAGTGAAATCCAACCGCTAGAAGTATGGAATACACCAACCACTCCAATTAGGAACGAACTGCCGTTGAACTTGAATTGTCAAATTTGGAACACCTATTGATTTCGGATCGAGCCCAAAACTTGGGCAACATCATAATATGGTGGGAGGAGACATTTGGTTAGTTTTGAGTGAAATCCAATCGCTAGAAGTATGGAATACACCAACCACTCCAATTAGGAACGAACTGCCGTTGAACTTGAATTGTCCAATTTCTAACAGATATTGATTTCGGATCAAACCCCAAACTTGTGCAACATCATAATATGGTGGGAGGAGTCATTTGGTGAGTTTTGAGTGAAATCCAATTGCTAGAAGTATGGAATACACCAACCACTCCAATTAGGAACGAACTGCCGTTGAACTTGAATTGTCCAATTTGGAACACCTATTGATTTCGGATCGACCCCAAAACTTGGGCAATATCATAATATGGTGGTAGGAGTCGTTTGGTGAGTTTTGAGTGAAATCCAATCGCTAGAAGTATGGAATACAGCAACCACACCAATTAGGAACGAATTGCCGTTGAACTTGAATTGTCCAATTTGGAACACCTATTGATTTCGGATCGAGCCCAAAACTTGGGCAACATCATAATATGGTGGGAGGAGTCATTTGGTGAGTTTTGAGTGAAATCCAATCGCTAGAAGTATGGAATACACCAACCACTCCAATTAGGAACGAACTGCCGTTGAACTTGAATTGTCCAATTTCTCACACCTATTGATTTCGGATCGAGCCCCAAACTTGGGCAACAGCATAATATGGTGGGAGGAGTCATTTGGTGAGTTTTGAGTGAAATCCAATCGCTAGAAGTATGGAATACACCAACCACTCCAATTAGGAACGAACTGCCGTTGAACTTGAATTGTCCAATTTCTAACATATATTGATTTCGGATCGAACCCCAAACTTGTGCAACATCATAATATGGTGGGAGGAGTCATTTGGTGAGTTTTGAGTGAAATCCAATTGCCAGAAGTATGGAATACACCAACCACTCCAATTAGGAACGAACTGCCGTTGAACTTGAATTGTCGAATTTGGAACACCTATTGACTTCGGATCGACCCCAAAACTTGGGCAATATCTTAATATGGTGGGAGGAGTCATTTGGTTAGTTTTGAGTGAAATCCAATCGCTAGAAGTATGGAATACACCAACCACTCCAATTAGGAACGAACTGCCGTTGAACTTGAATTGTCCAATTTCTCACACCTATTGATTTCGGATCGAGCCCCAAACTTGGGCAAAATCATAATATGGTGGGAGGAGTCATTTGGTGAGTTTTGAGTGAAATCCAATCGCTAGAAGTATGGAGTACACCAACCACTCCGATTAGGAACGAACTGCCGTTGAACTTGAATTGTCCAGTTTCTCACACCTATTGATTTTGGATCGAGCCCAAAACTTGGGCAACGTCATAATTTGGTGGGAGGAGTCATTTGCTGAGTTTTGAGTGAAATCCAATCTCTAGAAGTATGGAATACACCAACCACTCCAATTAGGAACGAACTGCCGTTGAACTTGAATTGTCCAATTTCTCACACCTACTGATTTCGGATCGATCCCCAAACTTGGGCAACATCCTAATATGGTGGGAAGAGTCATTTGGTGAGTTTTGAGTGAAATCCAATCGCTGGAAGTATGGAATACACCAACCACTCCAATTAGGAACGAACTGCCGTTAAACTTGAATTGTCCAATTTCGAACACCAATTGATTTCGGAAAAAGCCCAAAACTTGGGCAACATCATAATATGGTGGGAGGAGTCATTTTGTGAGTTTTGAGTGAAATCCAATCGCTAGAAGTATGGAATACACCAACCACTCCAATTAGGAACGAACTGCCGTTGAACTTGAATTGTCCAATTTCGAACACCAATTGATTTCGGATCAAGAGCAAAACTTGGGCAACATCATAATATGGTGGGAGGAGTCATTTGGTGAGTTTTAAGTGAAATCCAACCGCTAGAAGTATGGAATACACCAACCACTCCAATTAGGAACGAACTGCCGTTGAACATGAATTGTCCAATTTCTCACACCTATTGATTTTGGATCGAGCCCAAAACTTGGGCAACATCATAATGTGGTGGGAGGAGACATTTGGTTAGTTTTGAGTGAAATCCAATCGCTAGAAGTATGGAATACACCAACCACTCCAATTAGGAACGAACTGCCGTTGAACTTGAATTGTCCAATTTCAAACAGATATTGATTTCGGATCAAACCCCAAACTTGTGCAACATCATAATATGGTGGGAGGAGTCATTTGGTGAGTTTTGAGTGAAATCCAATTGCTAGAAGTATGGAATACACCAACCACTCCAATTAGGAACGAACTGCCGTTGAACTTGAATTGTCCAATTTGGAACACCTATTGATTTCGGATCGACCCCAAAACTTGGGCAATATCATAATATGGTGGGAGGAGTTATTTGGTGAGTTTTGAATGAAATCCAAACGCTAGAAGTATGGAATACAGCAACCACACCAATTAGGAACGAATTGCAGTTGAACTTGAATTGTCCAATTTGGAACACCTATTGATTTCGGATTGAGCCCAAAACTTGGGCAACATCATAATATGGTGGGAGGAGTCATTTGGTGAGTTTTGAGTGAAATCCAATCGCTAGAAGTATGGAATATAACAACCACTCCAATTAGGAACGAACTGCCGTTGAACTTGAATTGTCCAATTTCTCACACCTATTGATTTCGGATCGAGCCCCAAACTTGGGCAACAGCATAATATGGTGGGAGGAGTCATTTGGTGAGTTTTGAGTGAAATCCAATCGCTAGAAGTATGGAATACACCAACCACTCCAATTAGGAACGAACTGCCGTTGAACTTGAATTGTCCAATTTCTAACAGATATTGATTTCGGATCGAACCCCAAACTTGTGCAACATCATAATATGGTGGGAGGAGTCATTTGGTGAGTTTTGAGTGAAATCCAATTGCCAGAAGTATGGAATACACCAACCACTCCAATTAGGAACGAACTGCCGTTGAACTTGAATTGTCGAATTTGGAACACCTATTGACTTCGGATCGACCCCAAAACTTGGGCAATATCATAATATGGTGGGAGGAGTCATTTGGTGAGTTTTGAGTGAAATCCAATCGCTAGAACTATGGAATACACCAACCACTCCGATTAGGAACGAACTGCCGTTGAACTTGAATTGTCCAGTTTCTCACACCTATTGATTTCGGATCGAGCCCAAAACTTGGGCAACGTCATAATTTGGTGGGAGGAGTCATTTGCTGAGTTTTGAGTGAAATCCAATCACTAGAAGTATGGAATACACCAACCACTCCAATTAGGAACGAACTGCCGTTGAACTTGAATTGTCCAATTTCTCACACCTACTGATTTCGGATCGATCCCCAAACTTGGGCAACATCATAATATGGTGGGAAGAGTCATTTGGAGAGTTTTGAGTGAAATCCAATCGCTGGAAGTATGGAATACACCAACCACTCCAATTAGGAACGAACTGCCGTTAAACTTGAATTGTCCAATTTCGAACACGAATTGATTTCGGATCAAGCCCAAAACTTGGGCAACATAATAATATGGTGGGAGGAGTCATTTTGTGAGTTTTGAGTGAAATCCAATCGCTAGAAGTATGGAATACACCTACCACTCCAATTAGGAACGAACTGCCGTTGAACTTGAATTGTCCAATTTCGAACACCAATTGATTTCGGAACAAGCCCAAAACTTGGGCAACATCATAATATGGTGGGAGGAGTCATTTGGTGAGTTTTGAGCGAAATCCAATCGCTAGAAGTATGGAATACACCAACCACTCCAATTAGGAACGAACTGCCGTTGAACTTGAATTGTCCAATTTCGAACACCAATTGATTTCGGATCAAGCCCAAAACTTGGGCAAAATCATAATATGGTGGGAGGAGTCATTTGGTGAGTTTTGAGTGAAATCCAATCGCTAGAAGTATGGAATACAACAACCACTCCAATTAAGAACGACCTGCCGTTGAACTTGAATTGTCCAATTTCTCACACCTATTGATTTCGGATCGAGCCAAAAACTTGGGCAACATCATAATATGGTGGGAGGAGTCATTTGGTGAGTTTTGACTGAAATCCAAACGCTAGAAGTATGGAATACACCAACCACTCCAATTAGGAACGAACTGCCGTTGAACTTGAATTGTCAAATTTGGAACACCTATTGATTTCGGATTGAGCCCAAAACTTGGGCAACATCATAATATGTTGGGAGGAGTCATTTGGTTAGTTTTGAGTGAAATCCAATCGCTAGAAGAATACACCAACCACTCCAATTAGGAACGAACTGCCGTTGAACTTGAATTGTCCAATTTGGAACTCCTATCGATTTCGGATCGACCCCAAAACTTGGGCAACATCATAATATAGTGGGAGGAGTCATTTGGTGAGTTTTGAGTGAAATCCAATCTCCAGAAGTATGGAATACACCAACCACTCCAATTAGGAACGAACTGCCGTTGAACTTGAATTGTCCAATTTGGAACACCTATTGATTTCGGATCGAGCCCCAAACTTGGGCAACATCATAATATGGTGGGAGTAGTCATTTGGTTAGTTTTGAGTGAAATCCAATCGCTAGAAGTATGGAATACACCAACCACTCCAATTAGGAACGAACTGCCGTTGAACTTGAATTGTCAAATTTGGAACACCTATTGATTTCGGATCGAGCCCAAAACTTGGGCAACATCATAATAAGGTGGGAGGAGACATTTGGTTAGTTTTGAGTGAAATCCAATCGCTAGAAGTATGGAATACACCAACCACTCCAATTCGGAACGAACTGCCGTTGAACTTGAATTGTCCAATTTCTCACACCTATTGATTTCGGATCGAGCCCAAAACTAGGGCAACGTCATAATTTGGTGGGAGGAGTCATTTGCTGAGTTTTGAGTGAAATCCAATCTCTAGAAGTATGGAATACACCAACCACTCCAATTAGGAACGAACTGCCGTTGAACTTGAATTGTCCAATTTCTCACACCTACTGATTTCGGATCGATCCCCAAACTTGGGCAACATCATAATATGGTGGGAGGAGTCATTTGGTGAGTTTTGAGTGAAATCCAATCGCTGGAAGTATGGAATACACCAACCACTCCAATTAGGAACGAACTGCCGTTGAACTTGAATTGTCCAATTTCGAACACCAATTGATTTCGGATCAAGCCCAAAACATGGGCAACATCATAATATTGTGGGAGGAGTCATTTTGTGAGTTTTGAGTGAAATCCAATCGCTAGAAGTATGGAATACACCAACCACTCCAATTAGGAACGAACTGCCGTTGAACTTGAATTGTCCAATTTCGAACACCAATTGATTTCGGAAAAAGCCCAAAACTTGGGGAACATCATAATATGGTGGGAGGAGTCATTTGGTGAGTTTTGAGTGAAATCCAATCGCTAGAAGTATGGAAGACACCAACCACTCCAATTAGGAACGAACTGCCGTTGAACATGAATTGTCCAATTTCGAACACCTATTGATTTCGGATCAAGAGAAAAACTTGGGCAACATCATAATATGGTGGGAGGAGTCATTTGGTGAGTTTTAAGTGAAATCCAACCGCTAGAAGTATGGAATACACCAACCACTCCAATTAGGAACGAACTGCCGTTGAACATGAATTCTCCAATTTCTCACACCTATTGATTTTGGATCGAGCCCAAAACTTGGGCAACATCATAATATGGTGGGAGGAGACATTTGGTTAGTTTTGAGTGAAATCCAATCGCTAGAAGTATGGAATACACCAACCACTCCAATTAGGAACGAACTGCCGTTGAACTTGAATTGTCCAATTTATCACACCTATTGATTTCGGATCGAGCCCTAAACTTCGGCAACATCATAATATGGTGGGAGGAGTCATTTGGTGAGTTTTCAGAGAAATCCAATCGCTAGAAGTATGGAATACACCAACCACTCCAATTAGGAACGAACTGCCGTTGAACTTGAATTGTCCAATTTGGAACACCTATTGATTTCGGATCGACCCCAAAACTTGGGCAATATCATAATATGGTGGGAGGAGTCATTTGGTGAGTTTTGAGTGAAATCCAATCGCTAGAAGTATGGAATATAACAACCACTCCAATTAGGAACGAACTGCCGTTGAACTTGAATTGTCCAATTTCTCACACCTATTGATTTCGGATCGAGCCCCAAACTTGGGCAACAGCATAATATGGTGGGAGGAGTCATTTGGTGAGTTTTGAGTGAAATCCAATCGCTAGAAGTATGGAATACACCAACCACTCCAATTAGGAACGAACTGCCGTTGAACTTGAATTGTCCAATTTCTAACAGATATTGATTTCGGATCGAACCCCAAACTTGTGCAACATCATAATATGGTGGGAGGAGTCATTTGGTGAGTTTTGAGTGAAATCCAATTGCCAGAAGTACGGAATACACCAACCACTCCAATTAGGAACGAACTGCCGTTGAACTTGAATTGTCGAATTTGGAACACCTATTGACTTCGGATCGACCCCAAAACTTGGGCAATATCATAATATGGTGGGAGGAGTCATTTGGTTAGTTTTGAGTGAAATCCAATCGCTAGAAGTATGGAATACACCAACCACTCCAATTAGGAACGAACTGCCGTTGAACTTGAATTGTCCAATTTCTCACACCTATTGATTTCGGATCGAGCCCCAAACTTGGGCAAAATCATAATATGGTGGGAGGAGTCATTTGGTGAGTTTTGAGTGAAATCCAATCGCTAGAAGTATGGAATACACCAACCACTCCGATTAGGAACGAACTGCCGTTGAACTTGAATTGTCCAGTTTCTCACACGTACTGATTTCGGATCGATCCCCAAACTTGGGCAACATCATAATATGGTGGGAAGAGTCATTTGGTGAGTTTTGAGTGAAATCCAATCGCTGGAAGTATGGAATACACCAACCACTCCAATTAGGAACGAACTGCCGTTGAACTTGAATTGTCCAATTTGGAACACCTATTGATTTCGGATCGAGCCCAAAACTTGGGCAACGTCATAATTTGGTGGGAGGAGTCATTTGCTGAGTTTTGAGTGAAATCCAATCTCTAGAAGTATGGAATACACCAACCACTCCAATTAGGAACGAACTGCCGTTGAACTTGAATTGTCCAATTTCTCACACCTACTGATTTCGGATCGATCCCCAAACTTGGGCAACATCATAATATGGTGGGAAGAGTCATTTGGTGAGTTTTGAGTGAAATCCAATCGCTGGAAGTATGGAATACACCAACCACTCCAATTAGGAACGAACTGCCGTTAAACTTGAATTGTCCAATTTCGAACACCAATTGATTTCGGAAAAAGCCCAAAACTTGGGCAACATCATAATATGGTGGGAGGAGTCATTTTGTGAGTTTTGAGTGAAATCCAATCGCTAGAAGTATGGAATACACCAACCACTCCAATTAGGAACGAACTGCCGTTGAACTTGAATTGTCCAATTTCGAACACCAATTGATTTCGGATCAAGAGCAAAACTTGGGCAACATCATAATATGGTGGGAGGAGTCATTTGGTGAGTTTTAAGTGAAATCCAACCGCTAGAAGTATGGAATACACCAACCACTCCAATTAGGAACGAACTGCCGTTGAACATGAATTGTCCAATTTCTCACACCTATTGATTTTGGATCGAGCCCAAAACTTGGGCAACATCATAATATGGTGGGAGGAGACATTTGGTTAGTTTTGAGTGAAATCCAATCGCTAGAAGTATGGAATACACCAACCATTCCAATTAGGAACGAACTGCCGTTGAACTTGAATTGTCCAATTTCTAACAGATATTGATTTCGGATCAAACCCCAAACTTGTGCAACATCATAATGTGGTGGGAGGAGTCATTTGGTGAGTTTTGAGTGAAATCCAATTGCTAGAAGTATGGAATACACCAACCACTCCAATTAGGAACGAACTGCCGTTGAACTTGAATTGTCCAATTTGGAACACCTATTGATTTCGGATCGACCCCAAAACTTGGGCAATATCATGATATGGTGGAAGGAGTCATTTGGTGAGTTTTGAGTGAAATCCAATCGCTAGAAGTATGGAATACAGCAACCACACCAATTAGGAACGAATTGCCGTTGAACTTGAATTGACCAATTTCTCACACCTATTGATTTCGGATCGAGCCAAAAACTTGGGCAACATCATAATATGGTGGGAGGAGTCATTTGGTGAGTTTTGACTGAAATCCAAACGCTAGAAGTATGGAATACACCAACCACTCCAATTAGGAACGAACTGCCGTTGAACTTGAATTGTCAAATTTGGAACACCTATTGATTTCGGATCGAGCTCAAAACTTGGGCAACATCATAATATGGTGGGAGGAGTCCTTTGGTGTGTTTTGAGAGAAATCCAATCGCTATAAGTATGGAATACACCAACCACTCCAATTTGGAACGAACTGCCGTTGAACTTGAATTGTCCAATTTCCCACACCTATTGATTTCGGATCGAGCCCAAAACTTGGGCAACAACATAATATGGTGGGAGGAGTCCTTTGGTGTGTTTTGAGAGAAATCCAATCGCTATAAGTATGGAATACACCAACCACTCCAATTAAGAACGAACTGCCGTTGAACTTGAATTGTCCAATTTGGAACACCTATTGATTTCGGATCGAGCCCAAAACTTGGGCAACATCATAATATTGTGGGAGGAGTCATTTGGTGAGTTTTGAGTGAAATCCAATCGCTAGAAGTATGGAATACACCAACCACTCCAATTAGGAACGACCTGCCGTTGAACTTGAATTGTCCAATTTCTCACACCTATTGATTTCGGATCGAGCCAAAAACTTGGGCAACATCATAATATGGTGGGAGGAGTCATTTGGTGAGTTTTGACTGAAATCCAAACGCTAGAAGTATGGAATACACCAACCACTCCAATTAGGAACGAACTGCCGTTGAACTTGAATTGTCAAATTTGGAACACCTATTGATTTCGGATCGAGCTCAAAACTTGGGCAACATCATAATATGGTGGGAGGAGTCCTTTGGTGTGTTTTGAGAGAAATCCAATCGCTATAAGTATGGAATACACCAACCACTCCAATTTGGAACGAACTGCCGTTGAACTTGAATTGTCCAATTTCCCACACCTATTGATTTCGGATCGAGCCCAAAACTTGGGCAACAACATAATATGGTGGGAGGAGTCCTTTGGTGTGTTTTGAGAGAAATCCAATAGCTATAAGTATGGAATACACCAACCACTCCAATTAAGAACGAACTGCCGTTGAACTTGAATTGTCCAATTTGGAACACCTATTGATTTCGGATCGAGCCCAAAACTTGGGCAACATCATAATATTGTGGGAGGAGTCATTTGGTGAGTTTTGAGTGAAATCCAATCGCTAGAAGTATGGAATACACCAACCACTCCAATTAGGAACGACCTGCCGTTGAACTTGAATTGTCCAATTTCTCACACCTATTGATTTCGGATCGAGCCAAAAACTTGGGCAACATCATAATATGGTGGGAGGATTCATTTGGTGAGTTTTGACTGAAATCCAAACGCTAGAAGTATGGAATACACCAACCACTCCAATTAGGAACGAACTGCCGTTGAACTTGAATTGTCAAATTTGGAACACCTATTGATTTCGGATCGAGCTCAAAACTTGGGCAACATCATAATATGGTGGGAGGAGTCATTTGGTTAGTTTTGAGTGAAATCCAATCGCTAGAAGAATACACCAACCACTCCAATTAGGAACGAACTGCCGTTGAACTTGAATTGTCCAATTTCTCACACCTATTGATTTTGGATCGAGCCCAAAACTTGGGCAACATCATAATATGGTGGGAGGAGTCATTTGGTGAGTTTTGAGTGAAATCCAATCGCTAGAAGTATGGAATACACCAACCACTCCAATTAGGAATGAACTGCCGTTGAAATTGAATTGTCCAATTTGGAACACCTATTGATTTCGGATCGAGCCCAAAACTTGGGCAACATCATAATATGGTGGGAGGAGTCCTTTGGTTTGTTTTGAGTGAAATCCAATCGCTAGAAGGATGGAATACACCAACCACTCCAATTAGGAACGAACTGCCGTTGAACTTGAATTGTCCAATTTCTCACACCTATTGATTTCGGATCGAGCCCAAAACTTGGGCAACATCATAATATGGTGGGATGAGTCATTTGGTTTGTTTTGAGGTAAATCCAATCGCTAGAAGTATGGCATACACCAATCACTCCAATTAGGAACGAACTGCCGTTGAACTTGAATTGTCCAATTTGGAACACCTATTGATTTCGGATCGAGCCAAAAACTTGGGCAACATCATAATATGGTGGGAGGAGTCATTTGTTGAGTTTTGAGTGAAATCCAATCGCTAGAAGTGTGCAATACACCAACCACACCAATTTGGAACGAACTGCCGTTGAACTTGAATTGTCCAATTTCTCACACCTATTGATTTCGGATCGAGCCCAAAACTTGGGCAACATCATAATATGGTGGGAGGAGTCATTTGGTTTGTTTTGAGTGAAATCCAATCGCTAGAAGTATGGAACACACCAACCACTCCAATTATGAACGAACTGCCGTTGAACTTGAATTGTCCACTTTGGAACACCTATTGATTTCGGATCGAGCCCCAAACTTGGGCAACATCATAATATGGTGTGAGGAGTCGTTTGGTTAGTTTTGAGTGAAATCCAATCGCTAGAAATATGGAATACACCAACCACTCCAATTAGGAACGAACTGCCGTTGAACTTGAATTGTCCAATTTCTCACACCTATTGATTTCGGATCGTGCCCAAAACTTGTGCAACATCATAATATGGTTGGAGGAGTCATTTGGTGAGTTTTGAGTGAAATCCAATCGCTAGAAGTATACACCAACCACTCCAATTAGGAACGCACTGCCGTTGACCTTGAATTGTCCAATTTCTCACACCTATTGATTTCGGATTGAGCCCAAAACTTGGGCAACATCATAATATGGTGGGAGGAGTCATTTGGTGAGTTTTGAGTGAAATCCAATCGCTAGAAGTATGGAATACACCAACCACTCCAATTAGGAACGAACTGTCGTTGAACTTGAATTGTCCAATTTCTCACACCTATTGATTTCGGATCGAGCCCAAAACTTGGGCAACATCATAATATGGTGCGAGGAGTCATTTGGTTAGTTTTGAGTGAAATCCAACCGCTAGAAGTATGGAATACACCAACCACTCCAATTAGGAACGAACTGCCGTTGAACTTGAATTGTCCAATTTCTCACACCTATTGATTTCGAATCGAGCCCAAAACTTGGGCAACAACATAATATGGTGGGAGGAGTCCTTTGGTGTGTTTTGAGAGAAATCCAATCGCTATAAGTATGGAATACACCAATCACTCCAATTAGGAACGAACTGCCGTTGAACTTGAATTGTCCAATTTCCCACACCTATTGATTTCGGATCGAGCCCAAAACTTGGGCAACAACATAATATGGTGGGAGGAGTCATGTGGTGAGTTTTGAGTGAAATCCGATCGCTAGAAGTATGGAATACACAAACCACTCCAATTAAGAACGAACTGCCGTTCAACTTGAATTGTACAATTTGGAACACCTATTGATTTCGGATCGAGCCCAAAACTTGGGCAACAACATAATATGGTGGGAGGAGTCATTTGGTGAGTTTTGAGTGAAATCCAATCGCTAGAAGTGTGGAATACACCAACCACTCCAATTAGTAACGCACTGCCGTTGACCTTGAATTGTCCAATTTCTCACACCTATTGATTTCGGATCGAGCCCAAAACTTGGGCAACATCATAATATGGTGGGAGGAGTCATTTGGTTAGTTTTGAGTGAAATCCAATCGCTAGAAGTATGGAATACACCAACCACTCCAATTAGGAACGAACTGCCGTTGAACTTGAATTGTCAAATTTGGAACACCTATTGATTTCGGACCGAGCCCAAAACTTGGGAAACATCATAATATGGTGGGAGGAGTCATTTGGAGAGTTTTCAGTGAAATCCAAACGCTAGAAGTATGGAATACACCAACCACTCCAATTAGGAACGAACTGCCGTTGAACTTGAATTGTCCAATTTCTCACACCTATTGATTTCGGATCGAGCCCCAAACTTGGGCAACATCATAATATGGTGGGAAGAGTCATTTGGTGAGTTTTGAGTGAAATCCAATCGCTGGAAGTATGGAATACACCAACCACTCCAATTTGGAACGAACTGCCGTTGAACTTGAATTGTCCAATTTCGAACACCAATTGATTTCGGATCGAGCCCAAAACTTGGGCAACATCATAATATTATGGGAGGAGTCATTTGGTGAGTTTTGAGTGAAATCCAATCGCTAGAAGTATGCAATACACCAACCACTCCAATTAGGAACGAACTGCCGTTGAACTTGAATTGTCCAATTTCTCTCACCTATTGATTTCGGATCGAGCCCCAAACTTGGGCAACATCATAATATGGTGGGAGGAGTCATTTGGTGAGTTTTGAGTGAAATCCAATCGCTAGAAGTATGGAATACACCAACCACTCCAATTAGGAACGAACTGCCGTTGAACTTGAATTGTCCAATTTGGAACACCTATTGATTTCGGATCGAGCCCAAAACTTGGGCAACATCATAATATGGTGGGAGGAGTCATTTGGTAAGTTTTGAGTGAAATCCAATCGCTGGAAGTATGGAATACACCAACCTCTCCAATTAGGAACGAACTGCCGTTGAACTTGAATTGTCCAATTTCGAACACCAATTGATTTCGGATCGAGCCCAAAACTTGGGCAACATCATAATATGGTGGGAGGAGTCATTTGGTGAGTTTTGAGTGAAATCCAATCGCTAGAAGTATGGAATACACCAACCACTCCAATTAGGAACGAACTGCCGTTGAACTTGAATTGTACAATTTGGACCTCCTATTGATTTCGGATCGAGCCCCAAAATTGGGCAACATCATAATATGGTGGGAGGAGTCGTTTGGTTAGTTTTCTGTGAAATCCAATCGCTAGAAGTGTGGAATACACCAACCACTCCAATTAGGAACGAACTGCCGTTGAACTTGAATTGTCCAATTTGGAACACCTATTGTTTTTGGATCGAGCCCCAAACTTGGTCAACATCGTAATATGGTGGGAGGAGTCATTTGGTGAGTTTTGAGTGAAATCCAATCGCTAGAAGTATGGAATACACCAACCACTCCAATTAGGAACGAACTGCCGTTGAACTTGAATTGTCCAATTTCTCACACCTATTGATTTTGGATCGAGCCCAAAACTTAAGCAACATCATAATATGGTGGGAGGAGTCATTTGGTGAGTTTTGAGTGAAATCCAATCGCTAGAAGTGTGGAATACACCAACCACTCCAATTAGGAACGAACTGCCGTTGAACTTGAATTGTCTAATTTGGAACACCTATTGATTTCGGATCGAGCCCAAAACTTGGGCAACATCATAATATGGTGGGAGGAGTCATTTGGTGAGTTTTGAGTGAAATCCAATCGCTAAAAGTATGGAATACACCAACCACTCCAATTAGGAACGAACTGCCGTTCAACTTGAATTGTCCAATTTGGAACACCTATTGATTTCGGATCGAGCCCAAAACTTGGGCAACATCATAATATGGTGGGAGGAGTCATTTGGTAAGTTTTGAGTGAAATCCAATCGCTGGAAGTATGGAATACACCAACCTCTCCAATTAGGAACGAACTGCCGTTGAACTTGAATTGTCCAATTTCTCACACCTATTGATTTCGAATCGAGCCCAAAACTTGGGCAACAACATAATATGGTGGGAGGAGTCCTTTGGTGTGTTTTGAGAGAAATCCAATCGCTATAAGTATGGAATACACCAATCACTCCAATTAGGAACGAACTGCCGTTGAACTTGAATTGTCCAATTTCCCACACCTATTGATTTCGGATCGAGCCCAAAACTTGGGCAACAACATAATATGGTGGGAGGAGTCATGTGGTGAGTTTTGAGTGAAATCCGATCGCTAGAAGTATGGAATACACAAACCACTCCAATTAAGAACGAACTGCCGTTCAACTTGAATTGTACAATTTGGAACACCTATTGATTTCGGATCGAGCCCAAAACTTGGGCAACAACATAATATGGTGGGAGGAGTCATTTGGTGAGTTTTGAGTGAAATCCAATCGCTAGAAGTGTGGAATACACCAACCACTCCAATTAGTAACGCACTGCCGTTGACCTTGAATTGTCCAATTTCTCACACCTATTGATTTCGGATCGAGCCCAAAACTTGGGCAACATCATAATATGGTGGGAGGAGTCATTTGGTTAGTTTTGAGTGAAATCCAATCGCTAGAAGTATGGAATACACCAACCACTCCAATTAGGAACGAACTGCCGTTGAACTTGAATTGTCAAATTTGGAACACCTATTGATTTCGGACCGAGCCCAAAACTTGGGAAACATCATAATATGGTGGGAGGAGTCATTTGGAGAGTTTTCAGTGAAATCCAAACGCTAGAAGTATGGAATACACCAACCACTCCAATTAGGAACGAACTGCCGTTGAACTTGAATTGTCCAATTTCTCACACCTATTGATTTCGGATCGAGCCCCAAACTTGGGCAACATCATAATATGGTGGGAAGAGTCATTTGGTGAGTTTTGAGTGAAATCCAATCGCTGGAAGTATGGAATACACCAACCACTCCAATTTGGAACGAACTGCCGTTGAACTTGAATTGTCCAATTTCGAACACCAATTGATTTCGGATCGAGCCCAAAACTTGGGCAACATCATAATATTATGGGAGGAGTCATTTGGTGAGTTTTGAGTGAAATCCAATCGCTAGAAGTATGCAATACACCAACCACTCCAATTAGGAACGAACTGCCGTTGAACTTGAATTGTCCAATTTCTCTCACCTATTGATTTCGGATCGAGCCCCAAACTTGGGCAACATCATAATATGGTGGGAGGAGTCATTTGGTGAGTTTTGAGTGAAATCCAATCGCTAGAAGTATGGAATACACCAACCACTCCAATTAGGAACGAACTGCCGTTGAACTTGAATTGTCCAATTTGGAACACCTATTGATTTCGGATCGAGCCCAAAACTTGGGCAACATCATAATATGGTGGGAGGAGTCATTTGGTAAGTTTTGAGTGAAATCCAATCGCTGGAAGTATGGAATACACCAACCTCTCCAATTAGGAACGAACTGCCGTTGAACTTGAATTGTCCAATTTCGAACACCAATTGATTTCGGATCGAGCCCAAAACTTGGGCAACATCATAATATGGTGGGAGGAGTCATTTGGTGAGTTTTGAGTGAAATCCAATCGCTAGAAGTATGGAATACACCAACCACTCCAATTAGGAACGAACTGCCGTTGAACTTGAATTGTACAATTTGGACCTCCTATTGATTTCGGATCGAGCCCCAAAATTGGGCAACATCATAATATGGTGGGAGGAGTCGTTTGGTTAGTTTTCTGTGAAATCCAATCGCTAGAAGTGTGGAATACACCAACCACTCCAATTAGGAACGAACTGCCGTTGAACTTGAATTGTCCAATTTGGAACACCTATTGTTTTTGGATCGAGCCCCAAACTTGGTCAACATCGTAATATGGTGGGAGGAGTCATTTGGTGAGTTTTGAGTGAAATCCAATCGCTAGAAGTATGGAATACACCAACCACTCCAATTAGGAACGAACTGCCGTTGAACTTGAATTGTCCAATTTCTCACACCTATTGATTTTGGATCGAGCCCAAAACTTAAGCAACATCATAATATGGTGGGAGGAGTCATTTGGTGAGTTTTGAGTGAAATCCAATCGCTAGAAGTGTGGAATACACCAACCACTCCAATTAGGAACGAACTGCCGTTGAACTTGAATTGTCTAATTTGGAACACCTATTGATTTCGGATCGAGCCCAAAACTTGGGCAACATCATAATATGGTGGGAGGAGTCATTTGGTGAGTTTTGAGTGAAATCCAATCGCTAAAAGTATGGAATACACCAACCACTCCAATTAGGAACGAACTGCCGTTCAACTTGAATTGTCCAATTTGGAACACCTATTGATTTCGGATCGAGCCCAAAACTTGGGCAACATCATAATATGGTGGGAGGAGTCATTTGGTTTGTTTTGAGTGAAATCCAATCGCTAGAAGTATGGAACACACCAACCACTCCAATTATGAACGAACTGCCGTTGAACTTGAATTGTCCACTTTGGAACACCTATTGATTTCGGATCGAGCCCCAAACTTGGGCAACATCATAATATGGTGTGAGGAGTCGTTTGGTTAGTTTTGAGTGAAATCCAATCGCTAGAAATATGGAATACACCAACCACTCCAATTAGGAACGAACTGCCGTTGAACTTGAATTGTCCAATTTCTCACACCTATTGATTTCGGATCGTGCCCAAAACTTGTGCAACATCATAATATGGTTGGAGGAGTCATTTGGTGAGTTTTGAGTGAAATCCAATCGCTAGAAGTATAAACCAACCACTCCAATTAGGAACGCACTGCCGTTGACCTTGAATTGTCCAATTTCTCACACCTATTGATTTCGGATTGAGCCCAAAACTTGGGCAACATCATAATATGGTGGGAGGAGTCATTTGGTGAGTTTTGAGTGAAATCCAATCGCTAGAAGTATGGAATACACCAACCACTCCAATTAGGAACGAACTGTCGTTGAACTTGAATTGTCCAATTTCTCACACCTATTGATTTCGGATCGAGCCCAAAACTTGGGCAACATCATAATATGGTGCGAGGAGTCATTTGGTTAGTTTTGAGTGAAATCCAACCGCTAGAAGTATGGAATACACCAACCACTCCAATTAGGAACGAACTGCCGTTGAACTTGAATTGTCCAATTTCTCACACCTATTGATTTCGAATCGAGCCCAAAACTTGGGCAACAACATAATATGGTGGGAGGAGTCCTTTGGTGTGTTTTGAGAGAAATCCAATCGCTATAAGTATGGAATACACCAATCACTCCAATTAGGAACGAACTGCCGTTGAACTTGAATTGTCCAATTTCCCACACCTATTGATTTCGGATCGAGCCCAAAACTTGGGCAACAACATAATATGGTGGGAGGAGTCATGTGGTGAGTTTTGAGTGAAATCCGATCGCTAGAAGTATGGAATACACAAACCACTCCAATTAAGAACGAACTGCCGTTCAACTTGAATTGTACAATTTGGAACACCTATTGATTTCGGATCGAGCCCAAAACTTGGGCAACAACATAATATGGTGGGAGGAGTCATTTGGTGAGTTTTGAGTGAAATCCAATCGCTAGAAGTGTGGAATACACCAACCACTCCAATTAGTAACGCACTGCCGTTGACCTTGAATTGTCCAATTTCTCACACCTATTGATTTCGGATCGAGCCCAAAACTTGGGCAACATCATAATATGGTGGGAGGAGTCATTTGGTTAGTTTTGAGTGAAATCCAATCGCTAGAAGTATGGAATACACCAACCACTCCAATTAGGAACGAACTGCCGTTGAACTTGAATTGTCAAATTTGGAACACCTATTGATTTCGGACCGAGCCCAAAACTTGGGAAACATCATAATATGGTGGGAGGAGTCATTTGGAGAGTTTTCAGTGAAATCCAAACGCTAGAAGTATGGAATACACCAACCACTCCAATTAGGAACGAACTGCCGTTGAACTTGAATTGTCCAATTTCTCACACCTATTGATTTCGGATCGAGCCCCAAACTTGGGCAACATCATAATATGGTGGGAAGAGTCATTTGGTGAGTTTTGAGTGAAATCCAATCGCTGGAAGTATGGAATACACCAACCACTCCAATTTGGAACGAACTGCCGTTGAACTTGAATTGTCCAATTTCGAACACCAATTGATTTCGGATCGAGCCCAAAACTTGGGCAACATCATAATATTATGGGAGGAGTCATTTGGTGAGTTTTGAGTGAAATCCAATCGCTAGAAGTATGCAATACACCAACCACTCCAATTAGGAACGAACTGCCGTTGAACTTGAATTGTCCAATTTCTCTCACCTATTGATTTCGGATCGAGCCCCAAACTTGGGCAACATCATAATATGGTGGGAGGAGTCATTTGGTGAGTTTTGAGTGAAATCCAATCGCTAGAAGTATGGAATACACCAACCACTCCAATTAGGAACGAACTGCCGTTGAACTTGAATTGTCCAATTTGGAACACCTATTGATTTCGGATCGAGCCCAAAACTTGGGCAACATCATAATATGGTGGGAGGAGTCATTTGGTAAGTTTTGAGTGAAATCCAATCGCTGGAAGTATGGAATACACCAACCTCTCCAATTAGGAACGAACTGCCGTTGAACTTGAATTGTCCAATTTCGAACACCAATTGATTTCGGATCGAGCCCAAAACTTGGGCAACATCATAATATGGTGGGAGGAGTCATTTGGTGAGTTTTGAGTGAAATCCAATCGCTAGAAGTATGGAATACACCAACCACTCCAATTAGGAACGAACTGCCGTTGAACTTGAATTGTACAATTTGGACCTCCTATTGATTTCGGATCGAGCCCCAAAATTGGGCAACATCATAATATGGTGGGAGGAGTCGTTTGGTTAGTTTTCTGTGAAATCCAATCGCTAGAAGTGTGGAATACACCAACCACTCCAATTAGGAACGAACTGCCGTTGAACTTGAATTGTCCAATTTGGAACACCTATTGTTTTTGGATCGAGCCCCAAACTTGGTCAACATCGTAATATGGTGGGAGGAGTCATTTGGTGAGTTTTGAGTGAAATCCAATCGCTAGAAGTATGGAATACACCAACCACTCCAATTAGGAACGAACTGCCGTTGAACTTGAATTGTCCAATTTCTCACACCTATTGATTTTGGATCGAGCCCAAAACTTAAGCAACATCATAATATGGTGGGAGGAGTCATTTGGTGAGTTTTGAGTGAAATCCAATCGCTAGAAGTGTGGAATACACCAACCACTCCAATTAGGAACGAACTGCCGTTGAACTTGAATTGTCTAATTTGGAACACCTATTGATTTCGGATCGAGCCCAAAACTTGGGCAACATCATAATATGGTGGGAGGAGTCATTTGGTGAGTTTTGAGTGAAATCCAATCGCTAAAAGTATGGAATACACCAACCACTCCAATTAGGAACGAACTGCCGTTCAACTTGAATTGTCCAATTTGGAACACCTATTGATTTCGGATCGAGCCCAAAACTTGGGCAACATCATAATATGGTGGCAGGAGTCATTTGGTGAGTTTTGAGTGAAATCCAATCGCTATAAATATGGAATACACCAACCACTCCAATTAGGAACGAACTGCTGTTGAACTTGAATTGTCCAATTTCTCACACCTATTGATTTCGGATCGAGCCCAAAACTTGGGCAACATCATAATATGGTGGCAGGAGTCATTTGGTGAATTTTGAGTGAAATCCAATCGCTAGAAGTATGGAATACGCCAACCACTCCAATTAGGAACGAACTGCTGTTGAACTTGAATTGTCCAATTTGGAACACCTATTGTTTTTGGATCGAGCCCCAAACTTGGTCAACATCGTAATATGGTGGGAGGAGTCATTTGGTGAGTTTTGAGTGAAATCCAGTCGCTAGAAGTATGGAATACACCAACCACTCCAATTAGGAATGAACTGCCGTTGAACTTGAATTGTCCAATTTCTCACACCTATTGATTTCGGATCGAGCCCAAAACTTGGGCAACATCATAATATGGTGGGAGGAGTCATTTGGTGAGTTTTGAGTGAAATCCAATCGCTAGAAGTATGGAATACACCAACCACTCCAATTAGGAACGAACTGCCGTTGAACTTGAATTGTCCAATTTGGAACACCTATTGATTTCGGATCGAGCCCAAAACTTGGGCAACATCATAATATAGCGGCAGGAGTCATTTGGGGAGTTTTGAGTGAAATCCAATCGCTAGAAGTATGGAATACACCAACCACTCCAATTAGGAACGAACTGCCGTTGAACTTGAATTGTCTAATTTGGAACACCTATTGATTTTGGATCGAGCCCCAAACTTGGGCAACATCGTAATATGGTGGGAGGAGTCATTTGGTGACTTTTGAGTGAAATCCAATCGCTAGAAGTGTGGAATACACCAACCACTCCAAGTAGGAACGAACTCCCGTTGAACTTGAATTGTCCAATTTCTCACACCTATTGATTTCGGATCGAGCCCAAAACTTGGGCAACATCATAATATGGTGGGAGGAGTCATTTGGTTAGTTTTGAGTGAAATCCAATCGCTAAAAGTATTGAATACACCAACCACTCCAATTAGGAACGTACTGCCGTTGAACTTGAATTGTCAAATTTGGAACACCTATTGATTTCGGATCGAGCCCAAAACTTGGGCAACAACATAATATGGTGGGAGGAGTCATTTGGTGAGTTTTTAGTGAAATCCAATCGCTAGAAATATGGAATACACCAACCACTCCAATTAGGAACGAACTGCCGTTGAACTTGAATTGTCCAATTTCTCACACCTATTGATTTCGGATCGAGCCCCAAACTTGGGCAACATCATAATATGGTGGGAGGAGTCATTTGGTGAGTTTTGAGTGAAATCCAATCGCTGGAAGTGTGGAATACACCAACCACTCCAATTAGGAACGAACTGCCGTTGAACTTGAATTGTCCAATTTCGAACACCAATTGATTTCGGATCGAGCCCAAAACTTGGGCAACATCATAATATGGTGGGAGGAGTCATTTGGTGAGTTTTTAGTGAAATCCAATCGCTAGAAATATGGAATACACCAACCACTCCAATTAGGAACGAACTGCCGTTGAACTTGAATTGTCCAATTTCTCACACCTACTGATTTCGGATCGAGCCCCAAACTTGGGCAACATCATAATATGGTGGGAGGAGTCATTTGGTGAGTTTTGAGTGAAATCAAATCGCTGGAAGTGTGGAATACACCAACCACTCCAATTAGGAACGAACTGCCGTTGAACTTGAATTGTCCAATTTCGAACACCAATTGATTTCGGATCGAGCCCAAAACTTGGGCAACATCATAATATGGTGGGAGGAGTCATTTGGTGAGTTTTGAGTGAAATCCAATCGCCACCAACCACTCCACTTAGGAACGAACTGCCGTTGAACTTGAATTGTCCAATTTCTCACAAATATTGATTTCGGATCGAGGCCAAAACTTGGGCAACATCATAATATGGTGGGAGGAGTCATTTGGTGAGTTTTGAGTGAAATCCAATCGCTAGAAGTATGGAATACACCAACCACTCCAATTAGGAACGAACTGCCGTTGAACTTGAATTGTCCAATTTCTCACACCTATTGATTTTGGATCGAGCCCAAAACTTGGGCAACATCATAATATGGTGTGGGGAGTCATTTGGTGAGTTTTGAGAAAAATCCAATCGCTAGACGTATGGAATACACCAACCACTCCAGTTAGGAACGAACTGCCGTTGAACTTGAATTGTCCAATTTGGAACACCTATGGATTTCGGATTGAGCCCAAAACTTGGGCAACATCGTAATATGTTGGGAGGAGTCATTTGGTGAGTTTTGAGTGAAATCCAATCGCTAGAAGTATGGAATACACCAACCACTCCAGTTAGGAACGAACTGCCGTTGAACTTGAATTGTCCAATTTGGAACACCTATTGATTTCGGATCGAGCCCAAAACTTGGGCAACATCATAATATGGTGGGAGGAGTAATTTGGTGAGTTTTGAGTGAAATCCAATCGCAAGAAGTATGGAATACACCAACCACTCCAGTTAGGAACGAACTGCCGTTATACTTGAATTTTCCAATTTGGAACACCTATTGATTTCGGATCGAGCCCAAAACTTGGGCAACATCATAATATGGTGTGGGGAGTCATTTGGTGAGTTTTGAGTAAAATCCAATCGCTAGAAGTATGGAATACACCAACCACTCCAGTTAGGAACGAACTGCCGTTGAACTTGAATTGTCCAATTTCTCACACCTATTGATTTCGGATCGTGCCCAAAACTTGGGCAACATCATAATATGGTGGGAGGAGTCATTTGGTGAGTTTTGAGTGAAATCCAATCGCTAGAAGTATGGAATACACCAACCACTCCAATTAGGAACGAACTGCCGTTGAAATTGAATTGTCCAATTTCTCACACCTATTGATTTCGGATCGAGCCCAAAACTTGGGGAACATCATAATATGGTGGGAGGAGTCATTTTGTGGGTTTTGAGTGAAATCCAATCTCTAGAAGTATGGAATACACCAACCACTCCAATTAGGAACGAACTGCCGTTGAACTTGAATTGTCCAATTTGGAACACCTATTCATTTCAGATCGAGCCCAAAACTTGGGCAACATCATAATGTGGTGGGAGGAGTCATTTGGTGAGTTTTGAGTGAAATCTAGTCGCTAGAAGTATGGAATACACCAACCACTCCAATTAGGAACGAACTGCCGTTATACTTGAATTTTCCAATTTGGAACACTTATTGATTTCGGTTCGATCCCAAAACTTGGGCAAAATCATAATATGGTGGGACGAGTCATTTGTTGAGTTTTGAGTGAAATCCAATCGCTAGAAGTATGGAATACACCAACCACTCCAATTAGGAACGAATTGCCGTTGAAATTGAAATGTCCAATTTCTCACACGTATTGATTTCTAATCGAGCCCAAAACTTGGGCAACATCATAATATGGTGGGAGGAGTCATTTGGTGAGTTTTGAGTGAAATCCAATCGCTAGAAGTATGGAATACACCAACCACTAAAATTAGGAACGAACTGCCGTTGAACTTGAAGTGTCCAATTTCTCACACCTATTGATTTCGGATCGAGCCCCAAACTTGGGCAACATCATAATATGGTGGGAGGAGTCATTTGGTGAGTTTTGAGTGAAATCCAATCGCTAGAAGTATGGAATACACTAACCACTCCAATTAGGAACGAACTGCCGTTGAACTTGAATTGTCCAATTTCTCACACCTACTGATTTCGGATTGAGCCCCAAACTTGGGCAACATCATAATATGGTGGGAGGAGTCATTTGGTGAGTTTTGAGAGAAATCCAATCGCTAGAAGTATGGAATACTCCAACCATTCCAATTGGGAACGAACTGCCGTTGAACTTGAATTGTCCAATTTGGAACACCTATTGATTTCGGATCGAGCCCAAAACTTGGGCAACATCATAATATGGTGGGAGGAGTCATTTGGTGAGTTTTGAGTGAAATCCAATCGCTAGAAGTATGGAATACACCAACCACTCCAATTAGGAACGAATTGCCGTTGAAATTGAAATGTCCAATTTCTCACACGTATTGATTTCTAATCGAGCCCAAAACTTGGGCAACATCATAATATGGTGGGAGGAGTCATTTGGTGAGTTTTGAGTGAAATCCAATCGCTAGAAGTATGGAATACACCAACCACTCCAATTAGGAACGAACTGCCGTTGAACTTGAATTGTCCAATTTCTCACACCTACTGATTTCGGATTGAGCCCCAAACTTGGGCAACATCATAATATGGCGGGAGGAGTCATTTGGTGAGTTTTGAGAGAAATCCAATCGCTAGAAGTATGGAATACTCCAACCATTCCAATTGGGAACGAACTGCCGTTGAACTTGAATTGTCCAATTTGGAACACCTATTGATTTCGGATCGAGCCCAAAACTTGGGCAACATCATAATATGGTGGGAGGAGTCATTTGGTGAGTTTTATGTGAAATCCAATCGCTAGAAGTATGGAATACACCAACCACTCCAATTAGGAACGAATTGCCGTTGAAATTGAAATGTCCAATTTCTCACACGTATTGATTTCTAATCGAGCCCAAAACTTGGGCAACATCATAATATGGTGGGAGGAGTCATTTGGTGAGTTTTGAGAGAAATCCAATCGCTAGAAGTATGGAATACACCAACCACTCCAATTAGGAACGAACTGCCGTTGAACTTGAATTGTCCAATTTGGAACACCTATTGACTTCGGATCGAGCCCAACACTTGGGCAACATCATAATACGGTGGGAGGAGTCATTTGGTGAGTTTTGAGAGAAATCCAATCGCTAGAAGTATGGAATACTCCAACCATTCCAATTGGGAACGAACTGCCGTTGAACTTGAATTGTCCAATTTGGAACACCTATTGATTTCGGATCGAGCCCAAAACTTGGGCAACGTCATAATATGGTGGGAGGAGTCATTTGGTGAGTTTTGAGTGAAATCCAATCGCTAGAAGTATGGAATACACCAACCACTCCAATTAGGAACGAACTGCCGTTGAACTTGAATTGTCCAATTTCTCACACCTACTGATTTCGGATTGAGCCCCAAACTTGGGCAACATCATAATTTGGTGGGAGGAGTCATTTGGTGAGTTTTGAGTGAAATCCAATCGCTAGAAGTATGGAATACACCAGCCACTCCAATTAGGAACGAACTGCCGTTGAAATTGAATTGTCCAATTTCTCACACGTATTGATTTCTGATCGAGCCCAAAACTTGGGCAACATCATAATATGGTGGGAGGAGTCATTTTGTGAGTTTTGAGTGAAATCCAATCGCTAGAAGTTTGGAATACACCAACCACTCCAATTAGGAACGAATTGCCGTTGAAATTGAAATGTCCAATTTCTCACACCTATTGATTTCGGATCGAGCCCAAAACTTGGGCAACACCATAATATGGTGGGAGGAGTCATTTGGTGAGTTTTGAGAGAAATCCAATCGCTAGAAGTATGGAATACACCAACCACTCTAATTAGGAACGAATTGCCGTTGAAATTGAAATGTCCAAATTCTCACACCTATTGATTTCGGATCGAGCCCAAAACTTGGGCAACACCATAATATGGTGGGAGGAGTCATTTGGTGAGTTTTGAGTGAAATCCAATCGCTAGAAGTATGGAATACACCAACCACTCCAATTAGGAACGAACTGCCGTTGAACTTGAATTGTCCAAGTTGGAACATCTATTGATTTCGAATCGAGCCCAAAACTTGGGCAACGTCATAATATGGTGGGAGGAGTCATTTTGTGAGTTTTGAGTGAAATCCAATCGATAGAAGTATGGAATACACCAACCACTCCAATTTGGAACGAACTGCCGTTGAACTTGAATTGTCCAATTTGGAACACCTATTGATTTCGGATCGAGCCCAAAACTTGGGCAACATCATAATAGGGTGGGAGGAGTCCTTTGGTGAGTTTTGATTGAAATCCAATCGCTAGAAGTGTGGAATACACCAACCACTCCAATTAGGAACGAGCTGCCGTTGAAATTGAATTGTCCAATTTCTCACACCTACTGATTTCGGATTGAGCCCCAAACTTGGGCAACATCATAATATGGTGGGAGGAGTCATTTGGTGTGTTTTGAATGAAATCCAATTGCTAGAAGTGAGGAATACACCAACCACTCCAATTAGGAACGAACTGCCGTTGAACTTGAATTGTCCAATTTCTCACACCTACTGATTTCGGATTGAGCCCCAAACTTGGGCAACATCATAATATGGTGGGAGGAGTCATTTGGTGAGTTTTGAGTGAAATCCAATCGCTAGAAGTATGGAATACACCAACCACTCCAATTAGGAACGAACTGCGGTTGAACTTGAATTGTCCAATTTGGAACACCTATTGATTTCGGATCGAGCCCAAAACTTGGGCAACATCATAATATGGTGGGAGGAGTCATTTGGTGAGTTTTGAGTGAAATCCAATCGCTAGAAGTATGGAATACACCAACCACTCCAATTAGGAACGAGCTGTCGTTGAAATTGAATTGTCCAATTTCTCACACGTATTGATTTCTGATCGAGCCCAAAACTTGGGCAACATCATAATATGGTGGGAGGAGTCATTTTGTGAGTTTTGAGTGAAATCCAATCGCTAGAAGTTTGGAATACACCAACCACTCCAATTAGGAACGAATTGCCGTTGAAATTGAAATGTCCAATTTCTCACACCTATTGATTTCGGATCGAGCCCAAAACTTGGGCAACACCATAATATGGTGGGAGGAGTCATTTGGTGAGTTTTGAGAGAAATCCAATCGCTAGAAGTATGGAATACACCAACCACTCCAATTAGGAACGAATTGCCGTTGAAATTGAAATGTCCAAATTCTCACACCTATTGATTTCGGATCGAGCCCAAAACTTGGGCAACACCATAATATGGTGGGAGGAGTCATTTGGTGAGTTTTGAGTGAAATCCAATCGCTAGAAGTATGGAATACACCAACCACTCCAATTAGGAACGAACTGCCGTTGAACTTGAATTGTCCAAGTTGGAACACCTATTGATTTCGAATCGAGCCCAAAACTTGGGTAACGTCATAATATGGTGGGAGGAGTCATTTTGTGAGTTTTGAGTGAAATCCAATCGCTAGAAGTAAGGAATACACCAACCACTCCAATTTGGAACGACCTGCCGTTGAACTTGAATTGTCCAATTTGGAACACCTATTGATTTCGGATCGAGCCCAAAACTTGGGAAACATCATAATATGGTGGGAGGAGTCATTTGGTGACTTTTGAGTGAAATCCAATCGCTAGAAGTGTGAAATACACCAACCACTCCAATTAGGAACGAGCTGCCGTTGAAATTGAATTGTCCAATTTCTCACACCTATTGATTTCGGATCGAGCCCAAAACTTGGGCAACATCATAATATGGTGGGAGGAGTCATTTGGTGAGTTTTGAGTGAAATCCAATTGCTAGAAGTATGGAATACACCAACCAATCCAATTAGGAACGAACTGCCGCTGAACATGAATTGTCCAATTTGGAACACCTATGGATTTCGGATCGAGCCCAAAACTTGGGCAACATCATAATATGTTGGGAGGAGTCATTTGGTAAGTTTTGAGTGAAATCCAATCGCTAGAAGTATGGAATACACCAACCACTCCAATTAGGAACGAACTGCCGTTGAACTTGAATTGTCCAATTTGGAACACCTATTGATTTCGGATCGAGTCCAAAACATGGGCAACATCATAATATGGTGGGAGGAGTCATTTGGTGAGTTTTGGGTGAAATCCAATCGCTAGAAGTATGGAATACACCAACCACTCCAATTAGGAACGAATTGCCGTTGAAATTGAAATGTCCAATTTCTCACACGTATTGATTTCTGATCGAGCCCAAAACTTGGGCAACATCATAATATGGTGGGAGGAGTCATTTGGTGAGTTTTCAGAGAAATCCAATCACTAGAAGTATGGAATACACCAACCACTCCAATTAGGAACGAACTGCCGTTGAACTTGAATTGTCCAATTTGGAACACCTATTGATTTCGGATCAAGCCCAAAACTTGGGCAACGTCATAATACGGTGGGAGGAGTCATTTTGTGAGCTTTGAGTGAAATCCAATCGCCGTTGAACTTGAATTGCCCAAAACATGGGAAACATCATAATATGGTGGGAGGAGTCATTTGGTGACTTTTGAGTGAAATCCAATCGCTAGAAGTGTGGAATACACCAACCACACCAATTAGGAACGAGCTGCCGTTGAAATTGAATTGTCCAATTTCTCACACCTATTGATTTCGGATCGAGCCCAAAACTTGGGCAACATCATAATATGGTCGGAGGAGTCATTTGGTGAGTTTTGAGTGAAATCCAATTGCTAGAAGTATGGAATACACCAACCACTCCAATTAGGAACGAACTGCCGTTGAACTTGAATTGTCCAATTTGGAACACCTATAGATTTCGGATCGAGTCCAAAACTTGGGCAACATCATAATATGGTGGGAGGAGTCATTTGGTGAGTTTTGAGTGAAATCCAATCGCTAGAAGTATGGAATACACCAACCACTCCAATTGGGAACGAACTGCCGTTGAACTTGAATTGTCCAATTTGGAACACCTATTGATTTCGGATCGAGCCCAAAACTTGGGCAACATCATAATATGGTGGGAGGAGTCATTTGGTTACTTTTGAGTGAAATCCAATCGCTAGAAGTATGGAATACAACAACCAATCCAATTAGGAACGAACTGCTGTTGAACTTGAATTGTCCAATTTGGAACCCCTATTGATTTCGGATCGAGCCCAAAACTTGGGCAACATCATAATATGGTGGGAGGAGTCATTTGGTGAGTTTTGAGTGAAATCCAATCGCTGGAAGTATAGAATGCACCAACCACTCCAATTAGGAAAGAACTGTCGTTGAAATTGAATTGACCAATTTCTCACACCTATTGAATTTGGATCGATCCCAAAACTTGGGCAACATCATAATATGGTGGGAGGAGTCATTTGGTGAGTTTTGAGTGAAATCCAATCGCTGGAAGTATGGAATACACCAACCACTCCAATTAGGAAAGAACTGTCGTTGAAATTGAATTGACCAATTTCTCAAACCTATTAAATTTGGATCGATCCCAAAACTTGGGCAACATCGTAATATGGTGGGAGGAGTCATTTGGTGGGTTTTGAGTGAAATCCAATCGTTAGAAGTATGGAATACACCAACCACTCCAATTAGGAACGAACTGCCGTTGAACTTGAATTGTCCAATTTGGAACACCTATTGATTTCGGATCGAGCCCAAAACTTGGGCAACATCATAATATGGTGGGAGGAGTCATTTGGTGAGTTTTGAGTGAAATCCAATCGTTAGAAGTGTGGAATACACCAACCACTCCAATTAGGAACGAGCTGCCGTTGAAATTGAATTGTCCAATTTCTCACCCCTATTCATTTCGGATCGAGCCCAAAACTTGGGCAACATCATAATATGGTGAGAGGAGTCATTTGGTGACTTTTGAGTGAAATCCAATCGTTAGAAGTGTGATATACACCAACCACTCCAATTAGGAACGAGCTGCCGTTGAAATTTAATTGTCCAATTTCTCACACCTATTGATTTCGGATAGAGCCCAAAACTTGGGCAACATCATAATTTGGTGGGAGGAGTCATTTGGTGAGTTTTGAGTAAAATCCAATCGCTAGAAGTATGGAATACACCAACCACTCCAGTTAGGAACGAACTGCCGTCGAACTTGAAATGTCCAATTTGGAACACCTATTGATTTCGGATCGAGCCCAAAACTTGGGCAACATCATAATATGGTGGGAGGAGTCATTTGGTGAGTTTTGAGTGAAATCCAATCGCTAGAAGTGTGGAATACACCAACCACTCCAGTTAGGAACGAACTGCCGTTGAACTTGAATTGTCCAATTTCTCACACCTATTGATTTCGGATCGAGCCCCAAACTTGGGCAACATCATAATATGGTGGAAGGAGTCATTTGGTGAGTTTTGAGTGAAATCCAATCGCTAGAAGTATGGAATACACCAACCACTCCAATTAGGAACGAACTGCCCTTGAACATGAATTGTCCAATTTCTCACACCTATTGATTTCGGATCGATCCCCAAACTTGGGCAACATTGTAATATGGTGGGAGGAGTCATTTGGTGAGTTTTGAGTGAAATCCAATCGCTAGAAGTATGGAATACACCAACCACTCCAACTAGGAACGAACTGCCGTTGAACTTGAATTGTCCAATTTCTCACACCTATTGATTTCTGATCGAGCCCAAAACTTGGGAAACATCATAATATGGTGGGAGGAGTCATTTGGTGAGTTTTGAGTGAAATCCAATCGCTGGAAGTATGGAATACACCAACCACTCCAATTAGGAAAGAACTGCCGTTGAAATTGAATTGTCCAATTTCTCACACCTATTGAATTTGGATCGATCCCAAAACTTGGGCAACATCATAATATGGTGGGAGGAGTCATTTCCTGAGTTTTGAGTGAAATCCAATCGCTAGAAGTATGGAATGCACCAACCACTCCAATTAGGAAAGAACTGTCGTTGAAATTGAATTGTCCAATTTCTCACACCTATTGATTTCGGATCGAGCCCAAAACTTGGGCAACATCATAATATGGTGGGAGGAGTCATTTGGTGAGTTTTGAGTGAAATCCGATCTCAAGAAGTATGGAATACACCAACCACTCCAATTAGGAACGAACTGCCGTTGAACTTGAATTGTCCAATTTCTAACACCTATAGATTTCGGATCGAGCCCAAAACTTGGGCAACATCATAATATGGTGGGAGGAGTCATTTGGTGAGTTTTGAGTGAAATCCAATCGCTAGAAGTATGGAATACACCAACCAGTCCAATTAGGAACGAACTGCCGTTGAACTTGAATTGTCCAATTTCTGACACCTATTGATTTCGGATCGAGCCCAAAACTTGGGCAACATCATAATATGGTGGGAGGAGTCATTTGGTGAGTTTTGAGTAAAATCCATTCGCTAGAAGTATGGAATACAGCAACCACTCCAATTAGGAACGAACTGCCGTTGAACTTGAATTGTCCAATTTCTCACACCAATTGATTTCGGATCAAGCCCAAAACTTGGGCAACATCATAATATGGTGGGAGGAGTCATTTGGTGAGTTTTGAGTGGAATCCAATTGCTAGAAGTACGGAATACACCAACCCCTTAGGGACGAACTGTCGTTCAAATTGAATTGACCAATTTCTCACACCTGTTGATTTCGGATCGAGCCCAAAACTTGGGCAACATCATAATATGGTGGGAGTAGTCATTTGGTGAGTTTTGAGTGAAATCCAATCGCTAGAAGTATGGAATACACCAACCACTCCAATTAGGAACGAACTGCCGTTGAAATTGAATTGTCCAATTTCTCACAACTATTGATTTGGTATCGAGCCCAAAACTTGGGCAACATCATAATTGGTGGGAGGAGTCATTTGGTGAGTTTTGAGTGAAATCCAATCGCTAGAAGTGTGGAATACACCAACCACTCCAATTAGGAACGAACTGCCGTTGAACATGAATTGTCCAATTTGGAACACCTATTGATTTCGGATCGAGCCCAAAACTTGGGCAACAACATAATTTGGTGGGAGTAGTCATTTGGTGAGTTTTGAGTGAAATCCAATCGCTAGAAGTGCGGAATACACCAACCACTCCAATTAGGAACGAACTGCCGTTGAACTTCAATTGTCCAATTTCTCACACCTATTGATTTCGGATCGAGCCCAAAACCTGGGCAACATCATAATATGGTGGGAGGAGTCATTTGGTGAGTTTTGAGTGAAATCCAATTGATAGAAGTATGGAATACACCAACCACTCCAATTAGGAAAGAACTGTCGTTGAAATTGAATTGACCGATTTCTCACACCTAGTGAATTTGGATCGAGCCCAAAACTTGGGCAACGTCATAATATGGTGGGAGGAGTCATTTGGTGAGTTTTGAGTGAAATCCAATCGCTAGAAGTGTGGAATACACCAACCACTCCAATTAGGAACGAACTGCCGTTGAACTTGAATTTTCCAATTTGGAACACCTATTGATTTCGGATCGAGCCCAAAACCTGGGCAACATCATAATATGGTGGGAGGATTCATTTGGTGAGTTTTGAGTGAAATCCAATTGATAGTAGTATGGAATACACCAACCACTCCAATTAGGAAAGAACTGTCGTTGAAATTGAATTGACCGATTTCTCACACCTATTGAATTTGGATCGAGCCCAAAACATGGGCAACGTCATAATATGGTGGGAGGAGTCATTTGGTGAGTTTTGAGTGAAATCCAATCGCTAGAAGTATGGAATACACCGACCACTGAAATTAGGAACGAACTGCCGTCTAACTTGAATTGTCCAATTTTGAACACCTATTGATTTCGGATCGAGCCCAATACTTGGGCAACATCATAATATGGTGGGAGGAGTCATTTGGTGAGTTTTGAGTGAAATCCAATCGCTAGAAGTATGGAATACACCGACCACTGAAATTAGGAACGAACTGCCGTTGAACTTGAATTGTCCAATTTGGAACACCTATTGATTTCGGATCAAGCCCAAAACTTGGGCAACATCATATTATGGTGGGAGGAGTCATTTGGTGAGTTTCGAGTGAAATCCAATCGCTAGAAGTATGGAATACACCAACGACTCCAATTAGGAACGAACTGCCGTTGAACTTGAATTGTCCAATTTCTCACACGTATTGATTTCAGCTCGAGCCCAAAACTTGGGCAACATCATAATACGGTGGGAGGAGTCATTTGGTTCGTTTTGAGTGAAATCAAATCGCTAGAAGTATGGAATACACCAACCACTCCAATTAGGAACGAACTGCCGTTGAACTTGAATTGTCCAATTTCTCACACGTATTGATTTCAGCTCGAGCCCAAAACTTGGGCAACATCATAATATGGTGGGAGGAGTCATTAGGTGAGTTTTGAGTGGAATCCAATCGCTAGAAGTACAGAATACACCAACCACTCCAGTTAGGGACGAACTGTCGTTCAAATTGAATTGACCAATTTCTCACACCTATTGATTTCGGATCGAGCCCAAAACTTGGGCAACGTCATAATATGGTGGGAGGTGTCATTTGGTGAGTTTTGAGTGAAATCCAATCGCTAGAAGTATGGAATACACCAACCACTCCAATTAGGAACGAACCGCCGTTGAAATTGAATTTTCCAATTTCTCACACCTATTGATTTCGGATCGAGCCCAAAACTTGGGCAACATCATAATATGGTGGGAGGAGTCATTTGGTGAGTTTTGACTGAAATCCAATCGCTAGATGTATGGAATGCACCAACCACTCCAATTAGGAACGAACTGCCGTTGTACTTGAATTGTCCAATTTGTCACACCTATTGATTTCGGATCGAGCCCCAAACTTGGGCAACATCATAATATGGTGGGAGGAGTCATTTGGTGAGTTTTGAGAGAAATCCAATCACTGGAAGTATGGAATACACCAACCACTCCAATTAGGAACGAACTGTCGTTGAACTTGAATTGTCCAATTTCTCACACCAATTGATTGCGGATCGAGCCCCAAACTTGGGCAACATCATAATATGGTGGGAGGAGTCATTTGGGGAGTTTTGAGTGAAATCCAATCGCTAGAAGTATGGAATACACCAACCACTCCAATTAGGAATGAACTGCCGTTGAACTTGAATTGTCCAATTTGGAACACCTATTGATTTCGGATCGAGCCCAAAACTTGGGCAACATCATAACATGGGGGGAGGAGTCATTTGGTGAGTTTTGAGTGAAATCCAATCGCTAGAAGTTTGGAATACACCAACCACTCCAATTAGGAACGAACTGCCGTTGAACTTGAATTGTCCAATTTCTCAAACCTATTGATTTCGGATCGAGCCCCAAACTTGGGAAACATCATAATATGGTGTGGGGAGTCATTTGGTGAGTTTTGAGTAAAATCCAATCGCGAGAAGTACGGAATACACCAACCACTCCAGTTAGGAACGAACTGCCGTTGAACTTGAATTGTCTAATTTGGAACACCTATTGATTTCGGATCGAGCCCCAAACTTGGGCAACATCATAATATGGTGGGAGGAGTCATTTGGTGAGTTTTGAGTGAAATCCAATCGCTAGAAGTATGGAATACACCAACCACTACAATTAGGAACGAACTGCCGTTGAACTTGTATTGCCCAATTTGTCACACCTATTGATTTCGGATAGAGCCCAAAACTTGGGCAACAACATGATATGGTGGGAGGAGTCATTTGGTGAGTTTTGAGTGAAATCCAATCGCTAGAAGTATGGAATACAACAACTACTCCGGTTAGGAACGAACTGTAGTTGAAAATGAATTGACATATTTCTCACACCTATTGATTTCGGATCGAGACGCAAACTTGGGCAACATCATAATATGGTGGGAGGAGTCATTTGGTGAGTTTTGAGTGAAATCCAATCGCTAGAAGTATGGAATACACCAACCACTCCAATTAGGAACGAACTGCCGTTGAACTTGAACTGTCCAATTTCTCACACCTATTGATTTCGGATCGAGCCCAAAACTTGGGCAACATCATAATATGGTGGGAGGAGTCATTTGGTGAGTTTTGAGTGAAATCCAATCGCTAGAAGTATGGAATACACCAACCACTCCAATTAGGAACGAACTGCCGTTGAACTTGAATTGTCCAATTTGGAACACCTATTGATTTCGGATCGAGTCCAAAACTTGGGCAACATCATAATATGGTGGGAGGAGTCATTTGGTGAGTTTTGAGTGAAATCCAATCGCTAGAAGTATGGAATACACCAACCACTCCAATTGAGAACGAACTGCCGTTGAACTTGAGTTGTCCAATTTGGAACACCTATTGATTTCGGATCGAGTCCAAAACTTGGGCAACATCATAATATGGTGGGAGGAGTCATTTGGTGAGTTTTGAGTGAAATCCAATCACTAGAAGTATGGAATACACCAACCACTCCAGTTAGGAACGAACTGCCGTTATACTTGAATTTTCCAATTTGGAACACCTATTTATTTCGGATCGAGCCCAAAACTTCGGCAACATCATAATATGGTGGGAGGAGTCATTTGGTGAGTTTTGAGTGAAATCCAATCGCTAGAAGTATGGAATACACCAACCACTCCAATTAGAAACGAACTGCCGTTGAAATTGAATTGTCCAATTTCTCACACCTATTGATTTCGGATCGAGCCCAAAACTTGGGCAACATCATAATATGGTGGGAAGAGTCATTTGGTGAGTTTTGAGTGAAATCCAATCGATAGACGTATGGAATACACCAACCACTCCAATTAGGAACGAACTGTCGTTGAAAATGAATTGACCAATTTCTCACACCTGTTGGTTTCGGATCGAGCCCAAAACTTGAGCAACATCATAATATGGTGGGATGAGTCATTTGGTGAGTTTTGAGTGAAATCCAATCGCTAGAAGTATGGAATACACCAACCACTCCAATTAGGAACGAACTGCCATTGAACTTGAATTGTCCAATTTCTCACTCCTATTGATTTCGGATCGAGCCCCAAACTTGGGCAACATCATAATATGGTGGGAGGAGTCATTTGGTGAGTTTTGAGTGAAATCCAATCGCTAGAAGTATGGAATACACCAACCACTCCAGTTAGGAACGAACTGCCGTTATACTTGAATTTTCCAATTTGGAACTCCTTTTGATTTCGGATCAAGCCCAAAACTTGGGCAACATCATAATATGGTGGGAGTCATTTGGTGGGTTTTGAGTGAAATCCAATCGCTAGAAGTATGGAATACACCAACCACTCCAATTAGGAACGAACTGCCGTTGAACTTGAATTGTCCAATTTCTCACACCTACTGATTTCGGATCGAGCCCAAAACTTGGGCAACATCGTAATATGGTTTGAGGAGTCATTTGGTGAGTTTTGAGTGAAATCCAATCACTAGAAGTATGGAAAACACCAACCAAACCAATTTGGAACGAACTGCCGTTGAACTTGAATTGTCCAATTTGGAACACCTATTGATTTCGGATCGAGCCCAAAACTTGGGCAACATCATAATATGGTGGGAGGAGTCATTTGGTGAGTTTTCAGTGAAATCCAATCGCTAGAAGTATGGAATACACCAACCACTCCAATTAGGAACGAACTGCCGTTGAACTTGAATTGTCCAATTTCTCACACCTATTGATTTCGGATCGAGCCCCAAACTTGGGCAACATCATAATATGGTGGGAGGAGTCATTTGGTGAGTTTTGAGGGAAATCCATTCGCTAGAAGTACGGAATACACCAACCACTCCAATTAGGAACGAACAGCCGTTGAACTTGAATTGTCCAATTTCTCACACCTATTGATTTCGGATCGAGCCCAAAACTTGGGCAACATCATAATGTGGTGGGAGGAGTCATTTGGTGAGTTTTGAGTGAAATCCAATCGCTAGACGTATGGAATACACAAACCACTACAATTAGGAACGAACTGTCGTTGAAATTGAATTGACCAATTTCTTACACCTATTGATTTCGAATCGAGCCCAAAACTTGGGCAACATCATAATGTGGTGGGAGGAGTCATTTGGTGAGTTTTGAGTGAAATCCAATCGCTAGACGTATGGAATACACAAACCACTACAATTAGGAACGAACTGCCGTTGAACTTGAATTGTCCAATTTCTCACACCTATTGATTTCGGATCGAGCCCAAAACTTGGGCAACATCATAATATGGTGGGAGGAGTCATTTGGTGAGTTTTGAGTGAAATCCAATCGCTAGAAGTATGGAATACACCAACCACTACAATTAGGAACGAACTGCCGTTGAATTTGAATTGTCCAACTTGGAACACCTATTGATTTCGGATCGAGCCCAAAACTTGGGCAACATCATAATATGGTGGGAGGAGTCATTTGGTGAGTTTTGAGTGAAATAAAATCATTAGAAGAATGGAATACACCAACCACTCCAATTAGGAACGAACTGCCGTAGAAATTGAATTGTCCAATTTCTCACACCTATTGATTTCGGATCGAGCCCAAAACTTGGGCACCATCATAATATGGTGGGAGGAGTCATTTGGTGAGTTTTGACTGAAATCCAATCGCTAGAAGTATGGAATACACCAACCACTCCAATTAGGAATGAACTGCCGTTAAACTTGAATTGTCCAATTTGGAACACCTATTGATTTCGGATCGAGCCCAAAACTGGGCAACATCATAACATGGTGAGAGGAGTCATTTGGTGAGTTTTGAGTGAAATCCAATCGCTAGAAGTATGGAATACACCAACCACTCCAATTAGGAACGAACTGCCGTTGAACTTGAATTGTCCAATTTCTCACACCTATTGATTTCGGATCGAGCCCCAAACTTTGGCAACATCATAATGTGGTGGGAGGAGTCATTTGGGGAGTTTTAAGTGAAATCCATTCGCTAGAAGTATGGAATACACCAACCACTCCAATTAGGAACGAACTGCCGTTGAACTTCAATTGTCCAATTTCTCACACCTATTGATTTCGGATCGAGCCCAAAACTTGGGCAACATCATCATATGGTGGGAGGAGTCATTTGGTGAGTTTTCAGAGAAATCCAATCGCTTGAAGTGTGGAATACACCAACCACTCCAATTTGGAACGAACTGTCGTTGAAATTGAATTGACCAATTTCTCAAATCTATTGATTTCGGATCGAGCCCAAAACTTGGGCAACATCATAATATGGTGGGAGGAGTCATTTGGTGACTTTTGAGTGAAATCCAATCGCTAGAAGTATGGAATACACCAACCACTCCAATTAGGAACGAACTTTCGATGAAATTGAATTGACCAATTTTTCACAATTATTGATTTCGGATCGAGCCCAAAACTTGGGCAACATCATAATATGGTGGGAGGAGTCATTTGGTGAGTTTTGAGTGAAATCCAATCGCTAGAAGTATGGAATACACCGACCACTGAAATTAGGAACGAACTGCCGTTGAACTTGAATTGTCCAATTTGGAACACCTATTGATTTCGGATCGAGCCCAAAACTTGGGCAACATCATAATTTGGTGGGAGGAGTCATTTGGTGAGTTTTGAGTGAAATCCAATCGCTAGAAGTATGGAATACACCAACCCCTCCAATTAGGAACGAACTGCCGTTGAACTTGAATTGTCCAATTTGGAACACCTATTGATTTCGGATCTAGCCCAAAACTTGGGCAACATCATAATATGGTGGGAGGAGTCATTTGGTGAATTTTGAGTGGAATCCAACCGCTAGAAGTATGGAATACACCAACCAGTCCAATTAGGAACGAACTGCCGTTGAACTCTAATTGTCAAATTTGGAAGACCTACTGATTTCGGATCGAGCCCAAAACTTGGGCAACATCATAATTTGGTGGGAGGAGTCGTTTGGTGAGTTTTGAGTGAAATCCAATCGCTAGAAGTATGGAATACACCAACCCCTCCAATTAGGAACGAACTGCCGTTGAACTTGAATTGTCCAATTTGGAACACCTATTGATTTCGGATCGAGCCCAAAACTTGGGCAACATCATAATATGGTGGGAGGAGTCATTTGGTGAATTTTGAGTGAAATCCAATCGCTAGAAGTATGGAATACACCAACCAATCCAATTTGGAACGAACTGCCGTTGAACTTGAATTGTCCAATTTGGAACACCTATTGATTTCGGATCGATCCCAAAACTTGGGCAACATCATAATATGGTGGGAGGAGTCATTTGGTGGGTTTTGAGTGAAATCCAATCGCTAGAAGTATGGAATACACCAACCAGTCCAATTAGGAATGAACTGCCGTTGAACTTGAATTGTCCAATTTGGAACACCGATTGATTTCGGATCGAGCCCAAAACTTGGGCAACATCATAACATGGTGGGAGGAGTGATTTCGTGAGTTTTAAGTGAAATCCAATCGCTAGAAGTTTGGAATACACCAACCACTCCAATTAGGAACGAACTACCGTTGAATTTAAATTGTCCAATTTCTCACACCTATTGATTTCGGGTCGAGCCCCAAACTTGGGCAACATCATAATATGGTGGGAGGAATCATTTGGTGAGTTTTGAGTGAAATCCAATCGCTAGAAGTATGGAATACACCAACCACTACAATTAGGAACGAACTGCCATTGAACTTGAATTGCCCAATTTCTCACACCTATTGATTTCGGATCGAGCCCAAAACTTGGGCAACATCATAATATGGTGGGAGGAGTCATTTGGTGAGTTTTGAGTGAAATCCAATCGCTAGAAGTATGGAATACACCATCCACTCCAATTAGGAATGAACTGTCGTTGAACTTGAATTGTCCAATTTGGAACACCTATTGATTTCGGATCGAGCCCAAAACTTGGGCAACATCATAACATGGTGGGAGGAGTCATTTGGTGAGTTTTGAGTGAAATCCAATCGCAAGAAGTATGGAATACACCAACCACTACAATTAGGAACGAACTGCCGTTGAACTTGAATTGCCCAATTTCTCAAACCTATTGATTTCGGATCGAGCCCAAAACTTGGGCAACAACATAATATGGTGGGAGGAGTCATTTGGTGAGTTTTGACTGAAATCCAATCGCTAGATGTATGAAATACACCAACCACTCCAATTAAGAACGAACTGTCGTTGAAATTGAATTGACCAATTTCTCACACCTATTGATTTCGGATCGAGCCCAAAACTTGGGAAACAACATAATATGGTGGGAGGAGTCATTTGGTGAGTTTTGAGTGAAATCTAATCGCTAGAAGTATGGAATACACCAACCACTCCCATTAGGAACGAACTGCCGTTGAACTTTAATTGCCCAATTTCTCACACCTATTGATTTCAGATCGAGCCCAAAACTTGGGCAACAACATAATATGGTGGGAGGAGTCGTTTGGTGAGTTTTGAGTGAAATCCAATCGCTAGAAGTATGGAATACAACAACTACTCCGATTAGGAACAAACTGTAGTTGAAATTGAATTGACATATTTCTCACACCTATTGATTTCGGATCGAGCTCCAAAGTTGGGCAACATCATAATATGGTGGGAGGAGTCCTTTGGTGAGTTTTGAGTGAAATCCAATCACTGGAAGTATGGAATACACCAACTACTCCAATTAGGAACGAACTGCCGTTGAACTTGAATTGTCCAATTTCTCACACCTATTGATTTCGGATCGAGCCCCAAACTTGGGCAACATCATAATATGGTGGGAGGAGTCATTTGGGGAGGTTTAAGTGAAATCCAATCGCTAGAAGTATGGAATACACCAACCACTCCAATTAGGAACGAACTGCCGTTGAACTTGAATTGTCCAATTTCTCACACCTATTGATTTCGGATCGAGCCCCAAACTTGGGCAACACCATAATATGGTGGGAGGAGTCATTTGGTGAGTTTTGAGGGAAATCCAATCGCTAGAAGTACGGAATACACCAACCACTCCAATTAGGAACGAACAGCCGTTGAACTTGAATTGTCCAATTTCTCACACCTATTGATTTCGGATCGAGCCCAAAACTTGGGCAACATCATAATATGGTGGGAGTAGTCATTTGGTGAGTTTTGAGTGAAATCCAATCGCTAGAAGTATGGAATACACCAACCACTACAATTAGGAACGAACTGCCGTTGAATTTGAATTGTCCAACTTGGAACACCTATTGATTTCGGATCGAGCCCAAAACTTGGGCAACATCATAATATGGTGGGAGGAGTCATTTGGTGAGTTTTGAGTGAAATAAAATCATTAGAAGAATGGAATACACCAACCACTCCAATTAGGAACGAACTGCCGTAGAAATTGAATTGTCCAATTTCTCACACCTATTGATTTCGGATCGAGCCCCAAACTTGGGAAACAACATAATATGGTGGGAGGAGTCATTTGGTGAGTTTTGAGTGAAATCTAATCGCTAGAAGTATGGAATACACCAACCACTCCAATTAGGAACGAACTGCCGTTGAAATTGAATTGTCCAATTTCTCACACCTATTGATTTCGGATCGAGCCCCAAACTTGGGCAACAACATAATATGGTGGGAGGAGTCATTTGGTGAGTTTTGAGTGAAATCCAATCGCTAGAAGTATGGAATACAACAACTACTCCGATTAGGAACAAACTGTAGTTGAAATTGAATTGACATATTTCTCACACCTATTGATTTCGGATCGAGCTCCAAAGTTGGGCAACATCATAATATGGTGGGAGGAGTCCTTTGGTGAGTTTTGAGTGAAATCCAATCACTGGAAGTATGGAATACACCAACCACTCCAATTAGGAACGAACTGCCGTTGAACTTGAATTGTCCAATTTCTCACACCTATTGATTTCGGATCGAGCCCCAAACTTGGGCAACATCATAATGTGGTGGGAGGAGTCATTTGGGGAGTTTTAAGTGAAATCCATTCGCTAGAAGTATGGAATACACCAACCACTCCAATTAGGAACGAACTGCCGTTGAACTTCAATTGTCCAATTTCTCACACCTATTGATTTCGGATCGAGCCCAAAACTTGGGCAACATCATAATATGGTGGGAGGAGTCATTTGGTGAGTTTTCAGAGAAATCCAATCGCTAGAAGTGTGGAATACACCAACCACTCCAATTAGGAACGAACTGTCGTTGAAATTGAATTGACCAATTTCTCAAATCTATTGATTTCGGATCGAGCCCAAAACTTGGGCAACATCATAATATGGTGGGAGGAGTCATTTGGTGACTTTTGAGTGAAATCCAATCGCTAGAAGTATGGAATATACCAACCACTCCAATTAGGAACGAACTGCCGTTGACATTGAATTGTCCAATTTGGAACACCTATTGATTTCGGATCGACCTCAAAACTTGGGCAACATCATAATATGGTGGGAGGAGTCATTTGGTGACTTTTGAGTGAAATCCAATCGCTAGAAGTATGGAATATACCAACCACTCCAATTAGGAACGAACTGCCGTTGAAATTGAATTGACCAATTTCTTACACATGTTGATTTCGGATCGAGCCCGAAACTTGGGCAACATCATAATATGGTGGGAGGAGTCATTTGGTGAGTTTTGAGTGAAATCCAATCGCTAGAAGTATGGAATACACCAGCCACTCCAATTAGGAACGAACTGCCGTTGAACTTGAATTGTCCAATTTGGAACACCTATTGATTTCGGATCGAGCCCAAAACTTGGGCAACATCATAACATGGTGAGAGGAGTCATTTGGTGAGTTTTGAGTGAAATCCAATCGCTAGAAGTATGGAATACACCAACCACTCCAATTAGGAACGAACTGCCGTTGAACTTGAATTGTCCAATTTCTCACACCTATTGATTTCGGATCGAGCCCCAAACTTGGGCAACATCATAATATGGTGGGAGGAGTCATTTGGTGAGTTTTGAGTGAAATCCAATCGCTAGAAGTATGGAATACACCAACCACTCCAATTAGGAAAGAACTGCCGTTGAACTTGAATTGTCCAATTTGGAACACCTATTGATTTCGGATAGAGCCCAAAACTTGGGCAACATCATAACATGGTGAGAGGAGTCATTTGGTGAGTTTTGAGTGAAATCCAATCGCTAGAAGTATGGAATACACCAACCTCTCCAATTAGGAACGAACTGCCGTTGAACTTGAATTGTCCAATTTCTCACACCTATTGATTTCGGATCGAGCCCCAAACTTGGGCAACATCATAATATGGTGGGAGGAGTCATTTGGGGAGGTTTAAGTGAAATCCAATCGCTAGAAGTATGGAATACACCAACCACTCCAATTAGGAACGAACTGCCGTTGAACTTGAATTGTCCAATTTGGAACACCTATTGATTTCGGATCGAGCCCCAAACTTGGGCAACATCATAATATGGTGGGAGGAGTCATTTGGTGAGTTTTGAGTGAAATCCAATCGCTAGAAGTATGGAATACACCAACCACTCCAATTAGGAACGAACTGCCGTTGAACTTGAATTGTCCAATTTCTCACACCTATTGATTTCGGATCGAGCCCAAAACTCGGGCAACATCATAATACGGTGGGAGGAGTCATTTGGTAAGTTTTCAGAGAAATCCAATCGCTAGAAGTATGGAATACACCAACCACTACAATTAGGAACGAACTGCCGTTGAACTCTAATTGTCAAATTTGGAAGACCTATTGATTTCGGATCGAGTCCAAAACTTGGGCAACATCATATTATGGTGGGAGGAGTCATTTGGTGACTTTTGAGTGAAATCCAATCGCTAGAAGTATGGAATACACCAACCACTCCAATTAGGAACGAATTGCCGTTGAACTTGAATTGTCCAATTTGGAACAACTATTGATTTCGGATCGAGCCGAAAACTTGGGCAACATCATAATATCGTGGGAGGAGTCGTTTGGTGAGTTTTGAGTGAAATCCAATCGCTAGAAGTATGGAATACACCAACCACTCCAATTAGCAACGAACTGCCGTTGAACTTTAATTGTCCAATTTGGAACACCTATTGATTTCGGATCGAGTCCAAAACTTGGGCAACATCATAATATGGTGGGAGGAGTCATTTGGTGAGTTTTGAGTGAAATCCAATCGCTAGAAGTATGGAATACACCAACCACTCCAATTAGCAACGAACTGCCGTTGAACTTTAATAGTCCAATTTGGAACACCTATTGATTTCGGATCGAGTCCAAAACTTGGGCAACATCATAATATGGTGGGAGGAGTCATTTGGTGAGTTTTGAGTGAAATCCAATCGCTAGAACTATGGAATACACCAACCACTCCAATTGGGAACGAACTGCCGTAGAACTTGAATTGTCCAATTTGGAACACCTATGGATTTCGGATAGAGCCCAAAACTTGGGCAACATCATAATATGGTGGGAGGAGTCATTTGGTGAGTTTTGAGTGAAATCCAATCGCTAGAAGTATGGAATACACCAACCACTCCAATTACGAACGAACTGCCGTTGAAATTGAATTGTCCAATTTCTCACACGTATTGATTTCTGATCGAGCCCAAAACATGGGCAACATCATAATATGGTGGGAGGAGTCATTTGGTGAGTTTTCTGAAAAATCCAATCGCTAGAAGTGTGGAATACACCAACCACTCCAATTAGGAACGAACTGTCGTTGCAATTGAATTGACCAATTTCTCACACCTATTGATTTCGGATCGAGCCCCAAACTTGGGCAACATCATAATATGGTGGGAGGAGTCATTTGGTGAGTTTTCTGAGAAATCCAATCGCTAGAAGTGTGGAATACACCAACCACTCCAATTAGGAACGAACTGTCGTTGAAATTAAATTGACCAATTTCTCACACCTATTGATTTCGGATCGAGCCCAAAACTTGGGCAACATCATAATATGGTGGGAGGAGTCATTTGGTGACTTTTGAGTGAAATCCAACCGCTAGAAGTATGGAAGATACCAACCACTCCAATTAGGAACGAACTGCCGTTGACATTGAATTGTCAAATTTGGAACACCTATTGATTTCGGATCGAGCCCAAAACTTGGGCAACATCGTATTATGGTGGGAGGAGTCATTTGGTGACTTTTGAGTGAAATCCAATCTCTAGAAGTCTGGAATACACCAACCACTCCAATTAGGAACGAGCTGCCATTGAACTTCAATTGTCCAATTTGGAACACCAATTGATTTCGAATCGAGCCCAAAACTTGGGCAATATCATAATATGGTGGGAAGAGTCATTTGGTGGGTTTTGAGTGAAATCCAATCGCTAGATGTATGGAATACACCAACCACTCCAATTAGCAACGAACTGCCGTTGAACTTTAATTGTCCAATTTGGAACACCTATTGATTTCGGATCGAGCCCAAAACTTGGGCAACATCATAATATGGTGGGAGTAGTCATTTGGTGAGTTTTCAGTGAAATCCAATTGCTAGAGGTATGGAATACACCAACCACTCCAATTAGGAACGAACTGCCGTTGAACGTGAATTGTCCAATTGCTCACACCTATTGATTTCGGATCGATCCCAAAACTTGGTCAACATCATAATATGGTGGGAGGAGTAATTTGGTGAGTTTTGTGTGAAATCCAATTGCTAGAAGTGTGGAATACTGTTGTGTAGATACAGCTGCACCAAAATGGATTCAGTTGCATCCTCAACTTGTGATACTCGCAAGTGCACGAGCCGTTTGGTAGTATAGCATATGTAAGTGCGAGGTCGATCCCACGAGGATTGGTGATTGAATGATCCAATTCATTTTTCCTACACAAAACAGAAATGAAAAAGAAAGGAAATAAATAAAACAAGGAAGAAAGAAATAACTAACTCAAGCAGATAAGTTCCCAAGTTCAATTAGATTAATGGATTGATTCTAGCTAAAGTATGATTAAGCCATGGTGTTTGGTCATAACCTTGTGTTCCTAATTCCCTAATTTGATCATTTGTTGTCTAACCTAAAATTAAGCATTAGGAACCCATTAAGCAAAGAAGAACAATTTAAACAACCAAGCATGTATCTAATCCCTGTTGTCGAATGTCCATACATACTCTTCCTATTCATAGTTCAATTCGAATTAAAGCATGGTGTCTACTCTTAATTCAAACCAAGATAGCTAACATGCAAGCCTAAATGGTGATCAATCATTCAAACTAGCATATTAACTTATAAGCATAATGAATAAGAACAAAAACCATAATTGAAACTTGGAAACTAATCAAACTTGAAACTAAAGAAAAGAATGTACATTACAAGAAAAATAAATTACAACTAAGAAAACATTAAAGAAAGCTAGAATTGAGAACTAGAAAGCAAAACTAAGAGAATTTGAGGGAGAGAAGGGAAGGGAGCTCTAGAGAAGTGTTTGAGAGCTCCCCCCCCTTGGGGTGTGTTTACAAGCTTGGGAAACCTCACTATATATAGGCCTAAGGAAGCTGAAAATCTGAATTAAGTATGGCTAATGCATACAACACTTGTTTTATAAAATCTAAAATGGTTGATGCACTTCACTAATGCATACAACACTTCCATTATAAAATCTGAAATGGTTGATGCACTTCACTAATAAATCCCACCAGCAGCCCTAGCTCATCTTCATGTCACCATGACCAAGCTTCCAACCAGAAATGATAGCTCATACCTAGCTCACCATGACCAAGCATCCAACCAGCACATGCTGAGGTCAGCATGACCAGCAACTTCAAGGGCTTACAACTTGGGCTTCTCTTAATCAAATTAGGACTTTAAGCACTCGACATTGAAGTTCAGAATGTCTTCTTTCCATCCATATATCATTTGGGCCAATCCAAGGTCGGAGGAGGAAGTTAAGGCCAAAACAAATTGCTAACTCATTTTGCGCGCTGATAAAATCCATCCTGAGCATGGCACTGTGTTTGCTAGGTAACAGACTCCATATTTATCCAATGGGGCTGAATTTTGGATATGTTATAGTACACACCCATTGGAACAACGTTCATGAAGAATTTTGCATCATCCGAGCTATGTAGGTTGCTGAAACAAAGCTTGCAATATGACCTACGAAACTGGACTGGCAGGGGGCTGTAGCCAAAATTGAGTTTGTCTTTAAGCTCTTCATCCATTCATCCAAATTAGGCCCTAACATGCATGGATTGCATCATTTACTATCCAAAGCCCTCATTATTACCTAAAGCTCAATGAACTGAAAGATAAACACAAAAAGGATTAAAAGCACAAGTTTAACTCAAAAACATAACCAAATCATAAGATAGAAGGGTACAAAATGATATACAATTATGAACCGATCAAATACCCCCAAACCTAGATTTTGCTAGTCCTCGAGCAAAACAACACAAAACAAAGTTAAAAACAAAACAAGAAGTTAACTAGACCACTTTCGTAGGTAACTCGATTGCATTGAGCGAATGCAACAAGCCTTTAAACCTCTAGGCATCCCTAGTAGGAGGAGTTGTGTCTCCTGAGGGTTTAACAGTTACGATACCCACAAACGTTTTTCTAACTCTACAAAACAAAATGGTTAGAAAACTTATTAGATTTGTTAGTTCTTAAGCAAAACCAAAACCAAAAACAAACATAAAAATAAAAACAAAACACAAAACACAAAAAAAACAAAATCAAAATAAAAACTCAAAACAATCTTTCCGAACATTTTGTGAAGAGAAATGACTCATGCACATGACTTAAACGTTTTGACAATAAAAGCTCAATTTTAGACATTATTCACAAAGCGGCAAAGTTCAAAACATAATATGCTCAAAGTGTAGTAGTGTGATAGCCAAATGCAACAAATTCCCCAATCTTAGTTTCCACACAATTTCAAAAACCATACCAAGCACAAATGCAACTTCAAATCTCACCAAAGTTGTCCTCTCACAAATGAATCACTCAGAAGAGGGCTACAATGCAACACTCAGTTATAGACATGGGATTAGAGTTAAATCATAAGGTACTTAACTCAAAAATAGGAAGATGAAGAACTTGCATTAATATGATCTCAAGAAGGAGGCCAAACACTTAAAAGTAGAAAAATGAATGCAATTCAACCACATGACATTTAAGATCAATTTAGGTCTTTATTATAGGTTGTAATGGGGCCAAGGGTGTAAGGTGAGTGAGAAATGAAAGGTATGGATAATACAAAGTCCAAGGAACTCACAATGTAAGAGCATAAAAAAAATTGTTTAGAAGACTTCGAATCATCACGATTAGATTTTTTTTCTTTTACATGATCAAAACTCCTTATACCTTCATTTACAATGATTTAAACTCCTTTCCAAACACCAATGAAACCCAAAAACAAAATTTCATTCAACTACCATTTAATCATAACTTTTTTCTTTTCTTTTCTTTCACCAATTGTGTGATTTTCTTTTTTTTTCTTCTATGTAATATCCCTTCCCAAACTTAGCATGAAAAACACATCCGAATTAGAGCTCATGAGTTCCTTAGAAAGGTAAATATTTATTTTTCGGGCTAAGGCGAGGAAATATAATTGGTAAAATGAAAGAAAAGGTTTACATGTAGGCTCAAAATGGTTAACAATGGAAAATCATGCTTAAGCATGCATAAGGTTAGCTTGAAAGGCACAAACGATCCAAAGAAGGCCTTAATATCATTTCTTTAAATGTCATGAAATCAAATTGCATAAGAATGAATGACTTTTAAGTGTTCAACCAAATCAATGAATAATGAGATCAAACAACAACTTCGATGACAAGAAAATAAGAGTATGTGTATAACACTCATGAAATGAAGCACAAGGCTCAAAAGCTCACATTATATGGTTATATAAGTCTAATTTATGCTTGATACAATTCTTTGGGTCATGCAAATCCTTTAATTGGAAAATTATGAAACAAATGGCAAGTGCAAAGAAGGTTTCGAACATATCATGCTAGAACGATGCCAAATTAATTAATTAATTAATTATTTTATTTTTTTTATTTTACAAGAAGAATTTACAAGGAACAAAAAAAAAATAATAATAATAATAATAATAAATAAATAAAATTCAATTTTCATTTAAGTCATGCAAACATTTATCACAATCTCATCAAATGTGTTCGGAAAGTGACTCAAAACAAAACAAGACTCAAAATATAGAAAAAAAAAAAAAAAAAAAAAAACAAGCAAGAAATATATATATTTTTTTAAATAAGAGAAACTAAATTTACTTGGTAAACTCCAATACCCCCAAACCTAGATATGAACATTGTCCTCAATGTTTAAAAATTAGGAACAAGCAATGTCATAACAAGAAATGAAAGGTACTAAAGTAAATATAAAATCACAAAACACACAAGAATTGAAATAAAATAATTACAAAATAAAAATTACAAACAAACAAAAAAAATAAAAATAAAAATAACGAAACAGTAAAACACTCGAAACAGAAAACAAACAGTCTTACACAAACCAAAACCCAAATGATTGAAAGCCCAACCCAAAAGAAGTTAACACACTTTGAAACCTAACAACGGTGAAAACCCGAAGCCCACAATGAAGTCCGAAGCCCACATGTTATTATTAATTTATTTTAATTTAATGAAACGTGAATTGGGAGTGCGAAGGCGGGTATTTACGAAACAGAAAAAGTGTGGTCCTTGATGCCTTGGTTCCTGGGAAGTCACGGGGAAAATAGGTGAGGGACGTGTCGGCGTGCAGAGGCCGCTTTTCACATCCCCCAAGCTAGAATTATTAGACTCGTAGGAAGGCGCAACGACTTTTTCACTTGAAGGTGGTGAAAGGTGAAAATGCAATTAAGGGGGTTGGGAAACGGGTGCGGCGACATATAGAGATAAGCCGTAAGGGCCGCACAGAACTCAGAACCGCAATGGCTAGGGTTAGCAAAAACTAAGTCTATAAAAGGTAAAAAAAAGAAAGGGTAAAAAATACAAACTCAGAAACACACAAAAGAGAAAAGAAAGAAAGAAGATAAGAAGTGAGAAATCAAATGGCCTCTTCCTACCCCTTTTCGTTGGATCTCAACCTAGCTCCACCGACTCAAACACGTGGCCAAGCAGCAGCACCAGTATGGATGCCCTACTTTGCCTCCTCACGGGGGCATGTGACTGTCAATGACTCAATACTCCTGGACAACGATGTTGCCATTGGAGTTGGCAGAAATTTAGTGACTCCCAAAGATATACATGTGTTCAGGACAAGGGATGACAACCAGGTCACGAGTGATGCCCTGGCACTGAGCGTGCAGAGTACAGCATGTGTCGCAAGTTTGGGTCATCGCCTACTTGCGAAGTCCCATGAGGTAGAGGTGCTGAAAGGTCAGTTGGCGGCGGAGCGAAGTATAGTTGAGGAGTGTCAGACTGCTATAAAAAGCTTGAAAAGGGAGAGGTCAAGGATAGTGGAGGTGAATCGACACCAGCTAGAAGTATTGCGGGACGAGAATAGAAACCTATCAAAGATGGTAGAGTTGTACTCTCGCGACATGCGAAAACAGCTGGAAGACCTAGACAGACCGGGTAAACGCAAACAAGCAGATCGCGAGAGTAGTTACGCTCAAGCTAAGATTCCGATCTTTGGGAGCTCAAGTGATGAGCCCCAAGAAGCTGTGCGTGAAGCCCCGGAAGAGGACAGCCAGAGGGCCAAACTCAAAGCTCCAATGGTCGAGACACCAAGCACCGAGAAGAAATGATTTCCTACTGCATTATTGTTGTTTTTATTTTATTTTGTTGTTTTTGTATTTTCGTTATTTTGTTTTGAAAATAAAATAGTAAAGTTGCAGAAGAAAAAAAAAAAAAAAACGGAAAAGAAAGCACACTTCCCAAACTTAAATCAAATAAAGACGACAAACGGAAAAGAAAGCACAGTTCCCTAACTAAAATAAAATAAAGATGACAGCCGAAAGGAAAAAGCAAAAACACAAAGCTCTAGAAAATGAAAGTAACGGGCAAAAACATAAAACACCAGAAAACACGGAAAAAAGAAAAGTAAAGTGAAAGTAAAGGTGCTCCCCCTTGAAGCGATTAGGTCGAGCATGCCCGGGAAATCCGAAATGGTGTTGGCTTTCTCTCATCAGCGTATGTCTATTTAAACCACACCTCTGCAAGCGGATGATACCCAGCATTTCTTCCTGCAAACTCAAGGAAAAACATCAAAAAATTCAGAAGCAAAACAAATGGCATCCTCATGCACTCACCTTGATGATCTCAACCTTGAGCTCTCACTTGCACCACCGAATGCCCAGACAAGGGCTCCTCCAAACACTGTCTTTCCAAACTCTTCATATCATCACGGCACGGCCTCAAACTTTGCTGAGGCAATACCGAACTTTTCTGAGGCACTGTCGAACAGAGCAGTGCTGCTAGGAGGCATGATTAGCAGCAAGCTCACTCCGACAGATCATCTGCATGTGGCACAGAGGTCTGATAAGGCAGCGGTAGAGGAGTCCCACAATTTAACTGTGCTCCACGCGGTCTCCGCTACCAATTTGGGCATGCGCCTACTAGCGAGGACAAGGGAGTGTGCCGCGATGAGCGAGGAAATAGCTTCCTTGAAGGCTATGGTGGCGGACTTGCAGAAGCGGCTCTACTGTGCCAATCAGCACGTGGAAGCACTGCAGAGAAAAAATGAGGACCATGTGGAGCTGCTGCAGATTCTACAAGTGCGAGAAAATAGAGGCAAGCCATGATGATGATGGAGATGAAGAAGATGAAGAAGATGATGAAGAAGATGATGATGAAGATGATGATGATGATGTTTTTTTTTTTTTTTTTTTTTTTTTTAATGTTTTTTTTTTTAAATTTTTTTTGTTTTTGTTTTTGTTTTTGTTTTTATGCAATGTTTGAAATAAAAATGTGTTTTAACACTCAGAAATAAACTAACTAACCATACCACGTAAATAAATAAATAAACTAACATAACAACACAAAAACAGAAACAAAACAAAAACAAAGACTCAACAGAAAAGAAAACAAAGAAAATAAAATAAAATAAAATAAAAACTTAATTTAAAAACACACAATATACAAGCAACTCACGGATGACCAGTTAAGGGCCTCAGAAAACACAGCCAGGGGATCCGGGAAGGTTGGAGGGGTCACAATGGTCCCGCTTAAAACCCAAACTTCTTAGACACCGAAGGTGTCGCCTAAAGAACTCCTAGACACTGTATTAACGGAAGTGCTCACTGGGGTTACCATAAGTCGGCTCATATGAAAATTTTATTTTATTTTATTTTTAAAATTTTAAGATAAGAAACAAAAATAAATTAAGATAAAATGAAACAACAAACCATAAACGTAAATGAACTAAGTACTGTAAACAAATTCAAACAAACAACATAAATTGTTGTACTAAAAGAAACAAACCAAGAAACCAAAGAAAAAAAAAAAAACAAACAAACAAACAGCACTTTCTATCACCCGTTTATCACCATTTGGACAGATTCGTTTCTCTGTTTTTCAGCTTCGACCTGTGTTCAGTTTTTAGGCTATAACTTTCCAACCGTAAGTCCAAATTTCACGTTCTTTATATGGTTGGATTCAGCACAGAAAAACAAAGAACTCAACGCGGACCAAAAGGTAAAAACAATGACGTAAATAAACATAATTCAAAGAAGAGAAAGGATTGAAATGCTCCCCCTTGAAGCGATTAGGTCGAATGTGATGCACTTGGAGGTCGCGACTTCTCCCATTGCTCCACACTTCCCATTCTTATGATTGAGGTTGCCATCTCTCTCCATTTTTATTAAGCTATCATAAATTGCTAAAACAAACACACAAACTTGAAATGGAATTAAAAGGATTAGGAAATAAAAACTAAAATGAAAAGGAAAATTAACACACATCCAATTCCATGCTTCAAAGCAACAAGCACCAATGGTTTGTGTAAGCTGGGACTTAAACCCAGTTCTCTTGCTTGTTGGGCAATTGTCCTTTTCTGTTGGACTACAAACACAACTTGTCCATTAACGTCATTAACTTTAAAACTTGAAATTGTCTAGAAAAACATGAAAATGAAAAATAAAAATAAAACAAGTAGGGAAAAGAAATAGAACCAAACTATGTTGCCAATCCCCGGCAACGGCGCCAAAAACTTGTTGTGTAGATACAGCTGCACCAAAATGGATTCAGTTGCATCCTCAACTTGTGATACTCGCAAGTGCACGAGCCGTTTGGTAGTATAGCATATGTAAGTGCGAGGTCGATCCCACGAGGATTGGTGATTGAATGATCCAATTCATTTTTCCTACACAAAACAGAAATGAAAAAGAAAGGAAATAAATAAAACAAGGAAGAAAGAAATAACTAACTCAAGCAGATAAGTTCCCAAGTTCAATTAGATTAATGGATTGATTCTAGCTAAAGTATGATTAAGCCATGGTGTTTGGTCATAACCTTGTGTTCCTAATTCCCTAATTTGATCATTTGTTGTCTAACCTAAAATTAAGCATTAGGAACCCATTAAGCATAGAAGAACAATTTAAACAACCAAGCATGTATCTAATCCCTGTTGTCGAATGTCCATACATACTCTTCCTATTCATAGTTCAATTCGAATTAAAGCATGGTGTCTACTCTTAATTCAAACCAAGATAGCTAACATGCAAGCCTAAATGGTGATCAATCATTCAAACTAGCATATTAACTTATAAGCATAATGAATAAGAACAAAAACCATAATTGAAACTTGGAAACTAATCAAACTTGAAACTAAAGAAAAGAATGTACATTACAAGAAAAATAAATTACAACTAAGAAAACATTAAAGAAAGCTAGAATTGAGAACTAGAAAGCAAAACTAAGAGAATTTGAGGGAGAGAAGGGAAGGGAGCTCTAGAGAAGTGTTTGAGAGCTCCCCCCCTTGGGGTGTGTTTACAAGCTTGGGAAACCTCACTATATATAGGCCTAAGGAAGCTGAAAATCTGAATTAAGTATGGCTAATGCATACAACACTTGTTTTATAAAATCTAAAATGGTTGATGCACTTCACTAATGCATACAACACTTCCATTATAAAATCTGAAATGGTTGATGCACTTCACTAATAAATCCCACCAGCAGCCCTAGCTCATCTTCATGTCACCATGACCAAGCTTCCAACCAGAAATGATAGCTCATACCTAGCTCACCATGACCAAGCATCCAACCAGCACATGCTGAGGTCAGCATGACCAGCAACTTCAAGGGCTTACAACTTGGGCTTCTCTTAATCAAATTAGGACTTTAAGCACTCGACATTGAAGTTCAGAATGTCTTCTTTCCCGCCATATATCATTTGGGCCAATCCAAGGTCGGAGGAGGAAGTTAAGGCCAAAACAAATTGCTAACTCATTTTCCGCGCTGATAAAATCCATCCTGAGCATGGCACTGTGTTTGCTAGGTAACAGACTCCATATTTATCCAATGGGGCTGAATTTTGGATATGTTATAGTACACACCCATTGGAACAACTTTCATGAAGAATGTTGCATCATCCGAGCTATGTAGGTTGCTGAAACAAAGCTTGCAATATGACCTACGAAACTGGACTGGCAGGGGGCTGTAGCCAAAATTGAGTTTGTCTTTAAGCTCTTCATCCATTCATCCAAATTAGGCCCTAACATGCATGGATTGCATCATTTACTATCCAAAGCCCTCATTATTACCTAAAGCTCAATGAACTGAAAGATAAACACAAAAAGGATTAAAAGCACAAGTTTAACTCAAAAACATAACCAAATCATAAGCTAGAAGGGTACAAAATGATATACAATTATGAACCGATCAAATACACCAACCACTCCAATTAGGAACGAGCTGCAGTTGAAATTGAATTGTCCAATTTCTCACACCTATTGATTTCGGATCGAGCCCAAAACTTGGGCAACATCATAATATGGTGGGTGGAGTCATTTGGTGAGTTTTGAGTGAAATCCAATTGCTAGAAGTATGGAATACACCAACCACTCCAATTAGGAACGAACTGCCGTTGAACTTGAATTGTCCAATTTGGAACACCTATTGATTTCGGATCGAGCCCAAACTTGGGCAACATCATAATATGGTGGGAGGAGTCATTTGGTGAGTTTTGAGTCAAATCCAATCGCTAGAAGTATGGAATACACCAACCACTCCAATTAGGAACGAACTGCCGTTGAACTTGAATTGTCCAATTTGGAACACCTATAGATTTCGGATCGAGTCCAAAACTTGGGCAACATCATAATATGGTGGGAGGAGTCATTTGCTCAGTTTTGAGTGAAATCCAATCGCTAGAAGTATGGAATACAACAACCAATCCAATTGGGAAAGAACTGCCGTTGAACTTGAATTGTCCAATTTGGAACACCAATTGATTTCGGATCGAGCCCAAAACTTGGGCAACATCATAATATGGTGGGAGGAGTCATTTGGTGAGTTTTGAGTGAAATCCAATCACTAGAAGTATGGAATACACCAACCACTCCAATTAGGAACGAATTGCCGTTGAAATTGAAATGTCCAATTTCTCACACGTATTGATTTCTGATCGAGCCCAAAACTTGGGCAACATCATAATATGGTGGGAGGAGTCATTTGGTGAGTTTTGGGTGAAATCCAATCGCTAGAAGTATGGAATACACCAACCACTCCAATTAGAAACGAATTGCCGTTGAAATTGAAATGTCCAATTTCTCACACGTATTGATTTCTGATCGCTCCCAAAACTTGGGCAACATCATAATATGGTGGGAGGAGTCATTTGGTGAGTTTTGAGAGAAATCCAATCGCTAGAAGTATGGAATACACCAACCACTCCAATTAGGAACGAACTGCCGTTGAACTTGAATTGTCCAATTTGGAACACCTATAGATTTCGGATCGAGTCCAACACTTGGGCAACATCATAATATGGTGGGAGGAGTCATTTGGTCAGTTTTGAGTGAAATCCAATCGCTAGAAGTATGGAATACACCAACCACTCCAATTAGGAACGATCTGCCGTTGAACTTGAATTGTCCAATTTGGAACACCTATTGATTTCGGATCGAGTCCAAAACTTGGGCAACATCATAATATGGTGGGAGGAGTCATTTGGTGAGTTTTGAGAGAAATCCAATCACGAGAAGTATGGAATACACCAACCACTCCAATTAGGAACGAATTTCCGTTGAAATTGAAATGTCCAATTTCTCACACGTATTGATTTCTGATCGAGCCCAAAACTTGGGCAACATCATAATATGGTGGGAGGAGTCATTTGGTGAGTTTTGAGAGAAATCCAATCGCTAGAAGTATGGAATACACCAACCACTCCAATTTGGAACGAACTGCCGTTGAACTTGAATTGTCCAATTTGGAACACCTATTGATTTCGAATCGATCCCAAAACTTGGGCAACATCATAATATGGTGGGAGGAGTCATTTGGTGGGTTTTGAGTGAAATCCAATCGCTAGAAGTATGGAATACACCAACCACTCCAATTTGGAACGAACTGCCGTTGAACTTGAATTGTCCAATTTGGAACCCCTATTGATTTCGGATCGAGCCCAAAACTTGGGCAACATGATAATATGGTGGGAGGAGTCATTTGGTGAGTTTTGAGTGAAATCCAATCGCTAGAAGTATGGAATACACCAACCAATCCAATTAGGAACGAACTGCCGGTGAACTTGAATTGTCCAATTTAGAACACCTATGGATTTCGGATCGAGCCCAAAACTTGGGCAACATCATAATATGGTGGGCGGAGTCATTTGGTCAGTTTTGAGTGAAATCCAATCGCTGGAAGTATGGAATGCACCAACCACTCCAATTAGGAAAGAACTGTCGTTGAAATTGAATTGACCAATTTCTCACACCTATTGAATTTGGATCGATCCCAAAACTTGGGCAACATCATAATATGGTGGGAGGAGTCATTTGGTGAGTTTTGAGTGAAATCCAATCGCTGGAAGTATGGAATACACCAACCACTCCAATTAGGAAAGAACTGTCGTTGAAATTGAATTGACCAATTTCTCAAACCTATTGAATTTGGATCGATCCCAAAACTTGGGCAACATCGTAATATGGTGGGAGGAGTCATTTGGTGGGTTTTGAGTGAAATCCAATCGTTAGAAGTATGGAATACACCAACCACTCCAATTAGGAACGAACTGCCGGTGAACTTGAATTGTCCAATTTGGAACACCTATTGATTTCGGATCGAGCCCAAAACTTGGGCAACATCATAATATGGTGGGAGGAGTCATTTGGTGAGTTTTGAGTGAAATCCAATCACTACAAGTGTGGAATACACCAACCACTCCAGTTAGGAACGAACTGCCGTTATACTTGAGTTTTCCAATTTGGAACACCTATTGATTTCGGATCAAGCACAAAACTTGGGCAACATCATAATATGGTGGGAGGAGTCATTTGGTGAGTTTTGAGTGAAATCCAATCGCTAGAAGTATGGAATACACCAACCACTCCAATTAGGAACGAACTGCCGTTGAACTTGAATTGTCCAATTTCTCACACCTATTGATTTCGGATCGTGCCCAAAACTTGGGCAACATCATAATATGGTGGGAGGACTTATTTGGTGAGTTTTGAGTGAAATCCAATCGCTAGAAGTATGGAATACACCAACCACTCCAATTAGGAACGAGCTGCCGTTGAACTTGAATTGTCCAATTTCTAACACCTATAGATTTCGGATCGAGCCCAAAACCTGGGCAACATCATAATATGGTGGGAGGAGTCATTTGGTGAGTTTTGAGTGAAATCCAATTGATAGAAGTATGGAATACACCAACCACTCCAATTAGGAAAGAACTGTCGTTGAAATTGAATTGACCGATTTCTCACACCTACTGAATTTGGATCGAGCCCAAAACTTGGGCAACGTCATAATATGGTGGGTGGAGTCATTTGGTGAGTTTTGAGTGAAATCCAATCGCTAGAAGTATGGAATACACAAACCACTGAAATTAGGAACGAACTGCCTTTGAACTTGAATTGTCCAATTTTGAACACCTATTGATTTCGGATCGAGCCCAAAACTTGGGCAACATCATAATATGGTGGGAGGAGTCATTTGGTGAGTTTTGAGTGAAATCCAATCGCTAGAAGTATGGAATACACCGACCACTGAAATTAGGAACGAACTGCCGTTGAACTTGAATTGTCCAATTTGGAACACCTATAGATTTCGGATCGAGCCCAAAACTTGGGCAACATCATTATATGGTGGGAGGAGTCATTTGGTGAGTTTTGAGTGAAATCCAATCGCTAGAAGTATGGAATACACCAACCACTCCAATTAGGAACGAACTGCCGTTGAACTTGAATTGTCCAATTTCTAACACCTATAGATTTCGGATCGAGCCCAAAACTTGGGCAACATCATAATATGGTGGGAGGAGTCATTTGGTGAGTTTTGAGTGAAATCCAATCGCCTGAAGTATGGAATACAACAACCACTCCAATTAGGAACGAACTGCCGTTGAACTTGAATTTTCCAATTTGGAACACCTATTGATTTCGGATCGAGCCCAAAACTTGGGCAACATCATAATATGGTGGAAGGAGTCATTTGGTTAGTTTTCAGTGAAATCCAATCGCTAGAAGGATGGAATACACCAACCAGTCCAATTAGGAACGAACTGACGTTGAACTCTAATTGTCAAATTTGGAAGACCTACTGATTTCGGATCGAGCCCAAAACTTGGGCAACATCATAATTTGGTGGGAGGAGTCATTTGGTGAGTTTTGAGTGAAATCCAATCGCTAGAAGTATGGAATACACCAACCCCTCCAATTAGGAACGAACTGCCGTTGAACTTGAATTGTCCAATTTGGAACACCTATTGATTTCGGATCGAGCCCAAAACCTGGGCAACATCATAATATGGTGGGAGGAGTCATTTGCTGAGTTTTGAGTGAAATCCAATTGATAGAAGTATGGAATACACCAACCACTCCAATTAGGAAAGAACTGTCGTTGAAATTGAATTGACCGATTTCTCACACCTATTGAATTTGGATCGAGCCCAAAACTTGGGCAACGTCATAATATGGTGGGAGGAGTCATTTGGTGAGTTTTGAGTGAAATCCAATCGCTAGAAGTATGGAATACACCAACCCCTCCAATTAGGAAGGAATTGCCGTTGAACTTGAATTGTCCAATTTGGAACACCTATTGATTTCGGATCGAGCCCAAAACTTGGGCAACATCATAATTTGGTGGGAGGAGTCATTTGGTGAGTTTTGAGTGAAATCCAATCGCTAGAAGTATGGAATACACCAACCACTCCAATTAGGAACGAACTTTCGATGAAATTGAATTGACCAATTTCTCACAATTATTGATTTCGGATCGAGCCCAAAACTTGGGCAACATCATAATATGGTGGGAGGAGTCATTTGGTGAGTTTTGAGTGAAATCCAATCGCTAGAAGTACGGAATACACCAACCACTCCAATTAGGAACGAACTGCCGTTGAACTCGAATTGTCCAATTTCTAACACCTATTGATTTCGGATCGAGCCCAAAACTTGGGCGACATCATAATATGGTGGGAGGAGTCATTTGGTGAGTTTTGAGTGAAATCCAATCGCTAGAAGTATGGAATACACCAACCACTCCAATTAGGAACGAACTGCCGTTGAACTTGAATTGTCCAATTTCTAACACCTATAGATTTCGGATCGAGCCCAAAACTTGGGCAACATCATAATATGGTGGGAGGAGTCATTTGGTGAGTTTTGAGTGAAATCCAATCGCTAGAAGTATGGAATACACCAACCACTACAATTAGGAACGAACAGCCATTGAACTTGAATTGCCCAATTTCTCACACCTATTGATTTCGTATCGAGCCCAAAACTTGGGCAACATCATAATATGGTGGGAGTAGTCATTTGGTGAGTTTTGAGTGAAATCCAATCGCTAGAAGTATGGAATACACCATCCACTCCAATTAGGAATGAACTGCCGTTGAACTTGAATTGTCCAATTTGGAACACCTATTGATTTCGGATCGAGCCCAAAACTTGGGCAACATCATAACATGGTGGGAGGAGTCATTTGGTGAGTTTTGAGTGAAATCCAATCGCTAGAAGTATGGAATACACCAACCACTCCAATTAGGAACGAACTGCCGTTGAACTTGAATTGTCCAATTTCTCACACCTATTGATTTCGGATCGTGCCCAAAACTTGGGCAACATCATAATATGGTGGGAGGACTTATTTGGTGAGTTTTGAGTGAAATCCAATCGCTAGAAGTATGGAATACACCAACCACTCCAATTAGGAACGAGCTGCCGTTGAACTTGAATTGTCCAATTTCTAACACCTATAGATTTCGGATCGAGCCCAAAACCTGGGCAACATCATAATATGGTGGGAGGAGTCATTTGGTGAGTTTTGAGTGAAATCCAATTGATAGAAGTATGGAATACACCAACCACTCCAATTAGGAAAGAACTGTCGTTGAAATTGAATTGACCGATTTCTCACACCTACTGAATTTGGATCGAGCCCAAAACTTGGGCAACGTCATAATATGGTGGGTGGAGTCATTTGGTGAGTTTTGAGTGAAATCCAATCGCTAGAAGTATGGAATACACAAACCACTGAAATTAGGAACGAACTGCCTTTGAACTTGAATTGTCCAATTTTGAACACCTATTGATTTCGGATCGAGCCCAAAACTTGGGCAACATCATAATATGGTGGGAGGAGTCATTTGGTGAGTTTTGAGTGAAATCCAATCGCTAGAAGTATGGAATACACCGACCACTGAAATTAGGAACGAACTGCCGTTGAACTTGAATTGTCCAATTTGGAACACCTATAGATTTCGGATCGAGCCCAAAACTTGGGCAACATCATTATATGGTGGGAGGAGTCATTTGGTGAGTTTTGAGTGAAATCCAATCGCTAGAAGTATGGAATACACCAACCACTCCAATTAGGAACGAACTGCCGTTGAACTTGAATTGTCCAATTTCTAACACCTATAGATTTCGGATCGAGCCCAAAACTTGGGCAACATCATAATATGGTGGGAGGAGTCATTTGGTGAGTTTTGAGTGAAATCCAATCGCCTGAAGTATGGAATACAACAACCACTCCAATTAGGAACGAACTGCCGTTGAACTTGAATTTTCCAATTTGGAACACCTATTGATTTCGGATCGAGCCCAAAACTTGGGCAACATCATAATATGGTGGAAGGAGTCATTTGGTTAGTTTTCAGTGAAATCCAATCGCTAGAAGGATGGAATACACCAACCAGTCCAATTAGGAACGAACTGACGTTGAACTCTAATTGTCAAATTTGGAAGACCTACTGATTTCGGATCGAGCCCAAAACTTGGGCAACATCATAATTTGGTGGGAGGAGTCATTTGGTGAGTTTTGAGTGAAATCCAATCGCTAGAAGTATGGAATACACCAACCCCTCCAATTAGGAACGAACTGCCGTTGAACTTGAATTGTCCAATTTGGAACACCTATTGATTTCGGATCGAGCCCAAAACCTGGGCAACATCATAATATGGTGGGAGGAGTCATTTGCTGAGTTTTGAGTGAAATCCAATTGATAGAAGTATGGAATACACCAACCACTCCAATTAGGAAAGAACTGTCGTTGAAATTGAATTGACCGATTTCTCACACCTATTGAATTTGGATCGAGCCCAAAACTTGGGCAACGTCATAATATGGTGGGAGGAGTCATTTGGTGAGTTTTGAGTGAAATCCAATCGCTAGAAGTATGGAATACACCAACCCCTCCAATTAGGAAGGAATTGCCGTTGAACTTGAATTGTCCAATTTGGAACACCTATTGATTTCGGATCGAGCCCAAAACTTGGGCAACATCATAATTTGGTGGGAGGAGTCATTTGGTGAGTTTTGAGTGAAATCCAATCGCTAGAAGTATGGAATACACCAACCACTCCAATTAGGAACGAACTTTCGATGAAATTGAATTGACCAATTTCTCACAATTATTGATTTCGGATCGAGCCCAAAACTTGGGCAACATCATAATATGGTGGGAGGAGTCATTTGGTGAGTTTTGAGTGAAATCCAATCGCTAGAAGTACGGAATACACCAACCACTCCAATTAGGAACGAACTGCCGTTGAACTCGAATTGTCCAATTTCTAACACCTATTGATTTCGGATCGAGCCCAAAACTTGGGCGACATCATAATATGGTGGGAGGAGTCATTTGGTGAGTTTTGAGTGAAATCCAATCGCTAGAAGTATGGAATACACCAACCACTCCAATTAGGAACGAACTGCCGTTGAACTTGAATTGTCCAATTTCTAACACCTATAGATTTCGGATCGAGCCCAAAACTTGGGCAACATCATAATATGGTGGGAGGAGTCATTTGGTGAGTTTTGAGTGAAATCCAATCGCTAGAAGTATGGAATACACCAACCACTACAATTAGGAACGAACAGCCATTGAACTTGAATTGCCCAATTTCTCACACCTATTGATTTCGGATCGAGCCCAAAACTTGGGCAACATCATAATATGGTGGGAGTAGTCATTTGGTGAGTTTTGAGTGAAATCCAATCGCTAGAAGTATGGAATACACCATCCACTCCAATTAGGAATGAACTGCCGTTGAACTTGAATTGTCCAATTTGGAACACCTATTGATTTCGGATCGAGCCCAAAACTTGGGCAACATCATAACATGGTGGGAGGAGTCATTTGGTGAGTTTTGAGTGAAATCCAATCGCAAGAAGTATGGAATACACCAACCACTACAATTAGGAACGAACTGCCGTTGAACTTGAATTGCCCAATTTCTCAAACCTATTGATTTCGGATCGAGCCCAAAACTTGGGCAACAACATAATATGGTGGGAGGAGTCATTTGGTGAGTTTTGACTGAAATCCAATCGCTAGATGTATGAAATACACCAACCACTCCAATTAAGAACGAACTGTCGTTGAAATTGAATTGACCAATTTCTCACACCTATTGATTTCGGATCGAGCCCAAAACTTGGGAAACATCATAATATGGTGTGGGGAGTCGTTTGGTGAGTTTTGAGTAAAATCCAATCGCTAGAAGTATGGAATACACCAACCACTCCAGTTAGGAACGAACTGCCGTTGAACTTGAATTGTCTAATTTGGAACACCTATTGATTTCGGATCGAGCCCCAAACTTGGGCAACATCATAATATGGTGGGAGGAATCATTTGGTGAGTTTTGAGTGAAATCCAATCGCTAGAAGTATGGAATACACCAACCACTACAATTAGGAACGAACTGCCGTTGAACTTGAATTGCCCAATTTCTCACACCTATTGATTTCGGATCGAGCCCAAAACTTGGGCAACAACATAATATGGTGGGAGGAGTCATTTGGTGAGTTTTGAGTGAAATCCAATCGCTAGAAGTATGGAATACAACAACTACTCCGATTAGGAACAAACTGTAGTTGAAATTGAATTGACATATTTCTCACACCTATTGATTTCGGATCGAGCCCCAAACTTGGGCAACATCATAATATGGTGGGAGGAGTCATTTGGTGAGTTTTGAGTGAAATCCACTCGCTAGAAGTATGGAATACACCAACCACTCCAATTAGGAACGAACTACCGTTGAACTTGAATTGTCCAATTTCTCACACCTATTGATTTCGGATCGAGCCCAAAACTTGGGCAACATCATAATATGGTGGGAGTAGTCATTTGGTGAGTTTTGAATGAAATCCAATCGCTAGACGTATGGAATACACCAACCACTCCAATTAGGAACGAACTGTCGTTGAAATTGAGATGACCAATTTCTCACACATGTTGATTTCGGATCGAGCCCAAAACTTGGGCAACATCATAATATGGTGGGAGGAGTCATTTGGTGAGTTTTGAGTGAAATCCGATCGCTAGAAGTATGGAATACACCAACCACTCCAGTTAGGAACGAACTGCCGTTATACTTGGGTTTTCCAATTTGGAACACCTATTGATTTCGGATCGAGCCCAAAACTTGGGCAACATCATAATATGGTGGGAGGAGTCATTTGGTGAGTTTTGAGTGAAATCCAATAGCTAGAAGTATGGAATACACCAACCACTCCAGTTAGGAACGAACTGCCGTTATACTTGAATTTTCCAATTTGGAACACCTATTGATTTCGGATCGAGCCCAAAACTTGGGCAACATCATAATATGGTGGGAGTCAGTTGGTGAGTTTTGAGTGAAATCCAATCGCTAGAAGTATGGAATACACCAACCACTCCAATTAGGAACGAACTGCCGTTGAACTTGAATTGTCCAATTTCTCACACCTATTGATTTCGGATCGAGCCCCAAACTTGGGCAACATCATAATATGGTGGGAGTAGTCATTTGGTGAGTTTTGAATGAAATCCAATCGCTAGACGTATGGAATACACCAACCACTCCAATTAGGAACGAACTGTCGTTGAAATTGAGATGACCAATTTCTCACACATGTTGATTTCGGATCGAGCCCAAAACTTGGGCAACATCATAATATGGTGGGAGGAGTCATTTGGTGAGTTTTGAGTGAAATCCGATCGCTAGAAGTATGGAATACACCAACCACTCCAGTTAGGAACGAACTGCCGTTATACTTGGGTTTTCCAATTTGGAACACCTATTGATTTCGGATCGAGCCCAAAACTTGGGCAACATCATAATATGGTGGGAGGAGTCATTTGGTGAGTTTTGAGTGAAATCCAATAGCTAGAAGTATGGAATACACCAACCACTCCAGTTAGGAACGAACTGCCGTTATACTTGAATTTTCCAATTTGGAACACCTATTGATTTCGGATCGAGCCCAAAACTTGGGCAACATCATAATATGGTGGGAGTCAGTTGGTGAGTTTTGAGTGAAATCCAATCGCTAGAAGTATGGAATACACCAACCACTCCAATTAGGAACGAACTGCCATTGAACTTGAATTGTCCAATTTCTCACACCTATTGATTTCGGATCGAGCCCCAAACTTGGGCAACATCATAATATGGTGGGAAGAGTCATTTGGTGAGTTTTGAGTGAAATCCAATCGCTAGAAGTATGAAATACACCAACCACTCCAATTAGGAACGAACTGCCGTTGAACTTGAATTGTCCAATTTCTCACACCTACTGATTTCGGACCGAGCCCCAAACTTGGGACACATCATAATATGGTGGGAGGGGTCATTTGGTGAGTTTTGAGTGAAATCCAATCGCTAGAAGTATGGAATACACCAACCACTCCAATTAGGAACGAACTGCCGTTGAACTTCAATTGTCCAATTTCTCACACCTGTTGATTGCGGATCGAGTCCAAAACTTGGGCAACGTCATAATATGGCGGGAGGAGTCATTTGGTGAGTTTTGAGTGAAATCCAATCGCTAGAAGTATGGAATACACCAACCACTCCAATTAGGAACGAACTGCCGCTGAACTTGAATTGTCCAATTTCTCACACCTATTGATTTCGGATCGAGCCCCAAAAATGGGCAACATCATAATATGGTGGGAGGAGTCATTTGGTGAGTTTTGAGTGAAATCCAATCGCTAGAAGTATGGAATACACCAACCACTCCAATTAGGAACGAACTGCTGTTGAACTTGAATTGTCCAATTTCTCACACCTATTGATTTCGGATCGAGCCCAAAACTTGGGCAACATCATAATTTGGTGGGAGGAGTCATTTGGTGAGTTTTGAGTGAAATCCATTCGCTAGAAGTATGGAATACACCAACCACTCCAACTAGGAACGAACTGCCGTTGAACTTGAATTGTCCAATTTGGAACACCTATTGATTTCGGATCGAGCCCAAAACTTTCGCAACATCATAATATGGTGGGAGGAGTCATTTGGTGAGTTTTGAGTGAAATCCAATCGCTAGAAGTATGGAATACACTAACCACTCCAATTAGGAACGAACTGCCGTTGAACTTGAATTGTTCAATTTCTCACACCTATTGATTTCGGATAGAGCCCAAAACTTGGGCAACATCATAATTTGGTGGGAGGAGTCATTTGGTGAGTTTTGAGTGAAATCCAATCGCTAGAAGTATGGAATACACCAACCACTCCAATTAGGAACGAACTGCCGTTGAACTTGAATTGTCCAATTTCTCACACCTACTGATTTCGGACCGAGCCCCAAACTTGGGACACATCATAATATGGTGGGAGGAGTCATTTGGTGAGTTTTGAGTGATATCCAATCGCTAGAAGTATGGAATACACCAACCACTCCAATTAGGAACGAACTGCCGTTGAACTTAAATTGTCCCATTTCTCACACCTATTGATTTCGGATCGAGCCCCAAACTTGGGCAACATCATAATATGGTGGGAAGAGTCATTTGGTGAGTTTTGAGTGAAATCCAATCACTAGAAGTATGGAATACACCAACCACTATAGTTAGGAACGAACTGCCGTTGAACTTGAATTGTCCAATTTGGAACACCTATTGATTTCGGATCGAGCCAAAACCTGGGCAAGATCATAATATGGTGGGAGGAGTCATTTCGTGAGTTTTGAGCGAAATCCAATCGCTAGAAGTATGGAATACACCAACCACTAAAATTAGGAACGAACTGCCGTTGAACTTGAATTGTCCAATTTCTCACACCTATTGATTTCGGATCGAGCCCCAAACTTGGGCAACATCATAATATGGTGGGAATAGTCATTTGGTGAGTTTTGAGTGAAATCCAATCGCTAGAAGTATGGAATAAACCAACCACTCCAATTAGGAACGAGCTGCCGTTGAACTTGAATTGTCCAATTTCCCACACCTATTGATTTCGGATCGAGCCCAAAACTTGGGCAACATCATAATGTGGTGGGAGGAGTCATTTGGTGAGTTTTGAGTGAAATCCAATCGCTAGAAGTATGGAGTACACCAACCACTCCAATTAGGAACGAACTGCCGTTGAACTTGAATTGTCCAATTTCTCACACCTACTGATTTCGGACCGAGCCCCAAACTTGGGACACATCATGATATGGTGGGAGGAGTCATTTGGGGAGTTTTGAGTGAAATCCAATCGCTAGAAGTATGGAATACACCAACCACTCCAATTAGGAACGAACTGCCGTTGAACTTGAATTGTCCAATTTCTCACACCTGTTGATTACGGATCGAGCCCAAAACTTGGGCAACATCATAATATGGTGGGAGGAGTCATTTGGTGAGTTTTTAGTGAAATCCAATCGCTAGAAGTATGGAATACACCAACCACTCCAATTAGGAAGGAACTGCCGTTGAACTTGAATTGTCCAATTTCTCACACCTATTGATTTCGGATGGAGCCCCAAACTTGGGCAACATCATAATATGGTGGGAAGAGTCATTTGGTGAGTTTTGAGTGAAATCCAATCACTAGAAGTATGGAATACACCAACCACTATAGTTAGGAACGAACTGCGGTTGAACTTGAATTGTCCAATTTGGAACACCTACTGATTTCGGATCGAGCCCAAAACCTGGGCAAGATCATAATATGGTGGGAGGAGTCATTTCGTGAGTTTTGAGTGAACTCCAATCGCTAGAAGTATGGAATACACCAACCACTCCAATTAGGAACGAATTGCCGTTGAACTTGAATCGTCCAATTTGGAACACCTATTGATTTCGGACCGAGCCCCAAACTTGGGCCACATAATAATATGGTGGGAGGAGTCATTTGGTGAGTTTTGAGTGAAATCCAATCGCTAGAAGTATGGAATACACCAACCACTCCAATTAGGAACGAACTGCCGTTGAACTTGAATTGTCCAATTTGGAATACCTATAGATTTCGGATCGAGTCCAACACTTGGGCAACATCATAATATGGTGGGAGGAGTCATTTGGTCAGTTTTGAGCGAAATCCAATCGCTAGAAGTATGGAATACACCAACCACTCCAATTAGGAACGATCTGCCGTTGAACTTGAATTGTCCAATTTGGAACACCTATTGATTTCGGATCGAGCCCAAAACTTGGGCAACATCATAATATGGTGGGAGGAGTCATTTGGTGAGTTTTGGGTGAAATCCAATCGCTAGAAGTATGGAATACACCAACCACTCCAATTAGGAACGAACTGCCGTTGAACTTGAATTGTCCAATTTCTCACACCTACTGATTTCTGATCGCTCCCAAAACTTGGGCAACATCATAATATGGTGGGAGGAGTCATTTGGTGAGTTTTGAGAGAAATCCAATCGCTAGAAGTATGGAATACACCAACCACTCCAATTAGGAACGAACTGCCGTTGAACTTGAATTGTCCAATTTGGAACACCTATAGATTTCGGATCGAGTCCAACACTTGGGCAACATCATAATATGGTGGGAGGAGTCATTTGGTCAGTTTTGAGTGGAATCCAATCGCTAGAAGTATGGAATACACCAACCACTCCAATTAGGAACGATCTGCCGTTGAACTTGAATTGTCCAATTTGGAACACCTATTGATTTCGGATCGAGTCCAAAACTTGGGCAACATCATAATATGGTGGGAGGAGTCATTTGGTGAGTTTTGAGAGAAATCCAATCACTAGAAGTATGGAATACACCAACCACTCCAATTAGGAACGAATTGCCGTTGAAATTGAAATGTCCAATTTCTCACACGTATTGATTTCTGATCGAGCCCAAAACTTGGGCAACATCATAATATGGTGGGAGGAGTCATTTGGTGAGTTTTGAGAGAAATCCAATCGCTAGAAGTATGGAATACACCAACCACTCCAATTTGGAACGAACTGCCGTTGAACTTGAATTGTCCAATTTGGAACACCTATTGATTTCGAATCGATCCTAAAACTTGGGCAACATCATAATATGGTGGGAGGAGTCATTTGGTGGGTTTTGAGTGAAATCCAATCGCTAGAAGTATGGAATACACCAACCACTCCAATTTGGAACGAACTGCCGTTGAACTTGAATTGTCCAATTTGGAACCCCTATTGATTTCGGATCGAGCCCAAAACTTGGGCAACATGATAATATGGTGGGAGGAGTCATTTGGTGAGTTTTGAGTGAAATCCAATCGCTAGAAGTATGGAATACACCAACCACTCCAATTAGGAACGAACTGCCGTTGAACTTGAATTGTCCAATTTGGAACACCTATAGATTTCGGATCGAGTCCAACACTTGGGCAACATCATAATATGGTGGGAGGAGTCATTTGGTCAGTTTTGAGCGAAATCCAATCGCTAGAAGTATGGAATACACCAACCACTCCAATTAGGAACGATCTGCCGTTGAACTTGAATTGTCCAATTTGGAACACCTATTGATTTCGGATCGAGCCCAAAACTTGGGCAACATCATAATATGGTGGGAGGAGTCATTTGGTGAGTTTTGGGTGAAATCCAATCGCTAGAAGTATGGAATACACCAACCACTCCAATTAGGAACGAACTGCCGTTGAACTTGAATTGTCCAATTTCTCACACCTACTGATTTCTGATCGCTCCCAAAACTTGGGCAACATCATAATATGGTGGGAGGAGTCATTTGGTGAGTTTTGAGAGAAATCCAATCGCTAGAAGTATGGAATACACCAACCACTCCAATTAGGAACGAACTGCCGTTGAACTTGAATTGTCCAATTTGGAACACCTATAGATTTCGGATCGAGTCCAACACTTGGGCAACATCATAATATGGTGGGAGGAGTCATTTGGTCAGTTTTGAGTGGAATCCAATCGCTAGAAGTATGGAATACACCAACCACTCCAATTAGGAACGATCTGCCGTTGAACTTGAATTGTCCAATTTGGAACACCTATTGATTTCGGATCGAGTCCAACACTTGGGCAACATCATAATATGGTGGGAGGAGTCATTTGGTCAGTTTTGAGTGGAATCCAATCGCTAGAAGTATGGAATACACCAACCACTCCAATTCGGAACGATCTGCCGTTGAACTTGAATTGTCCAATTTGGAACACCTATTGATTTCGGATCGAGTCCAAAACTTGGGCAACATCATAATATGGTGGGAGGAGTCATTTGGTGGGTTTTGAGTGAAATCCAATCGCTAGAAGTATGGAATACACCAACCACTCCAATTTGGAACGAACTGCCGTTGAACTTGAATTGTCCAATTTGGAACCCCTATTGATTTCGGATCGAGCCCAAAACTTGGGCAACATGATAATATGGTGGGAGGAGTCATTTGGTGAGTTTTGAGTGAAATCCAATCGCTAGAAGTATGGAATACACCAACCACTCCAATTAGGAACGAACTGCCGTTGAACTTGAATTGTCCAATTTGGAACACCTATAGATTTCGGATCGAGTCCAACACTTGGGCAACATCATAATATGGTGGGAGGAGTCATTTGGTCAGTTTTGAGCGAAATCCAATCGCTAGAAGTATGGAATACACCAACCACTCCAATTAGGAACGATCTGCCGTTGAACTTGAATTGTCCAATTTGGAACACCTATTGATTTCGGATCGAGCCCAAAACTTGGGCAACATCATAATATGGTGGGAGGAGTCATTTGGTGAGTTTTGGGTGAAATCCAATCGCTAGAAGTATGGAATACACCAACCACTCCAATTAGGAACGAACTGCCGTTGAACTTGAATTGTCCAATTTCTCACACCTACTGATTTCTGATCGCTCCCAAAACTTGGGCAACATCATAATATGGTGGGAGGAGTCATTTGGTGAGTTTTGAGAGAAATCCAATCGCTAGAAGTATGGAATACACCAACCACTCCAATTAGGAACGAACTGCCGTTGAACTTGAATTGTCCAATTTGGAACACCTATAGATTTCGGATCGAGTCCAACACTTGGGCAACATCATAATATGGTGGGAGGAGTCATTTGGTCAGTTTTGAGTGGAATCCAATCGCTAGAAGTATGGAATACACCAACCACTCCAATTAGGAACGATCTGCCGTTGAACTTGAATTGTCCAATTTGGAACACCTATTGATTTCGGATCGAGTCCAAAACTTGGGCAACATCATAATATGGTGGGAGGAGTCATTTGGTGAGTTTTGAGAGAAATCCAATCGCTAGAAGTATGGAATACACCAACCACTCCAATTTGGAACGAACTGCCGTTGAACTTGAATTGTCCAATTTGGAACCCCTATTGATTTCGGATCGAGCCCAAAACTTGGGCAACATGATAATATGGTGGGAGGAGTCATTTGGTGAGTTTTGAGTGAAATCCAATCGCTAGAAGTATGGAATACACCAACCAATCCAATTAGGAACGAACTGCCGGTGAACTTGAATTGTCCAATTTAGAACACCTATGGATTTCGGATCGAGCCCAAAACTTGGGCAACATCATAATATGGTGGGAGGAGTCATTTGGTCAGTTTTGAGTGAAATCCAATCGCTGGAAGTATGGAATGCACCAACCACTCCAATTAGGAAAGAACTATCGTTGAAATTGAATTGACCAATTTCTCACACCTATTGAATTTGGATCGATCCCAAAACTTGGGCAACATCATAATATGGTGGGAGGAGTCATTTGGTGAGTTTTGAGTGAAATCCAATCGCTGGAAGTATGGAATACACCAACCACTCCAATTAGGAAAGAACTGTCGTTGAAATTGAATTGACCAATTTCTCAAACCTATTGAATTTGGATCGATCCCAAAACTTGGGCAACATCGTAATATGGTGGGAGGAGTCATTTGGTGGGTTTTGAGTGAAATCCAATCGTTAGAAGTATGGAATACACCAACCACTCCAATTAGGAACGAACTGCCGGTGAACTTGAATTGTCCAATTTGGAACACCTATTGATTTCGGATCGAGCCCAAAACTTGGGCAACATCATAATATGGTGGGAGGAGTCATTTGGTGAGTTTTGAGTGAAATCCAATCACTAGAAGTGTGGAATACACCAACCACTCCAGTTAGGAACGAACTGCCGTTATACTTGAGTTTTCCAATTTGGAACACCTATTGATTTCGGATCAAGCCCAAAACTTGGGCAACATCATAATATGGTGGGAGGAGTCATTTGGTGAGTTTTGAGTGAAATCCAATCGCTAGAAGTATGGAATACACCAACCACTCCAATTAGGAACGAACTGCCGTTGAACTTGAATTGTCCAATTTCTCACACCTATTGATTTCGGATCGTGCCCAAAACTTGGGCAACATCATAATATGGTGGGAGGAGTTATTTGGTGAGTTTTGAGTGAAATCCAATCGCTAGAAGTATGGAATACACCAACCACTCCAATTAGGAACGAACTGCCGTTGAACTTGAATTGTCCAATTTGGAACACCTATTGATTTCGGATCGAGCCCAAAACTTGGGCAACAACATAATATGGTTGGAGTAGTCATTTGGTGAGTTTTGAGTGAAATCCAATCGCTAGAAGTGCGGAATACACCAACCACTCCAATTAGGAACGAACTGCCGTTGAACTTGAATTGTCCAATTTGGAACACCTATTGATTTCGGATCGAGCCCAAAACCTGGGCAACATCATAATATGGTGGGAGGAGTCATTTGGTGAGTTTTGAGTGAAATCCAATTGATAGAAGTATGGAATACACCAACCACTCCAATTAGGAAAGAACTGTCGTTGAAATTGAATTGACCGATTTCTCACACCTACTGGATTTGGATCGAGCCCAAAACTTGGGCAACGTCATAATATGGTGGGAGGAGTCATTTGGTGAGTTTTGAGTGAAATCCAATCGCTAGAAGTATGGAATACACCAACCACTGAAATTAGGAACGAACTGCCGTTGAACTTGAATTGTCCAATTTTGAACACCTATTGATTTCGGATCGAGCCCAAAACTTGGGCAACATCATAATATGGTGGGAGGAGTCATTTGGTGAGTTTTGAGTGAAATCCAATCGCTAGAAGTGTGGAATACACCGACCACTGAAATTAGGAACGAACTGCCGTTGAACTTGAATTGTCCAATTTGGAACACCTATAGATTTCGGATCGAGCCCAAAACTTGGGCAACATCATTATATGGTGGGAGGAGTCATTTGGTGAGTTTTGAGTGAAATCCAATCGCTAGAAGTATGGAATACACCAACCACTCCAATTAGGAACGAACTGCCGTTGAACTTGAATTGTCCAATTTCTAACACCTATAGATTTCGGATCGAGCCCAAAACTTGGGCAACATCATAATATGGTGGGAGGAGTCATTTGGTGAGTTTTGAGTGAAATCCAATCGCCTGAAGTATGGAATACAACAACCACTCCAATTAGGAACGAACTGCCGTTGAACTTGAATTGTCCAATTTGGAACACCTATTGATTTCGGATCGAGCCCAAAACTTGGGCAACATCATAATATGGTGGAAGGAGTCATTTGGTTAGTTTTGAGTGAAATCCAATCGCTAGAAGGATGGAATACACCAACCAGTCCAATTAGGAACGAACTGACGTTGAACTCTAATTGTCAAATTTGGAAGACCTACTGATTTCGGATCGAGCCCAAAACTTGGGCAACATCATAATTTGGTGGGAGGGGTCATTTGGTGAGTTTTGAGTGAAATCCAATCGCTAGAAGTATGGAATACACCAACCCCTCCAATTAGGAACGAACTGCCGTTGAACTTGAATTGTCCAATTTGGAACACCTATTGATTTCGGATCGAGCCCAAAACCTGGGCAACATCATAATATGGTGGGAGGAGTCATTTGCTGAGTTTTGAGTGAAATCCAATTGATAGAAGTATGGAATACACCAACCACTCCAATTAGGAAAGAACTGTCGTTGAAATTGAATTGACCGATTTCTCACACCTATTGAATTTGGATCGAGCCCAAAACTTGGGCAACGTCATAATATGGTGGGAGGAGTCATTTGGTGAGTTTTGAGTGAAATCCAATCGCTAGAAGTATGGAATACACCAACCCCTCCAATTAGGAAGGAATTGCCGTTGAACTTGAATTGTCCAATTTGGAACACCTATTGATTTCGGATCGAGCCCAAAACTTGGGCAACATCATAATTTGGTGGGAGGAGTCATTTGGTGAGTTTTGAGTGAAATCCAATCGCTAGAAGTATGGAATACACCAACCCCTCCAATTAGGAACGAACTGCCGTTGAACTTGAATTGTCCAAATTGGAACACCTATAGATTTCGGATCGAGCCCAAAACTTGGGCAACATCATTATATGGTGGGAGGAGTCATTTGGTGAGTTTTGAGTGACATCCAATCGCTAGAAGTATGGAATACACCAACCACTCCAATTAGGAACGAACTTTCGATGAAATTGAATTGACAAATTTCTCACAATTATTGATTTCGGATCGAGCCCAAAACTTGGGCAACATCATAATATGGTGGGAGGAGTCATTTGGTGAGTTTTGAGTGAAATCCAATCGCTAGAAGTATGGAATACACCAACCACTCCAATTAGGAACGAACTGCCGTTGAACTTGAATTGTCCAATTTCTAACACCTATTGATTTCGGATCGAGCCCAAAACTTGGGCGACATCATAATATGGTGGGAGGAGTCATTTGGTGAGTTTTGAGTGAAATCCAATCGCTAGAAGTATGGAATACACCAACCACTCCAATTAGGAACGAACTGCCGTTGAACTTGAATTGTCCAATTTCTAACACCTATAGATTTCGGATCGAGCCCAAAACTTGGGCAACATCATAATATGGTGGGAGGAGTCATTTGGTGAGTTTTGAGTGAAATCCAATCGCCAGAAGTATGGAATACACCAACCCCTCCAATTAGGAACGAACTGCCGTTGAACTTGAATTGTCCAATTTGGAACACCTATTGATTTCGGATCGAGCCCAAAACTTGGGCAACATCATAATATGGTGGAAGGAGTCATTTGGTTAGTTTTGAGTGAAATCCAATCGCTAGAAGTATGGAATACACCAATCAGTCCAATTAGAAACGAACTGCCGTTGAACTCTAATTGTCAAATTTGGAAGACCTACTGATTTCGGATCGAGCCCAAAACTTGGGCAACATCATAATTTGGTGGGAGGAGTCGTTTGGTGAGTTTTGAGTGAAATCCAATCGCTAGAAGTATGGAATACACCAACCCCTCCAATTAGGAACGAACTGCCGTTGAACTTGAATTGTCCAATTTGGAACACCTATTGATTTCGGATCGAGCCCAAAACTTGGGCAACATCATAATATGGTGGGAGGAGTCATTTGGTGAATTTTGAGTGAAATCCAATCGCTAGAAGTATGGAATACACCAACCAATCCAATTTGGAACGAACTGCCGTTGAACTTGAATTGTCCAATTTGGAACACCTATTGATTTCGGATCGATCCCAAAACTTGGGCAACATCATAATATGGTGGGAGGAGTCATTTGGTGGGTTTTGAATGAAATCCAATCGCTAGAAGTATGGAATACACCAACCACTCCAATTAGGAATGAACTGCCGTTGAACTTGAATTGTCCAATTTGGAACACCTATTGATTTCGGATCGGGCCCAAAACTTGGGCAACATCATAACATGGTGGGAGGAGTGATTTCGTGAGTTTTAAGTGAAATCCAATCGCTAGAAGTTTGGAATACACCAACCACTCCAATTAGGAACGAACTACCGTTGAATTTAAATTGTCCAATTTCTCACACCTATTGATTTCGGATCGAGCCCAAAACTTGGGCAACATCATAATATGGTGGGAGGAGTCATTTGGTGAGTTTTGAGTGAAATCCAATCGCAAGAAGTATGGAATACACCAACCACTACAATTAGGAACGAACTGCCGTTGTACTTGAATTGCCCAATTTCTCACACCTATTGATTTCGGATCGAGCCCCAAACTTGGGCAACAACATAATATGGTGGGAGGAGTCATTTGGTGAGTTTTGAGTGAAATCCAATCGCTAGATGTATGAAATACACCAACCACTCCAATTAGGAACGAACTGTCGTTGAAATTGAATTGACCAATTTCTCACACCTATTGATTTCGGATCGAGCCCAAAACTTGGGCAACATCATAATATGGTGTGGGGAGTCATTTGGTGAGTTTTGAGTAAAATCCAATCGCTAGAAGTATGGAATACACCAACCACTCCAGTTAGGAACGAACAGCCGTTGAACTTGCATTGTCTAATTTGGAACACCTATTGATTTCGGGTCGGGCCCCAAACTTGGGCAACATCATAATATGGTGGGAGGAATCATTTGGTGAGTTTTGAGTGAAATCCAATCGCTAGAAGTATGGAATACACCAACCACTACAATTAGGAACGAACAGCCATTGAACTTGAATTGCCCAATTTCTCACACCTATTGATTTCGGATCGAGCCCAAAACTTGGGCAACGTCATAATATGGTGGGAGTAGTCATTTGGTGAGTTTTGAGTGAAATCCAATCGCTAGAAGTATGGAATACACCATCCACTCCAATTAGGAATGAACTGCCGTTGAACTTGAATTGTCCAATTTGGAACACCTATTGATTTCGGATCGAGCCCAAAACTTGGGCAACATCATAACATGGTGGGAGGAGTCATTTGGTGAGTTTTGAGTGAAATCCAATCGCAAGAAGTATGGAATACACCAACCACTACAATTAGGAACGAACTGCCGTTGAACTTGAATTGCCCAATTTCTCAAACCTATTGATTTCGGATCGAGCCCAAAACGTGGGCAACAACATAATATGGTGGGAGGAGTCATTTGGTGAGTTTTGAGTAAAATCCAATCGCTAGAAGTATGGAATACACCAACTACTCCGATTAGGAACAAACTGTAGTTGAAATTGAATTGACATATTTCTCACACCTATTGATTTCGGATCGAGCGCCAAACTTGGGCAACATCATAATATGGTGGGAGTAGTCATTTGGTGAGTTTTGAATGAAATCCAATCGCTAGACGTATGGAATACACCAACCACTCCAATTAGGAACGAACTGTCGTTGAAATTGAAATGACCAATTTCTCACACATGTTGATTTCGGATCGAGCCCAAAACTTGGGCAACATCATAATATGGTGGGAGGAGTCATTTGGTGAGTTTTGAGTGAAATCCGATCGCTAGAAGTATGGAATACACCAACCACTCCAGTTAGGAACGAACTGCCGTTATACTTGGGTTTTCCAATTTGGAACACCTATTGATTTCGGATCGAGCCCAAAACTTGGGCAACATCATAATATGGTGGGAGGAGTCATTTGGTGAGTTTTGAGTGAAATCCAATCGCTAGAAGTATGGAATACACCAACCACTCCAGTTAGGAACGAACTGCCGTTATACTTGAATTTTCCAATTTGGAACACCTATTGATTTCGGATCGAGCCCAAAACTTGGGCAACATCATAATATGGTGGGAGTCAGTTGGTGAGTTTTGAGTGAAATCCAATCGCTAGAAGTATGGAATACACCAACCACTCCAATTAGGAACGAACTGCCGTTGAACTTGAATTGTCCAATTTCTCACACCTATTGATTTCGGATCGAGCCCCAAACTTGGGCAACATCATAATATGGTGGGAAGAGTCATTTGGTGAGTTTTGAGTGAAATCCAATCGCTAGAAGTATGAAATACACCAACCACTCCAATTAGGAACGAACTGCCGTTGAACTTGAATTGTCCAATTTCTCACACCTACTGATTTCGGACCGAGCCCCAAACTTGGTACACATCATAATATGGTGGGAGGAGTCATTTGGTGAGTTTTGAGTGAAATCCAATCGCTAGAAGTATGGAATACACCAACCACTCCAATTAGGAACGAACTGCCGTTGAACTTCAATTGTCCAATTTCTCACACCTGTTGATTGCGGATCGAGCCCAAAACTTGGGCAACGTCATAATATGGCGGGAGGAGTCATTTGGTGAGTTTTGAGTGAAATCCAATCGCTAGAAGTATGGAATACACCAACCACTCCAATTAGGAACGAACTGCCGCTGAACTTGAATTGTCCAATTTCTCACACCTATTGATTTCGGATCGAGCCCCAAAAATGGGCAACATCATAATATGGTGGGAGGAGTCATTTGGTGAGTTTTGAGTGAAATCCAATCGCTAGAAGTATGGAATACACCAACCACTCCAATTAGGAACGAACTGCTGTTGAACTTGAATTGTCCAATTTCTCACACCTATTGATTTCGGATCGAGCCCAAAACTTGGGCAACATCATAATTTGGTGGGAGGAGTCATTTGGTGAGTTTTGAGTGAAATCCATTTGCTAGAAGTATGGAATACACCAACCACTCCAACTAGGAACGAACTGCCGTTGAACTTGAATTGTCCAATTTGGAACACCTATTGATTTCGGATCGAGCCCAAAACTTTGGCAACATCATAATATGGTGGGAGGAGTCATTTGGTGAGTTTTGAGTGAAATCCAATCGCTAGAAGTATGGAATACACTAACCACTCCAATTAGGAACGAACTGCCGTTGAACTTGAATTGTTCAATTTCTCACACCTATTGATTTCGGATAGAGCCCAAAACTTGGGCAACATCATAATTTGGTGGGAGGAGTCATTTGGTGAGTTTTGAGTGAAATCCAATCGCTAGAAGTATGGAATACACCAACCACTCCAATTAGGAACGAACTGCCGTTGAACTTGAATTGTCCAATTTCTCACACCTACTGATTTCGGACCGAGCCCCAAACTTGGGACACATCATAATATGGTGGGAGGAGTCATTTGGTGAGTTTTGAGTGATATCCAATCGCTAGAAGTATGGAATACACCAACCACTCCAATTAGGAACGAACTGCCGTTGAACTTAAATTGTCCAATTTCTCACACCTATTGATTTCGGATCGAGCCCCAAACTTGGGCAACATCATAATATGGTGGGAAGAGTCATTTGGTGAGTTTTGAGTGAAATCCAATCACTAGAAGTATGGAATACACCAACCACTATAGTTAGGAACGAACTGCCGTTGAACTTGAATTGTCCAATTTGGAACACCTATTGATTTCGGATCGAGCCAAAACCTGGGCAAGATCATAATATGGTGGGAGGAGTCATTTCGTGAGTTTTGAGCGAAATCCAATCGCTAGAAGTATGGAATACACCAACCACTAAAATTAGGAACGAACTGCCGTTGAACTTGAATTGTCCAATTTCTCACACCTATTGATTTCGGATCGAGCCCCAAACTTGGGCAACATCATAATATGGTGGGAATAGTCATTTGGTGAGTTTTGAGTGAAATCCAATCGCTAGAAGTATGGAATAAACCAACCACTCCAATTAGGAACGAGCTGCCGTTGAACTTGAATTGTCCAATTTGGAAAACCTATTGATTTCGGATCGAGCCCAAAACTTGGGCAACGTCATAATATGGTGGGAGGAGTCATTTGGTGAGTTTTGAGTGAAATCCAATCGCTAGAAGTATGGAATACACCAACCACTCCAATTTGGAACGAACTGCCGTTGAACTTGAATTGTCCAATTTCTCACACCTTATGATTTCGGACCGAGACCCAAACTTGGGACACATCATGATATGGTGGGAGGAGTCATTTGGTGAGTTTTGAGTGAAATCCAATCGCTAGAAGTATGGAATACACCAACCACTCCAATTAGGAACGAATTGCCGTTGAACTTCAATTGTCCAATTTCTCACACCTGTTGATTACGGATCGAGCCCAAAACTTGGGCAACGTCATAATATGGCGGGAGGAGTCATTTGGTGAGTTTTGAGTGAAATCCAATCGCTAGAAGTATGGAATACACCAACCACTCCAATTAGGAACGAACTGCCGTTGAACTTGAATTGTCCAATTTCTCACACCTACTGATTTCGGACCGAGCCCCAAACTTGGGACACCTCATGATATGGTGGGAGGAGTCATTTGGTGAGTTTTGAGTGAAATCCAATCGCTAGAAGTATGGAATACACCAACCACTCCAATTAGGAACGAACTGCCGTTGAACTTGAATTGTCCAATTTCTCACACCTGTTGATTACGGATCGAGCCCAAAACTTGGGCAACATCATAATATGGTGGGAGGAGTCATTTGGTGAGTTTTGAGTGAAATCCAATCGCTAGAAGTATGGAATACACCAACCACTCCAATTAGGAAGGAACTGCCGTTGAACTTGAATTGTCCAATTTCTCACACCTATTGATTTCGGATCGAGCCCCAAACTTGGGCAACATCATAATATGGTGGGAAGAGTCATTTGGTGAGTTTTGAGTGAAATCCAATCACTAGAAGTATGGAATACACCAACCACTATAGTTAGGAACGAACTGCGGTTGAACTTGAATTGTCCAATTTGGAACACCTACTGATTTCGGATCGAGCCCAAAACCTGGGCAAGATCATAATATGGTGGGAGGAGTCATTTCGTGAGTTTTGAGTGAAATCCAATCGCTAGAAGTATGGAATACACCAACCACTCCAATTAGGAACGAATTGCCGTTGAACTTGAATCGTCCAATTTGGAACACCTATTGATTTCGGACCGAGCCCCAAACTTGGGCCACATAATAATATGGTGGGAGGAGTCATTTGGTGAGTTTTGAGTGAAATCCAATCGCTAGAAGTATGGAATACACCAACCACTCCAATTAGGAACGAGCTGCCGTTGAACTTGAATTGTCCAATTTGGAACACCTATTGATTTCGGATCGAGCCCAAAACTTGGGCAACATCATAATATGGTGGGAGGAGTCATTTGGTGAGTTTTGGGTGAAATCCAATCGCTAGAAGTATGGAATACACCAACCACTCCAATTAGGAACGAACTGCCGTTGAACTTGAATTGTCCAATTTCTCACACCTACTGATTTCGGACCGAGCCCCAAACTTGGGACACATCATGATATGGTGGGAGGAGTCATTTGGTGAGTTTTGAGTGAAATCCAATCGCTAGAAGTATGGAATACACCAACCACTCCAATTAGGAACGAACTGCCGTTGAACTTGAATTGTCCAATTTCTCACACCTGTTGATTACGGATCGAGCCCAAAACTTGGGCAACATCATAATATGGTGGGAGGAGTCATTTGGTGAGTTTTGAGTGAAATCCAACCGCTAGAAGTATGGAATACACCAACCACTCCAATTAGGAAGGAACTGCCGTTGAACTTGAATTGTCCAATTTCTCACACCTATTGATTTCGGATCGAGCCCCAAACTTGGGCAACATCATAATATGGTGGGAAGAGTCATTTGGTGAGTTTTGAGTGAAATCCAATCACTAGAAGTATGGAATACACCAACCACTATAGTTAGGAACGAACTGCGGTTGAACTTGAATTGTCCAATTTGGAACACCTACTGATTTCGGATCGAGCCCAAAACCTGGGCAAGATCATAATATGGTGGGAGGAGTCATTTCGTGAGTTTTGAGTGAAATCCAATCGCTAGAAGTCTGGAATACACCAACCACTCCAATTAGGAACGAGCTGCCGTTGAACTTGAATTGTCCAATTTGGAACACCTATTGATTTCGGATCGAGCCCAAAACTTGGGCAACATCATAATATGGTGGGAGGAGTCATTTGGTGAGTTTTGGGTGAAATCCAATCGCTAGAAGTATGGAATACACCAACCACTCCAATTAGGAACGAACTGCCGTTGAACTTGAATTGTCCAATTTCTCACACCTACTGATTTCGGACCGAGCCCCAAACTTGGGACACGTCATAATATGGTGGGAGGAGTCATTTGGTGAGTTTTGAGTGAAATCCAATCGCTAGAAGTATGGAATACACCAACCACTCCAATTAGGAACGGACTGCCGTTGAACTTCAATTGTCCAATTTCTCACACCTGTTGATTACGGATCGAGCCCAAAACTTGGGCAACGTCATAATATGGCGGGAGGAGTCATTTGGTGAGTTTTGAGTGAAATCCAATCGCTAGAAGTATGGAATACACCAACCACTCCAATTAGGAACGAACTGCCGTTGAACTTGAATTGTCCAATTTCTCACACCTATTGATTTCAGATCGAGCCCCAAAAATGGGCAACATCATAATATGGTGGGAGGAGTCATTTGGTGAGTTTTGAGTGAAATCCAATCGCTAGAAGTATGGAATACACCAACCACTCCAATTAGGAACGAACTGCCGTTGAACTTGAATTGTCCAATTTCTCACACCTTATGATTTCGGACCGAGACCCAAACTTGGGACACATCATGATATGGTGGGAGGAGTCATTTGGTGAGTTTTGAGTGAAATCCAATCGCTAGAAGTATGGAATACACCAACCACTCCAATTAGGAACGAACTGCCGTTGAACTTGAATTGTCCAATTTCCCACACCTATTGATTTCGGATCGAGCCCAAAACTTGGGCAACATCATAATGTGGTGGGAGGAGTCATTTGGTGAGTTTTGAGTGAAATCCAATCGCTAGAAGTATGGAATACACCAACCACTCCAATTAGGAACGAACTGCCGTTGAACTTGAATTGTCCAATTACTCACACCTACTGATTTCGGACCGAGACCCAAACTTGGGACACATCATGATATGGTGGGAGGAGTCATTTGGTGAGTTTTGAGTGAAGTCCAATCGCTAGAAGTATGGAATACACCAACCACCCCAATTAGGAACGAACTGCCGTTGAACTTGAATTGTCCAATTTCTCACACCTACTGATTTCGGATCGAGCCCCAAACTTGGGCAACATCGTAATATGGTGGGAGGAGTCATTTGGTGAGTTTTGAGTGAAATCCAATCGCTAGAAGTATGGAATACACCAACCACTCCAATTAGGAACGAAATGCCGTTGAAATTGAATTGACCAATTTCTCACACTTATTGATTTCGGATCGAGCCCAAAACTTGGGCAACATCATAATATGGTGGGAGGAGTCATTTGGTGAGTTTTGAGTGAAATCCAATCGCTAGAAGTATGGAATACACCAACCACTCCAATTAGGAACGAACTGCCGTTGAACTTGAATTGTCCAATTTGGAACACCTATTGATTTCGGATCGAGCCCAAAACTTGGGCAACATCATAATATGGTGGGAGAAGTCATTTGGTTAGTTTTGAGTGAAATCAAATCGCTAGAAGTATGGAATACACCAACCACTCCAATTAGGAACGAACTGCCATTGAACTTGAATTGTCCAATTTGGAACACCTATTGATTTCGGATCGAGCCCAAAACTTTTGCAACAACATAATATGGTGGGAGGAGTCATTTGGTGAGTTTTGAGTGAAATCCAATCGCTAGAAGTATGGAATACACCAACCACTACAATTAGGAACGAAATGCCGTTGAAATTGAATTGACCAATTTGGAACACCTATTGATTTCGAATCGAGCCCAAAACTTGGGCAACATCATAATATGGTGGGAGGAGTCATTTGGTGAGTTTTGAGTGAAATCCAATCGCTAGAAGTATGGAATACACCAACCACTCCAATTAGGAACGAACTGCCGTTGAACTTGAATTGTCCAATTTGGAACACCTATTGATTTCGGATCGAGCCCAAAACTTGGGCAACATCATAATATGGTGGGAGAAGTCATTTGGTTAGTTTTGAGTGAAATCAAATCGCTAGAAGTATGGAATACACCAACCACTCCAATTAGGAACGAACTGCCGTTGAACTTGAATTGTCCAATTTGGAACACCTATTTATTTCGGATGAAGCCCAAATCTTGGGCAACATCATAATATGGTGGGAGGAGTCATTTGGTGAGTTTTGAGTGAAATCCAATCGCTAGAAGTATGGAATACACCAACCACTACAATTAGGAACAAAATTCCGTTGAAATTGAATTGACCAATTTCTCACACCTATTGATTTCGGATCGAGCCCAAAACTTGGGCAACATCATAATATGGTGGGAGGAGTCATTTGGTGAGTTTTGAGTGAAATCCAATCGCTAGAAGTATGGAATACACCAACCACTCCAATTAGGAACGAACTGCCATTGAACTTGAATTGTCCAATTTGGAACACCTATTGATTTCGTATCGAGCCCAAAACTTGTGCACCATCATAATATGGTGGGAGGAGTCATTTGGTGAGTTTTGAGTGAAATCCAATCGCTAGAAGTATGGAATACACCAACCACTCCAATTAGGAACGAACTGCCGTTGAACTTGAATTGTCCAATTTGGAACACCTATTGATTTCGGATCGAGCCCAAAACTTGGGCAACATTATAATACGGTGGGAGGAGTCATTTGGTGAGTTTTGAGTGAAATCCAATCGCTAGATGTATGGAATACACCAACCACTACAATTAGGAACAAAATTCCGTTGAAATTGAATTGACCAATTTCTCACACCTATTGATTTCGGATCGAGCCCAAAACTTGGGCAACATCATAATATGGTGGGAGAAGTCATTTGGTTAGTTTTGAGTGAAATCAAATCGCTAGAAGTATGGAATACACCAACCACTCCAATTAGGAACGAACTGCCGTTGAATTTGAATTGTCCAATTTGGAACACCTATTGATTTCGGATCGAGCCCAAAACTTGTGCACCATCATAATATGGTGGGAGGAGTCATTTGGTGAGTTTTGAGTGAAATCCAATCGCTAGAAGTGTGGAATACACCAACCACTCCAATTAGGAACGAACTGCCGTTGAACTTGAATTGTCCAATTTTGAACACGTATTGATTTCGGATCGAGCCCAAAACTTGTGCACCAACATAATATGGTGGGAGGAGCCATTTGGTGAGTTTTGAGTGAAATCCAATCGATAGAAGTATGGAATACACCAACCACTCCAATTAGGAACGAACTGCCGTTGAACTTGAATTGTCCAATTTGGAACACCTATTGATTTCGGATCGAGCCCAAAACTTGTGCACCATCATAATATGGTGGGAGGAGTCATTTGGTGAGTTTTGAGTGAAATCCAATCGCTAGAAGTATGGAATACACCAACCACTCCAATTAGGAACGAACTGCCGTTGAACTTGAATTGTCCAATTTGGAACACCTATTGATTTTGGATCGAGCCCAAAACTTGGGCAACATCATAATATGGTGGGAGAAGTCATTTGGTTAGTTTTGAGTGAAATCAAATCGCTAGAAGTATGGAATACACCAACCACTCCAATTAGGAACGAACTGCCGTTGAACTTGAATTGTCCAATTTGGAACACCTATTGATTTCGGATCGAGCCCAAAACTTGGGCAACATTATAAGACGGTGGGAGGAGTCATTTGGTGAGTTTTGTGTGAAATCCAATCGCTAGAAGTATGGAATACAGCAACCACTCCAATTAGGAACGAACTGCCGTTGAACTTGAATTGTCCAATTTCGCACACCTATTGATTTCGGATCGAGCCCAAAACTTGTGCACCATCATAATATGGTGGGAGGAGTCATTTGGAGAGTTTTGAGAGAAATCCAATCGCTTGAAGTATGGAATACACCAACCACTCCAATTAGGAACGAACTGCCGTTGAACTTGAATTGTCCAATTTGGAACACCTATTGATTTCGGATCGAGCCCAAAACTTGGGCAACATCAAAATATGGTGGGAGGAGTCATTTGGTGAGTTTTGAGTGAAATCCAATCGCTAGAAGTATGGAATAAAACAACCACTCCAATTAGGAACGAACAGCCATTGAACTTGAATTGTCCAATTTCTCACACCTATTGATTTCGGATCGAGCCCAAAACTTTTGCAACATCATAATATGGTGGGAGGAGTCATTGGGTGAGTTTTGAGTGAAATCCAATCGCTAGAAGTATGGAATACACCAACCACTCCAATTAGGAACGAACTGCCGTTGAACTTGAATTGTCCAATTTGGAACACCTATTGATTTCGGATCGAGCCCAAAACTTGGGCAACATCATAATATGGTGGGAGGAGTCATTTGGTGAGTTTTGAGTAAAATCCAATCGCTAGAAGTATGGAATACACCATCCACTCCAATTAGGAACGAACTGCCGTTGAACTTGAATTGTCCAATTTCTCACACCTATTGATTTCGGGTCGAGCCCAAAACTTGGGCAACATCATAATATGGTGGGAGGAGTCAATTGGTGAGTTTTGAGTGAAATCCAATCGCTAGAAGTATGGAATACACCAACCACTCCAATTAGGAACGAAATGCCGTTGAAATTGAATTGACCAATTTCTCACACCTATTGATTTCGAATCGAGCCCAAAACTTGGGCAATATCATAATATGGTGGGAGGAGTCATTTGGTGAGTTTTGAGTGAAATCCAATCGCTAGAAGTATGGAATACACCAACCACTCCAATTAGGACCGAACTGCCGTTGAACTTGAATTGTCCAATTTGGAACACCTATTGATTTCGGATCGAGCCCAAAACTTGTGCACCATCATAATATGGTGGGTGGAGTCATTTGGTGAGTTTTGAGTGAAATCCAATCGCTAGAAGTATGGAATACACCAACCACTCCAATTAGGAACGAACTGCCGTTGAACTTGAATTGTCCAATTTGGAACACCTATTGATTACGGATCGATCCCAAAACTTGGGCAACATCATAATGTGGTGGGAGGAGTCATTTGGTGAGTTTTGAGTGAAATCCAATCGCTAGAAGTGTGGAATACACCAACCACTCCAATTAGGAACGAACTGCCGTTGAACTTGAATTGTCCAATTTGGAACACCTATTGATTTCATATTGAGCCCAAAACTTGTGCACCATCATAATATGGTGGGACGAGTCATTTGGTGAGTTTTGAGTGAAATCCAATCGCTAGAAGTATGGAATACACCAACCACTCCAATTAGGAACGAACTGCCGTTGAACTTGAATTGTCCAATTTCTCACACCTATTGATTTCGGATCGAGCCCAAAACTTGTGCACCATCATAATATGGTGGGAGGAGTAATTTGGTGAGTTTTGAGTGAAATCCAATCGCTAGAAGTATGGAATACACCAACCACTCCAATTAGGAACGAACTGCCGTTGAACTTGAATTGTCCAATTTGGAACACCTATTGATTTCGGATTGAGCCCAAATCTTGGGAAACATCGTAATATGGTGGGAGGAGTCATTTGGTATGTTTTGAGTGAAATCCAATCGCTAGAAGTATGGAATACACCAACCACTCCAATTAGGAACGAAATGCCGTTGAAATTGAATTGACCAATTTCTCACACCTATTGATTTCGGATCGAGCCCAAAACTTGGGCAACATCATAATATGGTGGGAGGAGTCATTTGGTGAGTTTGGAGTGAAATCCAATCGCTAGAAGTATGGAATACACCAACCACTCCAATTAGGAACGAAATGCCGTTGAAATTGAATTGATCAATTTCTCACACCTATAGATTTCGGATCGAGCCCAAAACTTGGGCAACATCATAATATGGTGGGAGGAGTCATTTGGTGAGTTTTGAGTGAAATCCAATCGCTAGAAGTATGGAATACACCAACCACTCCAATTAGGAACGAACTGCCGTTGAACTTGAATTGTGCAATTTGGAAGACCTATTGATTTCGGATCGAGCCCAAAAGTTGGGCAACATCATAATATGGTGGGAGAAGTCATTTGGTTAGTTTTGAGTGAAATCCAATCGCTAGAAGTATGGAATACACCAACCACTCCAATTAGGAACGAACTGCCGTTGAACTTGAATTGTCCAATTTGGAACACCTATTGATTTCGGATTGAGCCCAAATCTTGGGCAACATCATAATATGGTGGGAGGAGTCATTTGGTGAGTTTTGAGTGAAATCCAATCGCTAGAAGTATGGAATACACCAACCACTCCAATTAGGAATGAAATGCCGTTGAAATTGAATTGACCAATTTCTCACACCTATTGATTTCGGATCGAGCCCAAAACTTGGGCAACATCATAATATGGTGGGAGGAGTCATTTGGTGAGTTTGGAGTGAAATCCAATCGCTAGAAGTATGGAATACACCAACCACTCCAATTAGGAACGAACAGCCGTTGAACTTGAATTGTCCAATTTCTCACACCTACTGATTTCGGATCGAGCCCAAAACTTGTGCACCACCATAATATGGTGGGAGGAGTCATTTGGTGAGTTTTGAGTGAAATCCAATCGCTAGAAGTATGGAATACACCAACCACTCCAATTAGGAACGAACTGCCGTTGAACTTGAATTGTCCAATTTCTCACACCTATTGATTTCGGATCGAGCCCAAAACTTGTGCACCATCATAATATGGTGGGAGGAGTAATTTGGTGAGTTTTGAGTGAAATCCAATCGCTAGAAGTATGGAATACACCAACCACTCCAATTAGGAACGAACTGCCGTTGAACTTGAATTGTCCAATTTCTCACGCCTATTGATTTCGGATCGTCCCCAAAACTTGTGCACCACCATAATGTGGTGGGAGGAGTTGTTGTGTAGATACAGCTGCACCAAAATGGATTCAGTTGCATGCTCAACTTGTGATACTCGCAAGTGCACAAACCGTTGGTAGTTTAGCGTATGTAAGTGCGAGGTCGATTCCACAGGGATTGGTGATTGAATGATCCAATTCAGTTTTTCTACACAAAACTGAAATGAAAAAGAAAGGAAATAAATAAAACAAGGAAGAAATAACTCAAAAAAATAAGTTCCCAAGTTCAATTTAGATTAATGGATTGATTCTAGCTAAAGTATGATTAAGCCATGGTGTGTGGTCATAACTTTGTGTTCCTAATTCCCTAATTTGATCATTTGTTGTCTAACCTAAAATTAAGCATTAGGAACCCATTAAGCATAGAAGAACATTTTAAACAACCAAGTATGTATCTAATCCCTGTTGTCGAATGTCCATACATACTCTTCCTATTCATAGTTCAATTCGAATTAAAGCATGGTGTATACTCTTAATTCAAACCAAGATAGCTAACATGCAAGCCTAAATGGTGATCAATCATTCAAACTAGCATATTAACTTATAAGCATAATGAATAAGAACAAAAACCATAATTGAAACTTGGAAACTAATTAAACTTGAATACTTAAGAAAGAATGTACATTACAAGAAAAATAAATTACAACTAAGAAAACATTAAAGAAAGCTAGAATTGAGAACTAGAAAGCAAAACTAAGAGAATTTGAGGGAGAGAAGGGGAGGGAGCTCTAGAGAAGTGTTTGAGAGCTCCCCCCCTTGGGGTGTGTTTACAAGCTTAGAGAACTTCCCTATTTATAGGCCTAGGGGAAGTGAAAATCTGAATTCAATATGGCTAATGCATACAACACTTGTTTTATAAAATCTGAAATGGTTGATGCACTTGTATTAGAAAATCTAAATTGGGTGATGCACTTGTATTAGAAAATCTTGAATTGGTTGATGCACTTCACCAATAGATCCCACCAGCAGCCCTAGCTCATCTTCATGTCACCATGACCAAGCTTCCAACCAGAAATGATAGCTCATACCTAGCTCACCATGACCAAGCATCCAACCAGCACATGCTGAGGTTAGCATGACCAGCAACTTCAAGGGCTTACAACTTGGGCTTCTCTTAATCAAATTAGTACTTTAAGCACTCAAACTTGAAGTTCCGAATGTCTTCTTTCCAGCCATATATCATTTGGGCCAATCCAAGGTCGGAGGAGGAAGTTAAGGCCAAAACAAATTGCTAACTCATTTTGCGCGCTGATAAAATCCATCCTGAGCATGCCTCTGTGTTTGCTAGGTAACAGACTCCATATTTATCCAATGTGGCTGAATATTTGATATGTTATAGTACACACCCATTGGAACAACGTTCATGAAGAATGTGGCCTCATTCGAGCTATGTAGGTTGTTGAAACAAAGCTTGCAATATGACCTACGGAACTGGACTGGCAGGGGGCTGTGGCCAAAATGAGTTTGTCTTTAAGCTCTTCATTCATTCATCCAAATTAGGCCTTAACATGCTTGAATTGCATGAATTATGCTCTCTAAAGCCATCATTATTACCTAAAGCTCAATGAACTGAAAGATAAACACAAAAAGGATTAAAAGCACAAGTTTAACTCAAAAACATAACCAAATCATAAGCTAGAAGGGTACAAAATGATATACAATTATGAACCGATCAGGAGTCATTTGGTGAGTTTTGAGTGAAATCCAATCGCTAGAAGTATGGAATACACCAACCACTCCAATTAGGAACGAACTGCCGTTGAACTTGAATTGTCCAATTTGGAACACCTATTGATTTCGGATCGAGACTAAAACTTGTGTACCATCATAATATGGTGGGAGGACTCATTTGGTGAGTTTTGAGTGAAATCCAATCGCTAGAAGTATGGAATACACCAACCACTCCAATTAGGAACGAACTGCCGTTGAACTTGAATTGTCCAATTTGGAACACCTATTGATTTCGGATCGAGGCCAAAACTTGTGCACCATCATAATATGGTGGGAGGAGTCATTTGGTGAGTTTCGAGTGAAATCCAATCGCTAGAAGTATGGAATACACCAACCACTCCAATTAGGAACGAACTGCCGTTGAACTTGAATTGTCCAATTTGGAACACCAATTGATTTCGGATCGAGCCCAAAACTTGGGCAACATCATAATATGGTGGGAGGAGTCAATTGGTGAGTTTTGAGTGAAATCCAATCGCTAGAAGTATGGAATACACCAACCACTCCAATTAGGAATGAACTGCCGTTGAACTTGAATTGTCCAATTTGGAACACCTATTGATTTCGGATCGAGCCCAAAACTTGTGCACCATCATAATATGGTGGGAGGAGTCATTTGGTGAGTTTTGAGTGAAATCCAATCGCTAGAAGTATGGAATACACCAACCACTCCAATTAGGAACGAACTGCCGTTGAACTTGAATTGTCCAATTTCTCACACCTATTGATTTCGGATCGAGCCCCAAACTTGGGCAACATCATAATATGGTGGGAGGAGTCATTTGGTGAGTTTTGAGGTAAATCCAATCGCTAGAAGTATGGAATACACCAACCACTCCAATTAGGAACGAACTGCCGTAGAACTTGAATTGTCCAATTTCTCACACCTATTGATTTCGAATCGAGCCCCAAACTTGGGCAACATCATAATATGGTGGGAGGAGTCATTTGGTGAGTTTTGAGTGAAATCCAATCACTAGAAGTATGGAATACACCAACCACTCCAATTAGGAACGAACTGCCGTTGAACTTGAATTGTCCAATTTCTCACACCTATTGATTTCGGACCGAACCCCAAACTTGGGCAACATCATAATATGGTGGGAGGAGTCATTTGGTGAGTTTTGAGTGAAATCCAACCGCTAGAAGTATGGAATACACCAACCACTCCAATTGGGAACGAACTGCCGTTGAACTTGAATTGTCCAATTCTCACACCTATTGATTTCGGATCGAGCCCCAAACTTTTGGCTACATCACAATATGGTGGGAGGAGTCATTTGGTGAGTTTTGAGTGTAATCCAATCTCTAGAACTATGGAATACACCAACCACTCCAATTAGCAACGAACATCCGTTGATCTTCAATTGTCCAATTTCTCACACCTATTGAATTCGGATCGAGCCCAAAACTTGGGCAACATCATAATATGGTGGGAGGAGTCGTTTGGTGAGTTTTGAGTGAAATCCAATCGCTAGAAGTATGGAATACACCAACCACTCCAATTAGGAACGAACTGCCGTTGAACTTGAATTGTCCAATTTGGAACACCTATTGATTTCGGATCGAGCCCAAAACTTGGGCAACATCATAATATGGTGGGAGGAGTCATTTGGTGAGATTTGAGTGAAATCCAATCGCTAGAAGTATGGAATACACCAACCACTCCAATTAGGAATGAATTGCCGTTGAACTTGAATTGTACAATTTCTGATACCTATTGATTTCGGATCGAGCCCAAAACTTTTGCTACATCATAATATTGTGGGAGGAGTCGTTTGGTGAGTTTTGAGTGAAATCCAATCGCTAGAAGTATGGAATACACCAACCACTACAATTAGGAACGAAATGCCGTTGAAATTGAATTGACCAATTTCTCACACCTATTGATTTCGGATCGAGCCCAAAACTTGGGCAACATCATAATATGGTGGGAGGAGTCATTTGGTTATTTTTGAGTGAAATCCAATCGCTACAAGTATGGAATACACCAACCAAACCAATTAGGAAAGAACTGCCGTTGAACTTGAATTGACCAATTTCTCACACCTATTGAATTCGGATCGAGTCCAAAACTTGGGCAACATAATAATATAGTGGGAGGAGTCATTTGGTGAGTTTTGAGTGAAATCCAATCGCTAGAAGTATGGAATACAACAACCACTCCGATTAGGAACGAACTGCCGTTGAACTTGAATTGACCAATTTCTCACACCTATTGATTTCGGATCGAGCCCAAAACTTGGGCAACATCATAATATGGTGGGAGGAGTCATTTGGTGTGTTTTGAGTGACATCCAATCGCTACAAGTATGGAATACACCAACCACTCCAATTAGGAACGAACTGCCGTTGAACTTGAATTGACCAATTTCTCACACCTATTGATTTCGGATCGAGCCCAAAACATGGGCAACATCATAATATGGTGGGAGAAGTCATTTGGTGAGTTTTGAGTGAATTCCAATCTCTAGAAGTATGGAATACACCAACCAAACCAATTAGGAAAGAACTGCCGTTGAACTTGAATTGACCAATTTCTCACGCCTATTGAATTCGGATCGAGTCCAAAACTTGGGCAACATAATAATATAGTGGGAGGAGTCATTTGGTGAGTTTTGAGTGAAATCCAATCGCTAGAAGTATGGAAAACAACAACCACTCCGATTAGGAACGAACTGCCGTTGAACTTGAATTGACCAATTTCTCACACCTATTGATTTCGGATCGAGCCCAAAACTTGGGCAACAGCATAATATGGTGGGAGGAGTCATTTGGTGAGTTTTGAGTGAAATCCAATCGCTACAAGTATGGAATACACCAACCACTCCAATTAGGAACGAACTGCCGTTGAACTTGAATTGACCAATTTCTCACACCTATTGATTTCGGATCGAGCCCAAAACTTGGGCAACATCATAATATGGTGGGAGAAGTCATTTGGTGAGTTTTGAGTGAATTCCAATCTCTAGTAGTATGGAATACACCAACCACTCCAATTAGGAACGAACTGCCGTTGAACTTGAATTGTCCAATTTGGAACACCTATTGATTTCGGATCGAGCCCAAAACTTGGGCATCATCATATTATGGTGGGAGGAGTCATTTGGTGAGTTTTGAGTGACATCCAATCGCTAGAAGTACGGAATACACCAACCACTCCAATTAGGAACGAACTGCCGTTGAACTTGAATTGTCCAATTTCTCACACCTATTGATTTTGGATCGAGCCCCAAACTTGGGCAACATCATAATATGGTGGGAGGAGTCATTTGGTGAGTTTTGAGGGAAATCCTATCGCTAGAAGTGTGGAATACACCAACCACTCCAATTAGGAACGAACTGCCGTTGAACTTGAATTGTCCAATTTCTCACACCTATTGATTTCGGATCGAGCCCAAAACTTGGGCAACATCATAATATGGTGGGAGGAGTCATTTGGTGAGTTTTTAGTGAAATCCAATCGCAAGAAGTAAGGAATACACCAACCACTACAATTAGGAAAGAACGGTCGTTGAAATTGAATTGACCAATTTCTCACACCTATTGAATTCGGATCGAGCCCAAAACTTGGGTAACATAATAATATAGTGGGAGGAGTCATTTGGTGAGTTTTGAGTGAAATCCAATCGCTAGAAGTATGGAATACACCAACCACTCCCATTAGGAACGAAATGCCGTTGAACTTGAATTGACCAATTTCTCACACCTATTGATTTCGGATCGAGCCCAAAACTTGGGCAACATCATAATATGGTGGGAGGAGTCATTTGGTGAGTTTTGCGTGAAATCCAATCGCAAGAAGTAAGGAATACACCAACCACTACAATTTGGAAAGAACTGTCGTTGAACATGAATTGACCAATTTCTCACACTTATTGATTTCGGATCGAGCCCAAAACTTGGGCAACATCATAATATGGTGGGAGAAGTCATTTGGTGAGTTTTGAGTGAATTCCAATCTCTAGAAGTATGGAATACACCAACCACTCCAATTAGGAACGAACTGCCGTTGAACTTGAATTGTCCAATTTCTCACACCTATTGATTTCGGATCGAGCCCAAAACTTGGGCAACATTATAATATGGTGGGAGGAGTCATTTGGTGAGTTTTGAGTGAAATCCAATCGCTAGAAGTATGGAATACACCAACCACTCCGATTAGGAACGAACTGCCGTTGAACTTGAATTGTCCAATTTCTCACACCTATTGATTTCGGATCGAGCCCAAAACTTGGGCAACATCATAATATGGTGGGAGGAGTCATTTGGTGAGTTTTGAGTGAAATCCAATCGCTAGAAATATGGAATACACCAACCACTCCAATTAGGAACGAACTGACGTTGAACTTGAATTGTCCAATTTGGAACACCTATTGATTTCGGATCGAGCCCAAAACTTGGGCAACATCATAATATGGTGGGAGGAGTCATTTGGTGAGTTTTGAGTGAAATCCAATCGCTAGAAGTATGGAATACACCAACCACTCCGATTAGGAACGAACTGCCGTTGAACTTGAATTGTCCAATTTGGAACACCTATTGATTTCGGATCGAGCCCAAAACTTGGGCAACAACATAATATGGTGGGAGGAGTCATTTGGTGAGTTTTGAGTGAAATCCAATCGCTAGAAGTATGGAATACACCAACCACTCCAATTAGGAACGAAATGCCGTTGAAATTGAATTGACCAATTTCTCACACCTATTGATTTCGGATCAAGCCCAAAACTTGGGCAACATCATAATATGGTGGGAGGAGTCATTTGGTGAGTTTTGAGTGAAATCCAATCGCTAGAAGTTTGGAATACACCAACCACTCCAATTAGGAACGAACTGCCGTTGAACTTGAATTGTCCAATTTCTCACACCTATTGATTTCGGATCGAGCTCAAAACTTCGGCAACAACATAATATGGTGGGAGACGTCATTTGGTGAGTTTTGAGTGAAATCCAACCGCTAGAAGTATGGAATACACCAACCACTCCAATTAGGAACGAACTGCCGTTGAAAATGAATTGTCCAATTTCTCACACCTATTGATTTCGGATCGAGCCCAAAACTTGGGCAACACGATAATATGGTGGGAGGAGTCATTTGGTGAGTTTTGAGTGAAATCCAATCGCTAGAAGTATGGAATACACCAACCACTCCAATTAGGAACGAACTGCCGTTGAACTTGAATTGTCCAATTTCTCACACCTATTGATTTCGGATCGAGCCCAAAACTTGGGCAACAACAAAATATGGTGGGAGAGGTCATTTGGTGAGTTTTGAGTGAAATCCAATCGCTAGAAGTATGGAATACACCAACCACTCCAATTAGGAACGAACTACCGTTGAACTTGAATTGTCCAATTTGGAAGACCTATTGATATCGGATCGAGCCTAAAACTTGGGCAACATCATAATATGGTGGGAGGAGTCATTTGGTGAGTTTTGGGTGAAATCCAATCGCTAGAAGTATGGAATACACCAACCACTCCAATTAGGAACGAATTGCCGTTGAACTTGAATTGTCCAATTTCTCATACCTATTGATTTCGGATCGAGCCCAAAACTTGGGCAACATGATAATATGGTGGGACGAGTCATTTGGTGAGTTTTGAGTGAAATCCAATCGCTAGAAGTATGGAATACACCAACCACTCCAATTAGGAATGAGCTGCCGTTGAACTTGAATTGTCCAATTTCGAACACCTATTGATTTCGAATCGAGCCCAAATCTTGGGCAACAGCAATATATGGTGGGACGAATCATTTGGTGAATTTTGAGTGAAATCCAATCGCTAGAAGTATGGAATACACCCACCACTCCAATTAGGAACGAACTGCCGTTGAACTTGAATTGTCCTATTTCTCACACCTATTGATTTCGGATCGATCCCCAAACTTGGGCATCATCATAATATGGTGGGAGGAGTCATTTGGTGAGTTTTGAGTGAAATCCAATCGCTAGAAGTATGGAATACACCAACCACTCCAATTAGGGACGAACTGCCGTTGAACGTGAATTGTCCAATTTGGAACACCTATTGATTTCGGATCGAGCCCAAAACTTGGGCAACAACATAATACGGTGGGAGGCGTCATTTGGTGAGTTTTGAGTGAAATCCAACAGCTAGAAGTATGGAATACACCAACCACTCCAATTAGGAACGAACTGCCGTTGAACTTGAATTGTCCAATTTGGAACACCTATTGATTTCGGATCGAGCCCAAAACTTGGGCAACATCATAATATGGACTTGGGCAACATCATAATATGGTGGGAGGAGTCATTTGGTGAGTTTTGAGTGAAATCCAATCACTAGAAGTATGGAATACACCAACCACTCCAATTAGGAACGAACTGCCGTTGAACTTGAATTGTCCAATTTCTCACACCTATTGATTTCGGATCGAGCCCAAAACTTCGGCAACAACATAATATGGTGGGAGATGTCATTTGGTGAGTTTTCAGTGAAATCCAACCGCTAGAAGTATGGAATACACCAACAACTCCAATTAGGAACGAACTGCCGTTGAACTTGAATTGTCCAATTTCTCACACCTATTGATTTCGGATCGAGCCCAAAACTTGGGCAACACGATAATATGGTGGGAGGAGTCATTTGGTGAGTTTTGAGTGAAATCCAATCGCTAGAAGTATGGAATACACCAACCACTCCAATTAGGAACGAACTGCCGTTGAACTTGAATTGTCCAATTTCTCACACGTATTGATTTCGGATCAAGCCCCAAACGTGGGCAACATCATAATATGGTGGGAGGAGTCATTTGGTAATTTTTGAGTGAAATCCAATCGCTAGAAGTATGGAATACACCAACCACTCCAATTAGGAACGAACTGCCGTTGAACTTGAATTGTCCAATTTGGAACACCTATTGATTTCGGATCGATCCCAAAACTTGGGCAACATCATAATATGGACTTGGGCAACATCATAATATGGTGGGAGGAGTCATTTGGTGAGTTTTGAGTGAAATCCAATCACTAGAAGTATGGAATACACCAACCACTCCAATTAGGAACGAACTGCCGTTGAACTTGAATTGTCCAACTTCTCACACCTATTGATTTCGGATCGAACCCCAAACTTGGGCAACATGATAATACGGTGGGAGGAGTCATTTGGTGAGTTCTGAGTGAAATCCAATCGCTAGAAGTATGGAATACACCAACTACTCCAATTAGGAACGAACTGTCGTTGAACTTGAATTGTCCAATTTCTCACACCTATTGATTTCGGATCGAACCCCAAACTTGGGCAACATCATAATATGGTGGGAGGAGTCATTTGGTGAGTTTTGAGTGAAATCCAATCTTTAGAAGTATGGAAAACAGCAACCACTCCAATTAGGAACGAACTGCCGTTGAACTTGAATTGTCCAATTTCTCACACCTATAGATTTCGGATCGAGCCCAAAACTTGGGCAACATCATAATATGTTCGGAGGAGTCATTTGGTTAGTTTTGAGTGAAATCCAATCGCTAGAAGTATGGAATACACCAACCACTCCAATTAGGAACGAACTGCCGTTGAACTTGAATTGTCCAATTTCGAACACCTATTGATTTCGGATCGAGCCCAAAACTTGGGCAACATCATAATATGGTGGGAGGAGTGATTTGGTTAGTTTTGAGTGAAATCCAATCGCTAGAAGTATGGAATACACCAACCACTCCAATTAGGAACGAACTGCCGTTGAACTTCAATTGTCCAATTTCTCACACCTATTGATTTCGGATCGATCCCCAAACTTGGGCAACATCATAATATGGTGGGAGGAGTCATTTGGTGAGTTTTGAGTGAAATCCAATCGCTAGAAGTATGGAATACACCAACCACTCGAATTAGGAACGAACTGCCGTTGAACTTGAATTGTCCAATTTCGAACACCTATTGATTTCGGATCGGGCCCCAAACTTGGGCAACATCATAATATGGTGGGAGGAGTCATTTGGTGAGTTTTGAGTGAAATCCAATCGCTAGAAGTATGGAATACACCAACCACTCCAATTCGGAACGAACTGCCGTTGAACTTGAATTGTCAAATTTGGAACACCTATTGATTTCGGATCGAGGCCCAAACTTGGGCAACATCATAATATGGTGGGAGGAGTCAGTTGGTGAGTTTTGAGTGAAATCCAATCGCTGGAAGTATGGAATACACCAACCACTCCAATTAGGAACGAACTGCCATTGAACTTGAATTGTCCAATTTGGAACACCTATTGATTTCGGATCGAGCCTAAAACTTGGGCAACATCGTAATATAGTGGGAGGAGTCATTTGGTGAGTTTTGAGTGAAATCCAATCGCTAGAAGTATGGAATACACCAACCACTCCAATTAGGAACGAACTGCCGTTGAACTTGAATTGTCCAATTTCTCACACCTATTGATTTCGGATCGAGCCCCAAACTTGGGCAACTTCATAATATGGTGGGAGGAGTCATTTGGTGAGTTTTGAGTGAAATCCAATCGCTAGAAGTATGGAATACACCAACCACTCCAATTAGGAACGAACTGCCGTTGAACTTGAATTGTCCAATTTCTCACACCTATTGATTTCGGATCGGGCCCCAAACTTGGGCAACATCATAATATGGTGGGAGGAGTCATTTGGTGAGTTTTGAGTGAAATCCAATCGCTAGAAGTATGGAATACACCAACCACTCCAATTCGGAACAAACTGCCGTTGAACTTGAATTGTCAAATTTGGAACACCTATTGGTTTCGGATCGAGCCCCAAACTTGGGCAACATCATAATATGGTGGGAGGAGTCAGTTGGTGAGTTTTGAGTGAAATCCAATCGCTGGAAGTATGGAATACACCTACCACTCCAATTAGGAACGAACTGCCATTGAACTTGAATTGCCCAATTTGGAACACCTATTGATTTCAGATCGAGCCCAAAACTTGGGCATCATCATAATATGGTGGGAGGAGTCATTTGGTTAGTTTTGAGTGAAATCCAATCACTAGAAGTATGGAATACACCAACCACTCCAATTAGGAACGAACTGCCGTTGAACTTGAATTGTCCAATTTGGAACACCTATTGATTTAGGATCGAGCCCAAAACTTGAGCAACATCATAATATGGTGGGAGGAGTCATTTGGTTAGTTTTGAGTGAAATCCAATCGCTAGAAGTATGGAATACACCAACCACTCCAATTAGGAACGAACTGCCGTTGAACTTGAATTGTCCAATTTCTCACACCTATTGATTTCGGATCGATCCCCAAACTTGGGCAACATCATAATATGGTGGGAGGAGTCATTTGGTGAGTTTTGAGTGAAATCCAATCGCTGGAAGTATGGAATACACCAACCACTCCAATTAGGAACGAACTGCCATTGAACTTGAATTGTCCAATTTGGAACACCTATTGATTTCGGATCGAGCCTAAAACTTGGGCAACATCGTAATATAGTGGGAGGAGTCATTTGGTGAGTTTTGAGTGAAATCCATTCGCTAGAAGTATGGAATACACCAACCACTCCAATTAGGAACGAACTGCCGTTGAACTTGAATTGTCCAATTTGGAACACCTATTGATTTCGGATCGAGCCCAAAACTTGGGCAACACCATAATATGGTGGGAGTAGTCATTTTGTGAGTTTTGAGTGAAATCCAATCGCTAGAAGTATGGAATACACCAACCACTCCAATTAGGAACGAACTGCCGTTGAACTTGAAATGTCAAATTTGGAACACCTATTGATTTCGGATCGAGCCCAAATCTTGGGCAACATCATAATATGGTGGGAGGAGTCATTTGGTTTGTTTTGGGTGAAATCCAATCGCTAGAAGTATGGAATACACCAACCACTCCAATTAGGAACGAACTGCCGTTGAACTTGAATTGTCCAATTTGGAACACCTATTGATTTCGGATCGAGCCCAAAACTTGGGCAACATCATAATATGGTGGGAGGAGTCATTTGGTTAGTTTTGAGTGAAATCCATTCGCTAGAAGTATGGAATACACCAACCACTCCAATTAGGAACGAACTGCCGTTGAACTTGAATTGTCCAATTTGGAACACATATTGATTTCGGATCGAGCCCAAAACTTGGGCAACATCATAATATGGTGGGAGGAGTCATTTTGTGAGTTTTGAGTGAAATCCAATCGCTAGAAGTATGGAATACACCAACCACTCCAATTAGGAACGAACTGCCGTTGAACTTGAATTGTCAAATTTGGAACACCTATTGATTTCGGATCGAGCCCAAAACTTAGGCAACATCATAATATGGTGGGAGGAGTCATTTGGTTTGTTTTGGGTGAAATCCAATCGCTAGAAGTATGGAATACACCAACCACTCCAATTAGGAACGAACTGCCGTTGAACTTGAATTGTCCAACTTCTCACACCTATTGATATCGGATCGTGCCCAAAACTTGGGCAACATCATAATATGGTTGGAGGAGTCATTTGGTTAGTTTTGAGTGAAATCCAACCGCTAGAAGTGTGGAGTACACCAACCACTCCAATTAGGAACGTACTGCCGTTGAACTTGAATTGTCAAATTTGGAACAACTATTGATTTCGGATCGAGTCCAAAACTTGGGCAACATCATAATATGGAGGGAGGAGTCATTTGGTGAGTTTTGAGTGAAATCCAATCGCTAGAAGTATGGAATACACCAACCACTCCAATTTGGAACGAACTGCCGTTGAACTTGAATTGTCCAATTTGGAACACCTATTGATTTCGGATCGAGTCCAAAACTTCGGCAACATCATAATATGGTAGGAGGAGTCATTTGGTGAGTTTTGAGTGAAATCCAATCGCTAGAAGTACGGAATACACCAACCACTCGAATTTGGAACGAACTGCCGTTGAACTTCAATTGTCCAATTTCTCACACCTATTGATTTCGGATCGAGCCAAAAACTTGGGCAACATCATAATATGGTGGGAGGAGTCATTTGGTGAGTTTTGAGTGAAATCCAATTGCTAGAAGTGTGGAATACACCAACCACTCCAATTAGGAACGAGCTGCCGTTGAAATTGAATTGTCCAATTTCTCACACCTATTGATTTCGGATCGAGCCCAAAACTTGGGCAACATCATAATATGGTGGGAGGAGTCATTTGGTGAGTTTTGAGTGAAATACAATTGCTAGAAGTATGGAATACACCAACCACTCCAATTAGGAACGAACTGCTGTTGAACTTGAATTGTCCAATTTGGAACACCTATTGATTTCGGATCGAGCCCAAAACTTGGCCAACAACATAATATGGTGGGAGGAGTCATTTGGTGAGTTTTGAGTGAAATCCAATCGCTAGAAGTATGGAATACACCAACTCCTCCAATTAGGAACGAACTGCAGTTGAACTTGAATTGTCCAATTTGGACCACCTATTGATTTCGGATCTAGCCCAAAACTTGGGCAACATCATAATATGGGGGGAAGAGTCATTTGGTGAGTTTTGAGTGAAATCCAATCGCTAGAAGTATGGAATACACCAACCACTCCAATTAGGAACGAACTGCCGTTGAACTTGAATTGTCCAATTTCTCACACCTATTGATTTCGGATCGAGCCCAAAACTTGGGCAACATCATAATTTGGTGGGAGAAGTCATTTGGTGAGTTTTGAGTGAAATCCAATCGCTAGAAGTATGGAATACACCAACCACTCCAATTAGGAACGAACTGCCGTTGAACTTGAATTGTCCAATTTCTCACACCTATTGATTTCGGATCGAGCCCAAAACTTGGGCAACATCATAATATGGTGGGAGGAGTCATTTGGTGAGTTTTGAGTGAAATCCAATCGCTAGACGTATGGAATACACCAACCACTCCAATTCGGAACGAACTGTCGTTGAAATTGAATTGACCAATTTCTCACACCTGTTGATTTCGGATCGAGCCCAAAACTTGGGCAACATCATAATATGGTGGGAGGAGTCATTTGGTGAGTTTTGAGTGAAATCCAATCGCTAGAAGTATGGAATACACCAACCACTCCAATTAGGAACGAACTGCCGTTGAAATTGAATTCTCCAATTTCTCACACCTATTGATTTCGGATCGAGCCCAAAACTTGGGAAACAACATAATATGGTGGGAGGAATCATTTGGTGAGTTTTTGAGTGAAATCCAATCGCTAGAAGTATGGAATACACCAACCACTACAATTAGGAACGAACTGCCGTTGAACTTGAATTGTCCAACTTGGAACACCTATTGATTTCGGATCGAGCCCAAAACTTGGGCAACATCATAACATGGTGAGAGGAGTCATTTGGTGAGTTTTGAGTGAAATCCAATCGCTAGAAGTATGGAATACACCAACCACTCCAGTTAGGAACGAACTGCCGTTGAACTTGAATTGTCCAATTTCTCACACCTATTGATTTCGGATCGAGCCCAAAACTTGGGCAACATCATAATATGGTGGGAGGAGTCATTTGGTGAGTTTTGAGTGAAATACAATTGCTAGAAGTATGGAATACACCAACCACTCCAATTAGGAACGAACTGCTGTTGAACTTGAATTGTCCAATTTGGAACACCTATTGATTTCGGATCGAGCCCAAAACTTGGCCAACAACATAATATGGTGGGAGGAGTCATTTGGTGAGTTTTGAGTGAAATCCAATCGCTAGAAGTATGGAATACACCAACTCCTCCAATTAGGAACGAACTGCAGTTGAACTTGAATTGTCCAATTTGGACCACCTATTGATTTCGGATCTAGCCCAAAACTTGGGCAACATCATAATATGGGGGGAAGAGTCATTTGGTGAGTTTTGAGTGAAATCCAATCGCTAGAAGTATGGAATACACCAACCACTCCAATTAGGAACGAACTGCCGTTGAACTTGAATTGTCCAATTTCTCACACCTATTGATTTCGGATCGAGCCCAAAACTTGGGCAACATCATAATTTGGTGGGAGAAGTCATTTGGTGAGTTTTGAGTGAAATCCAATCGCTAGAAGTATGGAATACACCAACCACTCCAATTAGGAACGAACTGCCGTTGAACTTGAATTGTCCAATTTCTCACACCTATTGATTTCGGATCGAGCCCAAAACTTGGGCAACATCATAATATGGTGGGAGGAGTCATTTGGTGAGTTTTGAGTGAAATCCAATCGCTAGACGTATGGAATACACCAACCACTCCAATTCGGAACGAACTGTCGTTGAAATTGAATTGACCAATTTCTCACACCTGTTGATTTCGGATCGAGCCCAAAACTTGGGCAACATCATAATATGGTGGGAGGAGTCATTTGGTGAGTTTTGAGTGAAATCCAATCGCTAGAAGTATGGAATACACCAACCACTCCAATTAGGAACGAACTGCCGTTGAAATTGAATTCTCCAATTTCTCACACCTATTGATTTCGGATCGAGCCCAAAACTTGGGAAACAACATAATATGGTGGGAGGAATCATTTGGTGAGTTTTTGAGTGAAATCCAATCGCTAGAAGTATGGAATACACCAACCACTACAATTAGGAACGAACTGCCGTTGAACTTGAATTGTCCAACTTGGAACACCTATTGATTTCGGATCGAGCCCAAAACTTGGGCAACATCATAACATGGTGAGAGGAGTCATTTGGTGAGTTTTGAGTGAAATCCAATCGCTAGAAGTATGGAATACACCAACCACTCCAGTTAGGAACGAACTGCCGTTGAACTTGAATTGTCCAATTTGGAACACCTATTGATTTCGGATCGAGCCCAAAACTTGGGCAACATCATAATATGGTGGGAGGAGTCATTTGGTGAGTTTTGAGTGAAATCCAATCGCTAGAAGTATGGAAAACACCAACCACTCCAATTAGGAACGAACTGCCGTTGAAATTGAATTCTCCAATTTCTCACACCTATTGATTTCGGATCGAGCCCAAAACTTGGGAAACAACATAATATGGTGGGAGGAATCATTTGGTGAGTTTTTGAGTGAAATCCAATCGCTAGAAGTATGGAATACACCAACCACTACAATTAGGAACGAACTGCCGTTGAACTTGAATTGTCCAACTTGGAACACCTATTGATTTCGGATCGAGCCCAAAACTTGGGCAACATCATAACATGGTGAGAGGAGTCATTTGGTGAGTTTTGAGTGAAATCCAATCGCTAGAAGTATGGAATACACCAACCACTCCAGTTAGGAACGAACTGCCGTTGAACTTGAATTGTCCAATTTGGAACACCTATTGATTTCGGATCGAGCCCAAAACTTGGGCAACATCATAATATGGTGGGAGGAGTCATTTGGTGAGTTTTCAGTGAAATCCAATCGCTAGAAGTATGGAATACACCAACCACTACAATTAGGAACGAACTGCCGTTGAACTTGAATTGTCCAATTTGGAACACCTATTGATTTCGGATCGAGCCCAAAACTTGGGCAACATCATAATATGGTGGGAGGAGTCATTTGGTTAGTTTTGAGTGAAATCCAATCGCTAGAAGTATGGAGTACACCAACCACTCCAATTAGGAACGAACTGCCGTTGAACTTGAATTGTCCAATTTGGAACACCTATTGATTTCGGATCGAGCCCAAAACTTGGGCAACATCATAATATGGTGGGAGGAGTCATTTGGTGAGTTTTGAGTGAAATCGAATCGATAGAAGTATGGAATACACCAACCACTCCAATTAGGAACGAACTGCCGTTGAACTTGAATTGTCCAATTTCTCACCCTATTGATTTCGAATCGACCCCAAAACTTGGGTAACATCATAATATGGTGGGAGGAGTCGTTTGGTGTGTTTTGAGTGAAATCCAATCGCTAGAAGTATGGAATACACCAACCACTCCAATTAGGAACGAACTGCCGTTGAACTTGTATTGTCCAATTTCTCACACCTATTGATTTCCGCTAGAGCCCAAAACTTGGGCAACATCATAATATGGTGGGAGGAGTCATTTTGTTAGTTTTGAGTGAAATCCAATCGCTAGAAGTTTGGAGTACACCAACCACTCCAATTAGGAACGAACTGCCGTTGAACTTGAATTGTCCAATTTCTCACACCTATTGATTTCGGATCGAGCCCAAAACATGGGAAACAACATAATATGGTGGGAGGAGTCATTTGGTGAGTTTTTGAGTGAAATCCAATCGCTAGAAGTATGGAATACACCAACCACTACAATTAGGAACGAACTGCCGTTGAACTTGAATTGTCCAACTTGGAACACCTATTGATTTCGGATCGAGCCCAAAACTTGGGCAACATCATAACATGGTGAGAGGAGTCATTTGGTGAGTTTTGAGTGAAATCCAATCGCTAGAAGTATGGAATACACCAACCACTCCAGTTAGGAACGAACTGCCGTTGAACTTGAATTGTCCAATTTGGAACACCTATTGATTTCGGGTCGAGCCCAAAACTTGGGCAACATCATAATGTGGTGGGAGGAGTCATTTGGTGAGTTTTGAGTGAAATCCAATAGCTAGAAGTGTGGAATACACCAACCACTCCAATTAGGAACGAACTGCAGTTGAACTTGAATTGTCCAATTTCTCACCTCTATTGATTTTGGACCGAGCCCAAAACTTGGGCAACATCATAATATGGTGGGAGTAGTCATTTGGTGAATTTTGAGTGAAATCCAATCACTAGAAGTATGGAATACAACAACCACTCCAATTAGGAAAGAAATGCCGTTGAAATTGAATTGTCCAATTTGGAACACCTATTGATTTCGGATCGAGCCCCAAACTTGGACAACGTCATAATATTATGGGAGGAATCATTTGGTGAGTTTTGAGTGAAATCCAATCGCTAGAAGTATGGATTCCACCAACCACTCCAATTAGGAACGAACTGTCGTTGAAATTAAATTGACCAATTTCTCACACCTATTGATATCGGATCGAGCCCAAAACTTGGGCAACATCATAATATGGTGGGAGGAGTCATTTGGTGAGTTTTGAGTGAAATCCAATCGCTTGAAGTATGGAATACACCAACCACTCCAATTAGGAAAGAACTGTCGTTGAAATTGAATTGACCAATTTCTCACACCTATTGATTTCGGATCGAGACCAAAACTTGGGCTACATATTAATATGGTGGGAGGAGTCATTTGGTCAGTGATCGGTTCATAATTGTATATCATTTTGTACCCTTCTAGCTTATGATTTGGTTATGTTTTTGAGTTAAACTTGTGCTTTTAATCCTTTTTGTGTTTATCTTTCAGTTCATTGAGCTTTAGGTAATAATGATGGCTTTGGATAGTAAATGATGCAATCCATGCGTGTTAGGGCCTAATTTGGATGAATGGATGAAGAGCTTAAAGACAAACTCAATTTTGGCTACAGTCCCCTGCCAGCCCAGTTTCGTAGGTCATATTGCAAGCTTTGTTTCAGCAACCTACATAGTTCGGATGAGGCCACATTCTTCCTGAAAGTTGTTCCAATGGGTGTATACTATAACATATCCGAAATTCAGCCCCATTGGATAATTGTGGAGTCTGTTACCTAGCAAACACAGAGCCATGCTCAGGATGGATTTTATCAGCGCGCAAAATGAGTTAGCAAATTGTTTTGGCCTTAACTTCCTCCTCCGACCTTGGATTGGCCCAAATGATATATGGATGGAAAGAAGACATTCTGAACTTCAAGTTTGAGTGCTTAAAGTCTTAATTTGCTTAAGGGAAGCCCAATTCGTAAGCCCTTGAAGTTGCTGGTCATGCTGACCTCAGGATGAGCTATTATTTCTGGTTGGAAGCTTGGTCATGGTGACATGAAGATGAGCTAGGGCTGCTGGTGGGATTTATTAGTGAAGTGCATAAACCATTTCAGATTTTATAATGGAAGTGTTGTATGGATTAGTGAAGTGCATCAACCATTTCAGATTTTATAAAACAAGTGTTGTATGCATTAGCCATACTTAATTCAGATTTTCAGCTTCCTTAGGCCTATATATAGTGAGGTTTCCCAAGCTTGTAAACACACCCCAAGGGGGGGAGCTCTCAAACACTTCTCTAGAGCTCCCTTCCCTTCTCTCCCTCAAATTCTCTTAGTTTCTCTTTCTAGTTTTCAATTGTCATAATGAGATCTTTGTGCTGAAATTCTCCTTAAGTTTTTCTTAGTTCCACTTTACTTTTCATTATGTAAATTCTTTTCTTTAGTTTCAAGTTTGATTAGTTTCCAAGTTTCAATTATGGTTTTTGTTCTTATTCATTATGCTTATAAGTTAATATGCTAGTTTGAATGATTGATCACCATTTAGGCTTGCATGTTAGCTATCTTGGTTTGAATTAAGAGTAGACACCATTCTTTAATTCGAATTGAACTATGAATAGGAAGAGTATGTATGGACATTCGACAACAGGGATTAGATACATGCTTGGTTGTTTAAATTGTTCTTCTATGCTTAATGGGTTCCTAATGCTTAATTTTAGGTTAGACAACAAATGATCAAATTAGGGAATTAGGAACACAAGGTTATGACCACACACCATGGCTTAATCATACATTAGCTAGAATCAATCCGTTAATCTAATTGAACTTGGGAACTTATCTGCTTGAGTTAGTTATTTTCTTTCTTCCTTGTTTTATTTATTTCCCTTCTTTTTCATTTCTGTTTTGTGTAGGGAAAATGAATTGAATCATTCAATCACCAATCCTCGTGGGATCGACCTCGCACTTACATACGCTATACTACCGAACGGCTCGTGCACTTGCGAGTATAACAAGTTGAGGATGCAGTTGAATCTATTTTGGTGCAGCTGTATCTACGCAACAGTCAGTTTTGAGTGAAATCCAATCGCTAGAAGTATGGAATACACCAACCACTCCAATTAACTACCGTTGAACTTGAATTATCCAATTTGGAACACCTATTGATATCGGATCGAGCCCAGAACTTGGGCAACATCATAATATGGTGGGAGGAGTCATTTGGTGAGTTTTGAGTGAAATCCAATCGCTAGAAGTATGGAATACACCAACCACTCCAGTTATGAACGAACTGCCATTATACTTGAATTTTCCAATTTGGAACACCTATTGATTTCGGATCGAGCCCAAAACTTGGGCAACATCATAATATGGTGGGAGTCATTTGGTGAGTTTTGAGTGAAATCCAATCGCTAGAAGTATGGAATACACCAACCACTCCAATTAGGAACGAACTGCCGTAGAAATTGAATTGTCCAATTTGGAATACCTATTGATTTCGGATCGAGCCCAAAACTTGGGCAACGTCATAATATGGCGGGAGGAGTCATTTGTTAGTTTTGAGTGAAATCCAATCGCTAGAAGTATGGAATACACCAACCACTCCAGTTATGAACGAACTGCCGTTATACTTGAATTTTCAAATTTGGAACACCTATTGATTTCGGATCGAGCCCAAAACTTGGGCAACGTCATAATATGGTGGGAGTCATTTGGTGAGTTTTGAGCGAAATCCAATCGCTAGAAGTATGGAATACACCAACCACTCCAATTAGGAACGAACTGCCGTTGAACTTGATTTGTCCAATTTCTCACACCTATTGATATCGGTTCAAGCCCAAAACTTGGGCAACATCATAATATGGTGGGAGGAATCATCTGTTGAGTTTTGAGTGAAATGCAATCGCTAGAAGTATGGAATACACCAATCACTCCAATTAGGAACGAACTGCCGTTTAACTTGAATTGTCGAATTTGGAACACCTATTGATTTCGGATCGAGCCCCAAAGATGGGCAACATCATTATATGGTGGGAGGAGTCATTTGGTGAGTTTTGAGTGAAATCCAATCGCTAGAAGTATGGAATACACCAACCACTCCAATTAGGAACGAACTGCCGTTGAACTTGAATTGTTCAATTTCTCACACCTATTGATTTCGAATCGAGCCCAAAACTTGGGCAACATCATAATATGGTGGGTGGAGTCAATTGGTGAGTTTTGAGCGAAATCCAATCGCTAGAAGTGTGGAATACACCAACCACTCCAATTAGGAACGAACTGCCGTTGAACTTGAATTGTCCAATTTGGAACACCTATTGATTTCGGATCGAGCCCAAAACTTGGGCAACATCATAATATTGTGGGAGGAGTCATTTGGTGAGTTTTGAGTGAAATACAATCGCTAGAAGTATGGAATATGATCGGTTCATAATTGTATATCATTTTGTACCCTTCTAGCTTTTGATTTGGTTATGTTTTTGAGTTAAACTTGTGCTTTTAATCCTTTTTGTGTTTATCTTTCAGTTCATTGAGCTTTAGGTAATAATGATGGCTTTAGAGAGCATAATTCATGCAATTCAAGCATGTTAAGGCCTAATTTGGATGAATGGATGAAGAGCTTAAAGAAAAACTCATTTTGGCTACAGCCCCCTGCCAGTCCAGTTCCGTAGGTCATATTGCAAGCTTAGTTTCAACAACCTACATAGCTCGAATGAGGCCACATTCTTCATGAACGTTGTTCCAATTGGTGTGTACTATAATATATCCAAAATTCAGCCCAATTGGATAAATCTGGAGTCCGTTACCTAGCAAACACAGAACCATGCTCAGGATGGATCTTATCAGCGCGGAAAATGAGTTAGCAATTTGTTTCGGCCTTAACTTCTTCCTCCGACCTTGGATTAGCCCAAATAACATATGGCTGGAAAGAAGACATTCTGAACTTCAATTTAGAGTGCTTAAAGTCCTAATTTGATTAAGGGAAGCCCAAGTTGTAAGCCCTTGAAGTTGCTGGTCATGCTGACCTCAGCATGTGCTGGTTGGATGCTTGGTCATGGTGAGCTAGGTATGAGCTATCATTTCTGGTGGAAGTAAAAAAATAAAAAAGCCAATGGGTTGTGTAAGCTGGGACTTAAACCCAGTTCTCTTGCTTGTTGGGCAATTGTCCTTTTCTGTTGGACTACAAACACAACTTGTCCATTAACGTCATTAACTTTAAAACTTGAAATTGTTCAGTTAAGAAAAAAAAATAAAGTAGGAAAGCCAAATAGAATCAAACAATGTTACCGATCCCCGGCAACGGCGCCAAAAACTTGTTGTGTAGATACAGCTGCACCAAAATGGGTTCAACTGCATCCTCAACTTGTGATACTCGCAAGTGCACGAGCCGTTCGGTAGTATAGCGTATGTAAGTGCGAGGTCGATCCCACGAGGATTGGTGATTGAATGATTCAATTCATTTTCCCTACATAAAATAGAAATGAAAAAGAAGGGAAATAAATAAAACAAGAAAGAAAGAAAATAACTAACTCAAGTAGATAAGTTCCCAAGTTCAATTTAGATTAATGGATTGATTCTAGCTAAAGTATGATTAAGCCATGGTGTGTGGTCATAACCTTGTGTTCCTAATTCCCTAATTTGATCATTTGTTGTCTAACCTAAAATTAAGCATTAGGAACCCATTAAGCATAGAAGAACATTTTAAACAACCAAGCATGTATCTAATCCCTGCTGTCGAATGTCCATACATACTCTTCCTATTCATAGTTCAATTCGAATTAAAGCATGGTGTATACTCTTAATTCAAACCAAGATAGCTAACATGCAAGCCTAAATGGTGATCAATCATTCAAACTAGCATATCAACTTATAAGCATAATGAATAAGAACAAAAACCATAATTGAAACTTGGAAACTAATTAAACTTGAATACTTAAGAAAGAATGTACATTACAAGAAAAATTAATTACAACTAAGAAAACATTAAAGAAAGCTAGAATTGAGAACTAGAAAGGAAAACTAAGAGAATTTGAGGGAGAGAAGGGAAGGGAGCTCTAGAGAAGTGTTTGAGAGCTCCCCCCCCTTGGGGTGTTTTTACAAGCTTAGAGAACTTCCCTATTTATAGGCCTAGGGGAAGTGAAAATCTGAATTCAATATGGCTAATGCATACAACACTTGTTTTATAAAATCTGAAATGGTTGATGCACTTGTATTAGAAAATCTAAATTGGGTGATGCACTTGTATTAGAAAATCTTGAATTGGTTGATGCACTTCACCAATAGATCCCACCAGCAGCCCTAGCTCATCTTCATGTCACCATGACCAAGCTTCCAACCAGAAATGATAGCTCATACCTAGCTCACCATGACCAAGCATCCAACCAGCACATGCTGAGGTCAGCATGACCAGCAACTTCAAGGGCTTACAACTTGGGCTTCTCTTAATCAAATTAGGACTTTAAGCACTCTAAATTGAAGTTCAGAATGTCTTCTTTCCAGCCATATGTTATTTGGGCCAATCCAAGGTCGGAGGAAGAAGTTAAGGCCGAAACAAATTGCTAACTCATTTTCCGCGCTGATAAGATCCATCCTGAGCATGGTTCTGTGTTTGCTAGGTAACGGACTCCAGATTTATCCAATGGGGCTGAATGTTGGATATGTTATAGTACACACCAATTGGAACAACTTTCATGAAGAATGTGGCCTCATTCGAGCTATGTAGGTTGTTGAAACAAAGCTTGCAATATGACCTACGGAACTGGACTGGCAGGGGGCTGTAGCCAAAATGAGTTTGTCTTTAAGCTCTTCATCCATTCATCCAAATTAGGCCTTAACATGCTTGAATTGCATGAATTATGCTCTCTAAAGCCATCATTATTACCTAAAGCTCAATGAACTGAAAGATAAGCACAAAAAGGATTAAAAGCACAAGTTTAACTCAAAAACATAACCAAATCATAAGCTAGAAGGGTACAAAATGATATACAATTATGAACCGATCAGGAAGCTTGGTCATGGTGACATGAAGATGAGCTAGGGCTGCTGGTGGGATCTATTGGTGAAGTGCATCAACCAATTCAAGATTTTCTAATACAAGTGCATCACCCAATTTAGATTTTCTAATACAAGTGCATCAACCATTTCAGATTTTATAAAACAAGTGTTGTATGCATTAGCCATATTGAATTCAGATTTTCACTTCCCCTAGGCCTATAAATAGGGAAGTTCTCTAAGCTTGTAAACACACCCCAAGGGGGGGAGCTCTCAAGCACTTCTCTAGAGCTCCCTTCCCTTCTCTCCCTCAAATTCTCTTAGTTTCCCTTTGTAGTTCTCAATTGTTGTAATAAGATCATTCTATTAAATTTTCTTTGTACTAAATATCAAACACTTTTCCTTTCTCTTCTTCTAAATTCTTCAAATACTCTCTTCTTCAAACACTTCCCAAACACTTCTCCCATTTCCTTCATCAAATTCTCTAAAGCTTTCAAACACATGTTCTTCCAAAATCCTCAAAGTTCTCAAACATCTCTCTACTTCCCTTCTCTTCCAAAAGTCTCCATGTCTCAAACACTTCACAAACACATTTCTCTTCCTTCCCTAAGTTCTCAAATTCTCCAAGTTCACAAACATCCTCCAAGTTCTCAACCACTCTCTTCCAAATTCTCAAAGTTCCTAAACACTCTCTTCCAAAATCCACAAAGCTCTCAAAACACCTCTCTACTTTCTTCTCCAAATCCTCCAAGTTCTCAAACACTCTCTTCCAAATTCCCCATGTCTTAAACACATTCCCTTCCAAAATCCTCAAAGCTCTCAAACACATGTTCTTCCAAAATTCTCTAAAGTTCCCAAACACTTTCTTCTCCCTCCTCAAAGTTCTCAAACACTTCCTTTCTTCCTCAAAGTTCTCTTAGTTTCCTTAATGTTTTCTTAGTTGTAATTTATTTTTCTTGTAATGTACATTCTTTCTTCTTGTTTTGTTCCTTTTGTTTTCATTTTTGTTTTGTGTAGGAAAATTGAATTGGATCATTCAATCACCAATCCCTGTGGAATCGACCTCACACTTACATATGCTAAACTACCAACGGCTCGTGCACTTGCGAGTATCACAAGTTGAGGATGCAGCTGAATCCATTTTGGTGCAGCTGAATCTACGCAACAGAATACACCAACCACTCCAATTAGGAACAAACTGCCGTTGAACTTGAATTGTCCAATTTCTCACACCTATTGATTTCGGATCGAGCCAAAAACTTGGGAAACATCATAATATGGTGGGAGGAGTCATTTGTTGAGTTTTGAGTGAAATCCAATCGCTAGAAGTGTGGAATACACCAACCAATCCAATTTGGAACGAACTGCCGTTGAACTTGAATTGTCCAATTTCTCACACCTATTGATTTCGGATCGAGCCCAAAACTTGGGCAACATCATAATATGGTGGGAGGAGTCATTTGGTTAGTTTTGAGTGAAATCCAATCGCTAGAAGTATGGAATACACCAACCACTCCAATTAGGAACGAACTGCCGTTGAACTTGAATTGTCCAATTTGGAACACCTATTGATTTTGGATCGAGCCCAAAACTTGGGCAACATCATAATATGGTGGGAGGAGTCATTTGGTGAGTTTTGAGTGAAATCCAATCGCTGGAAGTATGGAATACACCAACCACTCCAATTAGGAACGAACTGCCGTTGAACTTGAATTGTCCAATTTCGAACACCAAATGATTTCGGATCGAGCCCAAAACTTGGGCAACATCATAATATGGTGGGAGGAGTCATTTGGTGAGTTTTGAGTGAAATCCAATCGCTAGAAGTATGGAATACACCAACCACTCCAATTAGAAACGAACTGCCGTTGAACTTGAATTGTCGAATTTGGAACACCTATTGACTTCGGATCGAGCCCCAAACATGGGCAACATCATAATATGGTGGGAGGAGTCATTTGGTGAGTTTTGAGTGAAATCCAATCGCTAGAAGTATGGAATACACCAACCACTCCAATTAGGAACGAACTGCCGTTGAACTTGAATTGTTCAATTTCTCACACCTATTGATTTCGAATCGAGCCCAAAACTTGGGCAACATCATAATATGGTGGGTGGAGTCAATTGGTGAGTTTTGAGCGAAATCCAATCGCTAGAAGTGTGGAATACACCAACCACTCCAATTAGGAACGAACTGCCATTGAACTTGAATTGTCCAATTTCTCACACCTATTGGTTTCGGATCGAGCCCCAAACCTGGGCAACATCATAACATGGTGGGAGGAGTCATTTGGTGAGTTTTGAGTGAAATCCAATCGCTAGAAGTATGGAATACACCAACCACTCCAATTAGGAACGAACTGCCGTTGAACTTGAATTGTCCAATTTGGAACACCTATTGATTTCGGATCGAGCCTAAAACTTGGGCAACATCATAATATAGTGGGAGTAGTCATTTGGAGAGTTTTGAGTGAAATCCAATCGCTAGAAGTATGGAATACACCAACCACTCCAATTAGGAATGAAGTGCCGTTGAACTTAAATTGTCCAATTTGGAACACCTATTGATTTCGGATCGAGCCCAAAACTTGGGCAACATCATAATATGGTGGGAGGAGTCATTTGGTTAGTTTTCAGTGAAATCCAATCGCTAGCAGTATGGAATACACCAACCACTCCAATTAGGAACGAACTGCCATTGAACTTGAATTGTCCAATTTCTCACACCTATTGATTTCAGATCGAGCCCCAAACCGGGGCAACATCATAATATGGTGGGAGGAGTCATTTGGTGAGTTTTGAGTGAAATCCAATCGCTAGAAGTATGGAATACACCAACCACTCCAATTAGGAACGAACTGCCGTTGAACTTGAATTGTCCAATTTCTCACACCTATTGAATTCGGATCGAGCCCCAAACTTGGGCAACATCATAATATGGTGGGAGGAGTCATTTGGTGAGTTTTGATTGAAATACAATCGCTAGAAGTATGGAATACACCAACCACTCCAATTAGGAACGAACTGCCGTTGAACTTGAATTGTCCAATTTCTCACACCTATTGATTTCGGATCGAGCCAAAAACTTGGGAAACATCATAATATGGTGGGAGGAGTCATTTGTTGAGTTTTGAGTGAAATCCAATCGCTAGAAGTGTGGAATACACCAACAAGTCCAATTTGGAACGAACTGCCGTTGAACTTGAATTGTCCAATTTCTCACACCTATTGATTTCGGATCGAGCCCAAAACTTGGGAAACATCATAATATGGTGGGAGGAGTCATTTGGTCAGTTTTGAGTGGAATCCAATCGCTAGAAGTATGGAATACACCAACCACTCCAATTAGGAACGAACTGCCGTTGAACTTGAATTGTCCAATTTGGAACACCTATTGATTTTGGATCGAGCCCAAAACTTGGGCAACATCATAATATGGTGGGAGGAGTCATTTGGTGAGTTTTGAGTGAAATCCAATCGCTGGAAGTATGGAATACACCAACCACTCCAATTAGGAACGAACTGCCGTGGAACTTGAATTGTCCAATTTCGAACACCAATTGATTTCGGATCGAGCCCAAAACTTGGGCAACATCATAATATGGTGGGAGGAGTCATTTGGTGAGTTTTGAGTGAAATCCAATCGCTAGAAGTATGGAATACACCAACCACTCCAATTAGGAACGAACTGCCGTTGAACTTGAATTGTTCAATTTCTCACACCTATTGATTTCGAATCGAGCCCAAAACTTGGGCAACATCATAATATGGTGGGTGGAGTCAATTGGTGAGTTTTGAGCGAAATACAATCGCTAGAAGTGTGGAATACACCAACCACTCCAATTAGGAACGAACTGCCGTTGAACTTGAATTGTCCAATTTGGAACACCTATTGATTTCGGATCGAGCCCAAAACTTGGGCAACATCATAATATTGTGGGAGGAGTCATTTGGTGAGTTTTGAGTGAAATACAATCGCTAGAAGTATGGAATACACCAACCATTCCAATTAGGAACGAACTGCCGTTCAACTTGAATTGTCCAATTTCTCACACCTATTGATTTCGGATCGAGCCAAAAACTTGGGAAACATCATAATATGGTGGGAGGAGTCATTTGTTGAGTTTTGAGTGAAATCCAATCGCTAGAAGTGTAGAATACACCAACCACTCCAATTTGGAACGAACTGCCGTTGAACTTGAATTGTCCAATTTCTCACACCTATTGATTTCGGATCGAGCCCAAAACTTGGGCAACATCATAATATGGTGGGAGGAGTCATTTGGTTAGTTTTGAGTGAAATCCAATCGCTAGAAGTATGGAATACACCAACCACTCCAATTAGGAACGAACTGCCGTTGAACTTGAATTGTCCGATTTGGAACACCTATTGATTTTGGATCGAGCTTAAAACTTGGGCAACATCATAATATGGTGGGAGGAGTCATTTGGTGAGTTTTGAGTGAAATCCAATCGCTGGAAGTATGGAATACACCAACCACTCCAATTAGGAACGAACTGCCGTGGAACTTGAATTGTCCAATTTCGAACACCAATTGATTTCGGATCGAGCCCAAAACTTGGGCAACATCATAATATGGTGGGAGGAGTCATTTGGATAGTTTTGAGTGAAATCCAATCGCTAGCAGTATGGAATACACCAACCACTCCAATTAGGAACGAACTGCCGTTGAACTTGAATTGTCCAATTCGGAACACCTATTAATTTTGGATCGAGCCCAAAACTTGGGCAACATCATAATATGGTGGGAGGAGTCATTTGGTGAGTTTCGAGTGAAATCCAATCGCTGGAAGTATGGAATACACCAACCACTCCAATTATGAACGAACTGCCGTGGAACTTGAATTGTCCAATTTCGAACACCAATTGATTTCGGATCGAGCCCAAAACTTGGGCAACATCATAATATGGTGGGAGGAGTCATTTGGTGAGTTTTGAGTGAAATCCAATCGCTAGAAGTATGGAATACACCAACCACTCCAATTAGGAACGAACTGCCATTGAACTTGAATTGTCCAATTTCTCACACCTATTGATTTCGGATCGAGCCCCAAACCTGGGCAACATCATAATATGGTGGGAGGAGTCATTTGGTGAGTTTTGAGTGAAATCCAATCGCTAGAAGTATGGAATACACCAACCACTCCAATTAGGAACGAACTGCCGTTGAACTTGAATTGTCCAATTTGGAACACCTATTGATTTCGGATCGAGCCTAAAACTTGGGCAACATCATAATATAGTGGGAGGAGTCATTTGGAGAGTTTTGAGTGAAATCCAATCGCTAGAAGTATGGAATACACCAACCACTCCAATTAGGAACGAACTGCCGTTGAACTTAAATTGTCCAATTTGGAACACCTATTGATTTCGGAACGAGCCCAAAACTTGGGGAACATCATAATATGGTGGGAGGAGTCATTTGGTTAGTTTTGAGTGAAATCCAATCGCTAGCGGTATGGAATACACCAACCACTCCAATTAGGAACGAACTGCCATTGAACTTGAATTGTCCAATTTCTCACACCTATTGATTTCGGATCGAGCCCCAAACCGGGGCTACATCATAATATGGTGGGAGGAGTCATTTGGTGAGTTTTGAGTGAAATCCAATCGCTAGAAGTATGGAATACACCAACCACTCCAATTAGGAACGAACTGCCGTTGAACTTGAATTGTCCAATTTCTCACAACTATTGATTTCGGATCGAGCCCCAAACTTGGGCAACTTCATAATATGGTGGGAGGAGTCATTTGGTGAGTTTTGAGTGAAATCCAATCGCTAGAAGTATGGAATACACCAACCACTCCAATTTGGAACGAACTGCCGTTGAACTTGAATTGTCCAATTTGGAACACCTATTGATTCCGAATCGAGCCCAAAACTTTGGCAACATCATAATACGGTGGGAGGAGTCATTTGGTGAGTTTTGAGTGAAATCCAATCGCTAAAAGTGTGGAATACACCAACCACTCCAATTAGGAACGAACTGCCGTTGAACTTGAATTGTCCAATTTCTCACACCTATTGATTTCGGATCGAGCCAAAAACTTGGGTAACATCATAATATGGTGGGAGGAGTCATTTGTTGAGTTTTGAGTGAAATCCAATCGCTAGAAGTGTGGAATACACCAACCACTCCAATTTGGAACGAACTGCCGTTGAACTTGAATTGTCCAATTTCTCAAACCTATTGATTTCGGATCGAGCCCAAAACTTGGGCAACATCATAATATGGTGGGAGGAGTCATTTGGTGAGTTTTGAGTGAAATCCAATCGCTAGAAGTATGGAATACACCAACCACTCCAATTAGGAACGAACTTCCGTTGAACTTGAATTTTCCAATTTGTCACACCTATTGATTTCGGATCGAGCCCAAAACATGGGCAACATCATAAAATGGTGGGAGGAGTCATTTGGTGAGTTTTGAGTGAAATCCAATCGCTAGAAGTATGGAATACACCAATCACTGCAATTAGGAACGAACTGCCGTTGAACTTGAATTGTCCAATTTGGAACACCTATTGATTTCGGATCGAGCCCAAAACTTGGGCAACATCATAATATGGTGGGAGGAGTCATTTGGTGAGTTTTGAGTGAAATCCAATCGCTAGAAGTAAGGAATACACCAACCACTCCAACTAGGAATGAACTGCCGTTGAACTTGAATTGTCCAATTTGGAACACCTATTGATTTCGGATCGAGCCCCAAACTTTTAGCTACATCACAATATGGTGGGAGGAGTCATTTGGTGTCTTTTGTGTGAAATCCAATCGCTAGCAGTATGGAATACACCAACCACTCCAATTAGGAACGAACTGCCGTTGAACTTGAATTGTTCAATTTCTCACACCTATTGATTTCGAATCGAGCCCAAAACTTGGGCAACATCATAATATGGTGGGTGGAGTCAATTGGAGAGTTTTGAGCGAAATCCAATCGCTAGAAGTGTGGAATACACCAACCACTCCAATCAGGAACGAACTGCCATTGAACTTGAATTGTCCAATTTGGAACACCTATTGATTTCGGATCGAGCCTAAAACTTGGGCAACATCATAATATGGTGGGAGGAGTGATTTCGTTAGTTTTGAGTGAAATCCAATCGCTAGCAGTATGGAATAGACCAACCACTCCAATTAGGAACGAACTGCCATTGAACTTGAATTGTCCAATTTCTCACACCTATTGATTTCGGATCGAGCCCCAAACCTGGGCAACATCATAATATGGTGGGAGGAGTCATTTGGTGGGTTTTGAGTGAAATCCAATCGCTAGAAGTATGGAATACACCAACCACTCCAATTAGGAACGAACTGCCATTGAACTTGAATTGTCCAATTTCTCACACCTATTGATTTCGGATCGAGCCCCAAACTTGGGCAACTTCATAATATGGTGGGAGGAGTCATTTGGTGAGTTTTGAGTGAAATCCAATCGCTAGAAGTATGGAATACACCAACCACTGAAATTTGGAACGAACTTCCGTTGAACTTGAATTGTCCAATTTGGAACACGTATTGCTTTCGGATCGAGCCCAAAACTTGGGCAACATCGTAATATGGTGGGAGAAGTCATTCGGTGAGTTTTGAGTGAAATCCAATCGCTAGAGGTATGGAATACACCAACCACACCAATTAGGAACGAACTGCCGTTGAACTTGAATTGTTCAATTTCTCACGCTTGTTGATTTCGGATCGAGCCCAAAACTTGGGCAACATCATAATATGGTGGGAGGAGTCATTTGGTGAGTTTTGAGTGAAATCCAATCGCTAGAAGTATGGAATACAACAACCACTCCAATTAGGAACGAACTGCCGTTGAACTTGAATTGTCCAATTTGGAACACCTATTGATTTCGGATCGAGCCCAAAACTTGGGCAACATCATAATATGGTGGGAGGAGTCATTAGGTGAGTTTTGAGTAAAATCCAATCGCTAGAAGTATGGAATACACCAACTACTCCAATTAGGAACGAACTACCGTTGAACTTGAATTGTCCAATTTCTCACACCTATTGATTTCGGATCGAGCCCCAAACTTGGGCAACATCATAATATGGTGGGAGGAGTCATTTGGTTAGTTTTGAGTGAAATCCAATCGCTAGAAGTATGGAATACACCAACCACTCCAATTAGGAACGAACTGCCGTTGAATTTGAATTGTCCAATTTCTCACACCTATTGATTTCGGATCGAGCCCCAAACTTGGGCAACATCATAATATGGTGGGAGGAGTCATTTGGTGAGTTTTGAGTGAAATCCAATCGCTAGAAGTATGGAATACACCAACCACTCCAATGAGGAACGATCTGCCGTTGAACTTGAATTGTCCAATTTCTCACACCGATTGATTTCGGATCGAGCCCAAAACTTGGGCAACATCATAATATGAGGTGGGGAGTCATTTGGTTAGTTTTGAGTGAAATCCAATCGCTAGAAGTGTGGAATACACCAACCACTCCAATTAGGAACGATCTGCCGTTGAACTTGAATTGTCCAATTTCTCACACCGATTGATTTCGGATCGAGCCCAAACTTGGGCAACATCCAAATATGGTGGGAGGGTCATTTGGTGAGTTTTGAGAGAAATCCAATCTCTAGAAGTATGGAATACACCAACCACTCCAATTAGGAACGAACTGCCGTTGAATTTGAATTGTCCAATTTCTCACACCTATTGATTTCTGATCGAGCCCCAAACTTGGGCAACATCATAATATGGTGGGAGGAGTCATTTGGTTAGTTTTGAGTGAAATCCAATCGCTAGATGTATGGAATACACCAACCACTCCAATTAGGAACGAACTGCCATTGAATTTGAATTGTCCAATTTCTCACACCTATTGATTTCGGATCGAGCCCCAAACTTGGGCAACATCATAATATGGTGGGAGGAGTCATTTGGTTAGTTTTGAGTGAAATCCAATCGCTAGAAGTATGGAATACACCAACCACACCAATTAGGAACGAACTGCCGTTGAACTTGAATTGTTCAATTTCTCACGCTTGTTGATTTCGGATCGAGCACAAAACTTGGGCAACATCAAAATATGGTGGGAGGAGTCATTTGGTGAGTTTTGAGTGAAATCCAATCGCAAGAAGTATGGAATACACCAACCACTACAATTAGGAACGAACTGCCGTTGAACTTGAATTGCCCAATTTCTCAAACCTATTGATTTCGGATCGAGCCCAAAACTTGGGCAACAACATAATATGGTGGGAGGAGTCATTTGGTGAGTTTTGAGGGAAATCCAATCGCTAGATGTATGAAATACACCAACCACTCCAATTAGGAACGAACTGTCGTTGAAATTGAATTGACCAGTTTCTCACACCTATTGATGTCGGATCGAGCCCAAAACTTGGGCAACATCATAATATGGTGTGGGGAGTCATTTGGTGAGTTTTGAGTAAAATCCAATCGCTTGAAGTATGGAATACTCCAACCATTCCAGTTAGGAACGAACTGCCGTTGAACTTGAATTGTCTAATTTGGAACACCTATTGATTTCGGATCGACCCCCAAACTTGGACAACATCATAATATGGTGGGAGGAATCATTTGGTGAGTTTTGAGTGAAATCCAATCGCTAGAAGTATGGAATACACCAACCACTACAATTAGGAACGAACTGCCGTTGAACTTGAATTGCCCAATTTCTCACACCTATTGATTTCGGATCGAGCCCAAAACTTGGGCAACCACATAATATGGTGGGAGGAGTCATTTGGTGAGTTTTGAGTGAAATCCAATCGCTAAAAGTGTGGAATACAACAACTACTCCGATTAGGAACAAACTGTAGTTGAAATTGAATTGACTTATTTCTCACACCTATTGATTTCGGATTGAGCCCCAAACTTGGGCGACATCATAATATGGTGGGAGGAGTCATTTGGTGAGTTTTGAGTGAAATCCAATCGCTAGACGTATGGAATACACCAACCACTACAATTAGGAACGAACTGTCGTTGATATTGAATTGACCAATTTCTCACACATGTTGATTTCGGATCGAGCCCAAAACTTGGGCAACATCATAATATGGTGGGAGGAGTCATTTGGTGAGTTTTGAGTGAAATCCAATCGCTAGAAGTATGGAATACACCAACCACTCCAGTTAGGAACGAACTGCCGTTATACTTGAGTTTTCCAATTTGGAACACCTATTGAATTCGGATCGAGCCCAAAACTTGGGCAACATCATAATATGGTGGGAGGAGTCATTTGGTGAGTTTTGAGTGAAATCCAATCGCTAGAAGTATGGAATACACCAACCACTCCACTTAGGAACGAACTGCCGTTGAACTTGACTTGTCCAATTTCTCACACCTATTGATTTCGGATCGAGCCCAAAACTTGGGCAACATCATAATATGGTGGGAGGAGTCATTTGGTGAGTTTTGAGTGAAATCCAATCGATAGACATATGGAATACACCAACCACTCCAATTAGGAACGAACTGTCGTTGAAATTGAATTGACCAATTTCTCACACCTGTTGATTTCGGATCGATCCCAAAACTTGGGCAACATCATAATATGGTGGGAGGAGTCATTTGGTGAGTTTTGAGTGAAATCCAATCGCTAGAAGTATGGAATACAACGACCACTCCAATTAGGAACGAACCGCCGTTGAAATTGAATGCTCCAATTTCTCACACCTATTGATTTCGGATCGAGCCCAAAACTTGGGCAACATCACAATATGGTGGGAGGAGTCATTTGGTGAGTTTTGGCTGAAATCCAATCGCTAGAAGTATGGAATACACCAACCACTCCAATTAGGAACGAACTGCCGTTGTACTTGAATTGTCCAATTTGTCACACCTATTGATTTCGGATCGAGCCCCAAACTTGGGCAACATCATAATATGGTGGGAGGAGTCATTTGGTGAGTTTTGAGTGAAATCCAATCACTGGAAGTATGGAATACACGAACCACTCCAATTAGGAACGAACTGCCGTTGAACTTGAATTGTCCAATTTCTCACACCTATTGACTTCGGATCGATCCCCAAACTTGGGCAACATCATAATATGGTGGGAGGAGTCATTTGGGGAGTTTTGAGTGAAATCCAATCGCTAGAAGTATGGAATACACCAACCACTCCAATTAGGAATGAACTGCCGTAGAACTTGAATTGTCCAATTTGGAACACCTATTGATTTCGGATCGAGCCCAAAACTTGGGCAACATCATAACATGGTGGGAGGAGTCATTTGGTGAGTTTTGAGTGAAATCCAATCGCTAGAAGTATGGAATACACCAACCACTCCAATTAGGAACGAACTGCCGTTGAACTTGAATTGTCCAATTTCTCACACCTATTGATTTCGGATCGAGCCCCAAACTTGGGCAACATCATGATATGGTGGGAGGAGTCATTTGGTGAGTTTTGGCTGAAATCCAATCGCTAGAAGTATGGAATACACCAACCACTCCAATTAGGAACGAACTGCCATTGTACTTGAATTGTCCAATTTCTCACACCTATTGATTTCGGATCGAGCCCAAAACTTGGGCAACAACATAATATGGTGGGAGGAGTCATTTGGTGAGTTTTGAGTGAAATCCAATCGCTAGAAGTATGGAATACAACAACTGCTCCGGTTAGGAACGAACTGTAGTTGAAATTGAATTGACATATTTCTCACACCTATTTATTTCGGATCGAGCCCCAAACTTGGGCAACATCATAATATGGTGGGAGGAGTCATTTGGTGAGTTTTGAGTGAAATCCAATCACTGGAAGTATGGAATACACGAACCACTCCAATTAGGAACGAACTGCCGTTGAACTTAAATTGTCCAATTTCTCACACCTATTGATTTCGGATCGAGCCCAAAACTTGGGCAACATCATAATATGGTGGGAGGAGTGATTTCGTTAGTTTTGAGTGAAATCCAATCTCTAGCAGTATGGAATACACCAACAACTCCAATTAGGAACGAACTGCCATTGAACTTGAATTGTCCAATTTCTCACACCTATTGATTTCGGATCGAGCCCCAAACCTGGGCAACATCATAATATGGTGGGAGGAGTCATTTGGTGGGTTTTGAGTGAAATCCAATCGCTAGAAGTATGGAATACACCAACCACTCCAATTAGGAACGAACTGCCATTGAACTTGAATTGTCCAATTTCTCACACCTATTGATTTCGGATCGAGCCCCAAACTTGGGCAACTTCATAATATGGTGGGAGGAGTCATTTGGTGAGTTTTGAGTGAAATCCAATCGCTAGAAGTATGGAATACACCAACCACTGAAATTTGGAACGAACTTCCGTTGAACTTGAATTGTCCAATTTGGAACACGTATTGCTTTCGGATCGAGCCCAAAACTTGGGCAACATCGTAATATGGTGGGAGAAGTCATTCGGTGAGTTTTGAGTGAAATCCAATCGCTAGAGGTATGGAATACACCAACCACACCAATTAGGAACGAACTGCCGTTGAACTTGAATTGTTCAATTTCTCACGCTTGTTGATTTCGGATCGAGCCCAAAACTTGGGCAACATCATAATATGGTGGGAGGAGTCATTTGGTGAGTTTTGAGTGAAATCCAATCGCTAGAAGTATGGAATACAACAACCACTCCAATTAGGAACGAACTGCCGTTGAACTTGAATTGTCCAATTTGGAACACCTATTGATTTCGGATCGAGCCCAAAACTTGGGCAACATCATAATATGGTGGGAGGAGTCATTAGGTGAGTTTTGAGTAAAATCCAATCGCTAGAAGTATGGAATACACCAACTACTCCAATTAGGAACGAACTACCGTTGAACTTGAATTGTCCAATTTCTCACACCTATTGATTTCGGATCGAGCCCCAAACTTGGGCAACATCATAATATGGTGGGAGGAGTCATTTGGTTAGTTTTGAGTGAAATCCAATCGCTAGAAGTATGGAATACACCAACCACTCCAATTAGGAACGAACTGCCGTTGAATTTGAATTGTCCAATTTCTCACACCTATTGATTTCGGATCGAGCCCCAAACTTGGGCAACATCATAATATGGTGGGAGGAGTCATTTGGTGAGTTTTGAGTGAAATCCAATCGCTAGAAGTATGGAATACACCAACCACTCCAATGAGGAACGATCTGCCGTTGAACTTGAATTGTCCAATTTCTCACACCGATTGATTTCGGATCGAGCCCAAAACTTGGGCAACATCATAATATGAGGTGGGGAGTCATTTGGTTAGTTTTGAGTGAAATCCAATCGCTAGAAGTGTGGAATACACCAACCACTCCAATTAGGAACGATCTGCCGTTGAACTTGAATTGTCCAATTTCTCACACCGATTGATTTCGGATCGAGCCCAAACTTGGGCAACATCCAAATATGGTGGGAGGGTCATTTGGTGAGTTTTGAGAGAAATCCAATCTCTAGAAGTATGGAATACACCAACCACTCCAATTAGGAACGAACTGCCGTTGAATTTGAATTGTCCAATTTCTCACACCTATTGATTTCGGATCGAGCCCCAAACTTGGGCAACATCATAATATGGTCGGAGGAGTCATTTGGTTAGTTTTGAGTGAAATCCAATCGCTAGATGTATGGAATACACCAACCACTCCAATTAGGAACGAACTGCCATTGAATTTGAATTGTCCAATTTCTCACACCTATTGATTTCGGATCGAGCCCCAAACTTGGGCAACATCATAATATGGTGGGAGGAGTCATTTGGTTAGTTTTGAGTGAAATCCAATCGCTAGAAGTATGGAATACACCAACCACACCAATTAGGAACGAACTGCCGTTGAACTTGAATTGTTCAATTTCTCACGCTTGTTGATTTCGGATCGAGCACAAAACTTGGGCAACATCAAAATATGGTGGGAGGAGTCATTTGGTGAGTTTTGAGTGAAATCCAATCGCAAGAAGTATGGAATACACCAACCACTACAATTAGGAACGAACTGCCGTTGAACTTGAATTGCCCAATTTCTCAAACCTATTGATTTCGGATCGAGCCCAAAACTTGGGCAACAACATAATATGGTGGGAGGAGTCATTTGGTGAGTTTTGAGTGAAATCCAATCGATAGACGTATGGAATACACCAACCACTCCAATTAGGAACGAACTGTCGTTGAAATTGAATTGACCAATTTCTCACACCTGTTGATTTCGGATCGAGCCCAAAACTTGGGCAACATCATAATATGGTGAGATGAGTCATTTGGTGAGTTTTGAGTGAAATCCAATCGCTAGAAGTATGGAATACACCAACCACTCCAATTAGGAATGAACTGCCGTTGAACTTGAATTGTCCAATTTGGAACACCTATTGATTTCGGATCGAGCCCAAAACTTGGGCAACATCATAACATGGTGGGAGGAGTTATTTGGTGAGTTTTGAGTGAAATCCAATCGCTAGAAGTATGGAATACACCAACCACTCCAATTAGGAACGAACTGCCGTTGAAATTGAATTGTCCAATTTCTCACACCTATTGATTTCGGATCGAGCCCAAAACTTGGGCAACATCATAATATGGTGGGAGGAGTCATTTGGTGAGTTTTGACTGAAATCCAATCGATAGAAGTATGGAAAACACCAACCAAACCAATTTGGAACGAACTGCCGTTGAACTTGAATTGTCCAATTTGGAACACCTATTGATTTCGGATCGAGCCCAAAACTTGGGCAACATCATAATATGGTGGGTGGAGCCATTTGGTGAGTTTTGAGTGAAATCCAATCGCTAGAAGTATGGAATACACCAACCACTCCAATTAGGAACGAACTGCCGTTGAAATTGAATTGTCCAATTTCTCACACCTATTGATTTCGGATCGAGCCCAAAACCTGGGCAACACCATAATATGGTGGGAGGAGTCATTTGGTGAGTTTTGACTGAAATCCAATCGCTAGAAGTATGGAAAACACCAACCAAACCAATTTGGAACGAACTGCCGTTGAACTTGAATTGTCCAATTTGGAACACCTATTGATTTCGGATCGAGCCGAAAACTTGGGCAACATCATAATATGGTGGGAGGAGTCATTTGGTGAGTTTTGAGTGAAATACAATCGCTAGAAGTATGGAATACACCAACCACTCCAATTAGGAATGAAATGCCGTTGAACTTGAATTGTCCAATTTCTCACACCTATTGATTTCGGATCGAGCCCAAAACTTGGGCAACACCATAATATGGTGGGAGGAGTCATTTGGTGAGTTTTGACGGAAATCCAATCGCTAGAAGTATGGAAAACACCAACCAAACCAATTTGGAACGAACTGCCGTTGAACTTGAATTGTCCATTTTGGAACACCTATTGATTTCGGATCGAGCCCAAAACTTGGGCAACATCATAATATGGTCGGACGAGTCATTTGGTGAGTTTTGAGTGAAATCCAATCGCTAGAAGTATGGAATACACCAACCACTGCAATTAGGAACGAACTGCCGTTGAACTTGAATTGTCCAATTTGGAAAACCTATTGATTTCGGATCGAGCCTAAAACTTGGGCAATGTCATAATATGGTGGGAGGAGTCATTTGGTGAGTTTTGAGTGAAATCCAATCGCTAGAAGTATGGAATACACCAACCACTCCAATTAGGAACGAACTGCCGTTGAACTTGAATTGTCCAATTTCTCACACCTATTGATTTCGGATCGAGCCCACTTGGGCAACATCATAATATGGTATGAGGAGTCATTTGGTGAGTTTTGAGTGAAATCCAATCGCTAGAAGTATGGAATACAACAACTACTCCGATTAGGAACGAACTGTAGTTGAAATTGAATTGACATATTTCTCACACCTATTGATTTCGGATCGAGCCCCAAACTTGGGCAACATCATAATATGGTGGGAGGAGTCATTTGGTGAGTTTTGAGTGAAATCCAATCGGTAGAAGTATGGAATACACCAACCACTCCAATTAGGAACGAACTGCCGTTGAACTTGAATTGTCCAATTTCTCACACCTATCGATTTCGAATCGAGCCCAAAACTTGGGCAACATCATAATATGGTGGGAGGAGTCATTTGGTGAGTTTTGAGTGAAATCCAATCGCTAGAAGTATGGAATACACCAACCACTCCCGTTAGGAACGAACTGCCGTTATACTTGAATTTTCCAATTTGGAACACCTATTGATTTCGGATCGAGCCCAAAACTTGGGCAACATCATAATATGGTGGGAGTCATTTGGGGAGTTTTGAGTGAAATCCAATCGCTAGAAGTATGGAATACACCAACCACTCCAATTAGGAACGAACTGCCGTTGAACTCGAATTGCCCAATTTCTCACACCTATTGATTTCGGATCGAGCCCAAAACATGGGCAACATCGTAATATGGTGGGAGGAGTCATTTGGTGAGTTTTGAGTGAAATCCAATCGCTAGAAGTATGGAAAACACCAACGAAACCAATTTGGAACGAACTGCCGTTGAACTTGAATTGTCCAATTTGGAACACCTATTGATTTCGGATCGAGCCCAAAACTTGGGCATCATAATATGGTGGGAGGAGTCATTTGGTGAGTTTTCAGTGAAATCCAATCGCTAGAAGTATGGAATACACCAACCAATACATTAGGAACGAACTGCCGTTGAACTTGAATTGTCGAATTTGGAACACCTATTGATTTCGGATCGAGCCCAAAACTTGGGCAACATCATAATATGGTGGGAGGAGTCATTAGGTGAGTTTTGAGTAAAATCCAATCGCTAGAAGTATGGAATACACCAACCACTCTAATTAGCAACGAACTGCCGTTGAACTCTAATTGTCAAATTTGGAAGACCTATTGATTTCGGATCGAGTCCAAAACTTGGGCAACATCATAATATGGTGGGAGGAGCCATTTGGTGAGTTTTGAGTGAAATCCAATCGCTAGAAGTATGGAATACACCAACCACTCCAATTAGAAACGAACTGCCGTTGAACTTGAATTGTCCAATTTGGAAAACCTATTGATTTCGGATCGAGCCTAAAACTTGGGCAATGTCATAATATGGTGGGAGGAGTCATTTGGTGAGTTTTGAGTGAAATCCAATCGCTAGAAGTATGGAATACACCAACCACTCCAATTAGGAACGAACTGCCGTTGAACTTGAATTGTCCAATTTCTCACACCTATTGATTTCGGATCGAGCCCACTTGGGCAACATCATAATATGGTGGGGGGAGTCATTTGGTGAGTTTTGAGTGAAATCCAATCGCTAGAAGTATGGAATAGAACAACCACTCCGATTAGGAACGAACTGTAGTTGAAATTGAATTGACATATTTCTCACACCTATTGATTTCGGATCGAGCCCCAAACTTGGGCAACATCATAATATGGTGGGAGGAGTCATTTGGGGAGTTTTGAGTGAAATCCAATCGCTAGAAGTATGGAATACACCAACCACTCCAATTAGGAACGAACTGCCGTTGAACTTGAATTGTCCAATTTCTCACACCTATTGATTTCGGATCGAGCCTAAAACTTCGGCAACATCATAATATGGTGGGAGGAGTCATTTGGTGAGGTTTGAGTGAAATCCAATCGCTAGACGTATGGAATACACAAACCACTACAATTAGGAACGAACTGCCGTTGAACTTGAATTGTCCAATTTGGAAAACCTATTGATTTCGGATCGAGCCTAAAACTTGGGCAATGTCATAATATGGTGGGAGGAGTCATTTGGTGAGTTTTGAGTGAAATCCAGTCGCTAGAAGTATGGAATACACCAACCACTCCAATTAGGAACGAACTGCCGTTGAACTTGAATTGTCCAATTTCTCACACCTATTGATTTCGGATCGAGCCCAAAACTTGGGCAACATCATAATATGGTGGGAGGAGTCATTTGGTGAGTTTTGAGTGAAATCCAATCGCTAGAAGTATGGAATACAACAACTACTCCGATTAGGAACGAACTGTAGTTGAAATAGAATTGACATATTTCTCACACCTATTGATTTCGGATCGAGCCCCAAACTTGGGCAACATCATAATATGGTGGGCGGAGTCATTTGGTGAGTTTTGAGTGAAATCCAATCGGTAGAAGTATGGAATACACCAACCACTCCAATTAGGAACGAACTGCCGTTGAACTTGAATTGTCCAATTTCTCACACCTATTGATTTCGGATCGAGCCCAAAACTTGGGCAACATCATAATATGGTGGGAGGAGTCATTTGGTGAGTTTTAAGAGAAATCCAATCGCTAGAAGTGTGGAATACACCAACCACTCCAATTAGGAACGAACTGTCGTTGAAATTGAATTGACCAATTTCTCACACCAATTGATTTCGGATCGAGCCCAAAACTTGGGCAACATCAAAATATGGTGGGAGGAGGCATTTGGTGACTTTTGAGTGAAATCCAATCGCTAGAAGTATGGAATATACCAACCACTCCAATTAGGAACGAACTGCCGTTGACATTGAATTGTCCAATTTGGAACACCTATTGATTTCAGATCGAGCCCAAAACTTGGGCAACATCATCATATGGTGGGAGGAGTCATTTGGCGAGTTTTGAGTGAAATCCAATCGCTAGAAGTATGGCATACACCAACCACTCCAATTAGGAACGAACTGCCGTTGAACTTGAATTGTCCAATTTGGAACACCTATTGATTTCGGATCGAGCCCAAAACTTGGGCAACATCATAATATGGTGGGAGGAGTCATTTGGTGAGTTTTGAGTTAAATCCAATCGCTAGAAGTATGGAATACACCAACCACTACAATTAGGAACGAACTGCCGTTGAACTTGAATTGTCCAACTTGGAACACCTATTGATTTCGGATCGAGCCCAAAACTTGGGCAACATCATAATATGGTGGGAGGAGTCATTTGGTGAGTTTTGAGTGAAATCCAATCGCTAGAAATATGGAATACACCAACCACTCCAATTAGGAACGAACTGCCGTTGAACTTGAATTGTCCAATTTGGAACACCTATTGATTTCGGATTGAGCCCAAAACTTGGGCAACATCATAACATGGTGAGAGGAGTCATTTGGTGAGTTTTGAGTGAAATCCAATCGCTAGAAGTATGGAATACACCAACCACTCCAATTAGGAACGAACTGCCGTTGAACTTGAATTGTCCAATTTCTCACACCTATTGATTTCGGATCGAGCCCAAAACTTGGGCAACATCATAATATGGTGGGAGGAGTTATTTGGGGAGTTTTAAGTGAAATCCATTCGCTAGAAGTATGGAATACACCAACCACTCCAATTTGGAACGAACTGCCGTTGAACTTGAATTGTCCAATTTCTCACACCTATTGATTTCGGATCGAGCCCAAAACTTGGGCAACATCATAATATGGTGGGAGGAGTCATTTGGTGAGTTTTGAGTGAAATCCAATCGCTAGAAGTATGGAATACACCAACCACTCCGATTAGGAACGAACTGCCGTTGAACTTAAATTGTCCAATTTCACACACCTATTGATTTCGGATCGAACCCAAAACTTGGGCAACATCATAATATGGTGGGAGGAGTCATTTGGTGACTTTGAGTGAAATCCAATCGCTAGAAGTATGGAATACACAAACCACTCCAATTAGGAACGAACTGCCGTTGAACTTGAATTGTCCAATTTGGAACACCTATTGATTTCGGATCGAGCCCAAAACCTGGGCAACATCATAATATGGTGGGAGGAGTCATTTGGTGAGTTTTGAGTGAAATCCAATCGCTAGAAGTATGGAAAACACCAACCAAACCAATTTGGATCGAACTGCCGTTGAACTTGAATTGTCCAATTTGGAACACCTATTGATTTCGGATCGAGCCCAAAATTTGGGCAACATCATAATATGGTGGGAGAAGTCATTTGGTGAGTTTTGAGTTAAATCCAATCGCTAGAAGTATGGAATACTACAATTAGGAACGAACTGCCGTTGAACTTGAATTGTCCAACTTGGAACACCTATTGATTTCGGATCGAGCCCAAAACTTGGGCAACATCATAATATGGTGGGAGGAGTCATTTGGTGAGTTTTGAGTGAAATCCAATCGCTAGAAGTATGGACTACACCAACCACTCCAGTTAGGAACGAACTGCCGTTGAACTTGAATTGTCCAATTTATCACACCTATTGATTTCGGATCGAGCCCTAAACTTCGGCAACATCTTAATATGGTGGGAGGCGTCATTTGGTGAGTTTTCAGAGAAATCCAATCGCTAGAAGTATGGAATACACCAACCACTCCAATTAGGAACGAACTGCCGTTGAACTTGAATTGTCCAATTTGGAACACCTATTGATTTCGGATTGAGCCCAAAACTTGGGCAACATCATAACATGGTGAGAGGAGTCATTTGGTGTGTTTTGAGTGAAATCCAATCGTTAGAAGTATGGAATACACCAACCACTCCAATTAGGAACGAACTGTCGTTGAACTTGAATTGTCCAATTTCTCACACCTATTGATTTCGGATCGTGCCCAAAACTTGGGCAACATCATAATATGGTGGGAGGAGTTATTTGGGGAGTTTTAAGTGAAATCCATTCGCTAGAAGTATGGAATACACCAACCACTCCAATTTGGAACGAACTGCCGTTGAACTTGAATTGTCCAATTTCTCACACCTATTGATTTCGGATCGAGCCCAAAACTTGGGCAACATCATAATATGGTGGGAGGAGTCATTTGGTGAGTTTTGAGTGAAATCCAATCGCTGGAAGTATGGAATACACCAACCACTCCAATTAGGAACGAACTGCCGTTGAACTTAAATTGTCCAATTTCACACACCTATTGATTTCGGATCGAACCCAAAACTTGGGCAACATCATAATATGGTGGGAGGAGTCATTTGGTGACTTTGAGTGAAATCCAATCGCTAGAAGTATGGAATACACAAACCACTCCAATTAGGAACGAACTGCCGTTGAACTTGAATTGTCCAATTTGGAACACCTATTGATTTCGGATCGAGCCCAAAACCTGGGCAACATCATAATATGGTGGGAGGAGTCATTTGGTGAGTTTTGAGTGAAATCCAATCGCTAGAAGTATGGAAAACACCAACCAAACCAATTTGGATCGAACTGCCGTTGAACTTGAATTGTCCAATTTGGAACACCTATTGATTTCGGATCGAGCCCAAAACTTGGGCAACATCATAATATGGTGGGAGAAGTCATTTGGTGAGTTTTGAGTTAAATCCAATCGCTAGAAGTATGGAATACTACAATTAGGAACGAACTGCCGTTGAACTTGAATTGTCCAACTTGGAACACCTATTGATTTCGGATCGAGCCCAAAACTTGGGCAACATCATAATATGGTGGGAGGAGTCATTTGGTGAGTTTTGAGTGAAATCCAATCGCTAGAAGTATGGACTACACCAACCACTCCAGTTAGGAACGAACTGCCGTTGAACTTGAATTGTCCAATTTATCACACCTATTGATTTCGGATCGAGCCCTAAACTTCGGCAACATCTTAATATGGTGGGAGGAGTCATTTGGTGAGTTTTCAGAGAAATCCAATCGCTAGAAGTATGGAATACACCAACCACTCCAATTAGGAACGAACTGCCGTTGAACTTGAATTGTCCAATTTGGAACACCTATTGATTTCGGAAAGAGCCCAAAACTTGGGCAACATCATAACATGGTGAGAGGAGTCATTTGGTTTGTTTTGAGTGAAATCCAATCGCTAGAAGTATGGCATACACCAACCACTCCAATTAGGAACGAATGCCATTGAACTTGAATTGTCCAATTTCTCACACCTATTGATTTCGGATCGAGCCCAAAACTTGGGCAACATCATAATATGGTGGGAGGAGTCATTTGTGGAGTTTTAAGTGAAATCCATTCGCTAGAAGTATGGAATACACCAACCACTCCAATTTGGAACGAACTGCCGTTGAACTTGAATTGTCCAATTTCTCACACCTATTGATTTCGGATCGAGCCCAAAACTTGGGCAACATCACAATATGGTGGGAGGAGTCATTTGGTGAGTTTTGAGTGAAATCCAATCGCTGGAAGTATGGAATACACCAACCACTCCAATTAGGAACGAACTGCCGTTGAAATTGAATTGTCCAATTTCTCACACCTATTGATTTCGGATCGAGCCCAAAACTTGGGCAACATCATAATATGGTGGGAGGAGTCATTTGGTGTGTTTTGAGTGAAATCCAATCGCTAGAAGTATGGCATACACCAACCACTCCAATTAGGAACGAATGCCGTTGAACTTGAATTGTCCAATTTCTCACACCTATTGATTTCGGATCGAGCCCAAAACTTGGGCAACATCATAATATGGTGGGAGGAGTCATTTGTGGAGTTTTAAGTGAAATCCAATCGCTAGAAGTATGGAATACACCAACCACTACAATTTGGAACGAACTGCCGTTGAACTTGAATTGTCCAACTTGGAACACCTATTGATTTCGGATCGAGCCCAAAACTTGGGCAACATCATAACATGGTGAGAGGAGTCATTTGGTGAGTTTTGAGTGAAATCCAATCGCTAGAAGTATGGAATACAACAACCACTCCAATTAGGAACGAACTGCCGTTGAACTTGACTTGTCCAATTTGGAACACCTATTGATTTCGGATCGAGCCCAAAACTTGGGCAACATCATAATGTGGTGGGAGGACTCATTTGGTGAGTTTTGAGTGAAATCCAATCGGTAGAAGTATGGAATACACCAACCACTCCCATTAGGAACGAACTGCCGTTGAACTTCAATTGTCCAATTTCTCACACCTATTGATTTCGGATCGAGCCCAAAACTTGGGCAACATCATAATATGGTGGGAGGAGTCATTTGGTGAGTTTTCAGAGAAATCCAATCGCTAGAAGTGTGGAATACACCAACCACTCCAATTAGGAACGAACTGTCGTTGAAATTGAATTGACCAATTTCTCACACCTATTGATTTCGGATCGAGCCCAAAGGTTGGGCAACATCATAATATGGTGGGTGGAGTCATTTGGTGACTTTTGAGTGAAATCCAATCGCTAGAAGTATGGAATACACCAACCACTCCAATTTGGATCGAACTGCCGTTGAACTTGAATTGTCCAATTTGGAACACCTATTGATTTCGGATCGAGCCCAAAACTTGGGCAACATCATAACATGGTGAGAGGAGTCATTTGGTGAGTTTTGAGTGAAATCCAATTGCTAGAAGTATGGAATACACCAACCACTCCAATTAGGAACGAACTGCCGTTGAAATTGAATTGTCCAATTTCTCACACGTATTGAATTCTGTTCGAGCCCAAAACTTGGGCAACATCATAATATGGTGGGAGGAGTCATTTGGTGAGTTTTGAGTGAAATCCAATAGCTAGAAGTGTGGAAAACACCAACGACTCCAATTTGGAACGAACTGCCGTTGAACTTGAATTGTCCAATTTCTCACACCAATTGATTTCGGATCGAGCCCAAAACTTGGGCAACATCGTAATATGGTGGGAGGAGTCATTTGGTGAATTTTGAGTGAAATCCAATCGCTAGAAGTATGGAATACACCAACCACTCCAATTAGGAACGAACTGCCGTTGTACTTGAATTGTCCAATTTCTCACACCTAATGATTTCGGATCGAGCCCAAAACTCGGGAAACATCATAATACGGTGGGAGGAGTCATTTGGTGAGTTTTGAGTGAAATCCAATCGCTAGAAGTATGGAATACACCCACCACTCCAATTAGGAACGAACTGCCGTTGGACTTGAATTGTCCAACTTGGAACACCTATTGATTTCGGATCGAGCCCCAAACTTGGGCAACATCATAATATGGTTGGAGATGTCATTTGGTGAGTTTTGAGTGAAATCCAATCACTAGAAGTATGGAATACACCAACCACTCCAATAAGGAACGAACTGCCATTGAACTTGAATTGTCCAATTTCTCACACCTACTGATTTCGGATCGAGCCCCAAACTTGGGCAACATCATAATATGGTGGGAGGAGTCATTTGGTGAGTTTTCTGAGAAATCCAATCGCTAGAAGTGTGGAATACACCAACCACTCCAATTAGGAACGAACTGTCGTTGAAATTGAATTGACCAATTTCTCACACCTATTGATTTCGGATCGAGCCCAAAACTTGGGCAACATCATAATATGGTGGGAGGAGTCATTTGGTGACTTTTGAGTGAAATCCAATCGCTAGAAGTATGGAAGATACCAACCACTCCAATTAGGAACGAACTGCCGTTGACATTGAATTGTCCAATTTGGAACACCTATTGATTTCGGATCGAGCCCAAAACTTGGGCAACATCGTAATATGGTGGGAGGAGTCATTTGGTGACTTTTGAGTGAAATCCAATCGCTAGAAGTATGGAATACACCAACCACTCCAATTAGGAACGAACTGCTGTTGAACTTGAATTGTCCAATTTGGAACACCTACTGATTTCGGATCGAGCCCAAAACTTGGGCAACATCATAATATGGTTGGAGGAGTCATTTGGTGAGTTTTCAGTGAAATCCAATTGCTAGAAGTATGGAATACACCAACCACTCCAATTAGGGACGAACTGCCGTTGAACTTGAATTGTACAATTTGGAACACCTATTCATTTCGGATCGAGCCCCAAACTTGGGCAACATCATAATATGGTGGGAGGAGTCATTTGGTGAGTTTTGAGTGAAATCCAATTGCTAGAAGTGTGGAATACACCAACCACTCCAATTCGGAAAGAACTATCGTTGAAATTGAATTGTCCAATTTCTCACACCTGTTGAATTCGGATCGAGCCCAAAACTTGGGCAACATCCTAACATGGTGGGAGGAGTCATTTGGTGAGTTTTGAGTGAAATCCAATCGCTAGAAGTATGGAATACACCAACCACTCCAATTAGGAACGAACTGCTGTTGAACTTGAATTGTCCAATTTGGAACACCTACTGATTTCGGATCGAGCCCAAAACTTGGGCAACATCATAATATGGTTGGAGGAGTCATTTGGTGAGTTTTCAGTGAAATCCAACTGCTAGAAGTATGGAATACACCAACCACTCCAATTGGGAACGAACTGCCGTTGAACTTGAATTGTCCAATTTGGAACACCGATTGAATTCGAATCGAGCCCAAAACTTGGGCAACATCATAATATGGTGGGAGGAGTCATTTGGAGAGTTTTGAGTGAAATCCAATAGATGGAAGTATGGAATACACCAACCACTCCAATTAGGAACGAACTGCCGTTGAACTTGAATTGTCCAATTTGGAACACCAATTGATTTCGGATCGAGCCCAAAACTTGGGCAATATCATAATATGGTGGGAAGAGTCATTTGGTGAGTTTTGAGTGAAATCCAATCGCTAGAAGTATGGAATACACCAACCACTACAATTTGGAAAGAACTGTCGTCGAAATTGAATTGACAAATTTCTCACACCTATTGACTTCGGATCGAGCCCAAAACATGGGCAACATCATAATATGGTGGGAGGAGTCATTTGGTGAGTTTTGAGTGAAATCCAATCGCTAGAAGTATGGAATACACCGACCACTCCAGTTAGGAACGAACTGCCGTTATACTTGAATTTTCCAATTTGGAACACCTATTGATTTCGGATCGAGCCCAAAACTTGGGCAACACCATAATATGGTGGGAGGAGTCATTTGGGGAGTTTTATGTGAAATCCAATCGCTAGAAGTGTGGAATACACCAACCACTCCAATTAGGAACGAACTGCCGTTGAACTTGAATTGTCCAATTTGGAACACCTATTGATTTCGGATCGAGCCCAAAACTTGGGCAACATCATAATATGGTGGGAGTAGTCATTTGGTGAGTTTTCAGTGAAATCCAATTGCTAGAGGTATGGAATACACCAACCACTCCAATTAGGAACGAACTGCCGTTGAACTTGAATTGTCCAATTTCTCACACCTATTGATTTCGGACCGAGCCCAAAACTTGGGCAACATCATAATATGGTGGGAGGAGTCATTTGGGGAGTTTTGAGTGAAATCCAGTCGCTAGAAGTGTGGAATACTCCAACCACTCCAATTAGGAACGTACTGCCGTTGAACTTGAATTCTCCAATTTCTCACACCTATTGATTTCGGATCGCGCCCAAAACTTGGGCAACATCATAATATGGTGGGAGGAGTCATTTGGTTAGTTTTGAGTGAAATCCAATCGCTAGAAGTATGGAATACACCAACCACTCAAATTAGGAACGAACTGCCGTTGAACATGAATTGTCCAATTTGGAACACCTATTGATTTCGGATCGAGCCCCAAACTTGGGCAACATCATAATATGGTGGGAGGAGTCATTTGGTGAGTTTTGAGTGAAATCCAATCGCAAGAAATATGGAATACACCAACCACTCCAATTAGGAACGAACTGCCGTTGAACTTGAATTGTACAATTTCTCACACCTATTGATTTCGGATCGAGCCCCAAACTTGGGCAACATCATAATATGGTGGGAGGAGTCATTTGGTGAGTTTTCAGAGAAATCCAATCGCTAGAAGTGTGGAATACACCAACCACTCCAACTAGGAACGAACTGTCGTTGAAATTGAATTGACCAATTTCTCACACCTATTGATTTCCGCTAGAGCCCAAAACTTGGGCAACATCATAATATGGTGGGAGGAGTCATTTGGTGAGTCTTGAGTGAAATCCAATCTCGAGAAGTATGGAATACACCAACCACTCCAGTTAGGAACGAACTGCCGTTGTACTTGAATTGTCCAATTTGGAACACGTATTGATTTCGGATCGAGCCCAAAACTTGGGCAACATCATAATATGGTGGCAGGAGTCATTTGGTGAGTTTTGAGTGAAATCCAATCGCTAGAAGTATGGAATACACCGACCACTCCAGTTAGGAACGAACTGCCGTTATACTTGAATTTTCCAATTTGGAACACCTATTGATTTCGGATCGAGCCCAAAACTTGGGCAACACCATAATATGGTGGGAGGAGTCATTTGGTGAGTTTTAAGTGAAATCCAATCGCTAGAAGTGTGGAATACACCAACCACTCCAATTAGGAACGAACTGCCGTTGAACTTGAATTGTCCAATTTGGAACACCTATTGATTTCGGATCGAGCCCAAGACTTGGGCAACATCATAATATGGTGGGAGTAGTCATTTGGTGAGTTTTCAGTGAAATCCAATTGCTAGAGGTATGGAATACACCAACCACTCCAATTCGGAACGAACTGCCGTTGAACTTGAATTGTCCAATTTCTCACACGTATTGATTTCGGCTCGAGCCCAAAACTTGTGCAACATCATAATATGGTGGGTGGAGTCATTTGGTTAGTTTTGAGTGAAATCCAATCGCTAGAAGTATGGAATACACCAACCACTCCAATTAGGAACGAACTGCCGTTGAACTTGAATTGTCCAATTTCTCACACGTATTGATTTCGATCCGAGCCCAAAACTTGGGCAACATCATAATATGGTGGGAGGAGTCATTTGGTGAGTTTTGAGTGAAATCCAATCGCTATAAGTATGGAATACCCCAACCACTCCAATTAGGAATGAACTGCCGTTGAACTTGAATTGTCCAATTTGGAACACCTATTGATTTCGGATCGAGCCCAAAACTTGGGCAATATCATAATATGGTGGGAAGAGTCATTTGGTGAGTTTTGAGTGAAATCCAATGGATAGAAGTATGGAATACACCAACCACTCCAATTAGGAACGAACTGCCGTTGAACTTGAATTGTCCAATTTGGAACACCTATTGATTTCCGATCGAGCCCAAAACTTGGGCAACATCGTAATATGGTGGGAGGAATCATTTGGTGAGTTTTGAGTGAAATCCAATCGCTAGAAGTATGGAATCCACCAACCACTCCAGTTATGAACGAACTGCCGTTATACTTGAATTGTCCAATTTCTCACACCTATTGATTTCGGATCGAGCCCAAAACTTGGGCAACGTCATAATATGGTGGGAGGAGTCATTTGGTGAGTTTTGAGTGAAATCCAATCGCTAGAAGTATGGAATACACCAACCACTCCAATTAGGAACGAACTGCCATTGAACTTGAATTGTCCAATTTGGAACACCTATTGATTTCGGATCGAGCCCAAAACTTGGGCAACATCATAACATGGTGGGAGGAGTCATTTGGTAAGTTTTGAGTGAAATCCAATCGCTAGAAGTATGGAATACACCAACCACTCCAATTAGGAACGAACTGCTGTTGAACTTGAATTGTCCAATTTCTCACACCTATTGATTTCGGATCGAGCCCTAAACTTGGGCAACATCATAATAGGGTGGGAGGAGTCATTTGGTGAGTTTTGAGTGAAATCCAATCGCTAGAAGTATGGAATACACCAACCACTCCAATTAGGAACGAGCTGCCGTTGTACTTGAATTGTCCAATTTGGAACACCTATTGATTTCGGATCGAGCCCAAAACTTGGGCTACATCATAATATGGTGGGAGGAGTCATTTGGTGAGTTTTTAGTGAAATCCAATCGCTAGAGGTATGGAATACACCAGCCACTCCCATTAGGAACGAACTGCCGTTGAACTTGAATTGTCCAATTTCTCACACCTATTGATTTCGGATCGAGCCCCAAACTTGGGCAACCTCATAATATGGTGGGAGGAGTCATTTGGTGAGTTTTGAGTGAAATCCAATCGCGAGAAGTATGGAATACACCGACCACTCCAATTAGGAACGAACTGCCGTTGAACTTGAATTTCCCAATTTCGAACACTTATTGATTTCGGAACGAGCCCAAAACTTGGGCAACATCATAATATGGTGGGAGGAGTCATTTGGATAGTTTTGAGTGCAATCCAATCGCTAGAAGTATGGAATACACCAACCACTCCAATTAGGAACGAACTGCTGTTGAACTTGAATTGTCCAATTTCTCACACCTATTGATTTCGGATCGAGCCCCAAACTTGGGCAACATCATAATATGGTGGGAGGAGTCATTTGGTGAGTTTTGAGTGAAATCCAATCGCTAGAAGTATGGAATACACCAACCACTCCAATTAGGAACGAGCTGCCGTTGTACTTGAATTGTCCAATTTGGAACACCTATTGATTTCGGATCGAGCCCAAAACTTGGGCTACATCATAATATGGTGGGAGGAGTCATTTGGTGAGTTTTTAGTGAAATCCAATCGCTAGAGGTATGGAATACACCAGCCACTCCCATTAGGAACGAACTGCCGTTGAACTTGAATTGTCCAATTTCTCACACCTATTGATTTCGGATCGAGCCCCAAACTTGGGCAACCCCATAATATGGTGGGAGGAGTCGTTTGGTGAGTTTTGAGTGAAATCCAATCGCGAGAAGTATGGAATACACCGACCACTCCAATTAGGAACGAACTGCCATTGAACTTGAAATGTCCAATTTGGAACACCTATTGATTTCGGATCGAGCCCAAAACTTGGGCAACATCATAATATGGTGGGAGGAGTCATTTGGTGAGTTTTTAGTGAAATCCAATCGCTAGAAGTATGGAATACACCAACCACTCCAATTAGGAACGAACTGCCGTTGAACTTGAATTGTCCAATTTGGAACACCTATTGATTTCGGATCGATTCCAAAACTTGGGCAACATCATAATATGGTGGGAGGTGTCATTTGGTGAGTTTTGAGTGAAATCTAATCGCTAGAAGTATGGAATACACCAACCACTCCAATTAGGAACCAACTGGCGTTGAACTTGAATTGTCCAATTTGGAACACCTATTGATTTCGGATCGAGCCCAAATCTTGGGCAACATCATAACATGGTGGGAGGAGTCATTTGGTGAGTTTTGAGTGAAATCCAATCGCTAGAAGTATGGAATATACCAACCACTCCAATTAGGAACGAACTGCCGTTGAACTTGAATTGTCCAATTTGGAACACCTATTGATTTCGGATCGAGCCCAAAACTTGGGCAACATCATAATATGGTGGGAGGAGTCATTTGGTGAGTTTTGAGTGAAATCCAATCGCCACCAACCACTCCAATTAGGAACAAACTGCCGTGGAACTTGAATTGTCCAATTTCTCACACATATTGATTTCGGATCGAGCCCCAAACTTGGACAACATCATAATATGGTGGGAGGAGTCATTTGGTGAGTTTTGAGTGAAATCCAATCGCTAGAAGTATGGATTCCACCAACCACTCCAATTAGGAACGAATTGTCGTTGAAATTGAATTGACCAATTTCTCACACCTATTGATTTCGGATCGAGCCCAAAACTTGGGCAACATCATAATATGGTGGGAGGAGTCATTTGGTGAGTTTTGAGTGAAATCCAATCGCTAGAAGTATGGAATACACCAACCACTCCAGTTATGAACGAACTGCCGTTATACTTGAATTTTCCAATTTGGAACACCTATTGATTTCGGATCGAGCCCAAAACTTGGGCAACATCATAATATGGTGGGAGTCATTTGGTGAGTTTTGAGTGAAATCCAATCGCTAGAAGTATGGAATACACCAACCACTCGAATTAGGAACGAACTGCCGTAGAACTTGAATTGTCCAATTTGGAATACCTATTGATTTCGGATCGAGCCGAAAACTTGGGCAACGTCATAATATGGCGGGAGGAGTCATTTGGTGAGTTTTGAGTGAAATCCAATCGCTAGAAGTATGAAATACACCAACCACTCCAATTAGGAACGAACTGCCGTTGAAATTGAATTGTCCAATTTCTCACACCTATTGATTTCGGATCGAGCCAAAAACTTGGGCAACATCGTAATATGGTGGGAGGAGTCATTTGGTGAGTTTTGAGTGAAATCCAATCGCTAGAAGTATGGAATACACCAACCACTCCAATTATGAACGAACTGCCGTGGAACTGGAATTGTCCAATTTCTCACTCCAATTGATTTCGGATCGAGCCCAAAACTTGGGCAACATCATAATATGGTTGGAGGAGTCATTTGGTGAGTTTGGAGTGAAATCCAATCGCTAGAAGTATGGAATACACCAACCACTCCAATTAGGAACGAACTGCCGTTGAAATTGAATTGTCCAATTTCTCATACCTATTGATTTCGGATCGAGCCCAAAACTTGGGCAACATCGTAATATGGTGGGAGGAGTCATTTGGTGAGTTTTGAGTGAAATCCAATCGCTAGAAGTATGGAATACACCAACCACTCCAGTTATGAACGAACTGTAGTTATACCTGAATTTTCCAATTTGGAACACCGACTGATTTCGGATCGAGCCCAAAACTTGGGCAACATCATAATATGGTGGGAGGAGTCATTTGGTGGGTTTTTAGTGAAATCCGATCGCTAGAAGTGTGGAATACACCAACCACTCCAATTAGGAACGAACTGCCGTTGAAATTGAATTGTCCAATTTCTCAAACATATTGATTTCTGATCGAGCCCAAAATTTGGGCAACATCATAACATGGTGGGAGGAGTCATTTGGTGAGTTTTGAGTGAAATCCAATCGCTAGACGTATGGAATACACCAACCACTCCAGTTATGAACGAACTGTAGTTATACCTGAATTTTCCAATTTGGAACACCGATTGATTTCGGATCGAGCCCAAAACTTGGGCAACATCATAATATGGTGGGAGGAGTCATTTGGTGGGTTTTTAGTGAAATCCGATCGCTAGACGTATGGAATACACCAACCACTCCAATTAGGAACGAACTGTCGTTGAAATTGAATTGACCAATTTCTCAGACATGTTGATTTCGGATCGAGCCCAGAACTTGGGCAACATCATAATATGGTGGGAGGAGTCATTTGGTGAGTTTTGAGTGAAATCCAAGCGCTAGAAGTATGGAATACACCAACCACTCCAGTTATGAACTAACTGCCGTTATACTTGAATTTTCCAATTTGGAACACCTATTGATTTCGGATCGAGCCCAAAACTTGGGCAACATCATAATATGGTGGGAGTCATTTGGTGAGTTTTGAGTGAAATCCAATCGCTAGAAGTATGGAATACACCAACCACTCCAATTTGGAACGAACTGCCGTAGAACTTGAATTGTCCAATTTGGAATACCTATTGATTTCGGATCGAGCCCAAAACTTGGGCAACGTCATAATATGGCGGGAGGAGTCATTTGTTAGTTTTGAGTGAAATCCAATCGCTAGAAGTATGGAATACACCAACCACTCTAGTTATGAACGAACTGCCGTTATACTTGAATTTTCCAATTTTGAACACCTATTGATTTCGGATCGAGCCCAAAACTTGGGCAACATCATAATATGGTGGGAGTCATTTGGTGAGTTTTGAGTGAAATCCAATCGCTAGAAGTATGGAATACACCAACCACTCCAATTAGGAACGAACTTCCGTAGAACTTGAATTGTCCAATTTGGAATACCTATTGATTTCGGATCGAGCCCAAAACTCGGGCAACGTCATAATATGGTGGGAGGAGTCATTTGGTGAGTTTTGAGTGAAATCCAATCGCTTGAAGTATGGAATACACCAACCACTCCAATTAGGAACGAACTGCCGTAGAACTTGAATTATCCAATTTGTAATACCTATTGATTTCGGATCGAGCCCAAAACTTGGGCAACGTCATAATATGGCGGGAGGAGTCATTTGGTAAGTTTTGAGTGAAATCCAATCGCTAGAAGTATGGAATACACCTACCACTCCAATTAGGAACGAACTGCCGTTGAACTTGAATTGTCCAATTTGGAACACCTATTGATTTCGTATCGAGCCCAAAACTTGGGCAACATCATAATATGGTGGGAGGAGTCATTTGGTGAGTTTTGAGTGAAATCCTATCGCTAGAAGTATGAAATACACCAACCACTCCAATTAGGAACGAACTGCCGTTGAAATTGAATTGTCCAATTTCTCACACCTATTGATTTCGGATCGAGCCCAGAACTTGGGCAACATCATAATATGGTGGGAGGAGTCATTTGGTGAGTTTTGAGTGAAATCCAATCGCTAGAAGTATGGAATACACCAACCACTCTAGTTATGAACGAACTGCCGTTATACTTGAATTTTCCAATTTGGAACACCGATTGATTTCGGATCGAGCCCAAAACTTGGGCAACATCATAATATGGTGGGAGGAGTCATTTGGTTAGTTTTGAGTGAAATCCAATCGCTAGAAGTATGGAATACACCAACCACTCCAATTAGGAACGAACTGCCGTTGAACTTGAATTGTCCAATTTGGAACACCTATTGATTTCGGATCGAGCCCAAAACTTGGGCAACATCATAATATGGTGGGAGGAGTCATTTGGTTAGTTTTGACTGAAATCCAATCACTAGAAGTATGGAATACACCAACCACTCCAATTAGGAACGAACTGCCGTTGAACTTGAATTGTCCAATTTCTCACACCTATGGATTTCGGATCGAGCCCAAAACTTGGGAAACATCATAATATGGTGGGAAGAGTCATTTGGTGAGTTTTGAGTGAAATCCAATCGCTAGAAGTACGGAATACACCAACCACTCCAATTAGGAACGAACTGCCGTTGAACTTGAATTGTCCAATTTCTCACACCTATTGATTTCTGATCGAGATCAAAACTTGGGCAACATCATAATATGGTGAGAAGAGTCATTTGGTGAGTTTTGAGTGAAATCCAATCGCTAGAAGTATGGAATACACCATCCACTCCAATTAGGAACGAACTGCCATTGAACTTGAATTGTCAAATTTCTCACACCTATTGATTTCGGATCGAGCCCCAAACTTGGGCAACATCATAATATGGTGGGAAGAGTCATTTGGTGAGTTTTGAGTGAAATCCAATCACTAGAAGTTTGGAATACACCAACCACTATAGTTAGGAACGAACTGCCGTTGAACTTGAATTCTCCAATTCCGAACACCTATTGATTTCGGATCGAGCCCAAAAGTTGGGCAACATCATAATATGGTGGGAGGAGTCAATTGGTGAGTTTTGAGTGAAATCCAATCGCTAGAAGTATGGAATACACCAACCACGAATTTTGAACGAACTGCCGTTTAACTTGAATTGTCCAATTTGGAACACCTATTGATTTCGGATCGAGCCCAAAACTTGGGCTACATCATAATATGGTGGGAGGAGTCATTTGGTGAGTTTTGAGTGAAATCCAATCGCTAGAAGTACGGAATACACCAACCACTCCAATTAGGAAGGAACTGCCGTTGAACTTGAATTGTCCAATTTCGAACACCTATTCATTTCGTATCGAGCCCAAAACTTGGGCAACATCATAGTATGGTGGGAGGAGTCATGTGGTGCGTTTTGAGTGAAATCCAATCGCTAGAAGTATGGAATACACAAACCACTATAGTTAGGAACGAACTGCCGTTGAACTTGAATTGTCCAATTTTGAACACCTATTGATTTCGGATCGAGCCCAAAACTTGGGCAACATCATAATATGGTGGGAGGAGTCAATTGGTGAGTTTTGAGTGAAATCCAATCGCTAGAAGTATGGAATACACCAACCACTCCAATTAGGAACGAACTGCCGTTGAACTTGAATTGTCCAATTTGGAACACCTATTGATTTCGGATCGAGCCCAAAACTTGGGCAACAACAAAATATGGTGGGAGCAATCATTTGGTGAGTTTTGAGTGAAATCCAATCGCTAGAAGTATGGAATACACCAACCACTCCAATTAGGAACGAACTGCCGTTGAACTTGAATTGTCCAATTTCTCACACCTACTGATTTCGGATCGAGCCCCAAACTTGGGCAACATCATAATATGGTGGGAGGAGTCATTTGGTGACTTTTGAGTGAAATGCAATTGCTAGAAGTACAGAATACACCAACCACTCCAATTAGGAATGAACTGTCGTTGAAATTGAATTGACCAATTTCTCAGACCTATTGATTTCAGATCGAGGCCAAAACATGGGCAACATCATAATATGGTGGGAGGAGTCATTTGGTGAGTTTTGAGTGAAATCCAATCGCTAGAAGTATGGAATACACCAACCACTCCAATTAGGAACGAACTGCCGTTGAACTTGAATTGTCAAATTTCTCACACCTATTGATTTCGGATCGAGCCCCAAACTTGGGCAACATCATAATATTGTGGGAAGAGTCATTTGGTGAGTTTTGAGTGAAATCCAATCACTAGAAGTATGGAATACACCAACCACTATAGTTAGGAACGAACTGCCGTTGAACTTGAATTGTCCAATTTCGAACACCTATTGATTTCGGATCGAGCCCAAAACTTGGGCAACAACAAAATATAGTGGGAGGAGTCATTTCGTGAGTTTTGAGTGAAATCCAATCGCTAGAAGTATGGAATACACCAACCACTCCAATTAGGAACCAACTGCCGTTGAACTTGAATTGTCCAATTTCTCACACCTATTGATTTCGGATCAATCCCCAAACTTGGGCAACATCATAATATTGTGGGAAGAGTCATTTGGTGAGTTTTGAGTGAAATCCAATCGCTAGAAGTATGGAATACTCCAACCATTCCAATTGGGAACGAACTGCCGTTGAACTTGAATTGTCCAATTTGGAACACCTATTGAGTTCGGATCGAGACCAAAACATGGGCGACATCATAATATGGTGGGAGGAGTCATTTGGTGAGTTTTGAGTGAAATCCAATCGCTAGAAGTATGGAATACACCAACCACTCCAATTAGGAACGAATTGCCGTTGAAATTGAAATGTCCAATTTCTCACACGTATTGATTTCTGATCGAGCCCAAAACTTGGGCAACATCATAATATGGTGGGAGGAGTCATTTGGTGAGTTTTGAGAGAAATCCAATCGCTAGAAGTATGGAATACACCAACCACTCCAATTAGGAACGAACTGCCGTTGAACTTTTATTGTCCAATTTGGAACACCCATTGATTCCGGATCGAGCCCAAAACTTGGGCAACATCATAATATGGTGGGAGGAGCCATTTTGTGAGTTTTGAGTGAAATCCAATCGCTAGAAGTATGGAATACACCAACCACTCCAATTTGGAACGAACTGCCGTTGAACTTGAATTGTCCAATTTGGAACACCTATTGATTTCGGATCGAGCCCAAAACTTGGGCAACATCATTATATGGTAGGAGGAGTCATTTGGTGAGTTTTGAGTGAAATCCAATCGCTAGACGTATGGAATACACCAACCACTCCAATTAGGAAAGAACTGTCGTTGAAATTGAATTGACCAATTTCTCGCACCTACTGATTTCGGATCGAGCCCAAAACTTGGGCAACAACATAATATGGTGTGGGGAGTCATTTGGTTAGTTTTGAGAAAAATCCAATCGCTAGAAGTATGGAATACACCAACCACTCCAGTTAGGAACGAACTGCCGTTGAACTTGAATTGTCCAATTTGGAACCCCTATTGATTTCGGATCGATCCCAAAACTTGGGCAACATCATAATATCTTGGGAGGAGTCATTCGGTGAGTTTTGAGTGAAATTCAATCCCTAGAAGTATGGAATACACCAACCACTCCAATTAGGAACGAACTGCCGTTGAAATTGAATTGACCAATTTCTCACACCTATTGAATTTGGATCGAGCCCAAAACTTGGGCAACATCATAATATGGTGGGAGGAGTCATTTGGTGGGTTTTGAGTGAAATCCAATCGCTAGAAGTATGGAATACACCAACCACTCCAATTAGGAACGAACTGCAGTTGAACTTGAATTGTCCAATTTGGAACACCTATTGGTTTCGGATCGAGCCCAAAACTTGGGCAACATCATTATATGGTGGGAGGAGTCATTTGGTGAGTTTTGAGTGCAATCCAATCGCTAGAAGTATGGAATACACCAACCAGTCCAATTAGGAACGAACTGCCGTTGAACTTGAATTGTCCAATTTGGAACACCTATTGATTTCGGATCGAGCCCAAAACTTGGGCAACAACGTTATATGGTGGGAGTAGGCATTTGGGGAGTTTTGAGTGAAATCCAATCGCTAGAAGTATGGAATACACCAACCTCTCCAATTAGGAACGAACTGCCGTTGAACTTGAATTGTCCAATTTCTCACACCTATTGATTTCGGATCGAGCCCCAAACTTGGGCAACATCATAATATGGTGGGAGGAGTCATTTGGTGAGTTTTGAGTGAAATCCAATCGCTAGAAGTATGGAATACACCAACCACTCCAATTGGGAACGAACTGCCGTTGAACTTGTATTGTCCAATTTGGAACACCTATTGATTTCGGATAGAGCCCAAAACTTGGGCAACATCATAATATGGTGGGAGGAGTCATTTGGTGAGTTTTCAGTGAAATCCAATCACTAGAAGTATGGAATACACCAACCACTCCAATTAGGAACGAATTGCCGTTGCAGTTGAAATGTCCAATTTCTCACACGTATTGATTTCTGATCGAGCCCAAAACTTGGGCAACGTCATAATGGATGAAGAGCTTAAAGACAAACTCATTTTGGCTACAGCCCCCTGCCAGTCCAGTTCCGTAGGTCATATTGCAAGCTTTGTTCCAACAACCTACATAGCTCTAATGAGGCCACATTCTTCATGAAAGTTGTTCCAATTGGTGTGTACTATAACATATCCAAAATGCAGCCCCATTGGATAAATCTGGAGTCCGTTACCTAGCAAACACAGAACCATGCTCAGGATGGATCTTATCAGCGCGGAAAATGAGTTAGCAATTTGTTTCGGCCTTAACTTCTTCCTCCGACCTTGGATTGGCCCAAATAACATATGGTTGGAAAGAAGACATTCTGAACTTCAATTTCGAGTACTTAAAGTTTTAATTTGATTAAGATAAGCCCAAGTTGTAAGCCCTTGAAGTTGCTGGTCATGCTGACCTCAGCATGTGCTGGTTGGATGCTTGGTCATGGTGAGCTAGGTATGCGCTATCATTTCTGGTTGGAAGCTTGGTCATGGTGACATGAAGATGAGCTAGGGCTGCTGGTGGGATCTATTGGTGAAGTGCATCAACCAATTCAAGATTTTCTAATACAAGTGCATCACCCAATTTAGATTTTCTAATACAAGTGCATCACCCAATTTAGATTTTCTAATACAAGTGCATTCAAGTTTGATTAGTTTCCAAGTTTCAATTATGGTTCATGTTCTTATTCATTATGCTTATAAGTTAATATGCTAGTTTGAATGATTGATCACCATTTAGGCTTGCATGTTAGCTATCTTGGTTTGAATTAAGAGTATACACCATGCTTTAATTCGAATTGAACTATGAATAGGAAGAGTATGTATGGACATTCGACAACAGGGATTAGATACATGCTTGGTTGTTTAAATTGTTCTTCTATGCTTAATGGGTTCCTAATGCTTAATTTTAGGTTAGACAACAAATGATCAAATTAGGGAATTAGGAACACAAGGTTCTGACCAAACACCATGGCTTAATCATACTTTAGCTAGAATCAATCCGTTAATCTAATTGAACTTGGGAACTTATCTACTTGAGTTAGTTATTTTCTTTCTTTCTTGTTTTATTTATTTCCTTTCTTTTTTCGTTTCTGTTTTGTGTAGGGAAAATGAATTGGATCATTCAATCACCAATCCTCGTGGGATCGACCTCGCACTTACATATGCTATACTACCAAACGGCTCGTGCACTTGCGAGTATCACAAGTTGAGGATGCAACTGAATCCATTTTGGTGCAGCTGTATTTACACAACAAGGAGTCATTTGGTGTGTTTTGAGTGAAATCCAATCGCTAGAAGTATGGAATAAACCAACCACTCCAATTAGGAACGAACTGCCGTTGAACTTGGATTGTCCAATTTCTTACACCTATTGATTTCTGATCGAGCCCAAAACTCTGGCAACACTCCCACCATCATAATATGGTGGGAGGAGATATTTGGTGTGTTTTGAGTGAAATCCACTCGCTAGAACTATGAATTACCCCAAACCCTCCAATTTGGAACGAACTTCCTTTGAACTTGAATTGTCCAATTTCTCACACCTATTGATTTCGGATAGAGCCCCAAACATGGGCAACATCATAATATGGTGGGAGGAGTCATTTGGTGACTTTTGAGTGAAATCCAATCGCTAGAAGTATGGAATACACCAACCACTCCAATTAGGAACAAACTGCCGTTGAACATGAATTGTCCAATTTCTGACACCTATTGATTTCGGATCGAGCCCCAAACTTGGGCTACATCATAATATTGTGGGAGGAGTCATTTGGTGAGTTTTGAGTGAAATCCAATTGCTAGAAGTATGGATACACCAACCACTCCAATTAGGAACGAAATGCCGTTGAAATTGAATTGACCAATTTCTCACACCTATTGATTTCGGATCGAGCCCAAAACTTGGGCAACATCATAATATGGTGGGAGGAGTCATTTGGTGAGTTTTGAGTGAAATCCAATCGCTAGAAGTATGGAATACACCAACCACTCCAATTAGGAACGAACTGCCGTTGAACTTGAATTGTCCAATTTGGAACACCTATTCATTTCGAATCGAGCCCAAAACTTGGGCAACATCATAATATGGTGGGAGGAGTCATTTGGTTAGTTTTGAGTGAAATCCAATCGCTAGAAGTATGGAATACACCATCCACTCCAATTAGGTACGAACTGCCGTTGAACTTGAATTGTCAAATTTCTCACACCTATTGATTTCGGATCGAGCCCCAAACTTGGGCAACATCATAATATGGTGGGAAGAGTCATTTGGTGAGTTTTGAGTGAAATCCAATCACTAGAAGTTTGGAATACACCAACCACTATAGTTAGGAACGAACTGCCGTTGAACTTGAATTCTCCAATTTCGAACACCTATTGATTTCGGATCGAGCCCAAAAGTTGGGCAACATCATAATATGGTGGGAGGAGTCAATTGGTGAGTTTTGAGTGAAATCCAATCGCTAGAAGTATGGAATACACCAACCACGAATTTTGAACGAACTGCCGTTTAACTTGAATTGTCCAATTTGGAACACCTATTGATTTCGGATCGAGCCCAAAACTTGGGCTACATCATAATATGGTGGGAGGAGTCATTTGGTGAGTTTTGAGTGAAATCCAATCGCTAGAAGTACGGAATACACCAACCACTCCAATTAGGAACGAACTGCCGTTGAACTTGAATTGTCCAATATCGAACACCTATTCATTTCGAATCGAGCCCAAAACTTGGGCAACAACATAGTATGGTGGGAGGAGTCATGTGGTGAGTTTTGAGTGAAATCCAATCGCTAGAAGTATGGAATACACAAACCACTATAGTTAGGAACGAACTGCCGTTGAACTTGAATTGTCCAATTTTGAACACCTATTGATTTCGGATCGAGCCCAAAACTTGGGCAACATCATAATATGGTGGGAGGAGTCAATTGGTGAGTTTTGAGTGAAATCCAATCGCTAGAAGTACGGAATACACCAACCACTCCAATTAGGAACGAACTGCCGTTGAACTTGAATTGTCCAATTTGGAACACCTATTGATTTCGGATCGAGCCCAAAACTTGGGCAACAACAAAATATGGTGGGAGCAATCATTTGGTAAGTTTTTAGTGAAATCCAATCGCTAGAAGTATGGAATACACCAACCACTCCAATTAGGAACGAACTGCCGTTGAACTTGAATTGTCCAATTTCTCACACCTACTGATTTCGGATCGAGCCCCAAACTTGGGCAACATCATAATATGGTGGGAGGAGTCATTTGGTGACTTTTGAGTGAAATCCAATCGCTAGAAGTATGGAATACACCAACCACGAATTTTGAACGAACTGTCGTTGAACTTGAATTGTCCAATTTCGAACACCTATTGATTTCGGATCGAGCCCAAAACTTGGGCAACAACAAAATATAGTGGAAGGAGTCATTTGGTGAGTTTTGAGTGAAATCGAATCGCTAGAAGTATGGAACACACCAACCACTCCAATTAGGAACGAACTGCCGTTGAACTTGAATTGTCCAATTTGGAACACCTATTGATTTCGGATCGAGCCCCAAACTTGGGCAACATCATAATATCGTGGGAAGAGTCATTTGGTGAGTTTTGAGTGAAATCCAATCACTAGAAGTATGGAATACACCAACCACTATAGTTAGGAACGAACTGCCGTTGAACTTGAATTTTCCAATTTCGAACACCTATTGATTTCGGATCGATCCCAAAACTTGGGCAACGTCATAATATGGTCGGAGGAGTCATTTGGTGAGTTTTGAGTGAAATCCAATCGCTAGAAGTGTGGAATACACCAACCACTCCAATTAGGAACGAACTGCCGTTGAACTTGAATTGTCCAATTTCTCACGCCTATTGATTTCTGATCGAGCCCCAAACTTGGGCAACATCATAATATGGTGGGAGGAGTCATTTGGTGAGTTTTGAGTGAAATCCAATCGCTAGAAGTATGGAATACACCAACCACGAATTTTCAACGAACTGCCGTTGAACTTGAATTGTCCAATTTGGAACACCTATTGATTTCGGATCGAGTCCAAAACTTGGGCAACATCATAATATGGTGGGAGGAGTCATTTGGTGAGTTTTGAGTGAAATCCAATCGCTAGAAGTATGGAATACACCAACCACTCCAATTAGGAACGAACTGTCGTTGAACTTGAATTGTCCAATTTGGAACACCTATTGATTTCGGATCGAGCCCAAAACTTGGGCAACATCATTATATGGTGGGAGGAGTCATTTGGGGAGTTTTGAGTGCAATCCAATCGCTAGAAGTATGGAATACACCAACCACTCCAATTAGGAACGAACTGCCGTTGAACTTGAATTGTCCAATTTGGAACACCTATTGATTTCGGATCGAGCCCAAAACTTGGGCAACAACGTTATATGGTGGGAGTAGGCATTTGGGGAGTTTTGAGTGAAATCCAATCGCTAGAAGTATGCAATACACCAACCTCTCCAATTAGGAACGAACTGCCGTTGAACTTGAATTGTCCAATTTCTCACACCTATTGATTTCGGATCGAGCCCCAAACTTGGGCAACATCATAATATGGTGGGAGGAGTCATTTGGTGAGTTTTGAGTGAAATCCAATCGCTAGAAGTATGGAATACACCAACCACTCCAATTGGGAACGAACTGCCGTTGAACTTGAATTGTCCAATTTGGAACACCTACTGATTTCGGATAGAGCCCAAAACTTGGGCAACATCATAATATGGTGGGAGGAGTCATTTGGTGAGTTTTCAATGAAATCCAATCGCTAGAAGTATGGAATACACCAACCACTCCAATTAGGAACGAATTGCCGTTGAAGTTGAAATGTCCAATTTCTCACACGTATTGATTTCTGATCGAGCCCAAAACTTGGGCAACATCATAATACGGTGGCAGGAGTCATTTGGTGAGTTTTGAGAGAAATCCAATCGCTAGAAGTATGGAATACACCAACCAATCCAATTAGGAACGAACTGCCGTTGAACTTGAATTGTCCAATTTCTCACACCTATTGATTTCGGATCGCGCCTAAAACTTGGGCAACGTGATAATATGGTGGGAGAAGTCATTTGGTGAGTTTTGAGTGAAATCCATTCGCTAGAAGTATGGAATACACCAACCACTCCAATTAGGAACGAACTGCCGTTGAACTTGAATTGTCCAATTTCTCACACCTATTGATTTCGGATCGAGACCCAAACTTGGGCAACATCATGATATGGTGGGAGGAGTCATTTGGTGAGTTTTGAGTGAAATCCAATCGCTAGAACTATGGAATACACCAACCAATCCAATTAGGAACGAACTGCCGTTGAACTTGAATTGTCCAATTTGGAACACCTATTGATTTCGTATCGAAACCAAAACTTGGGCAACATCATTATATGGTGGGAGTAGTCATTTGGTGAGTTTTAAGTGAAATCCAATCGCTAGAAGTATGGAATACACCAACCTCTCCAATTAGGAACGAACTGCAGTTGAACTTGAATTGTCCAATTTCTCACACCTATTGATTTCGGATCGAGCCCCAAACTTGGGCAACATCATAATATGGTGGGAGGAGTCATTTGGCGAGTTTTGAGTGAAATCCAATTGCTAGAAGTATGGAATACACCAACCAATCCAATTAGGAACGAACTGCCGTTGAACTTGAATTGTCCAATTTGGAACACCTAATGATTTCGGATCGAGCCCAAAACTTGGGCAACATCATTATATGGTGGGAGGAGTCATTTGGTGAGTTTTGGGTGAAATCCAATCGCTAGAAGTATGGAATACACCAACCACTCCAATTAGGAACGAACTGCCGTTGAACTTGAATTGTCCAATTTCTCACACCTATTGATTTCGGATCGGGCCCCAAACTTGGGCAACATCATAATATGGTGGGAGGAGTCATTTGGTGAGTTTTGAGTGAAATCCAATCGCTAGAAGTATGGAATACTCCAACCATTCCAATTGGGAACGAACTGCCGTTGAACTTGAATTGTCCAATTTGGAACACCTATTGATTTCGGATCGAGACCAAAACATTGGCGACATCATAATATGGTGGGAGGTGTCATTTGGTGAGTTTTGAGTGAAATCCAATCGCTAGAAGTTTGGAATACACCAACCAATCCAATTAGGAACGAACTGCCGTTGAACTTGAATTGTCCTATTTGGAACACCTAATGATTTCGGATCGAGCCCAAAACTTGGGCAACGTCATTATATGGTGGGAGGAGTCATTTGGTGAGTTTTGAGTGAAGTCCAATCACTAGAAGTATGAAATACACCAACCACTCCAGTTAGGAACGAACTTTCGTTGAAATTGAATTCACCAATTTCTCACACCTATTGATTTCGGATCGAGCCCAAAACTTGGGCAACATCATAATATGGTGGGAGGAGTCTTTTGGTGAGTTTTGAGTGAAATCCAATCGCTAGAAGTATGGAATACACCAACCACTCCAATTGGGAACGAACTGCCGTTGAACTTGAATTGTCCAATTTGGAACACCTATTGATTTCGGATCGAGACCAAAACATGGGCGACATCATAATATGGTGGGAGGAGTCATTTGGTGAGTTTTGAGTGAAATCCAATCGCTAGAAGTATGGAATACACCAACCACTCCAATTAGGAAAGAACTGTCGTTGAAATTGAATTGACCAATTTCTCACACCAATTGAATTTGGATCGAGCCCAAAACTTGGGCAACATCATAATATGGTGGGAGAAGTCATTTGGTTGGTTTTGGGTGAAATCCAATCGACAGAAGTATGGAATACACCAACCACTCCAAATAGGAACGAACTGCAGTTGAATTTGAATTGTCCAATTTGGAACACCTATTGATTTCGGATCGAGCCCAAAACTTGGGCAACATCATTATATGGTGGGAGGAGTCATTTGGTGAGTTTTGAGTGAAATCCAATCGCTAGAAGTATGGAATACACCAACCACTCCAATTAGGAACGAACTGCCGTTGAACTTGAATTGTCCAATTTCTCACACCTATTGATTTCGGATTGAGCCCCAAACTTGGGCAACATCATAATATGGTGGGAGGAGTCATTTGGTGAGTTTTGAGTGAAATCCAAACGCTAGAAGCATGGAATACACCAACCAAACCAATTAGGAACGAACTGCCGTTGAACTTGAATTGTCCAATTTGGTACACCTATTGATTTCAGATCGTGCCCAAAACTTGGGCAACATCATAATATGGTTCGAGGAGTCATTTGGTGAGTTTTGAGTGAAATCCAATCGCTAGAAGTATGGAATACACCAACCACTCCAATTGGGAACGAACTGCCGTTGAACTTGAATTGTCCAATTTGGAACACCTATTGATTTCGGATCGAGCCCAAAACTTGGGCAACATCATAATATGGTGGGAGGAGTCATTTGGTTAGTTTTGAGTGAAATCCAATCGCTAGAAGTATGGAATACACCAACCACTCCAATTAGGAACGAACTGCAGTTGAACTTGAATTGTCCAACTTGGAACACCTATTGATTTCGGATCGAGTCCAAAACTTGGGCAACATCATAATATGGTGGGAGGAGTCATTTGGTGAGTTTTGAGTGAAATCCAATCGCTAGAAGTATGGAATACACCAACCACTGCAATTAGGAATGAATTGCCGTTGAAATTGAAATGTCCAATTTCTCACACGTATTGATTTCGGATCGAGCCCAAAACTTGGGCAACATCATAATATGGTGGGAGGAGTCATTTGGTGAGTTTTGAGTGAAATCCAATTGCTAGAAGTATGGAATACACCAACCACTCCAAGTAGGAACGAACTGCCATTGAACTTGAATTGTCCAATTTGGAACAGCTATTGATTTCGGATCGAGCCCAAAACTTGGGCAACATCATAATATTGTGGGAGGAGTCATTTGGTGAGTTTTGATTGAAATCCAATCGCTAGAAGTATGGAATACACCAACCACTCCAATTAGGAACGAACTGCCGTTGAACTTGAATTGTCCTGTTTGGAACACCTATTGATTTCGGATCGAGCCCAAAACTTGGGCAACATCATAATATGGTGGGAGGAGTCTTTTGGTGCGTTTTGAGTGAAATCCAATCGCTAGAAGTATGGAATACACCAACCAATCCAATTAGGAACGAACTGCCGTTGAACTTGAATTGTCCAATTTGGAACACCTATTGATTTCGGATCGAGCCCAAAACTTGGGCAATATCATAATATGGTGGGAGGAGTCATTTGGTGAGTTTTGAGTGAAATCCAATCGCTAGAAGTATGGAATACACCAACCACTCCAATTAGGAACGAACTGCCGTTGAACTTGAATTGTCCAATTTGGAACAACTATTGATTTCGGATCGAGCCCAAAACTTGGGCAACATCATAATATGGTGGGTGGAGTCATTTGGTGAGTTTTGAGTGAAATCCAATCGTTAGAAGTGTGGAATACACCAACCACTCCAATTAGGAACGAGCTGCCGTTGAAATTGAATTGTCCAATTTCTCACACCTATTGATTTGGGATCGAGCCCAAAACTTGGGCAACGTCATAATATGGTGGGAGGAGTCATTTGGTGAGTTTTGAGTGAAATCCAATCGTTAGAAGTGTGGAATACACCAACCACTCCAATTAGGAACGAGCTGCCGTTGAAATTGAATTGTCCAATTTCTCACACCTATTGATTTCGGATCGAGCCCAAAACTTGGGCAACATGATAATGTGGTGGGAGGAGTCATTCGGTGTGTTTTGAGTGAAATCCAATCGCTAGAAGTATGGAATACACCAACCACTCCAATTAGGAACGAACTGCCGTTGAACTTGAATTGTCCAATTTGGAACACCTATTGATTTCGGATCGAGCCCAAAACTTGGGCAACATCATAATATGGTGGGAGGAGTCATTTGGTGAGTTTTGAGTGAAATCCAATCGCAAGAAGTATGGAATACACCAACCACTCCCATTAGGAACGAACTGCCGTTGAACTTGAATTTTCCAATTTCTAACACCTATTGATTTCGGATCGAACCCCAAACTTGTGCAACATCACAATATGGTGGGAGGAGTCATTTGGTGAGTTTTGAGTGAAATCCAATCGCTAGAAGTATGGAATACACCAACCACTCCAATTAGGAACGAACTGCCGTTGAACTTGAATTGTCCAATTTGGAACACCTATTGATTTCGGATCGAGCCCAAAACTTGGGCAACATCATAATATGGTGGGAGGAGTTATTTGGTGAGTTTTGAGCGAAATCCAATCGCTAGAAGTATGGAATACACCAACCACTCCAATTAGGAACGAACTGCCGTTGAACTTGAATTGTCCAATTGGGAACACCTATGGATTTCGGATCGAGCCCAAAACTTGGGCAACATGATAATATGGTGGGCGGAGTCATTTGGTGAGTTTTGAGCGAAATCCAATCGCTAGAAGTATGGAATACACCAACCACTCCAATTAGGAACGAACTGCCGTTGAAATTGAATTGTCCAATTTCTAACACCTATTGATTTCGGATCGAGCCTAAAACTTGGGCAACATCATAATCTGGTGGGAGGAGTCATTTGGTTAGTTTTGAGTGAAATCCAATCGCTAGAAGTACGGAATACACCAACCACTCCAACTAGGAACGAACTGCCGTTGAACTTGAATTGTCCAATTTGGAACACCTATGGATTTCGGATCGAGCCCAAAACTTGGGTAACATCATAATATGGTGGGAGGAGTCATTTGGTGAGTTTTGAGTGAAATCCAATCGCTAGAAGTATGGAATACACCAACCACTCCAAGTAGGAACGAACTGCCATTGAACTTGAATCGTCCAATTTCTCACACCTATTGATTTCGGACCGAGCCCAAAACTTGGGCAACATGGTAATATGGTGGGAGGAGTCATTTGGTGAGTTTTGAGAGAAATCCAATCGCTAGAAGTATGGAATACACCAACCACTCCAATTAGGAACGAACTGCCGTTGAACTTGAATTGTCCAATTTGGAACACCTACTGATTTCGGATCGAGCCCAAAACTTGGGCAACATCATAATATGGTGGGAGGAGTCATTTGGTGAGTGTTGAGTGAAATCCAATCCCTAGAAGTATGGAATACACCAACCACTCCAATTAGGAACGAACTGCCGTTGAACTTGAGTTGTCCAATTTCTCACACCTATTGATTTCGGATCATGCCCAAAACTTGGGCAACATGATAATATGGTGGGAGGAGTCATTTGGTGAGTTTTGAGTGAAATCCAATCGCTAGAATTATGGAATACACCAACCACTCCAATTAGGAACGAACTGCCGTTGAACTTGAATTGTCCAACTTGGAACACCTATTGATTTCGGATCGATCCCCAAACTTGGGCAACATCATAATATGGTGGGAGCAGTCATTTGGTGAGTTTTGAGTGAAATCCAATCGCTAGAAGTATGGAATACACCAACCACTCCAATTAGGAACGAACTGCCGTTGAACTTGAATTGTCCAATTTCTCACACCTATTGATTTCGGATCGGGCCCCAAACTTGGGCAACATCATAATATGGTGGGAGGAGTCATTTGGTGAGTTTTGAGTGAAATCCAATCGCTAAAAGTAAGGAATACACCAACCACTCCAATTAGGAACGAACTGCCGTTGAAATTGAATTGTCCAATTTCTCACACCTATTGATTTCGGATCTAGCCCAAAACTTGGGCAACATCATAATATGGTGGGAGGAGTTATTTGGTGAGTGTTGAGTGAAATCCAATCCCTAGAAGTATGGAATACACCAACCACTCCAATTAGGAACGAACTGCCGCTGAACTTGAATTGTCCAATTTGGAACACCTACTGATTTCGGATCGAGCCCAAAACTTGGGCAACATCATAATATGGTGGGAGGAGTCATTTGGTGAGTGTTGAGTGAAATCCAATCCCTAGAAGTATGGAATACACCAACCACTCCAATTAGGAACGAACTGCCGCTGAACTTGAATTGTCCAATTTCTCACACCTATTGATTTCGGATCATGCCCAAAACTTGGGCAACATGATAATATGGTGGGAGGAGTCATTTGGTGAGTTTTGAGTGAAATCCAATCGCTAGAATTATGGAATACACCAACCACTCCAATTAGGAACGAACTGCCGTTGAACTTGAATTGTCCAACTTGGAACACCTATTGATTTCGGATCGATCCCCAAACTTGGGCAACATCATAATGTGGTGGGAGCAGTCATTTGGTGAGTTTTGAGTGAAATCCAATCGCTAGAAGTATGGAATACACCAACCACTCCAATTAGGAACGAACTGCCGTTGAACTTGAATTGTCCAATTTCTCACACCTATTGATTTCGGATCGGGCCCCAAACTTGGGCAACATCATAATATGGTGGGAGGAGTCATTTGGTGAGTTTTGAGAGAAATCCAATCGCTAGAAGTATGGAATACACCAACCACTCCAATTAGGAACGAACTGCCGTTGAACTTGAATTGTCCAATTTCTCACACCTATTGATTTCGGATCGAGCCCAAAACTTGGGCAACATCATAATATGGTGGGAGGAGTCATTTGGTGAGATTTGAGTGAAATGCAATCGCTAGAAGTATGGAATACTCCAACCACTCCAGTTAGGAACGAACTGCCGTTGAACTTGAATTGTCCAATTTGGAACACCTATTGATTTCGGATCGAGCCCAAAACATGGGCAACATCATAATATGGTGGGAGGAGTCATTTGGTGAGTTTTGAGTGAAATCCAATCGCTAGAAGTATGGAATACACCAACCACTCCCATTAGGAACGAACTGCCGTTGAACTTGAATTTTCCAATTTCTAACACCTATTGATTTCGGATCGAACCCCAAACTTGTGCAACATCATAATATGGTGGGAGGAGTCATTTGGTGAGTTTTGAGTGAAATCCAATCGCTAGAAGTATGGAATACACCAACCACTCCAATTAGGAACGAACTGCCGTTGAACTTGAATTGTCCAATTTGGAACACCTATTGATTTCGGATCGAGCCCAAAACTTGGGCAACATCATAATATGGTGGGAGGAGTCATTTGGTGAGTTTTGAGTGAAATCCAATCGCTAGAAGTATGGAATACACCAACCACTCCAATTAGGAACGAACTGCCGTTGAAATTGAATTGTCCAATTTCTAACACCTATTGATTTCGGATCGAGCCTAAAACTTGGGCAACATCATAATCTGGTGGGAGGAGTCATTTGGTTAGTTTTGAGTGAAATCCAATCGCTAGAAGTATGGAATACAACAGCCACTCCAATTAGGAACGAACTGCCGTTGAACTTGAATTGTCCAATTTGGAACACCTATTGATTTCGGATCGAGCCCAAAACTTGGGCAACATCATAATATGGTGGGAGGAGTCATTTGGTTAGTTTTGAGTGAAATCCAATCGCTAGAAGTATGGAATACACCAGCCACTCCAATTAGGAACGAACTGCCGTTGAACTTGAATTGTCCAATTTCTCACTCCTATTGATTTCGGATCGAGCCCCAAACTTGGGCAAAATCATAATATGGTGGGAGGATTCATTTGGTGAGTTTTGAGTGAAATGCAATCGCTAGAAGTACGGAATACACCAACCACTCCAATTAGGAACGAACTGCCGTTGAACTTGAATTGTCCAATTTCTCACACCTATTGATTTCGGATCAAGCCCAAAACTTGGGCAACAACATCATATGGTGGGAGGAGTCATTTGGTGAGTTTTGAGTGAAATCCAATCGCTAGAAGTATGGAATAAACTAACCACTCCAATTAGGAACGAACTGCCGTTGAACTTGAATTGTCCAATTGGGAACACCTATGGATTTCGGATCGAGCCCAAAACTTGGGCAACATGATAATATGGTGGGCGGAGTCATTTGGTGTGTTTTGAGCGAAATCCAATCGCTAGAAGTATGGAATACACCAACCACTCCAATTAGGAACGAACTGCCGTCGAACTTGAATTGTCCAATTTCTCACACCTATTGATTTCGGATCGGGCCCAAAACTTGGGCAACATCATAATATGGTGGGAGGAGTCATTTGGTGAGTTTTGAGTGAAATCCAATCGCTAGAAGTATGGAATACACCAACCACTCCAATTAGGAACGAACCGCCGTTGAACTTGAATTGCCCAATTTGGAACACTAATTGATTTCGGATCGAGCCCAAAACTTGGGCTACATCATAATATGGTGGGAGGAGTCATTTGGTGAGTTTTGAGAGAAATCCAATCGCTAGAAGTATGGAATACACCAACCACTCCAAGTAGGAACGAACTGCCGTCGAACGTGAATATTCCAATTTCTCACACCTATTGATTTCGGATCGAGCCCAAAACTTGGGCAACATGATAATATCGTGGGAGGAGTCATTTGGTGATTTTTGAGTGAAATCCAATCGCTAGAAGTACGGAATACACCAACCACTCCAACTAGGAACGAACTGCCGTTGAACTTGAATTGTCCAATTTGGAACACCTATGGATTTCGGATCGAGCCCAAAACTTGGGTAACATCATAATATGGTGGGAGGAGTCATTTGGTGAGTTTTGAGTGAAATCCAATCGCTAGAAGTATGGAATACACCAACCACTCCAAGTAGGAACGAACTGCCATTGAACTTGAATTGTCCAATTTCTCACACCTATTGATTTCGGACCGAGCCCAAAACTTGGGCAACATGGTAATATGGTGGGAGGAGTCATTTGGTGAGTTTTGAGAGAAATCCAATCGCTAGAAGTATGGAATACACCAACCACTCCAATTAGGAACGAACTGCCGTTGAACTTGAATTGTCCAATTTGGAACACCTACTGATTTCGGATCGAGCCCAAAACTTGGGAAACATGATAATATGGTGGGAGGAGTCATTTGGTGAGTTTTGAGTGAAATCCAATCGCTAGAATTATGGAATACACCAACCACTCCAATTAGGAACGAACTGCCGTTGAAATTGAATTGTCCAATTTCTCACACCTATTGATTTCGGATCTAGCCCAAAACTTGGGCAACATCATAATATGGTTGGAGGAGTCATTTGGTGAGTTTTGAGTGAAATCCAATCGCTAAAAGTATGGAATACACCAACCACTCCAATTAGGAACGAACTGCCGTTGAAATTGAATTGTCCAATTTCTCACACCTATTGATTTCGGATCTAGCCCAAAACTTGGGCAACATCATAATATGGTGGGAGGAGTCATTTGGTGAGTTTTGAATGAAATCCAATCGCTAGAAGTATGGAATACACCAACCACTCCAATTAGGAACGAACTGCCGTTGAACTTGAATTGTCCAACTTGGAACACCTATTGATTTCGGATCGAGCCCCAAACATGGGCAACATCATAATATGGTGGGAGGAGTCATTTGGTGAGTTTTGAGTGAAATCCAATCGCTAGAAGGATGGAATACACCAACCACTCCAATTAGGAACGAACTGCCGTTGAACTTGAATTGTCCAAATTCTCACACCTATTGATTTCGGATCGAGCCCAAAACTTGGGCAACATCATAATATGGTGGGAGGAGTCATTTGGTTAGTTTGAGTGAAATCCAATCGCTAGAAGTATGGAATACACCAACCACTCCAATTAGGAATGAACTGCCGTTGAACTTGAATTGTCCAATTTCGAACACCTATTGATTTCGGATGAAGCCCAAAACTTGGGCAACATCATAATATGGTGGGAGGAGTCATTTGGTGAGTTTTGAGTGAAATCCATTCGCTAGAAGTGTGGAAGACACCAACCACTCGAATTAGGAACGAACTGCCGTTGAACTTGAATTGTCCAATTTCTCACACCTAATGATTTCGGATCGAGCCCCAAACTTGGGCAAACTCAAAATATGGTGGGAGGAGTCATTTGGTGAGTTTTGAGTGAAATCCAATCGCTAGAAGTATGGAATACACCAACCACTCCAATTAGGAACGAACTGCCGTTGAACTTGAATTGTCCAATTTCTCACACCTATTGATTTCGGATCATGCCCAAAACTTGGGCAACATGATAATATGGTGGGAGGAGTCATTTGGTGAGTTTTGAGTGAAATCCAATCGCTAGAATTATGGAATACACCAACCACTCCAATTAGGAACGAACTGCCGTTGAACTTGAATTGTCCAACTTGGAACACCTATTGATTTCGGATCGATCCCCAAACTTGGGCAACATCATAATATGGTGGGAGCAGTCATTTGGTGAGTTTTGAGTGAAATCCAATCGCTAGAAGTATGGAATACACCAACCACTCCAATTAGGAACGAACTGCCGTTGAACTTGAATTGTCCAATTTCTCACACCTATTGATTTCGGATCGGGCCCCAAACTTGGGCAACATCATAATATGGTGGGAGGAGTCATTTGGTGAGTTTTGAGTGAAATCCAATCGCTAAAAGTATGGAATACACCAACCACTCCAATTAGGAACGAACTGCCGTTGAAATTTAATTGTCCAATTTCTCACACCTATTGATTTCGGATCTAGCCCAAAACTTGGGCAACATCATAATATGGTTGGAGGAGTCATTTGGTGAGTTTTGAGTGAAATCCAATCGCTAAAAGTATGGAATACACCAACCACTCCAATTAGGAACGAACTGCCGTTGAACTTGAATTGTCCAATTTGGAACACCTACTGATTTCGGATCGAGCCCAAAACTTGGGCAACATCATAATATGGTGGGAGGATTCATTTGGTGAGTTTTGAGTGAAATCCAATCCCTAGAAGTATGGAATACACCAACCACTCCAATTAGGAACGAACTGCCGTTGAACATTAATTGTCCAATTTCGAACACCTTTTGATTTCGGATCAAGCCCAAAACCTGGGCAACATCATAATATAGTGGGAGGAGTCATTTGGTGAGTTTTGAGTGAAATCCATTCGCTAGAAGTGCGGAAGACACCAACCACTCGAATTAGGAACGAACTGCCGTTAAACTTGAATTGTTCAATTTCTCCCACCTAATGATTTCGGTTCGAACCCCAAACTTGTGCAACATCATAATATGGTGGGAGGAGTCATTTGGTGAGTTTTGAGTGAAATCCAATCGCTAGAAGTATGGAATACACCAACCACTCCAATTAGGAACGAACTGCCGTTGAAATTGAATTGTCCAATTTCTAACACCTATTGATTTCGGATCGAGCCTAAAACTTGGGCAACATCATAATATGGTGGGAGGAGTCATTTGGTTAGTTTTGAGTGAAATCCAATCGCTAGAAGTATGGAATACAACAGCCACTCCAATTAGGAACGAACTGCCGTTGAACTTGAATTGTCCAATTTGGAACACCTATTGATTTCGGATCGAGCCCAAAACTTGGGCAACATCATAATATGGTGGGAGGAGTCATTTGGTTAGTTTTGAGTGAAATCCAATCGCTAGAAGTATGGAATACACCAGCCACTCCAATTAGGAACGAACTGCCGTTGAACTTGAATTGTCCAATTTCTCACTCCTATTGATTTCGGATCGAGCCCCAAACTTGGGCAAAATCATAATATGGTGGGAGGATTCATTTGGTGAGTTTTGAGTGAAATGCAATCGCTAGAAGTATGGAATACACCAACCACTCCAATTAGGAACGAACTGCCGTTGAACTTGAATTGTCCAATTTCTCACACCTATTGATTTCTGATCAAGCCCAAAACTTGGGCAACAACATCATATGGTGGGAGGAGTCATTTGGTGAGTTTTGAGTGAAATCCAATCGCTAGAAGTATGGAATAAACTAACCACTCCAATTAGGAACGAACTGCCGTTGAACTTGAATTGTCCAATTGGGAACACCTATGGATTTCGGATCGAGCCCAAAACTTGGGCAACATGATAATATGGTGGGAGGAGTCATTTGGTGAGTTTTGAGCGAAATCCAATCGCTAGAAGTATGGAATACACCAACCACTCCAATTAGGAACGAACTGCCGTCGAACTTCAATTGTCCAATTTCTCACACCGATTGATTTCGGATCGAGCCCAAAGCTTGGGAAACATCATAATATGGTGGGAGGAGTCATTTGGTGAGTTTTGAGTGAAATCCAATCGCTAGAAGTATGGAATACACCAACCACTCCAATTAGGAACGAACCGCCGTTGAACTTGAATTGCCCAATTTGGAACAGTAATTGATTTCGGATCGAGCCCAAAACTTGGGCAACATCATAATATGGTGGGAGGAGTCTGTTGGTGAGTTTTGAGAGAAATCCAATCCCTAGAAGTATGGAATACACCAACCACTCCAAGTAGGAACGAACTGCCGTCGAACTTGAAAATTCCAATTTCTCACACCTATTGATTTCGGATCGAGCCCAAAACTTGGGCAACATGATAATATCGTGGGAGGAGTCATTTGGTGATTTTTGAGTGAAATCCAATCGCTAGAAGTACGGAATACACCAACCACTCCAACTAGGAACGAACTGCCGTTGAACTTGAATTGTCCAATTTGGAACACCTATGGATTTCGGATCGAGCCCAAAACTTGGGTAACATCATAATATGGTGGGAGGAGTCATTTGGTGAGTTTTGAGTGAAATCCAATCGCTAGAAGTATGGAATACACCAACCACTCCAAGTAGGAACGAACTGCCATTGAACTTGAATTGTCCAATTTCTCACACCTATTGATTTCGGACCGAGCCCAAAACTTGGGCAACAAGGTAATATGTTTGGAGGAGTCATTTGGTGAGTTTTGAGAGAAATCCAATCGCTAGAAGTATGGAATACACCAACCACTCCAATTAGGAACGAACTGCCGTTGAACTTGAATTGTCCAATTTGGAACACCTACTGATTTCGGATCGAGCCCAAAACTTGGGCAACATCATAATATGGTGGGAGGAGTCATTTGGTGAGTGTTGAGTGAAATCCAATCCCTAGAAGTATGGAATACACCAACCACTCCAATTAGGAACGAACTGCCGTTGAACTTGAATTGTCCAGTTTCTCACACCTATTGATTTCGGATCGAGCCCAAAACTTGGGCAACATCATAATATGGTGGGAGGAGTCATTTGGTGAGTTTTGAGTGAAATCCAATCGCTAGAAGTATGGAATACACCAACCACTCCAATTAGGAACGAACTGCCGTTGAACTTCAATTGTCCAATTTCTCACACCTCTTGATTTCAGATCGAGCCCAAAACTTGGGCAACATCATAATATGGTGGGAGGAGTCATTTGGTGAGTTTTGAGTGAAATCCAATCGCTAGAAGTATGGAATACACCAACCACTCCAATTAGGAACGAACTGCCGTTGAACTTGAATTGTCCAATTTCTCACACCTATTGATTTTGGTTCGAACCCCAAACTTGGGCAACATGATAATATTGTGGGAGGAGTCATTTGGTAAGTTTTGAGTGAAATCAAATCGCTAGAAGTATGGAATACACCATTGATCGGTTCATAATAGTATATCATTTTGTACCCTTCTAGCTTATGATTTGGTTATGTTATTGAGTTAAACTTGTGCTTTTAATCCATTTTCTGTTTTGATAAGTCCATAATTTCATACACTTGCTTGCCTTCTTTACTTAGTGATTTTGCTTAGTTTCTCTTTATTTTGAGTCACTTACCTCTATTTGTGTGTTTTGTAGGTTAAGATAGCAAGAGATCACATTTGATGCAATCCATGCATGTTAAGGGCTGATTGGCAAAGAGCAAGAGCTTAAAGACAAAACCAAAGTTGGGCCACACTTCTTGTCAGTCCAGTTTCTTAAGTCACCTTGCAGGTCTCATTTCAGCAATCTGCACAACTCGGATGAGGAGACATTCTCCATAGAAGTTGTTCAACTGGGTGTCTAGTATAACATATCCAAACTTCAGCCCAATTGAACATATGTGGAGTCCTTAGCCCGTCCAACACCGAACCATGCTCAGGAGGATTTGCAGCTGCCAGCTTTGAGCCTTGTCTCCTCCTTTAACCCATGTGCCTCACCCATGCTGCAACTGACTTTGGATCCAACATAATGAGTGAAGTGGGGAGGCATTCCAGCTATGAAATTCTAAAGGAGCAAGTTGGTACATGCTGGAGTTATTATAGAGAAAGCATGTGCATGCATGTAAAGCAAAGAAATGAAATGAAGTCAATTCCAGTCTCTGTTCGGCTGCCAACTTGCAAGGCCCAAAACGCACACTTCTACTGCTCCGATGGGAATACTTTCTTCATAGACGTTGTTCCAATGGGTGTCTAGTATAACATATCCAAATTTGAGCACCATTGGATACGTTTTGAAACCTCTGGCTTTCCTACACCAAGACTGGTTCAGAAAACTCGTTTTTCAGCAACCAAAAGGCAACCACATGGGTTGGCAGCAAAAGGCAACCACATGGGTTGGCAGCAAAGGCAGCCACAACTGATCACCTTTGAACCCATGTGAAGATGCTTGAGGTGCAGCAAAAGATGAAGGATGGTGTGGGAATCCATCATGTTGTTCCTCCCTCTTAGCCCTATAAATAGAGAAGCCTTCAAGCTTCAAAACACACCCCAAGGGGGGGAGCTCTCAAACACTTCTCTAGAGCTCCCTTCCCTTCTCTCCCTCAAATTCTCTTAGTTTCTCTTTCTAAGTTTTCAATTGTTGTAATGAAATTCTGAAATTCTGATTAAGTTTTTCTTAGTTTCACTTTACTTTTCATTGTAATGTACATTCTTTCTTAAGTTTCAAGTTTAATTAGTTTACAAGTTTCAATTATGGTTTTTGTTCTTATTCATTATGCTTATAAGTTAATAGGCTAGTTTGAATGATTGATCACCATTTAGGCTTGCATGTTAGCTATCTTGGTTTGAATTAAGAGTAGACACCATGCTTTAATTCGAATTGAACTATGAATAAGAAGAGTATGTATGGACATTCGACAACAGGGATTAGATACATGCTTGGTTGTTTAAATTGTTCTTCTATGCTTAATGGGTTCCTAATGCTTAGTTTTAGGTTAGACAACAAATGATCAAATTAGGGAATTAGGAACACAAGGTTATGACCAAACACCATGGCTTAATCATACTTTAGCTAGAATCAATCCGTTAATCTAATTGAACTTGGGAACTTATTTGCTTGAGTTATTTCTTTTTTTTCTTGTTTTATTTATTTCCTTTTTCATTTCTGTTTTGTGTAGGGGAAATGAATTGGATCATTCAATCACCAATCCTCGTGGGATCGACCTCGCACTTACATATGCTATACTACCAAACGGCTCGTGCACTTGCGAGTATCACAAGTTGAGGATGCAGCTGAATCTATTTTGGTGCAGCTAAATCGAAGCAACAAGTTTTTGGCGCCGTTGCTTTCATTTTCAACTTGTGACACTCGCAAGTGCACGAGCCGTTTGGTAGTATAGCATATGTAAGTGCGAGGTCGATCCCACGAGGATTGGTGATTGAATGATCCAATTTGTTTCCCCTACACAAAATAGAAATGAAAAAAGAAAATAAATAAAACAAGAAAGAATGAAATAACTCAAGCAAATAAGTTCCCAAGTTCAATTAGATTAACGGATTGATTCTAGCTAAAGTATGATTAAGCCATGGTGTTTGGTCATAACCTTGTGTTCCTAATTCCCTAATTTGATCATTTGTTGTCTAACCTAAAATTAAGCATTAGGAACCCATTAAGCATAGAAGAACAATTTAAACAACCAAGCATGTATCTAATCCCTGTTGTCGAATGTCCATACATACTCTTCCTATTCATAGTTCAATTCGAATTAAAGCATGGTGTCTACTCTTAATTCAAACCAAGATAGCTAACATGCAAGCCTAAATGGTGATCAATCATTCAAACTAGCATATTAACTTATAAGCATAATGAATAAGAACAAAAACCATAATTGAAACTTGGAAACTAATTAAACTTGAATACTTAAGAAAGAATGTACATTACAAATAAAAGTAAAGTGGAACTAAGAAAACTTGAAGGAAAATTTAGTAAAATCATTTTGTTACAACAATCGACAACTTGAAAGGAAACTAAGAGAATTTGAGGGAGAGAAGGGAAGGGAGCTCTAGAGAAGTGTTTGAGAGCTCCCCCCCTTGGGGTGTGTTTTGAAGCTTGAAGGCTTCTCTATTTATAGGGCTAAGAGGGAGGAACAACATGATGAAATCCAACACCACCATTCCTCTTTTAATACAACCCATAACTCACACTTCATCTTGTCTATGTTAGTGTTGTTGGAATCAATCTCATCCCATACTTCTTTTGCTGCACCTCAAGCTTTCTTCACATGGAATCAAAGGTGATCAATTGTGGCTGCCTTTTGCTGCCAACCCATGTGGTCTTCTTTTGGTTGTTGAACAAAAACGAGTCTTCTGAACCAGACTTGGTGTAGGAAGGCCAGAGGTTTCAAAACTTATCCAATGGGGCTCAAATTTGGATATGTTATAGTAGACACCCATTGGAACAACTTCTATGAAGAAAGTATTCCCATCGGAGCAGTAGAAGTGTGCGTTTTGGGCCGTGAAAGTTGGCTGCCGAACAGAGACTGGAATTGACTTCATTTCATTTCTTTGCTTTACATGCATGCACATGCTTTCTCTATAATAACTCCAGCATGTACCAACTTGCTCATTCAGAAATTCATAGCTGGAAAGCCTCCCAACTTCACTCATTATGCTGGGTGCAAAGTCAGTTATGGCTGGGGTGAGGCACATGGCTAAAAGGAGGCACACGGAGCCAATTAGGAATGGACTGCCACTGAACTTGAATTGTCCAATTTCTCACACCTATTGATTTCGGATCGAGCCCAAAACTTGAGCAACATGATAATATGGTGGGAGGAGTCATTTGGTGAGTTTTGAGTGAAATCCAATCGCTAGAAGTATGGAATAAACTAACCACTCCAATTAGGAACGAACTGCCGTTGAACATGAATTGTCCAATTGGGAACACCTATGGATTTCGGATCGAGCCCAAAACTTGGGCAACAGGATAATATGGTGGGCGGAGTCATTTGGTGAGTTTTGAGTGAAATCCAATCGCTAGAAGTATGGAATACACCAACCACTCCAGTTAGGAACGAACTGCCGTTGAACTTGAATTGTCCAATTTGGAACACCTATTGATTTCAAATCGAGCCCAAAACTTGGGCAACATGATAATATGGTGGGAGGAGTCATTTGGTGAGTTTTGAGGGAAATCCAATCGCTAGAAGTATGGAATACACCAACCACTCCAATTAGGAACGAACTGCCGTTGAACTTGAATTGTCCAATTTCTCACACCTATTGATTTCGGATCGAGCCCAAAACTTGGGCAACATCACAATCTGGGGGGAGGAGTCATTTGGTGAGTTTTGAGAGAAATCCAATCGCTAGAAGTGTGGGGTACACCAACCACTACAACTAGGAACGAACTACCGTTGAACTTGAATTGTCCAATTTCTCACACCTATTGATTTCGGATCGAGCCCCAAACTTGGGCAACATCATAATATGGTGGGAGGAGTCATTTGGTGAGTTTTGAGTGAAATCCAATCGCTGGAAGTATGGAATACACCAACCACTCCATTTAGGAACGAACTGCCGTTGAACTTGAATTGTCCAATTTCTAACACCTATTATTTTCGGATTGAGCCCAAAACTTGGGCAACATGATAATATGGTGGGAGGAGTCATTTGGTGAGTTTTGGGTGAAATCCAATAACTAGAAGTATGGAATACACCAACCACTCCAATTAGGAACGAACTGCCGTTGAACTTGAATTGTCCAATTTCTCACACCTAATGATTTCGAATCGAGCCCAAAACTTGGGCAACATCATAATATGGTGGGAGGAGTCATTTGGTGAGTTTTGAGTGAAACCAATCGCTAGAAGTATGGAATACACCAACCACTCCAGTTAGGAACGAACTGCCGTTGAACTTGAATTGTCCAATTTCTAACACCTATTATTTTCGGATTGAGCCCAAAACTTGGGCAACATGATAATATGGTGGGAGGAGTCATTTGGTGAGTTTTGAGTGAAATCCAATCGCTAGAATTATGGAATACACCAACCACTCCAATTAGGAACGAACAGCCGTTGAACTTTAATTGTCCAATTTGGAACACCTATTGATTTCGGTTCGAGCCCAAAACTTGGGCAACATGATAATATGGTGGGAGGAGTCATTTGGTGAGTTTTGGGTGAAATCCAATAACTAGAAGTATGGAATACACCAACCACTCCAATTAGGAACGAACTGCCGTTGAACTTGAATTGTCCAATTTCTCACACCTATTGATTTCGGACTGAACCCAAAACTTGGGCAACACGATAATATGGTGGGAGGAGTCATTTGGTGAGTTTTGAGTGAAATCCAATCGCTAGAAGTATGGAGTACACCAACCACTACAACTAGGAACGAACTGCCGTTGAACTTGAATTGTCCAATTTCTCCACCTACTGATTTCGGATCGAGCCCCAAACTTGGGCAACATCATAATATGGTGGGAGGAGTCATTTGGTGAGTTTTGAGTGAAATCCAGTCGCTAGAAGTATGGAATACACCAACCACTCCAATTAGGAACGAACTGCCATTGAACTTCAATTCTCCAATTTCCCACACCAATTGATTTCGGATCGGGCCCAAAACTTCGGCAACTTCATAATATGGTGGGAGGAGTCATTTGGTGAGTTTTGAGTGAAATCCAATCGCTAGAAGTATGGAATACACCAACCACTCCAATTAGGAACGAACTGCCATTGAACTTGAATTATCCAATTTCTCACACCTATTGATTTCGGACCGAGCCCAAAACTTGGGCAACATCATAATATGGTGGGAGGAGTCATTTGGTGAGTTTTGAGTGAAATCCAATCGCTAGAATTATGGAATACACCAACCACTCCAATTAGGAACGAACAGCCGTTGAACTTGAATTGTCCAATTTGGAACACCTATTGATTTCGGTTCGAGCCTAAAACTTGGGCAACATGATAATATGGTGGGAGGAGTCATTTGGTGAGTTTGGAGTGAAATCCAATCGCTAGAAGTATGGAATACACCAACCACTCCAATTAGGAATGAACTGCCATTGAACTTGAATTGTCCAATTTCTCACACCAATTGATTTCGGATCGGGCCCAAAACTTCGGCAACTTCATAATATGGTGGGAGGAGTCATTTGGAGAGTTTTGAGTGAAGTCCAATCGATACAAGTATGGAATACAACAACCACTCCAATTAGGAACGAACTACCGTTGAACTTGAATTGTCCAATTTCTCACACCTATTGATTTCGGATCGGGCCCAAAACTTCGGCAACTTCATAATATGGTGGGAGGAGTCATTTGGTGAGTTTTGGGTGAAGTCCAATCGATAGAAGTATGGAATACACCAACCACTCCAATTAGGAACGAACTGCCGTTGAACTTGAATTGTCCAATTTCTCACACCTATTGATTTCGGATCGAGCCCAAAACTTAGGCAACATCATAATGTGGTGGGAGGAATCATTTGATAAGTTTTGAGTGAAATCCAATCGCTAGAAGTATGGACTACACCAACCCCTCCAATTAGGAACGAACTGCCGTTGAACTTGAATTGTCCAATTTCTCACACCTATTGATTTCGGATCGAGCCCCAAACTTGGGCAACATCATAATATCTTGGGAGGAGTCATTTGGTGTGTTTTGAGTGAAATCCAATCGCTAGAAGTATGGAATACACCAGCCACTCCAATTAGGAATGAACTGCCATTGAACTTGAATTGTCCAATTTCTCACACCAATTGATTTCGGATCGGGCCCAAAACTTCAGCAACTTCATAATATGGTGGGAGGAGTCATTTGGTGAGTTTTGAGTTAAGTCCAATCGATAGAAGTATGGACTACACCAATCACTCCAATTAGGAACGAACTGCCGTTGAACTTGAATTGTCCAATTTGGAACACCTATTTATTTCGGTTCGAGCCCAAAACTTGGGCAACATGATAATATGGTGGGAGGAGTCATTTGGAAAGTTTGGAGTGAAATCCAATCGCTAGAAGTATGGAATACACCAACCACTCCAATTAGAAACGAACTGCCGTTGAACTTGAATTGTCCAATTTCTCAAACCTATTAATTTCGGATCGAGCCCCAAACTTGGGCAACATCATAATATTGTGGGAGGAGTCATTTGGTGAGTTTTGAGTGAAATTCAATCGCTAGAAGTATGGATTACACCAACCATTCCAATTTGGAACGAACTGCCGTTGAACTTGAATTGTCCAATTTCTCACAGATATTTATTTCGGATCGAGCCCAAAACTTGGGCAACCTCATAATATGGTGGGAGGAGTCATTTGGTGAGTTTTGAGTGAAATCCAATCGCTAGAAGTATGGAATACACCAACCACTCCAATTAGGAACGAATTGCCGTTGAACTTGAATTGTCCAATTTCTCACAGCTATTGATTTCGGATCGAGCTCCAAACATGGGCAACATCATAATATGGAGGGAGGAGTCATTTGGTGAGTTTTGAGTGAAATCCAATCGCTAGAAGTATGGATAAAACAAACCACTCCAATTTGGAACGAACTGCCGTTGAACTTGAATTGTCCAATTTCTCACACCTATTGATATCGGATCGAGCCCAAAACTTGGGCAACATCATAATATGGTGGGAGGAGTCATTTGGTGAGTTTTGAGTGAAATCCAATCACTAGAAGTATGGAATACACCAACCACTCCAATTAGGAACGAACTGCCGTTGAACTTGAATTGTCCAATTTCTCACACCTATAGATTTCGGATCGAGCCCAAAACGTGGGCAACATCATAATATTGTGGGAGGAGTCATTTGGAGAGTTTTGAGTGAAATCCAATCACTAGAAGTATGGAATACACCAACCACTCCAGTTAGGAACGAACTGCCGTTGAACTTGAATTGTCCAATATCTCACACCTATTGATTTCGGATCGAGGCCAAAACTTGGGCAACATCATAATATGGTGGGAGGAGTCATTTGGTGAGTTTTTAATGATATCCAATCGCTAGAAGTACAGAATACACCAACCACTCCAATTTGGGACGAACTGTCGTTGAACTTGAATTGTCCAATTTCTCACACCCATTGATTTCGGATCGAGCCCCAAACATGGGCAACATCATAATATGGTGGGAGGAGTCATTTGGTGAGTTTTGAGGGAAATCCAATCGCTAGAAGTAGGGAATACACCAACCACTCCAATTAGGAACGAACTGCCGTTGAACTTGGATTGTCCAATTTCTCACACCTAATGATTTCGGATCGAGCCCAAAACGTGGGCAACATCATAATATTGTGGGAGGAGTCATTTGGTGAGTTTTGAGTGAAATCCAATCGCTAGAAGTATGGAATACACCAACCACTCCAATTAGGAACGAATTGCCGTTGAACTTGAATTGTCCAATTTCTCACAGCTATTGATTTCGGATCGAGCTCCAAACATGGGCAACATCATAATATGGAGGGAGGAGTCATTTGGTGAGTTTTGAGTGAAATCCAATCGCTAGAAGTATGGATAAAACCAACCACTCCAATTTGGAACGAACTGCCGTTGAACTTGAATTGTCCAATTTCTCACACCTATTGATATCGGATCGAGCCCAAAACTTGGGCAACGTCATAATATGGTGGGAGGAGTCATTTGGTGAGTTTTGAGTGAAATCCAATCACTAGAAGTATGGAATACACCAACCACTCCAATTAGGAACGAACTGCCGTTGAACTTGAATTGTCCAATTTCTCACACCTAAAGATTTCGGATCGAGCCCAAAACGTGGGCAACATCATAATATTGTGGGAGGAGTCATTTGGAGAGTTTTGAGTGAAATCCAATCACTAGAAGTATGGAATACACCAACCACTCCAGTTAGGAACGAACTGCCGTTGAACTTGAATTGTCCAATATCTCACACCTATTGATTTCGGATCGAGGCCAAAACTTGGGCAACATCATAATATGGTGGGAGGAGTCATTTGGTGAGTTTTTAATGATATCCAATCGCTAGAAGTACAGAATACACCAACCACTCCAATTTGGGACGAACTGCCGTTGAACTTGAATTGTCCAATTTCTCACACCCATTGATTTCGGATCGAGCCCCAAACATGGGCAACATCATAATATGGTGGGAGGAGTCATTTGGTGAGTTTTGAGGGAAATCCAATCGCTAGAAGTAGGGAATACACCAACCACTCCAATTAGGAACGAACTGCCGTTGAACTTGGATTGTCCAATTTCTCACACCTAATGATTTCGGATCGAGCCCAAAACGTGGGCAACATCATAATATTGTGGGAGGAGTCATTTGGTGAGTTTTGAGTGAAATCCAATCGCTAGAAGTATGGAATACACCAACCACTCAAATTTGGAACGAATTGCCGTTGAACTTGAATTGTCCAATTTCTCACACCTATTGATTTCAGATCGAGCCCAAAACTTGGCCAACATCATAATATGGTGGGAGGAGTCATTTGGTGAGTTTTGAGTGAAATCCAATCGCCAGAAGTAGGGAATGCACCAACCACTCCAATTAGGAACGAACTGCCGTTGAACTTGAATTGTCCAATATCTCACACCTATTGATTTCGGATCGAGGCCAAAACTTGGGCAACATCATAATATGGTGGGAGGAGTCATTTGGGGAGTTTTTAATGATATCCAATCGCTAGAAGTACAGAATACACCAACCACTCCAATTAGGGACGAACTGCCGTTGAACTTGAATTGTCCAATTTCTCACACCTATTGATTTCGGATCGAGCCCCAAACATGGGCAACATGATAATATGGTGGGAGGAGTCATTTGGTGAGTTTTGAGTGAAATCCAATCGCTAGAAGTATGGAGTACACCAACCACTACAACTAGGAACGAACTGCCGTTGAACTTGAATTGTCCAATATCTCCACCTATTGATTTCGGATCGAGCCCCAAACTTGGGCAACATCATAATATGGTGGGAGGAGTCATTTGGTGAGTTTTGAGTGAAATCCAATCGCTAGAAGTATGGAATACACCAACCACTCCAATTAGGAACGAACTGCCGTTGAACTTGAATTGTCCAATTTCTGTCACCTAGTGATTTCGAATCGAGCCCAAAACTTGGGCAACATGATAATATGGTGGGAGGAGTCATTTGGTGAGTTTTTAGTGAAATCCAATCTCTAGAAGTATGGAATACACCAACCACTCCAATTAGGAACGAACTGCCGCTGAACTTCAGTTGTCCAATTTCTCACACCTATTGATTTCGGATCGAGCCCAAAACTTGGGCGAAAATCATAATATGGTGGGAGGAGTCATTTAGTGAGTTTTGAGTGAAATCCAATTGCTAGAAGTACAGAATACACCAACCGCTCCAATTAGGAACGAACTGCCGTTGAACTTGAATCGTCCAATTTCTAACACCTATTGATTTCGGATCGAGCCCCAAACTAGGGCAATTTCATAATATGGTGGGAGGAGTGATTTGGTTTGTTTTGAGTGAAATCCTATCGCTAGAAGTACGGAATACACCAACAACTCCAATTAGGAACGAACTGCCGTTGAACTTGAATTGTCCAATTCCTCACACCTATTGACTACGCATCGAGCCCAAAACTTGGGCAACAACATAATATGGCGGGAAGAGTCATTTGGTGAGTTTTGAGTGAAATCCAATCGCTAGAAGTATGGAATACACCAAGCACTCCAATTAGGAAAGAACTGCCGTTGAACTTGAATTGTCCAATTCCTCACACCTATTGATTTCGGATCGAGGCCAAAACTTTGGCAACATCATAATATGGTGGGAGGAGTCATTTGGGGAGTTTTTAATGATATCCAATCGCTAGAAGAACAGAATACACCAACCACTCCAATTAGGGACGAACTGCCGTTGAACTTGAATTGTCCAATTTCTCACACCTATTGATTGCGGATCGAGCCCAAAACTTGGGCAACATGAAAATATGGTGGGAGGAGTCATTTGGTGAGTTTTGAGGGAAATCCAATCGCTAGATGTATGGAATACACCAACCACTCCAATTAGGAACGAACTGCCGTTGAACTTGAATTGTCCAGTTTCTTTCACCTATTGATTTCGGATCGAGCCCAAAACTTGGGCAACATCATAATATAGTGTTAGGAGTCATTTGGTGAGTTTTGAGTGAAATCCAATCGCTAGTAGTATGGAATACACCAACCACTCAAATTTGGAACGAACTGCCGTTGAACTTGAATTGTCCAATTTCTCACACCTATTGATTTCAGATCGAGCCCAAAACGTGGGCAACATGATAATATTGTGGGAGGAGTCATTTGGTGAGTTTTGAGTGAAATCCAATCACTAGAAGTATGGAATACACCAACCACTCCAATTAGGAACGAACTGCCGTTGAACTTGAATTGTCCAATTTCTTTCACCTATTGATTTCGGATCGAGCCGAAAACTTGGGCAACATCATAATATAGTGTTAGTAGTCATTTGGTGAGTTTTGAGTGAAATCCAATCGCTAGAAGTATGGAATACACCAACCACTCCAATCAGGAACGAACTGCTGTTGAACTTGAATTGTGCAATTTCTCACACCTATTGATTTCAGATCAAGCCTAAAACTTGGGCAACATGATAATATGGTGGGAGGAGTCATTTAGGGAGTTTTGAGTGAAATCCAATCGCTAGAAGTATGGAATACACCAACCACTCCAATTAGGAACGAACTGCCGTTGAACTTGGATTGTCCAATTTCTCACACCTAATGATTTCGGATCGAGCCCAAAACGTGGGCAACATCATAATATTGTGGGAGGAGTCATTTGGTGTGTTTTGAGCGAAATCCAATCGCTAGAAGTATGGAATACACCAACCACTCCAATTAGGAACGAACTGCCGTTGAACTTGAATTGTCGAATTTCTCACACCTATTGACTTCGGATCGAGCCCAAAACTTGGGCAACATCATAATATGGTGGGAGGAGTAATTTGGTTAGTTTTCAGTGAAATCCAATCGCTAGAAGTATGGAATACACCAACCACTCCCATTAGGAACGAACTGCCGTTGAACTTGAATTGTCCAATTTCTAACACCTATTGATTTCGAATCGAGCCCCAAACTTGGGCAACCTCATAATATGGTGGGAGGAGTCATTTGGTGAGTTTTGAGTGAAATCCAATCGCTAGAAGTGTGGAATACAACAACTACTTCGATTAGGAACGAACTGTCGTTGAAATTGAATTGACCAATTTCTCACACCTATTGATTTCGGATCGAGCCCAAAACATGGGCAACATCATAATATGGTGGGAGGAGTCATTTAGTGAGTTTTGAGTGAAATCCAATCGCTAGAAGTATGGAATACACCAACCACTCCAAATAGGAACGAACTGCCGTTGAACTTGAATTGTCCAATTTGGAACACCTATTCATTTCGGATCGAGCCCCAAACTTGGGCAACATCATAATATGGTGGTAGGAGTCATTTGGTGAGTTTGGAGAGAAATCCAATCGCTAGAAGTATGGAATACACCAACCACTCCAATTAGGAACGAACTGCCGTTGAACTTGAATTGTCCAATTTCTCACACCTATTGATTTCGGATCGAGCCCAAAACATGGGCAACATCATAATATGGTCGGAGGAGTCATTTAGGGAGTTTTGAGTGAAATCCAATCGCTAGAAGTATGGAATACAGCAACCACTCCAATTAGGAACGAACTGCCGTTGAACTTGAATTGTACAATTTGGAACACCTTTTGATTTCGGATCGAGCCCAAAACTTGGGCAACATCATAATATGGTGGGAGGAGTCATTTGGTGAGTTTTGAGTGAAATCCAATCGCTAGAAGTATGGAATACACCAACCACTCCAATTAGGAACGAACTGCCGTTGAACTTGAATTGTCCAATTTCTCACACCTATTGATTTCGTATCGAGCCCCAAACTTGGGCAACATCATAATATGGTGGGAGGAGTCATTTGGGGAGTTTTGAGTGAAATCCAATCGCTAGAAGTCCAATTAGGAACGAACTGTCGTTGAACTTGAATTGTCCAATTTCTCACACCTATTGATTTCGGATCGAGCCCCAAACTTGGGCAACATCATAATATGGTGGGAGGAGTCATTTGGGGAGTTTTGAGTGAAATCCAATCGCTAGAAGTCCAATTAGGAACGAACTGTCGTTGAACTTGAATTGTCCAATTTCTCACACCTATTGATTTCGGATCGAGCCGCAAACTTGGGCAACATCATAATACGGTGGGAGGAGTCATTTGGGGAGTTTTGAGTGAAATCCAATCGCTAGAAGTCCAATTAGGAACGAACTGTCGTTGAACTTGAATTGTCCAATTTCTCACACCTATTGATTTCGGATCGAGCCCCAAACTTGGGCAACATCATAATATGGTGGGAGGAGTCATTTGGGGAGTTTTGAGTGAAATCCAATCGCTAGAAGTCCAATTAGGAACGAACTGTCGTTGAACTTGAATTGTCCAATTTCTCACACCTATTGATTTCGGATCGAGCCGCAAACTTGGGCAACATCATAATACGGTGGGAGGAGTCATTTGGTGAGTTTTGAGTGAAATCCTATCGCTAGAAGTATGGAATACAACAACTACTTCGATTAGGAACGAACTGTCGTTGAACTTGAATTGTACAATTTGGAACACCTATTGATTTCGGATCGAGCCCAAAACTTGGGCAACATCATAATATGGTGGGAGGAGTCATTTGGCGAGTTTTGAGTGAAATCCAATCGCTAGAAGTATGGCATACACCAACCACTCCAATTAGGAACGAACTGCCGTTGAACTTGAATTGTCCAATTTGGAACACCTATTGATTTCGGATCGAGCCCAAAACTTGGGCAACATCATAATATGGTGGGAGGAGTCATTTGGTGAGTGTTGAGTGAAATCCAATCTGTAGAAGTATGGCATACACCAACCACTCCAATTTGGAACGAACTGCCGTTGAACTTGAATTGTCCAATTTCTCACACCTATTGATTTCGGATCGAGCCCAAAACTTGGGCAACATCATAATATGGTGGGAGGAGTCATTTGGTTAGTTTTCAGTGAAATCCAATCGCTAGAAGTATGGAATACACCAACCACTCCCATTAGGAACGAACTGCCGTTGAACTTGAATTGTCCAATTTCTAACACCTATTGATTACGAATCGAGCCCCAAACTTGGGCAACCTCATAATATGGTGGGAGGAGTCATTTGGTGAGTTTTGAGTGAAATCCAATCGCTAGAAGTATGGAATACAACAACTACTTCGATTAGGAACGAACTGTCGTTGAAATTGAATTGACCAATTTCTCACACCTATTGATTTCGGATCGAGCCCAAAACTTGGGCAACATCATAATATGGTGGGAGAAGTCATTTGGTGAGTTTTAAGTGAAATCCAATCGCTAGAAGTATGGAATACAGTAACCACTCCAATTAGGAACGAACTGCCGTTGAACTTGAATTGTCCAATTTCTCACTCCTATTGATTTCGGATCGAGCCCAAAACATGGGCAACATCATAATATGGGGGGAGGAGTCATTTGGTGAGTTTTGAATGAAATCCAATCGCTAGAAGTATGGAATACACCAACCAGTCCAATTAGGAACGAACTGCCGTTGAACTTGAATTGTCCAATTTGGAACACCTATTCATTTCGGATCGAGCCCCAAACTTGGGCAACATCATAATATGGTGGTAGGAGTCATTTGGTGAGTTTGGAGAGAAATCCAATCGCTAGAAGTATGGAATACACCAACCACTCCAATTAGGAACGAACTGCCGTTGAATTTGAATTGTCCAATTTCTCACACCTATTGATTTCGGATCGAGCCCAAAACATGGGCAACATCATAATATGGTGGGAGGAGTCATTTGGTGAGTTTTGAGTGAAATCCAATCGCTAGAAGTATGGAATACAGCAACCACTCCAATTAGGAACGAACTGCCGTTGAACTTGAATTGTACAATTTGGAACACCTATTGATTTCGGATCGAGCCCAAAACTTGGGCAACATCATAATATGGTGGGAGGAGTCATTTGGCGAGTTTTGAGTGAAATCCAATCGCTAGAAGTATGGCATACACCAACCACTCCAATTAGGAACGAACTGCCGTTGAACTTGAATTGTCCAATTTGGAACACCTATTGATTTCGGATCGAGCCCAAAACTTGGGCAACATCATAATATGGTGGGAGGAGTCATTTGGTGAGTGTTGAGTGAAATCCAATCTGTAGAAGTATGGCATACACCAACCACTCCAATTTGGAACGAACTGCCGTTGAACTTGAATTGTCCAATTTCTCACACCTATTGATTTCGGATCGAGCCCAAAACTTGGGCAACATCATAATATGGTGGGAGGAGTCATTTGGTGAGTTTTCGGTGAAATCCAATCGCTAGAAGTATGGAATACAACAACTACTCCGATTAGGAACGAATTGGCGTTGAAATTGAATTGACCAATTTCTCACACCTATTGATTTCGGATCGAGCCCAAAACTTGGGTAACATCATAATATGGTGGGAGGAGTCATTTGGTTAGTTTTGAGTGAAATCCAATCGCTAGAAGTATGGAATACACCAACCACTCCAATTAGGAAAGAACTGCCGTTGAACTTGAATTGTCCAATTTCTCACACCTATTGATTTCGGATCGAACCCAAAACTTGGGCAACATCATAATATGGTGGGAGGAGTCACTTGGTCAGTTTTGAGTGAAATCCAATCGCTAGAAGTATGGAATACACCAACCACTCCAATTAGGAACGAACTACCGTTTAACTTGAATTGTCCAATTTTGAACACCTATTGACTTCGGATCGAGCCCAAAACTTGGGAAACATCATAATATTGTGGGAGGAGTCATTTGGTGAGTTTTGAGTGAAATCCAATCGCTAGAAGTATGGAATACAGCAACCACTCCAATTAGGAACGAACTGCCGTTGAACTTGAATTGTCCAATTTCGAACACCTATTGATTTCGGATCGAGCCCAAAACTTGGGCAACATCATAATATGGTGGGAGGAGTCACTTGGTGAGTTTTGAGTGAAATCCAATCGCTAGAACTATGGAATACACCAACCACTCCAATTAGGAACGAACTGCCGTTGAACTTGAATTGTCCAATTCGGAACACCTATTGATTTCGGATCGAGCCCAAAAGTTGGGCAACATCATAATATGGTGGGAGGAGTCATTTGGTGAGTTTTTAGTGAAATCCAATCGCTAGAAGTATGGAATACACCAACCACTCCAATTAGGAACGAACTGCCGTTGAACTTGAATTGTCCAATTTCTCACACCTATTGATTTCGGATCGATCCCAAAACTTGGGCAACATCATAATATGGTGGGAGGAGTCATTTGGTGAGTTTTCGGTGGAATCCAATCGCTAGAAGTATGGAATACAACAACTACTCCGATTAGGAACGAATTGGCGTTGAAATTGTATTGACCAATTTCTCACACCTATTGATTTCGGATCGGGCCCAAAAATTGGGCAACATCATAATATGGTGGGAGGAGTCATTTGGTGAGTTTTTAGGGAAATCCAATCGCTAGAAGTATGGAATACACCAACCACTCCAATTAGGAACGAACTGCCGTTGAACTTGAATTGTCCAATTTCTCACACCTATTGATTTCGGATCGAGCCCAAAACATGGGCAACATCATAATATGGTGGGAGGAGTCATTTGGTGAGTTTTGAGTGAAATCCAATCGCTAGAAGTATGGCATACACCAACCACTCCAATTAGGAACGAACTGCCGTTGAACTTGAATTGTCGAATTTGGAACACCTATTGATTTCGGATCGAGCCCAAAACCTGGCCAACATGATAATCTGGTGGGAGGGGTCATTTGGTGAAATTTGGGTGAAATCCAATCGCCAGAGGTATGGAATACACCAACCACTCCAATTACGAACGAACTGCCGTTGAACTTGAATTGTCCAATTTCTCACACCTATTGATTTCGGATCGAGCCCAAAACTTGGGCAACATCACAATATGGTGGGAGGAGTCATTTGGAGAGTTTTGAGTGAAATCCAATCGCTAGAAGTATGGAATACAGCAACCACTCCAATTAGGAACGAACTGCCGTTGAACTTGAATTGTCCAATTCGGAACACCTATTGATTTCGGATCGAGCCCAAAAGTTGGGCAACATCATAATATGGTGGGAGGAGTCATTTGGTGAGTTTTGAGTGAAATCCAATCGCTAGAAGTATGGAATACAGCAACCACTCCAATTAGGAACGAACTGCCGTTGAACTTGAATTGTCCAATTTGGAACACCTATTGATTTCGGATCGAGCCCAAAACTTGGGCAATATCATAATATGGTGGGAAGAGTCATTTGGTGAGTTTTGAGTGAAATCCAATTGCTAGAAGTATGGAATACACCACCCACTCCAATTAGGAACGAACTGCCGTTGAACTTGAATTGTCCAATTTGGAACACCTATTGATTTCGGATCGAGCCCAAAACTTGGGCAACGTCATAATATGGTGGGATGAGTCATTTGGTGTGTTTTGAGTGAAATCGAATCGCTAGAAGTATGGAATAGACCAACCACTCCAATTAGAAGCGAACTGCTGTTGAACTTGAATTGTCCAATTTCTCACACCTATTGATTTCGGATCGAGCCCAAAACTTGGGCAACATCACAATATGGTGGGAGGAGTCATTTGGAGAGTTTTGAGTGAAATCCAATCGCTAGAAGTATGGAATACACCAACCACTCCAATTAGGAACGAACTGCCGTTGAACTTGAATTGTCCAATTTGGAACACCTATTGATTTCGGATCGAGCCCAAAACTTGGGCAACGTCATAATATGGTGGGATGAGTCATTTGGTGTGTTTTGAGTGAAATCGAATCGCTAGAAGTATGGAATACACCAACCACTCCAATTAGAAGCGAACTGCTGTTGAACTTGAATTGTCCAATTTCTCACACCTATTGATTTCGGATCGAGCCCAAAACTTGGGTAACATCATAATATGGTGGGAGGAGTCATTTGGAGAGTTTTGAGTGAAATCCAATCGCTAGAAGTATGGAATACACCAACCACTCCAATTAGGAACGAACTGCCGTTGAACTTGAATTGTCCAATTTGGAACACCTATTGATTTCGGATCGAGCCCAAAACTTGGGCAACGTCATAATATGGTGGGATGAGTCATTTGGTGTGTTTTGAGTGAAATCGAATCGCTAGAAGTATGGAATAGACCAACCACTCCAATTAGAAGCGAACTGCTGTTGAACTTGAATTGTCCAATTTCTCACAGCTATTGATTTCGGATCGAGCCCAAAACTTGGGCAACATCACAATATGGTGGGAGGAGTCATTTGGAGAGTTTTGAGTGAAATCCAATCGCTAGAAGTATGGAATACACCAACCACTCCAATTAGGAACGAACTGCCGTTGAACTTGAATTGTCCAATTTGGAACACCTATTGATTTCGGATCGAGCCCAAAACTTGGGCAACGTCATAATATGGTGGGATGAGTCATTTGGTGTGTTTTGAGTGAAATCGAATCGCTAGAAGTATGGAATACACCAACCACTCCAATTAGAAGCGAACTGCTGTTGAACTTGAATTGTCCAATTTCTCACACCTATTGATTTCGGATCGAGCCCAAAACTTGGGTAACATCATAATATGGTGGGAGGAGTCATTTGGTGAGTTTTGAGTGAAATCCAATCGCTAGAAGTAAGGAATACACCTACCACTCCAATTAGGAACGAACTGCCGTTGAACTTGAATTGTCCAATTTGGAACACCTACTGATTTCGGATCGAGCCCAAAACTTGGGCAACATCATAATATGGTGGGAGGAGTCATTTGGTGAGTTTTGAGTGAAATCCAATCGCTAGAAGTATGGAATACAGCAACCACTCCAATTAGGAACGAACTGCCGTTGAACTTGAATTGTCCAATTTGGAACACCTATTTATTTCGGATCGAGCCCAAAACTTGGGCAACATCATAATATGGTGGGAGGAGTCATTTGGTGAGTTTTGAGTGAAATCCAATCGCTAGAAGTATGGAATACACCAACCACTCCAATTAGGAACGAACTGCCGTTGAACTTGAATTGTCCAATTTGGAACACCTATTGATTTCGGATCGAGCCCAAAACTTGGGCAACATCATAATATGGTGCAAGGAGTCACTTGGTGAGTTTTGAGTGAAATCCAATCGCTAGAAGTATGCAATACACCAACCACTCCAATTAGGAACGAACTGCCGTTGAACTTGAATTGACCAATTTCTCACACCCATTGATTTCGGATCGAGCCCAAAACTTGGGCAACATCATAATCTGGTGGTAGGAGTCATTTGGTGAGTTTTGAGTGAAATCCAATCGCTAGAAGTATGGAATACACCAACCACTCCAATTAGGAACGAACTGCCGTTGAAGTTGAATTGTCCAATTTGGAACACCTATTGATTTCGGATCGAGCCCAAAACTTGGCCAACATAATAATATGGTGGGACGAGTCATTTGGTGAGTTTTGAGTGAAATACAATCGTTAGAAGTATGGAATACACCAACCACTACAATTAGGAACGAACTGCCGTTGAACTTGAATTGTCCAATTTCTCACCCCTATTGATTTCGGATCGAGCCCAAATCTTGGGCAACATCATAATATGGTGGGAGGAGTCATTTGGTGAGTTTTGAGTGAAATCCAATTGCTAGAAGTATGGAATACACCTCCCACTCCAATTCGGAACGAACTGCCGTTGAACTTGAATTGTCCAATTTCTCACACCTATTGATTTCGGATCGAGCCGAAGACTTGGGCAACATCATAATCTGGTGGGAGGAGTCATTTGGTGAGTTTTGAGTGAAATCCAATCGCTAGAAGTATGGAATACAGCAACCACTCCAATTAGGAATGAAATGCCGTTGAACTTGAATTGTCCAATTTCTCACACCTATTGATTTCGGATCGAGCCCAAAACTTGGGCAACACCATAATATGGTGGGAGGAGTCATTTGGTGAGTTTTGACTGAAATCCAATCGCTAGAAGTATGGAAAACACCAACCGAACCAATTTGGAACGAAGTGCCGTTGAACTTGAATTGTCCAATTTGGAACACCTATTGATTTCGGATCGAGCCCAAAACTTGGGCAACATCATAATATGGTGGGAGGAGTCATTTGGTGAGTTTTGAGTGAAATCCAATCGCTAGAAGTATGGAATACACCAACCACTCCAATTAGGAATGAAATGCCGTTGAACTTGAATTGTCCAATTTCTCACACCTATTGATTTCGGATCGAGCCCAAAACTTGGGCAACACCATAATATGGTGGGAGGAGTCATTTGGTGAGTTTTGACTGAAATCCAATCGCTAGAAGTATGGAAAACACCAACCAAACCAATTTGGAACGAACTGCCGTTGAACTTGAATTGTCCAATTTGGAACACCTATTGATTTCGGATCGAGCCCAAAACTTGGGCAACATCATAATATGGTGGGAGGAGTCATTTGGTGAGTTTTCAGTGAAATCCAATCGTTAGAAGTATGGAATACACCAACCACTCCAATTAGGAACGAACTGCCGTTGAACTTGAATTTTCGAATTTGGAACACCTATTGATTTCGGATCGAGCCCAAAACTTGGGCAACATCATAATATGGTGGGAGGAGTCATTAGGTGAGTTTTGAGTAAAATCCAATCGCTAGAAGTATGGAATACACCAACCACTCTAATTAGGAACGAACTGCCGTTGAACTCTAATTGTCAAATTTGGAAGACCTATTGATTTCGGATCGAGTCCAAAACTTGGGCAACATCATAATATGGTGGGAGGAGTCATTTGGTGAGTTTTGAGTGAAATCCAATCGCTAGAAGTATGGAATACACCAACCACTGCAATTAGGAACGAACTGCCGTTGAACTTGAATTGTCCAATTTGGAAAACCTATTGATTTCGGATCGAGCCTAAAACTTGGGCAATATCATAATATGGTGGGAGGAGTCATTTGGTGAGTTTTGAGGGAAATCCAATCGCTAGAAGTATGGAATACACCAAATACTCCAATTAGGAACGAACTGCCGTTGAACTTGAATTGTCCAATTTCTCACACCTATTGATTTCGGATCGAGCCCACTTGGGCAACATCATAATATGGTGGGGGGAGTCATTAGGTGAGTTTTGAGTGAAATCCAATCGCTAGAAGTGTGGAATACAACAACTACTCCGATTAGGAACGAACTGTAGTTGAAATTGAATTGACATATTTCTCACACTTATTGATTTCGGATCGAGCCCCAAACTTGGGCAACATCATAATATGGTGGGAGGAGTCATTTGGGGAGTTTTGAGTGAAATCCAATCGCTAGAAGTATGGAATACACCAACCACTCCAATTAGGAACGAACTGCCGTTGAACTTGAATTGTCTAATTTCTCACACCTATTGATTTCGGATCAAGCCCAAAACTTGGGCAACATCATAATGTGGTGGGAGGAGTCATTTGGTGAGTTTTAAGTGAAATCCAATCGCTAGACGTATGGAATACACAAACCACTACAATTAGGAACGAACTGCCGTTGAACTTGAATTGTCCAATTTGGAAAACCTATTGATTTCGGATCGAGCCTAAAACTTGGGCAATGTCATAATATGGTGGGAGGAGTCATTTGGTGAGTTTTGAGTGAAATCCAGTCGCTAGAAGTATGGAATACACCAACCACTCCAATTAGGAACGAACTGCCGTTGAACTTGAATTGTCCAATTTCTCACACCTATTGATTTCGGATCGAGCCCACTTGGGCAACATCATAATATGGTGGGAGGAGTCATTTGGTGAGTTTTGAGTGAAATCCAATCGCTAGAAGTATGGAATACAACAACTACTCCGATTAGGAACGAACTGTAGTTGAAATTGAATTGACATATTTCTCACACCTATTGATTTCGGATCGAGCCCCAAACTTGGGCAACATCATAATATGGTGGGAGGAGTCATTTGGTGAGTTTTGAGTGAAATCCAATCGGTAGAAGCATGGAATACACCAACCACTCCAATTAGGAACGAACTGCCGTTGAACTTGAATTGTCCAATTTCTCACACCTATTGATTTCGAATCGAGCCCAAAACTTGGGCAACATCATAATATGGTGGGAGGAGTCATTTGGTGAGTTTTGAGTGAAATCCAATCGCTAGAAGTATGGAATACACCAACCACTCCCGTTAGGAACGAACTGCCGTTATACTTGAATTTTCCAATTTGGAACACCTATTGATTTCGGATCGAGCCCAAAACTTGGGCAACATCATAATATGGTGGGAGTCATTTGGGGAGTTTTGAGTGAAATCCAATCGCTAGAAGTATGGAATACACCAACCAGTCCAATTAGGAACGAACTGCCGTTGAACTCGAATTGCCCAATTTCTCACACCTATGGATTTCGGACCGAGCCCAAAACATGGGCAACATCGTAATATGGTGGGAGGAGTCATTTGGTGAGTTTTGAGTGAAATCCAATCGCTAGAAGTATGGAAAACACCAACGAAACCAATTTGGAACGAACTGCCGTTGAACTTGAATTGTCCAATTTGGAACACCTATTGATTTCGGATCGAGCCCAAAACTTGGGCTACATCATAATATGGTGGGAGGAGTCATTTGGGGAGTTTTCAGTGAAATCCAATCGCTAGAAGTATGGAATACACCAACCACTCCAATTAGGAACGAACTGCCGTTGAACTTGAATTGTCGAATTTGGAACACCTATTGATTTCGAATCGAGCCCAAAACTTGGGCAACATCATAATATGGTGGGAGTAGTCATTAGGTGAGTTTTAAGTAAAATCCAATCGCTAGAAGTATGGAATACACCAACCACTCTAATTAGGAACGAACTGCCGTTGAACTCTAATTGTCAAATTTGGAAGACCTATTGATTTCGGATCGAGTCCAAAACTTGGGCAACATCATAATATGGTGGGAGGAGTCATTTGGTGAGTTTTGAGTGACATCCAATCGCTAGAAGTATGGAATACACCAACCACTCCAATTAGGAACGAACTGCCGTTGAACTTGAATTGTCCAATTTCTCACACCTATTGATTTCGGATCGAGCCCACTTGGGCAACATCATAATATGGTGAGGGGAGTCATTTGGTGAGTTTTGAGTGAAATCCAATCGCTAGAAGTATGGAATACAACAACCACTCCGATTAGGAACGAACTGTAGTTGAAATTGAATTGACATATTTCTCACACCTATTGATTTCGGATCGAGCCCCAAACTTGGGCAACATCATAATATGGTGGGAGGAGTCATTTGGGGAGTTTTGAGTGAAATCCAATCGCTAGAAGTATGGAATACACCAACCACTCCAATTAGGAACGAACTGCCGTTGAACTTGAATTGTCCAATTTCTCACACGTATTGATTTCGGATCGAGCCCAAAACTTGGGCAACATCATAATATGGTGGGAGGAGTCATTTGGTGAGTTTTGAGTGAAATCCAATCGCTAGACGTATGGAATACACAAACCACTACAATTAGGAACGAACTGCCGTTGAACTTGAATTGTCCAATTTGGAAAACCTATTGATTTCGGATCGAGCCTAAAACTTGGGCAATGTCATAACATGGTGGGAGGAGTCGTTTGGTGAGTTTTGAGTGAAATCCAATCGCTAGAAGTATGGAATACACCAACCACTCCAATTAGGAACGAACTGCCGTTGAACTTGAATTGTCCAATTTGGAACACCTATTGATTTCGGATAGAGCCCAAAACTTGGGCAACATCATAACATGGTGAGAGGAGTCATTTGGTGAGTTTTGAGTGAAATCCAATCGCTAGAAGTATGGAATACACCAACCACTCCAATTAGGACCGAACTGCCGTTGAAATTGAATTGTCCAATTTCTCACACGTATTGAATTCTGTTCGAGCCCAAAATTTGGGCAACATCATAATATGGTGGGAGGAGTCATTTGGTTAGTTTTGAGTGAAATCCAATAGCTAGAAGTATGGAATACACCAACCACTCCAATTTGGAACGAACTGCCGTTGAACTTGAATTGTCCAATTTCTCACACCAATTGATTTCGGATCGAGCCCAAAACTTGGGCAACATCATAATATGGTGGGTGGAGTCATTTGGTGAGTTTTGAGTGAAATCCAATCGCTAGAAGTATGGAATACACCAACCACTCCAATTAGGAACGAACTGCCGTTGAACTTGAATTGTCCAATTTCTCACACCTAATGATTTCGAATCGAGCCCAAAACTCGGGAAACATCATAATACGGTGGGAGGAGTCATTTGGTGAGTTTTGAGTGAAATCCAATCGCTAGAAGTATGGAATACACCAACCACTCCAATTAGGAACAAACTGCCGTTGGACTTGAATTGTCCAACTTGGAACACCTATTGATTTCGGATCGAGCCCCAAACTTGGGCAACATCATAATATGGTTGGAGATGTCATTTGGTGAGTTTTGAGTGAAATCCAATCACTAGAAGTATGGAATACACCAACCACTCCAATAAGGAACGAACTGCCATTGAACTTGAATTGTCCAATTTCTCACACCTATTGATTTCGGATCGAGACCCAAACTTGGGAAACATCATAATATGGTGGGAGGAGTCATTTGGTGAGTTTTCTGAGAAATCCAATCGCTAGAAGTGTGGAATACACCAACCACTCCAATTAGGAACGAACTGTCGTTGAAATGGAATTGACCAATTTCTCACACCTATTGATTTCGGATCGAGCCCAAAACTTGGGCAACATCATAATATGGTGGGAGGAGTCATTTGGTGAGTTTTGAGTGAAATCCAATAGCTAGAAATATGGAATACACCAACCACTCCAATTAGGAACGAACTGCCGTTGAACTTGAATTGTCCAACTTCTTTCACCTATTGATTTCGGATTCAGTCCAAAACTTGGGGAACATCATAATATGGTGGGAGGAGTCATTTGGGGAGTTTTGAGTGAAATCCAATCGCTAGAAGTGTGGAATACACCAACCACTCCAATTAGGAACGTACTGCCGTTGAACTTGAATTCTCCAATTTCTCACACCTATTGATTTCGGATCGCGCCCAAAACTTGGGCAACATCATAATATGGTGGGAGGAGTCATTTGGTTAGTTTTGAGTGAAATCCAATCGCTAGAAGTATGGAATACACCAACCACTCCAATTAGGAACGAACTGCCGTTGAACATGAATTGTCCAATTTGGAACACCTATTGATTTCGGATCGAGCCCCAAACTTGGGCAACATCATAATATGGTGGGAGGAGTCATTTCGTGAGTTTTGAGTGAAATCCAATTGCTAGAAGTGTGGAATACACCAACCACTCCAATTCGGAAAGAACTATCGTTGAAATTGAATTGTCCAATTTCTCACACCTGTTGAATTCGGATCGAGCCCAAAACTTGGGCAACATCCTAATATGGTGGGAGGAGTCATTTGGTGAGTTTTGAGTGAAATCCAATCGCTAGAAGTATGGAATACACCAACCACTCCAAATAGGAAAGAACTGTCGTTGAAATTGAATTGACAAATTTCTCACACCTATTGACTTCGGATCGAGCCCAAAACTTGGGCAACATCATAATATGGTGGGAGGAATCGGTTGGTGAGTTTTGAGTGAAATCCACTTGCTAGAAGTATGGAATACACCAACCACTGCAATTAGGAACGAACTGCCGTTGAACTTGAATTGTCCAATTTGGAACACCAATTGATTTCGGATCGAGCCCAAAACTTGGGCAATATCATAATATGGTGGGAAGAGTCATTTGGTGAGTTTTGAGTGAAATCCAATCGCTAGAAGTATGGAATACACCAACCACTACAATTTGGAAAGAACTGTCGTCGAAATTGAATTGACAAATTTCTCACACCTATTTACTTCGGATCGAGCCCAAAACATGGGCAACGTCATAATATGGTGGGAGGAGTCATTTGGTGAGTTTTGAGTGAAATCCAATCGCTAGAAGTATGGAATACACCGACCACTCCAGTTAGGAACGAACTGCCGTTATGCTTGAATTTTCCAATTTGGAACACCTATTGATTTCGGATCGAGCCCAAAACTTGGGCAACACCATAATATGGTGGGAGGAGTCATTTGGGGAGTTTTAAGTGAAATCCAATCGCTAAAAGTGTGGAATACAGCAACCACTCCAATTAGGAACGAACTGCCGTTGAACTTGAATTGTCCAATTTGGAACACCTATTGATTTCGGATCGAGCCCAAAACTTGGGCAACATCATAATATGGTGGGAGTAGTCATTTGGTGAGTTTTCAGTGAAATCCAATTGCTAGAGGTATGGAATACGCCAACCACTCCAATTAGGAACGAACTGCCGTTGAACTTGTATTGTCCAATTTCTCACACCTATTGATTTCGGATCGAGCCCAAAACTTGGGAAAATCATAATATGGTGGGAGGAGTCATTTGGGGAGTTTTGAGTGAAATCCAATCGCTAGAAGTGTGGAATACACCAACCACTCCAATTAGGAACGTACTGCCGTTGAACTTGAATTCTCCAATTTCTCCCACCTATTGATTTCGGATCGCGCCCAAAACTTGGGCAACATCATAATATGGTGGGAGGAGTCATTTGGTTAGTTTTGAGTGAAATCCAATCGCTAGAAGTATGGAATACACCAACCACTCCAATTAGGAACGAACTGCCGTTGAACATGAATTGTCCAATTTGGAACACCTATTGATTTCGGATCGAGCCCCAAACTTGGGCAACATCATAATATGGTGGGAGGAGTCATTTGGTGAGTTTTGAGTGAAATCCAATCGCAAGAAGTATGGAATACACCAACCACTCCAATTAGGAACGAACTGCCGTTGAACTTGAATTGTACAATTTCTCACACCTATTGATTTCGGATCGAGCCCCAAACTTGGGCAACATCATAATATGGTGGGAGGAGTCATTTGGTGAGTTTTCAGAGAAATCCAATCGCTAGAAGTGTGGAATACACCAACCACTCCAACTAGGAACGAACTGTCGTTGAAATTGAATTGACCAATTTCTCACACCTATTGATTTCGGATCGAGCCCAAAACTTGGGCAACATCATAATATGGTGGGAGGAGTCATTTGGTGAGTCTTGAGTGAAATCCAATCTCTAGAAGTATGGAATACACCGACCACTCCAGTTAGGAACGAACTGCCGTTGTACTTGAATTGTCCAATTTGGAACACGTATTGATTTTCGATCGAGCCCAAAACTTGGGCAACATCATAATATGGTGGGAGGAGTCATTTGGTGAGTTTTGAGTGAAATCCAATAGCTAGAAATATGGAATACACCAACCACTCCAATTAGGAACGAACTGCCGTTGAACTTGAATTGTCCAACTTCTTTCACCTATTGATTTCGGATTCAGTCCAAAACTTGGGGAACATCATAATATGGTGGGAGGAGTCATTTGGGGAGTTTTGAGTGAAATCCAATCGCTAGAAGTGTGGAATACACCAACCACTCCAATTAGGAACGTACTGCCGTTGAACTTGAATTCTCCAATTTCTCACACCTATTGATTTCGGATCGCGCCCAAAACTTGGGCAACATCATAATATGGTGGGAGGAGTCATTTGGTTAGTTTTGAGTGAAATCCAATCGCTAGAAGTATGGAATACACCAACCACTCCAATTAGGAACGAACTGCCGTTGAACATGAATTGTCCAATTTGGAACACCTATTGATTTCGGATCGAGCCCCAAACTTGGGCAACATCATAATATGGTGGGAGGAGTCATTTCGTGAGTTTTGAGTGAAATCCAATTGCTAGAAGTGTGGAATACACCAACCACTCCAATTCGGAAAGAACTATCGTTGAAATTGAATTGTCCAATTTCTCACACCTGTTGAATTCGGATCGAGCCCAAAACTTGGGCAACATCCTAATATGGTGGGAGGAGTCATTTGGTGAGTTTTGAGTGAAATCCAATCGCTAGAAGTATGGAATACACCAACCACTCCAAATAGGAAAGAACTGTCGTTGAAATTGAATTGACAAATTTCTCACACCTATTGAGTTCGGATCGAGCCCAAAACTTGGGCAACATCATAATATGGTGGGAGGAATCGGTTGGTGAGTTTTGAGTGAAATCCACTTGCTAGAAGTATGGAATACACCAACCACTGCAATTAGGAACGAACTGCCGTTGAACTTGAATTGTCCAATTTGGAACACCAATTGATTTCGGATCGAGCCCAAAACTTGGGCAATATCATAATATGGTGGGAAGAGTCATTTGGTGAGTTTTGAGTGAAATCCAATCGCTAGAAGTATGGAATACACCAACCACTACAATTTGGAAAGAACTGTCGTCGAAATTGAATTGACAAATTTCTCACACCTATTTACTTCGGATCGAGCCCAAAACATGGGCAACATCATAATATGGTGGGAGGAGTCATTTGGTGAGTTTTGAGTGAAATCCAATCGCTAGAAGTATGGAATACACCGACCACTCCAGTTAGGAACGAACTGCCGTTATGCTTGAATTTTCCAATTTGGAACACCTATTGATTTCGGATCGAGCCCAAAACTTGGGCAACACCATAATATGGTGGGAGGAGTCATTTGGGGAGTTTTAAGTGAAATCCAATCGCTAAAAGTGTGGAATACAGCAACCACTCCAATTAGGAACGAACTGCCGTTGAACTTGAATTGTCCAATTTGGAACACCTATTGATTTCGGATCGAGCCCAAAACTTGGGCAACATCATAATATGGTGGGAGTAGTCATTTGGTGAGTTTTCAGTGAAATCCAATTGCTAGAGGTATGGAATACGCCAACCACTCCAATTAGGAACGAACTGCCGTTGAACTTGAATTGTCCAATTTCTCACACCTATTGATTTCGGATCGAGCCCAAAACTTGGGAAACATCATAATATGGTGGGAGGAGTCATTTGGGGAGTTTTGAGTGAAATCCAATCGCTAGAAGTGTGGAATACACCAACCACTCCAATTAGGAACGTACTGCCGTTGAACTTGAATTCTCCAATTTCTCACACCTATTGATTTCGGATCGCGCCCAAAACTTGGGCAACATCATAATATGGTGGGAGGAGTCATTTGGTTAGTTTTGAGTGAAATCCAATCGCTAGAAGTATGGAATACACCAACCACTCCAATTAGGAACGAACTGCCGTTGAACATGAATTGTCCAATTTGGAACACCTATTGATTTCGGATCGAGCCCCAAACTTGGGCAACATCATAATATGGTGGGAGGAGTCATTTGGTGAGTTTTGAGTGAAATCCAATCGCAAGAAGTATGGAATACACCAACCACTCCAATTAGGAACGAACTGCCGTTGAACTTGAATTGTACAATTTCTCACACCTATTGATTTCGGATCGAGCCCCAAACTTGGGCAACATCATAATATGGTGGGAGGAGTCATTTGGTGAGTTTTCAGAGAAATCCATTCGCTAGAAGTGTGGAATACACCAACCACTCCAACTAGGAACGAACTGTCGTTGAAATTGAATTGACCAATTTCTCACACCTATTGATTTCGGATCGAGCCCAAAACTTGGGCAACATCATAATATGGTGGGAGGAGTCATTTGGTGAGTCTTGAGTGAAATCCAATCTCTAGAAGTATGGAATACACCGACCACTCCAGTTAGGAACGAACTGCCGTTGTACTTGAATTGTCCAATTTGGAACACGTATTGATTTTCGATCGAGCCCAAAACTTGGGCAACATCATAATATGGTGGGAGGAGTCATTTGGTGAGTTTTGAGTGAAATCCAATCGCTAGAAGTATGGAATACACCAACCACTCCAATTAGGAACGAACTGCTGTTGAACTTGAATTGTCCAATTTCTCACACCTATTGATTTCGGATCGAGCCCCAAACTTGGGCAACACCATAATATGGTGGGAGGAGTCATTTGGGGAGTTTTGGGTGAAATCCAATCGCTAGAAGTATGGAATACACCAACCACTCCAATTAGGAACGAACTGCCATTCAACTTGAATTGTCCAATTTCTCACACCTATTGATTTCGGATCGAGCCCAAAACTTGGGCAACATCATAATATGGTGGGAGGAGTCATTTGGTGAGTTTTGAGTGAAATCCAATCGCTAGAAGTATGGAATACACCAACCACTCCAATTAGGAACGAACTGCCGTAGAACTTGAATTGTCCAATTTGGAATACCTATTGATTTCGGATCGAGCCCAAAACTTGGGCAACGTCATAATATGGCGGGAGGAGTCATTTGTTAGTTTTGAGTGAAATCCAATCGCTAGAAGTATGGAATACACCAACCACTCCAGTTATGAACGAACTGCCGTTATACTTGAATTTTCCAATTTGGAACACCTATTGATTTCGGATCGAGCCCAAAACTTGGGCAACATCATAATATGGTGGGAGTTATTTGGTGAGTTTTGAGTGAAATCCAATCGCTAGAAGTATGGAATACACCAACCACTCCAATTAGGAACGAACTGCCGTCGAACTTCAATTGCCCAATTTCTCACACCTATTGATTTCGGATCCAGCCCCAAACATGGGCAACATCATAATATGGTGGGAGGAGTCATTTGGTGAGTTTTGAGTGAAATCCAATCGCTAGAAGTATGGAATACACCAACCACTCCTATTAGGAACGAACTGCCGTTGAACTTGGATTGTCCAATTTCGCACACCTATTGATTTCGGATCCAGCCCCAAACATGGGCAACATCATAATATGGTGGGAGTCATTTGGTGAGTTTTGAGTGAAATCCAATCGCTAGAAGTATGGAATACACCAACCACTCCAATTAGGAACGAACTGCCGTCGAACTTCAATTGCCCAATTTCTCACACCTATTGATTTCGGATCCAGCCCCAAACATGGGCAACATCATAATATGGTGGGAGGAGTCATTTGGTGAGTTTTGAGTGAAATCCAATCGCTAGAAGTATGGAATACACCAACCACTCCTATTAGGAACGAACTGCCGTTGAACTTGGATTGTCCAATTTCGCACACCTATTGATTTCGGATCGAGCCCAAAACTTGGGCAACATCATAATATAGTGGGAGGAGTCAATTGGTGAGTTTTGAGTGAAATCCAATCTCTAGAAGTATGGAATACACCGACCACTACAATTAGGAACGAACTGCTGTTGAACTTGAATTGTCCAACTTCTTTCACCTATTGATTTCGGATTGAGTCCAAAACTTGGGGAACATCATAATATGGTGGGAGGAGTCATTTGGTGAGTTTTGAAAGAAATCCAATCTCTAGAAGTATGGAATACACCGACCACTCCAATTAGGAACGAACTGCCGTTGAACTTGAATTGTCCAATTTCTCACACCTATTGATTTCCGATCGAGCCCAAAACTTGGGCAACAAGATAATATGGTGGGAGGAGTCATTTGGTGAGTTTTGAGTGAAATCCAATCGCTAGAAGTATGGAATACACCAACCACTCCAATTAGGAACGAACTGCTGTTGAACTTGAATTGTCCAATTTCTCACACCTATTGATTTCGGATCGAGCCCCAAACTTGGGCAACATCATAATATGGTGTCTGAAGTCATTTGGTGAGTTTTGAGTGAAATCCAATCGCTAGAAGTATGGAATACACCAACCACTCCAATTAGGAACCAACTGCCGTTGAACTTGAATTGTCCAATTTCTCACACCTGTTGATTTCGGATCGAGCCCCAAACTTGGGCAACATCATAATATGGTGGGAGGAGTCATTTGGTGAGTTTTGAGTGAAATCCAATCGCTAGAAGTATGGAATACACCAACCACTCCAATTAGGAACGAACTGCCATTGAACTTGAATTGTCCAATTTCTCACACCTATTGCTTTCGGATCTAGCCCCAAACATGGGCAACATCATAATATGGGGGGAGGAGTCATTTGGTGAGTTTTGAGTGAAATCCAATCGCTAGAAGTATGGAATACACCAACCACTCCAATTAGGAACGAACTGCCGTTGAACTTGAATTGTCCAACTTCTTTCACCTATTGATTTCGGATTCAGTCCAAAACTTGGGGAACATCATAATATGGTGGGAGGAGTCATTTGGTGAGTTTTGAAAGAAATCCAATCGCTAGAAGTATGGAATACACCAACCACTCCAATTAGGAATGAACTGCCGTTGAACTTGAATTGTCCAATTTCTCACACCTATTGATATCGGATCGAGCCCAAAACTTGGGCAACATCATAATATGGTGGGAGGAGTCATTTGGTGAGTTTTGAGTGAAATCCAATCGCTAGAAGTATGGAATACACCAACCACTCCAATTAGGAACGAACTGCCGTTGAACTTGAATTGTCCAATTTCTCACACCTATTGATTTCGTAACGAGCCCCAAACTTGGGCAACATCATAATATGGTGTCAGGAGTCATTTGGTAAGTTTTGAGTGAAATCCAATCGCTAGAAGTATGGAATACACCAACCACTCCAATTAGGAACGAACTGCCGTTGAACTTGAATTGTCCAATTTCTCACACCTGTTGATTTCGGATCGAGCCCCAAACTTGGGCAACATCATAATATGGTGGGAGGAGTCATTTGGTATGTTGTGAGTGAAATCCAGTCGCTAGAAGTATGGAATACACCAACCACTCCTATTAGGAACGAACTGCCGTTGAACTTGAATTGTCCAATTTCTCACACCTATTGATTTCGGATCGAGCCCCAAACTTCGGCAACATCATAATATGATGTTACGAGTCATTTGGTGAGTTTTGAGTGAAATCCAATCGCTAGAAGTATGGAATACACCAACCACTCCAATTAGGAACGAACTGCCATTGAACTTGAATTGTCCAATTTCTCACACCTATTGCTTTCGGATCTAGCCCCAAACATAGGCAACATCATAATATGGGGGGAGGAGTCATTTGGTGAGTTTTGAGTGAAATCCAATCGCTAGAAGTATGGAATACACCAACCACTCCAATTAGGAACGAACTGCCGTTGAACTTGAATTGTCCAACTTCTTTCACCTATTGATTTCGGATTCAGTCCAAAACTTGGGGAGCATCATAATATGGTGGGAGGAGTCATTTGGTGAGTTTTGAAAGAAATCCAATCGCTAGAAGTATGGAATACACCAACCACTCCAATTAGGAACGAACTGCCGTTGAACTTGAATTGTCCAATTTCTCACACCTATTGATTTCGTAACGAGCCCCAAACTTGGGCAACATCATAATATGGTGTCAGGAGTCATTTGGTGAGTTTTGAGTGAAATCCAATCGCTAGAAGTATGGAATACACCAACCACTCCAATTAGGAACGAACTGCCGTTGAACTTGAATTGTCCAATTTCTCACACCTATTGATTTCGGATCGAGCCCCAAACTTGGGCAACATCATAATATGGTGTCAGGAGTCATTTGGTGAGTTTTGAGTGAAATCCAATCGCTAGAAGTATGGAATACACCAACCACTCCAATTATGAACGAACTACCGTTGAACTTGAATTGTTCAATTTCTGTCACCTATTGATTTCGGATCGAGCCCAAAACTTGGGCAACATCATAATATGGTGGGAGGAATCATTTGGTGAGTTTTGAGTGAAATCCAATCGCTAGAAGTATGGAATACACCAACCACCCCAATTAGGAACGAACTGCTGTTGAACTTGAATTGTCCAATTTCTCACACCTATTGATTTCGGAACGAGCCCCAAACTTGGGCAACATCATAATATGGTGTCAGAAGTCATTTGGTGAGTTTTGAGTGAAATCCAATCGCTAGAAGTATGGAATACACCAACCACTCCAATTAGGAACCAACTGCCATTGAACTTGAATTGTCCAATTTCTCACACCTGTTGATTTCGGATCGAGCCCCAAACTTGGGCAACATCATAATATGGTGGGAGGAGTCATTTGGTAAGTTTTGAGTGAAATCCAGTCGCTAGAAGTATGGAATACACCAACCACTCCAATTAGGAACGAACTGCCGTTGAACTTGAATTGTCCAATTTCTCACACCTATTGATTTCGGATCGAGGCCCAAACTTCGGCAACATCATAATATGGTGTTAGGAGTCATTTGGTGAGTTTTGAGTGAAATCCAATCGCTAGAAGTATGGAATACACCAACCACACCAATTAGGAACGAACTGCCGTTGAACTTGAATTGTCCAATTTCTCACACCTATTGATTTCGGATCGAGCCCCAAACTTGGGCAACATCATAATATGGTGGGACGAGTCATTTGGTGAGTTTTGAGTGAAATCCAATCGCTAGAAGTATGGAATACACCAACCACTCCAATTAGGAACGAACTGCCGTTGAACTTGAATTGTCCAATTTCTCACACCTATTGATTTCGGATCGAGCCCCCAACTTGGGCAATGTCATAATATGGTGTTAGGAGTCATTTGGTGAGTTTTGAGTGAAATCCAATCGCTAGAAGTATGGAATACACCAACCACACCAATTAGGAACGAACTGCCTTTGAACTTGAATTGCCGAATTTCTCACACCTATTGATTTCGGATCGAGCCCAAAACTTGGGCTACATCATAATATGGTGGGAGGAGTCATTTGGTGAGTTTTGAGAGAAAACCAATCGCTAGAGGTATGGAATACACCAACCACTCCAATTAGGAACGAACTGCCGTTGAACTTCAATTGGCCAATTTCTCACACCTATTGATTTCGGATCGAGCCCCAAACTTGGGCAACATCATAATATGGTGGGCGGAGTCATTTGGTTAGTTTTGAGTGAAATCCAATCGCTAGAAGTATGGAATACACCAACCACTCCAATTAGGAATCAACTGCCGTTGAACTTGAATTGTCCAATTTCTCACAACTATTGATTTCGGATCGAGCCCAAAACTTGGGCAACATCATAATATGGTGGGAGGAGTCATTCTGTGAGTTTTGAGTGAAATCCAATCACTAGAAGTATGGAATACACCAACCACTCCAATTAGGAACGAACTGCCGTTGAACTTGATTTGTCCAATTTCTCACACCTATTGATTTCGGATCGAGCCCAAAACTTGGGCAACATCATAATATGGTGGGAGGAGTCATTTGGGGAGTTTTGAGTGAAATGCAATCGCTAGAAGTATGGAATACACCAATCACTCCAATTTCGAACCAACTGCCGTTGAACTTGAATTGTCCAATTTCTCACACCTATTGATATCGGTTCAAGCCCAAAACATGGGCAACATCATAATATGGTGGGAGGAATCATTTGTTGAGTTTTGAGTGAAATACAATCGCTAGAAGTATGGAATACACCAACCACTCCAATTTGGAACGAACTGCCGTTGAACTTGAATTGTCCAATTTCTTTCACCTATTGATTTCGGATTGAGCCCAAAACTTGGGCAACATCATAATATGGTGGGAGGAGTCATTTGGGGAGTTTTGAGTGAAATCCAATCGCTAGAAGTATGGAATACACCAACCACTCCAATTAGGAACGAACTGCCGTTGAACTTGAATTGTCCAATTTCTAACACCTATTGATTTCGGATCGAGCCCAAAACTTGGGAAACATGATAATATGGTGGGGGGAGTCATTTGGTGAGTTTTGAGTGAAATCCAATCGTTAGAAGTATGGAATACACCAACCACTCCAATTAGGAACGAACTGCCGTTGAACATGAATTGTCCAATTTCTCACACCTACTGATTTCGGATAGAGCCCAAAACTTGGGCAACATGATAATATGGTGTTAGGAGTCATTTGGTGAGTTTTGAGTGAAATCCAATCGCTAGAAGTATAGAATACACCAAACACTCCAATTAGGAACGAACTGCCGTTGAACTTGAATTTTCCAATTTCTCACACCTATTGATTTCGGATCGAGCCCAAAACTTGGGCATCACCATAATATGGTGGGAGGAGTCATTTGGTGAGTTTTGAGTGAAATCCTATCGCTAGAAGTATATAATACACCAACCACTCCAATTAGGAACGAACTGCCGTTGAACTTGAATTGTCCAATTTCTCACACCTATTGATTTCGGATCGAGCCCCAAACTTCGTCAACTTCATAATATGATGGGATGAGTCATTTGGTGAGTTTTGAACGAAATCCAATCGCTAGAAGTATGGAATACACCAACCACTCCAATTAGGAACGAACTGCCGTTGAACTTGATTTGTCCAATATCTCACACCTATTGATTTCGGATCGAGCCCAAAACTTGGGCAACTTCATAATATGGTGGGAGGAGTCTTTTGGTGAGTTTTGAACGAAATCCAATCGCTAGAAGTATGGAATACACCAACCATTACAATTTGGAACGAACTGCCGTTGAACTTGAATTGTCCAATATCTCACACCTATTGATTTCGGATCGAGCCCCAAACTTGGGCAACATCAGAATATGGTGGGAGGAGTCATTTGGTGATTTTTGAGTAAAATCCAATCGCTAGAAGTATGGAATACACCAACCACTCCAATTAGGAACGAACTGCCGTTGAACTTGAATTATCCAATTTCTTTCACCTATTGATTTCGGATCGAGCGCAAAACTTGGGCAACATGATAATATGGTGGGAGGAGTCATTTGGTGAGTTTTGTGTGAAATCCAATCGCTAGAAATATGGAATACACCAACCACTCCAACTAGGAACGAACTGACTTTGAACTTGAAATGTCCAATTTCTCACACCTATTGATTTCGGATCGAGCCCAAAACTTGGGCAACATCATAACATGGTGGGAGGAGTCATTTGGTGAGTTTTGAGTGAAATCCAATCGCTAGAAGTATAGAATACACACCAATTTGGAACGAACTGCCGTTGAACTTGAATTGTCCAATATCTCACCTATTGATTTCGGATCGAGGCCAAAACCTGGGCAACATCATAATATGGTGGGAGGAATCATTTCGTGAGTTTTGAGTGAAATCCAATCGCTAGAAGTATGGAATACACCAACCACTCCAATTAGGAACGAACTGCCGTTGAACTTGAATTGTCCAATTTGGAACACCTATTGATTTCGGATCGAGCCCAAAACTTGGGCAACATCATAATATGGTGGGAGGAGTCATTTGGTGACTTTTGAGTGAAATCCAATCGCTAGAAGTATGGAATACACCAACCACTCCAATTAGGAACGAACTGCCGTTGAACTTGAATTGTCCAATTTGGAACACCTATTGATTTCGGATCGAGCCCAAAACTTGGGCTACATCATAATATTGTGGGAGGAGTCATGTGGTGAGTTTTTAGTGAAATCCAATCGGTAGAAGTATGGAATACACCAACCACTCCAATTAGGAACGAACTGCCGTTGAATTTGAATTGTCCAATTTAGAACACCTATTGATTTCGGATCCAGCCCAAAACTTGGGCAACATCATAATATGGGGGGAGGAGTGATCGGTTCATAATTGTATATCATTTTGTACCCTTCTAGCTTATGATTTGGTTATGTTTTTGAGTTAAACTTGTGCTTTTAATCCTTTTTGTGTTTATCTTTCAGTTCATTGAGCTTTAGGTAATAATGATGGCTTTAGAGAGCATAATTCATGCAATTCAAGCATGTTAAGGCCTAATTTGGATGAATGGATGAAGAGCTTAAAGACAAACTCATTTTGGCTACAGCCCCCTGCCAGTCCAGTTCCGTAGGTCATATTGCAAGCTTTGTTCCAACAACCTACATAGCTCGAATGAGGCCACATTCTTCATGAAAGTTGTTCCAATTGGTGTGTACTATAACATATCCAAAATTCAGCCCCATTGGATAAATCTGGAGTCCGTTACCTAGCAAACACAGAACCATGCTCAGGATGGATCTTATCAGCGCGGAAAATGAGTTAGCAATTTGTTTCGGCCTTAACTTCTTCCTCCGACCTTGGATTGGCCCAAATAACATATGGCTGGAAAGAAGACATTCTGAACTTCAATTTCGAGTGCTTAAAGTCCTAATTTGATTAAGAGAAGCCCAAGTTGTAAGCCCTTGAAGTTGCTGGTCATGCTGACCTCAGCATGTGCTGGTTGGATGCTTGGTCATGGTGAGCTAGGTATGAGCTATCATTTCTGGTTGGAAGCTTGGTCATGGTGACATGAAGATGAGCTAGGGCTCCTGGTGGGATCTATTGGTGAAGTGCATCAACCAATTCAAGATTTTCTAATACAAGTGCATCACCCAATTTAGATTTTCTAATACAAGTGCATCAACCATTTCAGATTTTATAAAACAAGTGTTGTATGCATTAGCCATATTGAATTCAGATTTTCACTTCCCCTAGGCCTATAAATAGGGAAGTTCTCTAAGCTTGTAAACACACCCCAAGGGGGGGAGCTCTCAAACACTTCTCTAGAGCTCCCTTCCCTTCTCTCCCTCAAATTCTCTTAGTTTCATTTTCTAGTTTTCAATTGTTGTAATGAAATATTTGTGCTGAAATTCTTCTTAAGTTTTCTTAGTTCCACTTAACTTTTCATTATGTAAATTCTTTTCTTTAGTTTCAAGTTTGATTAGTTTCCAAGTTTCAATTATGGTTCATGTTCTTATTCATTATGCTTATAAGTTAATATGCTAGTTTGAATGATTGATCACCATTTAGGCTTGCATGTTAGCTATCTTGGTTTGAATTAAGAGTATACACCATGCTTTAATTCGAATTGAACTATGAATAGGAAGAGTATGTATGGACATTCGACAACAGGGATTAGATACATGCTTGGTTGTTTAAATTGTTCTTCTATGCTTAATGGGTTCCTAATGCTTAATTTTAGGTTAGACAACAAATGATCAAATTAGGGAATTAGGAACACAAGGTTATGACCACACACCATGGCTTAATCATACTTTAGCTAGAATCAATCCGTTAATCTAATTGAACTTGGGAACTTATCTACTTGAGTTAGTTATTTTCTTTCTTTCTTGTTTTATTTATTTCCTTTCTTTTTTCGTTTCTGTTTTGTGTAGGGAAAATGAATTGGATCATTCAATCACCAATCCTCGTGGGATCGACCTCGCACTTACATATGCTATACTACCAAACGGCTCGTGCACTTGCGAGTATCACAAGTTGAGGATGCAACTGAATCCATTTTGGTGCAGCTGTATTTACACAACAAGGATTCATTTGGTGTGTTTTGAGTGAAATCCAATCGCTAGAAGTAAGGAATAAACCAACCACTCCAATTAGGAACGAACTGCCGTTGAACTTGGATTGTCCAATTTCTTACACCTATTGATTTCTGATCGAGCCCAAAACTCTGGCAACACTCCCACCATCATAATATGGTGGGAGGAGATATTTGGTGTGTTTTGAGTGAAATCCACTCGCTAGAACTACGAATTACCCCAAACCCTCCAATTTGGACCGAACTTCCTTTGAACTTGAATTGTCCAATTTCTCACACCTATTGATTTCGGATAGAGCCCCAAACATGGGCAACATCATAATACGGTGGGAGGAGTCATTTGGTGACTTTTGAGTGAAATCCAATCGCTAGAAGTATGGAATACACCAACCACTCCAATTAGGAACAAACTGCCGTTGAACATGAATTGTCCAATTTCTGACACCTATTGATTTCGGATCGAGCCCCAAACTTGGGCTACATCATAATATTGTGGGAGGAGTCATTTGGTGAGTTTTGAGTGAAATCCAATTGCTAGAAGTATGGAATACACCAACCACTCCAATTAGGAACGAAATGCCGTTGAAATTGAATTGACCAATTTCTCACACCTATTGATTTCGGATCGAGCCCAAAACTTGGGCAACATCATAATATGGTGGGAGGAGTCATTTGGTGAGTTTTGAGTGAAATCCAATCGCTAGAAGTATGGAATACACCAACCACTCCAATTAGGAACGAACTGCCGTTGAACTTGAATTGTCCAATTTGGAACACCTATTCATTTCGAATCGAGCCCAAAACTTGGGCAACATCATAATATGGTGGGAGGAGTCATTTGGTTAGTTTTGAGTGAAATCCAATCGCTAGAAGTATGGAATACACCAACCACTCCAATTAGGAACGAACTGCCGTTGAACTTGAATTGTCCAATTTGGAACACCTATTGATTTCGGATCGAGCCCAAAACTTGGGCAACATCATAATATGGTGGGAGGAGTCATTTGGTTAGTTTTGACTGAAATCCAATCACTAGAAGTATGGAATACACCAACCACTCCAATTAGGAACGAACTGCCGTTGAACTTGAATTGTCCAATTTCTCACACCTATTGATTTCGGATCGAGCCCCAAACTTGGGAAACATCATAATATGGTGGGAAGAGTCATTTGGTGAGTTTTGAGTGAAATCCAATCGCTAGAAGTATGGAATACACCAACCACTCCAATTAGGAACGAACTGCCGTTGAACTTGAATTGTCCAATTTCTCACACCTATTGATTTCTGATCGAGCCGAAAACTTGGGCAACATCATAATATGGTGAGAAGAGTCATTTGGTGAGTTTTGAGTGAAATCCAATCGCTAGAAGTATGGAATACACCATCCACTCCAATTAGGAACGAACTGCCGTTGAACTTGAATTGTCAAATTTCACACACCTATTGATTTCGGATCGAGCCCCAAACTTGGGCAACATCATAATATGGTGGGAAGAGTCATTTGGTGAGTTTTGAGTGAAATCCAATCACTAGAAGTTTGGAATACACCAACCACTATAGTTAGGAACGAACTGCCGTTGAACTTGAATTCTCCAATTTCGAACACCTATTGATTTCAGATCGAGCCCAAAAGTTGGGCAACATCATAATATGGTGGGAGGAGTCAATTGGTGAGTTTTGAGTGAAATCCAATCGCTAGAAGTATGGAATACACCAACCACGAATTTTGAACGAACTGCCGTTGAACTTGAATTGTCCAATTTGGAACACCTATTGATTTCGGATCGAGCCCAAAACTTGGGCAACATCATAATATGGTGGGAGGAGTCATTTGGTGAGTTTTGAGTGAAATCCAATCGCTAGTAGTACGGAATACACCAACCACTCCAATTAGGAACGAACTGCCGTTGAACTTGAATTGTCCAATTTCGAACACCTATTCATTTCGAATAGAGCCCAAAACTTGGGCAACATCATAGTATGGTGGGAGGAGTCATGTGGTGAGTTTTGAGTGAAATCCAATCGCTAGAAGTATGGAATACACAAACCACTATAGTTAGGAACGAACTGCCGTTGAACTTGAATTGTCCAATTTTGAACACCTATTGATTTCGGATCGAGCCCAAAACTTGGGCAACATCATAATATGGTGGGAGGAGTCAATTGGTGAGTTTTGAGTGAAATCCAATCGCTAGAAGTATGGAATACACCAACCACTCCAATTAGGAACGAACTGCCGTTGAACTTGAATTGTCCAATTTGGAACACCTATTGATTTCGGATCGAGCGCAAAACTTGGGCAACAACAAAATATGGTGGGAGCAATCATTTGGTGAGTTTTGAGTGAAATCCAATCGCTAGAAGTATGGAATACACCAACCACTCCAATTAGGAACGAACTGCCGTTGAACTTGAATTGTCCAATTTCTCACACCTACTGATTTCGGATCGAGCCCCAAACTTGGGCAACATCATAATATGGTGGGAGGAGTCATTTGGTGACTTTTGAGTGAAATCCAATTGCTAGAAGTACAGAATACACCAACCACTCCAATTAGGAACGAACTGTCGTTGAAATTGAATTGACCAATTTCTCAGACCTATTGATTTCAGATCGAGGCCAAAACATGGGCAACATCATAATATGGTGGGAGGAGTCATTTGGTGACTTTTGAGTGAAATCCAATCGCTAGAAGTACAGAATACACCAACCACTCCAATTAGGAACGAACTGTCGTTGAAATTGAATTGACCAATTTCTCAGACCTATTGATTTCAGATCGAGGCCAAAACATGGGCAACATCATAATATGGTGGGAGGAGTCATTTGGTGAGTTTTGAGTGAAATCCAATCGCTAGAAGTATGGAATACACCAACCACTCCAATTAGGAACGAATTGCCGTTGAAGTTGAAATGTCCAATTTCTCACACGTATTGATTTCTGATCGAGCCCAAAACTTGGGCAACATCATAATATGGTGGCAGGAGTCATTTGGTGAGTTTTCAGAGAAATCCAATCGCTAGAAGTATGGAATACACCAACCACACCAATTAGGAACGAACTGCCGTTGAACTTGAATTGTCCAATTTCTCACACCTATTGATTTCGGATCGAGCCTAAAACTTGGGCAACATGATAATATGGTGGGAGGAGTCGTTTGGTGAGTTTTGAGTGAAATCCAATCGCTAGAAGTATGGAATACACCAACCACTCCAATTAGGAACGAACTGCCGTTGAACTTGGATTGTCCAATTTCTCACACCTATTGATTTCGGATCGAGCCCCAAACTTGGGCAACATCATGATATGGTGGGAGGAGTCATTTGGTGAGTTTTGAGTGAAATCCAATCGCTAGAAGTATGGAATACACCAACCAATCCAATTAGGAACGAACTGCCGTTGAACTTAAATTGTCCAATTTGGAACACCTAATGATTTCGGATCGAGCCCAAAACTTGGGCAACATCATTATATGGTGGGAGGAGTCATTTGGTGAGTTTTGAGTGAAATCCAATCGCTAGAAGTATGGAATACACCAACCACTCCCATTAGGAACGAACTGCCGTTGAACTTGAATTGTCCAATTTCTCACACCTATTGATTTCGGATCGGGCCCCAAACTTGGGCGACATCATAATATGGTGGGAGGAGTCATTTGGTGAGTTTTGAGTGAAATCCAATCGCTAGAAGTATGGAATACTCCAACCATTCCAATTGGGAACGAACTGCCGTTGAACTTGAATTGTCCAATTTGGAACACCTATTGATTTCGGATCGAGACCAAAACATGGGCGACATCATAATATGGTGGGAGGAGTCATTTGGTGAGTTTCGAGTGAAATCCAATCGCTAGAAGTATGGAATACACCAACCACTCCAATTAGGAAAGAATTGCCGTTGAAATTGAAATGTCCAATTTCTCACACGTATTGATTTCTAATCGAGCCCAAAACTTGGGCAACATCATAATATGGTGGGAGGAGTCATTTGGTGAGTTTTGAGAGAAATCCAATCGCTAGAAGTATGGAATACCCAACCACTCCAATTAGGAACGAACTGCCGTTGAACTTTTATTGTCCAATTTGGAACATCCATTGATTCCGGATCGAGCCCAAAACTTGGGCAACATCATAATATGGTGGGAGGAGCCATTTTGTGAGTTTTGAATGAAATCCAATCGCTAGAAGTATGGAATACACCAACCACTCCAATTTCGAACGAACTGCCGTTGAACTTGAATTGTCCAATTTGGAACACCTATTGATTTCGGATCGAGCCCAAAACTTGGGCAACATCATTCTATGGTAGGAGGAGTCATTTGGTGAGTTTTGAGTGAAATCCAATCGCTAGACGTATGGAATACACCAACCACTCCAATTAGGAAAGAACTGTCGTTGAAATTGAATTGACCAATTTCTCGCACCTATTGATTTCGGATCGAGCCCAAAACTTGGGCAACAACATAATATGGTGTGGGGAGTCATTTGGTTAGTTTTGAGAAAAATCCAATCGCTAGAAGTATGGAATACACCAACCACTCCAGTTAGGAACGAACTGCCGTTGAACTTGAATTGTCCAATTTGGAACCCCTATTGATTTCGGATCGATCCCAAAACTTGGGCAACATCATAATATCTTGGGAGGAGTCATTCGGTGAGTTTTGAGTGAAATCCAATCCCTAGAAGTATGGAATACACCAACCACTCCAATTTGGAACGAACTGCCGTTGAAATTGAATTGACCGATTTCTCACACCTATTGAATTTGGATCGAGCCCAAAACTTGGGCAACATCATAATATGTTGGGAGGAGTCATTTGGTGGGTTTTGAGTGAAATCCAATCGCTAGAAGTATGGAATACACCAACCACTCCAATTAGGAACGAACTGCAGTTGAACTTGAATTGTCCAATTTGGAACAACTATTGATTTCGGATCGAGCCCAAAACTTGGGCAACATCATTATATGGTGGGAGTAGTCATTTGGTGAGTTTTGAGTGAAATCCAATCGCTAGAATTATGGAATACACCAACCTCTCCAATTAGGAACGAACTGCAGTTGAACTTGAATTGTCCAATTTCTCACACCTATTGATTTCGGATCGAGCCCAAAACTTGGGCAACATCATAATATGGTGGGAGGAGTCATTTGGTGAGTTTTCAGTGAAATCCAATCGCTAGAAGTATGGAATACACCAACCACTCCAATTAGGAACGAACTGCCGTTGAAGTTGAAATGTCCAATTTCTCACACGTATTGATTTCTGATCGAGCCCAAAACTTGGGCAACATCATAATATGGTGGGAGGAGTCATTTGGTGAGTTTTGAGAGAAATCCAATCGCTAGAACTATGGAATACACCAACCAATCCAATTAGGAACGAACTGCCGTTGAACTTGAATTGTCCAATTTCTCACACCTATTGATTTCGGATCGCGCCTAAAACTTGGGCAACGTGATAATATGGTGGGAGGAGTCATTTGGTGAGTTTTGAGTGAAATCCAATCGCTAGAAGTATGGAATACACCAACCACTCCAGTTAGGAACGAACTTTCGTTGAAATTGAATTGACCAATTTCTCACACCTATTGATTTCGGATCGAGCCCAAAACTTGGGCAACATCATAATATGGTGGGAGGAGTCATTTGGTGAGTTTTGAGTGAAATCAAATCGCTAGAACTATGGAATACACCAACCACTCCAATTAGGAAAGAACTGTCGTTGAAATTGAATTGACCAATTTCGCACACCAATTGAATTTGGATCGAGCCCAAAACTTGGGCAACAATATAATATGGTGGGAGAAGTCATTTGGTTGGTTTTGGGTGAAATCCAATCGACAGAAGTATGGAATACACCAACCACTCCAATTAGGAACGAACTGCAGTTGAACTTGAATTGTCCAATTTGGAACACCTATTGATTTCGGAACGAGCCCAAAACTTGGGCAACATGATTATATGGTGGGAGGAGTCATTTGGTGAGTTTTGAGTGAAATCCAATCGCTAGAAGTATGGAATACACCAACCACTCCAATTAGGATCGAACTGCCGTTGAACTTGAATTGTCCAATTTCTCACACCTATTGATTTCGGATTGAGCCCCAAACTTGGGCAACATCATAATATGGTGGGAGGAGTCATTTGGTGAGTTTTGAGTGAAATCCAAACGCTAGAAGCATGGAATACACCAACCAAACCAATTAGGAACGAACTGCTGTTGAACTTGAATTGTCCAATTTGGTACACCTATTGATTTCGGATCGAGCCCAAAACTTGGGCAACATCATAATATGGTGGGAGGAGTCATTTGGTGAGTTTTGAGTGAAATCCGATCGCTAGAAGTATGGAATACACCAACCACTCCAGTTAGGAACGAACTTTCGTTGAAATTGAATTGACCAATTTCTCACACCTATTGATTTGGGATCGAGCCCAAAACTTGGGCAACATCATAATATGGTGGGAGGAGTCATTTGGTGAGTTTTGAGTGAAATCCAATCGCTAGAAGTATGAAATACACCAACCACTCCAATTAGGAACGAATTGCCGTTGAAATTGAAATGTCCAATTTCTCACACGTATTGACTTCTGTTCGAGCCCAAAACTTGGGCAACATCATAATATGGTGGGAGGAGTCATTTGGTGAGTTTTGAGTGAAATCCAAACTCTAGAAGCATGGAATACACCAACCAAACCAATTAGGAACGAACTGCCGTTGAACTTGAATTGTCCAATTTGGTACACCTATTGATTTCGGATCGAGCCCAAAACTTGGGCAACATCATAATATGGTGGGAGGAGTCATTTGGTGAGTTTTGAGTGAAATCCAATCGCTAGAAGTATGGAATACACCAACCACTCCAATTAGGAACGAACTGACGTTGAACTTGAATTGTCCAATTTCTCACACCTATTGATTTCGGATCGAGCCCAAAACTTGGGCAACATCATAATATGGTGGGAGGAGTCATTTGGTGAGTTTTGAGTGAAATCCAATCGCTAGAAGTGGGGAATACACCAACCACTCCAATTAGGAACGAGCTGCCGTTGAAATTGAATTGTCCAATTTCACACACCTATTGATTTCGGATCGAGTCCAAAACTTGGGCAACATCATAATATGGTGGGAGGAGTCATTTGGTGAGTTTTGACTGAAATCCAATCGCTAGAAGTATGGAATACACCAACCACTCGAATTGGGAACGAACTGCCGTTGAACTTGAATTGTCCAATTTGGAACACCTATTGATTTCGGATCGAGCCCAAAACTTGGGCAACATCATAATATGGTGGGAGGAGTCATTTGGTGAATTTTGAGTGAAATCCAATCGCTAGAAGTATGGAATACACCAACCACTCCAGTTAGGAACGAACTTTCGTTGAAATTGAATTGACCAATTTCTCACACCTATTGATTTCGGATCGAGCCCAAAACTTGGGCAACATCATAATATGGTGGGAGGAGTCATTTGGTGAGTTTTGAGTGAAATCAAATCGCTAGAAGTATGAAATACACCAACCACTCCAATTAGGAACGAATTGCCGTTGAAATTGAAATGTCCAATTTCTCACACGTATTGATTTCTGATCGAGCCCAAAACTTGGGCAACATCATAATATGGTGGGAGGAGTCATTTGGTGAGTTTTGAGTGAAATCCAAACGCTAGAAGCATGGAATACACCAACCAAACCAATTAGGAACGAACTGCCGTTGAACTTGAATTGTCCAATTTGGTACACCTATTAATTTCAGATCGAGCCCAAAACTTGGGAAACATCATAATATGGTTGGAGGAGTCATTTGGTGAGTTTTGAGTGAAATCCAATCGCTAGAAGTATGGAATACACCAACCACTCCAATTAGGAACGAACTGCCGTTGAACTTGAATTGTCCAATTTCTCACACATGTTGATTTCGGATCGAGCCCAAAACTTGGGCAACATCATAATATGGTGGGAGGAGTCATTTGGTGAGTTTTGAGTGAAATCCAATCGCTAGAAGTATGGAATACACCAACCACTCCAATTAGGAACGAACTGACGTTGAACTTGAATTGTCCAATTTCTCACACCTATTGATTTCGGATCGAGCCCAAAACTTGGGCAACATCATAATATGGTGGGAGGAGTCATTTGGTGAGTTTTGAGTGAAATCCAATCGCTAGAAGTGTGGAATACACCAACCACTCCAATTAGGAACGAGCTACCGTTGAAATTGAATTGTCCAATTAGGAACGAACTGACGTTGAAATTGAATTGTCCAATTTCTCACAACTATTGATTTCGGATCGAGCCCAAAACCTGGACAACATCATAATATGGTGGGAGGAGTCATTTTGTGAGTTTTGAGTGAAATCCAATCGCTAGAAGTATGGAATACACCAACCACTCCAATTAGGAACGAACTGCCGTTGAACTTGAATTGTCCAATTTGGAACACCTATAAATTTCGGATCGAGTCCAAAACTTGGGCAACATCATAATATGGTGGGAGGAGTCATTTGGTGAGTTTTGACTGAAATCCAATCGCTAGAAGTATGGAATACACCAACCACTCCAATTGGGAACGAACTGCCGTTGAACTTGAATTGTCCAATTTGGAACACCTATTGATTTCGGATCGAGCCCAAAACTTGGGCAACATCATAATATGGTGGGAGGAGTCATTTGGTGAGTTTTGAGTGAAATCCAATCGCTAGAAGTATGGAATACACCAACCACTCCAGTTAGGAACGAACTTTCGTTGAAATTGAATTGACCAATTTCTCACACCTATTGATTTCGGATGGAGCCCAAAACTTGGGCAACATCATAATATGGTGGGAGGAGTCATTTGGTGAGTTTTGAGTGAAATCCAATCGCTAGAAGTATGAAATACACCAACCACTCCAATTAGGAACGAATTGCCGTTGAAATTGAAATGTCCAATTTCTCACACGTATTGACTTCTGATCGAGCCCAAAACTTGGGCAACATCATAATATGGTGGGAGGAGTCATTTGGTGAGTTTTGAGTGAAATCCAAACACTAGAAGCATGGAATACACCAACCAAACCAATTAGGAACGAACTGCCGTTGAACTTGAATTGTCCAATTTGGTACACCTATTGATTTCGGATCGAGCCCAAAACTTGGGCAACATCATAATATGGTGGGAGGAGTCATTTGGTGAGTTTTGAGTGAAATCCAATCGCTAGAAGTATGGAATACACCAACCACTCCAATTAGGAACGAGCTGCCGTTGAAATTGAATTGTCCAATTTCACACACCTATTGATTTCGGATCGAGCCCAAAACTTGGGCAACATCATAATATGGTGGGAGGAGTCATTTGGTGAGTTTTGAGTGAAATCCAATCGCTAGAAGTATGGAATACACCAACCACTCGAATTGGGAACGAACTGCCGTTGAACTTGAATTGTCCAATTTGGAACACCTATTGATTTCGGATCGAGCCCAAAACTTGGGCAACATCATAATATGGTGGGAGGAGTCATTTGGTGAGTTTTGAGTGAAATCCAATCGCTAGAAGTATGGAATACACCAACCACTCCAGTTAGGAACGAACTTTCGTTGAAATTGAATTGACCAATTTCTCACACCTATTGATTTGGGATCGAGCCCAAAACTTGGGCAACATCATAACATGGTGGGAGGAGTCATTTGGTGAGTTTTGAGTGAAATCCAATCGCTAGAAGTATGGAATACACCAAACACTCCAATTAGGAACGAACTGACGTTGAACTTGAATTGTCCAATTTCTCACACCTATTGATTTCGGATCGAGCCCAAAACTTGGGCAACATCATAATATGGTGGGAGGAGTCATTTGGTGAGTTTTGAGTGAAATCCAATCGCTAGAAGTGTGGAATACACCAACCACTCCAATTAGGAACGAGCTACCGTTGAAATTGAATTGTCCAATTTCTCACACCTATTGATTTCGGATCGAGCCCAAAACCTGGGCAACATCATAATATGGTGGGAGGAGTCATTTTGTGAGTTTTGAGTGAAATCCAATCGCTAGAAGTATGGAATACACCAACCACTCCAATTAGGAACGAACTGCCGTTGAACTTGAATTGTCCAATTTGGAACACCTATAGATTTCGGATCGAGTCCAAAACTTGGGCAACATCATAATATGGTGGGAGGAGTCATTTGGTGAGTTTTGACTGAAATCCAATCGCTAGAAGTATGGAATACACCAACCACTCCAATTGGGAACGAACTGCCGTTGAACTTGAATTGTCCAATTTGGAACACCTATTGATTTCTGATCGAGCCCAAAACTTGGGCAACATCATAATATGGTGGGAGGAGTCATTTGGTGAGTTTTGAGTGAAATCCAATAGCTAGAAATATGGAATACACCAACCTCTCCAAGTAGGAACGAACTGCCGTTGAACTTGAATTGTCCAATTTGGAACAGCTATTGATTTCGGATCGAGCCCAAAACTTGGGTAACATCATAATATTGTGGGAGGAGTCATTTGGTGAGTTTTGATTGAAATCCAATCGCTAGAAGTATGGAATACACCAACCACTCCAATTAGGAACGAACTGCCGTTGAACTTGAATTGTCCAGTTTGGAACACCTATTGATTTCGGATCGAGCCCAAAACTTGGGCAACATCATAATATGGTGGGAGGAGTCATTTGGTGCATTTTGAGTGAAATCCAATCGCTAGAAGTATGGAATACACCAACCAATCCAATTAGGAACGAACTGCCGTTGAACTTGAATTGTCCAATTTGGAACACCTATTGATTTCGGATCGAGCCCAAAACTTGGGCAATATCATAATATGGTGGGAGGAGTCATTTGGTGAGTTTTGAGTGAAATCCAATCGCTAGAAGTATGGAATACACGAACCACTCCAATTAGGAACGAACTGCCGTTGAACTTGAATTGTCCAATTTGGAACACCTATTGATTTCGGATCGAGCCAAAAACTTGGGCAACATCATAATATGGTGGGAGGAGTCATTTGGTGAGTTTTGAGTGAAATCCAATCGCTAGAAGTATGGAATACACCAACTACTCCAATTAGGAACGAACTGCCGTTGAACTTGAATTGTCCAATTTCTGACACCTATTGATTTCGGATCGAGCCCCAAACTAGGGCTACATCATAATTTTGTGGGAGGAGTCATTTGGTGAGTTTTGAGTGAAATCCAAACGCTAGAAGTATGGAATACACCAACCACTCCAATTAGGAACGAAATGCCGTTGAAATTGAATTGACCAATTTCTCACACCTATTGATTTCGGATCGAGCCCGAAACATGGGCAACATCATAATATGGGGGGAGGAGTGATTTGGTGAGTTTTGAGTGAAATCCAATCGCTAGAAGTATGGAATACACCAACCACTCCAATTAGGAACGAACTGCCGTTGAACCTGAATTGTCCATTTTCTCACACCTATTGATTTCGGATCGTGCCCAAAACTTGGGCAATATCATAATATGGTGGGAGGAGTCATTTGGAGAGTTTTGAGTGAAATCCGATCGCTAGAAGTATGGAATACACCAACCACTCCAATTAGGAACGAACTTCCGTTGAACTTGAATTGTCCAATTTCTCACACCTATTGATTTCGGATCGAGCCCCAAACTTTTGGCTAAATCACAATATGGTGGGAGGAGTCATTTGGTGAGTTTTGAGTGAAATCCAATCACTAGAACTATGGAATACACCAACCACTCCAATTAGGAACGAACTTCCGTTGAACTTCAATTGTCCAATTTCTCACACCTATTGAATTCGGATCGAGCCCACAACTTGGGCAACATCATAATATGGTGGGAGGAGTCATTTGGTGAGTTTTCAGTGAAATCCAATCGCGAGAAGTATGGAATACAGCAACCACTCCAATTAGGAACGAACTGCCGTTGAACCTGAATTGTCCAATTTCTCACACCTATTGATTTCGGATCGTGCCCAAAACTTGGGCAATATCATAATATGGTGGGAGGAGTCATTTGGTGAGTTTTGAGTGAAATCCAATCGCTAGAAGTACGGAATACACCAACCACTCCAATTAGGAACGAACTGTCGTTGAACTTGAATTGTCCAATTTCTGACACCTATTGATTTCGGATCGAGCCCCAAACTTGGGCTACATCATAATATTGTGGGAGGAGTCATGTGGTGAGTTTTGAGTGAAATCCAATCGCTAGAAGTATGGAATACACCAACCATTCCAATTAGGAACGAAATGCCGTTGAAATTGAATTGACCAATTTCTCACACCTATTGATTTCGGATCGGGCCCAAAACTTGGGCAACAACATAATATGGTGGGAGGAGTCATTTGGTGAGTTTTGAGTGAAATCGAATCGCTAGAAGTATGGAATACACCAACCACTCCAATGAGGAACGAACTGCCGTTGAACTTTAATTGTCCAATTTCTCGCACCTATTTATTTCGGATCGAGCCCCAAACTTGGGCAACAGCATAATATGGTGGGAGAAGTCATTTGGTGAGTTTTGAGTGAAATCCAATCGCTAGAAGTATGGAATACACCAACCACTCCAATTAGGAACGAACTGCCGTTGAACTTGAATTGTCCAATTTCTCTCACCTATTCATTTCGGATCGAGCCCAAAACTTGGGCAACATCATAATATGGTGGGAGGAGTCATTTGGTGAGTTTTGAGTGAAATCCAATCGCTAGAAGTATGGAATACACCAACCACTCCAATTAGGAACGAACTTCCGTTGAACTTGAATTGTCCCATTTGTCACACCTATTGATTTCGGATCGAGCCCAAAACTTGGGCAACATCATAATATGGTGGGAGGAGTCATTTGGTGAGTTTTGAGTGAAATCCAATCGCTAGAAGTATGGAAAACACCAACCACTCCAATTAGGAACGAACTGCCGTTGAAATTGAATTGTCCAATTTGGAACACCTATTGATTTCGGATCGAGCCCCAAACTTTTGGCTACATCACAATATGGTGGGAGGAGTCGTTTGGTGAGTTTTGAGTGAAATCCAATCGCTAAAACTATGGAATACACCAACCACTCCAATTAGGAACGAACTTCCGTTGAATTTCAATTGTCCAATTTCTCACACCTATTGATTTCGGATCGAGCCCAAAACTTGGGCAACATCATAATATGGTGGGAGGAGTCATTTGGTGTGTTTTGAGTGAAATCCAATCGCTCGAAGTATGGAATACACCAACCACTCCAATTAGGAACGAACTGCCGTTGAACTTGAATTGTCCAGTTTCTCACACCTATTGATTTCGGATCGAGCCCAAAACTTGGGCAACATCATAATATGGTGGGAGGAGTCATTTGGTTAGTTTTGAGTGAAATCCAATCGCTAGAAGTATGGAATACACCAACCACTCCAATTAGGAACAAACTGCCGTTGAACTTGAATTGTCCAATTTCTCACACCTATTGATTTCGGATCGAGCCCAAAACTTGGTCAACATCATAATATGGTGGGAGGAGTCATTTGGAGAGTTTTGAGTGAAATCCAATCGCTAGAAGTATGGAAAACACCAACCACTCCAATTAGGAACGAACTGCCGTTGAAATTGAATTGTCCAATTTGGAACACCTATTGATTTCGGATCGAGCCCCAAACTTTTGGCTACATCACAATATGGTGGGAGGAGTCGTTTGGTGAGTTTCGAGTGAAATCCAATCGCTAGAACTATGGAATACACCAACCACTCCAGTTAGGAACGAACTTCCGTTGAATTTCAATTGTCCAATTTCTCACACCTATTGATTTCGGATCGAGCCCAAAACTTATGCAACATCATAATATGGTGGGAGGAGTCATTTGGTGAGTTTTGAGTGAAATCCAATCGCTCGAAGTATGGAATACACCAACCACTCCAATTAGGAACGAACTGCCGTTGAACTTGAATTGTCCAGTTTCTCACACCTATTGATTTCGGATCGAGCCCAAAACTTGGGCAACATCATAATATGGTGGGAGGAGTCATTTGGTTAGTTTTGAGTGAAATCCAATCGCTAGAAGTATGGAATACACCAACCACTCCAATTAGGAACAAACTGCCGTTGAACTTGAATTGTCCAATTTCTGACACCTATTGATTTCGGATCGAGCCCCAAACTTGGGCAACATCATAATATTGTGGGAGGAATCATTTGGGGAGTTTTGAGTGAAATCCAATCGCTAGAAGTATGGAATACACCAACCACTCCAATTAGGAACGAACTGCCGTTGAACTTGAATTGTCCAATTTGGAACACCTATTGATTTCGGATCGAGGCCCAAACTTGGGCAACATCATAATATGGTGGGAGGAGTCATTTGGTGAGTTTTGAGTGAAATCCAATCGCTAGAAGTATGGAATACACCAACCACTCCAATTAGGAATGAACTGCCGTTGAACTTGAATTGTCCAATTTCTCACACCTATTGATTTCGGATCGAGCCCCAAACTTGGGCAACATCATAATATGGTGGGAGGAGTCATTTGGTGAGTTTTGAGTGAAATCCAATCGCTAGAAGTATGGAATACACCAACCACTCCAATTAGGAACGAACTGCCGTTGAACTTGAATTGTCCAAATTCTCACACCTATGGATTTGGGATCGAGTCCCAAACTTGGACAACATCATAATACGGTGGGAGGAGTCATTTGGTGAGGTTTGAGTGAAATACAATCGCTAGAAGTATGGAATACACCAACCACTCCAATTAGGAACGAACTGCCGTTGAACTTGAATTGTCCAATTTGGAACACCTATTGATTTCGGATCGAGCCCAAAACTTGGGCAACAACATAATATGGTGGGAGGAGTCATTTGGTGAGTTTTGAGTGAAATCAAATCGCTAGAAGTATGGAATACACCAACCACTCCAATTAGGAACGAACTGCCGTTGAACTTGAATTGTCCAATTTGGAACACCTATTGATTTCGGATCGAGCCCAAAAGTTGGGCAACATCATAACATGGTGGGAGGAGTCATTTGGGGAGTTTTGTGTGAAATCCAATCGCTAGACGTATGGAATACACCAACCACTCCAATTAGGAACGAACTGCCGCTGAAGTTGAATTGTCCAATTTCTCACACCTATTGATTTCGGATCGAGCCCCAAACTTGGGCAACATCATAATATGGTGGGAGGAGTCATTTGGTGAGTTTTCAGTGAAATCCAATCGCTAGAAGTATGGAATACACCAACCACACCAATTAGGAACGAACTGCCGTTGCACTTGAATTGTCCAATTTCTCACACCTATTGATTTCGGATCGAACCCAAAACTTGGGCAACATCATAATATCGTGGGAGGAGTCATTTGGTGAGTTTTGAGTTAAATCCAATCGCTAGAAGTATGGAATACACCAACCACTCCAATTAGGAACGAACTGCCGTTGAACTTGAATTGTCCAATTTCTCACACCTATTGATTTCGGATCGAGCCCAAAACTTGGGCAACATCATAATATGGTGGGAGGAGTCATTTGGTGAGTTTTGAGTGAAATCCAATCGCTAGAAGTATGGAATACAACAACTACTCCGATTAGGAACGAACTGTAGTTGAAATTGAATTGACCAATTTCTGACACCTATTGATTTCGGATCGAGCCCCAAACTTGGGCAACATCATAATATGGTGGGAGGAGTCATTTGGTGAGTTTTGAATGAAATCCAATCGCTAGAAGTATAGAATACACCAACCACTCCAGTTAGGAACGAACTACCGTTGAACTTGAATTGTCCAACTCGGCACACCTATTGATTTCGGATCGAACCCAAAACTTGGGCAACATCATTATATGGTGGGAGGAGTCGTTTGGTGAGTTTTGAGTGAAATCCAATCGCTAGAAGTATTGAATACACCAACCACTCCAATTAGGAACGAACTGCCGTTGAACTTGAATTGTCCAATTTCTCACACCTATTGATTTCGGATCGAGCCCCAAACTTGGGCAACACCATAATATGGTGGCAGGAGTCATTTGGTGACTTTTGAGTGAAATCCAATCGCTAGAAGTATGGAATACACCAACCACTCCAATTAGGAACGAACTGCCGTTGAACTTGAATTGTCCAATTTCTCTCACCTATTCATTTCGGATCGAGCCCAAAACTTGGGCAACATCATAATATGGTGGGAGGAGTCATTTAATGAGTTTTGAGTTAAATCCAATCGCTAGAAGTATGGAATACACCAACCACTCCAATTAGGAACGAACTGTCGTTGAAATTAAATTGACTAATTTCTCACACCTACTGATTTCGGATCGAGCCCAAAACTTGGGCCACATCATAATATGGTGGGAGGAGTCATTTGGTGAGTTTTGAGTGAAATCCAATCTCTAGAAGTATGGAATACACCAACCACTCCAATTAGGAACGAACTGCCGTTGAACTTGAATTGTCCAATTTCTCCCACCTATTCATTTCGGATCGAGCCCAAAACTTGGGCAACATCATAATATGGTGGGAGGAGTCATTTGGTGAGTTTTGAGTGAAATCCAATCGCTAGAAGTATGGAATACACCAACCACTCCAATTAGGAAAGAACTGCCGTTGAACTTGAATTGTCCAACTTGGAACACCTATTGATTTCGGATCGAGCCCCAAACTTGGGCAACATCATAATATGGTGGGAGGAGTCATTTGGTGAGTTTTCAGTGAAATCCAATCGCTAGAAGTATGGAATACACCAACCACACCAATTAGGAACGAACTGCCGTTGCACTTGAATTGTCCAATTTCTCACACCTATTGATTTCGGATCGAACCCAAAACTTGGGCAACATCATAATATGGTGGGAGGAGTCATTTGGTGAGTTTTGAGTTAAATCCAATCGCTAGAAGTATGGAATACACCAACCACTCCAATTAGGAACGAACTGCCGTTGAACTTGAATTGTCCAATTTCTCACACCTATTGATTTCGGATCGAGCCCAAAACTTGGTCAACATCATAATATGGTGGGAGGAGTCATTTGGTGAGTTTTGAGTGAAATCCAATCGCTAGAAGTATGGAATACAACAACTACTCCGATTAGGAACGAACTGTAGTTGAAATTGAATTGACCAATTTCTGACACCTATTGATTTCGGATCGAGCCCCAAACTTGGGCAACATCATAATATGGTGGGAGGAGTCATTTGGTGAGTTTTGAATGAAATCCAATCGCTAGAAGTATAGAATACACCAACCACTCCAGTTAGAAACGAACTACCGTTGAACTTGAATTGTCCAACTCGGCACACCTATTGATTTCGGATCGAACCCAAAACTTGGGCAACATCATTATATGGTGGGAGGAGTCGTTTGGTGAGTTTTGAGTGAAATCCAATCGCTAGAAGTATTGAATACACCAACCACTCCAATTAGGAACGAACTGCCGTTGAACTGGAATTGTCCAATTTCTCACACCTATTGATTTCGGATCGAGCCCCAAACTTGGGCAACACCATAATATGGTGGGAGGAGTCATTTGGTGACTTTTGAGTGAAATCCAATCGCTAGAAGTATGGAATACACCAACCACTCCAATTAGGAACGAACTGCCGTTGAACTTGAATTGTCCAATTTCTCTCACCTATTCATTTCGGATCGAGCCCAAAACTTGGGCAACATCATAATATGGTGGGAGGAGTCATTTAATGAGTTTTGAGTTAAATCCAATCGCTAGAAGTATGGAATACACCAACCACTCCAATTAGGAACGAACTGTCGTTGAAATTAAATTGACTAATTTCTCACACCTACTGATTTCGGATCGAGCCCAAAACTTGGGCCACATCATAATATGGTGGGAGGAGTCATTTGGTGAGTTTTGAGTGAAATCCAATCTCTAGAAGTATGGAATACACCAACCACTCCAATTAGGAACGAACTGCCGTTGAACTTGAATTGTCCAATTTCTCTCACCTATTCATTTCGGATCGAGCCCAAAACTTGGGCAACATCATAATATGGTGGGAGGAGTCATTTGGTGAGTTTTGAGTGAAATCCAATCGCTAGAAGTATGGAATACACCAACCACTCCAATTAGGAAAGAACTGCCGTTGAACTTGAATTGTCCAACTTGGAACACCTATTGATTTCGGATCGAGCCCCAAACTTGGGCAACATCATAATATGGTGGGAGGAGTCATTTGGTGAGTTTTGAGTGAAATCCAATCGCTAGAAGTGTGGAATACACCAACCACTCCAATTAGGAACGAACTGCCGTTGAACTTGAATTGTCCAATTTCTCTCACCTATTCATTTCGGATCGAGCCCAAAACTTGGGCAACATCATAATATGGTGGGAGGAGTCATTTGGTGAGTTTTGAGTGAAATCCAATCGCTAGAAGTATGGAATACACCAACCACTCCAATTAGGAACGAACTGCCGTTGAAATTGAATTGTCCAATTTCTCACACCTATTGATTTCGGATCGAGCCCAAAACTTGGGCAACATCATAATATGGTGGGAGGAGTCATTTGGTGAGTTTTGAATGAAATCCAATCGCTAGAAGTATGGAATACACCAACCACTCCAATTAGGAACGAACTGCCGTTGAACTTGAATTGTCCAACTTGGAACACCTATTGATTTCGGATCGAGCCCCAAACTTGGGCAACATCATAATATGGTGGGAGGAGTCATTTGGTGAGTTTTGAGTGAAATCCAATCGCTAGAAGTATGGAATACACCAACCACTCCAATTAGGAACGAACTGCCGTTGAACTTGAATTGTCCAATTTCTCTCACCTATTCATTTCGGATCGAGCCCAAAACTTGGGCAACATCATAATATGGTGGGAGGAGTCATTTGGCGAGTTTTGAATGAAATCCAATCGCTAGAAGTATGGAATACACCAACCACTCCAATTAGGAACGAACTGCCGTTGAAATTGAATTGTCCAATTTCTCACACCTATTTATTTCGGATCGAGCCCAAAACTTGGGCAACATCATAATATGGTGGGAGGAGTCATTTGGCGAGTTTTGAATGAAATCCAATCGCTAGAAGTATGGAATACACCAACCACTCCAATTAGGAACGAACTGCCGTTGAAATTGAATTGTCCAATTTCTCACACCTATTTATTTCGGATCGAGCCCAAAACTTGGGCAACATCATAATATGGTGGGAGGAGTCATTTGGTGAGTTTTGAGTGAAATCCAATCGCTAAAAGTATGGAATACACCAACCACTCCAATTAGGAACGAACTGCCGTTGAAATTGAATTGTCCAATTTCTCACACCTATTGATTTCGGATCTAGCCCAAAACTTGGGCAACATCAAAATATGGTGGGAGGAGTCATTTGGTGAGTTTTGAGTGAAATCCAATCGCTAGAAGTATGGAATACACCAACCACTCCAATTAGGAACGAACTGCCGTTGAACTTGAATTGTCCAAATTGGAACACCTGTTGATTTCGGATCGAGCCCCAAACTTGGGCAACATCATAATATGGTGGGAGGTGTCATTTGGTGAGTTTTGAGTGAAATCCATTCGCTAGAAGTATGGAATACACCAACCACTCCAATTAGGAACGAACTGCTGTTGAACTTGAATTGTCCAATTTCTCTCACCTATTCATTTCGGATCGAGCCCAAAACTTCGGCAACATCATAATATGGTGGGAGGAGTCATTTGGTGAGTTTTGAGTTAAATCCAATCGCTAGAAGTATGGAATACACCAACCACACCAATTAGGAACGAACTGTCGTTGAAATTAAATTGACCAATTTCTCACACCTATTGATTTCGGATCGAGCCCAAAACTTGGGCAACATCATAATATGGCGGGAGGAGTCATTTGGTGAGTTTTGAGTGAAATCCAATCTCTAGAAATATGGAATACACCAACCACTCTAGTTAGGAACGAACTGCCGTTGTACTTGAATTGTCCAATTTGGAACACCTATTGATTTCGGATCGAGCCCAAAACTTGGGCAACAACATAATATAGTGGGAGGAGTCATTTGGTGAGTTTTGAGAGAAATCCAATCGCTAGAAGTATGGAATACACCAACCACTCCAATTAGGAACGAACTGCCGTTGAACTTGAATTGTCCAATTTATCACACCTATTTATTTCGGATCGAGCCCCAAACTTGGGCAACATCATAATATGGTGGGAGGAGTCATTTGGTGAGTTTTCAGGGAAAACCAATCGCTAGAAGTATGGAATACACCAACCACTCCAATTAGGAACGAACTGCCGTTGAACTTGAATTGTCCAATTTCTCTCACCTATTCATTTCGGATCGAGCCCAAAACTTCGGCAACATCATAATATGGTGGGAGGAGTCATTTGGTGAGTTTTGAGTTAAATCCAATCGCTAGAAGTATGGAATACACCAACCACACCAATTAGGAACGAACTGTCGTTGAAATTCAATTGACCAATTTCTCACACCTATTGAATTCGGATCGAGCCCAAAACTTGGGCAACATCATAATATGGTGGGAGGAGTCATTTGGTGAGTTTTGAGTGAAATCCAATCTCTAGAAGTATGGAATACACCAACCACTCCAGTTAGGAACGAACTTCCGTTGTACTTGAATTGTCCAATTTGGAACACCTATTGATTTCGGATCGAGCCCAAAACTTGGGCAACAACATAATATAGTGGGAGGAGTCATTTGGTGAGTTTTGAGAGAAATCCAATCGCTAGAAGTATGGAATACACCAACCACTCCAATTAGGAACGAACTGCCGTTGAACTTGAATTGTCCAATTTATCACACCTATTTATTTCGGATCGAGCCCCAAACTTGGGCAACATCATAATATGGTGGGAGGAGTCATTTGGTGAGTTTTCAGGGAAAACCAATCGCTAGAAGTATGGAATACACCAACCACTCCAATTAGGAACGAACTGCCGTTGAACTTGAATTGTCCAATTTCTCTCACCTATTCATTTCGAATCGAGCCCAAAACTTGGGCAACATCATAATATGGTGGGAGGAGTCATTTGGTGAGTTTTGAGTGAAATCCAATCGCTAGAAGTATGGAATACACCAACCACTCCAATTAGGAACGAATTGCCGTTGAACTTGAATTGTCCAATTTCTCTCACCTATTCATTTCGGATCGAGCCCAAAACTTCGGCAACATCATAATATGGTGGGAGGAGTCATTTGGTGAGTTTTGAGTTAAATCCAATCGCTAGAAGTATGGAATACACCAACCACACCAATTAGGAACGAACTTTCGTTGAAATTCAATTGACCAATTTCTCACACCTATTGAATTCGGATCGAGCCCAAAACTTGGGCAACATCATAATATGGTGGGAGGAGTCATTTGGTGAGTTTTGAGTGAAATCCAATCTCTAGAAGTATGGAATACACCAACCACTCCAGTTAGGAACGAACTTCCGTTGTACTTGAATTGTCCAATTTGGAACACCTATTGATTTCGGATCGAGCCCAAAACTTGGGCAACAACATAATATAGTGGGAGGAGTCATTTGGTGAGTTTTGAGAGAAATCCAATCGCTAGAAGTATGGAATACACCAACCACTCCAATTAGGAACGAACTGCCGTTGAACTTGAATTGTCCAATTTATCACACCTATTTATTTCGGATCGAGCCCCAAACTTGGGCAACATCATAATATGGTGGGAGGAGTCATTTGGTGAGTTTTCAGGGAAAACCAATCGCTAGAAGTATGGAATACACCAACCACTCCAAGTAGGAACGAACTGCCGTTGAACTTGAATTGTCCAATTTCTCTCACCTATTCATTTCGGATCGAGCCCAAAACTTGGGCAACATCATAATATGGTGGGAGGAGTCATTTGGTGATTTTTGAGTGAAATCCAATCGCTAGAAGTATGGAATACACCAACCACTCCAATTAGGAACGAACTGCCGTTGAACTTGAATTGTCCAACTTGGAACACCTGTTGATTTCGGATCGAGCCCCAAACTTGGGCAACATCATAATATGGTGGGAGGAGTCATTTGGTGAGTTTTGAGTGAAATCCATTTGCTAGAAGTATGGAATACACCAACCACTCCAATTAGGAACGAACTGCTGGTGAACTTGAATTGTACAAATTTCTCTCACCTATTCATTTCGGATCGAGCCCAAAACTTCGGCAACATCATAATATGGTGGGAGGAGTCATTTGGTGAGTTTTGAGTTAAATCCAATCGCTAGAAGTATGGAAAACACCAACCACACCAATTAGGAACGAACTGTCGTTGAAATTAAATTGACCAATTTCTCACACCTATTGATTTCGGATCGAGCCCAAAACTTGGGCAACATCATAATATGGCGGGAGGAGTCATTTGGTGAGTTTTGAGTGAAATCCAATCTCTAGAAATATGGAATACACCAACCACTCTAGTTAGGAACGAACTGCCGTTGTACTTGAATTGTCCAATTTGGAACACCTATTGATTTCGGATCGAGCCCAAAACTTGGGCAACAACATAATATAGTGGGAGGAGTCATTTGGTGAGTTTTGAGAGAAATCCAATCGCTAGAAGTATGGAATACACCAACCACTCCAATTAGGAACGAACTGCCGTTGAACTTGAATTGTCCAATTTATCACACCTATTTATTTCGGATCGAGCCCCAAACTTGGGCAACATCATAATATGGTGGGAGGAGTCATTTGGTGAGTTTTCAGGGAAAACCAATCGCTAGAAGTATGGAATACACCAACCACTCCAATTAGGAACGAACTGCCATCATTTCTTCTTCTTCTTGGTCTGAACTTGCTTCCGAATTTGAAGGTGAAGAACCAGGAAGTTCAGTGTGGAGAGCAAGACTTGTAAATGTAGCAAGAGCTTGCTCTTTTGCAGTTGACAACTCCCTTTCTAGACGATTCTGAATTTCAGAGGTCACACGATTTGGTTGCAATGATGGTCCTGCGTTCAAAGATCTGGAACGTTGGAACGAAGACCTTACTTGTTCAAGGAATGGCCAGTTAGACATAAACTACTTGAAACAGAAAATTAGATTAATTAGAAACACTAAAAAGAATAGGGTAACCTTGGGCACATAACCAGGGAAGAACTTTCGTTCAGTCCCCGGCAACGGCGCCAAAATTTGTTGTTAATATTATGTTAACTCGCAATTGTACGGGGCAATTAGTAGTATAGCAAGACAAGTACGAGGTCGTACCCACGAAGACTGAGAAGTTAAAACTAGTTATGTACTTAGATTACCAAATTCAAGAAAGTAGGAGGTTATGTCTAAAACAGAATTTAAAACAAGAGTGGTTGTGATTGTTGAACAAAAGAAGCAAAATGAAATTGCAAACGAAAACAAGTAAACAAATGTAACAAAGAGTGGTTTTAAGAGTTGGAAAATAGATTTTGAGACTAGGGCATTCGAATCACCATAACAATTCAATTCTGGGTTATAAAGATTCAAGTAACAAGTCTAATTCAGATTCAAAGATTGATTCTAGCTAAAGTATGATTAGGCCATGGTGTTTGGTCCTAACCTTGTGTTCCTAATTCCCTAATTTGATCATTTGTTGTCTAACCTAAAATTAAGCATTAGGAACCCATTAAGCATAGAAGAACATTTTAAACAACCAAGTATGTATCTAATCCCTGTTGTCGAATGTCCATACATACTCTTCCTATTCATAGTTCAATTCGAATTAAAGCATGGTGTATACTCTTAATTCAAACCAAGATAGTTAACAAACAAGTTCTAATGGTGATCAATCATTCAAACAAGCATGTTAACTTATAAGCATAATGAATAAGAACATGAATCATGAATCAAACTTGAAACTCCAAACTTATAAACCCAGAATATTCATGTTAGGTTACATCGAAGCCCTAGTTATGGATTTAGCTACTCATAATGGAAAAGAGACTTGAACAGAAATGAGAAAACATAATGAATGCAATAAGAGTAGAAGAACCCTTTTTCTGAAGTTCTTGTGGTGTCCAAGGCTTCTCCAAGTGCTTCTCCACTTCTAATGCTTCTCCAAGAGCTTCCCCACTTCTAGAAAGATGTATGAAGGATATGGAGGTGATTTGGGATGAGTTTGAGTGAGTGGTGATGGCTAAGGAAGATGAAATTCGTAGGGAAATGGAAGAGAAGAAAGCTGGAGTTGTTTTGGTGATTGTTGGAGTATTTGGGATTGTGAGAGTGTTTGAGGATAGTTGGAGTGAATTGTGGGGTTGTGAATCCCAGGATTTGTTGTGTCTTGAATGTGGAATGGATGTGGTATTTATAGGGAGAGGGGAGTGATAAATCTGAATTCAATATGGCTAATGCATACAACACTTGCATTATAAAAGATGAATTGGTTGATGCACTTCACTAATGCATACAACACTTGCATTATAAAATCTGAATTGGTTGATGCACTTCACCAATAAATCCCACCAGCAGCCCTAGCTCATCTTCATGTCACAATGACCAAGCTTCCAACTAGCTACAATAGCTCATGCCTAGCTCACCATGACCAAGCTTCCAACCAGCTCATCCTCATGTCAGCATGACCAGCAACTTCAAGGGCTTACAACTTGGGCTTCTCTTAAGCAAATGATGACTTTAAGATGTCCATTGTGAAGTTCAGAATGTGTATGATCCAACCACACAAGTATTGGCCCAATCCAAGCTCGGAGGAGGAAGTTAAGGCCGAAACAAATTGCTAACTCGTTTTGCTCGCTGACAAAAATCCATCCTGAGCATGGTTCAGTGTTTGCTAGGTTACGGCCTCCAGAGTTATTCAATGGGGCTGAAATTTGGATATGTTATAGTACACACCCATTGGAACAACGTTCATGAAGAATGCGGCCTCATCCGAGCTGTGTAGATTGCTGAAACAGATCTTGCAATGTGACCCACGAAACTGGACTGTAGGAAAAATGAGTTTGTCTTTAAGCTCTTCTTCCATCACGAAACTGGACTGTAGGAAAAATGAGTTTGTCTTTAAGCTCTTCTTCCATTCATCCAAATTAGGCCTTAACATGCTTGAATTGCATGAATTATGCTCTCTTGCTCTATTGGCCTACAAAACACACAAATAGAGGCAAATAACTCAGAATTATAGGAAACTAAGCAAAAGAAGTAAGTAAATTGGGCATGTATATGTATGAAATTATGAGCTTAACAACACCAACCACTCGAATTAGGAACGAACTGCCGTTGAACTTGAATTGTCCAATTTCTCACACCTAATGATTTCGGATCGAGCCCCAAACTTGGGCAAACTCATAATATGGTGGGAGGAGTCATTTGGTGAGTTTTGAGTGAAATCCATTCGCTAGAAGTATGGAATACACCAACCACTCCAATTAGGAACGAACTGCCGTTGAACTTGAATTGTCCAATTTCTCACACCTATTGATTTCGGATCGAGCCCAAAACTTGGGCAACATCATAATATGGTGGGACGAGTCATTTGGTGAGATTTCAGTGAAATGCAATCGCTAGAAGTATGGAATACTCCAACCACTCCAGTTAGGAACGAACTGCCGTTGAACTTGAATTGCCCAATTTGGAACACCTACTGATTTCGGATCGAGCCCAAAACATGGGCAACATCATAATATGGTGGGAGGAGTCATTTGGTGAGTTTTAAGTGAAATCCAATCGCTAGAAGTATGGAATACACCAACCACTCCCATTAGGAACGAACTGCCGTTGAACTTGAATTGTCCAATTTCTAACACCTATTGATTTCGGATGGAACCCCAAACTTGTGCAACATCATAATATGGTGGGAGGAGTCATTTGGTGAGTTTTGAGTGAAATCCAATCGCTAGAAGTATGGAATACACCAACCACTCCAATTAGGAACGAACTGCCGTTGAACTTGAATTGTCCAATTTGGAACACCTATTGATTTCGGATCGAGCCCAAAACTTGGGCAACATCATAATATGGTGGGAGGAGTCATTTGGTGAGTTTTGAGTGAAATCCAATCTCTAGAAGTATGGAATACAACAACTACTCCGATTAGGAACGAACTGTCGTTGAAATTGAATTGACCAATTTCTCACACCTATTGATTTCGGATCGAGCCCAAAACTTGGGCAACATCATAATCTGGTGGGAGGAGTCATATGGGTAGTTTTGAGTGAAATCCAATCGCTAGATGTATGGAATACACCTACCACCCCAATTAGGAACGAATTGCCGTTGAACTTGAATTGTCCAATTTGGAACACCTATTGATTTCGGATCGAGCCCAAAACTTGGGCAACCTCATAATATGGTGGGAGGAGTCATTTGGTGAGTTTTGGGTGAAATCCAATCGCTAGAAGTATGGAATACACCAACCACTCCAATTAGGAACGAACTGCCGTTGAACTTGAATTGTCCAATTTGGAACACCTATTGATTTCGGATCGAGCCCAAAACTTGGGCAACATCATAATATGGTGGGAGGAGTCACTTGGTGAGTTTTGAGTGAAATCCAATCGCTAGAAGTATGCAATACACCAACCACTCCAATTAGGAACGAACCGCCGTTGAACTTGAATTGACCAATTTCTCACACCCATTGATTTCGGATCGAGCCCAAAGCTTGGGCAACATCATAATATGGTGGGAGGAGTCATTTGGTGAGTTTTGAGTGAAATCCAATCGCTAGAAGTATGGAATACACCACCCACTCCAACTAGCTACGAACTGCCGTTGAACTTGAATTGTCCAATTTGGAACACCTATTTATTTCGGATCGAGCCCAAAACTTGGGCAACATCATAATATGGTGGGAGGAGTCATTTGGTGAGTTTTGAGTGAAATCCAATCGCTAGAAGTATGGAATACACCAACCACTCCAATTAGCTACGAACTGCCGTTGAACTTGAATTGTCCAATTTGGAACACCTATTTATTTCGGATCGAGCCCAAAACTTGGGCAACATCATAATATGGTGGGAGGAGTCATTTGGTGAGTTTTGAGTGAAATCCAATTGCTAGAAGTATGGAATACACCAACCACTCCAATTAGGAACGAACTGCCGTTGAACTTGAATTGTCCAATTTGGAACACCTATTGATTTCGGATCGAGCCCAAAACTTGGGCAACATCATAATATGGTGGGAGGAGTCATTTGGTGAGTTTTGAGTGAAATCCAATCTCTAGAAGTATGGAATACAACAACTACTCCGATTAGGAACGAACTGTCGTTGAAATTGAATTGACCAATTTCTCACACCTATTGATTTCGGATCGAGCCCAAAACTTGGGCAACATCATAATCTGGTGGGAGGAGTCATATGGGTAGTTTTGAGTGAAATCCAATCGCTAGATGTATGGAATACACCTACCACCCCAATTAGGAACGAACTGCCGTTGAACTTGAATTGTCCAATTTGGAACACCTATTGATTTCGGATCGAGCCCAAAACTTGGGCAACCTCATAATATGGTGGGAGGAGTCATTTGGTGAGTTTTGGGTGAAATCCAATCGCTAGAAGTATGGAATACACCAACCACTCCAATTAGGAACGAACTGCCGTTGAACTTGAATTGTCCAATTTGGAACACCTATTGATTTCGGATCGAGCCCAAAACTTGGGCAACCTCATAATATGGTGGGAGGAGTCATTTGGTGAGTTTTGGGTGAAATCCAATCGCTAGAAGTATGGAATACACCAACCACTCCAATTAGGAACGAACTGCCGTTGAACTTGAATTGTCCAATTTGGAACACCTATTGATTTCGGATCGAGCCCAAAACTTGGGCAACATCATAATATGGTGGGAGGAGTCACTTGGTGAGTTTTGAGTGAAATCCAATCGCTAGAAGTATGCAATACACCAACCACTCCAATTAGGAACGAACCGCCGTTGAACTTGAATTGACCAATTTCTCACACCCATTGATTTCGGATCGAGCCCAAAGCTTGGGCAACATCATAATATGGTGGGAGGAGTCATTTGGTGAGTTTTGAGTGAAATCCAATCGCTAGAAGTATGGAATACACCACCCACTCCAACTAGCTACGAACTGCCGTTGAACTTGAATTGTCCAATTTGGAACACCTATTTATTTCGGATCGAGCCCAAAACTTGGGCAACATCATAATATGGTGGGAGGAGTCATTTGGTGAGTTTTGAGTGAAATCCAATCGCTAGAAGTATGGAATACAGCAACCACTCCAATTAGGAATGAACTGCCGTTGAACTTGAATTGCCCAATTTCTCACACCTATTGATTTCGGATCGAGTCCAAAACTTGGGCAACATCATAATCTGGTGGGAGGAGTCATTTGGTGAGTTTTGAGTGAAATCCAATCGCTAGAAGTATGGAATACAACAACTACTCCGATTAGGAACGAACTGTCGTTGAAATTGAATTGACCAATTTCTCACACCTATTGATTTCGGATCGAGCCCAAAACTTGGGCAACATCATAATCTGGTGGGAGGAGTCATATGGGGAGTTTTGAGTGAAATCCAATCGCTAGAAGTATGGAATACACCACCCACTCCAAATAGCTACGAACTGCCGTTGAACTTGAATTGTCCAATTTGGAACACCTATTTATTTCGGATCGAGCCCAAAACTTGGGCAACATCATAATATGGTGGGAGGAGTCATTTGGTGAGTTTTGAGTGAAATCCAATCGCCAGAAGTATGGAATACACCAACCACTATAGTTAGGAACGAACTGCCGTTGAACTTGAATTGTCCAATTTGGAACACCTATTGATTTCGAATCGAGCCCAAAACTTGGGCAACATCATAATATGGTGGGAGGAGTCATTTGGAGAGTTTTGAGTGAAATCCAATCGCTAGAAGTATGCAATACACCAACCACTCCAATTAGGAACGAACTGTCGTTGAACTTGAATTGTCCAATTTGGAACACCTATTGATTTCGGATCGAGCCCAAAACTTTGGCAACATCATAATATGGTGGGAGGAGTCACTTGGTGAGTTTTGAGTGAAATCCAATCGATAGAAGTATGGAATAAACCAACCACTCCAATTAGGAACGAACTGCGGTTGAACTTGGATTGTCCAATTTTCAGCACCTATTGATTTCGGATCGAGCCCAAAACTTGGGCAACATCATAATATGGTGGGAGGAGTCATTTGGTGTGTTTTGAGTGAAATCCAATCGCTAGACGTACGGAATACACCAACCACTCCAATTAGGAACGAACTGTCGTTGAAATTGAATTGACCAATTTGAAACACCTATTGACTTCGGATCGAGCCCAAAACTTGGGCAACATCATAATATGGAGGGAGGAGTCATTTGGTGAGTTTTTAGTGAAATCCAATCGCTAGACGTATGGAATACCCCAACCACTCCAATTAGGAACGAACTGTCGTTGAAATTGAATTTACCAATTTCTCACGCCTATTGATTTCGGATCGAGCCCAAAACTTGGGCAACCACATAATATGGTGGGAGGAGTCATTTGGTGAGTTTTGAGTGAAATCCAATCGCTAGAAGTATGGAATACACCAACCACTCCAATTAGGAACGAACTGCCGTTGAACTTGAATTGTCCAATTTGGAACACCTATTGATTTCGGATGGAGCCCAAAACTTGGGCAACATCATAATATGGTGGGAGGAGTCATTTGGTGAGTTTTGAGTGAAATCAAATCGCTAGAAGTATGGAATACACCAACCACTCCAATTAGGAACGAACTGCCGTTGAACTTGAATTGTCCAATTTGGAACACCTATTGATTTCGGATCGAGCCCAAAAGTTGGGCAACATCATAATATGGTGGGAGGAGTCATTTGGTGAGTTTTGAGTGAAATCCAATCGCTAGAAGTATGGAATACACCAACCACTCCAATTAGGAACGAACTGCCGTTGAACTTGAATTGTCCAATTTCTCAAACCTATTGATTTCGGATCGAGCCCCAAACTTGGGCAACATCATAATATGGTGGGAGGAGTCATTTGGTGAGTTTTGAGTGAAATCCAATCGCTAGAAGTATGGAATACACCAACCACTCCTATTAGGAACGAACTGCCGTTGAACTTGAATTGTCCAATGTGGAACACCTATTGATTTTGGATCGAGCCCAAAACTTGGGCAACATCATAATATGGTGGGAGGAGTCATTTGGTGAGTTTTGAGTGAAATCAAATCGCTAGAAGTATGGAATACACCAACCACTCCAATTAGGAACGAACTGCCGTTGAATTTGAATTGTCCAATTTCTCACACCTATTGATTTCGGATCAAGCCCAAAACTTGGGCAACATCATAATATGGTGGGAGGAGTCATTTGGTGAGTTTTGACTGAAATCCAATCGCTAGACGTATGGAAAACACCAAGCACTCCAATTGGGAACGAACTGTCGTTGAAATTGAATTGTCCAATTTGGAACACCTATTGATTTCGGATCGAGCCCAAAACTTGGGCAACATCATAATATAGTTGGAGGAGTCATTTGGTGAGTGTTGAGTGAAATCCAATCGCTTGACGTATAGTATTACCAACCACTCCAATTAGGAACGAACTGTCGTTGAAATTGAATTGACCAATTTCTCACACCTATTGATTTCGGATCGAGCCCAAAACTTGGGCAACATCATAATATGGTGGGAGGAGTCATTTGGTGAGTTTTGAGTGAAATCCAATCGCTAGAAGTATGGAATACACCAACCACTCCAGTTAGGAATGATCGGTTCATAATTGTATATCATTTTTTACCCTTCTAGCTTATGATTTGGTTATGTGTTTGAGTTAAACTTGTGCTTTTAATCCTTTTTGTGTTTATCTTTCAGTTAATTGACATTTAGGTAACAATGATGACTTTGGGTAGGAAATGATGCAATCCATGCATGTTAAGGCTTGATTTGGGTGAATGGAAGAAGGGCTTAAAGACAAACACATTTTGGCTACATCTCCTTTCCAGCCCAATTTCGTAGGTCAGCTTCTTGGCCTTGGATCAGCATGCTATGGGGCTTGGATGAAGTGAAGATCTTCATGAAACTTGTTCCAATGGGTGTCTAGTACAACATATCCAAATTGCAGCCCAATTGGACATTTGTGGAGTGCTCAGCCCGCCCAACACTCAACCCTGCTCAGGAGGATTTGCAGCTGCCAGCTTTGTCATGTGCCTCCATGTGCCTCACCCATGCTGCAACTGACTTTGGATCCAACATAATGAGTGGAGTGGGGAGGCATTCCAGCTATGAAAGTCTAAAGGATCAAGTTGGTACATGCTGGAGTTATTATTGAGAAAGCATGTGCATGCATGTAAAGCATAAATGAAATGAAGTCAATTCCAGTCTCTGTTCGGCAGCCAAATTGCAAGGCCCAAAACGAATACTTCTACTGCTCCGATGGGAATACTTTCTTCATAGAAGTTGTTCCAATGGGTGTCTACTATAACATATCCAAATTTGAGCCCCATTGGATAAGTTTTGAAACCTCTGGCCTTCCTACACCAAGTCTGGTTCAGAAGACTCGTTTTTGTTCAACAACCAAAAGAAGACCACATGGGTTGGCAGCAAAAGGCAGCCACAATTGATCACCTTTGATCCCATGTGAAGAAAGCTTGAGGTGCAGCAAAAGAAGTATGGGATGGGATTGATTCCAACCACACTACATAGACAAGATGAAGTGGGAGTTATGGGTTGTATTAAATGAGGAATGGTGGTGTTGGATTTCATCATGATGTTCCTCCCTCTTAGCCCTATAAATAGAGGAGTCTTCAAGCTACAAAATTCACTTCAGCCATCCTCCACACTTCCATCATCCAGAAATCATCCTCATACATTCCCACAACCCCAAACACTCAAGCAATCAACCCAATACTCTAAACTGCCCCAAAATCACCAAAACAGCTCCAGAAAACCTCCCTTCCATTTCCCTACGAATTTCCTCTTTCTCAGCCATCACCACTCACTCAAGCTCATCTCAAATCACCTCCATATCCATCATACATCCTTCTAGACGTGGAGAAGCTCTTGGAGAAGCATTGGACACTACAAGAACTTCATAAAAGGGTTTTTCTACTCTTATGGCATTCATTATGTTTTCCCATTTCTATTTTAGTTTCTTTTCCATTATGAGTAGCTAAATCCATAACTAGGGCTTCGATGTAACCTAACATGAATATTCTGGGTTTATAAGTTTGGAGTTTCAAGTTTGATTCATGATTCATGTTCTTATTCATTATGCTTATAAGTTAACATGCTTGTTTGAATGATTGATCACCATTAGAACTTGTTTGTTAACTATATTGGTTTGAATTAAGAGTAGACACCATGCTTTAATTCGAATTGAACTATGAATAGGAAGAGTATGTATGGACATTCGACAACAGGGATTAGATACATGCTTGGTTGTTTAAATTGTTCTTCTATGCTTAATGGGTTCCTAATGCTTAATTTTAGGTTAGACAACAAATGATCAAATTAGGGAATTAGGAACACAAGGTTAGGACCAAACACCATGGCCTAATCATACTTTAGCTAGAATCAATCTTTGAATTTGAATTAGACTTGTTACTTGACTCCATATAACCCAGAATTGAATTATTATGGTGATTCGAATGCCCTAGTCTCCAAATCTGTTTTCCAACTCTTAAAACCACTCTTTGTTACACTTGTTTATTTGCTTTCATTTGCAATTTCAGTTTGCTCACTTCCTTTCACAATCACAATCACTCTCACTTTAATTTCTGTTTTAGACTTAACTTCCTAACTTCTTGAATTCGGTAATCTACGTACATAACTAATTTGAACTTCTCAGTCTTCGTGGGTACGACCTCGTACTTGTCTTGCTATACTACTAATTGCCCCGTACAATTGCGAGTTAACATAATAATTAACAACAAGGAACGAACTGCCAATGAACTTGAATTGTCCAATTTGGAACACCTATTGATTTCGGATCGAGCCCAAAACTTGGGCAACATCATAATATGGTGGGAGGAGTCATTTGGTGAGTTTTGAGTGAAATCAAATCGCTAGAAGTATGGAATACACCAACCACTCCAATTAGGAACGAACTGCCGTTGAATTTGAATTGTCCAATTTCTCACACCTATTGATTTCGGATCGAGCCCAAAACTTGGGCAACATCATAATATGGTGGGAGGAGTCATTTGGTGAGTTTTGACTGAAATCCAATCGCTAGACGTATGGAATACACCAAGCACTCCAATTGGGAATGAACTGTCGTTGAAATTGAATTGTCCAATTTGGAACACCTATTGATTTCGGATCGAGCCCAAAACTTGGGCAACATCATAATATAGTGGGAGGAGTCATTTGGTGAGTGTTGAGTGAAATCCAATCGCTAGACGTATAGTATTACCAACCACTCCAATTAGGAACGAACTGTCGTTGAAATTGAATTCACCAATTTCTCACACCTATTGATTTCGGATCGAGCCCAAAACTTGGGCAACATCATAATATAGTGGGAGGAGTCATTTGGTGAGTTTTGAGTGAAATCCAATCGCTAGAAGTATGGAATACACCAACCACTCCAGTTAGGAACGAACTGCCGTTGAACTGGAATTGTCCAATTTGGAACACCTATTGAATTCGGATCGAGCCCAAAACTTGGGCAACATCATAATATGGTGGGAGGAGTGATTTAGTGAGTTTTGAGTGAAATCAAATCGCTAGAAGTATGGAATACACCAACCACTCCAATTAGGAACGGACTGTCGTTGAAATTGAATTTACCAATTTCTCACACCTATTGATTTCGGATCGAGCCCAAAACTTGGGAAACATCATAATATGGTGGGAGGAGTCATTTGGTGAGTTTTGAGTGAAATCCAATCGCTAGATGTATGGAATACACCAACCACTCCAATTAGGAAAGAACTGCCGTTGAACTTGAATTGTCCAATTTCTCACACCTATTGATTTCGGATCGAGCCCAAAACTTGGGCAACATCACTATATGGTGGAAGTAGTCATTTGGTGAGTTTTGAGTGAAATCCAATCGCTAGACGTATGGAATACACGAACCACTCCAATTAGGAATGAGCTGTCGTTGAAATTGAATTGACCAATTTCAAACACCTATTGACTTCGGATCGAGCCCAAAATTTGGGCAACATCATAATATGGTGGGAGGAGTCATTTCGTGAGTTTTGAGTAAATCCATTAGCTATAAGTACGGAATACACCAACCACTCCAATTAGGAACGAACTGCCGTTGAACTTGAATTGTCCAATTTCTCACACCTATTGATTTCAGATCGAGCCCAAAACCTGGGCAACATGATAATATAGTGGGAGGGGTCATTTGGTGAGTTTAGGTTGAAATCCAATCGCTAGAAGGATGGAATACACCAACCACTCCAATTAGGAACGAACTGCCGTTGAACTTGAACTGTCCAATTTCTCACACCTATTGATTTCGGATCGAGCCCAAAGCTTGGGCAACATCATAATATGGTGGGAGGAGTCATTCGGTGACTTTTGAGTGAAATCCAATCGCCAGAAGTATGGAATACACCAACCACTCCAATTTGGTACGAACTGCCGTTGAACTTGAATTGTCCAATTTCTCACACCTATTGATTTCCGATTGAGCCCAAAACTTGGGCAACATGATAATATGGTGGGGGAAGTCATTTTTGTGAGTTTTGAGAGAAATCCAATCGCTAGAAGTATGGAATACACCAACCACTCCAATTTGGTACGAACTGCCGTTGAACTTGAATTGTCCAATTTGGAACACCTATTGATTTCGGATCGAGCCCAAAACTTGGGCAACATCATAATATGGTGGGAGCAGTCATTTGGTGAGTTTTGAGTGAAATCCAATCGCTGGAAGTGTGGAATACACCAACCACTCCAATTAGGAACGAGCTGCCGTTGAAATTGAATTGTCCAATTTCTCACATATATTGATTTCTGATCGAGCCCAAAACTTGGGTAACATCATAATATGGTGGGAGGAGTCATTTGGTGAGTTTTGAGTGAAATCCAATCGCTAGAAGTATGGAATACACCAACCACTCCAATTAGGAACGAACTGCCGTTGAACTTGAATTGTCCAATTTGGAACACCTATTGATTTCGGATCGAGCCCAAAACTTGGGCAACATCATAATATGGTGGGAGGAGTCATTTGGTGAGTTTTGAGTGAAATCCAATCGCTAGAAGTATGGAATACACCAACCACTCCAATTAGGAACGAACTGCCGTTGAACTTGAATTGTCCAATTTCTCACACCTATTGATTTCGGATCGAGCCCCAAACTTGGGCAACATCATAATATGGTGGGAGGAGTCATTTGGTGAGTTTTGAGTGAAATCCAATCGCTAGATGTATGGAATACACCAACCACTCCAATTAGGAACGAACTGCCGTTGAACTTGAATTGTCCAATTTCTAACACCTATTGATTTCTGATCGAGCCCAAAACTTGGTTCAACATCATAATATGGTGGGAGGAGTCATTTGGTGAGTTTTGAGTGAAATCCAATCGCTAGAAGTATGGAATACACCAACCACTCCAATTAGGAACGAATTGTCGTTGAAATTGAATTGACCAATTTCAAACACCTATTGATTTCGGATCGAGCCCAAACTTGGGAAACATCATAATATGGTGGGAGGAGTCATTTGGTGAGTTTTGAGTGAAATCCAATCGCTAGAAGTATGGAATACACCAACCACTCCAATTAGGAACGAACTGCCGTTGAACTTGAATTGTCCAATTTCTCACACCTATTGATTTCGGATCGAGCCCCAAACTTGGGCAACATCATAATATGGTGGGAGGAGTCATTTGGTGAGTTTTGAGTGAAATCCAATCCCTAGAAGTATGGAATACACCAACCACTCCAATTAGGAACGAACTGCCGTTGAACTTGAATTGTCCAATTTCTAACACCTATTGATTTCTGATCGAGCCCAAAACTTGGTTCAACATCATAATATGGTGGGAGGAGTCATTTGGTGAGTTTTGAGTGAAATTCAATCGCTAGAAGTACGGAATACACCAACCACTGCAATTAGGAACGAACTGCCGTTGAACTTGAATTGTTCAATTTGGAAAACCTATTGATTTCGGATCGAGCCTAAAACTTGGGCAATTTCATAATATGGTGGGAGGAGTCATTTGGTGAGTTTTGAGTGAAATCCAATCGCTAGAAGTATGGAATACACCAACAACTCCAATTAGGAACGAACTGCCGTTGAACTTGAATTGTCCAATTTCTCACACCTATGGATTTTGGATCGAGCCCAAAACTTGGGCAACATCATAATATGGTGGGAGGAGTCATTTGGTGAGTATTGAGTGAAATCCAATCGCTAAAAGTATGGAATACAACAACTACTCCGATTCGTAACGAACTGTAGTTGAAATTGAATTGACCAATTTCTCACACCTACTGATTTCGGATCGAGCCCCAAACTTGGGCAACAACATAATATGGTGGGAGGAGTCATTTGGTGAGTTTTGAGTGAAATCCAATCGCTAGAAGTATGGAATACCCCAACCACTCCAATTAGGAACGAACTGTCGTTGAACCTGAATTGTCCAATTTGGAACACCTATTGATTTCGGATCGAGCCCAAAACTTGGGCAACATCATAACATGGTGGGAGGAGTCATTTGGTGAGTTTTGAGTGAAATCCAATCGCTAGAAGTATGGAATACACCAACCACTCCAATTAGGAACGAATTGCTGTTGGACTTGAATTGTCCAATTTCTCACACCTATTAATTTCGGATCGAGCCCCAAACTTGGGCAACATCATAATATGGTGGGAGGAGTCATTTGGGGAGTTTTGAGTGAAATCCAATCGCTAGAAGTATGGAATACACCAACCACTCCAATTAGGAACGAACTGCCGTTGAACTTGAATTGTCCAATTTGGAAGACCTATTGATTTCGGATCGAGCCCAAAACTTGGGCAACATCATAATATGGTGGGAGGAGTCATTTGGTGAGTTTTGAGTGAAATCCAATCGCTAGAAGTATGGAATACACCAACCACTCCAGTTAGGAACGAACTGCCGTTATACTTGAATTTTCCAATTTGGAACACCTATTGATTTCGGATCGAGCCCAAAACTTGGGCAACATCATAACATGGTGGGAGGAGTCATTTGGTGAGTTTTGAGTGAAATCCAATCGCTAGAAGTATGGAATACACCAACCACGCCAATTAGGAAAGAACTGTCGTTGAAATTGAATTGACCAATTTCTCACACCTATTGATTTCGGATCAAGCCCAAAACTTGGGAAACATCATAATATGGTGGGAGGAGTCATTCGGTGAGTTTTGAGTGAAATCCAATCGCTAGAAGTATGGAATACACCAACCAGTCCAGTTAGGAACGAACTGTCGTTATACTTGAATTTTCCAATTTGGAACACCTATTGATTTCGGATCGAGCCCAAAACTTGGGCAACATCATAATATGGTGGGAGTCATTTGGTGAGTTTTGAGTGAAATCCAATCGCTAGAAGTATGGAATACACCAACCACTCCAATTTGGAACGAACTGCCATTGAACTTGAATTGTCCAATTTCTCACACCTATTGATTTCGGATCGAACCCAAAACTTGGACAACATCATAGTATGGTGGGAGGAGTCATTTGGTGAGTTTTGAGTGAAATCCAATCGCTAGAAGTATGGAATACACCAACCACTCCAATTAGGAACGAACTACCGTTGAACTTAAATTGTCCAATTTCTCACACCTATTGATTTCGGATCGAGCCCAAAACTTGGGCAACATCATAACATGCTGGCAGGAGTCATTTGGTGAGTTTTGAGTGAAATCCGATCGCCAGAAGTATGGAATACACCAACCACTCCAATTAGGAACGAACTGTTGTTGAACTTGAATTGTCCAATTTCTACCACCTATTGATTTCGGATCGAGCCCCAAACTTGGGCAACATCATAATATGGTGGGAGGAGTCATTTGGTGAGTTTTGAGTGAAATCCAATCGCTAAAAGTATGGAATACACCAACCACTCCAATTAGGAAAGAACTGCCGTTGAACTTGAATTGTCCAATTTGGAAGACCTATTGATTTCGGATCGAGCCCAAAACTTGGGCAACATCATAATATGGTGGGAGGAGTCTTTTGGTGAGTTTTGAGTGAAATCCAATCGCTAGAAGTATGGAATACACCAACCACTCCAATTAGGAAAGAACTGTCGTTGAAATTGAATTGACCAATTTGTCACACCTTTTGAATTCGGATCGAGCCCAAAACTTGGGCAACATCATAATATGGTGGGAGGAGTCATTTGGTGAGTTTTGAGTGAAATCCAATCGCTAGAAGTATGGAATACACCAACCACTCCAATTAGGAAAGAACTGTCGTTGAAATTGAATTGACCAATTTCTCACACCTATTGATTTCGGATCGAGCCCAAAACTTGGGCAACATCATAATATGGTGGGAGGAGTCATTCGGTGAGTTTTGAGTGAAATCCAATCGCTAGAAGTATGGAATACACCAACCACTCCAGTTAGGAACGAAATGCCGTTATACTTGAATTTTCCAATTTGGAACACCTATTGATTTCGGATCGAGCCCAAAACTTGGGCAACATCATAACATGGTGGGAGGAGTCATTTGGTGAGTTTTGAGTGAAATCCGATCGCTAGAAGTATGGAATAAACCAACCACTCCAATTAGGAACGAATTGCCGTTGAAATTGAAATGTCCAATTTCTCACAAGTATTGATTTCTGATCGAGCCCAAAACTTGGGCAACATCATAATATGGTGGGAGGAGTCATTTGGTGAGTTTTGAGAGAAATCCAATCGCTAGAAGTATGGAATACACCAACCACTCCAATTAGGAACGAACTCCCGTTGAACTTTTATTTTCCAATTTGGAACACCCATTGATTTCGGATCGAGCCCAAAACTTGGGCAACATCATAATATGGTGGGAGGAGGCATTTTGTGAGTTTTGAGTGAAATCCAATCGCTAGAAGTATGGAATACACCAACCACTTCAATTTGGAACGAGCTGCCGTTGAAATTGAAATGTCCAATTTCTCACACGTATTGATTTCTGATCGAGCCCAAAACTTGGGCAACATCATAATATGGTGGGAGGAGTCATTTGGTGAGTTTTGAGAGAAATCCAATCGCTAGAAGAATGGAATACACCAGCCACTCCAATTAGGAACGAACTCCCGTTGAACTTTTATTTTCCAATTTGGAACACCCATTGATTTCGGATCGAGCCCAAAACTTGGGCAACATCATAATATGGTGGGAGGAGTCATTTGGTGAGTTTTGAGTGAAATCCAATCGCTAGAAGTATGGAATACGCCAACCACTCCAATTAGGAACGAACTGCCGTTGAACTCTAATTGTCAAATTTGGAAAACCTATTGATTTCGGATCGAGTCCAAAACTTGGGCAACATCATAATATGGTGGGAGGAGTCATTTGGTGAGTTTTGAGTGAAATACAATCGCTAGAAGTACGGAATACACCAACCACTGCAATTAGGAACGAACTGCCGTTGAACTTGAATTGTTCAATTTGGGAAACCTATTGATTTCGGATCGAGCCTAAAACTTGGGCAATTTCATAATATGGTGGGAGGAGTCATTTGGTGAGTTTTGAGTGAAATCCAATCGCTAGAAGTATGGAATACACCAACCACTCCAATTAGGAACGAACTGCCGTTGAACTTGAATTGTCCAATTTCTCACACCTATTGATTTTGGATCGAGCCCAAAACTTGGGCAACATCATAATATGGTGGGAGGAGTCATTTGGTGAGTATTGAGTGAAATCCAATCGCTAGAAGTATGGAATACAACAACTACTCCGATTCGTAACGAACTGTAGTTGAAATTGAATTGACCAATTTCTCACACCTACTGATTTCGAATCGAGCCCCAAACTTGGGCAGCAACATAATATGGTGGGAGGAGTCATTTGGTGAGTTTTGAGTGAAATCCAATCGCTAGAAGTATGGAATACCCCAACCACTCCAATTAGGAACGAACTGCCGTTGAACCTGAATTGTCCAATTTGGAACACCTATTGATTTCGGATCGAGCCCAAAACTTGGGCAACATCATAACATGGTGGGAGGAGTCATTTGGTGAGTTTTGAGTGAAATCCAATCGCTAGAAGTATGGAATACACCAACCACTCCAATTAGAAACGAACTGCTGTTGGACTTGAAATGTCCAATTTCTCACACCTATTAATTTCGGATCGAGCCCCAAACTTGGGCAACATCATAATATGGTGGGAGGAGTCATTTGGGGAGTTTTGAGTGAAATCCAATCGCTAGAAGTATGGAATACACCAACCACTCCAATTAGGAACGAACTGCCGTTGAACTTGAATTGTCCAATTTGGAAGACCTATTGATTTCGGATCGAGCCCAAAACTTGGGCAACATCATAATATGGTGGGAGGAGTCATTTGGTGAGTTTTGAGTGAAATCCAATCGCTAGAAGTATGGAATACACCAACCACTCCAGTTAGGAACGAACTGCCGTTATACTTGAATTTTCCAATTTGGAACACCTATTGATTTCGGATCGAGCCCAAAACGTGGACAACATCATAATATGGTGATAGGAGTCATTTGGTGAGTTTTGAGTGAAATCCAATCGCTAGAAGTATGGAATACACCAACCACTCCAGTTAGGAACGAACTGCCGTTATACTTGAATTTTCCAATTTGGAACACCTATTGATTTCGGATCGAGCCCAAAACTTGGGCAACATCATAATATGGTGGGAGTCATTTGGTGAGTTTTGAGTGAAATCCAATCGCTAGAAGTATGGAATACACCAACCACTCCAATTTGGAACGAACTGTCATTGAACTTGAATTGTCCAATATCTCACACCTATGGATTTCGGATCGAGCCCAAAACTTGGACAACATCATAGTATGGTGGGAGGAGTCATTTGGTGAGTTTTGAGTGAAATCCAATCGCTAGAAGTATGGAATACACCAACCACTCCAATTAGGAACGAACTGCCGTTGAACTTAAATTGTCCAATTTCTCACACCTATTGATTTCGGATCGAGCCCAACACTTGGGCAACATCATAACATGCTGGCAGGAGTCATTTGGTGAGTTTTGAGTGAAATCCGATCGCTAGAAGTATGGAATACACCAACCACTCCAATTAGGAACGAACTGCTGTTGAACTTGAATTGTCCAATTTCTAACACCTATTGATTTCGGATCGAGCCCCAAACTTGGGCAACATCATAATATGGTGGGAGGAGTCATTTGGTGAGTTTTGAGTGAAATCCAATCGCTAAAAGTGTGGAATACACCAACCACTCCAATTAGGAAAGAACTGCCGTTGAACTTGAATTGTCCAATTTGGAAGACCTATTGATTTCGGATCGAGCCCAAAACTTGGGCAACATCATAATATGGTGGGAGGAGTCTTTTGGTGAGTTTTGAGTGAAATCCAATCGCTAGAAGTATGGAATACACCAACCACTCCAATTAGGAAAGAATTGTCGTTGAAATTGAATTGACCAATTTGTCACACCTGTTGAATTCGGATCGAGCCCAAAACTTGGGCAACATCATAATATGGTGGGAGGAGTCATTTGGTGAGTTTTGAGTGAAATCCAATCGCTAGAAGTATGGAATACACCAACCACTCCAATTAGGAAAGAACTGTCGTTGAAATTGAATTGACCAATTTCTCACACCTATTGATTTCGGATCGAGCCCAAAACTTGGGCAACATCATAATATGGTGGGAGGAGTCATTCGGTGAGTTTTGAGTGAAATCCAAACGCTAGAAGTATGGAATACACCAACCACTCCAGTTAGGAACGAAATGCCGTTATACTTGAATTTTCCAATTTGGAACACCTATTGATTTCGGATCGAGCCCAAAACTTGGGCAACATCATAACATGGTGGGAGGAGTCATTTGGTGAGTTTTGAGTGAAATCCGATCGCTAGAAGTATGGAATAAACCAACCACTCCAATTAGGAACGAATTGCCGTTGAAATTGAAATGTCCAATTTCTCACACGTATTAATTTCTGATCGAGCCCAAAACTTGGGCAACATCATAATATGGTGGGAGGAGTCATTTGGTGAGTTTTGAGAGAAATCCAATCGCTAGAAGAATCGAATACACCAACCACTCCAATTAGGAACGAACTCCCGTTGAACTTTTATTTTCCAATTTGGAACACCCATTGATTTCGGATCGAGCCCAAAACTTCGGCAACATCATAATATGGTGGGAGGAGCCATTTTGTGAGTTTTGAGTGAAATCCAATCGCTAGAGGTATGGAATACACCAACCACTTCAATTTGGAACGAGCTGCTGTTGAAATTGAAATGTCCAATTTCTCACACGTATTGATTTCTGATCGAGCCCAAAACTTGGGCAACATCATAATATGGTGGGAGGAGTCATTTGGTGAGTTTTGAGAGAAATCCAATCGCTAGAAGAATGGAATACACCAACCACTCCAATTAGGAACGAACTCCCGTTGAACTTTTATTTTCCAATTTGGAACACCCATTGATTTCGGATCGAGCCCAAAACTTCGGCAACATCATAATATGGTGGGAGGAGCCATTTTGTGAGTTTTGAGTGAAATCCAATCGCTAGAAGTATGGAATACACCAACCACTTCAATTTGGAACGAGCTGCCGTTGAAATTGAAATGTCCAATTTCTCACACGTATTGATTTCTGATCGAGCCCAAAACTTGGGCAACATCATAATATGGTGGGAGGAGTCATTTGGTGAGTTTTGAGAGAAATCCAATCGCTAGAAGAATGGAATACACGAACCACTCCAATTAGGAACGAACTCCCGTTGAACTTTTATTTTCCAATTTGGAACACCCATTGATTTCGGATCGAGCCCAAAACTTGGGCAACATCATAATATGGTGGGAGGAGTCATTTGGTGAGTTTTGAGTGAAATCCAATCGCTAGAAGTATGGAATACACCAACCACTCCAATTAGAAACGAACTGCTGTTGGACTTGAATTGTCCAATTTCTCACACCTATTAATTTCGGATCGAGCCCCAAACTTGGGCAACAACATAATATGGTGGGAGGAGTCATTTGGGGAGTTTTGAGTGAAATCCAATCGCTAGAAGTATGGAATACACCAACCACTCCAATTAGGAACGAACTGCCGTTGAACTTGAATTGTCCAATTTGGAAGACCTATTGATTTCGGATCGAGCCCAAAACTTGGGCAACATCATAATATGGTGGGAGGAGTCATTTGGTGAGTTTTGAGTGAAATCCAATCGCTAGAAGTATGGAATACACCAACCACTCCAGTTAGGAACGAACTGCCGTTATACTTGAATTTTCCAATTTGGAACACCTATTGATTTCGGATCGAGCCCAAAACTTGGACAACATCATAATATGGTGATAGGAGTCATTTGGTGAGTTTTGAGTGAAATCCAATCGCTAGAAGTATGGAATACACCAACCACTCCAGTTAGGAACGAACTGCCGTTATACTTGAATTTTCCAATTTGGAACACCTATTGATTTCGGATCGAGCCCAAAACTTGGGCAACATCATAACATGGTGGGTGGAGTCATTTGGTGAGTTTTGAGTGAAATCCAATCGCTAGAAGTATGGAATACACCAACCACGCCAATTAGGAAAGAACTGTCGTTGAAATTGAATTGACCAATTTCTCACACCTATTGATTTCGGATCAAGCCCAAAACTTGGGAAACATCATAATATGGTGGGAGGAGTCATTCGGTGAGTTTTGAGTGAAATCCAATCGCTAGAAGTATGGAATACACCAACCAGTCCAGTTAGGAACGTACTGCCGTTATACTTGAATTTTCCAATTTGGAACACCTATTGATTTCGGATCGAGCCCAAAACTTGGGCAACATCATAATATGGTGGGAGTCATTTGGTGAGTTTTGAGTGAAATCCAATCGCTAGAAGTATGGAATACACCAACCACTCCAATTTGGAACGAACTGCCATTGAACTTGAATTGTCCAATTTCTCACACCTATTGATTTCGGATCGAGCCCAAAACTTGGACAACATCATAGTATGGTGGGAGGAGTCATTTGGTGAGTTTTGAGTGAAATCCAATCGCTAGAAGTATGGAATACACCAACCACTCCAATTAGGAACGAACTGCCGTTGAACTTAAATTGTCCAATTTCTCACACCTATTGATTTCGGATCGAGCCCAAAACTTGGGCAACATCATAACATGCTGGCAGGAGTCATTTGGTGAGTTTTGAGTGAAATCCGATCGCTAGAAGTATGGAATACACCAACCACTCCAATTAGGAACGAACTGCTGTTGAACTTGAATTGTCCAATTTCTAACACCTATTGATTTCGGATCGAGCCCCAAACTTGGGCAACATCATAATATGGTGGGAGGAGCCATTTTGTGAGTTTTGAGTGAAATCCAATCGCTAGAAGTATGGAATACACCAACCAATCCAATTTGGAACGAACTGTCGTTGAACTTGAATTGTCCAATTTGGAACACCTATTGATTTCGGATCGAGCCCAAAACTTGGGCAACATCATAATATGGTGGGAGGAGTCATTTGGTGAGTTTTGAGTGAAATCCAATCGCTAGAAGTGTGGAATACACCAACCACTCCAATTAGGAACGAGCTGCCGTTGAAATTGAATTGTCCAATTTCTCACACCTATTGATTTCGGATCGAGCCCAAAACTTGGGCAACATCATAATATGGTGGGAGGAGTCATTTGGTGAGTTTTGAGTGAAATCCAATCGCTAGAAGTGTTGAATACACCAACCACTCCAATTAGGAACGAGCTGCCGTTGAAATTGAATTGTCCAATTTCGAACACCTATTGATTTCGGATCGAGCCCAAACCTTGGGCAACATCATAATATTGTGGGAGTAGTCATTTGGTGAGTTTTGAGTGAAATCCAATTGCTATAAGTATGGAATACACCAACCACTCCAATTAGGAACGAACTGCCGTTGAACTTGAATTGTCCAATTTGGAACACCTATTGATTTCGGATCGAGCCCAAAACTTGGGCAACATCATAATATGGTCGGAGGAGTCATTTGGTGAGTTTTGAGTGAAATCCAATCACTAGAAGTATGGAATACACCAACCACTCCAATTAGGAACGAACTTCCGTTGAACTTGAATTGTCCAATTTCTCACACATGTTGATTTCGGATCGAGCCCAAAACTTGGGCAACATCATAATGTGGTGGGAGGAGTCATTTGGTGAGTTTTGAGTGAAATCCAATCGCTAGAAGTATGGAATACACCAACCACACCAATTAGGAACGAACTGCCGTTGAACTTGAATTGTCCAATTTCTCACACCTATTGATTTCGGATCGAGCCCAAAACTTGGGCAACATCATAATATGGTGGGAGGAGTCATTTGGTGAGTTTTGAGTAAAATCCAATCGCTAGAAGTATGAAATACACCAACCACTCCAATTAGGAACGAATTGCCGTTGAAATTGAAATGTCCAATTTCTCACATGTATTGATTTCGCATCGAGCCCAAAACTTGGGCAACATCATAATATGGTGGGAGGAGTCATTTGGTGAGTTTTGAGAGAAATCCAATCGCTAGAAGTATGGAATACACCAACCACTCCAATTAGGAACGAACTGCCGTTGAACTTTTATTGTCCAATTTGGAACACCCATTGATTTCGAATCGAGCCCAAAACTTGGGCAACATCATAATATGGTGGGAGGAGTCATTTTGTGAGTTCTGAGTGAAATCCAATCGCTAGAAGTATGGAATACACCAACCACTCCAATTTGGAACGAACTGCCGTTGAACTTGAATTGTCCAATTTGGAACACCTATTGATTTCGGATCGAGCCCAAAACTTGGGCAACAACATAATATGGTGGGAGGAGTCATTTGGTGAGTTTTGAGTGAAATCCAATCGCTAGAAGTGTGGAATACACCAACCACTCCAATTAGGAACGAGCTGCCGTTGAAATTGAATTGTCCAATTTCTCACACCTGTTGATTTCGGATCGAGCCCAAAACTTGGGCAACATCATAATATGGTGGGAGGAGTCATTTTGTGAGTTCTGAGTGAAATCCAATCGCTAGAAGTATGGAATACACCAACCACTCCAATTTGGAACGAACTGCCATTGAACTTGAATTGTCCAATTTGGAACACCTATTGATTTCGGATCGAGCCCAAAACTTGGGCAACACCATAATATGGTGGGAGGAGTCATTTGGTGAGTTTTGAGAGAAATCCAATCGCGAGAAGTATGGAATACACCAACCACTCCAATTAGGAACGAACTGCCGTTGAACTTGAATTGTCCAATTTGGAACACCTATTGATTTCGGATCGAGCCCAAAACTTGGGCAACATCATAATATGGTGGGAGGAGTCATTTGGTGAGTTTTGAGTGAAATCCAATCGCTAGAAGTTTGGAATACACCAACCACTCCAATTAGGAACGAGCTGCCGTTGAAATTGAATTGTCCAATTTCTCACACCTATTGATTTCGGATCGAGCCCAAAACTTGGGCAACATGATAATGTGGTGGGAGGAGTCATTTGGTGTGTTTTGAGTGAAACCCAATCGCTAGAAGTATGGAATACACCAACCACTCCAATTAGGAACGAACTGCCGTTGAACTTGAATTGTCCAATTTGGAACACCTATTGATTTCGGATCGAGCCCAAAACTTGGGCAACATCATAATATGGTGGGAGGAGTCATTTGGTGAGTTTTAAGTGAAATCCAATCGCTAGAAGTATGGAATACAAGAACCACTCTAATTTGGAACGAACTGCCGTTGAACTTAAATTGTCCAATTTCTCACACCTATTGATTTCGGATCGAGCCCAAAACATGGACAACATCATAATTTGGTGGGAGGAGTCGTTTGGTGAGTTTTGAGTGAAATCCAATCGCTAGAAGTATGGAATACACCGACCAGTCCAATTACGAACGAACTGCCGCTGAACTTGAATTGTCCAATTTGGAACACCTATTGATTTCGGATCGAGCCCAAAACTTGGGCAACATCATAATATGGTGGGAGAAGTCATTTGGGGAGTTTTGAGTGAAATCCAATCGCTAGAAGTATGGAATACACCAATCACTCATAGTTAGGAACGAACTGCCGTTGAACTTGAATTGTCCAATTTGGAACACCTATTGATTTCGGATCGAGCCCAAAACTTGGGCAACATCATAATATGGTGGGAGGAGTCATTTGGTGAGTTTTGAGTGAAATCCAATCGCTTGAAGTATGGAATACACCAACCACTCCAATTAGGAACGAACTGCCGTTGAACTTGAATTGTCCAATTTCTCACACCTATTGATTTCGGATCGAGCCCAAAACTTGGACAACATCATAACTTGGTGGGAGGAGTCATTTGGTGAGTTTTGAGAGAAATCCAATAGCTAGAAGTGTGGAATACACCAACCACTCCAATTAGGAACGAACTGCCGTTGAACTTGAATTGTCCAATTTGGAACACCTATTGATTTCGGATCGAGCCCAAAACTTGGGCAACATCATAATATCGTGGGAGTAGTCATTTGGTGAGTTTTGAGTGAAATCCAATCGATAGAAGTATGGATTACACCAACTAATCCAGTTAGGAAAGAACTGCCGTTGAACTTGAAATGTCCAATTGGAACACCTATTGATTTCGGATCGAGTCCAAAACTTGGGCAGCATCATTATATGGTGGGAGGAGTCATTTGGTGAGTTTTGAGTGAAATCCAATCGCTAGAAGTATGGAATACAAGAACCACTCCAATTTGGAACGAACTGCCGTTGAACTTGAATTGTCCAATTTCTCACACCTATTGATTTCGGATCGAGCCCAAAACTTGGGCAACCTCATAATATGGTGGGAGGAGTCATTTGGTGAGTTTTGAGTGAAATCCAATCGCTAGAAGTATGGAATACACCAACCAATCCAATTAGGAACGAACTGCCGTTGAACTTGAATTGTCCAATTTCTCACACCTATTGATTTCGGATCGAGCCCCAAACTTGGGCAACATCATAATATGGTGGGAGGAGTCGTTTGATGAGTTTTGAGTGAAATCCAATCGCTAGAAGTGTGGAATACACCAACCACTCCAATTAGGAACGAACTGCCGTTGAACTTGAATTGTCCAATTTCTCACACCTATTGATTTCGGATCGAGCCCAAAACTTGGACAACGTCATAATTTGGTGGGAGGAGTCATTTGGTGAGTTTTGAGTGAAATCCAATCGCTAGAAGTATGGAATACACCAACCACTCCAATTAGGAACGAACTGCCGTTGAACTTGAATTGTCCAATTTCTCACACCTATTGATTTCGGATCGAGCGCAAAACTTGGACAACAACATAATTTGGTGGGAGGAGTCATTTGGTGAGTTTTGAGTGAAATCCAATCGCTAGAAGTGTGGAATACACCAACCACTCCCATTAGGAACGAACTGCCGTTGAACTTGAATTGTCCAATTTGGAACACCTATTGATTTCGGATCGAGCCCAAAACTTGGGCAGCATCATAATATGGTGGGAGGAGTCATTTGGTGAGTTTTGAGTGAAATCCAATCGCTAGAAGTATGGAATACACCAACCACTCCAGTTAGGAACGAACTGCCGTTGAACTTGAAATGTCCAATTTGGAACACCTATTGATTTCGGATCGCGCCCAAAACTTGGACAACATCATAATTTGGTGGGAGGAGTCATTTGGTGAGTTTTGAGTGAAATCCAATCGCTAGAAGTGTGGAATACACCAACCACTCCAATTAGGAACGAACTGCCGTTGAACATGAATTGTCCAATTTGGAACACCTATTGATTTCGGATCGAGCCCAAAACTTGGGCACCAACATAATATGGTGGGAGGAGTCATTTGGTGAGTTTTGAGTGAAATCCAATCGCTAGAAGTATGGAATACACCAACCACTCCAATTAGGAACGAACTTCAGTCGAACTTGAATTGTCAAATTTCTCACACCTATTGATTTCGGATCGAGCCCAAAACTTGGACAACATCATAATATGGTGGGAGGAGTCATATGCTGAGTTTTGAGTGAAATCCAATTGCTAGAAGTATGGAATACACCAACCACTCCAATTAGGAACGAACTGCCGTTGAACTTGAATTGTCCAATTTGGAACACCTATTGATTTCGGATCGAGTCCAAAACTTGGGCAACATCATAATATGGTGGGAGGAGTCATTTGGTGAGTTTTGAGTGAAATCCAATCGCTAGAAGTATGGAATACACCAACCACTCCAATTAGGAACGAACTGCCGTTGAACTTGAATTGTCCAATTTCTCACACCTATTGATTTCGGATCGAGCCCGAAACTTGGGCAACATCATAATGTGGTGGGAGGAGTCATTTGGTGAGTTTTGAGTGAAATCCAATCGCTAGAAGTATGGTATACACCAACCACTCCAATTAGGAACGAACTGCCGATGAACTTGAATTGTCCAATTTGGAACACCTATTGATTTCGGTTCGAGTCCAAAACTTGGGCAACATCATAATATGGTGGGAGGAGTCAGTTGGTGTGTTTTGAGTGAAATCCAATCGCTTGAAGTATGGAATACACCAACCACTCCAATTAGGAAAGAACTGTCGTTGAAATTGGATTGACCAATTTCTCACACGTATTGAATTCGGATCGAGCCCAAAACTTGGGCAACATCATAATATGGTGGGAGGAGTCATTTGGTGTGTTTTGAGTTAAATCCAATCGCTAGAAGTGTGGAATACACCAACCACTACAATTAGGAACGAACTGCCGTTGAACTTGAATTGTCCAATTTGGAACACCTATTGATTTCGGATCGAGCCCAAAACTTGGGCAACATCATAATATGGTGGGAGGAGTCATTTGGTGAGTTTTGAGTGAAATCCAATCGCTAGAAGTATGGAATACACCAACCACTACAATTAGGAACGAACTGCCGTTGAACTTGAATTGTCCAATTTGGAACACCTATTGATTTCGGATCGAGCCCAAAACTTGGGCAACATCATAATATGGTGGGAGGAATCATTTGGTGAGTTTTGAGTGAAATCCAATCGCTAGAAGTATGGAATACACCAACCACTCCAATTAGGAACGAACTGCCGTTGAACTTGAATTGTCCAATTTCTCACACCTATTCATTTCGGATCGAGCCCAAAACTTGGGCAACATCATAATATGGTGGGAGGAGTCATTTGGTGTGTTTTGAGTTAAATCCAATCGCTAGAAGTGTGGAATACACCAACCACTACAATTAGGAACGAACTGCCGTTGAACTTGAATTGTCCAACTTGGAACACCTATTGATTTCGGATCGAGCCCAAAACTTGGGCAACATCATAACATGGTGAGAGGAGTCATTTGGTAAGTTTTGAGTGAAATCCAATCGCTAGAAGTATGGAATACACCAACCACTCCAATTAGGAACGAACTGCCGTTGAACTTGAATTGTCCAATTTGGAACACCTATTGATTTCGGATCGAGCCCAAAACTTGGGCAACATCATAATGTGGTGGGAGGAGTCATTTGGTGAGTTTTGAGTGAAATCCAATCGGTAGAAGTATGGAATACACCAACCGCTCCAATTATGAACGAACTGCCGTTGAACTTGAATTGTCCAATTTCTTACACCTATTGATTTCGGATCGAGCCCAAAACTTGGGCAACATCATAATATGGTGGGAGGAGTCATTTGGTGAGTTTTGAGTGAAATCCAATCGCTAGACGTATGGAATACACCAACCACTCCAATTAGGAACGAACTGCCGTTGAACTTGAATTGTCCAATTTGGAAGACCTATTGATTTCGGATCGAGCCCAAAACTTGGGCAACATCATAATATGGTGGGAGGAGTCATTTGGTGAGTTTTGAGTGAAATCCAATCGCTAGACGTATGGAATACACCAACCACTCCAATTCGGAACGAACTGTCGTTGAAATTGAATTGACCAATTTCTCACACCTGTTGATTTCGGATCGAGCCCAAAACTTGGGCAACATCATAATATGGTGGGAGGAGTCATTTGGTGAGTTTTGAGTGAAATCCAATCGCTAGAAGTATGGAATACACCAACCACTCCAATTAGGAACGAACTGCCGTTGAAATTGAATTCTCCAATTTCTCACACCTATTGATTTCGGATCGAGCCCAAAACTTGGGCAACAACATAATATGGTGGGAGGAGTCATTTGGTGAGTTTTTGAGTGAAATCCAATCGCTAGAAGTATGGAATACACCAACCACTACAATTAGGAACGAACTGCCGTTGAACTTGAATTGTCCAACTTGGAACACCTATTGATTTCGGATCGAGCCCAAAACTTGGGCAACATCATAACATGGTGAGAGGAGTCATTTGGTGAGTTTTGAGTGAAATCCAATCGCTAGAAGTATGGAATACACCAACCACTCCAATTAGGAACGAACTGCCGTTGAACTTGAATTGTCCAATTTGGAACACCTATTGATTTCGGATCGAGCCCAAAACTTGGGCAACATCATAATATGGTGGGAGGAGTCATTTGGTGAGTTTTGAGTGAAATCCAATCGCTAGAAGTATGGAATACACCAACCACTACAATTAGGAACGAACTGCCGTTGAACTTGAATTGTCCAATTTGGAACACCTATTGATTTCGGATCGAGCCCAAAACTTGGGCAACATCATAATATGGTGGGAGGAATCATTTGGTGAGTTTTGAGTGAAATCCAATCGCTAGAAGTATGGAATACACCAACCACTCCAATTAGGAACGAACTGCCGTTGAACTTGAATTGTCCAATTTCTCACACCTATTCATTTCGGATCGAGTCCAAAACTTGGGCAACATCATAATATGGTGGGAGGAGTCATTTGGTGTGTTTTGAGTTAAATCCAATCGCTAGAAGTGTGGAATACACCAACCACTACAATTAGGAACGAACTGCCGTTGAACTTGAATTGTCCAACTTGGAACACCTATTGATTTCGGATCGAGCCCAGAACTTGGGCAACATCATAACATGGTGAGAGGAGTCATTTGGTAAGTTTTGAGTGAAATCCAATCGCTAGAAGTATGGAATACACCAACCACTCCAATTAGGAACGAACTGCCGTTGAACTTGAATTGTCCAATTTGGAACACCTATTGATTTCGGATCGAGCCCAAAACTTGGGCAACATCATAATGTGGTGGGAGGAGTCATTTGGTGAGTTTTGAGTGAAATCCAATCGGTAGAAGTATGGAATACACCAACCACTCCAATTATGAACGAACTGCCGTTGAACTTGAATTGTCCAATTTCTCACACCTATTGATTTCGGATCGAGCCCAAAACTTGGGCAACATCATAATATGGTGGGAGGAGTGATTTGGTGAGTTTTGAGTGAAATCCAATCGCTAGACGTATGGAATACACCAACCACTCCAATTAGGAACGAACTGCCGTTGAACTTGAATTGTCCAATTTCTCACACCTATTGATTTCGGATCGAGCCCAAAACTTGGGCAACATCATAATATGGTGGGAGGAGTCATTTGGTGAGTTTTGAGTGAAATCCAATCGCTAGACGTATGGAATACACCAACCACTCCAATTCGGAACGAACTGTCGTTGAAATTGAATTGACCAATTTCTCACACCTGTTGATTTCGGATCGAGCCCAAAACTTGGGCAACATCATAATATGGTGGGAGGAGTCATTTGGTGAGTTTTGAGTGAAATCCAATCGCTAGAAGTATGGAATACACCAACCACTCCAATTAGGAACGAACTGCCGTTGAAATTGAATTCTCCAATTTCTCACACCTATTGATTTCGGATCGAGCCCAAAACTTGGGCAACAACATAATATGGTGGGAGGAGTCATTTGGTGAGTTTTTGAGTGAAATCCAATCGCTAGAAGTATGGAATACACCAACCACTACAATTAGGAACGAACTGCCGTTGAACTTGAATTGTCCAACTTGGAACACCTATTGATTTCGGATCGAGCCCAAAACTTGGGCAACATCATAACATGGTGAGAGGAGTCATTTGGTGAGTTTTGAGTGAAATCCAATCGCTAGAAGTATGGAATACACCAACCACTCCAATTAGGAACGAACTGCCGTTGAACTTGAATTGTCCAATTTGGAACACCTATTGATTTCGGATCGAGCCCAAAACTTGGGCAACATCATAATATGGTGGGAGGATTCATTTGGTGAGTTTTGAGTGAAATCCAATCGCTAGAAGTATGGAATACACCAACCACTACAATTAGGAACGAACTGCCGTTGAACTTGAATTGTCCAATTTGGAACACCTATTGATTTCGGATCGAGCCCAAAACTTGGGCAACATCATAATATGGTGGGAGGAATCATTTGGTGAGTTTTGAGTGAAATCCAATCGCTAGAAGTATGGAATACACCAACCACTCCCATTAGGAACGAACTGCCGTTGAACTTGAATTGTCCAATTTCTCACACCTATTCATTTCGGATCGAGCCCAAAACTTGGGCAACATCATAATATGGTGGGAGGAGTCATTTGGTGTGTTTTGAGTTAAATCCAATCGCTAGAAGTGTGGAATACACCAACCACTACAATTAGGAACGAACTGCCGTTGAACTTGAATTGTCCAACTTGGAACACCTATTGATTTCGGATCGAGCCCAGAACTTGGGCAACATCATAACATGGTGAGAGGAGTCATTTGGTAAGTTTTGAGTGAAATCCAATCGCTAGAAGTATGGAATACACCAACCACTCCAATTAGGAACGAACTGCCGTTGAACTTGAATTGTCCAATTTGGAACACCTATTGATTTCGGATCGAGCCCAAAACTTGGGCAACATCATAATGTGGTTGGAGGAGTCATTTGGTGAGTTTTGAGTGAAATCCAATCGGTAGAAGTATGGAATACACCAACCACTCCAATTAGGAACGAACTGCCGTTGAACTTGAATTGTCCAATTTGGAACACCTATTGATTTCGGATCGAGCCCAAAACTTGGGCAACATCATAATATGGTGGGAGGAGTCATTTGGTGAGTTTTCAGAGAAATCCAATCGCAAGAAGTGTGGAATACACCAACCACTACAATTAGGAACGAACTGTCGTTGAAATTGAATTGACCAATTTCTCACACCAATTGATTTCGGATCGAGCCCAAAACTTGGTCAACATCATAATATGGTGGGAGGAGTCATTTGGTGACTTTTGAGTGAAATCCAATAGCTAGAAGTATGGAATATACCAACCACTCCAATTAGGAACGAACTGCCGTTGACATTGAATTGTCCAATTTGGAACACCTATTGATTTCGGATCGAGCCCAAAACTTGGGCAACATCAAAATATGGTGGGAGGAGTCATTTGGTGAGTTTTGAGTGAAATCCAATCGCTAGAAGTATGGAAAACACCAACCAAACCAATTTGGATCGAACTGCCGTTGAACTTGAATTGTCCAATTTGGAACACCTATTGATTTCGGATCGAGCCCAAAACTTGGGCAACATCATAATATGGTGGGAGGAGTCATTTGGTGAGTTTTGAGTTAAATCCAATCGCTAGAAGTATGGAATACTACAATTAGGAACGAACTGCCGTTGAACTTGAATTGTCCAAATTGGACAATTCAATGTCAAAAACTTGGGCAATGTTGCGTAAATACAGCTGCACCAAAATGGATTCAGTTGCATCCTCAACTTGTGATACTCGCAAGTGCACGAGCCGTTCGGTAGTATAGCGTATGTAAGTGCGAGGTCGATCCCACGAGGATTGGTGTTTGAATGATTCAATTCATTTTCCCTACACAAAACAGAAATGAAAAAGAAAGGAAATAAATAAAACAAGGAAGAAAGAAATAACTAACTCAAGCAGATAAATTCCCAAGTTCAATTAGATTAACGGATTGATTCTAGCTAAAGTATGATTAAGCCATGGTGTTTGGTCATAATCTTGTGTTCCTAATTCCCTAATTTGATCATTTGTTGTCTAACCTAAAATTAAGCATTAGGAACCCATTAAGCATAGAAGAACAATTTAAACAACCAAGCATGTATCTAATCCCTGTTGTCGAATGTCCATACATACTCTTCCTATTCATAGTTCAATTCGAATTAAAGCATGGTGTCTACTCTTAATTCAAACCAAGATAGCTAACATGCAAGCCTAAATGGTGATCAATCATTCAAACTAGCATATTAACTTATAAGCATAATGAATAAGAACAAAAATCATAATTGAAACTTGGAAACTAATCAAACTTGAAACTATAGAAAAGAATTTACATAACAATGAAAATTAAGTAGAACTTGGAAAAACTTAAGGAGAATTTCAGCACAAAGATCTCATTATAACAATTGAAAACTAGAAAGAGAAACTAAGAGAATTTGAGGGAGAGAAGGGAAGGGAGCTCTAGAGAAGTGTTTACAAGCTTGGGAAACCTCACTATATATAGGCCTAAGGAAGCTGAAAATCTGAATTAAGTATGGCTAATGCATACAACACTTGTTTTATAAAATCTGAAATGGTTGATGCACTTCACTAATGCATACAACACTTCCATTATAAAATCTGAAATGGTTGATGCACTTCACTAATAAATCCCACCAGCAGCCCTAGCTCATCTTCATGTCACCATGACCAAGCTTCCAACCAGAAATAATAGCTCATCCTGAGGTCAGCATGACCAGCAACTTCAAGGGCTTACGAATTGGGCTTCCCTTAAGCAAATTAAGACTTTAAGCACTCAAACTTGAAGTTCAGAATGTCTTCTTTCCAGCCATATATCGTTTGGGCCAATCCAAGGTCGGAGGAGGAAGTTAAGGCCAAAACAAATTGCTAACTCATTTTGCGCGCTGATAAAATCCATCCTGAGCATGGCTCTGTGTTTGCTAGGTAACAGACTCCACAATTATCCAATGGGGCTGAATTTCGGATATGTTATAGTATACACCCATTGGAACAACGTTCATGAAGAATGTGGCCTTATCCGAGCTATGTAGGTTGCTGAAACAAAGCTTGCAATATGACCTACGAAACTGGGCTGGCAGGGGACTGTAGCCAAAATTGAGTTTGTCTTTAAGCTCTTCATCCATTCATCCAAATTAGGCCATAACATGCATGGATTGCATCATTTACTATCCAAAGCCCACATTATTACCTAAAGCTCAATGAACTGAAAGATAAACACAAAAAGGATTAAAAGCACAAGTTTAACTCAAAAACATAACCAAATCATAAGCTAGAAGGGTACAAAATGATATACAATTATGAACCGATCAGGCAACATCATAATATGGTGGGACGAGTCATTTGGTGAGTTTTGAGTGAAATCCAATCGCTAGAAGTATGGAATACACCAACCACTCCAATTAGGAACGAACTGCCTTGGAACTTGAATTATCCAATTTATCACACCTATTGATTACGGATCGAGCCCCAAACTTTGGCAACATCATAATATGGTGGGAGAAGTCATTTGGTGAGTTTTCAGAGAAATCCAATCGCCAGAAGTATGGAATACACCAACCACTCCAATTAGGAACGAACTGCCGTTGAACTTGAATTGGCCAATTTGGAACACCTATTGATTTCGGATCGAGCCCAAAACTTGGGCAACATCATAACATGGTGAGAGGAGTCATTTGGTGTGTTTTGAGTGAAATCCAATCGCTAGAAGTATGGCATACACCAACCACTCCAATTAGGAACGAACTGCCGTTGAACTTGAATTGTCCAATTTCTCACACCTATGGATTTCGGATCGAGCCCAAAACTTGGGCAACATCAGAATATGGTGGGAGGAGTCATTTGGTGAGTTTTCAGAGAAATCCAATCGCTAGAAGTGTGGAATACACCAACCACTCCAATTAGGAACGAACTGTCGTTGAAATTGAATTGACCAATTTCTCACACCTATTGATTTCGGATCGAGCCCAAAACTTGGGCAACATCATAATATGGTGGGAGGAGTCATTTGGTAACTTTTGAGTGAAATCCATCGCTAGAAGTATGGAATATACCAACCACTCCAATTAGGAACGAACTGCCGTTGACATTGAATTGCCCAATTTGAAACACCTATTGATTTCGGATTGAGCCCACAACTTGGGCAACATCATAATATGGTGGGAGGAGTCATTTGGTGAGTTTTGAGTGAAATCCAATCGCTAGAAGTATGGAAAACACCAACCAAACCAATTTCGATCGAACTGCCGTTGAACTTGAATTGTCCAATTTGGAACACCTATTGATTTCGGATCGAGCCCAAAACTTGGGCAACATCATAATATGGTGGGAGGAGTCATTTGGTGAGTTTTGAGTTAAATCCAATCGCTAGAAGTATGGAATACACCAACCACTACAATTAGGAACGAACTGCCGTTGAACTTGAATTGTCCAACTTGGAACACCTATTGATTTCGGATCGAGCCCAAAACTTGGGCAACATCATAATATGGTGGGAGGAGTCATTTGGTGAGTTTTGAGGGAAATCCAATCGCTAGAAGTATGGAATACACCAACCACTCCAATTAGGAACGAACTGCCGTTGAACTTGAATTGTCCAATTTATCACACCTATTGATTTCGGATCGAACCCCAAACTTCGGCAACATCATAATATGGTGGGAGGAGTCATTTGGTGAGTTTTGAGTGAAATCCAATCGCTAGAAGTATGGAATACACCAACCACTCCAATTAGGAACGAACTGCCGTTGAACTTGAATTGTCCAATTTGGAACACCTATTGATTTCGGATCGAGCCCAAAACTTGGGCAACATCATAACATGGTGAGAGGAGTCATTTGGTGAGTTTTGAGTGAAATCCAATCGCTAGAAGTATGGAATACACCAACCACTCCAATTAGGAACGAACTGCCGTTGAACTTGAATTCTCCAATTTGGAACACCTATTGATTTCGGATCGAGCCCAAAACTTGGGCAACATCATAATATGGTGGGAGGAGTCATTTGGTGACTTTTGAGTGAAATCCAATCGCTAGAAGTATGGAATACACCAACCACTCCGATTAGGAACGAACTGCCGTTGAACTTAAATTGTCCAATTTCTCACACCAATTGATTTCGGATCGAACCCAAAACTTGGGCAACATCATAATATGGTGGGAGGAGTCATTTGGTGACTTTGAGTGAAATCCAATCGCTAGAAGTATGGAATACACCAACCACTCCAATTAGGAATGAACTGCCGTTGAACTTGAATTGTCCAATTTGGAACACCTATTGATTTCGAATCGACCCCAAAACTTGGGCAACGTCATAATATAGTGGGTGGAGTCGTTTGGTGTGTTTTGAGTGAAATACAATCGCTAGAAGTATGGAATACACCAACCACTCCAATTAGGAACGAACTGCCGTTGAACTTGAATTCTCCAATTTGGAACACCAATTGATTTCGGATCGAGCCCAATAATTGGGCAACATCATATTATGGTGGGAGGAGTCATTTGGTGAGTTTGGAGTGAAATCCAATCGCTAGAAGTATGGAATACACCAACCACTCCAATTAGGAACGAACTGCCGTTGAACTTGAATTGTCCAATTTGGAACACCTACTGATTTCGGATCGAGCCCAAAACTTGGGCAACAAGATAATATGGTGGGAGGAGTCATTTGGTGAGTTTTGAGTGAAATCCAATCGCTAGAAGTATGGAATACACCAACCACTCCAATTAGGAACGAACTGCCGTTGAACTTGAATTGTCCAATTTCTCACACCTATTGATTTCGGTTCGAACCCCAAACTTGGGCAACCTGATAATATGGTGGGAGGAGTCATTTGGTAAGTTTTGAGTGAAATCCAATCTCTAGAAGTATGGAATACACCATCCACTCCAATTAGGAACGAACTGCCATTGAACTTGAGTTGTCCAATTACTCACACCTATTGATTTCGGATCGAGCCCAAACTTGGGCAACATCATAATATGGTGGGAGGAGCCATTTGGTGAGTTTTGAGAGAAATCCAATCGCTAGAAGTATGGAATACAGCAACCACTCCAATTAGGAACGAACTGCCGTCGAACTTGAATTGTACAATTTCTCACACCTCTTGATTTCGGATCGAGCCCAAAACTTGGGCAACAAGATAATATGGTGGGTGGAGTCATTTCGTGAGTTTTGAGTGAAATCCAATCGGTAGAAGTATGGAATACACCAACCACTCCAATTAGGAACGAACTGCCATTGAACTTGAATTGTCCAATTTCTCACACCTATTGATTTCGGACCGAGCTCAAAACTTGGGCAACATGGTAATATGGTGGGAGGAGTCATTTGGTGGGTTTTGAGTGAAATCCAATCGCTAGAATTATGGAATACACCAACCACTCCAATTAGGAACGAACTGCCGTCGAACTTGAATTGTCCAATTTGGAACACCTATTGATTTCGGATCGAACCCTGAACTTCGGCAACATGATAATATGGTGGGTGGAGTCATTTGGTGAGTTTTGAGTGAAATCCAATCGCTAGAAGTATGGAATACACCAACCACTCCAATTAGGAACGAACTGCCGTTGAACTTGAATTGTCCAATTTGGAACACCTATTGATTTATGTTCGATCCCAAAACTTGGGCAACATGATAATATGGTGGGAGGAGTCATTTGGTGAGTTTTGAGTGAAATCCAATCACTAGATGTATGGAATACACCAACCACTCCAATTAGGAATGAACTGCTGTTGAACTTGAATTGTCCAATTTGTCACACCTATTGATTTCGAATCGAGCCCCAAACTTGGGCAACATCATAATATGGTGGGAGGAGTCATTTGGTGAGTTTTGAGAGAAATCCAATCGCTAGAAGTATGGAATAAACTAACCACTCCAATTAGGAACGAACTGCCATTGAACTTGAATTGTCCAATTGGGAACACGTATGGATTTCGGATCAAGCCCAAAACTTGGGCAACATGATAATATGGTGGGCGGAGTCATTTGGTGAGTTTTGAGTGAAATCCAATCGCTAGAAGTATGGAATACACCAACCACTCCAATTAGGAACGAACTATCGTTGAACTTGAATTGTCCAATTTCTCACACCTATTGATTTCGGACCGAGCCCAAAACTTAGGCAACATGATAATATGGTGGGAGGAGTCATTTGGTGAGTTTTGAGTGAAATCCAATCGCTAGAATTATGGAATACACCAACCACTCCAATTAGGAACGAACAGCCGTTGAACTTGAATTGCCCAATTTGGAACACCTATTGATTTCGGATAGGGCCCAAAACTTGGGCAACATCATAATATGGTGGGATGAGTCATTTGGTGAGTTTTGAGTGAAATCCAATCGCTAGAAGTATGGAATACACCGACCACTCCAATTAGGAACGAACTGCCGTTGAACTTGAATTGTCCAATTTCCCACGCCTATTGATTTCGGATCGAGCCCAAAACTTGGGCAACATCATAATATGGTGGGAGGAGTCATTTGGAGAGTTTTGAGTGACATCCAATCGCTAGAAGTATGGAATACACCAACCACTCCAATTAGGAACGAACTGCCGTTGAACTTGAATTGTCCAATTTCTTTCACCTATTGATTTCGGATCGAGCCCAAAACTTGGGCTACATCATAATATGGTGGGAGGATTCATTTGGTGAGTTTTGAGTGAAATCCATTAGCTAGAACTATGGAGTACACCAACCACTCCAATTAGGAAAGAACTGCCGTTGAACTTGAATTGTCCAATTTCTCACACCTATTGATTTCGGATCGAGCCCCAAACTTGGGCAACATGATAATATGGTGGTACAAGTCTTTTGGTGAGTTTTGAGTGAAATCCAATCACTAGAAGTATGTAATACACCAACCACTCCAATTATGAATGAACTGTCGTTGAACTTGAATTGTCAAATTTCTCACACCTATTGATTTCGGATCGAGCCCAAAACTCGGGCAACATCATAATATGGTGGGATGAGTCATTTGGTGAGTTTTGAGTGAAATCCAATCGCTAGAAGTATGGAATACACCAACCACTCCAATTAGGAACGAACTGCCGTTGAACTTGAATTGTCCAATTTGGAACACCTATTAATTTCGGATCGAGCCCCAAACTTGGGCAACTTCATAATATGGTGGTAGGAGTCATTTGGTGTGTTTTGAGGGAAATCCAATCGCTAGAAGTATGGAATACACCAACCAACCCAATTAGGAACGAACTGCTGTTGAACTGGAATTGTCCAATTTCTCACACCTATTGATTTCGGATCGAGCCCAAAACTTGGGCAACATCATAATATGGTGGGAGGAGTCATTTGGTGAGTTTTTAGTGAAATCCAATCGCTAGAAGTATGGAATACACCAACCACTCCAATTAGGAACGAACTGCCGTCGAACTTGAATTGTCCAATTTCTCACACCTATTGATTTCGGATCGAACCCCGAACTTCGGCAACATCATAATATGGTGGGAGAAGTCATTTGGTAAGTTTTGAGTGAAATCCAGTCGCTAGAAGTATGGAATACACCAACCACTCCAATTAGGAATGAACTGCCGTTGAACTTGAATTGTCCAATTTCTTTCACCTATTAATTTCGGATAGAGCCCAAAACTTGAGCAACTTCATAATATGGTGGGAGGAGTCATTTGGTGAGTTTTGAGTGAAATCCAATCACTAGAAGTATGGAATACACCAACCACTCCAATTAGGAACGAACTGCCGTTGAACTTGAATTGTCCAATTTCTCACACCTATTGATTTCGGATCGAGCCCCAAACTTGGGCAACATCATAATATGGTGGGATGAGTCATTTGGTGAGTTTTGAGTGAAATCCAATCGATAGAGGTATGGAATACACCAACCACTCCAATTAGGAACGAAATGCCGTTGAACTTGAATTGTCCAACTTCTTTCACCTATTGATTTCGGATTGAGGCCGAAACTTGGGGAACATCATAATATGGTGGGAGGAGTCATTTGGTGAGTTTTGAGTGAAATCCAATCGATAGAGGTATGGAATACACCGACCACTCCAATTAGGAACGAACTGCCGTTGAACTAGAATTGTCCAATTTCTCACACCTATTGATTTCGGATCGAGCCCCAAACTTGGGCAACTTCATAATATGGTGGTAGGAGTCATTTGGTGAGTTTTGAGGGAAATCCAATCGGTAGAAGTATGGAATACACCAACCAACCCAATTAGGAACGAACTGCTGTTGAACTTGAATTGTCCAATTTCTCACACCTATTGATTTCGGATCGAGCCCAAAACTTGGGCAACATCATAATATTGTGGTAGAAGTCTTTTGGTGAGTTTTGAGTGAAATCCAATCACTAGAAGTATGTAATACACCAACCACTCCAATTAGGAATGAACTGCCGTTGAACTTGAATTTTCCAATTTCTCACACCTATTGATTTCGGGTCGAGCCCAAAACTCGGGCAACATCATAATATGGTTGGAGGAGTCATTTGTTGAGTTTTGAGTGAAATCCAATCGCTAGAAGTATGGAATACACCGACCACTCCAATTAGGAACGAACTGCTGTTGAACTTGAATTGTCCAATTACTCACGCCTATTGATTTCGGATCGAGCCCAAAACTTGGGCAACATCATAATATGGTGGGAGGAGTCATTTGGTGAGTTTTTAGTGAAATCCAATCGCTAGAAGTATGGAATACACCAACCACTCCAATTAGGAACCAACTGCCGTTGAACTTGAATTGTCCAATTTCTCACACCTATTGATTTCGGATCGAACCCCGAACTTCGGCAACATCATAATATGGTGGGAGGAGTCATTTGGTAAGTTTTGAGTGAAATCCAGTCGCTAGAAGTATGGAATACCCCAACCACTCCAATTAGGAACGAACTGCCGTTGCACTTGAATTGTCCAATTTCTTTCACCTATTAATTTCGGATATAGCCCAAAACTTGAGCAACTTCATAATATGGTGGGAGGAGTCATTTGGTGAGTTTTGAGTGAAATCCAATCACTAGAAGTATGGAATACACCAACCACTCCAATTAGGAACGAACTGCCGTTGAACTTGAATTGTCCAATTTCTCACACCTATTGATTTCGGATCGAGCCCCAAACTTGGGCAACTTCATAATATGGTGGTAGGAGTCATTTGGTGAGTTTTGAGGGAAATCCAATCGGTAGAAGTATGGAATACACCAACCAACCCAATTAGGAACGAACTGCTGTTGAACTTGAATTGTCCAATTTCTCACACCTATTGATTTCGGATCGAGCCCAAAACTTGGGCAACATCATAATATGGTGGTAGAAGTCTTTTGGTGAGTTTTGAGTGAAATCCAATCACTAGAAGTATGTAATACACCAACCACTCCAATTAGGAATGAACTGCCGTTGAACTTGAATTTTCCAATTTCTCACACCTATTGATTTCGGATCGAGCCCAAAACTCGGGCAACATCATAATATGGTGGGAGGAGTCATTTGTTGAGTTTTGAGTGAAATCCAATCGCTAGAAGTATGGAATACACCGACCACTCCAATTAGGAACGAACTGCTGTTGAACTTGAATTGTCCAATTACTCACACCTATTGATTTCGGATCGAGCCCAAAACTTGGGAAAACATCATAATATGGTGGGAGGAGTCATTTGGTGAGTTTTTAGTGAAATCCAATCGCTAGAAGTATGGAATACACCAACCACTCCAATTAGGAACGAACTGCCGTTGAACTTGAATTGTCCAATTTCTCACACCTATTGATTTCGGATCGAACCCCGAACTTCGGCAACATCATAATATGGTGGGAGGAGTCATTTGGTAAGTTTTGAGTGAAATCCAGTCGCTAGAAGTATGGAATACCCCAACCACTCCAATTAGGAACGAACTGCCGTTGAACTTGAATTGTCCAATTTCTTTCACCTATTAATTTCGGATAGAGCCCAAAACTTGAGCAACTTCATAATATGGTGGGAGGAGTCATTTGGTGAGTTTTGAGTGAAATCCAATCACTAGAAGTGTGGAATACACCAACCACTCCAATTAGGAACGAACTGCCGTTGAACTTGAATTGTCCAATTTCTAACACCTATTCATTTCGGATCGATCCCCAAACTTGGGCAACATCATAATATGGTGGGAGGAGTCATTTGGTGAGTTTTGAGTGAAATCCAATCGATAGAGGTATGGAATACACCGACCACTCCAATTAGGAACGAACTGCCGTTGAACTGGAATTGTCCAATTTCTCACACCTATTGATTTCCGATCGAGCCCCAAACTTGGGCAACATCATAACATGGTGTCTGAAGTCATTTGGTGAGTTTTGAGTGAAATCCAATCGCTAGAAGTATGGAATACACCAACCACTCCAATTAGGAACGAACTGCTGTTGAACTTGAATTGTCCAGTTTCTCACACCTATTGATTTCGGATCGAGCCCCAAACTTGGGCAACATCATAATATGGTGTCTGAAGTCATTTGGTGAGTTTTGAGTGAAATCCAATCGCTAGAAGTATGGAATACACCAACCACTCCAATTAGGAACGAACTGCCGTTGAACTTGAATTGTCCAATTTCTCACACCTGTTGATTTCGGATCGAGCCCCAAACTTGGGCAACATCATAATATGGTGGGAGGAGTCATTTGGTATGTTTTGAGTGAAATCCAGTCGCTAGAAGTATGGAATACACCAACCACTCCAATTAGGAACGAACTGCCGTTGAACTTGAATTGTCCAATTTCTCACACCTATTGATTTCGGATCGAGCCCCAAACTTGGGCAACATCATAATATGGTGGTAGAAGTCTTTTGGTGAGTTTTGAGTGAAATCCAATCACTAGAAGTATGTAATACACCAACCACTCCAATTAGGAATGAACTGCCGTTGAACTTGAATTTTCCAATTTCTCACACCTATTGATTTCGGATCGAGCCCAAAACTCGGGCAACATCATAATATGGTGGGAGGAGTCATTTGTTGAGTTTTGAGTGAAATCCAATCGCTAGAAGTATGGAATACACCGACCACTCCAATTAGGAACGAACTGCTGTTGAACTTGAATTGTCCAATTACTCACACCTATTGATTTCGGATCGAGCCCAAAACTTGGGAAAACATCATAATATGGTGGGAGGAGTCATTTGGTGAGTTTTTAGTGAAATCCAATCGCTAGAAGTATGGAATACACCAACCACTCCAATTAGGAACGAACTGCCGTTGAACTTGAATTGTCCAATTTCTCACACCTATTGATTTCGGATCGAACCCCGAACTTCGGCAACATCATAATATGGTGGGAGGAGTCATTTGGTAAGTTTTGAGTGAAATCCAGTCGCTAGAAGTATGGAATACCCCAACCACTCCAATTAGGAACGAACTGCCGTTGAACTTGAATTGTCCAATTTCTTTCACCTATTAATTTCGGATAGAGCCCAAAACTTGAGCAACTTCATAATATGGTGGGAGGAGTCATTTGGTGAGTTTTGAGTGAAATCCAATCACTAGAAGTGTGGAATACACCAACCACTCCAATTAGGAACGAACTGCCGTTGAACTTGAATTGTCCAATTTCTAACACCTATTCATTTCGGATCGATCCCCAAACTTGGGCAACATCATAATATGGTGGGAGGAGTCATTTGGTGAGTTTTGAGTGAAATCCAATCGATAGAGGTATGGAATACACCGACCACTCCAATTAGGAACGAACTGCCGTTGAACTGGAATTGTCCAATTTCTCACACCTATTGATTTCCGATCGAGCCCCAAACTTGGGCAACATCATAACATGGTGTCTGAAGTCATTTGGTGAGTTTTGAGTGAAATCCAATCGCTAGAAGTATGGAATACACCAACCACTCCAATTAGGAACGAACTGCTGTTGAACTTGAATTGTCCAGTTTCTCACACCTATTGATTTCGGATCGAGCCCCAAACTTGGGCAACATCATAATATGGTGTCTGAAGTCATTTGGTGAGTTTTGAGTGAAATCCAATCGCTAGAAGTATGGAATACACCAACCACTCCAATTAGGAACGAACTGCCGTTGAACTTGAATTGTCCAATTTCTCACACCTGTTGATTTCGGATCGAGCCCCAAACTTGGGCAACATCATAATATGGTGGGAGGAGTCATTTGGTATGTTTTGAGTGAAATCCAGTCGCTAGAAGTATGGAATACACCAACCACTCCAATTAGGAACGAACTGCCGTTGAACTTGAATTGTCCAATTTCTCACACCTATTGATTTCGGATCGAGCCCCAAACTTGGGCAACATCATAACATGGTGTTAGGAGTCATTTGGTGAGTTTTTAGTGAAATCCAATCGCTAGAAGTGTGGAATACACCAACCACACCAATTAGGAACGAATTGCCGTTGAACTTGAATTGTCCAATTTCTCACACCTATTGATTTCGGATCGAGCCCCAAACTTTGGCAACATCATAATGTGGTGGGACGAGTCATTTGGTGAGTTTTGAGTGAAATCCAATCGCTAGAAGTATGGAATACACCAACCACTCCAATTAGGAACGAACTGCCGTTGAACTTGAATTGTCCAATTTCTCACACCTATTGATTTCGGATCGAGCCCCAAACTTGGGCAACATCATAATATGGTGTCAGGAGTCATTTGGTGAGTTTTGAGTGAAATCCGATCGCTAGAAGTATGAAATACAGCAACCACTCCAATTAGGAACGAACTGCCGTTGAACTTCAATTGTCCAATTTCTCACACCTATTGATTTCGGATCGAGCCCCAAACATGGGCAACATCATAATATGGTGGGAGGAGTCATTTGGTGAGTTTTGAGTGAAATCCAATCGCTAGAAGTATGGAATACACCAACCACTCCAATTAGGAACGAACTTCCGTTGAACTTGGATAGTCCAATTTCGCACACCTATTGATTTCGGATCGAGCCCAAAACTTGGGCAACATCATAATATGGTGGGAGGAGTCAATTGGTGAGTTTTGAGTGAAATCCAATCTCTAGAAGTATGGAATACACCGACCACTCCAATTAGGAACGAACTGCCGTTGAACTTGAATTGTCCAATTTCTCACACCTATTGATTTCGGATCGAGCCCAAAACTTGGGCAACATCATAATATGGTGGGAGGAGTCATTTGGTGAGTTTTGAGTGAAATCCAATCGCTAGAAGTATGGAATACACCAACCACTCCAATTAGGAACGAACTGCCGTTGAACTTGAATTGTCCAACTTCTTTCACCTATTGATTTCGGATTCAGTCCAAAACTTGGGGAACAACATAATATGGTGGGAGGAGTCATTTGGTGAGTTTTGAAAGAAATCCAATCGCTAGAAGTATGGAATACATCAACCACTCCAATTAGGAACGAACTGCCGTTGAACTTGAATTGTCCAATTTCTCACACCTATTGATATCGGATCGAGCCCAAAACTTGGGCAACATCATAATATGGTGGGAGGAGTCATTTGGTGAGTTTTGAGTGAAATCCAATCGCTAGAAGTATGGAATACACCAACCACTCCAATTAGGAACGAACTGCCGTTGAACTTGAATTGTCCAATTTCTCACACCTATTGATTTCGTAACGAGCCCCAAACTTGGGCAACATCATAATATGGTGTCAGGAGTCATTTGGTGAGTTTTGAGTGAAATCCAATCGCTAGAAGTATGGAATACACCAACCACTCCAATTAGGAACGAACTGCCGTTGAACTTGAATTGTCCAATTTCTCACACCTGTTGATTTCGGATCGAGCCCCAAACTTGGGCAACATCTTAATATGGTGTCAGGAGTCATTTGGTGAGTTTTGAGTGAAATCCAATCACTAGAAGTATGGAATACACCAACCACTCAAATTAGGAACGAACTGCCGTTGAACTTGATTTGTCCAATTTCTCACACCAATTGATATCGGTTCAAGCCCAAAACTTGGGCAACATCATAATATGGTGGGAGGAATCATCTGTTGAGTTTTGAGTGAAATGCAATCGCTAGAAGTATGGAATACACCAATCACTCCAATTTGGAACGAACTGCCGTTGAACTTGAATTGTCCAATTTCTCACACCTATTGATATCGGTTCAAGCCCAAAACTTGGGCAACATCATAATATGGTGGGAGGAATCATTTGTTGAGTTTTGAGTGAAATGCAATCGCTAGAAGTATGGAATACACCAACCACTCCAATTTGGAACGAACTGCCGTTGAACTTGAATTGTCCAATTTCTTTCACCTATTGATTTCGGATTGAGCCCAAAACTTGGGCAACATCATAATATGGTGGGAGGAGTCATTTGGTGAGTTTTGAGTGAAATCCAATCGCTAGAAGTGTGGAATACACCAACCACTCCAATTAGGAACGAACTGCTGTTGAAAATGAATTGACCAATTTCTCACACCTATTGATTTCGGATCGAGCCCCAAACTTGGGCAACATCAGAATATGGTGGGAGGAGTCATTTGGTGAGTTTTGAGTAAAATCCAATCGCTAGAAGTATGGAATACACCAACCACTCCAATTAGGAACGAACTGCCGTCGAACTTGAATTGTCCAATTTGGAAGACCTATTGATTTCGGATCGAGCCCAAAACTTGGGCAACATGATAATATGGTGGGAGGAGTCATTTGGTGAGTTTTGTGTGAAATCCAATCGCTAGAAGTATGGAATACACCAACCACTCCAATTAGGAACGAACTGCCGTTGAACTTGAATTGTCCAATTTCTCACACCTATTGATTTCGGATCGAGCCCCAAACTTGGGCAACTTCATAATATGGTGTCAGGAGTCATTTGGTGAGTTTTGAGTGAAATCCAATCGCTAGAAGTATGGAATACACCAACCACTCCAATTAGGAACGAAGTACCGTTGAACTTGAATTGTTCAATTTCTGTCACCTATTGATTTCGGATCGAGCCCAAAACTTGGGCAACATCATAATATGGTGGGAGGAGTCATTTGGTGAGTTTTGAGTGATATCCAATCGCTAGAAGTATGGAATACACCAACCACTCCAATTAGGAACGAACTGCTGTTGAACTTGAATTGTCCAATTTCTCACACCTATTGATTTCGTAACGTGCCCCAAACTTGGGCAACATCATAATATGGTGTCAGAAGTCATTTGGTGAGTTTTGAGTGAAATTCAATCGCTAGAAATATGGAATACACCAACCACTCCAATTAGGAACGAACTGCCGTTGAACTTGAATTGTCCAATTTCTCACACCTATTGATTTCGGATCGAGCCCCAAACTTCGGCAACATCATAATATGGTGTTAGGAGTCATTTGGTGAGTTTTGAGTGAAATCCAATCGCTAGAAGTACGGAATACACCAACCACACCAATTAGGAACGAACTTCCGTTGAACTTGAATTGTCCAATTTCTCACACCTATTGATTTCGGATCGAGCCCCAAACTTCGGCAACATCATAATATGGTGGGACGACTCATTTGGTGAGTTTTGAGTGAAATCCAATCGCTAGAAGTATGGAATACACCAACCACTCCAATTAGGAACGAACTGCCGTTGAACTTGAATTGTCCAATTTCTCACACCTATTGATTTCGGATCGAGCCCCAAACTTGGGCAACATCATAATATGGTGGGAGGAGTCATTTTGTGAGTTTTGAGTGAAATCCAATCGCTAGAAGTATGGAATACACCAACCACTCCAATTAGGAACGAACTGCCGTTGAACTTGATTTGTCCAATTAGTCACACCTATTGATATCGGTTCAAGCCCAAAACTTGGGCAACATCATAATATGGTGGGAGGAATCATCTGTTGAGTTTTGAGTGAAATGCAATCGCTAGAAGTATGGAATACACCAATCACTCCAATTAGGAACGAACTGCCGTTGAACTTGAATTGTCGAATTTGGAACACCTATTGATTTCGGATCGAGCCCCAAACATGGGCAACATCATTATATGGTGGGAGGAGTCATTTGGTGAGTTTTGAGTGAAATCCAATCGCTAGAAGTATGGATTACACCAACCACTCCAATTAGGAACGAACTGCCGTTGAACTTGAATTGTTCAATTTCTCACACCTATTGATTTCGAATCGAGCCCAAAACTTGGGCAACATCATAATATGGTGGGTGGAGTCAATTGGTGAGTTTTGAGCGAAATCCAACCGCTAGAAGTGTGGAATACACCAACCACTCCAATTAGGAACGAACTGCCGTTGAACTTGAATTGTCCAATTTGGAACACCTATTGATTTCGGATCGAGCCCAAAACTTGGGCAACATCATAATATTGTGGGAGGAGTCATTTGGTGAGTTTTGAGTGAAATACAATCGCTAGAAGTATGGAATACACCAACCACTCCAATTAGGAACGAACTGCCGTTGAACTTGAATTGTCCAATTTCTCACACCTATTGATATCGGATCGAGCCCAAAACTTGGGCAACATCATAATATGGTGGGAGGAGTCATTTGGTGAGTTTTGAGTGAAATCCAATCGCTAGAAGTATGGAATACACCAACCACTCCAATTAGGAACGAACTGCCGTTGAACTTGAATTGTCCAATTTCTCACACCTATTGATTTCGTAACGAGCCCCAAACTTGGGCAACATCATAATATGGTGTCAGGAGTCATTTGGTGAGTTTTGAGTGAAATCCAATCGCTAGAAGTATGGAATACACCAACCACTCCAATTAGGAACGAACTGCCGTTGAACTTGAATTGTCCAATTTCTCACACCTATTGATTTCGGATCGAGCCCCAAACTTGGGCAACTTCATAATATGGTGTCAGGAGTCATTTGGTGAGTTTTGAGTGAAATCCAATCGCTAGAAGTATGGAATACACCAACCACTCCAATTAGGAACGAACTACCGTTGAACTTGAATTGTTCAATTTCTGTCACCTATTGATTTCGGATCGAGCCCAAAACTTGGGCAACATCATAATATGGTGGGAGGAGTCATTTGGTGAGTTTTGAGTGATATCCAATCGCTACAAGTATGGAATACACCAACCACTCCAATTAGGAACGAACTGCTGTTGAACTTGAATTGTCCAATTTCTCACACCTATTGATTTCGTAACGTGCCCCAAACTTGGGCAACATCATAATATGGTGTCAGAAGTCATTTGGTGAGTTTTGAGTGAAATTCAATCGCTAGAAATATGGAATACACCAACCACTCCAATTAGGAACGAACTGCCGTTGAACTTGAATTGTCCAATTTCTCACACCTATTGATTTCGGATCGAGCCCCAAACTTCGGCAACATCATAATATGGTGTTAGGAGTCATTTGGTGAGTTTTGAGTGAAATCCAATCGCTAGAAGTACGGAATACACCAACCACACCAATTAGGAACGAACTTCCGTTGAACTTGAATTGTCCAATTTCTCACACCTATTGATTTCGGATCGAGCCCCAAACTTCGGCAACATCATAATATGGTGGGACGACTCATTTGGTGAGTTTTGAGTGAAATCCAATCGCTAGAAGTATGGAATACACCAACCACTCCAATTAGGAACGAACTGCCGTTGAACTTGAATTGTCCAATTTCTCACACCTATTGATTTCGGATCGAGCCCCAAACTTGGGCAACATCATAATATGGTGGGAGGAGTCATTTTGTGAGTTTTGAGTGAAATCCAATCGCTAGAAGTATGGAATACACCAACCACTCCAATTAGGAACGAACTGCCGTTGAACTTGATTTGTCCAATTTCTCACACCTATTGATATCGGTTCAAGCCCAAAACTTGGGCAACATCATAATATGGTGGGAGGAATCATCTGTTGAGTTTTGAGTGAAATGCAATCGCTAGAAGTATGGAATACACCAATCACTCCAATTAGGAACGAACTGCCGTTGAACTTGAATTGTCGAATTTGGAACACCTATTGATTTCGGATCGAGCCCCAAACATGGGCAACATCATTATATGGTGGGAGGAGTCATTTGGTGAGTTTTGAGTGAAATCCAATCGCTAGAAGTATGGATTACACCAACCACTCCAATTAGGAACGAACTGCCGTTGAACTTGAATTGTTCAATTTCTCACACCTATTGATTTCGAATCGAGCCCAAAACTTGGGCAACATCATAATATGGTGGGTGGAGTCAATTGGTGAGTTTTGAGCGAAATCCAACCGCTAGAAGTGTGGAATACACCAACCACTCCAATTAGGAACGAACTGCCGTTGAACTTGAATTGTCCAATTTGGAACACCTATTGATTTCGGATCGAGCCCAAAACTTGGGCAACATCATAATATTGTGGGAGGAGTCATTTGGTGAGTTTTGAGTGAAATACAATCGCTAGAAGTATGGAATACACCAACCACTCCAATTAGGAACGAACTGCCGTTGAACTTGAATTGTCCAATTTCTCACACCTATTGATTTCGGATCGAGCCAAAAACTTGGGAAACATCATAATATTGTGGGAGGAGTCATTTGTTGAGTTTTGAGTGAAATCCAATCGGTAGAAGTGTGGAATACACCAACCACTCCAATTTGGAACGAACTGCCGTTGAACTTGAATTGTAAAGCCGTTGAACTTGAATTGTCCAATTTCTCACACCTATTGATTTCGTATCGAGCCCAAAACTTGGGCAACATCATAATATGGTGGGAGGAGTCATTTGGTTAGTTTTGAGTGAAATCCAATCGCTAGAAGTATGGAATACACCAACCACTCCAATTAGGAACGAACTGCCGTTGAACTTAAATTGTCCAATTTGGAACACCTATTGATTTCGGATCGAGCCCAAAACTTGGGCAACATCATAATATGGTGGGAGGAGTCATTTGGTTAGTTTTGAGTGAAATCCAATCGCTAGCAGTATGGAATACACCAACCACTCCAATTAGGAACGAACTGCCATTGAACTTGAATTGTCCAATTTCTCACACCTATTGATTTCGGATCGAGCCCCAAACCGGGGCAACATCATAAAATGGTGGGAGGAGTCATTTGGTGAGTTTTGAGTGAAATCCAATCGCTAGAAGTATGGAATACACCAACCACTCCAATTAGGAACGAACTGCCGTTGAACTTGAATTGTCCAATTTCTCACACCTATTGATTTCGGATCGAGCCCCAAACTTGGGCAACATCATAATATGGTGGGAGGAGTCATTTGGTTAGTTTTGAGTGAAATCCAATCGCTAGAAGTATGGAATACACCAACCACTCCAATTAGGAACGAACTGCCGTTGAACTTGAATTGTCCAATTTCTCACACCTATTGATTTCGGATCGAGCCCAAAACTTGGGCAACATCATAATATGGTGGGAGGAGTCATTTGGTTAGTTTTGAGTGAAATCCAATCGCTAGCAGTATGGAATACACCAACCACTCCAATTAGGAACGAACTGCCATTGAACTTGAATTGTCCAATTTCTCACACCTATTGATTTCGGATCGAGCCCCAAACCGGGGCAACATCATAAAATGGTGGGAGGAGTCATTTGGTGAGTTTTGAGTGAAATCCAATCGCTAGAAGTATGGAATACACCAACCACTCCAATTAGGAACGAACTGCCGTTGAACTTGAATTGTCCAATTTCTCACACCTATTGATTTCGGATCGAGCCCCAAACTTGGGCAACATCATAATATGGTGGGAGGAGTCATTTGGTTAGTTTTGAGTGAAATCCAATCGCTAGAAGTATGGAATACACCAACCACTCCAATTAGGAACGAACTGCCGTTGAACTTGAATTGTCCAATTTGGAACACCTATTGATTTTGGATCGAGCCCAAAACTTGGGCAACATCATAATATGGTGGGAGGAGTCATTTGGTGAGTTTTGAGTGAAATCCAATCGCTGGAAGTATGGAATACACCAACCACTCCAATTAGGAACGAACTGCCGTGGAACTTGAATTGTCCAATTTCGAACACCAATTGATTTCGGATCGAGCCCAAACATGGGCAACATCATAATATGGTGGGAGGAGTCATTTGGTGAGTTTTGAGTGAAATCCATTCGCTAGAAGTATGGAATACACCAACCACTCCAATTAGGAACGAACTGCCGTTGAACTTGAATTGTCCAATTTGGAACACCTATTGATTTTGGATCGAGCCCAAAACTTGGGCAACATCATAATATGGTGGGAGGAGTCATTTGGTGAGTTTTGAGTGAAATCCAATCGCTGGAAGTATGGAATACACCAACCACTCCAATTAGGAACGAACTGCCGTGGAACTTGAATTGTCCAATTTCGAACACCAATTGATTTCGGATCGAGCCCAAACATGGGCAACATCATAATATGGTGGGTGGAGTCAATTGGTGAGTTTTGAGCGAAATCCAACCGCTAGAAGTGTGGAATACACCAACCACTCCAATTAGGAACGAACTGCCGTTGAACTTGAATTGTCCAATTTGGAACACCAATTGATTTCGGATCGAGCCCAAAACTTGGGCAACATCATAATATGGTGGGAGGAGTCATTTGGTTAGTTTTGAGTGAAATCCAATCGCTAGCAGTATGGAATACACCAACCACTCCAATTAGGAACGAACTGCCATTGAACTTGAATTGTCCAATTTCTCACACCTATTGATTTCGGATCGAGCCCCAAACCGGGGCAACATCATAATATGGTGGGAGGAGTCATTTGGTGAGTTTTGAAAGAAATCCAATCGCTAGAAGTATGGAATACACCAACCACTCCAATTAGGAACGAACTGCCGTTGAACTTGAATTGTCCAATTTCTCACACCTATTGATTTCGGATCGAGCCCAAAACTTGGGCAACATCATAATATGGTGGGAGGAGTCATTTGGTGAGTTTTGAGTGAAATCCAATCGATAGACATATGGAATACACCAACCACTCCAATTAGGAACGAACTGTCGTTGAAATTGAATTGACCAATTTCTCACACCTGTTGATTTCGAATCGAGCCCAAAACTTGGGCAACATCATAATATGGTGGGAGGAGTCATTTGGTGAGTTTTGAGTGAAATCCAATCGCTAGAAGTATGGAATACACCGACCACTCCAATTAGGAACGAACCGCCGTTGAAATTGAATTCTCCAATTTCTCACACCTATTGATTTCGGATCGAGCCCAAAACTTGGGCAACATCACAATATGGTGGGAGGAGTCATTTGGTGAGTTTTGGCTGAAATCCAATCGCTAGAAGTATGGAATACACCAACCACTCCAATTAGGAACGAACTGCCGTTGTACTTGAATTGTCCAATTTGTCACACCTATTGATTTCGGATCGAGCCCCAAACTTGGGCAACATCATAATATGGTGGGAGGAGTCATTTGGTGAGTTTTGAGTGAAATCCAATCACTGGAAGTATGGAATACACGAACCACTCCAATTAGGAACGGACTGCCGTTGAACTTGAATTGTCCAATTTCTCACACCTATTGATTTCGGATCGAGCCCCAAACCGGGGCAACATCATAAAATGGTGGGAGGAGTCATTTGGTGAGTTTTGAGTGAAATCCAATCGCTAGAAGTATGGAATACACCAACCACTCCAATTAGGAACGAACTGCCGTTGAACTTGAATTGTCCAATTTCTCACACCTATTGATTTCGGATCGAGCCCCAAACTTGGGCAACATCATAATATGGTGGGAGGAGTCATTTGGTTAGTTTTGAGTGAAATCCAATCGCTAGAAGTATGGAATACACCAACCACTCCAATTAGGAACGAACTGCCGTTGAACTTGAATTGTCCAATTTCTCACACCTATTGATTTCGGATCGAGCCCAAAACTTGGGCAACATCATAATATGGTGGGAGGAGTCATTTGGTTAGTTTTGAGTGAAATCCAATCGCTAGCAGTATGGAATACACCAACCACTCCAATTAGGAACGAACTGCCATTGAACTTGAATTGTCCAATTTCTCACACCTATTGATTTCGGATCGAGCCCCAAACCGGGGCAACATCATAAAATGGTGGGAGGAGTCATTTGGTGAGTTTTGAGTGAAATCCAATCGCTAGAAGTATGGAATACACCAACCACTCCAATTAGGAACGAACTGCCGTTGAACTTGAATTGTCCAATTTCTCACACCTATTGATTTCGGATCGAGCCCCAAACTTGGGCAACATCATAATATGGTGGGAGGAGTCATTTGGTTAGTTTTGAGTGAAATCCAATCGCTAGAAGTATGGAATACACCAACCACTCCAATTAGGAACGAACTGCCGTTGAACTTGAATTGTCCAATTTGGAACACCTATTGATTTTGGATCGAGCCCAAAACTTGGGCAACATCATAATATGGTGGGAGGAGTCATTTGGTGAGTTTTGAGTGAAATCCAATCGCTGGAAGTATGGAATACACCAACCACTCCAATTAGGAACGAACTGCCGTGGAACTTGAATTGTCCAATTTCGAACACCAATTGATTTCGGATCGAGCCCAAACATGGGCAACATCATAATATGGTGGGAGGAGTCATTTGGTGAGTTTTGAGTGAAATCCATTCGCTAGAAGTATGGAATACACCAACCACTCCAATTAGGAACGAACTGCCGTTGAACTTGAATTGTCCAATTTGGAACACCTATTGATTTTGGATCGAGCCCAAAACTTGGGCAACATCATAATATGGTGGGAGGAGTCATTTGGTGAGTTTTGAGTGAAATCCAATCGCTGGAAGTATGGAATACACCAACCACTCCAATTAGGAACGAACTGCCGTGGAACTTGAATTGTCCAATTTCGAACACCAATTGATTTCGGATCGAGCCCAAACATGGGCAACATCATAATATGGTGGGTGGAGTCAATTGGTGAGTTTTGAGCGAAATCCAACCGCTAGAAGTGTGGAATACACCAACCACTCCAATTAGGAACGAACTGCCGTTGAACTTGAATTGTCCAATTTGGAACACCAATTGATTTCGGATCGAGCCCAAAACTTGGGCAACATCATAATATGGTGGGAGGAGTCATTTGGTTAGTTTTGAGTGAAATCCAATCGCTAGCAGTATGGAATACACCAACCACTCCAATTAGGAACGAACTGCCATTGAACTTGAATTGTCCAATTTCTCACACCTATTGATTTCGGATCGAGCCCCAAACCGGGGCAACATCATAATATGGTGGGAGGAGTCATTTGGTGAGTTTTGAAAGAAATCCAATCGCTAGAAGTATGGAATACACCAACCACTCCAATTAGGAACGAACTGCCGTTGAACTTGAATTGTCCAATTTCTCACACCTATTGATTTCGGATCGAGCCCAAAACTTGGGCAACATCATAATATGGTGGGAGGAGTCATTTGGTGAGTTTTGAGTGAAATCCAATCGATAGACATATGGAATACACCAACCACTCCAATTAGGAACGAACTGTCGTTGAAATTGAATTGACCAATTTCTCACACCTGTTGATTTCGAATCGAGCCCAAAACTTGGGCAACATCATAATATGGTGGGAGGAGTCATTTGGTGAGTTTTGAGTGAAATCCAATCGCTAGAAGTATGGAATACACCGACCACTCCAATTAGGAACGAACCGCCGTTGAAATTGAATTCTCCAATTTCTCACACCTATTGATTTCGGATCGAGCCCAAAACTTGGGCAACATCACAATATGGTGGGAGGAGTCATTTGGTGAGTTTTGGCTGAAATCCAATCGCTAGAAGTATGGAATACACCAACCACTCCAATTAGGAACGAACTGCCGTTGTACTTGAATTGTCCAATTTGTCACACCTATTGATTTCGGATCGAGCCCCAAACTTGGGCAACATCATAATATGGTGGGAGGAGTCATTTGGTGAGTTTTGAGTGAAATCCAATCACTGGAAGTATGGAATACACGAACCACTCCAATTAGGAACGGACTGCCGTTGAACTTGAATTGTCCAATTTCTCACACCTATTGATTTCGGATCGAGCCCCAAACTTGGGCAACATCATAATATGGTGGGAGGAGTCATTTGGGGAGTTTTGAGTGAAATCCAATCGCTAGAAGTATGGAATACACCAACCACTCCAATTAGGAATGAACTGCCGTAGAACTTGAATTGTCCAATTTGGAACACCTATAGATTTCGGATCGAGCCCAAAACTTGGGCAACATCATAACATGGTGGGAGGACTCATTTGGTGAGTTTTGAGTGAAATCCAATCGCTAGAAGTATGGAATACACCAACCACTCCAATTAGGAACGAACTGCCGTTGAACTTGAATTGTCCAATTTCTCACACCTATTGATTTCGGATCGAGCCCCAAACTTGGGCAACATCATGATATGGTGGGAGGAGTCATTTGGTGAGTTTTGGCTGAAATCCAATCGCTAGAAGTATGGAATACACCAACCACTCCAATTAGGAACGAACTGCCGTTGTACTTGAATTGTCCAATTTCTCACACCTATTGATTTCGGATCGAGCCCAAAACTTGGGCAACAACATAATATGGTGGGAGGAGTCATTTGGTGAGTTTTGAGTGAAATCCAATCGCTAGAAGTATGGAATACAACAACTGCTCCGGTTAGGAACGAACTGTAGTTGAAATTGAATTGACATATTTCTCACACCTATTTATTTCGGATCGAGCCCCAAACTTGGGCAAGATCATAATATGGTGGGAGGAGTCATTTGGTGAGTTTTGAATGAAATCCAATCGCTGGAAGTATGGAATACACCAACCACTCCAATTAGGAACGAACTGCCGTTGAACTTGAATTGTCCAATTTCTCACACCTATTGATTTCGGATCGAGCCCAAAACTTGGGCAACATCATAATATGGTGGGAGGAGTCATTTGGTGAGTTTTGAGTGAAATCCAATCGCTAGACGTATGGAATACACCAACCACTCTAATTTGGAACGAACTGTCGTTGAAATTGAATTGACCAATTTCTCACACATGTTGATTTCGGATCGAGCCCAAAACTTGGGCAACATCATAATATGGTGGGAGGAGTCCTTTGGTGAGTTTTGAGTGAAATCCAATCACTAGAAGTATGGAATACACCAACCACTCCAGTTTGGAACGAACTGCCGTTATACTTGAGTTTTCCAATTTGGAACACCTATTGATTTCGGATCGAGCCCAAAACTTGGGCAACATCATAATATGGTGGGAGGAGTCATTTGGTGAGTTTTGAGTGAAATCCGATCGCTAGAAGTATGGAATACACCAACCACTCCAGTTAGGAACGAACCGCCGTTGAAATTGAATTGACCAATTTCTCACACCTGTTGATTTCGAATCGAGCCCAAAACTTGGGCAACATCCTAATATGGTGGGAGGAGTCATTTGGTGAGTTTTGAGTGAAATCCAATCGCTAGAAGTATGGAATACACCGACCACTCCAATTAGGAACGAACCGCCGTTGAAATTGAATTCTCCAATTTCTCACACCTATTGATTTCGGATCGAGCCCAAAACTTGGGCAACATCACAATATGGTGGGAGGAGTCATTTGGTGAGTTTTGGCTGAAATCCAATCGCTAGAAGTATGGAATACACCAACCACTCCAATTAGGAACGAACTGCCGTTGTACTTGAATTGTCCAATTTGTCACACCTATTGATTTCGGATCGAGCCCCAAACTTGGGCAACATCATAATATGGTGGGAGGAGTCATTTGGTGAGTTTTGAGTGAAATCCAATCACTGGAAGTATGGAATACACGAACCACTCCAATTAGGAACGAACTGCCGTTGAACTTGAATTGTCCAATTTCTCACACCTATTGATTTCGGATCGAGCCCCAAACTTGGGCAACATCATAATATGGTGGGAGGAGTCATTTGGGGAGTTTTGAGTGAAATCCAATCGCTAGAAGTATGGAATACACCAACCACTCCAATTAGGAACGAACTGCCGTTGTACTTGAATTGTCCAATTTGTCACACCTATTGATTTCGGATCGAGCCCCAAACTTGGGCAACATCATAATATGGTGGGAGGAGTCATTTGGTGAGTTTTGAGTGAAATCCAATCACTGGAAGTATGGAATACACGAACCACTCCAATTAGGAACGAACTGCCGTTGAACTTGAATTGTCCAATTTCTCACACCTATTGATTTCGGATCGAGCCCCAAACTTGGGCAACATCATGATATGGTGGGAGGAGTCATTTGGTGAGTTTTGGCTGAAATCCAATCGCTAGAAGTATGGAATACAACAACTGCTCCGGTTAGGAACGAACTGTAGTTGAAATTGAATTGACATATTTCTCACACCTATTTATTTCGGATCGAGCCCCAAACTTGGGCAAGATCATAATATGGTGGGAGGAGTCATTTGGTGAGTTTTGAATGAAATCCAATCGCTAGAAGTATGGAATACACCAACCACTCCAGTTTGGAACGAACTGCCGTTATACTTGAGTTTTCCAATTTGGAACAGCTATTGATTTCGGATCGAGCCCAAAACTTGGGCAACATCATAATATGGTGGGAGGAGTCATTTGGTGAGTTTTGAGTGAAATCCGATCGCTAGAAGTATGGAATACACCAACCACTCCAGTTAGGAACGAACTGCCGTTATACTTGAATTTTCCAATTTGGAACACCTATTTATTTCGGATCGGGCCCAAAACTTCGGCAACATCATAATATGGTGGGAGGAGTCATTTGGTGAGTTTTGAGTGAAATCCAATCGCTACAAGTATGGAATACACCAACCACTCCAATTAGGAACGAACTGCCGTTGAACTTGAATTGTCCAATTTCTCACACCTATTGATTTCGGATCGAGCCCAAAACTTGGGCAACATCATAATATGGTGGGAGGAGTCATTTGGTGAGTTTTGAGTGAAATCCAATCCCTAGACGTATGGAATACACCAACCACTCCAATTAGGAACGAACTGTCGTTGAAATTGAATTGACCAATTTCTCACACATGTTGATTTCGGATCGAGCCCAAAACTTGGGCAACATCATAATATGGTGGGAGGAGTCCTTTGGTGAGTTTTGAGTGAAATCCAATCACTAGAAGTATGGAATACACCAACCACTCCAGTTTGGAACGAACTGCCGTTATACTTGAGTTTTCCAATTTGGAACACCTATTGATTTCGGATCGAGCCGAAAACTTGGGCAACATCATAATATGGTGGGAGGAGTCATTTGGTGAGTTTTGAGTGAAATCCGATCGCTAGAAGTATGGAATACACCAACCACTCCAGTTAGGAACGAACTGCCGTTATACTTGAATTTTCCAATTTGGAACACCTATTTATTTCGGATTGGGCCCAAAACTTCGGCAACATCATAATATGGTGGGAGGAGTCATTTGGTGAGTTTTGAGTGAAATCCAATCGCTACAAGTATGGAATACACCAACCACTCCAATTAGGAACGAACTGCCGTTGAACTTGAATTGTCCAATTTCTCACACCTATTGATTTCGGATCGAGCCCAAAACTTGGGCAACATCATAATATGGTGGGAGGAGTCATTTGGTGAGTTTTGAGTGAAATCCAATCGATAGACGTATGGAATACACCAACCACTCCAATTAGGAACGAACTGTCGTTGAAATTGAATTGACCAATTTCTCACACCTGTTGATTTCGGATCGAGCCCAAAACTTGGGCAACATCATAATATGGTGAGATGAGTCATTTGGTGACTTTTGAGTGAAATCCAATCGCTAGAAGTATGGAATACACCAACCACTCCAATTAGGAATGAACTGCCGTTGAACTTGAATTGTCCAATTTGGAACTTCGATTGATTTCGGATCGAGCCCAAAACTTGGGCAACATCATAACATGGTGGGAGGAGTCATTTGGTGAGTTTTGAGTGAAATCCAATCGCTAGAAGTATGGAATACACCAACCACTCCAATTAGGAACGAACTGCCGTTGAACTTGAATTGTCCAATTTCTCACACCTATTGATTTCGGATCGAGCCCCAAACTTGGGCAACATCATAATATGGTGGGAGGAGTCATTTGGTGAGTTTTGACTGAAATCCAATCGCTAGAAGTATGGAAAACACCAACCAAACCAATTTGGAACGAACTGCCGTTGAACTTGAATTGTCCAATTTGGAACACCTATTGATTTCGGATCGAGCCCAAAACTTGGGCAACATCATAATATGGTTGGAGGAGTCATTTGGTGAGTTTTGACTGAAATACAATCGATAGAAGTATGGAAAACACCAACCAAACCAATTTGGAACGAACTGCCGTTGAACTTGAATTGTCCAATTTGGAACACCTATTGATTTCGGATCGAGCCCAAAACTTGGGCAACATCATAATATGGTGGGTGGAGTCATTTGGTGAGTTTTGAGTGAAATCCAATCGCAAGAAGTATGGAATACACCAACCACTCCAATTAGGAACGAACTGCCGTTGAAATTGAATTGTCCAATTTCTCACACCTATTGATTTCGGATCGAGCCCAAAACTTGGGCAACACCATAATATGGTGGGAGGAGTCATTTGCTGAGTTTTGACTGAAATCCAATCGCTAGAAGTATGGAAAACACCAACCAAACCAATTTGGAACGAACTGCCGTTGAACTTGAATTGTCCAATTTGGAACACCTATTGATTTCGGATCGAGCCCAAAACTTGGGCAACATCATAATATGGTGGGAGGAGTCATTTGGTGAGTTTTGAGTGAAATCCAATCGCTAGAAGTATGGAATACACCAACCACTCCAATTAGGAATGAAATGCCGTTGAACTTGAATTGTCCAATTTCTCACACCTATTGATTTCGGATCGAGCCCAAAACTTGGGCAACACCATAATATGGTGGGAGGAGTCATTTGGTGAGTTTTGACTGAAATCCAATCGCTAGAAGTATGGAAAACACCAACCAAACCAATTTGGAACGAACTGCCGTTGAACTTGAATTGTCCAATTTGGAACACCTATTGATTTCGGATCGAGCCCAAAACTTGGGCAACATCATAATATGGTGGGAGGAGTCATTTGGTGAGTTTTGAGTGAAATCCAATCGCTAGAAGTGTGGAATACACCAACCACTCCAATTTGGAACGAACTGCCGTTGAACTTGAATTGTCGAATTTGGAACACCTATTAATTTCGGATCGAGCCCAAAACTTGGGCAACATCATAATATGGTGGGAGGAGTCATTAGGTGAGTTTTGAGTAAAATCCAATCGCTAGAAGTATGGAATACACCAACCACTCTAATTAGGAACGAACTGCCGTTGAACTCTAATTGTCAAATTTGGAAGACCTATTGATTTCGGATCGAGTCCAAAACTTGGGCAACATCATAATATGGTGGGAGGAGTCATTTGGTGAGTTTTGAGTGAAATCCAATCGCTAGAAGTATGGAATACACCAACCACTGCAATTAGGAACGAACTGCCGTTGAACTTGAATTGTTTTTATTTTTTGTTGTTTTTGTATTTTCGTTATTTTGTTTCGGAAATAAAAGAGTAAGGTTGCAGAAAGAAAAAGAAAAAGAAAACACACTTCCCAACTAAAATAAAACAAAGACGACAAACGGAAAAGAAAACACATTTCCCTAACTAAAATAAGACAAAGATGATAGCCGAAAGGGAAAGGCAAAAACACAAAGCACTAGAAAATGAAAGTAACGGGCAAAAACATTAAACACCAGAAAACACGGAAATCCGAAATGGTGTTGGCTCTCTCTCATCAGCATATGTCTATTTAAACCACACCTCTGCAAGCGGATGATACCCAGCATTTCTTCCTGCAAACTCAAGGAAAAACATCAAAAAAATTCAGAAGCAAAACAAATGGCATCCTCATGCACTCACCTTGATGATCTCAACCTTGAGCTCTCACTTGCACCACCGAATGCCCAGACAAGGGCTCCTCCAACTCCTGTCTTCCCAAACTCCACATATCATCACGGCACGGCCTCAAACTTTGCTGAGGCAATACCGAACTTTTCTGAGGCACTGTCGAACAGAGCAGTGAGGCTAGGAGGCATGATTAGCAGCAAGCTCACTCCGACAGATCATCTGCATGTGGCACAGAGGTCTGATAAGGCAGCGGTAGAGGAGTCCCACAATTTAACTGTGCTCCACGCGGTCTCCGCTACCAATTTGGGCATGCGATTACTGGCGAGGACAAGGGAGTGTGCCGCGATGAGCGAGGAAATAGCTTCCTTGAAGGCTATGGTGGCGGACTTGCAGAAGGCTATGGTGGGAGGAGTCATTTGGTTAGTTTTGAGTGAAATCCAATCGCTAGAAGTATGCAATACACCAACCACTCCAATTAGGAACGAACTGCCGTTGAACATGAATTGTCCACTTTGGAACACCTATTGATTTCGGATCGAGCCCCAAACTTGGGCAACATCATAATATGGTGGGAGGAGTCATTGGGTGAGTTTTGAGTGAAATCCAATCGCAAGAAGTATGGAATACACCAACCACTCCAATTAGGAACGAACTGCCGTTGAACTTGAATTGTACAATTTCTCACACCTATTGATTTCGGATCGAGCCCCAAACTTGGGCAACATCATAATATGGTGGGAGGAGTCATTTGGTGAGTTTTCAGAGAAATCCAATCGCTAGAAGTGTGGAATACACCAACCACTCCAACTAGGAACGAACTGTCGTTGAAATTGAATTGACCAATTTCTCACACCTATTGATTTCGGATCGAGCCCAAAACTTGGGCAACATCATAATATGGTGGGAGGAGTCATTTGGTGAGTCTTGAGTGAAATCCAATCTCTAGAAGTATGGAATACACCAACCAATCCAGTTAGGAACGAACTGCCGTTGTACATGAATTGTCCAATTTGGAACACGTATTGATTTCGGATCGAGCCCAAAACTTGGGCAACATCATAATATGGTGGCAGGAGTCATTTGGTGAGTTTTGAGTGAAATCCAATCGCTAGAAGTATGGAATACACCGACCACTCCAGTTAGGAACGAACTGCCGTTATACTTGAATTTTCCAATTTGGAACACTTATTGATTTCGGATCGAGCCCAAAACTTGGGCAACACCATAATATGGTGGGAGGAGTCATTTGGTGAGTTTTAAGTGAAATCCAATCGCAAGAAGTGTGGAATACACCAACCACTCCAATTAGGAACGAACTGCCGTTGAACTTGAATTGTCCAATTTGGAACACCTATTGAATTCGGATCGAGCCCAAAACTTGGGCAACATCATAATATGGTGGGAGTAGTCATTTGGTGAGTTTTCAGTGAAATCCAATTGCTAGAGGTATGGAATACACCAACCACTCCAATTAGGAACGAACTGCCGTTGAACTTGAATTGTCCAATTTCTCACACCTATTGATTTCGGATCGAGCCCAAAACTTGGGCAACATCATAATATGGTGGGAGGAGTCATTTGGGGAGTTTTGAGTGAAATCCAATCGCTAGAAGTGTGGAATACACCAACCACTCCAATTAGGAACGTACTGCCGTTGAACTTGAATTCTCCAAATTCTCACACCTATTGATTTCGGATCGCGCCCAAAACTTGGGCAACATCATAATATGGTGGGAGGAGTCATTTGGTTAGTTTTGAGTGAAATCCAATCGCTAGAAGTATGGAATACACCAACCACTCCAAGTAGGAACGAACTGCCGTTGAACATGAATTGTCCAATTTGGAACACCTATTGATTTCGGATCGAGCCCCAAACTTGGGCAACATCATAATATGGTGGGAGGAGTCATTTGGTGAGTTTTGAGTGAAATCCAATCGCAAGAAGTATGGAATACACCAACCACTCCAATTAGGAACGAACTGCCGTTGAACTTGAATTGTACAATTTCTCACACCTATTGATTTCGGATCGAGCCCCAAACTTGGGCATCATCATAATATGGTGGGAGGAGTCATTTGGTGAGTTTTCAGAGAAATCCAATCGCTAGAAGTGTGGAATACACCAACCACTCCAACTAGGAACGAACTGTCGTTGAAATTGAATTGACCAATTTCTCACACCTATTGATTTCGGATCAAGCCCAAAACTTGGGCAACATCATAATATGGTGGGAGAAGTCATTTGGTGAGTCTTGACTGAAATCCAATCTCTAGAAGTATGGAATACACCAACCACTCCAGTTAGGAACGAACTGCCGTTGTACATGAATTGTCCAATTTGGAACACCTATTGATTTCGGATCGAGCCCAAAACTTGGGCAACATCATAATATGGTGGGAGGAGTCATTTGGTGAGTTTTGAGTGAAATCCAATCGCTAGAAGTATGGAATACACCAACCACTCCAATTAACTGCAGTTGAACTTGAATTGTCCAATTTCTCACCTCTATTGATTTTGGACCGAGCCCAAAACTTGGGCAACAACATAATATGGTGGGAGGAGTCATTTGGTGGGTTTTGAGTGAAATCCAATCGCTAGAAGTACGGAATACACCAACCACTCCAATTAGGAACGAACTGCCATTCAACTTGAATTGTCCAATTTCTCACACCTATTGATTTCGGATCGAGCCCAAAACTTGGGCAACATCATAATATGGTGGGAGGAGTCATTTGGTGAGTTTTGAGTGAAATCCAATCGCTAGAAGTATGGAATACACCAACCACTCCAATTAGGAAAGAACTGTCGTTGAAATTGAATTGTCCAATTTCTCACACCTATTGATTTCGGATCGAGCCCCAAACTTGGGCAACATCATAATATGGTGGGAGGAATCATTTGGTGAGTTTTGAGTGAAATCCAATCGCTAGAAGTATGGAATACACCAACCACTCCAATTAGGAACGAACTGCCGTCGAACTTGATTTGTCCAATTTGGAACACCTATTGATTTCGGATCGAGCCCAAAACTTGGCAACATCATAATATGGTGGGAGGAGTCATTCGGTGAGTTTTGAGTGAAATCCAATCGCTAGAAGTATGGAATACACCAACCACTCCAATTCGGAACGAACTGCCGTTCAACTTGAATTGTCCAATTTGGAACACCTACTGATTTCGGATCGAGCCCAAAACATGGGCAACATCATAATATGGTTGGTGGAGTCATTTGGTGAGTTTTCAGTGAAATCCAATTGATAGAAGTATGGAATACACCAACCACTCCAATTAGGAACGATTCGCCGTTGAACTTGAATTGTCCAATTTGGAACACCTATTGATTTCGGATCGAGCCCCAAACTTGGGCAACATCATAATATGGTGGGAGGAGTCATTTGGTGAGTTTTGAGTGAAATCCAATCGCAAGAAGTGTGGAATACACCAACCACTCCAATTCGGAACGAACTGCCGTTGAACTTGAATTGTCCAATTTCTCACACCTATTGATTTCGGATCGAGCCCCAACCTTGGGCAACATCATAATATGGTGGGAGGATTCATTTGGTGAGTTTTCAGAGAAATCCAATCGCTAGAAGTGTGGAATACACCAACCACTCCAATTAGGAACGAACTGTCGTTGAAATTGAATTGACCAATTTCTCACACCTATTGATTTCGGATCAAGCCCAAAACTTGGGCAACATCATAATATGGTGGGAGAAGTCATTTGGTGAGTCTTGACTGAAATCCAATCTCTAGAAGTATGGAATACACCAACCACTCCAGTTAGGAACGAACTGCCGTTGTACATGAATTGTCCAATTTGGAACACCTATTGATTTCGGATCGAGCCCAAAACTTGGGCAACATCATAATATGGTGGGAGGAGTCATTTGGTGAGTTTTGAGTGAAATCCAATCGCTAGAAGTATGGAATACACCAACCACTCCAATTAACTGCAGTTGAACTTGAATTGTCCAATTTCTCACCTCTATTGATTTTGGACCGAGCCCAAAACTTGGGCAACAACATAATATGGTGGGAGGAGTCATTTGGTGGGTTTTGAGTGAAATCCAATCGTTAGAAGTATGGAATACACCAACAATTCCAATTAGGAACGAAATGCCGTTGAAATTGAATTGTCCAATTTGGAACACCTATTGATTTCGGATCGAGCCCAAAACTTGGGCAACATCATAATGTGGTGGGAGGAGTCATTTGGTGAGTTTTGAGTGAAATCCAATCGATAGAAGTACGGAATACACCAACCACTCCAATTAGGAACGAACTGCCGTTGAACTTGAATTGTCCAATTTCTCACACCTATTGATTTCGAATCGACCCCAAAACTTGGGAAACATCATAATATGGTGGGAGGAGTCGTTTGGTGTGTTTTGAGTGAAATCCAATCGCCAGAAGTATGGAATACACCAACCACTCCAATTAGGAACGAACTGCCGTTGAACTTGTATTGTCCAATTTCTCACAGCTATTGATTTCCGCTAGAGCCCAAAACTTGGGCAACATCATAATATGGTGGGAGGAGTCATTTGGTTAGTTTTGAGTGAAATCCAATCGCTAGAAGTATGTTGTACACCAACCGCTCCACTTTCGAACGAACTGCCGTTGAACTTGAATTGTCCAATTTGGAACACCTATTGATTTCGGATCGAGCCCAAAACCTGGGCAACGTCATAATATGGTGGGAGGAGTCATTTGGTGAGTTTTGAGAGAAATCCAATCGCTAGAAGTATGGAATACACCAACCACTCCAATTAGGAATGAACTGCCGTTGAACTTGAATTGTCCAATTTGGAACACCTATTGATTTCGGATCAAGCCCAAAACTTGGGCAACATCATAATATGGTGGGATGAGTCATTTGGTGAGTTTTGAGTGAAATCCGATCGCTAGAAGTATGGAATACACCAACCACTCCAATTAGGAACAAACTGCCGTTAAACATGAATTGTCGAATTTCTCACACGTATTGATTTCGGCTCGAGCCCAAAACTTGTGCAACATCATAATATGGTGGGTGGAGTCATTTGGTTAGTTTTGAGTGAAATCCAATCGCTAGAAGTATGGAATACACCAACCACTCCAATTAGGAACGAACTGCCGTTGAACTTGAATTGTCCAATTTCTCACACGTATTGATTTCGATCCGAACCCAAAACTTGGGCAACATCATAATATGGTGGGAGGAGTCATTTGGCGAGTTTTTAGTGAAATCCAATCGCTAGAAGTATGGAATACACCAACCACTCCAATTAGGAACGAACTGCCGTTGAACTTGAATTGTCCAATTTGGAACACCTATTGATTTCGGATCGAGCCCAAAACTTGGGCAACATCATAATATGGTGGGAGGAGTCATTTGGTGAGTTTTGAGTGAAATCCAATCGCTAGAAGTATGGAATACACCAAACACTCCATTTAGGAACGAACTGCTGTTGAACTTGAATTGTCCAATTTCTCACACCTATTGATTTCGGATCGATCCCAAAACTTGGGCAACATCATAATTTGGTGGGAGGAGTCATTTGGTGAGTTTTGAGTGAAATCCAATCGCTAGAAGTATGGAATACCCCAACCACTCCAATTAGGAACGAACTGCCGTTGAACTTGAATTGTCCAATTTGGAACACCTATTGATTTCGGATCGAGCCCAAAACTTGGGCAATATCATAATATGGTGGGAAGAGTCATTTGGTGAGTTTTGAGTGAAATCCAATGGATAGAAGTATGGAATACACCAACCACTCCAATTAGGAACGAACTGCCGTTGAACTTGAATTGTCCAATTTGGAACACCTATTGATTTCCGATCGAGCCCAAAACTTGGGCAACATCGTAATATGGTGGGAGGAGTCATTTGGTGAGTTTTGAGTGAAAACCAATCGCTAGAAGTATGGAATCCACCAACCACTCCAATTATGAACGAACTGCCGTTATAATTGAATTGTCCAATTTCTCACACCTATTGATTTCGGATCGAGCCCAAAACTTGGGCAACGTCATAATATGGTGGGAGGAGTCATTTGGTGAGTTTTGAGTGAAATCCAATCGCTAGAAGTATGGAATACACCAACCACTCCAATTAGGAACGAACTGCCGTTGAACTTGAATTGTCCAATTTGGAACACCTATTGATTTCGGATCGAGCCCAAAACTTGGGCAACATCATAACATGGTGGGAGGAGTCATTTGGTGAGTTTTGAGTGAAATCCAATCGCTAGAAGTATGGAATACACCAACCACTCCAATTAGGAACGAACTGCTGTTGAACTTGAATTGTCCAATTTGGAACACCTATTGATTTCGGATCGAGCCCCAAACTTGGGCTACATCATAATATGGTGGGAGGAGTCATTTGGTGAGTTTTTAGTGAAATCCAATCGCTAGAGGTATGGAATACACCAGCCACTCCCATTAGGAACGAACTGCCGTTGAACTTGAATTGTCCAATTTCTCACACCTATTGATTTCGGATCGAGCCCCAAACTTGGGCAACCTCATAATATGGTGGGAGGAGTCATTTGGTGAGTTTTGAGTGAAATCCAATCGCGAGAAGTATGGAATACACCGACCACTCCAATTAGGAACGAACTGCCGTTGAACTTGAATTTCCCAATTTCGAACACTTATTGATTTCGGAACGAGCCCAAAACTTGGGCAACATCATAATATGGTGGGAGGAGTCATTTGGTTAGTTTTGAGTGAAATCCAATCGCTAGAAGTATGGAATACACCAACCACTACAGTTATGAACGAACTGCCGTTATACTTGAATTTTCCAATTTGGAACACCTATTGATTTCGGATCGAGCCCAAAACTTGGGCAACATCATAATATGGTGGGAGTCATTTGGTGAGTTTTGAGTGAAATCCAATCGCTAGAAGTATGGAATACACCAACCACTCCAATTAGGAACGAACTGCCGTTGAACTTGAATTTCCCAATTTCGAACACTTATTGATTTCGGAACGAGCCCAAAACTTGGGCAACATCATAATATGGCGGGAGGAGTCATTTGGGGAGTTTTGAGTGAAATCCAATCGCTAGAAGTATGAAATACACCAACCACTCCAATTAGGAACGAACTGCCGTTGAAATTGAATTGTCCAATTTCTCACACCTATTGATTTCGGATCGAGCCAAAAACTTGGGCAACATCGTAATATGGTGGGAGGAGTCATTTGGTGAGTTTTGAGTGAAATCCAATCGCTAGAAGTACGGAATACACCAACCACTCCAGTTATGAACGAACTGCCGTTATACTTTAATTTTCCAATTTGGAACACCGACTGATTTCGGATCGAGCCCAAAACTTGGGCAACATCATAATATGGTGGAAGGAGTCATTTGGTGAGTTTTGAATGAAATCCAATCGCTAGAAGTAAGGAATACACCAACCACTCCAGTTAGGAACGAACTGCCGTTGAAATTGAATTGACGAATTTGTCACACCTATTGATTTCGGATCGAGCCCCAAACTTGGGCAACGTCATAATATGGTGGGAGGAGACATTTGGTGAGTTTTGAGTGAAATCCAATCGTTAGAAGTATGGAATACACCAACCACTCCAATTAGGAACGAACTGCCGTTGAACTGGAATTGTCCAATTTCTCACACCAATTGATTTCGGATCGAGCCCAAAACTTGGGCAACATCATAATATGGTTGGAGGAGTCATTTGGTGAGTTTTGAGTGAAATCCAATCGCTAGAAGTATGGAATAAACCAACCACTCCAATTAGGAACGAACTGCCGTTGAAATTGAATTGTCCAATTTCTCACACCTATTGATTTCGGATCGAGCCCAAAACTTGGGCAACATCGTAATATGGTGGGAGGAGTCATTTGGTGAGTTTTGAGTGAAATCCAATCGCTAGAAGTATGGAATACACCAACCACTCCAGTTATGAACGAACTGCCGTTATACTTTAATTTTCCAATTTGGAACACCGACTGATTTCGGATCGAGCCCAAAACTTGGGCAACAGCATAATATGGTGGAAGGAGTCATTTGGTGAGTTTTGAGTGAAATCCAATCGCTAGAAGTATGGAATACACCAACCACTCCAATTAGGAACGAACTGCCGTTGAACTTGAATTGTCCAATTTGTAACACCTATTGATTTTGGATCGAGCCCAAAACTTGGACAACATCATAACATGGTGGGAGGAGTCATTTGGTGAGTTTTGAGTGAAATCCAATCGCTAGAAGTATGGAATACACCAACCACTCCAATTAGGAACGAACTGCTGTTGAACTTGAATTGTCCAATTTCTCACATCTTTTGATTTCGGATCGAGCCCCAAACTTGGACAACATCATAATATGGTGGGAGGAGTCATTTGGTGAGTTTTGAGTGAAATCCAATCGCTAGAAGTATGGAATACACCAACCACTCCAATTAGGAACGAACTGCCGTTGTACTTGAATTATCCAATTTGGAACACCTATTGATTTCTGATCGAGCCCAAAACTTGGGCAACTACATAATATGGTGGGAGGAGTCATTTGGTGAGTTTTGAGTGAAATCCAATCGCTAGAAGTATGGAATACACCAACCACACTCCAATTAGGAAAGAACTGTCGTTGAAATTGAATTGACCAATTTATCACACCTGTTGAATTCGGATCGATCCCAAAAGTTGGGCAACATCATAATATGGTGGGAGGAGTCATTTGGTGAGTTTTGAGTGAAATCCAATTGCTAAAAGTACGGAATACACCAACCACTCCAATTAGGAACGAACTGTCGTTGAAATTGAATTGACCAATTTCTCACACCTATGGATTTCGGATCTAGCCCAAAACTTGGGCAACATCATAATACGGTGGGAGGAGTCATTTGGTGAGTTTTGAGGGAAATCCAATCGCTAGAAGTATGGAATACACCAACCACTCCAGTTATGAACGAACTGCCGTTATACTTGAATTTTCCAATTTGGAACACCGATTGATTTCGGATCGAGCCCAAAACTTGGGCGACAACATAATATGTTTTGAGGAGTCATTTGGTGAGTTTTTAGTGAAATCCAATCGCTAGAAGTATGGAATACACCAACCACTCCAATTAGGAACGAACTGCCGTTGAAATTGAATTGTCCAATTTCTCACACGTATTGATTTCTGATCGAGCCCAAAACTTGGGCAACATCATAATATGGTGGGAGGAGTCGTTTGGTGAGTTTTGAGGGAAATCCAATCGCTAGAAGTATGGAATACACCAACCACTCCAGTTATGAACGAACTGCCGTTATACTTGAATTTTCAAATTTGGAACACCTATTGATTTCGGATCGAGCCCAAAACTTGGGCAACATCATAATATGGTGGGAGTCATTTGGTGAGTTTTGAGTGAAATCCAATCGCTAGAAGTATGGAATACACCAACCACTCCAGTTATGAACGAACTGCCGTTAAACCTGAATTTTCCAATTTGGAACACCGATTGATTTCGGATCGAGCCCAAAACTTGGGCAACATCATAATATGGTGGGAGGAGTCATTTGGTGGGTTTTTAGTGAAATCCGATCGCTAGAAGTGTGGAATACACCAACCACTCCAATTAGTAACGAACTGCCGTTGAAATTGAATTGTCCAATTTCTCAAACGTATTGATTTCTGATCGAGCCCAAAATTTGGGCAACATCATAACATGGTGGGAGGAGTCATTTGGTGAGTTTTGAGTGAAATCCAATCGCTAGACGTATGGAATACACCAACCACTCCAGTTATGAACGAACTGTAGTTATACCTGAATTTTCCAATTTGGAACACCGATTGATTTCGGATCGAGCCCAAAACTTGGGCAACATCATAATATGGTGGGAGGAGTCATTTGGTGGGTTTTTAGTGAAATCCGATCGCTAGACGTATGGAATACACCAACCACTCCAATTAGGAACGAACTGTCGTTGAAATTGAATTGACCAATTTCTCAGACATGTTGATTTCGGAACGAGCCCAGAACTTGGGCAACATCATAATATGGTGGGAGGAGTCATTTGTTGGGTTTTGAGTGAAATCCAATCGCTAGAAGTATGGAATACACCAACCACTCCAGTTATGAACGAACTGCCGTTATACTTGAATTTTCCAATTTGGAACACCTATTGATTTCGGATCGAGCCCAAAACTTGGGCAACATCATAATATGGTGGGAGTCATTTGGTGAGTTTTGAGTGAAATCCAATCGCTAGAAGTATGGAATACACCAACCACTCCAATTTGGAACGAACTGTCGTAGAACTTGAATTGTCCAATTTGGAGTACCTATTGATTTCGGATCGAGCCCAAAACTTGGGCAACGTCATAATATGGCGGGAGGAGTCATTTGTTAGTTTTGAGTGAAATCCAATAACTAGAAGTATGGAATACACCAACCACTCCAGTTATGAACGAACTGCCGTTATACTTGAATTTTCCAATTTGGAACACCTATTGATTTCGGATCGAGCCCAAAACTTGGGCAACATCATAATATGGTGGGAGTCATTTGGTGAGTTTTGAGTGAAATCCAATCGCTAGAAGTATGGAATACACCAACCACTCCAATTAGGAACGAACTTCCGTAGAACTTGAATTGTCCAATTTGGAATACCTATTGATTTCGGATCGAGCACAAAACTTGGGCAACGTCATAATATGGTGGGAGGAGTCATTTGGTGAGTTTTGAGTGAAATCCAATCGCTTGAAGTATGGAATACACCAACCACTCCAATTAGGAACGAACTGCCGTAGAACTTGAATTATCCAATTTGTAATACCTATTGATTTCGGATCGAGCCCAAAACTTGGGCAACGTCATAATATGGCGGGAGGAGTCATTTGGTGAGTTTTGAGTGAAATCCAATCGCTAGAAGTATGGAATACACCTACCACTCCAATTAGGAACGAACTGCCGTTGAACTTGAATTGTCCAATTTCTCACACCTATTGATTTCGGATCGAGCCCAAAACTTGGGCAACATCATAATACGGTGGGAGGAGTCATTTGGTGAGTTTTGAGTGAAATCCAATCGCTAGAAGTATGGAATACACCAACCACTCCAATTAGGAACGAACTGCCGTTGAACTTGAATTGTCCAATTTCTCACACCTATTGATTTCGGATCGAGCCCAAAACTTGGGCAACATCATAATATGGTGGGAGGAGTCATTTGGTGAGCTTTGAGTGAAATCCAATTGCTAGAAGTATGGAATACACCAACCACTCCAACTAGGAACGAACTGCCGTTGAACTTGAATTGTCCACTTTCTCACACCAATTGATTTCGGATCGAGCCCAAACCTTGGGCAACATCATAATATGGTGGGAGGAGTCATTCGGTGAGTTTTGAGTGAAATCCAATCGCTAGAAGTATGGAATACACCAACCACTCCAATTAGGAACGAACTGCCGTTGAACTTGAATTGTCCAACTTCTTTCACCTATTGATTTCGGATTGAGTCCAAAACTTGGGGAACATCATAATATGGTGGGAGGAGTCATTTGGTGAGTTTTGAAAGAAATCCAATCGCTAGACGTATGGAATACACCAACCACTCCAATTAGGAACGAACTGTCGTTGAAATTGAATTGACCAATCTCTCACACATGTTGATTTCGGATCGAGCCCAGAACTTGGGCAACATCATAATATGGTGGGAGGAGTCATTCGGTGAGTTTTGAGTGAAATCCAATCGCTAGAAGTATAGAATACACCAACCACTCCAGTTATGAACGAACTGCCGTTATACTTGAATTTTCCAATTTGGAACACCTATTGATTTCGGATCGAGCCCAAAACTTGGGCAACATCATAATATGGTGGGAGTCATTTGGTGAGTTTTGAGTGAAATCCAATCGCTAGAAGTATGGAATACACCAACCACTCCAATTAGGAACGAACTGCCGTCGAACTTCAATTGCCCAATTTCTCACACCTATTGATTTCGGATCTAGCCCCAAACATGGGCAACATCATAATATGGTGGGAGGAGTTACTTGGTGAGTTTTGAGTGAAATCCAATCGCTAGAAGTATGGAATACACCAACCACTCCTATTAGGAACGAACTGCCGTTGAACTTGGATTGTCCAATTTCGCACACCTATTGATTTCGGATCGAGCCCAAAACTTAGGCAACATCATAATATAGTGGGAGGAGTCAATTGGTGAGTTTTGAGTGAAATCCAATCTCTAGAAGTATGGAATACACCGACCACTCCAATTAGGAACGAACTGCCGTTGAACTTGAATTGTCCAACTTCTTTCACCAATTGATTTCGGATGGAGTCCAAAACTTGGGGAACATCATAATATGGTGGGAGGAGTCATTTGGTGAGTTTTGAAAGAAATCCAATCTCTAGAAGTATGGAATACACCGACCACTCCAATTAGGAACGAACTGCCGTTGAACTTGAATTGTCCGATTTCTCACACCTATTGATTTCCGATCGAGCCCAAAACTTGGGCAACATGATAATATGGTGGGAGGAGTCATTTGGTGAGTTTTGAGTGAAATCCAATCGCTAGAAGTATGGAATACACCAACCACTCCAATTAGGAACGAACTGCTGTTGAACTTGAATTGTCCAATTTCTCACACCTATTGATTTCGGATCGAGCCCCAAACTTGGGCAACATCATAATATGGTGGGAGGAGTCATTTGGTGGGTTTTTAGTGAAATCCGATCGCTAGACGTATGGAATACACCAACCACTCCAATTAGGAACGAACTGTCGTTGAAATTGAATTGACCAATTTCTCAGACATGTTGATTTCGGAACGAGCCCAGAACTTGGGCAACATCATAATATGGTGGGAGGAGTCATTTGTTGGGTTTTGAGTGAAATCCAATCGCTAGAAGTATGGAATACACCAACCACTCCAGTTATGAACGAACTGCCGTTATACTTGAATTTTCCAATTTGGAACACCTATTGATTTCGGATCGAGCCCAAAACTTGGGCAACATCATAATATGGTGGGAGTCATTTGGTGAGTTTTGAGTGAAATCCAATCGCTAGAAGTATGGAATACACCAACCACTCCAATTTGGAACGAACTGTCGTAGAACTTGAATTGTCCAATTTGGAGTACCTATTGATTTCGGATCGAGCCCAAAACTTGGGCAACGTCATAATATGGCGGGAGGAGTCATTTGTTAGTTTTGAGTGAAATCCAATAACTAGAAGTATGGAATACACCAACCACTCCAGTTATGAACGAACTGCCGTTATACTTGAATTTTCCAATTTGGAACACCTATTGATTTCGGATCGAGCCCAAAACTTGGGCAACATCATAATATGGTGGGAGTCATTTGGTGAGTTTTGAGTGAAATCCAATCGCTAGAAGTATGGAATACACCAACCACTCCAATTAGGAACGAACTTCCGTAGAACTTGAATTGTCCAATTTGGAATACCTATTGATTTCGGATCGAGCACAAAACTTGGGCAACGTCATAATATGGTGGGAGGAGTCATTTGGTGAGTTTTGAGTGAAATCCAATCGCTTGAAGTATGGAATACACCAACCACTCCAATTAGGAACGAACTGCCGTAGAACTTGAATTATCCAATTTGTAATACCTATTGATTTCGGATCGAGCCCAAAACTTGGGCAACGTCATAATATGGCGGGAGGAGTCATTTGGTGAGTTTTGAGTGAAATCCAATCGCTAGAAGTATGGAATACACCTACCACTCCAATTAGGAACGAACTGCCGTTGAACTTGAATTGTCCAATTTCTCACACCTATTGATTTCGGATCGAGCCCAAAACTTGGGCAACATCATAATACGGTGGGAGGAGTCATTTGGTGAGTTTTGAGTGAAATCCAATCGCTAGAAGTATGGAATACACCAACCACTCCAATTAGGAACGAACTGCCGTTGAACTTGAATTGTCCAATTTCTCACACCTATTGATTTCGGATCGAGCCCAAAACTTGGGCAACATCATAATATGGTGGGAGGAGTCATTTGGTGAGCTTTGAGTGAAATCCAATTGCTAGAAGTATGGAATACACCAACCACTCCAACTAGGAACGAACTGCCGTTGAACTTGAATTGTCCACTTTCTCACACCAATTGATTTCGGATCGAGCCCAAACCTTGGGCAACATCATAATATGGTGGGAGGAGTCATTCGGTGAGTTTTGAGTGAAATCCAATCGCTAGAAGTATGGAATACACCAACCACTCCAATTAGGAACGAACTGCCGTTGAACTTGAATTGTCCAACTTCTTTCACCTATTGATTTCGGATTGAGTCCAAAACTTGGGGAACATCATAATATGGTGGGAGGAGTCATTTGGTGAGTTTTGAAAGAAATCCAATCGCTAGACGTATGGAATACACCAACCACTCCAATTAGGAACGAACTGTCGTTGAAATTGAATTGACCAATCTCTCACACATGTTGATTTCGGATCGAGCCCAGAACTTGGGCAACATCATAATATGGTGGGAGGAGTCATTCGGTGAGTTTTGAGTGAAATCCAATCGCTAGAAGTATAGAATACACCAACCACTCCAGTTATGAACGAACTGCCGTTATACTTGAATTTTCCAATTTGGAACACCTATTGATTTCGGATCGAGCCCAAAACTTGGGCAACATCATAATATGGTGGGAGTCATTTGGTGAGTTTTGAGTGAAATCCAATCGCTAGAAGTATGGAATACACCAACCACTCCAATTAGGAACGAACTGCCGTCGAACTTCAATTGCCCAATTTCTCACACCTATTGATTTCGGATCTAGCCCCAAACATGGGCAACATCATAATATGGTGGGAGGAGTTACTTGGTGAGTTTTGAGTGAAATCCAATCGCTAGAAGTATGGAATACACCAACCACTCCTATTAGGAACGAACTGCCGTTGAACTTGGATTGTCCAATTTCGCACACCTATTGATTTCGGATCGAGCCCAAAACTTAGGCAACATCATAATATAGTGGGAGGAGTCAATTGGTGAGTTTTGAGTGAAATCCAATCTCTAGAAGTATGGAATACACCGACCACTCCAATTAGGAACGAACTGCCGTTGAACTTGAATTGTCCAACTTCTTTCACCAATTGATTTCGGATGGAGTCCAAAACTTGGGGAACATCATAATATGGTGGGAGGAGTCATTTGGTGAGTTTTGAAAGAAATCCAATCTCTAGAAGTATGGAATACACCGACCACTCCAATTAGGAACGAACTGCCGTTGAACTTGAATTGTCCGATTTCTCACACCTATTGATTTCCGATCGAGCCCAAAACTTGGGCAACATGATAATATGGTGGGAGGAGTCATTTGGTGAGTTTTGAGTGAAATCCAATCGCTAGAAGTATGGAATACACCAACCACTCCAATTAGGAACGAACTGCTGTTGAACTTGAATTGTCCAATTTCTCACACCTATTGATTTCGGATCGAGCCCCAAACTTGGGCAACATCATAATATGGTGTCTGAAGTCATTTGGTGAGTTTTGAGTGAAATCCAATCGCTAGAAGTATGGAATACACCAACCACTCCAATTAGGAACCAACTGCCGTTGAACTTGAATTGTCCAATTTCTCACACCTGTTGATTTCGGATCGAGCCCCAAACTTGGGCAACATCATAATATGGTGGGAGGAGTCATTTGGTATGTTGTGATTGAAATCCAGTCGCTAGAAGTATGGAATACACCAACCACTCCTATTAGGAACGAACTGCCGTTGAACTTGAATTGTCCGATTTCTCACACCTATTGATTTCCGATCGAGCCCAAAACGTGGGCAACATGATAATATGGTGGGAGGAGTCATTTGGTGAGTTTTGAGTGAAATCCAATCGCTAGAAGTATGGAATACACCAACCACTCCAATTAGGAACGAACTGCTGTTGAAAATGAATTGACCAATTTCTCACACCTATTTATTTCGGATCGAGCCCCAAACTTGGGCAACATCAGAATATGGTGGGAGGAGTCATTTGGTGATTTTTGAGTAAAATCCAATCGCTAGAAGTATGGAATACACCAACCACTCCAATTAGGAACGAACTGCCGTTGAACTTGAATTGTCCAATTTCTTTCACCTATTGATTTCGGATCGAGCGCAAAACTTGGGCAACATGATAATATGGTGGGAGGAGTCATTTGGTGAGTTTTGTGTGAAATCCAATCGCTAGAAATATGGAATACACCAACCACTCCAACTAGGAACGAACTGACGTTGAACTTGAAATGTCCAATTTCTCACACCTATTGATTTCGGATCGAGCCCAAAACTTGGGCAACATCATAACATGGTGGGAGGAGTCATTTGGTGAGTTTTGAGTGAAATCCAATCGCTAGAAGTATAGAATACACACCAATTTGGAACGAACTGCCGTTGAACTTGAATTGTCCAATATCTCACACCTATTGATTTCGGATCGAGGCCAAAACCTGGGCAACATCATAATATGGTGGGAGGAATCATTTCGTGAGTTTTGAGTGAAATCCAATCGCTAGAAGTATGGAATACACCAACCACTCCAATTAGGAACGAACTGCCGTTGAACTTGAATTGTCCAATTTGGAACTTGAATTGTCCAATTTCTCACACCTATTGATTTCGGATCGACCCCAAAACTTGGCCAACATCATAATATGGTGTGAGGAGTCATTTGGTGAGTTTTGAGTGAAATCCAATCGCTAGAAGTATGGAATACACCAACTACTCCAATTAGGAACGAACTGCCGTTGAACTTGAATTGTCCAATTTCTGACACCTATTGATTTCGGATCGAGCCCCAAACTAGGGCTACATCATAATTTTGTGGGAGGAGTCATTTGGTGAGTTTTGAGTGAAATCCAAACGCTAGAAGTATGGAATACACCAACCACTCCAATTAGGAACGAAATGCCGTTGAAATTGAATTGACCAATTTCTCACACCTATTGATTTCGGATCGAGCCCGAAACATGGGCTACATCATAATATGGGGGGAGGAGTGATTTGGTGAGTTTTGAGTGAAATCCAATCGCTAGAAGTATGGAATACACCAACCATTCCAATTAGGAACGAACTTCCGTTGAACTTGAATTGTACAATTTCTCACACCTATTGATTTCGGATCGTGCCCAAAACTTGGGCAATATCATAATATGGTGGGAGGAGTCATTTGGAGAGTTTTGAGTGAAATCCGATCGCTAGAAGTATGGAATACACCAACCACTCCAAATAGGAACGAACTTCCGTTGAACTTGAATTGTCCAATTTCTGACACCTATTGATTTCGGATCGAGCCCCAAACTTTTGGCTAAATCACAATATGGTGGGAGGAGTCATTTGGTGAGTTTTGAGTGAAATCCAATCGCTAGAACTATGGAATACACCAACCACTCCAATTAGGAACGAACTTCCGTTGAACTTCAATTGTCCAATTTCTCACACCTATTGAATTCGGATCGAGCCCACAACTTGGGCAACATCATAATATGGTGGGAGGAGTCATTTGGTGAGTTTTCAGTGAAATCCCATCGCGAGAAGTATGGAATACAGCAACCACTCCAATTAGGAACGAACTGCCGTTGAACCTGAATTGTCCAATTTCTCACACCTATTGATTTCGGATCGTGCCCAAAACTAGGGCAATATCATAATATGGTGGGAGGAGTCATTTGGTGAGTTTTGAGTGAAATCCAATCGCTAGAAGTACGGAATACACCAACCACTCCAATTAGGAACGAACTGTCGTTGAACTTGAATTGTCCAATTTCTGACACCTATTGATTTCGGATCGAGCCCCAAACTTGGGCTACATCATAATATTGTGGGAGGAGTCATGTGGTGAGTTTTGAGTGAAATCCAATCGCTGGAAGTATGGAATACACCAACCATTCCAATTAGGAACGAAATGCCGTTGAAATTGAATTGACCAATTTCTCACACCTATTGATTTCGGATCGGGCCCAAAACTTGCGCAACAACATAATATGGTGGGAGGAGTCATTTGGTGAGTTTTGAGTGAAATCCAATCGCTAGAAGTATGGAATACACCAACCACTCCAATGAGGAACGAACTGCCGTTGAACTTGAATTGTCCAATTTCTCGCACCTATTGATTTCGGATCGAGCCCCAAACTTGGGCAACAGCATAATATGGTGGGAGAAGTCATTTGGTGAGTTTTGAGTGAAATCCAATCGCTAGAAGTATGGAATACACCAACCACTCCAATTAGGAACGAACTGTCGTTGAACTTGAATTGTCCAATATCTCACACCTATTGATTTCGGATCGAGCCCAAAACTTGGGCAACATCATAATATGGTGGGAGGAGTCATTTGGTGAGTTTTGAGTGAAATCCAATCGCTAGAAGTATGGAAAACACCAACCACTCCAATTAGGAACGAACTGCCGTTGAAATTGAATTGTCCAATTTGGAACACCTATTGATTTCGGATCGAGCCCCAAACTTTTGGCTACATCACAATATGGTGGGAGGAGTCGTTTGGTGAGTTTTGAGTGAAATCCAATCGCTAAAACTATGGAATACACCAACCACTCCAATTAGGAACGAACTTCCGTTGAATTTCAATTGTCCAATTTCTCACACCTATTGATTTCGGATCGAGCCCAAAACTTGGGCAACATCATAATATGGTGGGAGGAGTCATTTGGTGAGTTTTGAGTGAAATCCAATCGCTCGAAGTATGGAATACACCAACCACTCCAATTAGGAACGAACTGCCGTTGAACTTGAATTGTCCAGTTTCTCACACCTATTGATTTCGGATCGAGCCCAAAACTTGGGCAACATCATAATATGGTGGGAGGAGTCATTTGGTTAGTTTTGAGTGAAATCCAATCGCTAGAAGTATGGAATACACCAACCACTCCAATTAGGAACAAACTGCCGTTGAACTTGAATTGTCCAATTTCTCACACCTATTGATTTCGGATCGAGCCCAAAACTTGGGCAACATCATAATATGGTGGGAGGAGTCATTTGGAGAGTTTTGAGTGAAATCCAATCGCTAGAAGTATGGAATACACCAACCACTCCAATTAGGAACGAACTTCCGTTGAACTTGAATTGTCCCATTTGTCACACCTATTGATTTCCGATCGAGCCCAATACTTGGGCAACATCATAATATGGTGGGAGGAGTCATTTGGTGAGTTTTGAGTGAAATCCAATCGCTAGAAGTACGGAAAACACCAACCACTCCAATTAGGAACGAACTGCCGTTGAAATTGAATTGTCCAATTTGGAACACCTATTGATTTCGGATCGAGCCCCAAACTTTTGGCTACATCACAATATGGTGGGAGGAGTCGTTTGGTGAGTTTCGAGTGAAATCCAATCGCTAGAACTATGGAATACACCAACCACTCCAGTTAGGAACGAACTTCCGTTGAATTTCAATTGTCCAATTTCTCACACCTATTGATTTCGGATCGAGCCCAAAACTTGGGCAACATCATAATATGGTGGGAGGAGTCATTTGGTGAGTTTTGAGTGAAATCCAATCGCTCGAAGTATGGAATACACCAACCACTCCAATTAGGAACGAACTGCCGTTGAACTTGAACTGTCCAGTTTCTCACACCTATTGATTTCGGATCGAGCCCAAAACTTGGGCAACATCATAATATGGTGGGAGGAGTCATTTGGTTAGTTTTGAGTGAAATCCAATCGCTAGAAGTATGGAATACACCAACCACTCCAATTAGGAACAAACTGCCGTTGAACTTGAATTGTCCAATTTCTGACACCTATTGATTTCGGATCGTGCCCCAAACTTGGGCTACATCATAATATTGTGGGAGGAATCATTTGGGGAGTTTTGAGTGAAATCCAATCGCTAGAAGTATGGAATACACCAACCACTCCAATTAGGAACGAACTGTCGTTGAACTTGAATTGTCCAATTTCGAACACCTATTGATTTCGGATCGAGCCCAAAACTTGGAGAAATTATAGAATGGTACTGTATCACCACGTCAGCTGGTGATACTCCCACTCAAAATATGCCATGTGTCTTAATTTTTTAACAACTCAAATTTTATTTTACACCTGGAGTTCAACCTAATTTTAACCCTTTAAAATAAAATTAAGAAAATAAGAAAATCGAAACAAGAAGAAAAAAGAGCAGAGCCACCGCCCACCGCAATACGCCAACCCCGCGCCGCCTGCTCTGGCCGTCGTCCCTTCCCTATCTTTTATCTCTCTCCCTCCATCTCTCTCTCTCTGTTGCCCTTTTTTAACTTTCTCAACCTTTCAGTGACTATCCCCTAGATCCATACATATTTTCTCGTTGACGAAGGTTTCCCTAGCAGATGTGATTCGCGAAGAAGATTGGGATGGGAGGTGGATGTATCATATCAACCGTAACACAATCCCCAAAACCCAACAACGCCCTTAGTCTCACGAACGACACCCCGACTTGAGTCTTGAGCGGCCGTCAATCATGCTTTACCATGTCACCATCCAAATGCTTATTAGATTCAATATAATACCTAATCTTCTTCGTGATACATGATTGCAATAATTTATTGGGCTATGGGGATTTGGCTTACTCGCAAGCAGAGGAAGAGGAAGATCTGGGTGGCGTGGGGGTTGGGGTAGGGTTGCTGAGATATTCTCTTTTCTTTTTTCCTTTAAGTTTTTTTTTATTTTTCTAATTTTATTTCAGTGGATAAAAATAAGTCCAGCTGTAAAATAAAATTTGAGTTGTTAAAAAATTAAGACACATGGCATATTTTGAGTGGGAGTATCACCAGCTGACGTGGTGGTACGGTACCATTCTATAATTTCTCCAAAACTTGGGCAACATCGTAATATGGTGGGAGGAGTCATTTGGTGAGTTCTGAGTGAAATCCAATCGCTAGAAGTATGGAATAAACCAACCACTCCAATTAGGAACGAACTGCCGTTGAACTTGAATTGTCCAATTTGGAACACCTATTGATTTCGGATCGAGCCCAAATCTTGGACAACATCATAACTTGGTGGGAGTAGTCATTTGGTTAGTTTTGAGTGAAATCCAATCGCTAGAAGTATGGAATACACCAACCACTCCAACTAGGAACGAACTGCCGTTGAACTTGAATTGTCCAATTTGGAACACCTATTGATTTCGGATCGAGCCCAAAACTTTGGCAACATCATAATATGGTGGGAGGAGTCATTTGGTGAATTTTGAGTGAAATCCAATCGCTAGAAGTATGGAATACACCAACCACTCCAATTAGGAACGAACTGCCGTTGAACTTGAATTGTCCAATTTCTCTCACCTATTGATTTCGGATCGAGCCCAAAACTTGGGCAACAACATAACATGGTGGGAGTAGTCATTTGGTTAGTTTTGAGTGAAATCCAATCGCTAGAAGTATGGAATACACCAACCACTCCAACTAGGAACGAACTGCCGTTGAACTTGTATTGTCCAATTTGGAACACCTATTGATTTCGGATCGAGCCCAAAACTTGGGCAACATCATAATATGGTGGGAGGAGTCATTTGGTGAGTTTTGAGTGAAATCCAATCGCTAGAAGTATGGAATACACCAACCCCTCCAATTAGGAACGAACTGCTGTTGAACTTGAATTGTCCAATTTCTCACACCAATTGATTTTGGATCGCGCTCAAAACTTGGGCAACATCATAACATGGTGGGAGTAGTCATTTGGTTAGTTTTGAGTGAAATCCAATCGCTAGAAGTATCGAATACACCAACCACTCCAACTAGGAACGAACTGCCGTTGAACTTGAATTGTCCAATTTGGAACACCTATTGATTTCGAATCGAGCCCAAAACTTAGGCAACATCATAATATGGTTGGAGGAGTCATTTGGTGAGTTTTTAGTGAAATCCAATCGCTAGAAGTATGGAATACACCAACCAGTCCAATTAGGAACGAACTGCCGTTGAACTCTAATTGTCAAATTTGGAAGACCTATTGATTTCGGATTGAGCCCAAAAATTGGGCAACAATATAATTTGGTGGGACGAGTCATTTGGAGAGTTTTGAGTGATATCCAATCGCTAGAAGTATGGAATACACCAACCCCTCCAATTAGGAACGAATTTCCGTTCAACTTGAATTGTCTAATTTCTCACGCCTATTGATTTCGGATTGAGCCCAAAACTTGGGCAACATCATAATATGGTGGGAGGAGTCAATTGGTGAGTTTTGAGTGAAATCCAATCGCTAGAAGTATGGAATACACCAACCACTCCAATTAGGAACGAACTGCCGTTGAACTTGAATTGTCCAATTTCTCACACCTATTGATTTCGGATCGAGGCCCAAACTTGGGCAACATCATAATATGGTGGGAGGAGTCATTTGGTGAGTTTTGAGGGAAATCCAATCGTTAGAAGTATGGAATACACCAACTACTCCAACTAGGAACGAACTGCCGTTGAACTTGAATTGTCCAAGTTCTCACACCTATTGATTTCGGATCGAGCCCAAAACTTGGGCAACAACATAATATGGTGGGAGGAGTCATTTGGTTAGTTTTGAGTGAAATCCAATCGCTAGAAGTATGGAATACAACAACCACTCCAATTAGGAACGAACTGCCGTTGAACTTGAATTGTCCAATTCTCACCCCTATTGATTTCGAATCGAGCCCCAAACTTGGGCAACATCATAATATGGTGGGAGGAGTCATTTGCTGAGTTTTGAGTGAAATCCAAACGCTAGAAGTATGGAATACACCAACCACTCGAATTAGGAACGAACTGCCGTTGATGTTAAATTGTCCATTTTCTCACACCTATTGATTTCGGATCGAGCCCCAAACTTGGACAACATCATAATATGGTGGGAGGAGTCATTTGGTTAGTTTTGAGTGAAATCCAATCGCTAGAAGTATGGAATACACCAACCACTCCAATTAGGAACGAACTGCCGTTGAACTTGAATTGTCCAATTTGGAACACCTATTGATTTCGGATCGAGGCCCAAACTTGGGCAACATCATAATATGGTGGGAGGAGTCATTTGGTGAGTTTTGAGTGAAATCCAATCGCTAGAAGTATGGAATACACCAACCACTCCAATTAGGAATGAACTGCCGTTGAACTTGAATTGTCCAATTTCTCACACCTATTGATTTCGGATCGAGCCCCAAACTTGGGCAACATCATAATATGGTGGGAGGAGTCATTTGGTGAGTTTTGAGTGAAATCCAATCGCTAGAAGTATGGAATACACCAACCACTCCAATTAGGAACGAACTGCCGTTGAACCTGAATTGTCCAAATTCTCACACCTATTGATTTGGGATCGAGTCCCAAACTTGGGCAACATCATAATACGGTGGGAGGAGTCATTTGGTGAGTTTTGAGTGAAATACAATCGCTAGAAGTATGGAATACACCAACCACTCCAATTAGGAACGAACTGCCGTTGAACTGGAATTGTCCAATTTGGAACACCTATTGATTTCGGATCGAGCCCAAAACTTGGGCAACAACATAATATGGTGGGAGGAGTCATTTGATGAGTTTTGAGTGAAATCCAATCGGTAGAAGTATGGAATACACCAACCACTCCAATTAGGAACGAACTGCCGTTGAACTTGAATTGTCCAATTTGGAACACCTATTGATTTCGGATCGAGCCCAAAACTTGGGCAACATCATAACATGGTGGGAGGAGTCATTTGGTGAGTTTTGTGTGAAATCCAATCGCTAGACGTATGGAATACACCAACCACTCCAATTAGGAACGAACTGCCGCTGAAGTTGAATTGTCCAATTTCTCACACCTATTGATTTCGGATCGAGCCCCAAACTTGGGCAACATCATAATATGGTGGGAGGAGTCATTTGGTGAGTTTTCAGTGAAATCCAATCGCTAGAAGTATGGAATACACCAACCACACCAATTAGGAACGAACTGCCGTTGCACTTGAATTGTCCAATTTCTCACACCTATTGATTTCGGATCGAGCCCAAAACTTGGGCAACATCATAATATGGTGGGAGGAGTCATTTGGTGAGTTTTGAGTTAAATCCAATCGCTAGAAGTACGGAATACACCAACCACTCCAATTAGGAACGAACTGCCGTTGAACTTGAATTGTCCAATTTCTCACACCTATTGATTTCGGATCGAGCCCAAAACTTGGGCAACATCATAATATGGTGGGAGGAGTCATTTGGTGAGTTTTGAGTGAAATCCAATCGCTAGAAGTATGGAATACAACAACTACTACGATTAGGAACGAACTGTAGTTGAAATTGAATTGACCAATTTCTGACACCTATTGATTTCGGATCGAGCCCCAAACTTGGGCAACATCATAATATGGTGGGAGGAGTCATTTGGTGAGTTTTGAGTGAAATCCAATCGCTACAAGTATGGAATACACCAACCACTCCAATTAGGAACGAACTGCCGTTGAACTTGAATTGTCCAATTTGGAACACCTATTGATTTCGGATCGAGCCCAAAACTTGGGCAACATCATAACATGGTGGGAGGAGTCATTTGGTGAGTTTTGTGTGAAATCCAATCGCTAGACGTATGGAATACACCAACCACTCCAATTAGGAACGAACTGCCGTTGAACTTGAATTGTCCAATTTCTCTCACCTATTCATTTCGGATCGAGCCCAAAACTTGGGCAACATCATAATATGGTGGGAGGAGTCATTTGGTGAGTTTTGAGTGAAATCCAATCGCTAGAAGTATGGAATACACCAACCACTCCAATTAGGAACGAACTGCCGTTGAAATTGAATTGTCCAATTTCTCACACCTATTGATTTCGGATCGAGCCCAAAACTTGGGCAACATCATAATATGGTGGGAGGGGTCATTTGGTGAGTTTTGAGTGAAATCCAATCGCTAGAAGTATGGAATACACCAACCACTCCAATTAGGAACGAACTGCCGTTGAACTTGAATTGTCCAATTTCGCTCACCTATTCATTTCGGATCGAGCCCAAAACTTGGGCAACATCATAATATGGTGGGAGGAGTCATTTGGTGAGTTTTGAATGAAATCCAATCGCTAGAAGTATGGAATACACCAACCACTCCAGTTAGGAACGAACTACCGTTGAACTTGAATTGTCCAACTCGGCACACCTATTGATTTCGGATCGAACCCAAAACTTGGGCAACATCATTATATGGTGGGAGGAGTCATTTGGTGAGTTTTGAGTGAAATCCAATCGCTAGAAGTATTGAATACACCAACCACTCCAATTAGGAACGAACTGCCGTTGAACTTGAATTGTCCAATTTCTCACACCTATTGATTTCGGATCGAGCCCCAAACTTGGGCAACACCATAATATGGTGGGAGGAGTCATTTGCTGAATTTTGAGTGAAATCCAATCGCTAGAAGTATGGAATACACCAACCACTCCAATTAGGAACGAACTGCCGTTGAACTTGAATTGTCCAATTTCTCTCACCTATTCATTTCGGATCGAGCCCAAAACTTGGGCAACATCATAATGTGGTGGGAGGAGTCATTTAATGAGTTTTGAGTTAAATCCAATCGCTAGAAGTATGGAATACACCAACCACTCCAATTAGGAACGAACTGTCGTTGAAATTAAATTGACTAATTTCTCACACCTACTGATTTCGGATCGAGCCCAAAACTTGGGCAACATCATAATATGGTGGGAGGAGTCATTTGGTGAGTTTTGAGTGAAATCCAATCTCTAGAAGTATGGAATACACCAACCACTCCAATTAGGAACGAACTGCCGTTGAACTTGAATTGTCCAATTTCTCTCACCTATTCATTTCGGATCGAGCCCAAAACTTGGGCAACATCATAATATGGTGGGAGGAGTCATTTGGTGAGTTTTGAGTGAAATCCAATCGCTAGAAGTATGGAATACACCAACCACTCCAATTAGGAAAGAACTGCCGTTGAACTTGAATTGTCCAACTTGGAACACCTATTGATTTCGGATCGAGCCCCAAACTTGGGCAACATCATAATATGGTGGGAGGAGTCATTTGGTGAGTTTTGAGTGAAATCCAATTGCTAGAAGTGTGGAATACACCAACCACTCCAATTAGGAACGAACTGCCGTTGAACTTGAATTGTCCAATTTCTCTCACCTATTCATTTCGGATCGAGCCCAAAACTTGGGCAACATCATAATATGGTGGGAGGAGTCATTTGGTGAGTTTTGAGTGAAATCCAATCGCTAGAAGTATGGAATACACCAACCACTCCAATTAGGAACGAACTGCCGTTGAAATTGAATTGTCCAATTTCTCACACCTATTGATTTCGGATCGAGCCCAAAACTTGGGCAACATCATAATATGGTGGGAGGAGTCATTTGGTGAGTTTTGAATGAAATCCAATCGCTAGAAGTATGGAATACACCAACCACTCCAATTAGGAACGAACTACCGTTGAACTTGAATTGTCCAACCTGGAACACCTATTGATTTCGGATCGAGCCAAAAACTTGGGCAACATCACTATATGGTGGGAGGAGTCATTTGGTGAGTTTTGAGTGAAATCCAATCGCTAGAATTATGGAATACACCAACCACTCCAATTAGGAACGAATTGCCGTTGAACTTGAATTGTCCAACTTGGAACACCTATTGATTTCGGATCGAGCCCCAAACTTGGGCAACATCATAATATGGTGGGAGGAGTCATTTGGTGAGTTTTGAGTGAAATCCAATCGCTAGAAGTATGGAATACACCAACCACTCCAATTAGGAACGAACTGCCGTTGAACTTGAATTGTCCAATTTCTCTCACCTATTCATTTCGGATCGAGCCCAAAACTTGGGCAACATCATAATATGGTGGGAGGAGTCATTTGGTGAGTTTTGAATGAAATCCAATCGCTAGAAGTATGGAATACACCAACCACTCCAATTAGGAACGAACTGCCGTTGAAATTGAATTGTCCAATTTCTCACACCTATTGATTTCGGATCGAGCCCAAAACTTGGGCAACATCATAATATGGTGGGAGGAGTCATTTGGTGAGTTTTGAATGAAATCCAATCGCTAGAAGTGTGGAATACACCAACCACTCCAATTAGGAACGAACTGCCGTTGAACTTGAATTGTCCAATTTGGAACACCTATTGAATTCGGATCGAGCCCAAAACTTGGGCAACAACATAATATTGTGGGAGGAGTCATTTGGTGATTTTTCAGTGAAATCCAATCGCTAGAAGTATGGAATACACCAACCACTCCAATTAGGAACGAACTGCCGTTGAACTTGAATTGTCCAATTTGGAACACCTATTGAGTTCGGATCGAGCCCAAAACTTGGGCAACATCATAATATGGTGGGAGGAGTGATTTGGTGAGTTTTGAGTGAAATCAAATCGCTAGAAATATGGAATACACCAACCACTCCAATTAGGAACGAACTGTCGTTGAACTTGAATTGTCCAATTTACAACACCTATTGATTTCGGATCGAGCCCAAAACTTGGGCAACATCATAATATGGTGGGAAGAGTCATTTGGTGAGTTTTGAGTGAAATCCAATTGCTAGAAGTATGGAATACACCAACAAATCCAATTAGGAACGAACTGCCGTTGAACTTGAATTGTCCAATTTGGAACACCTAATGATTTCGGATAGAGCCCAAAACTTGGACAACATCAGAACTTGGTGGGAGGAGTCATTTGGTGAGTTTTGAGAGAAATCCAATTGCTAGAAGTGTGGAATACACCAACCACTCCAATTAGGAACGAACTGCCGTTGAACTTGAATTGTCCAATTTCTCACACCTATTGATTTCGGATCGAGCCCAAAACTTGGGCAACATCATAATGTGGTGGGAGGAGTCATTTGGTGTGTTTTGGGTGAAATCCAATCGCTAGAAGTATGGAATACACCAACCACTCCAATTAGAAACGAACTGCCGTTGAACTTGAACTGTCCAATTTCTCACACCTATTGATTTCGGATCGAGCCCAAAATTTGGGCAACATCATAATATGGTGGGAGGAGTCATTTGGTGAGTTTTGAGTGAAATCCAATCGCTAGAAGTATGGAATACACCAACCACTCATAGTTAGGAACGAACTGCCGTTGAACTTGAATTGTCCAATTTGGAACACCTATTGATTTCGGATCGAGCCCAAAACTTGGGCAACATCATAATATGGTGGGAGAAGTCATTTGGGGAGTTTTATGTGAAATCCAATCGCTAGAAGTATGGAATACACCAACCACTCATAGTTAGGAATGAACTGCCGTTGAACTTGAATTGTCCAATTTGGAACACCTATTGATTTCGGATTGAGCCCAAAACTTGGGCAACATCATAATATGGTTGGAGGAGTCATTTGGTGAGTTTTGAGTGAAATCCAATCGCTTGAAGTATGGAATACACCAACCACTCCAATTAGGAACGAACTGCCGTTGAACTTGAATTGTCCAATTTCTCACACCTATTGATTTCGGATCGAGCCCAAAACTTGGACAACATCATAACTTGGTGGGAGGAGTCATTTGGTGAGTTTTGAGAGAAATCCAATAGCTAGAAGTGTGGAATACACCAACCACTCCAATTAGGAACGAACTGCCGTTGAACTTGAATTGTCCAATTTGGAACGCCTATTGATTTCGGATCGAGCCCAAAACTTGGGCAACATCATAATATCGTGGGAGGAGTCATTTGGTGAGTTTTGAGTGAAATCCAATCGATAGAAGTATGGATTACACCAACTAATCCAGTTAGGAAAGAACTGCCGTTGAACTTGAAATGTCCAATTGGAACACCTATTGATTTCGGATCGAGCCCAAAACTTGGGCAACATCATAATATGGTGGGAGGAGTCATTCGGTGAGTTTTGAGTGAAATCCAATCGCTAGAAGTTTGGAATACAACAACCACTCCAATTAGGAACGAGCTGCCGTTGAAATTGAATTGTCCAATTTCTCACACCTATTGATTTCGGATCGAGCCCAAAACTTGGGCAACATGATAATGTGGTGGGAGGAGTCATTTGGTGTGTTTTGAGTGAAACCCAATCGCTAGAAGTATGGAATACACCAACCACTCGAATTAGGAACGAACTGCCGTTGAACTTGAATTGTCCAATTTGGAACACCTATTGATTTCGGATCGAGCCCAAAACTTGGGCAACATCATAATATGGTGGGAGGAGTCATTTGGTGTGTTTTTAGTGAAATCCAATCGCTAGAAGTATGGAATACAAGAACCACTCCAATTTGGAACGAACTGCCGTTGAACTTAAATTGTCCAATTTCTCACAACTATTGATTTCGGATCGAGCCCCAAACTTGGGCAAAATCATAATATGGTGGGAGGAGTCATTTGGTGAGTTTTGAGTGAAATCCAATCGCTAGAAGTGTGGAATACACCAACCACTCCAATTAGGAACGAACTGCCGTTGAACTTGAATTGTCCAATTTCTCACACCTATTGATTTCGGAGCAAGCCCAAAACTTGGACAACGTCATAATTTGGTGGGAGGAGTCATTTGGTGAGTTTTAAGTGAAATCCAATCGCTAGAAGTATGGAATACAAGAACCACTCCAATTTGGAACGAACTGCCGTTGAACTTAAATTGTCCAATTTCTCACACCTATTGATTTCGGATCGAGCCCCAAACTTGGGCAAAATCATAATATGGTGGGAGGAGTCATTTGGTGAGTTTTGAGTGAAATCCAATCGCTAGAAGTGTGGAATACACCAACCACTCCAATTAGGAACGAACTGCCGTTGAACTTGAATTGTCCAATTTGGAACACCTATTGATTTCGAATCGAGCCCAAAACTTGGGCAACATCATAATATGGTTTGAGGAGTCATTCGGTGAGTTTTGAGTGAAATCCAAACGCTAGAAGTATGGAATACACCAACCACTCTAATTAGGAACGAACTGCCGTTGAACTTGAATTGTCCAATTTCTCACACCTATTGATTTCGGATCGAGCCCCAAACTTGGGCAACATCATAATATGGTGGGAGGAGTCATTTGGTGAGTTTTGAGTGAAATCCAATCGCTAGAAGTATGGAATACAACAACTACTCCGATTAGGAACGAACTGTAGTTGAAATTGAAATGACCAATTTCTAACACCTATTGATTTCGGATCGAGCCCCAAACTTGGGCAACATCATAATATGATGGGAGGAGTCATTTGGTGAGTTTTGAGTGAAATCAAATCGCGAGAAGTATGTAATACACCAACCACTCCAATTAGGAACGAACTGCCGTTGAACTTGAATTGTCCAATTTGGAACACGTATTGATTTCGGATAGAGCCCAAAACTTGGGCAACATCATAATATGGTGGGAGGAGTCATTTGGTGAGTTTTGAGTGAAATCCAATCGCTAGAAGTATGGAATACACCAGCCACTACAATTAGGAATGAACTACCGTTGAACTTGAATTGTCCAATTTGGAAAACCTATTGATTTCGGATCGAAACTAAAACTTGGGCAATGTCATAATATGGTGGGAAGAGTCATTTGGTGAGTTTTGAGTGAAATCCAATCGCTAGAAGTGTGGAATACACCAACCACTCCAATTAGGAACGAACTGCCGTCGAACTTGAATTGTCCAATTTGGAAAACCTATTGATTTCGGATCGAAACTAAAACTTGGGCAATGTCATAATATGGTGGGAAGAGTCATTTGGTGAGTTTTGAGTGAAATCCAATCGCTAGAAGTGTGGAATACACCAACCACTCCAATTAGGAACGAACTGCCGTCGAACTTGAATTGTCCAATTTCTCACACCTATTTATTTCGGATCGAGCCCAAAAGTTGGGCAACATCATAATATGGTGGGTGGAGTCATTTGGTGAGTTTTGAGTGAAATCCAACCGCTAGAAGTATGGAATACAACAACTACTCCGATTCGGAACGAACTGTAGTTGAAATTGAATTGACCAATTTCTCACACCTATTGCTTTCGGATCGAGCCCCAAACTTGGGCAACATCATAATATGGTGGGAGGAGTCATTTGGTGACTTTGAGTGAAATCCAATCGCTAGAAGTATGGAATACCCCAACCACTCCCATTAGGAACGAACTGCTGTTGAACTTGAATTGTCCAATTTCTCACACCTATTGATTTCGGATCGATCCCAAAACTTGGGCAACATCATAATATGGTGGGAGGAGTCATTTGGTGAGTTTTGGGTGAAATCCAATCGCTAGAAGTATGGAATACACCAACCACTCCAATTAGGAACGAACTGCCGTTGAACTTGAATTGTCCAATTTCTCACACCTATTGACTTCGGATCGAGCCCAAAACTTGGGCAACATCATAATATGGTGGGAGGAGTCATTTGGTGAGTTTTGAGTGAAATCCAATCGCTAGAAGTATGGAATACACCAACCACTCCAATTAGGAAAGAACTGTCGTTGAAATTGAATTGACCAATTTCTCACACCTATTGATTTCGGATCGAGCCCAAAACTTGGGCAACATCATAATATGGTGGGAGGAGTCATTTGGTTAGTTTTGAGTGAAATCCAATCGCTAGAAGTATGGAATACACCAACCACTCCAATTAGGAAAGAACTGTCGTTGAAATTGAATTGACCAATTTCTCACACCTATTGATTTCGGATCGAGCCCAAAACTTGGGCAACATCATAATATGGTGGGAGGAGTCATTCGGTGAGTTTTGAGTGAAATCCAATCGCTAGAAGTACGGAATACACCAACCACTCCAGTTAGGAAAGAACTGCCGTTATACTTGAATTTTACAATTTGGAACACCTATTGATTTCGGATCGAGCCCAAAACTTGGGCAACAACATTATATGGTGGGAGGAGTCATTTGGTGAGTTTTGAGTGAAATTCAATCACTAGAAGTATGGAATACACCAAGCACTCCAATTAGGAACGAACTGCCGTTGAACTTGAATTGTCCAACTTCTCACACCTATTGATTTCGAATCGAGCCCCAAACTTGGGCAACATCATAATATGGTGGGAGGAGTCATTTGGTGAGTTTCGAGTGAAATCCAATTGCTAGAAGTATGGAATACACCAACCACTCCAATTTGGAACGAACTGCCGTTGAACTTAAATTGTCCAATTTATCACACCTATTGATTTCGGATCGAGCCCAAAATTTGGGCAACATCATAATATGGTGGGAGGAGTCAGTTGGTGAGTTTTGAGTGAAATCCAATCGCTGGAAGTATGGAATACACCAACCGCTCCAATTCGGAATGAACTGCCGTAGAACTTGAATTGTCCAATTTGGAATACCTATTGATTTCGGATCGAGCCCAAAACTTGGGTAACATCATAATATGGTGGGGGGAGTCATTTGGTGACTTTTGAGTGAAATCCAATCGCTAGAAGTATGGAATACACCAACCACTCCAATTAGGAATGAACTGTCGTTGAACTTGAATTGTCCAATTTCTCACACCTATTGATTTCGGATCGAGCCCAAAACTTGGGCAACATCATAATATGGTGGGAGGAGTCATTTGGTGAGTTTTGAGTGAAATCCAATCGCTAGAAGTATGGAATACACCAACCACTCCAATTAGGAAAGAACTGTCGTTGAAATTGAATTGACCAATTTCTCACACCTATTGATTTCGGATCGAGCCCAAAACTTGGGCAACATCATAATATGGTGGGAGGAGTCATTTGGTGAGTCTTGAGTGAAATCCAATCTCTAGAACTATGGAATACACCAACCACTCCAGTTAGGAACGAACTGCCGTTATACTTGAATTTTCCAATTTGGAACACCTATTGATTTCGGATCGAGCCCAAAACTTGGGCAACATCATAATATGGTGGGAGGAGTCATTTGGTGAATTTTGAGTGAAATCCAATCGCTAGAAGTATGGAATACACCAACCACTCCAATTAGGAACGAACTGCCGTTGAACTTGAATTGTCCAATTTCTCACACCTATTGACTTCGGATCTAGCCCAAAACTTGGGCAACATCATAATATGGTGGGAGGAGTCATTTGGTGAGTTTTGAGTGAAATCCAATCGCTAGAAGTATGGAATACACCAACCACTCCAATTAGGAAAGAACTGTCGTTGAAATTGAATTGACCAATTTCTCACACCTATTGATTTCGGATCGAGCCCAAAACTTGGGCAACATCATAATATGGTGGGAGGAGTCATTTGGTGAGTTTTGAGTGAAATCCAATCGCTAGAAGTATGGAATACACCAACCACTCCAATTAGGAAAGAACTGTCGTTGAAATTGAATTGACCAATTTCTCACACCTATTGATTTCGGATCGAGCCCAAAACTTGGGCAACATCATAATATGGTGGGAGGAGTCATTTGGTGAGTTTTGAGAGAAATCCAATCGCTAGAAGTACGGAATACACCAACCACTCCAGTTAGGAACGAACTGCCGTTATACTTGAATTTTCCAATTTGGAACACCTATTGATTTCAGATCGAGCCCAAAACTTGGGCAACAACATAATATGGTGGGAGGAATCATTTGGTGAGTTTTGAGTAAAATCCAATCGCTAGAAGTATGGAATACACCAACCACTCCAATTAGGAACGAACTGCCGTTGAACTTAAATTGTCCAATTTCTCACACCTACTGATTTCGGATCGAGCCCAAAACTTGGGCAACATCATAATATGGTGGGAGGAGTCATTTGGTGACTTTGAGTGAAATCCAATCGCTAGAAGTATGGAATACACCAACCACTCCAGTTTGGAACGAACTGCCGTTATACTTGAATTTTCCAATTTGGAACACCTATTGATTTCGGATCTAGCCCAAAACTTTGGCAACATCATAATATGGTCGGAGTCATTTGGTGAGGCTTGAGTGAAATTCAATCACAAGAAGTATGGAATACACCAACCACTCCAATTAGGAACGAACTGCCGTTGAACTTGAATTGTCCAATTTCTCACACCTATTGATTTCGAATCGAGCCCCAAACTTGGGCAACATCATAATATGGTGGGAGGAGTCATTTGGTGAGTTTTGAGTGAAATCCAATTGCTAGAAGTATGGAATACACCAACCACTCCAATTAGGAACGAACTGCCGTTGAACTTAAATTGTCCAATTTCTCACACCTATTGATTTCGAATCGAGCCCAAAACTTGGGCAACATCATAATACGGTGGGAGGAGTCCTTTGGTGAGTTTTGAGTGAAATCCAATCGCTAGAAGTATGGAACACACCAACCACTACAATTAGGAACGAACTGCCGTTAAACTTGAATTGTCCAATTTCTCACACCTATTGATTTCGGATCGAGCCCAAAACTTGGGCAACTTCATAATATGGTGGGAGGAGTCATTTGGTGAGTTTTGAGTGAAATCCAATCGCTAGAAGTATCGAATACACCAACCTCTCCAATTAGGAACGAACTGCCGTTGATATTGAATTGTCCAATTTCTCACACCTGTTGATTTCGGATCGAGCCCAAAACTTGGGCAACATCATAATATGGTGGGAGGAGTCATTTATTGAGTTTTGAGTGAAATCCAATCGCTAGAAGTATGGAATACACCAACCACTCCAATTAGGAACGAACTGCCGTTGAACTTGAATTGTCCAACTTGGAACACCTATTGATTTCGGATCGAGCCCCAAACTTGGGCAACATCATAATATGGTGGGAGGAGTCATTTGGTGAGTTTTGAGTGAAATCCAATCGCTAGAAGTATGGAATACACCAACCACTCCAATTAGGAAAGAACTGTCGTTGAAATTGAATTGTCCAATTTCTCACACCTATTTATTTCGGATCGAGCCACAAACTTGGGCAACATCATAATATGGTGGGAGGAGTCATTTGGTGAGTTTTGAGTGAAATCCAATCGCTAGAAGTATGGAATACACCAACCACTCCAATTAGGAACGAACTGCCGTTGAACTTGAATTGTCCAATTTGGAACACCTATTGATTTCGGATCGAGCCCAAAACTTGGGCAACATCATAACATAGTGGGCGGAGTCATTTGGTCAGTTTTGAGTGAAATCCAAACGCTAGAAGTGTGGAATATACCAACCACTCCAATTAGGAACGAACTGCCGTTGACATTGAATTGTCCAATTTGGAACACCTATTGATTTCGGATCGAGCCCAAAACTTGGGCAACATCGTAATATGGTGGGAGGAGTCATTTGGTGAGTTTTGAGTGAAATCCAATCGCTAGAAGTATGGAAAACAATAACCAAACCAATTTGGAACGAACTGCCGTTGAACTTGAATTGTCCAATTTGGAACACCTATTGATTTTGGATCGAGCCCAAAACTTAGGCAACATGATATTATGGTGGGAGGAGTCATTTGGTGAGTTTTGAGTGAAATCCAATCGCTAGAAGTATGGATTACACCAACCACTCCAATTAGGAACGAACTGCCGTTGAACTTGAATTGTCCAACTTGGAACACCTATTGATTTCGGATCGAGCCCCAAACTTGGGCAACATCATAATATGGTGGGAGGAGTCATTTGGTGAGTTTTGAGTGAAATCCAATCGCTAGAAGTATGGAATACACCAACCACTCCAATTAGGAACGAACTGCCGTTGAACTTAAATTGTCCAATTTCTCACACCTATTGATTTCGAATCGAGCCCAAAACTTGGGCAACATCATAATATGGTGGGAGGAGTCATTTGGTGACTTTGAGTGAAATCCAATCGCTAGAAGTATGGAATACACAAACCACTCCAGTTAGGAACGAACTGCCGTTATACTTGAATTGTCCAATTTGGAACACCTATTGATTTCGGATCGAGCCCAAAACTTGGGCAACATCATAATATGGTCGGAGTCATTTGGTGTGTTTTGAGTGAAATCCAATCGCTAGAAGTATGGAATACACCAACCACTCCAATTAGGAACGAACTGCCGCTGAACTTGAATTGTCCAATTTCTCACACCTATTGATTTCGGATCGAGCCCAAAACTTGGGCAACTTCATAATATGGTGGGAGGAGTCATTTGGTGAGTTTTGAGTGAAATCCAATCGCTAGAAGTATCGAATACACCAACCTCTCCAATTAGGAACGAACTGCCGTTGATATTGAATTGTCCAATTTCTCACACCTGTTGATTTCGGATCGAGCCCAAAACTTGGGCAACATCATAATATGGTGGGAGGAGTCATTTATTGAGTTTTGAGTGAAATCCAATCGCTAGAAGTATGGAATACACCAACCACTCCAATTAGGAACGAACTGCCGTTGAACTTGAATTGTCCAACTTGGAACACCTATTGATTTCGGATCGAGCCCCAAACTTGGGCAACATCATAATATGGTGGGAGGAGTCATTTGGTGAGTTTTGAGTGAAATCCAATCGCTAGAAGTATGGAATACACCAACCACTCCAATTAGGAAAGAACTGTCGTTGAAATTGAATTGTCCAATTTCTCACACCAATTTATTTCGGATCGAGCCACAAACTTGGGCAACATCATAATATGGTGGGAGGAGTCATTTGGTGAGTTTTGAGTGAAATCCAATCGCTAGAAGTATGGAATACACCAACCACTCCAATTAGGAACGAACTGCCGTTGAACTTGAATTGTCCAATTTGGAACACCTATTGATTTCGGATCGAGCCCAAAACTTGGGCAACATCATAACATAGTGGGCGGAGTCATTTGGTGAGTTTTGAGTGAAATCCAAACGCTAGAAGTATGGAATATACCAACCACTCCAATTAGGAACGAACTGCCGTTGACATTGAATTGTCCAATTTGGAACACCTATTGATTTCGGATCGAGCCCAAAACTTGGGCAACATCGTAATATGGTGGGAGGAGTCATTTGGTGAGTTTTGAGTGAAATCCAATCGCTAGAAGTATGGAAAACAATAACCAAACCAATTTGGAACGAACTGCCGTTGAACTTGAATTGTCCAATTTGGAACACCTATTGATTTTGGATCGAGCCCAAAACTTAGGCAACATGATATTATGGTGGGAGGAGTCATTTGGTGAGTTTTGAGTGAAATCCAATCGCTAGAAGTATGGATTACACCAACCACTCCAATTAGGAACGAACTGCCGTTGAACTTGAATTGTCCAACTTGGAACACCTATTGATTTCGGATCGAGCCCCAAACTTGGGCAACATCATAATATGGTGGGAGGAGTCATTCGGTGAGTTTTCAGGGAAATCCAATCGGTAGAAGTATGGAATACACCAACCACTCCAATTAGGAACGAACTGCCGTTGAACTTGAATTGTCCAATTTCTCTCACCTATTCATTTCGGATCGGGCCCAAACCTTGGGCAACATCATAATACGGTGGGAGGAGTCATTTGGTGAGTTTTGAGTGAAATCCAATTGCTAGAAGTACGGAATACACCAACCACTCCGATTAGGAACGAACTGCCGTTGAACTTGAATTGACCAATTTCTCACACCTATTGAGTTCGGATCAATCCCAAAACTTGGGCAACATCATAATATGGTGGGAGGAGTCATTTGGTGAGTTTTGAGTGAAATCCAATCGCTAGAAGTATGGAATACACCAACCACTCCAATTAGGAACGAACTGCCGTTGAACTTGAATTGTCCAATTTCTCACACCTATTGATTTCGCATCGAGCTCCAAACTTGGGCAACATCATAATATAGTGGGAGGAGTCATTTGGTGAGTTTTGAGTGAAATCCAATCGATAGAACTATGGAATACACCAACCACTCCAATTAGGAACGAACTGCCGTTGAACTTGAATTGTCCAATTTCTCACACATATTGATTTCGAATCGAGCCCAAAACTTGGGGAACATCATAATATGGTGGGAGGAGTCCTTTGGTGAGTTTTGAGTGAAATCCAATCGATAGAAGTATGGAATACACCAACCACTCCAATTAGGAACGAACTGCCGTTGAACTTGAATTGTCCAATTTCTCACACCTATTGATTTCGAATCGAGCCCAAAACTTGGGCAACATCATAATACGGTGGGAGGAGTCCTTTGGTGAGTTTTGAGTGAAATCCAATCGCTAGAAGTATGGAACACACCAACCACTACAATTAGGAACGAACTGCCGTTAAACTTGAATTGTCCAATTTCTCACACCTATTGATTTCGGATCGAGCCCAAAACTTGGGCAACATCATAATATGGTGGGAGGAGTCATTTGGTGAGTTTTGAGTGAAATGCAATCTCTAGAAGTATGGAATACACCAACCACTTCAATTAGGAACGAACTGCCGTTGAACTTGAATTGTCCAATTTCTCACACCTATTGATTTCGGGTCGTTCCCAAAACTTGGGCAACATCATAATATGGTGGGAGGAGTCATTTGGTGAGTTTTGAGTGAAATCCAATCGCTAGAAGTACGGAATACACCAACCACTCCAAGTAGAAACAAACTGCCGTTGAACTTGAATTGTCCAATTTGGAACACCTATTGATTTTGGATCGAGCCCCAAACTTGGGCAACATCATAATATGGTGGGAGGAGTCATTTGGTGAGTTTTGAGTGAAATCCAATCGCTAGAAGTGTGGAATACACCAACCACTCCAATTAGGAACGAACTGCCGCTGAACTTGAATTGTCCAATTTGGAACACCTATTGATTTCAGATCGATCCCAAAACTTGGGCAACAACATAATATGGTGGGAGGCGTCACTTGGTGAGTTTTGAGTGAAATCCAATCGCTAGAAGTATGGAATACACCAACCACTCCAATTAGGAACGAACTGCCGTTGAACTTGAATTGTCCAATTTGGAAGACCTATTGATTTCGGATCGAGCCCAAAACTTGGGCAACATCATAATATGGTGGGAGGAGTCATTTGGTGAGTTTTGAGTGAAATCCGATCGCTAGAAGTATGGAATACACCAACCACGCCAATTAGGAACGAACTGCCGTTGAACTTGAATTGTCCAATTTGGAACACCTATTGATTTCGGATCGAGCCCAAAACTTGGGCAACATCATAATATGGTGGGAGGAGTCATTTGGTGAGTTTTGAGTGAAATCCAATCGCCAGAAGTATGGAATACACCAACCACTCCAATTAGGAACGAACTGCAGTTGAACTTGAATTGTCCAATTTCTCACACCTATTGATTTTGGACCGAGCCCAAAACTTGGGTAACATCATAATATGGTGGGAGTCGTCATTTGGTTAGTTTTGAGTGAAATCCAATCGCTAGAAGTATGGAATACACCAACCACTCCAACTAGGAACGAACTGCCGTTGAACTTGAATTGTCCAATTTGGAACACCTATTGATTTCGTATCGAGCCCAAAACTTGGGCAACATCATAATATGGTGGGAGGAGTTATTTGGTGAGTTTTGAGTGAAATCCAATCGCTAGAAGTATGGAATACACCAACCACTCCAATTAGGAACGAACTGCCGTTGAACTTGAATTGTCCAATTTGGAACACCTATTGATTTCGGATCGAACCCAAAACTTGGGCAACAACATAATATGGTGGGAGGAGTCATTTGGTGAGTTTTGAGTGAAATCCAATCGCCAGAAGTACGGAATACACCAACCACTCCAAGTAGAAACGAACTGCCGTTGAAATTGAATTGTCCAATTTCTCACACCTATTGATTTCTGATCGAGCCCAAAACTTGGGCAACATCATAATATGGTGGGAGGAGTCATTTGGTGAGTTTTGAGTGAAATCCAATCGGTAGAAGTATGGAATACACCAATCACTCCAATTAGGAACGAATTGCCGTTGAACTTGAATTGTCCAATTTCTCACACCTATTGATTTCGGATCGAGCCCAAAACTTGGGCAACATGATAATATGGTGGGAGGAGTGATTTGGTGAGTTTTGAGTGAAATCCAATCGCTAGAAGTATGGAATACACCAACCACTCCAATTTGGAAAGAACTGCCGTTGAACTTGAATTGTCCAATTTCTCACACCTATTGATTTCGGATCGAGCCCAAAACTTGGGCAACATCGTAATGTGGTGGGTGGAGTCATTTGGTGAGTTTTGAGTGAAATCCAATCGCTAGAAGTGTGGAATACACCAACCACTCCAATTAGGAACGAACTGCCGTTGTACTTGAATTGTCCAATTTCTCACACCTATTCATTTCGGATCGGGCCCAAAACTTGGCCAACATCATAATATGGTGGGAGGAGTCATTTGGTGAGTTTTGAGTGAAATCCAATCGCTAGAAGTATGGAATACACCAACCACTGCAATTAGGAACGAACTGTCGTTGAACTTGAATTGTCCAATTTGGAAAACCTATTGATTTCGGATCGAGCCTAAAACTTGGGCAATGTCATAATATGATGGGAGGAGTCATTTGGTGAGTTTTGAGTGAAATCCAATCGCTAGAAGTATGGAATACACCAACCACTCCAATTAGGAACGACCTGCCGTTGAACTTGAATTGTCCAATTTCTCACAACTATTGATTTCGGATCGAGCCCCAAACTTGGGCAACATCGTAATGTGGTGGGTGGAGTCATTTGGTGAGTTTTGAGTGAAATCCAATCGCTAGAAGTGTGGAATACACCAACCACTCCAATTAGGAACGAACTGCCGTTGTACTTGAATTGTCCAATTTCTCACACCTATTGATTTCGGATCGAGCCCAAAACTTGGGCAACAACATAATATGGTCGGAGGAGTCATTTGGTTAGTTTTGAGTGAAATCCAATCGCTAGAAGTATGGAATACACCAACCACTCCAATTAGGAAGGAACTGCCGTTGAACTTGAATTGTCCAATTTGGAATACCTATTGATTTCGGATCGAGCCCAAAACTTGGGCAACATCATAATATGGTGGGAGGAGTCATTTGGTGAGTTTTGAGTGAAATCCAATCGCTAGAAGTATGGAATACACCAACCACTCCAATTAGGAACGAACTGTCGTTGAAGTTGAATTGGCCAATATGGAACACCTACTGATTTCGGGTCGAGCGCAAAATTTGGCCAACATCATAATATGGTGGGAAGAGTCATTTGGTGAGTTTTGAGTGAAATCCAATCGCTAGAAGTATGGAATACACCAACCACTCCAATTAGGAACGAACTGCCGTTGAACTTGAATTGTCCAATTTGGAACACCTATTGATTTCGGATTGAGCCCAAAACTTGGAAAACATCATAATATGGTGGGAGGAGTCATTTGGTGAGTTTTGAGTGAAATCCAATCGCTAGAAGTATGGAATACACCAACCACTCCAATTAGGAACGAACTACCGTTGAACTTGAATTGTCCAATTTGGAACACCTATTGATTTCGGATCGAGCCCAAAACTTGGGCAACAACATAATATGGTGGGAGGAGTCATTTGGTGAGTTTTGAGTTAAATCCAATTGCTAGAAGTATGGAATACACCAACCACTCCAATTAGGAAAGAACTGTCGTTGAAATTATATTGACCAATTTCTCAAACCTATTGAATTCGGATCGAGCCCAAAACTTGGGGAACATCATAATTTGGTGGGAGGAGTCATTTGGTGAGTTTTGAGTGAAATCCAATCGCTAGAAGTATGGAATACACCAACCACTCCAATTAGGAACGAACTGCCGTTGAACTTGAATTGTCCAATTACTCACACCTATTGATTTCGGATCGAGCTCAAAACTTGGGCAACATCATAATATGGTGGGAGGAGTCATTTGGTTAGTTTTGAGTGAAATCCAATCGCTAGAGGTATGAAATACACCAACCACTCCAATTTGGAAAGAACTGCCGTTGAAGTTGAATTGTCCAATTTGGAACACCTATTGATTTCGGATCGAGCCCAAAACTTGGGCAACATCATAATATGGTGGGAGAAGTCATTTGGTGAGTTTTGAGTGAAATCCAATCGCTAGAAGTATGGAATACACCAACCACTCCAATTAGGAATGAACTGCAGTTGAACTTGAATTGTCCAATTTCTCACACCTGTTGATTTCGAATCGAGCCCAAAACGTGGGCAACATGACAATATGGTGGGAGGAGTCAATTGCTGAGTTTTGAGTGAAATCCAATCGCTAGAATTATGGACTAAACTAACCACTCCAATTAGGAACGAACTGCCGTTGAACTTGAATTGTCCAAGCTTGGGCAACATCATAATATGGTGGGAGGGGTAATTTGGTGAGTTTTGAGTGAAATCCAATCGCTAGAAGTGTGGAATACACCGACCACTCCAATTACGAACGAACTGCCATTGAACTTGAATTGTCCAATTTCTCACACCTATTGATTTCGGATCGAGCCCAAAACTTGGGCAACTTCATAATATGGTGGGAGGAGTCATTTGGTAAGTTTTGAGGGAAATCCAATCGCTAGAAGTATGGAATACACCAACCACTCCAATTAGGAACGAACTGCCGTTGAACTAGAATTGTCCAATTTCTCACACCTATTGATTTCGGATCGAGCCCAAAACATGGCCAAATTCATAATATGGTGGGGGGAGTCATTTGGTGAGTTTTGAGTGAAATCCAGTTGCTAGAAGTGTGGAATACACCGACCACTCCAATTAGGAACGAACTGCCGTTGAACTTGAATTGTCCAATTTCTCACACCTATTGATTTCGGATCGAGCCAAAAACTTGGGCAACTTCTTAATATGGTGGGAGAAGTCATTTGGTGAGTTTTGAGTGAGATCCAATCGCTAGAAGTATGGAATACACCAACCACTCCAATTAGGAACGAACTGCTGTTGAACTTCCATTGTCCAATTTCTCACACCTATTGATTTCGGATCGAACCCAAAACTTGGGCAACATGATAATATGGTGGGAGGGGTCATTTGGTGAGTTTTGGGTGAAATCCAATCGCTAGAAGTATGGAATACACCAACCACTCCAATTAGGAACGAACTGCCGTTGAACATGAATTGTCCAATTTTTCACACCTATTGATTTCGGATCGATCCCCAAACTTGGGAAACAGCATAATATGGTGGGAGGAGTCATTTGGTGAGTTTTGAGTGAAATCCAATCACTATAAGTATGGAATACACCAACCACTCCAATTAGGAACGAACTGCTGTTGAACATGAATTGTCCAATTTTTCACACCTATTGATTTCGGATCGATCCCCAAACTTGGGAAACAGCATAATATGGTGGGAGGAGTCATTTGGTGAGTTTTGAGTGAAATCCAATCGCTATAAGTATGGAATACACCAACCACTCCAATTAGGAACGAACTGCCGTTGAACTTGAATTGTCGAATTTCTCACACCTATTGATTTCGGATCGAACCCCAAACTTGGGAAACATCATAATACGGTGGGAGGAGTCATTTGGTGAGTTTTGAGTGAAATCCAATCGCTAGAAGTATGGAATACACCAACCAGTCCAATTAGGAACGAACTGCCGTTGAACTTGAATTGTCCAATTTCTTTCACCTATTGATTTCGGATCGATCCCAAAACTTGGGCAACATCATAATATGGTGGGAGGAGTCATTTGGTGAGTTTTGAGTGAAATCCAATCGCTAGAAGTGTGGAATAGACCAACCACTCCAATTAGGAACGAACTGCCGTTGAACTTGAATTGTCCAATTTGGAACACCTATTTATTTCGGATCGAGCCCCAAACTTGGGCAACTTCATAAGATGGTGGGAGGAGTCATTTGGTGAGTTTTGAGGGAAATCCAATCGCTAGAAGTATGGAATACAGCAACCACTCCAATAAGGAACGAACTGCCATTGAACTTGAATTGTCGAATTTCTCACACCTATTGATTTCGGATCGAGCCAAAAACTTGGGCAACTTCTTAATATGGTGGGAGGAGTCATTTGGTGAGTTTTGAGTGAGATCCAATCGCTAGAAGTATGGAATACACCAACCACTCCAATTAGGAACGAACTGCCGTTGAACTTGAATTGTCCAATTTCTTTTACCTATTGACTTCGGATCGAGCGCAAAACTTGGGCAACATCATAATATGGTGGGAAGAGTCATTTGGTGTGTTTTGAGTGAAATCCAAACGTTAGAAGTATGGAATACACCAACCACTCGAATTAGGAACGAACTGCCGTTGAACTTCAATTGTCCAATTTCTTACACCTGTTTATTTCAGATTGAACCCCAAACTTGGGAAACATCATAATACGGTGGGAGGAGTCATTTGGTGAGTGTTGAGTGAAATCCAATCGTTAGAAGTATGGAATACACCAACCACTCCAATTAGGAACGAACTGCCGTTGAACTTGAATTGTCCAATTTCACACACGTATTGATTTAGGATCGAGCCCAAAACTTGGGCAACTTCATAATATGGTGTGGGGAGTCATTTGGTGAGTTTTGAGTGAAATCCAATCGCTGGAAGTATGGAATACACCAACCACTCCAATTAGGAACGAACTGCCGTTGAACTTGAATTGTCCAATTTCTCACACCTATTGATTTCGACTCGAGCCCAAAACCTGGGCAACATGATAATATGGTGGGAGGGGTCATTTGGTGACTTTTGGGTGAAATCCAATCGCTAGAAGTATGGAATACACCAACCACTCCAATTAGGAACGAACTGCCGTTGAACTTGAATTGTCCAATTTCTCACAGCTATTGATTTCGGATCGAGCCCCAAACTTGGGCAACGTCATAATATTGTGGGAGGAGTCATTTGGTGAGTTTTGAGTAAAATCCAATCGCTAGAAGTATGGAATACACCAACCACTCCAATTAGGAACGAACTGCCGTTGAACTTGAATTGTCCAATTTGGAACACCTATTGACTTCGGATCGAGCCCCAAACTTGGGCAACTTCATAAGATGGTGGGAGGAGTTATTTGGTGAGTTTTGAGGGAAATCCAATCGCTAGAAGTATGGAATACACCAACCACTACAATTAGGAACGAAATGCCATTAAACTTGAATTGTCGAATTTCTCACACCTGTTGATTTCGGATCGAGCCAAAAACTTGGGCAACTTCGTAATATGGTGGGAGGAGTCATTTGGTGAGTTTTGAGTGAAATCCAATCGCTAGAAGTATGGAATACACCAACCACTCCAATTAGGAACGAACTGCCGTTGAACTTGAATTGTCCAATTTCTTTCACCTATTGATTTCGGATCGAGCGCAAAACTTGGGCAACATCATAATATGGTGGGAGGAGTCATTTGGTGAGTTTTGAGTGAAATCCAATCGCTAGAAGTATGGAATACACCAACCACTCCAATTAGGAACGAACTGCCGTTGAACTTGAATTGACCATTTTCTCACACCTATTGATTTCGGATCGAGCCCAAAACTTCGGCAACATCATAATATGGTGGGAGGAGTCATTTGGTGAGTTTTGAGTGAAATCCAATCGCTAGAAGTACGGAATACACCAACCACTCCAATTAGTAACGAACTGCCGTTGAACTTCAATTGACCAATTTCTCACACCTATTGATTTCGGATCGTGCCCAAAACTTGGGCAACATCATAATATGGTGGGAGGAGTCATTTGGTGAGTGTTAAGTGAAATCCAATCGCTAGATGTCTAGAATACACCAACCACTCCAATTAGGAACGAACGGCCGTTGAACTTGAATTGTCCAATTTCTCACACCTGTTTATTTCGGATCGAGCCCAAAACTTGGGCAACTTCATAATATGGTGGGACGAGTCATTTGGTGAGTTTTGAGGGAAATCCAATCGTTAGAAGTATGGAATACACCTACCACTCCAATTAGGAACGAACTGCCGTTGAACTTGAATTGTCCAATTTCACACACGTATTGATTTAGGATCGAGCCCAAAACTTGGGCAACTTCATAATATGGTGTGGGGAGTCATTTGGTGAGTTTTGAGTGAAATCCAATCGCTGGAAGTATGGAATACACCAACCACTCCAATTAGGAACGAACTGCCGTTGAACTTGAATTGTCCAATTTCTCACAGCTATTGATTTCGGATCGAGCCCCAAACTTGGGCAACGTCATAATATTGTGGGAGGAGTCATTTGGTGAGTTTTGAGTAAAATCCAATCGCTAGAAGTATGGAATACACCAACCACTCCAATTAGGAACGAACTGCCGTTGAACTTGAATTGTCCAATTTGGAACACCTATTGATTTCGGATCGAGCCCCAAACTTGGGCAACTTCATAAGATGGTGGGAGGAGTTATTTGGTGAGTTTTGAGGGAAATCCAATCGCTAGAAGTATGGAATACACCAACCACTACAATTAGGAACGAACTGCCTTTAAACTTGAATTGTCGAATTTCTCACACCTGTTGATTTCGGATCGAGCCAAAAACTTGGGCAACTTCGTAATATGGTGGGAGGAGTCATTTGGTGAGTTTTGAGTGAAATCCAATCGCTAGAAGTATGGAATACACCAACCACTCCAATTAGGAACGAACTGCCGTTGAACTTGAATTGTCCAATTTCTTTCACCTATTGATTTCGGATCGAGCGCAAAACTTGGGCAACATCATAATATGGTGGGAGGAGTCATTTGGTGAGTTTTGAGTGAAATCCAATCGCTAGAAGTATGGAATACACCAACCACTCCAATTAGGAACGAACTGCCGTTGAACTTGAATTGACCATTTTCTCACACCTATTGATTTCGGATTGAGCCCAAAACTTCGGCAACATCATAATATGGTGGGAGGAGTCATTTGGTGAGTTTTGAGTGAAATCCAATCGCTAGAAGTACGGAATACACCAACCACTCCAATTTGTAACGAACTGCCGTTGAACTTCAATTGACCAATTTCTCACACCTATTGATTTCGGATCGTGCCCAAAACTTGGGCAACATCATAATATGGTGGGAGGAGTCATTCTGTGAGGTTTGAGAGAAATCCAAACTCTAGAAGTATGGAATACACCAACCACTCCAATTAGGAACGAACTGCCGTTGAACTTGAATTGTCCAATTTCTCACACCTATTGATATCGGATCGAGCCCAAATGTTGGGAAACATCATAATATGGTGGGAGGAGTCATTTGGTGAGTTTTGAGTGAAATCCAATCGCTAGCAGTATGGAATACACCAACCACTCCAATTAGGAACGAACTGCCGTTGAACTTGAATTGTCCAATTTCTTTCACCTATTAATTTCGGATAGAGCCCAAAACTTGAGCAACTTCATAATATGGTGGGAGGAGTCATTTGGTGTGTTTTGAGTGAAATCCAATCACTAGAAGTATGGAATACACCAACCACTCCAATTAGGAACGAACTGCCGTTGAACTTGAATTGTCCAATTTCTCACACCTATTGATTTCGGATCGAGCCCAAAACGTGGCCAACATCATAATATTGTGGGAGGAGTCATTTGGTGAGGTTTGAGTGAAATCCAATCGCTAGAAGTATGGAATACACCAACCACTCCAATTAGGAACGAACTGCCGTTGAACTTGAATTGTCCAATTTCCCACACCTATTGATTTCGGATCGGGCCTAAAACTTGGGCAACAACATAATATGTTGGGAGGAGTCATTTGGTGAGTTTTGAGTGAAATCCAATAGCTAGAAGAATGGAATACACCAACCACTCCAATTAGGTACGAACTGCCGTTGAACTTGAATTGTCCAATTTCTCACACCTATTGATTTCCGATCGTGCCCAAAACTTGGGCAACCTGATAATATGTTGGGAGGAGTCATTTCGTGAGTTTTGAGTGAAATCCAATCGCTAGAAGTATGGAATACACCAACCACTCCAATTAGGAACGAACTGCCGTTGAACTTGAATTGTCCAATTTCTCACACCTATTGATATCGGATCGAGCCCAAAACTTGGGCAACATCATAATATGGTGGGAGGAGTCATTTGGTGAGTTTTGAGAGAAATCCAATCGCTAGAAGTATGGAATACACCAACCACTCCAATTTGGAACGAACTGCCGTTGAACTTGAATTGTCCAATTTCTCACACCTATTGATTTCGGATCGAGCCCCAAACTTGGGCAACATCAGAATATGGTGGGAGGAGTCATTTGGTGAGTTTTGAGTGAAATCCAATCGCTAGAAGTATGGAATACACCAACCACTCCAATTTGGAACGAACTGCCATTGAACTTAAATTGTCCAATTTCTTTCACCTATTGATTTCGGATTGAGCCCAAAACTTGGGCAACATCATAATATGGTGGGAGGAGTCATTTGGTGAGTTTTGAGTGAAATCCAATCGCTAGTAGTATGTAATACACCAACCACTCCAATTAGGAACGAACTGCCGTTGAACTTGAATTGTCCAATTTCTAACACCTATTGATTTCGGATCGAGCCCAAAACTTGGGCAACATGATAATATGGTGGGGGGAGTCATTTGGTGAGTTTTGAGTGAAATCCAATCGCTAGAAGTATGGAATACACCAACCACTCCAATTAGGAACGAACTGCCGTTGAACTTGAATTGACCATTTTCTCACACCTATTGATTTCGGATCGAGCCCAAAACTTCGGCAACATCATAATATGGTGGGAGGAGTCATTTGGTGAGTTTTGAGTGAAATCCAATCGCTAGAAGTACGGAATACACCAACCACTCCAATTAGTAACGAACTGCCGTTGAACTTCAATTGACCAATTTCTCACACCTATTGATTTCGGATCGTGCCCAAAACTTGGGCAACATCATAATATGGTGGGAGGAGTCATTTGGTGAGTTTTGAGTGAAATCCAATCGCTAGAAGTGTGGAATACACCACCCACTCCAATTAGGAACGAACTACCGTTGAACTTGAATTGTCCAATTTCGCACACCTATTGATTTCGGATCGAGCCCAAAACTTGGGCAACTTCATAATACGGTGGGGGGAGTCATTTGGTGAGTTTTGAGTGAAATCCAATCGCTGGAAGTATGGAATACACCAACCACTCCAATTAGGAACGAACTGCCATTGAATTTGAATTGTCCAATTTCTCACACCTATTGATTTCCGATCGAGCCAAAAACTTGGGCAACATGATAATATGGTGGGAGGAGTCATTTGGTGAATTTTAAGTGAAATCTAATCGCTAGAAGTATGGAATACACAAACCACTCCAATTAGGAACGAACTGCCGTGGAACTTGAATTGTCCAATTTCCCACACCTATTGATTTCGGATCGGGCCCAAAACTTGGGCAACATCATAATATGGTGGGAGGAGTCATTCGGTGAGTTTTGAGTGAAATCCAATCGCTAGAAGTATGGAATACACCAACCACTCCAATTAGGAACGAACTACCGTGGAACTTGAATTGTCCAATTTCCCACACCTATTGATTTCGGATCGGGCCTAAAACTTGGGCAACATCATAATATGGTGGGAGGAGTCATTTGGTGAGTTTTGAGTGAAATCCAATCGCTAGAAGTATGGAATACACCAACCACTCCAATTAGGAACGAACTACCGTGGAACTTGAATTGTCCAATTTCCCACACCTATTGATTTCGGATCGGGCCCAAAACTTGGGCAACATCATAATATGGTGGGAGGAGTCATTCTGTGAGGTTTGAGAGAAATCCAAACTCTAGAAGTATGGAATACACCAACCACTCCAATTAGGAACGAACTGCCGTTGAACTTGAATTGTCCAATTTCTCACACCTATTGATATCGGATCGAGCCCAAAAGTTGGGAAACATCATAATATGGTGGGAGGAGTCATTTGGTGAGTTTTGAGTGAAATCCAATCGCTAGCAGTATGGAATACACCAACCACTCCAATTAGGAACGAACTGCCGTTGAACTTGAATTGTCCAATTTCTTTCACCTATTAATTTCGGATAGAGCCCAAAACTTGAGCAACTTCATAATATGGTGGGAGGAGTCATTTGGTGTGTTTTGAGTGAAATCCAATCACTAGAAGTATGGAATACACCAACCACTCCAATTAGGAACGAACTGCCGTTGAACTTGAATTGTCCAATTTCTCACACCTATTGATTTCGGATCGAGCCCAAAACGTGGCCAACATCATAATATTGTGGGAGGAGTCATTTGGTGAGTTTTGAGTGAAATCCAATCGCTAGAAGTATGGAATACACCAACCACTCCAATTAGGAACGAACTGCCGTTGAACTTGAATTGTCCAATTTCCCACACCTATTGATTTCGGATCGGGCCTAAAACTTGGGCAACAACATAATATGTTGGGAGGAGTCATTTGGTGAGTTTTGAGTGAAATCCAATAGCTAGAAGTATGGAATACACCAACCACTCCAATTAGGTACGAACTGCCGTTGAACTTGAATTGTCCAATTTCTCACACCTATTGATTTCCGATCGTGCCCAAAACTTGGGCAACCTGATAATATGTTGGGAGGAGTCATTTCGTGAGTTTTGAGTGAAATCCAATCGCTAGAAGTATGGAATACACCAACCACTCCAATTAGGAACGAACTGCCGTTGAACTTGAATTGTCCAATTTCTAACACCTATTGATTTCGGATCGAGCCCAAAACTTGGGCAACATGATAATATGGTGGGGGGAGTCATTTGGTGAGTTTTGAGTGAAATCCAATCGCTAGAAGTATGGAATACACCAACCACTCCAATTAGGAACGAACTGCCGTTGAACTTGAATTGTCCAATTTCTCACACCTATTGATTTCGGATCGAGCCCAAAACTTGGGCAACACCATAATATGGTGGGAGGAGTCATTTGGTGAGTTTTGAGTGAAATCCTATCGCTAGAAGTATGGAATACACCAACCACTCCAATTAGGAACGAACTGCCGTTGAACTTGAATTGTCCAATTTCTCACACCTATTGATTTCGGATCGAGCCCAAAACTTGGGCAACATGATAATATGGTGTTAGGAGTCGTTTGGTGAGTTTTGAGTGAAATCGAATCGCCAGAAGTAGGGAATGCACCAACCACTCCAATTAGGAACGAACTGCCATTGAACTTGAATTGTCCAATTTCTCACACCTAATGATTTCGGATCGAGCCCAAAACGTGGGCAACATCATAATATTGTGGGAGGAGTCATTTGGTGAGTTTTGAGTGAAATCCAATTGCTAGAAGTATGGAATACACCAACCACTCCAATTAGGAACGAACTGCCGTTGAACTTGAATTGTCCAGTTTCTTTCACCTATTGATTTCGGATCGAGCCCAAAACATGGGCAACATCATAATATAGTGTTAGGAGTCATTTGGTGAGTTTTGAGTGAAATCCAATCGCTAGAAGTGTGGAATACACCAACCACTCCAATTTGGAACGAACTGCCGTTGAACTTGAATTGTCCAATTTATCACACCTATTGATTTCAGATCGAGCCCTAAACTTGGTCAACATCATAATATGGTGGGAGGAGTCATTTGGAGAGTTTTGAGTGAAATCCAATCGCCAGAAGTAGGGAATGCACCAACCACTCCAATTAGGAAAGAACTGCCATTGAACTTGAATTGTCCAATTTCTCACACCTAATGATTTCGGATCGAGCCCAAAACGTGGGCAACATCATAATATTGTGGGAGGAGTCATTTGGTGAGTTTTGAGTGAAATCCAATCGCTAGAAGTATGGAATACACCGACCACTCCAATTAGGAACAAACTGTCGTTGAACCTGAATTGTCCAATTTGGAACACCTATTGATTTCGGATCGAGCCCAAAACGTGGGCAACATCATAATATTGTGGGAGGAGTCATTTGGTGAGTTTTTAGTGAAATCCAATCGCTAGAAGTATGGAATACACCAACCACTCGAATTAGGGACGAACTGCCGTTGAACTTGAATTGTCCAATTTCTCACACCTATTGATTTCGGATCGAGCCCCAAACATGGGCAACATCATAATATGGTGGGAGGAGTCATTGGTGCGTTTTGAGTGAAATCCAATCGCTAGAAGTATGGAATACACCAACCACTCCAATTAGGAACGAACTGCCGTTGAACTTGAATTGTCCAATTTCTGTTACCTAATGATTTCGGATCGAGCCCAAAACTTGGGCAACATCATAATATGGTGGGAGGAGTCATTTGGTGAGTTTTGGGTGAAATCCAATCGCTAGAAGTATGGAATACAACAACTACTCTGATTAGGAACGAACTGTCGTTGAAATTGAATTGACCAGTTTCTCACACCTATTGATTTCGGATCGAGCCCAAAACTTGGGCAACATCATAATCTGGTGGGAGGAGTCATTTGGGGAGTTTTGAGTGAAATCCAATCGCTAGAAGTATGGAATACACCAACCACTCCAATTAGGAACGAACTGCCGTTGAACTTGAATTGTCCAATTTGGAACACCTATTGATTTCGGATCGAGCCCAAAACTTGGGCAACATCATAATATGGTGGGAGGAGTCATTTGTTGAGTTTTGAGTGAAATCCAATCGCTAGAAGTATGGAATACACCAACCACTCCAATTAGGAACGAACTGCCGTTGAACTTGAATTGTCCAATTTTGAACACCTATTGATTTCGGATCGAGCCCAAAACTTGGGCAACATCATAATATGGTGGGAGGAGTCATTTGGTGAGTTTTGAGTGAAATCCAATCGCTAGAAGTATGGAATACAACAACCACTCCAATTAGGAACGAACTGCCGTTGAACTTGAATTGTCCAATTTGGAACACCTATTGATTTCGGATCGAGCCCAAAACTTGGGCAACATCATAATATGGTGGGAGGAGTCACTTGGTGAGTTTTGAGTGAAATCCAATTGCTAGAAGTATGGAATACACCAACCACTCCAATTGGGAACGAACTGCCGTTGAACTTGAATTTCCAATTTGGAACACCTATTGATTTCGGATCGAGCCCAAAACTTGGGAAACATCATAACATGGTGGGAGGAGTCATTTGGTGAGTTTTGAGTGAAATCCAATCGCTAGAAGTATGGAATACACCAACCACTCCAATTAGGAACGAACTGCCATTGAACTTGAATTGTCCCATTTCTAACACCTATTGATTTCGGATCGAGCCCAAAACTTGGGCAACATCATAATATGGTGGGAGGAGTCATTTGGTGAGTTTTGAGTGAAATCCAATCGCTAGAAGTATGGAATACACCAACCACTCCAATTAGGAACGAACTGCCGTTGAACTTGAATTGTCCAATTTGGAACACCTATTGATTTCGGATCGAGCCCAAAACTTGGGCAACATCATAATATGGTGGGAGGAGTCATTTGGTGAGTTTTGAGGGAAATCCAATCGCTAGAAGTATGGAATACAGCAACCACTCCAATTAGGAACGAACTGCCGTTGAACTTGAATTGTCCAATTTGGAACACCTATTGATTTCGGATCGAGCCCAAAACGTGGGCAACATCATAATATTGTGGGAGGAGTCATTTGGTGAGTTTTTAGTGAAATCCAATCGCTAGAAGTAAGGAATACACCAACCACTCGAATTAGGGACGAACTGCCGTTGAACTTGAATTGTCCAATTTCTCACACCTATTGATTTCGGATCGAGCCCCAAACATGGGCAACATCATAATATGGTGGGAGGAGTCATTGGTGCGTTTTGAGTGAAATCCAATCGCTAGAAGTATGGAATACACCAACCACTCCAATTAGGAACGAACTGCCGTTGAACTTGAATTGTCCAATTTCTGTTACCTAATGATTTCGGATCGAGCCCAAAACTTGGGCAACATCATAATATGGTGGGAGGAGTCATTTGGTGAGTTTTGGGTGAAATCCAATCGCTAGAAGTATGGAATACAACAACTACTCCGATTAGGAACGAACTGTCGTTGAAATTGAATTGACCAGTTTCTCACACCTATTGATTTCGGATCGAGCCCAAAACTTGGGCAACATCATAATCTGGTGGGAGGAGTCATTTGGGGAGTTTTGAGTGAAATCCAATCGCTAGAAGTATGGAATACACCAACCACTCCAATTAGGAACGAACTGCCGTTGAACTTGAATTGTCCAATTTGGAACACCTATTGATTTCGGATCGAGCCCAAAACTTGGGCAACATCATAATATGGTGGGAGGAGTCATTTGTTGAGTTTTGAGTGAAATCCAATCGCTAGAAGTATGGAATACACCAACCACTCCAATTAGGAACGAACTGCCGTTGAACTTGAATTGTCCAATTTTGAACACCTATTGATTTCGGATCGAGCCCAAAACTTGGGCAACATCATAATATGGTGGGAGGAGTCATTTGGTGAGTTTTGAGTGAAATCCAATCGCTAGAAGTATGGAATACAGCAACCACTCCAATTAGGAACGAACTGCCGTTGAACTTGAATTGTCCAATTTGGAACACCTATTGATTTCGGATCGAGCCCAAAACTTGGGCAACATCATAATATGGTGGGAGGAGTCACTTGGTGAGTTTTGAGTGAAATCCAATCGCTAGAAGTATGGAATACACCAACCACTCCAATTCGGAACGAACTGCCGTTGAACTTGAATTTCCAATTTGGAACACCTATTGATTTCGGATCGAGCCCAAAACTTGGGAAACATCATAACATGGTGGGAGGAGTCATTTGGTGAGTTTTGAGTGAAATCCAATCGCTAGAAGTATGGAATACACCAACCACTCCAATTTGGAACGAACTGCCATTGAACTTAAATTGTCCAATTTCTTTCACCTATTGATTTCGGATTGAGCCCAAAACTTGGGCAACATCATAATCTGGTGGGAGGAGTCATTTGGGGAGTTTCGAGTGAAATCCAATCGCTAGAAGTATGGAATACACCAACCACTCCAATTAGGAACGAACTGCCGAAGAACTTGAATTGTCCAATTTGGAACACCTATTGATTTCGGATCGAGCCCAAAACTTGGGCAACATCATAATATGTGGGAGGAGTCATTTGGTGAGTTTTGAGTGAAATCCAATCGCTAGAAGTATGGAATACAACAACTACTCCGATTATGAACGAACTGTCGTTGAAATTGAATTGACCAATTTCTCACACCTATTGATTTCGGATCGAGCCCAAAACTTGGGCAACATCATAATCTGGTGGGAGTAGTCATTTGGGGACTTTTGAGTGAAATCCAATCGCTAGAACTATGAATTACCCCAACCCCTCCAATTAGGAACGAACTGTCGTTGAAATTGAAATGACCAATTTCTCACACATATTAATTTCGGATCGAGCCCAGAACTTGGGCAACATCAAAATATGGTGGGAGGAGTCATTTGGTTAGTTTCGAGTGAAATCCATTCGCTAGAAGTACGGAATACACCAACCAGTCCAATTAGGAACGAACTGCCGTTGAACTTGAATTGTCCAATTTGGAACACCTATTGATTTCGGATCGAGCCCAAAACTTGGGCAACATCATAATATGGTGGGAGGAGTCATTTGGTGAGTTTTGAGAGAAATCCAATCGCTAGAAGTATGGAATACACCAACCACTCCGATTAGGAACGAACTGCCGTTGAACTTGAATTGTCCAATTTCTCACACGTACTGATTTCGGACCGAGCCCCAAACTTGGGAAACATCATAATATGGTGGGAGGAGTCATTTGGTGAGTTTTGAGTGAAATCCAATCGCTAGAAGTATGGAATACACCAACCACTCCAATTAGGAACGAACTACCGTTGAACTTGAATTGTCCAATTTCTCACACCTGTTGATTACGGATCGAGCCCAAAACTTGGGCAACATCATAATATGGTGGGAGGAGTCATTTGGTTAGTTTTGCGTGAAATCCAATCGCTAGAAGTATGGAATACACCAACCAGTCCAATTAGGAACGAATTGCCGTTGAACTTGAATCGTCCAATTTGGAACACCTATTGATTTCGGACCGAGCCCCAAATTTGGGCAACATCATAATATGGTGGGAGGAGTCATTTGGTGAGTTTTGAGTGAAATCCAATCGCTAGAAGTGTGGAATACACCAAGCACTCCAATTAGGAACGAACTGCCGTTGAACTTGAATTGTCCAATTTAGAACACCTGTTGATTTCGGATCGAGCCCAAAACTTGGGCAACATCATAATATGGGGGGAGGAGTCATTTGGTGTGTTTTGAGTGAAATCCAATCGCTAGAAGTATGGAATACACCAACCACTCCAGTTAGGAAGGAACTGCCGTTGAACTTGAATTGTCCAATTTGGAACACCTATTGATTTCGGATCGATCCCAAAACTTGGGCAACATCAGAATATGGTGGGAGTACTCATTTGGTTTGTTTTGAGTGAAATCCAATCGCTAGAAGTATGGAATACACCAACCACTCCAATTAGGAACGAACTGCCGTTGAACTTGAATTGTCCAATTTGGAACACCTATTGATTTCGGATCAAGCCCAAAACTTGGGAAACATCATAATATGGTGGGATGAGTCATTTGGTGAGTTTTGAGTGAAATCCAATCGCTAGAAGTATGGAATACACCAACCACTCCAGTTAGGAAGGAACTGCCGTTGAACTTTAATTGTCCATTTTGGAACACCTATTGATTTCGGATCGAGCCCAAAACTTGGGCAACATCATAATACGGTGGGAGGAGTCATTTGGTGAGATTTGAGTGAAATCCAATCGCTAGAAGTATTGAATACACCAACCACTCCAATTAGGAACGAACTGCCGTTGAACTTGAATTGTCCAATTTTGAACACCTATTGATTTCGGATCGAGCCCAAAACTTGGGCAACATCATCATATGGTGGGAGGAGTCATTTGGTGAGTTTTGAGTGAAATCCAATCGCTAGAAGTATGGAATACACCAACCACTCCAGTTAGGAAGGAACTGCCGTTGAACTTGAATTGTCCATTTTGGAACACCTATTGATTTCGGATCGAGCCCAAAACTTGGGCAACATCATAATATGGTGGGAGGAGATATTTGGTGTGTTTTGAGTGAAATCCAATCGCTAGAACTATGAATTACCCCCAACCCTCCAATTTGGAACGAACTTCCTTTGAACTTGAATTGTCCAATTTCTTACAACTATTGATTTCGGATCTAGCCCAAAACTTGGGCAACATCATAATATGGTGGGAGGAGTCATTTGGTGAGTTTTGAGTGAAATCCAATCGCTAGACGTATGGAATACACCAACCACTCCAATTAGGAACGAACTGTCGTTGAAATTGAATTGACCAATTTCTCACACCAATTGATTTCGGATCGAGCCCAAAACATGGGCAACATCATAATATGGTGGGAGGAGTCATTTGGTGAGTTTTGAGTGAAATCCAATCGCTAGAAGTATGGAATACACCAACCACTCCTGTTAGGAAGGAACTGCCGTTGAACTTGAATTGTCCAATTTCTCACACGTACTGATTTCGGACCGAGCCCCAACCTTGGGAAACATCATAATATGGTGGGAGGAGTCATTTGGTGAGTTTTGAGTGAAATCCAATCGCTAGAAGTATGGAATACACCAACCACTCCAATTAGGAACGAACTGCCGTTGAACTTGAATTGTTCAATTTCTCACACCTGTTGATTACGGATCGAGCCCAAAACTTGGGCAACATCATAATATGGTGGGAGGAGTCATTTGGTTAGTTTTGCGTGAAATCCAATCGCTAGAAGTGTGGAATACACCAACCAGTCCAATTAGGAACGAATTGCCGTTGAACTTGAATCGTCCAATTTGGAACACCTATTGATTTCGGACCGAGCCCCAAACTTGGGCAACATCATAATATGGTGGGAGGAGTCATTTGGTGAGTTTTGAGTGAAATCCAATCGCTAGAAGTGTGGAATACACCAAGCACTCCAATTAGGAACGAACTGCCGTTGAACTTGAATTGTCCAATTTAGAACACCTGTTGACTTCGGATCGAGCCCAAAACTTGGGCAACATCATAATATGGGGGGAGGAGTCATTTGGTGTGTTTTGAGTGAAATCCAATCGCTAGAAGTATGGAATACACCAACCACTCTAGCTAGGAAGGAACTGCCGTTGAACTTGAATTGTCCAATTTGGAACACCTATTGATTTCGGATCGATCCCAAAACTTGGGCAACATCAGAATATGGTGGGAGTACTCATTTGGTTTGTTTTGAGTGAAATCCAATCGCTAGAAGTATGGAATACACCAACCACTCCAATTAGGAACGAACTGCCGTTGAATTTGAATTGTCCAATTTGGAACACCTATTGATTTCGGATCGAGCCCAAAACATGGGCAACATCATAATATGGTGGGAGGAGTCATTTGGTGAGTTTTGAGTGAAATCCAATCGCTAGAAGTATGGAATACACCAACCACTCCAGTTAGGAAGGAACTGCCGTTGAACTTTAATTGTCCAATTTGGAACACCTGTTGATTTCGGATCGATCCCAAAACTTGGGCAACATCATAATATGGTGGGAGGAGTCATTTGGTGAGTTTTGAGTGAAATCCAATCGCTAGAAGTGTGGAATACACCAACCAATCCAATTAGGAACGAACTGCCGTTGAACTTGAATTGTCCAATTTCTCACACGTACTGATTTCGGACTGAGCCCCAAACTTGGGAAACATCGTAATATGGTGGGAGGAGTCATTTGGTGAGATTTGAATGAAATCCAATCGCTAGAAGTATTGAATACACCAACCCCTCCAATTAGGAACGAACTGCCGTTGAACTTGAATTGTCCAATTTGGAACACCTATTGATTTCGGATCGATCCCAAAACTTGGGCAACATCATAATATGGTGGGAGGAGTCATTTGGTGAGTTTTGAGTGAAATCCAATCGCTAGAAGTATGGAATACACCAACCACTCCAATTAGGAACGAACTGCCGTTGAACTTGAATTGTCCAATTTCTCACACGTACTGATTTCGGACCAAGCCCCAAACTTGGGAAACATCATAATATGGTGGGAGGAGTCATTTGGTGAGTTTTGAGTGAAATCCAATGTTGAGCCTATTCCTAACAACTAAAATGAGTTATTAAAAATAGAAACTTCAATTCTCGCAAGTGCACGAACCATTTATAGTATAGCTTATGAAATACGAGGTCGATCCCACGGAGAATGGTAACTTGGTTGCAAGTTAAACTACTTAGAATGATGGAAAAACTGAAAACAAAGAAACAAACTAACTAACAATTGGCAAGGTCTAGGACAGAATCCTAGCACCACACACGCACTCGAATGGGGGGTTTTTGTTGTTTAAATGAAAACAAGAGAATGAAATGGAAGTGCTGGAAGTAAACAATGGCAGCAATGAACAAGTTGTGAAACAATGATTGAGAAGTGTTAGAGCCTTGAAATCTACCACTAGTCTTCCTATCCAAGTTATGAATGCATAGAAATTGACTCAAGCTTCATTAACAATAGATTATCGCATACAAGCCTATGGTATCTAGGTGCAGGATGCATGATTCTCCTAAGGCATGTAATTGTGCATGGTATCTACACAACACGTGATCTCTAATATGCAACCTAAGCATGGTATCTACTTAGAATAAAGCATATAAGAGTCATTAAGTTCCTTGAGAATATGATAATCACACAAGTCCTAGAACATGGTATCTGTCCTAGTCAACCTATGGTTATTAACCCCTTGAATGATTCTTAGGCCATTCATGTGTTGCTTGTGAAAGGAGAGTAGAATTGGTGAATCTAAACCCCTTCCCAACCTGTGCTAGATGCATAAAATCCTAGTTAGCTACTCCAAGAAAACATACATCAAGCACATAATAAGCTGGAGATTAACAACTTGATAATGAAAGCAAGGAAATCAATTAACTATGAAATCATCCATAACATTGAATATTCATGACTAGGGCTTCATCCTAAGCCCTAACAAAATGGATTAGTTAAACATAATTATGAATACAGAAGATAAGAAATACATAGGTAGAATAAAGAGAATAGAAGAACTAGCTGGTGGCAGCAAGGTAGTTTCCAGGACAGCTCCCAGCTCTCCCTCCTTTGCAGCTAGCTCTCTCTCTCTCTCTTTGTGGTGAATCTGAATGTGTGTATGGAAGTAATGGATGAAGTGAATTGTGTCTGGGATGTGGAATGGAAGTGGTATTTATAGGGAGAAGGAAAGGGGAATTCTGAATTGAATATGACTAATGCATACAACACTTGTATTTAGATAATCAGAATTGGTTGCTGCACTAAAAAATCCCACCAGCAGCCATAGGTCATCTTCATGTCAGCATGATCAAGCATCCATCCAGAAACCAATAGCTCATGCCTAGCTCACCATGACCAAGCATCCATCAGCTCATCCTCATGTCAGCATGATGTGTATTTTGATGGGCTCACGGATTGGGTTTGGCTGAATCCAAATATGACTTTAAGATATCCATTTTGAAGTTCAGAATGTCTCTGATCCAACCACACAAGTATTGGCCCAATCCAAGCTCGGATGAAGAAGATAAGTCCGAAATGAACTTCTAACTCAATATCCAGTTTTTGCACGTTTTGCACCATTTTGCTTCAAAAGCAATCTCTTGCTGCCTTCAACCTATAGAACACACAAACATAGGTAAGTGACTTGAAATAAAGAGAAACTAAACAAAATTACTAAGTAACGAAGGCATGCAAATGTGTGAAATTATGAACTTATCATCCAATCGCTAGAAGTATGGAATACACCAACCACTCCAAATAGGAACGAACTTCCGTTGAAATTGAATTGACCAATTTCTCACAAATATTTATTTCGGATCGAGCCCAAAACTTGGGCAACATCATAATACAGTGGGAGGAGTCATTTGGAGAGTTTTGAGTGAAATCCAATCGCTGGAAGTGTGGAATACACCAACCACTCCAATTAGGGACGAACTGCCGTTGAATTTGGATTGTCCAATTTCTTACATCTATTGATTTCTGATCGAGCCCAAAACTCGGGCAACATCATAATATGGTGGGAGGAGATATTTGGTGTGTTTTGAGTGAAATCCAATCGCTAGAACTATGAATTACCCCCAACCCTCCAATTTGGAACGAACTTCCTTTGAACTTGAATTGTCCAATTTCTTACAACTATTGATTTCGGATCTAGCCCAAAACTTGGGCAACATCATAATATGGTGGGAGGAGTCATTTGGTGAGTTTTGAGTGAAATCCAATCGCTAGACTTATGGAATACACCAACCACTCCAATTAGGAACGAACTGTCGTTGAAATTGAATTGACCAATTTCTCACACCAATTGATTTCGGATCGAGCCCAAAACATGGGCAACATCATAATATGGTGGGAGGAGTCATTTGGTGAGATTTGAGTGAAATCCAATCGCAAGAAGTATGGAATACACCAACCACTCCAATTAGGAACGAACTGCCGTTGAACTTGAATTGTCCAATTTGGAACACCTATTGATTTCGGCTCGAACCCAAAACTTCGGCAACATCATAATATGGTGGGAGGAGTCATTTGGTGAGTTTTGAGTGAAATCCAATCGCTAGAAGTATGGAATACACCAACCACTCCAATTAGGAACGAACTGCCGTTGAACTTGAATTGTCCAATTTCTCAAACCTATTGATTTCGGATCGAGCCCAAAACTTGGGCAACATCATAATATGGTGGGAGGAGTCATTTGGTGAGTTTTGAGTGAAATCCAATCGCAAGAAGTATGGAATACACCAACCACTCCAATTAGGAACGAACTGCCGTTGAACTTGAATTGTCCAATTTCTCAAACCTATTGATTTCGGACCGAGCCCCAAACTTGGGCAACATCATAACATGGTGGGAGGAGTCATTTGGTGAGTTTTGGGTGAAATCCAATCGCTAGAAGTATGGAATACACCAAACACTCCAATTAGGAACGAACTGCCGTTGAACTTGAATTGTCCAATTTGGAACACCTATTGATTTCGAATCAAGCCCAAAACTTGGGCAACAAGATAATATGGTGGGAGGAGTCATTTGGTGAGTTTTGAGTGAAATCCAATCGCTAGAAGTATGGAATACACCAACCACCCCAATTAGGAACAAACTGCCGTTGAACTTGAATTGTCCAATTTCTCACACCTATTGATTTCGGATCGAGCCCAAAACTTGGGCAACATCATCATATGGTGGGAGGAGTCATTTGGTGAGTTTTGAGTGAAATCCAATCGCTAGAAGTATGGAATACACCAACCACTCCAATTAGGAACGAACTGCCGTTGAACTTGAATTGTCCAATTTCTCAAACCTATTGATTTCGGATCGAGCCCAAAACTTGGGCAACATCATAATATGGTGGGAGGAGTCATTTGGTGAGTTTTGAGTGAAATCCAATCGCAAGAAGTATGGAATACACCAACCACTCCAATTAGGAACGAACTGCCGTTGAACTTGAATTGTCCAATTTCTCAAACCTATTGATTTCGGACCGAGCCCCAAACTTGGGCAACATCATAACATGGTGGGAGGAGTCATTTGGTGAGTTTTGGGTGAAATCCAATCGCTAGAAGTATGGAATACACCAAACACTCCAATTAGGAACGAACTGCCGTTGAACTTGAATTGTCCAATTTGGAACACCTATTGATTTCGAATCAAGCCCAAAACTTGGGCAACAAGATAATATGGTGGGAGGAGTCATTTGGTGAGTTTTGAGTGAAATCCAATCGCTAGAAGTATGGAATACACCAACCACCCCAATTAGGAACAAACTGCCGTTGAACTTGAATTGTCCAATTTCTCACACCTATTGATTTCGGATCGAGCCCCAAACTTGGGCAACATCATAATATGGTGGGAGGAGTCATTTGGTGAGTTTTGAGTGAAATCCAATCGCCAGAAGTATGGAAAACACCAACGACACCAATTAGGAACGAAATGCCGTTGAACTTGAATTGTCCAATTTGGAACACCTATTGATTTCGGATCGAGCCCCAAACTTGGGTAACATCATAATATGGTGGGAGGAGTCATTTGGTGAGTTTTGAGTGAAATCCAATCGCTAGAAGTATGGAAAACACCAACGACTCCAATTAGGAACGAACTGCCGTTGAACTTGAATTGTCCAATTTGGAACACCTATTGATTTCGGATCGAGCCCCAAACTTGGGTAACATCATAATATGGTGGGAGGAGTCATTTGGTGTGTTTTGAGTGAAATCCAATCGCTAGAAGTATGGAATAAACCAACCACTCCAATTAGGAACGAACTGCCTTTGAACTTGGAATGTCCAATTTCTTACACCTATTGAGTTCGGATCGAGCCCAAAACGCGGGCAACCTCATAATATGTTGGGACGAGATATTTGTTGTGTTTTGAGTGAAATCCAATCGCTAGAACTATGAATTACCCCAACCCCTCCAATTAGGAACGAACTGTCGTTGAAATTGAATTGACCAATTTCTCACACATATTGATTTCGGATCGAGCCCAGAACTTGGGCAACATCATAATATGCTGGGAGGAGTCATTTGTTTAGGTTCGAGTGAAATGCATTCGCTAGAAGTACGGAATACACCAACCAGTCCAATTAGGAACGAACTGCCGTTGAACTTGAATTGTGAAATTTGGAACACCTATTGATTTTGGATCGAGCCCAAACCTTGGGCAACATCATAATATGGTGGGAGGAGTCATTTGGCGAGTTTTGAGTGAAATCCAATCGCTAGAAGTATGGAATACACCAACCACTCCAATTAGGAACGAACTGCCGTTGAACTTGAATTGTCCAATTTCTCACACCTATTGATTTCCGATCGAGCCCAAAACTTGGGCAACCTGATAATATGTTGGGAGGAGTCATTTGGTGAGTTTTGAGTGAAATCCAATCGCTAGAAGTATGGAATACACCAACCACTCCAATTAGGAACGAACTACCGTTGAACTTGAATTGTCCAATTTGGAACACCTATTGATCTCGGATCGATCCCAAAACTTGGGCAACATCATAATATGGTGGGAGGAGTCATTTGGTTAGTTTTGAGTGAAATCCAATCGCTAGAAGTATGGAATACACCAACCACTCCAATTAGGAACGAATTGCCGTTGAACTTGAATCGTCCAATTTGGAACACCTATTGATTTCGGACCGAGCCCCAAACTTGGGCAACATCATAATATGGTGGGAGGAGTCATTTGGTGAGTTTTGAGTGAAATCCAATCGCTAGAAGTGTGGAATACACCAAGCACTCCAATTTGGAACGAAATGCCGTTGAACTTGAATTGTCCAATTTAGAACACCTATTGATTTCGGATCGAGCCCCAAACTTGGGCAACATCATAATATGAGGGGAGGAGTCATTTGGTGTGTTTTGAGTGAAATCCAATCGCAAGAAGTATGGAAAACACCAACCACTCCAGTTAGGAAGGAACTGCCGTTGAACTTGAATTGTCCAATTTGGAACACCTATTGATTTCGGATCGAGCCCCAAACTTGGGTAACATCATAATATGGTGGGAGGAGTCATTTGGTGAGTTTTGAGTGAAATCCAATCGCTAGAAGTATGGAAAACACCAACGACTCCAATTAGGAACGAACTGCCGTTGAACTTGAATTGTCCAATTTGGAACACCTATTGATTTCGGATCGAGCCCCAAACTTGGGTAACATCATAATATGGTGGGAGGAGTCATTTGGTGTGTTTTGAGTGAAATCCAATCGCTAGAAGTATGGAATAAACCAACCACTCCAATTAGGAACGAACTGCCTTTGAACTTGGAATGTCCAATTTCTTACACCTATTGAGTTCGGATCGAGCCCAAAACGCGGGCAACCTCATAATATGTTGGGACGAGATATTTGTTGTGTTTTGAGTGAAATCCAATCGCTAGAACTATGAATTACCCCAACCCCTCCAATTAGGAACGAACTGTCGTTGAAATTGAATTGACCAATTTCTCACACATATTGATTTCGGATCGAGCCCAGAACTTGGGCAACATCATAATATGCTGGGAGGAGTCATTTGTTTAGGTTCGAGTGAAATGCATTCGCTAGAAGTACGGAATACACCAACCAGTCCAATTAGGAACGAACTGCCGTTGAACTTGAATTGTCAAATTTGGAACACCTATTGATTTTGGATCGAGCCCAAACCTTGGGCAACATCATAATATGGTGGGTGGAGTCATTTGGCGAGTTTTGAGTGAAATCCAATCGCTAGAAGTATGGAATACACCAACCACTCCAATTAGGAACGAACTGCCGTTGAACTTGAATTGTCCAATTTCTCACACCTATCGATTTCCGATCGAGCCCAAAACTTGGGCAACCTGATAATATGTTGGGAGGAGTCATTTGGTGAGTTTTGAGTGAAATCCAATCGCTAGAAGTATGGAATACACCAACCACTCCAATTAGGAACGAACTACCGTTGAACTTGAATTGTCCAATTTGGAACACCTATTGATCTCGGATCGATCCCAAAACTTGGGCAACATCATAATATGGTGGGAGGAGTCATTTGGTTAGTTTTGAGTGAAATCCAATCGCTAGAAGTATGGAATACACCAACCACTCCAATTAGGAACGAATTGCCGTTGAACTTGAATCGTCCAATTTGGAACACCTATTGATTTCGGACCGAGCCCCAAACTTGGGCAACATCATAATATGGTGGGAGGAGTCATTTGGTGAGTTTTGAGTGAAATCCAATCGCTAGAAGTGTGGAATACACCAAGCACTCCAATTTGGAACGAAATGCCGTTGAACTTGAATTGTCCAATTTAGAACACCTATTGATTTCGGATCGAGCCCCAAACTTGGGCAACATCATAATATGAGGGGAGGAGTCATTTGGTGTGTTTTGAGTGAAATCCAATCGCAAGAAGTATGGAATACACCAACCACTCCAGTTAGGAAGGAACTGCCGTTGAACTTGAATTGTCCAATTTGGAACACCTATTGATTTCGGATCGATCCCAAAACTTGGACAACATCATAATACGGTGGGAGGAGTCATTTGGTTTGTTTTGAGTGAAATCCAATCGCTAGAAGTATGGAATACACCAACCACTCCAATTAGGAACGAACTGCCGATGAACTTGAAATGTCCAATTTGGAACACCTATTGATTTCGGATCGTGCCCAAAACAAGGGCAACATCATAATATCGTGGGAGGAGTCATTTGGTGAGTTTTGAGTGAAATCCAATCGCAAGAAGTATGGAATACACCAACCACTCCAATTAGGAACGAACTGCCGTTGAACTTGAATTGTCCAATTTCTCAAACCTATTGATTTCGGACCGAGCCCCAAACTTGGGCAACATCATAACATGGTGGGAGGAGTCATTTGGTGAGTTTTGGGTGAAATCCAATCGCTAGAAGTATGGAATACACCAACCACTCCAGTGAGGAAGGAACTGCCGTTGAACTTGAAATGTCCATTTTGGAACACCTATTGATTTCGGATGGAGCCCAAAACTTGGGCAACATCATAATATGGTGGGAGGAGTCATTTGGTGAGTTTTGAGTGAAATCCAATCGCTAGAAGTATGGAATACACCAACCACTCCAATTAGGAACGAACTGCCGATGAACTTGAAATGTCCAATTTGGAACACCTATTGATTTCGGATCGAGCCCAAAACAAGGGCAACATCATAATATGGTGGGAGGAGTCATTTGGTGAGTTTTCAGTGAAATCCAATCGCTAGAAGTATGGAATACACCAACCACTCCAATTAGGAACGAACTGCCGTTGAACTTGAATTGTCCAATTTGGAACACCTATTGATTTCGGCTCGAACCCAAAACTTCGGCAACATCATAATATGGTGGGAGGAGTCATTTGGTGAGTTTTGAGTGAAATCCAATCGCTAGAAGTATGGAATACACCAACCACTCCAATTAGGAACGAACTGCCGTTGAACTTGAATTGTCCAATTTCTCAAACCTATTGATTTCGGATCGAGCCCAAAACTTGGGCAACATCATAATATGGTGGGAGGAGTCATTTGGTGAGTTTTGAGTGAAATCCAATCGCAAGAAGTATGGAATACACCAACCACTCCAATTAGGAACGAACTGTCGTTGAACTTGAATTGTCCAATTTCTCAAACCTATTGATTTCGGACCGAGCCCCAAACTTGGGCAACATCATAACATGGTGGGAGGAGTCATTTGGTGAGTTTTGGGTGAAATCCAATCGCTAGAAGTATGGAATACACCAAACACTCCAATTAGGAACGAACTGCCGTTGAACTTGAATTGTCCAATTTGGAACACCTATTGATTTCGAATCAAGCCCAAAACTTGGGCAACAAGATAATATGGTGGGAGGAGTCATTTGGTGAGTTTTGAGTGAATTCCAATCGCTAGAAGTATGGAATACACCAACCACCCCAATTAGGAACAAACTGCCGTTGAACTTGAATTGTCCAATTTCTCACACCTATTGATTTCGGATCGAGCCCAAAACTTGGGTAACATCATCATATGGTGGGAGGAGTCATTTGGTTAGTTTTGAGTGAAATCCAATCGCTAGAAGTATGGAATACACCAACCACTCCAATTCGGAACGAACTGCCGTTGAACTTGAATTGTCCAATTTGGAACACCTATTGATTTCGGATCGAGCCCCAAACTTGGGCAACATCATAATATGGTGGGAGGAGTCATTTGGTGAGTTTTGAGTGAAATCCAATCGCCAGAAGTATGGAAAACACCAACGACTCCAATTAGGAACGAAATGCCGTTGAACTTGAATTGTCCAATTTGGAGCACCTATTGATTTCGGATCGAGCCCCAAACTTGGGTAACATCATAATATGGTGGGAGGAGTCATTTGGTGTGTTTTGAGTGAAATCCAATCGCTAGAAGTATGGAATAAACCAACCACTCCAATTAGGAACGAACTGCCTTTGAACTTGGAATGTCCAATTTCTTACACCTATTGATTTCGGATCGAGCCCAAAACGCGGGCAACCTCATAATATGTTGGGACGAGATATTTGGTGTGTTTTGAGTGAAATCCAATCGCTAGAACTATGAATTACCCCAACCCCTCCAATTAGGAACGAACTGTCGTTGAAATTGAATTGACCAATTTCTCACACATATTGATTTCGGATCGAGCCCAGAACTTGGGCAACATCATAATATGGTGGGAGGAGTCATTTGGTTTGTTTCGAGTGAAATCCAATCGCTAGAAGTACGGAATACAAAAACCACTCCAATTAGGAACGAACTGCCGTTGAACTTGAATTGTCAAATTTGGAACACCTATTGATTTCGGATCGAGCCCAAAACTTGGGCAACATCATAATATGGTGGGAGGAGTCATTTGGTGAGTTTTGAGTGAAATCCAATCGCTAGAAGTATGGAATACACCAACCACTCCAATTAGGAACGAACTGCCGTTGAACTTGAATTGTCCAATTTCTCACACCTATTGATTTCCGATCGAGCCCAAAACATGGGCAACATCATAATATGGTGGGAGGAGTCATTTGGTGAGTTTTGAGTGAAATCCAATCGCTAGAAGTATGGAATACACCAACCACTCCAGTTAGGAAGGAACTGCCGTTGAACTTGAATTGTCCAATTTGGAACACCTATTGATTTCGGATCGATCCCAAAACTTGGGCAACATCATAATATGGGGGGAGGAGTCATTTGGTGTGTTTTGAGTGAAATCCAATCGCTAGAAGTATGGAATACACCAACCACTCCAGTTAGGAAGGAACTGCCGTTGAACTTGAATTGTCCAATTTGGAACACCTATTGATTTCGGATCGATCCCAAAACTTGGGCAACATCATAATATGGTGGGAGTACTCATTTGGTTTGTTTTGAGTGAAATCCAATCGCTAGAAGTATGGAATACACCAACCACTCCATTTAGGAACGAACTGCCGTTGAACTTGAATTGTCCAATTTCTCACACCTATTGATTTCCGATCGAGCCCAAAACTTGGGCAACATCATAATATGGTGGGAGGAGTCATTTGGTGAGTTTTGAGTGAAATCCAATCGCTAGAAGTATGGAATACACCAACCACTCCAGTTAGGAACGAACTGTCGTTGAACTTGAATTGTCCAATTTGGAACACGTACTGATTTCGGACCGAGCCCCAAACTTGGGAAACATCATAATATGGTGGGCGGAGTCATTTGGTGAGTTTTGAGTGAAATCCAATCGCTAGAAGTATGGAAAACACCAACGACTCCAATTAGGAACGAACTACCGTTGAACTTGAATTGTCCAATTTGGAACACCTATTGATTTCGGATCGAGCCCCAAACTTGGGTAACATCATAATATGGTGGGAGGAGTCATTTGGTGAGTTTTGAGTGAAATCGAATCGATAGAAGTATGGAATACACCAACCACTCCAATTGGGAACGAACTGCCGTTGAACTTGAATTGTCCAATTTGGAACACCTATTGATTTCGGATCGAGCCCCAAACTTGGGCAACATCATAATATGGTGGGAGGAGTCATTTGGTGAGTTTTGAGAGAAATCCAATTGCTAGAAGTATGGAATACACTAACCACTCCAATTAGGAACGAACTGCCGTTGAACTTGAATTGTCCAATTAGGAACACCTATTGATTTCGGATCGAGCCCAAAACGCAGGCAACCTCATAATATGTTGGGAGGAGATATTTGGTGTGTTTTGAGTGAAATCCAATCGCTAGAACTATGAATTATCCCAACCCTTCCAATTAGGAACGAACTGTCGTTGAAATTGAATTGAACAATTTCTCACACATATTGATTTCAGATCGAGCCCAGAAGTTGGGCAACATCATAATATGGTGGGAGGAGTCATTTGGTTAGTTTCGAGTGAAATCCAATCGCTAGAAGTACGAAATACACCAACCAGTCCAATTAGGAACGAACTGCCGTTGAACTTGAATTGTCCAATTTGGAACACCTATTGATTTCGGATCGAGCCCAAAACTTGGGCAACATCATAATATGGTGGGAGGAGTCATTTGGTGAGTTTTTAGTGAAATCCAATCGCTAGAAGTGTGGAATACACCAACCACTCCAATTAGGAACGAACTGCCGTTGAACTTGAATTGTCCAATTTGTCACACGTACTGATTTCGGACCGAGCCCCAAACTTGGGAAACATCATAATATGGTGGGAGGAGTCATTTGGTGAGTTTTGAGTGAAATCCAATCGCTAGAAGTATGGAATACACCAACCACTCCAATTAGGAACGAACTGCCGCTGAACTTGAATTGTCCAATTTCTCACACATATTGATTACGGATCGAGCCCAAAACTTGGGCAACATCATAATATGGTGGGAGGAGTCATTTGGTTAGTTTTGAGTGAAATCTAATCGCTAGAAGTATGGAATACACCAACCACTCCAGTTAGGAAGGAACTGCCGTTGAACTTGAATTGTCCAATTTGGAACACCTATTGATTTCGGATCGATCCCAAAACTTGGGCAACATCATAATATGGTGGGAGGAGTCGTTTGGTTTGTTTTGAGTGAAATCCAATCTCTAGAAGTATGGAATACACCAACCACTCCAATTAGGAACGAACTGCCGTTGAACTTGAATTGTCCAATTTCTCACACATATTGATTACGGATCGAGCCCAAAACTTGGGCAACAACATAATATGGTGGGAGGAGTCATTTGGTGAGTTTTGAGTGAAATCCAATCGCTAGAAGTATGGAATACACCAACGACTCCAATTAGGAACGAACAGCCGTTGAACTTGAATTGTCCAATTTGGAACACCTATTGATTTCGGATCGATCCCAAAACTTGGGCAACATCATAATATGGTGGGAGGAGTCATTTGGTGAGTTTTGAGTGAAATCCAATCGCCAGAAGTATGGAATACACCAACGACTCCAATTAGGAACGAACTGCCGTTGAACTTGAATTGTCTAATTTGGAACACCTATTGATTTCGGATCGAGCCCAAAACTTGGGCAACATCATCATATGGTGGGAGGAGTCAATTGGTTAGTTTTGAGTGAAATCCAATCGCTAGAAGTATGGAATACACCAACCACTCCAATTAGGAACGAACTGCCGTTGAACTTGAATTGTCCAATTTCTCACACCTATTGATTTCGGATCGAGCCCCAAACTTGGGCAACATCATAATATGGAGGGAGGAGTCATTTGGTGAGTTTTGAGTGAAATCCAATCGCTAGAAGTATGGAATACACCAACCACTCCATTTAGAAGCGAACTACCCTTGAACTTGAATTGTCCAATTTGGAACACCTATTCATTTCGAATCGAGCCCAAAACTTGGGCAACATCATAATATGTTGGGAGGAGTCATTTGGTGAGTTTTGAGTGAAATCCAATCGCTAGAAGTATGGAATACACCAACCACTCCAATTAGGAACGAAATGCCGTTGAACTTGAATTGTCCAATTTGGAACACCTATTGATTTCGGATCGAGCCCAAAACATGGGCAACATCATAATATGGTGGGAGTAGTCATTTGGTTAGTTTTGAGTGAAATCCAATCACTAGAAGTATGGAATACACCAACAACTCCAATTAGGAACGAACTGCCGTTGAACTTGAATTGTCCAATTTCTCACACCTATTGATTTCAGATCGAGCCCCAAACTTGGGCAACATCATAATATGGTGGGAAGAGTCATTTGGTGAGTTTTGAGTGAAATCCATTCGCTAGAAGTATGGAATACACCAACCACTCCAATTAGGAACGAACTGCCGTTGAACTTGAATTGTCCAATTTCTCACACCTATTGATTTCGGATCGAGCCCCAAACTTGGGCAACATCATAATATGGTGGGAAGAGTCATTTGGTGAGTTTTTAGTGAAATCCAATCACAAGAAGTGTGGAATACACCAACCACTATAGTTAGGAACGAACTGCCGTTGAACTTGAATTGTCCAATTTCGAACACCTATTGATTTCGGATCGAGCCCAAAACTTGGGCAACATCATAATATGGTGGGAGGAGTCAATTGGTAAGTTTTGAGTGAAATCCAATCGCTAGAAGTATGGAATACACCAATCACGAATTAGGAACGAACTGCCGTTGAACTTGAATTGTCCAATTTGGAACACCTATTGATTTCGGATCGAGCCCAAAACTTGGGAACAACAGAATATAGTGGGAGGAGTCATTTGGTGAGTTTTGAGTGAAATCCAATCGCTAAAAGTATGGAATACACCGACCACTCCAATTAGGAACGAACTGCCGTTGAACTTGAATTGTCCAATTTCTCACACCTATTGATTTCGGATCGAGCCCCAAACTTGGGCAACATCATAATATGGTGGCAGGAGTCATTTGGTGACTTTTGAGTGAAATCCAATCACTAGAAGTACAGAATACACCAACCACTCCAATGAGGAACGAACTGTCGTTGAAATTGAATTGACCAATTTCTCAGACCTATTGATTTCGGATCGAGACCAAAACATGGGCAACATCATAATATCGTGGGAGGAGTCACTTGGTGAGTTTTGAGTGAAATCAAATCGCTAGAAGTATGGAATACACCAACCACTCCAGTTAGGAACGAACTGCCAATGAACTTGAATTGTCCAATTTGGAACACCTATTGATTTCGGATCGAGCCCAAAACTTGGGCAACATCATAATATGGTGGGAGGAGTCATTTGGTGAGTTTTGAGTGAAATCCAATCGCTAGAAGTATGGAATACACCAACCACTCCAATTAGGAACGAACTGTCGTTGAAATTGAATTGACCAATTTCTCAGACCTATTGATTTCGGATCGAGCCCAAAACTTGGGCAACATCATAATATGGAGGGAGGATTCATTTGGTGAGTGTTGAGTGAAATCCAATCGCTAGAAGTATGGAATACACCAACCAGTCCAATTTGGAATGAACTGCCGTTGCACTTGAATTGTCCAATTTGGAACACCTATTGATTTCGGATCGAGCCCAAAACTTGGGCAACATCATAATGTGGTGGGAGGAGTCATTTGGTTAGTTTTGAATGAAATCTAATCGCTAGAAGTATGGAATACACCAACCACTCCAATTTGGAACGAACTGCCGTTGAACTTGAACTGTCCAATTTCTCACAACTATTGATTTCGGATCAGCCCAAAACTTGGGCATCATCATAATGTGGTGGGAAGAGTCATTTGGTGAGTTTTGAGTGAAATCCAATCGCTAGACGTATGGGATACACCAACCACTCCATTTAGGAACGAACTGCCGTTGAACATGAATTGTCCAATTTGGAACACCTATTGATTTCGGATCAAGCCCAAAACTTGGGCAACATCATAATATGATGGGAGGAGTCATTTGGTGAGTTTTGGGTGAAATCCAATCGCCAGACGTATGGAATACACCAACCACTCCAATTAGGAACGAACTGTGGTTGAAATTGAATTTACCAATTTCTCACACCTATTGATTTCGGATCGAGCCCAAAACTTGGGCAACATCATAATATGGTGGGAGGAGTCTTTTGGTGAGTTTTGAGTGAAATCCAATCGCTAGAAGTATGGAATACACCAACCACTCCAATTAGGAACGAACTGCCGTTGAACTTGAATTGTCCAATTTGGAACACCTATTGATTTCGGATCGAGCCCAGAACATGGGCAACATCATAATATGGTGGGAGGAGTCTTTTGGTGAGTTTTGAGTGAAATCCAATCGCTAGAAGTATGGAATACACCAACCACTCAAATTAGGAACGAACTGCCGTTGAACTTGAATTGTCCAATTTTGAACACCAATTGATTTCGGATCAAGCCCAAAACTTGGGCAACATCGTAATATGGTGGGAGGAGTCATTTGGTGAGTTTTGAGTGAAATCCAATCGCTAGAAGTATGGAATACACCAACCACTCCAATTAGGAAAGAACTGCCGTTGAACTTGAATTGTCCAATTTTGAACACCCATTGATTTCGGATCAAGCCCAAAACTTGGGCAACATCGTAATATGGTGGGAGGAGTCATTTGGTGAGTTTTGAGTGAAATCCAATCGCTAGAAGTATGGAATACACCAACCACTCCAATTAGGAACGAACTGCTGTTGAACATGAATAGTCCAATTTGCAACACCTATTGATTTCGAATCGAGCCCAAAACTTGGGCAACGTCATAATATGGTGGGAGGAGTCATTTGGTGAGTTTTGAGTGAAATCCAATCGCTAGAAGTATGGAATACACCAACCACTCAAATTAGGAACGAACTGCCGTTGAACTTGAATTGTCCAATTTGGAACACCTATTGATTTCGGATCGAGCCCAAAACTTGGGCAACATCATAATATGGTGTGAGGAGTCATTTGGTGAGTTTTGAGTGAAATCCAATCGCTAGAAGTATGGAATACACCAACCACTCCAATTAGGAACAAACTGTCGTTGAACTTGAATTGTCCTATTTCTCACACCAATTGATTTCGGATCGAGCCCCAAACTTGGGCAACATCATAATATGGTGGGAGGAGTCATTTGGTGAGTTTTGAGTGAAATCCAATCGCTAGAAGTATGGAATACACCAACCAATCCAATTAGGAACGAACTGCCGTTGAACTTGAATTGTCCAATTTGGAACACCTATTGATTTCGGATCGAACCCAGAACTTGGGCAACAAAATACGGTGGGAGGAGTCATTTAGTGAGTTTTGAGTGAAATCCAATCGCTAGAAGTATGGAATACACCAACCACTCCAATTAGGAACGAACTGCCGTTGAACTTGAATTGTCCAATTTCTCACACCTATTGATTTCGGATCGAGCCCCAAACTTGGGCAACATCATAATATGGAGGGAGGAGTCATTTGGTGAGTTTTGAGTGAAATCCAATCGCTAGAAGTATGGAATACACCAACCACTCCATTTAGGAGCGAACTACCCTTGAACTTGAATTGTCCAATTTGGAACACCTATTGATTTCGGATCGAGCCCAAAACATGGGCAACATCATAATCTGGTGGGAGTAGTCATTTGGTTAGTTTTGAGTGAAATCCAATCACTAGAAGTATGGAATACACCAACAACTCCAATTAGGAACGAACTGCCGTTGAACTTGAATTGTCCAATTTCTCACCCCTATTGATTTCGGATCGAGCCCCAAACTTGGGCAACATCATAATATGGTGGGAAGAGTCATTTGGTGAGTTTTGAGTGAAATCCATTCGCTAGAAGTATGGAATACACCAACCACTCCAATTAGGAACGAACTGCCGTTGAACTTGAATTGTCCAATTTCTCACACCTATTGATTTCGGATCGAGCCCCAAACTTGGGCAACATCATAATATGGTGGGAAGAGTCATTTGGTGAGTTTTTAGTGAAATCCAATCACAAGAAGTATGGAATACACCAACCACTATAGTTAGGAACGAACTGCCGTTGAACTTGAATTGTCCAATTTGGAACACCTATTGATTTCGGATCGAGCCCAAAACTTGGGCAACATCATAATATGGTGGGAGGAGTCAATTGGTAAATTTTGAGTGAAATCCAATCGCTAGAAGTATGGAATACACCAACCACGAATTAGGAACGAACTGCCGTTGAACATGAATTGTCCAGTTTCTCACACCTATTGATTTCAGATCGAGCCCAAAACTTGGGAACAACAAAATATAGTGGGAGGAGTCATTTGGTGACTTTTGAGTGAAATCCAATCGCTAGAAGTACGGAATACACCAACCACTCCAACTAGGAACGAACTGCCGTTGAACTTGAATTGTCCAATTTCTCACACCTATTGGTTTCTGATCGAGCCCAAAACTTGGTTCAACATCATAATATGGTGGGAGGAGTCATTTGGTGAGTTTTGAGTGAAATCCAATCGCTAGAAGTATGGTATACACCAACCAATCCAATTAGGAACGAACTGCCGTTGAACTTGAATTGTCCAATTTGGAACACCTATTGATTTCGGATCGAGCCCAAAACTTGGGCAACATCATAATATGGTGGGAGGAGTCATTTGGTGAGTTTTGAGTGAAATCCAATCGCTAGAAGTATGGAATACACCAACCACTCCAATTAGGAACGAACTGCCGTTGAACATGAATTGTCCAATTTCTCACACCTATTGATTTCGGATCGAGCCCCAAACTTGGGCAACATCATAATATGGTGGGAGGAGTCATTTGGTGAGTTTTGAATGAAATCCAATCGCTAGAAGTATGGAATACACCAACCACTCCAATTAGGAACGAACTGCCGTTGAACTTGAATTGTCCAATTTCTCACACCTATTGATTTCTGATCGAGCCCAAAACTTGGTTCAACATCCTAATATGGTGCGAGGAGTCATTTGGTGAGTTTTGAGAAAAATCCAATCGCTGGAAGTATGGAATACATCAACCACTCCAATTAGGAAAGAACTGTCGTTGAAATTGAATTGACCAATTTCTCACACCTATTGAATTTGGATCGAGCCCAAAACTTGGGCAACATCATAATACGGTGGGAGGAGTCATTTGGTGGGTTTTGAGTGAAATCCAATCGCTAGAAGTGTGGAATACACCAACCACTCCAATTAGGAACGAACTGCCGTTGAACTTGAATTGTCCAATTCGGAACACCTATTGATTTCGGATCGAGCCCAAAACTTGGGCAACAACATAATATGGTGCGAGGAGCCATTTGGTGAGCTTTGAGTGAAATCCAATCGCTAGAAATATGGAATACACCAACCACTCCAATTTGGAACGAACTGCCGTTGAACTTGAATTGTCCAATTTGGAACACCTATTGATTTCGGATCGAGCCCAAAACTTGGGCAACAACATAATATGGGGGGAGGAGTCATTTGGTTAGTTTTGAGTGAAATCCAATCGCTGGAAGTGTGGAATACACCAACCACTCCAATTAGGAACGAACTGCCGTTGAACTTGAATTGTCCAATTTCTCACAGCTATTGATTTCGGACCGAGCCCCAAACTTGGGCAACATCATAATATGGTGGGAGGCGTCATTTGGTTAGTTTTGAGTGAAATCCAATCGCTAGAAGTTTGGAATACACCAACCACTCCATTTAGGAACGAACTGCCGTTGAACTTGAATTGTCCAATTTCTCACACCTATTGATTTTGGATCGTTCCCAAAACTTGGGCAACATCATAATATGGTGGGAGGAGTCATTTGGTGAGTTTTGAGTGAAATCCAATCGCTAGAAGTATGGAATACACCAACCACTCCAATTAGGAATGAACTGTTGTTGAACTTGAATTGTCCAATTTCTCACACCTATTGATTTCGGATCGAGCCCAAAACTTGGGCAACATCATAATTTGGTGGGAGGCGTCATTTGGTGAGTTTTGAGTGAAATCCAATCGCTAGAAGTTTGGAATACAACAACGACTCCAATTAGGAACGAACTGCTGTTGAACTTGAATTGTCCAATTTGCAACACCTATTGATTTCGGATCGAGCCCAAAACTTGGGCAACATCGTAATATGGTGGGAGGAGTCATTTGGTGAGTTTTGAGTGAAATCCAATCGCTAGAAGTATGGAATACACCAACCACTCCAATTAGGAACGAACTGCCGTTGAACTTCAATTGTCCAATTTGGAACACCTATTGATTTCGGATCGAGCCCAAAACTTGGGCAACATCATAATATGGTGGGAGGATTCATTTGGTGAGTTTTGAGTGAAATCCAATCGCTAGAAGTATGGAATACACTAACCACGCCAATGAGGAACGAACTGCCGTTGAACTTGAATTGTCCAATTTCTCACACCTATGGATTTCGGATCGAGCCCGAAACTTGGGCAACAACATAATATGGTGGGTGGAGTCATTTGGTGAGTTTTGAGTGAAATCCAATCGCTAGAAGTTTTGGGCTCGATCCGAAATCATTAGGTGTTCCAAATTTCACAATTCAAGTTCAACGGCAGTTCGTTCCTAATTGGAGTAGTTGGTGTATTCCATATTTCTAGCGATTGGATTTCACTCAAAACTCACCAAATGACTCCTCCCACTATATTATGATGTTGCCCAAGTTTTGGGCTCGATCCGAAATCAATTGGTGTTCGAAATTGGACAATTCAAGTTCAACGGCAGTTCGTTCCTAATTGGAGTGGTTGGTGTATTCCACAATTCCAGCGATTGGATTTCACTCAAAACTCACCAAATGACTCCTCCCACCATATTATGATGTTGCCCAAGTTTGGGGCTCGATCCGAAATCAATAGGTGTGAGAAATTGGACAATTCAAGTTCAACGGCAGTTCGTTCCTAATTGAAGTGGTTGGTGTATTCCATACTTCTAGCGATTGGATTTCACTCAAAACTAACCAAATGACTCCTCCCACCATATTATGATGTTGCCCAAGTTTTGGGCTCGATCCGAAATCAATAGGTGTTCCAAATTGGACAATTCAAGTTCAATGGCAGTTCGTTCCAAATTGGAGTGGTTGGTGTATTCCATACTTCTAGGGATTGGATTTCACTCAAAACTCACCAAATGACTCCTCCCACTATGTTATGATGTTGCCAAAGTTTTGGGCTCGATCCGAAATCAATAGGTGTTAGAAATTGGACAATTCAAGTTCAACGGCAGTTCGTTCCTAATTGGAGTGGTTGGTGTATTCCCCACTTCTAGCGATTGGATTTCACTCAAAACTCACCAAATGACTCCTCCCACCATATTATGAGGTTCCCCAAGTTTGGGGCTCGATCTGAAATCAATAGGTGTGAGAAATTGCACAATTCAAGTTCAACGGCAGTTCGTTCCTAATTCGAGTGGTTGGTGTCTTCCACACTTCTAGCGAATGGATTTCACTCAAAACTCACCAAATGACTCCTCCCACCATATTATGATGTTACCCAAGTTTTGGGTTTGATCCGAAATCAATAGGTGTTCGAAATTGGACAATTCAAGTTCAACGGCAGTTCGTTCCTAATTGGAGTGGTTCGTGTATTCCATACTTCTAGCGATTGGATTTCACTCAAAACTCACCAAATGACTCCTCCCACCATATTATGATGTTGCCCAAGTTTGGGGATCGATCCGAAATCGATAGATGTGAGAAATTGGACAATTCAAGTTCAACGGCAGTTCGTTCCTAATTGGAGTGGTTGATGTATTCCACACTTCTAGCGATTGGATTTCACTCAAAACTCACCAAATGACTGCTCCCACCATATTATGATGTTGCCCAACTTTTGGCCTCGATCCAAAATCAATAGGTGTGAGAAATTGGACAATTCAAGTTCAACGACAGTTCGTTCCTAATTGGAGTGGTTGGTGTATTCCGTACTTCTAGCGATTGGATTTCACTCAAAACTCACCAAATGACTCCTCCCACCATATTACGATGTTGGCCATGTTTGGGGCTCGATCCAAAATCAATAGGTGTTCCAAATTGGACAATTCAAGTTCAACGGCAGTTCATTCCTAATTGGAGTGGTTGGTGTATTCAAAACTTCTAGTGATTGGATTTCACTCAAAACTCACCAAACGACTCCTCCCACCATATTACGATGTTGCCCAAGTTTGGGGCTCGATCCAAAATTAATATGTGTTCCAAATTGGACAATTCAAGTTCAACGGCAGTTCGTTCCTAATTGGAGTGGTTGGTGTATTCCATACTTCTAGCGATTGGATTTCACTCAAAACTCACCAAATGACTCCTCCCACCATATTATGATGTTGCCCAAGTTTTGGGCTCGATCCGAAATCAATAGGTGTGAGAAATTGGACAATTCAAGTTCAACGGCAGTTCGTTCCTAATTGGAGTGGTTGGTGTATTTCATACTTCTAGAGATTGGATTTCATTCAAAACTCACCAAATGACTCCTCCCACCATATTATGATGTTGCCCAAGTTTTGGGCTCGATCCGAAATCAATAGGTGTGAGAAATTGGACAATTCAAGTTCAACGGCAGTTCGTGCCTAATTGGAGTGGTTGGTGTATTCCATACTTCTAGCGATTGGATTTCACCTAAAACTCACCAAATGACTCCTCCCACCATATTATGATGTTGCCCAAGTTTTGGGCTCGATCCGAAATCAATAGGTGTGAGAAATTGGACAATTCAAGTTCAACGGCAGTTCGTTCCTAATTGGAGTGGTTGGTGTATTCCATACTTCTATGGAATGGATTTCACTTAAAACTCAACAAATGACTACTCCCACCATATTATGAGGTTGCCCATGTTTGGGGCTCGATCCGAAATCAATAGGTGTGAGAAATTGGCCAATTCAAGTTCAACGGCAGTTCGTTCCTAATTGGAGTGGTTGGTGTATTCCATACTTCTAGCGATTGGATTTCACTCAAAACTCACCAAATGACTCCTCCCACCATATTATGATGTTGCCCAAGTTTGGGGCTCGATCCGAAATCAATAGGTGTGAGAAATTGGACAATTCAAGTTCAACGGCAGTTCGTTCCTAATTGGAGTGGTTGGTGTATTCCATACTTCTAGCGATTGGATTTCCATCAAAACTAACCAAATGACTCCTCCCACCATATTATGATGTTGCCCAAGTTTTGGGCTCGATCCGAAATCAATAGGTGTTCCAAATTGGACAATTCAAGTTCAACAGCAGTTCGTTCCTAATTGGAGTGGTTGGTGTATTCCATACTTCTAGCGATTGGATTTCGCTCAAAACTCACCAAATGACTCCTCCCACCATATTATGATGTTGCCCAAGTTTTGGGCTCGATTCGAAATCAATAGGTGTGAGAAATTGGACAATTCAAGTTCAACGGCAGTTCTTTCCTAATTGGAGTGGTTGGTGTATTCCATACTTCTAGCGATGGGATTTCACTCAAAACTCACCAAATGACTCCTCCCACCATATTATGATGTTGCCCAAGTTTGGGGCTCGATCCGAAATCAATAGGTGTGAGAAACTGGACAATTCAAGTTCAACGGCAGTTCGTTCCTAATTGGAGTGGTTGGTGTATTCTATAGTTCTAGCGATGGGATTTCACTGAAAACTCACCAAATGACTCCTCCCACCAAATTATGATGTTGCCCAAGTTTTGGGCTCGATCCGAAATCAATTTGTGTTCGAAATTGGACAATTCAAGTTCCACGGCAGTTCTTTCCTAATTGGAGTGGTTGGTGTATTCCATACTTCTAGCGATTGGATTTTACTCAAAACTAACCAAATGACTCCTCCCACCATATTATGATGTTGCCCAAGTTTTGGGCTCGATCCGAAATCAATTGGTGTTCGAAATTGGACAATTCAAGTTCCACGGCCGTTCGTTCCTAATTGGAGTGGATGGTGTATTCCATACTTCCAGCGATTGGATTTCACTCAAAACTCACCAAATGACTCCTCCCACCATATTATGATGTTGCCCAAGTTTGGGGCTCAATCCGAAATCAATAGGTGTGAGAAATTGGACAATTCAAGTTCAACGGCATTTCGTTCCTAACTGGAGTGGTTGGTGTATTCCATACTTCTAGCGATTGGATTTCACTAAAAACTCACCAAATGACTCCTCCCACCATATTGTGATGTTGCCCAAGTTTTGGGCTCGATCCGAAATCAATTGGTTTTCGAAATTGGACAATTCAAGTTCCACGGCAGTTCGTTCCTAATTGGAGTGGTTGGTGTATTCCATACTTCCAGCGATTGGATTTCACTCAAAACTCACCAAATGACTCCTCCCACCATATTATGATGTTCCCCAAGTTTGGGGCTCGATCCGAAATCAATAGGTGTGAGAAATTGGACAATTCAAGTTCAACGGCAGTTCGTTCCTAACTGGAGTGGTTGGTGTATTCCATACTTCCAGCGATTGGTTTTCACTAAAAACTCACCAAATGACTCCTCCCACCAAATTATGATGTTGCCCAAGTTTTGGGCTCGATCCGAAATCAATAGGTGTTCCAAATTTGACAATTCAAGTTCAACGGCAGTTCGTTCCTAATTGGAGTGGTTGGTGTATTCCATACTTCTAGAGATTGGATTTTACTCAAAACTAACCAAATGACTCCTCCCACCATATTATGATGTTGCCCAAGTATTGGGCTCGATCCGAAATCAATAGGTGTGGGAAATTGGACAATTAAAGTTCAACGGCAGTTTGTTCCTAATTGGAGTGGTTGGTGTATTCCATACTTCTAGCGATTGGATTTCACTCAAAACTAACCAAATGACTCCTCCCACGATATTATGATGTTGCCCAAGTTTTGGGCTCGATCCGAAATCAATAGGTGTGAAAATTGGACAATTCAAGTTCAACGACAGTTCGTTCCTAATCATAGTGGTTGGTGTATTCCATACTTCCTGCGATTGGATTTCACTCAAAATTCACCAAATGACTCCTGCCACCATATTATGATGTTGCCCAAGTTTTGGGCTCGATCCGAAATCAATAGGTGTGAGAAATTGGACAATTGAAGTTCAACGGAAATTCGTTCCTAATTGGAGTGGTTGGTGTATTCCATACTTCTAGCGATTGGATTTCACTCAAAACTCACCAAATGACTCCTCCCACCATATTATGTTGTTGCCCATGTTTTGGGCTCGATCCGAAATCAATTGGTGTGACAAATTGGACAATTAAAGTTCAATGGAAGTTCGTTCCTAATTGGAGTGGTTGGTGTATTCCACACTTCTAGCGATTGGATTTCGCTCAAAACTCAACAAATGACTCCTCCCACCATATTATGATGTTGCCCAAGTTTTGGGCTCGATTCGAAATCAATAGGTGTGAGAAATTGGACAATTCAAGTTCAACGGCAGTTCGTTCCTAATTGGAGTGGTTTTTGTATTCCATACTTCTAGCGATTGGATTTCACTCAAAACTCACCAAATGAATCCTCCCACCATATTATGACGTTGCCCAAGTTTTGGGCTCGATCCGAAATCAATAGGTGTGAGAAATTGGACAATTCAAGTTCAACGGCAGTTCGTTCCTAATTGGAGTGGTTGGTGTATTCCATACTTCTAGCGATTGGATTTCACTAAAAACTAACCACATGACTCCTCCCACCATATTATGATGTTGCCCAAGTTTTGGGCTCGATCCGAAATCAATAGGTGTGAGAAATTGGACAATTCAAGTTCAACGGCAGTTCGTTCCTAATTTTAGTGGTTGGTGTATTCCATACTTCTAGCGATTGGATTTCACTCCAAACTCACCAAATGACTCCTCCCACCATATTATGATGTTGCCCAAGTTTTGGGCTTGATCCGAAATCAATAGGTGTGAGAAATTGGACAATTCAAGTTCAACGGCAGTTCGTTCCTAATTGGAGTGGTTGGTGATCGGTGCATATTTACATATAATTTTGTATCCTTCTAGCTTATGATTTGGTTATGTTTTTGAGTTAAACTTGTGCTTTTAATCCTTTTTGTGTTTATCTTTCAGTTCATTGAGCTTTAGGTAATAATGAGGGCTTTGGATAGTAAATGATGCAATCCATGCATGTTAGGGCCTAATTTGGATGAATGGATGAAGAGCTTAAAGACAAACTCAATTTTGGCTACAGTCCCCTGCCAGCCCAGTTTCGTAGGTCATATTTCAAGCTTTGTTTCAGCAACCTACATAGCTCGGATGAGGCCACATTCTTCATGAAAGTTGTTCCAATGGGTGTGTAATATAACATATCCAAAATTCAGCCCCATTGGATAAATATGGAGTCTGTTACCTAGCAAACACAGAGCCATGCTCAGGATGGATTTTATCAGCGCGCAAAATGAGTTAGCAATTTGTTTTGGCCTTAACGTCCTCCTCAGACCTTGGATTGGCCCAAATGATATATGGATGGAAAGAAGACATGCTGAACTTCAAGTTTGAGTGCTTAAAGTCTTAATTTGCTTAAGGGAAGCCCAATTCGTAAGCCCTTGAAGTTGCTGGTCATGCTGACCTCGGGATGAGCTATTATTTCTGGTTGGAAGCTTGGTCATGGTGACATGAAAATGAGCTAGGGCTGCTGGTGGGATTTATTAGTGAAGTGCATCGACTATTTCAGATTTTATAATGGAAGTGTTGTATGCATTAGTGAAGTGCATCAACCATTTCAGATTTTATAAAACAAGTGTTGTATGCATTAGCCATACTTAATTCAGATTTTCAGCTTCCTTAGGCCTATATATAGTGAGGTTTCCCAAGCTTGTAAACACACCCCAAAGGGGGGGAGCTCTCAAACACTTCTCTAGAGCTCCCTTCCCTTCTCTCCCTCAAATTCTCTTAATTTTGCTTTCTAGTTCTCAATTCTAGCTTTCCTTTTTCTTCTTAGTTGTAATTTATTTTTCTTTGTAATGTAAATTCTTTCCTTAAGTTTTCAAGTTGAATTAGTTTCCAAGTTTCAATTATGATTTTTGTTCTTATTCATTATGCTTATAAGTTAATATGATAGTTTGAATGATTGATCACCATTTAGGCTTGCATGTTAGCTATCTTGGTTTGAATTAAGAGTAGACACCATGCTTTAATTCGAATTGAACTATGAATAGGAAGAGTATGTATGGACATTCGACAACAGGGATTAGATACATACTTGGTTGTTTAAAATGTTCTTCTATGCTTAATGGGTTCCTAATGCTTAATTTTAGGTTAGACAACAAATGATCAAATTAGGGAATTAGGAACACAAGGTTATGACCAAACACCATGGCTTAATCATACTTTAGCTAGAATCAATCCATTAATCTAATTGAACTTGGGAACTTATCTGCTTGAGTTAGTTATTTCTTTCTTCCTTGTTTTATTTATTTCCTTTCTTTTTCATTTCTGTTTTGTGTAGGGAAACTAAATTGGATCATTCAATCACCAATCCCTGTGGAATCGACCTCGCACTTACATACGCTAAACTACCAACGGTTCGTGCACTTGCGAGTATCACAAGTTAAGGATGCAGCTGAATCCATTTTGGTGCAGCTAAATCTACACAACAGTTGGTGTATTCCATACTTCTAGCGATTGGATTTCACTCAAAACTCACCAAATGACTCCTCCCACCATATTATGATGTTGCCCAAGTTTGGGGCTCGATCCGAAATCAATAGGTGTTCTAAATTGGACAATTCAAGTTCAATGGCATATCGTTCCTAATTGGAGCGGTTGATGTATTCCATACTTCTAGCGATTGGATTTCACTCAAAACTCCCCAAATGACTCCTCCCACCATATTATGATGTTGCCCAAGTTTTGGGCTCGATCCGAAATCAATTGGTGTTCGAAATTGGACAATTCAAGTTCAACGGCAGTTCGTTCCTAATTGGAGTGGTTGGTGTATTCCATACTTCTGGTGATTGGATTTCACTCAAAACTCACCAAATGACTCCTCCCACCATATTGTGATGTTGCCCAAGTTTTGGGCTCGATCCATAATCAATAGGTGTGAGAAATTGGACAATTCAAGTGCATTGGCAGTTCGTTCCTAATTGGAGTGGTTGGTGTATTCCATACTTCTAGCGATTGGATTTCACTCAAAACTCACCAAATGACTCCTCCCACCATATTATGATGTTGCCCAAGTTTGGGGCTCGATCCGAAATCAATAGGTGTGAGAAATTGGACAATTCAAGTTCAACGGCAGTTCGTTCCTAATTGGAGTGGTTGGTGTCTTCCATACTTCTAGCGAATGGATTTCACTCAAAACTCACCAAATGACTCCTCCCACCATATTATGATGTTGCCCAATGTTGTTAATTATTATGTTAACTCGCAATTGTACGAGGCAATTAGTAGTATAGCAAGACAAGTACGAGGTCGTACCCACGAAGACTGAGAAGTTAAAACTGGTTATGTACTGAGCTTACCAAATTCAAGAAAGTAGGAGGTTATGTCTAAAACAGAATTTAAAGCAAGAGTGGTTGTGATTGTTGAACAAAATAAGCAAAATGAAATTGCAAACAAAAACAAGTAAACAAATGTAACAAAGAGTGGTTTTAAGAGATGGAAAACAGATTTGGAGACTAGGGCATTCGAATCACCATAACAATTCAATTCTGGATTATAAGGGGTCAAGTAACACGTCTAATTCAGATTCAAAGATTGATTCTAGCTAAAGTATGATTAGGCCATGGTGTTTGGTCCTAACCTTGTGTTCCTAATTCCCTAATTTGATCGTTTGTTGTCTAACCTAAAATTAAGCATTAGGAACCCATTAAGCATAGAAGAACAATTTAAACAACCAAGCATGTATCAAATCCCTGTTGTCGATTGTCCATACATACTCTTCCTATTCATAGTTCAATTCGAATTAAAGCATGGTGTCTACTCTTAATTCAAACCAAGATAGTTAACAAACAAGTTCTAATGGTGATCAATCATTCAAACAAGCATGTTAACTTATAAGCATAATGAATAAGAACATGAATCATGAATCAAACTTGAAACTCCAAACTTCAAACTTATAAACCCAGAATATTCATGTTAGGTTACATCGAAGCCCTAGTTATGGATTTAGCTACTCATAATGGAAAAGAAACTAAAACAGAAATGGGAAAACATAATGAATGCCATAAGAGTAGAAAAACCCTTTTCTGAAGTTCTTGTGGTGTCCAATGCTTCTCCAAGAGCTTATCCACGTCTAGAAAGATGTATGAAGGATATGGAGGTGATTTGGGATGAGTTTGAGTGAGTGGTGATGGCTGAGAAAGAGGAAATTCGTAGGGAAATGGAAGGGAGGTTTTCTGGAGCTGTTTTGGTGATTTTGGGGCAGTTTAGAGTATTGGGTTGATTGCTTGAGTGTTTGGGGTTGTGGAAATGTATGAGGATGATTTCTGGATGTGTTGATGGAATGATGGAAGTGTGGAGGATGGCTGAAGTGAGTTTGTAGCTTGAAGACTCCTCTATTTATAGGGCTAAGAGGGAGGAACATCATGATGAAATCCAACACCACCATTCCTCATTTAATACAACCCATAACTCCCACTTCATCTTGTCTATGTTAGTGTGGTTGGAATCAATCCCATCCCATACTTCTTTTGCTGCACCTCAAGCTTTCTTCACATGGGTGTTCAATTGTGGCTGCCTTTTGCTGCCAACCCATGTGGGTTTTCTTTTGGTTGATGGAAATAAAAGATGCTGCTGAACCAGGCTTGGTGTATGAAGGCCTGAGATTTCAATATGTATGCAATGGGGCTCAAATTTGGATATGTCATAATAGACACCCATTGGAACAACTTTGATGAAGAATGCATTCCCATCTGAGCAGTATAAGTGTACGTTTTGGGCCTTCCAAGTTGACTGCCGAAAATAGACTGGAATGTATGGTGTGCATTTTGATCGGCCCATGGATTGGGCTTGACTTCATCAATTGATAAGTTTTAGCAGTCCAACTTGCAGCTCAGAATCTCTTCTTTCCAACCACATATTAATTGGGCCAATACATGTTGGGAGGAGGAAGTTAAGGCCGAAGCAAATTGCTAACTCAGACTCCTCCCACCATATTATGATGTTGCCCAAGTTTTGGGCTCGATCCGAAATTAATAGGTGTTCCAAATTGGACAATTCAAGTTCAACGGCAGTTCGTTCCTAATTGGAGTGGTTGGTGTATTCCATACTTCTATCGATTGGATTTCACTCAAAACTCACCAAATGACTCTTCCCACCATATTATGATACTGCCCAAGTTTTGGGCTCGATCCGAAATCAATAGGTGTTCCAAATTGGACAATTCAAGTTCAACGGCAGTTCGTTCCTAATTGGAGTGGTTGGTGTATTCCATACTTCTAGCGATTGGATTTCACTCAAAACTCACCAAATGACTCCTCCCACCAAATTATGAGGTTGCCCAAGTTTTGGGCTCGCTCCGAAGGCAATAGGTGTGAGAAATTGGACAATTCAAGTTCAACGGCAGTTCGTTCCTAATTAGAGTGGTTGGTGAATTCCATACTCCTAGCGATTGGATTTCACTCAAAACTCCCCAAAGGACTCCTCCCACCATATTATGATGTTGCCCAAGTTTGGGGCTCGATCCGAAATCAATAGGTGTTCCAAATTGGACAATTCAAGTTCAACGACAGTTCGTTCCTAATTGGAGTGGTTGGTGTATTCCATAATTCTAGCGATTGGATTTCACTCAAAACTCCCCAAATGACTCCTCCCACCATATTATGAGGTTGCCCAAGTTTGGGGCTCGATCCGAAATCAATAGGTGTGAGAAGTTGGACAATTCAAGTTCAACGGCAGTTCGTTCCTAATTGGAGTGGTTGGTGTATTCCATACTTCTAGCGATTGGATTTCACTCAAAACTCACCAAATGACTCCTCCCACCATATTATGATGTTGCCCAAGTTTTGGGCTCGATCCGAAATCAATAGGTGTGAGAAATTGGACAATTCAAGTTCAACGGCAGTTCGTTCATAATTGGAGTGGTTGGTGTATTCCATACTTCTAGCGATTGGATTTCACTCAAAACTCACCAAATGACTCCTCTGTTGCTTCGATTCAGCTGCACCAAAATGGATTCAGCTGCATCCTCAACTTGTGATACTCGCAAGTGCACGAGCCATTTGGTAATATAGCATATGTAAGTGCGAGGTCGATCCCACGAGGATAGGTGATTGAATGATCCAATTCATTTCCCCTACACAAAACAGAAATGAAAAAGAAAATTAATCAAACAAGAAAAAAAAGAAATAACTCAAGCAAATAAGTTCCCAAGTTCAATTAGATTAACGGATTGATTCTAGCTAAAGTATGATTAAGCCATGGTGTTTGGTCATAACCTTGTGTTCCTAATTCCCTAATTTGATCATTTGTTGTCTAACGTAAAATTAAGCATTAGGAACCCATTAAGCATAGAAGAACAATTTAAACAACCAAGCATGTATCTAATCCCTGTTGTCGAATGTCCATACATACTCTTCCTATTCATAGTTCAATTCGAATTAAAGCATGGTGTCTACTCTTAATTCAAACCAAGATAGCTAACATGCAAGCCTAAATGGTGATCAATCATTCAAACTAGCATATTAACTAATAAGCATAATGAATAAGAACAAAAACCATAATTGAAACTTGGAAACTAATTAAACTTGAATACTTAAGAAAGAATGTACATTACAAATAAAAGTAAAGTGGAACTAAGAAAACTTGAAGGAAAATTTAGTAAACTCATTTTGTTACAACAATTTACAACTTGAAAGGAAACTAAGAGAATTTGAGGGAGAGAAGGGAAGGGAGCTCTAGAGAAGTGTTTGAGAGCTCCCCCCCTTGGGGTGTGTTTTGAAGCTTGAAGGCTTCTCTATTTATAGGGCTAAGAGGGAGGAACATCATGATGGATTCCCACACCATCCTTCATCTTTTGCTGCTGCACCTCAAGCATCTTCACATGGGTTCAAAGGTGATCAGTTGTGGCTGCCTTTGCTGCCAACCTATGTGGTTGCCTTTTGGTTGCTGAAAAACGAGTTTTCTGAACCAGGCTTGGTGTAGGAAGGCCAGAGGTTTCAAAACGTATCCAATGGGGCTCACATTTGGATATGTTATACTAGACACCCATTGGAACAACTTCTATGAAGAAAGTATTCCCATCGGAGCAGTAGAAGTGTGCGTTTTGGGCCTTGCAAGTTGGCTGCCGAAAAGAGACTGGAATTGACTTCATTTCATTTCTTTGCTTTCTTTTTGCTTCACATGCATGCACATGCTTTCTCTTTCAATTAAAACCTGATCTCCAGATCCAAAGTGATCTGCCAATTCAATTCCCATGTTCAAAGGCTGAAGCAAAATGCCTCTCATCATTCCTCATTCTTCTCTCTCTCCTTTCTCTTTGCTTCACATGCATGCACATGCTTTCTCTATAATAACTCCAGCATGTACCAACTTGCTCCTTTAGAATTTCATAGCTGGAATGCCTCCCCACTTCACTCATTATGTTGGATCCAAAGTCAGTTGCAGCATGGGTGAGGCACATGGCTTAAAGGAGGAGACAAGGCTCAAAGCTGGCAGCTGCAAATCCTCCTGCGCATGGTTCAGTGTTGGACGGGCTAAGGACTCCACATATGTTCAATTGGGCTGAATTTTGGATATGTTATACTAGACACCCAATTGCACAACTTCTATGAAGAATGTCTCCTCATCCGAGTTGTGCAGATAGCTGAAATGAGACCTGCAAGGTGACTTACGAAACTGGACTGACAAGAAGTGTGGCCCAACTTTGGTTTTGTCTTTAAGCTCTTGCTCTTATCCCAATCAGCCCTTAACATGCATGGATTGCATCAAATCTGATCTCTTGCTATCTTAACCTACAAAACACACAAATAAAGAGAAACTAAGCAAAATCAATAAGTAAAGAAGGCATGCAAGTGTATGAAATTATGGACTTATCAAAACAGAAAATGGATTAAAAGCACAAGTTTAACTCCATAACATAACCAAATCATAAGCTAGAAGGGTACAAAATGATATACAATTATGAACCGATCATCCTCCCACCAAATTATGATGTTGCCCAAGTTTAGGGCTCGATCCGAAATCAATAGGTGTGAGAAATTGGACAATTCAAGTTCAACGGCAGTTCGTTCCTAATTCGAGTGGTTGGTGTATTCCATACTTCTCGCGATTGGATTTCACTCAAAACTCACCAAATGACTCCTCCCACCATATTATGATGTTGCCCAAGTTTTGGGCTCGATCCGAAATCAATAGGTGTTCCAAATTGGACAATTCAAGTTCAACGGCAGTTCGTTCCTAATTGGAGTGGTTGTTGTATTCCATACTTCTAGCGACTGGATTTCACTCAAAACACACCAAATGACTCCTCCCACCATATTATGATGTTGCCCAAGTTTTGGGCTTGATCCGAAATCATTAGGTGTGAGAAATTGGACAATTCAAGTTCAACGGCAGTTCGTTCCTAATTGGAGTGGTTGGTGTATTCCATACTTCTAGCGATTGGATTTCACTCAAAACTCACCAAATGACTCCTCCCACCACATTACGATGTTGCCCAAGTTTTGGGCTCGATCCGAAATCAATAGGTGTTCGAAATTGGACAATTCAAGTTCAACGGAAGTTCGTTCCTAACTGGAGTGGTTGGTGTATTCCATACTTCTAGCGATTGGATTTCACCCAGAACTCACCAAATGACTCCTCCCACCATATTATGATGTTGCCCAAGTTTTGGGCTCGATCCGAAATCAATAGGTGTTCGAAATTGGACAATTCAAGTTCAACGGCAGTTCGTTCCTAATTGGAGTGGTTTATGTATTCCATACTTCTAGCGATTGGATTTCACTCAGAACTCCCCAAATGACTCCTCCCACCATATTACGATGTTGCCCAAGTTTTGGGCTCGATCCAAAATCAATAGGTGTTCGAAATTGGACAATTCAAGTTCAACGGCAGTTCGTTCCTAATTGGAGTGGTTGGTGTTTTCCATACTTCTAGCGAATGGATTTCACTCAAAACCCACCAAAGGACTCCTCCCACCATATTATGATGTTGCCCAAGTTTTGGGCTCGATTCGAAATCAATAGGTGTGAGAAATTGGACAATTCAAGTTCAACGGCAGTTCGTTCCTAATTGGAGTGGTTGGTGTATTCCATACTTCTATCGATTGGATTTCACTCAAAACCTACCAAAGGACCCCTCCCACCATATTATGATGTTGAACAAGTTTTGGGCTCGATCCGAAATCAATAGCTGTTCCAAATTGGACAATTCAATTTCAACGGCAGTTCGTTCCTAATTGGAGTGGTTGGTGTATTCCATACTTCTAGCGATTTGATTTCACTCAAAACTCACCAACTGACTCCTCCCACCATATTATGATGTTGCCCAAGTTTTGGGCTCAGTCCGAAATCAATAGGAGTGAGAAATTGGACAATTCAATTTCAACGGCAGTTCGTTCCTAATTGGAGTGGTTGGTGTATTCCATACTTCTAGCGATTGGATTTCTCTGAAAACTCACCAAATGACTCCTCCCACCATATTATGATGTTGCCCAAGTTTAGGGCTCGATCCGATATCAATAGGTGTGATAAATTTGACAATTCAAGTTCAACGGCAGTTCGTTCCTAATTGGAGTGATTGGTATATTCCATACTTCTAGCGATTGGATTTCACTCAAAACTCACCAAATGACTCCACCCACCATATAAAGGTGTTGCCCAAGTTTTGGGCTCGATCCGAAATCAATAGGTGTTCCAAGTTGGACAATTCAAGTTCAACGGCAGTTCGTTCCTAATTTGAGTGGTTGGTGTATTCCATACTTCTAGCGATTGGATTTCACTCAAAACTCACAAAATGACTCCTCCCACCATATTATGATGTTGCCCAAGTTTTGGGATCGGTCCGAAATCAATAGGTGTGATAAATTGGACAATTCAAGTTCAACGGCAGTTCGTTCCTAATTGGAGTGGTTGGTGTATTCCGTACTTCTGGCGATTGGATTTCACTCAAAACTCACCAAATGACTCCTCCCACCATATTATGATGTTGCCCAAGTTTTGGGCTCGGTCCGAAATCAATAGGTGTGAGAAATTGGACAATTCAATTTCAACGGCAGTTCGTTCCTAATTGGAGTGGTTGGTGTATTCCATACTTCTAGCGATTGGATTTCTCTCAAAACTCACCAAATGACTCCTCCCACCATATTATGATGTTGCCCAAATTTTGGGCTCGATCCGAAATCAATAGGTGTTCCAAATTGGACAATTCAAGTTCAACGGCAGTTCGTTCCTAATTGGAGTGGTTGGTGTATTCCATACTTCTAGCGATTGGATTTCTCTGAAAACTCACCAAATGACTCCTCCCACCATATTATGAGGTTGCCCAAGTTTGGGGCTCGATCCGAAATCAATAGGTGTGATAAATTGGACAATTCAACTTCAACGGCAGTTCGTTCCTAATTGGAGTGGTTGGTATATTCCATACTTCTAGCGATTGGATTTCACTCAAAACTCACCAAATGACTTCTCCCACTATATTATGTTGTTGCCCAAGTTTTGGGCTCGATCCGAAATCAATAGGTGTTCCAAATTGGACAATTCAAGTACAACGGCAGTTCGTTCCTAACTGGAGTGGTTGGTGTATTCCATACTTCTAGAGATTGGATTTCACTCAAAACTCACCAAATGACTCCTCCCACCATATTATGCTGTTGCCCAAGTTTTGGGCTCGATCCGAAATCAATAGGTGTGAGAAATTGGTCAATTCAATTTCAACGACAGTTCGTTCCTAATTGGAGTGGTTGGTGTATTCCACTCTTCTAGCGATTGGATTTAACTCAAAACTCTCCAAATGACTCCTCCCACCATATTATGATGTTGCCCAAGTTTTGGGCTCGATCCGAAATGAATAGGTGCGAGAAATTGGACAATTCAAGTTCAACGGCAGTTCGTTCCTAATTGGAGTGGTTGGTGTATTCCATACTTCTGGCGATTGGATTTCACTCAAAACTCACCAAATGACTCCTCCCACCATATTATGATGTTGCCCAAGTTTTGGGCTCGGTCCGAAATCAATAGGTGTGAGAAATTGGACAATTCAATTTCAACGGTAGTTCGTTCCTAATTAGAGTGATTGGTGTATTCCATACTTCTAGCGATTGGATTTCACTCAAAACTCACCAAATGACTCCTCCCACCATATTATGATGTTGCCCAAGTTTTGGGCTCGATCCGAAATCAATAGGTGTTCCAAGTTGGACAATTCAAGTTTAACGGCAGTTCGTTCCTAATTGGAGTGGTTGGTGTATTCCATACTTCTAGCGATTGGATTTCACTCAAAACTCACCAAATGACTCCTCCCACCATATTATGATGTTGCCCAAGTTTGGGGCTCGATCCGAAATCAAAAGGTGTGAGAAATTGGACAATTCAAGTTCAACGGCAGTTCGTTCCTAATTGGAGTGGTTGGTGTATTCCATACTTCTAACGATTGGATTTCACTCAAAACTCACCAAATGACTCCTCCCACCATATTATGATGTTGCCCAAGTTTGGGGCTCGATCCGAAATCAATAGGTGTGAGAAATTTGACAATTCAAGTTCAACGGCAGTTCGTTCCTAATTGGAGTGGTTGGTGTATTCCATACTTCTAGCGATTGGATTTCACTCAAAACTCACCAAATGACTCCTCCCACCATATTATGATGTTGCCCAAGTTTTGGGCTCGATCCGAAATCAATAGGTGTGAGAAATTGGTCAATTCAATTTCAACGACAGTTCGTTACTAATTGGAGTGGTTGGTGTATTCCACACTTCTAGCGATTGGATTTCTCTGAAAACTCACCAAATGATTCCTCCCACCATATTATGGTGTTGCCCAAGTTTGGGGCTCGATCCGAAATCAATAGGTGTGCGAAATTGGACAATTCAAGTTCAACGGTAGTTCGTTCCTAATTGGAGTGGTTGGTGTATTCCATACTTCTAGCGATTGGATTTCACTCAAAACTCACCAAATGACTCCTCCCACCATATAATGGTGTTGCCCAAGTTTTCGGCTCGATCCGAAATCAATAGGTTTTTCCAAGTTGGACAATTCAAGTTCAACGGCAGTTCGTTCCTAATTGGAGTGGTTGGTGTATTCCATACTTCTAGCGATTGGATTTCTCTCAAAACTCACCAAATGACTCCTCCCACCATATAATGGTGTTGCCCAAGTTTTGGGCTCGATCCGAAATCAATAGGTGTTCCAAGTTGGACAATTCAAGTTCAACGGCAGTTCGTTCCTAATTTGAGTGGTTGGTGTATTCCATACTTCTAGCGATTGGATTTCACTCAAAACTCACAAAATGACTCCTCCCACCATATTATGATGTTGCCCAAGTTTTGGGCTCGGTCCGAAATCAATAGATGTGATAAATTGGACAATTCAAGTTCAACGGCAGTTCGTTCCTAATTGGAGTGGTTGGTGTATTCCATACTTCTGGCGATTGGATTTCACTCAAAACTCTCCAAATGACTCCTCCCACCATATTATGATGTTGCCCAAGTTTTGGGCTCAGTCCGAAATCAATAGGTGTGAGAAATTGGACAATTCAATTTCAACAGCAGTTCGTTCCTAATTGGAGTGGTTGGTGTATTCCATACTTCTAGCGATTGGATTTCTCTCAAAACTCACCAAATGACTCCTCCCACCATATTATGATGTTGCCCAAGTTTTGGGCTCGATCCGAAATCAATAGGTGTTCCAAATTGGACACTTCAAGTTCAACGGCAGTTCGTTCCTAATTGGAGTGGTTGGTGTATTCCATACTTCTAGCGATTGGATTTCTCTGAAAACTCCCCAAATGACTCCTCCCACCATATTATGATGTTGCCCAAGTTTGGGGCTCGATCCGAAATCAATAGGTGTGATAAATTGGACAATTCAAGTTCAACGGCAGTTCATTCCTAATTGGAGTGGTTGGTGTATTCCGTACTTCTAGCGATTGGATTTCACTCAAAACTCACCAAATGACTTCTCCCACTATATTATGTTGTTGCCCAAGTTTTGGGCTCGATCCGAAATCAATAGGTGTTCCAAATTGGACAATTCAAGTACAACGGCAATTCGTTCCTAACTGGAGTGGTTGGTGTATTCCATACTTCTAGAGATTGGATTTCGCTCAAAACTCACCAAATGACTCCTCCCACCATATTATGCTGTTTCCCAAGTTTTGGGCTCGATCCGAAATCAATAGGTGTCAGAAATTGGTCAATTCAATTTCAACGACAGTTCGTTCCAAATTGGATTGGTTGGTGTATTCCACTCTTCTAGCGATTGGATTTAACTCAAAACTCTCCAAATGACTCCTCCCACCATATTATGATGTTGCCCAAGTTTTGGGCTCGATCCGAAATGAATAGGTGCGAGAAATTGGACAATTCAAGTTCAACGGCAGTTCGTTCCTAATTGGAGTGGTTGGTGTATTCCATACTTCTAGCGATTGGATTTCACTCAAAACTCACCAAATGACTCCTCCCACCATATAATGATGTTGCCCAAGTTTTGGGCTCGATCCGAAATCAATAGGTGTTCCAAGTTGGACAATTCAAGTTTAACGGCAGTTCGTTCCTAATTGGAGTGGTTGGTGTATTCCATACTTCTAGCGATTGGATTTCACTCAAAACTCACCAAATGACTCCTCCCACCATATTATGATGTTGCCCAAGTTTTGGGCTCGATCCGAAATCAATAGGAGTGAGAAATTGGACAATTCAATTTCAACGGCAGTTCGTTCCTAATTGGAGTGGTTGGTGTATTCCATACTTGTAGCGATTGGATTTCACTCAAAACTCACCAAATGACTCCTCCCACCATATTATGATGTTGCCCAAGTTTTGGGCTCGATCCGAAATCAATAGGTGTACCAAATTGGACAATTCAAGTTCAACAGCAGTTCGTTCCTAATTGGTTTGGTTGGTGTATTCCATGCTTCTAGCGATTGGATTTCACTCAAAACTCACCAAATGACTTCTCCCACTATATTATGTTGTTGCCCAAGTTTTGGGCTCGATCCGAAATCAATAGGTGTTCCAAATTGGACAATTCAAGTACAATGGCAATTCGTTCCTAACTGGAGTGGTTGGTGTATTCCATACTTCTAGAGATTGGATTTCACTCAAAACTCACCAAATGACTCCTCCCACCATATTATGCTGTTGCCCAAGTTTTGGGCTCGATCCGAAATCAATAGGTGTCAGAAATTGGTCAATTCAATTTCAACGACAGTTCGTTCCAAATTGGATTGGTTGGTGTATTCCACTCTTCAAGCGATTGGATTTAACTCAAAACTCTCCAAATGACTCCTCCCACCATATTATGATGTTGCCCAAGTTTTGGGCTCGATCCGAAATGAATAGGTGCGAGAAATTGGACAATTCAAGTTCAACGGCAGTTCGTTCGTAATTGGAGTGGTTGGTGTATTCCATACTTCTAGCGATTGGATTTCACTCAAAACTCACCAAATGACTCCTCCCACCATATAATGATGTTGCCCAAGTTTTGGGCTCGATCCGAAATCAATAGGTGTTCCAAGTTGGACAATTCAAGTTTAACGGCAGTTCGTTCCTAATTGGAGTGGTTGGTGTATTCCATACTTCTAGCGATTGGATTTCACTCAAAACTCACCAAATGACTCCTCCCACCATATTATGATGTTGCCCAAGTTTTGGGCTCGATCCGAAATCAATAGGAGTGAGAAATTGGACAATTCAATTTCAACGGCAGTTCGTTCCTAATTGGAGTGGTTGGTGTATTCCATACTTGTAGCGATTGGATTTCACTCAAAACTCACCAAATGACTCCTCCCACCATATTATGATGTTGCCCAAGTTTTGGGCTCCATCCGAAATCAATAGGTGTTCCAAATTGGACAATTCAAGTAGAACGGCAGTTCGTTCCTAACTTGAGTGGCTGGTGTATTCTATAGTTCTAGAGATTGGATTTCACTCAAGACTCACCAAATGACTCCTCCCACCATATTATGATGTTGCCCAAGTTTTGGGCTCGATCCGAAATCAATAGGTGTGAGAAATTGGTCAATTCAATTTCAACGACAGTTCGTTCCTAATTGGAGTGGTTGGTGTATTCCACACTTCTAGCGATTGGATTTCTCTGAAAACTCACCAAATGTTTCCTCCCACCATATTATGGTGTTGCCCAAGTTTGGGGCTCGATCCGAAATCAATAGGTGTGAGAAATTGGACAATTCAAGTTCAACGGCAGTTCGTTCCTAATTGAAGTGGTTGGTGTATTCCATACTTCTAGCGATTGGATTTCACTCAAAACTCACCAAATGACTCCTCCCACCATATAATGGTGTTGCCCAAGTTTTGGGCTCGATCCGAAATCAATAGGTGTTCCAAGTTGGACAATTCAAGTTCAACGGCAGTTCGTTCCTAATTTGAGTGGTTGGTGTATTCCATACTTCTAGCGATTGGATTTCACTCAAAACTCACAAAATGACTCCTCCCACCATATTATGATGTTGCCCAAGTTTTGGGCTCGGTCCGAAATCAATAGGTGTGAGAAATTGGACAATTCAATTTCAACGGTAGTTCGTTCCTAATTGGAGTGGTTGGTGTATTCCATACTTCTAGCGATTGGATTTCTCTGAAAACTCACCAAATGACTCCTCCCACCATATTATGATGTTGCCCAAGTCTGGGGCTCGATCAGAAATTAATAGGTGAGATAAATTGGACAATTCAAGTTCAACGGCAGTTCATTCCTAATTGGAGTGGTTGGTGTATTCCATACTTCTAGCGATTGGATTTCACTCAAAACTCACCAAATGACTCCTCCCACTATATTATGTTGTTGCCCAAGTTTTGCGCTCGATCCGAAATCAATAGGTGTTCCAAATTGGACAATTCAAGTACAACGGCAGTTCGTTCCTAACTGGAGTGGTTGGTGTATTCCATACTTCTAGAGATTGGATTTCACTCAAAACTCACCAAATGACTCCTCCCACCATATTATGATGTTGCCCAAGTTTTGGGCTCGATCCGAAATCAATAGGTGTGAGAAATTGGTCAATTCAATTTCAGCGACAGTTCGTTCCTAATTGGAGTGGTTGGTGTATTCCATACTTCTAGCGATTGGATTTAACTCAAAACTCACCAAATGACTCCTCCCACCATATTATGATGTTGCCAAGTTTTGGGCTCGATCCGAAATCAATAGGTGAGAGAAATTGGACAATCCAAGTTCAACGGCAGTTCGTTCCTAATTGGAGTGGTTGGTGTATTCTATACTTCTAGCGATTGGATTTCACTCAAAACTCACCAAATGACTCCTCCCACCATATAATGATGTTGCCCAAGTTTTGGGCTCGATCCGAAATCAATAGGTGTTCCAAGTTGGACAATTCAAGTTCAACGGCAGTTCATTCCTAATTGGAGAGGTTGGTGTCTTCCATACTTCTAGCGATTGGATTTCACTCAAAACTCAGCAAATGACTTCTCCCACCATATTATGATGTTGCCCAAGCTTTCGGCTCGATCCGAAATCAATAGTTGTGAGAAATTGGACAATTCAAGTTCAACGGCAGTTCGCTCCTAATTGGAGTGGTTGGTGTATTCCATACTTCTAGCGATTGGATTTCACTCAAAACTCACCAAATGACTCCGACCATATTATGATGTTGCCCAAGTTTTGGGCTCGATCCGAAATCAATAGGTGTTCCAAATTGGAAAATTCAAGTATAACGGCAGTTCGTTCCTAACTGTAGTGGTTGGTGTCTTCCATACTTCTAGCGATTGGGTTTCACTCAAAACTCACCAAATGACTCCTCCCACCATATTATGATGTTGCCCAAGTTTTGGGCTCGATCCGAAATCAATAGGGGTGAGAAATTGGTCAATTCAATTTCAACGACAGTTCTTTCCTAATTGGAGTGGTTGGTGTATTCCATACTTCTAGTGATTGGATTTCACTCAAAACTCACCAAATGACTCCTCCCACCATATTTTGATGTTGCCCAAGTTTGGGGCTCGATCCGAAATCAATAGGTGTGAGAAATTGGACAATTCAAGTTCAACAGCAGTTCGTTTCTAATTGCACTGGTTGGTGGATTCCATACTTCTAGCGATCGGATTTCACTCAAAACACACCAAATGACTCCTCCCACCATGTTATGATGTTGCCCAAGTTTTGGGCTCGATCCGAAATCAATAGGTGTTCCAAATTGGACAATTCAAGTTCAACGGCAGTTCGTTCCTATTTGGAGAGGTTGGTGTATTCCGTACTTCAAGCGATTGGATTTCACTCAAAACTCACCAAATGACTCCTCCCACCATATTATGATGTTGCACAAGATTTGGGCTCGATCCGAAATCAATAGGTGTTCCAAATTGGACAATTCAAGTACAACGGCAGTGAGTTCCTAACTGAAGTGGTTGGTGTATTCCATACTTCTAGAGATTGGATTTCACTCAAGACTCACCAAATGACTCCTCCCACCATATTACGATGTTGCCCAAGTTTTGGGCTCGTTCCGAAATCTATAGGTGTAAGAAATTGGTCAATTCAATTTCAACGACAGTTCGTTCCTAATTGGAGTGGTTGGTGTATTCCGTACTTCTAGCAATTGGATTTCACTCAAAACTCACCAAATGACTCCTCCCACCATATTATGATGTTGCCCAAGTTTGGGGATCGATTCGAAATCAATAGGTGTGAGAAATTGGACAATTCAAGTTCAACGGCAGTTCGTTCCTTATTGGAGTGGTTGGTGTATTCCATACTTCTAGCGATTGGATTTCACTCAAAACTCACCAAATGACTCTGACCATATTATGATGTTGCCCAAGTTTTGGGTTCTATCCGAAATCAATAGGTGTTCGAAATTGGAAAATTCAAGTAGAATGGCAGTTCGTTTCTAACTGGAGTGGTTGGTGTATTCCATACTTCTAGCGATTGGATTTCACTCAAAACTCACCAAATGACTCCTCCCATCATATTATGATGTTGCCCAAGTTTTGGGCTCGATCCGTAATCAATAGGGGTGAGAAATTGGTCAATTCAATTTCAACGACAGTTCTTTCCTAATTGGAGTGGTTGGTGTATTCCATACTTCTTGCGATTGGATTTCACTCAAAACTCACCAAATGACTCCTCCCACCATGTTATGATGTTGCCCAAGTTTTGGGCTCGATCCGAAATCAATAGGTGTTCCAAATTGGACAATTCAAGTTCAACGGCAGTTCGTTCCTAACTGGAGTGGTTCGTGTATTCCACACTTCTAGCGATTGGATTCACTCAAAACTCACCAAATGACTCCTCCCACCATATTATGATGTTGCCCAAGTTTGGGGCTCGATCCGAAATCAATAGGTGTGAGAAATTGGACAATTCAAGTTCAACGGCAGTTCGTTCCTAATTGGAGTGGTTGGTGTATTCCATACTTCCAGCGATTCGATTTAACTCAAAACTCACCAAACGACTCCTCCCACCATATTATAATGTTGCCCAAGTTTTGGGCTCGATCCAAAATGAATAGGTGTGAGAAATTGGACAATTAAAGTTCAACGGCAGTTCGTTCCAAATTGGAGTGGTTGGTGTATTCCATACTTCTAGCGATTGGATTTCACTCAAAACTCACCAAATGACTCCTCCCACCATATTATCATGTTGCCCAAGTTTTGGGCTCGATCCGAAATCAATAGGGGTGAGAAATTGGTCAATTCAATTTCAACGACAGTTCTTTCCTAATTGGAGTGGTTGGTGTATTCCATACTTCTTGCGATTGGATTTCACTCAAAACTCACCAAATGACTCCTAACACCATATTATGACGTTGCCCAAGTTTTGGGCTCGATCCGAAATCAATAGGTGTGAGAAATTGGACAATTCAAGTTCAACGGCAATTTGTTCCTAATTGGAGTGGTTGGTGTATTCCATACTTCTAGCGATTGGATTTCACTCAAAATTCACCAAATGACTCCTTCCACCATATTATGATGTTGGCCAAGTTTTGGGCTCGATCCGAAATCAATAGGTGTTCCAAATTGGACAATTCAAGTTCAACGGCAATTCGTTCCTAATTGGAGTGGTTGGTGTATTCCATACTTCTAGCGATTGGATTTCATTCAAAACTCACCAAATGACTCCTCCCACCATATTATGATGTTGCCCAAGTTTTGGGATCGATCCGAAATCAATAGGTGTTCCAAATGGGACAATTCAAGTTCAACAGCAGTTTGTTCCTAATTGGAGTGGTTGGTGTATTCCATACTTCTAGCGATTGGATTTCACTCAAATCTCACCAAATGACTCCTCCCACCATATTATGATGTTGCCCAAGTTTTGGGCTCGATCCGAAATCAATAGGTGTTCCAAAATGGACATTTCAAGTTCAACGGCAGTTCCTTCCTAACTGGAGTGGTTGGTGTATTCCATACTTCTAGCGATTGGATTTCACTCAAAACTCACCAAATGACTCCTCCCACCATATTATGATGTTGCCCATGTTTTGGGCTCGATCCGAAATCCATAGGTGTGAGAAATTGGACAATTCAAGTTCAACGGCAGTTCTTTCCTAATTGGAGTGGTTGGTGTATTCCATACTTCTAGCGATTGGATTTCACTCAAAACTAACCAAATGACTCCTCCCACCATATTATGATGTTGCCCAAGTTTTGGGCTCGATCCGAAATCAATAGGGGTGAGAAATTGGTCAATTCAATTTCAACGACAGTTCTTTCCTAATTGGAGTGGTTGGTGTATTCCATACTTCTTGCGATTGGATTTCACTCAAAACTCACCAAATGACTCCTAACACCACATTATGATGTTGCCCAAGTTTTGGGCTCGATCCGAAATCAATAGGTGTGAGAAATTGGACAATTCAAGTTCAACGGCAATTTGTTCCTAATTGGAGTGGTTGGTGTATTCCATACTTCTAGCGATTGGATTTCACTCAAAATTCACCAAATGACTCCTTCCACCATATTATGATGTTGGCCAAGTTTTGGGCTCGATCCGAAATCAATAGGTGTTCCAAATTGGACAATTCAAGTTCAACGGCAATTCGTTCCTAATTGGAGTGGTTGGTGTATTCCATACTTCTAGCGATTGGATTTCATTCAAAACTAACCAAATGACTCCTCCCACCATATTATGATGTTGCCCAAGTTTTGGGCTCGATCCGAAATCAATAGGTGTTCCAAATTGGACAATTCAAGTTCAACGGCAGTTCGTTCCTAATTGGAGTTGTTGGTGTATTCCATACTTCTAGCGATTGGATTTCACTCAAACCTCACCAAGTGACTCCTTCCACCATATTATGATGTTGGCCAAGTTTTGGGCTCGATCCGAAATCAATAGGTGTTCCAAATTGGACAATTCAAGTTCAACGGCAATTCGTTCCTAATTGGAGTGGTTGGTGTATTCCATACTTCTAGCGATTGGATTTCATTCAAAACTAACCAAATGACTCCTCCCACCATATTATGATGTTGCCCAAGTTTTGGGCTCGATCCGAAATCAATAGGTGTTCCAAATTGGACAATTCAAGTTCAATGGCAGTTCGTTCCTAATTGGAGTGGTTGGTGTATACCATACTTCTAGCGATTGGATTTCACCTAAAACTCACCAAATGACTCCTCCCACCAAATTATGATGTTGCCCAAGTTTTGGGCTCGATCCGAAATCAATAGGTGTTCCAAATTGGACAATTCAAGTTCAACGGCAGTTCGTTCCTAATTGGAGTTGTTGGTGTATTCCATACTTCTAGCGATTGGATTTCACTCAAACCTCACCAAGTGACTCCTTCCACCATATTATGATGTTGGCCAAGTTTTGGGCTCGATCCGAAATCAATAGGTGTTCCAAATTGGACAATTCAAGTTCAACGGCAATTCGTTCCTAATTGGAGTGGTTGGTGTATTCCATACTTCTAGCGATTGGATTTCATTCAAAACTAACCAAATGACTCCTCCCACCATATTATGATGTTGCCCAAGTTTTGGGCTCGATCCGAAATCAATAGGTGTTCCAAATTGGAGAATTCAAGTTCAACGGCAGTTCGTTCCTAATTGGAGTGGTTGGTGTATTCCATACTTCTAGCGATTGGATTTCACTCAAAAATCACCAAATGACTCCTCCCAACATATTATGATGTTGCCCAAGTTTTGGGCCCGATCCGAAATCAATAGGTGTGCGAAATTGGTCAATTCAAGTTCAACGGCAGTTCGTTCCTAATTGGAGTGGTTGGTGTATTCCGTACTTCTATCGATTGCATTTGACGCAAAAGTCCCCAATTGACTCCTGCCACCATATTATGATGTTGCCCAAGTTTGGGGATCTTTCCGAAATCAATAGGTGTGTGAAATTGGACAATTCAAGTTCAACGGCAGTTCGTTCCTAATTGGAGTGGTTGTCCTATTCCATACTTTCTAGCGATTGGATTTCACTCAAAACTCACCAAATGACTCCTCCCACCATATTATGAAGTTGCCCAAGTTTGGGGCTCGATCCGAAATCAATAGCTGTGAGAAATTGGACAATTCAAGTTCAACGGCAGTTCGTTCCCAATTGGAGTGGTTGGTGTATTCCATACTTCTAGCGATTGGATTTCACCCAAAACTCACCAAATGACCCCTCCCACCATATTATCATGTTGCCCAGGTTTTGGGCTCGATCCGAAATCAATAGCTGTGAGAAATTGGACAATTCAAGTTCAACGGCAGTTCGTTCCTAATTGGAGTGGTTGGTGTATTCCATACTTCTAGCGATTGGATTTCACCCAAAACTCACCAAATGACTCCTCCCACCATGTTATGATGTTGCCCAAGTTTTACGCTCGATCCGAAATCAATAGGTGAAAGAAATTGGACAATTCAAGTTCAACGGCAGTTCGTTCCTAATTGGAGTGGTTGGTGTATTCCATACTTCTAGCGATTGGATTTCACTCAAAACTCACCAAATGACTCCTCCCACCATATTACGAAGTTGCCCAAGTTTTTGGCTCGATCCGAAATCAATAGGTGTGAGAAATTCGACAATTCAAGTTCAATGGCAGTTCGTTCCTTATTGGAGTGGTTGGTGTATTCCATACTTCTTGCGATTGGATTTCACTCAAAACTCACCAAATGACTCCTAACACCATATTATGATGTTGCCCAAGTTTTGGGCTCGATCCGAAATCAATAGGTGTGAGAAATTGGACAATTCAAGTTCAACGGCATTTTGTTCCTAATTGGAGTGGTTGGTGTATTCCATACTTCTAGCGATTGGATTTCACTCAAAATTCACCAAATGACTCCTTCCACCATATTATGATGTTGGCCAAGTTTTGGGCTCGATCCGAAATCAATAGGTGTTCCAAATTGGACAATTCAAGTTCAACGGCAATTCGTTCCTAATTGGAGTGGTTGGTGTATTCCATACTTCTAGCGATTAGATTTCATTCAAAACTCACCAAATGACTCCTCCCACCATATTATGATGTTGCCCAAGTTTTGGGATCGATCCGAAATCAATAGGTGTTCCAAATGGGACAATTCAAGTTCAACAGCAGTTTGTTCCTAATTGGAGTGGTTGGTGTATTCCATACTTCTAGCGATTGGATTTCACTCAAATCTCACCAAATGACTCCTCCCACCATATTATGATGTTGCCCAAGTTTTGGGCTCGATCCGAAATCAATAGGTGTTCCAAAATGGACATTTCAAGTTCAACGGCAGTTCCTTCCTAACTGGAGTGGTTGGTGTATTCCATACTTCTAGCGATTGGATTTCACTCAAAACTCACCAAATGACTCCTCCCACCATATTATGATGTTGCCCATGTTTTGGGCTCGATCCGAAATCCGTAGGTGTGAGAAATTGGACAATTCAAGTTCAACGGCAGTTCTTTCCTAATTGGAGTGGTTGGTGTATTCCATACTTCTAGCGATTGGATTTCACTCAAAACTAACCAAATGACTCCTCCCACCATATTATGATGTTGCCCAAGTTTTGGGCTCGATCCGAAATCCATAGGTGTGAGAAATTGGACAATTCAAGTTCAACGGCAGTTCTTTCCTAATTGGAGTGGTTGCTGTATTCCGTACTTCTAGCGATTGGATTTCACTCAAAACTCACCAAATGACTCCTCCCACCATATTATGATGTTGCCCAAGTTTTGGGCTCGATCCGAAATCAATAGGTGTTCCAAATTGGACAATTCAAGTTCAACAGCAGTTCGTTCCTAATTGGAGTTGTTGGTGTATTCCATACTTCTAGCGATTGGATTTCACTCAAACCTCACCAAGTGACTCCTCCCACCATATTATGATGTTGCCCAAGTTTTGGGCTCGATCCGAAATCAATAGGTGTTCCAAAGTGGACAATTCAAGTTCAACGGCAGTTCGTTCCTAATTGGAGTGGTTGGTGTATACCATACTTCTAGCGATTGGATTTCACTCAAAACTCACCAAATGACTCCTCCCACCAAATTATGATGTTGCCCAAGTTTTGGGCTCGATCGGAAATCAATAGGTGTGAAAAATTGGAGAATTCAAGTTCAACGGCAGTTCGTTCCTAATTGGAGTGGTTGGTGTATTCCATACTTCTAGCGATTGGATTTCACTCAAAACTCACCAAATGACTCCTCCCAACATATTATGATGTTGCCCAAGTTTTGGGCCCGATCCGAAATCAATAGGTGTGGGAAATTGGACAATTCAAGTTCCACGGCAGTTCGTTCCTAATTGGAGTGGTTGGTGTATTCCATACTTCTAGCGATTTGATTTCACTCAAAACTCACCAAATGACTCCTCCCACCATATTATCATGTTGCGCAAGTTTTGGGCTCGATCGGAAATCAATAGGTGTGCGAAATTGGTCAATTCAAGTTCAACGGCAGTTCGTTCCTAATTGGAGTGGTTGGTGTATTCCGTACTTCTATCGATTGCATTTGACGCAAAAGTCCACAATTGACTCCTGCCACCATATTATGATGTTGCCCAAGTTTGGGGATCTTTCCGAAATCAATAGGTGTGTGAAATTGGACAATTCAAGTTCAACGGCAGTTCGTTCCTAATTGGAGTGGTTGTCCTATTCCATACTTTCTAGCGATTGGATTTCACTCAAAACTCACCAAATGACTCCTCCCACCATATTATGAAGTTGCCCAAGTTTGGGGCTCGATCCGAAATCAATAGGTGTGAGAAATTGGTCAATTCAAGTTCAACGGCAGTTCGTTCCTAATTGGAGTGGTTGGTGTATTCCGTACTTCTAGCGATTGGATTTGACGCAAAACTCCCCAATTGATCCTGCCACCATATTATGATGTTGCCCAAGTTTTGGGCTCGATACGAAATCAATAGGTGAAAGAAATTGGACAATTCAAGTTCAACGGCAGTTCGTTCCTAATGGGAGTGGTTGGTGTATTCCATACTTCTAGCGATTGGATTTCACTCAAAACTCACCAAATGACTCCTCCCACCATATTATGAAGTTGCTCAAGTTTTGGGATCGATCCGAAATTAATATGTGAAAGAAATTGGACAATTCAAGTTCAACGGCAGTTCGTTCCTAATTGGAGTGGTTGGTGTATTCCATACTTCTAGCGATTGGATTTCACTCAAAAGTCACCAAATGACTCCTCCCACCATATTATGACGTTGCCCAAGTTTTGGGCTCGATCCGATATCAATAGGTGTGAGAAATTGGACAATTCAAGTTCAACGGCAGTGCGTTCCTAATTGGAGTGGGTGGTGTATTCCACACTTCTAGCGATTGGATTTCACTCAAAACTCACCAAATGACTCCCCCCACGATATTATGATGCTGCCCAAGTTTTGGGCTCGATCTGATATCAATAGGTGTGAGAAATTGGACAATTCAAGTTCAACGGCAGTTCGTTTCTAATTGGAGTGGTTGGTGTATTCCAAACTTCTAGCGATTGGATTTCACTCGAAACTAACAAAATGACTCCTCCCACCATATTATGATGTTGCCCAAGTTTTGGGCTCGATCCGAAATCAATAGGTGTGAGAAATTGGACAATTCAAGTTCAACGGCAGTTCGTTCCTAATTGGAGTGGTAGGTGTATTCCATACTTCTAGCGATTGGATTTCACTCAAAACTCACCAAATGATTCCTCCCACCATATTATGATGTTGCCCAAGTTTTGGGCTCGATCCGATATCAATAGGTGTGAGAAATTGGACAATTCCAGTTCAACGGCAGTTCGTTCCAAATTGGAGTGGTTGGTGTATTCCATACTTCTAGCGATTGGATTTCACTCAAAACTCACCAAATGACTCCTCCCAACATATTATCAGGTTGCCCAAGTTTTGGGCTCGATCGGAAATCAATAGGTGTGAGAAATTGGACAATTAAAGTTCAACGGCAGTTCGTTTCTAATTGGAGTGGTTGGTGTATTCCATACTTCTAGCGATTGGATTTCACTCAAAACTCACCAAATGACTCCTCCCACCATATTATGATGTTGCCCAAGTTTTGGGCCCGATCCGAAATCAATAGGTGTGGGAAATTGGACAATTCAAGTTCCACGGCAGTTCGTTCCTAATTGGAGCGGTTGGTGTATTCCATACTTCTAGCGATTGGATTTCACTCAAAACTCACCAAATGACTCCTCCCACCATATTATGATGTTGCCCAAGTTTTGGGCCCGATCCGAAATCAATAGGTGTGGGAAATTGGACAATTCAAGTTCCACGGCAGTTCGTTCCTAATTGGAGTGGTTGGTGTATTCCATACTTCTAGGGATTGGATTTCACTCAAAACTCACCAAATGACTCCTCCCACCATATTATGATGTTGCCCAAGTTTTGGGCCCGATCCAAAATCAATAGGTTTGGGAAATTGGACAATTCAAGTTCCACGGCAGTTCGTTCCAAATTGGAGTGGTTGGTGTATTCCATACTTCTAGCGATTGGATTTCACTCAAAACTCACCAAATGACTCCTCCCACCATATTATGATGTTGCCCAAGTTTTGGGCCCTATCCGAAATCAATAGGTGTGGGAAATTGGACAATTCAAGTTCCACGGCAGTTCGTTCCTAATTGGAGTGGTTGGTGTATTCCATACTTCTAGCGATTGGATTTCACTCAAAACCCACCAAATGACTCCTCCCACCATATTATCACGTTGCCCAAGCTTTGGGCTCGATCGGAAATCAATAGGTGTGAGAAATTGGACAATTCAAATTCAACGGCAGTTCGTTCCTAATTGGAGTGGTCGGTGTATTCCATACTTCTAGCGATTGGATTTCACTCAAAACTCACCAAATGACTCCTCCCACCATATTACGATGTTGCCCAAGTTTTGGGCTCGATCCGAAATCAATAGGTGTGCGAAATTGGACAATTCAAGTTCATCGGCAGTTCGTTCCAAATTGGAGTGGGTGGTGTATTCCACACTTCTAGCGATTAAATTTCACTCAAAACTCACCATATTATGATGTTGCCGAAGTTTTGGGCTCGATCCGAAATCAATTGGTGTGAGAAATTGGTCAATTCAAGTTCAACGGCAGTTCGTTCCTAATTGGAGTAGTTGGTGTATTCCGTACTTCTAGCGATTGGATTTGACGCAAAACTCCCCAATTGATCCTGGCACCATATTAAGATGTTGCCCAAGTTTTGGGCTCGATCCGAAATCAATAGGTGAAAGAAATTGGACAATTCAATTTCAACGGCAGTTCGTTCCTAATTGGAGTGGTTGGTGTATTCCATACTTCTAGCGATTGGATTTCACTCAAAACTCACCAAATGACTCCTCCCACCATATTATGATGTTGACCAAGTTTTGCGCTCGATCCGAAATCAATAGGTGAAAGAAATTGGACAATTCAAGTTCAATGGCAGTTCGTTCCTAATTGGAGTGGTTGGTCTATTCCATACTTCTAGCGATTGGATTTTACTCAAAACTCACCAAATGACTCCTCCCACCATATTACGATGTTGCCCAAGTTTTGGGCTCGATCCGAAATCAATAGGTGTTCCAAATTGGACAATTCAAGTTCAACGGCAGTTCGTTCCTAATTGGAGTGGTTGGTGTATTCCATACTTCTAGCGATTGGATTTTACTCAAAACTCACCAAATGACTCCTCCCACAATATTATGACGTTGCCCAAGTTTGGGGCTCGATCCGAAATCAATAGCTGTGAGAAATTGGACAATTCAAGTTCAACGGCAGTTCGTTCCTAATTGGAGTGGTTGGTGTATTCCATACTTCTAGCGATTGGATTTCACCCAAAAGTCACCAAATGACCCCTCCCACCATATTATCATGTTGCACAGGTTTTGGGCTCGATCCGAAATCAATAGGTGTGAGAAATTGGACAATTCAAGTTCAACGGCAGTTCATTCCTAATTGGAGTGGTTGGTGTATTCCATACTTCTGGCGATTGGATTTCACTCAAAACTCACCAAATGACTCCTCCCACCATATTATGATGTTGCCCGAGTTTGGGGCTCGATCCGAAATCAATAGCTGTGAGTAGTTGGACAATTCAAGTTCAACGGCAGTTCCTTCCTAATTGGAGTGATTGATGTATTCCATACTTCTAGCGATTGGATTTCTCTCAAAACTCACCAAATGACTCCCCCCACCATATTATGATGTTGCCCAAGTTTTGGGCTCGATCGGAAATCAATAGGTGAAAGAAATTGGACAATTCAAGTTCAACGGCAGTTCGTTCCTAATTGGACTGGTTGGTGTATTCCATACTTCTAGCGATTGGATTTCACTCAAAACTCACCAAATGACTCCTCCCACCGTATTATGATGTTTCCCAAGTTTGGGGCTCGATCCGAAATCAATAGGTGTGAGAAATTTGACAATTCAAGTTCAACGGCAGTTCGTTCCTAATTGGAGTGGTTGGTGTATTCCATACTTATAGCGATTGGATTTCACTCAAAACTCACCAAATGACTCCTCCCACCATATTATGATGTTTCCCAAGTTTGGGGATCAATCCGAAATCAATAGGTGTGAAAAATTGGACAATTCATGTTCAACGGCAGTTCGTTCCTAATTGGAGTGGTTGGTGTATTCCATACTTCTAGCGATTGGATTTCACTCAAAACTCACCAAATGACTCCTCCCACCATATTATGATGTTGCCCAAGTTTTGGGCTCGATCCGAAATCAATAGGTGTCAGAAATTCGACCATTCAAGTTCAATGGCAGTTCGTTCCTAATTGGAGTGGTTGCGTATTCCATAGTTCTAGCGATTGGGTTTCCCTCAAAACTTACCAAATGACTCCTCCCACCATATTATGAAGTTGCCCAAGTTTTGGGCTCGATCCGAAATCAATAGGTGTGAGAAATTGGACAATTCAAGTTCAACGGCAGTTCGTTCCTAATAGGAGTGGTCGGTGTATTCCACACTTCTAGCGACTGGATTTCACTCAAAACTCACCAAATGACTCCCCCCACCGTATTATGAATTTGGCCATGTTTTGGGCTCGATCCGAAATCAATAGGTGTGAGAAATTGGACAATTCTAGTTCAACGGCAGTTCGTTCCTAATTGGAGTGGTTGGTGTATTCCATACTTCTAGCGGTTGGATTTCCCTCAAAACTTACCAAATGACTCCTCCCACCATATTATGAAGTTGCCCAAGTTTTGGGCTCGATCCGAAATCAATAGGTGTGAGAAATTGGACAATTCAAGTTCAATGGCAGTTCGTTCCTAATTGGAGTGGTTGGTGTATTCCACACTTCTAGCGATTGGATTTCACTCAAAACTCACCAAATTACTCCTCCCACCATATTATGATGTTGCCCAAGCTTGGACAATTCAAGTTCAACGGCAGTTCGTTCCTAATTGGAGTGGTTAGTTTAGTCCATACTTCTAGCGATTGGATTTCACTCAAAACTCACCAATTGACTCCTCCCACCATATTATCATGTTGCCCACGTTTTGGGCTCGATCCGAAATCAACAGGTGTGAGAAATTGGACAATTCAAGTTCAACGGCAGTTCATTCCTAATTGGAGTGGTTGGTGTATTCCATACTTCTAGCGATTGGATTTCATTCAAAACTCACCAAATGACTCGTCCCACGATATTATGATGTTGCCCAAGTTTGGGGCTCGATCCGAAATCAATAGGTGTGAGAAATTGGACGATTCAAGTTCAACGGCAGTTCGTTCCTAATTGGAGTGGTTAGTTTAGTCCATACTTCTAGCGATTGGATTTCACTCAAAACTCACCAATTGACTCCTCCCACCATATTATCATGTTGCCCACGTTTTGGGCTCGATCCGAAATCAACAGGTGTGAGAAATTGGACAATTCAAGTTCAACGGCAGTTCATTCCTAATTGGAGTGGTTGGTGTATTCCATACTTCTAGCGATTGGATTTCACTCAAAACTCACCAAATGACTCCTCCCACCATATTATGTTGTTGCCCAAGTTTTGGGCTCGATCCGAAATCAATAGGTGTTCCAAATTGGACAATTCATGTTCAACGGCAGTTCGTTCCTAATTGCAGTGGTTGGTGTATTCCATACTTCTAGCGATTGGATTTCACTCAAAACTCACCAAATAACTCCTCCCACCATATTATGATGTTGCCCAAGTTTTGGGCTCGATCGGAAATCAATAGGTGTTCCAAATTGGACAATTCAAGTTCAACGGCAGTTCGTTCCTAATTGGAGGGGTTGGTGTATTCCATACTTCTAGCGATTGGATTTCACTCAAAACTCACCAAATGACTCCTCCCACCATATTATGTTGTTGCCCAAGTTTTGGGCTCGATCCGAAATCAATAGGTGTGAGAAATTGGACAATTCAAGTTCAACGGCAGTTCGTTCCTAATTGGAGTAGTTGGTGTATTCCATACTTCTAGAGATTGGATTTCACTCAAAACTCACCAAATGACTCCTCCCACCATAATATGATGTTGCCCAAGTTTTGGGCTCGATCCGAAATCAATTGGTGTTCCAAATTGGACAATTCAAGTTCAACGGCAGTTCGTTCCTAATTGGAGTGGTTGGTGTATTCCATACTTCATGCAATTGGATTTCACTCAAAATTCACCAAATGACTCCTCCCCCCATATTATGATGTTGCCCAAGTTTTGGGCTCGATCCGAATTCAATAGGTGTGAGAAATTGGTCAATTCAATTCCAACGACAGTTCTTTCCTAATTGGAGTGGTTGGTGTATTCCATACTTCTAGCGATTGGATTTCACTCAAAACTCACCAAATGACTCCTCCCACCATATTGTGATGTTGCCCAACTTTGGGGTTCGATCCGAAATCAATAGGTGTGAGAAATTGGACAATTCAAGTTCAACGGCAGTTCGTTCCTAATTGGAGTGGTTGGTGTATTCCATACTTCTAGCGATCGGATTTCACTCAAAACTCACCAAATGACTCCTCCCACCATAATATGATGTTGGCCAAGTTTTGGGCTCGATCCGAAATCAATAGGTGTTCCAAATTGGACAATTCAAGTTCAACGGTAGTTCGTTCCTAATTGGAGCGGTTGGTGTATTCCATACTTCTAGCGATTGGATTTCACTCGAAACTCAGCAAATGACTCCTCCCACCATATTATGATGTTGCCCAAGTTTTGGGCTCGATCTGAAGTCAATAGGTGTGAGAAATTGGACAATTCAAGTTCAACGGCAGTTCGTTCCTAATTGGAGTGGTTGGTGTATTCCATACTTCTAGCGATTGTATTTCACTCAAAACTCACCAAATGCCTCCTCCCACCATATTATGATGTTGCCCAAGTTTTGGGCTCAATCCGAATTCAATAGGTGTTCCAAATTGGACAATTCAAGTTTAACGGCAGTTCATTCCTAATTGCAGTGGTTGGCCTATTCCATACTTCTGGCGATTGGATTTCACTCAAAACTCACCAAAGGACTCCTCCCACCATATTATGATATTGCCCAAGTTTGGGGCTCGATCCGAAATCAATAGGTGTTCCAAATTGGACAATTCAAGTTCAACGGCAGTTCGGTCCTAATTGGAGTGGTTGGTATTTTGCATACTTCTAGCGATCGGATTTCACTCAAAACTCAGCATATGACTCCTCCCACCATATTCTGATGTTCCCCAAGTTTTGTGCTCGATCCGAATTCAATAGGTGTGAGAAATTGGTCAATTTAATTTCAACGACAGTTCTTTCCTAATTGGAGTGGTTGGTGTATTCCATACTTCTAGCAATTGGATTTAACTCAAAACTCACCAAATGACTCCTCCCACCATATTATGATGTTGCCCAAGTTTTGGGCTCGATCCGAAATCAATAGGTGTGAGAAATTGGACAATTCAAGTTCGACGGCAGTTCGTTAATAATTGGAGTGGTTGGTGTATTCCATACTTCTAGCGATTGGATTTCACTCAAAACTCATCAAATGACTCCTCCCACCATAATATGATGTTGCCCAAGTTTTGGGCTCGATCCGAAATCAATAGGTGTTCCAAATTGGACAATTCAAGTTCAACGGCAGTTCGTTCCTAATTGGAGTGGTTGGTGTATTCCATACTTCTAGCGATTGGATTTCACTCAAAACTTACCAAATGACTCTTCCCACCATATTATGATGTTGGCCAAATTTTACGCTCGACCCGAAATCAATAGGTGTTCCATATTGGCCAATTCAAGTTCAACGACAGTTCGTTCCTAATTGGAGTGGTTGGTGTATTCCATACTTCTAGCGATTGGATTTCACTCAAAACCCACCAAATGACTCCTCCCACCATATTATGATGTTGCCCAAGTTTTGGGCTCGATCCGAAATCAATAGATTTTCCAAATTGGACAATTCAAGTTCAACGGCAGTTCGTTCCTAATTGGAGTGGTTGGTGTATTCCATACTTCTAGCGATTGGATTTCACTCAAAACTAACCAAATGACTCCTCCGACCATATTATGTTGTTGCCCAAGTTTTGGGCTCGATCCGAAATCAATAGGTGTGAGAAATTGGACAATTCAAGTACAACGGCAGTTCGTTCCTAATTGGAGTGGTTGGTGTATTCCACACTTCTAGCGATTGGATTTCACTCAAAACTCACCAAATGACTCCACCCGCCACATTACGATGTTGCCCAAGTTTTGGGCTCGATCCGAAATGAATAGTTGTGAGAAATTGGACAATTCAAGTTCAACGGCAGGTCGTTCCTAATTGGAGTGGTTGGTGTATTCCATACTTCTAGCGATTAGATTTCACTCAAAACTCACCAAATGACTCCTCCCACCATATTATGATGTTGCCCAAGTTTTGGGCTCGATCCGAAATCAATAGGTGTGAGAAATTGGGCAGTTCAAGGTCAACGGCAGTTCGTTCCTAATTGTAGTGGTTGGTGTATTCCATACTTCTAGCGATTGGATTTCACTCAAAACTCTCCAAATGACTCATCCCACCATATTATGAAGTTGCCCAAGTTTTGGGCCCGATCCGAAATCAATAGGCGTGGGAAATTGGACAATTCAAGTTCAACGGCAGTTCGTTCCTAATTGGAGTGGTCGGTGTATTCCACACTTCTAGCGATTGGATTTCACTCAAAACTCACCAAATGACTCATCCCACCATATTATGAAGTTGCCCAAGTTTTGGGCCCGATCCGAAATCAATAGGTGTGAGAAATTGGGCAATTCAAGTTCAACGGCAGTTCGTTCCTAATTGGAGTGGTTGGTGTATTCCATACTTCTAGCGATTGGATTTCACTCAAAACTCACCAAATGACTACTCCCACCATATTATGATGTTACCCAAGTTTTGGGCTCGATCCGAAATCCATAGGTGTTCCAAATTGGACAATTCAAGTTCAACGGCAGTTCGTTCCTAATTGGAGTGGTTAGTTTAGTCCATACTTCTAGCGATTGGATTTCACTCAAAACTCACCAATTGACTCCTTGTTGCTTCGATTCAGCTGCACCAAAATGGTTTCAACTGCATCCTCAACTTGTGATACTCGCAAGTGCACGAGCCGTTTGGTAGTATAGCATATGTAAGTGCGAGATCGATCCCACGAGGATTGGTGATTGAATAATCCAATTCAGTTTTCCTACACAAAACAGAAGAACAAGAAAGAAAATAAATAAAACAAGAAAGAAAGAAAAGAAAATAACTCAAGTAGATAAGTTCCCAAGTTCAATTAGATTAACGGATTGATTCTAGCTAAAGTATGATTAAGCCATGGTGTTTGGTCATAACCTTGTGTTCCTAATTCCCTAATTTGATCATTTGTTGTCTAACCTAAAACTAAGCATTAGGAACCCATTAAGCATAGATGAACAATTTAAACAACCAAGCATGTATCTAATCCCTGTTGTCGAATGTCCATACATACTCTTCTTATTCATAGTTCAATTCGAATTAAAGCATGGTGTCTACTCTTAATTCAAACCAAGATAGCTAACATGCAAGCCTAAATGGTGATCAATCATTCAAACTAGCCTATTAACTTATAAGCATAATGAATAAGAACAAAAACCATAATTGAAACTTGGAAACTAATTAAACTTGAATACTTAAGAAAGAATGTACATTACAAATAAAAGTAAAGTGAAACTAAGAAAAACTTGAAGGAAAATTAAGTAAACTCATTTTACTACAACAATTGACAACTTGAAAGGAAACTAAGAGAATTTGAGGGAGAGAAGGGAAGGGAGCTCTAGAGAAGTGTTTGAGAGCTCCCCCCCTTGGGGTGTGTTTTGAAGCTTGAAGGCTTCTCTATTTATAGGGCTAGGAGGGAGGAACAACATGATGAAATCCAACACCACCATTCCTCTTTTAATACAACCCATAACTCACACTTCATCTTGTCTATGTTAGTGTGGTTGGAATCAATCTCATCCCATACTTCTTTTGCTGCACCTCAAGCTTTCTTCACATGGGATCAAAGGTGATCAATTGTGGCTGCCTTTTGCTGCCAACCCATGTGGTCTTCTTTTGGTTGTTGAACAAAAACGAGTCTTCTGAACCAGACTTGGTGTAGGAAGGCCAGAGGTTTCAAAAATTATCCAATGGGGCTTAAATTTGGATATGTTATAGTAGACACCCATTGGAACAACTTCTATGAAGAAAGTATTCCCATCGGAGCAGTAGAAGTATGCGTTTTGGGCCTTGCAATTTGGCTGCCGAACAGAGACTGGAATTGACTTCATTTCATTTATGCTTTACATGCATGCACATGCTTTCTCTATAATAACTCCAGCATGTACCAACTTGATTGTTGCTTCGATTCAGCTGCACCAAAATAGATTCAGCTGCATCCTCAACTTGTGATACTCGCAAGTGCACGAGCCGTTTGGTAGTATAGCATATGTAAGTGCGAGGTCGATCCCACGAGGATTGGTGATTGAATGATCCAATTCATTTCCCCTACATAAAACAGAAATGAAAAAGATTATAAATAAAACAAGAAAAAAGGAAATAACTCAAGCAGATAAGTTCCCAAGTTCAATTAGATTAACGGATTGATTCTAGCTAAAGTATGATTAAGCCATGGTGTTTGGTCATAACCTTGTGTTCCTAATTCCCTAATTTGATCATTTGTTGTCTAACCTAAAACTAAGCATTAGGAACCCATTAAGCATAGAAGAACAATTTAAACAACCAAGCATGTATCTAATCCCTGTTGTCGAATGTCCATACATACTCTTCTTATTCATAGTTCAATTCGAATTAAAGCATGGTGTCTACTCTTAATTCAAACCAAGATAGCTAACATGCAAGCCTAAATGGTGATCAATCATTCAAACTAGCCTATTAACTTATAAGCATAATGAATAAGAACAAAAACCATAATTGAAACTTGGAAACTAATTAAACTTGAAACTTAAGAAAGAATGTACATTACAATGAAAAGTAAAGTGAAACTAAGAAAAACTTAATCAGAATTTCAGAATTTCATTACAACAATTGAAAACTTAGAAAGAGAAACTAAGAGAATTTGAGGGAGAGAAGGGAAGGGAGCTCTAGAGAAGTGTTTGAGAGCTCCCCCCCTTGGGGTGTGTTTTGAAGCTTGAAGGCTTCTCTATTTATAGGGCTAAGAGGGAGGAACAACATGATGAAATCCAACACCACCATTCCTCCTTTAATACAACCCATAACTCCCACCTCATCTTGTCTATGTTAGTGTGGTTGGAATCAATCTCATCCCATACTTCTTTTGCTGCACCTCAAGCTTCTTCACATGGGTTCAAAGGTGATCAGATGTGGCTGCCCTTTGCTGCCAACCCATGTGATTGCCTTTTGCTGCCAACCCATGTGGTTGCCTTTTGGTTGCTGAAAAACGAGTTTTCTGAACCAGTCTTGGTGTAGGAAGGCCAGAGGTTTCAAAACGTATCCAATGGGGCTCAAATTTGGATATGTTATACTAGACACCCATTGGAACAACTTCTATGAAGAAAGTATTCCCATCTGAGCAGTAGAAGTGTGCGTTTTGGGCCTTGCAAGTTGGCTGCCGAACAGAGACTGGAATTGACTTCATTTCATTTCTTTGCTTTACATGCATGCACATGCTTTCTCTATAATAACTCCAGCATGTACCAACTTGCTCCTTTAGAATTTCATAGCTGGAATGCCTCCCCACTTCACTCATTATGTTGGATCCAAAGTCAGTTGCAGCATGGGTGAGGCACATGGCTTAAAGGAGGAGATAAGGCTCAAAGCTGGCAGCTGCAAATCCTGCTGAGCAAGGTTGGGTGTTGGACGGGCTGAGCACTCCACAAATGTCCAATTGAGCTGAAATTTGGATATGTTGTAGTAGACACCCATTGAAACAAGTTTCATGAAGATCTTCACCTCATTCGAGCCCCATAGCATTCTGATCCAAGGCCAAGAAGTTGACCTACGAAACTGGGCTGGAAATGGGCTGTAGCCAAAATTAGTTTGTCTTTAAGCTCATATTCCTCATATGCCAATCAGCCCATAACATGCATGGATTGCATCATTTCCTATCCAAAGTCATCATTGTTACCTAAATGTCAATTAACTGAAAGATAAACACAAAAAGGATTAAAAGCACAAGTTTAACTCAAAAACATAACCAAATCATAAGCTAGAAGGGTACAAAATGATATACAATTATGAACCGATCATTGATCCTTTAGACTTTCATAGCTGGAATGCCTCCCCACTTCACTCATTATGTTGGATCCAAAGTCAGTTGCAGCATGGGTGAGGCACATGGCTTAAAGGAGGAGACAAGGCTCAAAGCTGGCAGCTGCAAATCCTGCTGAGCAGGGTTGAGTGTTGGGCGGGCTGAGCACCCCACAAATGTCCAATTGGGCTGAAATTTGGATATGTTGTACTAGACACCCATTGGAACAAGTTTCATGAAGATCTTCACCTCATCCAAGCCCCATAGCATGCTGATCCAAGGCCAAGAAGCTGACCTACGAAATTGGGCTGGAAAGGAGTTGTAGCCAAAATGTGTTTGTCTTTAAGCCCTTGTTCCATTCACCCAAATCAAGCCTTAACATGCATGGATTGCATCATTTCCTATCCAAAGTCATCATTGTTACCTAAATGTCAATTAACTGAAAGATAAACACAAAAAGGATTAAAAGCACAAGTTTAACTCAAAAACATAACCAAATCATAAGCTAGAAGAGTACAAAATGATATACAATTATGAACCGATCAAATACCCCCAAACCTAGATTTTGCTAGTCCTCGAGCAAAACAACACAAAACAAAGTTAAAAACAAAATAAGAAGTTAACTAAACCACTTCCGCAGGTAACTCGATTGCATTGAGCAAATGCAACAAGCCTTTAAACCTCTAGGCATCCCTAGTAGGAGGAGTTGTGTCTCCTGAGGGTTTAACAGAAACGATACCCACAAACGTTTTACTCACTCTACAAAACAAAGTGGTTAGAAAACTTTACTAAATTTGTTAGTCCTTAAGCAAAATAAAACAAAAACAAAAACCAAAATAAAAATAATTACAAAACCAAAAGAAAAAAAATAAAAAGAAAAAGAAAAATAAAAGAAACATAAAAACAGAAATAATTAAAAACTCAAAACAATCTTTCCGAACATTTTATGAAGAGAAATGACTCATGCACATGACTCAAAAATAAAAGCTCAGTTTTTAGACAATATTTACAAGGTGGCAAAGTTCAAAACACAACATGCTCAAAGTGTAGTAGTGTGATAGCCAAATGCAACAAATTCCCCAATCTTAGTTTTTACACAATTTCAAAAATCATACCAAACACAAATGCAACTTCAAATCTCACCAAAGTTGTCTTCTCACAAATGAATCACTCAGAAGAGGGCTACAATGCAACACTCAGTTATAAACATGAGATTAGAGTTAAATCATAAGGGACTTAACTCAAAAATAGGAAGATGAAGAACTTGCATTAATATGATCTCAAGAAGGATGCCAAACACTTTAAAGTAAGAAAATGCATGCAATTCAACCATATGACATTTAAGATCAATTTAGGTCTTTATTATAGGTTGTAATGGGGCTAAGGGTGTAAGGTGAGTGAGAAATGAAAGGTATGGATAATACAAAATCCAAGGAACTCACAATGTAAGAGCATAAAAAAAAGTTTACAAGACTTCGAATCATCACGATTAGATTTTTTTCTTTTACATGATCAAAACTCCTTATACCTTCATTTACAATGGTTTACACTTCTTTCCAAACAACAATTATTTTTGAAGGCCCAGAAATGAATTTTCAATCAACCACCACTTAATCACAACATTTTTTTTTTCTTTTCTTTTCTTTCACCAATTGGACGGGCTAAGGACTCCACATATGTTCAATTGGGCTGAATTTTGGATATGTTATACTAGACACCCAATTGAACAACATCTATGAAGAATACCTCCTCATCCGAGTTGTGCAGATTGCTGAAATGAGACCTGCAAGGTGACTTACGAAACTGGACTGACAAGGAGTGTGGCCCAACTTTGGTTTTGTTTTTAAGCTCTTGCTCTTTGCCAATCAACCCTTAACATGCATGGATTGCATCAAATGTGATCTCTTGCTATCTTAACCTACAAAACACACAAATAGAGGTAAGTGACTCAAAATAAAGAGAAACTAAGCAAAATCACTAAGTAAAGAAGGCAAGCAAGTGTATGAAATTATGGACTTATCAAAACAGAAAATGGATTCAAAGCACAAGTTTAACTCAATAACATAACCAAATCATAAGCTAGAAGGGTACAAAATGATATACAATTATGAACCGATCAATTATGATGATGCCCAAGTTTTGGGCTCGATCCGAAATCAATAGGTGTTCCAAATTGGACAATTCAAATTCAAAGGCAGTTCGTTCCTAATTGGAGTGGTTGGTGTATTCCATACTTCTAGCGATTGGATTTCACTCAAAACTCACCAAATGACTCCTCCCACCATATTATGATGTTGCCCAAGTTTTGGACTCACCTAGAAAACACAGAGCCATGCTCAGGATGGATTTTATCAGCGCGCAAAATGAGTTAGCAATTTTTTTTGGCCTTAACTTCCTCCTCCGACCTTGGATTGGCCCAAATGATATATGGCTGGAAAGAAGACATTCTGAGATTCAAGTTTGAGTGCTTAAAGTCCTAATTTGCTTAAGGGAAGCCCTATTCGTAAGCCCTTGAAGTTGCTGGTCATGCTGACCTCAGGATGAGCTATTGTTTCTGGTTGGAAGCTTGGTCATGGTGAGCTAGGCATGAGCTATTGAGCTGGTTGGAAGCTTGGTCATGGTGACATGAAGATGAGCCAGGGCTGCTGGTGGGATTTATTGGTGAAGTGCATCAACCAATTCAAATTTTCTAATACAAGTGCATCAACCATTTCAGATTTTATAAAACAAGTGTTGTATGCATTAGCCATATTGAATTCAGTTTTTTCACTTCCTTAGGCCTATAAATAGGGAGGTTCTCTAACCTTGTAAACACACCCCAAGGGGGGGAGCTCTCAAACACTTCTCTAGAGCTCCCTTCCCTTCTCTCCCTCAAATTCTCTTAGTTTCCCTTTCTAGTTTTCAATTGTTATAATGAGATCTTTGTGCTGAAATTCTCCTTAAGTTTTTCCAAGTTCTACTTAATTTTCATTGTTATGTAAATTCTTTTCTTTAGTTTCAAGTTTAATTAGTTTCCAAGTTTCAATTATGATTTTTGTTCTTATTCATTATGCTTATAAGTTAATATGCTATACTACCAAACGGCTCGTGCACTTGCGAGTATCACAAGTTGAGGATGCAGCTTAATCCATTTTGGTGCAGCTGTATCGACGCAACATCCTCCCACCATATTATGATGTTGCCCAAGTTTTGGGCTCGATCCGAAATCAATAGGTGTGAGAAATTGGTCAATTCAATTTCAACGGCAGTTCGTTCCTAATTGGAGTGGTTGGTGTATTCCATACTTCTAGCGATTGGATTTCACTCAAAACTCAACAAATGACTCCTCCCACCATATTATGATGTTGGCCAAGTTTTGGGCTCGATCCGAATTCAAAAGGTGTGAGAAATTGGTCAATTCAATTTCAACGGTAGTTCGTTCCTAATTGGAGTGGTTGGTGTATTCCATACTTCTAGCGATTGGATTTCACTCAAAACTCAACAAATGACTCCTCCCACCATATTATGTTGTTGCCCAAGTTTTGGGCTCGATCCGAAATCAATAGGTGTTCCAAATTGGACAATTCAAGTACAACAGCAGTTCATTCCTAATTGGAGTGGTTGGTGTATTCCATACTTCTAGCGATTGGATTTCACTCAAAACTCACCAAATGACTCCTCCCACCATATTATGATGTTGCCCAAATTTTGGGCTCCATCCGAAATCAATAGGTGTGAGAAATTGGACAATTCAAGTTCAACGGCAGTTCGTTCCTAATTGGAGTGGTTGGTGTATTCCATACTTCTAGCGATTGGATTTCACTCAAAACTCACCAAATGACTCCTCCCACCATATTATGATGTTGCCCAAGTTTGGGGCAATATCCGAAATCAACAGGTGTGAGAAATTGGACAATTCAAGTTCAACGGCAGTTCGTTCCTAATTGGAGTGGTTGGTGTATTCCATACTTCTAGGGATTGGATTTCACTCAAAACTCACCAAATGACTCCTCCCACCATGTTATGATGTTGCCCAAGTTTTGGGCTCGATCCGAAATCAATAGGTGTTCCAAATTAGACAATTCAAGTTCAACGGCAGTTCGTTCCTAATTGGAGTGGTAGGTGTATTCCATACATCTAGCGATTGGATTTCACTCAAAACTCACCAAACGACACCTCCCACCATATTATGATGTTGCCCAAGTTTTGGGCTCGATCCGAAATCAATAGGTATTCCAAATTGGACAATTCAAGTTCTACGGCAGTTCGTTCCTAATTGGAGTGGTTGGTGTATTCCATACTTCTAGCGATTGGATTTCACTCAAAACTCACCAAATGACTCCTCCCACCATATTATGATGTTGCCCAAGTTTTGGGCTCGATCCGAAATCAATAGGTGTGAGAAATTGGTCAATTCAGTTTCAACGAAAGTTCGTTCCTAATTGGAGTGGTTGGTGTATTCCACACTTCTAGCGATTGGATTTCACTCAAAACTCTCCAAATGACTCCTCCCACCATATTATGATGTTGCCCAAGTTTTGGGCTCGATCCGAAATCAATAGGTGTGAGAAATTGGACAATTCAAGTTCAACAGCAGTTCGTTCCTCATTGGAGTGGTTGGTGTATTCCATACTTCTAGCGATTGGATTTCACTCAAAACTCACCAAATGACTCCTCCCACCTTATTATGATGTTGCCCAAGTTTGGGGCAATATCCGAAATCAACAGGTGTGAGAAATTGGACAATTCAAGTTCAACGGCAGTTCGTTCCTAATTGGAGTGGTTGGTGTATTCCATACTTCTAGGGATTGGATTTCACTCAAAACTCACCAAATGACTCCTCCCACCATGTTATGATGTTGCCCAAGTTTTGGGCTCGATCCGAAATCAATAGGTGTTCCAAATTAGACAATTCAAGTTCAACGGCAGTTCGTTCCTAATTGGAGTGGTAGGTGTATTCCATACATCTAGCGATTGGATTTCACTCAAAACTCACCAAACGACACCTCCCACCATATTATGATGTTGCCCAAGTTTTGGGCTCGATCCGAAATCAATAGGTATTCCAAATTGGACAATTCAAGTTCTACGGCAGTTCGTTCCTAATTGGAGTGGTTGGTGTATTCCATACTTCTAGCGATTGGATTTCACTCAAAACTCACCAAATGACTCCTCCCACCATATTATGATGTTGCCCAAGTTTTGGGCTCGATCCGAAATCAATAGGTGTGAGAAATTGGTCAATTCAGTTTCAACGAAAGTTCGTTCCTAATTGGAGTGGTTGGTGTATTCCACACTTCTAGCGATTGGATTTCACTCAAAACTCTCCAAATGACTCCTCCCACCATATTATGATGTTGCCCAAGTTTTGGGCTCGATCCGAAATCAATAGGTGTGAGAAATTGGACAATTCAAGTTCAACAGCAGTTCGTTCCTCATTGGAGTGGTTGGTGTATTCCATACTTCTAGCGATTGGATTTCACTCAAAACTCACCAAATGACTCCTCCCACCATATTACGATGTTGCCCAAGTTTGGGGCTCAATCCAAAATCAATAGGTGTTCCAAATTGGACAATTCAAGTTCAACGGCAGTTCGTTCCTAATTGGAGTGGTTGGTGTATTCCATACTTCTAGCGATTGGATTTCATTCAAAACTCACCAAATGACTCCTCCCACCATATTATGACATTGCCCAAGTTTTAGGCTCGATCCGAAATCAATAGGTTTTCCAAATTGGACAATTCAAGTTCAACGGCAGTTCGTTCCTAATTGCAGTGGTTGGTGTATTCCATACTTCTAGCGATTGGATTTCACTAAAAACTCACCAAATGACTCCTCCCACCATATTATGATGTTGGCCAAGTTTTGGGATCGATCCGAAATCAATAGGTGTGAGAAATTGGACAATTCAATTTCAACGGCAGTTCGTTCCTAATTGGAGTGGTTGGTGTATTCCATTCTTCCAGCGATTGGATTTCACTCAAAACTCAACAAATGACTCCTCCCACCATATTATGATGTTGGCCAAGTTTTGGGCTCGATCCGAATTCAACAGGTGTGAGAAATTGGTCAATTCAATTTCAACGGCAGTTAGTTCCGAATTGGAGTGGTTGGTGTATTCCATACTTCTAGCGATTGGATTTCACTCAAAACTCAACAAATGACTCCTCCCACCATATTATGATGTTGGCCAAGTTTTGGGCTCGATCCGAATTCAACAGGTGTGAGAAATTGGTCAATTCAATTTCAACGGCAGTTCGTTCCTAATTGGAGTGGTTGGTGTATTCCATACTTCTAGCGATTGGATTTCACTCAAAACTCAACAAATGACTCCTCCCACCATATTATGATGTTGGCCAAGTTTTGGGCTCGATCCGAAATCAATAGGTGTTCCAAATTGGACAATTCAAGTACAACGGCAGTTCGTTCGTAATTGGAGTGGTTGGTGTATTCCATACTTCTAGCGATTGGATTTCACTCAAAACTCACCAAATGACTCCTCCCCCCATATTATGATGTTGCCCAAGTTTTGGGCTCGATCCGAAATCAATAGGTGTGAGAAATTGGACAGTTCAATTTCAACGGCAGTTCGTTCCTAATTGGAGTGGTTGGTGTATTCCATTCTTCCAGCGATTGGATTTCACTCAAAACTCACCAAATGACTCCTCCCACCATATTACGATGTTGCCCAAGTTTGGGGCTCGATCCGAAATCAATACGTGTGAGAAATTGGTCAATTCAATTTCAACTACAGTCCGTTCCTAATCTGAGTAGTTGTTGTATTCCATACTTCTAGCGATTGGATTTCACTCAAAACTCACCAAATGACTCCTCCCACCATATTATGGTGTTGCCCAAGTTATGGGCTCGATCCGAAATCAATAGGTGTGAGAAATTGGACAATTCAAGTTCAACGACAGTTCGTTCCTAATTCGAGTGGTTGGTGTATTCCATACTTCTAGCGATTGGATTTCACTCAAAAGTCACCAAATGACACCTCCCACCATATTATGATGTTGCCCAGGTTTTGGAATCGATCCGAAATCAATAGGTCTTCCAAATTTGACAATTAGAGATTAACGGCAGTTCGTTCCTAATTGGAGTGGTTGGTGTATTCCATACTTCTAGCGATTGGATTTAACTCAAAACTCACCAAATGACTCCTCCCACCATATTATCATGTTGCCCAAGTTTTGGGCTCGATCCGAAATCAATAGGTGCGAGAAATTGGACAATTCAAGTTCAACGGCAGTTCGTTCCTAATTGGAGTGGTAGGTGTATTCCATACTTCTAGCGATTGGATTTCACTCAAAACTCACCAAATGACTCCTAACACCAATTATGATGTTGCCCAAGTTTTGGGCTCGATCCGAAATCAATAGGTGTGAGAAATTGGACAATTCAATTTGAACGGCAGTTCGTTCCTAATTCGAGTGGTTGGTGTATTCCACACTTCTAGCGACTGGATTTCACTCAAAACTCACCAAATGACTCCTCCCACCATATTATGATGTTGCCCAAGTTTAGGGTTCGATCCGAAATCAATAGGTGTGAGAAATTGGACAATTCAAGTGCATTGGCAATTCGTTCCTAATTGGAGTGATTGGTGTATTCCATACTTCTAGCGATTGGATTTCACTCAAAACTCACCAAATGACTCCTCCCACCATATTACGATGTTGCCCAAGTTTGGGGCTCGATCCGAAATCAAAAGGTGTGAGAAATTGGTCAATTCAATTTCAACTACAGTTCGTTTCTAATCGGAGTAGTTGTTGTATTCCATACTTCTAGCGATTGGATTTCACTCAAAACTCACCAAATGACTCCTCCCACCATATTATGATGTTGCCCAAGTTATGGGCTCGATCCGAAATCAATAGGTGTGAGAAATTGGACAATTCAAGTTCAACGGCAGTTCGTTCCTAATTGGTGTGGTTGGTGTATTCCATACTTCTAGCGATTGGATTTCACTCAAAACTCACCAAATGACTCCTCCCACCATATTATCACATTGCCCAAGTTTTAGGCTCGATCCGAAATCAATAGGTTTTCCAAATTGGACAATTCAAGTTCAACGGCAGTTCGTTCCTAATTGCAGTGGTTGGTGTATTCCATACTTCTTGAGATTGGATTTCACTCAAAACTCACCAAATGACTCCTCCCACCATATTATGATGTTGCCCAAGTTTTGGGCTCGATCCGAAATCAGTAGGTGTGAGAAATTGGACAATGCAATTTGAACGGCAGTTCGTTCCTAATTGGAGTGGTTGGTGTATTCCATACTTCTAGCGATTGGATTTCACTCAAAACTCACCAAATGACTCCTCCCACCATATTATGATGTTGCCCAAGTTTTGGGTTCGATCCGAAATCAATAGGTGTGAGAAATTGGACAATTCAAGTGCATTGGCAGTTCGTTCCTAATTGGAGTGGTTGGTGTATTCCATACTTCTAGCGATTGGATTTCAGTTAAAACTCACCAAATGACTCCTCCCACCATATTACGATGTTGCCCAAGTTTGGGGCTCGATCCGAAATCAATAGGTGTGAGAAATTGGTCAATTCAATTTCAACTACAGTTCGTTCCTAATCGGAGTAGTTGCTGCATTCCATACTTCTAGCGATTGGATTTCACTCAAAACTCACCAAATGACTCCTCCCACCATATTATGATGTTGCCCAAGTTTTGGGCTCGATCCGAAATCAATAGGTGTGAGAAATTGGACAATTCAAGTTCAACGGCAGTTCGTTCCTAATTGGAGTGGTTGGTGTATTCCATACTTCTAGCGATTGGATTTCACTCAAAACTCACCAACTGACTCCACCCACCATATTATGATTTTGCCCAAGTTTGGGGCTCGATCCGAAATCAATTGGTGTGAGAAATTGGACAATTCAAGTTCAACGGCAGTTCCTTCCTAATTGGAGTGGTTGGTGTATTCCATACTTCTAGCGATTCGATTTCACTCTAAACTCACGAAATGACTCCTCCCACCATATTATGATGTTGCCCAAGTTTTGGGTTCGATCCGAAATCAATAGGTGTGAGAAATTGGACAATTCAAGTGCATTGGCAGTTCGTTCCTAATTGGAGTGGTTGGTGTATTCCATACTTCTAGCGATTGGATTTCTGTCAAAACTCACCAAATGACTCGTCCCACCATATTACGATGTTGCCCAAGTTTTGGGCTCGATCCGAAATCAATAGGTGTTAAAAATTGTACAATTCAAGTTCAACGGCAGTTCGTTCCTAATTGGAGTGGTTGGTGTATTCCAAACTTCTAGCGATTGGATTTCACTCAAAACTCACCAAATGACTCCTCCCACCATATTATGATGTTGGCCAAGTTTTGGGCTCGATCCGAAATCAATAGGTGTTCCAAATTGGACAATTCAAGTTCAACGGCAGTTTGTTCCTAACTGGAATGGTTGGTGTATTCCATACTTCTAGCGATTGGATTTCACTCAAATCTCACCAAATGACTCCTCCCACCATATTATGATGTTGCCCAAGTTTTGGGCTCGATCAGAAATCAATAGGTGTGAGAAATTGGACAATTCAAGTTCAACGGCAGTTCGTTCCTAATCGGAGTAGTTGTTGCATTCCATACTTCTAGCGATTGGATTTCACTCAAAACTCACCAAATGACTCCTCCCACCATATTATGATGTTGCCCAAGTTTTCGGCTCGATCCGAAATCAATAGGTGTTCCAAATTTCACAATTCAAGTTCAATGGCAGTTCGTTCCTAATTGGAGTGGTTGGTGTATTCCATACTTCCAGCGATTGGATTTCACTCAAAACTCACCAAATAACTCCTCCCACCATATTATGATGTTGCCCAAGTTTGGGGCTCGATCCGAAATCAATAGGTGTGAGAAATTGGACAATTCAAGTTCAACGGCAGTTCGTTCCTAATTGGAGTGGTTGGTGTATTCCATACTTCTAGCGATTGGATTTCACTCAAAACTCACCAAATGACTACTCCCACCAAATTATAATGTTGCCCAAGTTTTGGGCTCGATCCAAAATCAATAGGTGTGAGAAATTGGACAATTCAAGTTCAACGGTAGTTCGTTCCTAATTGGAGTGGTTGGTGTATTACACACTTCTAGCGATTGGATTTCACTCAAAACTCACCAAATGACTCCTCCCACCATATTATGATGTTGCCCAAGTTTTGGGCTCGATCCGAAATCAATAGGTGTTCCAAATTGGACAATTCAAGTTCAACGGCAGTTCGTTCCAAATTGGAGTGGTTGGTGTATTCCAAACTTCTAACGATTGGATTTCACTCAAAACTCACCAAATGACTCCTCCCACCATATTATGATGTTGCCCATGTTTTGGGCTCGATCCGAAATCAGTAGGTTTTCCAAATTGGACAATTCAAGTTCAACGGCAGTTTGTTCCTAACTGGAGTGGTTGGTGTATTACATACTTCTAGCGATTGGATTTCACTCAAAACTCACCAAATGACTCCTCCCACCATATTATGATGTTGCCCATGTTTTGGGCTCGATCCAAAATCAATAGGTTTTCCAAATTGGACAATTCAAGTTCAACGGCAGTTCGTTCCTAATTGGAGTGGTTGGTGTATTCCATACTTCTAGCCATTGGATTTCACTCAAAACTCACCAAATGACTCCTCCCACCATATTATGATGTTGCCCAAGTTTGGGGCTCGAACCGAAATCAACAGGTGTGAAAAATTGGACAATTCAAGTTCAACGGCAGTTCGTTCCTAATTGGAGTGGTTGGTGTATTCCATACTTCTAGCGATTGGATTTCACTCAAAACTCACCAAATGACTCCTCCCACCATATTATGATGTTGCCCAAGTTCGGGGCTCGATCCGAAATCAATAGGTGTGAGAAATTGGACAATTCAAGTTCAACGGCAGTTCGTTCCTAATTGGAGTGGTTGATGTATTCCACACTTCTAGCGATTGGATTTCACTCAAAACTCACCAAATGACTCCTCCCACCATATTATGACGTTGCCCAAGTTTGGGGCTCGATCCGAATTCAATAGGTGTGAGAAATTCGTCAATTCAATTTCAACGGCAGTTCGTTCCTAATTGGAGTGGTTGGTGTATTCCATACTTCTAGCGATTGGATTTCACTCAAAACTCACCAAATGACTCCTCCCACCATGTTATGATGTTGCCCAAGTTTTGGGATCGATCCGAAATCAATAGGTGTTCCAACTTGGACAATTCAAGTTCAACGGCAGTTCGTTCCTAATTGGAGTGGTTGGTGTATTCCATACTTCTAGCGATTGGATTTCACTCAAAACTCACCAAATGACTCCTCCCACCATATTATGATGTTGCCCAAGTTTGGGGCTCGATCCGAAATCAATAGGTGTGAGAAATTGGACAATTCAAGTTCAACGGCAGTTCGTTCCTAATTGGAGTGGTTGGTGTATTCCATACTTCTAGCGATTGGATTTCACTCAAAACTCACCAAATGACTCCACCCACCATATTATGATGTTGCCCAAGTTTTGGGCCCGATCCGAAATCAATTGGTGTTCCAAATTGGACAATTCAAGTTCAACGGCAGTTCGTTCCTAATTGGAGTGGTTGGTGTATTCCATTCTTCTTGCAATTGGATTTCATTCGAAACTCACCAAATGACTCCTCCCACCATATTATGATGTTGCCCAAGTTTGGGGCTCGATCCGAAATCAATAGGTGTGAGAAATTGGACAATTCAAGTTCAACGGCAGTTCGTTCCTAATTGGAGTGGTTGGTGTATTCCATACTTCTGGCGATTGGATTTCACTCAAAACTCACCAAATGACTCCTCCCACCATATTATGATGTTGCCCAAGTTTGGGGCTCGATCCGAAATCAATAGGTGTGAGAAATTGGACAATTCAAGTTCAACGGCAGTTCGTTCCTAATTGGAGTGGTTGGGGTATTCCATACTTCTAGTGATTGGATTTCACTCAGAGTCACCAAATGACTCCTCCCACCATAATATGATGTTGCCCAAGTTTTGGGCTCGATCCGAAATCAATAGGTGTGAGAAATTGGACAATTCAAGTTCAACGGCAGTTCGTTCCTAATTGGAGTGGTTGGTGTATTCCACACTTCTAGCGATTGCATTTCACTCAAAACTCACCAAATGACTCCTCCCACCATATTATGATGTTGCCCAAGTTTGGGGCTCGATCCGAAATCAATAGGTGTGAGAAATTGGACAATTCAAGTTCAACGGCAGTTCGTTCCTAATTGGAGTGGTTGGGGTATTCCATACTTCTAGTGATTGGATTTCACTCAAAGTCACCAAATGACTCCTCCCACCATATTATGATGTTGCCCAAGTTTTGGGCTCGATCCGAAATCAATAGGTGTGAGAAATTGGACAATTTAAGTTCAACGGTAGTTCGTTCCTAATTGGAGTGGTTGGTGTATTCCATACTTCTAGTGATTGGATTTCTCTCAAAACTCACCAAATGACTCCACCCACCATATTACGATGTTGCCCAAGTTTTGGGCCCGATCCGAAATCAATTGGTGTTCCAAATTGGACAATTCATGTACAACGGCAGTTCGTTCCTAATTGGAGTGGTTGGTGTATTCCATACTTCTAGCGATTGGATTTCACTCAAAACTCACCAAATGACTCCACCCACCATATTACGATGTTGCCCAAGTTTTGGGCCCGATCCGAAATCAATTGGTGTTCCAAATTGGACAATTCAAGTTCAAAGGCAGTTCTTTCCTAATTGGAGTGGTTGGTGTATTCCATTCTTCTTGCGATTGGATTTCATTCCAAACTCACCAAATGACTCCTCCCACCATATTATGATGTTGCCCAAGTTTGGGGCTCGAACCGAAATCAATAGGTGTGAGAAATTGGACAATTCAAGTTCAACGGCAGTTCGTTCCTAATTGGAGTGGTTGGTGTATTCCATACTTCTAGCGATTGGATTTCACTCAAAACTCACCAAATGACTCCTCCCACCATATTATGATGTTGCCCAAGTTTGGGGCTCGATCCGAAATCAATAGGTGTGAGAAATTGGACAATTCAAGTTGAACGGCAGTTCGTTCCTAATTGGAGTGGTTGATGTATTCCACACTTCTAGCGATTGGATTTCACTCAAAACTCACCAAATGACTCCTCCCACCATGTTATGATGTTGCCCAAGTTTTGGGCTCGATCCGAAATCAATAGGTGTTCCAAATTGGACAATTCATGTACAACGGCAGTTCGTTCCTAATTGGAGTGGTTGGTGTATTCCATATTTCTAGCGATTGGATTTCACTCAAAACTCACCAAATGACTCCTCCCACCATATTATGTTGTTGCCCAAGTTTAGGGCTCGATGCGAAATCAATAGGTGTGAGAAATTGGACAATTCAATTTCAACGGCAGTTCGTTCCTAATTGGAGTGGTTGGTGTATTCCATACTTCTAGCGATTGGATTTCACTCAAAACTCACCAAATGACTCCTCCCACCATATTATGATGTTGCCCAAGTTTTGGGCTCGATCCGAAATCAATAGGTGTGAGAAATTGGACAATTCAAGTTCAACGACAGTTCATTCCCAATTGGAGTGGTTGGTGTATTCCATACTTCTAGCGATTGGATTTCACTCAAAACTAACCAAATGACTCCTCCCACCATATTATGATGTTGTCCAAGTTTTGGGCTCGATCCGAAATCAATAGGTGTGAGAAATTGGTCAATTCAATTTCAACGAAAGTTCGTTCCTAATTGGAGTCGTTGGTGTATTCCGTACTTCTAACGATTGGATTTGACTCAAAACTCACCAAACGACTCCTCCCACCATATTATGATGTTGCCCAAGTTTTGGGCTCGATCCGAAATCAATAGGTGTTCCAAATTGGAAAATTCAAGTACAACGGCAGTTCGTTCCTAACTGGAGTGGTTGGTGTATTCCTTACTTCTACAGATTGGATTTCAGTCAAAACTCACCAAATGACTCCTCCCACCATATTATGATGTTGCCCAAATTTTGGGCTCGATCCGAAATCAATAGGTGTGAGAAATTGGACAATTCAAGTTCAACGGTAGTTCGTTCCTAATTGGAGTGGTTGGTGTATTCCATACTTCTAGCGATTGGATTTCACTCAAAACACACCAAATGACTCCTCCCACCATATTATGTTGTTGCCCAAGTTTTGGACTCGATCCGAAATCAATAGGTCTTCCAAATTTGACAATTAGAGTTCAACAGCAGTTCGTTCCAAATCGGAGTAGTTGTTGTATTCCATACTTCTAGCGATTGTATTTCACTGAAAACTCACCAAATGGCTCCTTCCACCATATTATGATGTTGCCCAAGTTTGGGGCTCGATCCGAAATCAATAGGTGTGAGAAATTGGACAATTCAAGTTCAACGGTAGTCCGTTCCTAATTGGAGTGGTTGGTGTATTCCAAACTTCTAGCGATTGGATTTCACTCAAAACTCAACAAATGACTCCTCCCACCATGTTATGATGTTGCCCAAGTTTTGGGCTCGATCCGAAATCAATAGGTGTTTCAAATTGGACAATTCAAGTTCAACGGCAGTTCGTTCCTAATTGGAGTGGTTGGTGTATTCCATACTTCTAGCGATTGGATTTCACTGAAAACTCACCAAATCACTCCTCCCACCATATTATGATGTTGCCCAAGTTTTCGGCTCGATCCGAAATCAATAGGTGTTCCAAATTGGACAATTCAAGTTCAACGGCAGTTCGTTCCTAATTGGAGTGGTTGGTGTATTCCATACTTCTAGCGATTGGATTTCACTCAAAACTCACCAAATGACTCCTCCCACCATATTATGATGTTGCCCAAGTTTTGAGCTCGTTCCGAAATCAATAGGTGTTCCAAATTGGACAATTCAAGTTCAACGGCAGTTCGTTCCTAATTGGAGTGGTTGGTGTATTCCATACTTCTAGCGATTAGATTTCACTCAAAACTCACCAAATGACTCCTCCCACCATATTATGATGTTGCTCAAGTTTGGGGCTCGATCCGAAATCCATAGGTGTGAGAAATTGGACAATTCAAGTCCAACGGCAGTTTGTTCCTAATTGGAGTGGTTGGTGTATTCCATACTTCTAGCGATTGGATTTCACTCCAAACTCACCGAATGACTCCTCCCACCATATTATCACATTGCCCAAGTTTTGGGCTCGATCCGAAATCAATAGGTTTTCCAAATTGGACAATTGAAGTTCAACGGCAGTTTGTTCCTAATTGGAGTGGTTTGTGTATTCCATACTTCTAGCGATTGGATTTCACTCAAAACTCATCAAATGACTCCTCCCACCATATTACGACATTGCCCAAGTTTTAGGCTCGATCCGAGATCAATAGGTATTCCAAATTGGACAATTCAAGTTCAACGGCAGTTCGTTCCTATTTGCAGTAGTTGGTGTATTCCATACTTCTAGCGATTGGATTTCACTCAAAACTCACCAAATGACTCCTCCCACCATATTATGATGTTGCCCAAGTTTCGTCCTCGATCCGAAATCAGTAGGTGTGAGAAATTGGACAATTCAAGTTCAACGGCAGTTCGTTCCTAATTGGAGTGGTTGTTGTATTCCATACTTCTAGCGATTGGATTTCACTCAAAACTAATCAAATGACTCCTCCCACCGTATTATGATGTTGCCCAAGTTTGGTTCTCGATCCGAAATCAATAGGTGTGAGAAATTGGACAATTCAAGTTCAACGGCAGTTCGTTCCTAATTGGAGTGGTTGGTGTATTCCATACTTCTAGCGATTGGATTTCACTGAAAACTCACCAAATGACTCCTCCCACCATATTATGATGTTGCCCAAGTTTTGGGCTCGATCCGAAATCAATAGGTGTTCCAAATTGGACAATTCAAGTTCAACGGCAGTTCGTTCCTAATTGGAGTGGTTGGTGTATTCCATACTTCTAGCGATTGGATTTCGCTCAAAACTCACCAAATGACTCCTCCCACCATATTTTGATGTTGCACAAGTTTGAGGTTCGATCCGAAATCAATAGGTGTTCCAAATTGGACAATTCAAGTTCAACGGCAGTTCGTTCCTAATGGGAGTGGTTGGTGTATTCCATACTTCTAGTGATTGGATTTCACTCAAAACTAACCAAATGACTCCTCGCACCGTATTATAATGTTGCCCGTGTTTGGGGCTCGATCCGAAATCAATAGGTGTGAGAAATTGGACAATTCAAGTTCAACGGCAGTTCGTTCCTAATTGGACTGGTTGGTGTATTCCATACTTCTAGCGATTGGATTTCACTGAAAACTCAGCAAATGACTCCTCCCACCATTTGATGTTGCCCAACTTTTGGGCTCGATCCGAAATCAATATCTCTTCCAAATTGGACAATTCAAGTTCAACAGCAGTTCGTTCCTAATTGGAGTCGTTGTTGTATTCCGTACTTGTAGCGATTGGATTTCACTCAAAACTCACCAAATGACTCCTCTCACCAAATTATGTTGTTGCCCAAGTTTTGGGCTCGATCCGAAATCAATAGGTGTTCCAAATTGGACAATTCAAGTTCAACGGCAGTTCGTTCCTAGTTGGAGTGGTTAGTGTATTCCATACTTCTAGCGATTGGATTTCACTCAAAACTAACCAAATGACTACTCCCACCATATTATGATGTTGCCCATGTTTTGGGCTCGATCCAAAATAAGTAGGTGTGAGAAATTTGACAATTCATGTTCAACGGCAGTTCGTTCCTATCGGGAGTGGTTGGTGTATTACATACTTCTAGCGATTGGATTTCGCTCAAAACTCACCAAATGACTCCTACCACCATATTATGATGTTGCCCAAGTTTCGGGGTCGATCCGAAATCCATAGGTGTGAGAAATTGGACAATTCAAGTTCAACGGCAGTTCGTTTCTAATTGGAGTGGTTGGTGTATTCCATACTTCTAGCGATTGGATTTCACTCCAAACTCACCAAATGACTCCTCCCACCATATTATGATGTTGCCCAAGTTTTGGGCTCGATCCGAAATCAATAGGTGTTCCAAATTGGACAATTCAAGTTCAACAGCAGTTCGTTCCTAATTGGAGTCGTTGTTGTATTCCGTACTTGTAGCGATTGGATTTCACTCAAAACTCACCAAATGACTCCTCCCACCAAATTATGATGTTGCCCAAGTTTTGGGCTCGATCCGAAATCAATAGGTGTGAGAAATTGGACAATTCAAGTTCAACGGCAGTTCGTTCCTAATTGGAGTGGTTGGTGTATTCCATACTTCTAGCGATTGGATTTCACTGAAAACTCACCAAATGACTCCTCCCACCATATTATGATGTTGCCCAAGTTTTGGGCTCGATCCGAAATGAATAGGTGTTCCAAATTGGACAATTCAAGTTCAACGACAGTTCGTTCCTAGTTGGAGTGGTTGGTGTATTCCATACTTCTAGCGATTGGATTTCACTCAAAACTAACCAAATGACTACTCCCACCATATTATGTTGTTGCCCATGTTTTGGGCTCGATCCAAAATCAATAGGTGTGAGAAATTGGACAATTCAAGTTCAACGGCAGTTCGTTCCTAATTCGAGGGGTTGGTGTATTCCACACTTCTAGCGATTGGATTTCACTCAAAACTACCCAAATGACTCCTCCCACCATATTATGATGTTTCCCAAGTTTGGGGCTCGGTCCGAAATCAATAGGTGTGAGAAATTGGACAATTCAAGTTCAACGGCAGTTCGTTCCTAATTGGAGTGGTTAGTGTATTCCGTACTTCTAGCGACTGGATTTCACTCAACACTCACGAAATGACTACTCCCACCATATTATGATGTTGCCCAAGTTTTGGGCTCGATCCAAAATCAATAGGTGTGAGAAATTGGACAATTCAAGTTCAACGGCAGTTCGTTCCTAATTGGAGTGGTTGGTGTATTCCACACTTCTAGCGATTGGATTTCACTCAAAACTAACCAAATGACTCCTCCCACCATATTATGATGTTGCCCAAGTTTGGGGCTCGGTCCGAAATCAATAGGTGTGAGAAATTGGACAATTCAAGTTCAACGGCAGTTCGTTCCTAATTGGTGTGGTTGGTGTATTCCACACCTCTAGCGATTGGATTTCACTCAAAACTCACCAAATGACTCCTCCCCCCATATTATGATGTTGCCCAAGTTTTGGGCCTGATCCGAAATCAATAGGTGTGGGAAATTGGACAATTCAAGTTCAACGGCAGTTCGTTTCTAGTTGGAGTGGTTGGTGTATTCCATACTTCTAGCGATTGGATTTCACTCAAAACTCACCAAATGACTCCTCCCACCATATTATGATGTTGCCCAGGTTTTGGGCTCGATCCGAAATCAATAGGTTGTCCAAATTTGACAATTAGAGTTCAACGGCAGTTCGTTCCTAATTGGACTGGTTGGTGTATTCCATACTTCTAGCAATTGGATTTCACTCAAAACTGTCCAAATGACTCCTCCCACGATATTATGATGTTGCCCAAGTTTTTTGGCTCGATCCGAAATCAATAGGTGTGAGAAATTGGACAATTCAAGTTCAACGACAGTTCGTTCCTAATTGGAGTGGTTGTTGTTTTGTAGATTTCAGCTGCACCAAAATGGATTCAGCTGCATCCTCAACTTGTGATACTCGCAAGTGCACGAACCGTTGGTAGTTTAGCGTATGTAAGTGCGAGGTCGATTCCACAGGGATTGGTGATTGAATGATCCAATTCAGTTTTCCTACACAAAACAGAAACAAAAACAAAGAACATGAAAGAAGGAAGAAAATAAGAAAGTAACTCAAGAAAATAAGTTCCCAAGTTCAATTTAGATTAATGGATTGATTCTAGCTAAAGTATGATTAAGCCATGGTGTGTGGTCATAACCTTGTGTTCCTAATTCCCTAATTTGATCATTTGTTGTCTAACCTAAAATTAAGCATTAGGAACCCATTAAGCATAGAAGAACATTTTAAACAACCAAGCATGTATCTAATCCCTGTTGTCGAATGTCCATACATACTCTTCCTATTCATAGTTCAATTCGAATTAAAGCATGGTGTATACTCTTAATTCAAACCAAGATAGCTAACATGCAAGCCTAAATGGTGATCAATCATTCAAACTAGCATATTAACTTATAAGCATAATGAATAAGAACAAAAACCATAATTGAAACTTGGAAACTAATTAAACTTGAATACTTAAGAAAGAATGTACATTACAAGAAAAATAAATTACAACTAAGAAAACATTAAAGAAAGCTAGAATTGAGAACTAGAAAGCAAAACTAAGAGAATTTGAGGGAGAGAAGGGAAGGGAGCTCTAGAGAAGTGTTTGAGAGCTCCCCCCCTTGGGGTGTGTTTACAAGCTTGGGAAACCTCACTATATATAGGCCTAAGGAAGCTGAAAATCTGAATTAAGTATGGCTAATGCATACAACACTTGTTTTATAAAATCTGAAATGGTTGATGCACTTCACTAATGCATACAACACTTCCATTATAAAATCTGAAATGGTTGATGCACTTCACTAATAAATCCCACCAGCAGCCCTAGCTCATCTTCATGTCACCATGACCAAGCTTCCAACCAGAAATAATAGCTCATCCTGAGGTCAGCATGACCAGCAACTTCAAGGGCTTACGAATTGGGCTTCCCTTAAGCAAATTAAGACTTTAAGCACTCAAACTTGAAGTTCAGAATGTCTTCTTTCCAGCCATATATCATTTGGGCCAATCCAAGGTCGGAGGAGGAAGTTAAGGCCAAAACAAATTGCTAACTCATTTTGCGCGCTGATAAAATCCATCCTGAGCATGGTTCTGTGTTTGCTAGGTAACAGACTCCATATTTATCCAATGGGGCTGAATTTTGGATATGTTATAGTATACACCCATTGGAACAACTTTCATGAAGAATGTGGCCTCATCCGAGCTATGTAGGTTGCTGAAACAAAGCTTGCAATATGACCTACGAAACTGGGCTGGCAGGGGACTGTAGCCAAAATTGAGTTTGTCTTTAAGCTCTTCATCCATTCATCCAAATTAGGCCCTAACATGCATGGATTCCATCATTTACTATCCAAAGCCCTCATTATTACCTAAAGCTCAATGAACTGAAAGATAAACACAAAAAGGATTAAAAGCACAAGTTTAACTCAAAAACATAACCAAATCATAAGCTAGAAGGGTACAAAATGATATACAATTATGAACCAATCAAATACCCCCAAACCCAGATTTTGCTAGTCCTCGAGCAAAACAACACAAAACAAAGTTAAAAACAAAACAAGAAGTTAACTAGACCACTTTCGTAGGTAACTCGATTGCATTGAGCGAATGCGACAAGCCTTTAAACCTCTAGGCATCCCTAGTAGGAGGAGTTGTGTCTCCTGAGGGTTTAACAGTTACGATACCCACAAACGTTTTTCTAACTCTACAAAACAAAATGGTTAGAAAACTTATTAGATTTGTTAGTTCTTAAGCAAAACCAAAACCAAAAACAAACATAAAAATAAAAACAAAACACAAAACACAAAAAACAAAAAAAATCAAAATCAAAATAAAAACTCAAAACAATCTTTCCGAACATTTTGTGAAGAGAAATGACTCATGCACATGACTTAAACGTTTTGACAATAAAAGCTCAATTTTAGACATTATTCACAAAGCGGCAAAGTTCAAAACATAATATGCTCAAAGTGTAGTAGTGTGATAGCCAAATGCAACAAATTCCCCAATCTTAGTTTCCACACAATTTCAAAAATCATACCAAGCACAAATGCAACTTCAAATCTCACCAAAGTTGTCCTCTCACAAATGAATCACTCAGAAGAGGGCTACAATGCAACACTCAGTTATAGACATGGGATTAGAGTTAAACCATAAATGAGTTAACTCAAAATAGGAAGATGAAGAACTTGCATTAATATGATCTCAAGAAGGATGCCAAACACTTAAAAGTAATAAAATGCATGCAATTCAACCATATGACATTTAAGATCAATTTAGGTCTTTATTATAGGTTGTAATGGGGCCAAGGGTGTAAGGTGAGTGAGAAATGAAAGGTATGGATAATACAAAGTCCAAGGAACTCAAAATGTAAGAGCATAAAACAATTGTTTACAAGACTTCGAATCATCACGATTAGATTTTTTCTTTTACACGATCAAAACTCCTTATACCTTCATTTACAATTATTTAAACTCCTTTCCTTAAACACCAATTTATTTTGAAGGCCCAAAAATGAAACCCAAAAATGAAATTTCATTCAACCACCACTTAATCACAACTTTTCTCTTTTCTTTCACCAATTGTGTGATTTTTTTTTCTTCGAAATTCCCAAACTTAGTATGAAAAACACATCCCAATTAAAGCTCATGAGTTCCTTAGAAAGGTAAATATTTGTTTTTCAAGCTAAGGCGAGGAAATATAATTGGTAAATGAAAGAAAAAGGTTTACATGTAGGCTCAAAATGGTTAACAATGGAAAATCATGCTTAAGCATGCATAAGGTTAGCTTGAAAGGTACAAACGATCCAAAGAGGGCCTTAATATCATTTCTTAAATGTCATGAAATCGAATTGCAAAAGAATGGATGACTTTTAAGTATTCAACCAAATCAATGAATAATGAGATCAAACAACAACTTTGATGACAAGAAAATAAGAGTATGTGTATAACACTCATGAAATGAAGCACAAGGCTCAAAAGCTCACATTTATGGTTATATAAGTCTAATTTATGCTTGATACAATTCTTTGGGTCATGCAAATCCTTTAATTGGAGAATTATGAAACAAATGGCAAGTGCAAAGAAGGTTTCGAACATATCATGCTAGAACGATGCCAAATTAATTAATTAATGAATTATTTTATTTTATTTTATTTTACAAGAAGAATTTACAAGGAACAAAAAAAAAAAAATATATATATAAATAAATAAATAAAATTCAATTTTCATTTAAGTCATGCAAACATTTATCACAATCTCATCAAATGTGTTCGGAAAGTGACTCAAAACAAAACAAGACTCAAAATATAGAAAAAAAAAAAAAAAAAAAAAAGCAAGAAATATATATATTTTTTTAATAAGAGAAACTAAATTTACTTGGTAAACTCCAATACCCCCAAACCTAGATATGAACATTGTCCTCAATGTTTAAAAATTAGGAACAAGCAATGTCATAACAAGAAATGAAAGGTACTAAAGTAAATATAAAATCACAAAACACACAAGAATTGAAATAAAATAATTACAAAATAAAAAATACAAACAAACAAAAATAATAAAAATAAAAAAACGAAACAGTAAAACACTCGAAACAGAAAACAAACAGTCTTACACAAACCAAAACCCAAACGATTGAAAGCCCAACCCAAAAGAAGTTAACACACTTTGAAACCTAACAACGGTAAAAACCCGAAGCCCACAATGAAGTCCGAAGCCCACATGTTATTAATTTATTTTATTTATTTATTTTAATTTAATGAAACGTGAATTGGGAGTGCGAAGGCGGGTATTTACGAAACAGAAAAAGTGTGGTCCTTGATGCCTTGGTTCCTGGGAAGTCACGGGTGAAAGGGGTGAGGGACGTGTCGCCGCGCAGAAGCAGCTGTCACATCCCCCAAGCCAGAATTATTGGCTTCTTGGGTGAAGCGGGATGACTTTTACACTAGAAGGTGGTGAAAGGTGAAAATGCAATTAAGGGGGTTGGGAAACGGGTGCGGCGACATATAGAGATAAGCAGTAAGGGCCGCACAGAACTCAGAACCGCAGCGGCTAGGGTTTAGCAGACTAAGTCTATAAAAGGTAAAAAGAAAGGGTAAAAAAACACAAACTCAGAAACACACAAAAGAGAAAAGAAAGAAAGAAGAAAAGAGAGTGAGAAATCAAATGGCCTCTTCCTACCCCTTTTCCTTGGATCTCAACCTAGCTCCACCGACTCAGACACGAGGCCAAGCAGCGGCACCAGTATGGATGCCCTACTTTGCTTCCGCACGGGGGCCTGTGACAGTAACTGACTCAATACTCCTGGACAACGATGTTGCCATTGGAGTGGCTAGAAATTTAGTGACTCCTAAAGATATACGTGTTCTGGGGACAAGGGATGACAACCGGGTGGTGAGCGATGCCCTGGCACTGAGCGTGCAGAGTACGGCAACAGTCGCAAGTTTGGGTCATCGCCTACTTGCGAAGTCCCATGAGGTAGAGGTGCTGAAAGGTCAGTTGGCGGCGGAGCGAAGTATGGTTGAGGAGTGTCAGACTGCTATAAAAAGCTTGAAAAGGGAGAGGTCAAGGATAGTGGAGGTGAATCGACACCAGCTAGAAGTATTGCGGGACGAGAATAGAAACCTATCAAAGATGGTAGAGTTGTACTCTCGCGACATCCGAAAACAGCTGGAAGACCTAGACCGACCGGGTAAACGCAAGCAAGCAGATCGTGAGAGTAGTTACGCTCAAGCTAAGATTGCGATCTTTGGGAGCTCAAGTGGTGAGCCCCAAGAGGCTGTGCATGAAGCCCAGGAAGAGGACAGCCAGAGGGCCAAACTCAAAGCTCCAATGGTCGAGACACCGAGCACTGTGAAGAAATGACTTCTACTGCATTATTGATGTTTTTATTTTAATTTATTTTATTTTTTTTGGTTGTTTTTGTCTTTATTTTGTTTTGGAAATAAAAGAGTAAATTTGCAGAAGGAAAAAGAAAACGGAAAAGAAAGCACACTTTCCAAACTTAAATCAAACGAAGACGACAAACGGAAATGGAAGCACAGTTCCCTAACTAAAATAAAATAAAGATGATAGCCGAAAGGGAAAGGCAAAAACACAAAGCTCTAGAAAATGAAAGTAACGGGCAAAACAATAAAACACCAGAAAACACGGAAAAAAGAAAAGTAAAGTGAAAGTTAATGTGCTCCCCCTTGAAGCGATTAGGTCGAGCATGCCCGGGAAATCCGAAATGGTGTTGGCTCTCTCTCATCAGCATGTCTATTTAAACCACACCTCTGCAAGCGGATGATACCCAGCATTTCTTCCTGCAAACTCAAGGAAAAACATCAAAAAATTCAGAAGCAAAACAAATGGCATCCTCATGCACTCACCTTGATGATCTCGACCTTGAGCTATCCCTTGCACCTCCGAATGCCCAGATAAGGGCTCCTCCACATATCATCACGGTACGGCCTCAAACTTTGCTGAGGCAATACCGAACTTTTCTGAGGTACTGCCGAACAGAGCAGTGCTGCTAGGAGGCATGATTAGCAGCAAGCTCACTCCGACAGATCATCTGCATGTGGCACAGAGGTCTGACAAGGCAGCGGTAGAGGAGTCCCACAATTTAACTGTGCTCCACGCGGTCTCCGCTACCAATTTGGGCATGCGCCTACTAGCGAGGACAAGGGAGTGTGCCACGATGAGCGAGGAAATAGCTTCCTTGAAGGCTATGGTGGCGGACTTGCAGAAGCGGCTCTACTGTGCCAATCAGCACGTGGAAGCACTGCAAAGAAAAAATGAGGACCATGTGGAGCTGCTGCAGATTCTACAAGTGCGAGAAAATAGAGGCAAGCCATGATGATGAAGAAGATGAAGAATATTTCTTTTTTTGTTTTGTTTTGTTTTGTTTTTTTTTTATTTATTGTTTTTTTATTTATTTTGTTTTTGTTGTTTTGTTGTTTTTTTTTTTGTTTTTTTTTTTATTTTTTTTTTTTTTTTATGTTTTTTTTATTTATGCAATGTTTGAAATAAAAATGTGTTTTAACACTCAGAAATAAACTAACCAACCAAACCACGTAAATAAAAACATAAACTAACTTAACGAAACAAAAACAAAAACAAATCAAAAACAAAGACTCAACAGAAAAGAAAACAAAGAAAATAAAAATAAACTTAATTTAAAAACACACGAATATACAAGCAACTCACGGATGACCAGTTAAGGGCCTCAGAAAACACAGCCAGGGGATCCGGGAAGGTTGGAGGGGTCACAATGGTCCCGCTTAAAACCCAAACTCCTTAGACACCGAAGGTGTCGCCTATAGAACTCCTAGACACTGTATTGACGGAAGTGCTCACTAGAGTTACCATAAGTCAGCTCATATGAAAAATCTTTTTTTTTTTATTTTAAAATTTTTAAGATAAGAAATAAAAACAAATTAAGATAAAATGAAACAACAAACCATAAACAAAAATGAACTAAGTACTGTAAACAAATTCAAACAAACAACAAAAATTGTTGTACTAAAAGAAACAAACCAAGAAACCAAAGAAAAAAAAAACAAACAGCACTTTCTATCACCCGTTTATCACCATTTGGACAGATTCGTTTCTATGTTTTTCAGCTTCGACCTCTGTTCAGTTTTTAGGCTATAACTTTCCAACCGTAAGTCCACATTTCACGTTCTTTATATGGTTGGATTCAGCACAGAAAAACAAAGAACTCAAGGCGGACCAAAAGGTAAAAACAATGACGAAAATAAACATAATTCAAAGAAGAGAAAGGATTGAAATGCTCCCCCTTGAAGCGATTAGGTCGAATGTGATGCACTTGGAGGTCGCGACTTCTCCCATTGCTCCACACTTCCCATTCTTATGATTGAGGTTGCCATCTCTCTCCATTTTTATTAAGCTATCATAAATTGCTAAAACAAACACACAAACTTGAAATGGAATTAAAAGGATTAGGAAATAAAAACTAAAATGAAAAGGAAAATCAACACACATCCAATTCCATGCTTCAAAGCAACAAGCACCAATGGGTTGTGTAAGCTGGGACTTAAACCCAGTTCTCTTGCTTGTTGGGCAATTGTCCTTTTCTGTTGGACTACAAACACAACTTGTCCATTAACATCATTAACTTTAAAACTTGAAATTGTCTAGAAAAACATGAAAATGAAAAATAAAAATAAAACAAGTAGGGAAAAGAAATAGAACCAAACTATGTTGCCAATCCCCGGCAACGGCGCCAAAAACTTGTTGTGTAGATTTCAGCTGCACCAAAATGGATTCAGCTGCATCCTCAACTTGTGATACTCGCAAGTGCACGAACCGTTGGTAGTTTAGCGTATGTAAGTGCGAGGTCGATTCCACAGGGATTGGTGATTGAATGATCCAATTCAGTTTTCCTACACAAAACAGAAACAAAAACAAAGAACATGAAAGAAGGAAGAAAATAAGAAAGTAACTCAAGAAAATAAGTTCCCAAGTTCAATTTAGATTAATGGATTGATTCTAGCTAAAGTATGATTAAGCCATGGTGTGTGGTCATAACCTTGTGTTCCTAATTCCCTAATTTGATCATTTGTTGTCTAACCTAAAATTAAGCATTAGGAACCCATTAAGCATAGAAGAACATTTTAAACAACCAAGCATGTATCTAATCCCTGTTGTCGAATGTCCATACATACTCTTCCTATTCATAGTTCAATTCGAATTAAAGCATGGTGTATACTCTTAATTCAAACCAAGATAGCTAACATGCAAGCCTAAATGGTGATCAATCATTCAAACTAGCATATTAACTTATAAGCATAATGAATAAGAACAAAAACCATAATTGAAACTTGGAAACTAATTAAACTTGAATACTTAAGAAAGAATGTACATTACAAGAAAAATAAATTACAACTAAGAAAACATTAAAGAAAGCTAGAATTGAGAACTAGAAAGCAAAACTAAGAGAATTTGAGGGAGAGAAGGGAAGGGAGCTCTAGAGAAGTGTTTGAGAGCTCCCCCGCTTGGGGTGTGTTTACAAGCTTGGGAAACCTCACTATATATAGGCCTAAGGAAGCTGAAAATCTGAATTAAGTATGGCTAATGCATACAACACTTGTTTTATAAAATCTGAAATGGTTGATGCACTTCACTAATGCATACAACACTTCCATTATAAAATCTGAAATGGTTGATGCACTTCACTAATAAATCCCACCAGCAGCCCTAGCTCATCTTCATGTCACCATGACCAAGCTTCCAACCAGAAATAATAGCTCATCCTGAGGTCAGCATGACCAGCAACTTCAAGGGCTTACGAATTGGGCTTCCCTTAAGCAAATTAAGACTTTAAGCACTCAAACTTGAAGTTCAGAATGTCTTCTTTCCAGCCATATATCATTTGGGCCAATCCAAGGTCGGAGGAGGAAGTTAAGGCCAAAACAAATTGCTAACTCATTTTGCGCGCTGATAAAATCCATCCTGAGCATGGTTCTGTGTTTGCTAGGTAACAGACTCCATATTTATCCAATGGGGCTGAATGTTGGATATGTTATAGTATACACCCATTGGAACAACTTTCATGAAGAATGTGGCCTCATCCGAGCTATGTAGGTTGCTGAAACAAAGCTTGCAATATGACCTACGAAACTGGGCTGGCAGGGGACTGTAGCCAAAATTGAGTTTGTCTTTAAGCTCTTCATCCATTCATCCAAATTAGGCCCTAACATGCATGGATTCCATCATTTACTATCCAAAGCCCTCATTATTACCTAAAGCTCAATGAACTGAAAGATAAACACAAAAAGGATTAAAAGCACAAGTTTAACTCAAAAACATAACCAAATCATAAGCTAGAAGGGTACAAAATGATATACAATTATAAACCAATCAGTTGTTGTATTCCATACTTCTAGCGAGTGGATTTCACTCAAAACTCACCAAATGACTACTCCCACCGTATTATGATGTTGCCCAAGTTTTGGGCTCGATCCGAAATCAATAGGTGTTCCAAATTGGACAATTCAAGTTCAACGGCAGTTCGTTCCTAATTGGAGGGGTTGGTGTATTCCATACTTCTAGCGATTGGATTTCACTCAAAACTCACCAAGTGACTCCTCCCACCATATTATGATGTTGCCCAAGTTTTGGGCTCGATTCGTAATCAATAGGTGTGAGAAATTGGACAATTCAAGTTCAATGGCAGTTCGTTCCTAATTGGAGTGGTTGGTGTATTCCATACTTCTAGCTATTGGATTTCACTCAAAACTCACCGAATGACTCCTCCCACCATATTATGATGTCGCCCAAGTTTTGGGGTCGATCCGAAATCAATAGGTGTTCCAAATTGGACAATTCAAGTTCAACGGCAGTTCGTTCCTAATTGGAGGGGTTGGTGTATTCCATACATCTAGCGATTGGATTTCATTCAAAACTCACCAAATGACTCCTCCCACCAAATTATGATGTAGCCCAAGTTTTGGTCTCGATCCGAAATCAGTAGGTCTTCCAAATTTGACAATTAGAGTTCAACGGCAGTTCGTTCCTAATTGGACTGGTTGGTGTATTCCATACTTCTGGCGATTGGATTTCACTCAAAACTAACCAAATGACTCCTCCCACCATATTATGAGGTTGCCCAAGTTTTGGGCTCGATCCGAAATCAATAGCTGTTCCAAATTGGACAATTCAAGTTCAACGGCAGTTCGTTCCTAATTGGAGTGGTTGGTGTATTCCATACTTCTAGCGATTGGATTTCACTCAAAACTCACCAAATAACTCCTCCCACCATATTATGTTGTTGCCCAAGTTTTGGGCTCGATCCGAAATCAATAGGTGTGAGAAATTGGACAATTCAAGTTCAACGGCACTTCGTTCCAAATTGGAGTGGTTGGTGTATTCCATACTTCTAGCGATTGGATTTCACTCAAAACTCACCAAATGACTCCTCCCACCATATTATGATGTTGCCCAAGTTTTGGGCTCGATCCGAAATCAATAGGTGTTCCAAATTGGAAAACTCAAGTATAACGGCAGTTCGTTCCTAACTGGAGTGGTTGGTGTATTCCATACTTCTAGCGATTGGATTTCACTCAAAACTCACCAAATGACTCCTCCCACCATATTATGATGTTGCCCAAGTTTTGGGCTCGATCCGAAATCAATAGGTGTTCCAAATTGGACAATTCAAGTTCAACGGCAGTTCGTTCCTAATTGGATTGGTTGGTGTACTCCATACTTCTAGCGATTGGATTTCACTCAAAACTCACAAAATGACTCCTCCCACCATATTATGATGTTGCCCAAGTTTTGGGCTCGATCCGAAATCAATAGGTGTTCCAAATTGGACAATTCAAGTTCAACGGCAGTTCGTTCCTAATTGGAGTGGTTGGTGTATTCCATACGTCTAGCGATTGGATTTCTCTCAAAACTCACCAAATGACTCCACCCTCCATATTATGATGTTTCCCAAGTTTTGGGCTCGATCAGAAATCAATACGTGTGAGAAATTGGACATTTCAATTTCAACGGCAATTCGTTCCTAATTGGAGTGGTTGGTGTATTGCATACTTCTAGCAATTGGATTTCACTCAAAACTCACCAAATTACTCCACCCACCATATTATGATGTTGCCCAAGTTTTGGGCTCGATCCGAAATCAATAGGTGTTCAAAATTGGACAATTCAAGTTCAACGGCAGTTCGTTCCTAATTGGATTGGTTGGTGTATTCCATACTTCTAGCGATTGGATTTCACTCAAAACTCACCAAATGACTCCTCCCACCATATTATGATGTTGCCCAAGTTTGGGGCTCGATCCGAAATCAATAGGTGTGAGAAATTGGACAATTCAAGTTCAACTGCAGTTCGTTCCTAATTGGAGAGGTTGGTGTATTCCATACTTCTAGCCATTGGATTTCACTCAAAACTCACCAAATGACTCCTCCCACCATATAATGATGTTGCCCAAGTTTTGGGCTCGATCCGAAATCAATAGGTGTTCCTAATTGGACAATACAAGTTCAACGGCAGTTCGTTCCTAATTGGAGTGGTTGGTGTATTCCATACTTCTAGCAATTGGATTTCTCTCAAAACTCACCAAATGACTCCTCCCACCATATTATGATGTTGCTCAAGTTTTGGGCTCGATCCGAAATCAATAGGTGTTCCAAATTGGACAATTCAAGTTCAACGGCAGTTCGTTCCCCATTGGAATGGTTGGAGTATTCCATACTTCTAGCGATTGGATTTCACTCAAAACTTACCAAATGACTCCTTGTTGTTAATTATTATGTTAACTCGCAATTGTACGGGGCAATTAGTAATATAGCAAGACAAGTACGAGGTCGTACCCACGAAGACTGAGAAGTTCAAATTAGTTATGTACGTAGATTACCGAATTCAAGAAGTTAGGAAGTTAAGTCTAAAACAGAAATTAAAGTGAGAGTGATTGTGATTGTGAAAGGAAGTGAGCAAACTGAAATTGCAAATGAAAGCAAATAAACAAGTGTAACAAAGAGTGGTTTTAAGAGTTGGAAAACAGATTTGGAGACTAGGGCATTCGAATCACCATAACAATTCAATTCTGGGTTATATGGAGTCAAGTAACAAGTCTAATTCAGATTCAAAGATTGATTCTAGCTAAAGTATGATTAGGCCATGGTGTTTGGTCCTAACCTTGTGTTCCTAATTCCCTAATTTGATCATTTGTTGTCTAACCTAAAATTAAGCATTAGGAACCCATTAAGCATAGAAGAACAATTTAAACAACCAAGCATGTATCTAATCCCTGTTGTCGAATGTCCATACATACTCTTCCTATTCATAGTTCAATTTGAATTAAAGCATGGTGTCTACTCTTAATTCAAACCAAGATAGTTAACAAACAAGTTCTAATGGTGATCAATCATTCAAACAAGCATGTTAACTTATAAGCATAATGAATAAGAACATGAATCATGAATCAAACTTGAAACTCCAAACTTATAAACCCAGAATATTCATGTTAGGTTACATCGAAGCCCTAGTTATGGATTTAGCTACTCATAATGGAAAAGAAACTAAAATAGAAATGGGAAAACATAATGAATGCCATAAGAGTAGAAAAACCCTTTTCTGAAGTTCTTGTAGTGTCCAATGCTTCTCCAAGAGCTTCTCCACGTCTAGAAGGATGTATGAAGGATATGGAGGTGATTTGAGATGAGCTTGAGTGAGTGGTGATGGCTGAGAAAGAGGAAATTCGTAGGGAAATGGAAGGGAGGTTTTCTGGAGCTGTTTTGGTGATTTTGGGGCAGTTTAGAGTATTGGGTTGATTGCTTGAGTGTTTGGGGTTGTGGGAATGTATGAGGATGATTTCTGGATGATGGAAGTGTGGAGGATGGCTGAAGTGAATTTTGTAGCTTGAAGACTCCTCTATTTATAGGGCTAAGAGGGAGGAACATCATGATGAAATCCAACACCACCATTCCTCATTTAATACAACCCATAACTCCCACTTCATCTTGTCTATGTTAGTGTGGTTGGAATCAATCCCATCCCATACTTCTTTTGCTGCACCTCAAGCTTTCTTCACATGGGATCAAAGGTGATCAATTGTGGCTGCCTTTTGCTGCCAACCAATGTGGTCTTCTTTTGGTTGTTGAACAAAAACGAGTCTTCTGAACCAGACTTGGTGTAGGAAGGCCAGAGGTTTCAAAACTTATCCAATGGGGCTCAAATTTGGATATGTTATAGTAGACACCCATTGGAACAACTTCTATGAAGAAAGTATTCCCATCGGAGTAGTAGAAGTATGCGTTTTGGGCCTTACAATTTGGCTGCCGAACAGAGACTGGAGTTGACTTCATTTCATTTATGCTTTACATGCATGCACATGCTTTCTCTATAATAACTCCAGCATGTACCAACTTGATCCTTTAGACTTTCATAGCTGGAATGCCTCCCCACTTCACTCATTATGTTGGATCCAAAGTCAGTTGCAGCATGGGTGAGGCACATGGAGGCACATGACAAAGCTGGCAGCTGCAAATCCTCCTGAGCAGGGTTGAGTGTTGGGTGGGCTGAGCACTCCACAAATGTCCAATTGGGCTGAACTTTGGATATGTTGTACTAGACACCCATTGGAACAAGTTTCATGAAGATATTCACCTCATCCAAGCCCCATAGCATGCTGATCCAAGGCCAAGAAGCTGACCTACGAAATTGGGCTGGAAAGGAGTTGTAGCCAAAATGTGTTTGTCTTTAAGCCCTTCTTCCATTCACCCAAATCAAGCCTTAACATGCATGGATTGCATCATTTCCTATCCAAAGTCATCATTGTTACCTAAATGTCAATTAACTGAAAGATAAACACAAAAAGGATTAAAAGCACAAGTTTAACTCAAAAACATAACCAAATCATAAGCTAGAAGGGTACAAAATGATATACAATTATGAACCGATCAAATACCCCCAAACCTAGATTTTGCTAGTCCTCGAGCAAAACAACACAAAACAAAGTTAAAAACAAAAAGTTAACTAAACCACTTTCGTAGGTAACTCGATTGCATTGAGCGTATGCAACAAGCCTTTAAACCTCTAGGCATCCCTAGTAGGAGGAGTTGTGTCTCCTGAGGGTTTAACAGAAACGATACCCACAAACGCATTACTAACTCTACAAAACAAAGTGGTTAGTAAAACTTGAAATCAACTAATGAGAACAAAAGAAAACTTTAGTCATACCTCCAACACTGTAGAGTTGCCAAGATAGGTGATCAATCAGTGTGTAATGTGGAAGCTATAGCTCAAAGGCACACGGTTTCAAAGCAAGCACACTCAAACCTTGAATAAAGAACATGCTTCGACTCTAATTCTCACAGATAACACTCAATCACTCAGAACCAATGGTTTTATTCTCTCAAACAAGCTTAAGTGAGTATATGAAATAGAAGCACAATATTTGGTTAGATCTCATTAAGGGAATCAAATACTAAGAATAGAGATACACACATACCTACCAGCACCCATGAATACATCCTCAAAGATCAGCTAGGTCTTTCACAAGGTTTGTAATGAAAGGTAAGGTTAGGGGAAATGGAAGAATTGGAAGGAAAAACAGGTAACTTAAGAACATACCAAGGTTGCATTCTTCATTGATCTGCAAGGTAGCATTGACTTATAATGGCATGGCTGCAAACTTCATGGTACCACCTGGCATAGACTTTATTTATTTATTTATTTTTTTTTATTTTTTTTTTACGCTTAGATCAAATCGAAACACTTTCATCTTCGTTGATTTGATCTGCATCTTCATTAACTTCATTGCACAGAATCACACCATCTTTCATTTAAGCACATGGCAGCAACTTCCTTGCTTCAAACTTTATCTTGGCAGACCTTGGTATATTTCTAAGCTATAGGGTATGGCTACAATAGGTGAAGTATCTCAGATTGAGATACAAAGGTAGGGAAATGATGAGGGTGATAGAAGAAAAGGCTTTAAGTGTTTGGCTTCAAGAGGGTTGATGGAACACACATATAGATAGGGTGAAAAGAAAGCACATCGAATGGTTATGCACACATAGCCTAGCATCACTTCAATGAGTTCATTCATGAATGAGAGCAAGCACATGATATCTGCAAAAGAGAATCATCCTTAGTATTCAATCAAAATGGAATAATGAGATCATTTAGAGTGAAATGAAGAAAATAAATTGGGATGAGAAATAGAAACACTTTAAACCCTCTCAAGAAAGCAATTGGGCTCAATATAGCTCACTAGGGTTGCCCAAGTTTTGGGCTCGATCTGAAATCAACAGGTGTGAGAAATTGGACAATTCAAGTTCAACAGCAGTTCGTTCCTAATTGGAGTGGTTGGTGTATTCCAAACTTCTAGCAATTGGATTTCACTCAAAACTCACCAATTGACTCCTCCCACCATATTATCATGTTGCCCAAGTTTTGGGCTCGATCCGAAATCAGAAGGTGTGAGAAATTGGACAATTCAAGTTCAACGGCAGTTCGTTCCTAATTGGAGTGGTTAGTTTATTCCATACTTCTAGCGATTGGATTTCACTCAAAACTCACCAAATGACTCCTCCCACCATATTATGATCTTGCCCAAGTTTTGGGCTCGATCTGAAATCAATAGGTGTTCCAAATTTGACAATTCAAGTTCAACAGCAGTTCGTTCCTAATTGGAGTGGTTGGTGTATTCCACACTTCTAGCGATTGGATTTCACTCAAAACTCACCAAATGACTCCTCCCACCATATTATGATGTTGCCCAAGTTTTGGGCTCGATCCGAAATCAATAGGTGTTCGAAATTGGACAATTCAAGTTCAACGGCAGTTCGTTCCTAATTGGAGTGGTTGGTGAATTCCATACTTCTTGCGATTGGATTTCACTCAAAACTCACCAAATGACTCCTCCCACCATATTATGATGTTGCCCAAGTTTTGGGCTCGATCCGAAATCTATAGGTGTGAGAAATTGGACAATTCAAGTTCAACGGCAGTTCGTTCCTAATTGGAGTGGTTGGTGAATTCCATACTTCTTGCGATTGGATTTCACTCAAAACTCACCAAATGACTCCTCCCACAATATTATGATGTTACCCAAGTTTTGGGCTCGATCCGAAATCTATAGGTGTGAGAAATTGGACAATTCAAGTTCAACGGCAGTTCGTTCCTAATTAGAGTGGTTGGTGAATTCCATACTTCTTGCGATTGGATTTCACTCAAAACTCACCAAATGACTCCTCCCACCATATTATGATGTTGCCCAAGTTTTGGGCTCGATCCGAAATCAATAGGTGTTCGAAATTGGACAATTCAAGTTCAACGGCAGTTCGTTCCTAATTGGAGTGGTTGGTGAATTCCATACTTCTAGCGATTGGATTTCACTCAAAACTCACCAAATGACTCCTCCCACCATATTATGATGTTGCCCAAGTTTTGGGCTCGACCCGAAATCAATAGGTGTGAGAAATTGGTCAATTCAATTTCAACAGCATTTCGTTCCTAATTGGAGTGGTTGGTGTATTCCATACGTCTAGCGATTGGATTTCACTCAAAACTCACCAAATGACTCCTCCCACCATATTATGATGTTGCCAAAGTTTTGGGCTCGATCCGAAATCAATAGGTGTTCCAAATTGGACAATTCAAGTTCAACGGCAGTTCGTTCCTAATTGGAGTGGTTGCTGTATTCCATACTTCTTGCGATTGGATTTCACTCAAAACACACCGAATGACTCCTCCCTCCATATTATGATGTTGCCCAAGTTTTGGGCTCGATTCGAAATCAATAGGTGTTCCAAATTGGACAATTCAAATTCAACGGCAGTTCGTTCCTTATTGGAGTGGTTGGTGTATTCCGTACTTCTAGCGATTGGATTTCACTCAAAACTCGCCAAATGACTCCTCCCACCATATTATGATGTTGCCCAAGTTTTGGGCTCGATCCGAAATCAATAGGTGTTCCAAATTGGACAATTCAAGTTCAACGGCAGTTCCTTCCTAATTGGAGTGGTTGGTGTATTCCATACTTCTAGCGATTGGATTTCCCTTAAAACTCACCAAAAGACTCCTCCCACCATATTATGCTGTTGCCCAAGATTTGGGCTCGATCCGAAACCAATAGGTGTTCCAAATTGGACAATTCAAGTTCAACGGCAGTTCGTTCCTAATTGGAGTGGTTGGTGTATTCCGTACTTCTAGCGATTGGATTTCACTCAAAACTAACCAAATGACTCCTCCCACCATATTAAGATGTTGCCCAAGTTTTGGGCTCGATCCGAAATCAATAGGTGTGAGAAATTGGACAATTCAAGTTCAACGGCAGTTCGTTCCTAATTGGAGTGGTTGGTGTATTCCATACTTCTAGCGATTGGATTTCACTCAAAACTCACCAAATGACTCATCCCAACATATTATTGTTGCGTCGATTCAGCTGCACCAAAATGGATTCAGCTGCATCCTCAACTTGTGATACTCGCAAGTGCACGAGCCGTTTGGTAGTATAGCATATGTAAGTGCGAGGGCGATCCCACGAGGATTGGTGATTGAATGATCCAATTGATTTCCCCTACATAAAACAGAAATGAAAAAGAAAATAAATAAAACAAGAAAAAAAACTAAATAACTCAAGCAAATAAGTTCCCAAGTTCAATTAGATTAACGGATTGATTCTAGCTAAAGTATGATTAAGCCATGGTGTTTTGTCATAACCTTGGGTTCCTAATTCCCTAATTTGATCATTTGTTGTCTAACCTAAAACTAAGCATTAGGAACCCATTAAGCATAGAAGAACAATTTAAACAACCAAGCATGTATCTAATCCCTGTTGTCGAATGTCCATACATACTCTTCCTATTCATAGTTCAATTCGAATTAAAGCATGGTGTCTACTCTTAATTCAAACCAAGATAGCTAACATGCAAGCCTAAATGGTGATCAATCATTCAAACTAGCATATTAACTTATAAGCATAATGAATAAGAACAAAAACCATAATTGAAACTTGGAAACTAATTAAACTTGAATACTTAAGAAAGAATGTACATTACAAATAAAATTAAAGTAGAACTTGAAAACTTGAAGGAAAATTTAGAAAAATCAATTTGTTACAACAATTGACAACTTGAAAGGAAACTAAGAGAATTTGAGGGAGAGAAGGGAAGGGAGCTCTAGAGAAGTGTTTGAGAGCTCCCCCCCTTGGGGTGTGTTTTGAAGCTTGAAGGCTTCTCTATTTATAGGGCTAAGAGGGAGGAACAACATGATGAAATCCAACACCACAATTCCTCTTTTAATACAACCCATAACTCACACTTCATCTTGTCTATGTTAGTGTGGTTGGAATCAATCTCATCCCATACTTCTTTTGCTGCACCTCAAGCTTTCTTCACATGGGATCAAAGGTGATCAATTGTGGCTGCCTTTGCTGCCAACCCATGTGGTCTTCTTTTGGTTGTTGAACAAAAACGAGTCTTCTGAACCAGACTTGGTGTAGGAAGGCCAAAGGTTTCAAAACTTATCCAATGGGGCTCAAATTGGGATATGTTATAGTGGACACCCATTGGAACAACGTTTATGAAGAAAGTATTCCCATCGGAACAGTAGAAGTATGCGTTTTGGGCCTTGCAATTTGGCTGCCGAACAGAGACTGGAATTGACTTCATTTCATTTATGCTTTACATGCATGCACATGCTTTCTCTATAATAACTCCAGCATGTACCAACTTGATCCTTTAGACTTTCATAGCTGGAATGCCTCCCCACTTCACTCATTATGTTGGATCCAAAGTTAGTTGCAGCATGGGTGAGGCACATGGCTTAAAGGAGGAGACAAGGCTCAAAGCTGGCAGCTGCAAATCCTCCTGAGCATGGTTCAGTGTTGGACGGGCTAAGGACTCCACATATGTTCACATGGGCTGAATGTTGGATATGTTATACTAGACACCCAATTGAACAACTTCTATGAAGAATATCTCCTCATCCGAGTTGTGCAGATTGCCGAAATGAGACCTGCAAGGTGACTTACGAAACTGGACTGACAAGGAGTGTGGCCCAACTTTGGTTTTGTCTTTAAGCTCTTGCTCTTTGCCAATCAGCCCTTAACATGCATGGATTGCATCAAATGTGATCTCTTGCTATCGTAACCTACAAAACACACAAATAGAGGTAAGTGACTCAAAATAAAGAGAAACTAAGCAAAATCACTAAGTAAAGAAGGCAAGCAAGTGTATGAAATTATGGACTTATCAAAACAGAAAATGGATTAAAAGCACAAGTTGAACTCAATAACATAACCAAATCATAAGCTAGAAGGGTACAAAATGATATACAATTATGAACCGATCAATTATGATGATGCCCAAGTTTTGGGCTCGATCCGAAATCAATAGGTGTTCCAAATTGGACAATTCAAGTTCAATGGCAGTTCGTTCCTAATTCGAGTGGTTCGTGTATTCCATACTTCTTGCGATTGGATTTCACTCAAAACTCACCAAATGACTCCTCCCACCATATTATGATGTTCCCCAAGTTTTGGGCTCGATCCGAAATCAATAGGTGTTCCAAATTGGACAATTCAAGTTCAACGGTAGTTCGTTCCTAATTGGAGTGGTTGGTGTATTCCACACTTCTAGCGATTGGATTTCTCTCAAAACTCACCAAATGACTCATCCCACCATATTATGACGTTGCCCAAGTTTTGGGCTCGATCCGAAATCAATAGGTGTGAGAAATTGGACAATTCAAGTTCAACGGCAGTTCGTTCCTAATTGGAGCGGTTGGTGTATTCCATACTTCTAGCATTTGGATTTCATTCAAAACTCCCCAAATGACTCCTCCCACCATATTATGATGTTGCCCAAGTTTGGGGCACGATCCGAAATTAATAGGTGTGAGAAATTGGACAATTCAAGTTCAACGGCAGTTCGTTCCTAATTGGAGTGGTTGGTGTATTCCATACATCTAGCCATTGGATTTCACGCAAAACTCACCAAATGACTCCTCCCACCATATTATGATGTTGCCCAAGTTTTGGGCTCGATCCGAAATCAATAGGTGTTCCAAATTGGACAATTCAAGTTCAACGGCAGTTCGTTCCTAATTGGAGTGGTTGGTGTATTCCATACTTCTAGCGATTGGATTTCACTCAAAACTCACCAAATTACTCCTCCCACCATATTATGATGTTGCACAAGTTTAGGGTTTGATCCGAAATCAATAGGTATTAGAAATTGGACAATTCAAGTTCAACGGCAGTTCGTTCCTAATGGGAGTGGTTGGTGTATTCCATACTTCTAGCGATTGGATTTCACTCAAAACTCACCAAATGACTCCTCCCACCATATTATGATGTTGCCCAAGGTTTGGGCTTGATCCGAAATCAATAGGTGTTCCAAATTGGACAATTCAATTTCAACGGCAGTTCGTTCCTAATTGGAGCGGTTGGTGTATTCCATACTTCTAGCGATTGGATTTCACTCAAAACTAACCAAATGACTACTCCCAACATATGATGATGTTGCCCAAGTTTTGGGCACGATCCGAAATCAATAGGTGTTCCAAATTGGACAATTCAATTTCAACGGCAGTTCGTTCCTAATTGGAGTGGTTGGTGTATTCCAAACCTCTAGCGATTGGATTTCACTCAAAACCCACCAAATGACTCCTCCCACCATATTACGATGTTGCCCAAGTTTGGGGCTCGAGCCAAAATCAATAGGAGTTCCAAATTGGACAATTCAAGTTCAACGGCAGTTCGTTCCTAATTGGAGTGGTTGGTGTATTCCATACTTCTAGCGATTGGATTTCACTCAAAACTCACCAAATGACTCTTCCCACCATATTATGACATTGCCCAAGTTTTAGTTTCGATCCGAAATCAATAGGTGTTCCAAATTGGACAATTCAAGTTCAACGGCAGTTCGTTCCTAATTGGAGTGGTTGGTGTATTCCATACTTCTAGCGATTGGATTTCACTCAAAACTCACCAAATGACTCCTCCCACCATATTATGATTTTGCCCAAGTTTGGGGCTCGATCTGAAATCAATAGGTGTGAGAAATTGGACAATTCAACTTCGACGGCAGTTCGTTCCTAATTGGAGTGGCTGGTGTATTCCATACTTCTAGCGATTGGATTTCACTCAAAACTAACCAAATGACTCCTCCCACCATATGATGATGTTGCCCAAGTTTTGGGCCCGATCCGAAATCAATAGGTGTTCCAAATTGGACAATTCAATTTCAACGGCAGTTCGTTCCTAATTGGAGTGGTTGGTGTATTCCAAACCTCTAGTGATTGGATTTCACTCAAAACTCACCAAATGACTCCTCCCACCATATTATGATGTTGCCCAAGTTTTGGGCTCGATCCGAAATCAATAGGTGTGAGAAACTGGACAATTCAAGTTCAACGGCAGTTCGTTCCTAATTGGAGTGGTTGGTGTATTCCATACTTCTAGCGATTGGATTTCACTCAAAACTCACCAAATGACTCCTCCCACCATATTATGATTTTGCCCAAGTTTGGGGCTCGATCTGAAATCAATAGTTGTGAGAAATTGGACAATTCAAGTTCGACGGCAGTTCGTTCCTAATTGGAGTGGCTGGTGTATTCCATACTTCTAGCGATTGGATTTCAGTCAAAACTAACCACATGACTCCTCCCACCATATTATGATGTTGCCCAAGTTTTGGGCTCGATCCGAAATCAATAGGTGTTCGAAATTGGACAATTCAAGTTCAACGGCAGTTCGTTCCTAATTGGAGTGGTTGGTGAATTCCATACTTCTAGCGATTGGATTTCACTCAAAACTCACCAAATGACTCCTCCCACCATATTATGATGTTGCCCAAGTTTTGGGCTCGATCCGAAATCAATAGGTGTGAGAAATGGGACAATTCAAGTTCAACGGCAGTTCGTTCCTAATTGGAGTGGTTGGTGTATTCCATACTTCTAGCGATTGGATTTCACTCAAAACTCACCAAAAGAAACCTCCCACCATATTATGATGTTGCCCAAGTTCGGGGCTCGATCCGAAATCAATAGGTGTGAGAAATTGGACAATTCAAGTTCAACGGCAGTTCGTTCCTAATTGGAGTGGTTGGTGTATTCCATACTTCTAGCGATTGGATTTCACTCAAAACTAACCAAATGACTCCTCCCACCATATTATGATGTTGCCCAAGTTTTGGGCTCGATCCGAAATCAATAGGTGTTCCAAATTGGACAATTCAAGTTCAACGGCATTTCGTTCCTAATTGGAGTGGCTGGTGTATTCCATACTTCTAGTGATTGGATTTCACTCAAAACTAACCAAATGACTCCTCCCACCATATGATGATGTTGCCCAAATTTTGGGCTCGATCCGAAATCAATAGGTGTTCCAAATTGGACAATTCAATTTCAACGGCAGTTCGTTCCTAATTGGAGTGGTTGGTGTATTCCATACTTCTAGCGATTGGATTTCGCTCAAAACTCACCAAATGACTCCTCCCACCATATTGTGATGTTGCCCAAGTTTTGGGCTCGATCCGAAGTCAATAGGTGTTCGAAATTGGACAATTCAAGTTCAACGGCAGTTCGTTCCTAATTGGAGTGGTTGGTGTATTCAATACTTCTAGCGATTGGATTTCACTCAAAACTCACCAAATGACTCCTCCCAACATATTATGATGTTGCCCAAGTTTGGGGATCGATCCGAAATCAATAGGTGTGAGAAATTGGACAATTCAAGTTCAACGGCAGTTCGTTCCTAATTGGAGTGGTTGGTGTATTCCATACTTCTAGCGATTGGATTTCACTCAAAACTCACCAAATGACTCCTCCCACAATATTATGATTTTGCCCAAGTTTAGGGCTCGATCTGAAATCAATAGGTGTGAGAAATTGGACAATTCAAGTTCAACGGCAGTTCGTTCCTAATTGGAGTGGTTGGTGTATTCCATACTTCTAGCGATTGGATTTCACTCAAAACTCCCCAAATGACTCCTCCCACCATATTATGATGTTGCCCAAGTTTGGGGCTCGATCCGAAATCAATAGGTGTTCCAAATTGGACAATCCAAGTTCAACCGCAGTTCGTTCCTAATTGGAGTGGTTGGTGTATTCCATACTTCTAGCGATTGGATTTCTCTCAAAACTAACCAAATGACACCTCCCACCATATTATGATGTTGCCCAAGTTTTGGGCTCGATACGAAATTAATAGGTGTGAGAAATTGGACAATTTAAGTTCAACGGCAGTTCGTTCCTAATTGGAGTGGTTGGTGTATTCCGTACTTCTAGCAATTGGATTTCACTCAAAACTCACCAAATGACTCCTCCCACCATATTATGATGTTGCCCAAGTTTTGGGCTCGATCCGAAATCAATAGGTGTGAGAAATTGGAAAATTCAAGTATAACGGCAGTTCGTTCCTAACTGGAGTGGTTGGTGTATTCCATAGTTCTAGAGATTGGATTTCACTCAAGACTCACCAAATGACTCCTCCCACTATATTATGATGTTGCCCAAGTTTTGGGCTCGATCCGAAATCAATAGGTGTGAGAAATTGGTCAATTCAATTTCAACGACAGTTCTTTCCTAATTGGAGTGGTTGGTGTATTCCATACTTCTAAAGATTGGATTTCACTCAAAACTCACCAAATGACTCCTCCCACCATATTATGATGTTGCCCAAGTTTTGGGCTCGATCTGAAATCATTAGGTGTGAGAAATTGGACAATTCAAGTTCAACGACAGTTCATTCCTAATTGGAGTGGTTGGTGTATTCCATACTTCTAGCGATTGGATTTCACTCAAAAGTCACCAAATGACTCCTCCCACCATATTATGATGTTGCCCAAGTTTTGGGCTCGATCCGAAATCAATAGGTATTCCAAATTGGACAATTCAAGTTCTACGGCAGTTCGTTCCGAATTGGAGCGGTTGGTGTATTCCATACTTCCAGCGATTGGATTTCACTCAAAACTCACCAACTGACTCCTCCCACCATATTATGATGTTGCCCAAATTTTGGGCTGGATCCGAAATCAATAGGTGTGAGAAATTGGACAATTTAAGTTCAACGGCAGTTCGTTCCTAATTGGAGTGGTTGGTGTATTCCATACTTCTAGCAATTGGATTTCACTCGAAACTCACCAAATGACTCCTCCCACCATATTATGATGGTGCCCAAGTTTGGGGCTCGATTCGAAATCAATAGGTGTGAGAAGTTGGACAATTCAAGTTCAACTGCAGTTCGTTCCTAATTGGAGTGCTTGGTGTATTCCATACTTCTAGTGATTGAATTTCACTCAAAACTCACCAAATGACTCCTCCCACCATATAATGTTGTTGCCCAAGTTTTGGGCTCGATCCGAAATCAATAGGTGTTCCAAATTGTAAAATTCAAGTATAACGGCAGTTCGTTCCTAACTGGAGTGGTTGGTGTATTCCGTACTTCTAGCGATTGGATTTCACTCAAAACTCACCAAATGACTCCTCCCACCATATTATGATGTTGCCCAAGTTTTGGGCTCGATCCGAAATCAATAGGTGTGAGAAATTGGTCAATTCAATTTCAACGACAGTTCTTTCCTAATTGGAGTGGTTGGTGTATTCCATACTTCTAGCGATTGGATTTCACTCAAAACTCACCAAATGACTCTTCCCACCATATTATGACATTGCCCAAGTTTTAGTTTCGATCCGAAATCAATAGGTTTTCCAAATTGGACAATTCAAGTTCAACGGTAGTTCGTTCCTAATTGTAGTGGCTGGTGTATTCCATACTTCTAGCGATTGGATTTCACTCAAAACTCACCAAATGACTCCTCCCACCATATTTTGATGTTGCCCAAGTTTGGGGCTCGATCCGAAATCAATAGGTGTTAGAAATTGGTCAATTCAATTTCAACTACAGTTCGTTCCTAATCGGAGTAGTTGTTGTATTCCTTACTTCTAGGGATTGGATTTCACTCAAAACTCACCAAATGACTCCTCCCACCATATTATGATGTTGCCCAAGTTTTGGGCTCGATCCGAAATCAATAGGTGTGAGAAATTGGACAATTCAAGTTCAACGGCAGTTCGTTCCTAATTGGAGTGGTTGGTGTATTCCATACTTCTAGCGTTTGGATTTCACTCAAAACTCACCAAATGACTCCTCAAACCATATTATGATGTTGCCCAAGTTTTGGGCTCGATCCGAAATCAATAGGTGTTCCAAATTGGACAATTCAAGTTCAACGGCAGTTCGTTCCTAATTGGAGTGGTTGGTGTATTCCAAACTTCTAGCGATTGTATTTCACTCAAAACTCACCAAATGACTCCTCCCACCATATTATGATGTTGCCCAAGTTTGGGACTCGATCCCAAATCAATAGGTGTGAGAATTTGGACAATTCAAGTTCAACGGCAGTTCGTTCCTAATTGGAGTGGTTGGTGTATTCCATACTTCTAGCGATTGGATTTCACTCACAACTCACCAAATGACTCCTCCCACCATATTATGATGTTGCCCAAGTTTTGGGCTCGATCCGAAATCAATAGGTGTTCCAAATTGGAAAACTCAAGTATAACGGCAGTTCGTTCCTAACTGGAGTGGTTGGTGTATTCCGTACTTCTAGCGATTGTATTTCACTCAAAACTCACCAAATGACTCCTCCCACCATATTATGATGTTACCCAAGTTTTGGACTCGATCCGAAATCAATAGGTCTTCCAAATTTGACAATTAGAGTTCAACGGCAGTTCGTTCCTAATTGGAGTGGTTGGTGTATTCCATACTTCTAGGGATTGGATTTAACTCAAAACTCACCAAATGACTCCTCCCACCATATTATGATGTTGCCCAAGTTTTGGGCTCGATCCGAAATCAATAGGTGTGAGAAATTGGACAATTCAAGTGGAACGGCAGTTCGTTCCTAATTGGTGTGGTTGGTGTATTCCGTACTTCTAGCGATTGGATTTCACTGAAAACTCACCAAATGACTCCTCCCACCATATTATGATGTTGCCCAAGTTTGGGGCTCGATCCGAAATCAATAGGTGTGAGAAATTGGACAATTCAACTTCAACGGCAGTTCGTTCCTAACTGGAGTGGTTGGTGTATTCCATACGTCTAGCGATTGGATTTCACACAAAACTCACCAAATGACTCGTCCTACCATGTTACGATGTTGCCCAAGTTTTGGGCTCGATCCGAAATCAATAGGTGTTCCAAATTGGACAATTCAACTTCAACGGCAGTTCGTTCCTAATTGGAGTGGTTGGTGTATTCCATACTTCTAGCGATTGGATTTCACTCAAAACTCACCAAATGACTCCTCCCACCATATTATGATGTTGCCCAAGTTCTGGGCTCGATCCGAAATCAATAGGTGTGAGAATTGGACAATTCAAGTTCAACGGCAGTTCGTTCCTAATTGGAGTGGTTGGTGTATTCCATACTTCTAGCGATTGGATTTCACCCAAAACTCCCGAAATGATTCCTCCCACAATATTATGATGTAGCCCAAGTTTGGGGCTCGATCCGAAATCAATAGGTGTCAGAAATTGGACAATTCAAGTTCAACGGCAGTTTGTTCCTAATTGGAGTGGTTGGTGTATTCCATACTTCTAGCGATTGGATTTCACTCAAAACTAGCCAAATGACTCCTCCCACCATATTATGATGTTGCCCAAGTTTTGGGCTCGATCCGAAATCAATAGGTGTGAGAAACTGGACAATTCAAGTTCAACGGCAGTTTGTTCCTAATTGGAGTGGTTGGTGTATTCCATACTTCTAGCGATTGGATTTCACTCAAAACTCACCAAATGACTCCTCCCACCATATTGTGATGTAGCCAAAAGTTTGGGGCTCGATCCGAAATCAATAGGTGTTCCAAATTGGACAATTCAAGTTCAACGGCAGTTCGTTCCTAATTGGAGTGGTTGGTGTATTCCATACTTCTAGCGTTTGGATTTCTCTCAAAACTAACCAAATGACACCTCCCACCATATTATGATGTTGCCCAAGTTTTGGTCTCGATACGAAATTAATAGGTGTGAGAAATTGGACAATTTAAGTTCAACGGCAGTTCGTTCCTAATTGGAGTGGTTGGTGTATTCCATACTTCTAGCAATTGGATTTCACTCAAAACTCACCAAATGACTCCTCCCACCATATTATGAAGTTGCCCAAGTTTTGGGCTCGATCCGAAATCAATAGGTGTGAGAAATTGGACAATTCAAGTTCAACGGCCGTTCGTTCCAAATTGGAGTGGTTCTTGTATTCCATACTTCTAGCAATTGGATTTCACTTAAAACTCACCAAATGACTCCTCCCACCATATTATGATGTTGCCCAAGTTTTGGGCTCGATCCGAAATCAATGGGTGTTCCAAATTGGACAATTCAAGTTCAACGGCAGTTCGTTCCTAATTGGAGTGGTTGGGGTATTCCAAACTTCTAGCGATTGGATTTCACTCAAAACTCACCAAATGACTCCTCCCACCATATTATGATGTTGCCCAAGTTTTGGGCTCGATCCGAAATCAGTAGGTGTTCCAATTGGACATTTCAAGTTCAACGGCAGTTCTTTCCTAACTGGATTAGTTGGTGTAATCCATACTTCTATCGATTGGATTTCACTCAAAACTCACCAAATGACTCCTCCCACGATATTATGATGTTGCCCAAGTTTTGGGCTCGATCCGAAATCAATAGGTGTTCCAAATTGGACAATTCAAGTTCAACGGCAGTTCGTTCCTAATTGGAGTGGTTGGTGTATTCCACACTTCTAGCTATTGGATTTCTCTCAAAACTCACCAAATGACTCCTCCCACCAAGTTATGATGTTGTCCAAGTTTTGGGCTCGATCCGAAATCAATGGGTGTTCCAAAATGGACAATTCAAGTTCAACGGCAGTTCGTTCCTAATGGGAGTGGTTGGTGTATTCCATACTTCTAGCGATTGGATTTCACTCAAAACACACCAAATGACTCCTCCCACCATATTATGATGTTGCCCAAGTTTTGGGCTCGATCCGAAATCAATGGGTGTTCCAAATTGGACAATTCAAGTTCAACGGCAGTTCGTTCCTAATTGGAGTGGTTGGGGTATTCCAAACTTCTAGCGATTGGATTTCACTCAAAACTAACCAAATGACTCCTCCCACCATATTATGATGTTGCCCAAGGTTTGGGCTTGATCCGAAATCAATAGGTGTTCCAAATTGGACAATTCAATTTCAACGGCAGTTCGTTCCTAATTGGAGTGGTTGGTGTATTCCATAGTTCTAGCGATTGGATTTCACTCAAAACACACCAAATGACTCCTCCCACCACATTATGATGTTGCCCAAGTTTTGGGCTCGATCCGAAATCAATAGGTGTGAGAAATTGGACAATTCAAGTTCAACGGCAGTTCGTTCCTAATTTTAGTGGTTCTTGTATTCCATACTTCTAGCGATTGGATTTCACTTAAAATTCACCAAATGACTCCTCCCACCATATTATGATGTTGCCCAAGTTTTGGGCTCGATCCGAAATCAATGGGTGTTCCAAAATGGACAATTCAAGTTCAACGGCAGTTCGTTCCTAATGGGAGTGGTTGGTGTATTCCATACTTCTAGCGATTGGATTTCACTCAAAACTCACCAAATGACTCCTCCCACCAAATTATGATGTTGTCCAAGTTTTGGGCTCGATCCGAAATCAATAGGTGTGAGAAATTGGACAATTGAAGTTCAACGGCAGTTCGTTCCTAATTGGAGTGGTTGGTGTATTCCACACTTCTAGCAATTGGATTTCACTCAAAACTCACCAAATGACTCCTCCCGCCATATTATGATGTTGCCCAAGTTTTGGGCTCGATCAGAAATCAATAGGTGTTCCAAATTGGACAATTCAAGTTCAACGGCAGTTCGTTCCTAACTAGAGTGGTTGGTGTATTCCATACTTCTAGCGATTGGATTTCACTCAAAACTCCCCAAATGACTTCTCCCACCATATTATGATGTTGCCCAAGTTTTGGGCTCGATCCGAAATCAATAGGTGTTCCAAATTGGACAATTCAAGTTCAACGGCAGTTCGTTCGTAATTGGACTGGTTGGTGTATTCCGTACTTCTAGCGATTGGATTTCACTCAAAACTCACCAAACGACTCCTCCCACCAAATTATGATGTTGTCCAAGTTTTGGGCTCGATCCGAAATCAATAGGTGTGAGAAATTGGACAATTCAAGTTCAACGGCAGTTCGTTCCTAATTGGAGTGGTTGGTGTATTCCACACTTCTAGCAATTGGATTTCTCTCAAAACTCACCAAATGACTCCTCCCACCAAGTTATGATGTTATCCAAGTTTTGGCCTCGATCTGAAATCAATAGGTGTGAGAAATTGGACAATTCAAGTTCAACGGCAGTTCGTTCCTAGTTGGAGTGGTTGGTGTATTCCATACTTCAAGCGATTGGATTTCACTCAAAACTCACCAAATGTCTCCTCCCACCATGTTATGATGTTGCCCAAGTTTTGGGCTCGATCCGAAATCAATAGGTGTTCCAAATTGGACAATTCAAGTTCAACGGCAGTTCGTTCCTAATTGGAGTGGTTGGTGTATTCCATACTTCTAGCGATTGGATTTCACTCAAAACTCACCAAATGACTCCTCCCACCAGATTATGATGTTGCCCAAGTTTTGGGCTCGATCCGAAATCAATAGGTGTGAGAAATTGGTCAATTCAATTTCAACGACAGTTCGTTCCTAATTGGAGTGGTTGGTCTATTACATACGTCTAGCGATTGGATTTCACTCAAAACTCACCAAGTGACTCCACCCACCATATTATGATGTTGCCCAAGTTTTGGGCTCGATCCGAAATCAATAGGTGTTCCAAATTGGACAATTCAAGTTCAACGGCAGTTCGTTCCTAACTAGAGTGGTTGGTGTATTCCATACTTCTAGCGATTGGATTTCACTCAAAACTCCCCAAATGACTTCTCCCACCATATTATGATGTTGCCCAAGTTTTGGGCTCGATCCGAAATCAATAGGTGTTCCAAATTGGACAATTCAAGTTCAACGGCAATTCGTTCCTAATTGGCGTGGTTGGTGTATTCCATACTTCTAGCGATTGGATTTCACTCAAAACTCACCAAATGACTACTCCCACCATATTATAATGTTGCCCAAGTTTTGGGCTCGATCCGAAATCAATAAGTGTTCCAAATTGGACAATTCAAGTTCAACGGCAGTTCGTTCCTAATTGGAGTGGTTGGTGTATTCCACACTTCTAGCGATTGGATTTCACTCAAAACTAACCAAATGACTCCTCCCACCAAGTTATGATGTTGTCCAAGTTTTGGGCTCGATCCGAAATCAATAGGTGTGAGAAATTGCACAATTCAAGTTCAACGGCAGTTCATTCCCAATTGGAGTGGTTGGTGTATTCCATACTTCTAGCGATTGGATTTCACTCAAAACTCACCAAATGACTCCTCCCACGTATTTATGATGTTGCCCAAGTTTTGGGCTCGATCTGAAATCAATAGGTGTGAGAAATTGGACAGTTCAAGTTCAACGGCAGTTCGTTTCTAATTGGAGTGGTTGGTGTATTCCATACTTCTATCGATTGGATTTCACTCAAAATTCACCAAATGACTCCTCCCACCATATTATGATGTTGCCCAAGTTTTGGGCTCGATCCGAAATCAATGGGTGTTCCAAGATGGACAATTCAAGTTCAACGGCAGTTCGTTCCTAATGGGAGTGGTTGGTGTATTCCATACTTCTAGCGATTGGATTTCACTCAAAACTCACCAAATGACTCCTCCCACCAAATTATGATGTTGTCCAAGTTTTGGGCTCGATCCGAAATCAATAGGTGTGAGAAATTGGACAATTCAAGTTCAACGGCAGTTCGTTCTTAATTGGAGTGGTTGGTGTATTCCATACTTCTAGCGATTGGATTTCACTCAAAACTCACCAAATGACTCCTCCCACCAAATTATGATGTTGTCCAAGTTTTGGGCACGCTCCGAAATCAATAGGTGTGAGAAATTGGACAATTCAAGTTCAACGGCAGTTCGTTCCTAATTGGAGTGGTTGGTGTATTCCACACTTCTAGCGATTGGATTTCACTCAAAACTCACCAAATGACTTCTCCCACCATATTATGATTTTGCCCAAGTTTGGGGCTCGATCCGAAATCAATAGGTGTGAGAAATTGGACAATTTAAGTTCAACGGCAGTTCGTTCCAAATTGGAGTGGTTCTTGTATTCCATACTTCTAGCGATTGGATTTCACTTAAAACTCACCAAATGACTCCTCCCACCAAATTATGATGTTGTCCAAGTTTTGGGCTCGCTCCGAAATCAATAGGTGTGAGAAATTGGACAATTCAAGTTCAACGGCAGTTCGTTCCTAATTGGAGTGGTTGGTGTATTCCACACTTCTAGCGATTGGATTTCACTCAAAACTCACCAAATGACTCCTCCCACCATATTATGATTTTGCCCAAGTTTGGGGCTCGATCCGAAATCAATAGGTGTGAGAAATTGGACAATTTAAGTTCAACGGCAGTTCGTTCCAAATTGGAGTGGTTCTTGTATTCCATACTTCTAGCGATTGGATTTCACTTAAAACTCACCAAATGACTCCTCCCACCATATTATGATGTTGCCCAAGTTTTGGGCTCGATCCGAAATCAATAGGTGTTCCAAATTGGACAATTCAAGTTCAACGGCAGTTCGTTCCTAATTGGAGTGGTTGGTGTATTCCATACTTCTAGCGATTGGGTTTCACTCAAAACACACCAAATGACTCCTCCCACCACATTATCATGTTGCCCAAGTTTTGGGCTCGATCCGAAATCAATAGGTGTGAGAAAGTGGACAATTCAATTTCAACGGCAGCTCGTTCCTAATTGGAGTGGTTGGTGTATTCCAAACTTCTAGCGATTGGATTTCACTCAAAACTCACCAAATGACTCCTCCCACCATATTATGATGTTGCCCAAGTTTTGGGCTCGATCCGAAATCAATAGGTGTTCCAAATTGGACAATTCAAGTTCAACGGCAGTTCGTTCCTAATTGGCGTGGTTGGTGTATTCCATACTTCTAGCTATTGGATTTCACTCAAAACTCACCAAATGACTACTCCCACCATATTATGATGTTGCCCAAGTTTTGGGCTCGATCCGAAATCAATAGGTATTCCAAATTGGACAATTCAAGTTCAACGGCAGTTCGTTCCTAATTGGAGTGGTTGGTGTATTCCACACTTCTAGCGATTGGATTTCACTCAAAACTAACCAAATGACTCCTCCCACCATATTATGATGTTGCCCAATTTTTGGGCTCGATCCAAAATCAATAGGTGTGAAAAATTGGACAATTCAAGTTCAACGGCAGTTCGTTCCTAATTGGAGTGGTTGGTGTATTCCACACATCTAGCGATTGGATTTCACTCAAAACACACCAATTGACTCCTCCCACCATATTATGATGTTGCCCAAGTTTTGGGCTCGATCCGAAATCAATAGGTGTTCCAATTGGACATTTCAAGTTCAACGGCAGTTATTTCCTAACTGGATTAGTTGGTGTAATCCATACTTCTATCGATTGGATTTCACTCAAAACTCACCAAATGACTCCTCCCACGATATTATGATGTTGCCCAAGTTTTGGGCTCGATCCGATATCAATAGGTGTTCCAAATTGGACAATTCAAGTTCAACGGCAGTTCGTTCCTAATTGGAGTGGTTGGTGTATTCCACACTTCTAGCTATTGGATTTCTCTCAAAACTCACCAAATGACTCCTCCCACCAAGTTATGATGTTGTCCAAGTTTTGGGCTCGATCCGAAATCAATAGGTGTGAGAAATTGGACAATTCAAGTTCAACGGCAGTTCGTTCCAAATTGGACAATTCAAGTTCAACGACAGTTCGTTCGTAATTGGACAGGTTGGTGTATTCCATACTTCTAGCGATTTGATTTCACTCAAAACTCACCAAACGACTCCTCCCACCAAATTATGATGTTGTCCATGTTTTGGGCTCGATCCGAAATCAATACGTGTGAGAAATTGGACAATTCAAGTTCAACGGCAGTTCGTTCCTAATTGCAGTGGTTGGTGTATTCCACACTTCTAGCAATTGGATTTCTCTCAAAACTCACCAAATGACTCCTCCCACCAAGTTATGATGTTGTCCAAGTTTTGGGCTCGATCCGAAATCAATAGGTGTGAGAAATTGCACAATTCAAGTTCAACGGCAGTTCATTCCTAATTGGAGTGGTTGGTGTATTCCATACTTCTAGCGATTGGATTTCACTCAAAACTCACCAAATGACTCCTCCCACCATATTATGATGTTGCCCAAGTTTTGGGCTCGATCCGAAATCAATAGGTGTGAGAAATTGGACAGTTCAAGTTCAACGGCAGTTCGTTTCTAATTGGAGTGGTTGGTGTATTCCATACTTCTAGCGATTGGATTTCACCCAAAACACACCAAATGACTCCTCCCACCACATTATGATGTTGCCCAAGTTTTGGGCTCGATCCGAAATCAATAGGTGTGAGAAATTGGACAATTCAAGTTCAACGGCAGTTCGTTCCAAATTGGACAATTCAAGTTCAACGACAGTTCGTTCGTAATTGGACAGGTTGGTGTATTCCATACTTCTAGCGATTGGATTTCTCTCAAAACTCACCAAACGACTCCTCCCACCAAATTATGATGTTGTCCATGTTTTGGGCTCGATCCGAAATCAATACGTGTGAGAAATTGGACAATTCAAGTTCAACGGCAGTTCGTTCCTAATTGCAGTGGTTGGTGTATTCCACACTTCTAGCAATTGGATTTCTCTCAAAACTCACCAAATGACTCCTCCCACCAAGTTATGATGTTGTCCAAGTTTTGGGCTCGATCCGAAATCAATAGGTGTGAGAAATTGCACAATTCAAGTTCAACGGCAGTTCATTCCTAATTGGAGTGGTTGGTGTATTCCATACTTCTAGCGATTGGATTTCACTCAAAACTCACCAAATGACTCCTCCCACCAAGTTATGATGTTGTCCAAGTTTTGGGCTCGATCCGAAATCAATAGGTGTGAGAAATTGGACAATTTAAGTTCAACGGCAGTTCGTTCCAAATTGGAGTGGTTCTTGTATTCCATACTTCTAGCGATTGGATTTCACTTAAAACTCACCAAATGACTCCTCCCACCATATTATGATGTTGCCCAAGTTTTGGGCTCGATCCGAAATCAATAGGTGTGAGAAATTGGACAATTCAAGTTCAACGGCAGTTCGTTCCTAATTGGAGTGGTTGGTGTATTCCGTACTTCTAGCGATTGGATTTCACTCAAAACTCACCAAATGACTCCTCCCACCATATTATGGTGTTGCCCAAGTTTTGGGCTCGATCCGAAATCAATAGGTGTTCCAAATTGGACAATTCAAGTTCAACGGCAGTTCGTTCCAAGTTGGAGTGGTTGGTGTATTCCATACTTCTAGCGATTGGATTTCACTCAGAACTCACAAAATGACTCCTCCCACCATATTATGATGTTGCCCAAGTTTTGGGCTCGATCCGAAATCAACAGGTGTGAGAAATTGGACAATTCAATTTCAACGGCAGCTCATTCCTAATTGGAGTGGTTGGTGTATTCCACACTTCTAGCGATTGGATTTCACTCAAAACTCACCAAATGACTCCTCCCACCATATTATGTTGTTGCCCAAGTTTTGGGCTCGATCCGAAATCAATAGGTGTTCCAAATTGGACAATTCAAGTTCAACGGCAGTTCGTTCCAAATTGGAGTGGTTGGTGTATTCCATACTTCTAGCGATTGGATTTCACTCAGAACTCACAAAATGACTCCTCCCACCATATTATGATGTTGCCCAAGTTTTGGGCTCGATCCGAAATCAATGGGTGTTCCAAATTGGACAATAAAAGTTCAACGGCAGTTCGTTCCTAATTGGAGTGGTTGGTGTATTCCATACTTCTAGCGATTGGATTTCTCTCAAAACTCACCAAATGACTCCTCCCACCATATTATGATGTTGCCCAAGTTTTGGGCTCGATCCGAAATCAATACATGTGAGAAATTGGACATTTCAATTTCAACGGCAATTCGTTCCTAATTGGAGTGGTTGGTGTATTTCATACTTCTAGCGATTGGATTTCACTCAAAACTCACCAAATGACTCCTCCCACCATATTATGATGTTGCCCAAGTTTTGGGCTCGATCCGAAATCAATAGGTGTGAGAAATTGGACAATTCAAGTTCAACGGCAGTTCGTTCCTAATTGGAGTGGTTGGTGTATTCCATACTTCTAGCGATTGGATTTCACTCAAAACTCACCAAATGACTCCTCCCACCACGTTATGATGTTGCCCAAGTTTTGGGCTCGATCCGAAATCAACATGTGTGAGAAATTGGACAATTCAAGTTCAACGGAAGTTCGTTCCTAATTGGAGTGGTTGGTGTATTCCATACTTATAGCAATTGGATTTCACTCAAAACTCACCAAATGACTACTCCCACAATATTATGATGTTGCCCAAGGTTTGGGCTCGATCCGAAATCAATAGGTGTTCGAAATTGGACAATTCAATTTCAACGGCAGCTCATTCCTAATTGGAGTGGTTGGTGTATTCCACACTTCTAGCGATTGGATTTCACTCAAAACTCACCAAATGACTCCTCCCACCATATTATGATGTTGCCCAAGTTTTGGACTCGATACGAAATCAATAGGTGTTCGAAATTGGACAATTCAATTTCAACGGCAGCTCGTTCCTAATTGGAGTGGTTGGTGTATTCCATACTTCTAGCGATTGGATTTCACTCAAAACTCACCAAATGTGTCCTCCCACCATATTATGATGTTGCCCAAGTTTTGGGCTCGCTCCGAAATCAATAGGTGTGAGAAATTGGACAATTCAAGTTCAACGGCAGTTCGTTCCTAATTGGAGTGGTTGGTGTATTCCACACTTCTAGCGATTGCATTTCACTCAAAACTCACCAAGTGACTCCACCCACCATATTATGATGTTGCCCAAGTTTTGGGCTCGATCCGAAATCAATAGGTGTTCCAAATTGGACAATTCAAGTTCAACAGCAGTTCCTTCCTAATTGGAGTGGTTGGTGTATTCCATACTTCTAGCGATCGGATTTCACTCAAAACTCACCAAATGACTCCTCCCACCATATTATGATGTTGCCCAAGTTTTGGGCTGGATCCGAAATCATTAGGTGTTCCAAATTGGACAATTCAAGTTCAACGGCAGTTCGTTCCTAATTAGATTGGTTGGTGTATTCCATACTTCTAGCGATTGGATTTCACTCAAAACTCACCAAATGACTCCTCCCACCATATTATGATGTTGCCCAAGTTTGGGGCCCAATCCGAAATCAATAGGTGTGAGAAATTGGACAATTCAAGTTCAACGGCAGTTCGTTCCTAATTGGAGTGGTTGGTGTATTCCATACTTCTAGCGATTGGATTTCACTCAAAACTCACCAAATGACTCCTCCCACCATATAATGATGTTGCCCAAGTTTTGGGCTGGATCCGAAATCATTAGGTGTTCCAAATTGGACAATTCAAGTTCAACGGCAGTTCGTTCCTAATTAGATTGGTTGGTGTATTCCATACTTCTGGCGATTGGATTTCACTCAAAACTCACCAAATGACTCCTCCCACCATATTATGATGTTGCCCAAGTTTTGGGCTCGATCCGAAATCAATAGGTGTTCCAAATCGGACAATTCAAGTTCAACAGCAGTTCCTTCCTAATTGGAGTGGTTGGTGTATTCCATACTTCTAGCGATTGGATTTCACTCAAAACTCACCAAATGACTCCTCCCACCATATTATGATGTTGCCCAAGTTTTGGGCTCGATTAGAAATCAATTGGTGTTCCAAATTGGACAATTCAAGTTCAACGGCAGTTTGTTCCTAATTGGAGTGGTTGGTGTATTCCATACTTCTAGCGATTGGATTTCACTCAAAACTCACCAAATGTGTCCTCCCACCATATTATGATGTTGCCCAAGTTTTGGGCTCGATCCGAAATCAATAGGTGTTCCAAATTGGAAAATTCAAGTATAACGGCATTTCGTTCCTAACTGGAGTGGTTGGTGTATTCCATACTTCTAGCGATTGGATTTCACTCAAAACTCACCAAAAGACTCCTCCCACCATATTATGATGTTGCCCAAGTTTTGGGCTCGATCCGAAATCAATAGGTCTTCCAAATTGGACAATTCTAGTTCAACGGCAGTTCGTTCCTAATTGGAGTGGTTGGTGTATTCCATACTTTTAGCGATTGGATTTCACTCAAAACTCACCAAATGACTCCTCCCACCATATTATGATGTTGCCCAAGTTTGGGGCTCGATCCGAAATCAATAGGTGTTAGAAATTGGACAATTCAAGTTCAACAGCAGTTCATTCCTAATTGGAGTGGTTGGTGTATTCCATACTTCTAGCGATCGGATTTCACTCAAAACTCACCAAATGACTCCTGCCAGCATGTTATGATGTTGCCCAAGTTTTGGGCTCGATCCGAAATCAATAGGTGTGAGAAATTGGACAATTTAAGTTCAACGGCAGTTCGTTCCTAATTGGAGTGGTTGGTGTATTCCATACTTATAGCGATTGGATTTCACTCAAAACTCACCAAATGACTCCTCCCACCATACTATGATGTTGTCCAAGTTTTGGGCTCGATCCGAAATCAATAGGTGTGAGAAATTGGACAATTCAAGTTCAATGGCAGTTCGTTCCAAAATGGAGTGGTTGGTGTATTCCGTACTTCTAGCGATGGGATTTCACTCAAAACTCACCAAATGACTCCCACCATATTATGATGTTGCCCAAGTTTTGGGCTCGATCCGAAATCAATAGGTGTTCCAAATTGGAAAATTCAAGTATAACGGCAGTTCGTTCCTAACTGGACTGGTTGGTGTATTCCATACTTCTAGCGATTGGATTTGACTCAAAACTCACCGAATGACTCCTCCCACCATATTATGATGTTTCCCAAGTTTTGGGCTTGATCCGAAATCAATAGGTGTGAGAAATTGGTCAATTCAAATTCAACGACAGTTCTTTCCTAATTGGAGTGGTTGGTGTATTCCATACTTCTAGCGATTGGATTTCACTCAAAACTCACCAAATGACTCCTCCCACCATATTATGATGTTGCCCAAGTTTTGGGCTCGATCCGAATTCAACAGGTGTGACAAATTGGTCAATTTAATTTCAACGACAGTTCTGTCCTAATTGGCGTGGTTGGTGTATTCCATACTTCTAGCGATTCGATTTCACTCAAAACTCACCAAATGACTCCTCCCACCATGTTATGATGTTGCCAAAGTTTTGGGCTCGATCCGAAATCAATAGGTGTTCCAAATTGGAAAATTCAAGTATAACGGCAGTTCGTTCCTAACTGGAGTGGTTGGTGTATTCCATACTTCTAGCGATTGGATTTCACTCAAAACTCACCAAATGACTCCTCCCACCATATTACGATGTTGTCCAAGTTTTGGGCTCGATCCGAAATCAATAGGTGTTCCAAATTGGAAAATACAAGTATAACGGCAGTTCGTTCCTAACTGGAGTGGTTGGTGTATTCCATACTTCTAGCGATTGGATTTCACTCAAAACCCACCGAATGACTCCTCCCACCATGTTATGATGTTGCCCAAGTTTTGGGCTCGATCCGAAATCAAAAGGTCTTCCAAATTGGACAATTCAAGTTCAACGGCAGTTCGTTCCTAATTGGAGTGGTTGGTGTATTCCATACTTCTAGCGATTGGATTTCACTCAAAACTCCCCAAATGACTCCTCCCACCATATTATGATGTTGCCCAAGTTTGGGGCTCGATCCGAAATTAATAGGTGTGAGAAATTGGACAATTCAAGTCCAACAGCAGTTCATTCCTAATTGGAGTGGTTGGTGTATTCCATACTTCTAGCGATTGGATTTCACTCAAAACTCACCAAATGACTCCTCCCACCATGTTATGATGTTGCCCAAGTTTTGGGCTCGATCCGAAATCAATAGGTGTTCCAAATTGGACAATTCAGGTTCAACGGCATTTCGTTCCTAATTGGAGTGGTTGGGGTATTCCATACTTCTAGCGATTGGATTTCACTCAAAACTCACCAAATGACTCCTCCCACCATATTATGTTGTTGCCCAAGTTTGGGGCTCGATCCGAAATCAGTAGGTGTGAGAAATTGGTCAATTCAATTTCAACTACAGTTCGTTACGAATCGGAGTAGTTGTTGTATTCCATACTTCTAGCGATTGGATTTCACTCAATACTCACCAAATGACTCCTCCCACCATATTATGATGTTGCCCAAGTTTTGGGCTCGATCCGAATTCAATTGGTGTGAGAAATTGGACAATTGAAGTTCAACGAAAGTTCGTTCCTAATTGGAGTGGTTGGTGTATTCCATAGTTCTAGCGATTGGATTTCACTCAAAACTCACCAAATGACTCCTCCCACCATATTGTGATGTGGCCAAAAGTTTGGGGCTCGATCCGAAATCAATAGGTGTGAGAAATTGGACAATTGAAGTTCAACGGCAGTTCGTTCCTAATTGGAGTGGTTGGTGTATTCCTTACTTCTAAAGATTGGATTTCACTCAAACCTCACCAAATGACTCCTCCCACCATATTATGATGTAGCCCAAGTTTCGGGCTCGATCCGAAATCAATAGGTGTTCGAAATTGGACAATTCAAGTTCAACGGCAGTTCGTTCCTAATTGGAGTGGTTGGTGTATTCCATACTTCTAGTGATTGGATTTCACTCAAAACTCACCAAATGACTCCTCCCACCATATTATGATGTTGCCCAAGTTTTGGGCTCGATCCGAATTCAATAGGTGTGACAAATAGGACAATTGAAGTTCAACGGAAGTTCGTTCCTAATTGGAGTGGTTGGTGTATTCCATAGTTCTAGCGATTGGATTTCACTCAAAACTCACCAAATGACTCCTCCCACCATATTATGATGTTGCCCAAGTTTTGGGCTCAATCCGAAATCAATAGGTGTTCCATATTGGACAATTCAAGTTCAACGGCAGTTCGTTCCTAATTGGAGTGGTTGGTGTATTCCATACTTCTAGCGATTGGATTTCACTCAAAACTCCCCAAATGACTCCTCCCACCATATTATGATGTTGCCCAAGTTTGGGGCTCGATCCGAAATTAATAGGTGTGAGAAATTGGACAATTCAAGTCCAACAGCAGTTCATTCCTAATTGGAGTGGTTGGTGTATTCCATAGTTCTAGCGATTGGATTTCACTCAAAACTTACCAAATGACTCCTCCCACCATGTTATGATGTTGCCCAAGTTTTGGGCTCGATCCGAAATCAATAGGTGTTCCAAATTGGACAATTCAGGTTCAACGGCATTTCGTTCCTAATTGGAGTGGTTGGGGTATTCCATACTTCTAGCGATTGGATTTCACTCAAAACTCACCAAATGACTCCTCCCACCATATTATGTTGTTGCCCAAGTTTGGGGCTCGATCCGAAATCAGTAGGTGTGAGAAATTGGTCAATTCAATTTCAACTACAGTTCGTTACGAATCGGAGTAGTTGTTGTATTCCATACTTCTAGCGATTGGATTTCACTCAATACTCACCAAATGACTCCTCCCACCATATTATGATGTTGCCCAAGTTTTGGGCTCGATCCGAATTCAATTGGTGTGAGAAATTGGACAATTGAAGTTCAACGAAAGTTCGTTCCTAATTGGAGTGGTTGGTGTATTCCATAGTTCTAGCGATTGGATTTCACTCAAAACTCACCAAATGACTCCTCCCACCATATTGTGATGTGGCCAAAAGTTTGGGGCTCGATCCGAAATCAATAGGTGTGAGAAATTGGACAATTGAAGTTCAACGGCAGTTCGTTCCTAATTGGAGTGGTTGGTGTATTCCTTACTTCTAAAGATTGGATTTCACTCAAACCTCACCAAATGACTCCTCCCACCATATTATGATGTAGCCCAAGTTTCGGGCTCGATCCGAAATCAATAGGTGTTCGAAATTGGACAATTCAAGTTCAACGGCAGTTCGTTCCTAATTGGAGTGGTTGGTGTATTCCATACTTCTAGTGATTGGATTTCACTCAAAACTCACCAAATGACTCCTCCCACCATATTATGATGTTGCCCAAGTTTTGGGCTCGATCCGAATTCAATAGGTGTGAGAAATAGGACAATTGAAGTTCAACGGAAGTTCGTTCCTAATTGGAGTGGTTGGTGTATTCCATAGTTCTAGCGATTGGATTTCACTCAAAACTCACCAAATGACTCCTCCCACCATATTATGATGTTGCCCAAGTTTTGGGCTCAATCCGAAATCAATAGGTGTTCCATATTGGACAATTCAAGTTCAACGGCAGTTCGTTCCTAATTGGAGTGGTTGGTGTATTCCATACTTCTAGCGATTGGATTTCACTCAAAACTCACCAAATGACTCCTCCCACCATATTATGATGTTGCCCAAGTTTGGGGCTCGATCCGAAATCAATAGGTGTGAGAAATTGGACAATTGAAGTTCAACGGCAGTTCGTTCCTAATTGGAGTGGTTGCTGTATTCCATACTTCTAGCGATTGGATTTCACTCAAAATTCACCAAATGACTCCTCCCACCATATTATGATGTTGCCCAAGTTTTGGGCTCGATCCGAATTCAATAGGTGTGAGAAATTGGACAATTGAAGTTCAACGGAAGTTCGTTCCTAGTTGGAGTGGTTGGTGTATTCCACAGTTCTAGTGATTGGATTTCACTCAAAACTCACCAAATGACTCCTCCCACCATATTGTGATGTACCCAAAAGTTGGGGGCTCGATCCGAAATCAATAGGTGTGAGAAATTGGACAATTCAAGTTCAACGGCAGGTCGTTCCTAGTTGGAGTGGTTGGTGTATTCCTTACTTCTAGCGATTGGATTTCACTCAAAACTCACCAAATGACTCCTCCCACCATATTATGATGTTGCCCAAGTTTTGGGCTCGATCCGAATTCAATTGGTGTGAGAAATTGGACAATTGAAGTTCAACGAAAGTTCGTTCCTAATTGGAGTGGTTGGTGTATTCCATAGTTCTAGCGATTGGATTTCACTCAAAACTCACCAAATGACTCCTCCCACCATATTGTGATGTGGCCAAAAGTTTGGGGCTCGATCCGAAATCAATAGGTGTGAGAAATTGGACAATTGAAGTTCAACGGCAGTTCGTTCCTAATTGGAGTGGTTGGTGTATTCCTTACTTCTAAAGATTGGATTTCACTCAAACCTCACCAAATGACTCCTCCCACCATATTATGATGTAGCCCAAGTTTCGGGCTCGATCCGAAATCAATAGGTGTTCGAAATTGGACAATTCAAGTTCAACGGCAGTTCGTTCCTAATTGGAGTGGTTGGTGTATTCCATACTTCTAGTGGTTGGATTTCACTCAAAACTCACCAAATGACTCCTCCCTCCATATTATGATGTAGCCCAAGTTTTGGGCTCGATCCGAAATCAATAGGTGTTCCAAATTGGACAATTCAAGTTCAACGGCAGTTCGTTCCTAATTGGAGTAGTTGGTGTATTCCATACTTCTAGCGATTGGATTTCACTCAAAACTCTCCAAATGACTCCTCCCACCATATTACGATGTTGCCCAAGTTTTGGGCTCGATTCGAAATCAATAGGTGTTCCAAATTGGACAATTCAAGTTCAACGGCAGTTCGTTCCTAACTATAGTGGTTGGTGTATTCCATACTTCTACTGATTGGATTTCACTCAAAAGTCACCAAATGACTCCTCCCACCATATTATGATGTTGCCCAAGTTTGGGCCTCGATCCGAAATCTATTGGTGTTCCAAATTGGACAATTCAAGTTCAACGGCAGTTCGTTCCTAATTGGAGTGGTTGGTGTATTCCATACTTCTAGCGATTGGATTTCACTCAAAACTCACCAAATGACTCCTCCCACCATATTATGATGTTGCCCAACTTTTGGGCTCGATCCGAAATTAATAGGTGTTCCAAATTGGACAATTCAAGTTCAACGGCAGTTCGTTCCTAATTGGAGTGGTTGGTGTATTCCATACTTCTAGCGATTTGATTTCACTCAAAACTCACCAAATGACTCCTCCCACCATATTATGATGTTGCCCAAGTTTTGGGCTCGATCCGAAATCAATAGGTGTTCCAAATTGGACAATTCAAGTTCAACGGCAGTTCGTTCCTAATTGGAGTAGTTGGTGTATTCCATACTTCTAGCGATTGGATTTCACTCAAAACTCTCCAAATGACTCCTCCCACCATATTACGATGTTGCCCAAGTTTTGGGCTCGATTCGAAATCAATAGGTGTTCCAAATTGGACAATTCAAGTTCAACGGCAGTTCGTTCCTAACTATAGTGGTTGGTGTATTCCATACTTCTACTGATTGGATTTCACTCAAAAGTCACCAAATGACTCCTCCCACCATATTATGATGTTGCCCAAGTTTGGGCCTCGATCCGAAATCTATTGGTGTTCCAAATTGGACAATTCAAGTTCAACGGCAGTTCGTTCCTAATTGGAGTGGTTGGTGTATTCCATACTTCTAGCGATTGGATTTCACTCAAAACTCACCAAATGACTCCTCCCACCATATTATGATGTTGCCCAACTTTTGGGCTCGATCCGAAATTAATAGGTGTTCCAAATTGGACAATTCAAGTTCAACGGCAGTTCGTTCCTAATTGGAGTGGTTGGTGTATTCCATACTTCTAGCGATTTGATTTCACTCAAAACTCACCAAATGACTCCTCCCACCATATTATGATGTTGCCCAAGTTTTGGGCTCCATCCGAAATCAATAGGTGTTCCAAATTGGACAATTCAAGTTCAACGGCAGTTCGTTCCTAATTGGAGTGGTTGGTGTATTCCATACTTCTAGCGATTGGATTTCACTCAAAACTCACCAAATGACTCCTCCCACCATATTATGTGGTTGCCCAAGTTTTGGGCTCGATCCGAAATCAATAGGCGTGAGAAATTGGTAAATTCAATTTCAACGACAATTCGTTCCTAATTGGAGTGGTTGGGGTATTCCATACATCTAGCGATTGGATTTCACTAAAAACTCACCAAATGACTCCTCCCTCCATATTATGATGTTGCCCAAGTTTTGGGCTCGATCCGAAGTCAATAGGTGTTTGAAATTGGTCAATTCAATTTCAACGACAGTTCGTTCCTAATTGGAGTGGTTGGTGTATTCCGTATGTCTAGCGATTGGATTTCACTCAAAACTCACCAAATGACTCCTCCCACCATATTATGATGTTGCCCAAGTTTTGGGCTCGATCCGAAATCAATAGGTGCTCAAAATTGGACAATCCAAGTTCAACCGCAGTTCGTTCCTAATTGGAGTGGTTGGTTTATTCCATACTTCTAGCGATTGGATTTCAGTCAAAACACACCAAATGACTCCTCCCCCCATATTATGATGTTGCCCAAGTTTTGGGCTCGATCCGAAATCAATAGGTGTTCTAAATTGGACAATACAAGTTCAACGGCAGTTCGTTCCTAATTGGAGTGGTTGGTGTATTCCATACTTCTATCGATTGGATTTCACTCAAAACTCACCAAATGAATCCTCCCACCATATTATGAGGTTGCCCAAGTTTTGGGCTCGATCCGAAATCAATAGGTGTGAGAAATTGGTAAATTCAATTTCAACGACAGTTCGTTCCTAATTGGAGTGCTTGGTGTATTCCATACGTCTAGCGATTGGATTTCACTAAAAACTCACCAAATGACTCCTCCCTCCATATTATGATGTAGCCCAAGTTTTGGGCTCGATCCGAAATCAATAGGTGTTCCAAATTGGACAATTCAAGTTCAACGGCAGTTCGTTCCTAATTGGAGTAGTTGGTGTATTCCATACTTCTAGCGATTGGATTTCACTCAAAACTCTCCAAATGACTCCTCCCACCATATTACGATGTTGCCCAAGTTTTGGGCTCGATTCGAAATCAATAGGTGTTCCAAATTGGACAATTCAAGTTCAACGGCAGTTCGTTCCTAACTATAGTGGTTGGTGTATTCCATACTTCTACTGATTGGATTTCACTCAAAAGTCACCAAATGACTAATCCCACCATATTATGATGTTGCCCAAGTTTGGGCCTCGATCCGAAATCAATAGGTGTGAGAAATTGGACAATTCAAGTTCAACGGCAGTTCGTTCCTAATTGGAGTGGTTGGTGTATTCCATACTTCTAGCGATTGGATTTCACTCAAAACTCACCAAATGACTCTTCCCACCATATTATGATGTTGCCCAAGTTTGGGGCTCGATCCGAACTCAATAGGTGTGAGAAATTGGACAATTCAAGTTCAACGGCAGTTCGTTCCTAATTGGAGTGGTTGGTGTATTCCATACTTCTAGCGATTGGATTTCACTTAAAACTAACCAAATGACTCCTCCCACCATATTATGATGTTGCCCAAGTTTTGGGCTCGATTCGAAATGAATACGTGTTCCAAATTGGACAATTCATGTTCAAAGGCAGTTCGTTCCTAATTGGAGTGGTTGGTGTATTCCATACTCCTAGCGATTGGATTTCACTCAAAACTAACCAAATGACTCCTCCCACCATATGATGATGTTGCCCAATTTTTGGGCTCGATCCGAAATCAATAGGTGTTCCAAAAAGGACAATTCAAGTTCAACGGCAGTTCCTTCCTAACTGGAGTGGTTGGTGTATTCCATACTTCTAGCGATGAGATTTCACTCAAAACTCACCAAATGACTCCTCCCACCATATTATGATGTTGCCCATGTTTTGGGCTCGATCCGAAATCAATAGGTCTGAGAAATTGGTCTATTCAATTTCAACGACAATTCGTTCCTAATTGGAGTGGTTGGTGTATTGCATACTTCTAGCGATTGGATTTCACTCAAAACTCTCCAAATGACTCCTCCCACCATATGATGATGTTGCCCAATTTTTGGGCTCGATCCGTAATCAATATGTGTTCCAAAAAGGACAATTCAAGTTCAACGGCAGTTTGTTCCTAATTGGAGTGGTTGGTATATTCCACACTTCTAGCGATTGGATTTCACTCAAAACTCACCAAGTGACTCTTCCCACCATATTATGATGTTGCCAAAGTTTTGGGCTCGATCCGAAATCAATAGGTGTTCCAAATTGGACAATTCAAGTTGCACGACAGTTCGTTCCTAATTGGAGTGGTTGGTGTATTGCATACTTCTAGCGATTGGATTTCACTCAAAACTCTCCAAATGACTCCTCCCACCATATTATGATGTTGCCCAAGTTTTGGGCTCGATCCAAAATCAATAGGTGTGAGAAATTGGACAATTCAAGTTCAATGGCAGTTTGTTCCGAATTGGAGTGGTTGGTTTATTCCATACTTCTAGCGATAGGATTTCACTCAAAACTCACCAAACGACTCCTCCCGCCGTATTCTGATGTTGCCCAAGTTTTGGGCTCGATCCGAAATCAATAGGTGTTCCAAATTGGACAATTCAAGTTCAACGGCAGTTCGTTCCTAATTGGAGTGGTTGGTGTATTCCATACTTCTAGCGCTAGGATTTCACTCAAAATTCACCAAATGACTCCTCCCACCATATTATGATTTCGCCCAAGTTTGGGGCTCGATCCGAAATCAATAGGTGTGAGAAATTGGACAATTCAAGTTCAACGGCAGTTCGTTCCTAATTGGAGTGGTTGGTGTATTCCATACTTCTAGCGATTGGATTTCACTCAAAACTCACCAAATGACTCCTCCCACCATATTATGATGTTGCCCAAGTTTTGGGCTCGATCCGAAATCAATAGGTGTTCCAAATTGGACAATTCAAGTTCAACGGCAGTTCGTTCCTAATTGGAGTGGTTGTTGTATTCCATACTTCTAGCGATTCGATTTCACTCAAAACTAACCAAATGACTCCTCCCACCATATTATGATGTTGCCCAAGTTTTGGGCTCGATCCGAAATCAATAGGAGTTCCAAATTGGACAATTCAAGTTCAACGGCAGTTCGTTCCTAATTGGGGTGGTAGGTGTATTCCATACATCTAGAGATTGGATTTCACTCAAAACTCCCCATATGACTCCTCCCACCAGATTATGATGTTGCCAAAGTTTTGGGCTCGATCCGAAATCAATAGGTGTGAGAAATTGGTCAATTCAATTTCAACGACAGTTCGTTCCTAATCGGAGTAGTTGTTGTATTCCATACTTCTAGCGATTGGATTTCACTCAAAACTCACCAAATGACTCCTCCCACCAGATTATGATGTTGCCCAAGTTTTGGACTCGATCCGAAATCAATAGGTGTGAGAAATTGGACAATTCAAGTTCAACGGCAGTTCATTCCTAATTGGAGTGGTTGCTGTATTCCATACTTCTAGCGATTGGATTTCACTCAAAACTCACCAAATGACTCCTCCCACCAGATTATGATGTTGCCCAAGTTTTGGGCTCGATCCGAAATCAATAGGTGTTCCAAATTGGCAATTCAAGTTCAACGGCAGTTCGTTCCTAATTGGAGTGGTTGGTGTATTCCATACTTCTAGCGATTGGATTTCACTCAAAACTCACCAAATGACTCCTCCCACCATATTATGATGTTGCCCAAGTTTTGGGCTCGATCCGAAATCAATAGGTGTTCCAAATTGAACAATTCAAGTTCAACGACAGTTCGTTCCTAAATTGGAGTGGTTGCTGTATTCCATACTTCTAGCGATTGGATTTCACTCAAAACTCACCAAATGACTCCTCCCACCATATTATGAGGTTGCCCAAGTTTTGGGCTCGATCCGAAATCAATAGGTGTTCCAAATTGGACAATTCAAGTTCAACGGCAGTTCGTTCCTAATTGGGGTGGTAGGTGTATTCCATACATCTAGCGATTGGATTTCACTCAAAACTCACCAAATGACTCCTCCCACCAGATTATGATGTTGCCCAAGTTTTGGGCTCGATCCGAAATCAATAGGTGTGAGAAATTGGACAATTCAAGTTCAACGGCAGTTCGTTCCAAATTGGAGTGGTTGCTGTATTCCATACTTCTAGCGTTTGGATTTCACTCAAAACTCACCAAATGACTCCTCCCACCAGATTATGATGTTGCCCAAGTTTTCGGCTCGATCCGAAATCAATAGGTGTGAGAAACTGGACAATTCAAGTTCAACGGCAGTTCGTTCCGAATTGGAGTGGGTGGTGTATTCCATACTTCTAGCAATTGGATTTCACTCAAAACTCACCAAATGACTCCTCCCACCATATTATGATGTTGCCCAAGATTTGGGCCCGATCCGAAATCAATAGGGGTGAGAAATTGGACAATTCAAGTTCAACGGCAGTTCGTTCCTAATTGGAGTGGTTGGTGTATTCCATACTTCTAACGATTGGATTTCACTCAAAAATCACCAAATGACTCCTCCCACGATATTATCATGTTGCCCAAGTTTTGGGCTCGATCCGAAATCAATAGGTGTGAGAAATTGGAATATTCAAGTTCGACGGCAGTTCGTTCCTACTTGGAGTGGTTGGTGTATTCCATACTTCTAGCGATTGGATTTCTCTCAAAACTCACCAAATGACTCCTCCCACCATATTATGATGTTGCCCAAGTTTTGGGCTCGATCAGAAATCAATAGGTTTTCCAAATTGGACAATTCAAGTTCAACGACAGTTCGTTCCTAATTGGAGTGGTTGGTGTATTCCATACTTCTAGCGATTGGATTTCACTCAAAACTCACCAAATGACTTCTCCCACCATATTATAATGTTGCACAAGTTTGGGGTTCGATCCGAAATCATTAGGTGGGAGAAATTGGACAATTCAAGTTTAACGGCAGTTCGTTCCTAATTCGAGTGGTTGGTGTCTTCCGCACTTCTAGCGAATGGATTTCACTCAAAACTCACCAAATGACTCCTCCCACCATATTATGATGTTGCCCAGGTTTTGGGCTTGATCCGAAATCAAAAGGTGTTCGAAATTGGACAATTAAAGTTCAACGGCAGTTCGTTCCTAATTGGAGTGGTTGGTGTATTCCATACTTCTAGCGATTGGATTTCACTCAAAACTCACCAAATGAATCCTCCCACCATATTATGATGTTGCCCAAGTTTTGGGCTCGATCCGAAATCAATAGGTGTTCCAACATGGACAATTCCAGTTCAACGGCAGTTCGTTCCTAATTGGAGTGGCTGGTGTATTCCATACTTCTAGCGATTGGATTTCACTCAAAACTCACCAAATGACTCCTCCCACCATATTATGATGTTGCCCAAGTTTTGGGCTCGATCCGAAATCAATAGGTGTTCCAAATTGGACAATTCAATTTCAACGGCAGTTCGTTCCTAATTGGAGTGGTTGGTGTATTCCATACTTCTAGCGATTGGATTTCACTCAAAACTCACCAAATGACTCCTCCCACCATATTATGATGTTGCCCAAGTTTTGGGCTCGATCCGAAATCAATAGGTGTTAGAAATTGGACAATTCAAGTTCAACGGCAGTTCGTTCCTAATGGGAGTGGTTGGTGTATTCCATACTTCTAGCGATTGGATTTCACTCAAAACTCACCAAATGACTCCTCCCACGATATTATGATGTTGCCCATGTTTTGGGCTCGATCCGAAATCAGTAGGTGTTCCAAATTGGGCAATTCAAGTTCAACGGCAGTTCGTTCCTAATTGGAGTGGTTGGTGTATTCCATACTTCTAGTGATTGGATTTCATTCAAAACTCACCAAATGACTCCTCCCACCATATTATGATGTTGCCCAAGTTTTGGGCTAGATCCGAAATCAATAGGTGTGAGAAATTGGACAATTCAATTTCAACGGCAGTTCGTTCCTAATTGGAGTGGTTGGTGTATTCCATACTTTTAGCGATTGGATTTCACTCAAAACTCACCAAATGACTCCTCCAACCATATTATGATGTTGCCCAAGTTTTGGGCTCGATCCGAAATCAATAGGTGGTCCAAAGTGGACAATTCAAGTTCAACGGCAGTTCGTTCCTAATTGGAGTGGTTGGTGTATTCCATACTTCTAGCGATTGGTTTTCCCTGAAAACTCACCAAATGACTCCTCCCACCATATTATGATGTTGCTCAAGTTTGGGGCTCGATCCGAAATAAATAGGTGTGATAAATTGGACAATTCAAGTTCAACGGCAGTTCGTTCCTAATTGGAGTGGTTGGTGTATTCCATACTTCTAGCGATTGGATTTCTCTCAAAACTCACCAAATGACTCCTCCCACTATATTATGTTGTTGCCCAAGTTTTGGGCTCGATCCGAAATCAATAGGTGTTCCAAATTGGACAATTCAAGTACAACGGAAGTTCGTTCCTAACTGGAGTGGTTGGTGTATTCCATACTTCTAGAGATTGGATTTCACTCAAAACTCACCAAATGACTCCTCCCACCATATTATGATGTTGCCCAAGTTTTGGGCTCCATCCGAATTCAATAGGTGTGAGAAATTGGTCAATTGAATTTCAACGACAGTTCGTTCCTAATTGGTGTGGTTGGTGTATTCCATACTTCTAGCGATTGGATTTAACTCAAAACTCACCAAATGACTCCTCCCACCATATTATGATGTTGCCGAAGTTTTGGGCTCAATCCGAAATGAATAGGTGAGAGAAATTCGACAATTCAAGTTCAACGGCAGTTCGTTCCTAATTGGAGTGGTTGGTGTATTCCATACTTCTAGCGATTGGATTTCACTCAAAACTCGCCAAATGACTCCTCCCACCATATAATGATGTTGCCCAAGTTTTGGGCTCGATCCGAAATCAATAGGTGTTCCAAGTTGGACAATTCGAGTTCAACGGTAGTTCGTTCCTAATTGGAGTGGTTGGTGTATTCCATACTTCTAGCGATTGGATTTCTTTCAAAACTCACCAATTGACTCCTCCCACCATATTATGATGTTGTCCAAGTTTTGGGCTAGATCCGAAATGAATAGGTGTTCCAAATTGGACAATTCAAGTTCAACGGCAGTTCGTTCCTAATTGGAGTGGTTGGTGTATTCCATACTTCTAGCGATTGGATTTCCCTGAAAACTCACCAAATGACTCCTCCCACCATATTATGATGTTGCCCAGGCTTGGGACCCGATCCGAAATCAATAGGTGTGATAAATTGGACAATTCAAGTTCAACGGCAGTTCGTCCCTAATTGGAGTGGTTGGTGTATTCCATACTTCTAGCGATTGGATTTCTCTAAAAACTCACCAAATGACTCCACCCACTATATTATATTGTTGCCCAAGTTTTGGGCTCGATCCGAAATCAATAGGTGTTCCAAATTGGACAATTCAAGTACAACGGCAGTTCGTTCCTAACTGGAGTGGTTGGTGTATTCCATACTTCTAGAGATTGGATTTCACTCAAAACTCACCAAATGACTCCTCCCACCATATTATGATGTTGCCCAAGTTTTGGGCTCGATCCGAAATCAATAGGTGTGAGAAATTGGTCAATTTAATTTCAACGACAGTTCGTTCCTAATTGGAGTGGTTGGTGTATTCCATACTTCTAGCGATTGGATTTCACTCAAAACTCACCAAATGACTCCTCCCACCATATTATGATGTTGCCCAAGTTTGGGGCTCGATCCGAAATCAATAGGTGTGATAAATTGGACAATTCAAGTTCAACGGCAGTTCGTTCCTAATTGGAGTGGTTGGTGTATTCCATACTTCTAGCGATTGGATTTCTCTAAAAACTCAGCAAATGACTCCACCCACTATATTATGTTGTTGCCCAAGTTTTGGGCTCGATCCGAAATCAATAGCTGTTCCAAATTGGACAATTCAAGTTCAACGGTAGTTCGTTCCTAATTGGAGTGGTTGGTGTATTCCATACTTCTAGTGATTGGATTTCATTCAAAACTCACCAAATGACTCCTCCCACCATATTATGATGTTGCCCAAGTTTTGGGCTCGATCCGAAATCATAAGGTGTTCCAAGTTGGACAATTCAAGTTCAACGGCAGTTCGTTCCTAATTGGAGTGGTTGGTGTATTTCATACTTCTAGCGATTGGATTTCATTCAAAACTCCCCAAATGACTCCTCCCACCATATTATGATGTTGCCCAAGTTTTGGGCTCGATCCGAAATCAATAGGTGTGAGAAATTGGACAATTCAATTTCAACGGCAGTTCGTTCCTAATTGGAGTGGTTGGTGTATTTCATACTTCTAGCGATTGGATTTCATTCAAAACTCACCAAATGACTCCTCCCACCATATTATGGTGTTGCCCAAGTTTTGGGCTCGATCCGAAATGAATATGTGAGAGAAATTGGACAATTCAAGTTCAACGGCAGTTCGTTCCTAATTGGAGTGGTTGGTGTATTCCATACTTCTAGCGATTGGATTTCACTCAAAACTCACCAAATGACTCCTCCCACCATATTATGATGTTACCCAAGTTTGGGGCTCGATCCGAAATCAATAGGTATTCCAAGTTGGACAATTCAAGTTCAACGGCAGTTCGTTCCTAATTGGAGTGGTTGGTGTATTCCATACTTCTAGCGATTGGATTTCACTCAAAACTCACCAAATGACTCCTCCCACCATATAATGATGTTGCCCAAGTTTTGGGCTCGATCCGAAATCAATAGGTGTGACAAATGGGACAATTCAAGTTCAACGGAAGTTCGTTCCTAATTGGAGTGGTTGGTGTATTCCATACTTCTAGCGATTGGATTTCACTCAAAACTCTCCAAATGACTCCTCCCACCATATTATGATGTTGACCAAGTTTTGGGCTCGATCCGAAATCAATAGGTGTGAGAAATTGGACAATTCAAGTTCAACGGCAGTTTGTTCCTAATTGGAGTGGTTGGTGTATTCCATACTTCTAGCGATTGGATTTCACTCAAAACTAACCAAATGACTCCTCCCACCATATTATGATGTTGCCCAAGTTTTGGGCTCGATCCGAAATCAATAGGTGTGAGAAACTGGACAATTCAAGTTCAACGGCAGTTCGTTCCTAATTGGAGTGGTTGGTGTATTCCATACTTCGAGCGATTGGATTTCACTCAAAACTCACCAAATGACTCCTTCCACCATATTATGATGTTGCCCAAATTTTGGGCTCGATCCGAAATCAATAGGTGAGAGAAATTGGACAATTGAAATTCAACGGAAGTTCGTTCCAAACTGGAGTGGTTGGTGTATTCCATAGTTCTAGCGATTGGATTTCACTCGAAACTCACCAAACGACTCCTCCCACCATATTGTGATGTAGCCAAAAGTTTGGGGCTCGATCCGAAATCAATAGGTGTTCCAAATTGGACAATTCAATTTCAACGGCAGTTCGTTCCTAATTGGAGTGGTTGGTGTTTTCCATACTTCTAACGATTGGATTTCACTCAAAACTCACCAAATGACTCCTCCCACCATATTATGATGTTGCCCAAGTATTGGGCTCGATCGGAAATCAATAGGTGTGACAAATGGGACAATTCAAGTTCAACGGAAGTTCGTTCCTAATTGGAGTGGTTGGTGTATTCCATACTTCTAGCGATTGGATTTCACTCAAAACTCTCCAAATGACTCCTCCCACCATATTATGATGTTGACCAAGTTTTGGGCTCGATCCGAAATCAATAGGTGTGAGAAATTGGACAATTCAAGTTCAACGGCAGTTTGTTCCTAATTGGAGTGGTTGGTGTATTCCATACTTCTAGCGATTGGATTTCACTCAAAACTAACCAAATGACTCCTCCCACCATATTATGATGTTGCCCAAGTTTTGGGCTCGATCCGAAATCAATAGGTGTGAGAAACTGGACAATTCAAGTTCAACGGCAGTTCGTTCCTAATTGGAGTGGTTGGTGTATTCCATACTTCGAGCGATTGGATTTCACTCAAAACTCACCAAATGACTCCTTCCACCATATTATGATGTTGCCCAAGTTTTGGGCTCGATCCGAAATCAATAGGTGTGAGAAATTGGACAATTGAAATTCAACGGAAGTTCGTTCCTAATTGGAGTGTTGGTGTATTCCATAGTTTTAGCGATTGGATTTCACTCAAAACTCACCAAACGACTCCTCCCACCATATTGTGATGTAGCCAAAAGTTTGGGGCTCGATCCGAAATCAATAGGTGTTCCAAATTGGACAATTCAATTTCAACGGCAGTTCGTTCCTAATTGGAGTGGTTGGTGTTTTCCATACTTCTAGCGATTGGATTTCACTCAAAACTCACCAAATGACTCCTCCCACCATATTATGATGTTGCCCAAGTTTTGGGCTCGATCCGAAATCAATAGGTGTGACAAATGGGACAATTCAAGTTCAACGGAAGTTCGTTCCTAATTGGAGTGGTTGGTGTATTCCATACTTCTAGCGATTGGATTTCACTCAAAACTCACCAAAAGACTCCTCCCACCATATTATGATGTTGCCCAAGTTTTGGGCTCGATCCGAAATCAATAGGTGTGAGATATTGGACAATTCAAGTTCAACGGCAGTTCGTTCCTCATTGTAGTGGTTGGTGTATTCCATACTTCTAGCGATTGGATTTCACTCAAAACTCACCAAATGACTTTTCCCACCATATTATGCTGTTGCCCAAGTTTGGGGCTCGATCCGAAATCAATAGGTGCGAGAAATTGGACAATTAAAGTTCAACGGCAGTTCGTTCCTCATTGTAGTGGTTGGTGTATTCCATACTTCTAGCGATTGGATTTCACTCAAAACTCACCAAATGACTCCTCCCACCATATTATGTTGTTGCCCAAGTTTTGGGCCCGATCCGAAATCAATAGGTGTGAGAAATTGGTCAATTCAATTTCAACGGCATTTCGTTCCTAATTGGAATGATTGGTGTATTCCATACTTCTAGCGATTGGATTTCACTCAAAACTCACCACATGACTCCTCCCACAATATTATGATGTAGCCCAAGTTTGGGGCTCGATCCGAAATCAATAGGTGTCAGAAATTGGACATTTCAAGTTCAACGACAGTTCGTTCCTAATTGGAGTGGTTGGTGTATTCCGTACTTCTAGCGATTGGATTTCACTCAAAACTCACCAAATGACTCCTCCCACCATATTATGATATTGCCCAAGTTTTGGGCACGATCCGAAATCAATAGGTGTGAGAAATTGGACAATTCAGGTTCAACGGCAGTTCGTTCCTAATTGGAGTGGTTTGGTGTATTCCATACTTCTAGCGATTGGATTTCACTCAAAACTCACCAAATCACTCCTCCCCCCATATTATGAGGTAGCCCATGTTTCGGGCTCGATCCGAAATCAATAGGTGTGAGAAATTGGTCAATTCAATTTCAACGGCATTTCGTTCCTAATTGGAGTGGTTGGTGTATTCCATACTTCTAGCGTTTGGATTTCACTCAAAACTCACCAAATGACTCCTCCCACAAAATTATGATGTAGCCCTAGTTTGGGGCTCGATCCGAAATCAATAGGTGTCAGAAATTGGACAATTCAAGTTCAACGGCAGTTCGTTCCTAATTGGAGTAGTTGGTGTATTCCATACTTCTAGCGATTGGATTTCACTCAAAACTCACCAAATGATTGCTCCCACCATATAATGATGTTGCCCAAGTTTTGGGCTCGATCCGAAATCAATAGGTGTTCCAAGTTGGACAATTCAAGTTCAACGGTAGTTCGTTCCTAATTGGAGTGGTTGGTGTATTCCATACTTCTAGCGATTGGATTTCATTCAAAACTCACCAAATGACTCCTCCCACCATATTATGATGTTGCCCAAGTTTTGGGCTCGATCCGAAATCAATAGGTGTGAGAAATTGGACAATTGAAATTCAACGGAAGTTCGTTCCAAACTGGAGTGGTTGGTGTATTCCATAGTTCTAGCGATTGGATTTCACTCGAAACTCACCAAACGACTCCTCCCACCATATTGTGATGTAGCCAAAAGTTTGGGGCTCGATCCGAAATCAATAGGTGTTCCAAATTGGACAATTCAATTTCAACGGCAGTTCGTTCCTAATTGGAGTGGTTGGTGTTTTCCATACTTCTAGCGATTGGATTTCACTCAAAACTCACCAAATGACACCTCCCACCATATTATGATGTTGCCCAAGTATTGGGCTCGATCGGAAATCAATAGGTGTGACAAATGGGACAATTCAAGTTCAACGGAAGTTCGTTCCTAATTGGAGTGGTTGGTGTATTCCATACTTCTAGCGATTGGATTTCACTCAAAACTCTCCAAATGACTCCTCCCACCATATTATGATGTTGACCAAGTTTTGGGCTCGATCCGAAATCAATAGGTGTGAGAAATTGGACAATTCAAGTTCAACGGCAGTTTGTTCCTAATTGGAGTGGTTGGTGTATTCCATACTTCTAGTGATTGGATTTCACTCAAAACTAACCAAATGACTCCTCCCACTATATTATGATGTTGCCCAAGTTTTGGGCTCGATCCGAAATCAATAGGTGTGAGAAACTGGACAATTCAAGTTCAACGGCAGTTCGTTCCTAATTGGAGTGGTTGGTGTATTCCATACTTCGAGCGATTGGATTTCACTCAAAACTCACCAAATGACTCCTCCCACCATATTATGATGTTGCCCAAGTTTTGGGTTCGATCCGAAATCAATAGGTGTGAGAAATTGGACAATTGAAATTCAACGGAAGTTCGTTCCTAATTGGAGTGGTTGGTGTATTCCAAAGTTTTAGCGATTGGATTTCACTCAAAACTCACCAAACGACTCCTCCCACCATATTGTGATGTAGCCAAAAGTTTGGGGCTCGATCCGAAATCAATAGGTGTTCCAAATTGGACAATTCAATTTCAACGGCAGTTCGTTCCTAATTGGAGTGGTTGGTGTTTTCCATACTTCTAGCGATTGGATTTCACTCAAAACTCACCAAATGACTCCTCCCACCATATTATGATGTTGCCCAAGTTTTGGGCTCGATCCGAAATCAATAGGTGTGACAAATGGGACAATTCAAGTTCAACGGAAGTTCGTTCCTAATTGGAGTGGTTGGTGTAGTCCATACTTCTAGCGATTGGATTTCACTCAAAACTCACCAAATGACTCCTCCCACCATATTATGATGTTGCCCAAGTTTTGGGCTCGATCCGAAATCAATAGGTGTGAGATATTGGACAATTCAAGTTCAACGGCAGTTCGTTCCTAATTGGAGTGGTTGGTGTATTCCATACTTCTAGCGATTGGATTGCACTCAAAACTCACCAAATGACTTTTCCCACCATATTATGCTGTTGCCCAAGTTTGGGGCTCGATCCGAAATCAATAGGTGCGAGAAATTGGACAATTAAAGTTCAACGGCAGTTCGTTCCTCATTGTAGTGGTTGGTGTATTCCATACTTCTAGCGATTGGATTTCACTCAAAACTCACCAAATGACTCCTCCCACCATATTATGTTGTTGCCCAAGTTTTGGGCCCGATCCGAAATCAATAGGTGTGAGAAATTGGTCAATTCAATTTCAACGGCATTTCGTTCCTAATTGGAATGATTGGTGTATTCCATACTTCTAGCGATTGGATTTCACTCAAAACTCACCACATGACTCCTCCCACAATATTATGATGTAGCCCAAGTTTGGGGCTCGATCCGAAATCAATAGGTGTCAGAAATTGGACATTTCAAGTTCAACGACAGTTCGTTCCTAATTGGAGTGGTTGGTGTATTCCGTACTTCTAGCGATTGGATTTCACTCAAAACTCACCAAATGACTCCTCCCACCATATTATGATATTGCCCAAGTTTTGGGCACGATCCGAAATCAATAGGTGTGAGAAATTGGACAATTCAGGTTCAACGGCAGTTCGTTCCTAATTGGAGTGGTTTGGTGTATTCCATACTTCTACCGATTGGATTTCACTCAAAACTCACCAAATCACTCCTCCCCCCATATTATGAGATAGCCCATGTTTCGGGCTCGATCCGAAATCAATAGGTGTGAGAAATTGGTCAATTCAATTTCAACGGCATTTCGTTCCTAATTGGAGTGGTTGGTGTATTCCATACTTCTAGCGTTTGGATTTCACTCAAAACTCACCAAATGACTCCTCCCACAAAATTATGATGTAGCCCTAGTTTGGGGCTCGATCCGAAATCAATAGGTGATCGGTTCATAATTGTATATCATTTTGTACCCTTCTAGCTTATGATTTGGTTATGTTATTGAGTTAAACTTGTGCTTTTAATCCATTTTCTGTTTTGATAAGTCCATAATTTCATACACTTGCTTGCCTTCTTTACTTAGTGATTTTGCTTAGTTTCTCTTTATTTTGAGTCACTTACCTCTATTTGTGTGTTTTGTAGGTTAAGATAGCAAGAGATCACATTTGATGCAATCCATGCATGTTAAGGGCTGATTGGCATAAGAGCAAGAGCTTAAAGACAAAACCAAAGTTGGGCCACACTCCTTGTCAGTCCAGTTTCGTAAGTCACCTTGCAGGTCTCATTTCAGCAATCTGCACAACTCGGATGAGGAGACATTCTTCATAGAAGTTGTTCAATTGGGTGTCTAGTATAACATATCCAAAATTCAGCCCAATTGAACAAATGTGGAGTCCTTAGCCCGTCCAACACTGAACCATGCTCATGAGGATTTGCAGCTGCCAGCTTTGAGCCTTGTCTCCTCCTTTAAGCCATGTGCCTCACCCATGCTGCAACTGACTTTGGATCCAACATAATGAGTGAAGTGGGGAGGCATTCCAGCTATGAAATTCTAAAGGAGCAAGTTGGTACATGCTGGAGTTATTATAGAGAAAGCATGTGCATGCATGTAAAGCAAAGAAATGAAATGAAGTCAATTCCAGTCTCTGTTCGGCTGCCAACTTGTAAGGCCCAAAACGCACACTTCTACTGCTCTGATGGGAATACTTTCTTCATAGAAGTTGTTCCAATGGGTGTCTATTATAACATATCCAAATTTGAGCACCATTGGATACGTTTTGAAACCTCTGGCCTTCCTACACCAAGACTGGTTCAGAAAACTCGTTTTTCAGCAACCAAAAGGCAACCACATGGGTTGGCAGCAAAAGGCAGCCACAATTGATCACCTTTGATCCCATGTGAAGAAAGCTTGAGGTGCAGCAAAAGAAGTATGGGATGAGATTGATTCCAACCACACTAACATAGACAAGATGAAGTGTGAGTTATGGGTTGTATTAAAAGAGGAATGGTGGTGTTGGATTTCATCATGTTGTTCCTCCCTCTTAGCCCTATAAATAGAGAAGCCTTCAAGCTTCAAAACACACCCCAAGGGGGGAGCTCTCAAACACTTCTCTAGAGCTCCATTCCCTTCTCTCCCTCAAATTCTCTTAGTTTCCTTTCAAGTTGTCAATTGTTGTAACAAAATGAGTTTACTAAATTTTCCTTCAAGTTTTCTTAGTTCCACTTTACTTTTATTTGTAATGTACATTCTTTCTTAAGTATTCAAGTTTAATTAGTTTCCAAGTTTCAATTATGGTTTTTGTTCTTATTCATTATGCTTATAAGTTAATATGCTAGTTTGAATGATTGATCACCATTTAGGCTTGCATGTTAGCTATCTTGGTTTGAATTAAGAGTAGACACCATGCTTTAATTCGAATTGAACTATGAATAGGAAGAGTATGTATGGACATTCGACAACAGGGATTAGATACATGCTTGGTTGTTTAAATTGTTCTTCTATGCTTAATGGGTTCCTAATGCTTAATTTTAGGTTAGACAACAAATGATCAAATTAGGGAATTAGGGACACAAGGTTATGACCAAACACCATGGCTTAATCATACTTTAGCTAGAATCAATCCGTTAATCTAATTGAACTTGGGAACTTATTTGCTTGAGTTATTTCATTCTTTCTTGTTTTATTTATTTTCTTTTTTTCATTTCTATTTTGTGTAGGGGAAACAAATTGGATCATTCAATCACCAATCCTCGTGGGATCGACCTCGCACTTACATATGCTATACTACCAAACGGCTCGTGCACTTGCGAGTATCACAAGTTGAGGATGCAGTTGAAACCATTTTGGTGCAGCTGAATCGAAGCAACAAGTTTTTGGCGCCGTTGCCGGGGATCGGTAACATTGCTTGATTCTATTTGGTTTTCCTACTTTTTTTTATTTATAATGTTTAAAGTCTACTTAGTTCTCTATTGTTCATTCCTAATCCTTTTCATTCCATTTCAAGTTTGTGTGTTGGTTTTAGCAATTTATTATAGCTCAATAATAAAGGGAAAGAGAAGGCAACTTCAATCATAAAGATAGGAAGTGTGGAGTAGTGGGAGAAGTCGCGACCTCCAAATGCATCACGCTCGACCTAATCGCTTCAAGGGGGAGTATTCCAATCCTTTCTCTTTAGTTGTTTTGTTATTATTTCAATAATTTTAATTTTCTATTTCTTTTATAAGAAAATAAAAAAAGATTTTTTATATGAGCTGACTCGTGGTAACTCCAGTGAGCACTTCCGTCAATACAGTGTCTAGGAGTTCTTTAGGTGACACCTTCGGTGTCTAAGAAGTTTGGGTTTTAAGCGGGACCATTGTGACCCCTCCAACCTTCCCGGATCCCCTGGCTGTGTTTTCTGAGGCCCTTAACTGGTCATCCGTGAGTTGCTTGTATATTCGTGTGTTTTTAAATTAAGTTTTTTTAAAATATTTTCTTTGTTATCTTTTCTGTTGAGTATTTGTTTCTGTTTTTGTTTTGTTAAGTTAGTTTATGTATTTTATTTACGTGGTATGGTTAGTTAGTTTATTTCTGAGTGTTAAAACACATTTTTATTTTCACTCCAAACTCTACATTACAAAAAACAAAAAACAAAAAAACAAAAAACAAAAAAAACACATTCAAGTAAAATTAAAAAACAACTTTTTCTTCTTCTTCATCTTCATCTTCATCATGGCTTGCCTCTATTGCCTCTACCGAAATCTATAGGTGTTCCAAATTGGACAATTCAAGTTCAACGGCAGTTCATTCCTAATTGGAGTGGTTGGTGTATTCCATACTTCTAGCGATTGGATTTCACTCAAAACTCACAAAATGACTCCTCCCACCATATTATGATGTTGCCCAAGTTTTGGGCTCGATCCAAAATCAATAGGTGTGTGAAATTGGACAATTCAATTTCAACGGCAGCTCGTTCCTAATTGGAGTGGTTGGTGTATTCCACACTTCTAGCGATTGGATTTCACTCAAAACTCACCAAATGACTCCTCCCACCATATTATGATGTTGCCCAAGTTTTGGGCTCGATCCGAAATCAATAGGTGTACCAAATTGGACAATTCAAGTTCAACGGCAGTTCGTTCCTAATTGGTTTGGTTGGTGTATTCCATGCTTCTAGCGTTTGGATTTCACTCAAAACTCACCAAATGACTCCTCCCACCGTATTATGATGTTGCCCAAGTTTTGGGCTTGATCAGAAGTCAATACGTGTGAGAAATTTGACATTTCAATTTCAACGGCAATTCGTTCCTAATTGGAGTGGTTGGTGTATTTCATACTTCTAGCGATTGGATTTCACTCAAAACTCACCAAATGACTCCTCCCACCATATTATGATGTTGCCCAAGTTTTGGGCTCGATCCCAAATCAATAGGTGTGAGAAATTGGTCAATTCAATTTCAACGAAAGTTCGTTCCTAACTGGAGTGGTTGGTGTATTCCATACTTCTAGCGATTGGATTTCACTCAAAACACACCAAATGACTCCTCCCACCATATTATGATGTTGCCCAAGTTTTGGGCTCGATCCGAAATCAATAGGTGTACCAAATTGGACAATTCAAGTTCAACGGCAGTTCGTTCCTAATTGGTTTGGTTGGTGTATTCCATGCTTCTAGCGTTTGGATTTCACTCAAAACTCACCAAATGACTCCTCCCACCATATTATGATGTTGCCCAAGTTTGGGGCTCAATCCGAAATCAATAGGTGTGAGAAATTGGACAATTCAAGTTCAACGGCAGTTCGTTCCTAATTGGAGTGGTTGGTGTATTCCATACTTCTAGCGATTGGATTTCACTCAAAACTCACCAAATGACTCCTCCCACCATATAATGATGTTGCCCAAGTTTTGGGCTCGATCCGAAATCAATAGGTGTTCCAAATTGGACAATTCAAGTTCAACTGCAGTTCGTTCCTAATTGGAGTGGTTGGTGTATTCCATACTTCTGTCGATTGGATTTCACCCAAAACCAACCAAATGACTTCTCCCACCATATTATGATGTTGCCCAAGTTTTGGGCTCGATCCAAATTCAATTGGTGTGCGAAATTGGTCAATTCAATTTCAACGACAGTTCTTTCCTAATTGGAGTGGTTGGTGTATTCCATACTTCTAGCGATTGTATTTCACTCAAAACTCACCAAATGACTCCTCCCACCATATTATGATGTCGCCCATGTTTTGGTCTCGATCCGAAATCAATAGGTGTTCCAAATTGGACAATTCAAGTTCAACGGCAGTTCGTTCCTAATTGGATTGGTTGGTGTATTCCATACTTCTAGCGATTGGATTTCACTCAAAACTCACCAAATGACTCCTCCCACCATATTATGATGTCGCCCATGTTTTGGTCTCGATCCGAAATCAATAGGTGTTCCAAATTGGACAATTCAAGTTCAACGGCAGTTCGTTCCCAATTGGAATGGTTGGAGTATTCCATACTTCTAGCGATTGGATTTCACTCAAAACTCACCAAATGACTCCTCCCACCATATTATGATGTAGCCCAAGTTTGGGGCCCGATCCGAAATCAATAGGTGTGAGAAATTGGACAATTCAAGTTCAACGGCAGTTCGTTCCTAATTGGAGTGGTTGGTGTATTCCATACTTCTAGCGATTGGATTTCACTCAAAACTCACCAAATGACTCCTCCCACCATATAATGATGTTGCCCAAGTTTTGGGCTCGATCCGAAATCATTAGGTGTTCCAAATTGGACAATTCAAGTTCAACGGCAGTTCGTTCCTAATTGGATTGGTTGGTGTATTCCATACTTCTAGCAATTGGATTTCACTCAAAACTCACCAAATGACTCCTCCCACCATATTATGATGTTGCCCAAGTTTTGGGCTCGATCCGAAATCCATAGGTGTGAGAAATTGGACAATTCAAGTTCAACTGCAGTTCGTTCCTAATTGGAGAGGTTGGTGTATTCCATACTTCTAGCGATTGGATTTCACTCAAAACTCACCAAATGACTACTCCCACCATATAATGATGTTGCCCAAGTTTTGGTTTCGATACGAAATCAATAGGTGTTCCAAATTGGACAATTCAAGTTCAACGGCAGTTCGTTCCTAATTGGATTGGTTGGTGTATTCCATAGTTCTAGCGATTGGATTTCACTCAAAACTCACCAAATGACTCCTCCCACCATATCATGATGTTGCCCAAGTTTGGGGATCGATCCGAAATCAATAGGTGTGAGAAATTGGACAATTCAAGTTCAACGGCAGTTCGTTCCTAATTGGAGTGGTTGGTGTATTCCATACTTCTAGCGATTGTATTTCACTCAAAACTCACCAAATGACTCCTCCCACCATATTATGATGTCGCCCATGTTTTGGTCTCGATCCGAAATCAATCGGTGTTCCAAATTGGACAATTCAAGTTCAACGGCAGTTCGTTCCTAATTGGATTGGTTGGTGTATTCCATACTTCTAGCGATTGGATTTCACTCAAAACTCACCAAATGACTCCTCCCACCATATTATGATGTCACCCATGTTTTGGTCTCGATCCGAAATCAATAGGTGTTCCAAATTGGACAATTCATGTTCAACGGCAGTTCGTTCCCAATTGGAATGGTTGGAGTATTCCATACTTCTAGCGATTGGATTTCACTCAAAACTCACCAAATGACTCCTCCCACCATATTATGATGTAGCCCAAGTTTGGGGCCCGATCCGAAATCAATAGGTGTGAGAAATTGGACAATTCAAGTTCAACGGCAGTTCGTTCCTAATTGGAGTGGTTGGTGTATTCCATACTTCTAGCGATTGGATTTCACTCAAAACTCACCAAACGACTCCTCCCACCATATAATGATGTTGCCCAAGTTTTGGGCTCGATCCGAAATGATTAGGTGTTCCAAATTGGACAATTCAAGTTCAACGGCAGTTCGTTCCTAATTGGATTGGTTGGTGTATTCCATACTTCTAGCAATTGGATTTCACTCAAAACTCACCAAATGACTCCTCCCACCATATTATGATGTTGCCCAAGTTTGGGGCTCGATCCGAAATCCATAGGTGTGAGAAATTGGACAATTCAAGTTCAACTGCAGTTCGTTCCTAATTGGAGAGGTTGGTGTATTCCATACTTCTAGCGATTGGATTTCACTCAAAACTCACCAAATGACTACTCCCACCATATAATGATGTTGCCCAGGTTTTGGTTTCGATACGAAATCAATAGGTGTTCCAAATTGGACAATTCAAGTTCAACGGCAGTTCGTTCCTAATTGGATTGGTTGGTGTATTCCATAGTTCTAGCGATTGGATTTCACTCAAAACTCACCAAATGACTCCTCCCACCATATCATGATGTTGCCCAAGTTTGGGGATCGATCCGAAATCAATAGGTGTGAGAAATTGGACAATTCAAGTTCAACGGCAGTTCGTTCCTAATTGGAGTGGTTGGTGTATTCCATACTTCTAGCGATTGGATTTCACTCAAAACTCACCAAAAGACTCCTCCCACCATATTATGATGTTGCCCAAGTTTTGGGCTCGATCCGAAATCAATAGGTGTGAGAAATTGGTCAATTCAATTTCAACGAAAGTTCGTTCCTAACTGGAGTGGTTGGTGTATTTCATACTTCTAGCGATTGGACTTCACTCAAAACTCACCAAATGACTGCTCCCACCATATAATGATGTTGCCCAAGTTTTGGGCTCGATCCGAAATCATTAGGTGTTCCAAATAGGACAATTCAAGTTCAACGGCAGTTCGTTCCTAATTGGATTGGTTGGTGTATTCCATACTTCTAGCGATTGGATTTCACTCAAAACTCACCAAATGACACCTCCCACCATATTATGATGTCGCCCATGTTTTGGTCTCGATCCGAAATCAATAGGTGTTCCAAATTGGACAATTCAAGTTCAACGGCAGTTCGTTCCCAATTCGAATGGTTGGAGTATTCCATACTTCTAGCGATTGGATTTCACTCAAAACTCACCAAATGACTCCTCCCACCATATTATGATGTTGCCCAAGTTTGGGGCCCGATCCGAAATCAATAGGTGTGAGAAATTGGACAATTCAAGTTCAACGGCAGTTCGTTCCTAATTGGAGTGGTTGGTGTATTCCATACTTCTAGCGATTGGATTTCACTCAAAACTCACCAAATGACTCCTCCCACCATATTATGATGTTGCCCAAGTTTGGGGCCCGATCCGAAATCAATAGGTGTGAGAAATTGGACAATTCAAGTTCAACGGCAGTTCGTTCCTAATTGGAGTGGTTGGTGTATTCCATACTTCTAGCGATTGGATTTCACTCAAAACTCACCAAATGACTCCTCCCACCATATTATGATGTTGCCCAAGTTTGGGGCCCGATCCGAAATCAATAGGTGTGAGAAATTGGACAATTCAAGTTCAACGGCAGTTCGTTCCTAATTGGAGTGGTTGGTGTATTCCATACTTCTAGCGATTGGATTTCACTCAAAACTCACCAAATGACTCCTCCCACCATATAATGATGTTGCCCAAGTTTTGGGCTCGATCCGAAATCATTAGGTGTTCCAAATTGGACAATTCAAGTTCAACGGCAGTTCGTTCCTAATTGGATTGGTTGGTGTATTCCATACTTCTAGCAATTGGATTTCACTCAAAACTCACCAAATGACTCCTCCCACCATATCATGATGTTGCCCAAGTTTGGGCTCGATCCGAAATCAATAGGTGTGAGAAATTGGACAATTCAAGTTCAACGGCAGTTCGTTCCTAATTGGAGTGGTTGGTGTATTCCATACTTCTAGCGATTGGATTTCACTCAAAACTCACCAAATGACTCCTCCCACCATATTATCACGTTGCCCAAGTTTTAGGCGCGATCCGAAATCAATAGGTGTGAGAAATTGGACAATTCAAGTTCAACGGCAGTTCGTTCCTAATTGGAGTGGTTGGTGTATTCCATACTTCTAGCGATTGGATTTCTCTCAAAACTCACCAAATGACTCCTGCCACCATATTATGATGTTGCCCAAGTTTTGGGCTCGATCAGAAATCAATACGTGTGAGAAATTGGACATTTCAACTTCAACGGCAATTCGTTCCTAATTGGAGTGGTTGGTGTATTCCATACTTCTAGCGATTGGATTTCACTGAAAACTCACCAAATGACTCCTCCCACCATATTATGATGTTGCCCAAGTTTTGGGCTCTATCCGAAATCAATAGGTGTTCCAAATTGGACAATTCAAGTTCAACGGCAGTTCGTTCCCAATTGGAGTGGTTGGTGTATTCCATACTTCTAGCGATTGGATTTCACTCAAAACTCACCAAATGACTCCTCCCACCATATTATGATGTTTACCAAGTTTGGGGCTCGATCCGAAATCAATAGGTGTGAGAAATTGGACAATTCAAGTTCAACGGCAGTTCGTTCCTAATTGGAGAGGTTGGTGTATTCCATACTTCTAGCGATTGGATTTCACTCAAAACTCCCCAAATGCCTACTCCCACCATATAACGTTGTTGCCCAAGTTTTGGGCTCGATCCGAAATCAATAGATGTTCCAAATTGGACAATTCAAGTTCAACGGCAGTTCGTTCCTAATTGGAGTGGTTGGTGTATTCCATACTTCTAGCGATTGGATTGCACTCAAAACTCACCAAATGACTCCTCCCACCATATAATGATGTTGCCCAAGTTTTGGGCTCGATCCGAAATCAATAGTCGTTCCAAATTGGACAATTCAAGTTCAACTGCAGTTCGTTCCTAATTGGAGTGGTTGGTGTATTCCATACTTCTAGCGATTGGATTTCACTCAAAACCCACCAAATGACTCCTCCCAACATATTATGATGTTGCCCAAGTTTTGGGCTCGATCCAAATTCAATAGGTGTGAGAAATTGGACAATTCAAGTTCAACGGCAGTTCGTTCCTAATTGGTGTGGTTGGTGTATTCCATACTTCTAGGGATTGGATTTCACTCAAAACTCACCGAATGACTCCTCCCAAGATATTATGATGTTGCCCAAGTTTTGGGATCGATCCGAAATCAATAGGGGTTCCAAATTGGACAATTCAAGTTCAACGGCAGTTCGTTCCTAACTGGAGTGGTTGGTGTATTCCATACTTCTAGCGATTGGATTTTTCTCAAAACTAACCAAATGACTCCCCAAACCATATTATGTTGTTGCCCAAGTCTTGGGCTCGATCCGAAATCAATAGGTGCGAGAAATTGGTCAATTCAATTTCAACGACAGTTCTTTCCTAATTGGAGTGGTTGGTGTATTCCATACGTCTAGCGATTGGATTTCACTCAAAACTCACCAAATGACTCCTCCTACCATATAATGATGTTGCCCAAGTTTTGGGCTCGATCCGAAATCAATAGGTGTTCCAAATTGGACAATTCAAGTTCAACGGCAGTTCGTTCCAAATTGGAGTGGTTGGTGTATTCCATACTTCTAGCGATTGGATTTCACTCAAAACTCACAAAATGGCTCCTCCCACCATATTATGATGTTGCCCAAGTTTTGGGCTCGATCCGGAATCAATGGGTGTTCCAAATTGGACAATAAAAGTTCAACGGCAGTTCGTTCCTAATTGGAGTGGTTGGTGTATTCCATACTTCTAGCGATTGGATTTCACTCAGAACTAACCAAATGACTCCTCCCACCATATAATGATGTTGCCCAATTTTTGGGCTCGATACGAAATCAATAGGTGTTCCAAATTGGACAATTCAAGTTCAACGGCAGTTCGTTCCTAATTGGATTGGTTGGTGTACTCCATACTTCTAGCGATTGGATTTCACTCAAAACTCCCCAAATGACTCCTCCCACCATATCATGATGTTGCCCAAGTTTTGGGCTCGATACGAAATCAATAGGTGTTCCAAATTGGACAATTCAAGTTCAACGGCAGTTCGTTCCTAATTGGATTGGTTGGTGTATTCCATACTTCTAGCGATTGGATTTCACTCAAAACTCACCAAATGACTCCTCCCACCATATCATGATGTTGCTCAAGTTTGGGGCTCGATCCGAAATCAATAGGTGTGAGAAATTGGACAATTCAAGTTCAACGGCAGTTCGTTCCTAATTGGAGTGGTTGGTGTATTCCATACTTCTAGCGATTGGATTTCACTCAAAACTCACCAAACGACTCCTCCCACCGTATTATCATGTTGCCCAAGTTTTAGGCTCGATCCGAAATCAATAGGTGTGAGAAATTGGACAATTCAAGTTCAACGGCAGTTCGTTCCTAATTGGTGTGGTTGGTGTATTCCATACTTCTAGCGATTGGATTTCTCTCAAAACTCACCAAATGACTCCTGCCACCATATTATGATGTTGCCCAAGTTTTGGGCTCGATCAGAAATCAATACGTGTGAGAAATTGGACATTTCAACTTCAACGGCAATTCGTTCCTAATTGGAGTGGTTGGTGTATTCCATACTTCTAGCGATTAGATTTCACTCAAAACTCACCAAATGACTCCTCCCACCATATTATGATGTTGCCCAAGTTTTGGGCTCTATCCGAAATCAATAGGTGTTCCAAATTGGACAATTCAAGTTCAACGGCAGTTCGTTCCCAATTGGAGTGGTTGGTGTATTCCATACTTCTAGCGATTGGATTTCACTCAAAACTCACCAAATGACTCCTCCCACCATATTATGATGTTGCCCAAGTTTTGGGCTCGATCAGAAATCAATAGGTGTGAGAAATTGAACAATTCAAGTTCAACGGCAGTTCGTTCCTAACTGGAGTGGTTGGTGTATTCCCTACTTCTAGCGATTGGATTTCTCTCAAAACTCACCAAATGACTCCTCCCACCATATTATGATGTTGCCCAAGTTTTGGGCTCGATCAGAAATCAATAGGTGTGAGAAATTGGACAATTCAAGTTCAACGGCAGTTCGTTCCAAATTGGAGTGGTTGGTGTATTCCATACTTCTACGGATTGGATTTCACTCAAAACTCACCGAATGACTCCTCCCACCATATTATGATGTTGCCCAAGTTTGGGGCTCGATCCGAAATCAATAGGTGTGAGAAATTGGACAATTCATGTTCAACGGCAGTTCGTTCCTAATTGGAGTGGTTGGTGTATTCCATACTTCTAGCGATTGGATTTCACTCAAAACTCACCAAATGACTCCTCCCACAATGTTATGATGTTGCCCAACTTTTGGGCTCCATCCGAAATCAATAGGTGTGAGAAATTGGACAATTCAAGTTCAACGACAGTTCGTACCTAATTGGAGTGGTTGGTGTATTCTGTGCTTCTATCGATTGGATTTCACTCAAAAGTCACCAAATGGCTCCTCCCACCATATTATGATGTTGCCCAAGTTTTGGGCTCGATCCGAAATCAATAGGTGTTCCAAATTGGACAATTCAAGTTCAACGGCAATTCGTTCCTAATTTGAGTGGTTGGTGTATTCCATACTTCTAGCGATTGGATTTCACTCAAAACTCACCAAATGACTCCTCCCACTATATTTTGTTGTTGCCCAAGTTTTGGACTCGATCCGAAATCAATAGGTGTTCCAAATTGGACAATTCAAGTTCAACGGCAGTTCGTTCAAAATTCGTGGTTGGTGTATTCCATACTTCTAGCGATTGGATTTCACAAAAAACTCACCAAATGACTCCTCCCACCATATTATGATGTTGCCCAAGTTTGGGGCTCGATCCGAAATCAATAGGTGTGAGAAATTGGACAATTCAAGTTCAACGGCAGTTCGTTCCTAATTGGAGTGGTTGGTGTATTCCACACTTCTAGCGATTGGATTTCACTCAAAACTCACCAAATGACTCCTCCGACCATATTATGACGTTGCCCAAGTTTTGGGATCGATCCGAAATCAATAGGTGTTCGAAATTGGAAAATTCAAGTTCAACGGCAGTTCGTTCCTAACTATAGTGGTTGGTGTATTCCATACTTCTAGTGATTGGATTTCACTCAAAACTCACCAAATGACTCTTCCCACGATATTATGATGTTGCCCAAGTTTGGGGCTCGATCCGAAATCAATAGGTGTGAGAAATTGGACAATTCAAGTTCAACGGCAGTTCGTTCCTAATTGGAGTGGTTGGTGTATTCCATACTTCTAGCGAATGGATTTCACTCAAAACTCACCAAATGACTCCTCCCACTATATTTTGAAGTTGCCCAAGTTTTGGTCTCGATCCGAAATCAATAGGTGTTCGAAATTGGACAATTCAAGTTCAACGGCAGTTCGTTCCTAACTATAGTGGTTGGTGTATTCCATACTTCTAGTGATTGGATTTCACTCAAAACTCACCAAATGACTCTTCCCACAATATTATGATGTTGCCCAAGTTTGGGGCTCGATCCGAAATCAATAGGTGTGAGAAATTTGACAATTCAAGTTCAACGGCAGTTCGTTCCTAATTGGAGTGGTTGGTGTATTCCATACTTCTAGCGATTGGATTTCACTCAAAACTCACCAAATGACTCCTCCCACCATATTATGATGTTGCCCATGTTTTGGCCTTGATCTGAAATCAATAGGTCTGAGAAATTGGTCAATTCAATTTCAACGACAGTTCGTTCCTAATTGGAGTGGTTGGTGTATTCTGTACTTCTAGCGATTGGATTTCACTCAAAAGTCACCAAATGACTCCTCCGACCATATTATGATGTTGCCCATGTTTTGGCCTCGATCTGAAATCAATAGGTCTGAGAAATTGGTCAATTCAATTTCAACGACAGTTCGTTCCTAATTGGAGTGGTTGGTGTATTCTGTACTTCTAGCAATTGGATTTCACTCAAAAGTCACCAAATGACTCCTCCCACCATATTATGATGTTGCCCAAGTTTGGGGCTCGATCCGAAATCAGTAGGTGGGAGAAATTGGACAATTCAAGTTCAACGGCAGTTCGTTCCTAATTGGAGTGGTTGGTGTATTCCATACTTCTAGCGATTGGATTTCACTCAAAACTCACCAAATGATTGCTCCCACCATATTTTGTTGTTGCCCAAGTTTTGGGCTCGATCCGAAATCGATAGGTGTTCCAAATTGGACAATTCAAGTTCAACGGCAGTTCGTTCCTAATTGGAGTGGTCGGTGTATTCCATACTTCTAGCGATTGGATTTCACTCAAAACTCACCAATTGACTCCTCCCACCATATTATGATGTTGCCCAAGTTTTGGGCTCGATCCGAAATCAATAGGTGTTCAAAATTGGACAATTCAAGTTCAACGGCAGTTCGTTCCTAACTATAGTGGTTTGTGTATTCCATACTTCTAGCGATTGGATTTCACTCAAAACTCACCACATGACTCCTCCCACCATACTATGATGTTGCCCAAGTTTTGGGCTCGATTCGAAATTACTAGGTGTTCGAAATTGGACAATTCAAGTTCAACGGCAGTTCGTTCCAAATTGGAGTGGTTGGTGTATTCCGTACTTCTAGCGATTGGATTTCACTCAAAACTCACCAAATGACTCCTCCCACCATATTATGATGTAGCCCAAGTTTTGGGCTCGATCCGAAATCAATAGGTGTTCCAAATTGGACAATTCAAGTTCAACGGCAGTTCGTTCAAAATTCGTGGTTGGTGTATTCCATACTTCTAGCGATTGGATTTCACTCAAAACTCACCAATTGACTCCTCCCACCATATTATGATGTTGCCCAACTTTTGGGCTCGATCCGAAATCAATAGGTGTTCGAAATTGGAGAATTCAAGTTCAACGGCAGTTCGTTCCTAACTATAGTGGTTGGTGTATTCCAAACTTCTAGTGATTGGATTTCACTCAAAACTCACCAAATGACTCTTCCCACCATATTATGATGTTGCCCAAGTTTGGGGCTCGATCCGAAATCAGTAGGTGTGAGAAATTTGACAATTCAAGTTCAACGGCAGTTCGTTCCTAATTGGAGTGGATGGTGTATTCCATAGTTCTAGCGATTGGATTTCACTCAAAACTCACCAAATGACTCTTCTCACCATATTATGATGTTGCCCAAGTTTTGGGCTCGATCAGAAATCAATAGGTGTGAGAAATTGGACAATTCAAGTTCAACGGCAGTTCGTTCCTAATTGGAGTGGTTGGTGTATTCCATACTTTTAGCGATTGGATTTCACTCAAAACTCACCAAATGACTCTTCCCACCATATTATGGTGTTTCCCAAGTTTGGGGCTCGATCCGAAATCAATAGGTGTGAGAAATTGGACAATTCAAGTTCAACGGCAGTTCGTTCCTAATTGGAGTGGTTGGTGTATTCCATACTTCTAGTGATTGGATTTCAGTCAAAACTAACCAAATGACTCCTCCCACCATATTATGATGTTGCCCAAGTTTTGGGCTCGATCCGAAATCAATAGGTGTTCCAAATTGGACAATTCAAGTTCAACGGCAGTTCGTTCCTAATTGGAGTGGTTGGTGTATTCCATACTTCTAGCGATTGGATTTCACTCAAAACTAACCAAATGACTCCTCCCACCATATTATGTTGTTGCCCAAGTTTTGGGCTCGATTCGAAATGAATAGGTGTTCCAAATTGGACAATTCAAGTTCAACGGCAGTTCGTTCCTAATTGGAGTGGTTGGTGTATTCCATACTTCTAGCGATTGGATTTCACTCAAAACTCACCAAATGACTCCTCCCACCGTATTATGTTGTTGCCCAAGTTTTGGGCTCGATCCGAAATCAATAGGTGTGAGAAATTGGTCAATTCAATTTCAACGGCATTTCGTTCCTAATTGGAGTGGTTGGTGTATTCCATACTTCTAGCAATTGGATTTCACTCAAAACTCACCAAATGACTCCTCCCACAATATTATGATGTAGCCCAAGTTTGGGGCTCAATCCGAAATCAATAGGTGTCAGAAATTGGACAATTCATGTTCAACGGCAGTTTGTTCCTAATTGGAGTGGTTGGTGTATTCCATACTTCTAGCGATTGGATTTCACTCAAAAGTCACCAAATGACTCCTCCCACCATATTATGATGTTGCCCATGTTTGGGGCTCTATCCGAAATCAATAGGTGTGAGAAATTGGACAATTCAAGTTCAAAGGAAGTTCGTTCCAAATTGGAGGGTTTGGGGTAATTCATAGTTCTAGCGAGTGGATTTCACTCAAAACACACCAAATATCTCCTCCCACCATATTATGATGGTGGGAGTGTTGCCAGAGTTTTGGGCTCGATCAGAAATCAATAGGTGTAAGAAATTGGACAATCCAAGTTCAACGGCAGTTCGTTCCTAATTGGAGTGCTTGGTTTATTCCTTACTTCTAGCGATTGGATTTCACTCAAAACACACCAAATGACTCCTTGTTGTGTAAATACAGCTGCACCAAAATGGATTCAGTTGCATCCTCAACTTGTGATACTCGCAAGTGCACGAGCCGTTTGGTAGTATAGCATATGTAAGTGCGAGGTCGATCCCACGAGGATTGGTGATTGAATGATCCAATTCATTTTCCCTACACAAAACAGAAACGAAAAAAGAAAGGAAATAAATAAAACAAGAAAGAAAGAAAATAACTAACTCAAGTAGATAAGTTCCCAAGTTCAATTAGATTAACGGATTGATTCTAGCTAAAGTATGATTAAGCCATGGTGTTTGGTCAGAACCTTGTGTTCCTAATTCCCTAATTTGATCATTTGTTGTCTAACCTAAAATTAAGCATTAGGAACCCATTAAGCATAGAAGAACAATTTAAACAACCAAGCATGTATCTAATCCCTGTTGTCGAATGTCCATACATACTCTTCCTATTCATAGTTCAATTCGAATTAAAGCATGGTGTATACTCTTAATTCAAACCAAGATAGCTAACATGCAAGCCTAAATGGTGATCAATCATTCAAACTAGCATATTAACTTATAAGCATAATGAATAAGAACATGAACCATAATTGAAACTTGGAAACTAATCAAACTTGAAACTAAAGAAAAGAATTTACATAATGAAAAGTTAAGTGGAACTAAGAAAACTTAAGAAGAATTTCAGCACAAATATTTCATTACAACAATTGAAAACTAGAAAATGAAACTAAGAGAATTTGAGGGAGAGAAGGGAAGGGAGCTCTAGAGAAGTGTTTGAGAGCTCCCCCCCTTGGGGTGTGTTTACAAGCTTAGAGAACTTCCCTATTTATAGGCCTAGGGGAAGTGAAAATCTGAATTCAATATGGCTAATGCATACAACACTTGTTTTATAAAATCTGAAATGGTTGATGCACTTGTATTAGAAAATCTAAATTGGGTGATGCACTTGTATTAGAAAATCTTGAATTGGTTGATGCACTTCACCAATAGATCCCACCAGCAGCCCTAGCTCATCTTCATGTCACCATGACCAAGCTTCCAACCAGAAATGATAGCTCATACCTAGCTCACCATGACCAAGCATCCAACCAGCACATGCTGAGGTCAGCATGACCAGCAACTTCAAGGGCTTACAACTTGGGCTTCTCTTAATCAAATTAGGACTTTAAGCACTCGAAATTGAAGTTCAGAATGTCTTCTTTCCAGCCATATGTTATTTGGGCCAATCCAAGGTCGGAGGAAGAAGTTAAGGCCGAAACAAATTGCTAACTCATTTTCCGCGCTGATAAGATCCATCCTGAGCATGGTTCTGTGTTTGCTAGGTAACGGACTCCAGATTTATCCAATGGGGCTGAATGTTGGATATGTTATAGTACACACCAATTGGAACAACTTTCATGAAGAATGTGGCCTCATTCGAGCTATGTAGGTTGTTGGAACAAAGCTTGCAATATGACCTACGGAACTGGACTGGCAGGGGGCTGTAGCCAAAATGAGTTTGTCTTTAAGCTCTTCATCCATTCATCCAAATTAGGCCTTAACATGCTTGAATTGCATGAATTATGCTCTCTAAAGCCATCATTATTACCTAAAGCTCAATGAACTGAAAGATAAACACAAAAAGGATTAAAAGCACAAGTTTAACTCAAAAACATAACCAAATCATAAGCTAGAAGGGTACAAAATGATATACAATTATGAACCGATCACTCCTCCCCCCATATTACGATGTTGCCCAAGTTTTGGGCTAGATCCGAAATCAATAGCTGTTCTAAATTGGACAATTCAAATTCAACGGCAGTTCGTTCCTAATTGGAGTGGTTGGTGTATTCCATACTTCTACCGATTGGATTTCACTAAAAACTCACCACATGACTCCTCCCACAATATTATGATGTAGCCCAAGTTTTGGGCTCGATCCGAAATCAATAGGTGTTCCAAATTGGACAATTCAAGTTCAACGGCAGTTCGTTCCTAATTGGAGTGGTTGGTGTATTCCATACTTCTAGCGATTGGATTTCACTCAAAACTCACGAAATGATTCCTCCCACCATATTATGATGTTGCCCAGGTTTTGGCCTCGATCCGAAATCAATAGGTGTGAGATATTGGACAATTCAAGTTCAACGGCAGTTCGTTCCAAATTGGTGTGTATTCTATACTTCTAGCGATTGGATTTCACTCCAAACTCACCAAATGACTCCTCCCACCATGTTATGATGTTGCCCAAGTTTTGGGCTCGATCCGAAATCAATAGGTGTGAGAAATTGGACATTTCAAGTTCAACGTCAGTTCGTTCCTAGTTGGAGTGGTTGGTGTATTCCATATTTCTAGCGATTGGATTTCACACAAAACTCACCAAATGACTCCTCCCACCATATTATCATGTTGCCCAAGTTTTGCGCTCGATCCGAAATCAATAGGTGAAAGAAATTGGACAATTCAAGTTCAACGGCAGTTCGTTCCTAATTGGAGTGGTTGGTGTATTCCATACTTCTAGCGATTGGATTTTACTCAAAAATCACCAAATGACTCCTCCCACCATATTCTGATGTTGCCCAAGTTTGGGGCTCGATCCGAAATAAATAGGTGTGAGAAATTGGTCAATTCATTTTCAACAGCAGTTCGTTCCTAATTGGAGTGGTTGGTGTATTCCACACTTCTAGCGATTGGATTTCACTCAAAACTCACCAAATGACTCGTCCCACCATATTATGATGTTGCCCAAGTTTTGGGCTCGATCCGAAATCAATAGGTGTGAGATATTGGACAATTCAAGTTCAACGGCAGTTCGTTCCAAATTGTAATGGTTGGTGTATTCCATACTTCTAGCGATTGGATTTCGTTCAAAACTCACCAAATGACTCCTCCCACCATATTATGAAGTTGCCCAAGTTTTGGGCTCGATCCGAAATCAATAGGTGTGAGATATTGGACAAATCAAGTTCAACGGCAGTTCGTTCCTAATTGGAGTGGTTGGTGTATTCCATACTTCTAGCGATTGGATTTCGTTCAAAACTCACCAAATGACTCATCCCATCATATTATGAAGTTGACGAAGTTTGGGGCTCGATCCGAAATCAATAGGTGTGAGAAATTGGACAATTCAAGTTCAACGGCAGTTCGTTCATAATTGGAGTGGTTGGTGTATTATATACTTCTAGCGATAGGATTTCACTCAAAACTCACCAAATGACTCCTCCCACCATATTATGGTGTTGCCCAAGTTTTGGGCTCGATCCGAAATCAATAGGTGTGAGAAATTGGAAAATTCAAGTTCAACGGCAGTTCGTTCCTAATTGGAGTGGTTGGTGTATTCTATACTTCTAGCGATTGGATTTCACTCAAAACTCACCAAATGACTCCTAACACCATATTATCATGTTGCCCAAGTTTTGGGCTCTATCCGAAATCAGTAGGTGTGAGAAATTGGACAATTCATGTTCAACGGCAGTTCGTTCCTAATTGGAGTGGTTGGTGTATTCCATACTTCTAACGATTGGATTTCACTCAAAACTCACCAAATGACTCCCCCCACCATATTATCATGTTGCCCAAGTTTTGGGCTCAATCCGAAATCAATAGGTGTTAGAAATTGGACAATTCAAGTTCAACGGCAGTTCGTTCCTAATTGGAGTGGTTGGTGTATTCCATACTTCTAGCGATTGGATTTCACTCAAAACTCCCCAAATGACTCCTCCCACCATATTATGAAGTTGCCCAAGTTTTGGGCTCAATCCGAAATCAATAGGTGAAAGAAATTGGACAATTCAAGTTCAACGGCAGTTCGTTCCAAATTGGAGTGGTTGGTGTATTCCATACTTCTAGCGATTGCATTTCACTCAAAACTCAACAAATGATTCCTCCCACCATATTATGATGTTGCCCATGTTGCCCATCTTTTTCATTTCTATTTTGTGTAGGGAAATGAATTGGATCATTCAATCACCAATCCTCATGGGATCGACCTCGCACTTACATATGCTAAACTACCAACGGCTCGTGCACTTGCGAGTATCACAAGTTGAGGATGCAGCTTAATCCATTTTGGTGGAGCTGTATTTACACAACAAGTGGTTGGTGTATTCCATACTTCTAGCGATTGGATTTCACTCAAAACTCACCAAATGACTCCTGACACCATATTAAGTTGTTGCCCAAGTTTGGGGCTCGATCCGAAATCAACAGGTGTGAGAAATTGGACAATTCAAGTTCAACGACAGTTCGTTCCTAATTGGAGTGGTTGGTGTATTCCATACTTCTAGCGATTGGATTTCACTCAAAACTCACCAAATGACTCCTGACACCATATTATGATGTTGCCCAAGTTTGGGGCTCGTTACGAAATCAATAGGTGTGAGAAATTGGACAATTCAAGTTCAACGGCAGTTCGTTCCTAATTGGAGTGGTTGGTGTATTCCATACTTCTAGCGATTGGATTTCACTCAGAACTCACCAAATGACTCCTCCCACCATATTATGATGTTGCCCACGTTTTGGGCTCGATCCGATATCAATAGGTGTGAGAAATTGGACAATTCAAGTTCAACGGCAGTTCGTTCCTAATTTGAGTGGTTGGTGTATTCCATACTTCTAGCGATTGGATTTCTTTCAAAACTCACCAAATGACTCCTCCCACCATATTATGATGTTCCCCAAGTTTTGGACTCAATCCGAAATCAATAGGTGAAAGAAGTTGGACAATTCAAGTTCAACGGCAGTTCGTTCCTAATTGGAGTGGTTGGTGTATTCCATACTTCTAGCGATTGGATTTCACCCAAAACTCACCAAATGACTCCTCCCCCCATATTATGATGTTGCCCATGTTTGGGGCGCGATCCGAAAGCAATAGGTGTGAGAAATTGGACAATTCAAGTTCAATGGCAGTTCGTTCCTAATTGGAGGGGTTGGTGTATTCCATACTTCTAGCGATTGGATTTCACTCAAAACTCACCAAATGACTCCTAACATCATATTATGATGTTGCCGAAGTTTGGGGCTCGATCCGAAATCAATAGGTGTGAGAAATTGGACAATTCAAGTTCAACGGCAGTTCGTTCCTAATAGGAGTGGTTGGTGTATTCCATACTTCTAGCGACTGGATTTCACTCACAACATACCAAATGACTCCTCCCACCATATTATGATGTTGCCAAAGCTTGGGGCTCGATCCGAAATCAACAGGTGTGAGTAATTGGACAATTCAAGTTCAACGGCAGTTGGTTCCTAATTGGAGTGGTTGGTGTATTCCATACTTCTAGCGATTGGATTTCACTCAAAACTCACCAAATGACTTCAGACACCATATTATGATGTTGCCCAAGTTTGGGGCTCGATCCGAAATCAATAGGTGTGAGAAATTGGACAATTCAAGTTCAACAGCAGTTCGTTCCTAATTGGAGTGGTTGGTGTATTCCATACTTCTAGCGATTGGATTTCACTCAAAACTCACCAAATGACTCCTCCCACCATATTATCATGTTGCCCAAGTTTTGGGCTCGATCGGAAATCAATAGGTGTGAGAAATTGGACAATTCAAGTTCAACGGCAGTTCGTTCCTAATTGGAGTGGTCGGTGTATTCCATACTTCTAGAGATTGGATTTCTTTCAAAACTCACCAAATGACGCCTCCCACCATATTATGATATTCCCTAAGTTTTGGACTCAATCCGAAATCAATAGGTGAAAGAAGTTGGACAATTCAAGTTCAACGGCAGTTCGTTCCTAATTGGAGTGGTCGGTGTATTCCATACTTCTAGAGATTGGATTTCACTCAAAACTCACCAATTGACTCCTCCCACTATATTATGATGTTGCCCAAGTTTTGGGCTCGATCCGAAATCAATAGGTGTGCGAAATTGAACAATCCAAGTTCAACGGCAGTTCGTTCCTAATAGGCGTGGTTGGTGTATTCCATACTTCTAGCGATTGGATTTCACTCAAAACTCACCAAATGACTCCTCCCACCATATTATGATGTTGCCCATGTTTGGGGCTAGATCCGAAATCAATAGGTGTGAGAAATTGGGCAATTGAAGTTCGACGGCAGTTCGTTCCTAATTGGAGTGGTTGGTGTATTCCATACTTCTAGCGATTGGATTTCACTCAAAACTCACCAAATGACTCCCACCATATTATGATGTTGCCCAAGTTTTGGGCTCGATCCGAAATCAATAGGTGTTCCAAATTGGAAAATTCAAGTATAACGGCAGTTCGTTCATAACTGGAGTGGTTGGTGTATTCCATACTTCTAGCGATTGGATTTCACTCAAAACTAACAAATGACTCCTCCCGCCATATTATGACGTTGCCCAAGTTTTGGGCTCGATCCGAAATCAATAGGTATTCCAAATTGGACAATTCAAGTTCTACGGCAGTTCGTTCCTAATTGGAGTGGTTGGTGTATTCCATACTTCTAGCGATTGGATTTCACTCAAAACTCACCAAATGACTCCCACCATATTATGATGTTGCCCAAGTTTTGGGCTCGATCCGAAATCAATAGGTGTTCCAAATTGGAAAATTCAAGTATAACGGCAGTTCGTTCATAACTGGAGTGGTTGGTGTATTCTATACTTCTAGCGATTGGATTTCACTCAAAACTCACCGAATGACTCCTCCCACCATATTATGATGTTGCCCAAGTTCTGGGCTCGATCCGAAATCAACATGTGTGAGAGATTGGTCAATTCAATTTCAACGACAGTTCGTTCCTAATTGGAGTGGTTGGTGTATTCCATACGTCTAGCGATTGGATTTCTTTCAAAACTCACCAAATGACTCCTCCCACCATATTATGATGTTCCCCAAGTTTTGGACTCAATCCGAAATCAATAGGTGAAAGAAGTTGGACAATTCAAGTTGAACGGCAGTTCGTTCCTAATTGGAGTGGTTGGTGTATTCCATACTTCTAGCGATTGGATTTCACTCAAAACTCACCAAATGACTCCTCCCACCATATTATGATGTTGCCCAAGGTTTGGGCTCGATCCGAAATCAATTGGTGTGAGAAAGTGGACAATTCAAGTTCAACGGCAGTTCGTTCCTAGTTGGAGTGGTTGGTGTATTCCTTACTTCTAGCGATTGGATTTCACTCAAAGCTCACCAAATGACTCCTCCCACCATATTATGATGTTGCCCAAGTTTTGGGCTCGATCCGAAATCAATAGGTGTGAGAAATTGGACAATTCAAGTTCAACGGCAGTTCGTTCCTAATTGGAGTGGTTGGTGTATTCCATACTTCTAGCGATTGGATTTCACTCAAAACTCACCAAATGACTCCTCCCACCGTATTATGATGTTGCCCAAGTTTTGGGCTCGATCCGAAATCAATAGGTGTGAGAAATTGGACAATTCAAGTTCAATGGCAGTTCGTTCCTAATTGGAGTGGTTGGTGTATTCCATACTTCTAGCGATTGGATTTCACTCAAAACTCACCAAATGACTCCTCCCACCGTATTATGATGTTGCCCAAGTTTTGGGCTCGATCCGAAATCAATAGGTGTGAGAAATTGGACAATTCAAGTTCAACGGCAGTTCGTTCCTAATTGGAGTGGTAGGTGTATTCCATACTTCTGGCGATTGGATTTCACTCAAAACTCACCAAATGACTCCTCCCGCCATATTATGACGTTGCCCAAGTTTTGGGCTCGATCCGAAATCAATAGGTATTACAAATTGGATAATTCAAGTTCTACGGCAGTTCGTTCCTAATTGGAGTGGTTGGTGTATTCCATACTTCAAGCGATTGGATTTCACTCAAAACTCACCAAATGACTCCTCCCACCATATTATGACGTTGCCCAAGTTTTGGGCTCGATCCGAAATCAATAGGTATTCCAAATTGGAGAATTCAAGTTCTACGGAAGTTCGTTCCTAATTGGAGTGGTTGGTGTATTCCATACTTCTAGCGATTGGATTTCACTCAAAACCCACCAAATGACTCCTCCCACCATATTATGATGTTGCCCAAGTTTTGGACTCGATCCGAAATCAATCGGTGTTCCAAATTGGAAAATAAAAATATAACGGCAGTTCGTTCATAACTGGAGTGGTTGGTGTATTCCATACTTCTAGCGATTGGATTTCACTCAAAACTCACAAAATGACTCCTCCCACCATATTATGATGTTGCCCAAGTTCTGGGCTCGATCCGAAATCAATAGGTGTGAGAAATTGGACAATTCAATTTCAACGGCAGTTCTTTCCTAATTGGAGTGGTTGGTGTATTTCATACTTCTAGCGATAGGATTTCACTCAAAACTCACCAAATGACTCCTCCCACCATATTATGATGTTGCCCAAGTTTTGGGCTCGATACGAAATCAATAGGTGTTCCAAATTGGACAATTCAAGTTCAACGGCAGTTCGTTCCTAATTGGAGTGGTAGGTGTATTCCATACTTCTAGCGATTGGATTTCACTCAAAACTTACCAAATGACTCCTCCCGCCATATTATGACGTTGCCCAAGTTTTGGGCTCGATCCGAAATCAATAGGTACTACAAATTGGATAATTCAAGTTCTACGGCAGTTCGTTCCTAATTGGAGTGGTTGGTGTATTCCATACTTCAAGCGATTGGATTTCACTCAAAACTCACCAAATGACTCCTCCCACCATATTATGACGTTGCCCAAGTTTTGGGCTCGATCCGAAATCAATAGGTATTCCAAATTGGACAATTCAAGTTCTACGGAAGTTCGTTCCTAATTGGAGTGGTTGGTGTATTCCATACTTCTAGCGATTGGATTTCACTCAAAACTCACCAAATGACTCCCACCATATTATGATGTTGCCCAAGTTTTGGGCTCGATCCGAAATCAATAGGTGTTCCAAATTGGAAAATTCAAGTATAACGGCAGTTCGTTCATAACTGGAGTGGTTGGTGTATTCCATACTTCTAGCGATTGGATTTCACTCAAAACTAACAAATGACTCCTCCCGCCATATTATGACGTTGCCCAAGTTTTGGGCTTGATCCGAAATCAATAGGTATTCCAAATTGGACAATTCAAGTTCTACGGCAGTTCGTTCCAAATTGGAGTGGTTGGTGTATTCCATACTTCTAGCGATTGGATTTCACTCAAAACTCACCAAATGACTCCCACCATATTATGATGTTGCCCAAGTTTTGGGCTCGATCCGAAATCAATAGGTGTTCCAAATTGGAAAATTCAAGTATAACGGCAGTTCGTTCATAACTAGAGTGGTTGGTGTATTCCATACTTCTAGCGATTGGATTTCACTCAAAACTCACCAAATGACTCCTCCCACCATATTATGATGTTGCCCAAGTTCTGGTCTCGATCCGAAATCAACATGTCTGAGAAATTGGTCAATTCAATTTCAACGACAGTTCGTTCCTAATTGGAGTGGTTGGTGTATTCCATACGTCTAGCGATTGGATTTCACTCAAAACTCACCAAATGACTCCTCCCACCATATTATGATGTTGCCCAAATTTTGGGCTCGATCAGAAATCAATACGATTGAGAAATTGGACAATTCAATTTCAACGGCAGTTCGTTCCTAATTGGAGGGGTTGGTGTATTCCACACTTCTAGCGATCGGATTTCACTAAAAACCCACCAAATGACTCCTCCCACCATATTATGATGTTGCCCAAGTTTTGGGCTTGATCCGAAATCAATCGGCGTTCCAAATTGGAAAATTCAAGTATAACGGCAGTTCGTTCATAACTGGAGTGGTTGGTGTATTCCATACTTCTAGCGATTGGATTTCACTCAAAACTCACCAAATGACTCCTCCCACCATATTATGATGTTGCCCAAGTTCTGGGCTCGATCCGAAATCAGTAGGTGTGAGAAATTGGACAATTCAATTTCAACGGCAGTTCGTTCCTAATTGGAGTGGTTGGTGTATTTCATACTTCTAGCGATTGGATTTCACTCAAAACTCACCAAATGACTCCCACCATATTATGATGTTGCCCAAGTTTTGGGCTCGATCCGAAATCAATAGGTGTTCCAAATTGGAAAATTCAAGTATAACGGCAGTTCGTTCATAACTGGAGTGGTTGGTGTATTCCATACTTCTAGCGATTGGATTTCACTCAAAACTCACCAAATGACTCCTCCCACCATATTATGATGTTGCCCAAGTTCTGGGCTCGATACGAAATCAACATGTCTGAGAAATTGGTCAATTCAATTTCAACGACAGTTCGTTCCTAATTGGAGTGGTTGGTGTATTCCATACGTCTAGCGATCGGATTTCACTAAAAAACCCACCAAATGACTCCTCCCACCATATTATGATGTTGCCCAAGTTTTGGGCTCGATCCGAAATCAATCGGTGTTCCAAATTGGAAAATTCAGGTATAACTACAGTTCGTTCATAACTGGAGTGGTTGGTGTATTCCATACGTCTAGCGTTTGGATTTCACTCAAAACTCTCCAAATGACTCCTCCCACCATGTTATGATGTTGCCCAAATTTTGGGCTCGATCAGAAATCAATACGTTTGAGAAAATGGACAATTCAATTTCAACGGCAGTTCGTTCCTAATTGGAGTGGTTGGTGTATTCCACACTTCTAGCGATCGGATTTCACTAAAAACCCACCAAATGACTCCTCCCACCATATTATGATGTTGCCCAAGTTTTGGGCTCGATCCGAAATCAATCGGTGTTCCAAATTGGAAAATTCAGGTATAACGGCAGTTCGTTCATAACTGGAGTGGTTGGTGTATTCCATACTTCTAGCGATTGGATTTCACTCAAAACTCACCAAATGACTCCCACCATATTATGATGTTGCCCAAGTTTTGGGCTCGATCCGAAATCAATAGGTGTTCCAAATTTGAAAATTCAAGTATAACGGCAGTTCGTTGATAACTGGAGTGGTTGGTGTATTCCATACTTCTAGCGATTGGATTTCACTCAAAACTCACCAAATGACTCCTCCCACCATATTACGATGTTGCCCAAGTTTTGGGCTCGATCCGAAATCAATAGGTGTGAGAAATTGGACAATTCAATTTCAACGGCAGTTCGTTCCTAATTGGAGTGGTTAGTGTATTCCATACTTCTAGCGATTGGATTTCACTCCAAACTCACCAAATGACTCCTCCCACCATATTATGATGTTGCCCAAGTTTTGGGCTCGATCCGAAATCAAATGGTGTGAGAAATTGGACAATTCCAGTTCAACGGCAGTTCGTTCCTAATTGGAGTGGTTGGTGTATTCCATACTTCTAACGATTGGATTTCACTCAAAACTCACCAAATGTCTCCTCCCACCATATTATGACGTTGCCCAAGTTTGGGGCTCGATCCGAAATCAATAGGTGTGAGAAATTCGTCAATTTAATTTCAACGGCAGTTCGTTCCTAACTGGAGTGGTTGGTGTATTCCATACTTCTAGCGATTGGATTTCACTCAAAACTCACCAAATGACTCCTTCCACCATATTATGGTGTTGCCCAAGTTTTGGGCTCGATCCGAAATCAGTCGGTGTTCCAAATTGGAAAATTAAAGTATAACGGCAGTTCGTTCATAACTGGAGTGGTTGGTGTATTCCATACTTCTAGCGATTGGATTTCACTCAAAACTCACCAAATGACTCCTCCCACCATATTACGATGTTGCCCAAGTTTTTGGCTCGATCCGAAATCAATAGGTGTGAGAAATTGGACAATTCAATTTCAACGGCAGTTCGTTCCTAATTGGAGTGGTTGGTGTATTTCATACTTCTAGCGATTGGATTTCACTCAAAACTCACCAAATGACTCCTTCCACCATATTATGGTGTTGCCCAAGTTTTGGGCTCGATCCGAAATCAGTCGGTGTTCCAAATTGGAAAATTAAAGTATAACGGCAGTTCGTTCATAACTGGAGTGGTTGGTGTATTCCATACTTCTAGCGATTGGATTTCACTCAAAACTCACCAAATGACTCCTCCCACCATATTACGATGTTGCCCAAGTTTTTGGCTCGATCCGAAATCAATAGGTGTGAGAAATTGGACAATTCAATTTCAACGGCAGTTCGTTCCTAATTGGAGTGGTTAGTGTATTCCATACTTCTAGCGATTGGATTTCACTCAAAACTCACCAAATGACTCCTCCCACCATATTATGATGTTGCCCAAGTTTTGGGCTCGATCCGAAATCAATAGCTGTGAGAAATTGGTCAATTCAATTTCAACGACAGTTCGTTCCTAATTGGAGTGGTTGGTGGAATCCATACTTCTAGCGATTGGATTTCACTCAAAACTCACCAAATGACTCCTCCCACCATATTATGATGTTGTCCAAGTTTGGGGCTCGATCCGAAATCAATAGGTAATCCAAATTGGACAATTCAAGTTCTACGGCAGTTCGTTCCTAATTCGAGTGGTTGGTGTATTCCATACTTCTAGCGATTGGATTTCACTCAAAACTCACCAAATGACTCCCACCATATTATGATGTTGCCCAAGTTTTGGGCTCGATCCGAAATCAATAGGTGTTCCAAATTGGAAAATTCAAGTATAACGGCAGTTCGTTCATAACTGGAGCGGTTGGTGTATTCCATACTTCTAGCGATTGGATTTCACTCAAAACTCACCAAATGACTCCTCCCACCATATTATGATGTTGCCCAAGTTTTGGGCTCGATCCGAAATCAATAGCTGTGAGAAATTGGTCAATTCAATTTCAACGACAGTTCGTTCCAAATTGGAGTGGTTGGTGGAATCCATACTTCTAGCGATTGGATTTCACTCAAAACTCACCAAATGACTCCTCCCACCATATTATGATGTTGTCCAAGTTTGGGGCTCGATCCGAAATCAATAGGTGTGAGAAATTGGACAATTCAAGTTCCACGGCAGTTTGTTCCTAATTGGAGTGGTTGGTGGCGATTGGATTTCACTCAAAACTCACCAAATGACTCCTCCCACCATATTATGATGTAGCCCAAGTTTTGGGCTCGATCCGAAATCAATAGGTGTTCCAAATTGGACAATTCAAGTACAACAGCAGCTCGTTCCTAATTGGAGTGGTTGGTGTATTCCACACTTCTAGCGATTGGATTTCACTCAAAACTCACCAAATCACTCCTCCCACCCTATTATGATGTTGCCCAAGTTTGGGGCTCCATCCGAAATCAATAGGTGTGAGAAATTGGACAATTCAAGTTCAACAGTAGTTCGTTCCTAATTGGAGTGGTTGGTGTATTCCATACTTCTAGCGATTGGATTTCACTCAAAACTCACCAAATGACTCCTCCCACCATGTTATGATGTTGCCCAAGTTTTGGGCTCGATCCGAAATCAATAGGTGTTCCAAATTGGACAATTCAAGTTCAACGGCAGTTCGTTCCTAATTGGAGTGGTTGGTGTATTCCATACTTCTAGCGATTGGATTTCACTCAAAACTCACCAAATGACTCCTCCCACCATATTATGACGTTGCCCAAGTTTTGGGCTCGATCCGAAATCAATAGGTGTGAGAAATTGGACAATTCAAGTATAACGGCAGTTCGTTCATAACTGTAGTGGTTGGTGGATTCCATACTTCTAGCGATTGGATTTCACTCAAAACTCACCAAATGACTCCTCCCACCAGATTACGATGTTGCCCAAGTTTTGGGCTCGATCGGAAATCAATAGGTGTTCCAAATTGGACAATTCAAGTTCAACGGCAGTTCGTTCCTAATTGGAGTGGTTGCTGTATTCCATACTTCTATCCATTGGATTTCACTCAAAACTCACCAAATGACTCTTCCCACCATATTATGATATTGCCCAAGTTTTGGGCTCGATCCGAAATCAATAGGTGTTCCAAATTGGACAATTCAAGTTCAACGGCAGTTCGTTCCTAATTGGAGTGGTTGGGGTATTCCATACTTATAGCGATTGGATTTCACTCAAAACTCACCAAATGACTCCTCCCACCATATCATGATGTTGCACAAGTTTGGGGTTCGATCTGAAATCAATAGGTGTGAGAAATTGGACAATTCAAGTTCAACGGCAGTTCGTTCCTAATGGGAGTGGTTGGTGTATTCCATACTTCTACCGATTGGATTTCACTCAAAACTCACCAAATGACTCCTCCCACCATATTATGATGTTGCACAAGTTTGGGGTTCGATCCGAAATCAATAGGTGTGAGAAATTGGACAATTCAAGTTCAACGGCAGTTCGTTGCTAATTGGAGTGGTTGGTGTATTCCATACTTCTAGCGATTGGATTTCACTCAAAACTAACCAAATGACTCCTCCCACCACATTATGATGTTGCCCAAGTTTTGGGCTCGTTCCGAAATCAATAGGTGTTCGAAATTGGGCAATTCAAGTTCAACGGCAGTTCGTTCCTAATTGGAGTGGTTGGTGTATTCCATACTTCTAGCGATTGGATTTCACTCAAAACTCACCAAATGATTCCTCCCACCATATTATGATGTTGCCCAAGTTTTGGGCTCGATCCGAAATCAATAGGTGTTCCAAATTGGACAATTCAAGGTCAACGGCAGTTCGTTCCTAATTGGAGTGGTCGGTGTATTCCACACTTCTCGCGATTGGATTTCACTCAAAACTCACCAAATGACTCCTCCCACCATATTACGAGGTTGCCCAAGTTTGGGGCTCGATCCGAAATCAATAGGTGTTCCAAATTGGACAATTCAAGTTCAACGGCAGTTTTTTCCTAATGGGAGTGGTTGGTGTATTCCATACTTCTAGCGATTGGATTTCACTCAAAACTAACCAAATGACTCCTCCCACCAAATTATGATGTTGCCCAAGTTTTGGGATCGATCCGAAATCAATAGGTGCGAGAAATTGGACAATTCAAGTTCAACAGCAGTTCGTTCCTAATTGGAGTGGTTGGTGTATTCCATACTTCTAGCGATTGGATTTCACTCAAAACTCACCAAATGACTCCTCCCACCATATTATGATGTTGCCCAAGTTTTGGGCTCGATCCGAAATCAATAGGTGTTCCAAATTGGACAATTCAAGTTCAACGGCAGTTCGTTCCTAATTGGAGTGGTTGGTGTATTCAATACTTCTAGCGATTGGATTTCACTCAAAACTAACCAAATGACTCCTCCCACCATACTATGATGTTGCCCAAGTTTTGGGCTCAATCCGAAATCAATAGGTGAAAGAAATTGGACAATTCAAGTTCAACGGCAGTTCGTTCCAAATTGGAGTGGTTGGTGTATTCCATACTTCTAGCGATTGGATTTCACTCAAAACTCACCAAATGATTCGTCCCACCATATTATGATGTTGCCCAAGTTTTGGGCTTGATCCGAAATCAATAGGTGTTCGAAATTGGACAATTCAAGTTCAACGGTAGTTCGTTCCTAATTGGAGTGGTTGGTGTATTCCATAATTCTAGCGATTGGATTTCACTCAAAACTAACCAAATGACTCCTCCCACCATATTATGATGTTGCCCAAGTTTTGGGCTCGAGCCGAAATCAATACGTGTGAGAAATTGGACAATTCAAGTTCAACGGCAGTTCGTTCCTAATTGGAGTGGTTGGTGTATTCCGTACTTCTAGCGATTGGATTTCACTCAAAACTAACCAAATGACTCCCCCCACCATATTATGGTGTTGCACAAGTTTTGGGCTCGAGCAGAAATCAATACGTGTGAGAAATTCGACAATTCATGTTTAACGGCAGTTTGTTCCTAATTGGAGTGGTTGGTGTATTCCATACTTCTAGCGATTGGATTTCACTCAAAACTCACCAAATGACTCGTCCCACCATATTATGATGTTGCCCAAGTTTTGGGCTTGATCCGAAATCAATAGGTGTTCGAAATTGGACAATTCAAGTTCAACGGTAGTTCGTTCCTAATTGGAGTGGTTGGTGTATTCCATAATTCTAGCGATTGGATTTCACTCAAAACTAACCAAATGACTCCTCCCACCATATTATGATGTTGCCCAAGTTTTGGGCTCGAGCCGAAATCAATACGTGTGAGAAATTGGACAATTCAAGTTCAACGGCAGTTCGTTCCTAATTGGAGTGGTTGGTGTATTCCGTACTTCTAGCGATTGGATTTCACTCAAAACTAACCAAATGACTCCTCCCACCATATTATGATGTTGCACAAGTTTTGGGCTCGAGCCGAAATCAATACGTGTGAGAAATTCGACATTTCATGTTTAACGGCAGTTCGTTCCTAATTGGAGTGGTTGGTGTATTCCATACTTCTAGCGATTGGATTTCACTCAAAACTCACCAAATGACTCCTCCCACCATATTATGGTGTTACCCAAATTTTGGGCTCGATCCGTAATCAATAGGTGTTCCAAATTGGAAAATTCAAGTTCAACGGCAGTTCATTCCTAATTGGAGTGGTTGGTGTATTCCATACTTCTAGCGATTGGATTTCTCTCAAAACTCACCAAATGACTCCTCCCACCATATTATGACGTTTCCCAGGTTTTGGGCTCGATCCGAAATCAATAGGTGTTCCAAATTGGACAATTCAAGTTCAACGGCAGTTCGTTCCTAATTGGAGTGGTTGGTGTATTCCATACTTCTAGCTATTGGATTTCACTCAAAACACACCAAACGACTCCTCCCACCATATTATGATGTTTCCCAAGTTTTGGGGTCGATTCGAAATCAATAGGTGTGAGAAATTGGACAATTCAAGTTCAACGGCAGTTCGTTCCTAATTGGAGTGGTTGGTGTATTCCGTACTTCTATCGATTGGATTTCACTCAAAACTCACCAAATGACTCCTCCCACCATATTATGATGTTGCCCAAGTTTTGGGCTCGATCCGAAATCAATAGGTGTTCCAAATTGGACAATTCAATTTCAACGGCATTTCGTTCCTAATTGGAGTGGTTGGTGTATTCCATACTTCTAGCAATTGGATTTCACTCAAAACCCACCAAATGACTACTCCCACCATATTATGTTGTTGCCCAAGTTTTGGGCTCGGTCCAAAATCAATAGAGGTGAGAAATTGGACAATTCAAGTTCAACTGCAGTTAATTGGAGTGGTTGGTGTATTCCATACTTCTAGCGATTGGATTTCACTCAAAACTCACCAAATGACTCCTCCCACCATATTATGATGTTGCCCAAGTTTTGGGCTCGATCCGAAATCAATAGGTGTTCCAAATTGGACAATTCATGTACAACGGCAGTTCGTTCCTAACTGGAGTGGTTGGTGTATTCCATACTTCTAGAGATTGGATTTCACTCAAGACTCACCAAATGACTCCTCCCACCATGTTATGATGTTGCCCAAGTTTTGGGCTCGATCCGAAATGAATAGGTGAGAGAAATTGGACAATTCAAGTTCAACGGCAGTTCGTTCCTAATTGGAGTGGTTGGTGTATTCCACACTTCTAGCGATTGGATTTCTCTGAAAACTCACCAAATGACTCCTCCCACCATATTATGATGTTTCCCAAGTTTGGGGCTCGATCCGAAATCAATAGGTGTGAGAAATTGGACAATTCAAGTTCAACGGCAGTTCGTTCCTAATTGGAGTGGTTGGTGTATTCCATACTTCTTGCGATTGGATTTCACTCAAAACTCACCAAATGACTCCTCCCACCATATTATGATGTTGCCCAAGTTTGGGGCTCGATCCGAAATCAATAGGTGTTCCAAATTGGACAATTCAAGTTCAACGGCGAATCGTTCCTAATTGGAGTGGTTGGTGTATTCCATACTTCTATCAATTGGATTTCACTGAAAACTCACCAAATGACACCTCCAACCATATTATGATGTTGCCCATGTTTTGGGCTCGATCCGAAATCAGTAGGTGTTCCAAATTGGACAATTCATGTTGAACGGCAATTCGTTCCGAATTGGAGTGGTTGGTGTATTCCATACTTCTAGCGATTGGATTTCACTCAAAACTCACCGAATGACTCCTCCCACCATATTATGATGTTGCCAAGTTTTGGGCTCGATCCGAAATCAATAGGTGTTCCAAATTGGACAATTCAAGTTCGACGGCAGTTCGTTCCTAATTGGAGTGGTTGGTGTATTCCATACTTCTAGCGATTGGATTTCACTCAAAACTCACCAAATGATTCCTCCCACCATATTATGATGTTGCCCAAGTTTGGGGCTCGATCCGAAATCAATAGGTGTGAGAAATTGGACAATTCAATTTCAACGACAGTTCTTTCCTAATTGGAGTGGTTTGTGTATTCCATACTTCTAGCGATTGGATTTCACTCAAAACTCACCAAATGACTCCTCCCACCATATTATGATGTTGCCCAAGTTTTGGGCTCGATCCGAAATCAATAGGTGTGAGAAATTGGACAATTCAAGTTGAATGGCAGTTCGTTCCTAATTGGAGTGGTTGGTGTATTCCATACTTCTAGCGATTGGATTTCACTCAAAACTCCCCAAATGACTCCTCCCACCATATTATGGTGTTGCCCAAGTTTGGGGCTCGATCCGAAATCAATAGGTGTGAGAAATTGGACAATTCAAGTTCAACAGCAGTTCGTTCCTAATTGGAGTGGTTGGTGTATTCCATACTTCTAGCGATTGGATTTCACTCAAAACTCACCAAATGACTCCTCCCACCATATTATGATGTTGCCCAAGTTTTGGGCTCGATCCGAAATCAATACGTGTTCCAAATTGGACAATTCAAGTACAACGGCAGTTCGTTCCTAACTGGAGTGGTTGGTGTATTCCATACTTCTAGAGATTGGATTTCACTCAAGACTCACCAAATGACTCCTCCCACCATATTATGATGTTGCCCAAGTTTTGGGCTCGATCCGAAATCAATAGTTGTGAGAAATTGGTCAATTCAATTTCAACGACAGTTCGTTCCTAGTTGGAGTGGTTGGTGTATTCCACACTTCTAGCGATTGGATTTCTCTGAAAACTCACCAAATGACTCCTCCCACCATATTATGATGTTGCCCAAGTTTGGGGCTCGATCCGAAATCAATAGGTGTGAGAAATTGTACAATTCAAGTTCAACGGCAGTTCGTTCCTAATTGGAGTGGTTGGTGTATTCCATACTTCTTGCGATTGGATTTCACTCAAAACTCACCAAACGACTCCTCCCACCATATTATGATGTTGCCCAAGTTTGGGGCTCGATCCGAAATCAATAGGTGTTCCAAATTGGACAATTCATGTTCAACGGCAGTTCGTTCCTAATTGGAGTGGTTGGTGTATTCCATACTTCTAGCGATTGGATTTCACTCAAAACTAACCAAATGACTCCTCCCACCATATTATGATGTTGCCCAAGTTTTGGGCGCGATCCGAAATCAATAGGTGTGAGAAATTGGAGAATTCAAGTTCAACGGCAGTACGTTCCTAATTGGAGTGGTTGGTGTATTCCACACTTCTAGCGATTGGATTTCACTCAAAACTCCCCAAATGACTCCTCCCACCATATTATGATGTTGCTCAAGTTTTGGGCTCGATCCGAAATCAATAGGTGTGAGAAATTGGACAATTCAAGTTCAACGGCAGTTCGTTCCTAATTGGAGTGGTTGGTGTATTCCATACCTCTAGCAATTGGATTTCACTGAAAACTCACCAAATGACTACTCCCACCATATTATGATGTTGCCCATGTTTTGGGCTCGATCCGAAATCAATAGGTGTTCCAAATTGGACAATTCAAGTTCAACGGCAGTTCGTTCCTAATTGGAGTGGTTGGTGTATTCCACACTTCTAGCGATTGGATTTCACTTAAAACTCCCCAAATGACTCCTCCCACCATATTATGGTGTTGCCCAAGTTTTGGGCTCGATCCGAAATCAATAGGTGTTCCAAATTGGAAAATTCAAGTATAACGGCAGTTCGTTCCTAACTGGAGTGGTCGGTGTATTCCATACTTCTAGCAATTGGATTTCACTGAAAACTCACCAACTGATTCCTCCCACCATATTATGATGTTGCCCAAGTTTTGGGCTCGATCCGAAGTCAATAGGTGTGAGAAATTTGTCTATTTTATTTCGACGACAGTTCTTTCCAAATTGTAGTGGTTGGTGTATTCCATACTTCTAGCGATTGGATTTCACTCAAAACTCACCAAATGACTCTTCCCACCATATTATGATATTGCCCAAGTTTTAGGCTCGATCCGAAATCAATTGGTGTTCCAAATTGGACAATTCAAGTTCAACGGCAGTTCGTTCCTAATTGCAGTGGTTGGTGTATTCCATACTTCTAGCAATTGGATTTCACTCAAAACTCACCAACTGATTCCTCCCACCATATTATGATGTTGCCCAAGTTTTGGGCTCGATCCGAAGTCAATAGGTGTGAGAAATTTGTCAATTCAATTTCAACGACAGTTCTTCCCTATTTGGAGTGGTTGGTGTATTCCATACTTCTAGCGATTGGATTTCACTCAAAACTCACCATATGACTCCTCCCACCATATTAGGATGTTGCCCAAGTTATGGGCTCGATTCGAATTCAACAGGTGTGAGAAATTGGACAATTCAATTTCAACGATAGTTCTTTTCGAATTGGAGTGGTTGGTGTATTCCACACTTCTAGCAATTGGATTTCACTCAAAACTCACCAAATGACTCCTCCCACCATATTATGATGTTGCCCAAGTTTGGGGCTCGATCCGAAATGAATAGGTGTTCCAAATTGGACAATTCAAGTTCAACGGCAGTTCGTCCCTAATTGGAGTGGTTGGTGTATTCCATACTTCTAGCAATTGGATTTCACTGAAAACTCAACAAATGACTCCTTAAACCATATTATGATGTTGCCCAAGTTTTGGGCTCGATCCGAAATCAGTAGGTGTTCCACATTGGACAATTCAAGTTCAACAGCAGTTCATTCCTAATTGGAGTGGTTGGTGTATTCCATACTTCTAGCGATTGGATTTCACTCAAAAGTCACCAAATGACTCCTCCCACCATATTACGATGTTGCCCAAGTTTTGGGCTCGATCCGAAATCAATAGGTGTTCCAAATTGGACAATTCAATGTCAACGGCAGTTCGTTCCTAATTGGAGTGGTTGGTATCTTCCATACTTCTAGCGATTGGATTTCACTCAAAACTCACCAAAGGACTCCCCCCACCGTATTATGATGTTTCCCGAGTTTTGGGCTCGATCCGAAATCATTAGGTGTGAGAAATTGGACAATTCAAGTTCAACGGCAGTTCGTTCCTAATTGGAGTGGTTGGTGTATTCCATACTTCTAGCGATTGGATTTCACTCAAAACGCACCAAATGACGCCTCCCACCATATTATGATGTTGCCCAAGTTTTGGGCTCGATCCGAAATCAATTGGTGTGAGAAATTGGACAATTCAAGTTCAACGGCAGTTCGTTCCAAATTGGAGTGGTTGGTGTATTCCATACTTCTAGCTATTGGATTTCACTCAAAACTCACCAAATGACTCCTCCCACCATATTATGATGTTGCCCAAGTTTTGGGCTCGAACAGAATTCAATACGTGTGAGAAATTGGACAATTCAATTTCAACGGCAGTTCGTTCCTAATTGGAGTGGTTGGTGTATTCCATACTTCTAGCGATTGGATTTCACTCAAAACTCACCAAATGACTCCTCCCAGCATATTATGATGTTGCCCAATTTTTTGTCTCTATTCGAATTCAATCGGTGTTCCAAATTGGACAATTCAAGTTCAACGGCAGTTCGTTCCCAATTGGAGTGGTTGGTGTATTCCATACTTCTAGCGATTGGATTTCACTCAAAACTCACCAAATGACTCCTCCCACCATATTATGATGTTGCCCAAGTTTTGGGCTCGATCCGAAATCAATAGGTGTGAGAAATTGGACAATTCAAGTTCAACGGCAGTTCGTTCCAAATTGGAGTGGTTGGTGTATTCCATACTTCTAGCGAATGGATTTCACATAAAACTCCCCACATGACTCCTCCCACCATATTATGATGTTGCCCAAGTTTTGGGCTCGATCCGAAATCAATAGGTGTGAGAAATTGGACAATTCAAGTTCAACGGCATTCGTTCCTAATTGGAGTGGTTGGTGTATGCCATACTTCTAGCGATTGGATTTCACTCAAAACACACCAAATGACTCCTCTCACCATGTTATGATGTTGCCCAAGTTTTGGGCTCTATCCGAAATCAATAGGTGTTCCAAATTGGACAATTCAAGTTCAACGGCAGTTCGTTCCTAATTGGAGTGGTTGGTGTATTCCATACTTCTAGCGATTGGATTTCTCTGAAAACTCACCAAATGACTCCTCCCACCATATTATGATGTTGCCGAAGTTTAGGGCTCGATCCGAAATCAATAGGTGTGATAAATTGGACAATTCAAGTTCAACGGCAGTTCGTTCCTAACTGGAGTGGTTGGTGTAGTCCATACTTCTAGCGATTGGATTTCACTCAAAACTCACCAAATGACTCCTCCCACCATATTATGATGTTGCCCAAGTTTTGGGCTCGATCCGAAATCAATAGGTGTTCCAAGTTGGACAATTCAAGTTCAACGGCAGTTCGTTCCTAATTGTAGTATTCCATACTTCTAGCGATTGGATTTAACTCAAAACTCACCAAATGACTCCTCCCACCATATTATGATGTTGCCCAAGTTTTGGGCTCGATCCGAAATCAATTGGTGTGAGAAATTGGACAATTCAAGTTCAACGGCAGTTCGTTCCAAATTTTACAATTCAAGTTCAACGGCATTTCGATCCAAATTGGTTTGGTTGGTGTTTTCCATACTTCTAGCGATTGGATTTCACTCAAAACTCACCAAATGACTCCTCCCACCATATTATGATGTTGCCCAAGTTTTGGGCTCGATCCGAAATCAATAGGTGTTCCAAATTGGACAATTCAAGTTCAACGGCAGTTCGTTCCTAATTGGAGTGGTTGGTGTATTCCATACTTCTAGCGATTGGATTTCACTCAAAGTCACCAAATGACTCCTCCCACCATATTATGATGTTGCCCAAGTTTTGGGTTCGATCCGAAATCAATAGGTGTGTGAAATTGGACAATTTAAGTTCAACGGCAGTTCGTTCCTAATCGGAGTGGTTGGTGTATTCCATACTTCTAGCGATTGGATTTCACTCAAAACTCACCACATGACTCCTCCCACCATATTATGATGTTGCCAAAGTTTTGGGCTCGATCCGAAATCAATAGGTGTTCCAAGTTGGACAATTCAAGTTCAACGGCAGTTCGTTCCTAATTGTAGTGGTTGGTGTATTCCATACTTCTAGCGATTGGATTTAACTCAAAACTCACCAAATGACTCCTCCCACCATATTATGATGTTGCCCAAGTTTTGGGCTCGATCCGAAATCAATAGGTGTTCCAAATTGGACAATTCAAGTTCAACGGCAGTTCGATCCAAATCGGTTTGGTTGGTGTTTTCCCTACTTCTAGCAATTGGATTTCACTCAAAACTCACCAAATGACTCCTCCCACCATATTATGATGTTGCCCAAGTTTTGGGCTCGATCCGAAATCAATAGGTGTTCCAAATTGGACAATTCAATGTCAACGGCAGTTCGTTCCTAATTGGAGTGGTTGGTATATTCCATACTTCTAGCGATTGGATTTCACTCAAAAGTCACCAAATGACTCCTCGCACCATATTATGATGTTGCCCAAGTTTTGGGCTCGATCCGAAATCAATTGGTGTGAGAAACTGGTCAATTCAATTTCAACGACAGTTCGTTCCTAATTGGAGTGGTTGGTGTATTCCACACTTCTAGCGATTGGATTTCTCTGAAAACTCACCAAATGACTCCTCCCACCATATTATGATGTTGCCCAAGTTTTGGGCTCGATCCGAAATCAATAGGTGTGAGAAATTGGACAATTCAAGTTCAACGGCAGTTCGTTCCTAATTGGAGTGGTTGGTGTATTCCATACTTCTACCGATTGGATTTCACTCAAAACTCACCAAATGACTCCGCCCACCATATTATGATGTTGCCCAAGTTTGGGGCTCGATCCGAAATCAATAGGTGTGAGAAATATGTCAATTCTATTTCAACTACAGTTCGTTCCTAATCGGAGTAGTTGTTGTATTCCATACTTCTAGCGATTGGATTTCACTCAAAACTCACCAAATGACTCCTCCCACCATATTATGATGTTGCCCAAGTGGGCTCGATCCGAAATCAATAGGTGTGAGAAATTGGACAATTCAAGTTCAACGGCAGTTCGTTCCTAATTGGAGTGGTTGGTGTATTCCATACTTCTAGCGAATGGATTTCACTCAAAACTCACCAAATGACTCCTCCCACCATATTATGAGTTTGCCCAAGTTTGGGGCTCGATCCGAAATCATTAGGTGTGAGAAATTGGACAATTCAAGTTCAACGGCAGTTCGTTCCTAATTAGAGTGGTTGGTGTCTTCCACACTTCTAGCGAATGGATTTCACTCAAAACTCACCAAATGACTCCTCCCACCATATTATGATGTTGCCCAAGTTTTGGGCTTCATCCGAAATCAATAGGTGTTCGAAATTGGACAATTCAAGTTCAACGGCAGTTCGTTCCTAATTGGACTGGTTGGTGTATTCCATACTTCTAGCGATTGGATTTCACTCAAAACTCACCAAATGACTCCTCCCACCATATTATGATGTTGCCCATTTTGGGGCTCGATCCGAAATCAATAGGTGTTCCAAGTTGGACAATTCAAGTTCAACGGCAGTTCGTTCCTAATTGGAGTGGTTGGTGTATTCCATACTTCTAGCGATTGGATTTCACTCAAAACTAACCAAATGACTCCTCCTACCATATTATGATGTTGCCCAAGTTTTGGGCTCGATCCGAAATCAATAGGTGTGAGAAACTGGACAATTCAATTTCAACGGCAGTTCGTTCCTAATTGGAGTGGTTGGTGTATTCCATACTTCTAGCGATTGGATTTCTCTCAAAACTCACCAAATGACTCCTCCCACTATATTATGTTGTTGCCCAAGTTTTGGGCTCGATCCGAAATCAATAGGTGTTCCAAATTGGACAATTCAAGTACAACGGCAGTTCGTTCCTAACTGGAGTGGTTGGTGTATTCCGTACTTCTAGAGATTGGATTTCACTCAAAACTCACCAAATGACTCCTCCCACCATATTATGATGTTGCCCAAGTTTTGGGCTCGATCCGAAATCAATAGGTGTGAGAAATTGGTCAATATAATTTCAACGACAGTTCGTTCCTAATTGGTGTGGTTGGTGTATTCCATACTTCTAGCGATTGGATTTAACTCAAAACTCACCAAATGACTCCTCCCACCATATTATGATGTTGCCGAAGTTTTGGGCTCGATCCGAAATGAATAGGTGAGAGAAATTGGACAATTCAAGTTCAACGACAGTTCGTTCCAAATTGGAGTGGTTGGTGTATTCCATACTTCTAGCGAATGGATTTCACTCAAAACTCACCAAATGACTCCTCCCACCATATTATGACGTTGCCCAAGTTTGGGGCTCGATTCGAAATCAACAGGTGTTCCAAGTTGGACAGTTCAAGTTCAACGGCAGTTCGTTCCTAATTGGAGTGGTTGGTGTATTCCATACTTCTAGCGATTGGATTTCACTCAAAACTCACCAAATGACACCTCCCACCATATTATGATGTTGCCCAAGTTTTGGGCTCGATCCGAAATGAATAGGTGAGAGAAATTGGACAATTCAAGTTCAACGGCAGTTCGTTCCTAATTGGAGTGGTTGGTGTATTCCATACTTCTAGCGATTGGTTTTCCCTGAAAACTCACCAAATGACTCCTCCCACCATATTATGATGTTGCCCAAGTTTGGGGCTCGATCCGAAATAAATAGGTGTGATAAATTGGACAATTCAAGTTCAACGGCAGTTCGTTCCTAATTGGAGTGGTTGGTGTATTCCATACTTCTAGCGATTGGATTTCTCTCAAAACTCACCAAATGACTCCTCCCACTATATTATGTTGTTGCCCAAGTTTTGGGCTCGATCCGAAATCAATAGGTGTTCCAAATTGGACAATTCAAGTACAACGGAAGTTCGTTCCTAACTGGAGTGGTTGGTGTATTCCATACTTCTAGCGATTGGATTTCCCTGAAAACTCACCAAATGACTCCTCCCACCATATTATGATGTTGCCCAAGTTTGGGACCCGATCCGAAATCAATAGGTGTGATAAATTGGACAATTCAAGTTCAACGGCAAATCATTCCTAATTGGAGTGGTTGGTGTATTCCATACTTCTAGCGATTGGATTTCATTCAAAACTCACCAAATGACTCCTCCCACCATATTATGATGTTGCCCAAGTTTTGGGCTAGATCCGAAATCAATAGGTGTGAGAAATTGGACAATTCAATTTCAACGGCAGTTCGTTCCTAATTGGAGTGGTTGGTGTATTCCATACTTTTAGCGATTGGATTTCACTCAAAACTCACCAAATGACTCCTCCCACCATATTATGATGTTGCCCAAGTTTTGGGCTCGATCCGAAATCAATAGGTGTGATAAATTGGACAATTCAAGTTCAACGGCAGTTCGTTCCTAATTGGAGTGGTTGGTGTATTCCATACTTCTAGCGATTGGATTTCTCTAAAAACTCACCAAATGACTCCACCGACTATATTATATTGTTGCCCAAGTTTTGGGCTCGATCCGAAATCAATAGGTGTTCCAAATTGGACAATTCAAGTACAACGGCAGTTCGTTCCTAACTGGAGTGGTTGGTGTATTCCATACTTCTAGAGATTGGATTTCACTCAAAACTCACCAAATGACTCCTCCCACCATATTATGATGTTGCCCAAGTTTTGGGCTCGATCCGAAATCAATAGGTGTGAGAAATTGGTCAATTTAATTTCAACGACAGTTCGTTCCTAATTGGAGTGGTTGGTGTATTCCATACTTCTAGCGATTGGATTTCACTCAAAACTCACCAAATGACTCCTCCCACCATATTATGATGTTGCCCAAGTTTGGGGCTCGATCCGAAATCAATAGGTGTGATAAATTGGACAATTCAAGTTCAACGGCAGTTCGTTCCTAATTGGAGTGGTTGGTGTATTCCATACTTCTAGCGATTGGATTTCACTCAAAACTCAGCAAATGACTCCTCCCACCATATTATGATGTTGCCCAAGTTTGGGGCTCGATCCGAAATCAATAGGTGTGATAAATTGGACAATTCAAGTTCAACGGCAGTTCGTTCCTAATTGGAGTGGTTGGTGTATTCCATACTTCTAGCGATTGGATTTCACTCAAAACTCACCAAATGACTCCTCCCACCATATTATGATGTTGCCCAAGTTTGGGGCTCGATCCGAAATCAATAGGTGTGAGAAAATGGACAATTCAACTTCAACGGCAGTTCGTTCCTAATTGGAGTGGTTGGTGTATTCCATACTTCTAGCGTTTGGATTTCACTCAAAACTCAGCAAATGACTCCTCCCACCATTTTATGATGTTGCCCAAGTTTGAGGCTCGATCCGAAATCAATAGGGGTGAGAATTGGACAATTCAAGTTCAACGGCAGTTCGTTCCTAATTGGAGTGGTTGGTGTATTCCATACTTCTAGCGATTGGATTTCACTCAAAACTAACCAAATGACTCCTCCCACCATATTATGTTGTTGCCCAAGTTTTGGGCTCGATCCGAAATCATTAGGTGTGAGAACTTGGACAATTCAAGTTCAACGGTAGTTCGTTCCTAATTGGAGTGGTTGGTGTATTCCATACTTCTAACGATTGGATTTCCCTCAAAACTCACCAAATGACTCCTCCCACCATATTATGATGTTGCCCAAGTTTGGGCCTCGATCCGAAATCAATAGGTGTGAGAAATTGGACAATTCAACATCAACGGCAGTTCGTTCCTAATTGGAGTGGATGGTGTATTTCATACTTCTAGCGATTGGATTTCACTCAAAACTAACCAAATGACTCCTCCCACCATATTATGATGTTACCCAAGTTTGGGGCTCGATCCGAAATCAATAGGTGTGAGAAATTGGACAATTCAAGTTCAACGGCAGTTCGTTCCTAATTGGAGTGGTTGGTGTATTCCATACTTCTAGCGATTGGATTTCACTCAAAACTCACCAATTGACTCCTCCCACCATATTATGATGTTGCCCAAGTTTTGGGCTCAATCCGAAATCAATAGGCGTGAGAAATTAGACACTTGAAGTTCAACGGAAATTCGTTCCTAATTGGAGGGGTAGGTGTATTCCATACTTCTAGCGATTGGATATCACTCAAAACTCTCCAAATGACTCCTCCCACCAAATTATATTGTTGCCCAATTTTTGGGCTCGATCTGAAATCAATAGGTCTTCCAAATTTGACAATTAGAGTTCAACGGCAGTTCGTTCCTAATTGGTGTATTCCATACTTCTAGAGATTGGATTTCACTCAAAACTCACCAAATGACTCCTCCAACCATATTATGATGTTGCCTAAGTTTTGGGCTCGATCCGAAATCAATAGGTGTTCCAAATTGGACAATTCAAGTTCAACGGCAGTTCGTTCCTAGTTGGAGTGGTTGGTGTATTCCATACTTCTAGCGATTGGATTTCACTCAAAACTAACCAAATGACTACTCCCACCATGTTATGATGTTGCCCAAGTTTTGGGCGCGATCCAAAATCAATTGGTGTGAGAAATTGGACAATTCAAGTTCAACGGCAGTTCGTTCCTAATTGGAGGGGTTGGTGTATTCCATACTTCTAGCGATTGGATTTCACTCAAAACTCACCAAATGACTCCTCCCACCATATTATGATGTTGCCCAAGTTTTGGGCTCGATCCGAAATCAATAGGTGTTCCAAATTGGACAATACAAGTTCAACGGCAGTTCGTTCCTAGTTGGAGTGGTTGGTGTATTCCATACTTCTAGCGATTGGATTTCACTCAAAACTAACCAAATGACTACTCCCACCATGTTATGATGTTGCCCAAGTTTTGGGCTCGATCCGAAATCAATAGGTGTTCCAAATTGGACAATTCAAGTTCAACGGCAGTTCGTTCCTAATTGGAGTGGTTGGTGTATTCCATACTTCTAGCGATTGGATTTCACTCAAAATTCACCAAATGACTCCTCCCACCATATTATGATGTTGCCAAAGTTTTGGGCTCGATCCGAAATCAATAGGTGTTCCAAATTGGACAATTCAAGTTCAACGGCAGTTCGTTCCTAGTTGGAGTGGTTGGTGTATTCCATACTTCTAGCGATTGGATTTCACTCAAAACTAACCAAATGACTACTCCCACCATGTTATGATGTTGCCCAAGTTTTGGGCTCGATCCGAAATCAATAGGTGTGAGAAATTGGTCAATTCAATTTCAGCGGCATTTCGTTCCTAATTGGAGTGGTCGGTGTATTCCATACTTCTAGCGATTGGATTTCACTCAAAACTCACCAAATGACTCCTCCCACCATATTATGATGTTGCCCAAGTTTTGGGCTCGATCCGAAATCAACAGGCGTGAGAAATTGAACAATTCAAGTTCAACGGCAGTTCGTTCCTAATTGGAGTGGTTGGTGTATTCCATACTTCTAGCGATTGGATTTCACTCAAAACTCACCAAAGGACTCCTACCACCATATTATGATGTTGCCCAAGTTTTGGGCTCGATTCAAAATCAATAGGTGTGAGAAATTGGACAATTCAAGTTCAACGGCAGTTCGTTCCTAATTAGAGTGGTTGGTGTATTCCATCTTCTATCGATTGGATTTCACTCAAAACTCACCAAATGACTCCTCCCACCATATTATGATGTTGCCCAAGTTTTGGGCTCGATCCGAAATCAATAGGTGTTCCAAATTGGACAATTCAAGTTCAACGGCAGTTCGTTCCTAATTGGAGTGGTTGGTTTATTCCATACTTCTAGCGATTGGATTTCACTCAGAACTCACCAAATGACTCCTCCCACCATATTACGATGTTGCCCAAGTTTTGGAGAAATTATAGAATGGTACCGTACCACCACGTCAGCTGGTGATACTCCCACTCAAAATATGCCATGTGTCTTAATTTTTTAACAACTCAAATTTTATTTTACAGCTGGACTTATTTTTATCCACTGAAATAAAATTAGAAAAATAAAAAAAAACTTAAAGAAAAAAAGAAAAGAGAATATCTCAGCAACCCAACCCCAACCCCCACGCCACCCAGATCTTCCTCTTCCTCTGCTTGCGAGTAAGCCAAATCCCCATAGCCCAATAAATTATTGCAATCATGTATCACAAAGAAGATTAGGTATTATATTGAATCTAATAAGCATTTGGATGGTGACATGGTAAAGCATGATTGACGGCCGCTCAAGACTCAAGTCGGGGTGTCGTTCGTGAGACTAAGGGCGTTGTTGGGTTTTGGGGATTGTGTTACGGTTGATATGATACATCCACCTCCCATCCCAATCTTCTTCGCGAATCACATCTGCTAGGGAAACCTTCATCAACGAGAAAATATGTATGGATCTAGGGGATAGTCACTGAAAGGTTGAGAAAGTTAAAAATGGGCAACAGAGAGAGAGAGATGGAGGGAGAGAGATAAAAGATGGGGAAGGGACGACGGCCAGAGCAGGCGGCGCGGGGTTGGCTTATTGCGGTGGGTGGTGGCTCTGCTCTTTTTTCTTCTTCTTTCGATTTTCTTATTTTCTTAATTTTATTTTAAAGGGTTAAAATTAGGTTGAACTCCAGGTGTAAAATAAAATTTGAGTTGTTAAAAAATTAAGACACATGGCATATTTTGAGTGGGAGTATCACCAGCTGACGTGGTGATACAGTACCATTCTATAATTTCTCCAAGTTTTGGGCTCGATCCGAAATCAATAGGTGTTCGAAATTGGACAATTCAAGTTCAACGGCAGTTCGTTCCTAATTGGAGTGGTTGGTGTATTCCATACTTCTAGCGATTGGATTTCACTCAAAACACCCCAAATGATTCCTCCCACAATATTATGATGTAGCCCAAGTTTGGGGCTCGATCCGAAATCAATAGGTGTCAGAAATTGGACAATTCAAGTTCAACGGCAGTTTGTTCCTAATTGGAGTGGTTGGTGTATTCCATACTTCTAGCGATTGGATTTCACTCAAAACTAACCAAATGACTCCTCCCACCATATTATGATGTTGCCCAAGTTTTGGGCTCGATCCGAAATCAATAGGTGTGAGAAACTGGACAATTCAAGTTCAACGGCAGTTCGTTCCTAATTGGAGTGGTTGGTGTATTCCATACTTCGAGCGATTGGATTTCACTCAAAACTCACCAAATGACTCCTCCCACCATATTATGATGTTGCCCAAGTTTTGGGCTCGATCCGAAATCAATAGGTGTGAGAAATTGGACAATTGAAATTCAACGGAAGTTCGTTCCTAACTGGAGTGGTTGGTGTATTCCATAGTTCTAGCGATTGGATTTCACTCGAAACTCACCAAACGACTCCTCCCACCATATTGTGATGTAGCCAAAAGTTTGGGGCTCGATCCGAAATCAATAGGTGTTCCAAATTGGACAATTCAATATCAACGGCAGTTCGTTCCTAATTGGAGTGGTTGGTGTTTTCCATACTTCTAGCGATTGGATTTCACTCAAAACTCACCAAATGACTCCTCCCACCATATTATGATGTTGCCCAAGTATTGGGCTCGATCGGAAATCAATAGGTGTGACAAATGGGACAATTCAAGTTCAACGGAAGTTCGTTCCAAATTGGAGTGGTTGGTGTATTCCATACTTCTAGCGATTGGATTTCACTCAAAACTCTCCAAATGACTCTTCCCACCATATTATGATGTTGCCCAAGTTTTGGGCTCGATCCGAAATCAATAGGTGTGAGAAATTGGACAATTCAAGTTCAACGGCAGTTTGTTCCTAATTGGAGTGGTGGGTGTATTCCATACCTCTAGCGATTGGATTTCACTCAAAACTAACCAAATGACTCCTCCCACCATATTATGTTGTTGCCCAAGTTTTGGGCTCGATCCGAAATCAATAGGTGTGAGAAACTGGACAATTCAAGTTCAACGGCAGTTCGTTCCTAATTGGAGTGGTTGGTGTATTCCATACTTCGAGCGATTGGATTTCACTCAAAACTCACCAAATGACTCCTCCCACCATATTATGATGTTGCCCAAGTATTGGGCTCGGTCCGAAATCAATAGGTGTGAGAAATTGGACAATTGAAATTCAACGGAAGTTCGTTCCTAATTGGAGTGGTTGGTGTATTCCACAGTTTTAGCGATTGGATTTCACTCAAAACTCACCAAACGACTCCTCCCACCATATTGTGATGTAGCCAAAAGTTTGGGGCTCGATCCGAAATCAATAGGTGTTCCAAATTGGACAATTCAATTTCAACGGCAGTTCGTTCCTAATTGGAGTGGTTGGTGTTTTCCATACTTCTAGCGATTGGATTTCACTCAAAACTCACCAAATGACTCCTCCCACCATATTATGATGTTGCCCAAGTTTTGGGCTCGATCCGAAATCAATAGGTGTGACAAATGGGACAATTCAAGTTCAACGGAAGTTCGTTCCTAATTGGAGTGGTTGGTGTATTCCATACTTCTAGCGATTGGATTTCACTCAAAACTCACCAAATGACTCCTCCCACCATATTATGTTGTTGCCCAAGTTTTGGGCCCGATCCGAAATCAATAGGTGTGAGAAATTGGTCAATTCAATTTCAACGGCATTTCGTTCCTAATTGGAATGGTTGGTGTATTCCATACTTCTAGCGATTGGATTTCACTCAAAACTCACCACATGACTCCTCCCACAATATTATGATGTAGCCCAAGTTTGGGGCTCGATCCGAAATCAATAGGTGTCAGAAATTGGACAATTCAAGTTCAACGACAGTTCGTTCCTAAATGGAGTGGTTGGTGTATTCCGTACTTCTAGCGATTGGATTTCACTCAAAACTCACCAAATGACTCCTCCCACCATATTATGATATTGCCCAAGTTTTGGGCACGATCCGAAATCAATAGGTGTGAGAAATTGGACAATTCAGGTTCAACGGCAGTTCGTTCCTAATTGGAGTGGTTGCTGTATTCCATACTTCTCGCGATTGGATTTCACTGAAAACTCACCAAATGGCTCCTCCCACCATATTATGATGTTGCCCAAGTTGTGGGCTCGATCCGAATTCAATAGGTGTGAGAAATTGGACAATTAAAGTTCAACGGAAGTTCGTTCCTAATTGGGGTGGTTGGTGTATTCCATACTTCTAGCGATTGGATTTCACTCAAAACACACCAAATGACTCCTCCCACCACATTATCATGTTGCCCAAGTTTTGGGCTCGATCCGAAATCAATAGGTGTGAGAAATTGGAAAATTCAAGTTCAACGGCAGTTCGTTCCAAATTGGAGTGGTTGCTGTATTCCATACTTCTAGCGATTGGATTTCACTCAAAACTCCCCAAATGACTCCTCCCACCATATTGTGATTTAGCCAAAAGTTTGGGGCTCGATCCGAAATCAATAGGTGTGAGAAATTGGACAATTCAAGTTCAACGGAAGTTCGTTCCTAATTGGAGTGGTTGGTGTATTCCATACTTCTAGCGATCGGATTTCACTCAAAACTCTCCAAATGACTCCTCCCACCATATTATGATATTGCCCAAGTTTTGGGCACGATCCGAAATCAATAGGTGTGAGAAATTGGACAATTCAGGTTCAACGGTAGTTCGTTCCTAATTGGAGTGGTTGGTGTATTCCATACTTCTAGCGATTGGATTTCACTCAAAACTCACCAAATCACTCCTCCCCCCATATTATGATGTAGCCCATGTTTCGGGCTCGATCCGAAATCAATAGGTGTGAGAAATTGGTCAATTCAATTTCAACGGCATTTCGTTCCTAATTGGAGTGGTTGGTGTATTCCATACTTCTAGCGTTTGGATTTCACTCAAAACTCACCAAATGACTCCTCCCACAAAATTATGATGTAGCCCTAGTTTGGGGCTCGATCCGAAATCAATAGGTGTCAGAAATTGGACAATTCAAGTTCAACGGCAGTTCGTTCCTAATTGGAGTAGTTGGTGTATTCCATACTTCTAGCGATTGGATTTCACTCAAAACTCACCAAATGACTCCTCACACCATATTATGATGTTGCCCAAGTTTTGGGGTCGATCCGAAATCAATAGGTGTGAGAAATTGGACAATTCAAGTTCAACGGCAGTTCGTTCCTAATTGGAGTGGTTGCTGTATTCCATACTTCTAGCGATTGGATTTCACTCACAACTCACCAAATGACTCCTCCCACCATAGTATGATGTTGCCCAAGTTTTGGGCTCGATCCGAAATCAATAGGTGTGAGAAATTGGACAATTCAAGTTCAACGGCAGTTCGTTCCAAATTGGAGTGGTTGCTGTATTCCATACTTCTAGCGATTGGATTTCACGCAAAATTCACCAAATGACTCCTCCCACCATATTATGATGTTGCCCAAGTTTTGGGCTCGATCCGAATTCAATAGGTGTGAGAAATTGGACAATTGAAGTTCAACGGAAGTTCGTTCCTAATTGGAGTGGTTGGTGTATTCCATAGTTCTAGCGATTGGATTTCACTCAAAACTCACCAAATGACTCCTCCCACCATATTTTGATGTAGCCAAAAGTTTGGGGCTCGATCCGAAATCAATAGGTGTGAGAAATTGGACAATTGAAGTTCAACGGCAGTTCGTTCCTTATTGGAGTGGTTGGTGTATTCCTTACTTCTAGCGATTGGATTTCACTCAAAACTCACCAAATGACTCCTCCCACCATATTATGATGTTGCCCAAGTTTTGGGCTCGATCCGAATTCAATTGGTGTGAGAAATTGGACAATTGAAGTTCAACGAAAGTTCGTTCCTAATTGGAGTGGTTGGTGTATTCCATTGTTCTAGCGATTGGATTTCACTCAAAACCCACCAAATGACTCCTCCCACCATATTGTGATGTAGCCAAAAGTTTGGGGCTCGATCCGAAATCAATAGGTGTGAGAAATTGGACAATTCAAGTTCAACGGCAGTTCGTTCCTAATTGGGGTGGTTGGTGTATTCCTTACTTCTAGCGATTGGATTTCACTCAAAACTCACCAAATGACTCCTCCCACCATATTATGATGTAGCCCAAGTTTCGGGCTCGATCCGAAATCAATAGGTGTGAGAAATTGGACAATTCAAGTTCAACGGCAGTTCGTTCCTAATTGGGGTGGTTGGTGTATTCCTTACTTCTAGCGATTGGATTTCACTCAAAACTCACCAAATGACTCCTCCCACCATATTATGATGTAGCCCAAGTTTCGGGCTCGATCCGAAATCAATAGGTGTGAGAAATTGGACAATTCAAGTTCAACGGCAGTTCGTTCCTAATTGGAGTGGTTGGTGTATTCCATACTTCTAACGATTGGATTTCACTCAAAACTCACCAAATGACTCCTCCCACCATATTATGATGTTGCCCAAGTTTTGGGCTCGATCCGAAATCAATAGGTGTGAGAAATTGGACAATTCAAGTTCAACGGCAGTTCGTTCCTAATCGGAGTGGTTGGTGTATTCCGTACTTCTAGCGATTGGATTTCACTCAAAACTCACCAAATGACTCCTCCCACCATATTATGATGTTGCCCAAGTTTTGGGCTCGATCCGAAATCATTAGGTGTTCCAAATTGGACAATTCAAGTTCAACGGCAGTTCGTTCCTAATTGGAGTGGTTGGTGTATTCCATACTTCTAGCGATTGGATTTCACTCAAAACACACCAAATGACCCCTCCCACCACATTGTCATGTTGCCCAAGTTTTGGGCTCGATCCGAAATCAATAGGTGTGAGAAATTGGACAATTCAATTTCAACGGCAGCTCGTTCCTAATTGGAGTGGTTGGTGTATTCCATACTTCTAGCGATTGGATTTCACTCAAAACTCACCAAATGACTCCTCCCACCATATTATGATATTGCCCAAGTTTTGGGCTCGATCCGAAATCAATAGGTGTTCCAAATTGGACAATTCAAGTTCAACGGCAGTTCGTTCCTAATTGGATTGGTTGGTGTATTCCATACTTCTAGCGATTGGATTTCACTCAAAACGCACCAAATGACTCCTCCCACCATATTATGATGTTGCCCAAGTTTTGGGCTAGATCCGAAATCAATAGGTGTTCCAAACTGGACAATTCAAGTTCAACGGCAGTTCGTTCCTAATTGGAGTGGTTGGTGTATTCCATACTTCTAGCGATTGGATTTCAATCAAAACTCACCAAATGACTCCTCCCACAATATTATGATGTTGCCCAAGTTTTGGGCTCGATCCGAAATCAATAGCTGTTCCAAATTGGACAATTCAAGTTCAACGGCAGTTCGTTCCTACTTGGAGTGGTTGGTGTATTCCATACTTCTAGCAATTGGATTTCACTCAAAACTCACCAAATGACTCCTCCCACCATATTATGATGTTGCCCAAGTTTTGGGCTCGATCCGAAATCAATACGTGTGAGAAATTGGACATTTCAATTTCAACGGCAATTCATTCCTAATTGCAGTGGTTGGTGTATTCCATACTTCTAGCGGATGGATTTCACTCAAAACTCACCAAATGACTCCTCCCACCATATTATGATGTTGCCCAAGTTTTGGACTCGATCCGAAATCAATAGGTGTTCCAAGTTGGACAATTCAAGTTCAACTGCAGTTCGTTCCTAATTGGAGTGGTTGGTGTATTCCATACTTCTAGCGATTGGATTTCACTCAAAACTAACCAAATGACTCCTCCCACCATATTATGATGTTGCCCAAGTTTTGGGCTCGATCCGAAATCAATAGGTGTTCCAAATTGGACAATTCAAGTTCAACGGCAGTTCGTTCCCAATTGGAGTGGTTGGTGTATTCCATACTTCTAGCGATTGGATTTCACTCAAAACTCACCAAATGACTCATCCAACCATATTATGATGTTGCCCAAGTTTTGGGCACGATCTGAAATCAATAGGTGTACCAAATTGGACAATTCAAGTTCAACGGCAGTTCGTTCCTAATTGGTTTGGTTGGTGTATTCCATGCTTCTAGCGTTTGGATCAAAACTCTCCAAATGACTCCTCCCCCCATATTATGATGTTGCCCAAGTTTGGGGCTCAATCCGAAATCAATAGGTGTGAGAAATTGGACAATTCAAGTTCAACGGCAGTTTGTTCCTAATTGGAGTGGTTGGTGTATTCCATACTTCTAGGGATTGGATTTCACTCAAAACTCACCAAATGACTCCTCCCACCATATAATGATGTTGCCCAAGTTTTGGGCTCGATCCGAAATCAATAGGTGTTCCAAATTGGACAATTCAAGTTCAACTGCAGTTCGTTCCTATTTGGAGTGGTAGGTGTATTCCATACTTCTGTCGATTGGATTTCACCCAAAACCAACCAAATGACTTCTCCCACCATATTATGATGTTGCCCAAGTTTTGGGCTTGATCCAAATTCAATTGGTGTGAGAAATTGGTCAATTCAATTTCAACGACAGTTCTTTCCTAATTGGAGTGGTTGTTGTATTCCATACTTCTAGCGATTGGATTTTACTCAAAACCCACCAAATGACTCCTCCCACCATATTATGATGTCGCCCATGTTTTGGTCTCGATCCGAAATCAATAGGTGTTTCAAATTGGACAATTCAAGTTCAACGGCAGTTCGTTCCCAATTGGAATGGTTGGAGTATTCCATACTTCTAGCGATTGGATTTCACTCATAACTCACCAAATGACTCCTCCCACCATATTATGATGTTGCCCAAGTTTGGGGCCCGATCCGAAATCAATAGGTGTGAGAAATTGGACAATTCAAGTTCAACGGCAGTTCGTTCCTAATTGGAGTGGTTGGTGTATTCCATACTTCTAGCGATTGGATTTCATTCAAAACTCACCAAATGACTCCTCCCACCATATTATGATGTTGCCCAAGTTTTGGGCTCGATCCGAAATCATTAGGTGTTCCAAATTGGACAATTCAAGTTCAACGGCAGTTCGTTCCTAATTGGATTGGTTGGTGTATTCCATACTTCTAGCGATTGGATTTCACTCAAAACTCACCAAATGACTCCTCCCACCATATAATGATGTTGCCCAAGTTTTGGGCTCGATCCGAAATCATTAGGTGTTCCAAATTGGACAATTCAAGTTCAACGGCAGTTCGTTCCTAATTGGATTGGTTGGTGTATTCCATACTTCTAGCGATTGGATTTCACTCAAAACTCACCAAATGACTCCTCCCACCATATTATGATGTCGCCCATGTTTTGGTCTCGATCCGAAATCAATAGGTGTTCCAAATTGGACAATTCAAGTTCAACGGCAGTTCGTTCCCAATTGGAGTGGTTGGTGTATTCCATACTTCTAGCGATTGGATTTCACTCAAAACTCACCAAAAGACTCCTCCCACCATATTATGATGTTGCCCAAGTTTTGGGCTCGATCCGAAATCAATATGTGTGAGAAATTGGTGAATTCAATTTCAACGAAAGTTCGTTCCTAACTGGAGTGGTTGGTGTATTTCATACTTCTAGCGATTGGACTTCACTCAAAACTCACCAAATGACTCCTCCCACCATATAATGATGTTGCCCAAGTTTTGGGCTCGATCCGAAATCATTAGGTGTTCCAAATAGGACAATTCAAGTTCAACGGCAGTTCGTTCCTAATTGGATTGGTTGGTGTATTCCAAACTTCTAGCGATTGGATTTCACTCAAAACTCACCAAATGACTCCTCCCACCATATTATGTTGTCGCCCATGTTTTGGTCTCGATCTGAAATCAATAGTGTTCCAAATTGGACAATTCAAGTTCAACGGCAGTTCGTTCCCAATTGGAATGGTTGGAGTATTCCATACTTCTAGCGGTTGGATTTCACTCAAAACTCACCAAATGACTCCTCCCACCATATTATGATGTTGCCCAAGTTTGGGGCCCGATCCGAAATCAATAGGTGTGAGAAATTGGACAATTCAAGTTCAACGGCAGTTCGTTCCTAATTGGAGTGGTTGGTGTATTCCATACTTCTAGCGATTGGATTTCACTCAAAACTCACCAAATGACGCCTCCCACCATATAATGATGTTGGCCAAGTTTTGGGCTCGATCCGAAATCATTAGGTGTTCCAAATTGGACAATTCAAGTTCAATGGCAGTTCGTTCCTAATTGGATTGGTTGGTGTATTCCATACTTCTAGCGATTGGATTTCACTCAAAACTCACCAAATGACTCCTCCCACCATATTATGATGTTGCCCAAGTTTTGGGCTCGATCCGAAATCAATAGGTGTTCCAAACTGGACAATTCAAGTTCAACGGCAGTTCGTTCCTAATTGGAGTGGTTGGTGTATTCCATACTTCTAGCGATTGGATTTCACTCAAAACTCACCAAATGACTCCTCCCACCATATTATGATGTCGCCCATGTTTTGGTCTCGATCTGAAATCAATAGGTGTTCCAAATTGGACAATTCAAAGTTCAACGGCAGTTCGTTCCCAATTGGAATGGTTGGAGTATTCCATACTTCTAGCGATTGGATTTCACTCAAAACTCACCAAATGACTCCTCCCACCATATTATGATGTTGCCCAAGTTTGGGGCCCGATCCGAAATCAATAGGTGTGAGAAATTGGACAATTCAAGTTCAACGGCAGTTCGTTCCTAATTGGAGTGGTTGGTGTATTCCATACTTCTAGCGATTGGATTTCACTCAAAACTCACCAAATGACTCCTCCCACCATATAACGATGTTGCCCAAGTTTTGGGCTCGATCCGAAATCATTAGGTTTTCCAAATTGGACAATTCAAGTTCAACGGCAGTTCGTTCCTAATTGGATTGGTTGGTGTATTCCATACTTCTAGCGATTGGATTTCACTCAAAACTCACCAAATGACTCCTCCCACCATATTATGATGTTGCCCAAGTTTGGGGCTCGATCCGAAATCAATAGGTGTGAGAAATTGGACAATTCAAGTTCAACTGCAGTTCGTTCCTAATTGGAGAGGTTGGTGTATTCCATACTTCTAGCGATTGGATTTCACTCAAAACTCACCAAATGACTACTCCCACCATATAATGATGTTGCCCAAGTTTTGGTTTCGATACGAAATCAATAGGTGTTCCAAATTGGACAATTCAAGTTCAACGGCAGTTCGTTCCTAATTGGATTGGTTGGTGTATTCCATAGTTCTAGCGATTGGATTTCACTCAAAACTCACCAAATGACTCCTCCCACCATATCATGATGTTGCCCAAGTTTGGGGCTCGATCCGAAATCAATAGGTGTGAGAAATTGGACAATTCAAGTTCAACGGCAGTTCGTTCCTAACTGGAGTGGTTGGTGTATTCCATACTTCTAGCGATTGGATTTCACTCAAAACTCACCAAATGACTCCTCCGACCATATTATCACGTTGCCCAAGTTTTAGGCGCGATCCGAAATCAATAGGTGTGAGAAATTGGACAATTCAAGTTCACCGGCAGTTCGTTCCTAATTGGAGTGGTTGGTGTATTCCATACTTCTAGCGATTGGATTTCTCTCAAAACTCACCAAATGACTCCTGCCACCATATTATGATGTTGCCCAAGTTTTGGGCTCGATCAGAAATCAATACGTGTGAGAAATTGGACATTTCAACTTCAACAGCAATTCGTTCCTAATTGGAGTGGTTGGTGTATTCCATACTTCTAGCGATTGGATTTCACTGAAAACTCACCAAATGACTCCTCCCACCATATTATGATGTTGCCCAAGTTTTGGGCTCTATCCGAAATCAATAGGTGTTCCAAATTGGACAATTCAAGTTCAACGGCAGTTCGTTCCCAATTGGAGTGGTTGGTGTATTCCATACTTCTAGCGATTGGATTTCACTCAAAACTCACCAAATGACTCCTCCCACCATATTATGATGTTGCCCAAGTTTGGGGCTCGATCCGAAATCAATAGGTGTGAGAAATTGGACAATTCAAGTTCAACGGCAGTTCGTTCCTAATTGGAGAGGTTGGTGTATTCCATACTTCTAGCGATTGCATTTCACTCAAAACTCCCCAAATGCCTACTCCCACCATATAACGTTGTTGCCCAAGTTTTGGGCTCGATCCGAAATCAATAGGTGTTCCAAATTGGACAATTCAAGTTCAACGGCAGTTCGTTCCTAATTGGAGTGGTTGGTGTATTCCATACTTCTAGCGATTGGATTGCACTCAAAACTCACCAAATGACTCCTCCCACCATATAATGATGTTGCCCAAGTTTTGGGCTCGATCCGAAATCAATAGGTGTTCCAAATTGGACAATTCAAGTTCAACTGCAGTTCGTTCCTAATTGGAGTGGTTGGTGTATTCCATACTTCTAGCGATTGGATTTCACTCAAAACCCACCAAATGACTCCTCCCACCATATTATGATGTTGCCCAAGTTTTGGGCTCGATCCAAATTCAATAGGTGTGAGAAATTGGTCAATTCAATTTCAACGGCAGTTCGTTCCTAATTGGAGTGGTTGGTGTATTCCATACTTCTAGGGATTGGACTTCACTCAAAACTCACCGAATGACTCCTCCCAAGATATTATGATGTTGCCCAAGTTTTGGGATCGATCCGAAATCAATAGGGGTTCCAAATTGGACAATTCAAGTTCAACGGCAGTTCGTTCCTAACTGGAGTGGTTGGTGTATTCCATACTTCTAGCGATTGGATTTTTCTCAAAACTAACCAAACGACTCCCCACACCATATTATGTTGTTGCCCAAGTTTTGGGCTCGATCCGAAATCAATAGGTGCGAGAAATTGGTCAATTCAATTTCAACGACAGTTCTTTCCTAATTGGAGTGGTTGGTGTATTCCATACGTCTAGCGATTGGATTTCACTCAAAACTCACCAAATGACTCCTCCTACCATATAATGATGTTGCCCAAGTTTTGGGCTCGATCCGAAATCAATAGGTGTTCCAAATTGGACAATTCAAGTTCAACGGCAGTTCGTTCCAAATTGGAGTGGTTGGTGTATTCCATACTTCTAGCGATTGGATTTCACTCAAAACTCACCAAATGACTCCTCCCACTATATTTTGTTGTTGCCCAAGTTTTGGGCTCGATCCGAAATCAATAGGTGTTCGAAATTGGACAATTCAAGTTCAACGGCAGTTCGTTCCTAACTATAGTGGTTGGTGTATTCCATGCTTCTAGTGATTGGATTTCACTCGAAACACACCAAATGACTCTTCCCACAATATTATGATGTTGCCCAAGTTTGGGGCTCGATCCGAAATCAATAGGTGTGAGAAATTTGACAATTCAAGTTCGACGGCAGTTCGTTCCTAATTGGAGTGGTTGGTGTATTCCATACTTCTAGCGATTGGATTTCACTCAAAACTCACCAAATGACTCCTCCCACCATATTATGATGTTGCCCATGTTTTGGCCTCGATCTGAAATCAATAGGTCTGAGAAATTGGTCAATTCAATTTCAACGACAATTCGTTCCTAATTGGAGTGGTTGGTGTATTCTGTACTTCTAGCAATTGGATTTCACTCAAAAGTCACCAAATGTCTCCTCCCACCATATTATGATGTTGCCCAAGTTTGGGGCTCGATCCGAAATCAGTAGGTGTGAGAAATTGGACAATTCAAGTTCAACGGCAGTTCGTTCCTAATTGGAGTGGTTGGTGTATTCCATACTTCTAGCGATTGGATTTCACTCAAAACTCACCAAATGATTGCTCCCACAATATTTTGTTGTTGCCCAAGTTTTGGGCTCGATCCGAAATCAATAGGTGTTCCAAATTGGACAATTCAAGTTCAACGGCAGTTCGTTCCTAATTGGAGTGGTTGGTGTATTCCATACTTCTAGCGATTGGATTTCACTCAAAACTCACCAATTGACTCCTCCCACCATATTATGATGTTGCCCAAGTTTTGGGCTCGATCCGAAATCAATAGGTGTTCAAAATTGGACAATTCAAGTTCAACGGCAGTTCGTTCCTAACTATAGTGGTTTGTGTATTCCATACTTCTAGCGATTGGATTTCACTCAAAACTCACCACATGACTCCTCCCACCATACTATGATGTTGCCCAAGTTTTGGGCTCGATTCGAAATGAATAGGTGTTCGAAATTGGACAATTCAAGTTCAACGGCAGTTCGTTCCTAATTGGAGTGGTTGGTGTATTCCGTACTTCTAGCGATTGGATTTCACTCAAAACTCACCAAATGACTCTTCCCACCATATTATGATGTTTCCCAAGTTTTGGGCTCGATCCGAAATCAATAGGTGTGAGAAATTGGACAATTCAAGTTCAACGGCAGTTCGTTCCTAATTGGAGTGGTTGGTGTATTCCATACTTCTAGTGATTGGATTTCAGTCAAAACTAACCAAATGACTCCTCCCACCATATTATGATGTTGCCCAAGTTTTGGGCTCGATCCGAAATCAATAGGTGTTCCAAATTGGACAATTCAAGTTCAACGGCAGTTCGTTCCTAATTGGAGTGGTTGGTGTATTCCATACTTCTAGCGATTGGATTTCACTCAAAACTAACCAAATGACTCCTCCCACCATATTATGATGTTGCCCAAGTTTTGGGCTCGATTCGAAATGAATAGGTGTTCCAAATTGGACAATTCAAGTTCAACGGCAGTTCGTTCCTAATTGGAGTGGTTGGTGTATTTCATACTTCTAGCGATTGGATTTCACTCAAAACTCACCAAATGACTCCTCCCACCATATTATGATGTTGCCCAAGTTTTGGGCTCGATCCGAAATCAATAGGTGTGAGAAATTGGTCAATTCAATTTCAACGGCATTTCGTTCCTAATTGGAGTGGTTGGTGTATTCCATACTTCTAGCAATTGGATTTCACTCAAAACTCACCAAATGACTCCTCCCACAATATTATGATGTAGCCCAAGTTTGGGGCTCGATCCGAAATCAATAGGTGTCAGAAATTGGACAATTCATGTTCAACGGCAGTTTGTTCCTAATTGGAGTGGTTGGTGTATTCCATACTTCTAGCGATTGGATTTCACTCAAAAGTCACCAAATGACTCCTCCCACCATATTATGATGTTGCCCATGTTTGGGGCTCTATCCGAAATCAATAGGTGTGAGAAATTGGACAATTCAAGTTCAAAGGAAGTTCGTTCCAAATTGGAGGGTTTGGGGTAATTCATAGTTCTAGCGAGTGGATTTCACTCAAAACACACCAAATATCTCCTCCCACCATATTGTGATGGTGGGAGTGTTGCCAGAGTTTTGGGCTCGATCAGAAATCAATAGGTGTAAGAAATTGGACAATCCAAGTTCAACGGCAGTTCGTTCCTAATTGGAGTGGTTGGTTTATTCCATACTTCTAGCGATTGGATTTCACTCAAAACACACCAAATGACTCCTTGTTGTGTAAATACAGCTGCACCAAAATGGATTCAGTTGCATGCTCAACTTGTTATACTCGCAAGTGCACGAGCCGTTTGGTAGTATAGCATATGTAAGTGCGAGGTCGATCCCACGAGGATTGGTGATTGAATGATCCAATTCATTTTCCCTACACAAAACAGAAACGAAAAAAGAAAGGAAATAAATAAAACAAGAAAGAAAGAAAATAACTAACTCAAGTAGATAAGTTCCCAAGTTCAATTAGATTAACGGATTGATTCTAGCTAAAGTATGATTAAGCCATGGTGTTTGGTCAGAACCTTGTGTTCCTAATTCCCTAATTTGATCATTTGTTGTCTAACCTAAAATTAAGCATTAGGAACCCATTAAGCATAGAAGAACAATTTAAACAACCAAGCATGTATCTAATCCCTGTTGTCGAATGTCCATACATACTCTTCCTATTCATAGTTCAATTCGAATTAAAGCATGGTGTATACTCTTAATTCAAACCAAGATAGCTAACATGCAAGCCTAAATGGTGATCAATCATTCAAACTAGCATATTAACTTATAAGCATAATGAATAAGAACATGAACCATAATTGAAACTTGGAAACTAATCAAACTTGAAACTAAAGAAAAGAATTTACATAATGAAAAGTTAAGTGGAACTAAGAAAACTTAAGAAGAATTTCAGCACAAATATTTCATTACAACAATTGAAAACTAGAAAATGAAACTAAGAGAATTTGAGGGAGAGAAGGGAAGGGAGCTCTAGAGAAGTGTTTGAGAGCTCCCCCCCTTGGGGTGTGTTTACAAGCTTAGAGAACTTCCCTATTTATAGGCCTAGGGGAAGTGAAAATCTGAATTCAATATGGCTAATGCATACAACACTTGTTTTATAAAATCTGAAATGGTTGATGCACTTGTATTAGAAAATCTAAATTGGGTGATGCACTTGTATTAGAAAATCTTGAATTGGTTGATGCACTTCACCAATAGATCCCACCAGCAGCCCTAGCTCATCTTCATGTCACCATGACCAAGCTTCCAACCAGAAATGATAGCTCATACCTAGCTCACCATGACCAAGCATCCAACCAGCACATGCTGAGGTCAGCATGACCAGCAACTTCAAGGGCTTACAACTTGGGCTTCTCTTAATCAAATTAGGACTTTAAGCACTCGAAATTGAAGTTCAGAATGTCTTCTTTCCAGCCATATGTTATTTGGGCAATCCAAGGTCGGAGGAAGAAGTTAAGGCCGAAACAAATTGCTAACTCATTTTCCGCGCTGATAAGATCCATCCTTAGCATGGTTCTGTGTTTGCTAGGTAACGGACTCCAGATTTATCCAATGGGGCTGAATTTTGGATATGTTATAGTACACACCAATTGGAACAACTTTCATGAAGAATGTGGCCTCATTCGAGCTATGTAGGTTGTTGGAACAAAGCTTGCAATATGACCTACGGAACTGGACTGGCAGGGGGCTGTAGCCAAAATGAGTTTGTCTTTAAGCTCTTCATCCATTCATCCAAATTAGGCCTTAACATGCTTGAATTGCATGAATTATGCTCTCTAAAGCATTCATTATTACCTAAAGCTCAATGAACTGAAAGATAAACACAAAAAGGATTAAAAGCACAAGTTTAACTCAAAAACATAACCAAATCATAAGCTAGAAGGGTACAAAATGATATACAATTATGAACCGATCACTCCTCCCCCCATATTATGATGTTGCCCAAGTTTTGGGCTGGATCCGAAATCAATAGGTGTTCTAAATTGGACAATTCAAATTCAACGGTAGTTCGTTCCTAATTGGAGTGGTTGGTGTATTCCATACTTCTACCGATTGGATTTCACTAAAAACTCACCACATGACTCCTCCCACAATATTATGATGTAGCCCAAGTTTTGGGCTCGATCCGAAATCAATAGGTGTTCCAAATTGGACAATTCAAGTTCAACGGCAGTTCGTTCCTAATTGGAGTGGTTGGTGTATTCCATACTTCTAGCGATTGGATTTCACTCAAAAGTCACCAAATGACTCCTCCCACCATATTATGATGTTGCCCAAGTTTTGGGCTCGATCCGAAATCAATAGGTGTTCCAAATTGGACAATTCAAGTTCAACGGCAGTTCGTTCCTAATTGGAGTGGTTGGTGTATTCCATACTTCTAGCGATTGGATTTCACTCAAAACTCACGAAATGATTCCTCCCACCATATTATGATGTTGCCAAGGTTTTGGCCTCGATCCGAAATCAATATGTGTGAGATATTGGACAATTCAAGTTCAACGGCAGTTCGTTCCAAATTGGTGTGTATTCTATACTTCTAGCGATTGGATTTCACTCAAAACTCACCAAATGACTCCTCCCACCATGTTATGATGTTGCCCAAGTTTTGGGCTCGATCCGAAATCCATAGGTGTGAGAAATTGGACATTTCAAGTTCAACGTCAGTTCGTTCCTAGTTGGAGTGGTTGGTGTATTCCATATTTCTAGCGATTGGATTTCACACAAAACTCACCAAATGACTCCTCCCACCATATTATCATGTTGCCCAAGTTTTGCGCTCGATCCGAAATCAATAGGTGAAAGAAATTGGACAATTCAAGTTCAACGGCAGTTCGTTCCTAATTGGAGTGGTTGGTGTATTCCATACTTCTAGCGATTGGATTTTACTCAAAAATCACCAAATGACTCCTCCCACCATATTCTGATGTTCCCCAAGTTTGGGGCTCGATCCGAAATAAATAGGTGTGAGAAATTGGTCAATTCATTTTCAACAGCAGTTCGTTCCTAATTGGAGTGGTTGGTGTATTCCACACTTCTAGCGATTGGATTTCACTCAAAACTCACCAAATGACTCCTCCCACCATATTATGATGTTGCCCAAGTTTTGGGCTCGATCCGAAATCAATAGGTGTGAGATATTGGACAATTCAAGTTAAACGGCAGTTCGTTCCAAATTGTAATGGTTGGTGTATTCCATACTTCTAGCGATTGGATTTCGTTCAAAACTCACCAAATGACTCCTCCCACCATATTATGAAGTTGCCCAAGTTTTGGGCTCGATCCGAAATCAATAGGTGTGAGATATTGGACAAATCAAGTTCAACGGCAGTTCGTTCCTAATTGGAGTGGTTGGTGTATTCCATACTTCTAGCGATTGGATTTCGTTCAAAACTCACCAAATGACTCATCCCATCATGTTATGAAGTTGACGAAGTTTGGGGCTCGATCCGAAATCAATAGGTGTGAGAAATTGGACAATTCAAGTTCAACGGCAGTTCGTTCCTAATTGGAGTGGTTGGTGTATTATATACTTCTAGCGATAGGATTTCACTCAAAACTCACCAAATGACTCCTCCCACCATATTATTGTGTTGCCCAAGTTTTGGGCTCGATCCGAAATCAATAGGTGTGAGAAATTGGAAAATTCAAGTTCAACGGCAGTTCGTTCCTAATTGGAGTGGTTGGTGTTTTCTATACTTCTAGCGATTGGATTTCACTCAAAACTCACCAAATGACTCCTAACACCATATTATCATGTTGCCCAAGTTTTGGGCTCTATCAGAAATCAGTAGGTGTGAGAAATTGGACAATTCATGTTCAACGGCAGTTCGTTCCTAATTGGAGTGGTTGGTGTATTCCATACTTCTAACGATTGGATTTCACTCAAAACTCACCAAATGACTCCCCCCACCATATTATCATGTTGCCCAAGTTTTGGGCTCGATCCGAAATCAATAGGTGTTAGAAATTGGACAATTCAAGTTCAACGGCAGTTTGTTCCTAATTGGAGTGGTTGGTGTATTCCATACTTCTAGCGATTGGATTTCACTCAAAACACCCCAAATGACTCCTCCCACCATATTATGATGTTGCCCAAGTTTTGGGCTCAATCCGAAATCAATAGGTGAAAGAAATTGGACAATTCAAGTTCAACGGCAGTTCGTTCCAAATTGGAGTGGTTGGTGTATTCCATACTTCTAGCGATTGCATTTCACTCAAAACTCAACAAATGATTCCTCCCACCATATTATGATGTTGCCCATGTTTTGGGCTTGAACCGATATCAATAGGTGTGAGAAATTGGACAATTCAAGTTCAACGGCAGTTCGTTCCAAATTGGAGCGATTGGTGTATTCCATACTTCTAGCGATTGCATTTCACTCAAAACTCCCCAAATGACTCCTCCCACCATATTATGATGTTGCCCAAGTTTTGGGCTTGAACCGATATCAATAGGTGTGAGAAATTGGACAAATCAAGTTCAACGGCAGTTCGTTCCTAATTGGAGTGGTTGGTGTATTCCATACTTCTAGCGATTGGATTTCAGTCAAAACTCACAGAATGACTCCTCCCACCATATTATGATGTTGCCCAAGTTTTGGGCTCGATCCGAAATCAATAGTTGTGAGAAATTGGACAATTCAAGTTCAACGGCAGTTGATTCCTAATTGGAGTGGTTGGTGTATACCATACTTCTAGCGATTGGATTTCACTCAAAACTAACCAAATGACTCCGCCCACCATATTATGATGTTGCCCAAGTTTGGGGCTCGATCCGAAATCAATAGGTGTGAGAAATTGGCCAATTGAAGTTCAACGGCAGTTCGTTCCTAATTGGAGTGGTTGGTGTATTCCATACCTCTAGCGATTGGTTTTCTCTCAAAACTCACCAAATGACTCCTCCCACCATATTATGATGTTGCCCAAGTTTTGGGCTCGATACGAAATCAATAGGTGTGAGAAATTCGGCAATTCAAGTTCAAAGGCAGTTCGTTCCTAATTGGTGTGGTTGGTGTATTCCATACTTCTAGCGATTGGATTTCACTCAAAACTCACCAAATGACTCCTGACACCATATTATGACATTGCCCAAGTTTGGGGCTCGATCCGAAATCAATAGGTGTGAGAAATTGGACAATTCAAGTTCAACGGCAGTTCGTTCCTAATTGGAGTGGTTGGTGTATTCCATACTTCTAGCGATTGGATTTCACTCAAAACTCACCAAATGACTCGTCCCACCATATTATGATGTTGCCCAAGTTTGGGGCTCGATCCGAAATCAATAGGTGTGAGAAATTGGACAATTCAAGTTCAACGGCAGTTCGTTCCTAATTGGTGTGGTTGGTGTATTCCATACTTCTAGCGATTGGATTTCACTCAAAACTCACCAAATGACTCCTCCCACCATATTACGATGTTTCCCAAGTTTTTGGCTCGATCCGAAATCAATAGGTGTGAGAAATTGGACAATTCAATTTCAACGGCAGTTCGTTCCTAATTGGAGTGGTTGGTGTATTCCATACTTCTAGCGATTGGATTTCACTCAAAACTCACCAAATGACTCCTTCCACCATATTATGATGTTGCCCAAGTTTTGGGCTCGATCCGAAATCAGTCGGTGTTCCAAATTGGAAAATTAAAGTATAACGGCAGTTCGTTCATAACTGGAGTGGTTGGTGTATTCCATACTTCTAGCGATTGGATTTCACTCAAAACTCACCAAATGACTCCTCCCACCATATTACGATGTTGCCCAAGTTTTGGGGTCGATCCGAAATCAATAGGTGTGAGAAATTGGACAATTCAATTTCAACGGCAGTTCGTTCCTAATTGGAGTGGTTGGTGTATTCCATACTTCTAGCGATTGGATTTCACTCCAAATTCACCAAATGACTCCTCCCACCATATTATGATGTTGCCCAAGTTTTGGGCTCGATCCGAAATCAATTGGTGTGAGAAATTGGACAATTCCAGTTCAACGGCAGTTCGTTCCTTATTGGAGTGGTTGGTGTATTCCATACTTCTAGCGATTGGATTTCACTCAAAACTCACCAAATGACTCCTCCCACCATATTACGATGTTTCCCAAGTTTTTGGCTCGATCCGAAATCAATAGGTGTGAGAAATTGGACAATTCAAGTTCTACGGCAGTTCGTTCCTAATTCGAGTGGTTGGTGTATTCCATACTTCTAGCGATTGGATTTCACTCAAAACTCACCAAATGACTCCTCCCACCGTATTATGATGTAACCCGAGTTTTGGGCTCGATCCGAAATCGTTAGGTGTGAGAAATTGGACAATTCAAGTTCAACGGCAGTTCGTTCCTAATTGGAGTGGTTGGTGTATTCCACACTTCTAGCGATTGGATTTCTCAGAAAACTCACCAAATGACTCCTCCCACCATATTATGATGTTGCCCAAGTTTGGGGCTCGATCCGAAATCAATAGGTGTGAGAAATTGGTCAATTCAATTTCAACGACAGTTCGTTCCTAATTGGAGTGGTTGGTGTATTCCACACTTCTAGCGATTGGATTTCTCATAAAACTCACCAAATGACTCCTCCCACCATATTATGATGTTGCCCAAGTTTGGGGCTCGATCCGAAATCAATAGGTGTGAGAAATTGGACAATTCAAGTTCAATGGCAGTTCGTTCCTTATTGGAGTGGTTGGTGTATTCCATACTTCTAGTGATTGGATTTCACTCAAAACTCACCAAATGACATCTCCAACCATATTATGATGTTGCCCAAGCTTGGGCCTCGATCCGAAATCAATAGGTGTTCCAAGTTGGACAATTCAAGTCCAACGGCAGTTCGTTCCTAATTGGAGTGGTTGGTGTATTCCATACTTCTAGCGATTGGATTTCACTCAAAACTCACCAAATGACTCCTCCCACCGTATTATGATGTAACCCGAGTTTTGGGCTCGATCCGAAATCATTAGGTGTGAGAAATTGGACAATTCAAGTTCAACGGCAGTTCGTTCCTAATTGGAGTGGTTGGTGTATTCCATACTTCTAGCGATTGGATTTCACTCAAAACTCACCAAATGACTCCTCCCACCATATTATGATGTTGCCCAAGTTTTGGGCTCGATTCGAAATCAATTGGTGTGAGAAATTGGACAATTCAAGTTCAACGGCAGTTCGTTCCAAATTGGAGTGGTTGGTGTATTCCATACTTCTAGCTATTGGATTTCACTCAAAACTCACCAAATGACTCCTCCCACGATATTATGATGTTGCCCAAGTTTTGGGCTCGAACAGAATTCAATACGTGTGAGAAATTGGACAATTCAATTTCAACGGCAGTTCGTTCCTAATTGGAGTGGTTGGTGTCTTCCATACTTCTAGCGATTGGATTTCACTCAAAACTCACCAAATGACTCCTCCCACCATATTATGATGTTGCCCAAGTTTTGGGCTCGATTCGAATTCAATCGGTGTTCCAAATTGGACAATTCAAGTTCAACGGCAGTTCGTTCCCAATTGGAGTGGTTGGTGTATTCCATACTTCTAGCAATTGGATTTCACTCAAAACTCACCAACTGATTCGTCCCACCATATTATGATGTTGCACAAGTTTGGGGCGCGATCCGAAATCAATTGGTGTGAAAAATTGGACAATTCAAGTTCAACGGCAGTTCGTTCCTAATTGGAGTGGTTGGTGTATTCCATACTTCAAGTGATTGGATTTCACTCAAAACTCACCAAATGACTCCTCCCACCATAATATGAAGTTGCCAAAGTTTTGGGGTCGATCCAATATCAATAGGTGTTCCAAATTGGACAATTCAAGTTCAACGGCAGTTCGATCCAAATCGGTTTGGTTGGTGTTTTCCACACTTCTAGCGATTGGATTTCACTCAAAACTCACCAAATGACTCCTCCCACCATATTATGATGTTGCCCAAGTTTTGGGCTCGATCCGAAATCAATAGGTGTTCCAAATTAGACAATTCAATGTCAACGGCAGTTCGTTCCTAATTGGAGTGGTTGGTATATTCCATACTTCTAGCGATTGGATTTCACTCAAAAGTCACCAAATGACTCCACCCACCATACTTCTAGCGATTGGATTTCTCTGAAAACTCACCAAATGACTCCTCCCACCATATTATGATGTTGCCCAAGTTTTGGGCTCGATCCGAAATCAATAGGTGTGAGAAATTGGACAATTCAAGTTCAACGCCAGTTCGTTCCTAATGGGAGTGGTTGGTGTATTCCATACTTCTACCAATTGGATTTCACTCAAAACTCACCAAATGACTCCTCCCACCACATTATGATGTTGCCCAAGTTTTGGGCTCGATCCGAAATCAATAGGTGTTCCAAATTGGACAAGTCAAGTTCAACGGCAGTTCGTTCCTAATTGGAGTGGTTGGTGTATTCCATACCTCTAGCGATTGGATTTCACTCAAAACTCACCAAATGACTCCTCCCACCATATTATGATGTTGCCCAAGTTTTGGGCTCGATCCGAAATCAATAGGTGTGAGAAATTGGACAATTCAATTTCAACGGCAGTTCGTTCCTAATTGGAGTGGTTGGTGTATTCCATACTTCCAGCGATTGGATTTCACTCAAAACTCACCAAATGACTCCTCCCACCATATTATGATGTTGCCCAAGTTTTGGGCTCGATCCGAAATCAATAGGTGTGAGAAATTGGACAATTCAAGTTCAACGGCAGTTCGTTCCAAATTGGAGTGGTTGGTGTATTCCATACTTCTAGCGAATGGATTTCACTTAAAACTTCCCAAATGACTCCTCCCACCATATTATGATGTTGCCCAAGTTTTGGGCTCGATCCGAAATCAATAGGTGTGAGAAATTGGACAATTCAAGTTCAACGGCATTCGTTCCTAATTGGAGTGGTTGGTGTATGCCATACTTCTAGCGATTGGATTTCACTCAAAACACACCAAATGACTCCTCTCACCATGTTATGATGTTGCCCAAGTTTTGGGCTCTATCCGAAATCAATAGGTGTTCCAAATTGGACAATTCAAGTTCAACGGCAGTTCGTTCCTAATTGGAGTGGTTGGTGTATTCCATACTTCTAGCGATTGGATTTCTCTGAAAACTCACCAAATGACTCCTCCCACCATATTATGATGTTGCCGAAGTTTAAGGCTCGATCCGAAATCAATAGGTGTGATAAATTGGACAATTCAAGTTCAACGGCAGTTCGTTCCTAACTGGAGTGGTTGGTGTAGTCCATTCTTCTAGCGATTGGATTTCACTCAAAACTCACCAAATGACTCCTCCCACCATATTATGATGTTGCCCAAGTTTTGGGCTCGATCCGAAATCAATAGGTGTCCCAAGTTGGACAATTCAAGTTCAACGGCAGTTCATTCCTAATTGTAGTATTCCATACTTCTAGCGATTGGATTTAACTCAAAACTCACCAAATGACTTCTCCCACCATATTATGATGTTGCCCAAGTTTTGGGCTCGATCCGAAATCAATAGGTGTTCCAAATTGGACAATTCAAGTTCAACGGCAGTTCGATCCAAATTGGTTTGGTTGGTGTTTTCCATACTTCTAGCGATTGGATTTCACTCAAAACTCACCAAATGACTCCTCCCACCATATTATGATGTTGCCCAAGTTTTGGGCTCGATCCGAAATCAATAGGTGTTCCAAATTGGACAATTCAAGTTCAACGGCAGTTCGTTCCTAATTGGAGTGGTTTGTGTATTCCATACTTCTAGCGATTGGATTTCACTCAAAGTCAATAAATGACTCCTCCCACCATATTATGATGTTGCCCAAGTTTTGGGTTCGATCCGAAATCAATAGGTGTGTGAAATTGGACAATTTAAGTTCAACGGCAGTTCGTTCCTAATCGGAGTGGTTGGTGTATTCCATACTTCTAGCGATTGGATTTCACTCAAAACTCACCAAATGACTCCTCCCACCATATTATGATGTTGCCCAAGTTTTGGGCTCGATCCGAAATCAATAGGTGTGAGAAATTGGACAATTCAAGTTCTACGGCAGTTCATTCCTAATTGGAGTGGTTGGTGTATGCCATACTTCTAGCGATTGGATTTCACTCAAAACACACCAAATGACTCCTCTCACCATGTTATGATGTTGACCAAGTTTTGGGCTCGATCCGAAATCAATAGGTGTTCCAAATTGGACAATTCAAGTTCAACGGCAGTTCGTTCCTAATTGGAGTGGTTGGTGTATTCCATACTTCTAGCGATTGGATTTCTCTGAAAACTCACCAACTGACTCCTCCCACCATATTATGATGTTGCCGAAGTTTAGGGCTCGATCCGAAATCAATAGGTGTGAGAAATTGGACAATTCAAGTTCAACGGCAATTCGTTCCTAATTGGAGTGGTTGGTTTATTCCATACTTCTAGTGATTGGATTTCACTCAAAACTCACCAAATGACTCCTCCCACCATATTATGACATTGCCCAAGTTTTAGGCTCGATCCGAAATCAATATGTTTTCCAAATTGGACAATTCAAGTTCAACGGCAGTTCGTTCCTAATTGCAGTGGTTGGTGTATTCCATACTTCTAGCGATTGGATTTCACTCAAAACTCACCAAATGACTCCTCTCACCATGTTATGATGTTGCCCAAGTTTTGGGCTCGATCCGAAATGAATAGGTGTTCCAAATTGGACAATTCAAGTTCAACGGCAGTTCGATCCAAATTGGTTTGGTTGGTGTTTTCCATACTTCTAGCAATTGGATTTCACTCAAAACTCACCAAATGATTCCTCCCACCATATTATGATGTTGCCCAAGTTTTGGGCTCGATCCGAAATCAATAGGTATTCCAAATTGGACAATTCAATGTCAACGGCAGTTCGTTCCTAATTGGAGTGGTTGGTATATTCCATACTTCTAGCGATTGGATTTCACTCAAAACTCACCAAATGACTCCTCTCACCATGTTATGATGTTGCCCAAGTTTTGGGCTCGATCCGAAATCAATAGGTGTTCCAAATTGGACAATTCAAGTTCAACGGCAGTTCGATCCAAATTGGTTTGGTTGGTGTTTTCCATACTTCTAGCAATTGGATTTCACTCAAAACTCACCAAATGACTCCTCCCACCATATTATGATGTTGCCCAAGTTTTGGGCTCGATCCGAAATCAATAGGTATTCCAAATTGGACAATTCAATGTCAACGGCAGTTCGTTCCTAATTGGAGTGGTTGGTATATTCCATACTTCTAGCGATTGGATTTCACTCAAAAGTCACCAAATAACTCCTCCCACCATATTATGCTGTTGCCCAAGTTTTGGGCTCGATCCGAAATCAATTGGTGTGAGAAATTGGTCAATTCAATTTCAACGACAGTTCGTTCCTAATTGGAGTGGTTGGTGTATTCCACACTTCTAGCGATTGGATTTCTTTGAAAACTCACCAAATGACTCCTCCCACCATATTATGATGTTGCCCAAGTTTTGGGCCCGATCCGAAATCAATAGGTGTGAGAAATTGGACAATTCACGTTCAACGGCAGTTCGTTCCTAATTGGAGTGGTTGGTGTATTCCATACTTCTACCGATTGGATTTCACTCAAAACTCACCAAATGACTCCGCCCACCATATTATGATGTTGCCCAAGTTTGGGGCTTGATCCAAAATCAATAGGTGTGAGAAATATGTCAATTCTATTTCAACTACAGTTCGTTCCTAATCGGAGTAGTTGTTGTATTCCATACTTCTAGCGATTGGATTTCACTCAAAACTCACCAAATGACTCCTCCCACCATATTATGATGTTGCCCAAGTTTTGGGCTCGATCCGAAATCAATAGGTGTGAGAAATTGGACAATTCAAGTTCAACGGCAGTTCGTTCCTAATTGGAGTGGTTGGTGTATTCCATACTTCTAGCGACTGGATTTCACTCAAAACTCACCAAATGACTCCTCCCACCATATTATGACATTGCCCAAGTTTTAGGCTCGATCCGAAATCAATAGGTTTTCCAAATTGGACAATTCAAGTTCAACGGCAGTTCGTTCCTAATTGGAGTGGTTGGTGCATTCCATACTTCTAGCGATTGGATTTCACTCAAAACTCCCCAAATGACTCCTCTCACCATGTTATGATGTTCCCGAAGTTTTGGGCTCGATCCGAAATAAATAGGTGTTCCAAATTGGAAAATTCAAGTATAACGGCAGTTCGTTCCTAACTGGAGTGGTTGGTGTATTCCATACTTCTAGCGATCGGATTTCACTCAAAGCTCACCAAATGACTCCTCCCACCATATTATGATGTTGCCCAAGTTTTGGGCTCGATCCGAAATCAATAGGTGTTCCAAATTGGAAAACTCAAGTATAACGGCAGTTCGTTCCTAACTGGAGTGGTTGGTGTATTCCATACTTCTAGTGAGTGGATTTCACTCAAAACTCACCAAAGGACTCCTCCCACCATATTATGATGTTTCCCAAGTTTTGGGCTCGATCCGAAATCAACATGTGTGAGAAATTGGTCAATTCAATTTCAACGACAGTTCGTTCCTAATTGGAGTGGTTGGTGTATTCCAGACGTCTAGCGATTGGATTTCACTCAAAACTCACCAAATGACTCCTCCCACCATATTATGATGTTGCCCAAGTTTTGGGCTCAATCCGAAATCAATAGGTGTGAGAAATTGGACAATTCAAGTTCAACGGCAGTTCGTTCCTAATTGGAGTGGTTGGTGTATTCCATACTTCTAGCGATTGGATTTCACTCAAAACTCACCAAATGACTCCTCCCACCATATTATGATGTTGCCCAAGTTTGGGGCTCGATCCGAAATAAATATTTGTGAGAAATATGTCAATTCAATTTCAACTACAGTTCGTTCCTAACCGGAGCAGTTGTTGTATTCCATACTTCTAGCGATTGGATTTCACTCAAAACTCACCAAATGACTCCTCCCACCATATTATGTTGTTGCCCAAGTTTTGGGCTCGATCCGAAATCAATAGGTGTGAGAAATTGGACAATTCAAGTACAACGGCAGTTCGTTCCTAATTGGAGTGGTTGGTGTATTCCATACTTCTAGCGATTGGATTTCAGCCAAAACTCACCAAATGACTCCTCCCACCATATCATGATGTTGCCCAAGTTTGGGGCTCGATCCGAAATCAATAGGTGTGAGAAATTGGACAATTCAAGTTCAACGGCAGTTCGTTCCTAATTGGAGTGGATGGTGTATTCCATACTTCTAGCGATTGGATTTCACTCAAAACTCACCAAATGACTCCTCCCACCATGTTATGATGTTGCCCAAGTTTTGGGCTCGATCCGAAATCAATAGGTGTTCCAAATTGGACAATTCAAGTTCTACGGCAGTTCATTCCTAATTGGAGTGGTTGGTGTATTCCATACTTCTAGCGATTGGATTTCACTCAAAACTCCCCAAATGACTCCTCCCACCATATTATGATGTTGCCCAAGTTTGGGGCTCGATCCGAAATCAATAGGTGTGAGAAATTGGAGAATTCAATTTCAACGGCGGTTCGTTCCTAATTGGAGTGGTCGGTGTATTCCATACTTCTAGCGATTGGATTTCACTCAGAACTCAACAAATGACTCCTCCCACCATATTATGATGTTGCCCAAGTTTTGGGCTCGATCCGAAATCAACAGGTGTGAGAAATTGGTCAATTCAATTTCAACGACAGTTCGTTCCTAATTGGAGTGGTTGGTGTATTCCATATGTCTATCGATTGGATTTCACTCAAAACTCACCAAATGACTCCTCCCACCATATTATGATATTGCCCAAGTTTTGGGCTCGATCCGAAATCAATAGGTGTGAGAAATTGGACAATTCAAGTTCAACGGCAGTTCGTTCCTAATTGGAGTGGTTGGTGTATTCCATACTTCTAGCGATTGGATTTCACTCAAAACTCACCAAATGACTCCTCCCACCATATTATGATGTTGCCCAAGTTTTGGACTCGATCCGAAATCAATAGGTGTGAGAAATTGGACAAAATCAAGTTCAACGGCAGTTCGTTCCTAATTGGAGTGGTTGGTGTATTCCATACTTCTAGCGATTGGATTTCACTCAAAAGTCACCAAATGACTCCCACCATATTATGATGTTGCCCAAGTTTTGGACTCGATCCGAAATCAATAGGTGTGAGAAATTGGACAAAATCAAGTTCAACGGCAGTTCGTTCCTAATTGGAGTGGTTGGTGTATTCCATACTTCTAGCGATTGGATTTCACTCAAAACTCACCAAATGACTCCCACCATATTATGATGTTGCCCAAGTTTTGGGCTCGATCCGAAATCAATAGGTGTTCCAAATTGGAAAATTCAAGTATAACGGCAGTTCGTTCATAACTGGAGTGGTTGGTGCTTCTAGCGATTGGATTTCACTCAAAACTCACCAAATGACTCCTCCCACCATATTATGATGTTGCCCAAGTTTTGGGCTCGATCCGAAATCAATAGGTGACAGAAATTGAACAATTCAAGTTCAACGGCAGTTCGTTCCAAATTGGAGTGGTTGGTGTATTCCATACTTCTAGCGATTGCATTTCACTCAAAACTCAACAAATGATTCCTCCCACCATATTATGATGTTGCCCAAGTTTTGGGCTTGAACCGATATCAATAGGTGTGAGAAATTGGACAATTCAAGTTCAACGGCAGTTCGTTCCAAATTGGAGTGATTGGTGTATTCCATACTTCTAGCGATTGCATTTCACTCAAAACTCAACAGATGATTCCTCCCACCATATTATGATGTTGCCCAAGTTTTGGGCTTGAACCGATATCAATAGGTGTGAGAAATTGGACAAAATCAAGTTCAACGGCAGTTCGTTCCTAATTGGAGTGGTTGGTGTATTCCATACTTCTAGCGATTGGATTTCACTCAAAACTCACCAAATGACTCCCACCATATTATGATGTTGCCCAAGTTTTGGGCTCGATCCGAAATCAATAGGTGTTCCAAATTGGAAAATTCAAGTATAACGGCAGTTCGTTCATAACTGGAGTGGTTGGTGCTTCTAGCGATTGCATTTCACTCAAAACTCACCAAATGACTCCTCCCACCATATTATGATGTTGCCCAAGTTTTGGGTTCGATCCGATATCAATAGGTATGAGAAATTGGTCAATTCAATTTCAACGACAGTTCGTTCCTAATTGGAGTGGTTGGTGGAATCCATACTTCTAGCGATTGGATTTCACTCAAAACTCACCAAATGACTCCTCCCACCATATTATGACGTTGTCCAAGTTTGGGGCTCGATCCGGAATCAATAGGTGTGAGAAATTGGTCAATTCAATTTCAACGACAGTTCTTTCCTAATTGGAGTGGTTGGTGTATTCCATACTTCAAGCGATTGGATTTCACTCAAAACTCACCAAATGACTCCTCCCACCATATTATGATGTTGCCCAAATTTTGGGCTCGATCAGAAATCAATACGTCTGAGAAATTGGACAATTCAATTTCAACGGCAGTTCGTTCCTAATTGGAGTGGTTGGTGTATTCCACACTTCTAGCGATCGGATTTCACTAAAAACCCACCAAATGACTCCTCCCACCATATTATGATGTTGCCCATGTTTTGGGCAAGTTCCGAAATCAATCGGTGTTCCAAATTGGAAAATTCAAGTATAACGGCAGTTCGTTCATAACTGGAGTGGTTGGTGTATTCCAGACTTCTAGAGATTGGATTTCACTCAAAACTCACCAAATGACTCCTCCCACCATATTATGATGTTGCCCAAGTTCTGGGCTCGATCCGAAATCAATAGGTGTGAGAAATTGGACAATTCAATTTCAACGGCAGTTCGTTCCTAATTGGAGTGGTTGGTGTATTTCATACTTCTAGCGATTGGATTTCACTCAAAACTCACCAAATGACTCCTCCCACCATATTATGATGTTGCCCAAGTTTTGGGCTCGATCCGAAATCAATAGGTGTTCCAAATTGGACAATTCAAGTTCAACGGCAGTTCGTTCCTAATTGGAGTGGTAGGTGTATTCCATACTTCTAGCGATTGGATTTCACTCAAAACTCACCAAATGACTCCTCCCACCATATTATGACGTTGCCCAAGTTTTGGGCTCGATCCGAAATCAATAGGTATTCCAAATTGGACAATTCAAGTTCTACGGCAGTTCGTTCCTAATTGGAGTGGTTGGTGTATTCCATACTTCTAGCGATTGGATTTCACTCAAAACTCACCAAATGACTCCCACCATATTATGACGTTGCCCAAGTTTTGGGCTCGATCCGAAATCAATAGGTGTTCAAAATTGGAAATTTCAAGTATAACGGCAGTTCGTTCATAACTGGAGTGGTTGGTGTATTCCATACTTCTAGCGATTGGATTTCACTCAAAACTAACAAATGACTACTCCCGCCATATTATGACGTTGCCCAAGTTTTAGGCTCGATCCGAAATCAATAGGTATTCCAAATTGGACAATTCAAGTTCTACGGCAGTTCGTTCCTAATTGGAGTGGTTGGTGTATTCCATACTTCTAGCGATTGGATTTCACTCAAAACTCACCAAATGACTCCCACCATATTATGATGTTGCCCAAGTTTTGGGCTCGATCCGAAATCAATAGGTGTTCCAAATTGGAAAATTCAAGTATAACGGCAGTTCGTTCATAACTGGAGTGGTTGGTGTATTCCATACTTCTAGCGATTGGATTTCACTCAAAACTCACCAAATGACTCCTCCCACCATATTATGATGTCGCCCAAGTTCTGGGCTCGATCCGAAATCAATAGGTGTTCCAAATTGGATAATTCAAGTTCAACGGCAGTTCGTTCCTAATTTGAGTGGTTGGTGTATTCCATACTTCTAGCGATTGGATTTCACTCAAAACTGACCAAATGACTCCTCCCACCATATTAATATGTAGCCCAAGTTTTGGTCTCGATCCGAAATCAATAGGTGTGAGAAATTGGTCAATTCAATTTCAACGACAGTTCTTTCCTAATTGGAGTGGTTGGTGTATTCCATACTTCAAGCGATTGGATTTCACTCAAAACTCACCAAATGACTCCTCCCACCATATTATGATGTTGCCCAAGTTTTGGGCTCGATCCGATATCAATAGGTGTGAGAAATTGGTCAATTCAATTTCAACGACAGTTCGTTCCTAATTGGAGTGGTTGGTGGAATCCATACTTCTAGCGATTGGATTTCACTCAAAACTCACCAAATGACTCCTCCCATAATATTATGACGTTGTCCAAGTTTGGGGCTCGATCCGAAATCAATAGGTGTGAGAAATTGGTCAATTCAATTTCAACGACAGTTCTTTCCTAATTGGAGTGGTTGGTGTATTCCATACTTCAAGCGATTGGATTTCACTCAAAACTCACCAAATGATTCCTCCCACCATATTATGATGTTGCCCAAATTTTGGGCTCGATCAGAAATCAATACTTTTCAGAAATTGGACAATTCAATTTCAACGGCAGTTCGTTCCTAATTGGAGTGGTTGGTGTATTCCACACTTCTAGTGTTTGGATTTCACTCAAAACTCACCAAATGACTCCTCCAACCATATTATGATGTTGCCCAAGTTTTGGGCTCGATCCGAAATCAATAGGTGTGAGAAATTGGGCAATTCAAGTTCAACGGCAGTTCGTTCCTAATTGGAGTGGTTGGTGTACTCCATACTTCTAGCGATTGGATTTCACTCAAAACTAACTAAATGACTCCTCCCGCCATATTATGATGTTGCCCAAGTTTTGGGCTCTAGCGGAAATCAATAGGTGTGAGAAATTGGACAATACAAGTTCAACGGCAGTTCGTTCCTAATTGGAGTGGTTGGTGTATTCCATACTTCTAGCGATTGGATTTCACTCAAAACACACCAAACGACTCCTCCCACCATATTATGATGTTGCCCAAGTTTTGGGGTCGATTCGAAATCAATAGGTGTGAGAAATTGGACAATTCAAGTTCATGGGCAGTTCGTTCCTAATTGGAGTGGTTGGTGTATTCCATACTTCTATCGATTCGATTTCACTCAAAACTCACCAAATGACTCCTCCCACCATATTAAGATGTTGCCCAAGTTTTGGGCTCGATGCGAAATCAATAGGTGTTAAAACTTGGACAATTCAAGTTCAATGGCAGTTAATTGGAGTGGTTGGTGTATTCCATACTTCTAGCGATTGGATTTCTCTCAAAACTCACCAAATGACTCCTCTCACCATATTATGACGTTGCCCAGGTTTTGGGCTCGATCCGAAATCAATAGGTGTTCCAAATTGGACAATTCATGTTCAACGGCAGTTCGTTCCTAATTGGAGTGGTTGGTGTACTCCATACTTCTAGCGATTGGATTTCACTCAAAACTAACCAAATGACTCCTCCCACCATATTATGATGTTGCCCAAGTTTTGGGCTCTAGCGGAAATCAATAGGTGTGAGAAATTGGACAATACAAGTTCAACGGCAGTTCGTTCCTAATTGGAGTGGTTGGTGTATTCCATACTTCTAGCGATTGGATTTCACTCAAAACACACCAAACGACTCCTCCCACCATATTATGATGTTGCCCAAGTTTTGGGGTCGATTCGAAATCAATAGGTGTGAGAAATTGGACAATTCAAGTTCAACGGCAGTTCGTTCCTAATTGGAGTGGTTGGTGTATTCCATACTTCTATCGATTCGATTTCACTCAAAACTCACCAAATGACTCCTCCCACCATATCATGATGTTGCCCAAGTTTTGGGCTCGATCCGAAATCAATAGGTGTTCCAAATTGGACAATTCAATTTCAACGGCATTTCTTTCCTAATTGGAGTGGTTGGTGTATTCCATACTTCTAGTGATTGGATTTCACTCAAAATTCACCAAATGACTACTCCCACCATATTATGATGTTGCCCAAGTTTTGGGCTCGGTCCAAAATCAATAGAGGTGAGAAATTGGACAATTCAAGTTCAACTGCAGTTCGTTCCTAATTGGAGTGGTTGGTGTATTCCATACTTCTAGCGATTGGATTTCACTCAAAACTCACCAAATGACTCCTCCCACCATATTATGATGTTGCCCAAGTTTTGGGCTCGACCCGAAATCAATAGGTGTTCCAAATTGGACAATTCAAGTTCAACGGCAGTTCGTTCCTAATTGGAGTGGTTGGTGTATTCCATACTTCTAGCGATTGAATTTCACTCAAAAGTCACCAAATGACTCCTCCCACCATATTATGATGTTGCCCAAGTTTTGGGCTCGATCCGAAATCAATAGGTGTTCCAAATTGGACAATTCAAGTTCAACGGCAGTTCGTTCCTAATTGGAGTGGTTGGTGTATTCCATACTTCTAGCGGTTGGATTTCTCTCAAAACTCACCAAATGACTTCTCCCACCATATTATGATGTTGCCCAAGTTTTGGGCTCGATGCGAAATCAATAGGTGTTCCAAATTGGATAATTCAAGTTCAACGGCAGTTCGTTCCTAATTGGAGTGGTTGGTGTATTCCATACTTCTAGCGATTGGATTTCACTCAAAACTCACCAAATGACTCCTCCCACCATATTATGATGTTGCCCAAGTTTTGGGCTCGATGCGAAATCAATAGGTGTTCGAAATTGGACAATTCAAGTTCAACGGCAGTTAATTGGAGTGGTTGGTGTATTCCATACATCTAGCGATTGGATTTCTCTCAAAACTCACCAAATGACTCCTCCCACCATATTATGATGTTGCCCAAGTTTTGGGCTCGATCCGAAATCAATAGGTGTTCCAAATTGGACAATTCAAGTTCAACGGCAGTTCGTTCCTAATTGGAGTGGTTGGTGTATTCCATACTTCTAGCGATTGGATTTCACTCAAAGTCACCAAATGACTCCTCCCACCATATTATGATGTTGCCCAAGTTTTGGGTTCGATCCGAAATCAATTGGTGTGAGAAATTGGACAATTTAAGTTCAACGGCAGTTCGTTCCTAATCGGAGTGGTTGGTGTATTCCATACTTCTAGCGATTGGATTTCACTCAAAACTCACCAAATGACTCCTCCCACCATATTATGATGTTGCCCAAGTTTTGGGCTCGATCCGAAATCAATAGGTGTGAGAAATTGGACAATTCAAGTTCAACGGCAGTTCGTTCCTAATTGGAGTGGTTGGTGTATTCCATACTTCTAGCGATTGGATTTCACTCAAAACTCACCAAATGACTCCTCTCACCATGTTATGATGTTGCCCAAGTTTTGGGCTCGATCCGAAATCAATAGGTGTTCCAAATTGGACAATTCAAGTTCAACGGCAGTTCGTTCCTAATTGGAGTGGTTGGTGTATTCCATACTTCTAGCGATTGGATTTCTCTGAAAACTCACCAAATGACTCCTCCCACCATATTATGATGTTGCCGAAGTTTGGGGTTCGATCCGAAATCAATAGGTGTGATAAATTGGACAATTCAAGTTCAACGGCAGTTCGTTCCTAATTGGAGTGGTTGGTGTATTCCATACTTCTAGCGATTGGATTTCACTCAAAACTCACCAAATGACTCCTCCCACCATATTATGATGTTGCCCAAGTTTTGGGCTCGATCCGAAATCAATAGGTGTTCCAAGTCGGACAATTCAAGTTCAACGGCAGTTCGTTCCTAATTGTAGTGGTTGGTGTATTCCATACTTCTAGCGATTGGATTTAACTCAAAACTCACCAAATGACTCCTCCCACCATATTATGATGTTGCCCAAGTTTTGGGCTCGATCCGAAATCAATAGGTGTTCCAAATTGGACAATTCAAGTTCAACGGCAGTTCGATCGAAATTGGTTTGGTTGGTGTTTTCCATACTTCTAGCGATTGGATTTCACTCAAAACTCACCAAATGACTCCTCCCACCATATTATGATGTTGCCCAAGTTGTGGGCTCGATCCGAAATCAATAGGTGTTTCAAATTGGGCAATTCAATGACAACGGCAGTTCGTTCCTAATTGGAGTGGTTGGTATATTCCATACTTCTAGCGATGGATTTCACTCAAAAGTTACCAAATGACTCCTCCCACCATATTATGATGTTGCCCAAGTTTTGGGCTCGATCCGAAATCAATAGGTGTGAGAAATTGGTCAATTCAATTTCAACGACAGTTCATTCCTAATTGGAGTGGTTGGTGTATTCCACACTTCTAGCGATTGGATTTCTCTGAAAACTCACCAAATGACTCCTCCCACCATATTCTGATGTTGCCCAAGTTTTGGGCTCGATCCGAAATCCATAGGTGTGAGAAATTGGACAATTCAAGTTCAACGGCAGTTCGTTCCTAATTGGAGTGGTTGGTGTATGCCATACTTCTAGCGATTGGATTTCTCTCAAAACACACCAAATGACTCCTCTCACCATGTTATGATGTTGCCCAAGTTTTGGGCTCGATCCGAAATCAATAGGTGTTCCAAATTGGCCAATTCAAGTTCAACGGCAGTTCGTTCCTAATTGGAGTGGTTGGTGTATTCCATACTTCTAGCGATTGGATTTCTCTGAAAACTCACCAAATGACTTCTCCCACCATATTATGATGTTGCCCAAGTTTGGGGCTCGATCCGTAATCAATAGGTGTGATAAATTGGATAATTCAAGTTCAAAGGCAGTTCGTTCCTAATTGGAGTGGTTGGTGTATTCCATACTTCTAGCGATTGGATTTCACTCGAAACTCACCAAATGACTCCTCCCACCATATTATGATGTTGCCTGATCGGTTCATAATTGTATATCATTTTGTACCCTTCTAGCTTATGATTTGGTTATGTTTTTGAGTTAAACTTGTGCTTTTAATCCTTTTTGTGTTTATCTTTCAGTTCATTGAGCTTTAGGTAATAATGAGGGCTTTGGATAGTAAATGATGCAGTCCATGCATGTTATGGCCTAATTTGGATGAATGGATGAAGAGCTTAAAGACAAACTCAATTTTGGCTACAGTCCCCTGCCAGCCCAGTTTCGTAGGTCATATTGCAAGCTTTGTTTCAGCAACCTACATAGCTCGGATAAGGCCACATTCTTCATGAAAGTTGTTCCAATGGGTGTATACTATAACATATCCGAAATTCAGCCCCATTGGATAATTGTGGAGTCTGTTACCTAGCAAACACAGAGCCATGCTCAGGATGGATTTTATCAGCGCGCAAAATGAGTTAGCAATTTGTTTTGGCCTTAACTTCCTCCTCCGACCTTGGATTGGCCCAAATGATATATGGCTGGAAAGAAGACATTCTGAACTTCAAGTTTGAGTGCTTAAAGTCTTAATTTTCTTAAGGGAAGCCCAATTCGTAAGCCCTTGAAGTTGCTGGTCATGCTGACCTCAGGATGAGCTATTATTTCTGGTTGGAAGCTTGGTCATGGTGACATGAAGATGAGCTAGGGCTGCTGGAGGGATTTATTAGTGAAGTGCATCAACCATTTCAGATTTTATAATTGAAGTGTTGTATGCATTAGTGAAGTGCATCAACCATTTCAGATTTTATAAAACAAGTGTTGTATGCATTAGCCATACTTAATTCAGATTTTCAGCTTCCTTAGGCCTATATATAGTGAGGTTTCCCAAGCTTGTAAACACACCCCAAGGGGGGGGAGCTCTCAAACACTTCTCTAGAGCTCCCTTCCCTTCTCTCCCTCAAATTCTCTTAGTTTCTCTTTCTAGTTTTCAATTGTTATAATGAGATCTTTGTGCTGAAATTCTCCTTAAGTTTTTCCAAGTTCTACTTAATTTTCATTGTTATGTAAATTCTTTTCTTTAGTTTCAAGTTTGATAAGTTTCCAAGTTTCAATTATGATTTTTGTTCTTATTCATTATGCTTATAAGTTAATATGCTAGTTTGAATGATTGATCACCATTTAGGCTTGCATGTTAGCTATCTTGGTTTGAATTAAGAGTAGACACCATGCTTTAATTCGAATTGAACTATGAATAGGAAGAGTATGTATGGACATTCGACAACAGGGATTAGATACATGCTTGGTTGTTTAAATTGTTCTTTTATGCTTAATGGGTTCCTAATGCTTAATTTTAGGTTAGACAACAAATGATCAAATTAGGGAATTAGGAACACAAGATTATGACCAAACACCATGGCTTAATCATACTTTAGCTAGAATCAATCCGTTAATCTAATTGAACTTGGGAATTTATCTGCTTGAGTTAGTTATTTCTTTCTTCCTTGTTTTATTTATTTCCTTTCTTTTTCATTTCTGTTTTGTGTAGGGAAAATGAATTGAATCATTCAATCACCAATCCTCGTGGGATCGACCTCGCACTTACATACGCTATACTACCGAACGGCTCGTGCACTTGCGAGTATCACAAGTTGTGGATGCAACTGAATCCATTTTGGTGCAGCTGTATTTACGCAACATTGCCCAAGTTTTTGACATTGAATTGTCCAATTTGGACAATTCAAGTTCAACGGCAGTTCGTTCCTAATTGTAGTATTCCATACTTCTAGCGATTGGATTTAACTCAAAACTCACCAAATGACTCCTCCCACCATATTATGATGTTGCCCAAGTTTTGGGCTCGATCCGAAATCAATAGGTGTTCCAAATTGGACAATTCAAGTTCAACGGCAGTTCGATCCAAATTGGTTTGGTTGGTGTTTTCCATACTTCTAGCGATTGGATTTCACTCAAAACTCACCAAATGACTCCTCCCACCATATTATGTTGTTGCCCAAGTTTTGGGCTCGATCCGAAATCAATAGGTGTTCCAAATGGGACAATTCAATGTCAACGGCAGTTCGTTCCTAATTGGAGTGTTTGGTATATTCCATACTTCTAGCTATTGGATTTCACTCAAAAGTCACCAAATGACTCCTCCCACCATATTATGATGTTGCCCAAGTTTTGGGCTCGATCCGAAATCAATAGGTGTTCCAAATTTGACAATTCAAGTTCAACGGCAGTTCGTTCCTAATTGGAGTGGTTGGTGTATTCCATACTTCTAGCGATTGGATTTCACTCAAAACTCACAAAATGACTCCTCCCACCATATTATGATGTTGCCCAAGTTTGGGGATCGATCCGAAATCAATAGGTGTGAGAAATTGGACAATTCAAGTTCAACGGCAGTTCGTTCCTAATTGGAGTGGTTGGTGTATTCCATACTTCTAGCGAATGGATTTCACTCAAAACTCACCAAATGACTCCTCCCACTATATTACGATGTTGCCCAAGTTTTGGGCTCGATCCGAAATCAATAGGTGTTCCAAATTGGACAATTCAAGTTCAATGGCAGTTCGTTCCTAATTGGAGTGGTTGGTGTATTCCATACTTCCAGCGATTGGATTTCACTCAAAACTCACCAAATGACTCCTCCCACCATATTATGATGTTGCCCAAGTTTGGGGATCGATCCGAAATCAATAGGTGTGAGAAATTGGACAATTCAAGTTCAACGGCAGTTCGTTCCTAATTGGAGTGGTTGGTGTATTCCATACTTCTAGCGATTGGATTTCACTCAAAACTAACCAAATGACTCCTCCCACCATATTATGATGTTGCTCAAGTTTTGGGGTCGATCCGAAATCAATAGGTGTTCCAAATTGGACAATTCAAGTTCAACGGCAGTTCGTTCCTAATTGGAGTGGTTGGTGTATTCCATACTTCTAGCGATTGGATTTCACTCAAAACTAACCAAATGACTCCTCCCACCATATTATGATGTTTCCCAAGTTTTGGGCTCGATCCGAAATCAATAGGTGTTCCAAATTTGACAATTCAAGTTCAACGGCAGTTCGTTCCTAATTGGAGTGGTTGGTCTATTCCATACTTCTAGCGATTGGATTTCACTCAAAACCAAACAAATGACTCCTCCCACCATATTATGATGATGCCCAAGTTTTGGGCTCGATCTGAAATCAATAGGTGTTCCAAATTGGACAATTCAAGTTCAACGGCAGTTCGTTCCTAATTGGAGTGGTTGGTGTATTCCATACTTCTAGCGAATGGATTTCACTCAAAACTCACCAAATGACTCCTCCCACTATATTACGATGTTGCCCAAGTTTTAGGCTCGATCCGAAATCAATAGGTGTTCCAAATTGGGCAATTCAAGTTCAATGGCAGTTCGTTCCTAATTGGAGTGGTTGGTGTATTCCATACTTCCAGCGATTGGATTTCACTCAAAACTCACCAACTGACTCCTCCCACCATATTATGATGTTGCCCAAGTTTGGGGCTCGATCCGAAACCAATAGGTGTTCCAAATTTGACAATTCAAGTTCAACGACAGTTCGTTACGAATTGGAGTGGTTGGTGTATTCCATACTTCTAGCGATTGGATTTCACTCAAAACTCACCAAATGACTCCTCCCACCATATTATGATGTTGCCCAAGTTTGGGGCCCGATCCGAAATCAATAGGTGTGAGAAATTGGACAATTCAAGTTCAACGGCAGTTCGTTCCTAATTGGAGTGGTTGGTGTATTCCATACTTCTAGCGATTGGATTTCACTCAAAACTCACCAAATGACTCCTCCCACCATATTATGAAGTTGCCCAAGTTTGGGGCTCGATCCGAAATCAATAGGTGTGAGAAATTGGACAATTCAAGTTCAACGGCAGTTCGTTCCTAATTGGAGTGGTTGGTGTATTCCATACTTCTAGCGATTGGATTTCACTCAAAACTCACCAAATGACTCCTCCCACTATATTACGATGTTGCCCAAGTTTTAGGCTCGATCCGAAATCAATAGTTTTTCCAAATTGGACAATTCAAGTTCAATGGCAGTTCGTTCCTAATTGGAGTGGTTGGTGTATTCCATACTTCCAGCGATTGGATTTCACTCAAAACTCGCCAACTGATTCCTCCCACCATATTATGATGTTGCCCAAGTTTGGGCCTCGATCCGAAATCAATAGGTGTTCCAAATTTGACAATTCAAGTTCAACGGCAGTTCGTTCCGAATTGGAGTGGTTGGTGCATTCCATACTTCTAGCGATTGGATTTCACTCAAAACTCACCAAATGACTCCTCCCACCATATTATGATGTTGCCCAAGTTTGGGGCCCGATCCGAAATCAATAGGTGTGAGAAATTGGACAATTCAAGTTCAACGGCAGTTCATTCCTAATTCGAGTGGTTGGTGTCTTCCACACTTCTAGCGAATGGATTTCACTCAAAACCCACCAAATGACTCCTCCCACCATATTATGATGTTGCCCAAGTTTTGGGCCTGATCCGAAATCAATAGGTGTTCGAAATTGGACAATTCAAGTTCAACGGCAGTTCGTTCCTAATTGGAGTGGTTGGTGTATTCCATACTTCTAGCGATTGGATTTCACTCAAAACTCACCAAATGACTCCTCCCACCATATTATGATGTTGCCCAAGTTTGGGGATCGATCCGAAATCAATAGGTGTGAGAAATTGGACAATTCAAGTTCAACGGCAGTTCGTTCCTAATTGGAGTGGTTGGTGTATTCCATACTTCTAGCGATTGGATTTCACTCAAAACTCACCAAATGACTCCTCCCACCATATTATGATGTTGCCCAGGTTTGGGGCTCGATCCGTAATCAATTGGTGTGAGAAATTGGACAATTCAATTTCAGTGGCAGTTCGTTCCTAATTGGAGTGGTTGGTGTATTCCATACTTCTAGCGATTGGATTTCACTCAAAACTAACCAAATGACTCCTCCGACCATATTATGATGTTGCCCAAGTTTTGGGCTCGATCCGAAATCTATAGGTGTGAGAAATTGGACAATTCAAGTTCAACGGCAGTTCGTTCCTAATTTTAGTGGTTGCTGTTTTCCATACTTCTAAAGATTGGATTTCACTCAAAACTCACCAAATGACTCCTCCCACCATATTATGATGTTGCCCAAGTTTGGGGTTCGATCCGAAATCAATAGGTGTGAGAAATTGGACAATTCAAGTTCAACGGCAGTTCGTTCCTAATTGGAGTAGTTGGTGTATTCCATACTTCTAGCAATTGGATTTCACTCAGAACTCACCAAATGACTCCTCCCACCGTATTATCATGTTGCCCAAGTTTGGAGTTCGATCCGAAATCAATAGGTGTGAGAAGTTGGACAATTCAAGTTCAACGAAGTTCGTTCCTAATTGGAGTGGTTGGTGTATTCCATACTTCTAGCGATTGGATTTCACTCAAAACTCACCAAATGACGCCTCCCACCGTATTATGTTGTTGCCCAAGTTTTGGGCTCGATCCGAAATCAATAGGTGTTCCAAATTGGACAATTCACGTTCAACGGCAGTTCATTCATAATTGGAGTGGTTGGTGTATTCCATACTTCTAGCGATTGGATTTCACTCAAAACTCACCAAATGATTCCTCCCACCATATTATGATGTTGCCCAAGTTTTGGGCCTGATCCGAAATCAATAGGTGTTCGAAATTGGACAATTCAAGTTCAACGGCAGTTCGTTCCTAATTGGAGTGGTTGGTGTATTCCATACTTCTAGCGATTGGATTTCACTCAAAACTCACCAAATGACTCCTCCCACCATATTATGATGTTGCCCAAGTTTGGGGATCGATCCGAAATCAATAGGTGTGAGAAATTGGACAATTCAAGTTCAACGGCAGTTCGTTCCTAATTGGAGTGGTTGGTGTATTCCATACTTCTAGCGATTGGATTTCACTCAAAACTCACCAAATGACTCCTCCCACCATATTATGATGTTGCCCAGGTTTGGGGCTCGATCCGTAATCAATTGGTGTGAGAAATTGGACAATTCAATTTCAGTGGCAGTTCGTTCCTAATTGGAGTGGTTGGTGTATTCCATACTTCTAGCGATTGGATTTCACTCAAAACTAACCAAATGACTCCTCCGACCATATTATGATGTTGCCCAAGTTTTGGGCTCGATCCGAAATCTATAGGTGTGAGAAATTGGACAATTCAAGTTCAACGGCAGTTCGTTCCTAATTTTAGTGGTTGCTGTTTTCCATACTTCTAAAGATTGGATTTCACTCAAAACTCACCAAATGACTCCTCCCACCATATTATGATGTTGCCCAAGTTTGGGGTTCGATCCGAAATCAATAGGTGTGAGAAATTGGACAATTCAAGTTCAACGGCAGTTCGTTCCTAATTGGAGTAGTTGGTGTATTCCATACTTCTAGCAATTGGATTTCACTCAGAACTCACCAAATGACTCCTCCCACCGTATTATCATGTTGCCCAAGTTTGGAGTTCGATCCGAAATCAATAGGTGTGAGAAGTTGGACAATTCAAGTTCAACGAAGTTCGTTCCTAATTGGAGTGGTTGGTGTATTCCATACTTCTAGCGATTGGATTTCACTCAAAACTCACCAAATGACGCCTCCCACCGTATTATGTTGTTGCCCAAGTTTTGGGCTCGATCCGAAATCAATAGGTGTTCCAAATTGGACAATTCACGTTCAACGGCAGTTCATTCATAATTGGAGTGGTTGGTGTATTCCATACTTCTAGCGATTGGATTTCACTCAAAACTCACCAAATGACTCCTCCCACCATATTATGATGTTGCAAAAGTTTTGGGCTCGATCCGAAATCAATAGGTGTGAGAAATTGGACAATTCAAGTTCAACAGTAGTTCGTTCCTAATTGGAGTGGTGGGTGTATTCCATACTTCTAGCGATTGGATTTCACTCAAAACTCACCAAATGACTCCTCCCACCATATTCTGATGTTGGCCAAGTTTGGGGCTCGATCCGAAATCAATAGGTGTGAGAAATTGGACAATTCAAGTTCAACGGCAGTTCGTTCCTAATTGGAGTGGTGGGTGTATTCCATACTTCTAGCGATTGGATTTCACTCAAAACTCACCAAATGATTCCTCCCACCATATTATGATGTTGCCCAAGATTTGGGCTCGATCCGAAATCAATAGGTGTTCCAAATTGGACAATTCAAGTTCAACGGCAGTTCATTCCTAATTGGAGTGGTTGGTGTATTCCGTACTTCTAGCGATTGGATTTCACCCAAAACTCACCAAATGACTCCTCCCACCATATTATGATGGTGCCCAAGTTTGACGCTCGATCCGAAATCAATAGGTGTGAGAAATTGGACAATTCAAGTTCAACGGCAGTTCGTTCCTAATTGGAGTGGTTGGTGTATTCCATACTTCTAGCGATTGGATTTCACTCAAAACTCACCAAATGACTCCTCCCACCATATTATGATGGTGCCCAAGTTTGACGCTCGATCCGAAATCAATAGGTGTGAGAAATTGGACAATTCAAGTTCAATGGCAGTTCGTTCCTAATTGGAGTGGTTGGTGTATTCCATACTTCTAGCGATTGGATTTCACTCAAAACTCACCAAATGACTCCTCCCACCATATTATGATGGTGCCCAAGTTTGACGCTCGATCCGAAATCAATAGGTGTGAGAAATTGGACAATTCAAGTTCAACGGCAGTTCGTTCCTAATTGGAGTGGTTGGTGTATTCCATACTTCTAGCAACTGGATTTCACTCAAAACTCACCAAATGACTCCTCCCACCATATTATGATGGTGCCCAAGTTTGACGCTCGATCCGAAATCAATAGGTGTGAGAAATTGGACAATTCAAGTTCAACGGCAGTGAGTTCCTAACTGAAGTGGTTGGTGTATTCCATACTTCTAGAGATTGGATTTCACTCAAAACTCAGCATATGACTCCTCCCACCATATTATGATGGTACCCAAGTTTGACGCTCGATCCGAAATCAATAGGTGTGAGAAATTGGACAATTCAAGTTCAACGGCAGTGAGTTCCTAACTGAAGTGGTTGGTGTATTCCATAGTTCTAGCGATTGGATTTCACTCAAAACTCACCAAATGACTCCTCCCACCATATTATGATATTGCCCAAGTTTTGGGCTCGATCCGAAATCAATAGGTGTGAGAAATTGGAAAATTCAAGTTCGACTGAAGTTCGTTCCTAATTGAAGTGGTTGGTGTATTCCATACTTCAAGCGATTGGATTTCACTCAAAACTCACCAAATGACTCCTCCCACCATATTATGATGTTGTCCAACTTTTGGGCTCGATCAGAAATCAATACGTGCGAGAAATTGGACAATTCAATTTCAACGGCAGTTCGTTCGTAATTGGAGTGGTTGGTGTATTCCATACTTCTAGCGATTGGATTTCACTCAAAACTCACCAAATGACTCCTCCCACCATATTATGATGTTGCCCAAGTTTTGGGCTCGATCCGAAATCAATAAGTGTAAGAAATTGGACAATTTAAGTTCAACGGCAGTTCGTTCCTAATTGGAGTGGTTGGTGTATTCCATACTTCTAGCGATTGGATTTCACTCAAAACTCACCAAATGACTTCTCCCACCATAATATGATGTTGCCCAACTTTTGGGCTCGATCCGAAATCAATAGGTGTGAGAAATTGGACAATTCAAGTTCAACGGCAGTTCGTTCCTAATTGGAGTGGTGGGTGTATTCCATACTTCTAGCGATTGGATTTCACTCAAAACTCACCAAATGATTCCTCCCACCATATTATGATGTTGCCCAAGATTTGGGCTCGATCCGAAATCAATAGGTGTTCCAAATTGGACAATTCAAGTTCAACGGCAGTTCATTCCTAATTGGACTGGTTGGTGTATTCCGTACTTCTAGCGATTGGATTTCACTCAAAACTCACCAAATGACTCCTCCCACCATATTATGATGGTGCCCAAGTTTGACGCTCGATCCGAAATCAATAGGTGTGAGAAATTGGACAATTCAAGTTCAACGGCAGTTCGTTCCTAATTGGAGTGGTTGGTGTATTCCATACTTCTAGCGATTGGATTTCACTCAAAACTCACCAAATGACTCCTCCCACCATATTATGATGGTGCCCAAGTTTGACGCTCGATCCGAAATGAATAGGTGTGAGAAATTGGACAATTCAAGTTCAACGGCAGTTCGTTCCTAATTGGAGTGGCTGGTGTATTCCATACTTCTAGCGATTGGATTTCACTCAAAACTCACCAAATGACTCCTCCCACCATATTATGATGGTGCCCAAGTTTGACGCTCGATCCGAAATCAATAGGTGTGAGAAATTGGACAATTGAAGTTCAACGGCAGTTCGTTCCTAATTGGAGTGGTTGGTGTATTCCATACTTCTAGCAATTGGATTTCACTCAAAACTCACCAAATGACTCCTCCCACCATATTATGATGGTGCCCAAGTTTGACGCTCGATCCGAAATCAATAGGTGTGAGAAATTGGACAATTCAAGTTCAACGGCAGTTCGTTCCTAATTGGAGTGGTTGGTGTATTCCATACTTCTAGCGATTGGATTTCACTCAAAACTCACCAAATGACTCCTCCCACCATATTATGATGGTGCCCAAGTTTGACGCTCGATCCGAAATCAATAGGTGTGAGAAATTGGACAATTCAAGTTCAACGGCAGTTCGTTCCTAATTGGAGTGGTTGGTGTATTCCATACTTCTAGCGATTGGATTTCACTCAAAACTCACCAAATGACTTCTCCCACCATAATATGATGTTGCCAAACTTTTGGGCTCGATCCGAAATCAATAGGTGTGAGAAATTGGACAATTCAAGTTCAACGGCAGTTCGTTCCAAATTGGAGTGGTTGGTGTATTCCATACTTCTAGCGATTGGATTTCACTCAAAACTCTTCAAATGACTCCTCCCACCATAATATGATGTTGCCCAAGTTTTGGGCTCGATCCGAAATCAATTGGTGTTCCAAATTGGACAATTCAAGTTCAACGGCAGTTCGTTCCTAATTGGAGTGGTTGGTGTATTCCATACTTCTAGCGATTGGATTTCACTCAAAACTCACCAAATGACTCCTCCCACCATATTATGATGTTGCCCAAGTTTTGGGCTCGATCCGAATTCAATAGGTGTGAGAAATTGGTCAATCCAATTTCAACGACAGTTCTTTCCAAATTGGAGTGGTTGGTGTATTCCATACTTCTAGCGATTGGATTTCACTCAAAACACACCAAATGACTCCTCCCACCATATTATGATGTTGCCCAAGTTTTGGACTCGATCCGAAATCAATAGGTGTTCCAAATTGGACAATTCCAGTTCAACGGCAGTTCGTTCCTAATTGGAGTGGTTGGTGTATTCCATACTTCTAGCGATTGGATTTCACTCAAAACTCACCAAATGACTCCTCCCACCACATTATGATGTTGCCCAAGTTTCTGGCTCGATCCGAAATCAATAGGTGTGAGAAATTGGACAATTCAAGTTCAACGGCAGTTCGTTCCTAATTGGAGTGGTTGGTGTATTCCATACTTCTAGCGATTGGATTTCACTCAAAACTCACCAAATGACTCCTCCCACCATATTATGTTGTTGCCCAAGTTTTGGGCTCGATCCGAAGTCAATAAGTGTGAGAAATTGGACAATTTAAGTTCAACGGCAGTTCGTTCCTAATTGGAGTGGTTGGTGTATTCCATACTTCTAGCGATTGGATTTCACTCAAAACTCACCAAATGACTCCTCCCACCATATTATGATGTTGCCAAAGTTTTGGGCTCGATCCGAAATCAATAGGTGTGAGAAATTGGACAATTTAAGTTCAACGGCAGTTCGTTCCTAATTGGAGTGGTTGGTGTATTCCATACTTCTAGCGATTGGATTTCACTCAAAACTCACCAAATGACTTCTCCCACCATAATATGATGTTGCCCAACTTTTGGGCTCGATCCGAATTCAATAGGTGTGAGAAATTGGTCAATCCAATTTCAACGACAGTTCTTTCCTAATTGGAGTGGTTGGTGTATTCCATACTTCTAGCGATTGGATTTCACTCAAAACACACCAAATGACTCCTCCCACCATATTATGATGTTGCCCAAGTTTTGGACTCGATCCGAAATAAATAGGTGTTCCAAATTGGACAATTCAAGTTCAACGGCAGTTCGTTCCTAATTGGAGTGGTTGGTGTATTCCATACTTCTAGCGATTGGATTTCACTCAAAACTCACCAAATGACTCCTCCCACCATATTATGATGTTGCCCAAGTTTTGGGCTCGATCCGAATTCAATAGGTGTGAGAAATTGGTCAATCCAATTTCAACGACAGTTCTTTCCAAATTGGAGTGGTTGGTGTATTCCATACTTCTAGCGATTGGATTTCACTCAAAACACACCAAATGACTCCTCCCACCATATTATGATGTTGCCCAAGTTTTGGACTCGATCCGAAATCGATAGGTGTTCCAAATTGGACAATTCAAGTTCAACGGCAGTTCGTTCCTAATTGGAGTGGTTGGTGTATTCCATACTTCTAGCGATTGGATTTCACTCAAAACTCACCAAATGAATCCTCCCACCACATTATGATGTTGCCCAAGTTTGACGCTCGATCCGAAATCAATAGGTGTGAGAAATTGGACAATTCAAGTTCAACGGCAGTGAGTTCCTAACTGAAGTGGTTGGTGTATTCCATACTTCTAGAGATTGGATTTCACTCAAAACTCAGCATATGACTCCTCCCACCATATTATGATGGTACCCAAGTTTGACGCTCGATCCGAAATGAATAGGTGTGAGAAATTGGACAATTCAAGTTCAACGGCAGTTCGTTCCTAATTGGAGTGGCTGGTGTATTCCATACTTCTAGCGATTGGATTTCACTCAAAACTCACCAAATGACTCCTCCCACCATATTATGATGGTGCCCAAGTTTGACGCTCGATCCGAAATCAATAGGTGTGAGAAATTGGACAATTGAAGTTCAACGGCAGTTCGTTCCTAATTGGAGTGGTTGGTGTATTCCATACTTCTAGCAATTGGATTTCACTCAAAACTCACCAAATGACTCCTCCCACCATATTATGATGGTGCCCAAGTTTGACGCTCGATCCGAAATCAATAGGTGTGAGAAATTGGACAATTCAAGTTCAACGGCAGTTCGTTCCTAATTGGAGTGGTTGGTGTATTCCATACTTCTAGCGATTGGATTTCACTCAAAACTCACCAAATGACTCCTCCCACCATATTATGATGGTGCCCAAGTTTGACGCTCGATCCGAAATCAATAGGTGTGAGAAATTGGACAATTCAAGTTCAACGGCAGTTCGTTCCTAATTGGAGTGGTTGGTGTATTCCATACTTCTAGCGATTGGATTTCACTCAAAACTCACCAAATGACTTCTCCCACCATAATATGATGTTGCCAAACTTTTGGGCTCGATCCGAAATCAATAGGTGTGAGAAATTGGACAATTCAAGTTCAACGGCAGTTCGTTCCAAATTGGAGTGGTTGGTGTATTCCATACTTCTAGCGATTGGATTTCACTCAAAACTCTTCAAATGACTCCTCCCACCATAATATGATGTTGCCCAAGTTTTGGGCTCGATCCGAAATCAATTGGTGTTCCAAATTGGACAATTCAAGTTCAACGGCAGTTCGTTCCTAATTGGAGTGGTTGGTGTATTCCATACTTCTAGCGATTGGATTTCACTCAAAACTCACCAAATGACTCCTCCCACCATATTATGATGTTGCCCAAGTTTTGGGCTCGATCCGAATTCAATAGGTGTGAGAAATTGGTCAATCCAATTTCAACGACAGTTCTTTCCAAATTGGAGTGGTTGGTGTATTCCATACTTCTAGCGATTGGATTTCACTCAAAACACACCAAATGACTCCTCCCACCATATTATGATGTTGCCCAAGTTTTGGACTCGATCCGAAATCAATAGGTGTTCCAAATTGGACAATTCCAGTTCAACGGCAGTTCGTTCCTAATTGGAGTGGTTGGTGTATTCCATACTTCTAGCGATTGGATTTCACTCAAAACTCACCAAATGACTCCTCCCACCACATTATGATGTTGCCCAAGTTTCTGGCTCGATCCGAAATCAATAGGTGTGAGAAATTGGACAATTCAAGTTCAACGGCAGTTCGTTCCTAATTGGAGTGGTTGGTGTATTCCATACTTCTAGCGATTGGATTTCACTCAAAACTCACCAAATGACTCCTCCCACCATATTATGTTGTTGCCCAAGTTTTGGGCTCGATCCGAAGTCAATAAGTGTGAGAAATTGGACAATTTAAGTTCAACGGCAGTTCGTTCCTAATTGGAGTGGTTGGTGTATTCCATACTTCTAGCGATTGGATTTCACTCAAAACTCACCAAATGACTCCTCCCACCATATTATGATGTTGCCAAAGTTTTGGGCTCGATCCGAAATCAATAGGTGTGAGAAATTGGACAATTTAAGTTCAACGGCAGTTCGTTCCTAATTGGAGTGGTTGGTGTATTCCATACTTCTAGCGATTGGATTTCACTCAAAACTCACCAAATGACTTCTCCCACCATAATATGATGTTGCCCAACTTTTGGGCTCGATCCGAATTCAATAGGTGTGAGAAATTGGTCAATCCAATTTCAACGACAGTTCTTTCCTAATTGGAGTGGTTGGTGTATTCCATACTTCTAGCGATTGGATTTCACTCAAAACACACCAAATGACTCCTCCCACCATATTATGATGTTGCCCAAGTTTTGGACTCGATCCGAAATAAATAGGTGTTCCAAATTGGACAATTCAAGTTCAACGGCAGTTCGTTCCTAATTGGAGTGGTTGGTGTATTCCATACTTCTAGCGATTGGATTTCACTCAAAACTCACCAAATGACTCCTCCCACCATATTATGATGTTGCCCAAGTTTTGGGCTCGATCCGAATTCAATAGGTGTGAGAAATTGGTCAATCCAATTTCAACGACAGTTCTTTCCAAATTGGAGTGGTTGGTGTATTCCATACTTCTAGCGATTGGATTTCACTCAAAACACACCAAATGACTCCTCCCACCATATTATGATGTTGCCCAAGTTTTGGACTCGATCCGAAATCGATAGGTGTTCCAAATTGGACAATTCAAGTTCAACGGCAGTTCGTTCCTAATTGGAGTGGTTGGTGTATTCCATACTTCTAGCGATTGGATTTCACTCAAAACTCACCAAATGAATCCTCCCACCACATTATGATGTTGCCCAAGTTTGACGCTCGATCCGAAATCAATAGGTGTGAGAAATTGGACAATTCAAGTTCAACGGCAGTGAGTTCCTAACTGAAGTGGTTGGTGTATTCCATACTTCTAGAGATTGGATTTCACTCAAAACTCAGCATATGACTCCTCCCACCATATTATGATGGTACCCAAGTTTGACGCTCGATCCGAAATCAATAGGTGTGAGAAATTGGACAATTCAAGTTCAACGGCAGTGAGTTCCTAACTGAAGTGGTTGGTGTATTCCATACTTCTAGCGATTGGATTTCACTCAAAACTCACCAAATGACTCCTCCCACCATATTATGATATTGCCCAAGTTTTGGGCTCGATCCGAAATCAATAGGTGTGAGAAATTGGACAATTCAAGTTCGACTGAAGTTCGTTCCTAATTGAAGTGGTTTGTGTATTCCATACTTCTAGCGATTGGATTTCACTCAAAACTCACCAAATGACTCCTCCCACCATATTATGATGTTGTCCAACTTTTGGGCTCGATCAGAAATCAATACGTGCGAGAAATTGGACAATTCAATTTCAACGGCAGTTCGTTCGTAATTGGAGTGGTTGGTGTATTCCATACTTCTAGCGATTGGATTTCACTAAAAACTCACCAAATGACTCCTCCCACCATATTATGATGTTGCCCAAGTTTTGGGCTCGATCCGAAATCAATAAGTGTAAGAAATTGGACAATTTAAGTTCAACGGCAGTTCGTTCCTAATTGGAGTGGTTGGTGTATTCCATCCTTCTAGCGATTGGATTTCACTCAAAACTCACCAAATGACTTCTCCCACCATAATATGATGTTGCCCAACTTTTGGGCTTGATCCGAAATCAATAGGTGTGAGAAATTGGACAATTCAAGTCCAACGGCAGTTCGTTCCTAATTGGAGTGGTTGGTGTGTTCCATACTTCTAGCGATTGGATTTCACTCAAAACTCTTCAAATGACTCCTCCCACCATAATATGATGTTGCCCAAGTTTTGGGCTCGATCCGAAATCAATCGGTGTTCCAAATTGGACAATTCAAGTTCAGCGGCAGTTCGTTCCTAATTGGAGTGGTTGGTGTATTCCATACTTCTAGCGATTGGATTTCACTCAAAACTCACCAAATGACTCCTCCCACCATATTATGATGTTGCCCAAGTTTTGGGCTCGATCCGAATTCAATAGGTGTGAGAAATTGGTCAATCCAATTTCAACGACAGTTCTTTCCAAATTGGAGTGGTTGGTGTATTCCATACTTCTAGCGATTGGATTTCACTCAAAACACACCAAATGAATCCTCCCACCATATTATGATGTTGCCCAAGTTTTGGACTCGATCCGAAATCAATAGGTGTTCCAAATTGGACAATTCAAGTTCAACGGCAGTTCGTTCCTAATTGGAGTGGTTGGTGTATTCCATACTTCTAGCGATTGGATTTCACTCAAAACTCACCAAATGACTCCTCCCACCACATTATGATGTTGCCCAAGTTTCGGGCTCGATCCGAAATCAATAGGTGTGAGAAATTGGACAATTCAAGTTCAACGGCAGTTCGTTCCTAATTGGAGTGGATGGTGTATTCCATACTTCTAGCGATTGGATTTCACTCAAAACTCACCAAATGACTCCTCCCACCATATTATGATGTTGCCCAAGTTTTGGGCTCGATCCGAAATCAACAGGTGTGAGAAATTGGACAATTTAAGTTCAACGGCAGTTCGTTCCTAATTGGAGTGGTTGGTGTATTCCATACTTCTAGCGATTGGATTTCACTCAAAACTCACCAAATGACTCCTCCCACCATATTATGATGTTGCCCAAGTTTTGGGCTCGATCCGAAATCAATAGGTGTGAGAAATTGGACAATTTAAGTTCAACGGCAGTTCGTTCCTAATTGGAGTGGTTGGTGTATTCCATACTTCTAGCGATTGGATTTCACTCAAAACTCACCAAATGACTTCTCCCACCATAATATGATGTTGCCCAAGTTTTGGGCTCGATCCGAATTCAATAGGTGTGAGAAATTGGTCAATCCAATTTCAACGACAGTTCTTTCCTAATTGGAGTGGTTGGTGTATTCCATACTTCTAGCGATTGGATTTCACTCAAAACACACCAAATGACTCCTCCCACCATATTATGATGTTGCCCAAGTTTTGGACTCGATCCGAAATCAATAGGTGTTCCAAATTGGACAATTCAAGTTCAACGGCAGTTCGTTCCAAATTGGAGTGGTTGGTGTATTCCATACTTTTAGCGATTGGATTTCACTCAAAACTCACCAAATGACTCCTCCCACCATAATATGATGTTGCCCAAGTTTTGGGCTCAATCCGAAATCAATTGGTGTTCCAAATTGGACAATTCAAGTTCAACGGCAGTTCGTTCCTAATTGGAGTGGTTGGTGTATTCCATACTTCTAGCGATTGGATTTCACTCAAAACACACCAAATGACTCCTCCCACCATATTATGATGTTGCCCAAGTTTTGGGCTCGATCCGAATTCAATAGGTGTGGGAAATTGGTCAATCCAATTTCAACGACTGTTCTTTCCTAATTGGAGTGGTTGGTGTATTCCATACTTCTAGCGATTGGATTTCACTCAAAACACACCAAATGACTCCTCCCACCATATTATGATGTTGCCCAAGTTTTGGACTCGATCCGAAATCAATAGGTGTTCCAAATTGGACAATTCAAGTTCAACGGCAGTTCGTTCCAAATTGGAGTGGTTGGTGTATTGCATACTTTTAGCGATTGGATTTCACTCAAAACTCACCAAATGACTCCTCCCACCATAATATGATGTTGCCCAAGTTTTGGGCTCAATCCGAAATCAATTGGTGTTCCAAATTGGACAATTCAAGTTCAACGGCAGTTCGTTCCTAATTGGAGTGGTTGGTGTATTCCATACTTCTAGCGATTGGATTTCACTCAAAACACACCAAATGACTCCTCCCACCATATTATGATGTTGCCCAAGTTTTGGGCTCGATCCGAATTCAATAGGTGTGGGAAATTGGTCAATCCAATTTCAACGACTGTTCTTTCCTAATTGGAGTGGTTGGTGTATTCCATACTTCTAGCGATTGGATTTCACTCAAAACACACCAAATGACTCCTCCCACCATATTATGATGTTGCCCAAGTTTTGGGCTCGATCCGAATTCAATAGGTGTGGGAAATTGGTCAATCCAATTTCAACGACTGTTCTTTCCTAATTGGAGTGGTTGGTGTATTCCATACTTCTAGCGATTGGATTTCACTCAAAACACACCAAATGACTCCTCCCACCATATTATGATGTTGCCCAAGTTTTGGACTCGATCCGAAATCAATAGGTGTTCCAAATTGGACAATTCAAGTTCAACGGCAGTTCGTTCCTAATTGGAGTGGTTGGTGTATTCCATACTTCTAGCGATTGGATTTCACTCAAAACTCACCAAATGACTCCTCCCACCACATTATGATGTTGCCCAAGTTTCGGGCTCGATCCGAAATCAATAGGTGTGAGAAATTGGACAATTCAAGTTCAACGGCAGTTCGTTCCTAATTGGAGTGGTTGGTGTATTCCATACTTCTAGCGATTGGATTTCACTCAAAACTCACCAAATGACTCCTCCCACCATATTATGATGTTGCCCAAGTTTTGGACTCGATCCGAAATCAATAGGTGTTCCAAATTGGACAATTCAAGTTCAACGGCAGTTCGTTCCTAATTGGAGTGGTTGGTGTATTCCATACTTCTAGCAATTGGATTTCACTCAAAACTCACCAAATGACTCCTCCCACCATATTATAATGTTGCCGAAGTTTTGGGCTCGATCCGAAATCAATAGTTGTGAGAAATTGGACATTTCAAGTTCAACGGCAGTTCGTCCCCAATTGGAGTGGTTGGTGTATTCCATACTTCTAGCGATTGGATTTCACTCAAAACTCACCAAATGATTCCTCCCACCATATTATGATGTTGCCCAAGATTTGGGCTCGATCCGAAATCAATTGGTGTTCCAAATTGGACAATTCAAGTTCAACGGCAGTTCATTCCTAATTGGAGTGGTTGGTGTATTCCATACTTCTAGCGATTGGATTTCACCCAAAACTCACCAAATGACTCCTCCCACCATATTATGATGGTGCCCAAGTTTGACGCTCGATCCGAAATCAATAGGTGTGAGAAATTGGACAATTCAAGTTCAACGGCAGTTCGTTCCTAATTGGAGTGGTTGGTGTATTCCATACTTCTAGCGATTGGATTTCACTCAAAAATCACCAAATGACTCCTCCCACCACATTATGATGTTGCCCAAGTTTCGGGCTCGATCCGAAATCAATAGGTGTGAGAAATTGGACAATTCAAGTTCAACGGCAGTTCGTTCCAAATTGGAGTGGTTGGTGTATTCCATACTTCTAGCGATTGGATTTCACTCAAAACTCACCAAATGACTCCTCCCACCATATTATGATGTTGCCCAAGTTTGGGGCCCGATCCGAAATCAATAGGTGTGAGAAATTGGACAATTCAAGTTCAACGGCAGTTCGTTCCAAATTGGAGTGGTTCGTGTATTCCATACTTCTAGCGATTGGATTTCACTCAAAACTCACCAAATGACTCCTCCCACCATATTATGATGGTGCCCAAGTTTGACGCTCGATGCGAAATCATTAGGTGTGAGAAATTGGACAATTCAAGTTCAACGGCAGTTCGTTCCTAATTGGAGTGGTTGGTGTATTCCATACTTCTAGCGATTGGATTTCACTCAAAACTCACCAAATGACTCCTCCCACCATATTATGATGGTGCCCAAGTTTGACGCTCGATCCGAAATCAATAGGTGTGAGAAATTGGACAATTCAAGTTCAACGGCAGTTCGTTCCTAATTGGAGTGGTTGGTGTATTCCATACTTCTAGCGATTGGATTTCACTCAAAAATCACCAAATGACTCCTCCCACCATATTATGATGTTGCCCAAGCTTTGGACTCGATCCGAAATCAATAGGTGTTCCAAATTGGACAATTCAAGTTCAACGGCAGTTCGTTCCTAATTGGAGTGGTTGGTGTATTCCATATTTCTAGCAATTGGATTTCACTCAAAACTCAACAAATGACTCCTCCCACCATATTATAATGTTGCCCAAATTTTGGGCTCGATCCGAAATCAATAGTTGTGAGAAATTGGACGTTTCGAGTTCAACGGCAGTTCGTTCCCAATTGGAGTGGTTGGTGTATTCCATACTTCTAGCGATTGGATTTCACTCAAGACACACCAAATGACTCCTCCCACCATATTATGATGTTGCCCAAGTTTGGGGCTCGATCCGAAATCAATAGGTGTTCCAAGTTGGACAATTCAAGTTCAACGGCAGTTCGTTCTTAAATGGAGTGGTTGGTGTATTCCATACTTCTAGTGATTGGATTTCACTCAAAACTCACCAAATGACTCCTCCCACCATATTATGATGGTGCCCAAGTTTGACGCTCGATCCGAAATCAATAGGTGTGAGAAATTGGACAATTCAAGTTCAACGGCAGTGAGTTCCTAACTGAAGTGGTTGGTGTATTCCATACTTCTAGAGATTGGATTTCACTCAAAACTCAGCATATGACTCCTCCCACCATATTATGATGTTGCCCAAGTTTTGGGCTCGATCCGAAATCAATAGGTGTGAGAAATTGGACAATTCAAGTTCGACTGAAGTTCGTTCCTAATTGGAGTGGTTGGTGTATTCCATACTTCTAGCGATTGGATTTCACTCAAAACTCACCAAATGACTCCTCCCACCATATTATGATGGTGCCCAAGTTTGACGCTCGATCCGAAATCAATAGGTGTGAGAAATTGGACAATTCAAGTTCAACGGCAGTTCGTTCCTAATTGGAGTGGTTGGTGTATTCCATACTTCTAGCGATTGGATTTCACTCAAAACTCACCAAATGACTCCTCCCACCATATTATGATGTTGCCCAAGTTTTGGACTCGATCCGAAATCAATAGGTGTTCCAAATTGGACAATTCAAGTTCAACGGCAGTTCGTTTCTAATTGGAGTGGTTGGTGTATTCCATACTTCTAGCAATTGGATTTCACTCAAAACTCACCAAATGACTCCTCCCACCATATTATAATGTTGCCCAAGTTTTGGGCTCGATCCTAAATCAATAGTTGTGAGAAATTGGACATTTCAAGTTCAACGGCAGTTCGTTCCCAATTGGAGTGGTTGGTGTATTCCATACTTCTAGCGATTGGATTTCACTCAAAACTCACCAAATGACGTCTTCCACCATATTTTGTTGTTGCCCAAGTTTTGGGCTCGATCCGAAATCAATAGGTGTGAGAAATTGGACAATTCAAGTTCAACGGCAGTTCGTTCCTAATTGGAGTGGTGGGTGTATTCCATACCTCTAGCGATTGGATTTCACTCAAAACTCACCAAATGATTCCTCCCACCATATTATGATGTTGCCCAATATTTGGGCTCGATCCGAAATCAATAGGTGTTCCAAATTGGACAATTCAAGTTCAACGGCAGTTCATTCCTAATTGGAGTGGTTGGTGTATTCCATACTTCTAGTGATTGGATTTCACTCAAAACTCACCAAATGACTCCTCCCACCATATTATGATGTTGCCCAAGTTTTGGGCTCGATCCGAAATCAACAGGTGTGAGAAATTGGACAATTTAAGTTCAACGGCAGTTCGTTCCTAATTGGAGTGGTTGGTGTATTCCATACTTCTAGCGATTGGATTTCACTCAAAACTCACCAAATGACTCCTCCCACCATATTATGATGTTGCCCAAGTTTTGGGCTCGATCCGAAATCAATAGGTGTTCCAAATTGGACAATTCAAGTTCAACGGCAGTTCATTCCTAATTATAGTGGTTGGTGTATTCCATACTTCTAGCGATTGGATTTCACTCAAAACTCACCAAATGACTCCTCCCACCATATTATGATGTTGTCCAACTTTTGGGCTCGATCAGAAATCAATACGTGCGAGAAATTGGACAATTCAATTTCAACGGCAGTTCGTTCGTAATTGGAGTGGTTGGTGTATTCCATACTTCTAGCGATTGGATTTCACTAAAAACTCACCAAATGACTCCTCCCACCATATTATGATGTTGCCCAAGTTTTGGGCTCGATCCGAAATCAATAAGTGTAAGAAATTGGACAATTTAAGTTCAACGGCAGTTCGTTCCTAATTGGAGTGGTTGGTGTATTCCATACTTCTAGCGATTGGATTTCACTCAAAACTCACCAAATGACTTCTCCCACCATAATATGATGTTGCCCAACTTTTGGGCTTGATCCGAAATCAATAGGTGTGAGAAATTGGACAATTCAAGTCCAACGGCAGTTCGTTCCTAATTGGAGTGGTTGGTGTATTCCATACTTCTAGCGATTGGATTTCACTCAAAACTCTTCAAATGACTCCTCCCACCATAATATGATGTTGCCCAAGTTTTGGGCTCGATCCGAAATCAATCGGTGTTCCAAATTGGACAATTCAAGTTCAGCGGCAGTTCGTTCCTAATTGGAGTGGTTGGTGTATTCCATACTTCTAGCGATTGGATTTCACTCAAAACTCACCAAATGACTCCTCCCACCATATTATGATGTTGCCCAAGTTTTGGGCTCGATCCGAATTCAATAGGTGTGAGAAATTGGTCAATCCAATTTCAACGACAGTTCTTTCCAAATTGGAGTGGTTGGTGTATTCCATACTTCTAGCGATTGGATTTCACTCAAAACACACCAAATGAATCCTCCCACCATATTATGATGTTGCCCAAGTTTTGGACTCGATCCGAAATCAATAGGTGTTCCAAATTGGACAATTCAAGTTCAACGGCAGTTCGTTCCTAATTGGAGTGGTTGGTGTATTCCATACTTCTAGCGATTGGATTTCACTCAAAACTCACCAAATGACTCCTCCCACCACATTATGATGTTGCCCAAGTTTCGGGCTCGATCCGAAATCAATAGGTGTGAGAAATTGGACAATTCAAGTTCAACGGCAGTTCGTTCCTAATTGGAGTGGATGGTGTATTCCATACTTCTAGCGATTGGATTTCACTCAAAACTCACCAAATGACTCCTCCCACCATATTATGATGTTGCCCAAGTTTTGGGCTCGATCCGAAATCAATTGGTGTTCGAAATTGGACAATTCAAGTTCAACGGCAGTTCATTCCTAATTGGAGTGGTTGGTGTATTCCATACTTCTAGTGATTGGATTTCACTCAAAACTCACCAAATGACTCCTCCCACCATATTATGATGTTGCCCAAGTTTTGGGCTCGATCCGAAATCAATAGGTGTGAGAAATTGGACAATTTAAGTTCAACGGCAGTTCGTTCCTAATTGGAGTGGTTGGTGTATTCCATACTTCTAGCGATTGGATTTCACTCAAAACTCACCAAATGACTTCTCCCACCATAATATGATGTTGCCCAAGTTTTGGGCTCGATCCGAATTCAATAGGTGTGAGAAATTGGTCAATCCAATTTCAACGACAGTTCTTTCCTAATTGGAGTGGTTGGTGTATTCCATACTTCTAGCGATTGGATTTCACTCAAAACACACCAAATGACTCCTCCCACCATATTATGATGTTGCCCAAGTTTTGGACTCGATCCGAAATCAATAGGTGTTCCAAATTGGACAATTCAAGTTCAACGGCAGTTCGTTCCAAATTGGAGTGGTTGGTGTATTCCATACTTTTAGCGATTGGATTTCACTCAAAACTCACCAAATGACTCCTCCCACCATAATATGATGTTGCCCAAGTTTTGGGCTCAATCCGAAATCAATTGGTGTTCCAAATTGGACAATTCAAGTTCAACGGCAGTTCGTTCCTAATTGGAGTGGTTGGTGTATTCCATACTTCTAGCGATTGGATTTCACTCAAAACACACCAAATGACTCCTCCCACCATATTATGATGTTGCCCAAGTTTTGGGCTCGATCCGAATTCAATAGGTGTGGGAAATTGGTCAATCCAATTTCAACGACTGTTCTTTCCTAATTGGAGTGGTTGGTGTATTCCATACTTCTAGCGATTGGATTTCACTAAAAACACACCAAATGACTCCTCCCACCATATTATGATGTTGCCCAAGTTTTGGACTTGATCCGAAATCAATAGGTGTTCCAAATTGGACAATTCAAGTTCAACGGCAGTTCGTTCCTAATTGGAGTGGTTGGTGTATTCCATACTTCTAGCGATTGGATTTCACTCAAAACTCACCAAATGACTCCTCCCACCACATTATGATGTTGCCCAAGTTTCGGGCTCGGTCCGAAATCAATAGGTGTGAGAAATTGGACAATTCAAGTTCAACGGCAGTTCGTTCCTAATTGGAGTGGTTGGTGTATTCCATACTTCTAGCGATTGGATTTCACTCAAAACTCACCAAATGACTCCTCCCACCATATTATGATGTTGCCCAAGTTTTGGACTCGATCCGAAATCAATAGGTGTTCCAAATTGGACAATTCAAGTTCAACGGCAGTTCGTTCCTAATTGGAGTGGTTGGTGTATTCCATACTTCTAGCAATTGGATTTCACTCAAAACTCACCAAATGACTCCTCCCACCATATTATAATGTTGCCGAAGTTTTGGGCTCGATCCGAAATCAATAGTTGTGAGAAATTGCACATTTCAAGTTCAACGGCAGTTCGTCCCCAATTGGAGTGGTTGGTGTATTCCATACTTCTAGCGATTGGATTTCACTCAAAACTCACCAAATGATTCCTCCCACCATATTATGATGTTGCCCAAGATTTGGGCTCGATCCGAAATCAATTGGTGTTCCAAATTGGACAATTCAAGTTCAACGGCAGTTCATTCCTAATTGGAGTGGTTGGTGTATTCCATACTTCTAGCGATTGGATTTCACCCAAAACTCACCAAATGACTCCTCCCACCATATTATGATGGTGCCCAAGTTTGACGCTCGATCCAAAATCAATAGGTGTGAGAAATTGGACAATTCAAGTTCAACGGCAGTTCGTTCCTAATTGGAGTGGTTGGTGTATTCCATACTTCTAGCGATTGGATTTCACTCAAAAATCACCAAATGACTCCTCCCACCACATTATGATGTTGCCCAAGTTTCGGGCTCGATCCGAAATCAATAGGTGTGAGAAATTGGACAATTCAAGTTCAACGGCAGTTCGTTCCAAATTTGAGTGGTTGGTGTATTCCATACTTCTAGCGATTGGATTTCACTCAAAACTCACCAAATGACTCCTCCCACCATATTATGATGTTGCCCAAGTTTGGGGCCCGATCCGAAATCAATAGGTGTGAGAAATTGGACAATTCAAGTTCAACGGCAGTTCGTTCCAAATTGGAGTGGTTCGTGTATTCCATACTTCTAGCGATTGGATTTCACTCAAAACTCACCAAATGACTCCTCCCACCATATTATGATGGTGCCCAAGTTTGACGCTCGATGCGAAATCATTAGGTGTGAGAAATTGGACAATTCAAGTTCAACGGCAGTTCGTTCCTAATTGGAGTGGTTGGTGTATTCCATACTTCTAGCGATTGGATTTCACTCAAAACTCACCAAATGACTCCTCCCACCATATTATGATGGTGCCCAAGTTTGACGCTCGATCCGAAATCAATAGGTGTGAGAAATTGGACAATTCAAGTTCAACGGCAGTTCGTTCCTAATTGGAGTGGTTGGTGTATTCCATACTTCTAGCGATTGGATTTCACTCAAAAATCACCAAATGACTCCTCCCACCATATTATGATGTTGCCCAAGCTTTGGACTCGATCCGAAATCAATAGGTGTTCCAAATTGGACAATTCAAGTTCAACGGCAGTTCGTTCCTAATTGGAGTGGTTGGTGTATTCCATATTTCTAGCAATTGGATTTCACTCAAAACTCAACAAATGACTCCTCCCACCATATTATAATGTTGCCCAAATTTTGGGCTCGATCCGAAATCAATAGTTGTGAGAAATTGGACATTTCGAGTTCAACGGCAGTTCGTTCCCAATTGGAGTGGTTGGTGTATTCCATACTTCTAGCGATTGGATTTCACTCAAGACACACCAAATGACTCCTCCCACCATATTATGATGTTGCCCAAGTTTGGGGCTCGATCCGAAATCAATAGGTGTTCCAAGTTGGACAATTCAAGTTCAACGGCAGTTCGTTCTTAAATGGAGTGGTTGGTGTATTCCATACTTCTAGTGATTGGATTTCACTCAAAACTCACCAAAAGACTCCTCCCACCATATTATGATGGTGCCCAAGTTTGACGCTCGATCCGAAATCAATAGGTGTGAGAAATTGGACAATTCAAGTTCAACGGCAGTGAGTTCCTAACTGAAGTGGTTGGTGTATTCCATACTTCTAGAGATTGGATTTCACTCAAAACTCAGCATATGACTCCTCCCACCATATTATGATGTTGCCCAAGTTTTGGGCTCGATCCGAAATCAATAGGTGTGAGAAATTGGACAATTCAAGTTCGACTGAAGTTCGTTCCTAATTGGAGTGGTTGGTGTATTCCATACTTCTAGCGATTGGATTTCACTCAAAACTCACCAAATGACTCCTCCCACCATATTATGATGGTGCCCAAGTTTGACGCTCGATCCGAAATCAATAGGTGTGAGAAATTGGACAATTCAAGTTCAACGGCAGTTCGTTCCTAATTGGAGTGGTTGGTGTATTCCATACTTCTAGCGATTGGATTTCACTCAAAACTCACCAAATGACTCCTCCCACCATATTATGATGTTGCCCAAGTTTTGGACTCGATCCGAAATCAATAGGTGTTCCAAATTGGACAATTCAAGTTCAACGGCAGTTCGTTTCTAATTGGAGTGGTTGGTGTATTCCATACTTCTAGCAATTGGATTTCACTCAAAACTCACCAAATGACTCCTCCCACCATATTATAATGTTGCCCAAGTTTTGGGCTCGATCCTAAATCAATAGTTGTGAGAAATTGGACATTTCAAGTTCAACGGCAGTTCGTTCCCAATTGGAGTGGTTGGTGTATTCCATACTTCTAGCGATTGGATTTCACTCAAAACTCACCAAATGACGTCTTCCACCATATTTTGTTGTTGCCCAAGTTTTGGGCTCGATCCGAAATCAATAGGTGTGAGAAATTGGACAATTCAAGTTCAACGGCAGTTCGTTCCTAATTGGAGTGGTGGGTGTATTCCATACCTCTAGCGATTGGATTTCACTCAAAACTCACCAAATGATTCCTCCCACCATATTATGATGTTGCCCAATATTTGGGCTCGATCCGAAATCAATAGGTGTTCCAAATTGGACAATTCAAGTTCAACGGCAGTTCATTCCTAATTGGAGTGGTTGGTGTATTCCATACTTCTAGTGATTGGATTTCACTCAAAACTCACCAAATGACTCCTCCCACCATATTATGATGGTGCCCAAGTTTGACGCTCGATCCGAAATCAATAGGTGTGAGAAATTGGACAATTCAAGTTCAACGGCAGTGAGTTCCTAACTGAAGTGGTTGGTGTATTCCATACTTCTAGAGATTGGATTTCACTCAAAACTCAGCATATGACTCCTCCCACCATATTATGATGTTGCCCAAGTTTTGGGCTCGATCCGAAATCAATAGGTGTGAGAAATTGGACAATTCAAGTTCGACTGAAGTTCGTTCCTAATTGGAGTGGTTGGTGTATTCCATACTTCTAGCGATTGGATTTCACTCAAAACTCACCAAATGACTCCTCCCACCATATTATGATGTTGCCCAAGTTTTGGGCTCGATCCGAAATCAATAGGTGTGAGAAATTGGACAATTCAAGTTCGACTGAAGTTTGTTCCTAATTGGGGTGGTTGGTGTATTCAATACTTCTAGCGATTGGATTTCACTCAAAACTCACCAAATGACTCCTCCCACCATATTATGAGGGTGCCCAAGTTTGACGCTCGATCCGAAATCAATAGGTGTGAGAAATTGGACAATTCAAGTTCAACGGCAGTTCGTTCCCAATTGGAGTGGTTGGTGTATTCCATACTTCTAGCGATTGGATTTCACTCAAAACTCACCAAATGACGTCTCCCACCATATTTTGTTGTTGCCCAAGTTTTGGGCTCGATCCGAAATCAATTGGTGTGAGAAATTGGACAATTCAAGTTCAACGGCAGTTCGTTCCTAATTGGAGTGGTGATCGGTTCATAATTGTATGTCATTTTGTACCCTTCTAGCTTATGATTTGGTTATGTTATTGAGTTAAACTTGTGCTTTTAATTCATTTTCTATTTTGATAAGTCCATAATTTCATACACTTGCATGCCTTCTTTACTTAGTGATTTTGCTTAGTTTCTCTTTATTTTGAGTCACTTACCTATGTTTGTGTGTTTTGTAGGTTAAGATAGCAAGAGATAACATTTGATGCAATCCATGCATGTTAAGGGCTGATTGGCATATGAGGAATATGAGCTTAAAGACAAACACATTTTGGCTACAACCCCTTTCCAGCCCAATTTCGTAGGTCAGCTTCTTGGCCTTGGATCAGCATGCTATGTGGCTTGGATGAGGTGAAGATCTTCATGAAACTTGTTCCAATGGGTGTCTAGTACAACATATCCAAATTTCAGCCCAATTGGACTTTTGTGGAGTGCTCAGCCCGCCCAACACTCAACCTTGCTCAGCAGGATTTGCAGCTGCCAGCTTTGAGCCTTGTCTCCTCCTTTAAGCCATGTGCCTCACCCATGCTGCAACTGACTTTGGATCCAACATAATGAGTGAAGTGGGGAGGCATTCCAGCTATGAAAGTCTAAAGGATCAAGTTGGTACATGCTGGAGTTATTATAGAGAAAGCATGTGCATGCATGTAAAGCATAAATGAAATGAAGTCAATTCCAGTCTCTGTTCGGCAGCCAAATTGCAAGGCCCAAAACGCATACTTCTACTGCTCCGATGGGAATACTTTCTTCATAGAAGTTGTTCCAATGGGTGTCTACTATAACATATCCACATTTAAGCCCCATTGGATAAGTTTTGAAACCTCTGGCCTTCCTACACCAAGTCTGGTTCAGAAGACTCGTTTTTGTTCAACAACCAAAAGAAGACCACATGGGTTGGCAGCAAAAGGCAGCCACAATTGATCACCTTTGATCCCATGTGAAGAAAGCTTGAGGTGCAGCAAAAGAAGTATGGGATGAGATTGATTCCAACCACATTAACATAGACAAGATGAAGTGTGAGTTATGGGTTGTATTAAAAGAGGAATGGTGGTGTTGGATTTCATCATGTTGTTCCTCCCTCTTAGCCCTATAAATAGAGAAGCCTTCAAGCTTCAAAACACACCCCAAGGGGGGGAGCTCTCAAACACTTCTCTAGAGCTCCCTTCCCTTCTCTCCCTCAAATTCTCTTAGTTTCCTTTCAAGTTGTCAATTGTTGTAGTAAAATGAGTTTACTTAATTTTCCTTCAAGTTTTTCTTAGTTTCACTTTACTTTTATTTGTAATGTACATTCTTTCTTAAGTATTCAAGTTTAATTAGTTTCCAAGTTTCAATTATGGTTTTTGTTCTTATTCATTATGCTTATAAGTTAATAGGCTAGTTTGAATGATTGATCACCATTTAGGCTTGCATGTTAGCTATCTTGGTTTGAATTAAGAGTAGACACCATGCTTTAATTCGAATTGAACTATGAATAAGAAGAGTATGTATGGACATTCGACAACAGGGATTAGATACATGCTTGGTTGTTTAAATTGTTCTTCTATGCTTAATGGGTTCCTAATGCTTAGTTTTAGGTTAGACAACAAATGATCAAATTAGGGAATTAGGAACACAAGGTTATGACCAAACACCATGGCTTAATCATACTTTAGCTACAATCAATCCGTTAATCTAATTGAACTTGGGAACTTATCTACTTGAGTTATTTTCTTTTCTTTCTTTCTTGTTTTATTTATTTTCTTTCTTGTTCTTCTGTTTTGTGTAGGAAAACTGAATTGGATTATTCAATCACCAATCCTCGTGGGATCGACCTCGCACTTACATATGCCATACTACCAAACGGCTCGTGCACTTGCGAGTATCACAAGTTGAGGATGCAGCTGAATCCATTTTGATGCAGCTGAATCGACGCAACAAGTGGTGGGTGTATTCCATACTTCTAGCGATTGGATTTCACTCAAAACTCACCAAATGATTCCTCCCACCATATTATGATGTTGCCCAAGATTTGGGCTCGATCCGAAATCAATAGGTGTTCCAAATTGGACAATTCAAGTTCAACGGCAGTTCATTCCTAATTGGAGTGGTTGGTGTATTCCATACTTCTAGCGATTGGATTTCACTCAAAACTCACCAAATGACTCCTCCCACCACATTATGATGGTGCCCAAGTTTGACGCTCGATCCGAAATCAATAGGTGTGAGAAATTGGACAATTCAAGTTCAACGGCAGTTCGTTCCTAATTGGAGTGGTTGGTGTATTCCATACTTCTAGCGATTGGATTTCACTCAAAACTCACCAAATGACTCCTCCCACCATATTATGATGTTGCCCAAGCTTTGGACTCGATCCGAAATCAATAGGTGTTCCAAATTGGACAATTCAAGTTCAACGGCAGTTCGTTCCTAATTAGAGTGGTTGGTGTATTCCATAATTCTAGCGATTGGATTTCACTCAAAACTCAGCATATGACTCCTCCCACCATATTATGATGTTGCCCAAGTTTTGGGCTCGATCCAAAATCAATAGGTGTGAGAAATTGGACAATTCAAGTTCGACGGAAGTTCGTTCCTAATGGGAGTGGTTGGTGTATTCCATACTTCTAGCGATTGGATTTCACTCAAAACTCACCAAATGACTCCTCCCGCCATATTATGATGTTGCCCAAGTTTTGGGCTCGATCCGAAATCAATAGGTGTGAGAAATTGGACAATTCAAGTTCGACTGAAGTTCGTTCCTAATTGGAGTGGTTGGTGTATTCCATACTTCTAGCGATTGGATTTCACTCAAAACTCACCAAATGACTCCTCCCACCATATTATGATGTTGCCCAACTTTTGGGCTCGATCAGAAAGCAATACGTGTGAGAAATTGGACAATTCAATTTCAACGGCAGTTCGTTCGTAATTGGAGTGGTTGGTGTATTCCATACTTCTAGCGATTGGATTTCACTCAAAACTCACCAAATGACTCCTCCCACCATATTATGATGTTGCCCAAGTTTTGGGCTCGATCCGAAATCAATAGGTGTTCCAAATTGGACAATTCAAGTTCAACGGCAGTTCGTTCCCAATTGGAGTGGTTGGTGTATTCCATACTTCTAGTGATTGGATTTCACTCAAAACTCACCAAATGACTCCTCCCACCATATTATGATGTTGCCCAAGTTTTGGGCTCGATCCGAAATCAATAAGTGTGAGAAATTGGACAATTCAAGTTCAACGGCAGTTCGTTCCTAATTGGAGTGGTTGGTGTATTCCATACTTCTAGCCATTGGATTTCACTCAAAACTCACCAAATGACTCCTCCCACCATATTATGATGTTGCAAAAGTTTTGGGCTCGATCCGAATTCAATAGGTGTGAGAAATTGGTCAATTTAATTTCAACGGATGTTCTTTCCTAATTGGAATGGTTGGTGTATTCCGTACTTCTAGCGACAGGACTTCACTCAAACCTCACCAAAGGACTCCTCCCGCCATATTATCATGTTGCCCAAGTTTTGGGCTCGATCCGAAATCAATAGGTGTGAGAAATTGGACAATTCAAGTTCAACGGCAGTTCGTTCCTAATTGGAGTGGTTGGTGTATTCCATACTTCTAGCGATTGGATTTCACTCAAAACTCACCAAATGACTCCTCCCACCATATTATGATGTTGCCCAACTTTTGGGCTCGATCAGAAATCAATAGGTGTGAGAAATTGGACAATTCAAGTTCAACGGCAGTTCGTTCCTAATTGGAGTGGTTGGTGTATTCCATACTTCTAGCGATTGGATTTCACTCAAAGGTCACCAAATGACTCCTCCCACCATAATATGATGTTGCCCAAGTTTTGGACTCGATCCGAAATCAATAGGTCTTCCAAATTTGACAATTAGAGTTCAACGGCAGTTCGTTCCTAATTGGACTTGTTGGTGTGTTCCATACTTCTAGCGATTGGATTTCACTCAAAACTAACCAAATGAGTCCTCCCACCATGTTATGATGTTGCCCAAGTTTTGGGCTCGATCCGAAATCAATAGGTGGGAGAAATTGGACAATTCAAGTTCAACGGCATTTCGTTCCTAATTGGAGGGGTTGGTGTATTCCATACTTCTAGCGATTGGATTTCACTCAAAACTCACCAAATGACTCCTCCCACCATATTATGCTGTTGCCCAAGTTTTGGGCTCGATCCGAAATCAATAGTTGTTCCAAGTTGGACAATTCAAGTTCAACGGCAGTTCGTTCCTAGTTGGAGTGGTTGGTGTATTCCATACTTCTAGCGATTGGATTTCACTCAAAACTAACCAAATGACTACTCCCACCATGTTATTATGTTGCACAAGTTTTGGGCTCGATCCGAAATCAATAGGTGTTCCAAATTGGACAATTCAAGTTCAACGGCAGTTCGTTCCTAATTGGAGTGGTTGGTGTATTCCATACTTCTAGCGATTGGATTTCACTCAAAACTCACCAAATGACTCCTCCCACCATATTATGATCTTGCCCCAGTTTTGGGCTCGATCCGAAATCAATAGGTGTTCCAAATTGGACAATTCAAGTTCAACGGCAGTTCATTCCTAATTGCAGTGGTTGGTGTATTCCATACTTCTAGCGATTGGATTTCACTCAAAACTCTCCAAATGAGTCCTCCCACCATATTATGATGTTGCCCAAGTTTTGGGCTCGATCCGAAATCAATAGGTGTGAGAAATTGGTCAATTCAATTTCAACGGCATTTCGTTCCTAATTGGAGTGGTTGGTGTATTCCATACTTCTGGCAATTGGATTTCACTCAAAACTCACCAAATGACTCCTCGCACCATATTATGAAGTTGCCCAAGTTTTGGGCTCAATTCGAAATCAACAGGCGTGAGAAATTGAACAATTCAAGTTCAACAGCAGTTCGTTCCTAATTGGAGTGGTTGGTGTATTCCATAGTTCTAGCGATTGGATTTCTCTCAAAACTCACCAAATGACTCCTCCCACCGTATTATGATGTTGCCCAAGTTTTGGGCTCGATCCGAAATCAATAGGTGTTCCAAATTGGACAATTCAAGTTCAACGGCAGTTCGTTCCTAATTGGAGTGGTTATTGTATTCCATACTTGTCGCGATTTGATTTCACTGAAAACTCACCAAATGACTCCTCCCACCATATTATGATGTTGCCCAAGTTTTGGGCTCGATCCAAATTCAATAGGTGTGAGAAATTGGACAGTTGAAGTTCAACGGAAGTTCTTTCCTAGTTGGAGTGGTTGGTGTATTCCATAGTTCTAGCGATTGGATTTCACTCAAAACACACCAAATGACTCCTCCCACCATATTATGATGTTGCCCAAGTTTGGAGGAGGATCCGAAATCAATAGGTGTTCCAATTGGACAATTCAAGTTCAACGGCAGTTCGTTCCTCATTGGAGTGGTTGGTGTATTCCATACTTCTAGCGATTGGATTTCACTCAAAACTCACCAAATGACTCCTCCCACCATATTATGATGTTGCCCAAGTTTTGGGCCCGATCCGAAATCAATAGGTGTGAGAAATTGGTCAATTCAATTTCAATGGCATTTCGTTCCTAATTGGAGTGGTTGGTGTATTCTATACTTCTAGCGATTGGATTTCCCTCAAAACTCACCAAATGACTTCTCCCACCATAATATGATGTTGCCCAAGTTTTCGGCTCGATCCGAAATCAATAGGTGTGAGAAATTGGACAATTCTAGTTCAACGGCAGTTCGTTCCTAATTGGAGTGGTTGGTGTATTCCATACCTCTAGCGATTGGATTTCACTCAAAACTCCCCAAATGACTCCTCCCACCATACTATTAAGTTGCCCAAGTTTTGGGCTCGATCCGAAATCAATAGGTGTTACAAATTGGACAATTCAAGTTCAACGACAGTTCATTCCTAATTGGAGTGGTTGGTGTATTCCATACTTCTAGCGATTGGATTTCACTCAAAACTCACCAAATCACTCCTCCCACCAAATTATGATGTTGCCCAAGTTTTGGGCTCGATCCGAAATCATAAGGTGTTCCAAATTGGACAATTCAAGTCCAACGACAGTTCGTTCCTAATTGGAGTGGTTGGTGTATTCCATACTTCTAGCGATTGGATTTCACTCAAAACTCACCAAATGACTCCTCCCACCGTATTATGGTGTTGCCCAAGTTTTGGGCTCGATCTGAAATCAATAGGTGTGAGAAATTGGACAATTCAAGTTCAACGGCAGTTCGTTCCTAATTGGAGTGGTTGGTGTATTTCATACTTCTAGCGATTGGATTTCACTCAAAACTCACCAAATGACTCTTCCCACCATATTATGATGTTGCCCAAGTTTGGGGCTCGATCCGAAATCAATAGGTGTGAGAAATTGGACAATTCAAGTTCAACGGCAGTTCGTTCCTAATTGGAGTGGTTGGTGTATTCCATACTTCTAGCGATTGGATTTCACTCAAAACAAACCAAATGACTCCTCCCAACATATGATGATGTTGCCCAAGTTTTGGGCTCGATCCGAAATCAATAGGTGGTCCAAAAAGGACAATTCAAGTTCAACGGCAGTTCCTTCCTAACTGGAGTGGTTGGTGTATTCCATACTTCTAGCGATTGGATTTCACTCAAAACTCACCAAATGACTCCTCCCACCATATTATGATGTTTCCCATGTTTTGGGCTCGATCCGAAATCAATAGGTGTTCCAAATTGGACAATTCAAGTTCAACGGCAGTTCGTTCCTAATTGGAGTGGTTGGTGTATTCCGTACTTCTAGCGATTGGATTTCACTCAAAACTAACCAAATGACACCTCCCACCATATTATGTTGTTGCCCAAGTTTTGGGCTCGATCCGAAATCAATAGGTGTTCCAAATTGGACAATTCATGTTCAACGGCAGTTCCTTCCTAACCGGAGTGGTTGGTGTATTCCAATCTTCTAGCGATTGGATTTCACTCAAAACTCACCAAATGACTCCTCCCACCATATTATGATGTTGCCCATGTTTTGGGCTCGATCCGAAATCAATAGTTGTAAGAAATTGGACAATTCAAGTTCAAAGGAAGTTCGTTCCAAATTGGAGTGGTTGGTTTATTCCATACTTCTAGCGATTGGATTTCACTCAAAACTCACCAAATGACTCCTCCCACCATATTATGATGTTGCCCAAGTTTTGGGCTCGATACGAAATCAATAGGTGTTATAAATTGGACAATTCAAGTTCAACGGCAGTTCGTTCCTAATTGGAGTGCTTGGTGTATTCCATACTTCTAGCGATTGGATTTCACTCAAAACTCACCAAATGACTCCTCCCATCATATTATTATGTTGCCCAAGTTTGGGGCTCGGTCCGAAATCAATTGGTGTTCTAAATTGGACGATTCAAGTTCAACGGCAATTCGTTCCTAATTGGAGTGGTTGGTGTATTCCATACTTCTAGCGATTGGATTTCACTCAAAACTCACCAAATGACTCCTCCCACCATATTATGATGTTGCCCATTTTTGGGGCTCGATCCGAAATCAGTAGGTGTGAGAAATTGGACAATTCAAGTTCAACGGCAATTCGTTCCTAATTGGAGTGGTTGGTGTATTCCAGACTTCTAGCGATTGGATTTCACTCAGAACTCACCAAATGATTCCTCCCACCATATTATGATGTTGCCCAAGATTTGGGCTCGATCCGAAATCAATAGGTGTTCCAAATTGGACAATTCAAGTTCAACGGCAGTTCGTTCCTAATTGGAGTGGTTGGTGTATTCCATACTTCTAGTGATTGGATTTCACTCAAAACTCACCAAATGACTCCTCCCACCATATTACGATGTTGCCCAAGTTTTGGGCTCGATCCGAAATCAATAGGTGTGAGAAATTGGACAATTCAAGTTCAACGGCAGTTCGTTCCTAATTGGACTTGTTAGTGTATTCCATACTTCTAGCGATTGGATTTCACTCAAAACTCACCAAATGACTCCTCCCACCATATTATGATGTTGCCCAAGTTTTGGGCTCGATCCGAAATCAATAGGTGTGAGAAATTGGACAATTCAAGTTCAACGGCAGTTCGTTCCTAATTGCAGTGGTTGGTGTATTCCATACTTCAAGCGATTGGATTTCACTCAAAACACACCAAATGACTCCTCCCACCATATTATGATGTTGCCCAAGTTTTGGGCTCGATCAGAAATCAATAGGTGTTCCAAATTGGACAATTCAAGTTCAACGGCAGTTCGTTCCCAATTGGAGTGGTTGGTGTATTCCATACTTCTAGCGATTGGATTTCACTCAAAACTCACCAAACGACTCCCACCATAATATGATGTTGCCCAAGTTTTGGGCTCGATCCGAAATCAATTGGTGTTCCAAACTGGACAATTCAAGTTCAACGGCAGTTTGTTCCTAATAGGAGTGGTTGGTGTATTCCACACTTCAAGCGATTGGATTTCACTCAAAACTCACCAATTGACTCCTCCCACCATATTATGATGTTGCCCAAGTTTTGGGCTCGATCAGAAATCAATACGTGTGAGAAATTGGACAATTCAAGTTCGACGGCAGTTCGTTACTAATTGGAGTGGTTGGTGTATTCCATACTTCTAGCGATTGGATTTCACTCAAAACTCACCAAATGACTCCTCCCACCATGTTATGATGTTGCCCAAGTTTTGGGCTCGATCCGAAATCAATAGGTGTTCCAAATTAGACAATTCAAGTTCAACGGCAGTTCGTTCCTAATTGGAGTGGTTGGTGTATTCCATACATCTAGCGATTGGATTTCACTCAAAACTCACCAAATGACTCCTCCCACCATATTATGATGTTGCCCAGGTTTTGGGCTCGATCCGAAATCAATAGGTGTTCGAAATTGGACAATTCAAGTACAACGGCAGTTCGTTCCTAACTGGAGTGGTTGGTGTATTCCATACTTCTAGAGATTGGATTTCACTCAAGACTCACCAAATGACTCCTCCCACCATATCATGATGTTGCCCAAGTTTTGGGCTCGATCCGAAATCAATAGGTGTGAGAAATTGGTCAATTCAATTTCAACGACAGTTCGTTCCTAATTGGAGTGGTTGGTGTATTCCACACTTCTAGCGATTGGATTTCTCTGAAAACTCACCAAATGACTCCTCCCACCATATTATGATGTTGCCCAAGTTTGGGGCTCGATCCGAAATCAATAGGTGTGACAAATTGGACAATTCAAGTACAACGGCAGTTCGTTCCTAATTGGAGTGGTTGTTGTATTCCATACTTCTAGCGATTGGATTTCAGTCAAAACTCACCAAATGACTCCTCCCACCATATTATGATGTTGCCCAAGTTTTGGGCTCGATCCGAAATCAATAGGTGTGAGAAATTGGACAATTCAATTTCAACGGCAGTTCGTTCCTAATTGGAGTGGTTGGTGTATTCCATACTTCTAGCGATTGGATTTCACTCAAAAGCTCACCAAATGACTCCTCCCACCATATTATGATGTTGCCCAAGTTTTGGGCTCGATCCGAAATCAATAGGTGTGAGAAATTGGACAATTGAAATTCAACGGTAGTTCGTTCCTAATTGGAGTGGTTGGTGTATTCCGTACTTCTAGCGATTGGATTTCACTCAAAACTCACCAAATGACTCCTCCCACCATATTATGATGTTGCCCAACATTTGGGCTCGATTCGAAATCAACAGGTGTGAGAAATTGGTCAATTCAATTTCAACGACAGTTCGTTCCTAATTGGAGTGGTTAGTGTATTCCATACGTCTATCGATTGGATTTCACTCAAAACTCACCAAATGACTCCTCCCACCATATTATGATGTTGCCGAAGTTTTGGGTTCGATCCGAAATAAATAGGTGTTCCAAATTGGAAAATTCAAGTATAACGGCAGTTCGTTCCTAACTGGAGTGGTTGGTGTATTCCATACTTCTAGCGATTGGATTTCACTCAAAACTCACCAAATGACTCCTCCCACCATATTATGATGTTGCCCAAGTTTTGGGCTCGATCCGAAATCAATAGGTGTTCCAAATTGGAAAACTCAAGTATAACGGCAGTTCGTTCCTAACTGGAGTGGTTGGTGTATTCCATACTTCTAGCGATCGGATTTCACTCAAAACTCACCAAATGACTCCTCCCACCATATTATGATGTTGCCCAAGTTTTGGGCTCGATCCGAAATCAACGTGTGTGAGAAATTGGTCAATTCAATTTCAACGACAGTTCGTTCCTAATTGGAGTGGTTGGTGTATTCCATACGTCTAGCGATTGGATTTCATTCAAAACTCACCAAATGACTACTCCCACCATATTATGATGTTGCCCAAGTTTTGGGAGCGATCAGAAATCAATACGTGTGAGAAATTGGACAATTCAAGTTCAACGGCAATTCGTTCCTAATTGGAGTGGTTGGTGTATTCCATACTTCTAGCGAGTGGATTTCACTCATAACTCACCAAATGACTCCTCCCACCATATTATGATATTGCCCAAGTTTGGGGCTCGATCAGAAATCAATAGGTGTGAGAAATATGTCAATTCAATTTCAACTACAGTTTGTTCCTAATCGGAGTAGTTCTTGTATTCCATACTTCTAGCGATTGGATTTCACCCAAAACTCACCAAATGACTCCTCCCACCATATTATGATGTTGCCCAAGTTTTGGGCTCGATCAGAAATCAATACGTGTGAGAAATTGGACATTTCAATTTCAACGGCAATTCGTTCCTAATTGGAGTGGTTGGTGTATTCCACACTTCTAGTGATTGGATTTCACTCAAAACTCACCAAATGACTCCTCCCACCATATTATGATGTTGCCCAAGTTTTGGGCTCGATCCGAAATCAATTGGTGTTCCAAATTGGACAATTCAAGTTCAACGGCAGTTCGTTCCAAATTGGAGTGGTTGGTGTATTCCATACTTCTAGCGATTGGATTTCTCTCAAAACTCACCAAATGACTCCTCCCACCATATTATGATGTTGCCCAAGTTTTGGGCTCGATCAGAAATCAATACGTGTGAGAAATTGGACATTTCAATTTCAACGGCAATTCGTTCCTAATTGGAGTGGTTGGTGTATTCCATACTTCTAGCGATTGGATTTCACCCAAAACTCACCAAATGACTCCTCCCACCATATTATGATGTTGCCCAAGTTTTGGACTCGATCCGAAATCAATAGGTGTTCCAAATTGGACAATTCAAGTTCAACGGCAGTTCGTTCCTAATTGGAGTGGTTGGTGTATTCCATACTTCTAGCGATTGGATTTCACTCAAAACTTACCAAATGACTCCTCCCACAATATTATGCTGTTGCCCAAGTTTTGGGCTCGATCCGAAATCCATAGGTGTTCCAAATTGGACAATTCAAGTTCAGCGGCAGTTCGTTCCTAATTGGATTGGTTGGTGTATTCCATAATTCTAGCGATTGGATTTCACTCAAAACTCACCAAATGACTCCTCCCACCATATTATGATATTGCCCAAGTTTTGGGCTCGATCCGAAATCAATAGGTGTTCCAAATTGGACAATTCAAGTTCAACGGTAGTTCGTTCCCAATTGGAGTGGTTGGTGTATTCCATACTTCTAGCGATTGGATTTCACTCAAAACTGACCAAATGACTCCTCTCACCATATTATGATGTTGCCCAAGTTTTGGACTCGATCCGAAATCTATAGGTGTTCCAAATTGGAAAATTCAAGTTCAACGGCAGTTCGTTCCTAATTGGAGTGGTTGGTGTATTCGATACTTCTAGCGATTGGATTTCACTCAAAACTCACCAAATGACTCCTCCCACCATATTATGACGTTGACCAAGTTTTGGGCTCGATCCGAAATCAATAGGTGTTCCAAATTGGACAATTCAAGTTCAACGGCAGTTCGTTCCTAATTGGAGTGGTTGGGGTATTCCATACTTCTAGCGATTGGATTTCTCTCAAAACTCACCAAATGACTCCTCCCACCATATTATGATGTTGCCCAAGTTTTGGGAGCGATCAGAAATCAATACGTGTGAGAAATTGGACATTTCAATTTCAACGGCAATTCGTTCCTAATTGGAGTGGTTGGTGTATTCCATACTTCTAGCGATTGGATTTCACCCAAAACTCACCAAATGACTCCTCCCACCATATTATGATGTTGCCCAAGTTTTGGGCTCGATCAGAAATCAATACGTGTGAGAAATTGGACATTTCAATTTCAACGGCAATTCGTTCCTAGTTGGAGTGGTTGGTGTATTCCATACTTCTAGTGATTGGATTTCACTCAAAACTCACCAAATGACTCCTCCCACCATATTATGATGTTGCCCAAGTTTTGGGCTCGATCCGAAATCAATTGGTGTTCCAAATTGGACAATTCAAGTTCAACGGCAGTTCGTTCCCAATTGGATTGGTTGTTGTATTCCATACTTCTAGCGATTGGATTTCACTCAAAACTGAGCAAATGACTCCTCCCACCATATTATGATGTTGCCCAAGTTTTGGACTCGATCCGAAATCTATAGGTGTTCCAAATTGGACAATTCAAGTTCAACGGCAGTTCGTTCCTAATTGGAGTGGTTGGTGTATTCCATACTTCTAGCGATTGGATTTCACTCAAAACTCACCAAATGACTCCTCCCACCATATTATGATGTTGCCCAAGTTTGGGCTCGATCCGAAATCAATAGGTGTTCCAAATTGGACAATTCAAGTTCAACGGCAGTTCGTTCCTAATTGGAGTGGTTGGTGTATTCCATACTTCTAGCAATTGGATTTCACTCAAAACTCACCAAATGACTCCACCCACCATATTATGATGTTGCCCAAGTTTTGGGCTCGATCCGAAATCAATAGGTGTGAGAAATTGGACAATTCAATTTCAACTGCAGCTCGTACCTAATTGGAGTGGTTGGTGTATTCCACACTTCTAGCAATTGGATTTCACACAAAACTCACCAAATGACTCCTCCCACCATATTATGATGTTGCCCAAGTTTTGGGATCGATCCGAAATCAATAGGTGTGAGAAATTGGACAATTCACGTTCAACGGCAGTTCGTTCCTAATTGGAGTGGTTGGTGTATTCCATACCTCTAGCACATGACTCAAAAACATAACCAAATCATAAGCTAGAAGGGTACAAAATGATATACAATTATGAACCGATCAAATACCCCCAAACCTAGATTTTGCTAGTCCTCAAGCAAAACAAAAGGAAAACGAAGAAAAATAAAACAAAATAAGAAGTTAACTAGACCACTTTCGTAGGTAACTCGATTGCATTGAGCGTATGCAACAAGCCTTTAAACCTCTAGGCATCCCTAGTAGGAGGAGTTGTGTCTCCTGAGGGTTTAACAGATACGATACCCACAAACGTTTTTCTAACTCTACAAAACAAAATGGTTAGAAAACTTAATAGATTTGTTAGTCCTTAAGCAAAAACAAAAACAAAAACCAAAACAAAAATAATTACAAAAACAAAAACAAAAATAAAAGAAATAAAAATAAAACTCAAAACAATCTTTACGAACATTTTCTGAAGAGAAATGACTCATGCACATGACTCAAAAATTTTAACAATAAAAACTCAATTTTAGACATTATTTACAAGGCGGCAAAGTTCAAAACACAACATGCTCAAAGTGTATAGTGTGATAGCCAAATGCAACAAATTCTCTAATCTTAGTTTCCACATAATTTCAAAAATCATATAAAGCACAAATTCAACTTCAAATCTCACCAAAATTGTCCTCTCACAAATGAATCACTCGGAAGAGGGCTACAATGCAACACTCAGTTATAAACATGAGATTAGAGTTAAACCATAAGGGACTTAACTCGCAATAGAAAGATGAAGAACTTGCATTAATATGATCTCAAGAAGGATGCCAAACACTTAAAAGTAGAAAAATAAATGCAATTCAAACTTGTGATACTCGCAAGTGCACGAGCCGTTTGGTAGTATAGCATATGTAAGTGCGAGGTCGATCCCACGAGGATTGGTGATTGAATGATTCAATTCATTTTCCCTACACAAAACAGAAATGAAAAAGAAGGGAAATAAATAAAACAAGGAAGAAAGAAAATAACTAACTCAAGCAGATAAGTTCCCAAGTTCAATTAGATTAACGGATTGATTCTAGCTAATGTATGATTAAGCCATGGTGTGTGGTCATAACCTTGTGTTCCTAATTCCCTAATTTGATCATTTGTTGTCTAACCTAAAATTAAGCATTAGGAACCCATTAAGCATAGAAGAACAATTTAAACAACCAAGCATGTATCTAATCCCTGTTGTCGAATGTCCATACATACTCTTCCTATTCATAGTTCAATTCGAATTAAAGTATGGTGTCTACTCTTAATTCAAACCAAGATAGCTAACATGCAAGCCTAAATGGTGATCAATCATTCAAACTAGCATATTAACTTATAAGCATAATTAATAAGAACAAAAATCATAATTGAAACTTGGAAACTAATCAAACTTGAAACTAAAGAAAAGAATTTACATAACAATGAAAATTAAAGTAGAACTTGGAAAGACTTAAAGGAAAATTTCAGCACAAAGATCTCATTATAACAATTGAAAACTAGAAAGAGAAACTAAGAGAATTTGAGGGAGAGAAGGGAAGGGAGCTCTAGAGAAGTGTTTGAGAGCTCCCTGTTGTTAATTATTATGTTAACTCGCAATTGTACGGGGCAATTAGTAATATAGCAAGACAAGTACGAGGTCGTACCCACGAAGACTGAGAAGTTCAAATTAGTTATGTACGTAGATTACCGAATTCAAGAAGTTAGGAAGTTAAGTCTAAAACAGAAATTAAAGTGAGAGTGATTGTGATTGTGAAAGGAAGTGAGCAAACTGAAATTGCAAATGAAAGCAAATAAACAAGTGTAACAAAGAGTGGTTTTAAGAGTTGGAAAACAGATTTGGAGACTAGGGCATTCGAATCACCATAACAATTCAATTCTGGGTTATATGGAGTCAAGTAACAAGTCTAATTCAGATTCAAAGATTGATTCTAGCTAAAGTATGATTAGGCCATGGTGTTTGGTCCTAACCTTGTGTTCCTAATTCCCTAATTTGATCATTTGTTGTCTAACCTAAAATTAAGCATTAGGAACCCATTAAGCATAGAAGAACAATTTAAACAACCAAGCATGTATCTAATCCCTGTTGTCGAATGTCCATACATACTCTTCCTATTCATAGTTCAATTTGAATTAAAGCATGGTGTCTACTCTTAATTCAAACCAAGATAGTTAACAAACAAGTTCTAATGGTGATCAATCATTCAAACAAGCATGTTAACTTATAAGCATAATGAATAAGAACATGAATCATGAATCAAACTTGAAACTCCAAACTTATAAACCCAGAATATTCATGTTAGGTTACATCGAAGCCCTAGTTATGGATTTAGCTACTCATAATGGAAAAGAAACTAAAATAGAAATGGGAAAACATAATGAATGCCATAAGAGTAGAAAAACCCTTTTCTGAAGTTCTTGTAGTGTCCAATGCTTCTCCAAGAGCTTCTCCACGTCTAGAAGGATGTATGAAGGATATGGAGGTGATTTGAGATGAGCTTGAGTGAGTGGTGATGGCTGAGAAAGAGGAAATTCGTAGGGAAATGGAAGGGAGGTTTTCTGGAGCTGTTTTGGTGATTTTGGGGCAGTTTAGAGTATTGGGTTGATTGCTTGAGTGTTTGGGGTTGTGGGAATGTATGAGGATGATTTCTGGATGATGGAAGTGTGGAGGATGGCTGAAGTGAATTTTGTAGCTTGAAGACTCCTCTATTTATAGGGCTAAGAGGGAGGAACATCATGATGAAATCCAACACCACCATTCCTCATTTAATACAACCCATAACTCCCACTTCATCTTGTCTATGTTAGTGTGGTTGGAATCAATCCCATCCCATACTTCTTTTGCTGCACCTCAAGCTTTCTTCACATGGGATCAAAGGTGATCAATTGTGGCTGCCTTTTGCTGCCAACCCATGTGGTCTTCTTTTGGTTGTTGAACAAAAACGAGTCTTCTGAACCAGACTTGGTGTAGGAAGGCCAGAGGTTTCAAAACTTATCCAATGGGGCTCAAATTGGGATATGTTATAGTAGACACCCATTGGAACAACTTCTATGAAGAAAGTATTCCCATCGGAGCAGTAGAAGTATGCGTTTTGGGCCTTACAATTTGGCTGCCGAACAGAGACTGGAGTTGACTTCATTTCATTTATGCTTTACATGCATGCACATGCTTTCTCTATAATAACTCCAGCATGTACCAACTTGATCCTTTAGACTTTCATAGCTGGAATGCCTCCCCACTTCACTCATTATGTTGGATCCAAAGTCAGTTGCAGCATGGGTGAGGCACATGGAGGCACATGACAAAGCTGGCAGCTGCAAATCCTCCTGAGCAGGGTTGAGTGTTGGGTGGGCTGAGCACTCCACAAATGTCCAATTGGGCTGAACTTTGGATATGTTGTACTAGACAGCCATTGGAACAAGTTTCATGAAGATCTTCACCTCATCCAAGCCCCATAGCATGCTGATCCAAGGCCAAGAAGCTGACCTACGAAATTGGGCTGGAAAGGAGTTGTAGCCAAAATGTGTTTGTCTTTAAGCCCTTCTTCCATTCACCCAAATCAAGCCTTAACATGCATGGATTGCATCATTTCCTATCCAAAGTCATCATTGTTACCTAAATGTCAATTAACTAAAAGATAAACACAAAAAGGATTAAAAGCACAAGTTTAACTCAAAAACATAACCAAATCATAAGCTAGAAGGGTACAAAATGATATACAATTATGAACCGATCAAATACCCCCAAACCTAGATTTTGCTAGTCCTCGAGCAAAACAACACAAAACAAAGTTAAAAACAAAAAGTTAACTAAACCACTTTCGTAGGTAACTCGATTGCATTGAGCGTATGCAACAAGCCTTTAAACCTCTAGGCATCCCTAGTAGGAGGAGTTGTGTCTCCTGAGGGTTTAACAGAAACGATACCCACAAACGCATTACTAACTCTACAAAACAAAGTGGTTAGTAAAACTTGAAATCAACTAATGAGAAGAAAAGAAAACTTTAGTCATACCTCCAACACTGTAGAGTTGCCAAGATAGGTGATCAATCAGTGTGTAATGTGGAAGCTATAGCTCAAAGGCACACGGTTTCAAAGCAAGCACACTCAAACCTTGAATAAAGAACATGCTTCGACTCTAATTCTCACAGATAACACTCAATCACTCAGAACCAATGGTTTTATTCTCTCAAACAGGCTTAAGTGAGTATATGAAATAGAAGCACAATATTTGGTTAGATCTCATGAAGGGAATCAAATACTAAGAATAGAGATACACACATACCTACCAGCACCCATGAATACATCCTCAAAGATCAGCTAGGTCTTTCACAAGGTTTGTAATGAAAGGTAAGGTTAGGGGAAATGGAAGAATTGGAAGGAAAAACAGGTAACTTAAGAACATACCAAGGTTGCATTCTTCATTGATCTGCAAGGTAGCATTGACTTATAATGGCATGGCTGCAAACTTCATGGTACCACCTGGCATAGACTTTATTTATTTTTTTATTTTTTTATATTTTTTTTTTACACTTAGATCAAATCGAAACACTTTCATCTTCGTTGATTTGATCTGCATCTTCATTAACTTCATTGCACAGAATCACACCATCTTTCATTTAAGCACATGGCAGCAACTTCCTTGCTTCAAACTTTATCTTGGCAGACCTTGGTATATTTCTAAGCTATAGGGTATGGCTACAATAGGTGAAGTATCTCAGATTGAGATACAAAGGTAGGGAAATGATGAGGGTGATAGAAGAAAAGGCTTTAAGTGTTTGGCTTCAAGAGGGTTGATGGAACACACATATAGATAGGGTGAAAAGAAAGCACATCGAATGGTTATGCACACATAGCCTAGCATCACTTCAATGATTTCATTCATGAATGAGAGCAAGCACATGATATCTGCAAAAGAGAATCATCCTTAGTATTCAATCAAAATGGAATAATGAGATCATTTAGAGTGAAATGAAGAAAATAAATTGGGATGAGAAATATAAACACTTTAAACCCTCTCAAGAAAGCAATTGGGCTCAATATAGCTCACTAGGGTAGTCTCCACTATTCTCCTTCGAGAATTTGAGCATGGTACTTTAGCCACCAGAATTCTAGGAGCCAAAGCTTTGTGAAGTGCAAAATTCTGATATGAAAACCTCAATGGCAGCTCCATAGCATCGATTGTATGACATTAAAAAAAAAAAATAAAAAAAAATAGTGACAAATGAACGAAAATTGAAAACACAAATGAATGAAATTTGAAAACCTTCCCCCCAGACCTGAATTGAACATTGTCCTCAATGTTAAAGCAAAGTAAAGATGATTGAGAACAAGTAAATGATAAAGGGAAAAGTTAAGAAAAAGTTTAGAAGAAAAAAAAAAAAACAAATATACAAGCAACTCACGGATGACCAGTTAAGGGCCTCAGAAAACACAGCCAGGGGATCCGGGAAGGTTGGAGGGGTCACAATGGTCCCGCTTAAAACCCAAACTTCTTAGACACCGAAGGTGTCGCCTAAAGAACTCCTAGACACTGTATTGACGGAGGTGCTCACTGGGGTTACCAAAAGTTAGCTCATATGAAAAAAAAATTATTTAAAGAAACAGAAACTTAAAACGACTAAAATAAAAACAAAACAAGTAAAGAGAAAGGATAGAAATGCTCCCCCTTGATGCGATTAGGTCGATTGCTACCAAGCACCTTCTTCTTGAACACATGGGTTGCCTCCCAAGAAGCGCCTTAGTTACTGTCTTGGCAAGACATTATGTGATCAGCTAAGTTGATGGTACAAAGGGAAGTTGATCCACCACATGGCCTGTTTGAATGCCAGCTGAGATTCCCTCATAGAATGGCTTTAAACGTTGTCCATTTACTTTGAAAGTTGAGCCGTCTTTAGGGTTTTGAATCTCCACAGCTCCATAGGGAGAAACATTGACCACGGTGAATGGGCCTTGCCATCTAGACTTCAATTTTCCTGGAAAGAGACGCAATCGTGAGTTAAACAAAAGAACTGACATACCTTTGGAGAACTCTTTCCGTTGAATGTTTCTGTCATGGTAACTCTTGGTTCGTTCTTTGTAAAGCTTTGCATTCTCATAAGACTCATGTCTAATTTCTTCCAATTCATTGAGCTGAAACTTTCTTGCATGGCCTGCCTTGTCTAGATCAAAATTTAACTTCTTGATGGCCCAAAAAGCATTGTGTTCAAGCTCCATTGGCAGGTGACAAGCTTTCCCAAACACAAGACGATAAGGGCTCATCCCAATGGGAGTCTTATATGCAGTCCTATAAGCCCATAATGAATCATTGAGCTTGGCTGCCCAATCTTTCCTTGTATTGTTCACCACCTTCTCCAGGATGTGCTTAATTTCTCTATTGCTTATTTCCACTTGACCAGAAGTTTGCGGATGATATGGTGTAGAGACTCGATGGGTGATGTTGTACTTCTTCATGAGTGCTTCGAATGGCTTGTTACAGAAGTGGCTGCCTCCATCACTAATGACAGCCCTTGGAGTACCAAACCTTGTGAAAATATTATCCTTCAAGAACTTGAGCACCACCTTATGATCATTGGTTTTGGTGGCTATGGCTTCCACCCATTTAGACACATAATCAACAGCAACAAGTATGTAAGTACAACCAAAGGAAGATGGGAATGGTCCCATGAAATCAATACCCCACACATCGAAGAGCTCCACAACAAGTATGCTATTCAATGGCATTTCGTTCCTGCGACTTATGTTCCCCATCCTTTGACACCTATCACACTTAACACAAAAATTAAACGCATCTTTGAATAGAGTGGGCCAAAAGAAACCAGATTGGAGAATTTTAAGTGCTGTTTTCTTAGCTCCAAAGTGACCTCCACAAGCCAATTCGTGGCTATGCCTAAGTATGCTTTCTTGCTCTTCTTCTGGAACACATCTTCTAATGAGTTGATCTGGGCAATGCTTGAATAAGAAAGGTTCATCCCAGACATAATGTTTCACCATGGAAAAGAACTTCTTCTTGTCCTGAGAAGTTAGATCATTTCTAAGAACACCACAAGCAAGATAATTAACAAAATCAGCATACCATGGTTCTTTGACTTGGGCAGCATATAGTTGTTCATCAGGGAAAGTCTCATTCAAGGGTAGCACAGCTTCTCCTTTTTCTTCAACCACAATTCTGCTCAAATGATCAGCTACCACATTCTCACATCCCTTCTTGTCTCGAATTTCCAAATCGAACTCTTGCAGCAAGAGAATCCATCTAATCAAGCGTGGTTTTGCGTCCTTCTTAGTGAGCAAGTATCTAAGAGCTGCATGGTTAGAATAAACAATTACTTTAGAACCAACAAGATAAGAACGAAATTTTTCTAAAGCAAAAACCACAGCAAGGAACTCCTTCTCTGTTGTGGAGTAGTTGATTTGAGCATCATTCAAGGTCCGGCTAGCATAATGAATCACATGGGGGAGCTTGTTCTTCTTTTGACCTAAAACTGCACCAATAGCAAAGTCAGAGGCATCACACATTATTTCAAATGGTAAAGACCAATCTGGAGCTATGATAATAGGGGCTGAAGTTAGCTCCCTCTTCAAGGTAGTAAAGGCTTCCATGCAAGCTTCATTAAACTCAAAAACAGCATCCTTAGCAAGGAGATTACACAATGGCCTTGTAATGCTTGAGAAATTTTTGATGAACCTTCTATAGAATCCAGCATGACCTAGAAAGCTTCTAATTCCTTTCACAGAGGTAGGGGGTGGCAGATTTGAGATGAGATCGATCTTGGCTTTATCCACTTCAATTCCCTTGCTTGAAATCACATGGCCTAGCACAATGCCTTGTCTCACCATGAAGTGACACTTCTCCCAATTCAAAATCAGGTTTGTTTCCTGGCATCTTTTAAGCACTAGAGACAAGTGGTGAAGACAATTATCAAAAGAGGAACCAAAAACTGAAAAATCATCCATAAATACCTCAATGAATCGTTCCACCATATCTGAAAAGATTGACATCATGCATCTTTGGAAAGTTGCTGGGGCATTGCACAAACCGAATGGCATCCTTCTATAAGCAAACGTACCAAATGGGCATGTGAATGTGGTTTTCTCTTGGTCTTCCGGAGCAATGGGAATTTGATTATAACCTGAAAAACCATCAAGAAAACAATAGTAAGCATGGCCAGATAAACGTTCAAGCATTTGATCAATAAAAGGCAAGGGGAAATGATCTTTTCTAGTGGATGTGTTCAACTTCCTGTAATCAATGCAAACTCTCCAACCAGTGATAGTTCGTGTAGGAACTATCTCATTCTTCTCATTCTTCACAACGGTGATTCCGGACTTCTTCGGAACAACTTGTACAGGGCTCACCCACTTAGAATCTGAAATTGGGTAGATGATTCCTACATCGAGTAGCTTTAAAACTTCAGCTCTAACCACCTCTTTCATGTTGGGATTTAGCCTCCTTTGGGCATCACGGGATGGTTTGCTATCTTCTTCCATTAGAATCCGGTGCATGCACATGCTTGGACTAATTCCTTTGATGTCTGCTATGGTCCACCCAATGGCTGTTTTATGCTCTTTTAGAACCTTAATTAAGCTCTCTTCTTCATGTGAGGTGAGACCTGCAGCAATTATAACAGGGAGAGTTTCGTTAGCACCCAAATAAGTATATTTAAGATGATTGGGCAGTGGTTTAAGTTCTAGCTTTGGTGGGGTGATAATGGATGGCTCCAATTTCGTGGATGATGGTCCAAGAGGCTCGAGTGGTGGCCTAAAGGATGGTGGGTATGGTTGAAACACTTCTAAGGCAGCCACCACTTCTTGGAACTTCGGTTCACAAAGATCTTCCTCTTCTTGTGTTAAGACAGCTTCTAGAGCATCATTAGACTTTCTCTGCAAAATTTTGGAAGAAACCTCATGATCCACAACATCAATTGAAAAGCAAGAATCAAGAGAGATAGAAGGTTGAGATAGAGCATTAAGCATTTTAAATTCAACAGTTTCACCCAGAACAGTCATGGAAAGGGTGCTATCTTTCACTTTGATAACTGTGTCTGCAGTGGCCATGAATGGCCTGCCTAGGAGAATGCGATCAACATGATCTCCATTTGGATTGTCTTCCATGTCCATCACTACAAAATCAGCAGGGAGAATTAGTGTATTAACTTGAACTAAAATATCTTCTACAATACCTTTTGGATATTTTATAGAATGATCAGCTAGTTCAAGTCGTATTGAAGTCTTCTTCATCCCTTCTAAGCCAAGCTTTTGATACAATGAATATGGCATTAGGTTGACACTTGCTCCCAAGTCCAACATGGCTCTTCCAACCTTATTGCCTCCAATGTTAATGGGAATGTCAAAGCTGCCAGGATCAACTAGTTTTGGTGGAAGCTTCCTTTGCAACACAGCACTTACATTCTGGTCAAGCTTTACATCTTCATTTGGAGCGAAATTGAGCTTGTGAGTTTTCAAGTCCTTGATGAACTTTCCATATGCAGGAATCTGTTCAATAACATCAAGCAAAGGCAAATTGATATTAACTTTACTCAAAATATCATAAATCTCTTTAAAAGCCTTATCTTGCTTTGCTTTCTTAAGACGGCCTGGAAATGGAATCGGTGGAACATATGGAGCGGGTGGCACGTATCTATCTTCTTGAAGATGTGGTGGCACAAATTTGTCATCTCTCTTATGCAATTGGAATTGTTTGGATTCCTGAGAATCTGATTTGGCATTAGGAGCAGATTGAGAAGTTTTGAGACGTTCCCCTTCTGTAGCCGTGGTCTCCTCCTCTTCATCTTCTACAATCACAACATCATTTGAAAGATTAGAATCAACTTTACTATCAATGATCTTACCTGATCTGAGCACATGAATGGCCTTGGCTTCTTGGTTCTTTGGATTGATCTCGGTTTGGCTTGGCCATTTCCCAGGTGTTCTTTGAGTTATTTCAGCAGCTAATTGGCCTATTTGAACTTCCAATTTGGCAATGGTAGCTTGTGTAGTTTGCTGGAAATTGGATTGGTTGATTGCCATCTGCTTAACTATATCCTCCAATGATGATGTTTGTTGTGGCTTTTGGAATGAAGGGGGATTGGCTTGATTCTGAGTATTCCTCCATGAAAAGTTTGGATGATTCCTCCAACCTGGATTATAACTTTGAGAGTATGGATCATTTCTTGGACCTTGGTTGTAGGAATTTACCAACTTAGCTTGCTCTTGCACAAATTCTGGATATCCAGCCCCAAGTGGACAAGCTATGGTAGCATGGTCAGGAGTTTCGCAAATACTACACACTTCCTTCGGAGGGCTTCTTGAGTTTAATGCAAGAAGAGCATCTAGCTTTTGTTCCAGTTTTGAAATCTGCACACTAGAAGCATCATTAGAACCACTAATAACACGTTTACCTCTTGTATCCGTATGTTGGGTCTCCATTGCTATCTCCTCAAAGAGTTCGTATGTTTCTTCTGGAGTTTTGGTTTTAAAAGAACCACCTGCAAAATTGGTGACTATATTATGACTAGAAGGGGTTAGTCCTTTATAAAACATACGCATTTGAAGCTTCAATGGAATCCCATGATGAGGACATTGGTTGAGCAGCCCATTGAATCTCTCCCATGCTTCACAAAACGATTCATCATCTTGCTGTGCAAATAACAAGATCTTATCCCTAAGCATGTCGGTCTTTTGCGTGGAGAAGTATTTCTCCAAGAACTTCTTTTGAATGGCAGCCCATGTAGTGAGTGAACCAGGCTTCAAAGAATTCAACCAATATTTCGCCTTATCCTTCAAAGTGTATGGAAACACTCTCATTCGAAGTTGATCTTCTGTCACACCTGTCAAGGGAAAAGAACTCACAACATTAAAAATATCCTTTATATGAGTTAATGGATCTTCATTAGGGTTCATAAAAGGAAGGCAGTTCGTTCCTAATTGGATTGGTTGGTGTATTCCATACTTCTAGCGATTGGATTTCACTCAAAACTCACCAAATGACTCCTCCCACCATATTATGATGTTGCCCAAGTTGTTGGCTCGATCCGAAATCAATAGGTGTGAGAAATTGGACAATTCAATTTCAACGGCAGCTCGTTCCTAATTGGAGTGGTTGGTGTATTTCACACTTCTAGCGATTGGATTTCACTCAAAAGTCACCAAATGACTCCTCCCATCATATTATGATGTTTCCCAAGTTTTGGGCTCGATCCGAAATCAATAGGTGTTCCAAATTGGACAATTCAAGTTCAACGGCAGTTCGTTCCTAATTGGAGTGGTTGGTGTATTCCATACTTCTAGCGATTGGATTTCACTCAAAACTCACCAAATGACTCCTCCCACCATATTATGATGTTGCCCAAGTTTGGGGCTCAATCCGAAATCAGTAGGTGTGAGAAATTGGACAATTCAAGTTCAACGGCAGTTCGTTCCTAATTGGAGTGGTTGGTATATTCCACACTTCTAGCAATTGGATTTCACTCAAAACTCACCAAATGACTCCTCCCACCATATTATGATGTTGCCCAAGTTTGGGGCTCAATCCGAAATCAGTAGGTGTGAGAAATTGGACAATTCAATTTCAACGGCAGCTCGTTCCTAATTGGAGTGGTTGGTGTATTCCACACTTCTTGCGATTGGATTTCACTCAAAACTCACCAAATGACTCCTCCCACCCTATTATGATGTTGCCCAAGTTTTGGGCTCGATCCGAAATCAATAGGTGTTCCAAATTGGACAATTCAAGTTCAACGGCAGTTCGTTCCAAATTGGAGTGGTTGGTGTATTCCATACTTCTAGCGATTGGATTTCACTCAAAACTCACAAAATGACGCCTCCCACCATATTATGACGTTGCCCAAGTTTTGGGCTCGATTCGAAATCAATAGGTGTTCCAACTTGGACAATTCAAGTTCAACGGCAGTTCGTTCCTAATTGGAGTGGTTGGTGTATTCCATACTTCTAGCGATTAGATTTCACTCAAAACTCACCAAATGACTCCTCCCACCATATTATGGTGTTGCCCAAGTTTTGGGCTCGATCCGAAATCAATAGGTGTGAGAATTTGGACATTTCAATTTCAACGGCAATTCGTTCCTAATTGGAGTGGTTGGTGTATTCCATACTTCTAGCGATTGGATTTCTCTCAAAACTCACCAAATGACTCCTCCCACCATATTATGGTGTTGCCCAAGTTTTGGGCTCGATCCGAAATCAATAGGTGTGAGAAATTGGACATTTCAATTTCAACGGCAATTCGTTCCTAATTGGAGTGGTTGGTGATCGGTTCATAATTGTATATTATTTCTTACCCTTCTAGCTTATGATTTGGTTATGTTTTTGAGTTAAACTTGTGCTTTTAATCCTTTTTGTGTTTATCTTTCAGTTAATTGAGCTTTAGGTAACAATGATGGCTTTGGAGAACATAATTCATGCAATTCAAGCATGTTAAGGCCTAATTTGGATGAATTGATGAAGAGCTTAAAGACAAATTCATTATGGCTACAGCCCCCTGCCAGTCCAGTTCCGTAGGTCATATTGCAAGCTTTGTTTCAGCAACCTACATAGCTCGGATGAGGCCACATTCTTCATGAAAGTTGCTCCAATTGGTGTGTACTATAACATATCCAAAATTCAGCCCCATTGGATAAATCTGGAGTCCGTTACCTAGCAAACACAGAACCATGCTCAGGATGGATCTTATCAGCGCGGAAAATGAGTTAGCAATTTGTTTCGGCCTTAACTTCTTCCTCCGACCTTGGATTGGCCCAAATAACATATGGCTGGAAAGAAGACATTCTGAACTTCAATTTAGAGTGCTTAAAGTCCTAATTTGATTAAGAGAAGCCCAAGTTGTAAGCCCTTGAAGTTGCTGGTCATGCTGACCTCAGCATGTGCTGGTTGGATGCTTGGTCATGGTGAGCTAGGTATGAGCTATCATTTCTGGTTGGAAGCTTGGTCATGGTGACATGAAGATGAGCTAGGGCTGCTGGTGGGATTTAGTGGTGAAGTGCATCAACCAATTCAAGATTTTCTAATACAAGTGCATCACCCATTTCAGATTTTATAAAACAAGTGTTGTATGCATTAGCCATATTGAATTCAGATTTTTCACTTCCTTAGGCCTATAAATAGGGAGGTTCTCTAAGCTTGTAAACACACCCCAAGGGGGGGGAGCTCTCAAACACTTCTCTAGAGCTCCCTTCCCTTCTCTCCCTCAAATTCTCTTAGTTTCCCTTTGTAGTTCTCAATTGTTGTAATAAGATCATTCTATTAAATTTTCTTTGTACTAAATATCAAACACTTTTCCTTTCTCTTCTTCTAATTCTCTAAAGCTTTCAAACACATGTTCTTCCAAAATCCTCAAAGTTCTCAAACATCTCTCTACTTCCCTTCTCTTCCAAAAGTCTCCATGTCTCAAACACTTCACAAACACATTTCTCTTCCTTCCCTAAGTTCTCAAATTCTCCAAGTTCACAAACATCCTCCAAGTTCTCAACCACTCTCTTCCAAATTCTCAAAGTTCCTAAACACTCTCTTCCAAAATCCACAAAGCTCTCAAAACACCTCTCTACTTTCTTCTCCAAATCCTCCAAGTTCTCAAACACTCTCTTCCAAATTCCCCATGTCTTAAACACATTCCCTTCCAAAATCCTCAAAGCTCTCAAACACATGTTCTTCCAAAATTCTCTAAAGTTCCCAAACACTTTCTTCTCCCTCCTCAAAGTTCTCAAACACTTCCTTTCTTCCTCAAAGTTCTCTTAGTTTCCTTAATGTTTTCTTAGTTGTAATTTATTTTTCTTTGTTATGTAAATTCTTTTCTTAAGTTTTCAAGTTGAATTAGTTTCCAAGTTTCAATTATGGTTTTTGTTCTTATTCATTATGCTTATAAGTTAATATGCTAGTTTGAATGATTGATCACCATTTAGGCTTGCATGTTAGCTATCTTGGTTTGAATTAAGAGTATACACCATGCTTTAATTCGAATTGAACTATGAATAGGAAGAGTATGTATGGACATTCGACAACAGGGATTAGATACATACTTGGTTGTTTAAAATGTTCTTCTATGCTTAATGGGTTCCTAATGCTTAATTTTAGGTTAGACAACAAATGATCAAATTAGGGAATTAGGAACACAAGGTTATGACCACACACCATGGCTTAATCATACTTTAGCTAGAATCAATCCATTAATCTAAATTGAACTTGGGAACTTATTTGCTTGAGTTACTTATTTCTTTCTTCCTTGTTTTATGTTCTTTGTTTTTGTTTCTATTTTGTGTAGGGAAACTAAATTGGATCATTCAATCACCAATCCCTGTGGAATCGACCTCGCACTTACATATGCTATACTACCAACGGTTCGTGCACTTGCGAGTATCACAAGTTGAGGATGCAGCTTAATCCATTTTGGTGGAGCTAAATCTACGCAACAAGTTTTTGGCGCCGTTGCCGGGGATCGGTAACATTGTTTGATTCTATTTGGCTTTCCTACTTTATTTTTTTTTTTTCTTAACTGGACAATTTCAAGTTTTAAAGTTAATGACATTAATGGACAAGTTGTGTTTGTAGTCCAACAGAAAAGGACAATTGCCCAACAAGCAAGAGAACTGGGTTTAAGTCCCAGCTTACACAACCCATTGGTGCTTGTTGCTTTGAAGCATGGAATTGGACATGTGTTGATTTTTCCTTTTCATTTTTAGTTTTTTTTTTATATTTCGTAATCCTTTAATTCTGTTTCAAGTTTTTTGTGTTCGTTTTAGCAATTTATGATAGCTTAATAAAAATGGAGAGAGATGGCAACCTCAATCATAAGAATGGGGAGGGTGGAGCAGTGGGAGAAGTCGCGACCTCCAAATGCATCATGCTCGACCTAATCGCTTCAAGGGGGAGTATTCCAATCCTTTCTCTTTAGTTGTTTTGTTATTACTTCAGTAATTTTAATTTTCTATTTCTTTTATTAAAAAAAAATTAAAAAAGATTTTTTATATTAGCTGACTCGTGGTAACTCCAGTGAGCGTCTCCGTCAATACAGTGTCTAGGAGTTCTTTAGGCGACACCTTCGGTGTCTAAGAAGTTTGGGTTTTAAGTGGGACCTTTGTGACCCCTCCAACCTTCCCGGATCCCCTGGCTGTGTTTTCTGAGGCCCTTAACTGGTCATCCATGAGTTGCTTGTATATTTGTGTGTTTTTTTTTCAAAAAAAACAAAAACAAAAACAAAAATTAAAAAATTAAAAAATTAAAAAGTTTAAAAAAAAATTGAAATTTGAGTTTTTATTTAATTTTCCTTGTAAATTGCAATTTGGAACTTCTTTGTTGTTTTTTTTTTCTTTGTGTGGTCAGTTAGTTGTAAATAATAATAAATTTAAAAAAAAAAATCAATTTGGAAGTTCTTTGTTTTCTTTTATGTTCTTTTTTTTGTTTTGTTAGGTTAGTTTATTTATTTACGTGGTGTGGTTAGTTAGTTTATTTCTGAGTGTTAAAAACACATTTTTATTTCATTTCAAACATTACAAACAAAGAAAAAAAAAAGTAAAACAAAAAAAAAACAAAAAAAACAAAAAACAAAAAAAACATTCAAGTAAATTAAAAATAAAAACAACTTCTTCATCTTCATCTTCATCTTCATGGCATGCCTCTATTGTCTCTTACTTGCAGAATCTGCAGCAGCTCCACATGGTCCTCATTTTTTCTCTGCAGTGCTTCCACGTGCTGATTGGCACAGTAGAGCCGCTTCTGCAAGTCCGCCACCATAGCCTTCAAGGAAGTTATTTCCTCGCTCATCGCGGCACACTCCCGTGTTCTCGCCAGCAATCGCATACCCAAATTGGTAGCCGAGACCGCATGGAGAACAGTTAAATTATTGGACTCCTCCACCGCTGCTTTGTCAGACCTCTGTGCCACATGCAGATGATCTGTCGGTGTGAGCTTGCTGCCAATCATGCCTCCAAGCAGCGCTGCTCTGTTCGGCATTGCCTCAGAAAAGTTCGGTATTACCTCAGCAAAGTTTGAGGCCGTACCGTGATGATATGTGGAGTTTGGGAAGACATGGTTTTGAGGAGCCCTTATCTGCGCATTCGGTGGTGCAAGGGACAGTTCAAGGCTAAGATCATCAAGGTGAGTGCATGAGGATGCCATTGTTTTGTTTTTGGATTTTTTGATGTTTTCTCTAAATTTGCAGGAAGAAATGCGGGGTGCTCTTCTACTTCACCGAGATGAGTTTAAATAGACTTATGCAGATGAGGGAGCCGAAAGCACTTCGGATCTCGAGGGTGCTATCCTGTGCTCTTTTCTCTCGGATCCCTTCATTTCTGGCGCAAATTGCGAGCACGTTTTTTTTTTTTAAAGGGAGCATGTCTACACTTTCACTTACTTTTGCCTCCCTGTTTTCTGATGTTTGTGTTTTTGCTTTTTCAGTTTTTATTTTATTTTATTTTATTTTATTTTATTTTCAATTATTTTCTTCTTGTTTGACTGGTTTCTTAATAATGTAGTTGGAAGAAGAGACAAAATTAAAGATGCGTCTTGGACACCTGGTGCAAGAATCCCAACTCTTCTTTTAAATTATTGTTTGAATTGCGTGTTTATTTCAGTTTATTTATTTATTTTTTAATTTGTTTTTTATTTAATTAGGTAGTATAATTTAAAACTCATAGGATATTCTTTGAAGGAGCTAAATTTTTGGTAACTCCAGTGAGCAACCGCAGTCTATACAGTGTCTAGGAGTTCTTTAAGGCGACACCTTCGGTGTCTAAGAAGTTAGGGTTTTAAGCGGGACCATTGTGACCCCTCCAACCTTCCCGGAACCCCTGGCTGTGTTTTCTGAGGCCCTTAACTGGTCATCCTTAAGTTTTTCTCTTAAAAGAAGAAGCAGTTATTTGTGTATTTACTTAACTAAAAATAAAAAATAAAAATAAAAAAAAATCTTGTTTGGGTCTTCGTGTTTTTGTTTGATTGTCGTTCTTTACATTTAGGGTCAATCGTTTCTTTGAGATAGCTAACGTTTTTATTTCCCAATTAAAGAAAAAAAAAACACACATACACTTTAAAATTAAATAATAAATAAAAACTGAAATCATTTCTTCTTGGCGCTCGGTGTCTCGACCATAGGAGCTTTGAGTTTGGCCCTCTGGCTGTCCTCTTCCGGGGCTTCACGCACAGCCTCTTGGGGCTCATCACTTGAGCTCCCAAAGATCGCAATCTTAGCTTGAGCGTAACTACTCTCGCGATCCGCTTGCTTGCGTTTACCCGGTCGGTCTAGGTCCTCAAGTTGCTTTCTCATGTCGCGAGAGTACAACTCTACCATCTTTGATAGATTTTTATTCTCGTCTCGCAATACTTCTAGCTGGTGTCGATTCACCTCCACAATCCTTGACCTCTCCCTTTTCAAGCTTTTTATAGCACTCTGACAGTCTTCAACCAAACTTCGCTCCGCCGCCAACTGAGCTTTAAGCACCTCTACCTCATGGGACTTCGCAAGTAGGCGATGACCCAAACTTGCGACACATGCTGTACTCTGCACGCTCAGTGCCAGGGCATCACTCGTGACCCGGTTGTCATCCCTTGTCCCGAACACACGTATATCTTTGGGAGTCACTAAATTTCTGCAAACTCCAATGGCAACATCGTTGTCCAGGAGTATTGAGTCATTGACAGTCACAGGCCCCCGTGCGGAGGCAAAGTAGGGCATCCATACTGGTGCTACTGCTTGGCCTCGTGTCTGAGTCGGTGGAGCTAGGTTGAGATCTAACGAAAAGGGGTAGGAAGAAGCCATTTGATTTCTCACTTTTTTTTTCTTTTTCTTGCTTCTTTTCTCTTTTGTGTTTCTGAGTTTGTGTGTTTTTTTGTTTTTTGTTTTTTTCCCTTCTTTTTCCTTCTTATAGATGTAGTCTTTGACAAACAAACCCTAGCCGTTGCAGCGTCTAAGCGTTTTCTGAATATCCAGCGTTCCTCGAGTCCCACAACCTTCTCACTTTCCAACCGTTTCCAACACATTTGTCACGACTTGCTTTGTCTGAACGGACGCGTTCAGCAAAGTTGTCGCGCCTTTCCATGAGCCCGTAATTTTCGCTTGTGGATCTGCGGCGCCTCTATGCGTCGACACGTGGCTCCTGCTTTCTGCCCGTGACTATCCATGAAACGACATCAGGGACCACATTCCCTCTTTTTAGAAATCCCGCTTTGCGCTCATAATTCACGTTTTATCTTTTTAAGAAAAAAATTAAATTTAAACGTGTGGGCTTCAGATTTCATGTTGGGTCGGGTTTTACCGTTGTTGGGTTAATTTCATTTTGGGTTGGGCTTTCAATTGTTTGGGTTTCAGTTTGTGTAAGACTATCTGTTAGGGCTTACTATTTTGAGTGTTTTACTGTTTCGTTTTTATTTATTTATTTATTTTATTTTATTTTATTTGATTGTTTGTTTTGTAATTTTTATTTTGTAATTGTTTTATTTTATTTTTGTATGTTTTGTGATTTTTATTTGCTTTAATACCCTTCATTTGTTGTTATGACATTGGTTGTGGCTAATTTTTAAACATTGAGGACAATGTTCATTTCTAGGTTTGGGGGTATTGGAGTTTAGCAAGTAAATTTGGTTTTTCTTAAAATTAAAAAAAAATAATAATTGAAAAAAAAAAAAAAAAATTTTTTTTTTTTTGCTTGTTTTTATTTTAAGTATTGTTTTGTTTTGTTTTTGTTTTGAGTCACTTTCCGAACACTTATGATGAGATAGTGATAAATGTTTGCATGACTTAAATAAAAATTGGATTTCATTTTATTTTAGTGTTTTTTTTTCTTTATTAAAAAAAAAAAAAAAAATTGGCATTGTTCTAGCATGATATGTTTGAAACCTTCTTTACACTTGCCATTTGTTTCATAATTTTCCAATTAAAGGATTTGCATGACCCAAAGAATTGTATCAAGCACAAATTAGACTTATATAACCATATAAAGTGAGCTTTTGAGCCTTGTACTTCAATTCATGAGTGTTATATACATACTCTTATTTTCTTGTCATCAAAGTTGTTGTTTGATCTCATTATTTATTGATTTGGTTGAACACTTAAAAGTCATTCATTCTTATGCAATTTGACTTCACGACATTTAAGAAGTGATATTAAGGCCCTCTTTGGATCGTTTGTGCCTTTCAAGCTAACCTTATGCATGCTTAAGCATGATTTTCCATTGTTAACCATTTTGAGCCTACATGTAAACCTTTTCTTTCATTTAACCAATTATATTTCCTCGCCTTAGCCTGAAAAACAAATATTTACCTTTCTAAAGAACTCATGAGCTTTAATTGGGATGTGTTTTTCATACTAAGTTTGGGAATTTCGAAGAAAAAAAAAAAATCACACAATTGGTGAAAGAAAAGAGAAAAGTTGTGATTAAGTGGTGGTTGAATGAAATTTCATTTTTGGGCCTTCAAAATAAATTGGTGGTTGTTCAGGAAAGGAGTGAATCAATGTAAATGAAGGGTATAAGGAGTTTTGATCAGGTAAAAGAAAAAAATCTAATCGTGATGATTCGAAGTCTTGTAAACAATTATTTTATGCTCTTGCATTGCGAGTTCCTTGGACTTTGTATTATCCATATCCTTCATTTCTTACTCACCTTACACCCTTGGCCCCATTACAACCCATGTTAAAGACCTAAATTGATCTTAAATGTCATGTGGTTGAATTGCATTCATTTTTCTACTTTTAAGTGTTTGACATCCTTCTTGAGATCATATTAATGCAAGTTCTTCATATTTCTATTGCGAGTTAAGTCCCTTATGGTTTAACTCTATTCTCATGTTTATAACTGAGTGTGCATTATAGCCCTCTTCTGAGTGATTCATTTGTGAGAGGACAACTTTGGTGAGATTTGAAGTTGAACTTATGCTTTGTATGATTTTTTAAATTGTGTGAAAACTAAGATTGGGGAATTTGTTGCATTTGGCTATCACACTACTACACTTTGAGCATATTGTGTTTAGAACTTTGCCGCTTTGTAAATAATGTCTAAAAATTGAGCTTTTATTGTTAAAACGTTTAAGTCATGTGCATGAGTCATTTCTCTTCAGAAAATGTTCGGAAAAATTGTTTTAAGTTCTTTGTGTTTTTGTGTTTGTTTTTGTTTTTGGTTTTGCTTAAGGACTAACAATCTTTAAGTTTTCTAATTACTTTGTTTTACAGAGTCAGTAAAACGTTTGTGGGTATCGTATCTGTTAAACCCTCAGGAGACACAACTCCTCCTACTAGGGATGCCTAGAGGTTTAAAGGCTTGTTGCATATGCTAAATGCAATCGAGTTACCTACGAAAGTGGTTTAGTTAACTTCTAGTTTTGTTTTTAACTTTGTTTTGTGTTGTTTTGCTCGAGGACTAGCAAAATCTAGGTTTGGGGGTATTTGATCGGTTCATAATTGTATATTATTTCTTACCCTTCTAGCTTATGATTTGGTTATGTTTTTGAGTTAAACTTGTGCTTTTAATCCTTTTTGTGTTTATCTTTCAGTTAATTGAGCTTTAGGTAACAATGATGGCTTTGGAGAACATAATTCATGCAATTCAAGCATGTTAAGGCCTAATTTGGATGAATTGATGAAGAGCTTAAAGACAAATTCATTATGGCTACAGCCCCCTGCCAGTCCAGTTCCGTAGGTCATATTGCAAGCTTTGTTTCAGCAACCTACATAGCTCGGATGAGGCCACATTCTTCATGAAAGTTGCTCCAATTGGTGTGTACTATAACATATCCAAAATTCAGCCCCATTGGATAAATCTGGAGTCCGTTACCTAGCAAACACAGAACCATGCTCAGGATGGATCTTATCAGCGCGGAAAATGAGTTAGCAATTTGTTTCGGCCTTAACTTCTTCCTCCGACCTTGGATTGGCCCAAATAACATATGGCTGGAAAGAAGACATTCTGAACTTCAATTTAGAGTGCTTAAAGTCCTAATTTGATTAAGAGAAGCCCAAGTTGTAAGCCCTTGAAGTTGCTGGTCATGCTGACCTCAGCATGTGCTGGTTGGATGCTTGGTCATGGTGAGCTAGGTATGAGCTATCATTTCTGGTTGGAAGCTTGGTCATGGTGACATGAAGATGAGCTAGGGCTGCTGGTGGGATTTAGTGGTGAAGTGCATCAACCAATTCAAGATTTTCTAATACAAGTGCATCACCCATTTCAGATTTTATAAAACAAGTGTTGTATGCATTAGCCATATTGAATTCAGATTTTTCACTTCCTTAGGCCTATAAATAGGGAGGTTCTCTAAGCTTGTAAACACACCCCAAGGGGGGGGAGCTCTCAAACACTTCTCTAGAGCTCCCTTCCCTTCTCTCCCTCAAATTCTCTTAGTTTCCCTTTGTAGTTCTCAATTGTTGTAATAAGATCATTCTATTAAATTTTCTTTGTACTAAATATCAAACACTTTTCCTTTCTCTTCTTCTAATTCTCTAAAGCTTTCAAACACATGTTCTTCCAAAATCCTCAAAGTTCTCAAACATCTCTCTACTTCCCTTCTCTTCCAAAAGTCTCCATGTCTCAAACACTTCACAAACACATTTCTCTTCCTTCCCTAAGTTCTCAAATTCTCCAAGTTCACAAACATCCTCCAAGTTCTCAACCACTCTCTTCCAAATTCTCAAAGTTCCTAAACACTCTCTTCCAAAATCCACAAAGCTCTCAAAACACCTCTCTACTTTCTTCTCCAAATCCTCCAAGTTCTCAAACACTCTCTTCCAAATTCCCCATGTCTTAAACACATTCCCTTCCAAAATCCTCAAAGCTCTCAAACACATGTTCTTCCAAAATTCTCTAAAGTTCCCAAACACTTTCTTCTCCCTCCTCAAAGTTCTCAAACACTTCCTTTCTTCCTCAAAGTTCTCTTAGTTTCCTTAATGTTTTCTTAGTTGTAATTTATTTTTCTTTGTTATGTAAATTCTTTTCTTAAGTTTTCAAGTTGAATTAGTTTCCAAGTTTCAATTATGGTTTTTGTTCTTATTCATTATGCTTATAAGTTAATATGCTAGTTTGAATGATTGATCACCATTTAGGCTTGCATGTTAGCTATCTTGGTTTGAATTAAGAGTATACACCATGCTTTAATTCGAATTGAACTATGAATAGGAAGAGTATGTATGGACATTCGACAACAGGGATTAGATACATACTTGGTTGTTTAAAATGTTCTTCTATGCTTAATGGGTTCCTAATGCTTAATTTTAGGTTAGACAACAAATGATCAAATTAGGGAATTAGGAACACAAGGTTATGACCACACACCATGGCTTAATCATACTTTAGCTAGAATCAATCCATTAATCTAAATTGAACTTGGGAACTTATTTGCTTGAGTTACTTATTTCTTTCTTCCTTGTTTTATGTTCTTTGTTTTTGTTTCTATTTTGTGTAGGGAAACTAAATTGGATCATTCAATCACCAATCCCTGTGGAATCGACCTCGCACTTACATATGCTATACTACCAACGGTTCGTGCACTTGCGAGTATCACAAGTTGAGGATGCAGCTTAATCCATTTTGGTGGAGCTAAATCTACGCAACAGTTGGTGTATTCCAAACTTCTAGCGATTGGATTTCACTCAAAACTCACAAAATGACTCCTCCCACCATATTATGATGTTGCCCAAGTTTTGGGCTCGATCAGAAATCAATACGTGTGAGAAATTGGACAATTCAATTTCAACGGCAGCTCGTTCCTAATTGGAGTGGTTGGTGTATTCCATACTTCTAGCGATTGGATTTCACTCAAAACTCACCAAATGACTCCTCCCACCATATTATGATGTTGCCCAAGTTTTGGGCTCGATCCGAAATCAATAGGTGTTCCAAATTGGACAATTCAAGTTCAACGACAGTTCGTTCCAAATTGGAGTGGTTGGTGTATTCCACACTTCTAGCAATTGGATTTCACTCAAAACTCACCAAATGACTCCTCCCACCATATTATGATGTTGCCCAAGTTTTGGGCTCGATCCGAAATCAATAGGTGTGAGAAATTGGACAATTCAATTTCAACAGCAGCTCGTTCCTAATTGGAGTGGTTGGTGTATTCCATACTTCTAGCGATTGGATTTCACTCAAAACTCACCAAATGACTCCTCCCACCATATTATGATGTTGCCCAAGTTTTGGGCTCGATCAGAAATCAATACGTGTGAGAAATTGGACAATTCAATTTCAACGGCAGTTCGTTCCTAATTGGAGTGTTTGGTGTCTTCCATACTTCTAGCGATTGGATTTCAATCAAAACTCACCAAATGACTCCTCCCACCATATTATGATGTTGCCCAAGTTTTGGGCTCGATCCGAAATCAATAGGTGTTCCAAATTGGACAATTCAAGTTCAACGGCAGTTCGTTCCAAATTGGAGTGGTTGGTGTATTCCATACTTCTAGCGACTAGATCTCACTCAAAACTCACCAAATGACTCCTCCCACCGTATCATGATGTTGCCCAAGTTTTGGGCTCGATCCGAAATCAATAGGTGTTCCAAATTAGACAATTCAAGTTCAACGGCAGTTCGTTCCTGTTGCTTCGATTCAGCTGCACCAAAATGGTTTCAACTGCATCCTCAACTTGTGATACTCGCAAGTGCACGAGCCGTTTGGTAGTATAGCATATGTAAGTGCGAGGTCGATCCCACGAGGATTGGTGATTGAATGATCCAATTTGTTTCCCCTACACAAAATAGAAATGAAAAAGAAAATAAATAAATAAATAAAAAGGAAATAACTCAAGCAAATAAGTTCCCAAGTTCAATTAGATTAACGGATTGATTCTAGCTAAAGTATGATTAAGCCATGGTGTTTGGTCATAACCTTGTGTTCCTAATTCCCTAATTTGATCATTTGTTGTCTAACCTAAAACTAAGCATTAGGAACCCATTAAGCATAGAAGAACAATTTAAACAACCAAGCATGTATCTAATCCCTGTTGTCGAATGTCCATACATACTCTTCTTATCCATAGTTCAATTCGAATTAAAGCATGGTGTCTACTCTTAATTCAAACCAAGATAGCTAACATGCAAGCCTAAATGGTGATCAATCATTCAAACTAGCATATTAACTTATAAGCATAATGAATAAGAACAAAAACCATAATTGAAACTTGGAAACTAATTAAACTTGAATACTTAAGAAAGAATGTACATTACAATAAAAGTAAAGTGGAACTAAGAAAACTTGAAAGAAAATTTAGTAAACTCATTTTGTTACAACAATTGACAACTTGAAAGGAAACTAAGAGAATTTGAGGGAGAGAAGGAAAGGGAGCTCTAGAGAAGTGTTTGAGAGCTCCCCCCCTTGGGGTGTGTTTTGAAGCTTGAAGGCTTCTCTATTTATAGGGCTAAGAGGGAGGAACAACATGATGAAATCCAACACCACCATTCCTCTTTTAATACAACCCATAACTCACACTTCATCTTGTCTATGTTAGTGTGGTTGGAATCAATCTCATCCCATACTCCTTTTGCTGCACCTCAAGCTTTCTTCACATGGGATCAAAGGTGATCAATTGTGGCTGCCTTTTGCTGCCAACCCATGTGGTCTTCTTTTGGTTGTTGAACAAAAACGAGTCTTCTGAACCAGACTTGGTGTAGGAAGGTCATAGGTTTCAAAACGTATCCAATGGTGCTCAAATTTGGATATGTTATACTAGACACCCATTGGAACAACTTCTATGAAGAAAGTATTCCCATCGGAGCAGTATAAGTGTGCGTTTTGGGCCTTGCAAGTTGGCAGCCGAACAGAGACTGGAATTGACTTCATTTCATTTATGCTTTACATGCATGCACATGCTTTCTCTTTAATAGCTCCATTATGTACCAACTTGCTCCTTTAGAATTTCATTGCTGGAATGCCTCCCCACTTCACTCATTATGTTGGATCCAAAGTCAGTTGCAGCATGGGTGAGGCACATGGCTTAAAGGAGGAGACAAGGCTCAAAGCTGGCAGCTGCAAATCCTCCTGAGCATGGTTCAGTGTTGGACGGGCTAAGGAATCCAGATATGTTCAATTGGGCTGAAATTTGGATATGTTGTAGTAGACACCCATTGGAACAAGTTTCATGAAGATCTTCACCTCATCCGAGCCCCAGAGAATGCTGATCCAAGGCCAAGAAGTTGACCTACGAAACTGGGCTGGAAATGGGCTGTAGCCAAAATTAGTTTGTCTTTAAGCTCATATTCCTCATATGCCAATCAGCCCATAACATGCATGGATTGCATCATTTCCTATCCAAAGTCATCATTGTTACCTAAATGTCAATTAACTGAAAGATAAACACAAAAAGGATTAAAAGCACAAGTTTAACTCAAAAACATAACCAAATCATAAGCTAGAAGGGTACAAAATGATATACAATTATGAACCGATCAGTTCCTAATTGGATTGCTTGGTGTATTCCATACTTCTAGCGATTGGATTTCACTCAAAACTCACAAAATGACTCCTCCCACCATATTATGATGTTGCCCAAGTTTTGGGCTCGATCCGAAATCAATTGGTGTTCCAAATTGGACAATTCAAGTTCAACGGCAGTTCGTTCCTAATTGGAGTGGCTGGTGTATTCCATACTTCTAGCGATTGGATTTCACTCAAAACTCACCAATGACTCCTCCCACCAAATTATGATGTTGCCCAAGTTTGGGGCTCAATCCGAAATCAGTAGGTGTGAGAAATTGGACAATTCAAGTTCAAAGGCAGTTCGTTCCTAATTGGAGTGGTTGGTGTATTCCATACTTCTAGCGACTGGATTTCAATCAAAACTCACCAAATGACTCCTCCCACCATATTATGACGTTGCCCAAGTTTTGGGCTCGATTCGAAATCAATAGGTGTTCCAAATTGGACAATTCAAGTTCAACGGCAGTTCGTTCCCAATTGGAATGGTTGGAGTATTCCATACTTCTAGCGATCGGATTTCTCTCAAAACTCACCAAATGACTACTCCCACCGTATTATGATGTTGCCCAAGTGTTGGGCTCGATCCGAAGTCAATAGGTGTTCCAAATTGGACAATTCAAGTTCAACGGCAGTTCGTTCCTAATTGGAGTGGTTGGTGTATTCCATACTTCTAGCGATTGGATTTCTCTCAAAACTCACCAAATGACTCCTCCCACCATATTATGATGTTGCCCAAGTTTTGGGCTCGATTAGAAATCAATACGTGTGAGAAATTGGACATTTCAATTTCAACGGCAATTCGTTCCTAATTGGAGTGGTTGGTGTATTCCATACTTCTAGCGATTGGATTTCACTCAAAACTCACCAAATGACTCCTCCCACCATATTATGATGTTGCCCAAGTTTTGGGCTCGATCCGAAATCAATAGGTGTTCCAAATTGGACAATTCAAGTTCAATGGCAGTTCGTTCCCAATTGGAATGGTTGGAGTATTCCATACTTCTAGCGATTGGATTTCTCTCAAAACTCACCAAATGACTCCTCCCACCATATTATGATGTTGCCCAAGTTTGGGGCTCAATCCGAAATCAGTAGGTGTGAGAAATTGGACAATTCAAGTTCAACGGCCGTTCGTTCCTAATTGGAGTGGTTGGTGTATTCCATACTTCTAGCGAATGGATTTCTCTCAAAACTCACCAAATGACTCCTCCCACCATATTATGATGTTGCCCAAGTTTTGGGCTCGATCCGAAATCAATAGGTGTTCCAAATTGGACAATTCAAGTTCAACGGCAGTTCGTTCCCAATTGGAGTGGTTGGTGTATTCCAAACTTCTAGCGACTGGATTTCACTCAAAACTCACCAAATGACTCCTCCCACCATATTATGATGTTGCCCAAGTTTTGGGCTCGATCCGAAATCAATAGGTGTGGGAAATTGGACAATTCAAGTTCAACGGCAATTCGTTCCTAATTGGAGTGGTTGGTGAATTCCATACTTCTAGCGATTGGATTTCACTCAAAACTCACCAAATGACTCCTCCCACCATATTATGATGTTGCCCAAGTTTTGGGCTCGATCCGAAATCAATAGGTGTTCCAAATTGGACAATTCAAGTTCAACGGCAGTTCGTTCCTAATTATAGTGGTTGGTGTATTCCATACTTCTAGCGATTGGATTTCACTCAAAACTCACCAAATGACTGCTCCCACCATATTATGATGTTGCACAAGTTTAGGGTTCGATCCGAAATCAATAGCTATTAGAAATTGAACAATTCAAGTTCAACGGCAGTTCGTTCCTAGTGGGAGTGGTTGGTGTATTCCATACTTCTAGCGATTGGATTTCAATCAAAACTCACCAAATGACTCCTCCCACCATATTATGATGTTGCCCAAGTTTTGGGCTCGATCCGAAATCAATAGGTGTTCCAAATTGGACAATTCAAGTTCAACGGCAGTTCGTTCCAAATTGGAGTGGTTGGTGTATTCCATACTTCTAGCGACTAGATTTCACTCAAAACTCACCAAATGACTCCTCCCACCGTATCATGATGTTGCCCAAGTTTTGGGCTCGATCCGAAATCAATAGGTGTTCCAAATTGGACAATTAAAGTTCAACGGCAGTTCGTTCCTAATTGGATTGCTTTGTGTATTCCATACTTCTAGCGATTGGATTTCACTCAAAACTCACAAAATGACTCCTCCCACCATATTATGATGTTGCCCAAGTTTTGGGCTCGATCCGAAATCAATTGGTGTTCCAAATTGGACAATTCAAGGTCAACGGCAGTTCGTTCCAAATTGGAGTGGCTGGTGTATTCCATACTTCTAGCGATTGGATTTCACTCAAAACTCACCAAATGACTCCTCCCACCAAATTATGATGTTGCCCAAGTTTGGGGCTCAATCCGAAATCAGTAGGTGTGAGAAATTGGACAATTCAAGTTCAACGGCAGTTCGTTCCTAATTGGAGTGGTTGGTGTATTCCATACTTCTAGCGACTGGATTTCAATCAAAACTCACCAAATGACTCCTCCCACCATATTATGACGTTGCCCAAGTTTTGGGCCCGATCCGAAATCAATAGGTGTTCCAAATTGGACAATTCAAGTTCAACGGCAGTTCGTTCCCAATTGGAATGGTTGGAGTATTCCATACTTCTAGCGATTGGATTTCTCTCAAAACTCACCAAATGACTCCTCCCACCGTATTATGATGTTGCCCAAGTGTTGGGCTCGATCCGAAGTCAATAGGTGTTCCAAATTGGACAATTCAAGTTCAACGGCAGTTCGTTCCTAATTGGAGTGGTTGGTGTATTCCATACTTCTAGCGATTGGATTTCTCTCAAAACTCACCAAATGACTCCTCCCACCATATTATGATGTTGCCCAAGTTTTGGGCTCGATTAGAAATCAATACGTGTGAGAAATTGGACATTTCAATTTCAACGGCAATTCGTTCCTAATTGGAGTGGTTGGTGTATTCCATACTTCAAGCGGTTGGATTTCACTCAAAACTAAACAAATGACTCCTCCCACCATATTATGATGTTGCCCAAGTTTTGGGATCGATCCGAAATCAATAGCTGTTCCAAATTGGACAATTCAAGTTCAACGGCAGTTCGTTCCCAATTGGAGTGGTTGGTGTATTCCAAACTTCTAGCGACTGGATTTCACTCAAAACTCACCAAATGACTCCTCCCACCATATTATGATGTTGCCCAAGTTTTGGGCTCGATCCGAAATCAATAGGTGTGGGAAATTGGAGAATTCAAGTTCAACGGCAATTCGTTCCTAATTGGAGTGGTTTGTGAATTCCATACTTCTAGCGATTGGATTTCACTCAAAACTCACCAAATGACTCGTCCCACCATATTATGATTTTGCCCAAGTTTTGGGATCGAACCGAAATCAATAAGTGTTCCAAATTGGAAAATTCAAGTATAACGGCAGTTCGTTCCTAATTGGAGTGGTTGGTGTATTCCATACTTCTAGCGACTAGATTTCACTCAAAACTCACCAAATGACTCCTCCCACCACATTATGATGTTGCCCAAGTTTTGGGCTCGATCCGAAATCAATAGGTGTTCCAAATTGGACAATTCAAGTTCAACGGCAGTTCGTTCCTAGTTGGCGTGGTTGGTGTATTCCATACTTCTAGCGATTGGATTTCACTCAAAACCCACAAAATGACTCCTCCCACCATATTATGATGTTCCCCAAGTTTTGGGCTCGATCCGAAATCAATAGGTGTGAGAAATTGGACAATTCAATTTCAACGGCAGTTCGTTCCTAATTGGAGTGGTTGGTGTATTCCATACTTCTAGCGATTGGATTTCACTCAAAACTCACCAAATGACTCCTGCCACCATATTATGATGTTGCCCAAGTTTTGGGCTCGATCCGAAATCAATAGGTGTTCCAAATTTGACAATTCAAGTTCAACGGCAGTACGTTCCTAGTTGGAGTGGTTGGTGTATTCAATACTTTTAGCGATTGGATTTCACTCAAAACTAACCAAATGACTCCTCCCACCATATTATGATGTTGCCCAAGTTCTGGGCTCGATCCGAAATCAATACTTGGAGTGGGAAATTGGACAATTCAAGTTCAACGGCAGTTCGTTCCTAATTGGAGTGGTTGGTGTATTCCACACTTCTAGCGATTGGATTTCACTCAAAAGTCACCAAGTGACTCCTCCCACCATAATATGATGTTGCCCAAGTTTTGGGCTCGATCCGAAATCAATAGGTGTGAGAAATTGGACAATTCAAGTTCAACAGCAGTTCGTTCCTAATTGGAGTGGTTGGTGTATTCCATATTTCTAGCGATTGGATTTCACTCAAAACTCACCAAATGACTCCTCCCACCATATTATGATGTTGCCCAAGTTTTGGGGCTCGATCCAAAATCAATAGGTGTGATAAATTGGATAATTCAAGTTCAAGGGCAGTTCGTTCCTAATTGGAGTGGTTGGTGTATTCCATACTTCCAGCGATTGGATTTCACTCAAAACTCACCAAATGACTCCTCCCACCATATTATGATGTTGCCCAAGTTTTGGGGCTCGATCCAAAATCAATAGGTGTGATAAATTGGACAATTCAAGTTCAAGGGCAGTTCGTTCCTAATTGGAGTGGTTGGTGTATTCCATACTTCCAGCGATTGGATTTCACTCAAAACTAACCAAATGACTCCTCCCACCATATTATGATGTTGCCCAAGTTTTGGGCTCGATCCGAAATCAATAGGTGTGAGAAATTGGACAATTCAAGTTCAACGGCAGTTCGTTCCTACTTGGAGTGGTTGGTGTATTCCACACTTCTAGCGATTGGATTTCACTCAAAAGTCACCAAATGACTCCTCCCACCATAACATGATGTTGCCCAAGTTTGGGGCTCGATCCGAAATCAATAGGTGTGAGAAATTGGACAATTCAAGTTCAACGGCAGTTCGTTCCTAATTGGAGTGGTTGGTGTCTTCCATACTTCTAGCGATTGGATTTCACTCAAAACTCACCAAATGACTCCTCCCAACATATTATGATGTTGCCCAAGTTTTGGGCTTGATCCGAAATCAATAGGTGTTCCACATTGGACAATTCAATTTCAACGACAGTTCTTTCCTAATAGGAGTGGTTGGTGTATTCCATACTTCTAGCGATTGGATTTCACTCAAAACTCACCAAATGACTCCTCCCACCATATTATGATGTTGCCCAAGTTTTGGGCTCGATCCGAAATCAATAGGTGTGAGAAATTGGACAATTCAAGTTCAACGGCAGTTCGTTCCTAATTGGAGTGGTTGGTGTATTCCATACTTCTAGCGATTGGATTTCACTCAAAACTCACCAAATGACTCCTCCCACCATATTATGATTTTGCCCAAGTTTTGGGCTCGATCCGAAATCAATAGGTGTGAGAAATTGGACAATTCAAGTTCGACGGCAGTTCGTTCCTAATTGGAGTGGTTGGTGTATTCCATACTTCAAGCGGTTGGATTTCACTCAAAACTAAACAAATGACCCCTCCCACCATATTATGATGTTGCCCAAGTTTTGGGCTCGATCCGAAATCAATAGGTGTTCCAAATTGGACAATTCAAGTTCAACGGCAGTTCGTTCCTAGTTGGCGTGGTTGGTGTATTCCATACTTCTAGCGATTGGATTTCACTCAAAACCCACAAAATGACTCCTCCCACCATATTATGATGTTCCCCAAGTTTTGGGCTCGATCCGAAATCAATAGGTGTGAGAAATTGGACAATTCAATTTCAACGGCAGTTCGTTCCTAATTGGAGTGGTTGGTGTATTCCATACTTCTAGCGATTGGATTTCACTCAAAACTCACCAAATGACTCCTGCCACCATATTATGATGTTGCCCAAGTTTTGGGCTCGATCCGAAATCAATAGGTGTTCCAAATTTGACAATTCAAGTTCAACGGCAGTACGTTCCTAGTTGGAGTGGTTGGTGTATTCAATACTTTTAGCGATTGGATTTCACTCAAAACTAACCAAATGACTCCTCCCACCATATTATGATGTTGCCCAAGTTCTGGGCTCGATCCGAAATCAATACTTGGAGTGGGAAATTGGACAATTCAAGTTCAACGGCAGTTCGTTCCTAATTGGAGTGGTTGGTGTATTCCACACTTCTAGCGATTGGATTTCACTCAAAAGTCACCAAGTGACTCCTCCCACCATAATATGATGTTGCCCAAGTTTTGGGCTCGATCCGAAATCAATAGGTGTGAGAAATTGGACAATTCAAGTTCAACAGCAGTTCGTTCCTAATTGGAGTGGTTGGTGTATTCCATATTTCTAGCGATTGGATTTCACTCAAAACTCACCAAATGACTCCTCCCACCATATTATGATGTTGCCCAAGTTTTGGGGCTCGATCCAAAATCAATAGGTGTGATAAATTGGATAATTCAAGTTCAAGGGCAGTTCGTTCCTAATTGGAGTGGTTGGTGTATTCCATACTTCCAGCGATTGGATTTCACTCAAAACTCACCAAATGACTCCTCCCACCATATTATGATGTTGCCCAAGTTTTGGGGCTCGATCCAAAATCAATAGGTGTGATAAATTGGACAATTCAAGTTCAAGGGCAGTTCGTTCCTAATTGGAGTGGTTGGTGTATTCCATACTTCCAGCGATTGGATTTCACTCAAAACTAACCAAATGACTCCTCCCACCATATTATGATGTTGCCCAAGTTTTGGGCTCGATCCGAAATCAATAGGTGTGAGAAATTGGACAATTCAAGTTCAACGGCAGTTCGTTCCTACTTGGAGTGGTTGGTGTATTCCACACTTCTAGCGATTGGATTTCACTCAAAAGTCACCAAATGACTCCTCCCACCATAACATGATGTTGCCCAAGTTTGGGGCTCGATCCGAAATCAATAGGTGTGAGAAATTGGACAATTCAAGTTCAACGGCAGTTCGTTCCTAATTGGAGTGGTTGGTGTCTTCCATACTTCTAGCGATTGGATTTCACTCAAAACTCACCAAATGACTCCTCCCAACATATTATGATGTTGCCCAAGTTTTGGGCTTGATCCGAAATCAATAGGTGTTCCACATTGGACAATTCAATTTCAACGACAGTTCTTTCCTAATAGGAGTGGTTGGTGTATTCCATACTTCTAGCGATTGGATTTCACTCAAAACTCACCAAATGACTCCTCCCACCATATTATGATGTTGCCCAAGTTTTGGGCTCGATCCGAAATCAATAGGTGTGAGAAATTGGACAATTCAAGTTCAACGGCAGTTCGTTCCTAATTGGAGTGGTTGGTGTATTCCATACTTCTAGCGATTGGATTTCACTCAAAACTCACCAAATGACTCCTCCCACCATATTATGATTTTGCCCAAGTTTTGGGCTCGATCCGAAATCAATAGGTGTGAGAAATTGGACAATTCAAGTTCGACGGCAGTTCGTTCCTAATTGGAGTGGTTGGTGTATTCCATACTTCAAGCGGTTGGATTTCACTCAAAACTAAACAAATGACCCCTCCCACCATATTATGAAGTTGCCCAAGTTTTGGGCTCGATCCGAAATCAATAGGTGTGAGAAATTGGACAATTCAAGTTCAACGGCAGTTCGTTCCTAATTGGAGTGGCTGGTGTATTCCATACTTCTAGCGATTGGATTTCACTCAAAACTCACCAAATGACTCCTCCCACCATATTATGATGTTGCCCAAGTTTTGGGCTCGATCCGAAATCAATAGGTGTTCCAAATTGGACAATTCAAGTTCAACGGCAGTTCGTTCCTAATTGGAGTGGTTGGTGTATTCCATACTTCTAGCGATTGGATTTCACTCAAAACTCACCAAATGACTCCTCCCACCATATTATGATGTTCCCCAAGTTTTGGGCTCGATCCGAAATCAATAGGTGTTCCAAATTGGACAATTCAAGTTCAACGGCAGTTCGTTCCTAATTGGAGTGGTCGGTGTATTCCATACTTCTAGCGATTGGATTTCACTCAAAACTCACCAAATGACTCCTCCCACCATATTACGATGTTGCCCAAGTTTGGGGATCGATCCAAAATCAATAGGTGTTCTAAATTAGACAATTCAAGTTCAACGGCAGTTCGTTCCTAATTGGAGTGGTTGGTGTATTCCATACTTCTAGCGATTGGATTTCACTCAAAACTCACCAAATGACTCCTGCCACCATATTATGATGTTGCCCAAGTTTTGGGCTCGATCCGAAATCAATAGGTGTTCCAAATTTGACAATTCAAGTTCAACGGCAGTACGTTCCTAGTTGGAGTGGTTGGTGTATTCAATACTTTTAGCGATTGGATTTCACTCAAAACTAACCAAATGACTCCTCCCACCATATTATGATGTTGCCCAAGTTTTGGGCTCGATCCGAAATCAATAGGTGTGAGAAATTGGACAATTCAAGTTCAACGGCAGTTCGTTCCTACTTGGAGTGGTTGGTGTATTCCACACTTCTAGCGATTGGATTTCACTCAAAAGTCACCAAATGACTCCTCCCATCATAATATGATGTTGCCCAAGTTTTGGGCTCGATCCGAAATCAATAGGTGTGAGAAATTGGACAATTCAAGTTCAACAGCAGTTCGTTCCTAACTGGAGTGGTTGGTGTATTCCATATTTCTAGCGATTGGATTTCACTCAAAACTCAACAAATGACTCCTCCCACCATATTATGATGTTGCCCAAGTTTTGGGGCTCGATCCAAAATCAATAGGTGTTCTAAATTAGACAATTCAAGTTCAACGGCAGTTCGTTCCTAATTGGAGTGGTTGGTGTATTCCATACCTCCAGCGATTGGATTTCACTCAAAACTCACCAAATGACTCCTCCCACCATATTATGATGTTGCCCAAGTTTTGGGGCTCGATCCAAAATCAATAGGTGTGATAAATTGGACAATTCAAGTTCAAGGGCAGTTCGTTCCTAATTGGAGTGGTTGGTGTATTCCATACTTCCAGCGATTGGATTTCACTCAAAACTAACCAAATGACTCCTCCCACCATATTATGATGTTGCCCAAGTTTTGGGCTCGATCCGAAATCAATTGGTGTTCGAAATTGGACAATTCAAGTTCAACGGCAGTTCGTTCCTAATTGGAGTGGTTGGTGTATTCCACACTTCCAGCGATTGGATTTTACTCTAAACTCACCAAATGACTCCTCCCACCATATTATGATGTTGCTTAAGTTTGGGGCTCGATCCGAAATCAATAGGTGTGAGAAATTGGACAATTCAAGTTCAACGGCAGTTCGTTCCTTATTGGAGTGGTTGGTGTATTCCATATTTCTAGCGATTGGATTTCACTAAAAACTCACCAAATGACTCCTCCCACCATATTACGATGTTGCCCAAGTTTTGGGCTCGATCCGAAATCAATAGGTGTTCCAAATTTGACAATTCAAGTTCAACGGCAGTACGTTCCTAGTTGGAGTGGTTGGTGTATTCAATACTTTTAGCGATTGGATTTCACTCAAAACTAACCAAATGACTCCTCCCACCATATTATGATGTTGCCCAAGTTTTGGGCTCGATCCGAAATCAATAGGTGTGAGAAATTGGACAATTCAAGTTCAACGGCAGTTCGTTCCTAATTGGAGTGGTTGGTGTATTCCATATTTCTAGCGATTGGATTTCACTAAAAACTCACCAAATGACTCCTCCCACCATAATATGATGTTGCCCAAGTTTTGGGCTCGATCCGAAATCAATAGGTGTGAGAAATTGGACAATTCAAGTTCAACGACAGTTCATTCCTAATTGGAGTGGTTGGTGTATTCCATACTTCTAGCGACTGTATTTCACTCAAAACTCACCAAATGACTCCTCCCACCATATTACGATGTTGACCAAGTTTGGGGCTCGATCCAAAAACAATAGGTGTTCCAAATTGGACAATTCAAGTTCAACAGCAGTTCGTTCCTAATTGGAGTGGTTGGTGTATTCCATACTTCTAGCGATTGGATTTCACTCAAAATTCACCAAATGACTCCTGCCACCATATTATGATGTTGCCCAAGTTTGGGGCTCGATCCGAAATCAATAGGTGTTCCAAATTGGACAATTCAAGTTCAACGGCAGTTCGTTCCTAATTGGAGTGGTTGGTGTATTCCATACTTCTAGCGATTGGATTTCACTCAAAACTCACCAAATGACTCCTCCCACCATATTATGATGTTGCCCAAGTTTTGGGCTCGATCCGAAATCAATAGGTGTTCCAAATTAGACAATTCAAGTTCAACGGCAGTTCGTTCCTAATTGGAGTGGTTGGTGTATTCCACACTTCTAGCGATTGGATTTCACTCAAAACTCACCAAATGACTCCTGCCACCATATTATGAGGTTGCCCAAGTTTGGGGATCGATCCGAAATGAATAGGTGTGAGAAATTGGACAATTCAAGTTCAACGGCAGTTCGCTCCTAATTGGAGTGGTTGGTGTATTCCATACTTCTAGCGATTGGATTTCACTCAAAACTCACCAAATGACTCCTCCCACCATATTATGATGTTGCCCAAGTTTGGGGCTCGATCCGAAATCAATAGGTGTGAGAAATTGGACAATTCAAGTTGAACGGCAGTTCGTTCCTAATTGGAGTGGTTGGTGTATTCCATACTTCTAGCGATTGGATTTCATTCAAAACTCACCAAATGACTCCTCCCACCATATTATGACGTTGTCCAAGTTTGGGGCTCGATCCGAAATCAATAGGTGTGAGAAATTGGACAATTCAAGTTCAACGGCAGTTCGTTCCTAATTGGAGTGGTTGGTGTATTCCACACTTCTAGCGATTGGATTTCACAGAAAACTAACCAAACGACTCCTCCCACCATATTATGATGTTGCCCAAGTTTGGGGCTCGATCCGAAATCAATAGGAGGTCCAAATTGTACAATTCAAGTTCAACGGCAGTTCGTTCCTACTTGGAGTGGTTGGTGTATTCCACACTTCTAGCGATTGGATTTCACTCAAAACTCACCAAATGACTCCTGCCACCATATTATGATGTTGCCCAACTTTTGGGCTCGATCCGAAATAAATAGGTGTTCCAAATCGGACAATTCAAGTTCGACGGCAGATCGTTCCTAATTGGAGTGGTTGGTGTATTCCATACTTCTAGCGATTGGATTTCACTCAAAACTCACCAAACGACTTCTCCCACCTTATTATGAGGTTGCCCAAGTTTGGGGATCGATCCGAAATCAATAGGTGTGAGAAATTGGACAATTCAAGTTCAACGGCAGTTCGCTCCTAATTGGAGTGGTTGGTGTATTCCATACTTCTAGCGATTGGATTTCACTCAAAACTCACCAAATGACTCCTCCCACCATATTATGATGTTGCCCAAGTTTGGGGCTCGATCCGAAATCAATAGGTGTGAGAAATTGGGCAATTCAAGTTGAACGGCAGTTCGTTCCTAATTGGAGTGGTTGGTGTATTCCATACTTCTAGCGATTGGATTTCACTCAAAACTCACCAAATGACTCCTCCCACCATATTATGACGTTGCCCAAGTTTGGGGCTCGATCCGAAATCAATAGGTGTGAGAAATTGGACAATTCAAGTTCAACGGCAGTTCGTTCCTAATTGGAGTGGTTGGTGTATTCCATACTTCTAGCGATTGGATTTCACAGAAAACTAACCAAACGACTCCTCCCACCATATTATGATGTTGCCCAAGTTTGGGGCTCGATCTGAAATCAATAGGAGGTCCAAATTGTACAATTCAAGTTCAACGGCAGTTCGTTCCTACTTGGAGTGGTTGGTGTATTCCACACTTCTAGCGATTGGATTTCACTCAAAAGTCACCAAATGACTCCTCCCACCATATTACGATGTTGCCCAAGTTTGGGGCTCGATCCAAAATCAATAGGTGTTCCAAATTAGACAATTCAAGTTCAACGGCAGTTCGTTCCTAATTGGAGTGGTTGGTGTATTCCATACTTCTAGCGATTGGATTTCACTCAAAACTCACCAAATGACTCCTCCCACCATATTATGATGTTGCCCAAGTTTTGGGCTCGATCCGAAATCAATAGGTGTTCCAAATTGGACAATTCAAGTTCAACGGCAGTTCGTTCCTAATAGGAGTGGTTGGTGTATTCCATACTTCTAGCGATTGGATTTCACTCAAAACTTACCAAATGACTCCTCCCACCATATTATGATGTTGCCCAAGTTTTGGGCACGATCCGAAATCAATAGGTGTGAGAAATTGGACAATTCAAGTTCAACGGCAGTTCGTTCCTAACTGGAGTGGTTGGTGTATTCCATACTTCTAGCGATTGGATTTTACTCAAAACTCACCAAATGACTACTCCCACCATATTATGATGTTGCCCAAGTTTGGGGCTCGATCCAAAATCAATAGGTGTGAGAAATTGGACAATTCAAGTTCAAGGGCAGTTCGTTCCTAATTGGAGTGGTTGGTGTATTCCATATTTCTAGCGATTGGATTTCACTAAAAACTCACCAAATGACTCCTCCCACCATATTACGATGTTGCCCAAGTTTTGGGCTCGATCCGAAATCAATAGGTGTTCCAAATTTGACAATTCAAGTTCAACGGCAGTACGTTCCTAGTTGGAGTGGTTGGTGTATTCAATACTTTTAGCGATTGGATTTCACTCAAAACTAACCAAATGACTCCTCCCACCATATTATGATGTTGCCCAAGTTTTGGGCTCGATCCGAAATCAATAGGTGTTCCAAATTTGACAATTCAAGTTCAACGGCAGTACGTTCCTAGTTGGAGTGGTTGGTGTATTCAATACTTTTAGCGATTGGATTTCACTCAAAACTAACCAAATGTCTCCTCCCACCATAATACGATGTTGCCCAAGTTTTGGGCTCGATCCGAAATCAATAGGTGTGAGAAATTGGACAATTCAAGTTCAACGGCAGTTCGTTCCTAATTGGAGTGGTTGGTGTATTCCATACTTCTAGCGATTGGATTTCACTCAAAACTCACCAAATGACTCCTCCCACCATATTATGATGTTGCCCAAGTTTTGGGCTCGATCCGAAATCAATTGGTGTTCGAAATTGGACAATTCAAGTTCAACGGCAGTTCGTTCCTAATTGGAGTGGTTGGTGTGTTCCACACTTCCAGCGATTGGATTTCACTCTAAACTCACCAAATGACTCCTCCCACCATATTATGATGCTGCACAAGTTTTGGGCACGATCCGAAATCAATAGGTGTGAGAAATTGGACAATTCAAGTTCAACGGCAGTTCGTTCCTAATTGGAGTGGTTGGTGTATGCCATACTTCTAGCGATTGGATTTACCTCAAAACAAACCAAATGACTCCTCCCACCATATTATGATGTTGCCCAAGTTTTGGGCTCGATCCGAAATCAATAGGTGTGAGAAATTCGACAATTCAAGTTCAACGGCAGTTCGTTCCTAATTGGAGTGGTTGGTGTATTCCATACTTCTAGCGATTGGATTTCACTCAAAACTAACCAAATGACTCCTCCCACCATATTATGATGTTGCCCAAGTTTTGGGCTCGATCCGAAATCAATAGGTGTGAGAAATTGGACAATTCATGGTCAACGGCAGTGCGATCCTAATTGGAGTGGTTGGTGTATTCCACACTTCTAGCGATTGGATTTCACTCAAAACTCACCAAATGACTCCTCCAACCATATTATGATGTTGCACAAGTTTTGGGCACGATCCGAAATCAATAGGTGTGAGAAATTGGACAATTCAAGTTCAACGGCAGTTCGTTCCTAATTGGAGTGGTTGGTGTATTCCATATTTCTAGCGATTGGATTTCACTCAAAACTAACCAAACGACTCCTCACACCTTATTATGATGTTGCCCAAGTTTGGGGCTCGATCCGAAATCAATAGGTGTTCCAAATTGGACAATTCAAGTTCAACGGCAGTTCGTTCATAATTGGAGTGGTTGGTGTGTTCCACACTTCCAGCGATTGGATTTCACTCTAAACTCACCAAATGACTCCTCCCACCATATATTGATGTTGCTTAAGTTTGGGGCTCGATCCGAAATCAATAGGTGTTCCAAATTGTACAATTCAAGTTCAACGGCAGTTCATTCTTAATTGGAGTGGTTGGTGTATTCCATACTTCTAGCGATTGGATTTCACTCAAAACTCACCACATGACTCCTCCCACCATATTATGTTGTTGCCCAAGTTTTGGGCTTGATCCGAAATCAATAGGTGTGGGAAATTGGACAATTCAAGTTCAACGGCAGTTCGTTCCTAATTGGAGTGGTTGGTGTATTCCATACTTATAGCGATTGGATTTCTCTCAAAACACACCAAAGGACTCCTCCCACCATATTATGTTGTTGCCCAAGTTTTGGGCTCGATTCGAAATCAATAGGTGTGAGAAATTGGACAATTCAAGTTCAACGGCAGTTCGTTCCTAATTGGAGTGGTTGGTGTATTCCATACTTCTAGCGGTTGGATTTCACTCAAAACTAACCAAATGACTCCTCGCACCATATTATGATGTTGCCCAAGTTTTGGGCTCGATCCGAAATCAATAGGTGTGAGAAATTGGACAATTCAAGTTCAACGACAGTTCGTTCCTAATTGGAGTGGTTGGTGTATTCCATACTTCTAGCGATTGGATTTCACTCAAAACTCACCAAATGACTCCTCCCACCATATTATGGTGTTGCCCAAGTTTTTGGCTCGATCCGAAATCAATAGGTGTTCCAAATTGGACAATTCAAGTTCAACGGCAGTTCGTTCCTAATTGGAGTGGTTGGTGTATGCCATACTTCTAGCGATTGGATTTACCTCATAACAAACCAAATGACTCCTCCCACCGTATTATGATGTTGCCCAAGTTTTGGGCTCGATCCGAAATCAATAGGTGTGAGAAATTGGACAATTCAAGTTCAACGGCAGTTCGTTCCTAATTGGAGTGGTTGGTGTATTCCATCCTTCTAGCGATTGGATTTCACTCAAAACTAACCAAATGACTCCTCCCACCATATTATGATGTTGCCCAAGTTTTGGGCTCGATCCGAAATCAATAGGTGTTCCAAATTGGACAATTCAAGTTCAACGGCAGTTCGTTCCTAATTGGACTGGTTGGTGTATTCCATACTTCTAGCGATTGGATTTCCCTCAAAACAAACCAAATGACTCCTCCCACCATATTATGATGTTGCCCAAGTTTTGGGCTCGATCCGAAATCAATAGGTGTTCCAAATTGGACAATTCAAGTTCAACGGCAGTTCGTTCCTAATTGGAGTGGTTGGTGTATTCCATACTTCTAGCGATTGGATTTCACTCAAAACTCACCAAATGACTCCTCCCACCATTTTATGATGTTGCCCAAGTTTTGGGCTTGTTCCGAAATCAATTGGTGTTCGAAATTGGACAATTCAAGTTCAACGGCAGTTCGTTCCAAATTGGAGTGGTTGGTGTATTCCACACTTCCAGCGATTGCATTTCTCTCAAAACTCACCAAATGACTACTCCCACCATATTATGATGTTGCCCAAGTTTGGGGCTCGATCCGAAATCAATAGGTGTTCCAAATTGGACAATTCAAGTTCAACGGCAGTTCGTTCCTAATTGGAGTGGTTGGTGTATTCCATACTTCTGGAGATTGGATTTCACTCAAAACTCACCAAATGACTCCTCCCACTATATTATGATGTTGCCCAAGTTTTGGGGTCGATCCGAAATCGATAGGAGTTCCAAATTGGACAATTCAAGTTCAACGGCAGTTCGTTCCTAATTGGAGTGGTTGGTGTATTCCATACTTCTAGCGATTGGATTTCACTCAAAACTAACCAAATGACTCCTCCCCCCATATTATGATGTTGCCCAAGTTTTGGGCTCGATCCGAAATCAATAGGTGTTCCAAATTTGACAATTCAAGTTCAACGGCGGTTCGTTCCTAATTGGAGTGGTTGGTGTATTCCATACTTTTAGCGTTTGGATTTCAGTCAAAACTCACCAAATGACTCCTCCCACCATATTATGATGTTGCCCAAGTTTTTGGCTCGATCCGAAATCAATAGGTGTGAGAAATTGGACAATTCAAGTTCAACGGCAGGTCGTTCCTAATTGGAGTGGTTGTTGTATTCCATACTTCTAGCGATTGGATTTCACTCAAAACTCACCAAATGACTCCTCCCACCATATTATGATTTTGCCCAAGTTTGGGGCTCGATCCGAAATCAATAGGTGTGAGAAATTGGACAATTCAAGTTCAACGGCAGTTCGTTCCTAATTGGAGTGGTTGGTGTATTCCACACTTCTAGCGATTGGATTTCACTCAAAACTCACCGAATGACTCCTCCCACCATATTATGATGTTGCCCAAGTTTGGCCCTCGATCCGAAATCAATTGGTGTTCCAAATTGGACAATTCAAGTTCAACGGCAGTTCGTTCCTAATTGGAGTGGTTGGTGTATTCCATGCTTCTAGCGATTGGATTTCACTCAAAACTCACCAAATGACTCCTCCCACCATATTATGATGTTGCCCAAGTTTTGGGCTTGTTCCGAAATCAATTGGTGTTCGAAATTGGACAATTCAAGTTCAACGGCAGTTCGTTCCTAATTGCAGTGGTTGGTGTATTCCATACTTCTAGCGATTGGATTTCACTCAAAACTCACAAAATGACTCCTCCCACAATATTATGATGTTGCCCAAGTTTTGGGCTTTTTCCGAAATCAATTGGTGTTCGAAATTGGACAATTCAAGTTTAACGGCAGTTCGTTCCTAATTGGAGTGGTTGGTGTATTCCATACTTCCAGCGATTGGATTTCACTCAAAACTCACCAAATGACTCTTCCCACCATATTATGATGTTGCCCAAGTTTGGGGATCGATCCGAAATCAGTAGGTGTGAGAAATTGGACAATTCAAGTTCAACGGCAGTTCGTTCCTAATTGGAGTGGTTGGTGTATTCCATACTTCTAGAGATTTGATTTCACTCAAAACTCAGCAAATGACTCCTCCCACCAAATTATGACGTTGCCCAAGTTTTGGGCTCGATCCAAAATCAATAGGTGTGAGAAACTGGACAATTCAAGTTCAACGGCAGTTCGTTCCTAATTGGAGTGGTTGTTATATTCCATACTTCTAGCGATTGGATTTCACTCAAAACTCACCAAATGACTCCTCCCACCATATTATGATGTTGCCCAAGTTTTGGGCTCGATCCGAAATCAATAGGTGTTCCAAATTGGACAATTCAAGTTCAACGGCAATTCGTTCCTAATTGGTGTGGTTGCTGTATTCCATACTTGTAGCGATTGGATTTCACTCAAAACTCACCAAATGACTCCTCCCACCATATTATGATATTGCCCAAGTTTTGGGGTCGATCCGAAGTCAATAGGTGTTCCAAATTGGACAATTCAAGTTCAACGGCAGTTCGTTCCTAATTGGAGTGGTTGGTGTATTCCATACTTCTGGCAATTGGATTTCACTCAAAACTCACCAAATGACTCCTCCCACCATATTATGATGTTGCACAAGTTTGGGGTTCGATCCGAAATCAATATCTGTTAGAAATTGGACAATTCAAGTTCAACGGCAGTTCGTTCCTAATTGGAGTGGTTGGTGTATTCCATACTTCTAGCGATTGGATTTCACTCAAAACTCACCAAATGACTCCTCCCACCATATTATGCTGTTGCCCAAGTTTGGGGCTCGATCCGAAATCAATAGGTGTGAGAAATTGGACAATTCAAGTTCAACGGCAGTTCGTTCCTAATTGGAGTGGTTGTTATATTCCATACTTCTAGCGATTGGATTTCACTCAAAACTCACCAAATGACTCCTCCCACCATATTATGATGTTGCCCAAGTTTTGGGCTCGATCCGAAATCAATAGGTGTTCCAAATTGGACAATTCAAGTTCAACGGCAATTCGTTCCTAATTGGTGTGGTTGCTGTATTCCATACTTGTAGCGATTGGATTTCACTCAAAACTCACCAAATGACTCCTCCCACCATATTATGATATTGCCCAAGTTTTGGGGTCGATCCGAAGTCAATAGGTGTTCCAAATTGGACAATTCAAGTTCAACGGCAGTTCGTTCCTAATTGGAGTGGTTGGTGTATTCCATACTTCTGGCAATTGGATTTCACTCAAAACTCACCAAATGACTCCTCCCACCATATTATGATGTTGCACAAGTTTGGGGTTCGATCCGAAATCAATATCTGTTAGAAATTGGACAATTCAAGTTCAACGGCAGTTCGTTCCTAATTGGAGTGGTTGGTGTATTCCATACTTCTAGCGATTGGATTTCACTCAAAACTCACCAAATGACTCCTCCCACCATATTATGCTGTTGCCCAAGTTTGGGGCTCGATCCGAAATCAATAGGTGTGAGAAATTGGACAATTCAAGTTCAACGGCAGTTCGTTCCTAATTGGAGTGGTTGTTATATTCCATACTTCTAGCGATTGGATTTCACTCAAAACTCACCAAATGACTCCTCCCACCATATTATGATGTTGCCCAAGTTTTGGGCTCGATCCGAAATCAATAGGTGTTCCAAATTGGACAATTCAAGTTCAACGGCAATTCGTTCCTAATTGGTGTGGTTGCTGTATTCAATACTTGTAGCGATTGGATTTCACTCAAAACTCACCAAATGACTCCTCCCACCATATTATGATATTGCCCAAGTTTTGGGGTCGATCCGAAATCAATAGGTGTTCCAAATTGGACAATTCAAGTTCAACCGCAGTTCGTTCCTAATTGGAGTGGTTGGTGTATTTCATACTTCTAGCAATTGGATTTCACTCAAAACTCGCCAAATGACTCCTCCCACCATATTATGATGTTGCACAGGTTTGGGGTTTGATCCGAAATCAATATCTGTTAGAAATTGGACAATTCAAGTTCAACGGCAGTTCGTTCCTAATTGGAATGGTTGGTGTATTCCATACTTCTAGCGATTGGATTTCACTCAAAACTAACCAAATGTCTCCTCCCACCATATTATGATGTTGCCCAAGTTTTGGGCTCGATCCAAAATCAATAGGTTTGAGAAATTGGACAATTCATGTTCAACGGCAGTTCGTTCCTAATTGGAGTGGTTGGTGTATTCCATACTTCTAGCGGTTGGATTTCACTTAAAACTCACCAAATGACTCCTCCCACCATATTTTGATGTTGCCCAAGTTTTGCTCTTGATCCGAAATCAATTGGAGTTCGAAATTGGACAATTCAAGTTCAACGGCAGTTCGTTCCTAATTGGAGTGGTTGGTGTATTCCATACTTCTAGCGATTGGATTTCACTCAAAACTCACAAAATGACTCCTCCCACCATATTATGATGTTGCCCGAGTTTTGGTCTTTTTCCGAAATCAATTGGTGTTCGAAATTGGACAATTCAAGTTTAACGGCAGTTCGTTCCTAATTGGAGTGGTTGGTGTATTCCATACTTCCAGCGATTGGATTTCACTCAAAACTCACCAAATGACTCTTCCCACCATATTATGATGTTGCCCAAGTTTGGGGATCGATCCGAAATCAGTAGGTGTGAGAAATTGGACAATTCAAGTTCAACGGCAGTTCGTTCCTAATTGGAGTGGTTGGTGTATTCCATACTTCTAGAGATTGGATTTCACTCAAAACTCAGCAAATGACTCCTCCCACCAAATTATGACGTTGCCCAAGTTTTGGGCTCGATCCGAAATCAATAGGTGTGAGAAACTGGACAATTCAAGTTCAACGGCAGTTCGTTCCTAATCGGAGTGGTTGGTGTATTCCATACTTCTAGCGATTGGATTTCACTCAAAACTCACCAAATGACTCCTCCCACCATATTATGATTTTGCCCAAGTTTGGGGCTCGATCCGAAATCAATAGGTGTGAGAAATTGGACAATTCAAGTTCAACGGCAGTTCGTTCCTAATTGGAGTGGTTGGTGTATTCCATACTTCTAGCGATTGGATTTCACTCAAAACTCACCAAATGACTCCTCCCACCATATTATGGTGTTGCCCAAGTTTGGGGCTCGATCCGAAATCAATAGGTGTGAGAAATTGGACAATTCAAGTTCAACGGCAGTTCGTTCCTAATTGGAGTGGTTGGTGTATTCCATACTTCTAGCGATTGGATTTCACTAAAAACTCACCAAATGACTCCTACCACCATATTATGATGTTGCCCAAGTTTTGGGCTCGATCCGAAATCAATAGGTGTTCCAAATTGGATAATTCAAGTTCAACGGCAGTTCGTTCCTAATTGGAGTGGTTGGTGTATTCCATACTTCTAGCGATTGGATTTCACTCAAAACTAACCAAATGCCTCCTCCCACCATATTATGATGTTGCCCAAGTTTTGGGCTCGATCCGAAATCAATAGGTGTTCCAAATTGGACAATTCAAGTTCAGCGGCAGTTCGTTCCTAATTGGAGTGGTTGGTGTATTCCGTACTTCTAGCGATTGGATTTCACTCAAAACTCACCAAATGACTCCTCCCACCATATTATGATTTTGCCCAAGTTTGGGGCTCGATCCGAAATCAATAGGTGTGAGAAATTGGACAATTCAAGTTCAACGGCAGTTCGTTCCTAATTGGAGTGGTTGGTGTATTCCACACTTCTAGCGATTGGATTTCACTCAAAACTCACCGAATGACTCCTCCCACCATATTATGATGTTGCCCAAGTTTGGCGCTCGATCCGAAATCAATTGGTGTTCCAAATTGGACAATTCAAGTTCAACGGCAGTTCGTTCCTAATTGGAGTGGTTGGTGTATTCCATGCTTCTAGCGATTGGATTTCACTCAAAACTCACCAAATGACTCCTCCCACCATATTATGATGTTGCCCAAGTTTTGGGCTTGATCCGAAATCAATTGGTGTTCGAAATTGGACAATTCAAGTTCAACGGCAGTTCGTTCCTTATTGGAGTGGTTGGTGTATTCCATACTTCTAGCGATTGGATTTCACTCAAAACTCACCAAATGACTCCTCCCACCATATTATGATGTTGCCCAAGTTTTGGGCTTGTTCCGAAATCAATTGGTGTTCGAAATTGGACAATTCAAGTTCAACGGCAGTTCGTTCCTAATTGGAGTGGTTGGTGTATTCCATACTTCTAGCGATTGGATTTCACTCAAAACTCACCAAATGACTCCTCCCACCATATTATGATGTTGCCCAAGTTTTGGGCTTGTTCCGAAATCAATTGGTGTTCGAAATTGGACAATTCAAGTTCAACGGCAGTTCGTTCCTAATTGGAGTGGTTGGTGTATTCCATACTTCCAGCGATTGGATTTCACTCAAAACTCACCAAATGACTCCTCCCACCATATTATGATGTTGCCCAAGTTTGGGGATCGATCCGAAATCAGTAGGTGTGAGAAATTGGACAATTCAAGTTCAACGGCAGTTCGTTCCTAATTGGAGTGGTTGGTGTATTCCATACTTCTAGAGATTGGATTTCACTCAAAACTCAGCAAATGAATCCTCCCACCAAATTATGACGTTGCCCAAGTTTTGGGTTCGATCCGAAATCAATAGGTGTGAGAAACTGGACAATTCAAGTTCAACGGCAGTTCGTTCCTAATCGGAGTGGTTGGTGTATTCCATACTTCTAGCGATTGGATTTCACTCAAAACTCACCAAATGACTCCTCCCACCATATAATGATGTTGCCCAAGTTTTGGGCTCGATCCGAAATCAATAGGTGTTCCAAATTGGACAATTCAAGTTGAACGGCAGTTCGTTCCTAATTGGAGTGGTTGGTGTATTCCATACTTCTAGCGTTTGGATTTCAGTCAAAACTCACCAAATGACTCCTCCCACCATATTATGATATTGCCCAAGTTTTGGGGTCGATCCGAAGTCAATAGGTGTTCCAAATTCGACAATTCAAGTTCAACGGCAGTTCGTTCCTAATTGGAGTGGTTGGTGTATTCCATACTTCTGGCAATTGGATTTCACTCAAAACTCACGAAATGACTCCTCCCACCATATTATGATGTTGCACAAGTTTGGGGTTCGATCCGAAATCAATATCTGTTAGAAATTGGACAATTCAAGTTCAACGGCAGTTCGTTCCTAATTGGAGTGGTTGGTGTATTCCATACTTCTAGCGATTGGATTTCACTCAAAACTAACCAAATGACTACTCCCACCATATTATGATGTTGCCCAAGTTTGGGGCTCGATCCGAAATCAATAGGTGTGAGAAATTGGACAATTCAAGTTCAACGGCAGTTCGTTCCTAATTGGAGTGGTTGGTGTGTTCCATACTTCTAGCGAATGGATTTCACTCAAAACTCACCAAATGACTCCTCCCACCATATTATGATGTTGCCCAATGTTGTTAATTATTATGTTAACTCGCAATTGTACGAGGCAATTAGTAGTATAGCAAGACAAGTACGAGATCGTACCCACGAAGACTGAGAAGTTAAAACTGGTTATGTACTTAGCTTACCAAATTCAAGAAAGTAGGAGGTTATGTCTAAAACAGAATTTAAAGCAAGAGTGGTTGTGATTGTTGAACAAAATAAGCAAAATGAAATTGCAAACAAAAACAAGTAAACAAATGTAAGAAAGAGTGGTTTTAAGAGATGGAAAACAGATTTGGAGACTAGGGCATTCGAATCACCATAACAATTCAATTCTGGATTATAAGGAGTCAAGTAACACGTCTAATTCAGATTCAAAGATTGATTCTAGCTAAAGTATGATTAGGCCATGCTGTTTGGTCCTAACCTTGTGTTCCTAATTCCCTAAGTTGATCGTTTGTTGTCTAACCTAAAATTAAGCATTAGGAACCCATTAAGCATAGAAGAACAATTTAAACAACCAAGCATGTATCAAATCCCTGTTGTCGATTGTCCATACATACTCTTCCTATTCATAGTTCAATTCGAATTAAAGCATGGTGTCTACTCTTAATTCAAACCAAGATAGTTAACAAACAAGTTCTAATGGTGATCAATCATTCAAACAAGCATGTTAACTTATAAGCATAATGAATAAGAACATGAATCATGAATCAAACTTGAAACTCCAAACTTCAAACTTATAAACCCAGAATATTCATGTTAGGTTACATCGAAGCCCTAGTTATGGATTTAGCTACTCATAATGGAAAAGAAACTAAAACAGAAATGGGAAAACATAATGAATGCCATAAGAGTAGAAAAACCCTTTTCTGAAGTTCTTTTGGTGTCCAATGCTTCTCCAAGAGCTTCTCCACGTCTAGAAGGATGTATGAAGGATATGGAGGTGATTTGGGATGAGTTTGAGTGAGTGGTGATGGCTGAGAAAGAGGAAATTCGTAGGGAAATGGAAGGGAGGTTTTCTGGAGCTGTTTTGGTGATTTTGGGGCAGTTTAGAGTATTGGGTTGATTGCTTGAGTGTTTGGGGTTGTGGAAATGTATGAGGATGATTTCTGGATGTGTTGATGGAATGATGGAAGTGTGGAGGATGGCTGAAGTGAGTTTGTAGCTTGAAGACTCCTCTATTTATAGGGCTAAGAGGGAGGAACATCATGATGAAATCCAACACCACCATTCCTCATTTAATACAACCCATAACTCCCACTTCATCTTGTCTATGTTAGTGTGGTTGGAATCAATCCCATCCCATACTTCTTTTGCTGCACCTCAAGCTTTCTTCACATGGGTGTTCAATTGTGGCTGCCTTTTGCTGCCAACCCATGTGGGTTTTCTTTTGGTTGCTGGAAATAAAAGATGCTGCTGAACCAGGCTTGGTGTATGAAGGCCTGAGATTTCAATATGTATGCAATGGGGCTCAAATTTGGATATGTCATAATAGACACCCATTGGAACAACTTTGATGAAGAATGCATTCCCATCTGAGCAGTATAATTGTACGTTTTGGGCCTTGCAAGTTGACTGCCGAAAATAGACTGGAATGTATGGTGTGCATTTTGATCGGCCCATGGATTGGGCTTGACTTCATCAATTGATAAGTTTTAGCAGTCCAACTTGCAGCTCAAAATCTCTTCTTTCCAACCACATATTAATTGGGCCAATACATGTTGGGAGGAGGAAGTTAAGGCCGAAGCAAATTGCTAACTCAGACTCCTCCCACCATATTATGATGTTGCCCAAGTTTTGGGCTCGATCCAAAATCAATAGGTGTTCCAAATTGGACAATTCAAGTTCAACGGCAGTTCATTCCTAATTGGAGTGGTTGGTGTATTCCATACTTCTATCGATTGGATTTCACTCAAAACACACCAAATGACTCTTCCCACCATATTATGATACTGCCCAAGTTTTGGGCTCGATCCGAAATCAATAGGTGTTCCAAATTGGACAATTCAAGTTCAACGGCAGTTCGTTCCTAATTGGAGTGGTTGGTGTATTCCATACTTCTAGCGATTGGATTTCACTCAAAACTCACCAAATGACTCCTCCCACCAAATTATGAGGTTGCCCAAGTTTTGGGCTCGCTCCGAAAGCAATAGGTGTGAGAAATTGGACAATTCAAGTTCAACGGCAGTTCGTTCCTAATTAGAGTGGTTGGTGAATTCCATACTCCTAGCGATTGGATTTCACTCAAAACTCCCCAAAGGACTCCTCCCACCATATTATGATGTTGCCCAAGTTTTGGGCTCGATCCGAAATCAATAGGTGTGAGAAATTGGACAATTCAAGTTCAACAGCAGTTCGTTCCTAATTGGAGTGGTTGGTGTATTCCATACTTCTAGCGATTGGATTTCACTCAAAACTCACCAAATGATTCCTCGCACCATATCATGTTGTTGCCCAAGTTTTGGGCTCGATCCGAAATCAATAGGTGTTCCAAATTGGACAATACAAGTTCAACGGCAGTTCGTTCCTAACTGGAGTGGTTGGTGTATTCCATACTTCTAGCGATTGGATTTCACTCAAAACTCACCAAATGACTCCTCCCACCATATTATGATATTGCCCAAGTTTTGGGCTCGATCCGAAATCAATAGGTGTTCCAAATTGGACAATTCAAGTTCAACGGCAGTTCGTTCCTAATTAGAGTGGTTGGTGAATTCCATACTCCTAGCGATTGGATTTCACTCAAAACTCCCCAAAGGACTCCTCCCACCATATTATGATGTTGCCCAAGTTTGGGGCTCGATCCGAAATCAATAGGTGTTCCAAATTGGACAATTCAAGTTCAATTCCTAATTGGAGTGGTTGGTGTATTCCATAATTCTAGCGATTGGATTTCACTCAAAACTACCCAAATGACTCCTCCCACCATATTATGAGGTTGCCCAAGTTTGGGGCTCGATCCGAAATCAATAGGTGTGAGAAGTTGGACAATTCAAGTTCAACGGCAGTTCGTTCCTAATGGGAGTGGTTGGTGTATTCCATACTTCTAGCGATTGGATTTCACTCAAAACTCACCAAATGACTCCTCCCACCAAATTATGATGTTGAACAAGTTTTGGGCTCTATCCGAAATCAATAGGTGTGAGAAATTGGACAATTCAAGTTCAACGGCAGTTCGTTCCTAATTGGAGTGGTTGGTGTATTCCATACTTCTAGCGATTGGATTTCACTCAAAACTCACCAAATGACTCCTCCCACCATATTATGATGTTGCCCAAGTTTTGGGCTCGATCCGAAATCAATAGGTATTCCAAATTGGACAATTCAAGTTCAACGGCAGTTCGTTCCTAATTGGAGTGGTTGGTGTCTTCCATACTTCTAGCCATTGGATTTCACTCAAAACTAACCAAATGACTCCTCCCACCATATTATGATGTTGCCCAAGTTTTGGGCTCGATCCGAAATCAATAGGCGTTCCAAATTGGACAATTCAAGTTCAACGGCAGTTCGTTCCTAATTGGAGTGGTTGGTGTATTCCATACTTCTAGCGATTGGATTTCACTCAAAACTAACCAAATGACTCCTCCCACCATATTATGATGTTGCCCAAGTTTTGGGCTCAAGCCGAAATCAATACGTGTGAGAAATTGGACAATTCAAGTTCAACGGCAGTTCGTTCCTAATTGGAGTGGTTGGTGTATTGCATACTTCTAGCGATTGGATTTCACTCAAAACTCACCAAATGACTACTCCCACCATATTATGATGTGGCCCAAGTTTTGGGCTCGATCCGAAATCAATAGGTGTGAGAAATTGGACAATTTAAGTTCAACGGCAGTTCGTTCCTAATTGGAGTGGTTGGTGTATTCCATACTTCTAGCGATTGGATTTCACTCAAAACTCACCAAATGACTCCTCCCACCATATTATGATGTTGCCCAAGTTTTGGGCTCGATCCGAATTCAACAGGTGTGAGAAATTGGTCAATTCAATTTCAACGACAGTTCTTTCCTAATTGGAGTGGTTGGTGTATTCCATACTTCTAGCGATTGGATTTCACTCAAAACTCACCAAATGACTCCTCCCACCATATTATGATGTTGCCCAAGTTTTGGGCTTGTTCCGAAATCAATTGGTGTTCGAAATTGGACAATTCAAGTTCAACGGCAGTTCGTTCCTAATTGGAGTGGTTGGTGTATTCCATACTTCTAGCGATTGGATTTCACTCAAAACTCACCAAATGACTCCTCCCAACATATTATGATGTTGCCCAAGTTTGGGGCTCGATCCGAAGTCAATTGGTGTGAGAAATTGGACAATTCAAGTTCAACGGCAGTTCGTTCCTAATTGGAGTGGTTGGTGTATTCCATACTTCTAGCGATTGGATTTCACTCAAAACTCACCAAATGACTCCTCCCACCATATTATGAGTTTGCCCAAGTTTTGGGCTCGATCCGAAATCAATAGGTGTGAGAAATTGGACAATTCAAGTTCAACGGCAGTTCGTTCCAAATTGGAGGGGTTGGTGTATTCCATACTTCTAGCGATTGGATTTCACTCAAAACTCACCAATTGACTCCTCCCACCATATTAGGATGTTGCCCAAGTTTTGGGCTCGATCCGAAATCAATAGGTGTTCCAGATTGGACAATTCAAGTTCAACGGCAGTTCGTTCCTAATTGGAGTGGTTGGTGTATTCCATACTTCTAGCGATTGGATTTCTCTCAAAACTCACCAAATGACTCATCCCACCATATAATGATGTTGCCCAAGTTTTGGACTCGATCCGAAATCAGTAGGTGTTCCAGATTGGACAATTCAAGTTCAACGGCAGTTCGTTCCTAATTGGAGTGGTTGGGGTATTCCATACTTCTAGGGATTGGATTTCTCTCAAAACTCACCAAATACTCCTCCCACCAAATAATGATGTTGCCCAAGTTTTGGACTCGATCCGAAATCAGTAGGTGTTCCAAATTGGACAATTCAAGTTCAACGGCAGTTCGTTCCTAATTCGAGTGGTTGGTGTATTCCATACTTCTAGCGATTGGATTTCACTCAAAACTCACCAAATGACTCTTCCCACCATATTATGATGTTGCCCTAGTTTTGGGCTCGATCCGAAATCAATCGGTGTTCCAAATTGGACAATTCAAGTTCAACGACAGTTCGTTCCTAATTGGAGGAGTTGGTGTATTCCATACTTCTAGCGATTGGATTTCACTCAAAACCTACCAAATGACTCCTCCCACCATATTATGTTGTTGCCCATGTTTTGGGCTCGATCCGAAATCAATAGGTCTTCCAAATTTGACAATTAGAGTTCATCGGCAGTTCGTTCCTAATTGGACTGGTTGGTGTATTCCATACTTCTAGCGATTGGATTTCACTCAAAACTCACCAAATGACTCCTCCCAACATATTATGATGTTGCCCAAGTTTTGGGCTCGATCCAAATTCAATAGGTGTGAGAAATTGGTCAATTCAATTTCAACGACAGTTCATTCCTAATTGGAGTGGTTGGTGTATTCCATACTTCTAGCGATTGGATTTCACTCAAAACTCACCAGATGACTCCTCCCACCATATTATGATGTTGCCCAAGTTTTGGCCTCGATCCGAAATCAATGGGTGTGAGAAATTGGTCAATTCAATTTCAACGACAATTCGTTCCTAATTGGAGTGGTTGGTGTATTCCATACTTCTAGCGATTGGATTTCACTCAAAACTCACCAAATCACTCCTCCCACCATATTATGATGTTGAACCAAGTTTTGGGCTCGATCAGAAATCAATAGGTGTGGGAAATTGGACAATTCAAGTTCAACGGCACTTCGTTCCTAATTGGAGTGGTTGGTGTATTCCATACTTCTTGCGATTGGATTTCTCTCAAAACTCACCAAATGACTCCTCCCACCATATTATGATGTTGCCCAAGTTTGGGGCTCGATCCGAAATCAATAGGTGTGAGAAATTGGACAATTCATGTTCAAAGGCAGTTCGTTCCTAATTGGAGTGGTTGGTGTATTCCATACTTCTAGCGATTGGATTTCACTCAAAACTCACCAAATGACTCCTCCCACCATATTATGATGTTGCCCAAGTTTTGGCACGATCCGAAATCAATAGGTGTGAGAAATTGGACAATTCAAGTTCAACGGCAGTTCGTTCTGAACTGGAGTGGTTGGTGTATTCCACACTTCTAGCAATTGGATTTCACTCAAAACTCACCAAATGACTCCTCCGACCATATTATGATGTTGCCCAAGTTTTGGGCTCGATCCGAAATCAATTGGTTTTTCCAAATTGGACAATTCAAGTTCAACGGCAGTTCGTTACTAATTGGAGGAGTTGGTGTACTCCATACTTCTAGCGATTGGATTTCACTCAAAACTCACCAAATGACTCCTCCCACCATATTATGTTGTTGCCCAAGTTTTGGGCTCGATCAGAAATCAATAGGTGTTCCAAATTGGACAATTCAAGTTGAACGGCAGTTCGTTCCTAATTGGAGTGGTTGGTGTATTCCATACTTCTAGCGATTGGATTTCACTCAACACTCACCAAATGACTACTCCCACCATATTATGATGTTCCCCAAGTTTTGGGCTCGATCCGAAATCAATAGGTCTTCCAAATTTGACAATTAGAGTTCAACGACAGTTCGTTCCTAATTGGCGTGGTTAGTGTATTCCATACTTCTAGCGATTGGATTTCACTCAAAACTCACCAAATGACTCCTCCCACCATATTATGATGTTGCCCAAGTTTTGGGCTCGATCCGAAATCAATAGGTGTTCCAAATTGGACAATTCATGTTCAACAACAGTTCGTTCCTAATTGGAGTCGTTGTTGTATTCCAAACTTCTAGCGATTGGATTTCACTCAAAACTCACCAAATGACTCCTCCCACCAAATTACGATGTTGCCCAAGTTTTGGGCTCGATCCGAAATCAATAGGTGTGAGAAATTGGACAATTCAAGTTCAACGACAGTTCGTTCCTAATTGGAGTGGTTGGTGTATTCCATACTTCTAGCGATTGGATTTCTCTCAAAACTCACCAAATGACTCCACCCACCATATTATGATGTTGCCCAAGTTTGGGGCTCGATCCGAAATCCATAGGTGTGAGAAATTGGACAATTCAAGTTGAACGGCAGTTCGTTCCTAATTGGCGTGGTTAGTGTATTCCATACTTCTAGCGATTGGATTTCACTCAAAACTCACCAAATGACTCCTCCCACCATATTATGATGTTGCCCAAGTTTTGGGCTCGATCCGAAATCAATAGGTGTTCCAAATTGGACAATTGAAGTTCAACGGCAGTTCGTTCCTAATTGGAGTGGTTGGTGTATTCCATACTTCTAGCGATTGGATTTCACTCAAAACTCACCAAATGACTCCTCCCACCATATTATGATGTTGCCCAAGTTTTGGGCTCGATCCGAAATCAATAGGTGTTCCAAATTGGACAATTCATGTTCAACAGCAGTTCGTTCCTAATTGGAGTCGTTGTTGTATTCCAAACTTCTAGCGATTGGATTTCACTCAAAACTCACCAAATGACTCCTCCCACCAAATTACGATGTTGCCCAAGTTTTGGGCTCGATCCGAAATCAATAGGTGTGAGAAATTGGACAATTCAAGTTCAACGACAGTTCGTTCCTAATTGGAGTGGTTGGTGTATTCCATACTTCTAGCGATTGGATTTCACTCAAAACTCACCAAATGACTCCTCCCACCATATTATGATGTTGCCCAAGTTTTGGGAACGATCCGAAATCAATAGGTGTTCCAAATTGGACAATTCAAGTTCAACGGCAGTTCGTTCCAAGTTGGAGTGGTTGGTGTATTCCATACTTCTAGCGATTGGAGTTCACTCAAAACTAACCAAATGACTACTCCCACCATATTACGATGTTGCCCAAGTTTTGGGATCGATCCAAAATCAATAGGTGTGAGAAATTGGACAATTCAAGTTCAACGGCAGTTCGTTCCTAATTGGAGTGGTTGGTGTATTCCAAACTTCTATCGATTGGATTTCACTCAAAACTAACCAAATGACTCCTCCCACCATATTATGTTGTTTTCCAAGCTTTGGGCTCGATCCGAAATCAATATGTGTGAGAAATTGGACAATTCAAGTTCAACGGCAGTTCGTTCCTAATTGGAGTGGTTGGTGTATTCCATACTTCTAGCGATTGGATTTCACTCAAAACTCACCAAATGACTCCTCCCACCATATTATGATGTTGCCCAAGTTTTGGGCTCGATCCGAAATCAATAGGTGTGAGAAATTGGACAATTCAAGTTCAATGGCAGTTCGTTACTAATTGGAGTGGTTGGGGTATTCCATACTTCTAGAGATTGGATTTCACTCAAAACTCACCAAATGACTCCTCCCACCATATTATGATGTTGCCTAAGTTTTGGGCTCGATCCGAAATCAATAGGTGTTCCAAATTGGACAATTCAAGTTCAACGGCAGTTCGTTCCTAGTTGGAGTGGTTGGTGTATTCCATAGTTCTAGCGATTGGATTTCACTCAAAACTAACCAAATGACTACTCCCACCATGTTATGATGTTGCCCAAGTTTTGGGCTTGATCCAAAATCAATTGGTGTGAGAAATTGGACAATTCAAGTTCAACGGCAGTTCGTTCCTAATTGGAGTGGTTGGTGTATTCCATACTTCTAGCGATTGGATTTCACTCAAAACTCACCAAATGACTCCTCCCACCATATTATGATGTTGCCCAAGTTTTGGGCTCGATCCGAAATCAATAGGTCTGAGAAATTTGACAATTCAAGTTCAACGGCAGATTGTTCCTAATTGGAGTGGTTGGTGTATTCCATACTTCTAGAGATTGGATTTCACTCAAAAGTCACCAAATGACTCCTCCCACCATATTATGATGTTGCCTAAGTTTTGGGCTCGATCCGAAATCAATAGGTGTTCCAAATTGGACAATTCAAGTTCAACGGCAGTTCGTTCCTAGTTGGAGTGGTTGGTGTATTCCATACTTCTAGCGATTGGATTTCACTCAAAACTAACCAAATGACTACTCCCACCATGTTGTGACGTTGCCCAAGTTTTGGGCTCGATCCGAAATCAATAGGTCTTCCAAATTTGACAATTAGAGTTCAGCAGCAGTTCATTCCTAATTGGACTGGTTGGTGTGTTCCATTCTTCTAGCGATTGGATTTCACTCAAAACTAACCAAATGACTCCTCCCACCATGTTATGATGTTGCCCAAGTTTTGTGCTCGATCCGAAATCAATAGGTGGGAGAAATTGGACAATTCAAGTTCAACGGCAGTTCTTTCCTAATTGGAGTGGTTGGTGTATTCCACACTTCTAGCGATTGGATTTCACTAAAAACTCACCAAATGACTCCTTCCACCATATTATGATGTTGCCCAAGTTTTGGGCTCGATTCGAAATCAATAGGTGTTCCAAATTGGACAATTCAAGTTCAACGGCAGTTCGTTCCTAATTGGAGGGGTTGGTGTATTCCAAACTTCTAGCGATTGGATTTCACTCAAAGCTCACCAAATGACTCCTCCCACCATATTATGATGTTGCCCAAGTTTTGGGCTCGATCCGAAATCAATAGGGTTCCAAATTGGACAATTCAAGTTCAACGGCAGTTCGTTCCTAATTGGAGTGGTTGGTGCATTCCATACTTCTAGCGATTGGATTTCACTCAAAACTCACCAAATGACTCCTCCCACCATATTATGTTGTTGCCCAAGTTTTGGGCTCGATCCGAAATCAATAGGTGTGAGAAATTGGACAATTGAAGTTCAACGGCAGTTCGTTCCTAATTGGAGTGGTTGGTGTATTCCACACTTCTAGCGATTGGATTTCACACAAAACTAACCAAATGACTCCTCCCACCATATTATGATGTTGCCCAAGTTTGGGGCTCGGTCCGAAATCAATAGGTGTGAGAAATTGGACAATTCAAGTTCAACGGCAGTTCGTTCCTAATTGGAGTGGTTAGTGTATTCCATACTTCTAGCGATTGGATTTCACTCAAAACTCACCAAATGACACCTCCCACCATATTATGATGTTGCCCAAGTTTTGGGCTCGATCCGAAATCAATAGGTCTTCCAAATTTGACAATTAGAGTTCAGCAGCAGTTCATTCCTAATTGGACTGGTTGGTGTGTTCCATTCTTCTAGCGATTGGATTTCACTCAAAACTAACCAAATGACTCCTCCCACCATGTTATGATGTTGCCCAAGTTTTGTGCTCGATCCGAAATCAATAGGTGGGAGAAATTGGACAATTCAAGTTCAACGGCAGTTCTTTCCTAATTGGAGTGGTTGGTGTATTCCACACTTCTAGCGATTGGATTTCACTAAAAACTCACCAAATGACTCCTTCCACCATATTATGATGTTGCCCAAGTTTTGGGCTCGATTCGAAATCAATAGGTGTTCCAAATTGGACAATTCAAGTTCAACGGCAGTTCGTTCCTAATTGGAGGGGTTGGTGTATTCCAAACTTCTAGCGATTGGATTTCACTCAAAGCTCACCAAATGACTCCTCCCACCATATTATGATGTTGCCCAAGTTTTGGGCTCGATCCGAAATCAATAGGGTTCCAAATTGGACAATTCAAGTTCAACGGCAGTTCGTTCCTAATTGGAGTGGTTGGTGCATTCCATACTTCTAGCGATTGGATTTCACTCAAAACTCACCAAATGACTCCTCCCACCATATTATGTTGTTGCCCAAGTTTTGGGCTCGATCCGAAATCAATAGGTCTTTCAAATTTGACAATTAGGGTTCAACGGCAGTTCGTTCCTAATTGGATTGGTTGGTGTATTCCATACTTCTAGCGATTGGATTTCACTCAAAACTAACCAAATGACTCCTCCCACCATATTATGATGTTGCCCAAGTTTTGGGCTCGATCCGAAATCAATAGGTGTGAGAAATTGGACAATTCAAGTTCAATGGCAGTTCGTTACTAATTGGAGTGGTTGGTGTATTCCATACTTCTAGTTCTAGAGATTGGATTTCACTCAAAACTCACCAAATGACTCCTCCCACCATATTATGATATTGCCAAAGTTTTGGGCTCGATCCGAAATCAATAGGTGTTCCAAATTGGACAGTTCAAGTTCAGCTGCAGTTCGTTCCTAATTGGAGGGGTTGGTGTATTCCATACTTCTAAAGATTGGATTTCACTCAAAACTCACCAAATGACTCCTCCCACCATATTATGATGTTGCCCAAGTTTTGGGCTCGATCCGAAATCAATAGGTGTGAGAAATTGGACAATTCAAGTTCAATGGCAGTTCGTTACTAATTGGAGTGGTTGGTGTATTCCATACTTCTAGAGATTGGATTTCACTCAAAACTCACCAAATGACTCCTCCCACCATATTATGATGTTGCCTAAGTTTTGGGCTCGATCCGAAATCAATAGGTGTTCCAAATTGGACAATTCAAGTTCAACGGCAGTTCGTTCCTAGTTGGAGTGGTTGGTGTATTCCATAGTTCTAGCGATTGGATTTCACTCAAAACTAACCAAATGACTACTCCCACCATGTTATGATGTTGCCCAAGTTTTGGGCTCGATCCAAAATCAATTGGTGTTTGGACAATTCAAGTTCAACGGCAGTTCGTTCCTAATTGGAGTGGTTGGTGTATTCCATATTTCTAGCGATTGGATTTCACTCAAAACTCACCAAATGACTCCTCCCACCATATTATGATGTTGCCCAAGTTTTGGGCTCGATCCGAAATCAATTGGTGTTCCAAATGGGACAATTCAAGTTCAACGGCAGTTCGTTCCTAATTGGAGTGGTTGGTGTATTCCATACTTCTAGCGATTGGATTTCACTCAAAACTCCCCAAAAGACTCCTCCCACCATATTATGATGTTGCCCAAGTTTTGGGCTCGATCCGAAATCAATAGGTGTGAGAAATTGGACAATTCAAGTTCAACGGCAGTTCGTTCCAAATTGGAGTGGTTGGTGTATTCCATACGTCTAGCGATTGGATTTCACTCAAAACTCACCAAATGACTCCTCCCACCATATTATGATGTCGCCCAAGTTTTGGGCTCGATCCGAAATCAGTAGGTGTTCCAAATTGGACAATTCATGTTCAACGGCAGTTCGTTCCTAAATGGAGTGGTTGGTGTATTCCATACGTCTAGCGATTGTATTTCACTCAAAACTCACCAAATGACTCCTCCCACCATATTATGATGTTGCCCAAGTTTTGGGCTCGATCCGAAATCAATAGGTGTTCCAAATTGGACAATTCAAGTTCAACGGCAGTTCGTTCCTAATTGGAGTGGTTGGTGTATTCCATACTTCTAGCGATTGGATTTCACTCAAAACTCACCAAATGACTCCTCCCACCATATTATGATGTTGCCCAAGTTTTGGGCTCGATCCGAAATCAATTGGTGTTCCAAATGGGACAATTCAAGTTCAACGGCAGTTCGTTCCTAATTGGAGTGGTTGGTGTATTCCATACTTCTAGCGATTGGATTTCACTCAAAACTCCCCAAAAGACTCCTCCCACCATATTATGATGTTGCCCAAGTTTTGGGCTCGATCCGAAATCAATAGGTGTGAGAAATTGGTAAATTCAATTTCAACGACAGTTCGTTCCAAATTGGAGCGGTTGGTGTATTCCATACGTCTAGCGATTGGATTTCACTCAAAACTCACCAAATGACTCCTCCCATCATATTATGATGTCGCCCAAGTTTTGGGCTCGATCCGAAATCAGTAGGTGTTCCAAATTGGACAATTCATGTTCAACGGCAGTTCGTTCCTAAATGGAGTGGTTGGTGTATTCCATACGTCTAGCGATTGTATTTCACTGAAAACTCACCAAATGACTCCTCCCACCATATTATGATGTTGCCCAAGTTTTGGGCTCGATCCGAAATCAATAGGTGTTCCAAATTGGACAATTCAAGTTCAACGGCAGTTCGTTCCTAATTGGAGTGGTTGGTGTATTCCATACTTCTAGCGATTGGATTTCACTCAAAATTCACCAAATGACTCCTCCCACCATATTATGTTGTTGCCCAAGTTTTGGGCTCGATCCGAAATCAATAGGTGTGAGAAATTGGACAATTCAAGTTCAACGGCAGTTCGTTCCTAATTGGAGTGGTTGGTGTATTCCATACTTCTAGCGATTGGATTTCACTCAAAACTCACCAAATGACTCCTTCCACCATATTATGATGTTGGCCAAGTTTGGGGCTCGATCCGAAATCAATAGGTGTTCCAAATTTGACAGTTCAAGTTCAACGGCAGTTCGTTCCTAATTGGAGTGGTTGGTTTATTCCGTACTTCTAGCGATTGGATTTCACTCGAAACAAACCAAATGACTCCTCCCACCATATTATGATGTTGCCCAAGTTCTGGGCTCGATCCGAAATCAACATGTGTGAGAAATTGGTCAATTCAATTTCAACGACAGTTCGTTCCTAATTGGAGGGGTTGTGGTAATTCATAGTTCTAGCGATTGGATTTCACTCAAAACACACCAAATATCTCCTCCCAACATATTATGATGTTGCCCGCGTTATGGGCTCGATCCGAAATCAATAGGTGTTCCAAATTGGACAATTCAAGTTCAACGGCGGTTCGTTCCTAATTGGAGTCGTTGGTGTATTCCATACTTCTAGCGATTGGATTTCACTCAAAACTCACCAAATGACTCCACCCACCATATTATGATGTTGCCCAAGTTTGGGGCTCGATCCGAAATCAATAGGTGTTCCAAATTGGACAATTCAAGTTCAAAGGCAGTTCGTTCCTAATTGGAGTCGTTGGTGTATTCCATACTTCTAGCGATTGGATTTCACTCAAAACTCACCAAATGACTCCTCCCACCGTATTATGATGTTGCCCAAGTTTTGGGATCGATCCGAAATCAATAGGGGTTCCAAATTGGACAATTCAAGTTCAACGGCTGTTCGTTCCTAATTGGAGTCGTTGGTGTATTCCATACTTCTAGCGATTGGATTTCACTCAAAACTCACCAAATGACTCCTCCCACCATATTATGATGTTGCCCAAGTTTTGGGCTCGATCCGAAATCAATAGGTGTTCCGAATTGGACAATTCGAGTGCAACGGCAGTTCGTTCCTAATTGGAGTGGTTGGTGTATTCCATACTTCTAGCGATTGGATTTCACTCAAAACTCACCAAATGACTCTTCCCACAATATTATGATGTTGCCCAAGTTTGGGGCTCGATCCGAAATCAATAGGTGTGAGAAATTGGACAATTCAAGTTCAACGGCACTTCGTTCCTAATTGGAGTGGTTGGTGTATTCCATACTTCTAGCGATTGGATTTCACTCAAAACTAACCAAATGACTCCTCCCACCATATTATGATGTTGCCCAAGTTTTGGGCTCGATCCGAAATCAATAGGTGTTCCGAATTGGACAATTCGAGTGCAACGGCAGTTCGTTCCTAATTGGAGTGGTTGGTGTATTCCATACTTCTAGCGATTGGATTTCACTCAAAACTCACCAAATGACTCCTCCCACCATATTATGATGTTGCCCAAGTTTTGGGCTCGATCCGAAATCAATAGGTGTTCCAAATTGGACAATTCAAGTTCAACGGCAGCTCGTTCCTAATTGGTGTGGTTGGTGTATTCCATACTTCTAGCGATTGGATTTCACTCAAAACTCACCAAATGACACCTCCCACCATATTATGATGTTGCCCAAGTTTTTGGCTCGATCCGAAATCAATAGGTGTTCCGAATTGGACAATTCGAGTGCCACGGCAGTTCGTTCCTAATTGGAGTGGTTGGTGTATTCCATACTTCTAGCGATTGGATTTCACTCAAAACTCACCAAATGACTCTTCCCACAATATTATGATGTTGCCCAAGTTTGGGGCTCGATCCGAAATCAATAGGTGTTCCAAATTGGACAATTCAAGTTCAACGGCAGTTCGTTCCTAATTGGAGTGGTTGGTGTATTCCATACTTCTAGCGATTGGATTTCACTCAAAACTCACCAAATGACTCCTCCCACCATATTATGATGTTGCCCAAGTTTTGGGCTCGATCCGAAATCAATTGGTGTTCCAAATGGGACAATTCAAGTTCAACGGCAGTTCGTTCCTAATTGGAGTGGTTGGTGTATTCCATACTTCTAGCGATTGGATTTCACTCAAAACTCCCCAAAAGACTCCTCCCACCATATTATGATGTTGCCCAAGTTTTGGGCTCGATCCGAAATCAATAGGTGTGAGAAATTGGTAAATTCAATTTCAACGACAGTTCGTTCCAAATTGGAGCGGTTGGTGTATTCCATACGTCTAGCGATTGGATTTCACTCAAAACTCACCAAATGACTCCTCCCATCATATTATGATGTCGCCCAAGTTTTGGGCTCGATCCGAAATCAGTAGGTGTTCCAAATTGGACAATTCATGTTCAACGGCAGTTCGTTCCTAAATGGAGTGGTTGGTGTATTCCATACGTCTAGCGATTGTATTTCACTGAAAACTCACCAAATGACTCCTCCCACCATATTATGATGTTGCCCAAGTTTTGGGCTCGATCCGAAATCAATAGGTGTTCCAAATTGGACAATTCAAGTTCAACGGCAGTTCGTTCCTAATTGGAGTGGTTGGTGTATTCCATACTTCTAGCGATTGGATTTCACTCAAAATTCACCAAATGACTCCTCCCACCATATTATGTTGTTGCCCAAGTTTTGGGCTCGATCCGAAATCAATAGGTGTGAGAAATTGGACAATTCAAGTTCAACGGCAGTTCGTTCCTAATTGGAGTGGTTGGTGTATTCCATACTTCTAGCGATTGGATTTCACTCAAAACTCACCAAATGACTCCTTCCACCATATTATGATGTTGGCCAAGTGTTGGGCTCAATCCGAAATCAATAGGTGTGAGAAATTGGACAATTCAAGTTCAACGGCAGTTCGTTCCAAATTGGAGTGGTTGGTGTATTCCGTACATCTAGCGATTGGATTTCACTCGAAACTAACGAAATGACTCCTCACACCATATTATGATGTTGCCCAAGTTTTGGGCTCGATCCGAAATCAATAGGTGTTCCAAAATGGACATTTCAAGTTCAACGGCAGTTCCTTCGTAACTGGAGTGGTTGGTGTATTCCATACTTCTAGCGATTGGATTTCACTCAAAACTCACCAAATGACTCCTCCCACCATATTATGATGTTGCCCATGTTTTGGGCTCGATCCGAAATCAATAGGTGTTCCAAATTGGACAATTCAAGTTCAACGGCAGTTCGTTCCTAATTGGAGTGGTTGGTGTATTCCATACTTCTAGCAATTGGATTTCACTCAAAACAAACCAAATGACTCCTCCCACCATATTATGATGTTGCCCAAGTTTTGGGCTCGATCCGAAATCAATAGGTTTTCCGAATTGGACAATTCGAGTGCAACGGCAGTTCGTTCCTAATTGGAGTGGTTGGTGTATTCCATACTTCTAGCGATTGGATTTCACTCAAAACTCACCAAATGACTCTTCCCACAATATTATGATGTTGCCCAAGTTTGGGGCTCGATCCGAAATCAATAGGTGTTCCAAATTTGACAGTTCAAGTTCAACGGCAGTTCGTTCCTAATTGGAGTGGTTGGTTTATTCCGTACTTCTAGCGATTGGATTTCACTCGAAACAAACCAAATGACTCCTCCCACCATATTATGATGTTGCCCAAGTTCTGGGCTCGATCCGAAATCAACATGTGTGAGAAATTGGTCAATTCAATTTCAACGACAGTTCGTTCCTAATTGGAGGGGTTGTGGTAATTCATAGTTCTAGCGATTGGATTTCACTCAAAACACACCAAATATCTCCTCCCAACATATTATGATGTTGCCCGCGTTATGGGCTCGATCCGAAATCAATAGGTGTTCCAAATTGGACAATTCAAGTTCAACGGCGGTTCGTTCCTAATTGGAGTCGTTGGTGTATTCCATACTTCTAGCGATTGGATTTCACTCAAAACTCACCAAATGACTCCACCCACCATATTATGATGTTGCCCAAGTTTGGGGCTCGATCCGAAATCAATAGGTGTTCCAAATTGGACAATTCAAGTTCAAAGGCAGTTCGTTCCTAATTGGAGTCGTTGGTGTATTCCATACTTCTAGCGATTGGATTTCACTCAAAACTCACCAAATGACTCCTCCCACCGTATTATGATGTTGCCCAAGTTTTGGGATCGATCCGAAATCAATAGGGGTTCCAAATTGGACAATTCAAGTTCAACGGCTGTTCGTTCCTAATTGGAGTCGTTGGTGTATTCCATACTTCTAGCGATTGGATTTCACTCAAAACTCACCAAATGACTCCTCCCACCATATTATGATGTTGCCCAAGTTTTGGGCTCGATCCGAAATCAATAGGTGTTCCGAATTGGACAATTCGAGTGCAACGGCAGTTCGTTCCTAATTGGAGTGGTTGGTGTATTCCATACTTCTAGCGATTGGATTTCACTCAAAACTCACCAAATGACTCTTCCCACAATATTATGATGTTGCCCAAGTTTGGGGCTCGATCCGAAATCAATAGGTGTGAGAAATTGGACAATTCAAGTTCAACGGCACTTCGTTCCTAATTGGAGTGGTTGGTGTATTCCATACTTCTAGCGATTGGATTTCACTCAAAACTAACCAAATGACTCCTCCCACCATATTATGATGTTGCCCAAGTTTTGGGCTCGATCCGAAATCAATAGGTGTTCCGAATTGGACAATTCGAGTGCAACGGCAGTTCGTTCCTAATTGGAGTGGTTGGTGTATTCCATACTTCTAGCGATTGGATTTCACTCAAAACTCACCAAATGACTCCTCCCACCATATTATGATGTTGCCCAAGTTTTGGGCTCGATCCGAAATCAATAGGTGTTCCAAATTGGACAATTCAAGTTCAACGGCAGCTCGTTCCTAATTGGTGTGGTTGGTGTATTCCATACTTCTAGCGATTGGATTTCACTCAAAACTCACCAAATGACACCTCCCACCATATTATGATGTTGCCCAAGTTTTTGGCTCGATCCGAAATCAATAGGTGTTCCGAATTGGACAATTCGAGTGCCACGGCAGTTCGTTCCTAATTGGAGTGGTTGGTGTATTCCATACTTCTAGCGATTGGATTTCACTCAAAACTCACCAAATGACTCTTCCCACAATATTATGATGTTGCCCAAGTTTGGGGCTCGATCCGAAATCAATAGGTGTGAGAAATTGGACAATTCAAGTTCAACGGCAGTTCGTTCCTAATTGGAGTGGTTGGTGTATTCCATACTTCTAGCGATTGGATTTCACTCAAAACAAACCAAATGACTCCTCCCACCATATTATGATGTTGCCCAAGTTTTGGGCTCGATCCGAAATCAATAGGTGTTCCGAATTGGACAATTCGACTGCAACGGCAGTTCGTTCCTAATTGGAGTGGTTGGTGTATTCCATACTTCTAGCAATTGGATTTCACTCAAAACTCACCAAATGACTATTCCCACAATATTATGATGTTGCCCAAGTTTGGGGCTCGATCGGAAATCAATAGGTGTGAGAAATTGGACAATTCAAGTTCAACGGCAGTTCGTTCCTAATTGGAGTGGTTGGTGTATTCCATACTTCTAGCGATTGGATTTCACTCAAAACTAACCAAATGACTCCTCCCACCATATGATGATGTCGCCCAAGTTTTGGGCTCGATCCGAAATCAATAGGTGTTCCAAATTGGACAATTCAAGTTCAACGGCAGTTCGTTCCTAATTGGAGTCGTTGGTGTATTCCATACTTCTGGCGATTGGATTTCACTCAAAACTCACCAAATGACTCCTCCCACCATATTATGATGTTGCCCAAGTTTTGGGATCGATCCGAAATCAATAGGTGTTCCAAATTGGACAATTCAAGTTCAACGGCTGTTCGTTCCTACTTGGAGTCGTTGGTGTATTCCATACTTCTAGCGATTGGATTTCACTCAAAACTCACCAAATGACTCCTCCCACCATATTATGATGTTGCCCAAGTTTTGGGCTCGATCCGTAATCAATATGTGTGAGAAATTGGACAATTCAAGTTCAACGGCAGTTCGTTCCTAATTGGAGTGGTTGGTGTATTCAATACTTCTAGCGATTGGATTTCACTCAAAACAAACCAAATGACTCCTCCCACCATATTATGATGTTGCCCAAGTTTTGGGATCGATCCGAAATCAATAGGTGTTCCAAATTGGACAATTCAAGTTCAACGGCAGTTCCTTCCTAACTGGAGTGGTTGGTGTATTCCATACTTCTAGCGATTGGATTTCACTCAAAACTAACCAAATGACTCCTCCCACCATATTATGATGTTGCCCAAGTTTTGGGCTCGATCCGTAATCAACAGGTGTTCCAAATTGGACAATTCAAGTTCAACGGCAGTTCGTTCCTAATTGGAGTCGTTGGTGTATTCCATACTTCTAGCGATTGGATTTCACTCAAATCTCACCAAATGACTCCTCCCACCATATTATGATGTTGCCCAAGTTTTGGGATCGATCCGAAATCAATAGGTGTTCCAAATTGGACAATTCAAGTTCAACGGCTGTTCGTTCCTACTTGGAGTCGTTGGTGTATTCCATACTTCTAGCGATTGGATTTCACTCAAAACTCACCAAATGACTCCTCCCACCATATTATGATGTTGCCCAAGTTTTGGGCTCGATCCGTAATCAATATGTGTGAGAAATTGGACAATTCAAGTTCAACGGCACTTCGTTCCTAATTGGAGTGGTTGGTGTATTCCATACTTCTAGCGATTGGATTTCACTCAAAACAAACCAAATGACTCCTCCCACCATATTATGATGTTGCCCAAGTTTTGGGCCCGATCCGAAATCAATAGGTGTTCCGAATTGGACAATTCGAGTGCAACGGCAGTTCGTTCCTAATTGGAGTGGTTGGTGTATTCCATACTTCTAGCGATTGGATTTCACTCAAAACTCACCAAATGACTCCTCCCACCATATTATGATGTTGCCCAAGTTTTGGGCTCGATCCGAAATCAATAGGTGTTCCAAATTGGACAATTCAAGTTCAACGGCAGCTCGTTCCTAATTGGTGTGGTTGGTGTATTCTATACTTCTAGCGATTGAATTTCACTCAAAACTCACCAAATGACACCTCCCACCATATTATGATGTTGCCCAAGTTTTTGGCTCGATCCGAAATCAATAGGTGTTCCGAATTGGACAATTCGAGTGCCACGGCAGTTCGTTCCTAATTGGAGTGGTTGGTGTATTCCATACTTCTAGCGATTGGATTTCACTCAAAACTCACCAAATGACTCTTCCCACAATATTATGATGTTGCCCAAGTTTGGGGCTCGATCCGAAATCAATAGGTGTGAGAAATTGGACAATTCAAGTTCAACGGCAGTTCGTTCCTAATTGGAGTGGTTGGTGTATTCCATACTTCTAGCGATTGGATTTCACTCAAAACAAACCAAATGACTCCTCCCACCATATTATGATGTTGCCCAAGTTTTGGGCTCGATCCGAAATCAATAGGTGTTCCGAATTGGACAATTCGAGTGCAACGGCAGTTCGTTCCTAATTGGAGTGGTTGGTGTATTCCATACTTCTAGCAATTGGATTTCACTCAAAACTCACCAAATGACTATTCCCACAATATTATGATGTTGCCCAAGTTTGGGGCTCGATCGGAAATCAATAGGTGTGAGAAATTGGACAATTCAAGTTCAACGGCAGTTCGTTCCTAATTGGAGTGGTTGGTGTATTCCATACTTCTAGCGATTGGATTTCACTCAAAACTAACCAAATGACTCCTCCCACCATATGATGATGTCGCCCAAGTTTTGGGCTCGATCCGAAATCAATAGGTGTTCCAAATTGGACAATTCAAGTTCAACGGCAGTTCGTTCCTAATTGGAGTCGTTGGTGTATTCCATACTTCTGGCGATTGGATTTCACTCAAAACTCACCAAATGACTCCTCCCACCATATTATGATGTTGCCCAAGTTTTGGGATCGATCCGAAATCAATAGGTGTTCCAAATTGGACAATTCAAGTTCAACGGCTGTTCGTTCCTACTTGGAGTCGTTGGTGTATTCCATACTTCTAGCGATTGGATTTCACTCAAAACTCACCAAATGACTCCTCCCACCATATTATGATGTTGCCCAAGTTTTGGGCTCGATCCGTAATCAATATGTGTGAGAAATTGGACAATTCAAGTTCAACGGCAGTTCGTTCCTAATTGGAGTGGTTGGTGTATTCAATACTTCTAGCGATTGGATTTCACTCAAAACAAACCAAATGACTCCTCCCACCATATTATGATGTTGCCCAAGTTTTGGGATCGATCCGAAATCAATAGGTGTTCCAAATTGGACAATTCAAGTTCAACGGCAGTTCCTTCCTAACTGGAGTGGTTGGTGTATTCCATACTTCTAGCGATTGGATTTCACTCAAAACTAACCAAATGACTCCTCCCACCATATTATGATGTTGCCCAAGTTTTGGGCTCGATCCGTAATCAACAGGTGTTCCAAATTGGACAATTCAAGTTCAACGGCAGTTCGTTCCTAATTGGAGTCGTTGGTGTATTCCATACTTCTAGCGATTGGATTTCACTCAAATCTCACCAAATGACTCCTCCCACCATATTATGATGTTGCCCAAGTTTTGGGCTCGATCCGAAATCAATAGGTGTTCCAAAATGGACATTTCAAGTTCAACGGCAGTTCCTTCGTAACTGGAGTGGTTGGTGTATTCCATACTTCTAGCGATTGGATTTAACTCAAAACTCACCAAATAACTCCTCCCACCATATTATGATGTTGCCCATGTTTTGGGCTCGATCCGAAATCAATAGGTGTTCCAAATTGGACAATTCAAGTTCAACGGCAGTTCGTTCCTAATTGGAGTGGTTGGTGTATTCCATACTTCTAGCGATTGGATTTCACTCAAAACAAACCAAATGACTCCTCCCACCATATTATGATGTTGCCCAAGTTTTGGGCTCGATCCGAAATCAATAGGTGTTCCGAATTGGACAATTCGAGTGCAACGGCAGTTCGTTCCTAATTGGAGTGGTTGGTGTATTCCATACTTCTAGCTATTGGATTTCACTCAAAACTCACCAAATGACTCTTCCCACAATATTATGTTGTTGCCCAAGTTTGGGGCTCGATCCGAAATCAATAGGTGTGAGAAATTGGACAATTCAAGTTCAACGTCAGTTCGTTCCTAATTGGAGTGGTTGGTGTATTCCATACTTCTAGCATTGGATTTCACTCAAAACTAACCAAATGACTCCTCCCACCATATGATGATGTTGCCCAAGTTTTGGGCTCGATCCGAATTCAATAGGTGTTCCAAATTGGACAATTCAAGTTCAACGGCAGTTCGTTCCTAATTGGAGTCGTTGGTGTATTCCATACTTCTGGCGATTGGATTTCACTCAAAACTCACCAAATGACTCCTCCCACCATATTATGATGTTGCCCAAGTTTTGGGATCGATCCGAAATCAATAGGTGTTCAAAATTGGACAATTCAAGTTCAACGGCTGTTCGTTCCTAGTTGGAGTCGTTGGTGTATTCCATACTTCTAGCCTATGTTGCACCGACACGCCAAACTACTGGAGTGTCGGAGTGTCCGACACGCCGACACGCCGACACGCCTCCGACACGGTCAACGGCTGGGACACGGTCAAGACACGCCGCCGACACGGTCAAGACACGGCTCCGACACGATCAAGACACGGCAGGGATCATATTGAAATTTTGAAAATAAAAGTTGGGGTCTAAACGTGATTTTTGAAACTTTGGTGGACTAATTTGAAATATTTTTAAAAATATGGGTTAAAAATGGAAAAAGATTTTTTAAAACCTAAATGAATTGCACTCACGTTTTCAGCCTTCAGTTCATAGCTCTTCTCCTGCGCAGCTTCTCCTCTTCTCCAGCTTTTGCAAAGGTAAGTATCTTTTCAAATTTTTTTCCCTTTGTTTTCAAATTCTTTTATTTATGTTGTCTATCTCTATTTTCTTTTCTTATCTCCCTCTTCACAGTAGTAGAAGAGTTAGCTTTGGTGGTGAGGTGAAGATTATTTCTTCTGTTTTTTTTTTGAAGAGAAACACAACAAGAAGGACGATTCTTTCTTGCAAATCGTTACCAAGAAGGACGATTCCTTCTTGCAAACTCAGGTTAGGCTTCACAAATTTTTAATTTTGTTTCTCTGTTTTGATGTGTTTTAATTTTTAATTTAGTTTTTGAGTATATTTGAATTTGGTTTGTTAATTGGGTATTATACATAATGATATTAATGAATGTGAAGTTGAACCATGCTGAATTTTTTTAGGAAAATATGAGTTACTCTAATGCTAACTCTAGTGGGGATTCCTCTCATGCTCAATCAATTGATGATAGTGCTCCACTGTGGAAGTATGTTACAAAGGTTGAATCAAGTAATAAAGCTGGAGGAAACGTTAGTTTCAAGTGTCATTATTGTCAAAGCATGTTTCAAGGTTCATATTCTAGGGTGAAACATCATTTGTTGAAAATCAAAGGAGGTGGGATTAGACTTTGCAACAAAGTTACACAAAGTAATGTATCGGAAATGAAACGCTTGGTAGATGATGCGGAGTTGAAAATAAAAAATGCCCAATCTAGAAGAACCGTTTCTTTGCCTACATCAAGCAAAGAAGTTTCTTCGAGTGCTAGTGCTTTTCATTTGGATTTTGGCATGAATGAAGAAGTTTTGGAACCAAAGAAAAGGAAGGGAGTTAGTGGACCTCTTGAAAAAGCTTTCCAAAAAAATGTAAGGGAGCAATTGGATAGTGTAATAGCAAGGATGTTTTACACAAGTGGCTTGTCATTCAACCTTGCAAGGAACCCATACTATGTCCAAGCCTTTTCTAAGGCTTGTTCTCTCACCGTTCCGGGTTATCGCCCTCCGGGTTATAATGCATTGAGGACTACACTTCTCCAAAAAGAGAGGAGTCACATTGAGATGAAATTAGAGCCGATAAAGAATGCATGGAAAGTAAAGGGTGTAAGCTTGTGTAGTGATGGATGGTCGGATTCACAAAGAAGACCTCTTATCAATATGATGGCGACTTGTGATAGTGGGCCTATGTTCTTGAAGGCTATCAATTGTGAAGGTGAGACAAAAAATGCATCATTCATTGCTAACTTGCTTGATGAGTGCATTCGTGAAATTGGTCCACAAAATGTGGTTCAAGTAATCACCGACAATGCAAGTGCTTGCAAAGCGGCGGGGCAAATTATTGAAGCCAAATATAGTCACATTTTTTGGACTCCATGTGTTGTGCACACATTAAACCTTGCTTTGAAGAACATTTGCACACCGAAGGCAAGTCCCAATAATGATGTGTGGGGTCAATGCATTTGGATTAGTGATGTTGCTGATGAGTGTTGGGCAGTGAAAAACTACATCATGAACCACCAAATGAGATTGGCCATGTTTAATCATCATTCAAAGTTGAAGTTTCTTTCAATTGCCGATACCCGCTTTGCTTCCATAATTGTGATGATGAGGAGATATAGGGAAATAAAGGTTGAATTACAAAGAATGGTGGTTAGTGAGGAATGGGATGCATATCAAGAAGATAATGTTGAAAAAGCAAAATGTATCAAAGAGAAAATATTGGATGATGTACTTTGGTCTAAAATTGATTACATACTTAGTTTTACATATCCCATTTATGACATGCTTAGAAAGTGTGATACGGATATGCCTTGTCTTCACTTGGTTTATGAATGGTGGGATTCTATGATAGGAGATGTGAAGGTGGCTATTTATAAAAAAGAAGGCAAGCAACTTTATGAAGATTCAGAATTTTTTAATGCGGTGAATGAGGTTTTATTGCAAAGATGGACCAAAAGCAACACTCCACTCCATTGCCTTGCACATTCTTTGAATCCAAGGTAACTTTCTTTAAAGTTTTTAGTACATTCATTTTGTTGCTTTAGTCATTATAATGTTTTAATTTATATTATTTCATCACTTTTAGGTATTATACTACTGAATGGCTTGTTCCAAATCGTGTTGCTCCGCATCAAGATCAAGGCATTACATTACAAAGGCAAAAATGCTTTGAGCGATTCTTTCCTAATGATTTGGATAGAATGCATGCTAGAGAAGAGTATGCCGCTTTTTCAGGTGGAATTGACCATTTTTCAAATGCGGATTCTTTAATCGATAGAGGTCGTATGCAATCGGTGAAATGGTGGATTGTTTATGGAGCTTTTTCTCCAATCATTCAACGTTTGGCTTTGCAGTTACTTGGCCAACCTTGTTCCTCCTCTTGTTGTGAAAGAAATTGGAGTACATATAATTTTGTACATTCCTTTAGGAGGAACAAGATAGCACCACAAAGAGCCGAAGATTTGGTGTTCGTGCATAATAATCTCCGTCTTCTATCAAGAAAGATGTCGGTTTATACCGAAGGTGAGAGTAAGATGTGGGATGTTGGTGGGGATGGATTTGATACTATGAACTTGGAGAATGCGGGTGTGCTTGAAATTGCAAACGTTTCACTTGATGAACCGGAATTAGAGGGCGTGTTGTTTTCTAATAACAACAATGAAGACATAAATGATTGAAGAAGATTGAGAGTTAGACCATTTATGTTTTATTTTGTGGTGTATTAATTATTATGTATGGATGAACATGAGTTATTTATTTTGTTTTATGGAATTATGTGACATTGAAATATTGAGAATTAATTATTATTTTAAGATTTTCGATGTCGCCGTGTCTCCGTGTCCTACTTTTTAAAGATTTTCCGTGTCGCCGTGTCGCCGTGTCGGGTTCCCGTGTCGCCGTACCCGTGTCCGTGCAACATAGCTTCTAGCGATTGGATTTCACTCAAAACTCACCAAATGACTCCTCCCACCATATTATGATGTTGCCCAAGTTTTGGGCTCGATCCGTAATCAATATGTGTGAGAAATTGGACAATTCAAGTTCAGCGGCAGTTCGTTCCTAATTGGAGTGGTTGGTGTATTCCATACTTCTAGCGATTGGATTTCACTCAAAACAAACCAAATGACTCCTCCCACCATATTATGATGTTGCCCAAGTTTTGGGATCGATCCGAAATCAATAGGTGTTCCAAATTGGACAATTCAAGTTCAACGGCAGTTCCTTCCTAACTGGAGTGGTTGGTGTATTCCATACTTCTAGCGATTGGATTTCACTCAAAACTAACCAAATGACTCCTCCCACCATATTATGATGTTGCCCAAGTTTTGGGCTCGATCCGTAATCAACAGGTGTTCCAAATTTGACAATTCAAGTTCAACGGCAGTTCGTTCCTAATTGGAGTCGTTGGTGTATTCCATACTTCTAGCGATTGGATTTCACTCAAATCTCACCAAATGACTCTTCCCACCATATTATGATGTTGCCCAAGTTTTGGGCTCGATCCGAAATCAATAGGTGTTCCAAAATGGACATTTCAAGTTCAACGGCAGTTCCTTCCTAACTGGAGTGGTTGGTGTATTCCATACTTCTAGAGATTGGATTTCACTCAAAACTCACCAAATGACTCCTCCCACCATATTATGATGTTGCCCATGTTTTGGGCTCGATCCGAAATCAATAGGTGTTCCAAATTGGACAATTCAAGTTCAACGGCAGTTCGTTTCTAATTGGAGTGGTTGGTGTATTCCATACTTCTAGCAATTGGATTTCACTCAAAACAAACCAAATGACTCCTCCCACCATATTATGATGTTGCCCAAGTTTTGGGCTCGATCCGAAATCAATAGGTTTTCCGAATTGGACAATTCGAGTGCAACGGCAGTTCGTTCCTAATTGGAGTGGTTGGTGTATTCCATACTTCTAGCGATTGGATTTCACTCAAAACTCACCAAATGACTCTTCCCACAATATTATGATGTTGCCCAAGTTTGGGGCTCGATCCGAAATCAATAGGTGTTCCAAATTGGACAATTCAAGTTCAACGGCAGTTCGTTCCTAATTGGAGTGGTTGGTGTATTCCATACTTCTAGCGATTGGATTTCACTCAAAACTAACCAAATGACTCCTCCCACCATATGATGATGTTGCCCAAGTTTTGGGCTCGATCCGAAATCAATAGGTGTTCCAAATTGGACATTTCAAGTTCAACGGCTGTTCGTTCCTAATTGGAGTCGTTGGTGTATTCCATACTTCTAGTGATTGGATTTCACTCAAAACTCACCAAATGACTCATCCCACCATATTATGATGTTGCCCAAGTTTTGGGCTCGATCCGTAACCAACAGGTGTTCCAAATTGGACAATTCAAGTTCAACGGCAGTTCGTTCCTAATTGGAGTGGTTGGTGTATTCCATACTTCTAGCGATTGGATTTCACTCAAATCTCACCAAATGACTCCCCCCCATATTATGATGTTGCCCAAGTTTTGGGCTCGATCCGAAATCAATAGGTGTTCCAAAATGGACATTTCAAGTTCAACGGCAGTTCCTTCCTAACTGGAGTGGTTGGTGTATTCCATACTTCTAGCGATTGGATTTCACTCAAAACTCACCAAATGACTCCTCCCACCATACTATGATGTTGCCCATGTTTTGGGCTCGATCCGAAATCAATAGGTGTTCCAAATTGGACAATTCAAGTTCAACGGCAGTTCGTTCCTAATTGGAGTGGTTGGTGTATTCCGTACTTCTAGCGATTGGATTTCACTCAAAACAAACCAAATGACTCCTCCCACCATATTATGATGTTGCCCAAGTTTTGGGATCGATCCGAAATCAGTAGGTGTTCCAAATTGGACAATTCAAGTTCAACGGCAATTCCTTCCTAACTGGAGTGGTTGGTGTATTCCATACTTCTAGCGATTGGATTTCACTCAAAACACACCAAATGACTCCTCCCCCCATATTATGATGTTGCCCAAGTTTTGGGCTCGATCCGAAATCAATAGGTGTTCTAAATTGGACACTTCAAGTTCAACGGCAGTTCGTTCCTAATTGGAGTGCTTGGTGTATTCCACACTTCTAGCGATTGGATTTCACTCAAAACTCACCAAATGACTCCTCCCACCATATTATGATGTTGCCCAAGTTTTGGGCTCGTTCCGTAATCAATATGTGTGAGAAATTGGACAATTCAAGTTCAATGGCAGTTCGTTCCTAATTGGAGTGGTTGGTGTATTCCGTACCTCTAGCGATTGGATTTCACTCAAAACAAACCAAATGACTCCTCCCACCATATTATGATGTTGCCCAAGTTTTGGGCTCGATCCGTAATCAACAGGTGTTCCAAATTGGACAATTCAAGTTCAACGGCAGTTCGTTCCTAATTGGAGTCGTTGGTGTATTCCATACTTCTAGCGATTGGATTTCACTCAAAACTAACCAAATGACTCCTCCCACCATATTATGATGTTGCCCAAGTTTGGGGCTCGATCCGAAATCAATAGGTGTGAGAAATTGGACAGTTCAAGTTCAACGGCAGTTCGTTTCTAATTGGAGTGGTTGGTGTATTCCATACTTCTAGCGATTGGATTTCACTCAAAACTCACCAAATGACTCTTCCCACCATATTATGATGTTGCCCAAGTTTTGGGATCGATCCGAAATCAATAGGTGTTCCAAATTGGACAATTCAAGTTCAACGGTAGTTCCTTCCTAACTGGAGTGGTTGGTGTATTCCATACTTCTAGCGATTGGATTTCACTCAAAACACACCAAATGACTCCTCCCCCCATATTATGATGTTGCCCAAGTTTTGGTCTCGATCCGAAATCAATAGGTGTTCTAAATTGGACAATTCAAGTTCAACGGCAGTTCGTTCCTAATTGGAGTGCTTGGTGTATTACACACTTCTAGCGATTGGATTTCACTCAAAACTCACCAAATGACTCCTCCCACCATATTATGATGTTGCCCAAGTTTTGGGCTCGATCCGAAATCAATAGGAGTTCCAAATTGGACAATTCAAGTTCAACGGCAGTTCGTTCCTAATTGGACTGGTTGGTGTATTCCGTACTTCTAGCGAATGGATTTCACTCGAAACTAACCAAATGACTCCTCCCACCATATTATGATGTTGCCCAAGTTCTGGGCTCGATCCGAAATCCATATGTGTGAGAAATTGGTCAATTCAATTTCAAAGACAGTTCGTTCCTAATTGGAGGGGTTGGGGTAATTCATAGTTCTAGCGATTGGATTTCACTCAAAACACACCAAATATCTCGTCCCAACATATTATGAGGTTGCCCGCGTTTTGGGCAATCCAAGTTCAAATGCAGTTCGTTCCTAATTGGAGTGGTTGGTTTATTCCATACTTCTGGCGATTGGATTTCACTCAAAACACACCAAATGACTCCTCCCACCATATTATGATGTTACCCAAGTTTGGGGATCGATCCGAAATCAATAGGTGTTCCAAATTGGACAATTCAAGTTCAACGGCAGTTCGTTCCTAATTGGAGTCGTTGGTGTTTTCCATACTTCTAGCGATTGGATTTCACTCAAAACTCACCAAATGACTCCTCCCACCATATTATGATGTTGCCGAAGTTTTGGGCTCGATCCGTAATCAACAGGTGTTCCAAATTGGACAATTCAAGTTCAACGGCAGTTCGTTCATAATTGGAGTGGTTGGTGTATTCCCTACTTCTAGCGATTGGATTTCCCTCAAAACTCACCAAATGACTCCTCCCACCATATTATGATGTTGCCCATGTTTGGGGCTCGATCCGAAATCAATAGGTGTGAGAAATTGGACAATTCACGTTGAACGGCAGTTCGTCCCAAATTGGAGTGGTTGGTGTATTCTGTACTTCTAGCGATTGGATATCATTAAAAACTCACCAAATGACTCCCCCCACCATATTATGATGTTGCCCAAGTTTTGGGCTCGATCCGAAATCAATAGGTGTGAGATATTGGACAATTCAAGTTCAACGGCAGTTCGTTCCTAATTGGAGTGGTTGGTGTATTCCATACTTCTAGCAATTGGATTTCGTTCAAAACTCACCAAATGACTCCTCCCACCATATTATGATGTTGACCAAGTTTGGGGCTCGATCCGAAATCAATAGGTGTGAGAAATTGGACAATTCAAGTTCAACGGCAGTTCGTTCCTAATTGGAGTGGTTGGTGTATTCCATACTTCGAGCGATAGGATTTCACTCAAAACTCTCCAAATGACTCCTCCCACCATATTATGGTGTTGCCCAAGTTTTGGGCTCGATCCGAAATCAATAGGTGTGAGAAACTGGACAATTCAAGTTCAACGGCAGTTCGTTCCTAATTGGAGTGGTTGGTGTATTCCATACTTCTAGCGATTGGATTTCACTCAAAACTCACCAAATGACTCCCCCCACCATATTATCATGTTGCCCAAGTTTTGGGCTCGATCCGAAATCAATAGGTGTTAGAAATTGGACAATTCAAGTTCAACGGCAGTTCGTTCCTAATTGGAGTGGTTGGTGTATTACATACTACTAGCGATTGGATTTCACTCAAAACTCACCAAATGACTCCTCCCACCATATTATGATGTTGCCCAAGTTTTGGGCTCAATCCGAAATCAATAGGTGAAAGAAATTGGACAATTTAAGTTAAATGGCAGTTCGTTCCAAATTGGAGTGGTTGGTGTATTCCATACTTCTAGCGATTGGATTTCACTCAAAACTCACCAAATGACTCCTCCCACCATATTCTGATGTTGCCCAAGTTTTGGGCTCGATCCGAAATCAATAGGTGTGAGAAATTGGACAATTCAAGTTCAACGGCAGTTCGTTCCTAATTGGAGTGGTTGGTGTATTCCATACTTCTAGCAGTTGGATTTCATTCAAAACACACCAAATGACTCCTCCTACCATATTATGATGTTGCCCAATGTTGGGGCTCAATCCGAAATCAATAGGTGTGAGAAATGGGACAATTCAAGTTCAACGGTAGTTCGTTCCAAATTGGAGTGTATTCTATACTTCTAGCGATTGGATTTCACTCAGAACTCACCAAATGAGTCATCCCACCAAATTATGAAGTTGCCCAAGTTTTGGGCCCGATCCGATATCACAAGGTGTGAGAAATTGGACAATCCAAGTTCAACGGCAGTTCATTCCTACATGGAGTTGTTGGTGTATTCCATACATCTAGCGATTGGATTTCACTCAAAACTCACCAAATGACTCCTCCCTCCATATTATGATGTTGCCCAAGTTTTGGGCTCGATCCGATATCAATAGGTGTGAGAAATTGGACAATTCAAATTCAACGGCAGTTCGTTCCAAATTGGAGTGGTTGGTGTATTCCATACTTCTAGCGATTGGATTTTACTCAAAACTCACAAAATGACTCCTCCCACCATATTATGATGTTGCCCAAGTTTTGGGCTCGATCCGAAATCAATAGGTGACAGAAATTGAACAATTCAAGTTCAACGGCAGTTCGTTCCTAATTGGAATGGTTCGTTCCTAATTGGAATGGTTGGTGCACTCAAAACTCACCAAATGACTCCTGACACCATATTATGATGTTGCCCAAGTTTGGGGCTCGATCCAAAATCAATAGGGGTGAAAAATTGGACAATTCAAGTTCAACGGCAGTTCGTTCCTAATTGGAGTGGTTGGTGTATTCCATACTTCTAGCGATTGGATTTCACTCAAAACTCACCAAATGACTCCTCCCACCATATTATGTTGTTTCCCAACTTTTGGGCTCGATCCGATATCAATAGGTGTGAGAAATTGGACAATTCAAGTTCAACGGCAGTTCGTTCCTAATTGGTGTGGTTGGTGTATTCCATACTTCTAGAGTTTGGATTTCACTCAAACGTCACAGAATGACTCCTCCCACCATGTTATGATGTTATCCAAGTTTGGGGCTCGATCCGAAATCAATAGGTGTGTGAAATTGGACCATTCAAGTTCAACGGCAGTTCGTTCCTAATTGGAGTGGTTGGTGTATTCCATACTTCTAGCGATTGGATTTCACTCAAAACTCACCAAATGACTCCTCCCACCATATTATGAAGTTGCTCAACTTTTGGGATCGATGCGAAATTAATAGGTGAAAGAAATTGGACAATTCAAATTCAACGGCAGTTCGTTCCTAATTGGAGTGGTTGGTATATTCCATACTTCTAGCGATTGGATTTCACTCAAAACTCACCAAATAACTCCTCCCACCATATCATGATGTTGCCCAAGTTTTGGGTTCGATCCGATATCAATAGGTGTGTGAAATTGGACAATTCAAGTTCAACGGCAGTTCGTTCCTAATTGGAGTGGTTGGTGTATTCCATACTTCTAGCGATTGGATTTCACTCAAACCTCACAGAATGACTCCTCCCACCATGTTATGATGTTATCCAAGTTTGGGGCTCGATCCGAAATCAATAGGTGTGAGAAATTGGACAATTCAAGTTCAACGGCAGTTCGTTCCTAATTGGAGTGATTGGTGTATTCCACACTTCTAGCGATTGGATTTCACTCAAAACTCACCAAATGACTCCTCCCACCATATTATGATGTTGCCCAAGTTTTGGGCTCGATCGGAAATCAATAGGTGTGAGAAATTGGGAAATTCAAGTTCAACGGCAGTTCGTTCCTAAATGGAGTGGTCGGTGTATTCCATACTTCTAGCGATTGGATTTCACTCAAAACTCACCAAATGACTCCTCCTACCATATTATGATGTTGCCCAAGTTTTGGGCTCGATCCGAAATCAATAGTTGTGTGAAATTGGACAATTCAAGTTCAACGGCAGTTCGTTCCTAATTGGTGTGGTTGGTGTATTCCATACTTCTAGCGATTAGATTTCACTCAAACCTCACAGAATGACTCCTCCCACCATGTTATGATGTTATCCAAGTTTGGGACTCGATCCGAAAACAATAGGTGTGAGAAATTGGACAATTGAAGTTCAACGGCAGTTCGTTCGTAATTGGAGTGGTTGGTGTATTCCATACTTCTAGCAATTGGTTTTCACTCAAAACTCACCAAATGACTCCTCCCACCATATTATGATGTTGCCCAAGTTTTGGGCACGATCCGAAATCAATAGGTGTGGGAAATTGGACAATTCAAGTTCCACGGCAGTTCGTTCCTAATTGGAGTGGTTGGTGTATTCCATACTTCTAGCGATTGGATTTCACTCAAAACTCACCAAATGACTCCTCCCACCATATTATGATGTTGCCCAAGTTTTGGGCTCGATCCGAAATCAATAGGTGTGAGAAATTGGTCAATTCAAGTTCAACGGCAGTTCGTTCCTAATTGGAGTGGTTGGTGTATTCCGTACTTCTAGCGATTGGATTTGACGCAAAACTCCCCAATTGATCCTGCCACCATATTATGATGTTGCCCAAGTTTTGGGCTCGATCCGAAATCAATAGGTGAAAGAAATTGGACAATTCAAGTTCAACGGCAGTTCGTTCCTAATTGGAGTGGTTGGTGTATTCCATACTTCTAGCGATTGGATTTCACTCAAAACACACCAATTGACTCCTCCCACCATATTATGATGTTGCCAAAGTTTTGCGCTCGATCCGAAATCAATAGGTGAAAGAAATTGGACAATTCAAGTTCAACGGCAGTTCGTTCCTAATTGGAGTGGTTGGTGTATTCCATACTTCTAGCGATTGGATTTCACTCAGAACTCACCAATTGACTCCTCCCACCATATTATGATGTTGCTCAAGTTTGGGCTCGATCGGAAATCAATAGGTGTTCCAAATTGGACAATTCAAGTTCAACGGCAGTTCGTTCCTAATTGGAGTGGTTGGTGTATTCCACACTTCTAGCGACTGGATTTCACTCAAAACTCACCAAATGACTCCCCCCACCATATTATGAAGTTCCCCATGTTTTGGGCTCGATCCTAAATCAATAGGTGTGAGAAATTGGACAATTCAAGTTCAACGGCAGTTCGTTCCTAAATGGAGTGGTAGGTGTATTCCATACTTCTAACGATTGGATTTCACTCAAAACTCACCAAATGACTCCTCCCACCATATTACGATGTTGCCCAAGTTTTGGGCTCGATCCGAAATCAATAGGTGTCAGAAATTCGACAATTCAAGTTCAATGGCAGTTCGTTCCTAATTGGAGTGGTTGCGTATTCCATTCTTCTAGCGATTGGGTTTCCCTCAAAACTTACCAAATGACTCCTCCCACCATATTATGAAGTTGCCCAAGTTTTGGGCTCGATCCGAAATCAATAGGTGTGAGAAATTGGACAATTCAAGTTCAACGGCAGTTCGTTCCTAATTGGAGTGATCGGTGTATTCCACACTTCTAGCGACTGGATTTCACTCAAAACTCACCAAATGACTCCCCCCACCATATTATGAATTTGCCCATGTTTTGGGCTCGATCCGAAATCAATAGGTCTGAGAAATTGGACAATTCTAGTTCAACGGCAGTTCGTTCCTAATTGGAGTGGTTGGTGTATTCCATACTTCTAGCGATTGGATTTCCCTCAAAACTTACCAAATGACTCCTCCCACCATATTATGAAGTTCCCCAAGTTTTGGGCTCGATCCGAAATCAATAGGTGTGAGAAATTGGACAAATCAAGTTCAATGGCAGTTCGTTCCTAATTGGAGTGGTCGGTGTATTCCACACTTCTAGCGATTGGATTTCACTCAAAACTCACCAAATTACTCCTCCCACCATATTATGATGTTGCCCAAGCTTGGACAATTCAAGTTCAACGGCAGTTCGTTCCTAATTGGAGTGGTTAGTTTAGTCCATACTTCTAGCGATTGGATTTCACTCAAAACTCACCAAATGACTCCTCCCACCATATTATGATGTTGCCCAAGTTTTGGGCTCGATCCGAAATCAATAGGTGTTCCAAATTGGACAATTCAAGTTCAACGGCAGTTCTTTCCAAATTGGAGTGGTTGGTGTATTCCATACTTCTAGCGATTGGATTTCACTCAAAACTAACCAAATGACTCCTCCCACCATATTATGATGTTTCCCAAGTTTTGGGCTCGATCCGAAATCAATAGGGGTGAGTAATTGGACAATTCAAGTTCAACGGCAGTTCGTTCCTAATTGGAGTGGTTGGTGTATTCCGTACTTCTAGCGATTGGATTTCACTCCAAACTCACCAAATGACTCCTCCCACCGTATTATGATGTTCCCCAAGTTTGGGGCTCGATCCGAAATCAATAGGTGTGAGAAATTGGACAATTCAAGTTCAACGGCAGTTCGTTCCTAATTGGAGTGGTTGGTGTATTCCATACTTCTAGCGATTGGACTTCACTCAAAATTCACCAAATGACTCATCCCACCATATTATGATGTTGCCCAAGTTTCTGGCTCGATCCGAAATCAATAGGTGTGAGAAATTGGACAATTCAAGTTCAACGGAAGTTCGTTCCTAATTGGAGTGGTTGGTGTATTCCATACTTCTAGCGATTGGATTTCACTCAAAACCCACCAAATGACTCGTCCCACCATATTATGATGTTGCCCAAGTTTGGGGCTCGATCCGAAATCAATAGGTGTGAGAAATTGGACAATTCATGTTCAACGGCAGTTCGTTCCTAATTGCAGTGGTTGGTGTATTCCATACTTCAAACGATTGGATTTCACTCAAAACTCACCAAATGACTCCTCCCACCATATTATGCTGTTGCCCAAGTTTTGGGCTCGATCCGAAATCAATAGGTGTGAGAAATTGGACAATTCAAGTTCAACGGCAGTTCGTTCCTAATGGGAGTGGTTGGTGTATTCCATACTTCACTCAAAACTCACCAAATGACTCCTCCCACCATATTATGATGTTGCCCAAGTTTTGGGCACGATCCGAAATCAATAGATGTTCCAAATTGGACAATTCAAGTTCAACGGCAGTTCGTTCCAAATTGGAGTGGTTGGTGTATTCCATACTTCTAGCGATTGGATTGCACTCAAAACTCACCAAATGACTCATGCCACCACATTATGTTGTTGCCCAAGTTTTGGGCTCGATCCGAAATCAATAGGTGTTCCAAATTGGACAATTCAAGTTCAACGGCAGTTCATTCCTAATGTGAGTGGTTGGTGTATTCCATACTTCTAGCGATTGGATTTCACTCAAAACTCACCAAATGACTCCTCCCACCATATTAAGATGTTGCCCAAGTTTTGGGCTCGATCCGAAAGCAATAGGTGTTCCAAATTGGACAATTCAAGTACAACGGCAGTTCGTTTCTAATTGGAGTGGTTGGTGTATTCCATGCTTCTAGCGATTGGATTGCACTCAAAACTCACCAAATAACTCCTCCCACCATATTATGATGTTGCCCAAGTTTTGGGCTCGATCCGAAATCAATAGGTGTTCCAAATTGGGCAATTCAAGTTCAATGGAAGTTCGTTCCTAATTGGAGTGGTTGTTGTATTCCAAACTTCTAGCGATTGGATTGCACTCAAAACTCACCAAATGACTCCTCCCACCATATTATCATGTTGCCCACGTTTGGGGTTCGAAATGAAATCAATAGGTGTGAGAAATTGGACAATTCAAGTTCAACGGCAGTTCGTTCCTAATTGGAGTGGTTGGTGTATTCCAAACTTCTAGCGATTGAATTTCACTCAAAACTCACCAAATGACTCCTCCCACCATATTATCTTGTTGCCCAAGTTTTGGGCTCGATCCGAAATCAATAGGTGTGAGAAATTGGACAATTCAAGTTCAACAGCAGTTCGTTGCTAATTGGAGTGGCTGGTGTATTCCAAACTTCTAGCGATTGAATTTCACTCAAAACTCACCAAATGACTCCTCCCACCATATTATGATGTTGCCCAAGTTTTGGGCTCGATCCTAAATCAATAGGTGTGAGAAATTGGACAATTCAAGTTCAACAGCAGTTCGTTCCTAATTGGAGTGGTTGGTGAATTCCATACTTCTAGCGATTGGATTTCACTCAAAACTCACCAAATGACTCCTCCCACCATATTATGATGTTGTCCAAGTTTTGGGCTCGATCCGAAATCAATAGGTGTTCCAAATTGGACAATTCAAATTCAACGGCAGTTCGTTCCTAATTGGAGTGGTTGGTGTATTCCATACTTGTAGGGATTGGATTTCCCTCAAAACTCACCAAATGACTCCTCCCACCATGTTATGATGTTGCCCAAGTTTTGGGCTCGATCCAAAATCAATAGGTGTTCCAAATTAGACAATTCAAGTTCAACGGCAGTTCGTCCCTAATTGGAGTGGTAGGTGTATTCCATACTTCTAGCGATTGGATTTCACTCAAAACTCACCAAACGACACCTCCCACCATATTATGACGTTGCCCAAGTTTTGGGCTCGATCCGAAATCAATAGGTATTCCAAATTGGACAATTCAAGTTCTACGGCAGTTCGTTCCTAATTGGAGTGGTTGGTGTATTCCATACTTCTAGCGATTGGATTTCACTCAAAACTCACCAAATGACTCCTCCCACCATATTATGATGTTGCCCAAGTTTTGGGCTCGATCCGAAATCAATAGGTGTGAGAAATTGGACAATTCAAGTTCAACGGCAGTTCGTTCCTAATTGGAGTGGTTGGTGTATTCCATACTTCTAGCGATTGGATTTCACTCAAAACTCTCCAAATGACTCCTCCCACCATATTATGGTGTTGCCCAAGTTTTGGGCTCGATCCGAAATCAATAGGTGTGAGAAATTGGTCAATTCAGTTTCAACGAAAGTTCGTTCCTAATTGGAGTGTTTGGTGTATTCCAAACTTCTGGCGATTGGATTTCACTCAAAACTCTCCAAATGACTCCTCCCACCATATTATGATGTTGCCCAAGTTTTGGGCTCGATCCGAAATCAATAGGTGTGAGAAATTGGACAATTCAAGTTCAACAGCAGTTCGTTCCTAATTGGAGTGGTTGGTGTATTCCATACTTTTAGCGATTGGATTTCACTCAAAACTCACCAAATGACTCCTCCCACCATATTACGATGTTGCCCAAGTTTGGGGCTCAATCCAAAATCAATAGGTGTTCCAAATTGGACAATTCAAGTTCAACGGCAGTTTGTTCCTAATTGGAGTGGTTGGTGTATTCCATACTTCTAGCGATTGGATTTCACTCAAAACTCATCAAATGACTCCTCCCACCATATGATCGGTTCATAATTGTATATCATTTTGTACCCTTCTAGCTTATGATTTGGTTATGTTTTTGAGTTAAACTTGTGCTTTTAATCCTTTTTGTGTTTATCTTTCAGTTAATTGACATTTAGGTAACAATGATGACTTTGGATAGGAAATGATGCAATCCATGCATGTTAAGGCTTGATTTGGGTGAATGGAAGAAGGGCTTAAAGACAAACACATTTTGGCTACAACTCCTTTCCAGCCCAATTTCGTAGGTCAGCTTCTTGGCCTTGGATCAGCATGCTATGGGGCTTGGATGAGGTGAAGATCTTCATGAAACTTGTTCCAATGGGTGTCTAGTACAACATATCCAAATTTCAGCCCAATTGGACATTTTTGGAGTGCTCAGCCCACCCAACACTCAACCCTGCTTAGGAGGATTTGCAGCTACCAGCTTTGTCATGTGCCTCCATGTGCCTCACCCATGCTGCAACTGACTTTGGATCCAACATAATGAGTGAAGTGGGGAGGCATTCCAGCTAAGAAAGTCTAAAGGATCAAGTTGGTACATGCTGGAGTTATTATAGAGAAAGCATGTGCATGCATGTAAAGCATAAATGAAATGAAGTCAACTCCAGTCTCTGTTCGGCAGCCAAATTGTAAGGCCCAAAACGCATACTTCTACTGCTCCGATGGGAATACTTTCTTCATAGACGTTGTTCCAATGGGTGTCTACTATAACATATCCAAATTTGAGCCCCATTGGATAAGCTTTGAAACCTCTGGCCTTCCTACACCAAGTCTGGTTCAGAAGACTCGTTTTTGTTCAACAACCAAAAGAAGACCACATGGGTTGGCAGCAAAAGGCAGCCACAATTGATCACCTTTGATCCCATGTGAAGAAAGCTTGAGGTGCAGCAAAAGAAGTATGGGATGGGATTGATTCCAACCACACTAACATAGACAAGATGAAGTGTGAGTTATGGGTTGTATTAAATGAGGAATGGTGGTGTTGGATTTCATCATGATGTTCCTCCCTCTTAGCCCTATAAATAGAGGAGTCTTCAAGCTACAAAATTCACTTCAGCCATCCTCCACACTTCCATCATCCAGAAATCATCCTCATACATTCCCACAACCCCAAACACTCAAGCAATCAACCCAATACTCTAAACTGCCCCAAAATCACCAAAACAGCTCCAGAAAACCTCCCTTCCATTTCCCTACGAATTTCCTCTTTCTCAGCCATCACCACTCACTCAAGCTCATCTCAAATCACCTCCATATCCTTCATACATCCTTCTAGACATGGAGAAGCTCTTGGAGAAGCATTGGACACTACAAGAACTTCAGAAAAGGGTTTTTCTACTCTTATGGCATTCATTATGTTTTCCCATTTCTATTTTAGTTTCTTTTCCATTATGAGTAGCTAAATCCATAACTAGGGCTTCGATGTAACCTAACATGAATATTCTGGGTTTATAAGTTTGGAGTTTCAAGTTTGATTCATGATTCATGTTCTTATTCATTATGCTTATAAGTTAACATGCTTGTTTGAATGATTGATCACCATTAGAACTTGTTTGTTAACTATATTGGTTTGAATTAAGAGTAGACACCATGCTTTAATTCGAATTGAACTATGAATAGGAAGAGTATGTATGGACATTCGACAACAGGGATTAGATACATGCTTGGTTGTTTAAATTGTTCTTCTATGCTTAATGGGTTCCTAATGCTTAATTTTAGGTTAGACAACAAATGATCAAATTAGGGAATTAGGAACACAAGGTTAGGACCAAACACCATGGCCTAATCATACTTTAGCTAGAATCAATCTTTGAATTTGAATTAGACTTGTTACTTGACTCCATATAACCCAGAATTGAATTGTTATGGTGATTCGAATGCCCTAGTCTCCAAATCTGTTTTCCAACTCTTAAAACCACTCTTTGTTACACTTGTTTATTTGCTTTCATTTGCAATTTCAGTTTGCTCACTTCCTTTCACAATCACAATCACTCTCACTTTAATTTCTGTTTTAGACTTAACTTCCTAACTTCTTGAATTCGGTAATCTACGTACATAACTAATTTGAACTTCTCAGTCTTCGTGGGTACGACCTCGTACTTGTCTTGCTATATTACTAATTGCCCCGTACAATTGCGAGTTAACATAATAATTAACAACAAATTTTGGCGCCGTTGCCGGGGACTGAACGAAAGTTCTTCCCTGGTTATGTGCCCAAGGTTACCCTATTCTTTTTAGTGTTTCTAATTAATCTAATTTTCTGTTTCAGGTAGTTTATGTCTAAAAGACCGTTCCTTGAACAAGTGAGGTCTTCGTTCCAACGCTCCAGATCTTTGAACGCAGGACCATCGTTGCAACCCAACCGGGTGATCTCTGAAGTTCATAATCGTCTAGAAAGAGAGTTGTCAACTGCAAAAGAGCAAGCTCTTGCCACATTTACAAGTATTGCTCTCCACACTGAACTTCCTGGTTCTTCACCTTCAAATTCGGAAGCAAGTTCAGACCAAGAAGAAGAAGAAGAAGAGATGGCTGCCAATGAGTTCATGGGAGAACTTGATATCCAACAATTCCAGCATCTCCTTCAAGCATTTTGCTGCCCACTGTAGCTCGAAATTATGAGCTTAAATCTTCTCATCTTAATATGCTGCCTTCCTTTTATGGTTTACCTAATGAAGATCCATTAACTCATATAAAGGATATTTTTAATGTTGTGAGTTCTTTTCCCTTGACAGGTGTGACAGAAGATCAACTTCGAATGAGAGTGTTTCCATACACTTTGAAGGATAAGGCGAAATATTGGTTGAATTCTTTGAAGCCTGGTTCACTCACTACATGGGCTGCCATTCAAAAGAAGTTCTTGGAGAAATACTTCTCCACGCAAAAGACCGACATGCTTAGGGATAAGATCTTGTTATTTGCACAGCAAGATGATGAATCGTTTTGTGAAGCATGGGAGAGATTCAATGGGCTGCTCAACCAATGTCCTCATCATGGGATTCCATTGAAGCTTCAAATGCGTATGTTTTATAAAGGACTAACCCCTTCTAGTCATAATATAGTCACCAATTTTGCAGGTGGTTCTTTTAAAACCAAAACTCCAGAAGAAACATACGAACTCTTTGAGGAGATAGCAATGGAGACCCAACATACGGATACAAGAGGTAAACGTGTTATTAGTGGTTCTAATGATGCTTCTAGTGTGCAGATTTCAAAACTGGAACAAAAGCTAGATGCTCTTCTTGCATTAAACTCAAGAAGCCCTTCGAAGGAAGTGTGTAGTATTTGCGAAACTCCTGACCATGCTACCATAGCTTGTCCACTTGGGGCTGGATATCCAGAATTTGTGCAAGAGCAAGCTAAGTTGGTAAATTCCTACAACCAAGGTCCAAGAAATGATCCATACTCTCAAAGTTATAATCCAGGTTGGAGGAATCATCCAAACTTTTCATGGAGGAATACTCAGAATCAAGCCAATCCCCCTTCATTCCAAAAGCCACAACAAACATCATCATTGGAGGATATAGTTAAGCAGATGGCAGTCAACCAATCCAATTTCCAGCAAACTACACAAGCTGCCATTGCCAAATTGGAAGTTCAAATAGGCCAATTAGCTGCTGAAATAACTCAAAGAGCACCTGGGAAATGGCCAAGCCAAACCGAGATCAATCCAAAGAACCAAGAAGCCAAGGCCATTCATGTGCTCAGATCAGGTAAGATCATTGATAGTAAAGTTGATTCTAATCTTTCAAATGATGTTGTGATTGTAGAAGATGAAGAGGAGGAGACCACGGCTACAGAAGGGGAACATCTCAAAACTTCTCAATCTGCTCCTAATGCCAAATCAGATTCTCAGGAATCCAAACAATTCCAATTGCATAAGAGAGATGACAAATTTGTGCCACCACATCTTCAAGAAGATAGATACGTGCCACCCGCTCCATATGTTCCACCGATTCCATTTCCAGGCCGTCTTAAGAAAGCAAAGCAAGATAAGGCTTTTAAAGAGATTTATGATATTTTGAGTAAAGTTAATATCAATTTGCCTTTGCTTGATGTTATTGAACAGATTCCTGCATATGGAAAGTTCATCAAGGACTTGAAAACTCACAAGCTCAATTTCGCTCCAAATGAAGATGTAAAGCTTGACCAGAATGTAAGTGCTGTGTTGCAAAGGAAGCTTCCACCAAAACTAGTTGATCCTGGCAGCTTTGACATTCCCATTAACATTGGAGGCAATAAGGTTGGAAGAGCCATGTTGGACTTGGGAGCAAGTGTCAACCTAATGCCATATTCATTGTATCAAAAGCTTGGCTTAGAAGGGATGAAGAAGACTTCAATACGACTTGAACTAGCTGATCATTCTATAAAATATCCAAAAGGTATTGTAGAAGATATTTTAGTTCAAGTTAATACACTAATTCTCCCTGCTGATTTTGTAGTGATGGACATGGAAGACAATCCAAATGGAGATCATGTTGATCGCATTCTCCTGGGCAGGCCATTCATGGCCACTGCAGACACAGTTATCAAAGTGAAAGATAGCACCCTTTCCATGACTGTTCTGGGTGAAACTGTTGAATTTAAAATGCTTAATGCTCTATCTCAACCTTCTATCTCTCTTGATTCTTGCTTTTCAATTGATGTTGTGGATCATGAGGTTTCTTCCAAAATTTTGCAGAGAAAGTCTAATGATGCTCTAGAAGCTGTCTTAACACAAGAAGAGGAAGATCTTTGTGAACCGGAGTTCCAAGAAGTGGTGGCTGCCTTAGAAGTGTTTCAACCATACCCACCATCCTTTAGGCCACCACTCGAGCCTCTTGGACCATCATCCACGAAATTGGAGCCATCCATTATCACCCCACCAAAGCTAGAACTTAAACCACTGCCCAATCATCTTAAATATACTTATTTGGGTGCTAACGAAACTCTCCCTGTTATAATTGCTGCAGGTCTCACCTCACATGAAGAAGAGAGCTTAATTAAGGTTCTAAAAGAGCATAAAACAGCCATTGGGTGGACCATAGCAGACATCAAAGGAATTAGTCCAAGCATGTGCATGCACCGGATTCTAATGGAAGAAGACAGCAAACCATCCCGTGATGCCCAAAGGAGGCTAAATCCCAACATGAAAGAGGTGGTTAGAGCTGAAGTTTTAAAGCTACTCGATGTAGGAATCATCTACCCAATTTCAGATTCTAAGTGGGTGAGCCCTGTACAAGTTGTTCCGAAGAAGTCCGGAATCACCGTTGTGAAGAATGAGAAGAATGAGATAGTTCCTACACGAACTATCACTGGTTGGAGAGTTTGCATTGATTACAGGAAGTTGAACACATCCACTAGAAAAGATCATTTCCCCTTGCTTTTTATTGATCAAATGCTTGAACGTTTATCTGGCCATGCTTACTATTGTTTTCTTGATGGTTTTTCAGGTTATAATCAAATTCCCATTGCTCCGGAAGACCAAGAGAAAACCACATTCACATGCCCATTTGGTACGTTTGCTTATAGAAGGATGCCATTCGGTTTGTGCAATGCCCCAGCAACTTTCCAAAGATGCATGATGTCAATCTTTTCAGATATGGTGGAACGATTCATTGAGGTATTTATGGATGATTTTTCAGTTTTTGGTTCCTCTTTTGATAATTGTCTTCACCACTTGTCTCTAGTGCTTAAAAGATGCCAGGAAACAAACCTGATTTTGAATTGGGAGAAGTGTCACTTCATGGTGAGACAAGGCATTGTGCTAGGCCATGTGATTTCAAGCAAGGGAATTGAAGTGGATAAAGCCAAGATCGATCTCATCTCAAATCTGCCACCCCCTACCTCTGTGAAAGGAATTAGAAGCTTTCTAGGTCATGCTGGATTCTATAGAAGGTTCATCAAAAATTTCTCAAGCATTACAAGGCCATTGTGTAATCTCCTTGCTAAGGATGCTGTTTTTGAGTTTAATGAAGCTTGCATGGAAGCCTTTACTACCTTGAAGAGGGAGCTAACTTCAGCCCCTATTATCATAGCTCCAGATTGGTCTTTACCATTTGAAATAATGTGTGATGCCTCTGACTTTGCTATTGGTGCAGTTTTAGGTCAAAAGAAGAACAAGCTCCCCCATGTGATTCATTATGCTAGCCGGACCTTGAATGATGCTCAAATCAACTACTCCACAACAGAGAAGGAGTTCCTTGCTGTGGTTTTTGCTTTAGAAAAATTTCGTTCTTATCTTGTTGGTTCTAAACTAATTGTTTATTCTGACCATGCAGCTCTTAGATACTTGCTCACTAAGAAGGACGCAAAACCACGCTTGATTAGATGGATTCTCTTGCTGCAAGAGTTCGATTTGGAAATTCGAGACAAGAAGGGATGTGAGAATGTGGTAGCTGATCATTTGAGCAGAATTGTGGTTGAAGAAAAAGGAGAAGCTGTGCTACCCTTGAATGAGACTTTCCCTGATGAACAACTATATGCTGCCCAAGTCAAAGAACCATGGTATGCTGATTTTGTTAATTATCTTGCTTGTGGTGTTCTTAGAAATGATCTAACTTCTCAGGACAAGAAGAAGTTCTTTTCCATGGTGAAACATTATGTCTGGGATGAACCTTTCTTATTCAAGCATTGCCCGGATCAACTCATCAGAAGATGTGTTCCAGAAGAAGAGCAAGAAAGCATACTTAGGCATAGCCACGAATTGGCTTGTGGAGGTCACTTTGGAGCTAAGAAAACAGCACTTAAAATTCTCCAATCCGGTTTCTTTTGGCCCACTCTATTCAAAGATGCGTTTAATTTTTGTGTTAAGTGTGATAGGTGTCAAAGGATGGGGAACATAAGTCGCAGGAACGAAATGCCATTGAATAGCATACTTGTTGTGGAGCTCTTCGATGTGTGGGGTATTGATTTCATGGGACCATTCCCATCTTCCTTTGGTTGTACTTACATACTTGTTGCTGTTGATTATGTGTCTAAATGGGTGGAAGCCATAGCCACCAAAACCAATGATCATAAGGTGGTGCTCAAGTTCTTGAAGGATAATATTTTCACAAGGTTTGGTACTCCAAGGGCTGTCATTAGTGATGGAGGCAGCCACTTCTGTAACAAGCCATTCGAAGCACTCATGAAGAAGTACAACATCACCCATCGAGTCTCTACACCATATCATCCGCAAACTTCTGGTCAAGTGGAAATAAGCAATAGAGAAATTAAGCACATCCTGGAGAAGGTGGTGAACAATACAAGGAAAGATTGGGCAGCCAAGCTCAATGATTCATTATGGGCTTATAGGACTGCATATAAGACTCCCATTGGGATGAGCCCTTATCGTCTTGTGTTTGGGAAAGCTTGTCACCTGCCAATGGAGCTTGAACACAATGCTTTTTGGGCCATCAAGAAGTTAAATTTTGATCTAGACAAGGCAGGCCATGCAAGAAAGTTTCAGCTCAATGAATTGGAAGAAATTAGACATGAGTCTTATGAGAATGCAAAGCTTTACAAAGAACGAACCAAGAGTTACCATGACAGAAACATTCAACGGAAAGAGTTCTCCAAAGGTATGTCAGTTCTTTTGTTTAACTCACGATTGCGTCTCTTTCCAGGAAAATTGAAGTCTAGATGGCAAGGCCCATTCACCGTGGTCAATGTTTCTCCCTATGGAGCTGTGGAGATTCAAAACCCTAAAGACGGCTCAACTTTCAAAGTAAATGGACAACGTTTAAAGCCATTCTATGAGGGAATCTCAGCTGGCATTCAAACAGGCCATGTGGTGGATCAACTTCCCTTTGTACCATCAACTTAGCTGATCACATAATGTCTTGCCAAGACAGTAACTAAGGCGCTTCTTGGGAGGCAACCCATGTGTTCAAGAAGAAGGTGCTTGGTAGCAATCGACCTAATCGCATCAAGGGGGAGCATTTCTATCCTTTCTCTTTACTTGTTTTGTTTTTATTTTAGTCATTTTAAGTTTCTGTTTCTTTAAATAATTTTTTTTTCATATGAGCTAACTTTTGGTAACCCCAGTGAGCACCTCCGTCAATACAGTGTCTAGGAGTTCTTTAGGCGACACCTTCGGTGTCTAAGAAGTTTGGGTTTTAAGCGGGACCATTGTGACCCCTCCAACCTTCCCGGATCCCCTGGCTGTGTTTTCTGAGGCCCTTAACTGGTCATCCGTGAGTTGCTTGTATATTTGTGTTTTTTTTTTTTCTTCTAAACTTTTTCTTAACTTTTCCCTTTATCATTTACTTGTTCTCAATCATCTTTACTTTGCTTTAACATTGAGGACAATGTTCAATTCAGGTCTGGGGGGAAGGTTTTCAAATTTCATTCATTTGTGTTTTCAATTTTCGTTCATTTGTCACTTTTTTTTTTTTTTTTTTTTTTTTAATGTCATACAATCAATGCTATGGAGCTGCCATTGAGGTTTTCATATCAGAATTTTGCACTTCACAAAGCTTTGGCTCCTAGAATTCTGGTGGCTAAAGTACCATGCTCAAATTCTCGAAGGAGAATAGTGGAGATTACCCTAGTGAGCTATATTGAGCCCAATTGCTTTCTTGAGAGGGTTTAAAGTGTTTCTATTTCTCATCCCAATTTATTTTCTTCATTTCACTCTAAATGATCTCATTATTCCATTTTGATTGAATACTAAGGATGATTCTCTTTTGCAGATATCATGTGCTTGCTCTCATTCATGAATGAACTCATTGAAGTGATGCTAGGCTATGTGTGCATAACCATTCGATGTGCTTTCTTTTCACCCTACCTATATGTGTGTTCCATCAACCCTCTTGAAGCCAAACACTTAAAGCCTTTTCTTCTATCACCCTCATCATTTCCCTACCTTTGTATCTCAATCTGAGATACTTCACCTATTGTAGCCATACCCTATAGCTTAGAAATATACCAAGGTGTGCCAAGATAAAGTTTGAAGCAAGGAAGTTGCTGCCATGTGCCTAAATGAAAGATGGTGTGATTCTGTGCAATGAAGTTAATGAAGATGCAGATCAAATCAACGAAGATGAAAGTGTTTCGATTTGATCTAAGTGTAAAAAAAAATAAAAATAAATAAATAAATAAATAAAGTCTATGCCAGGTGGTACCATGAAGTTTGCAGCCATGCCATTATAAGTCAATGCTACCTTGCAGATCAATGAAGAATGCAACCTTGGTATGTTCTTAAGTTACCTATTTTTCCTTCCAATTCTTCCATTTCCCCTAACCTTACCTTTCATTACAAACCTTGTGAAAGACCTAGCTGATCTTTGAGGATGTATTCATGGGTGCTGGTAGGTATGTGTGTATCTCTATTCTTAGTATTTGATTCCCTTCATGAGATCTAACCAAATATTGTGCTTCTATTTCATATACTCACTTAAGCTTGTTTGAGAAAATAAAACCATTGGTTCTGAGTGATTGAGTGTTATCTGTGAGAATTAGAGTCGAAGCATGTTCTTTATTCAAGGTTTGAGTGTGCTTGCTTTGAAACCGTGTGCCTTTGAGCTATAGCTTCCACATTACACACTAATTGATCACCTATCTTGGCAACTCTACAGTGTTGGAGGTATGACTAAAGTTTTCTTTCGTTCTCATTAGTTGATTTCAAGTTTTACTAACCACTTTGTTTTGTAGAGTTAGTAATGCGTTTGTGGGTATCGTTTCTGTTAAACCCTCAGGAGACACAACTCCTCCTACTAGGGATGCCTAGAGGTTTAAAGGCTTGTTGCATACGCTCAATGCAATCAAGTTACCTACGAAAGTGGTTTAGTTAACTATTTGTTTTTAACTTTATTTTGTGTTGTTTTGCTCGAGGACTAGCAAAATCTAGGTTTGGGGGTATTTGATCGGTTCATAATTGTATATCATTTTGTACCCTTCTAGCTTATGATTTGGTTATGTTTTTGAGTTAAACTTGTGCTTTTAATCCTTTTTGTGTTTATCTTTCAGTTAATTGACATTTAGGTAACAATGATGACTTTGGATAGGAAATGATGCAATCCATGCATGTTAAGGCTTGATTTGGGTGAATGGAAGAAGGGCTTAAAGACAAACACATTTTGGCTACAACTCCTTTCCAGCCCAATTTCGTAGGTCAGCTTCTTGGCCTTGGATCAGCATGCTATGGGGCTTGGATGAGGTGAAGATCTTCATGAAACTTGTTCCAATGGGTGTCTAGTACAACATATCCAAATTTCAGCCCAATTGGACATTTTTGGAGTGCTCAGCCCACCCAACACTCAACCCTGCTCAGGAGGATTTGCAGCTACCAGCTTTGTCATGTGCCTCCATGTGCCTCACCCATGCTGCAACTGACTTTGGATCCAACATAATGAGTGAAGTGGGGAGGCATTCCAGCTAAGAAAGTCTAAAGGATCAAGTTGGTACATGCTGGAGTTATTATAGAGAAAGCATGTGCATGCATGTAAAGCATAAATGAAATGAAGTCAACTCCAGTCTCTGTTCGGCAGCCAAATTGTAAGGCCCAAAACGCATACTTCTACTGCTCCGATGGGAATACTTTCTTCATAGAAGTTGTTCCAATGGGTGTCTACTATAACATATCCAAATTTGAGCCCCATTGGATAAGCTTTGAAACCTCTGGCCTTCCTACACCAAGTCTGGTTCAGAAGACTCGTTTTTGTTCAACAACCAAAAGAAGACCACATGGGTTGGCAGCAAAAGGCAGCCACAATTGATCACCTTTGATCCCATGTGAAGAAATCTTGAGGTGCAGCAAAAGAAGTATGGGATGGGATTGATTCCAACCACACTAACATAGACAAGATGAAGTGGGAGTTATGGGTTGTATTAAATGAGGAATGGTGGTGTTGGATTTCATCATGATGTTCCTCCCTCTTAGCCCTATAAATAGAGGAGTCTTCAAGCTACAAAATTCACTTCAGCCATCCTCCACACTTCCATCATCCAGAAATCATCCTCATACATTCCCACAACCCCAAACACTCAAGCAATCAACCCAATACTCTAAACTGCCCCAAAATCACCAAAACAGCTCCAGAAAACCTCCCTTCCATTTCCCTACAAATTTCCTCTTTCTCAGCCATCACCACTCACTCAAGCTCATCTCAAATCACCTCCATATCCTTCATACATCCTTCTAGACGTGGAGAAGCTCTTGGAGAAGCATTGGACACTACAAGAACTTCAGAAAAGGGTTTTTCTACTCTTATGGCATTCATTATGTTTTCCCATTTCTATTTTAGTTTCTTTTCCATTATGAGTAGCTAAATCCATAACTAGGGCTTCGATGTAACCTAACATGAATATTCTGGGTTTATAAGTTTGGAGTTTCAAGTTTGATTCATGATTCATGTTCTTATTCATTATGCTTATAAGTTAACATGCTTGTTTGAATGATTGATCACCATTAGAACTTGTTTGTTAACTATATTGGTTTGAATTAAGAGTAGACACCATGCTTTAATTCGAATTGAACTATGAATAGGAAGAGTATGTATGGACATTCGACAACAGGGATTAGATACATGCTTGGTTGTTTAAATTGTTCTTCTATGCTTAATGGGTTCCTAATGCTTAATTTTAGGTTAGACAACAAATGATCAAATTAGGGAATTAGGAACACAAGGTTAGGACCAAACACCATGGCCTAATCATACTTTAGCTAGAATCAATCTTTGAATTTGAATTAGACTTGTTACTTGACTCCATATAACCCAGAATTGAATTGTTATGGTGATTCGAATGCCCTAGTCTCCAAATCTGTTTTCCAACTCTTAAAACCACTCTTTGTTACACTTGTTTATTTGCTTTCATTTGCAATTTCAGTTTGCTCACTTCCTTTCACAATCACAATCACTCTCACTTTAATTTCTGTTTTAGACTTAACTTCCTAACTTCTTGAATTCGGTAATCTACGTACATAACTAATTTGAACTTCTCAGTCTTCGTGGGTACGACCTCGTACTTGTCTTGCTATATTACTAATTGCCCCGTACAATTGCGAGTTAACATAATAATTAACAACACCATATTATGACATTGCCCAAGTTTTAGGCTCGATCCGAAATCAATAGGTTTTCCAAATTGGACAATTCAAGTTCAACGGCAGTTCGTTCCTAATTGCAGTGGTTGGTGTATTCCATACTTCTAGCGATTGGATTTCACTCAAAACTCACCAAATGACTCCTCCCACCATATTATGACATTGCCCAAGTTTTAGGCTCGATCCGAAATCAATAGGTTTTCCAAATTGGACTATTCAAGTTCAACGGCAGTTCGTTCCTAATTGCAGTGGTTGGTGTATTCCATACTTCTAGCGATTGGATTTCACTCAAAGCTCAACAAATGACTCCTCCCACCATATTATCATGTTGGCCAAGTTTTGGGCTCGATCCGAAATCCATAGGTGTTCCAAATTGGACAATTCAAGTACAACGGCAGTTCGTTCGTAATTGGAGTGGTTGGTGTATTCCATACTTCTAGCGATTGGATTTCACTCAAAACTCACCAAATGACTCCTCCCCCCATATTATGATGTTGCCCAAGTTTTGGGCTCGATCCGAAATAAAAGGTGTGAGAAATTGGACAATTCAATTTCAACGGCAGTTCGTTCCTAATTGGAGTGGTTGGTGTAATCCATTCTTCCAGCGATTGGATTTCACTCAAAACCCCCCAAATGACTCCTCCCACCATATTACGATGTTGCCCAAGTTTGGGGCTCGATCCGAAATCAATAGGTGTGAGAAATTGGTCAATTCAATTTCAACTACAGTTCGTTCCTAATCGGAGTAGTTGTTGTATTCCATACTTCTAGCGATTGGATTTCACTCAAAACTCACCAAATGACTCCTCCCACCATATTATGATGTTGCCCAAGTTATGGGCTCGATCCGAAATCAATAGGTGTGAGAAATTGGACAATTCAAGTTCAACAGCAGTTCGTTGCTAATTGGAGTGGTTGGTGTATTCCAAACTTCTAGCGATTGAATTTCACTCAAAACTCACCAAATGACTCCTCCCACCATATTATGATGTTGCCAAAGTTTTGGGCTTGATCTGAAATCAATAGCTGTAAGAAATTGGACAATTCAAGTTCAACGGCAGTTCGTTCCTAATTCGAGTGGTTGGTGTATTCCATACTTCTAGCGATTGGATTTCACTCAAAAATCACCAAATGACTCCTCCCACCATATTATGACATTGCCCAAGTTTTAGGCTCGATCCGAAATCAATAGGTTTTCCAAATTGGACAATTCAAGTTCAACGGCAGTTCGTTCCTAGTTGGAGTGGTTGGTGTATTCCATACTTCTAGCGATTGTATTTCACTCAAAACTCACCAAATGACTCCTGCCACCATATTACGATGTTGGCCAAGTTTTGGGCTCGATCCGAAATCAATAGGTGTTCCAAATTGGACAATTCAAGTACAACGGCAGTTCGTTCGTAATTGGAGTGGTTGGTGTATTCCATACTTCTAGCGATTGGATTTCACTCAAAACTCCCCAAATGACTCCTCCCCCCATATTATGATGTTGCCCAAGTTTTGGGACCGATCCGAAATCAATAGGTGTGAGAAATTGGACAATTCAATTTCAACGGCAGTTCGTTCCTAATTGGAGTGGTTGGTGTATTCCATTCTTCCAGCGATTGGATTTCACTCAAAACCCACCAAATGACTCCTCCCACCATATTACGATGTTACCCAAGTTTGGGGCTGGATCCGAAATCAATAGGTGTGAGAAATTGGTCAATTCAATTTCAACTACAGTTCGTTCCTAATCGGAGTAGTTGTTGTATTCCATACTTCTAGCGATTGGATTTCACTCAAAACTCACCAAATGACTCCTCCCACCATATTATGATGTTGCCCAAGTTATGGGCTCGATCCGAAATCAATAGGTGTGAGAAATTGGACAATTCAAGTTCAACAGCAGTTCGTTGCTAATTGGAGTGGTTGGTGTATTCCAAACTTCTAGCGATTGAATTTCACTCAAAACTCACCAAATGACTCCTCCCACCATATTATGATGTTGCCCAAGTTTTGGGCTTGATCTGAAATCAATAGCTGTGAGAAATTGGACAATTCAAGTTCAACGGCAGTTCGTTCCTAATTCGAGTGGTTGGTGTATTCCATACTTCTAGCGATTGGATTTCACTCAAAAATCACCAAATGACTCCTCCCACCATATTATGACATTGCCCAAGTTTTAGGCTCGATCCGAAATCAATAGGTTTTCCAAATTGGACAATTCAACTTCAATGGCAGTTCGTTCCTAATTGTAGTGGTTGGTGTATTCCATACTTCTAGCGATTGTATTTCACTCAAAACTCACCAAATGACTCCTGCGACCATATTACGATGTTGGCCAAGTTTTGGGCTCGATCCGAAATCAATAGGTGTTCCAAATTGGACAATTCAAGTACAACGGCAGTTCGTTCGTAATTGGAGTGGTTGGTGTATTCCATACTTCTAGCGATTGGATTTCACTCAAAACTCACCAAATGACTCCTCCCACCATATTAGGACATTGCCCAAGTTTTAGGCTCGATCCGAAATCAATAGGTTTTCCAAATTGGAGAATTCAAGTTCAACGGCAGTTCGTTCCTAATTGCAGTGGTTGGTGTATTCCATACTTCTAGCGATTGGATTTCACTCAAAACTCACCAAATGACTCCTCCCACCATATTATGTTGTTGCCCAAGTTTTGGACTCGATCCGAAATCAATAGGTCTTCCAAATTTGACAATTAGAGTTCAACGGCAGTTCGTTCCTAATTGGAGTTATTGGTGTATTCCATACTTCTAGCGATTGAATTTCACTCAAAACTCACCAAATGACTCCTCCCACCATATTATGATGTTGCCCAAGTTTTGGGCTCGATCCGAAATCAATAGTTGTGAGAAATTGGACAATTCAAGTTCAACGGCAGTTCGTTCCCAATTGGAGTGGTTGATGTATTCCATACTTCTAGCGATTGGATTTCACTCAAAACTCACCAAATGACTCCTCCCACCATATTATGATGTTGCCCAAGTTTTGGTCTCGATCCGAAATCAATAGGTGTGAGAAATTGGACAATTTAAGTTCAACGGCAGTTCGTTCCTAATTGGAGTGGTTGGTGTATTCCATACTTCTAGCGATTGGATTTCACTCAAAACTCACCAAATGACTTCTCCCACCATAATATGATGTTGCCCAACTTTTGGGCTCGATCCGAAATCAATTGGTGTTCCAATTTGGACAATTCAAGTTCAACGGCAGTTCGTTCCTAATTGGAGTGGTTGGTGTATTCCATACTTCTAGCGATTGGATTTCACTCAAAACTCACCAAATGATTCCTCCCACCATATTATGATGTTGCCCAAGTTTTGGGCTCGATCAGAAATCAATACGTGTGAGAAATTGGACAATTCAAGTTCAACGGCAGTGAGTTCCTAACTGAAGTGGTTGGTGTATTCCATACTTCTAGAGATTGGATTTCACTCAAAACTCAGCCCATGACTCCTCCCACCATATTATGATGTTGCCCAAGTTTTGGGCTCGATCCGAATTCAATAGGTGTGAGAAATTGGTCAATTTAATTTCAACGGCAGTTCTTTCCTAATTGGAGTGGTTGGTGTATTCCATACTTCTAGCGATTGGACTTCACTCAAAACTCACCAAATAACTCCTCCCGCCATATTATCATGTTGCCCAAGTTTTGGGCTCGATCCGAAATCAATAGGTGTTAGAAATTGGACAATTCAAGTTCAACGGCAGTTCGTTCCTAATTGCAGTGGTTGGTGTATTCCATACTTCTAGCGATTGGATTTCACTCAAAACTCACCAAATGACTCCTCCCACCATATTATGTTGTTGCCCAAGTTTTGGACTCGATCCGAAATCAATAGGTCTTCCAAATTTGACAATTAGAGTTCAACGGCAGTTCGTTCCTAATTGGAGTTATTGGTGTATTCCATACTTCTAGCGACTGAATTTCACTCAAAACTCACCAAATGACTCCTCCCACCATATTATGATGTTGCCCAAGTTTTGGGCTCGATCCGAAATCAATAGTTGTGAGAAATTGGACAATTCAAGTTCAACGGCAGTTCGTTCCCAATTGGAGTGGTTGATGTATTCCATACTTCTAGCGATTGGATTTCACTCAAAACTCACCAAATGACTCCTCCCACCATATTATGATGTTGCCCAAGTTTTGGTCTCGATCCGAAATCAATAGGTGTGAGAAATTGGACAATTTAAGTTCAACGGCAGTTCGTTCCTAATTGGAGTGGTTGGTGTATTCCATACTTCTAGCGATTGGATTTCACTCAAAACTCACCAAATGACTTCTCCCACCATAATATGATGTTGCCCAACTTTTGGGCTCGATCCGAAATCAATTGGTGTTCCAATTTGGACAATTCAAGTTCAACGGCAGTTCGTTCCTAATTGGAGTGGTTGGTGTATTCCATACTTCTAGCGATTGGATTTCACTCAAAAGTCGCCAAATGAATCCTCCCACCATAATATGATGTTGCCGAAGTTTTGGACTCGATCCGAAATCAATAGGTCTTCCAAATTTGACAATTAGAGTTCAACGGCAGTTCGTTCCTAATTGTAGTGGTTGGTGTATTCCTTACTTCTAGCGATTGGATTTCACTCAAAACTCACCAAATGACTCCTCCCACCATATTATGATGTTGCCCAAGTTTGGGGCTCGATCCGAAATCAATAGGTGTTCCAAGTTGGACAATTCAAGTTCAACGGCAGTTCGTTCCTAATTGGAGTGGTCGGTGTATTCCATACTTCTAGCGATTGGATTTCACTCAAAACTCACCAAGTTTTGGGCTCGATCCGAAATTAATAGGTGTTCCAAATTGGAAAATTCAAGTATAACGGCAGTTCGTTCCTAACTGGAGTGGTTGGTGTATCCCATACTTCTAGCGAATGGATTTCACTCAAAACTCACCAAATGACTCCTCCCACCATATTATGATGTTGCCCAAGTTTTGGGCTCGATCCGAAATCAATAGGTGTGAGAAATTGGTCAATTTAATTTCAACGACAGTTCTTTCCTAATCGAAGTGGTTGGTGTATTCCATACTTCTAGCGATTGGATTTCACTCAAAACTCACCAAATGACTCCTCCCACCATATTATGATGTTGCCCATGTTTCGGGCTCGATCCGAAATCAATAGGTGTGAGAAATTGGACAATTCAAGTTCAACGGCAGTTCGTTCCTAATTGGAGTGGTTGGTGTATTCCATAATTCTAGCGATTGGATTTCACTCAAAACTCACCAAATGACTCCTCCCACCATGTTATGATGTTGCCCAAGTTTTGCGCTCGATCCGAAATCAATAGGTGTGAGAAATTGGACAATTCAAGTTCAACGGCAGTTCGTTCCTAATTGGAGTGGTTGGTGTATTCCATACTTCTAGCGATCGGATTTCACTCAAAACTCACCAAATGACTCCTCCCACCATATTATGATGTTGCCCAAGTTTTGGGCTCGATCCGAATTCAACAGGTGTGAGAAATTGGTCAATTCAATTTCAACGACAGTTCTTTCCTAATTGGAGTGGTTGGTGTATTCCATATTTCTAGCGATTGGATTTCACTCAAAACTCACCAAATGACTCCTCCCACCATATTATAATGTTGCCCAAGTTTTGGGCTCGATCCGAAATCAATAGGTGTGAGAAATTGGATAATTTAAGTTCAACGGCAGTTCGTTCCTAATTGAAGTGGTTGGTGTATTCCATACTTCTAGCGATTGGATTTCACTCAAAACTCACCAAATGTCTCCTCCCACCATATTATGATGGTGCCCAAGTTTGGGGCTCCATTCGAAATCAATAGGTGTGAGAAATTGGACAATTCAAGTTCAACGACAGTTCTTTCCTAATTGAAGTGGTTGGTGTATTCCATACTTCTAGCGATTGGATTTCACTCAAAACTCACCAAATGTCTCCTCCCACCATATTATGATGGTGCCCAAGTTTGGGGCTCCATTCGAAATCAATAGGTGTGAGAAATTGGACAATTCAAGTTCAATGACAGTTCGTTCCTAATTGGAGTGGTTGGTGTATTCCATACTTCTAGCGATTGGATTTCACTCAAAACTCACCAAATGACTCCTCCCACCATATTATGATGTTGCCCAAGTTTTGGGCTCGATCCGAAATCAACAGGTGTGAGAAATTGGTCAATTCAATTTCAACGACAGTTCGTTCCTAATTGGAGTTGTTGGTGTATTCCATACTTCTAGCGATTGGATTTCCCTCAAAACTCACCAAATGACTCCTCCCATCATATTATGATGTTGCCCAAGTTTTGGGCTCGATCCGAAATAAATAGGTGTTCCAAATTGGAAAATTCAAGTATAACGGCAGTTCGTTCCTAACTGGAGTGGTTGGTGTATTCCATACTTCTAGCGATTGGATTTCACTCAAATCTCACCAAATGACTCCTCCCACCATATTATGATGTTGCCCAAGTTTTGGGCTCGATCCGAAATCAATAGGTGTTCCAAATTGGACAATTCAAGTTCAACGGCAGTTCGTTCCTAACTGGAGTGGTTGGTGTATTCCATACTTCTAGCGATTGGATTTTACTCAAAACTCCCCGAATGACTCCCCACACCATATTATGATGTTGCCCAAGTTTGGGGCTCGATCCGAAATCAATAGGTGTGAGAAATTGGTCAATTCAATTTCAACTACAGTTCGTTCCGAATTGGAGTAGTTGTTGTATTCCATACTTCTAGCGATTGGATTTCACTCAAAACTCACCAAATGACTCCTCCCACCATATTATGATGTTGCCCAAGTTTTGGGCTCGATCCGAAATCAATAGGTGTGAGAAATTGGACAATTCAAGTTCAACGGCAGTTCGTTCCTAATTGGAGTGGTTGGTGTATTCCACACTTCTAGCGATTGGATTTCACTCAAAACTCACCAAATGACTCCTCCCACCATATTATGACATTTCCCAAGTTTTAGTTTCGATCCGAAATCAATAGGTTTTCCAAATTGGACAATTCAAGTTCAACGGCTGTTCGTTCCTAATTGCAGTGGTTCGTCTCTTCCATACTTCTAGCGATTGGATTTCACTCAAAACTCACCAAATGACTCCTATCACCATATTATGATGTTGCCCATGTTTTGGACTCGATCCGAAATCAATAGGTCTTCCAAATTTGACAATTAGAGTTCAACGGCAGTTCGTTCCTAATTGGAATGGTTGGTGTATTCCATACTTCTAGCGATTGGATTTCACTCAAAACTCACCAAATGACTCCCCACACCATATTATGATGTTGCCCAAGTTTTGGGCTCGATCCGAAATCAATAGGTGTGGGAAATTGGTCAATTCAATTTCAATGACAGTTCGTTCCTAATTGGAGTGGTTGGTGTATTCCATACATCTAGCGATTGGATTTCACTCAAAACTCACCAAATGACTCCTCCCACTATATTATGACATTGCCCAAGTTTTAGGCTTGATCAGAAATCAATAGGTTTTCCAAATTGGACAATTCAAGTTCAACGGCAGTTCGTTCCTAATTGCACTGGTTGGTGTATTCCACACTTCTAGCGATTGTATTTCACTCAAAACTCACCAAATGACTCCTCCCACCATATTATGATGTTACCCAAGTTTTGGACTCGATCCGAAATCAATAGGTCTTCCAAATTTGACAATAAGAGTTCAACGGCAGTTCGTTCCTAATTGGAGTGGTTGGTGTATTCCATACTTCTAGCGATTGGATTTAACTCAAAACTCACCAAATGACTCCTCCCACCATATTATGATGTTGCCCAAGTTTTGGGCTCGATCCGAAATCAATAGGTGTGAGAAATTGGACAATTCAACTTCAACGGCAGTTCGTTCCTAATTGGAGTGGTTGGTGTATTCCATAATTCTAGCGATTGGATTTCACTCAAAACTCACCAAATGACTCCTCCCACCATGTTATGATGTTGCCCAAGTTTTGGGCTCGATCCGAAATCAATAGGTGTTCCAAATTGGACAATTCAAGTTCAACGGCAGTTCGTTCCAAATTGGAGTGGTTGGTGTATTCCATACTTCTAGCGATTGGATTTCACTCAAAACTCACCAAATGACTCCTCCCACCAGATTATGATGTTGCCCAAGTTTTGGGCTCGATCCGAAATCAATACGTGTTCCAAATTGGACAATTCAAGTTCAACGGCAGTTCGTTCCTAATTGGAGTGGTTGGTGTATTCCATACTTCTAGCGATTGGATTTCACTCAAAACTCACCAAATGACTCCTCCCACCATATTATGATGTTGCCCAAGTTTGGGGCTCGATCCGAAATCAATAGGTGTGAGAAATTGGACAATTCAAGTTCAACGGCAGTTCGTTCCTAATTGGAGTGGTTGGTGTATTCCATAATTCTAGCGATTGGATTTCACTCAAAACTCACCAAATGACTCCTCCCACCATATTATGATGTTGCCCAAGTTTTGGGCTCGATCCGAAATCAATAGGTGTTCCAAATTGGAAAACTCAAGTATAACGGCAGTTCGTTCTGAACTGGAGTGGTTGGTGTATTCCATACTTCTAGCGATTGGATTTCAATCAAAACTAACCAAATGACTCCTCCCACCATATTATGTTGTTGCCCAAGTTTTGGGCTCTATCCGAAATCAATAGGTGTGAGAAATTGGACAATTCAAGTTCAACGGCAGTTCGTTCCTAATTGGAGTGGTTGGTGTATTCCATACTTCTAGCGATTGGATTTCACTCAAAACTCACCAAATGACTCCTCCCACCATATTATGATGTTGCCCAAGTTTGGGCCTCGATCCGAAATTAATAGGTGTTCCAAATTGGACAATTCAAGTTCAACGGCAGTTCGTTTCAAATTGGAGTGGTTGGTGTATTCTATACTTCTAGCGATTGGATTTCACTCAAAACTCACCAAATGACTCCTCCCACCATATTATGATGTTGCCCAAGTTTTGGGCTCGATCCGAAATCAATAGGTGTTCCAAATTGGACAATTCAAGTTCAACGGCAGTTCATTCCTAATTGGAGTGGTTGGTGTATTCCATACTTCTAGCGATTGGATTTCACTCAAAACTCACCACATGACTCCTCCCACCATATTATGATGTTGCCCAAGTTTTGGGCTCGATCCGAAATCAATAGGTCTTCCAAATTTGACAATTAGAGTTCAACGGCAGTTCGTTCCTAATTGGACTGGTTGGTGTGTTCCATACTTCTAGCGATTGGATTTCACTCAAAACTAACCAAATGAGTCCTCCCACCATGTTATGATGTTGCCCAAGTTTTGGGCTCGATCCGAAATCAATAGGTGGGAGAAATTGGACAATTCAAGTTCAACGGCAGTTCGTTCCTAATTGGAGTGGTTGGTGTATTCCATACTTCTAGCGATTGGATTTCACTCAAAACTCACCAAATGACTCCTCCCACCATATTATGATGTTGCCCAAGTTTGGGCCTCGATCCGAAACTAATAGGTGTTCCAAATTGGACAATTCAAGTTCAACGGCAGTTCGTTCCTAATTGGAGTGGTTGGTGTATTCCATACTTCTAGAGAGTGGATTTCACTCAAAACTAACCAAATGAGTCCTCCCACCATATTATGATGTTGCCTAAGTTTGGGGCACGATCCGAAATCAATAGGTGTGAGAAATTGGACAATTCAAGTTCAAAGGCAGTTCGTTCCGAATTGGAGTGGTTGGTGTATTCCATACTTCTAGCGATTGGATTTCACTCAAAACTCACCAAATGACTCCTCCCCCCAAATTATGATGTTGCCCAAGTTTTGGGCTCGATCCGAAATCAATAGGTGTGAGAAATTGGACAATTCAAGTTCAACGGCAGTTCGTTCCTAATTGGAGTGGTTGGTGTATTCCATACTTCTAGAGATTGGATTTCACGCAAAACTCACCAAATGACTCCTCCAACCATATTATGATGTTGCCTAAGTTTTGGGCTCGATCCGAAATGAATAGGTGTTCCAAATTGGACAATTCAAGTTCAACGGCAGTTCGTTCCTAGTTGGAGTGGTTGGTGTGTTGCATACTTCTAGCGATTGGATTTCACTCAAAAAAACCAAATGACTACTCCCACCATGTTATGATGTTGCCCAAGTTTTGGGGTCGATCCAAAATCAATTGGTGTGAGAAATTGGACAATTCAAGTTCAACGACAGTTCGTTCCTAATTGGAGTGGTTGGTGTATTCCACACTTCTAGCGATTGGATTTCACTCAAAACTAACCAAATGACTCCTCCCACCATATTATGATGTTGCCCAAGTTTGGGGCTCGGTCCGAAATCAATAGGTGTGAGAAATTGGACAATTCAAGTTCAACGGCAGTTCGTTCCTAATTGGAGTGGTTAGTGTATTCCATACTTCTAGCGATTGGATTTCACTCAAAATTCACCAAATCACTCCTCCCACCATATTATGATGTAGCCCATGTTTCGGTCTAGATCCGAAATCAATAGGTGTGAGAAACTGGACAATTCAAGTTCAACGGCAGTTCGTTCCTAATTGGAGTGGTTGGTGTATTCCATACTTCTAGCGATTGGATTTCACTCAAAACTCACCAAATGACTCCTCCCACCATATTATGATGTTGCCCAAGTTTTGGGCTCGATCCGAAATCAATAGGTGTGAGAAATTGGACAATTCAAGTTCAACGGCAGTTCGTTCCTAATTGGAGTGGTTGGTGTATTCCATACTTCTAGCGATTGGATTTCACTCAAAACTCCCCAAATGATTCCTCCCACAATATTATAATGTAGCCCAAGTTTGGGACTCGATCCGAAATCAATAGGTGTGAGAAATTGGACAATTCAAGTTCAACGGCAGTTCGTTCCTAATTGGAGTGGTTGGTGTATTCCATACTTCTAGCGATTGGATTTCACTCAAAACTCCCCAAATGATTCCTCCCACAATATTATAATGTAGCCCAAGTTTGGGACTCGATCCGAAATCAATAGGTGTCAGAAATTGGACAATTCAAGTTCAACGGCAGTTTGTTCCTAATCGGAGTGGTTGGTGTATTCCATACTTCTAGCGATTGGATTTCACTCAAAACTAACCAAATGACTCCTCCCACCATATTATGATGTTGCCCAAGTTTTGGGCTCGATCCGAAATCAATAGGTGTGAGAAACTGGACAATTCAAGTTCAACGGCAGTTCGTTCCTAATTGGAGTGGTTGGTGTATTCCATACTTCGGGCGATTGGATTTCACTCAAAACTCACCAAATGATTCCTCCCACCATATTATGATGTTGCCCAAGTTTTGGGGTCGATCAGAAATCAATAGGTGTGAGAAATTGGACAATTGAAATTCAACGGAAGTTCGTTCCTAATTGGAGTGGTTGGTGTATTCCATAGTTCTAGCGATTGGATTTCACTCAAAACTCACCAAATGACTCCTTCCACCACATTGTGATGTAACCAAAAGTTTGGGGCTCGATCCGAAATCAATAGGTGTGAGAAATTGGACAATTCAAGTTCAACGGCAGTTCGTTCCTAATTGGAGTGGTTGGTGTATTCCTTACTTCTAGCGATTGGATTTCACTCAAAACTCACCAAATGACTCCTCCCACCATATTATGATGTTGCCCAAGTTTGGGGCACGATCCGAAATCAATAGGTGTGAGAAATTGGACAATTCAAGTTCAACGGCAGTTCGTTCCTCATTGGAGTGGTTGGTGTATTCCATACTTCTAGCGATTGGATTTCACTCAAATCTCACCAAATGACTCCTCCCACCATATTATGATGTTGCCCAAGTTTTGGGCCCGATCCGAAATCAATAGGTGTGAGAAATTGGTCAATTCAATTTCAACGGCATTTCGTTCCTAATTGGAGTGGTTGGTGTATTCCATACTTCTAGCGATTGGATTTCACTCAAAACTCACCAAATGACTCCTCCCACAATATTATGACGTAGCCCAAGTTTGGGGCTCGATCCGAAATCAATAGGTGTCAGAAATTGGACAATTCAAGTTCAACGGCAGTTCGTTCCTAATTGGAGTGGTAGGTGTATTCCATACTTCTAGCGATTGGATTTCACTCAAAACTCACCAAATGACTCCTCCCACCATATTATGATGTTGCCCAAGTTTTGGGCTCGATCCGAAATCATAAGGTGTTCCAAATTGGACAATTCAAGTCCAACGGCAGTTCGTTCCTAATTGCAGTGGTTGGTGTATTCCATACTTCTAGCGATTGGATTTCACTCAAAACTCACCAAATGACTCCTCCCACCATATTATGTTGTTGCCCATGTTTTGGGCTCGATCCGAAATCAATAGGTGTGACAAATTGGACAATTCAAGTTCAACGGAAGTTCGTTCCTAATTGGAGTGGTTGGTGTATTCCATACTTCTAGCGATTGGGTTTCACTCAAAACTCACCAAATCACTCCTCCCACCATATTATGATGTTGCCCAAGTTTTGGGCTCGATGCGAAATCAATGGGTGTGAGAAATTGGACAATTCAAGTTCAACGGCAGTTCGTTCCTAATCGGAGTGGTTGGTGTATTCCACACTTCTAGCGATTGGATTTCACTCAAAACTCACCAAATGACTCCTCCCACCATATTATGAAGTTGCCCAAGTTTTGGTCTCGATCCGAAATCAATAGGTGTGAGAAATTGGACAATTCTAGTTCAACGGCAGTTCGTTCCTAATTGGAATGGTTGGTGTATTCCATACTTCTAGCGATTGGATTTCACTCAAAACTCACCAAATGACTCCTCCCACCATACTATTAAGTTGCCCAAGTTTTGGGCTCGATCCGAAATCAATAGGTGTTCCAAATTGGACAATTCAAGTTCAACGGCAGTTCGTTCCTAATTGGAGTGGTTGGTGTATTTCACCCAAAACTCACCAAATGACCCCTCCCACCATATTATGATGTTGCCCTGGTTTTGGGCTCAATCCGAAATCAATAGGTGTGAGAAATTGGACAATTCAAGTTCAACGGAAGTTCGTTCCTAATTGGAGTGGTTGGTGTATTCCATACTTCTAGCGATTGGATTTCACCCAAAACTCACCGAATGACCCCTCCCACCATATTATCATGTTGCCCAGGTTTTGGGCTTGATCTGAAATCTATAGGTGTGAGAAATTGGACAATTCAAGTTCAACGGCAGTTCGTTCATAATTGGAGTGGTCGGTATATTCCATACTTCTTGCGATTGGATTTCACTCAAAACTCACCAAATGACTCCTCCCAACATATTATGAAGTTTCCCAAGTTTTGGGCTGGATCCTAAATCAATAGGTGTGAGAAATTGGACAATTCAAGTTCAACGGCAGTTCATTACAAATTGAAGTGGTTGCTGTATTGCATACTTCTAACTAATGGATTTCACTCAAAACGGACCAAATGACTCCTCCCACCTTATTATGATATTTCCCATGTTTTGGGCTCGATCCGAAGTCAATAGGTGTTTGAAATTGGTCAATTCAATTACAACGACAGTTCGTTCCTAATTGGAGTGGTTGGTGTATTCCATACGTCTAGCGATTGGATTTCACTCAAAACTCACCAAATGACTCCTCCCACCATATGATGAGGTTGCCCAAGTTTTGGGCTCGATCCGAAATCAATAGGTGTGAGAAATTGGTAAATTCAATTTCAACGAGAGTTCGTTCCTAATTGGAGTGGTTGGTGTATTCCATACGTCTAGCGATTGGATTTCACTAAAAACTCACCAAATGACTCCTCCCTCCATATTATGATGTTGCCCAAGTTTTGGGCTCGATCCGAAGTCAATAGATGTTTGAAATTGGTCAATTCAATTTCAACGACAGGTCGTTCCTAATTGGAGTGGTTGGTGTATTCCATACGTCTAGCGATTGGATATCACTCTAAAGTCACCAAATGACTCCTCCCACCGTATTATGATGTTGCCCAAGTTTTGGGCTCGATCCGAAATCAATAGGTGTTCCAAATTGGACAATTCAAGTTCAACGGCAGTTCGTTCCTAATTGGAGTGGTTGGTGTATTCCATACTTCTAGCGATTGGATTTCACTCAAAACTAACCAAATGACTCCTCCCACCATATTATGATGTTGCCCAAGTTTTGGGCTCGATCCGAAAACAATAGGTGTTCCAAATTGGACAATTCAAATTCCACGGCAGTTTGTTCCTAATTGGAGTGGTTGGTCTATTCTGTACTTCTAGCGATTGGATTTCATTCAAAACTCACCAAATGATTCCTCCCAACATATTATGATGTTGCCCAAGTTTGGGGCTCGATCCGAAATCAATAGGTGTGAGAAATTGGACAATTCAAGTTCAACGGCAGTTCGTTCCTAATTGGAGTGGTTGGTGTATTCCATAGTTCTAGCGATTGGATTTCACTCAAAACTCACCAAATGACTCCTTCCACCACATTGTGATGTAACCAAAAGTTTGGGGCTCGATCCGAAATCAATAGGTGTGAGAAATTGGACAATTCAAGTTCAACGGCAGTTCGTTCCTAATTGGAGTGGTTGGTGTATTCCTTACTTCTAGCGATTGGATTTCACTCAAAACTCACCAAATGACTCCTCCCACCATATTATGATGTTGCCCAAGTTTGGGGCACGATCCGAAATCAATAGGTGTGAGAAATTGGACAATTCAAGTTCAACGGCAGTTCGTTCCTCATTGGAGTGGTTGGTGTATTCCATACTTCTAGCGATTGGATTTCACTCAAATCTCACCAAATGACTCCTCCCACCATATTATGATGTTGCCCAAGTTTTGGGCCCGATCCGAAATCAATAGGTGTGAGAAATTGGTCAATTCAATTTCAACGGCATTTCGTTCCTAATTGGAGTGGTTGGTGTATTCCATACTTCTAGCGATTGGATTTCACTCAAAACTCACCAAATGACTCCTCCCACAATATTATGACGTAGCCCAAGTTTGGGGCTCGATCCGAAATCAATAGGTGTCAGAAATTGGACAATTCAAGTTCAACGGCAGTTCGTTCCTAATTGGAGTGGTAGGTGTATTCCATACTTCTAGCGATTGGATTTCACTCAAAACTCACCAAATGACTCCTCCCACCATATTATGATGTTGCCCAAGTTTTGGGCTCGATCCGAAATCATAAGGTGTTCCAAATTGGACAATTCAAGTCCAACAGCAGTTCGTTCCTAATTGCAGTGGTTGGTGTATTCCATACTTCTAGCGATTGGATTTCACTCAAAACTCACCAAATGACTCCTCCCACCATATTATGTTGTTGCCCATGTTTTGGGCTCGATCCGAAATCAATAGGTGTGACAAATTGGACAATTCAAGTTCAACGGAAGTTCGTTCCTAATTGGAGTGGTTGGTGTATTCCATACTTCTAGCGATTGGGTTTCACTCAAAACTCACCAAATCACTCCTCCCACCATATTATGATGTTGCCCAAGTTTTGGGCTCGATGCGAAATCAATGGGTGTGAGAAATTGGACAATTCAAGTTCAACGGCAGTTCGTTCCTAATCGGAGTGGTTGGTGTATTCCACACTTCTAGCGATTGGATTTCACTCAAAACTCACCAAATGACTCCTCCCACCATATTATGAAGTTGCCCAAGTTTTGGTCTCGATCCGAAATCAATAGGTGTGAGAAATTGGACAATTCTAGTTCAACGGCAGTTCGTTCCTAATTGGAATGGTTGGTGTATTCCATACTTCTAGCGATTGGATTTCACTCAAAACTCACCAAATGACTCCTCCCACCATACTATTAAGTTGCCCAAGTTTTGGGCTCGATCCGAAATCAATAGGTGTTCCAAATTGGACAATTCAAGTTCAACGGCAGTTCGTTCCTAATTGGAGTGGTTGGTGTATTTCACCCAAAACTCACCAAATGACCCCTCCCACCATATTATGATGTTGCCCTGGTTTTGGGCTCAATCCGAAATCAATAGGTGTGAGAAATTGGACAATTCAAGTTCAACGGAAGTTCGTTCCTAATTGGAGTGGTTGGTGTATTCCATACTTCTAGCGATTGGATTTCACCCAAAACTCACCGAATGACCCCTCCCACCATATTATCATGTTGCCCAGGTTTTGGGCTTGATCTGAAATCTATAGGTGTGAGAAATTGGACAATTCAAGTTCAACGGCAGTTCGTTCATAATTGGAGTGGTCGGTATATTCCATACTTCTTGCGATTGGATTTCACTCAAAACTCACCAAATGACTCCTCCCAACATATTATGAAGTTTCCCAAGTTTTGGGCTGGATCCTAAATCAATAGGTGTGAGAAATTGGACAATTCAAGTTCAACGGCAGTTCATTACAAATTGAAGTGGTTGCTGTATTGCATACTTCTAACTAATGGATTTCACTCAAAACGGACCAAATGACTCCTCCCACCTTATTATGATATTTCCCATGTTTTGGGCTCGATCCGAAGTCAATAGGTGTTTGAAATTGGTCAATTCAATTACAACGACAGTTCGTTCCTAATTGGAGTGGTTGGTGTATTCCATACGTCTAGCGATTGGATTTCACTCAAAACTCACCAAATGACTCCTCCCACCATATGATGAGGTTGCCCAAGTTTTGGGCTCGATCCGAAATCAATAGGTGTGAGAAATTGGTAAATTCAATTTCAACGAGAGTTCGTTCCTAATTGGAGTGGTTGGTGTATTCCATACGTCTAGCGATTGGATTTCACTAAAAACTCACCAAATGACTCCTCCCTCCATATTATGATGTTGCCCAAGTTTTGGGCTCGATCCGAAGTCAATAGATGTTTGAAATTGGTCAATTCAATTTCAACGACAGGTCGTTCCTAATTGGAGTGGTTGGTGTATTCCATACGTCTAGCGATTGGATATCACTCTAAAGTCACCAAATGACTCCTCCCACCGTATTATGATGTTGCCCAAGTTTTGGGCTCGATCCGAAATCAATAGGTGTTCCAAATTGGACAATTCAAGTTCAACGGCAGTTCGTTCCTAATTGGAGTGGTTGGTGTATTCCATACTTCTAGCGATTGGATTTCACTCAAAACTAACCAAATGACTCCTCCCACCATATTATGATGTTGCCCAAGTTTTGGGCTCGATCCGAAAACAATAGGTGTTCCAAATTGGACAATTCAAATTCCACGGCAGTTTGTTCCTAATTGGAGTGGTTGGTCTATTCTGTACTTCTAGCGATTGGATTTCATTCAAAACTCACCAAATGATTCCTCCCAACATATTATGATGTTGCCCAAGTTTGGGGCTCGATCCGAAATCAATAGGTGTGAGAAATTGGACAATTCAAGTTCAACGGCAGTTCGTTCCTAATTGGAGTGGTTGGTGTATTCCATACTTCTAGCGATTGGATTTCACTCAAAACTCACCAAATGACTCCTCCCACCATATTATGATGTTGCCCAAGTTTTGGGCTCGATCCGAAATCAATAGGTGTTCCAAATTGGACAATTCAAGTTCAACGGCAGCTCGTTCCTAATTGGAGGGGTTGGTGTATTCCATACTTCTAGCGATTGGATTTCACTCAAAACTCACCAAATGACTCCTCCCACCATATTATGATGTTGCCCAAGTTTTGGCCTCGATCTGAAATCAATAGGTGTGAGAAATTGGACAATAGAAGTTCAACGGCAGTTCGTTCCTAATTCGAGTGGTTGGTGTATTCCATACTTCTAGCGATTGGATTTCAATTAAAACTCACCAAATGACTACTCCCACCATATTATGATGTGGCCCAAGTTTTGGGCTCGATCCGAAATCAATAGGTGTTAGAAATTGGTCAATTCAATTTCAACGAAAGTTTGTTCCTAATTGGAGTGGTTGGGGTATTCCATACTTCTAGCGATTGGATTTCACTCAAAACTCACCAAATGACTCCTCCCACCATATTATGATGTAGCCCAAGTTTTGGGCTCGATCCGAAATCATAAGGTGTTCCAAATTGGACAATTCAAGTCCAACGGCAGTTCGTTCCTAATTGCAGTGGTTGGTGTATTCCATACTTCTAGCGATTGGATTTCACTCAAAACTCACCAAATGACTCCTCCCACCATATTATGTTGTTGCCCAAGTTTTGGGCTCGATCCGAAATCAATAGGTGTGACAAATTGGATAATTCAAGTTCAACGGAAGTTCGTTCCTAATTGGAGTGGTTGGTGTATTCCATACTTCTAGCGATTGGGTTTCACTCAAAACTCGCCAAATCACTCCTCCCACCATATTATGATGTAGCCCATGTTTCGGTCTAGATCCGAAATCAATAGGTGTGACAAACTGGACAATTCAAGTTCAACGGCAGTTCGTTCCTAATTGAAGTGGTTGGTGTATTCCATACTTCAAGCGATTGGATTTCACTCAAAACTCACCAAATGACTCCTCCCACCATATTATGATGTTGCCCAAGTTTTGGGCTCGATGCGAAATCAATGGGTGTGAGAAATTGGACACTCCAAGTTCAACGGCAGTTCGTTCCTAATCGGAGTGGTTGGTGTATTCCACACTTCTAGCGATTGGATTTCACTCAAAACTCACCAAATGACTCCTCCCACCATATTATGATGTTGCCCAAGTTTTGGGCTCGATCCGAATTCAACAGGAGTGAGAAATTGGTCAATTCAATTTCAACGACAGTTCATTCCTAATTGGAGTGGTTGGTTTATTCCATACTTCTAGCGATTGGATTTCACTCAAAACTCACCAAATGACTCCTCCCACCATATTATGATGTTGCCCAAGTTTTGGGCTCGTTCCGAAATCATAAGGTGTTCCAAATTGGACAATTCAAGTCCAACGGCAGTTCGTTCCTAATTGCAGTGGTTGGTGTATTCCATACTTCTAGCGATTGGATTTCACTCAAAACTCACCAAATGACTCCTCCCACCATATTATGTTGTTGCCCAAGTTTTGGGCTCGATCCGAAATCAGTAGGTGTGACAAATTGGATAATTCAAGTTCAAAGGAAGTTCGTTCCTAATTGGAGTGGTTGGTGTATTCCATACTTCTAGCGATTGGGTTTCACTCAAAACTCGCCAAATCACTCCTCCCACCATATTATGATGTAGCCCATGTTTCGGTCTAGATCCGAAATCAATAGGTGTGAGAAACTGGACAATTCAAGTTCAACGGCAGTTCGTTCCTAATTGGAGTGGTTGGTGTATTCCATACTTCAAGCGATTGGATTTCACTCAAAACTCACCAAATGACTCCTCCCACCATATTATGATGTTGCCCAAGTTTTGGGCTCGATGCGAAATCAATGGGTGTGAGAAATTGGACACTCCAAGTTCAACGGCAGTTCGTTCCTAATCGGAGTGGTTGGTGTATTCCACACTTCTAGCGATTGGATTTCACTCAAAACTCACCAAACGACTCCTCCCACCATATTATGAAGTTGCCAAAGTTTTCGGCTCGATCCGAAATAAATAGGTGTGAGAAATTGGACAATTCTAGTTCAACGGCAGTTCGTTCCTAATTGGAGTGGTTGGTGTATTCCATACTTCTAGCGATTGGATTTCACTCAAAACTCACCAAATGACTCCTCCCACCATACTATTAAGTTGCCCAAGGTTTGGGCTCGATCCGAAATCAATAGGTGTTCCGAATTGGACAATTCAAGTTCAACGGCAGTTCGTTCCTAATTGGAGTGGTTGGTGTATTTCACCCAAAACTCTCCAAATGACCCCTCCCACCATATTATGACGTTGCCCTGTTTTTGGGCTCGATTTGAAATGAATAGGTGTGAGAAATTGGACAATTTAAGTTCAACGGCAGTTCGTTCCTAATTGGTGTGGTTGGTGTATTCCATACTTCTAGCGATTGGATTTCACCCAAAACTCAACAAATGACTCCTCCCACCATATTATGAAGTTTCCCAAGTTTTGGGCTCGATCCTAAATCAATAGGTGTGAGAAATTGGACAATTCAAGTTCAACGGCAGTTCATTACAAATTGAAGTGGTTGCGGTATTCCATACTTCTACCTAATGGATTTCACTCAAAACGCACCAAATGATTCCTCCCACCTTATTATGATATTTCCCAAGTTTTGGGCTCGATCCGAAATCAATAGGTATGAGGAATTGGACAATTCAAGTTCAACGGCAGTTCTTTCCTAATTGGAGTGGTTGGTGTATTCCATACTTATAGCTAATGGATTTCACTCAAAACTCACCATATGACTCCTCCCACCATATTATGATGTTGCCCAAGTTTTGGGCTCGATCCGAAGTCAATAGGTGTTTGAAATTGATCAATTCAATTACAACGACAGTTCGTTCCTAATTGGAGTGGTTGGTGTATTCCATACGTCTAGCGATTGGATTTCACTCAAAACTCACCAAATGACTCCTCCCACCATATTATGAGGTTGCCCAAGTTTTGGGCTCGATCCGAAATCAATAGGTGTGAGAAATTGGTAAATTCAATTTCAACGACAGTTCGTTCCTAATTGGAGTGGTTGGTGTATTCCATACGTCTAGCGATTGGATTTCACTAAAAACTCACCAAACGACTCCTCCCTCCATATTATGATGTTGCCCAAGTTTTGGGCTCAATCCGAAGTCAATAGGTGTTTGAAATTGGTCAATTCAATTTCAACGACAGGTCGTTCCTAATTGGAGTGGTTGGTGTATTCCATACTTCTAGCGATTGGATTTCACTCAAAACTAACCAAATGACTCCTCCCACCATATTATGATGTTGCCCAAGTTTTGGGCTCAATCCGAAACCAATAGGTGTTCCAAATTGGACAATTCAAATTCAACGGCAGTTTGTTCCTAATTGGAGTGGTTGGTCTATTCTGTACTTCTAGCGATTGGATTTCACTCAAAACTCACCAAATGACTCCTCCCACCATATTATGATGTTGCCCAAGTTTTGGGCTCGATACGAAATCAATAGGTGTTCCAAATTGGACAATTCAAATTCAACGGCAGTTCGTTCCTTACTATAGTGGTTGGTGTATTCCATACTTCTAGCATATGGATTTCACTCAAAACTCACCAAATGACGCCTCCCACCATATTATGATGTTGCCCAAGTTTTGGGCTCGATTCGAAATGAATAGGTGTTCCAAATTAGACAATTCAAGTTCAACGGCAGTTCGTTCCTAATTGGAGTGGTTGGTGTATTCCATACTTCTAGCGATTGGATTTCACTCAAAACTCACCAAATGACTCCTCCCACCATATTATGATGTTGCCCATGTTTTGGGCTCGATCCGAAATCAATCGGTCTGAGAAATTGGTCAATTCAATTTCAACGACAGTTCGTTCCAAATTGGAGTGGTTGGTGTATTCCGTACTTCTAGCGTTTGGATTTCACTCAAAACTCACCAAATGACTCCTCCCACCATATTATGATGTTGCCCAAGTTTTGGGCTCGATCCGAAATCAGTAAGTGTAAGAAATTGGACAATTTAAGTTCAACGGCAGTTCGTTCCTAATTGGAGTGGTTGGTGTATTCCATACTTCTAGCGATTGGATTTCACTCAAAACTCACCAAATGACTTCTCCCACCGTAATATGATGTTGCCCAACTTTTGGGCTCGATCCGAAATCAATAGGTGTGAGAAATTGGACAATTCAAGTTCAACGGCAGTTCGTTCCTAATTGGAGTGGTTGGTGTATTCCATACTTCTAGCGATTGGATTTCACTCAAAACTCACCAAATGACTCCTCCCACCATATTATGATGGTGCCCAAGTTTGAAGCTCGATCCGAAATCAATAGGTGTGAGAAATTGGACAATTCAAGTTCAACGGCAGTTCGTTCCTAATTGGAGTGGTTGGTGTATTCCATACTTCTAGCGATTGGATTTCACTCAAAACTCACCAAATGACTCCTCCCACCATATTATGATGGTGCCCAAGTTTGACGCTCGATCCGAAATCAATAGGTGTGAGAAATTGGACAATTCAAGTTCGACTGAAGTTCGTTCCTAATTGGAGTGGTTGGTGTATTCCATACTTCTAGCTATTGGATTTCACTCAAAACTCACCAAATGACTCCTCCCACCATATTATGATGTTGCCCAACTTTTGGGCTCGATCAGAAATCAATACGTGCGAGAAATTGGACAATTCAATTTCAACGGCAGTTCGTTCGTAATTGGAGTGGTTGGTGTATTCCATACTTCTAGCGATTGGATTTCACTCAAAACTCACCAAATGACTCCTCCCACCATATTATGATGTTGCCCAAGTTTTGGGCTCGATCCGAAATCAGTAAGTGTAAGAAATTGGACAATTTAAGTTCAACGGCAGTTCGTTCCTAATTGGAGTGGTTGGTGTATTCCATACTTCTAGCGATTGGATTTCACTCAAAACTCACCAAATGACTTCTCCCACCGTAATATGATGTTGCCCAACTTTTGGGCTCGATCCGAAATCAATAGGTGTGAGAAATTGGACAATTCAAGTTCAACGGCAGTTCGTTCCTAATTGGAGTGGTTGGTGTATTCCATACTTCTAGCGATTGGATTTCACTCAAAACTCACCAAATGACTCCTCCCACCATAATATGATGTTGCCCAAGTTTTGGGCTCGATCCGAAATCAATTGGTGTTCCAAATTGGACAATTCAAGTTCAACGGCAGTTCGTTCCTAATTGGAGTGGTTGGTGTATTCCATACTTCTAGCGATTGGATTTCACTCAAAACTCACCAAATGACTCCTCCCACCATATTATGATGTTGCCCAAGTTTTGGGCTCGATCCGAATTCAATAGGTGTGAGAAATTGGTCAATCCAATTTCAACGACATTTCTTTCCAAATTGGAGTGGTTGGTGTATTCCATACTTCTAGCGATTGGATTTCACTCAAAACACACCAAATGACTGTTAGAAATGTGCCCTAAGAGCCAATACATTTGATGTAATCTCCTTAGAATACATTTCGTATATGATAAATAAAGGGCAATATTATTTTGTTATCTTTTATGTCGTGTAAAGAAACAAAAGTCCAGGGTGTACTAAATAAGAGATAAAGTAATCTAAAGAAGTTTAGATTCGGGAGACCTTTAATCTCTAACTGTAGTATCCCAAAATGTTCCTAATCATAAGGTTATCAAATGGGCATTGATAAACCGTCAAGATTGGCACATACTATGTATGCTCAATGATGAGGATGGTTGGTCTCAAACCATTTGTGTAGTTGACACTAATACAAGTATGTGGGTGCTCATTAGTGAATGAGTACACTGAACGCGATCAACCGGAGTTCTCGTATGGAGTATTTATCTATATGTCAAACGAGAACTCATAGTTGCAATAATGCAAATTAGTCCTTAGACCTGAGGCATCATGGTTGTCTTGTGATGCGTTATTGATCTTTGATAGCTCACAAAGGCAAGTCGTAAAAGATTTTCCTTATGTGTTATTGGGATCTCTTAATTCATCATAGAGGCATGTGAATGTACAATAAGGAATCTCTACCTTGATAAAGAAAGGAGAATGTTTCAAGATATGATTCAGTGAATCTTCGGCCGAAGTACTTGAACATGATTTAGAAAGTGGTTTTTAATTGTGTTCTATTGAATCATATGAGTTTAATCATATTAGGGGTTTGACATTATCAATCCGTACCCTAACAATATGATTGGAAACATTGTATAAGAGAAGGACCGTATTGCATTGCAATTCCAACTGAATAGGTTCTTCATCTATTCTAATTAGCTTGGGTAGCCATGATATATTGCTAGATGTCACTCTTGGCTTGTGGAAGTCCTAGGACTGATTGTGATCAATCCAAAATAAAGGAAGAATTAAAAAGGGGTTTTAATTCCAGTTGGTTAGAAAGAGTTCTAATGTTTTCCCACTGCCTTGCTAAATTAGAACCTAATGGATCGCACACCTTAAATGGTTAACTTTGAGTAACACAAATGAGAATGAGGAAATCAATTTGATTGATTTGATGTGGATGATTTACTACGTGTAAAAATATATTTGGGCCTCGATAATAGTTAGAGGGAAGCCCAAATGGTTGGGTATCAAGCCCAAGGGCTTAAGACACCTAAATATTATGGTTTAAGTGTCATAAGGCCCAATTTTGGAAGCCCAATGGGGTTTGGCCGAAAATGGTTAAGTGCATGTGTATGGGAATTGTTTCTATAAGCTCATTTGACACACAAACACAATCCAACATCAACCAAAGAGGTTTGGGAGATCAAAGAGAGATAGTTGTGAGTTTTTCAAGAGTGAAACACAATCTTCTTTCAAAGGGGTTTAGATTGAAACCAATCTTGAGAATCTTGTACTAGCATCCTTGTATTCTCAAGATACCTCTTCTCATCTCAAGGTTTCATTGGTGTGGAGACTTAGAGGCCATATACTTTTGTGGCTCACAAGGAGGAGAAAGATCAAGAGGAGATCAACAAAGGAAAATCATCAAGAGAAGACCAAAACACAACTTGGTTCATATAATTGCTTCAAGGGTAATTAGATCTTATCCTTTCTCTTGAATTTTCATTTATGAAAAACATATCAATGTTCATGGCTTAAGATACTTGGAAGAAGTTTGTTTTTGAATTTAAACAACCACCATATTCTTCCGCTGCGATTAATTTGATTAAATGCATGTTTAATATTCAAATGAACTTCTTAAAAATGTTTTAAAACCAACAATTGGTATCAGAGCCATAGGTCATGAACTTGATATGTTTCTTGGGTTTAGAGATGCATATGTGGGTTGTGAATTCATTTAAAAGTATAATAGTTATACTTGATTTATTTTGATTTGATTGAATAAAAATCAAATGGAGTGAAAGGGGTTGTTTGGGATTTTGAATTTCCGGATTTGTGTTTTGATGATTGATGCTCTCTTTGAATGCATATATGTATGTATGAACATTAGAGCATAGTTGCATTAAAACCCCCATGATTTTAACTTCATGAAATATATGATATTAAGAGCATGAGATGGTTAAAATGGAATATGGATTTTTCCGGAAATAGTATGAACATTCATATAAGTTCATATGCATGTTCTTGGTGTTCTTGATGTTCTTGTTATGGGATCTTTTTGATCCATAAGTTAGGTGGCTAATTTTGATGATTGTGTTTAGTGGAATTTTCCACCAAAATAGGTCAAAAGATGATGATGGTGTTTTATTATAAAATTAAAAGTTTTTCAAAAAATGTTTCCACTTAATAAACTTTTACCCACCACTAAAATTAATAAGATTACTTTGGTGAGTGTGTGGGGCTTTCTAGGTATAAATGTTGGTGATTTGATATAAAATGCAAAAGTTGATCAATTTATTCATATCACTAATTATTTTCCTACCACACTAAAATTATTTTTGATTACTTTGGTGAGTGTGGTTGGCCTACCTAGTCACATTCATGATTATTCACCTTGTTGGAATAATCATGATCACCACTTTGTATTATACAAATGTATGCTTTAACCCCACTCCCTAGTGGATCAACTTTGGATCCATTATTAATTGTTGAATGGTTTTGGAACTAATTACTATATATGATAAGTGTAACTATGTCCAAAAGATTTACACAATTACTTTTGCTATTGTAGTAAAACGTTTTCACTCCATGGTAAATTTATTTTGAATATGGTTACCACTTGAATTAAACCCACATATGTATGCAACCCAAGAGCATGTATTTACATTGCTAGTTTAATTGTTTAAAGCGTTTAAATAATTAAAGGATGGTTATGGACTTAGACCAAACAATTGAGCTATGTGATTGGCCGCTTATTGGATATGTATTCATTTTTGATTGGCTATGTAATATTGAAATGGCTTTCATGCCTAATTTATTTGGCTATGTAATAATGAAATGGCTTTCATGCCTAATTTATTTTTATGCGCGCGTAATTAAAATGAATCACCTTCCAAGACCATGATCCAACATGGTGGCTCGTGTTGGATCAACAAGAAAGTCCATAATCATCCTATAAGCCCAATGCAATTTGAATGTTCGGTAATGACAATAATTAACCAATTAGTAGCACCATGTATTCTCGCTATCTTAAGCAAATGGTTTCTAAAATATTTAGTGGGAGTATTATGTGCTACTAATATGTTGCATTGGGAACCATTTAATGAGATTAGATAGGTAATTTTAACAGGATTAAAATTGGATTAAAATGAGACCAATTCAACTACCCTCAAAGCAATATTAAGTTGATAAGCGAAATGGCATTTTGAATGCTATTTTGTGGCCTTCCACCGTGGTAGTCTCTTATTGGGTGGCACATTTACACTTTGTTGTACCTCAGTGAGGCAACATCCAGTACTTGTAACCATCCAAGGGAAGCCTATTACACATACTTGATGTAGTGCGGATAGATAACGAGTGTGGCCAACAAATCGTTAGGTTGAGGTCATGCTTGAAACCCTATACCCACAAGCATGGTGAGAATAACTTAACTAAGACGAACGAAACCAACAAACTGTTAGGTTGAGGTCTAGTTCTCTAGAGGCCATAGTGATGGGTATTCACATGAATGATGTGATTGGATAAGAGTATCCTCTCATTAGTAAGATAGCAATCCAACAAACTGTTAGGTTGAGGAAAACTATATGAAAATGAGACTCCCATCCCCACTAAGAGTTTCAACGGAAACTCTCGGATTTCAAGAGGGATATGAAATTTGCCAAAAATAGTGGGACCTACCATCATGACTTAAAGACCCTAAGTTTTTGGTAGAAGATTAATCTAAACTAAAATTTGTTTACGTTGTTGCAGAATTTTTCAAATGGCCGTTAAAAACCCAATCTCATCGATACTTAACAATTACATCCTTGATGGCACGAACTATCCGGGTTGGCTTCGCAAAATGAAACTTGTCCTTAAAATGGATGAGATTGATTATGTGTTGACACAAGCCCCACCACATATTGCTCCTGACGAAGAAGCTACTCAGGAAGAAATAACTGCTTATGAGAAGCATGTCAAGGATGATAGTAGAGGTAAATGTTACTTACTAGCATCCATGAATGATGAGCTACTAAAACAACATGAAGATATGGAAGATTGTGCTTCCATATTGCTTCACCTTAATGAGCTTTATGGTGAAGCTACTCGTAGCTTGCGATTCAATACAATATGTGAACTTGTCAACACAAAGATGACAAGAGGGACTCCGGTTAATCAGCATGGTCTCAAGATAATATCATTACTTGAGAAATTAGAAAAATTGGATTGTCCATTTAATGCTGAAGTTCAACAAGATTTTTTTCTTTCGTCCCTCTCATCAGATTTTTCCCAATTTGTTATGAACTATAATATGGGAAAGATGGAAAGTTCTTTATCTGAGCTACTCAATATGGCTATAGTAGCTGAAAAGAATATCTCAAAGGATAAAGGGCTGAAAGGGACAGTTGCGGTGTTTGAAAAGAGTTCTTCCTCCTCTTCCAAATCCAAACCGAAAGGTAAGGATAAGGGAAAGAAGAAGAAAGGTTTTCTAAAATCCAAGGAAAGAAAAATAACAAAGAAAGGCAAGGAACCGAAAGAAACTTGCTTTCACTGTGGAAAGGATGGACATTGGAAGAGAAATTGCAAGGATTACCTCGCAAGCTTAAAGAACAAGCCTTCGGAAGGTAACACTCTTGTTCTTGAATCAGTTTTTACAGTTAATACTTCTACCTGGATAGTTGATTCAGGAGCTAGTCAACATATTTGCAATTGTGTGCAGGGACTAGTAGGAAGTAGAAGACTCGGAAAAGGAGAAATGGTGCTAACTGTGGGTAATGGCACTAAGGTAGCTGCCAAAGCTGTAGGCACCTATCGTCTCAATCTACCTTCCGGGGAGACCCTGAATTTGAATAATTGTTATTTCATTTCTGGTTGTGTAAAGAACTTAATATCTGTCTCTATGCTTTTAAGAGACGGATTTGTTGTTTTGTTTGACAAACTACTTTGTTCTATTTCACATAATAATCGAATTATTGCTTATGCAAATTTGATTGATGGTCTTTTTCATTTAGAAATGAATGGTAGTATTAACTGTATAGATAAAGATGCACCTAGACCGAAAAGGCCTAGAGAAGTGGATAACTCAACTAAATTGTGGCACCTCAAACTTGGACACATTGGCCAAGATAGGATTCACCGGATGGCAAAAGATGGATGCCTTGAATCTTTAGACCCTGCTCCTATGCCTACTTGTGAATCTTGTCTACAAGGTAAAATGACCAAGTCTCCTTTTACAGGAAAAGGAGAAAGAGTTACAGAGTTGTTGGGGTTAATCCACACAGATGTTTGTGGACCTTTGTCTACAAACGCAAGGGGAAGTTATTCATACTTCATTACCTTTACTGATGATCATTCACGGTTCGGGTACTTATACTTAATGAAGCATAAGTCTGAATCTTTTGAAAAGTTTCAGGAATTCAGAAATGAAGTTGAAAACCAAACAGGCAAGAGTATTAAAATCCTTAGATCTGATCGAGGAGGTGAATACTTAAGCACAGAGTTTCTTGATTACCTCAAGGAACATGGCATCTTATCACAATGGACTCCACCAGGGACTCCACAACATAATGGGGTTTCTGAAAGGAGAAATCGAACCTTAATGGATATGGTTCGTTCCATGATGAGCTATACTGATTTACCTATATCCTTTTGGGGATATGCACTTGAAACAGCAATTCATTTGTTAAATAGAGTGCCTTCCAAATCTGTTCCACAAACTCCATACGAAATGTGGTTTGGGAAGAAACCAAGTCTTGGTTATATCAAGATTTGGGGTTGTCCAGCATATGTCAAAAGACAAGATGTGGATAAACTAGATGCAAGGTCAGTGAAGTGTAGATTTATCGGCTATCCCAAGGAAACTATGGGATATTACTTCTATCACATCGACGAGCAAAAGGTGTTCGTCGCAAGGTCAGCTACCTTCCTGGAAAGAGAATACGCTCTTGATGGGAAAGGGGGACATGAGATAGAACTCAAGGAATTGTCCAAAGAGCTAGAAATCAACACTGAACTGAATGCAATCCCAGATCCACAAACTGATATGACACAAACTCCGCGTAGTTCAAGTAGGGTTAGAAGAATGCCTGAGAGGTATTACGGTTTCCTTCATGAAAACGAAGGAGAGTTAAATCTCCTAAGTGATTGTAAGGATATTGAAGACCCTTCGAACTACAATGAGGCAATGTCAGACATTGACTCACAGAAATGGCTTGGAGCCATGAAATCCGAAATGGATTCTATGTATACCAACCAAGTCTGGACTCTAGTTGATCCGCCTCTTGGTATTGTACCAATAGGAAATAAATGGATCTTTAAGAGGAAGATAGGCTCAGATGGGAAAATAGAAACCTACAAGGCAAGGCTAGTAGCAAAGGGCTACAAGCAGAGAGAAGGGATTGACTATGAAGAAACCTTCTCTCCTGTTGCTATGACAAAGTCTATTCGGATTTTGCTTGCAATAGCTGCATACCATGATTATGAGATTTGGCAAATGGATGTGAAGACGGCTTTTCTTAATGGCCACCTTCAGGAAGAACTATACATGGATCAACCTGAAGGCTTCATTTCTACAGCTGATAAGCATAAGGTATGCAAGCTACATAAATCCATTTATGGGTTGAAGCAAGCTTCTAGGAGTTGGAACATCCGCTTTGATGAAGTTGTCAAATCGTTTGACTTCATGCAAAACATGGATGACCAATGTGTGTACAAAAAGGTCAGTGGGAGTTCGGTAGTATTCCTAGTGTTGTATGTAGATGACATACTGATTATTGGAAACGATATAGGAATGCTATCTTCAGTGAAGCTGTGGCTCACTAAATCATTCGCAATGAAAGATTTAGGAGAGGCATCTTATATACTTGGTATAAAGATTTATCGTGATAGATCTCAGAGAATAATTGGATTATCTCAATCCTTGTATATAGATAAGGTGCTAAAGAGATTTCATATGGAACAATCTAAGAAAGGGTTACTTCCAGTTAGACATGGACTTCACCTTTCTAAGAACATGTGTCCGAAAACTCCTGAAGATATACAGCAGATGAGTAAAATCCCTTATGCATCAGCAATAGGGAGTCTCATGTATGCCATGGTTTGTACAAGACCAGATATCAGTTATGCTGTTAGTATAACAAGTAGATATCAGTCAAACCCAGGATTAGATCATTGGGGAGCCGTTAAGTGTATCCTTAAATACTTACGAAGAACTAAGGATATGTTCCTTATTTATGGAGGAACATCAGAGTTACAAGTGGAAGCGTTTACCGATTCTGATTTCGCATCTGATGTTGATGATCGTAAATCCACATCTGGGTATGTCTTCATTCTGAATGGAGGCGCTGTTAGTTGGAGAAGCTGTAAACAAAGTGTTACGGCTGACTCCACCACTGAAGCTGAGTACATTGCTGCCTCAGAAGCGGCAAAGGAAGCTGTTTGGATGAAAAAGTTCATTACCGAACTAAATGTGGTTCCAACCATAATGTCACCAGTGCCTTTGTACTGTGACAATAATGGGGCGATAGCTCAAGCCAAGGAACCAAGGTCTCATCAGAGATCCAAACACATTGAAAGAAAATTCCACAAGATTCGAGAACTCATTTCGAATGGTGATGTGTGCATCCTAAAGGTTGCATCAGCAGACAACGTAGCAGATCCACTCACTAAGCCTATGTCACAGTCACAACTGGATAGACAGACAGAGAAAATGGGTATTAGATACATGGCTAAATGGCTCTAGTGCAAGTGGGAGATTGTTAGAAATGTGCCCTAAGAGCCAATACATTTGATGTAATCTCCTTAGAATACATTTCGTATATGATAAATAAAGGGCAATATTATTTTGTTATCTTTTATGTCGTGTAAAGAAACAAAAGTCCAGGGTGTACTAAATAAGAGATAAAGTAATCTAAAGAAGTTTAGATTCGGGAGACCTTTAATCTCTAACTGTAGTATCCCAAAATGTTCCTAATCATAAGGTTATCAAATGGGCATTGATAAACCGTCAAGATTGGCACATACTATGTATGCTCAATGATGAGGATGGTTGGTCTCAAACCATTTGTGTAGTTGACACTAATACAAGTATGTGGGTGCTCATTAGTGAATGAGTACACTGAACGCGATCAACCGGAGTTCTCGTATGGAGTATTTATCTATATGTCAAACGAGAACTCATAGTTGCAATAATGCAAATTAGTCCTTAGACCTGAGGCATCATGGTTGTCTTGTGATGCGTTATTGATCTTTGATAGCTCACAAAGGCAAGTCGTAAAAGATTTTCCTTATGTGTTATTGGGATCTCTTAATTCATCATAGAGGCATGTGAATGTACAATAAGGAATCTCTACCTTGATAAAGAAAGGAGAATGTTTCAAGATATGATTCAGTGAATCTTTGGCCGAAGTACTTGAACATGATTTAGAAAGTGGTTTTTAATTGTGTTCTATTGAATCATATGAGTTTAATCATATTAGGGGTTTGACATTATCAATCCGTACCCTAACAATATGATTGGAAACATTGTATAAGAGAAGGACCGTATTGCATTGCAATTCCAACTGAATAGGTTCTTCATCTATTCTAATTAGCTTGGGTAGCCATGATATATTGCTAGATGTCACTCTTGGCTTGTGGAAGTCCTAGGACTGATTGTGATCAATCCAAAATAAAGGAAGAATTAAAAAGGGGTTTTAATTCCAGTTGGTTAGAAAGAGTTCTAATGTTTTCCCACTGCCTTGCTAAATTAGAACCTAATGGATCGCACACCTTAAATGGTTAACTTTGAGTAACACAAATGAGAATGAGGAAATCAATTTGATTGATTTGATGTGGATGATTTACTACGTGTAAAAATATATTTGGGCCTCGATAATAGTTAGAGGGAAGCCCAAATGGTTGGGTATCAAGCCCAAGGGCTTAAGACACCTAAATATTATGGTTTAAGTGTCATAAGGCCCAATTTTGGAAGCCCAATGGGGTTTGGCCGAAAATGGTTAAGTGCATGTGTATGGGAATTGTTTCTATAAGCTCATTTGACACACAAACACAATCCAACATCAACCAAAGAGGTTTGGGAGATCAAAGAGAGATAGTTGTGAGTTTTTCAAGAGTGAAACACAATCTTCTTTCAAAGGGGTTTAGATTGAAACCAATCTTGAGAATCTTGTACTAGCATCCTTGTATTCTCAAGATACCTCTTCTCATCTCAAGGTTTCATTGGTGTGGAGACTTAGAGGCCATATACTTTTGTGGCTCACAAGGAGGAGAAAGATCAAGAGGAGATCAACAAAGGAAAATCATCAAGAGAAGACCAAAACACAACTTGGTTCATATAATTGCTTCAAGGGTAATTAGATCTTATCCTTTCTCTTGAATTTTCATTTATGAAAAACATATCAATGTTCATGGCTTAAGATACTTGGAAGAAGTTTGTTTTTGAATTTAAACAACCACCATATTCTTCCGCTGCGATTAATTTGATTAAATGCATGTTTAATATTCAAATGAACTTCTTAAAAATGTTTTAAAACCAACAATGACTCCTCCCACCATATTATGATGTTGCCCAAGTTTTGGACTCGATCCGAAATCAATAGGTGTTCCAAATTGCACAATTCAACTTCAACGGCAGTTCGTTCCTAATTGGAGTGGTTGGTGTATTCCATACTTCTAGCGATTGGATTTCATTCAAAACTCACCAAATGACTCCTCCCACCACATTATGATGTTGCCCAAGTTTCGGGCTCGATCCGAAATCAATAGGTGTGAGAAATTGGACAATTCAAGTTCAACGGCAGTTCGTTCCTAATTGGAGTGGTTGGTGTATTCCATACTTCTAGCGATTGGATTTCACTTAAAACTCACCAAATGACTCCTCCCACCATATTATGATGTTGCCCAAGTTTTGGGCTCGATCCGAAGTCAATAAGTGTGTGAAATTGGACAATTTAAGTTCAACGGCAGTTCGTTCCAAATTGGAGTGGTTGGTGTATTCCATACTTCTAGCGATTCGATTTCACTCAAAACTGACCAAATGACTCCTCCCACCGTATTACGATGTTGCCCAAGTTTTGGGCTCGATCCGAAATCAATAGGTGTGAGAAATTGGACAATTTAAGTTCAACGGTAGTTCGTTCCTAATTGGAGTGGTTGGTGTATTCCATACTTCTAGCGATTGGATTTCACTCAAAACTCACCAAATGACTCCTCCCACCATATTATGATGTTGTCCAAGTTTGGGGCTCGATCCGAAATCAATAGGTGTGAGAAATTGGACAATTCAAGTTCAAAGGCAGTTCGTTCCTAATTGGAGTGGTTGGTGTATTCCAGACTTCTAGCGATTGGATTTCACTCAAAACTCACCAAATGACTCCTCCCACCATATTACGATGTTGCCCAAGTTTTGGGATCGATCCGAAATCAATAGGTGTGAGAAATTGGACAATTCAAGTTCAACGGCAGTTCGTTCCTAATTGGACTTGTTAGTGTATTCCATACTTCTAGCGATTGGATTTCACTCAAAACTCACCAAATGACTCCTCCCACCATATTATGATGTTGCCCAGGTTTTGGGCTCGATCCAAAATCAATAGGTGTTTCAAATTGGACAATTCAAGTTCAACGGCAGTTCGTTCCTAATTGGAGTGGTTGGTGTATTCCATACTTCTAGCGATTGGATTTCACTCAAAACTCACGTTATGACTCCTCCCACCATATTATGATGTTGCCCAAGTTTTGGGCTCGATCCGAAATCAATTGGTGTGAGAAATTGGACAATTCATGTTCAACGGCAGTTCGTTCCTAATTGGGGTGGTTGGTGTATTCCATACTTCTAGCGATTGGATTTCACTCAAAACTCACCAAATGACTCCTCCCACCATATTATGATGTTGCCCAAGTTGTGGGCTCGATCAGAAATCAATACGTGTTCCAAATTGGACAATTCAAGTTCAAAGGCAGTTCGTTCCCAATCGAAGTGGTTGGTGTATTCCATACTTCTAGCGATTGGATTTCACTCAAAACTCACCGAATGATTCCTCCCACCATATTAAGATGTTGCCAAAGTTTTGGGCTCGATCCGAAATCAATAGGTGTTCCAAATTGGACAATTCAAGTTCAACGGCAGTTCGTTCCTAATTGGACTTGTTGGTGTATTCCACACTTCTAGCGATTGGATTTCACTCAATACTCACCAAACGACTCCTCCCACCGTATTATGTTGTTGCTCAAGTTTTGGGCTCGATCAGAAATCAATACGTGTGAGAAGTTGGACAATTCAATTTCAACAGCAGTTAGTTCCTAATTGGAGTGGTTGGTGTATTCCATAGTTCTAGCGATTGGATTTCACTCAAAACTCACCAAATGACTCCTCCCACCATATAATGATGTTGCCCAAGTTTTGGGCTCGATCCGAATCAATTGGTGTTCCAAATTGGACAATTCAAGTTCAACGGCAGTTCGTTCCCAATTGGAGTGGTTGGTGTATTCCATACTTCTAGCGATTGGATTTCACTCAAAACTCACCAAACGACTCCTCCCACCGTATTATGATGTTGCCCAAGTTTTGGACTCGATCCGAAATCAATAGGTGTTCCAAATTGGACAATTCAAGTTCAACGGCAGTTCGTTCCTAATTGGAGTGGTTGGTGTATTCCATACTTCTAGCGATTGGATTTCACTCAAAACTCACCAAATGACTTCTCCCACCATAATATGATGTTGACCAAGTTTTGGGCTCGATCCGAATCAGTTGGTGTTCCAAACTAGACAATTCAAGTTCAACGGCAGTTCGTGCCTAATAGGAGTGGTTGGAGTATTCCACACTTCTAGAGACTGGATTTCACTCAAAACTCACCAAATGACTCCTCCCACCATATTATGTTGTTGCCCAAGTTTTGGGCTCCATCCGATTTCAATAGGTGTGAGAAATTGGTCAATTCAATTTCAACGACAGTTCTTTGCTAATTGGAGTGGTTGGTGTATTCCATACTTCTAGCGATTGGATTTCTCTCAAAACTCACCAAATGACTCCTCCCACCATATTATGATGTTGCCCAAGTTTTGGGCTCGATCCGAAATCAATAGGTGTTCCAAATTGGACAATTCAAGTTCGACGGCAGTTCGTTCCTAATTGGAGTGGTTGGTGTATTCCATACTTCTAGAGATTGGATTTCACTCAAGACTCACCAAATGACTCCTCCCACCATATTATGATGTTGCCCAAGTTTGGGGCTCGATCCGAAATCAATAGGTGTGAGAAATTGAACAATTCAATTTCAACGACAGTTCTTTCCTAATTGGAGTGGTTGGTGTATTCCATACTTCTAGCGATTGGATTTCACTCAAAACTCACCAAATGACTCCTTCCACCATATTAGGATGTTGCCCAAGTTTTGGGCTCGATCCGAATTGAACAGGTGTGAGAAATTGGAGAATTCAATTTCGACGACAGTTCTTTCCTAATTGGAGTGGTTGGTGTATTCCATACTTCTAGCGATTGGATTTCACTCAAAACTCCCCGAATGACTCCTACCACCATATTATGATGTTGCCCAAGTTTGGGGCTCGATCCGAAATCAATAGGTGTTCCAAATTGGACAATTCAAGTACAACGGCAGTTCGTTCCTAACTGGAGTGGTTGGTGTATTCCATACTTCTAGAGATTGGATTTCACTCAAGACTCACCAAATAACTCCTCCCACCATATTATGATGTTGCCCAAGTTTTGGGCTCGATCCGAAATCAATAGGTGTGAGAAATTGGTCAATTCAATTTCAACGACAGTTCGTTCCTAATTGGAGTGGTTGGTGTATTCCACACTTCTAGCGATTGGATTTCTCTGAAAACTCACCAAATGACTCCTCCCACCATATTATGATGTTGCCCAAGTTTGGGGCTCGATCCGAAATCAATAGGTGTGAGAAATTGGACAATTCAATTTCAACGACAGTTCTTTCCTATTTGGAGTGGTTTGTGTATTCCATACTTCTAGCGATTGGATTTCACTCAAAATTCACCAAATGACTCCTCCCAACATATTAGGATGTTGCCCAAGTTTTGGGCTCGATCCGAATTCAACAGGTGTGAGAAATTGGACAATTCAATTTCAACGATAGTTCTTTCCGAATTGGAGTGGTTGTTGTATTCCATACTTCTAGCGATTGGATTTCGCTCAAAACTAACCAAATGACTCCTCCCACCATATTATGATGTTGCCCAAGTTTTGGGCGCGATCCGAAATCAATAGGTGTGAGAATTTGGAGAATTCAAGTTCAACGGCAGTACGTTCCTAATTGGAGTGGTTGGTGTATTCCACACTTCTAGCGATTGGATTTCACTCAAAACTACCCAAAAAGCCTCCTCCCACCATATTATGATGTTGCCCAAGTTTTGGGCTCGATCCGAAATCAATAAGTGTTCCAAATTGGAAAATTCAAGTATAACGGCAGTTCATTCCTAACTGGAGTGGTTGGTGTATTCCATACTTCTAGCGATTGGATTTCACTCAAAACTCACCAAATGACTCCTCCCACCATATTATGTTGTTGCCCAAGTTTTGGGCTCGATCCGAAGTCAATAGGTGTGAGAAATTTGTCAATTCAATTTCGACGACAGTTCGTTCCAAATTGGAGTGGTTGGTGTATTCCATACTTCTAGCGATTGGATTTCACTCAAAACTCACCAAATGACTCTTCCCACCATATTATGATATTGCCCAAGTTTTGGGCTCGATCCGAAATCAATTGGTGTTCCAAATTGGACAATTCAAGTTCAACGGCAGTTCGTTCCTAATTGGAGTGGTTGGTGTATTCCATACTTCTAGCGATTGGATTTCACTCAAAACGCACCAAATGACATCTCCAACCATATTATGATGTTGCCGAAGTTTGGGGCTCGATCCGAAATCAGTAGGTGTTCCAAGTTGGACAATTCAAGTTCAACGGCAGTTCGTTCCTAATTGGAGTGGTTGGTGTATTCCATACTTCTAGCGATTGGATTTCACTCAAAACTCACCAAATGACTCCTCCCACAATATTATGATGTTGCCCAAGTTTGGGGCTTGATCTGAAATCAATAGGTGTGAGAAATTGGACAATTCAAGTTCAACGGCAGTTCGTTCCTAATGGTAGTGGTTGGTGTATTCCATACTTCTAGCGATTGGATTTCACTCAAAACTCACCAAATGACTCCTCCCACCATATTATGATGTTACCCAAGTTTTGGGCTCGATCCGAAATCAATAGGTGTTCCAAACTGGACAATTCAAGTTCAACGGCAGTTCGTTCCTAATTGGAGTGGTTGGTGTATTCCATACTTCTAGCGATTGGATTTCACTCAAAACACACCAAATGACTCCTCCCACCATATTATGATGTTGCCCAAGTTTTGTGCTCGATCAGAAATCAATACGTGTGAGAAATTGGACAATTCAAGTTCAACGGCAGTTCGTTCCTAATTGGAGTGGTTGGTGTATTCCATACTTCTAGCGATTGGATTTCACTCAAAACTCACCAAATGACTCCTCCCACCATATTATGATGTTGCCCAAGTTTTGGGCTCGATCAGAAATCAATACGTGTGAGAAGTTGGACAATTCAATTTCAACAGCAGTTAGTTCCTAATTGGAGTGCTTGGTGTATTCCATAGTTCTAGCGATTGGATTTCACTCAAAACTCACCAAATGACTCCTTCCACCATATAATGATGTTGCCCAAGTTTTGGGCCCGATCCGAATCAATTGGTGTTCCAAATTGGACAATTCAAGTTCAACGGCAGTTCGTTCCCAATTGGAGTGGTTGGTGTATTCCATACTTCTAGCGATTGGATTTCACTCAAAACTAACCAAACGACTCCTCCCACCATATTATGATGTTGCCCAAGTTTTGGACTCGATCCGAAATCAATAGGTGTTCCAAATTGGACAATTCAAGTTCAACGGCAGTTCGTTCCTAATTGGAGTGGTTGGTGTATTCCATACTTCTAGCGATTGGATTTCACTCAAAACTCACCAAATGACTTCTCCCACCATAATATGATGTTGCCCAAGTTTTGGGCTCGATTCGAATCAGTTGGTGTTCCAAACTGGACAATTCAAGTTCAACGGCAGTTCGTGCCTAATAGGAGTGGTTGGTGTATTCCACACTTCTAGCGACTGGATTTCACTCAAAACTCACCAAATGACTCCTCCCACCATATTATGTTGTTGCCCAAGTTTTGGGCTCCATCCGATTTCAATAGGTGTGAGAAATTGGTCAATTCAATTTCAACGACAGTTCTTTCCTAATTGGAGTGGTTGGTGTATTCCATACTTCTAGCGATTGGATTTCACTCAAAACTCACCAAATGACTCCTCCCACCATATTATGATGTTGCCCAAGTTTTGGGCTCGATCCTAAATCAATAGGTGTGAGAAATTGGACAATTCAAGTTCAACGGCAGTTCGTTCCTAATTGTAGTGGTTGGTGTATTCCATACTTCTAGCGATTGGATTTCACTCAAAACTCACCAAATGATACCTCCCACCATATTATGATGTTGCCCAAGTTTGAGGCTCGACCCGAAATCAATAGGTGTTCCAAATTAGACAATTCAAGTTCAACGGCAGTTCGTTCCTAACTGGAGTGGTTGGTGTATTCCATACTTCTAGCGATTGGATTTTACTCAAAACTCACCAAATGACTCCCCACACCATATTATGATATTGCCCAAGTTTTGGGCTCGATCCGAAATCAATAGGTGTGAGAAATTGGCCAATTCAATTTCAACGACAGTTCGTTCCTAATTGGAGTGGTTGGTGTATTTCATACATCTAGCGATTGGATTTCACTCAAAACTCACCAAATGACTCCTCCCACCATATTATGTTGTTGCCCAAGTTTTGGGCTCGATCCGAAATCAATAGGTGTGAGAAATTGGGCAATTCAAGTTCAACGGCAGTTCGTTCGTAATTGTAGTGGTTGGTGTATTCCATACTTCTTGCGATTGGATTTCACTCAAAACTCACCAAATGACTCCTCCCACCATATTATGATGTTGCCCAAGTTTTGGGCTCGATCCGAAATCAATAGGTGTGAGAAATTGGACAATTTAAATTCAACGGTAGTTCGTTCCTAATTGGAGTGGTTGGTGTATTCCAAACTTCTTGCGATTGGATTTCACTCAAAACTCACCAAATCACTCCTCCCACCATGTTAAGATGTTGCCCAAGTTTTGGGCTCGATCCGAAATCAATAGGTGTTCCAAATTGGACAATTCAAGTTCAACGGCAGTTCATTCCTAATTGGAGTGGTTGGTGTATTCCATACTTGTAGCGATTGGATTTCACTCAAAACTCACCAAATGACTCCTCCCACCATATTATGATGTTGCCCAAGTTTTGAGCTCGATCCGAAATCAATAGGTGTGAGAAATTGGACAATTCAAGTTCAACGGCAGTTCGTTCCTAATTGGAGTGGTTGGTGTATTCCATACTTCTAGCGTTTGGATTTCACTCAAAACTCACCAAATGACTCCTCCCACCATATACATAATGTTGCCCAGGTTTTGGGCTCGATCCGAAATCAATAGGTGTTCCAAATTGGACAATTCAAGTTCAACGGCAGTTCGTTCCAAATTGGAGTGGTTGGTGTATTCCATACTTCTAGCGATTGGATTTCACTCAAACCCAACCAAATGACTCCTCCCACCATATTATGATGTTGCCCAAGTTTTGGGATCGATCCGAAATCAATAGGTGTTCCAAATTGGGCAATTCAAGTTCAACGGCAGTTCGTTCCAAATTGGAGTGGTTGGTGTATTCCATACTTCTAGCGATTGGATTTCACTCAAACCCAACCAAATGACTCCTCCCACCATATTATGATGTTGCCCAAGTTTTGGGATCGATCCGAAATCAATAGGTGTTCCAAATTGGACAATACAAGTTCAACGGCAGTTCGTTCCAAATTGGAGTGGTTGGTGTATTCCATACTTCTAGCGATTGGATTTCACTCAAACCCAACCAAATGACTCCTCCCACCATATTATGATGTTGCCCAAGTTTTGGGATCGATCCGAAATCAATAGGTGTTCCAAATTGGACAATTCAAGTTCAACGGCAGTTCGTTCGAAATTGGAGTGGTTGGTGTATTCCATACTTCTAGCGATTGGATTTCACTCAAACCCAACCAAATGATCCCTCCCACCATATTATGATGTTGCCCAAGTTTTGGGATCGATCCGAAATCAATAGGTGTTCCAAATTGGACAATTCAAGTTCAACGGCAGTTCGTTCCAAATTGGAGTGGTTGGTGTATTCCATACTTGTAGCGATTGGATTTCTCTCAAAACTCACCAAATGACTCCTCCCACCATATTATGATGTTGCCCATGTTTGGGGCTCGATCCGAAATCAATAGGTGTGAGAAATTGGACAATTCATGTTCAACGGCAGTTCGTTCCTAATTGGAGTGGTTGGTGTATTCCATACTTCTAGCAATTGGATTTCACTCAAAACTCACCAAATGACTCCTCCGACCATATTATGATGTTGCCCAAGTTTTGGGCTCGATCCGAAATCAATAGGTGTGAGAAATTGGACAATTCAATTTCTACGGTAGCTCGTTCCTAATTGGAGTGGTTGGTGTATTCCACACTTCTAGCGATTGGTTTTCACTCAAAACTCACCAAATGACTCCTCCCACCACATTATGATGTTTCCCAAGTTTTGGGCTCGATCCGAAATCGATAGGTGTTCCAAATTGGACAATTCAAGTTCAACAGCAGTTCGTTCCAAATTGGAGTGGTTGGTGTATTCCATACTTCTAGCAATTGGATTTCACTCAAAACTCACCAAATGACTCCTCCCACCATATTATGATGTTGCCCAAGTTTTGGGCTCGATCCGAAATCAATAGGTGTTCCAAATTGGACAATTCAAGTTCAACGGCAGTTCATTCCTAATTGGAGTGGTTGGTGTATTCCACACTTCTAGGAATTGGATTTCACTCAAAACTCACCAAATGACTCCTCCCACCATATTATGATGTTGCCCAAGTTTTGGGCTCGATCCGAAATCAATAGGTGTGAGAAATTGGACAATTCAATTTCAACGGCAGCTCATTCCTAATTGGAGTGGTTGGTGTATTCCGCACTTCTAGCGATTGGATTTCACTCAAAACTCACCAAATGACTCGTCCCACCCTATTATGATGTTGCCCAAGTTTTGGACTCGATCCGAAATCAATAGGTGTTCCAAATTGGACAATTCGAGTTCAACGGCAGTTCGTTCCTAATTAGAGTGGTTGGTGTATTCCATACTTCTAGCGATTGGATTTCACTCAAAACTCACCAAATGACTCCTCCCACCATATTATGATATTGCCCAAGTTTTGGGCTCGATCCGAAATCAATAGGTGTTCCAAATTGGACAATTCAAGTTCAACGGCAGTTCGTTCCTAATTGGATTGGTTGGTGCATTCCATACTTGTAGCGATTGGATTTCACTCAAAACTCACCAAATGACTCCTCCCACCATATTATGATGTTGAACCAAGTTTTGGGCTCGATCAGAAATCAATAGGTGTTCCAAATTGGACAATTCAAGTTCAACGGCAGTTCGTTCCTAATTGGAATGGTTGCTGTATTCCGTACTTCTAGCAATTGGATTTCACTCAAAACTCACCAAATGACTCTCCTCCCACCATATCATGATGTTGCCCAAGTGTGGGGCTCGATCCGAAATCAATCGGTGTGAGAAATTGGACAATTCAAGTTCAACGGCAGTTCGTTCCTAATTGGAGTGGTTGGTGTATATACTTCTAGCGATTGGATTTCACTCAAAACTCACCAAATGACTCCTCCCACCATATTATGATGTTGCCCAAGTTTTGGGCTCGATCAGAAATCAATACGTGTGAGAAATTGGACATTTCAATTTCAACGGCAGTTCGTTCCTAATTGGAGTGGTTGGTGTATTCCATACTTTTAGCGATTGGATTTCACTCAAAACTCACAAAATGACTCCTCCCACCATATTATGATGTTGCCCAAGTTTTGGGCTCGATCCGAAATCAATTGGTGTTCCAAATTGGACAATTCAAGTTCAACGGCAGTTCGTTCCTAATTGGAGTGGCTGGTGTATTCCATACTTCTAGCGATTGGATTTCACTCAAAACTCACCAAATGACTCCTCCCACCATATTATGATGTTGCCCAAGTTTTGGGCTCGATCCGAAATCAATAGGTGTTCCGAATTGGACAATTCAAGTTCAATGCCAGTTCCTTCCTAATTGGAGTGGTTGGTGTATTCCATACTTCTAGCAATTGGATTTCACTCAAAACTCACCAAATGACTCCTCCCACCATATTATGATGTTGCCCAAGTTTTGGGCTCGATCCGAAATCAATAGGTGTTCCAAATTGGACAATTCAAGTTCAACGGCAGTTCGTTCCTAATTGGAGTGGTTGGTGTGTTCCATACTTCTAGCGATTGGATTTCTCTCAAAACTCACCAAATGACTCCTCCCACCATATTATGATGTTGCCCAAGTTTTGGGCTCGATCAGAAATCAATACGTGTGAGAAATTGGACATTTCAATTTCAACGGCAATTCGTTCCTAATTGGAGTGGTTGGTGTATTCCATACTTCTAGCGATTGGATTTCACTCAAAACTCACCAAATGACTCCTCCCACCATATTATGATGTTGCCCAAGTTTTGGGCTCGATCCGAAATCAATAGGTGTTCCAAATTGGACAGTTCAAGTTCAACGGCAGTTCGTTCCCAATTGGAATGGTTGGAGTATTCCATACTTCTAGCGATTGGATTTCACTCAAAACTCACCAAATGACTCCTCCCACCATATTATGATGTTGCCCAAGTTTGGGGCTCTATCCGAAATCAGTAGGTGTGAGAAATTGGACAATTCAAGTTCAACGGCAGTTCGTTCCTAATTGGAGTGGTTGGTGTATTCCATACTTCTAGCGATTGGATTTCACTCAAAACTCACCAAATGACTCCTCCCACCAAATTATGATGTTGCCCAAGTTTGGGGCTCGATCCGAAATCAATAGGTGTGAGAAATTGGACACTTCAAGTTCAACGGCAGTTCGTTCCTAATTGGAGTGGTTGGTGTATTCCATACTTCTAGCGATTGGATTTCACTCAAAACTCACCAAATTACTCCTCCCACCATATAATGATGTTGCCCAAGTTTTGGGCTCGATCCGAAATCAATGGGTGTTCCAAATTTGACAATTCAAGTTCAACGGCAGTTCGTTCCTAATTGGAGTGGTTGGTGTATTCCATACTTCTAGCGATTGGATTTCACTCAAAACTCACCGAATGACTCCTCCCACCATATAATGATGTTGCCCAAGTTTTGGGCTCGATCCGAAATCATTAGGTGTTCCAAATTGGACAATTCAAGTTCAACGGCAGTTCGTTCCTAATTGGATTGGTTGGTGTATTCCATACTTCTAGCGATTGGATTTCACTCAAAACTCACCAAATGACTCCTCCCACCATATTATGATGTTGCCCAAGTTTGGGGCTCGATTCGAAATCAATAGGTGTAAGAAATTGGACAATTCAAGTTCAACTGCAGTTCGTTCCTAATTGGAGAGGTTGGTGTATTCCATACTTCTAGCGATTGGATTTCACTCAAAACTCACCAAATGACTCCTCCCCCCATATAATGAGGTTGCCCAAGTTTTGGGCTCAATCTGAAATCAATAGGTGTTCCAAATTGGACAATTCAAGTTCAACGGCAGTTAGTTCCTAATTGGATTGGTTGGTGTATTCCATACTTCTAGCGATTGGATTTCACTCCAAACTCACCAAATGACTCTTCCCACCATATCATGATGTTGCCCAAGTTTGGGGCTCGTCCGAAATCAATAGGTGTGAGAAATTGGACAATTCAAGTTCAACGGCCGTTCGTTCCTAATTGGAGTGGTTGGTGTATTCCATACTTCTAGCGATTGGATTTCTCTCAAAACTCACCAAATGACTCCTCCCACCATATTATGATGTTGCCCAAGTTTTGGGCTCGATCAGAAATCAATACGTGTGAGAAATTGGACATTTCAATTTCGACGGCAATTCGTTCCTAATTGGAGTGGTTGGTGTATTCCATACTTCTAGCGATTGGATTTCACTCAAAACTCACCAAATGACTCCTCCCACCATATTATGATGTTGCCCAAGTTTTGGGCTCGATCCGAAATCAATAGGTGTTCCAAATTGGACAATTCAACTTCAATGGCAGTTCGTTCCAAATTGGAGTAACGTATTCCATACTTCTAGCGATTGGATTTCACTCAAAACTCACCAAATGACTCGTCCCACCATATTATGATGTTGCCCAAGTTTTTGACTCGATCCGAAATCAATAGGTGTTCCAAATTGGACAATTCAAGTTCAACGGCAGTTCGTTCCTAATTCGAATGGTTGGTGTATTCCATACTTCTAGCGATCGGATTTCACTCAAAACTCACCAAATGAGTCCTCCCACCATATAATAATGTTGCCCAAGGTTTGGGCTCGATCCGAAATCAATAGGTGTTCCAAATTGGACAATTCAAGTTCAACTGCAGTTCGTTCCTAATTGGAGTGGTTGGTGTATTCCATACTTCTAGCCATTGGATTTCACTCAAAACCCACCAAATGACTCCTCCCACCATATTATGATGTTGCCCAAGTTTTGGGCTCGATCCAAATTCAATTGGTGTGAGAAATTGGTCAATTCAATTTCAACGACAGTTTTTTCCAAATTGGAGTGGTTGGTGTATTCCATACTTCTAGCGATTGGATTTCACTCAAAACTCACCAAATGAGTCGTCCCACCATATTATGATGTTGCCCAAGTTTTGGGATCGATCCGAAATCAATAGGTGTGAGAAATTGGACAATTGAAGTTCAACGGCAGTTCGTTCCTAATTGGAGTGGTTGGTGTATTCCATACTTCTAGCGATTGGATTTCACTCAAAACTCACCAAATGACTTCCACCATATTATGATGTTGCCCAAGTTTTGGGCTCGATCCGAAATCAATAGGTGTGAGAAATTGGTCAATTCAATTTCAACGAAAGTTCGTTCCCAATTGGAGTGGTTGGTGTATTCCATACTTCTAGCGATTTGATTTCACTCAAAACTCACCAAATGACTCCTCCCACCATATTATGAAGTAGCCTAAGTTTTGGGATCGATCCGAAATCAATAGGGGTTCCAAATTGGACAATTCAAGTTCAACGGCAGTTCGTTCCTAGTTGGAGTGGTTGTTGTATTCCATACTTCTAGCGATTGGATTTCACTCAAAACTCACCAAATGACTCCTCCCACCATATTATGATGTTGCCCAAGTTTTGGGCTCGATCCGAAATCAATAGGTGTGAGAAATTGGACAATTCAAGTTCAACGGCAGTTCGTTCCTAACTGGAGTGGTTGGTGTATTCCATACTTCTAGCGATTGGATTTTACTCAAAACTCACCAAATGACTCCCCACACCATATTATGATATTGCCCAAGTTTTGGGCTCGATCCGAAATCAGTAGTTGTGAGAAATTGGACAATTCAAGTTCAACGGCAATTCGTTCCTAATTGGAGTGGTTCGTGTATTCCATACTTCTAGCGATTGGATTTCACTCAAAACTCACCAAATGACTCTTCCCGCCATATTATGTTGTTGCCCAAGTTTTGGGCTCGATGCAAAATCAATAGGTGTGAGAAATTGGAGAATTCAAGTTCAACGGCAGTTCGTTCCTAATTGCAGTGGTTGGTGTATTTCCTACTTCTAGCAATTGTATTTCACTTAAAACTCACCAAATGACTCCTGACACCATATTATGATGTTGCCCAACTTTGGGGCTCGATCCGAAATCAATAGGTGTGAGAAATTGGACAATTCAAGTTCAACGGCAGTTCGTTCCTAATTGGGGTGGTTGGTGTATTCCATACTTCTAGCGATTGGATTTCTTTCAAAACTCGCCAAAAGACTCCTCCCACCATATTATGATGTTCCCCAAGTTTTGGACTCAATCCGAAATCAATAGGTGAAAGAAATTGGACAATTCAAGTTCAACGGCAGTTCGTTCCTAATTGGAGTGTTTGGTGTATTCCATACTTCTAGCGATTGGATTTCACTCAAAACTCACCAAATAACTCCTCCCACCATATTAAGATGTTGCCCAAGTTTGGGGCTCGATCCGAAATCAATAGGTGTGAGAAATTGGACAATTCAAGTTCAACGGCAGTTCGTTCTTAATTGGAGTGGTTGGTGTATTCCATACTTCTAGCGATTGGATTTCACTCAAAACTCACCAAATGACTCCTCCCCCAATATTATGTTGTTGCCCAAGTTTTGCGCTCGATCCGAAATCAATAGGTGTGAGAAATTGGACAATTCATGTTCAACGGCAGTTCGTTCCTAATTGGAGTGGTTGATGTATTTCATACTTCTAGCAATTGGATTTCACTCAAAACTTACCAAATGACTCCTCAGACCATATTATGATGTTTCCCAGGTTTGGGGCTCGATCCGAAATCAATAGGTGTGAGAAATTGGACAATTCAAGTTCAACGGGAGTTCGTTCCTAATTCGAGTGGTTGGTGTATTCCATACTTCTAGCGATTGGATTTCACTCAAAACTCACCAAATGACTCCTCCCACCATACTATGATGTTGCACAAGTTTGGGGTTCGATCCGAAATCAATAGCTGTTAGAAATTGGACAATTCAAGTTCAACGGCAGTTCGTTCCTAATGGGAGTGGTTGGTGTATTCCATACTTCTAGCGATTGGATTTCTCTCAAAACTCACCAAATGACTCCTCCCACCATAGTATGATGTTGGCCATATTTTGGGCTCGATCCGAAATCAATAGGTGTTCCAAATTGGACAATTCAAGTTCAACGGCAGTTCGTTCCTAATTGGAGTGGTTGGTGTATTCCATACTTCTAGCGATTGGATTTCACTCAAATCTCACCAAATGACTCCTCCCACCATATTATGATGCTGCCCAAGTTTTGGGCTTGATCCGAAATCAATAGGTGTTCCAAATTGGACATTTCAAGTTCAACGGCAGTTCGTTCCTAATTGGAGTGGTTGGTGTATTCCACACTTCTAGCGATTGGATTTCACTCAAAACTCACCAAATGACTCCTCCCACCATATTATGATGTTGCCCAAGTTTTGGGCTCGATCCGAAATCAATAGGTGTGAGAAATTGGACAATTCAAGTTCAACGGCAGTTCATTCCTACATGGAGTGGTTGGTGTACTCCACACTTCTAGCGATTGGATTTCACTCAAAACTCTCCAAATGACTCCTCCCACCATAATATGATGTTGCCCAAGTTTTGGGCTCGATCCGAAATCAATAGGTGTGAGAAATTGGACAATTCAAGTTCAACGGCAGTTCGTTCCTACTTGGAGTGGTTGGTGTACTCCACACTTCTAGCGATTGGATTTCACTCAAACCTCACCAAATGACTCCACCCACCATAATATGATGTTGCCCAAGTTTTGGGCTCGATCCGAAATCAATAGGTGTGAGAAATTGGACAATTCAAGTTCAACGGCAGTTCGTTCCTAATTGGAGTTGTTGGTGTATTCCATACTTCTAGCGATTGGATTTCACTCAAAACTCACCAAATGACTCCTCCCACCATTTTATGATGTTGCCCAAGGTTTGGGCTCGATCCGAAATCAATTGGTGTTCGAAATTGGACAATTCAAGTTCAGCGGCAGTTCGTTCCTAATTGGAGTGGTTGGTGTATTCCACCCTTCCAGCGATTGGATTTCACTCAAAACTCACCAAATGACTCCTCCCACCATATTATGATGTTGCCCAAGTTTGGGGCTCGATCCGAAATCAATAGGTGTGAGAAATTGGACAATTCAAGTTCAACGGCAGTTCGTTCCTAATTGGAGTGGTTGGTGTATTCCATATTTCTAGCGATTGGATTTCACTAAAAGTCACCAAATGACTCCTCCCACCATATTATGATGTTGCCCAAGTTTTGGGCTCGATCCGAAATCAATAGGTGTTCCAAATTTGACAATTCAAGTTCAACGGCAGTACGTTCCTAATTGGAGTGGTTGGTGTATTCCATACTTCTAGCGATTGGATTTCACTCAAAACTATCCAAATGACTCCTCCCACCATATTATGATGTTGCCCAAGTTTTGGGCTCGATCCGAAATCAATAGGTGTGAGAAATTGGACAATTCAAGTTCAACGGCAGTTCGTTCCTAATTGGAGTGGTTGGTGTATTCCACACTTCTAGCGATTGGATTTCACTCAAAACTCACCAAATGACTCCTCCCACCATATTATGATGTTGCCCAAGTTTTGGGCTCGATCCAAAATCAATAGGTGTTCCAAATTGGACAATTCAAGTTCAACGGCAGTTCGTTCCTAATTGGAGTGGTTGGTGTATTCCACACTTCTAGCGATTGGATTTCACTCAAAACTCACGAAATGACTCCTGCCACCACATTATGATGTTGCCCAAGTTTTGGGCTCGATCCGAAATAAATAGGTGTTCCAAATTGGACAATTCAAGTTCGACGGCAGTTCGTTCCTAATTGGAGTGGTTGGTGTATTCCACACTTCTAGCGATTGGATTTCACTCAAAACTCACCAAATGACTTCTCCCACCTTATTATGAGGTTGCCCAAGTTTGGGGCTCGATCTGAAATCAATAGGTGTGAGAAATTGGACAATTCAAGTTCAACGGCAGTTCGTTCCTAATTCGAGTGATTGGTGTCTTCCACACTTCTAGCGAATGGATTTCACTCAAAACTCACCAAATGACTCCTCCCACCATATTATGATGTTGCCCAAGTTTTGGGCTTGATCCGAAATCAATAGGTGTTCGAAATTGGACAATTCAAGTTCAACGGCAGTTCGTTCCTAATTGGAGTGGTTGGTGTATTCCATACTTCTAGCGATTGGATTTCACTTAAAACTCACCAAATGACTCCTCCCACCATATTATGATGTTGCCCAAGTTTGGGGATCGATCCGAAATCAATAGGTGTGAGAAATTGGACAATTCAAGTTCAACGGCAGTTCGTTCCTAATTGGAGTGGTTGGTGTATTCCATACTTCTAGCGATTGGATTTCACTAAAAACTCACCAAATGACTCCTCCCACCATATTATGACATTGCCCAAGTTTTGGGCACGATCCGAAATCAATAGGTGTGAGAAATTGGACAATTTAAGTTCAACGGCAGTTCGTTCCTAATTGGAGTGGTTGGTGTATTCCATAGTTCTAGGGATTGGATTTCACTAAAAACTCACCAAATGACTCCTCCCACCATATTATGATGTTGCCCAAGTTTTGGGTACGATCCGAAATCAATAGGTGTGAGAAATTGGACAATTCAAGTTCAACGGCAGTTCGTTCCTAATTGGAGTGGTTGGTGTATTCCGTACTTCTAGGGATTGGATTTCACTCAAAACTCACCAAATGACTCCTCCCACCATATTATGATGTTGCCCAAGTTTTGGGCTCGATCCAAAATCAATAGGTGTTCCAAATTGGACAATTCAAGTTCAACGGCAGTTCGTTCCTAATTGGAGTGGTTGGTGTATTCCACACTTCTAGCGATTGGATTTCACTCAAAACTCACGAAATGACTCCTGCCACCACATTATGATGTTGCCCAAGTTTTGGGCTCGATCCGAAATAAATAGGTGTTCCAAATTGGACAATTCAAGTTCGACGGCAGTTCGTTCCTAATTGGAGTGGTTGGTGTATTCCACACTTCTAGCGATTGGATTTCACTCAAAACTCACCAAATGACTTCTCCCACCTTATTATGAGGTTGCCCAAGTTTGGGGCTCGATCTGAAATCAATAGGTGTGAGAAATTGGACAATTCAAGTTCAACGGCAGTTCGTTCCTAATTCGAGTGATTGGTGTCTTCCACACTTCTAGCGAATGGATTTCACTCAAAACTCACCAAATGACTCCTCCCACCATATTATGATGTTGCCCAAGTTTTGGGCTTGATCCGAAATCAATAGGTGTTCGAAATTGGACAATTCAAGTTCAACGGCAGTTCGTTCCTAATTGGAGTGGTTGGTGTATTCCATACTTCTAGCGATTGGATTTCACTTAAAACTCACCAAATGACTCCTCCCACCATATTATGATGTTGCCCAAGTTTGGGGATCGATCCGAAATCAATAGGTGTGAGAAATTGGACAATTCAAGTTCAACGGCAGTTCGTTCCTAATTGGAGTGGTTGGTGTATTCCATACTTCTAGCGATTGGATTTCACTAAAAACTCACCAAATGACTCCTCCCACCATATTATGACATTGCCCAAGTTTTGGGCACGATCCGAAATCAATAGGTGTGAGAAATTGGACAATTTAAGTTCAACGGCAGTTCGTTCCTAATTGGAGTGGTTGGTGTATTCCATAGTTCTAGGGATTGGATTTCACTAAAAACTCACCAAATGACTCCTCCCACCATATTATGATGTTGCCCAAGTTTTGGGTACGATCCGAAATCAATAGGTGTGAGAAATTGGACAATTCAAGTTCAACGGCAGTTCGTTCCTAATTGGAGTGGTTGGTGTATTCCGTACTTCTAGGGATTGGATTTCACTCAAAACTCACCAAATGACTCCTCCCACCATATTATGATGTTGCCCAAGTTTTGGGCTCGACAAGAAATCAATAGGTGTTCCAAATTGGACAATTCAAGTTCAACTGCAGTTCGTTCCTGATTGGGGTGGTTGGTGTATTCCATACTTCTAGCGATTGGATTTCACTCGAAACTAACCAAATGACTCCTCCCACCATATTATGATGTTGCCCAATTTTTGGCTCGATCCGAAATCAATAGGTGTGAGAAATTGGTCAATTCAATTTCAACGAAAGTTCGTTCCTAATTGGAGTGGTTGGTGTATTTCATACTTCTTGCGATTGGATTTGACTCAAAACTCACCAAATGACTCCTCCCACCATATTATGATGTTGCCCAAGTTTGGGGTTCGATCCGAAATCAATAGGTGTGAGAAATTGGACAATTCAAGTTCAACGGCAATTCGTTCCTAATTGGTGTGGTTGGTGTATTCCACACCTCTAGCGATTGGATTTCACTCAAAACTCACCAAATGCATCCTGCCACCATATTATGATGTTGCACAAGTTTTGGGCTCGATCCGAAATTTATGTGTGAGAAATTGGTCAATTCAATTTCAACGAAAGTTCGTTCCTAATTGGAGTGGTTGGTGTTTTTCATACTTCTTGCGGTTGGATTTCACTCAAAACTCACCAAATGACTCCTCCCACCATATTATGATGTTGCCCAAGTTTTGGGCTCGATCCGAAATCAATAGGTGTTCCAAATTGGACAATTCAAGTTCAACGGCAGTTCGTTCCTAATTGGAGTGGTTGGAGTATTCCGTACTTCTAGCGATTGGATTTCACTCAAAACTCACCAAATGACACCTCCCACCATATTATGATGTTGCCCAAGTTTTGGGCTTGATCCGAAATCAATAGGTGTTCGAAATTGGACAGTTCAAGTTCAATGGCAGTTCGTTCCTAATTGGAGTGGTTGGTGTATTCCGTACTTCTAGCAATTGGATTTCACTCGAAACTAACCAAATGACTCCTCCCACCATATTATGATGTTGCCCAAGTTTTTGGCTCGATCCGAAATCAATAGGTGTGAGAAATTGGACAATTCAAGTTCTACGGCAGTTCGTTCCTAATTGGAGTGGTTGGTGTATTCAACACTTCTAGCGATTGGATTTCACTCAAAACTCACCAAATGACTCCTCCCACCATATTATGATGTTGCCCAAGTTTTGGCTCGATCCGAAATCAATAGGTGTTCCAAATTGGACAATTCAAGTTCAACGGCAATTCGTTCCTAATTGGAGTGGTTGGTGTATTCCATACTTCTAGCGATTGGATTTCACTCAAAACTCACCCAATGACTCCTCCCACCATATTATGATGTTGCCCAAGTTTTGGGCTCGATCCGAAATTTATGTGTGAGAAATTGGTCAATTCAATTTCAACGAAAGTTCGTTCCAAATTGGAGTGGTTGGTGTATTTCATACTTCTTGCGATTGGATTTCACTCAAAACTCACCAAATGACTCCTCCCACCATATTATGATGTTGCCCAAGTTTGGGGATCGATCCGAAATCAATAGGTGTGAGAAATTGGACAATTCAAGTTCAACGGCAGTTCGTTCCTAATTGGAGTGGTTGGTGTATTCCACACTTCTAGCGATTGGATTTCACTCAAAACTCACCAAATGACTCCTGCCACCATATTATGATGTTGCTCAAATTTTGGTCTTGATCCGAAATCAATAGGTGTTCGAAATTGGACAATTCAAGTTCAACGGCAGTTCGTTCCTAATTGGAGTGGTTGGTATATTCCATACTTCTAGCGATTGGATTTCACTCAAAACTCACCAAATGACTCCTGCCACCGTATTATGATGTTGCCCAAGTTTTGGGCTCGATCCGAAATCAATAGGTGTTCCAAATTGGACAATTCAAGTTCAACGGCAGTTCGTTCCTAATTGGAGTGGTTGGTGTATTCCATACTTCTAGCGATTGGATTTCACTCAAAACTCACCCAATGACTCCTGCCACCATATTATGATGTTGCCCAAGCTTGGGGCTCGATCCGAAATTTATGTGTGAGAAATTGGTCAATTCAATTTCAATGAAAGTTCGTTCCTAATTGGAGTGGTTGGTGTATTTCATACTTCTTGCGATTGGATTTCACTCAAAACTCACCAAATGACTCCTCCCACCATATTATGATGTTGCCCAAGTTTGGGGATCGATCCGAAATCAATAGGTGTGAGAAATTGGACAATTCAAGTTCAACGGCAGTTCGTTCCTAATTGGAGTGGTTGGTGTATTCCACACTTCTAGCGATTGGATTTCACTCAAAACTCACCAAATGACTCCTGCCACCATATTATGATGTTGCTCAAATTTTGGGCTTGATCCGAAATCAATAGGTGTTCGAAATTGGACAATTCAAGTTCAACGGCAGTTCGTTCCTAATTGGAGTGGTTGGTATATTCCATACTTCTAGCGATTGGATTTCACTCAAAACTCACCAAATGACTCCTGCCACCGTATTATGATGTTGCCCAAGTTTTGGGCTCGATCCGTAATCAATAGGTGTTCCAAATTGGACAATTCAAGTTCAACGGCAGTTCGTTCCTAATTGGAGTGGTTGGTGTATTCCATACTTCTAGCGATTGGATTTCACTCAAAACTCACCAAATGACTCCTCCCACCATATTATGATATTGCCCAAGTTTTGGGCTAGATCCGAAATCAATTGGTGTTCGAAATTGGACAATTCAAGTACAACGGCAGTTCGTTCCTAATTGGAGTGGTTGGTGTATTCCATACTTCCAGCGATTGGATTTCACTCAAAACTCACCAAATGACTCCTCCCACCATATTATGATGGTGCCCAAGTTTGGGGCTCGATCCGAAATCAATAGGTGTGAGAAATTGGACAATTCAAGTTCATGGGCAGTTCGTTCCTAATTGGAGTGGTTGGTGTATTCCATATTTCTAGCGATTGGATTTCACTAAAAACTCACCAAATGACTCCTCCCACCATATTATGATGTTGCCCAAGTTTTGGGTTCGATCCGAAATCAATAGGTGTTCCAAATTTGACAATTCAAGTTCAACGGCAGTACGTTCCTAATTGGAGTGGTTGGTGTATTCCATACTTCTTGCGATTGGATTTCACTCAAAACTAACCAAATGACTCCTCCCACCATATTATGATGTTGCCCACGTTTTGGGCTCGATCTGAAATCAATAGGTGTGAGAAATTAGACAATTCAAGTTCAACGGCAGTTCGTTCCTAATTCGAGTGATTGGTGTCTTCCACACTTCTAGCGAATGGATTTCACTCAAAACTCACCAAATGACTCCTCCCATCATATTATGATGTTGCCCAAGTTTTGGGCTTGATACGAAATCAATAGGTGTTCGAAATTGGACAATTCAAGTTCAACGGCAGTTCGTTCCTAATTGGAGTGGTTGGTGTATTCCATACTTCTAGCGATTGGATTTCACTCAAAACTCACCAAATGACTCCTCCCACCGTATTATGATGTTGCCCAAGTTTGGGGATCGATCCGAAATCAATAGGTGTGAGAAATTGGACAATTCAACTTCAACGGCAGTTCGTTCCTAATTGGAGTGGTTGGTGTATTCCATACTTCTAGCGATTGGATTTCACTCAAAACACACCAAAGGATTCCTCCCACTATATTATGTTGTTGCCCAAGTTTTGGGCTCGATCCGAAATCAATAGGTGTTCCAAATTGGACAATTCAAGTTCTACGGCAGTTCGTTCCTAATTGGACTGGTTGGTGTATTCCATACTTCTAGCGATTGGATTTCCCTCAAAACAAACCAAATGACTCCTCCCACCATATTATGATGTTGCCCAAGTTTTGGGCTCGATCCGAAATCAATAGGTTTGAGAAATTGGACAGTTCAAGTTCAACGGCAGTTCGTTCAAAATTGGTGCGGTTGGTGTCTTGCACACTTCTAGCGATTGGATTTCACTCAAAACTCAACAAATGACTCCTCCCACCATATTATGATGTTGCCCAAGTTTTTGGCTCGATCCGAAATCAATAGGTGTGAGAAATTGGACAATTCAAGTTCAACGGTAGGTCGTTCCTAATTGGAGTGGTTGGTGTATTCCATACTTCTAGCGATTGGATTTCACTCAAAACTCACCAAATGACTCCTCCCACAATATTATGATGTTGCCCAAGTTTTGGGCTCGATCCGAAATCAATAGGTGTTCCAAATTGGACAATTCAAGTTCAACGGCAGTTCGTTCCTAATTGGAGTGGTTGGTGTATTCCATACTTCTAGCGATTGGATTTCACTCAAAACTCACCACATGACTCCTCCCACCATATTATGATGTTGCCCAAGTTTTGGGCTCGATCCGAAATCAATAGGTGTGGGAAATTGGACAATTCAAGTTCAACGGCAGTTCGTTCCTAATTGGAGTGGTTGGTGTATTCCATACTTATAGCGATTGGATTTCTCTCAAAACACACCAAAGGACTCCTCCCACCATATTATGTTGTTGCCCAAGTTTTGGGCTCGATTCGAAATCAATAGGTGTGAGAAATTGGACAATTCAAGTTCAACGGAAATTCGTTCCTAATTGGAGTGGTTGTTGTATTCCATACTTCTAGCGATTGGATTTCACTCAAAACTCACCAAATGACTCCTCCCACCATATTATGATGTTGCACAAGTTTGGGGTTCGATCCGAAATCAATATCTGTTAGAAATTGGACAATTCAAGTTCAACGGCAGTTCGTTCCTAATTGGAGTGGTTGTTGTATTCCGTACTTCTAGCGATTGGATTTCACTCAAAACTCACCAAATGACTCCTCCCACCATATTATGATGTTGCCCAAGTTTTGGGCTCGATCCGAAATCAATAGGTGTTCCAAATTGGACAATACAAGTTCAACGGCAGTTCGTTCCTAATTGGAGTGGTTGGTGTATTCCATACTTCTAGCGTTTGGATTTCCGTCAAAACTCACCAAATGACTCCTCCCTCCATATTATGATATTGCCCAAGTTTTGGGGTCGATCCGATATCAATAGGTGTTCGAAATTAGACAATTCATGTTCAACGGCAGTTCGTTCCTAATTGGAGTGGTTGGTGTATTCCACACTTCCAGCGATTGGATTTCACTCAAAACTCACCAAATGACTCCTCCCACCATATTATGATGTTGCCCAAGTTTGGGGCTCGATCCGAAATCAATAGATGTTCCAAATTGGACAATTCAAGTTCAACGGCAGTTCGTTCCTAATTGGAGTGGTTGGTGTATTCCATACTTCTAGAGATTGGATTTCACTCAAAACTCACCAAATGACTCCTCCCACTATATTATGATGTTGCCCAAGTTTTGGGCTCGATCCGAAATCAATAGGAGTTCCAAATTGGACAATTCAAGTTCAACGGCAGTTCGTTCCTAATTGGAGTGGTTGGTGTATTCCATACTTCTATGGAATGGATTTCACTAAAAACTCAACAAATGACTACTCCCACCATATTATGAGGTTGCCCATGTTTGGGGCTCGATCCGAAATCAATAGGTGCGAGAAATTGGACAATTCAAGTTCAACGGCAGTTCGTTCCTAATTCCAGTGGTTGGTGTCTTCCAGACTTCTAGCAAATGGATTTCACTCAAAACTCACCAAATGACTCCTTCCACCTTATTATGATGTTGCCCAAGTTTTGGGCTTGATCGGAAATCAATAGGTGTTCCAAATTGGACAATTCAAGTTCAACGGCAGTTCGTTCCTAATTGGAGTGGTTGGTGTATTCTATACTTCTAGCGATTGGATTTCACTCAAAAGTCACCAAATGGCTCCTCCCACCATATTATGATGTTGCCTAAGTTTGGGGATTGATCCGAAATCAATAGGTGTGAGAAATTGGACAATTCAAGTTCAACCGCGGTTCGTTCCTAATTGGAGTGGTTGGTGTATTCCATACTTCTAGCGATTGGATTTCACTCAAAACTCACCAAATGACTCATCCCACCATATTATGATGTTGCCCAAGTTTTGGGCTCGATCCGAAATCAATAGGTGTGAGAAATTGGACAATTCAAGTTCAACGGCAGTTCGTTCCGAATTGCAGTGGTTGGTGTATTCCATAGTTCTAGCGATTGGATTTCACTCAAAACTCACCAAATGACTCCTCCCACCATATTATGATGTTGCCCAAGTTTGGGGCTCGATCCGAAATTAATAGGTGTGAGAAATTGGACAATTCAAGTTCAACGGCAGTTCGTTCCTAATTGGAGTGGTTGGTGTATTCCATACTTCTTGCGATTGGATTTCACTCAAAACTAACCAAATGACTCCTCCCACCATATTATGATGTTGCCCAAGTTTTGGGCTCGATCCGAAATCAATAGGTGTGAGAAATTGGACAATTCAAGTTCAACGGCAGTTCGTTCCAAATTGGAGTGGTTGTTGTATTCCACACTTCTAGCGATTGGATTTCGCTCAAAACTCACCAAATGACTCCTCCCACCATATGATGATGTTGCCCAAGTTTTAGGCTCGATTCGAAATCAATAGGTGTGAGAAATTGGACAATTCAAGTTCAACGGCAGTTCGTTCCTAATTGGATTGGTTGGTGTATTCCATACTTCTAGCGACTGGATTTCACTCAAAACTCACCAAATGACTCCTCCCACCGTATTATGATGTTACCCAAGTTTTGGGCTCGATCCGAAATCAATAGGGGTGAGAAATTGGACAATTCAAGTTCAACGGCAGTTCGTTCCTAATTGGAGTGGTTGGTGTATTCCACACTTCTAGCGATTGGATTTCACACAAAACTCACCAAATGACTCCTCCCCCCATATTATGATGTTGCCAAGTTTTGGGATCGATCCGAAATCAATAGCTGTGAGAAATTGGACAATTCAAGTTCAACGGCAGTTCGTTCCTAATTGGAGTGGTTGGTGTATTCCATACTTCTAGCGATTGGATTTCACTCAAAACTCACCAAATGACTCCTCCCACCATATTATGATGTTGCCCAAGTTTGGGGCTCGATCCGAAATCAATAGGTGTTCCAAATTGGACAATTCAAGTTCAACGGTAGTTCGTTCCTAATTGGAGTGGGTGGTGTATTCCATACTTCTAGCAATTGGATTTCACTCAAAACTCACCAAATGACTCCTCCCACCATATTATGATGTTGCCCAAGTTTGGGGATCGATCCGAAATCAATAGGTGTGAGAAATTGGACAATTCAAGTTCAACGGCAGTTCGTTCCTAATTGGAATGGTTGGTGTATTCCATACTTCTAGCGATTGGATTTCACTCAAAACTCACCAAATGACTCCTCCCACCATATTATGATGTTGCCCAAGTTTGGGGCTCGATCCGAAATCAATAGGTGTGAGAAATTGGCCAATTCAAGTTCAACGGCAGTTCGTTCCTAATTGGAGTGGTTGGTGTATTCCATACTTCTAGCGATTGGATTTCACTCAAAACTCACCAAATGACTCCTCCCACCATATTATGATGTTGCCCAAGTTTGGGGCTCGATCCGAAATCAATAGGTGTGAGAAATTGGACAATTCAAGTTCAACGGCAGTTCGTTCCTAATTGGAGTGGTTGGTGTATTCCATACTTCTAGCGATTGGATTTCCATCAAAACTAACCAAATGACTCCTCCCACCATATTATGATGTTGCCCAAGTTTTGGGCTCGATCCGAAATCAATAGGTGTTCCAAATTGGACAATTCAAGTTCAACAGCAGTTCGTTCCTAATTGGAGTGGTTGGTGTATTCCATACTTCTAGCGATTGGATTTCACTCAAAACTCCCCAAATGACTCCTCCCACTATATTATGATGTTGCCCAAGTTTTAGGCTCGATCCGAAATCAATAGGTGTTCCAAATTGGACAATTCAAGTTCAATGGCAGTTCGTTCCTAATTGGAGTGGTTGGTGTATTCCATACTTCTAGAGATTGGATTTCGCTCAAAACTCACCAAATGACTCCTCCCACCATATTATGATGTTGCCCAAGTTTTGGGCTCGATTCGAAATAATGTCTAAAAATTGAGCTTTTATTGTTAAAACGTTTAAGTCATGTGCATGAGTCATTTCTCTTCAGAAAATGTTCGGAAAAATTGTTTTAAGTTCTTTGTGTTTTTGTGTTTGTTTTTGTTTTTGGTTTTGCTTAAGGACTAACAATCTTTAAGTTTTCTAATTACTTTGTTTTACAAAGTCAGTAAAACGTTTGTGGGTATCGTATCTGTTAAACCCTCAGGAGACACAACTCCTCCTACTAGGGATGCCTAGAGGTTTAAAGGCTTGTTGCATATGCTAAATGCAATCGAGTTACCTACGAAAGTGGTTTAGTTAACTTCTAGTTTTGTTTTTAACTTTGTTTTGTGTTGTTTTGCTCGAGGACTAGCAAAATCTAGGTTTGGGGGTATTTGATCGGTTCATAATTGTATATTATTTCTTACCCTTCTAGCTTATGATTTGGTTATGTTTTTGAGTTAAACTTGTGCTTTTAATCCTTTTTGTGTTTATCTTTCAGTTAATTGAGCTTTAGGTAACAATGATGGCTTTGGAGAACATAATTCATGCAATTCAAGCATGTTAAGGCCTAATTTGGATGAATTTTTGAAGAGCTTAAAGACAAATTCATTATGGCTACAGCCCCCTGCCAGTCCAGTTCCGTAGGTCATATTGCAAGCTTTGTTTCAGCAACCTACATAGCTCGGATGAGGCCACATTCTTCATGAAAGTTGCTCCAATTGGTGTGTACTATAACATATCCAAAATTCAGCCCCATTGGATAAAGCTGGAGTCCGTTACCTAGCAAACACAGAACCATGCTCAGGATGGATCTTATCAGCGCGGAAAATGAGTTAGCAATTTGTTTCGGCCTTAACTTCTTCCTCCGACCTTGGATTGGCCCAAATAACATATGGCTGGAAAGAAGACATTCTGAACTTCAATTTAGAGTGCTTAAAGTCCTAATTTGATTAAGAGAAGCCCAAGTTGTAAGCCCTTGAAGTTGCTGGTCATGCTGACCTCAGCATGTGCTGGTTGGATGCTTGGTCATGGTGAGCTAGGTATGAGCTATCATTTCTGGTTGGAAGCTTGGTCATGGTGACATGAAGATGAGCTAGGGCTGCTGGTGGGATTTAGTGGTGAAGTGCATCAACCAATTCAAGATTTTCTAATACAAGTGCATCACCCATTTCAGATTTTCTAATACAAGTGCATCAACCATTTCAGATTTTATAATTCAAGTGTTGTATGCATTAGTCTTATTGAATTCTGATTTTCACTTCCCCTCGGCCTATAAATAGGGAAGTTCTCTAAGCTTGTAATAACACCCCAAGGGGGGGGAGCTCTCAAACACTTCTCTAGAGCTCCCTTCCCTTCTCTCCCTCAAATTCTCTTAGTTTCCCTTTGTAGTTCTCAATTGTTGTAATAAGATCATTCTATTAAATTTTCTTTGTACTAAATATCAAACACTTTTCCTTTCTCTTCTTCTAATTCTCTAAAGCTTTCAAACACATGTTCTTCCAAAATCCTCAAAGTTCTCAAACATCTCTCTACTTCCCTTCTCTTCCAAAAGTCTCCATGTCTCAAACACTTCACAAACACATTTCTCTTCCTTCCCTAAGTTCTCAAATTCTCCAAGTTCACAAACATCCTCCAAGTTCTCAACCACTCTCTTCCAAATTCTCAAAGTTCCTAAACACTCTCTTCCAAAATCCACAAAGCTCTCAAAACACCTCTCTACTTTCTTCTCCAAATCCTCCAAGTTCTCAAACACTCTCTTCCAAATTCCCCATGTCTTAAACACATTCCCTTCCAAAATCTTCAAAGCTCTCAAACACATGTTCTTCCAAAATTCTCTAAAGTTCCCAAACACTTTCTTCTCCCTCCTCAAAGTTCTCAAACACTTCCTTTCTTCCTCAAAGTTCTCTTAGTTTCCTTAATGTTTTCTTAGTTGTAATTTATTTTTCTTTGTTATGTAAATTCTTTTCTTAAGTTTTCAAGTTGAATTAGTTTCCAAGTTTCAATTATGGTTTTTGTTCTTATTCATTATGCTTATAAGTTAATATGCTAGTTTGAATGATTGATCACCATTTAGGCTTGCATGTTAGCTATCTTGGTTTGAATTAAGAGTATACACCATGCTTTAATTCGAATTGAACTATGAATAGGAAGAGTATGTATGGACATTCGACAACAGGGATTAGATACATACTTGGTTGTTTAAAATGTTCTTCTATGCTTAATGGGTTCCTAATGCTTAATTTTAGGTTAGACAACAAATGATCAAATTAGGGAATTAGGAACACAAGGTTATGACCACACACCATGGCTTAATCATACTTTAGCTAGAATCAATCCATTAATCTAAATTGAACTTGGGAACTTATTTGCTTGAGTTACTTATTTCTTTCTTCCTTGTTTTATGTTCTTTGTTTTTGTTTCTATTTTGTGTAGGGAAACTAAATTGGATCATTCAATCACCAATCCCTGTGGAATCGACCTCGCACTTACATATGCTATACTACCAACGGCTCGTGCACTTGCGAGTATCACAAGTTGAGGATGCAGCTTAATCCATTTTGGTGGAGCTAAATCTACGCAACAAGTTTTTGGCGCCGTTGCCGGGGATCGGTAACATTGTTTGATTCTATTTGGCTTTCCTACTTTATTTTTTTTTCTTAACTGGACAATTTCAAGTTTTAAAGTTAATGACGTTAATGGACAAGTTGTGTTTGTAGTCCAACAGAAAAGGACAATTGCCCAACAAGCAAGAGAACTGGGTTTAAGTCCCAGCTTACACAACCCATTGGTGCTTGTTGCTTTGAAGCATGGAATTGGACGTGTGTTGATTTTTCCTTTTCATTTTTAGTTTTTTTATATATTTCGTAATCCTTTAATTCTGTTTCAAGTTTTTTGTGTTCGTTTTAGCAATTTATGATAGCTTAATAAAAATGGAGAGAGATGGCAACCTCAATCATAAGAATGGGGAGTGTGGAGCAGTGGGAGAAGTCGCGACCTCCAAATGCATCCATGCTCGACCTAATCGCTTCAAGGGGGAGTATTCCAATCTTTTCTCTTTAGTTGTTTTGTTATTATTTTAGTAATTTTAATTTTCTATTTCTTTTATTAAAAAAAATTAAAAAGATTTTTTATATTAGCTTACTCGTGGTAACTCCAGTGAGCGTCTCCGTCAATACAGTGTCTAGGAGTTCTTTAGGCGACACCTTCGGTGTCTAAGAAGTTTGGGTTTTAAGTGGGACCTTTGTGACCCCTCCAACCTTCCCGGATCCCCTGGCTGTGTTTTCTGAGGCCCTTAACTGGTCATCCATGAGTTGCTTGTATATTTGTGTGTTTTATAAATAAAAAAAAACAACAAAAAAAAAATTTTAAAAAAATTGAAATTTGAGTTTTTTTTATATTTATTTTTTATCCTTGTAAATTGCAATTTGGAACTTCTTTTTATTTATTTATTTATTTTTCTTTGTGTGGTCAGTTAGTTGTAAATAATAATAAATTTAAAAAAAAAATCAATTTGGAACTTCTTTGTTTTCTTTTTTTTGTTTTGTTAAGTTAGTTTATGTATTTATTTACGTGGTGTGGTTAGTTAGTTTATTTCTGAGTGTTAAAAACATATTATTTTTATTTCACTCAAACACTGCATTACAAACAAAGAAAAAAAAAAGTAAAAAATTTAAATTTTAAAAAAAAAAAAAAAAAAAAAAAGAACATTCAAGTAAATTAAAAATAAAAACAACTTCTTCATCTTCATCTTCATCTTCATGGCATGCCTCTATTGTCTCTTACTTGCAGAATCTGCAGCAGCTCCACATGGTCCTCATTTTTTCTCTGCAGTGCTTCCACGTGCTGATTGGCACAGTAGAGCCGCTTCTGCAAGTCCGCCACCATAGCCTTCAAGGAAGTTATTTCCTCGCTCATCGCGGCACACTCCCGTGTTCTCGCCAGCAATCGCATACCCAAATTGGTAGCCGAGACCGCATGGAGAACAGTTAAATTATTGGACTCCTCCACCGCTGCTTTGTCAGACCTCTGTGCCACATGCAGATGATCTGTCGGTGTGAGCTTGCTGCCAATCATGCCTCCAAGCAGCGCTGCTCTGTTCGGCATTGCCTCAGAAAAGTTCGGTATTACCTCAGCAAAGTTTGAGGCCGTACCGTGATGATATGTGGAGTTTGGGAAGACATGGTTTTAAGGAGCCCTTATCTGCGCATTCGGTGGTGCAAGGGACAGTTCAAGGCTAAGATCATCAAGGTGAGTGCATGAGGATGCCATTGTTTTGTTTTTGGATTTTTTGATGTTTTCTCTAAATTTGCAGGAAGAAATGCGGGGTGCTCTTCTACTTCACCGAGATGAGTTTAAATAGACTTATGCAGATGAGGGAGCCGAAAGCACTTCGGATCTCGAGGGTGCTATCCTGTGCTCTTTTCTCTCGGATCCCTTCATTTCTGGCGCAAATTGCGAGCACGTTTTTTTTTTAAAAGGGAGCATGTCTACACTTTCACTTACTTTTGCCTCCCTGTTTTCTGATGTTTGTGTTTTTGCTTTTTCAGTTTTTATTTTATTTTATTTTATTTTATTTTATTTTCAATTATTTTCTTCTTGTTTGACTGGTTTCTTAATAATGTAGTTGGAAGAAGAGACAAAATTAAAGATGCGTCTTGGACACCTGGTGCAAGAATCCCAACTCTTCTTTTAAATTATTGTTTGAATTGCGTGTTTATTTCAGTTTATTTATTTATTTATTTATTTTGTTTTTTATTTAATTAGGTAGTATAATTTAAAACTCATAGGATATTCTTTGAAGGAGCTAAATTTTTGGTAACTCCAGTGAGCAACCGCAGTCTATACAGTGTCTAGGAGTTCTTTAAGGCGACACCTTCGGTGTCTAAGAAGTTAGGGTTTTAAGCGGGACCATTGTGACCCCTCCAACCTTCCCGGAACCCCTGGCTGTGTTTTCTGAGGCCCTTAACTGGTCATCCTTAAGTTTTTCTCTTAAAAGAAGAAGCAGTTATTTGTGTATTTACTTAACTAAAAATAAAAAATAAAAAAAAATAAAAATCTTGTTTGGGTCTTCGTGTTTTTGTTTGATTGTCGTTCTTTACATTTAGGGTCAATCGTTTCTTTGAGATAGCTAACGTTTTTATTTCCCAATTAAAGAAAAAAAAAACACACATACACTTTAAAATTAAATAATAAATAAAAACTGAAATCATTTCTTCTTGGCGCTCGGTGTCTCGACCATAGGAGCTTTGAGTTTGGCCCTCTGGCTGTCCTCTTCCGGGGCTTCACGCACAGCCTCTTGGGGCTCATCACTTGAGCTCCCAAAGATCGCAATCTTAGCTTGAGCGTAACTACTCTCGCGATCCGCTTGCTTGCGTTTACCCGGTCGGTCTAGGTCCTCCAGTTGCTTTCTCATGTCGCGAGAGTACAACTCTACCATCTTTGATAGATTTTTATTCTCGTCTCGCAATACTTCTAGCTGGTGCCGATTCACCTCCACAATCCTTGACCTCTCCCTTTTCAAGCTTTTTATAGCACTCTGACAGTCTTCAACCAAACTTCGCTCCGCCGCCAACTGAGCTTTAAGCACCTCTACCTCATGGGACTTCGCAAGTAGGCGATGACCCAAACTTGCGACACATGCTGTACTCTGCACGCTCAGTGCCAGGGCATCACTCGTGACCCGGTTGTCATCCCTTGTCCCGAACACACGTATATCTTTGGGAGTCACTAAATTTCTGCAAACTCCAATGGCAACATCGTTGTCCAGGAGTATTGAGTCATTGACAGTCACAGGCCCCCGTGCGGAGGCAAAGTAGGGCATCCATACTGGTGCTACTGCTTGGCCTCGTGTCTGAGTCGGTGGAGCTAGGTTGAGATCTAACGAAAAGGGGTAGGAAGAAGCCATTTGATTTCTCACTTTTTTTTTCTTTTTCTTGCTTCTTTTCTCTTTTGTGTTTCTGAGTTTGTGTGTTTTTTGTTTTTTGTTTTTTTTCCCTTCTTTTTCCTTCTTATAGATGAAGTCTTTGACAAACAAACCCTAGCCGTTGCAGCGTCTAAGCGTTTTCTGAATATCCAGCGTTCCTCGAGTCCCACAACCTTCTCACTTTCCAACCGTTTCCAACACATTTGTCACGACTTGCTTTGTCTGAACGGACGCGTTCAGCAAAGTTGTCGCGCCTTTCCATGAGCCCGTAATTTTCGCTTGTGGATCTGCGGCGCCTCTATGCGTCGACACGTGGCTCCTGCTTTCTGCCCGTGACTATCCATGAAACGACATCAGGGACCACATTCCCTCTTTTTAGAAATCCCGCTTTGCGCTCATAATTCACATTTTATCTTTTTAAGAAAAAAATTAAATTTAAACGTGTGGGCTTCAGATTTCATGTTAGGTCGGGTTTTACCGTTGTTGGGTTAATTTCATTTTGGGTTGGGCTTTCAATTGTTTGGGTTTCAGTTTGTGTAAGACTATCTGTTAGGGCTTACTGTTTTGAGTGTTTTACTGTTTCGTGTTTTTTTATTTATTTATTTTATTTTATTTTATTTGATTGTTTGTTTTGTAATTTTTATTTTGTAATTGTTTTATTTTATTTTTGTATGTTTTGTGATTTTTATTTGCTTTAATACCCTTCATTTGTTGTTATGACATTGGTTGTGGCTAATTTTTAAACATTGAGGACAATGTTCATTTCTAGGTTTGGGGGTATTGGAGTTTAGCAAGTAAATTTGGTTTTTCTTAAAATTAAAAAAAATAATAATTGAAAAAAAAAAAAATTATTTATTTTTTTGCTTGTTTTTATTTTAAGTATTGTTTTGTTTTGTTTTTGTTTTGAGTCACTTTCCGAACACTTATGATGAGATAGTGATAAATGTTTGCATGACTTAAATAAAAATTGGATTTCATTTTATTTTAGTGTTTTTTTTTCTTTATTAAAAAATAAAAAAAAATTTGGCATTGTTCTAGCATGATATGTTTGAAACCTTCTTTACACTTGCCATTTGTTTCATAATTTTCCAATTAAAGGATTTTCATGACCCAAAGAATTGTATCAAGCACAAATTAGACTTATATAACCATATAAAGTGAGCTTTTGAGCCTTGTACTTCAATTCATGAGTGTTATATACATACTCTTATTTTCTTGTCATCAAAGATGTTGTTTGATCTCATTATTTATTGATTTGGTTGAACACTTAAAAGTCATTCATTCTTATGCAATTTGACTTCACGACATTTAAGAAGTGATATTAAGGCCCTCTTTGGATCGTTTGTGCCTTTCAAGCTAACCTTATGCATGCTTAAGCATGATTTTCCATTGTTAACCATTTTGAGCCTACATGTAAACCTTTTCTTTCATTTAACCAATTATATTTCCTCGCCTTAGCCTGAAAAACAAATATTTACCTTTCTAAAGAACTCATGAGCTTTAATTGGGATGTGTTTTTCGTACTAAGTTTGGGAATTTCGAAGAAAAAAAAAAATCACACAATTGGTGAAAGAAAAGAGAAAAGTTGTGATTAAGTGGTGGTTGAATGAAATTTCATTTTTGGGCCTTCAAAATAAATTGGTGGTTGTTCAGGAAAGGAGTGAATCAATGTAAATGAAGGGTATAAGGAGTTTTGATCAGGTAAAAGAAAAAAATCTAATCGTGATGATTCGAAGTCTTGTAAACAATTATTTTATGCTCTTGCATTGCGAGTTCCTTGGACTTTGTATTATCCATATCCTTCATTTCTTACTCACCTTACACCCTTGGCCCCATTACAACCCATGTTAAAGACCTAAATTGATCTTAAATGTCATGTGGTTGAATTGCATTCATTTTTCTACTTTTAAGTGTTTGACATCCTTCTTGAGATCATATTAATGCAAGTTCTTCATATTTCTATTGCGAGTTAAGTCCCTTATGGTTTAACTCTATTCTCATGTTTATAACTGAGTGTGCATTATAGCCCTCTTTTGAGTGATTCATTTGTGAGAGGACAACTTTGGTGAGATTTGAAGTTGAACTTATGCTTTGTATGATTTTTGAAATTGTGTGAAAACTAAGATTGGGGAATTTGTTGCATTTGGCTATCACACTACTACACTTTGAGCATATTGTGTTTAGAACTTTGCCGCTTTGTAAATAATGTCTAAAAATTGAGCTTTTATTGTTAAAACGTTTAAGTCATGTGCATGAGTCATTTCTCTTCAGAAAATGTTCGGAAAAATTGTTTTAAGTTCTTTGTGTTTTTGTGTTTGTTTTTGTTTTTGGTTTTGCTTAAGGACTAACAATCTTTAAGTTTTCTAATTACTTTGTTTTACAAAGTCAGTAAAACGTTTGTGGGTATCGTATCTGTTAAACCCTCAGGAGACACAACTCCTCCTACTAGGGATGCCTAGAGGTTTAAAGGCTTGTTGCATATGCTAAATGCAATCGAGTTACCTACGAAAGTGGTTTAGTTAACTTCTAGTTTTGTTTTTAACTTTGTTTTGTGTTGTTTTGCTCGAGGACTAGCAAAATCTAGGTTTGGGGGTATTTGATCGGTTCATAATTGTATATTATTTCTTACCCTTCTAGCTTATGATTTGGTTATGTTTTTGAGTTAAACTTGTGCTTTTAATCCTTTTTGTGTTTATCTTTCAGTTAATTGAGCTTTAGGTAACAATGATGGCTTTGGAGAACATAATTCATGCAATTCAAGCATGTTAAGGCCTAATTTGGATGAATTGATGAAGAGCTTAAAGACAAATTCATTATGGCTACAGCCCCCTGCCAGTCCAGTTCCGTAGGTCATATTGCAAGCTTTGTTTCAGCAACCTACATAGCTCGGATGAGGCCACATTCTTCATGAAAGTTGCTCCAATTGGTGTGTACTATAACATATTCAAAATTCAGCCCCATTGGATAAAGCTGGAGTCCGTTACCTAGCAAACACAGAACCATGCTCAGGATGGATCTTATCAGCGCGGAAAATGAGTTAGCAATTTGTTTCGGCCTTAACTTCTTCCTCCGACCTTGGATTGGCCCAAATAACATATGGCTGGAAAGAAGACATTCTGAACTTCAATTTAGAGTGCTTAAAGTCCTAATTTGATTAAGAGAAGCCCAAGTTGTAAGCCCTTGAAGTTGCTGGTCATGCTGACCTCAGCATGTGCTGGTTGGATGCTTGGTCATGGTGAGCTAGGTATGAGCTATCATTTCTGGTTGGAAGCTTGGTCATGGTGACATGAAGATGAGCTAGGGCTGCTGGTGGGATTTAGTGGTGAAGTGCATCAACCAATTCAAGATTTTCTAATACAAGTGCATCACCCATTTCAGATTTTCTAATACAAGTGCATCAACCATTTCAGATTTTATAATTCAAGTGTTGTATGCATTAGTCTTATTGAATTCTGATTTTCACTTCCCCTAGGCCTATAAATAGGGAAGTTCTCTAAGCTTGTAATAACACCCCAAGGGGGGGGAGCTCTCAAACACTTCTCTAGAGCTCCCTTCCCTTCTCTCCCTCAAATTCTCTTAGTTTCCCTTTGTAGTTCTCAATTGTTGTAATAAGATCATTCTATTAAATTTTCTTTGTACTAAATATCAAACACTTTTCCTTTCTCTTCTTCTAATTCTCTAAAGCTTTCAAACACATGTTCTTCCAAAATCCTCAAAGTTCTCAAACATCTCTCTACTTCCCTTCTCTTCCAAAAGTCTCCATGTCTCAAACACTTCACAAACACATTTCTCTTCCTTCCCTAAGTTCTCAAATTCTCCAAGTTCACAAACATCCTCCAAGTTCTCAACCACTCTCTTCCAAATTCTCAAAGTTCCTAAACACTCTCTTCCAAAATCCACAAAGCTCTCAAAACACCTCTCTACTTTCTTCTCCAAATCCTCCAAGTTCTCAAACACTCTCTTCCAAATTCCCCATGTCTTAAACACATTCCCTTCCAAAATCCTCAAAGCTCTCAAACACATGTTCTTCCAAAATTCTCTAAAGTTCCCAAACACTTTCTTCTCCCTCCTCAAAGTTCTCAAACACTTCCTTTCTTCCTCAAAGTTCTCTTAGTTTCCTTAATGTTTTCTTAGTTGTAATTTATTTTTCTTTGTTATGTAAATTCTTTTCTTAAGTTTTCAAGTTGAATTAGTTTCCAAGTTTCAATTATGGTTTTTGTTCTTATTCATTATGCTTATAAGTTAATATGCTAGTTTGAATGATTGATCACCATTTAGGCTTGCATGTTAGCTATCTTGGTTTGAATTAAGAGTATACACCATGCTTTAATTCGAATTGAACTATGAATAGGAAGAGTATGTATGGACATTCGACAACAGGGATTAGATACATACTTGGTTGTTTAAAATGTTCTTCTATGCTTAATGGGTTCCTAATGCTTAATTTTAGGTTAGACAACAAATGATCAAATTAGGGAATTAGGAACACAAGGTTATGACCACACACCATGGCTTAATCATACTTTAGCTAGAATCAATCCATTAATCTAAATTGAACTTGGGAACTTATTTGCTTGAGTTACTTATTTCTTTCTTCCTTGTTTTATGTTCTTTGTTTTTGTTTCTATTTTGTGTAGGGAAACTAAATTGGATCATTCAATCACCAATCCCTGTGGAATCGACCTCGCACTTACATATGCTATACTACCAACGGTTCGTGCACTTGCGAGTATCACAAGTTGAGGATGCAGCTTAATCCATTTTGGTGGAGCTAAATCTACGCAACAGTATTCCATACTTCTAGCGATTGGATGTCACTAAAAACTCACCAAATGACTCCTCCCACCATATTATGATGTTGCCCAAGTTTTGGGCTCGATCCGAAATCAATAGGTGTTCCAAATTTGACAATTCAAGTTCAACGGCAGTTCGTTCCTAATTGGAGTGGTTGGTGTATTCCATACTTCTAGCGATTGGATTTTACTCAAAACTAACCAAATGACTCCTCCCACCATATTATGATGTTGCCCAAGTATTGGGCTCGATCCGAAATCAATAGGTGTGAGAAATTGGACAATTAAAGTTCAACGGCAGTTTGTTCCTAATTGGAGTGGTTGGTGTATTCCATACTTCTAGCGATTGGATTTCACTCAAAACTAACCAAATGACTCCTCCCACGATATTATGATGTTGCCCAAGTTTTGGGCTCGATCCGAAATCAATAGGTGTGAGAAATTGGACAATTCAAGTTCAACGGCAGTTCGTTCCTAATCGGAGTGGTTGGTGTATTCCATACTTCCTGCGATTGGATTTCACTCAAAATTCACCAAATGACTCCTGCCACCATATTATGATGTTGCCCAAGTTTTGGGCTCGATCCGAAATCAATAGGTGTGAGAAATTGGACAATTGAAGTTCAACGGAAATTCGTTCCTAATTGGAGTGGTTGGTGTATTCCATACTTCTAGCGATTGGATTTCACTCAAAACTCACCAAATGACTCCTCCCACCATATTATGATGTTGCCCATGTTTTGGGCTCGATCCGAAATCAATTGGTGTGACAAATTGGACAATTCAAGTTCAATGGAAGTTCGTTCCTAATTGGAGTGGTTGGTGTATTCCACACTTCTAGCGATTGGATTTCGCTCAAAACTCAACAAATGACTCCTCCCACCATATTATGATGTTGCCCAAGTTTTGGGCTCGATTCGAAATCAATAGGTGTGAGAAATTGGACAATTCAAGTTCAACGGCAGTTCGTTCCTAATTGGAGTGGTTTTTGTATTCCATACTTCTAGCGATTGGATTTCACTCAAAACTCACCAAATGAATCCTCCCACCATATTATGACGTTGCCCAAGTTTTGGGCTCGATCCGAAATCAATAGGTGTGAGAAATTGGACAATTCAAGTTCAACGGCAGTTCGTTCCTAATTGGAGTGGTTGGTGTATTCCATACTTCTAGCGATTGGATTTCACTAAAAACTAACCACATGACTCCTCCCACCATATTATGATGTTGCCCAAGTTTTGGGCTCGATCCGAAATCAATAGGTGTGAGAAATTGGACAATTCAAGTTCAACGGCAGTTCGTTCCTAATTTTAGTGGTTGGTGTATTCCATACTTCTAGCGATTGGATTTCACTCCAAACTCACCAAATGACTCCTCCCACCATATTATGATGTTGCCCAAGTTTTGGGCTTGATCCGAAATCAATAGGTGTGAGAAATTGGACAATTCAAGTTCAACGGCAGTTCGTTCCTAATTGGAGTGGTTGGTGATCGGTGCATATTGACATATAATTTTGTACCCTTCTAGCTTATGATTTGGTTATGTTTTTGAGTTAAACTTGTGCTTTTAATCCTTTTTGTGTTTATCTTTCAGTTCATTGAGCTTTAGGTAATAATGAGGGCTTTGGATAGTAAATGATGCAATCCATGCATGTTAGGGCCTAATTTGGATGAATGGATGAAGAACTTAAAGACAAACTCAATTTTGGCTACAGTCCCCTGCCAGCCCAGTTTCGTAGGTCATATTTCAAGCTTTGTTTCAGCAACCTACATAGCTCGGATGAGGCCACATTCTTCATGAAAGTTGTTCCAATGGGTGTGTAATATAACATATCCAAAATTCAGCCCCATTGGATAAATATGGAGTCTGTTACCTAGCAAACACAGAGCCATGCTCAGGATGGATTTTATCAGCGCGCAAAATGAGTTAGCAATTTGTTTTGGCCTTAACTTCCTCCTCAGACCTTGGATTGGCCCAAATGATATATGGATGGAAAGAAGACATTCTGAACTTCAATTTTGAGTGCTTAAAGTCTTAATTTGCTTAAGGGAATCCCAATTCGTAAGCCCTTGAAGTTGCTGGTCATGCTGACCTCAGGATGAGCTATTATTTCTGGTTGGAAGCTTGGTCATGGTGACATGAAAATGAGCTAGGGCTGCTGGTGGGATTTATTAGTGAAGTGCATCGACCATTTCAGATTTTATAATGGAAGTGTTGTATGCATTAGTGAAGTGCATCAACCATTTCAGATTTTATAAAACAAGTGTTGTATGCATTAGCCATACTTAATTCAGATTTTCAGCTTCCTTAGGCCTATATATAGTGAGGTTTCCCAAGCTTGTAAACACACCCCAAGGGGGGGAGCTCTCAAACACTTCTCTAGAGCTCCCTTCCCTTCTCTCCCTCAAATTCTCTTAATTTTGCTTTCTAGTTCTCAATTCTAGCTTTCCTTTTTCTTCTTAGTTGTAATTTATTTTTCTTTGTAATGTAAATTCTTTCCTTAAGTTTTCAAGTTGAATTAGTTTCCAAGTTTCAATTATGATTTTTGTTCTTATTCATTATGCTTATAAGTTAATATGATAGTTTGAATGATTGATCACCATTTAGGCTTGCATGTTAGCTATCTTGGTTTGAATTAAGAGTAGACACCATGCTTTAATTCGAATTGAACTATGAATAGGAAGAGTATGTATGGACATTCGACAACAGGGATTAGATACATACTTGGTTGTTTAAAATGTTCTTCTATGCTTAATGGGTTCCTAATGCTTAATTTTAGGAACAACAAATGATCAAATTAGGGAATTAGGAACACAAGGTTATGACCAAACACCATGGCTTAATCATACTTTAGCTAGAATCAATCCATTAATCTAATTGAACTTGGGAACTTATCTGCTTGAGTTAGTTATTTCTTTCTTCCTTGTTTTATTTATTTCCTTTCTTTTTCATTTCTGTTTTGTGTAGGGAAACTAAATTGGATCATTCAATCACCAATCCCTGTGGAATCGACCTCGCACTTACATACGCTAAACTACCAACGGTTCGTGCACTTGCGAGTATCACAAGTTGAGGATGCAGCTGAATCCATTTTGGTGCAGCTAAATCTACACAACAGTTGGTGTATTCCATACTTCTAGCGATTGGATTTCACTCAAAACTCACCAAATGACTCCTCCCACCATATTATGATGTTGCCCAAGTTTGGGGCTCGATCCGAAATCAATAGGTGTTCTAAATTGGACAATTCAAGTTCAATGGCATATCGTTCCTAATTGGAGCGGTTGATGTATTCCATACTTCTAGCGATTGGATTTCACTCAAAACTCCCCAAATGACTCCTCCCACCATATTATGATGTTGCCCAAGTTTTGGGCTCGATCCGAAATCAATTGGTGTTCGAAATTGGACAATTCAAGTTCAACGGCAGTTCGTTCCTAATTGGAGTGGTTGGTGTATTCCATACTTCTGGTGATTGGATTTCACTCAAAACTCACCAAATGACTCCTCCCACCATATTGTGATGTTGCCCAAGTTTTGGGCTCGATCCATAATCAATAGGTGTGAGAAATTGGACAATTCAAGTGCATTGGCAGTTCGTTCCTAATTGGAGTGGTTGGTGTATTCCATACTTCTAGCGATTGGATTTCACTCAAAACTCACCAAATGACTCCTCCCACCATATTATGATGTTGCCCAAGTTTGGGGCTCGATCCGAAATCAATAGGTGTGAGAAATTGGACAATTCAAGTTCAACGGCAGTTCGTTCCTAATTGGAGTGGTTGGTGTCTTCCATACTTCTAGCGAATGGATTTCACTCAAAACTCACCAAATGACTCCTCCCACCATATTATGATGTTGCCCAATGTTGTTAATTATTATGTTAACTCGCAATTGTACGAGGCAATTAGTAGTATAGCAAGACAAGTACGAGGTCGTACCCACGAAGACTGAGAAGTTAAAACTGGTTATGTACTGAGCTTACCAAATTCAAGAAAGTAGGAGGTTATGTCTAAAACAGAATTTAAAGCAAGAGTGGTTGTGATTGTTGAACAAAATAAGCAAAATGAAATTGCAAACAAAAACAAGTAAACAAATGTAACAAAGAGTGGTTTTAAGAGATGGAAAACAGATTTGGAGACTAGGGCATTCGAATCACCATAACAATTCAATTCTGGATTATAAGGGGTCAAGTAACACGTCTAATTCAGATTCAAAGATTGATTCTAGCTAAAGTATGATTAGGCCATGGTGTTTGGTCCTAACCTTGTGTTCCTAATTCCCTAATTTGATCGTTTGTTGTCTAACCTAAAATTAAGCATTAGGAACCCATTAAGCATAGAAGAACAATTTAAACAACCAAGCATGTATCAAATCCCTGTTGTCGATTGTCCATACATACTCTTCCTATTCATAGTTCAATTCGAATTAAAGCATGGTGTCTACTCTTAATTCAAACCAAGATAGTTAACAAACAAGTTCTAATGGTGATCAATCATTCAAACAAGCATGTTAACTTATAAGCATAATGAATAAGAACATGAATCATGAATCAAACTTGAAACTCCAAACTTCAAACTTATAAACCCAGAATATTCATGTTAGGTTACATCGAAGCCCTAGTTATGGATTTAGCTACTCATAATGGAAAAGAAACTAAAACAGAAATGGGAAAACATAATGAATGCCATAAGAGTAGAAAAACCCTTTTCTGAAGTTCTTGTGGTGTCCAATGCTTCTCCAAGAGCTTCTCCACGTCTAGAAAGATGTATGAAGGATATGGAGGTGATTTGGGATGAGTTTGAGTGAGTGGTGATGGCTGAGAAAGAGGAAATTCGTAGGGAAATGGAAGGGAGGTTTTCTGGAGCTGTTTTGGTGATTTTGGGGCAGTTTAGAGTATTGGGTTGATTGCTTGAGTGTTTGGGGTTGTGGAAATGTATGAGGATGATTTCTGGATGTGTTGATGGAATGATGGAAGTGTGGAGGATGGCTGAAGTGAGTTTGTAGCTTGAAGACTCCTCTATTTATAGGGCTAAGAGGGAGGAACATCATGATGAAATCCAACACCACCATTCCTCATTTAATACAACCCATAACTCCCACTTCATCTTGTCTATGTTAGTGTGGTTGGAATCAATCCCATCCCATACTTCTTTTGCTGCACCTCAAGCTTTCTTCACATAGGTGTTCAATTGTGGCTGCCTTTTGCTGCCAACCCATGTGGGTTTTCTTTTGGTTGCTGGAAATAAAAGATGCTGCTGAACCAGGCTTGGTGTATGAAGGCCTGAGATTTCAATATGTATGCAATGGGGCTTAAATTTGGATATGTCATAATAGACACCCATTGGAACAACTTTGATGAAGAATGCATTCCCATCTGAGCAGTATAAGTGTACGTTTTAGGCCTTCCAAGTTGACTGCCGAAAATAGACTGGAATGTATGGTGTGCATTTTGATCGGCCCATGGATTGGGCTTGACTTCATCAATTGATAAGTTTTAGCAGTCCAACTTGCAGCTCAGAATCTCTTCTTTCCAACCACATATTAATTGGGCCAATACATGTTGGGAGGAGGAAGTTAAGGCCGAAGCAAATTGCTAACTCAGACTCCTCCCACCATATTATGATGTTGCCCAAGTTTTGGGCTCGATCCGAAATTAATAGGTGTTCCAAATTGGACAATTCAAGTTCAACGGCAGTTCGTTCCTAATTGGAGTGGTTGGTGTATTCCATACTTCTATCGATTGGATTTCACTCAAAACTCACCAAATGACTCTTCCCACCATATTATGATACTGCCCAAGTTTTGGGCTCGATCCGAAATCAATAGGTGTTCCAAATTGGACAATTCAAGTTCAACGGCAGTTCGTTCCTAATTGGAGTGGTTGGTGTATTCCATACTTCTAGCGATTGTATTTCACTCAAAACTCACCAAATGACTCCTCCCACCAAATTATGAGGTTGCCCAAGTTTTGGGCTCGCTCCGAAGGCAATAGGTGTGAGAAATTGGACAATTCAAGTTCAATGGCAGTTCGTTCCTAATTAGAGTGGTTGGTGAATTCCATACTCCTAGCGATTGGATTTCACTCAAAACTCCCCAAAGGACTCCTCCCACCATATTATGATGTTGCCCAAGTTTGGGGCTCGATCCGAAATCAATAGGTGTTCCAAATTGGACAATTCAAGTTCAACGACAGTTCGTTCCTAATTGGAGTGGTTGGTGTATTCCATAATTCTAGCGATTGGATTTCACTCAAAACTCCCCAAATGACTCCTCCCACCATATTATGAGGTTGCCCAAGTTTGGGGCTCGATCCGAAATCAATAGGTGTGAGAAGTTGGACAATTCAAGTTCAACGGCAGTTCGTTCCTAATGGGAGTGGTTGGTGTATTCCATACTTCTAGCGATTGGATTTCACTCAAAACTCACCAAATGACTCCTCCCACCAAATTATGATGTTGCCCAAGTTTTGGGCTCTATCCGAAATCAATAGGTGTGAGAAATTGGACAATTCAAGTTCAACGGCAGTTCGTTCCTAATTGGAGTGGTTGGTGTATTCCATACTTCTAGCGATTGGATTTCACTCAAAACTCACCAAATGACTCCTCCCACCATATTATGATGTTGCCCAAGTTTTGGGCTCGATCCGAAATCAATAGGTGTGAGAAATTGGACAATTCAAGTTCAACGGCAGTTCGTTCATAATTGGAGTGGTTGGTGTATTCCATACTTCTAGCGATTGGATTTCACTCAGGACTAACCAAATGACTCCTCCCACCATATTACGATGTTGCCCAAGTTTTGGGCTCGATCCGAAATCAATAGGTGTTCGAAATTGGAAAATTCAATTTCAACGGCAGTTCGTTCCTAATTGGAGTGGTTGTTGTATTCCATACTTCTAGCGATTGGATTTCACTCAAAACTCACCAAATCCCTCCTCCCACCATATTATGATGTAGCCCATGTTTCGGGCTCGATCCGAAATCAATAGGTGTGAGAAATTGGACAATTCAAGTTCAACGGCAGTTCGTTCCTAATTGGAGTGGTTGGTGTATTCCATACTTCTAGCGATTGGATTTCACCCAAAACTCACCAAATGACTCCTCCCACCATATTTTGTTGTTGCCCAAGTTTTGGGCTCGATCTAAAATTGATAGGGGTTCCAAATTGCACAGTTCAAGTTCAACGGCAGTTCGTTCCTAATTGGAGTGGTTGGTGTATTCCATACTTCTAGCGATGGGATTTCTCACAAAACTCACCAAATGACTCCTCCCACCATATTATGTTGTTGCCCAAGTTTGGTACTCGATCCGAAATCAATAGGTGTGAGAAATTGGACAATTCAAGTTCAACGGCAGTTCGTTCCTAATCGGAGTGGTTGGTGTATTCCATACTTCTAGCGATTGGATTTCACTCAAAACTCACCAAATGACTCCTCCCACCATATTTTGTTCTTGCCCAAGTTTTGGGCTCGATCTAAAATTAATAGGGGTTCCAAATTGCAAAATTCAAGTTCAACGGCAGTTCGTTCCTAATTGGAGTGGTTGGTATATTCCATACTTCTAGCGATGGGATTTCTCACAAAACTCACCAAATGACTCCTCCCACCATATTATGTTGTTGCCCAAGTTTGGGGCCCGATCCGAAATCAATAGGTGTGAGAAATTGGACAATTCAAGTTCAACGGCAGTTCGTTCCTAATTGGAGTGGTTGGTGTATTCCATACTTCTAGCGATTGGATTTCTCTCAAAACTCACCAAATGACTCCTCCCACCATATTATGATGTTGCCCAAGTTTTGGGCTCGATCAGAAATCAATAGGTGTGAGAAATTGCACAATTCAAGTTCAACGGCAGTTCGTTCCAAATTGGAGTGGTTGGTGTATTCCATACTTCTAGCGATTGGATTTCTCTCAAAACTCACCAAATGACTCCTCCCACCATATTATGATGTTGCCCAAGTTTTGGACTCGATCCGAAATCAATAGGTGTTCCAAATTGGACAATTCAAGTTCAACGGCAGTTCGTTCCAAATTGGAGTGGTTGGTGTATTCCATACTTCTAGCGATTGGATTTCACTCAAAACTCACCAAATGACTCCTCCCACCATATTATGATGTTGCCCAAGTTTTGGGCTTGATCCGAAATCAATAGGTGTTCGAAATTGGACAATTCAAGTTCAATGGCAGTTCGTTCCTAATTGGAGTGGTTGGTGTATTCCATAGTTCTAGCGATTGGATTTCACTCAAAACTCACCAAATGACTCCTCCCACCATATTTTGTAGTTGCCCAAGTTTTGGGCTCGATCTAAAATTAATAGGGGTTCCAAATTGCACAATTCAAGTTCAACGGCAGTTCGTTCCTAATTGGAGTGGTTGGTGTATTCCATACTTCTAGCGATGGGATTTCTCACAAAACTCCCCAAATGACTCCTCCCACCATATTATGTTGTTGCCCAAGTTTGGGGCCCGATCCGAAATCAATAGGTGTGAGAAATTGGAAAATTCAAGTTCAACGGCAGTTCGTTCCCAACTGGTTGGTGTATTCCATACTTCTAGCGATTGGATTTCTCTCAAAACTCACCAAATGACTCCTCCCACCATATTATGATGTTGCCCAAGTTTTGGGCTCGATCAGAAATCAATAGGTGTGAGAAATTGGACAATACAAGTTCAGCGGCAGTTCGTTCCTAATTGGAGTGGTTGGTGTATTACATACCTCAAGCGATTGGATTTCTATCAAAACTCACCAAATGACTCCTCCCACCATATAATGGTGTTGCCCAAGTTTTGGGCTCGATCCGAAATCAATAGGTGTTCCAAGTTGGACAATTCAAGTTCAACGGCAGTTCGTTCCTAATTTGAGTGGTTGGTGTATTCCACACTTCTAGCGATTGGATTTCACTCAGAACTCACCAAATGACTCCTCCCACCATATTATGATGTTGCCCAAGTTTGGGGCTCGATCCGAAATCAATAAGTGTGAGAAATTTGACAATTCAAGTTCAACGGCAGTTCGTTCCTAATTGGAGTGGTTGGTGTATTCCATACTTCTAGCGATTGGATTTCACTCAAAACTCACCAAATGACTCCTCCCACCATATAATGGTGTTGCCCAAGTTTTGGGCTCGATCCGAAATCAATAGGTGTTCCAAGTTGGACAATTCAAGTGCAACGGCAGTTCGTTCCTAATTTGAGTGGTTGGTGTATTCCATACTTCTAGCGATTGGATTTCACTCAAAACTCACCAAATGACTCCTCCCACCATATAATGATGTTGCCCAAGTTTTGGGCTCGATCCGAAATCAATAGGTGTTCCAAGTTGGACAATTCAAGTTTAACGGCAGTTCGTTCCTAATTGGAGTGGTTGGTGTATTCCATACTTCTAGCGATTGGATTTCACTCAAAACTCACCAAATGACTCCTCCCACCATATTATGATGTTGCCCAAGTTTTGGGCTCGATCCGAAATCAATAGGAGTGAGAAATTGGACAATTCAATTTCAACGGCAGTTCATTCCTAATTGGAGTGGTTGGTGTATTCCATACTTCTAGCGATTGGATTTCACTCAAAACTCTCCAAATGACTCCTCCCACCATATTATGATGTTGCCCAAGTTTTGGGCTCGATCCGAAATCAATAGGAGTGAGAAATTGGACAATTCAATTTCAACGGCAGTTCGTTCCTAATTGGAGTGGTTGGTGTATTCCATACTTCTAGCGATTGGATTTCACTAAAAACTCACCAAATGACTCCTCCCACCATATTATGATGTTGCCCAAGTTTTGGGCTCGGTCCGAAATCAATAGGAGTGAGAAATTGGACAATTCAATTTCAACGGCAGTTCGTTCCTAATTGGAGTGGTTGGTGTATTCCATACTTCTAGCGATTGGATTTCTCTGAAAACTCACCAAATGACTCCTCCCACCATATTATGATGTTGCCCAAGTTTGGGGCTCGATCCGATATCAATAGGTGTGATAAATTGGACAATTCAAGTTCAACGGCAGTTCGTTCCTAATTGGAGTGGTTGGTGTATTCCATACTTCTAGCGATTGGATTTCACTCAAAACTCACCAAATGACTCCTCCCACCATATAATGGTGTTGCCCAAGTTTTTGGCTCGATCCGAAATCAATAGGTGTTCCAAGTTGTACAATTCAAGTTCAACGGCAGTTCGTTCCTAACTGGAGTGGTTGGTGTATTCCATACTTCTAGAGATTGGATTTCACTCAAAACTCACCAAATGACTCCTCCCACCATATTATGCTGTTGCCCAAGTTTTGGGCTCGATCCGAAATCAATAGGTGTTAGAAATTGGTCAATTCAATTTCAACGACAGTTCGTTCCTAATTGGAGTGGTTGGTGTATTCCACTCTTCTAGCGATTGGATTTAACTCAAAACTCTCCAAATGACTCCTCCCACCATATTATGATGTTACCCAAGTTTTGGGCTCGATCCGAAATGAATAGGTGCGAGAAATTGGACAATTCAAGTTCAACGGCAGTTCGTTCCTAATTGGAGTGGTTGGTGTATTCCATACTTCTGGCGATTGGATTTCTCTCAAAACTCACCAAATGACTCCTCCCACCATATAATGATGTTGCCCAAGTTTTGGTCTCGATCCGAAATCAATAGGTGTTCCAAGTTGGACAATTCAAGTTTAACGGCAGTTCGTTCCTAATTGGAGTGGTTGGTGTATTCCATAGTTCTAGAGATTGGATTTCACTCAAGACTCACCAAATGACTCCTCCCACCATATTATGATGTTGCCCAAGTTTGGGGCTCGATCCGAAATCAATAGGTGTGAGAAATTGGACAATTGAAGTTCAACGGCAGTTCGTTCCTAATTGGAGTGGTTGGTGTATTCCATACTTCTAACGATTGGATTTCACTCAAAACTCACCAAATGACTCCTCCCACCATATTATGATGTTGCCCAAGTTTGGGGCTCGATCCGAAATCAATAGGTGTGAGAAATTGGACAATTGAAGTTCAACGGCAGTTCGTTCCTAATTGGAGTGGTTGGTGTATTCCATACTTATAGCGATTGGATTTCTCTCAAAACTCACCAAATGACTCCTCCCACCATGTAATGGTGTTGCCCAAGTTTTGGGCTCGATCCTAAATCAATAGGTGTTCCAAGTTGGACAATTCAAGTTCAACGGCAGTTCGTTCCTAATTTGAGTGGTTGGTGTATTCCATACTTCTAGCGATTGGATTTCACTCAAAACTCACAAAATGACTCCTCCCACCATATTATGATGTTGCCCAAGTTTTGGGATCGATCCGAAATCAATTCAAGTTCAACGGCAGTTCGTTCCTAATTGGAGTGGTTGGTGTATTCCATACTTCTAGCGATTGGATTTCTCTCAAAACTCACCAAATGACTCCTCCCACCATATTATGATGTTGCCCAAGTTTTGGGCTCGATCCGAAATCAATAGGTGTTCCAAATTGGAAACTTCAAGTTCAACGGCAGTTCGTTCCTAATTGGAGTGGTTGGTGTATTCCATACTTCTAGCGATTGGATTTCTCTGAAAACTCCCCAAATGACTCCTCCCACCATATTATGATGTTGCCCAAGTTTGGGGCTCGATCCGAAATCAATAGGTGTGATAAATTGGACAATTCAAGTTCAACGGCAGTTCGTTCCTAATTGGAGTGGTTGGTGTATTCCATACTTCTAGCGATTGGATTTCACTCAAAACTCACCAAATGACTCCTCCCACAATATTATGATGTTGCCCAAGTTTGGGGCTTGATCTGAAATCAATAGGTGTGAGAAATTGGACAATTCAAGTTCAACGGCAGTTCGTTCCTAATGGTAGTGGTTGGTGTATTCCATACTTCTAGCGATTGGATTTCACTCAAAACTCACCAAATGACTCCTCCCACCATATTATGATGTTGCCCAAGTTTTGGGCTCGATCCGAAATCAATAGGTGTTCCAAACTGGACAATTCAAGTTCAACGGCAGTTCGTTCCTAATTGGAGTGGTTGGTGTATTCCATACTTCTAGCGATTGGATTTCACTCAAAACTCACCAAATGACTCCTCCCACAATATTATGATGTTGCCCAAGTTTGGGGCTTGATCTGAAATCAATAGGTGTGAGAAATTGGACAATTCAAGTTCAACGGCAGTTCGTTCCTAATGGTAGTGGTTGGTGTATTCCATACTTCTAGCGATTGGATTTCACTCAAAACTCACCAAATGACTCCTCCCACCATATTATGATGTTGCCCAAGTTTTGGGCTCGATCCGAAATCAATAGGTGTTCCAAACTGGACAATTCAAGTTCAACGGCAGTTCGTTCCTAATTGGAGTGGTTGGTGTATTCCATACTTCTAGCGATTGGATTTCACTCAAAACACACCAAATGACTCCTCCCACCATATTATGATGTTGCCCAAGTTTTGTGCTCGATCAGAAATCAATACGTGTGAGAAATTGGACAATTCAAGTTCAACGGCAGTTCGTTCCTAATTGGAGTGGTTGGTGTATTCCATACTTCTAGCGATTGGATTTCACTCAAAACTAACCAAACGACTCCTCCCACCATATTATGATGTTGCCCAAGTTTTGGACTCGATCCGAAATCAATAGGTGTTCCAAATTGGACAATTCAAGTTCAACGGCAGTTCGTTCCTAATTGGAGTGGTTGGTGTATTCCATACTTCTAGCGATTGGATTTCACTCAAAACTCACCAAATGACTTCTCCCACCATAATATGATGTTGCCCAAGTTTTGGGCTCGATTCGAATCAGTTGGTGTTCCAAACTGGACAATTCAAGTTCAACGGCAGTTCGTGCCTAATAGGAGTGGTTGGTGTATTCCACACTTCTAGCGACTGGATTTCACTCAAAACTCACCAAATGACTCCTCCCACCATATTATGTTGTTGCCCAAGTTTTGGGCTCCATCCGATTTCAATAGGTGTGAGAAATTGGTCAATTCAATTTCAACGACAGTTCTTTCCTAATTGGAGTGGTTGGTGTATTCCATACTTCTAGCGATTGGATTTTACTCAAAACTCACCAAATGACTCCTCCCACCATATTATGATGTTGCCCAAGTTTTGGGCTCGATCCGAAATCAATAGGTGTGAGAAATTGGACAATTCAAGTTCAACGACAGTTCTTTCCTAATTGGAGTGGTTGGTGTATTCCATACTTCTAGCGATTGGATTTCACTCAAAACTCACCAAATGACTCCTCCCACCATATTATGATGTTGCCCAAGTTTTGGGCTCGATCCGAAATCAATAGGTGTGAGAAATTGGACAATTCAAGTTCAACGGCAGTTCGTTCCTAATTGTAGTGGTTGGTGTATTCCATACTTCTAGCGATTGGATTTCACTCAAAACTCACCAAATGATACCTCCCACCATATTATGATGTTGCCCAAGTTTGAGGCTCGACCCGAAATCAATAGGTGTTCCAAATTAGACAATTCAAGTTCAACGGCAGTTCGTTCCTAACTGGAGTGGTTGGTGTATTCCATACTTCTAGCGATTGGATTTTACTCAAAACTCACCAAATGACTCCCCACACCATATTATGATATTGCCCAAGTTTTGGGCTCGATCCGAAATCAATAGGTGTGAGAAATTGGCCAATTCAATTTCAACGACAGTTCGTTCCTAATTGGAGTGGTTGGTGTATTTCATACATCTAGCGATTGGATTTCACTCAAAACTCACCAAATGACTCCTCCCACCATATTATGTTGTTGCCCAAGTTTTGGGCTCGATCCGAAATCAATAGGTGTGAGAAATTGGGCAATTCAAGTTCAACGGCAGTTCATTCGTAATTGTAGTGGTTGGTGTATTCCATACTTCTTGCGATTGGATTTCACTCAAGACTCACCAAATGACTCCTCCCACCATATTATGATGTTGCCCAAGTTTTGGGCTCGATCCGAAATCAATAGGTGTGAGAAATTGGTCAATTCAATTTCAAAGACAGTTCGTTCCTAATTGGAGTGGTTGGTGTATTCCACACTTCTAGCGATTGGATTTCTCTGAAAACTCACCAAACGATTCCTCCCACCATATTATGGTGTTGCCCAAGTTTGGGGCTCGATCCGAAATCAATAGGTGTGAGAAATTGGACAATTGAAGTTCAACGGCAGTTCGTTCCTAATTGGAGTGGTTGGTGTATTCCATACTTCTAACGATTGGATTTCACTCAAAACTCACCAAATTACTCCTCCCACCATATTATGATGTTGCCCAAGTTTGGGGCTCGATCCGAAATCAATAGGTGTGAGAAATTTGACAATTCAAGTTCAACGGCAGTTCGTTCCTAATTGGAGTGGTTGGTGTATTCCATACTTATAGCGATTGGATTTCTCTCAAAACTCACCAAATGACTCCTCCCACCATGTAATGGTGTTGCCCAAGTTTTGGGCTCGATCCGAAATCAATAGGTGTTCCAAGTTGGACAATTCAAGTTCAACGGCAGTTCGTTCCTAATTTGAGTGGTTGGTGTATTCCATACTTCTAGCGATTGGATTTCACTCAAAACTCACAAAATGACTCCTCCCACCATATTATGATGTTGCCCAAGTTTTGGGCTCGATCCGAAATCAATAGGTGTTCCAAATTGGACAATTCAAGTTCAACGCAGTTCATTCCTAATTGGAGTGGTTGGTGTATTCCATACTTCTAGCAATCGAATTTCACTCAAAACTCACCAAATGACTCCTCCCACCATATTATGATGTTGCCCAAGTTTTGGGCGCGATCCGAAATCAATAGGTGTTCCAAATTGGACAATTCAAGTTCAACGGTAGTTCGTTCCTAATTGGAGTGGTTGGTGTATTCCATACTTCTAGCGATTGGATTTCACACAAAACTCACCAAATGACTCCTCCCACCATATTATGATGTTGCCCAAGTTTTGGGGTCGATCCGAAATCAATAGGTGTGAGAAATTGGACAATTCAAGTTCAACGGCAGTTCGTTCCTAATTGGAGTGGTTGGTGTATTCCATACTTCTAGCGATTGGATTTCTCTCAAAACTCTCCAAATGACTCCTCCCACCATATTATGATGTTGCCCAAGTTTTGGGCTTGATCCGAAATGAATAGGTGTTCCAAATTGGACAATTCAAGTTCAATGGCAGTTCGTTCCTAATTGGAGTGGTTGGTGTATTCCATACTTCTAGCGATTGGATTTCACATAAAACGCACCAAATGACTCCTCCCACCATATTATGACGTTGCCCAAGTTTTGGGGTCGATCCGAAATCAATAGGTGGAAATTGGACAATTCAAGTTCAACGGCAGTTCGTTCCTAATTGGAGTGGTTGCTGTATTCCATACTTCTAGCGATTGGATTTCACTCAAAACTCACCAAATGACTCCTCCCACCATATTATAATGTTGCCCAAGTTTGGGGCTCGATCCGAAATCAATAGGTGTGAGAAATTGGACAATTCAAGTTCAACGGCAGTTCGTTCCTAATTGGAGTGGTTGGTGTATTCCATACTTCTAGCGATTGGATTTCACTCAAAACTCACCAAATCACTCCTCCCACCATATTATGATGTTGCCCAAGTTTTGGGCTCAATCCGAAATCAATAGGTGTTCCAAATTGGACAATTCAAGTTCAACGCAGTTCATTCCTAATTGGAGTGGTTGGTGTATTCCATACTTCTAGCAATCGAATTTCACTCAAAACTCACCAAATGACTCCTCCCACCATATTATGATGTTGCCCATGTTTTGGGCGCGATCCGAAATCAATAGGTGTTCCAAATTGGACAATTCAAGTTCAACGGCAGTTCGTTCCTAACTGGAGTGGTTGGTGTATTCCATACTTCTAGCGATTGGATTTCACACAAAACTCACCAAATGACTCCTCCCACCATATTATGATGTTGCCCAAGTTTTGGGGTCGATCCGAAATCAATAGGTGTGAGAAATTGGACAATTCAAGTTCAACGGCAGTTCGTTCCTAATTCGAGTGGTTGGTGTATTACATACTTCTAGCGATTGGATTTCACTCAAAACTCTCCAAATGACTCCTCCCACCATATTATGATGTTGCACAAGTTTTGGGCTCGACCCGAAATCAATAGGTGTTCCAACTTGGACAATTCAAGTTCAACGGCAGTTCGTTCCTAATTGGAGTGGTTGGTGTTTTCCATACTTCTAGCGATTGGATTTCACTCAAAACTCACCAAATGACTCCTCCCACCATATTATAATGTTGCCCAAGTTTTGGGCTCGATCCGAATTCAATAGGTATTCCAAATTGGACAATTTAAGTTCAACGGCAGTACGTCCCTAATTGGTGTGGTTGGTGTATTCCATACTTCTAGCGATTGGATTTCATTCAAAACTCACCAAATGACTCCTCCCACCATATTATGATGTTGCCCAAGTTTTGGGGTCGATCCGAAATCAATAGGTGTGAGAAATTGGACAATTCAAGTTCAACGGCAGTTCGTTCCTAATTGGAGTGGTTGGTGTATTCCATACTTCTAGCGATTGGATTTCACTCAAAACTCTCCAAATGACTCCTCCCACCAAATTATGATGTTGCACAAGTTTTGGGCTCGACCCGAAATCAATAGGTGTTCCAAATTGGACAATTCAAGTTCAACGGCATTTCGTTCCTAATTGGAGTGGTTGGTGTTTTCCATACTTCTAGCGATTGGATTTCACTCAAAACTCAGCAAATGACTCCTCCCTCCATATTATGATGTTGCCCAAGTTTTGGGCTCGATCCGAATTCAATAGGTGTGAGAAATTGGTTAATTCAATTTCAACGACAGTTCTTTCCTAATTGGTGTGGTTGGTGTATTCCGTACTTCTAGCGATTGGATTTCACTCAAAACTCACCAAATGACTCCTCCCGCCATATTATGATGTTGCCCAAGTTTTGGGCTCGATCCGAATTCAATAGGTGTGACAAACTGGTCAATTCAATTTCAACGACAGTTCTTTCCTAATTAGAGTGGTTAGTGTATTCCATACTTCTAGCGATTGGATTTCACTCAAAAGTCACCGAATGACTCCTCCCACCATATTATGATGTTGCCCAAGTTTTGGGCTCGATCCGAAATCAATAGGTGTTCCAAATTGGACAATTCAAGTTCAACGGCAGTTCGTTCCAAATTGGAGTGGTTGGTGTATTCCATAGTCCTGGCGATTGGATTTCACTCAAAAGTCACCAAATGACTCTTACCACCATATTTTGATGTTGCCCAAGTTTTGGGCTCGATCCGAAATCAATAGATGTGAGAAATTGGACAATTCAAGTTCAACGGCAGTTCGTTCCTAATTGTAGTGGTTGGCGTATTCCATACTTCTAGCGATTGGATTTCACTCAAAACTCTCCAAATGACTCCTCCCACCATATTATGATGTTGCCCAAGTTTTGGGCTCGATCCGAAATCAATAGGTGTTCCAAATTGGACAATTCAAGTTCAAAGACAGTTCGTTCCTAATTGGAGTGGTTGGTGTTTTCCATACTTCTAGCGGTTGGATTTCACTCAAAACTCAGCAAATGACTCCTCCCTCCATATTATGATGTTGCCCATGTTTTGGGCTCGATCCGAATTCAATAGGTGTGAGAAATTGGTCAATTCAATTTCAACGACAGTTCTTTCCTAATTGGAGTGGTTGGTGTATTCCGTACTTCTAGCGATTGGATTTCACTCAAAACTCACCAAATGACTCCTCCCACCATATTATGATGTTGCCGAAGTTCTGGGCTCGATCCGAAATCAATAGGTGTTCCCAATTGGACAATTGAAGTTCAACGGCAGTTCGTTCAAAATTGGAGTGGTTGCTGTATTCCATAGTTCTGGCGATTGGATTTCACTCAAAAGTCACCAAATGACTCTTACCACCGTATTATGATGTTGCCCAAGTTTTGGGCTCGATCCGAAATCAATAGGTGTGAGAAATTGGACAATTCAAGTTCAACGGCAGTACGTTCCTAAATGGAGTGGTTGGGGTATTCCATACTTCTAGCAATTGGATTTCACTCAAAACTCACCAAATGACTCATCCAACCATATTATGGTGTTGCCCAAGTTTGGGGCTCGATCCGAAATCAATAGGTCTTCCAAATTGGACAATTCAAGTTTAACGGCAGTTCGTTCCTAATTGGAGTGGTTGGTGTATTCCATACTTCTAGTGATTGGATTTTACTCAAAACTCACCAAATGACTCCTCCCACCATATAATGACGTTGCCCAAGTTTTGGGCTCGATCCGAAATCAATAGGTGTTCCAAATTGGACAATTCAAGTTGAACGGCAGTACGTTCCTAATTAGAGTGGTTGGGGTATTCCATACTTCTAGCAATTGGATTTCACTCAAAACTCAACAAATGACTCCTCCCACCATATTATGATGTTGCCCAAGTTTTGGGCTCGATCCGAAATCAATAGGTGTTCCAAATTGGACAATTCAAGTTCAACGGCAGTTCGTTCCAAATTGGAGTGGTTGGTGTATTCCATAGTTCTGGCGATTGGATTTCACTCAAAAGTCACCAAATGACTCTTACCACCATATTATGATGTTGCCCAAGTTTTGGGCTCGATCCGAAATCAATAGGTGTTCCAAATTGGACAATTCAAGTTGAACGGCAGTTCGTTCCTAATTGGAGTGGTTGGTGTATTCCATACTTCTAGCGATTGGATTTCTCTCCAAACTCACCAAATGACTCCTCCCACCATATTATGATGTTGCCCAAGTTTTGGGCTCGATCCGAAATCAATAGGTGTTCCAAATTGGAAACTTCAAGTTCAACGGCAGTTCGTTCCTAATTGGAGTGGTTGGTGTATTCCATACTTCTAGCGATTGGATTTCTCTGAAAACTCCCCAAATGACTCCTCCCACCATATTATGATGTTGCCCAAGTTTTGGGCTCGATCCGAAATCAATAGGTGTGTTAAATTGGACAATTCAAGTTCAACGGCAGTTCGTTCCTAATTGGAGTGGTTGGTGTATTCCATACTTCTAGCGATTGGATTTCACTCAAAACTCACCAAATGACTCCTCCCACAATATTATGATGTTGCCCAAGTTTGGGGCTTGATCTGAAATCAATAGGTGTGAGAAATTGGACAATTCAAGTTCAACGGCAGTTCGTTCCTAATGGTAGTGGTTGGTGTATTCCATACTTCTAGCGATTGGATTTCACTCAAAACTCACCAAATGACTCCTCCCACCATATTATGATGTTGCCCAAGTTTTGGGCTCGATCCGAAATCAATAGGTGTTCCAAACTGGACAATTCAAGTTCAACGGCAGTTCGTTCCTAATTGGAGTGGTTGGTGTATTCCATACTTCTAGCGATTGGATTTCACTCAAAACACACCAAATGACTCCTCCCACCATATTATGATGTTGCCCAAGTTTTGTGCTCGATCAGAAATCAATACGTGTGAGAAATTGGACAATTCAAGTTCAACGGCAGTTCGTTCCTAATTGGAGTGGTTGGTGTATTCCATACTTCTAGCGATTGGATTTCACTCAAAACTAACCAAACGACTCCTCCCACCATATTATGATGTTGCCCAAGTTTTGGACTCGATCCGAAATCAATAGGTGTTCCAAATTGGACAATTCAAGTTCAACGGCAGTTCGTTCCTAATTGGAGTGGTTGGTGTATTCCATACTTCTAGCGATTGGATTTCACTCAAAACTCACCAAATGACTTCTCCCACCATAATATGATGTTGCCCAAGTTTTGGGCTCGATTCGAATCAGTTGGTGTTCCAAACTGGACAATTCAAGTTCAACGGCAGTTCGTGCCTAATAGGAGTGGTTGGTGTATTCCACACTTCTAGCGACTGGATTTCACTCAAAACTCACCAAATGACTCCTCCCACCATATTATGTTGTTGCCCAAGTTTTGGGCTCCATCCGATTTCAATAGGTGTGAGAAATTGTTCAATTCAATTTCAACGACAGTTCTTTCCTAATTGGAGTGGTTGGTGTATTCCATACTTCTAGCGATTGGATTTTACTCAAAACTCACCAAATGACTCCTCCCACCATATTATGATGTTGCCCAAGTTTTGGGCTCGATCCGAAATCAATAGGTGTGAGAAATTGGACAATTCAAGTTCAACGGCAGTTCTTTCCTAATTGGAGTGGTTGGTGTATTCCATACTTCTAGCGATTGGATTTCACTCAAAACTCACCAAATGACTCCTCCCACCATATTATGATGTTGCCCAAGTTTTGGGCTCGATCCGAAATCAATAGGTGTGAGAAATTGGACAATTCAAGTTCAACGGCAGTTCGTTCCTAATTGTAGTGGTTGGTGTATTCCATACTTCTAGCGATTGGATTTCACTCAAAACTCACCAAATGATACCTCCCACCATATTATGATGTTGCCCAAGTTTGAGGCTCGACCCGAAATCAATAGGTGTTCCAAATTAGACAATTCAAGTTCAACGGCAGTTCGTTCCTAACTGGAGTGGTTGGTGTATTCCATACTTCTAGCGATTGGATTTTACTCAAAACTCACCAAATGACTCCCCACACCATATTATGATATTGCCCAAGTTTTGGGCTCGATCCGAAATCAATAGGTGTGAGAAATTGGCCAATTCAATTTCAACGACAGTTCGTTCCTAATTGGAGTGGTTGGTGTATTTCATACATCTAGCGATTGGATTTCACTCAAAACTCACCAAATGACTCCTCCCACCATATTATGTTGTTGCCCAAGTTTTGGGCTCGATCCGAAATCAATAGGTGTGAGAAATTGGGCAATTCAAGTTCAACGGCAGTTCGTTCGTAATTGTAGTGGTTGGTGTATTCCATACTTCTTGCGATTGGATTTCACTCAAGACTCACCAAATGACTCCTCCCACCATATTATGATGTTGCCCAAGTTTTGGGCTCGATCCGAAATCAATAGGTGTGAGAAATTGGTCAATTCAATTTCAACGACAGTTCGTTCCTAATTGGAGTGGTTGGTGTATTCCACACTTCTAGCGATTGGATTTCTCTGAAAACTCACCAAACGATTCCTCCCACCATATTATGGTGTTGCCCAAGTTTGGGGCTCGATCCGAAATCAATAGGTGTGAGAAATTGGACAATTGAAGTTCAACGGCAGTTCGTTCCTAATTGGAGTGGTTGGTGTATTCCATACTTCTAACGATTGGATTTCACTCAAAACTCACCAAATGACTCCTCCCACCATATTATGATGTTGCCCAAGTTTGGGGCTCGATCCGAAATCAATAGGTGTGAGAAATTTGACAATTCAAGTTCAACGGCAGTTCGTTCCTAATTGGAGTGGTTGGTGTATTCCATACTTATAGCGATTGGATTTCTCTCAAAACTCACCAAATGACTCCTCCCACCATGTAATGGTGTTGCCCAAGTTTTGGGCTCGATCCGAAATCAATAGGTGTTCCAAGTTGGACAATTCAAGTTCAACGGCAGTTCGTTCCTAATTTGAGTGGTTGGTGTATTCCATACTTCTAGCGATTGGATTTCACTCAAAACTCACAAAATGACTCCTCCCACCATATTATGATGTTGCCCAAGTTTTGGGCTCGATCCGAAATCAATAGGTGTGAGAAATTTGACAATTCAAGTTCAACGGCAGTTCGTTCCTAATTGGAGTGGTTGGTGTATTCCATACTTCTAGCGATTGGATTTCTCTCAAAACTCACCAAATGACTCCTCCCACCATATTATGATGTTGCCCAAGTTTTGGGCTCGATCCGAAATCAATAGGTGTTCCAAATTGGAAACTTCAAGTTCAACGGCAGTTCGTTCCTAATTGGAGTGGTTGGTGTATTCCATACTTCTAGCGATTGGATTTCTCTGAAAACTCCCCAAATGACTCCTCCCACCATATTATGATGTTGCCCAAGTTTGGGGCTCGATCCGAAATCAATAGGTGTGATAAATTGGACAATTCAAGTTCAACGGCAGTTCGTTCCTAATTGGAGTGGTTGGTGTATTCCATACTTCTAGCGATTGGATTTCACCCAAAACACACCAAATGACTTCTCCCACTATATTATGTTGTTGCCCAAGTTTTGGGCTCGATCCGAAATCAATAGGTGTTCCAAATTGGACAATTCAAGTACAACGGAAATTCGTTCCTAACTGGAGTGGTTGGTGTATTCCATACTTCTAGAGATTGGATTTCACTCAAAACTCAAAAAATGACTCCTCCCACCATATTATGCTGTTGCCCAAGTTTTGGGCTCGATCCGAAATCAATAGGTGTCAGAAATTGGTCAATTCAATTTCAACGACAGTTCGTTCCTAATTGGAGTGGTTGGTGTATTCCACTCTTCTAGCGATTGGATTTAACTCAAAACTCTCCAAATGACTCCTCCCACCATATTATGATGTTGCCCAAGTTTTGGGCTCGATCCGAAATGAATAGGTGCGAGAAATTGGACAATTCAAGTTCAACGACAGTTCGTTCCTAATTGGAGTGGTTGGTGTATTCCATACTTCTAGCGATTGGATTTCACTCAAAACTCACCAAATGACTCCTCCCACCATATTGTGATGTTGCCCAAGTTTTGGGCTCGATCCGAAATCAATAGGAGTGAGAAATTGGACAATTCAATTTCAACGGCAGTTCGTTCCTAATTGGAGTGGTTGGTGTATTCCATACTTCTAGCGATTGGATTTCACTCAAAACTCACCAAATGACTCCTCCCACCATATTATGATGTTGCCCAAGTTTTGGGCTCCATCCGAAATCAATAGGTGTTCCAAATTGGACAATTCAAGTAGAACGGCAGTTCGTTCCTAACTGGAGTGGTTGGTGTATTCCATAGTTCTAGAGATTGGATTTCACTCAAGACTCACCAAATGACTCCTCCCACCATATTATGATGTTGCCCAAGTTTTGGGCTCGATCCGAAATCAATAGGTGTGAGAAATTGGTCAATTCAATTTCAACGACAGTTCGTTCCTAATTGGAGTGGTTGGTGTATTCCACACTTCTAGCGATTGGATTTCTCTGAAAACTCACCAAATGATTCCTCCCACCATATTATGGTGTTGCCCAAGTTTGGGGCTCGATCCGAAATCAATAGGTGTGAGAAATTGGACAATTCAAGTTCAACCGCAGTTCGTTCCTAATTGAAGTGGTTGGTGTATTCCATACTTCAAACGATTGGATTTCACTCAAAACTCACCAAATGACTCCTCCCACCATATTATGATGTTGCCCAAGTTTGGGGCTCGATCCGAAATCAATAGGTGTGAGAAATTTGACAATTCAAGTTCAACGGCAGTTCGTTCGTAATTGGAGTGGTTGGTGTATTCCATACTTCTAGCGATTGGATTTCACTCAAAACTCACCAAATGACTCCTCCCACCATATAATGGTGTTGCCCAAGTTTTGGGCTCGATCCGAAATCAATAGGTGTTCCAAGTTGGACAATTCAAGTTCAACGGCAGTTCGTTCCTAATTTGAGTGGTTGGTGTATTCCATACTTCTAGCGATTGGATTTCACTCAAAACTCACAAAATGACTCCTCCCACCATATTATGATGTTGCCCAAGTTTTGGGCTCGGTCCGAAATCAATAGGTGTGAGAAATTGGACAATTCAATTTCAATGGTAGTTCGTTCCTAATTGGAGTGGTTGGTGTATTCCATACTTCTAGCGATTGGATTTCACTCAAAACTCACCAAATGACTCCTCCCACCATATTATGATGTTGCCCAAGTTTTGGGCTCGATCCGAAATCAATAGGTGAGAGAAATTGGACAATCCAAGTTCAACGGCAGTTCGTTCCTAATTGGAGTGGTTGGTGTATTCTATACTTCTAGCGATTGGATTTCACTCAATACTCACCAAATGACTCCTCCCACCATATAATGATGTTGCCCAAGTTTTGGGCTCGATCCGAAATCAATAGGTGTTCCAAGTTGGACAATTCAAGTTCAACGGCAGTTCATTCCTAATTGGAGTGGTTGGTGTCTTCCATACTTCTAGCGATTGGATTTCACTCAAAACTCAGCAAATGACTTCTCCCACCATATTATGATGTTGCCCAAGCTTTGGGCTCGATCCGAAATCAATAGTTGTGAGAAATTGGACAATTCAAGTTCAACGGCAGTTCGTTCCTAATTGGAGTGGTTGGTGTATTCCATACTTCTAGCGATTGGATTTCACTCAAAACTCACCAAATGACTCCGACCATATTATGATGTTGCCCAAGTTTTGGGCTCGATCCGAAATCAATAGGTGTTCCAAATTGGAAAATTCAAGTATAACGGCAGTTCGTTCCTGACTGGAGTGGTTGGTGTCTTCCATACTTCTAGCGATTGGATTTCACTCAAAACTCACCAAATGACTCCTCCCACCATATTATGATGTTGCCCAAGTTTTGGGCTCGATCCGAAATCAGTACGGGTGAGAAATTGGTCAATTCAATTTCAACGACAGTTCTTTCCTAATTGGAGTGGTTGGTGTATTCCATACTTCTAACGATTGGATTTCACTCAAAACTCACCAAATGACTCCTCCCACCATATTTTGATGTTGCCCAAGTTTTGGGCTCGATCCGAAATCAATAGGTGTTCCAAATTGGACAATTCAAGTTCAACGGCAGTTCGTTCCAAATTGGAGTGGTTGGTGTATTCCATACTTCTAGCGATTGGATTTCACTCAAAACTCACAAAATGACTCCTCACACCATATTATGATGTTTCCCAAGTTTTGGGCTCGATCCGAAATTTATAGGGGTTCCAAATTGGACAATTCAAGTTCAACGGCAGTTCGTTTCTAATTGGATTGGTTGGTGTATCCCATACTTCTAGCGATTGGATTTCACTCAAAACTAACCAAATGACTCCTCCCACCATATTATGATGTTGCCCAAGTTTTGGGCTCGATCCGAAATCAATAGGTATTCCAAATTGGACAATTCAAGTTCGACGGCAGTTCGTTCCCAATTGGAGTGGATGGTGTATTCCATACTTCTAGCGATTGGATTTCACTCAAAACTCACTAAATGACTCCTCCCACCATATTATGATGTTGCCCATGTTTTGGACTCGATCCGAAATCTATAGGTGTTCCAAATTCGACAATTCAAGTTCAACGGCAGTTCGTTCCAAATTGGAGTGGTTAGTGTATTCCGTACATCTAGCGATTGGATTTCACTCAAAACTCACCAAATGACTCCTCCCACCATATTATGATGTTGCCCAAGTTTTGGGCTTGATCCGAAATCAATAGGTGTTCCAAATTGGACAATTCAAGTTCAACGGCAGTTCATTTCCAATTGGAATGGTTGGAGTATTCCATACTTCTAGCAGTTGGATTTCACTCAAAACTCACCAAATGACTCCTCCCACCATATTATGATGTTGCCCAAGTTTGGGGCTCGATCCGAAATCAATAGGTGTGAGAAATTGGACAATTCAAGTTCAACGGCAGTTTGTTCCTAATTGGAGTGGTTGGTGTATTCCATACTTCTAGCGATTGGATTTCACTCAAAACTCTCCAAATGACTCCACCCACCATATTATGATGTTGCCCAAGTTTTGGGCTCGATCAGAAATCAATACGTGTGAGAAATTGAACATTTCAATTTCAACGGCAATTCGTTCCTAATTGGAGTGGTTGGTGTATTCCATACTTCTAGTGATTGGATTTCACTCAAAACTCACCAAATGACTCCTCCCACCATATTATGATGTTGCCCAAGTTTTGGACTCGATCAGAAATCAATAGGTGTTCCAAGTTGGACAATTCAAGTTCAACGGCAGTTCGTTCCTAATTGGAGTGGTTGGTGTATTCCGTACTTCTAGCGATTGGATTTCACTCAAAACTCACCAAATGACTCCTCCCACCATATTATGATGTTGCCCAAGTTTTGGGCTCGATCCGAAATCAATAGGTGTGAGAAATTGGACAATTCAAGTTCAACGGCAGTTCGTTCCCAATTGGAATGGTTGGAGTATTCCATACTTCTTGCGATTGGATTTCACTCAAAACTCACCAAATGACTCCTCCCACCATATTATGATGTTGCCCAAGTTTAGGGCTCGATCCGAAATAATTAGGTGTGAGAAATTGGACAATTCAAGTTCAACGGCAGTTCATTTCCAATTGGAATGGTTGGAGTATTCCATACTTCTAGCAATTGGATTTCACTCAAAACTCACCAAATGACTCCTCCCACCATATTATGATGTTGCCCAAGTTTGGGGCTCGATCTGAAATCAATAGGTGTGAGAAATTGGGCAATTCAAGTTCAACGGCAGTTCGTTCCTAATTGGAGTGGTTGGTGTATTCCATACTTCTAGCGATTGGATTTCACTCAAAACTCACCAAATGACTCCTCCCACCATATAATGATGTTGCCCAAGTTTTGGGCTCGATCCGAAATCAATAGGTGTTCCAAATTGGACAATTCAAGTTCAACGACAGTTCGTTCCCAATTGGAATGGTTGGAGTATTCCATACTTCTTGCGATTGGATTTCACTCAAAACTCACCAAATGACTACTCCCACCATATTATGATGTTTTCCAAGTTTGGGGCTCGATCCGAAATAAATAGGTGTGAGAAATTGGACAATTCAAGTTCAACGGCAGTTCGTTCGTAATTGGAGTGGTTGGTGTATTCCATACTTCTAGCGATTGGATTTCACTCAAAACTCACCAAATGACTCCTCCCACCATATTATGATGTTGCCCAAGTTTTTGGCTCGATCCGAAATCAATAGGGGTTCCAAATTGGACAATTCAAGTTCAACGGCAGTTCGTTCCTAATTGGATTGGTTGGTGTATTCCATACTTCTAGCGATAGGATTTCACTCAAAACTAACCAAATGACTCCTCCCACCATATTATGATGTTGCCCAAGTTTTGGGCTCGATCCGAAATCAATAGGTGTTCCAAATTGGACAATTCAAGTTCAACGGCAGTTCGTTCCCAATTGGAGTGGTTGGTGTATTCAAAACTTCTAGCGATTGGATTTCACTCAAAACTCACCAAATGACTCCTCCCACCATATTATGATGTTGCCCAAGTTTTGGGCTCGATCCGAAATCAATAGGTGTGAGAAATTGGACAATTCAATTTCAACGGCAGTTCCTTCCTAATTGGAGTGGTTGGTGTATTCCATACTTCTAGCTATTGGATTTCACTCAAAACTCACCAAATGACCCCTCCCACCATATTATGATGTTGCCCAAGTTTTGGGCTCGATCCGAAATCAGTAGGTGTGAGAAATTGGACAATTCAATTTCAACGGCAGCTTGTTCCTAATTGGAGTGGTTGGTGTATTCCACACTTCTAGCGATTGGATTTCACTCAAAACTCACCAAATGACTCCTCCCACCATATTATGATGTTGCCCAAGGTTTGGGATCGATCCGAAATCAATAGGTGTTCCAAATTGGACAATTCAAGTTCAACGGCAGTTCGTTCCAAATTGGAGTGGTTGGTGTATTCCACACTTCTAGCGATTGGATTTCACTCAAAACTCACAAAATGACTCCTCCCACCATATTATGATGTTGCCCAAGTTTTGGGCTTGATCCGAAATCAATTGGTGTTCAAAATTGGACAATTCAAGTTCAACGGCAGTTCGTTCCTAATTGGAGTGGTTGGTGTATTCCGTACTTCTAGCGATTGGATTTCACTCAAAACTCACCAAATGACTCCTCCCACCATATAATGATGTTGCCCAAGTTTTGGGCTCGATCCGAAATCAATATGTGTTCCAAATTGGACAATTCAAGTTCAACGGCAGTTCGTTCCTAATTGGAGTGGTTGGTGTATTCCATACTTCTAGCGATTGGATTTCACTCAAAACTCACCAAATGACTCCTCCCACCATATTATCATGTTACCCAAGTTTGGGGCTCGATCCGAAATCAATAGCTGTGAGAAATTGGACAATTCAAGTTCAACGGCAGTTCGTTCCTAATTGGAGTGGTTGGTGTATTCCATCCTTCTAGCGATTGGATTTCACCCAAAACTCACCAAATGACCCCTCCCACCATATTATCAAGTTGCCCAGGTTTTGGGCTCGATCCGAAATCAATAGGTGTGAGAAATTGGACAATTCAAGTTCAACGGCAGTTCGTTCCTAATTGGGGTGGTTGGTGTATTCCATACTTCTAGCGATTGGATTTCAACCAAAACTCCCCAAATGACCCCTCCCACCATATTATCATGTTGCCCAGGTTTTGGGCTCGGTCCGAAATCAATAGGTGTGAGAAATTGGACAATTCTAGTTCAACGGCAGTTCGTTCCTAATTGGAGTGGTTGGTGTATTCCATACTTCTAGCGATTGGATTTCACTCAAAACTCACCAAATGACTCGTCCCACCATACTATGAAGTTGCCCAAGTTTTGGGCTCGATCCTAAATCAATACGTGTGAGAAATTGGACAATTCAAGTTCAACGGCAGTTCGTTCCTAATTGCAGTGGTTGGTGTATTCCAGACATCTAGCGATTGGATTTCACTCAAAACTCACCAAATCACTCCTCCCACCATATTATGATGTTGCCCAAGTTTTGGGCTCGATCCGAAATCAATAGGAGTGAGAAATTGGACAATTGAAGTTCAACGGCAGTTCGTTCCTAATTGGAGTTGTTGGTGTATTCCATACTTCTAGCGATTGGATTTCACTCAAACCTCACAGAATGACTCCACCCACCATGTTATGATGTTATCCAAGTTTGGGCTCGATCCTAAATCAATAGGTGTGAGAAATTGGACAATTCAAGTTCAACGGCAGTTCATTACAAATTGAAGTGGTTGCTGTATTCCTTACTTCTACCTAATGGATTTCACTCAAAACGCACCAAATGACTCCTCCCACCTTATTATGATATTTCCCAAGTTTTGGGCTCGATCCGAAATCAATAGGAGTGAGAAATTGGACAATTGAAGTTCAACGGCAGTGCGTTCCTAATTGGAGTGGTTGGTGTATTCCGTACTTCTAGCGATTGGATTTCAGTCAAAACTCACCAAATGACTCCTCCCACCAAATTATGATGTTGCCCAAGTTTTGGGCTCGATCTGAAATCAATAGGTGTTCCAAATTTGACAATTCAAGTTCAACGGCAGTTCGTTCCTAATTGGAGTGGTTGGGGTATTCCACACTTCTAGAGATTGGATTTCATTCAAAACTCACCAAATGACTCCTCCCACCATATTATCATGTTACCCAAGTTTGGGGCTCGATCCGAAATCAATAGCTGTGAGAAATTGGACAATTCAAGTTCAACGGCAGTTCGTTCCTAATTGGAGTGGTTGGTGTATTCCATACTTCTAGCGATTGGATTTCACTCAAAACTCACCAAATGACTCCTCCCACCATATTATGATGTTGCCCAAGTTTTGGGCTCGATCCAAAATCAATAGGTGTTCCAAATTGGACAATTCAAGTTCAACGGCAGTTCGTTCCTAATTGGAGTGGTTGCTGTATTCCATACTTCTAGCGATTGGATTTCACTCAAAATTCACCAAATGACTCCTCCCGCCATATTTTGTTGTTGCCCAAGTTTTGGGCTCGATCCAAAATCAATAGGTGTTCCAAATTGGACAATACAAGTTCCAACGGCAGTTCGTTCCTAATTGGAGTGGTTGCTGTATTCCATACTTCTAGCGATTGGATTTCACTCAAAATTCACCAAATGACTCCTCCCGCCATATTTTGTTGTTGCCCAAGTTTTGGGCTCGATCCAAAATCAATAGGTGTTCCAAATTGGACAATTCAAGTTCAACGGCAGTTCGTTCTTAATTGGAGTGGTTGGTGTATTCCATACTTGTAGCGATTGGATTTCACTCAAAACTCACCAAATGACTCCTCCCACCATATTATGATGTTGCCCAAGTTTTGGGCTCGATCCAAAATCAATAGGTGTTCCAAATTGGGCAATTCAAGTTCAACGGCAGTTCGTTCCTAATTGGAGTGGTTGGTGTATTCCATACTTCTAGCGATTGGATTTCACTCAAAACTCACCAAAAGACTCCTCCCACCATATTATGATGTTGCCCAAGTTTTGGGCTCGATCCGAAATCAATACGTGTGAGAAATTGGTAAATTCAATTTCAACGACAGTTCGTTCCTAATTGGAGTGGTTGGTGTATTCCATACGTCTAGCGATTGGATTTCACTCAAAACTCACCAAATGACTCCTCCCATCATATTATGATGTTGCCCAAGTTTTGGGCTCGATCCGAAATCAATAGGTGTTCCAAATTGGACAATTCAAGTTCAACGGCAGTTCGTTCCAAATTGGAGTGGTTGGTGTATTCCATACTTCTAGCGATTGGATTTCACTCAAAACTAACCAAATGACTCCTCCCACCACATTATGATGTTGCCCAAGTTTTGGGCTCGATCCGAAATCAATAGGTGTTCCAAATTGGACAATTCAAGTGCAACGGCAGTTCGTTCCAAATTGGACTGGTTGGTGTATTCCATACTTCTAGCGATTGGATTTCACTCAACACTCACCAAATGAATCCTCCCTCCATATTATGATGTTGCCCAAGTTTTGGGCTCGGTCCGAAATCAATAGGTCTGAGAAATTGGTCAATTCAATTTCAACGACAGTTCGTTCCTAATTAGAGTGGTTGGTGTATTCCATACTTCTAGCGATTGGATTTCACTCAAAACTCACCAAATGACTCCTCCCACCATATTATGATGTTGCCCATGTTTTGGTCTCGATCCGAAATCAATAGGTCTGAGAAATTGGTCAATTCAATTTCAACGACAGTTCGTTCCTAATTGGAGTGGTTGGTGTATTCCGTACTTCTAGCGATTGGATTTCACTCAAAAGTCACCAAATGACTCCTGCCACCATATTATGATGTTGCCCAAGTTTGGGGCTCGATCTGAAATCAATAGGTGTGGGAAATTGGACAATTCAAGTTCAACGGCAGTTCGTTCCTAATTGGAGTTGTTGGTGTATTCCATACTTCTAGTGATTGGATTTCACTCAAAACTAACCAAATGACTACTCCCACCATATTATGATGTTGCCCAAGTTTTGGGCTCGATCCGAAATCAATAGGTGTGAGAAATTGGACAATTCAAGTTCAACGGCAGTTCGTTCTAATTGGAGTGGTTGGTGTATTCCATACTTCTAGCAATTGGATTTCACTCAAAACTCACCAAATGACTCTTCCCACCATATTATGATGTTGCCCAAGTTTGGGGCTCGATCTGAAATCAATAGGTGTGGGAAATTGGACAATTCTAGTTCAACGGCAGTTCGTTCCTAATTGGAGTTGTTGGTGTATTCCATACTTCTAGTGATTGGATTTCACTCAAAACTAACCAAATGACTACTCCCACCATATTATGATGTTGCCCAAGTTTTGGGCTCGATCCGAAATCAATAGGTGTGAGAAATTGGACAATTCAAGTTCAACGGCAGTTCGTTCCTAATTGGAGTGGTTGGTGTATTCCATACTTCTAGCGTTTGGATTTCACTCAAAACTCACCAAATGACTCCTCCCACTATATTTTGTTGTTCCCAAGTTTTGGGCTCGATCCGAAATCAATAGGTGTTCCAAATTGGACAATTCAAGTTCAACGGCAGTTCGTTCCTAATTCGTGGTTGGTGTATTCCAAACTTCTAGCGATTGGATTTCACTCAAAACTTACCAATTGACTCCTCCCACCATATTATCATGTTGCCCAAGTTTTGGGCTCGATCCGAAATCAATAGGTGTTCGAAATTGGACAATTCAAGTTCAACGGCAGTTCGTTCCTACCTATAGTGGTTGGTGTATTCCATACTTCTTGTGATTGGATTTCACTCAAAACTCACCAAATGACTCTTCCCACCATATTATGATGTTGCCCAAGTTTGGGGCTCGATCCGAAATCAATAGGTGTGGGAAATTGGACAATTCAAGTTCAACGGCAGTTCGTTCCTAATTGGAGTTGTTGGTGTATTCCATACTTCTAGTGATTGGATTTCACTCAAAACTAACCAAATGACTACTCCCACCATATTATGATGTTGCCCAAGTTTTGGGCTCGATCCGAAATCAATAGGTGTGAGAAATTGGACAATTCAAGTTCAACGGCAGTTCGTTCGAATTGGAGTGGTTGGTGTATTCCATACTTCTAGCAATTGGATTTCACTCAAAACTCACCAAATGACTCTTCCCACCATATTATGATGTTGCCCAAGTTTGGGGCTCGATCTGAAATCAATAGGTGTGGGAAATTGGACAATTCAAGTTCAACGGCAGTTCGTTCCTAATTGGAGTTGTTGGTGTATTCCATACTTCTAGTGATTGGATTTCACTCAAAACTAACCAAATGACTACTCCCACCATATTATGATGTTGCCCAAGTTTTGGGCTCGATCCGAAATCAATAGGTGTGAGAAATTGGACAATTCAAGTTCAACGGCAGTTCGTTCCTAATTGGAGTGGTTGGTGTATTCCATACTTCTAGCGATTGGATTTCACTCAAAACTCACCAAATGACTCCTCCCACTATATTTTGTTGTTCCCAAGTTTTGGGCTCGATCCGAAATCAATAGGTGTTCCAAATTGGACAATTCAAGTTCAACGGCAGTTCGTTCCTAATTCGTGGTTGGTGTATTCCATACTTCTAGCGATTGCATTTCACTCAAAACTCACCAAATGACTCCTCCCTCTATATTATGATGTTGCCCAAGTTTGGGGCTCGATCCGAAATCAATAGGTGTGAGAAATTGGACAATTCAAGTTCAACGGCAGTTCGTTCCTAATTGGAGTGGTTGGTGTATTCCATACTTCTAGCGATTGGATTTCACTCAAAACTCACCGAATGACTCGTCCCACCATATTTTGTTGTTGCCCAAGTTCTGGGCTCGATCCGAAATCAATAGGTGTTCCAAATTGGACAATTCAAGTTCAACGGCAGTTCGTTCCTAATTGGAGTGGTTGGTGTATTCCATACTTCTAGCGATTGGATTTCACTCAAAACTCACCAAATGACTCCTCCAACCATATTTTGATGTTGCCCAAGTTTTGGGCTCGATCCGAAATCAATAGGTGTTCCAAATTGGACAATTCAAGTTCAACGGCAGTTCGTTCCTAACTATAGTGGTTGGTGTATTCCATACTTCTTGTGATTGGATTTCACTCAAAACTCACCAAATGACTCTTCCCACCATATTATGATGTTGCCCAAGTTCTGGGCTCGATCCGAAATCAATAGGTGTGAGAAATTGGACAATTCAAGTTCAACGGCAGTTCGTTCCTAATTGGAGTGGTTGGTGTATTCCATACTTCTAGCGAATGGATTTCACTCAAAACTCACCAAATGACTCTTCCCACCATATTATGATGTTGCCCAAGTTTTGGGCTCGATCCGAAATCAATAGGTGTGAGAAATTGGACAATTCAAGTTCAACGGCAGTTCGTTCCTAATTGGAGTGGTTGGTGTATTCCATACTTCTAGCGATTGGATTTCACTCAAAACTCACCAAATGACTCTTCCCACCATATTATGTTGTTGCCCAAGTTTGGGGCTCGATCTGAAATCAATAGGTGTGAGAAATTGGACAATTCAAGTTCAACGGCAGTTCGTTCCTAATTGGAGTTGTTGGTGTATTCCATACTTCTAGTGATTGGATTTCACTCAAAACTAACCAAATGACTACTCCCACCATATTATGATGTTGCCCAAGTTTTGGGCTCGATCCGAAATCAATAGGTGTTCCAAATTGGACAATTCAAGTTCAACGGCATTTCGTTCCTAATTGGAGTGGTTGGTGTATTCCATACTTCTAGCGATTGGATTTCACTCAAAACTCACCAAATGACTCCTCCCAACATATTATGATGTTGCCCAAGTTTTGGGCTCGATTCGAAATGAATAGGTGTTCCAAATTGGACAATTCAAGTTCAAGGGTAGTTCGTTCCTAAATGGAGTGGTTGGTGTATTCCATACTTCTAGCGATTGGATTTCACTCAAAACTCACCAAATGACTCCTCCCACCATATTATGATGTTTCCCAAGTTTGGGGCTCGATTGGAAAACAATAGGTGTGAGAAATTGGACAATTCAAGTTCATTGGCAGTTCGTTCCTAATTGGAGTGGTTGGTGTATTCCACACTTCTAGCGATTGGATTTCACTCAAAACTCACCAAATGACTCCTCCCACCATATTATGATGTTGCCCAAGGTTTGGGATCGATCCGAAATCAATAGGTGTTCCAAATTGGACAATTCAAGTTCAACGGCAGTTCGTTCCAAATTGGAGTGGTTGGTGTATTCCACACTTCTAGCGATTGGATTTCACTCAAAACTCACAAAATGACTCCTCCCACCATATTATGATGTTGCCCAAGTTTTGGCCTTGATCCGAAATCAATTGGTGTTCAAAATTGGACAATTCAAGTTCAACGGCAGTTCGTTCCTAATAGGAGTGGTTGGTGTATTCCGTACTTCTAGCGATTGGATTTCACTCAAAACTCACCAAATGACTCCTCCCACCATATAATGATGTTGCCCAAGTTTTGGGCTCGATCCGAAATCAATATGTGTTCCAAATTGGACAATTCAAGTTCAACGGCAGTTCGTTCCTAATTGGAGTGGTTGGTGTATTCCATACTTCTAGCGATTGGATTTCACTCAAAACTCACCAAATGACTCCTCCCACCATATTATCATGTTACCCAAGTTTGGGGCTCGATCCGAAATCAATAGCTGTGAGAAATTGGACAATTCAAGTTCAACGGCAGTTCGTTCCTAATTGGAGTGGTTGGTGTATTCCATCCTTCTAGCGATTGGATTTCACCCAAAACTCACCAAATGACCCCTCCCACCATATTATCATGTTGCCCAGGTTTTGGGCTCGATCCGAAATCAATAGGTGTGAGAAATTGGACAATTCAAGTTCAACGGCAGTTCGTTCCTAATTGGGGTGGTTGGTGTATTCCATACTTCTAGCGATTGGATTTCAACCAAAACTCACCAAATGACCCCTCCCACCATATTATCATGTTGCCCAGGTTTTGGGCTCGGTCCGAAATCAATAGGTGTGAGAAATTGGACAATTCTAGTTCAACGGCATTTCGTTCCTAATTGGAGTGGTTGGTGTATTCCATACTTCTAGCGATTGGATTTCACTCAAAACTCACCAAATGACTCGTCCCACCATACTATGAAGTTGCCCAAGTTTTGGTCTCGATCCGAAATAAACAGGTGTGAGAAATTGGACAATTCAAGTTCAACGGCAGTTCGTTCCTAATTGCAGTGGTTGGTGTATTCCAGACATCTAGCGATTGGATTTCACTCAAAACTCACCAAATCACTCCTCCCACCATATTATGATGTTGCCCAAGTTTTGGGCTCGATCCGAAATCAATAGGAGTGAGAAATTGGACAATTGAAGTTCAACGGCAGTTCGTTCCTAATTGGAGTGGTTGGTGTATTCCATACTTCTAGCGATTGGATTTCACTCAAACCTCACAGAATGACTCCACCCACCATGTTATGATGTTATCCAAGTTTGGGCTCGATCCTAAATCAATGGGTGTGAGAAATTGGACAATTCAAGTTCAATGGCAGTTCATTACAAATTGAAGTGGTTGCTGTATTCCTTACTTCTACCTAATGGATTTCACTCAAAACGCACCAAATGACTCCTCCCACCTTATTATGATATTTCCCAAGTTTTGGGCTCGATCCGAAATCAATAGGAGTGAGAAATTGGACAATTGAAGTTCAACGGCAGTGCGTTCCTAATTGGAGTGGTTGGTGTATTCCGTACTTCTAGCGATTGGATTTCAGTCAAAACTCACCAAATGACTCCTCCCACCAAATTATGATGTTGCCCAAGTTTTGGGCTCGATCTGAAATCAATAGGTGTTCCAAATTTGACAATTCAAGTTCAACGGCAGTTCGTTCCTAGTTGGAGTGGTTGGGGTATTCCACACTTCTAGAGATTGGATTTCACTCAAAACTCACCAAATGACTCCTCCCACCATATTATCATGTTACCCAAGTTTGGGGCTCGATCCGAAATCAATAGCTGTGAGAAATTGGACAATTCAAGTTCAACGGCAGTTCGTTCCTAATTGGAGTGGTTGGTGTATTCCATACTTCTAGCGATTGGAATTCACTCAAACCTCACAGAATGACTCCTCCCACCATGTTATGATGTTATCCAAGTTTGGGCTCGATCCTAAATCAATAGGTGTGAGAAATTGGACAATTCAATTTCAACGGCAGTTCATTACAAATTGAAGTGGCTGCTGTATTCCTTACTTCTACCTAATGGATTTCACTCAAAACGCACCAAATGACTCCTCCCACTTTATTATGATATTTCCCAAGTTTTGGGCTCGATCCGAAATCAGTAGGTATGAGAAATTGGACAATTGAAGTTCAACGGCAGTTCGTTCCTAATTGGAGTGGTTGGTGTATTCCATACTTCTAACGATTAGATTTCACTCAAAACTCACCAAATGACTCCTCCCACCATATTTTGTTGTTGCCCAAGTTTTGGGCTCGATCCAAAATCAATAGGTGTTCCAAATTGGACAATTCAAGTTCAACGGCAGTTCGTTCCTAATTGGAGTGGTTGGTGTATTCCATACTTCTAGCGATTGGATTTCACTCAAAACTCACCAAATGACTCGTCCCACCATACTATGAAGTTGCCCAAGTTTTGGTCTCGATCCGAAATAAACAGGTGTGAGAAATTGGACAATTCAAGTTCAACGGCAGTTCATTCCTAATTGGAGTGGCTGGTGTATTCCATACATCTAGCGATTGGATTTCACTCAAAACTAACCAAATGACTCCTCCCACCATATTATGATGTTGCCCAAGTTTTGGGCTCGATCCGAAATCAATAGGTGTTCCAAATTGGACAATTCAAGTTCAACGGCAGTTCGTTCCAAATTGGAGTGGTTGGTATATTCCATACTTCTAGCGATTGGATTTCACTCAAAACTCACCAAATGACTCCTCCCACCATATTATGATGTTGCCCAAGTTTTGGGCTCGATCCGAAATCAATAGGTGTTCCAAATTGGACAATACAAGTTCCAACGGCAGTTCTTTCCTAATTGGAGTGGTTGCTGTATTCCATACTTCTAGCGATTGGATTTCACTCAAAATTCACCAAATGATTCCTCCCGCCATATTTTGTTGTTGCCCAAGTTTTGGGCTCGATCCAAAATCAATAGGTGTTCCAAATTGGACAATTCAAGTTCAACGGCAGTTCGTTCCTAATTGGAGTGGTTGGTGTATTCCATACTTCTAGCGATTGGATTTCACTCAAAACTCACCAAATGACTCCTCCCACCATATTATGATGTTGCCCAAGTTTTGGGCTCGATCCAAAATCAATAGGTGTTCCAAATTGGACAATTCAAGTTCAACGGCAGTTCGTTCCTAATTGGAGTGGTTGCTGTATTCCATACTTCTAGCGATTGGATTTCACTCAAAATTCACCAAATGACTCCTCCCGCCATATTTTGTTGTTGCCCAAGTTTTGGGCTCGATCCAAAATCAATAGGTGTTCCAAATTGGACAATTCAAGTTCAACGGCAGTTCGTTCCAAATTGGAGTGGTTGGTATATTCCATACTTCTAGCGATTGGATTTCACTCAAAACTCACCAAATGACTCCTCCCACCATATTATGATGTTGCCCAAGTTTTGGGCTCGATCCGAAATCAATAGGTGTTCCAAATTGGACAATACAAGTTCCAACGGCAGTTCTTTCCTAATTGGAGTGGTTGCTGTATTCCATACTTCTAGCGATTGGATTTCACTCAAAATTCACCAAATGATTCCTCCCGCCATATTTTGTTGTTGCCCAAGTTTTGGGCTCGATCCAAAATCAATAGGTGTTCCAAATTGGACAATTCAAGTTCAACGGCAGTTCGTTCCTAATTGGAGTGGTTGGTGTATTCCATACTTCTAGCGATTGGATTTCACTCAAAACTCACCAAATGACTCCTCCCACCATATTATGATGTTGCCCAAGTTTTGGGCTCGATCCAAAATCAATAGGTGTTCCAAATTGGACAATTCAAGTTCAACGGCAGTTCGTTCCTAATTGGAGTGGTTGCTGTATTCCATACTTCTAGCGATTGGATTTCACTCAAAATTCACCAAATGACTCCTCCCGCCATATTTTGTTGTTGCCCAAGTTTTGGGCTCGATCCAAAATCAATAGGTGTTCCAAATTGGACAATACAAGTTCCAACGGCAGTTCGTTCCTAATTGGAGTGGTTGCTGTATTCCATACTTCTAGCGATTGGATTTCACTCAAAATTCACCAAATGACTCCTCCCGCCATATTTTGTTGTTGCCCAAGTTTTGGGCTCGATCCAAAATCAATAGGTGTTCCAAATTGGGCAATTCAAGTTCAACGGCAGTTCGTTCCTAATTGGAGTGGTTGGTGTATTCCATACTTCTAGCGATTGGATTTCACTCAAAACTCACCAAAAGACTCCTCCCACCATATTATGATGTTGCCCAAGTTTTGGGCTCGATCCGAAATCAATACCTGTGAGAAATTGGTAAATTCAATTTCAACGACAGTTCGTTCCTAATTGGAGTGGTTGGTGTATTCCATACGTCTAGCGATTGGATTTCACTCAAAACTCACCAAATGACTCCTCCCATCATATTATGATGTTGCCCAAGTTTTGGGCTCGATCCGAAATCAATAGGTGTTCCAAATTGGACAATTCATGTTCAACGGCAGTTCGTTCCTAAATGGAGTGGTTGGTGTATCCCATACGTCTTGCGATTGGATTTCACTCAAAACTCACCAAATGACTCTTCCCACCACATTATGATGTTGCCCAAGTTTTGGGCTCGATCCGAAATCAATAGTTGTGAGAAATTGGACAGTTCAAGTTCAACGGCAGTTCGTTCCAAATTGGAGTGGTTGGTGTATTCCATACTTCTAGCGATTGGATTTCACTCAAAACTAACCAAATGACTCCTCCCACCACATTATGATGTTGCCCAAGTTTTGGGCTCGATCCGAAATCAATAGGTGTTCCAAATTGGACAATTCAAGTGCAACGGCAGTTCGTTCCAAATTGGACTGGTTGGTGTATTCCATACTTCTAGCGATTCGATTTCAGTCAACACTCACCAAATGAATCCTCCCTCCATATTATGATGTTGCCCAAGTTTTGGGCTCGGTCCGAAATCAATAGGTCTGAGAAATTGGTCAATTCAATTTCAACGACAGTTCGTTCCGAATTAGAGTGGTTGGTGTATTCCATACTTCTAGCGATTGGATTTCACTCAAAACTCACCAAATGACTCCTCCCACCATATTATGTTGTTGCCCAAGTTTTGGGCTCGATCCGAAATCAATAGGTGTTCCAAATTGGACAATTCAAGTTCATTGGCAGTTCGTTCCTAACTGGAGTGGTTGGTGTATTCCATACTTCTAGCGATTGGATTTCACTCAAAACTCACCAAATGACTCCTCCCACCATATTATGATGTTGCCCATGTTTTGGTCTCGATCCGAAATCAATAGGTCTGAGAAATTGGTCAATTCAATTTCAACGACAGTTCGTTCCTAATTGGAGTGGTTGGTGTATTCCGTACTTCTAGCGATTGGATTTCACTCAAAAGTCACCAAATGACTCCTGCCACCATATTATGATGTTGCCCAAGTTTGGGGCTCGATCTGAAATCAATAGGTGTGGGAAATTGGACAATTCAAGTTCAACGGCAGTTCGTTCCTAATTGGAGTTGTTGGTGTATTCCATACTTCTAGTGATTGGATTTCACTCAAAACTAACCAAATGACTACTCCCACCATATTATGATGTTGCCCAAGTTTTGGGCTCGATCCGAAATCAATAGGTGTGAGAAATTGGACAATTCAAGTTCAACGGCAGTTCGTTCTAATTGGAGTGGTTGGTGTATTCCATACTTCTAGCAATTGGATTTCACTCAAAACTCACCAAATGACTCTTCCCACCATATTATGATGTTGCCCAAGTTTGGGGCTCGATCTGAAATCAATAGGTGTGGGAAATTGGACAATTCTAGTTCAACGGCAGTTCGTTCCTAATTGGAGTTGTTGGTGTATTCCATACTTCTAGTGATTGGATTTCACTCAAAACTAACCAAATGACTACTCCCACCATATTATGATGTTGCCCAAGTTTTGGGCTCGATCCGAAATCAATAGGTGTGAGAAATTGGACAATTCAAGTTCAACGGCAGTTCGTTCCTAATTGGAGTGGTTGGTGTATTCCATACTTCTAGCGATTGGATTTCACTCAAAACTCACCAAATGACTCCTCCCACTATATTTTGTTGTTCCCAAGTTTTGGGCTCGATCCGAAATCAATAGGTGTTCCAAATTGGACAATTCAAGTTCAACGGCAGTTCGTTCCTAATTCGTGGTTGGTGTATTCCAAACTTCTAGCGATTGGATTTCACTCAAAACTTACCAATTGACTCCTCCCACCATATTATGATGTTGCCCAAGTTTTGGGCTCGATCCGAAATCAATAGGTGTTCGAAATTGGACAATTCAAGTTCAACGGCAGTTCGTTCCTACCTATAGTGGTTGGTGTATTCCATACTTCTTGTGATTGGATTTCACTCAAAACTCACCAAATGACTCTTCCCACCATATTATGATGTTGCCCAAGTTTGGGGCTCGATCCGAAATCAATAGGTGTGGGAAATTGGACAATTCAAGTTCAACGGCAGTTCGTTCCTAATTGGAGTTGTTGGTGTATTCCATACTTCTAGTGATTGGATTTCACTCAAAACTAACCAAATGACTACTCCCACCATATTATGATGTTGCCCAAGTTTTGGGCTCGATCCGAAATCAATAGGTGTGAGAAATTGGACAATTCAAGTTCAACGGCAGTTCGTTCGAATTGGAGTGGTTGGTGTATTCCATACTTCTAGCAATTGGATTTCACTCAAAACTCACCAAATGACTCTTCCCACCATATTATGATGTTGCCCAAGTTTGGGGCTCGATCTGAAATCAATAGGTGTGGGAAATTGGACAATTCTAGTTCAACGGCAGTTCGTTCCTAATTGGAGTTGTTGGTGTATTCCATACTTCTAGTGATTGGATTTCACTCAAAACTAACCAAATGACTACTCCCACCATATTATGATGTTGCCCAAGTTTTGGGCTCGATCCGAAATCAATAGGTGTGAGAAATTGGACAATTCAAGTTCAACGGCAGTTCGTTCCTAATTGGAGTGGTTGGTGTATTCCATACTTCTAGCGATTGGATTTCACTCAAAACTCACCAAATGACTCCTCCCACTATATTTTGTTGTTCCCAAGTTTTGGGCTCGATCCGAAATCAATAGGTGTTCCAAATTGGACAATTCAAGTTCAACGGCAGTTCGTTCCTAATTCGTGGTTGGTGTATTCCAAACTTCTAGCGATTGGATTTCACTCAAAACTTACCAATTGACTCCTCCCACCATATTATGATGTTGCCCAAGTTTTGGGCTCGATCCGAAATCAATAGGTGTTCGAAATTGGACAATTCAAGTTCAACGGCAGTTCGTTCCTACCTATAGTGGTTGGTGTATTCCATACTTCTTGTGATTGGATTTCACTCAAAACTCACCAAATGACTCTTCCCACCATATTATGATGTTGCCCAAGTTTGGGGCTCGATCCGAAATCAATAGGTGTGGGAAATTGGACAATTCAAGTTCAACGGCAGTTCGTTCCTAATTGGAGTTGTTGGTGTATTCCATACTTCTAGTGATTGGATTTCACTCAAAACTAACCAAATGACTACTCCCACCATATTATGATGTTGCCCAAGTTTTGGGCTCGATCCGAAATCAATAGGTGTGAGAAATTGGACAATTCAAGTTCAACGGCAGTTCGTTCGAATTGGAGTGGTTGGTGTATTCCATACTTCTAGCAATTGGATTTCACTCAAAACTCACCAAATGACTCTTCCCACCATATTATGATGTTGCCCAAGTTTGGGGCTCGATCTGAAATCAATAGGTGTGGGAAATTGGACAATTCAAGTTCAACGGCAGTTCATTCCTAATTGGAGTTGTTGGTGTATTCCATACTTCTAGTGATTGGATTTCACTCAAAACTAACCAAATGACTACTCCCACCATATTATGATGTTGCCCAAGTTTTGGGCTCGATCCGAAATCAATAGGTGTGAGAAATTGGACAATTCAAGTTCAACGGCAGTTCGTTCCTAATTGGAGTGGTAGGTGTATTCCATACTTCTAGCGATTGGATTTCACTCAAAACTCACCAAATGACTCCTCCCACTATATTTTGTTGTTCCCAAGTTTTGGGCTCGATCCGAAATCAATAGGTGTTCCAAATTGGACAATTCAAGTTCAACGGCAGTTCGTTCCTAATTCGTGGTTGGTGTATTCCATACTTCTAGCGATTGCATTTCACTCAAAACTCACCAAATGACTCCTCCCTCCATATTATGATGTTGCCCAAGTTTGGGGCTCGATCCGAAATAAATAGGTGTGAGAAATTGGACAATTCAAGTTCAACGGCAGTTCGTTCCTAATTGGAGTGGTTGGTGTATTCCATACTTCTAGCGATTGGATTTCACTCAAAACTCACCGAATGACTCGTCCCACCATATTTTGTTGTTGCCCAAGTTCTGGGCTCGATCCGAAATCAATAGGTGTTCCAAATTGGACAATTCAAGTTCAACGGCAGTTCGGTCCTAATTGGAGTGGTTGGTGTATTCCATACTTCTAGCGATTGGATTTCACTCAAAACTCACCAAATGACTCCTCCAACCATATTTTGATGTTGCCCAAGTTTTGGGCTCGATCCGAAATCAATAGGTGTTCCAAATTGGACAATTCAAGTTCAACGGCAGTTCGTTCCTAACTATAGTGGTTGGTGTATTCCATACTTCTTGTGATTGGATTTCACTCAAAACTCACCAAATGACTCTTCCCACCATATTATGATGTTGCCCAAGTTCTGGGCTCGATCCGAAATCAATAGGTGTGAGAAATTGGACAATTCAAGTTCAACGGCAGTTCGTTCCTAATTGGAGTGGTTGGTGTATTCCATACTTCTAGCGAATGGATTTCACTCAAAACTCACCAAATGACTCTTCCCACCATATTATGATGTTGCCCAAGTTTTGGGCTCGATCCGAAATCAATAGGTGTGAGAAATTGGACAATTCAAGTTCAACGGCAGTTCGTTCCTAATTGGAGTGGTTGGTGTATTCCATACTTCTAGCGATTGGATTTCACTCAAAACTCACCAAATGACTCTTCCCACCATATTATGTTGTTGCCCAAGTTTGGGGCTCGATCTGAAATCAATAGGTGTGAGAAATTGGACAATTCAAGTTCAACGACAGTTCGTTCCTAATTGGAGTTGTTGGTGTATTCCATACTTCTAGTGATTGGATTTCACTCAAAACTAACCAAATGACTACTCCCACCATATTATGATGTTGCCCAAATTTTGGGCTCGATCCGAAATCAATAGGTGTTCCAAATTGGACAATTCAAGTTCAACGGCATTTCGTTCCTAATTGGAGTGGTTGGTGTATTCCATACTTCTAGCGATTGGATTTCACTCAAAACTCACCAAATGACTCCTCCCAACATATTATGATGTTGCCCAAGTTTTGGGCTCGATTCGAAATGAATAGGTGTTCCAAATTGGACAATTCAAGTTCAAGGGTAGTTCGTTCCTAAATGGAGTGGTTGGTGTATTCCATACTTCTAGCGATTGGATTTCACTCAAAACTCACCAAATGACTCCTCCCACCATATTATGATGTTTCCCAAGTTTGGGGCTCGATTGGAAAACAATAGGTGTGAGAAATTGGACAATTCAAGTTCAATGGCAGTTCGTTCCTAATTGGAGTTGTTGGTGTATTCCATACTTCTAGCGATTGGATTTCACTCAAAACTAACCACATGACTCCTCCCACCATATTATGATGTTGCCCAAGTTTTGGGCTCGATCTGAAATCAATAGGTGTTCCAAATTGGACAATTCAAGTTCAACGGCAGTTCGTTCCTAATTCGTGGTTGGTGTATTCCATACTTCTAGCGATTACATTTCATTCAAAACTCACCAAATGACTCCTCCCTCCATATTATGATGTTGCCCAAGTTTGGGGCTCGATCCGAAATCAATAGGTGTGAGAAATTGGACAATTCAAGTTCAACGGCAGTTCGTTCCTAATTGGAGTGGTAGGTGTATTCCATACTTCTAGCGATTGGATTTCACTCAAAACTCACCGAATGACTCGTCCCACCATATTTCGATGTTGCCCAAGTTTTGGGCTCGATCCGAAATCAATAGGTGTTCCAAATTGGACTATTCAAGTTCAACGGCAGTTTGTTCCTAATTGGAGTGGTTGGTGTATTCCATACTTCTAGCGATTGGATTTCACTCAAAACTCACCAAATGACTCCTCCCACCATATTATGATGTTGCCCAAGTTCTGGGCTCGATCCGAAATCAATAGGTGTTCCAAATTGGACAATTCAAGTTCAACGGCAGTTCGTTCCTAATTTGAGTGGTTGGTGTATTCCATACTTCTAGCGATTGGATTTCACTCAAAACTCACCAAATGACTCCTCCCACCATATTATGACGTTGCCCAAGTTTTGGGCTCGATCCGAAATCAATAGGTGTTGCAAATTGGACTATTCAAGTTCAACATCAGTTCGTTCCTAATTGGAGTGGTTGGTGTATTCCATACTTCTAGCGATTGGATTTCACTCAAAACTCACCAAATGACTGCTCCCACCATATTACGATGTTGCCCAAGTTTTGGGCTTGATCCGAAATCAATTGGTGTTCAAAATTGGACAATTCAAGTTCAACGGCAGTTTGTTCCTAATTTGAGTGGTTGGTGTATTCCATACTTCTAGCGATTGGATTTCTCTCAAAACTCACCAAAAGACTCCTCCCACCATATTTTGATGTTGCCCATGTTTTGGGCTCGATCCGAAATCAATAGGTGTTCCAAATTGGACAATTCAAGTTCAACGGCAGTTCGTTCCTCATTGGAGTGGTTGGTGTATTCCATACTTCTAGCGATTGGATTTCACTCAAAACTCACCAAATGACTCCTCCCACCATATTATGATGTGTCCCAAGTTTGGGGCTCGGTCCGAAATCAGTAGGTGTGAGAAATTGGACAATTCAAGTTCAACGGCAGTTCGTTCCTAATTGGAGTGGTTGGTGTATTCCATACTTCTAGCGATTGGATTTCACTCAAAACTCACCAAATGACTCCTCCCACCATATTATGATGTTTCCCAAGTTTTGGGCTCGATCCGAAATCAATAGTTGTGAGAAATTGGACAATTCAAGTTCAACGACAGTTTTGTTCCTAATTGGAGTGGTTGGTGTATTCCATACTTCTAGCGATTGGATTTCACTCAAAACTCACCAAATGACTCCTCACACCATATTATGATGTTGCCCAAGTTTTGGGCTCGATCCGAAATCAATAGGTGTTCCAAATTGGACAATTCAAGTTCAACGGCAGTTCGTTCCTAATTTGAGTGGTTGGTGTATTCCATACTTCTAGCGATTGGATTTCACTCAAAAATCACCAAATGACTCCTCCCACCATATTATGACGTTGCCCAAGTTTTGGGCTCGATCCGAAATCAATAGGTGTTGCAAATTGGACTATTCAAGTTCAACAGCAGTTCGTTCCTAATTGGAGTGGTTGGTGTATTCCATACTTCTAGCGATTGGATTTCACTCAAAACTCACCAAATGACTCCTCCCACCATATTACGATGTTGCCCCAGTTTTGGGCTTGATCCGAAATCAATTGGTGTTCAAAATTGGACAATTCAAGTTCAATGGCAGTTCGTTCCTAATTTGAGTGGTTGGTGTATTCCATACTTCTAGCGATTGGATTTCACTCAAAACTCACCAAAAGACTCCTCCCACCATATTATGATGTTGCCTATGTTTTGGGCTCGATCCGAAATCAATAGGTGTTCCAAATTGGACAATTCAAGTTCAACGGCAGTTCGTTCCTAATTGGAGTGGTTGGTGTATTCCATACTTCTAGCGATTGGATTTCACTCAAAACTCACCAAATGACTCCTCCCACCATATTATGATGTGTCCCAAGTTTGGGGCTCGGTCCGAAATCAGTAGGTGTGAGAAATTGGACAATTCAAGTTCAACGGCAGTTCGTTCCTAATTGGACTGGTTGGTGTATTCCATACTTCTTGCAATTGGATTTCACTCAAAACTCACCAAATGACTCCTTCCACCATATTATGATGTTGGCCAAGTGTTGGGCTCAATCCGAAATCAATAGGGGTGAGAAATTGGACAATTCAAGTTCAACGGCAGTTCGTTCCAAATTGGAGTGGTTGGTGTATTCCGTACTTCTAGCGATTGGATTTCACTCGAAACTAACGAAATGACTCCTCCCACCATATTATGATGTTGCCCGCGTTTTGGGCTCGATGCGAAATCAATAGGTATTCCAAATTGGACAATTCAAGTTCAACGGCAGTTCGTTCCTAATTGGAGTCGTTGGTGTATTCCATACTTCTAGCGATTGGATTTCACTCAAAACTCACCAAATGACTCCTCCCACCATATTATGATGTTGCCCAAGTTTGGGGCTCGATCCGAAATCAATAGGTGTTGCAAATTGGACAATTCAAGTTCAACGGCTGTTCGTTCCTAATTGGAGTCGTTGGTGTATTCCATACTTCTAGCGATTGGATTTCACTCAAAACTAACCAAATGACTCCTCCCACCATATGATGATGTTGCCCAAGTTTTGGGCTCGATCCGAAATCAATAGGTGTTCCAAATTAGACAATTCAAGTTCAACGGCAATTCGTTCCTAATTGGAGTCGTTGGTGTATTCCATACTTCTGGCGATTGGATTTCACTCAAAACTCACCAAATGACTCCTCCCACCATATTATGATGTTGCCCAAGTTTTGGGATCGATCCGAAATCAATAGGTGTTCCAAATTGGACAATTCAAGTTCAACGGCTGTTCGTTCCTAATTGGAGTCGTTGGTGTATTCCATACTTCTAGCGATTGGATTTCACTCAAAACTCACCAAATGACTCCTCCCACCATATTATGTTGTTGCCCAAGTTTTGGGCTCGATCCGTAATCAATATGTGTGAGAAATTGGACAATTCAAGTTCAACGACAGTTCGTTCCTAATTGGAGTGGTTGGTGTATTCCAGACTTCTAGCGATTGGATTTCACTCAAAACAAACCAAATGACTCCTCCCACCATATTATGATGTTGCCCAAGTTTTGGGCTCGATCCGAAATCAATAGGTGTTCCAAATTTGACAATTCAAGTTCAACGGCAGTTCGTTCCTAATTGGAGTGGTTGGTGTATTCCGTACTTCTAGCGATTGGATTTCACTCGAAACAAACCAAATGACTCCTCCCACCATATTATGATGTTGCCCAAGTTCTGGGCTCGATCCGAAATCAATAGGTGTTCCAAATTGGACAATTCAAGTTCAACGGCAGTTCGTTCCTAACTGGAGTCGTTGGTGTATTCCATACTTCTAGCGATTGTATTTCTCTCAAAACTAACCAAATGACTCCTCCCACCATATTATGTTGTTGCCCAAGTTTTGGGCTCGATCCAAAATCAATAGGTGTTCCAAATTGGACAATTCAAGTTCAACGGCTGTTCGTTCCTAATTGGAGTGTTTCGTGTATTCCATACTTCTAGCGATTGGATTTCACTCAAAACTAACCAAATGACTCCTCCAACCATATTATGATGTTGCCCAAGTTTTGGGCTCGATCCGAAATCAATAGGTGTGAGAAATTGGACAATTCAAGTTCAACGGCAGTTCGTTCCTAATTGGAGTGGTTGGTGTATTCCATACTTCTAGCGATTGGATTTCACTCAAAACTCACCAAATGACTCCTCCCACCATATTATGATGTTGGCCAAGTTTTGGGCTCGATCCGAAATCAATAGGTGTGAGAAATTGGACAATTCAAGTTCAACGGCATATCGTTCCTAATTGGAGAGGTTGGTGTATTCCATACTTCTTGCGATTATTGGATTTCACTCAAAACTCCCCAACGGACTCCTCCCACCATATTATGATGTTGCCCAAGTTTTGGGCTCGATTCGAAATCAATAGGTGTGAGAAATTGGACAATTCAAGTTCAACGGCAGTTCGTTCCTAATTGGAGTGGTTGGTGTATTCCATACTTCTAGCGATTGGATTTTACTCAAAACTAACCAAATGAGTCCTCCCACCATATTATGTTGTTGCCAAAGTTTTGGGCTCGATCCGAAATCAATAGGTGTTCCAAATTGGACAATTCAAGTTCAACGGCAGTTCGTTCCTAACTGGAGTCGTTGGTGTATTCCATACTTCTAGCGATTGTATTTCTCTCAAAACTAACCAAATGACTCCTCCCACCATATTATGTTGTTGCCCAACTTTTGGGCTCGATCCGAAATCAATAGGTGTTCCAAATTGGACAATTCAAGTTCAACGGCTGTTCGTTCCTAATTGGAGTGGTTGGGGTATTCCATACTTCTAGCGACTGGATTTCACTCAAAACTAACCAAATGACTCCTCCCACCATATTATGGTGTTGCCCAAGTTTTGGGCACGATCCGAAATCAATAGGTGTTCCAAATTGGACAATTCAAGTTCAACGGCAGTTCGTTCCTAACTGGAGAGTTTCGTGTATTCCATACTTCTAGCGATTGGATTTCTCTCAAAACTAACCAAATGACTCCTCCAACCATATGATGATGTTGCCCAAGTTTTGGGCTCGATCCGAAATCAATAGGTGTGAGAAATTGGACAATTCAAGTTCAACGGCAGTTCGTTCCTAATTGGAGTGGTTGGTGTATTCCACACTTCTAGCGATTGGATTTCACTCAAAACTCACCAAATGACTCCTCCCACCATATTATGATGTCGCCCAAGTTTGGGGCTCGATCCGAAATCAATAGGTGTGAGAAATTGGACAATTCAAGTTCAACGGCAGATCGTTCCTAATTGGAGTGGTTGGTGTATTCCATACTTCTAGCGATTGGATTTCACTCAAACCTCACCAATTGACTCCTCCCACCATATTATGATGTTGCCCAAGTATTGGGCTCAATCCGAAATCAATAGGTGTGAGAAATTGGACAATTCAAGTTCAACGGCAGTTCGTTCCTAATTGGAGTGGTTGGTGTATTCCATACTTCTAGAGATTGGATTTCACTCAAAACTAACCAAATGACTTCTCCCACCATATTATGTTGTTGCCCAAGTTTTGGGCTCGATCCGAAATCAATAGGTGTTCCAAATTGGACAATTCAAGTTCAACGGCAGATCGTTCCTAATTGGAGTGGTTGGTGTATTCCATACTTCTAGCGATTGGATTTCACTCAAAACTAACCAAATGACTCCTCCCACCATATTATGATGTCGCCCAAGTTTTGGGCTCGATCCGAAATCAATAGGTGTGAGAAATTGGTCAATTCAGTTTCAACGAAAGTTCGTTCCTAATTGGAGTGGTTGGTGTATTCCATACTTCTTGCGATTGGATTTCACTCAAAACTCTCCAAAAGACTCCTCCCACCATATTACGATGTTGCCCACGTTTGGGGCTCAATCCAAAATCAATAGGTGTTCCAAATTGGACAATTCAAGTTCAACGGCAGTTCGTTCCTAATTGGAGTGGTTGGTGTATTCCATACTTCTGGCGATTGGATTTCACTCAAAACTCACCAAATGACTCCTCCCACCATATTACGATGTTGCTCAAGTTTGGGGATCGATCCAAAATTAATAGGTGTTCCAAATTGGGTAATTCAAGTTCAACGGCAGTTCGTTCCTAATTGGAGTGGTTGGTGTATTCCATACTTCTAGCGATTGGATTTCACTCAAAACTCACCAAATGACTCCTCCCACCATATTACGACGTTTCCCAAGTTTTGGGCTCGATCCGAAATCAATAGGTGAGAGAAATTGGTCAATTCAGTTTCAACGAAAGTTCGTTCCTAATTGGAGTGGTTGGTGTATTTTCTAGCGATTGGATTTCACTCAAAACACACCAAATGACTCCTCCCACCATATTATGATGTTGCCCAAGTTATGGGCTCGATCCGAAATCAATAGGTGTGAGAAATTGGACAATTCAAGTTCAACGGCAGTTCGTTCCTAATTGGAGTGGTTGGTGTATTCCATACTTCTAGCGATTGGATTTCACTCAAAACTCACCAAATGACTCCTCCCACCATATTATGACATTGCCCAAGTTTTAGGCTCGATCCGAAATCAATAGGTTTTCCAACTTGGACAATTCAAGTTCAACGGCAGTTCGTTCCTAATTGCAGTGGTTGGTGTATTCCATACTTCTAGCGATTGGATTTCACTCAAAACTCACCAAATGACTCCTCCCACAATATTATGATGTTGGCCAAGTTTTGGGCTCGATCCGAAATCAATAGGTGTGAGAAATTGGACAATTCAATTTCAACGGCAGTTCGTTCCTAATTGGAGTGGTTGGTGTATTCCATTCTTCCTGCGTTTGGATTTCACTCAAAACTCACCAAATGACTCCTCAAACCATATTATGATGTTGCCCAAGTTTTGGGCTCGATCCGAAATCAATAGGTGTGAGAAATTGGACAATTCAAGCTCAACGGCAGTTCGTTCCTAATTGGAGTGGTTGTTGTATTCCATACTTCTAGCGATTGGATTTCACTCAAAATTCACCAAACGACTCCTCCCACCATATTATGATGTTTCCCAAGTTTTGGGCTCGATCCGAAATCAATAGGTGTTCCCAATTGGACAATTCAAGTTCAACGGCAGTTCGTTCCTAATTGGAGTGGTTGGTGTATTCCATACTTCTAGCGATTGGATTTCACTCAAAACTCACCAAATGACTCCTCCCACCATATTATGATTTGTCCCAAGTTTGGGACTCGATCCGAAATCAATAGGTGTGAGAAATTGGACAATTCAAGTTCAACGGCAGTTCGTTCCTAATTGGAGTGGCTGGTGTATTCCATACTTCTAGCGATTGGATTTCACTCAAAACTAACCAAATGACTCCTCCCACCATATTATGATGTTTCCCAAGTTTTGGGCTCGATCCGAAAACAATAGGTGTTCCAAATTGGACAATTCAAGTTCAACGGCAGTTCGTTCCTAATTGGAGTGGTTGGTGTATTCCATACTTCTAGCGATTGGATTTCACTCAAAACTCACCAACTGCCTCCTCCCACCATATTATGATTTTGCCCAAGTTTGGGGCTCAATCCGAAATCAATAGGTGTGAGAAATTGGACAATTCAAGTTCAACGGCAGTTCGTTCCTAATTGGAGTGGTTGGTGTATTCCATACTTCTAGCGATTGGATTTCACTCAAAACTCACCAAATGACTCCTCCCACCATATTATGACATTGCCCAAGTTTTAGGCTCGATCCGAAATCAATAGGTTTTCCAAATTGGACAATTCAAGTTCAACGGCAGTTCGTTCCTAATTGCAGTGGTTGGTGTATTCCATACTTCTAGCGATTGGATTTCACTCAAAACTCACCAAATGACTCCTCCCACCATATTATGACAATGCCCAAGTTTTAGGCTCGATCCGAAATCAATAGGTTTTCCAAATTGGACAATTCAAGTTCAACGGCAGTTCGTTCCTAATTGCAGTGGTTGGTGTATTTCGTACTTCTAGCGATTGGATTTCACTCAAAACTCACCAAATGACTCCTCCCACCATATTATGACATTGCCCAAGTTTTAGGCTCGATCCGAAATCAATAGGTTTTCCAAATTGGACAATTCAAGTTCAACGGCAGTTCGTTCCTACTTGCAGTGGTTGGTGTATTCCATACTTCTAGCAATTGGATTTCACTCAAAATTCACCAAATGACTCCTCCCACCATATTATGATGTTGGCCAAGTTTTGGGCTCGATCCGAAATCAATAGGTATTCCAAATTGGACCATTCAAGTACAACGGCAGTTCGTTCCTAATTGCAGTGGTTGGTGTATTCCATACTTCTAACGATTGGATTTCACTCAAAACTCACCAAATGACTCCTCCCCCCATATTAAGATTTTGCCCAAGTTTTCGGCTCGATCCGAAATCAATAGGTGTGAGAAATTGGACAATTCAAGTTCAACGGCAGTTCGTTCCTAATTGGAGTGGTTGGTGTATTCCATACTTCTAGCGATTTGATTTCACTCAAAACTCACCAAATGACTCCTCCCACCATATTATGATGTTGCCCATGTTTTGGGCTCGATCCAAAATCAATAGGTGTGAGAAATTGGAAAATTCAAGTATAACGGCAGTTCGTTCCTAACTGGACTGGTTGGTGTATTCCATACTTCTAGCGATTGGATTTCACTCAAAACTTACCAAATGACTCCTCCCACAATATTATGATGTTGCCCAAGTTTTGGGCTCGATCCGAAATCAATAGGTGTGAGGAATTGGTCAATTCAATTTCAACTACAGTTCGTTCCTAATCGGAGTAGTTGTTGTATTCCATACTTCTAGCGATTGGATTTCACTCAAAACTCACCAAATGACTCCTCCCACCATATTATGATGTTGCCCATGTTTTGGGCTCGATCCGAAATCAATAGGTGTGGGAAATTGGACAATTCAATTTGAACGGCAGTTCGTTCCTAATTGGAGTGGTTGGTGTATTCCATACTTCTAGCGATTGGATTTCACTCAAAACTCACCAAATGACTCCTCCCACCATATTATGATGTTGCCCAAGTTTTGGGTTCGATCCGAAATCAATAGGTGTGAGAACTTGGACAATTCAAGTGCATTGGCAGTTCGTTCCTAATTGGAGAGGTTGGGGTATTCCATACTTCTAGCGATTGGATTTCAGTCAAAACTCACCAAATGACTCATCCCACCATATTACGATGTTGCCCAAGTTTGTGGCTCGATCCGAAATCAATATGTGTGAGAAATTGGTCAATTCAATTTCAACTACAGTTCGTTCCTAATCGGAGTAGTTGTTGTATTCCATACTTCTAGCGATTGGATTTCACTCAAAACTCACCAAATGACTCCTCCCACCATATTATGATGTTGCCCAAGTTTTGGGCTCGATCCGAAATCAATAGGTGTGAGATATTGGACAATTCAAGCGCATTGGCAGTTCGTTCCTAATTGGAGTGGTTGGTGTATTCCATACTTCTAGCGATTGGATTTCAGTCAAAACTCACCAAATGACTCCTCCCCCCATATTATGGTGTTGCCCAAGTTTTGGGCTCGATCTGAAATCAATAGGTGTGAGAAATTGGTCAATTCAATTTCAACGACAGTTCATTCCCAATTGGAGTGGTTGGTGTATTCCATACTTCTAGCGATTGGATTTCACTCAAAACTGACCAAATGACTCCTCCCACCATATTATGATGTTGCCCAAGTTTTGGGCTCGATCCGAAATCAATAGGTGTGAGAAATTGGACCATTCAATTTCAACGGCAGTTCGTTCCTAATTGGAGTGGTTGGTGTATTCCATACTTCTAGCTATTGGATTTCACTCAAAACTCACCAAATGACTCCTCCCACCATATTATGATGTTGCCCAAGTTTTGGGCTCCATCCGAAATCAATAGGTGTGAGAAATTGGACAATTCAAGTTCAACGACAGTTCATTCCCAATTGGAGTGGTTGGTGTATTCCATACTTCTAGCGATTGGATTTCACTCAAAACTCACCAAATGACTCCTCCCACCATATTATGATGTTGTCCAAGTTTTGGGCTCGATCCGAAATCAATAGGTGTGAGAAATTGGTCAATTCAATTTCAACGAAAGTTCGTTCCTAATTGGAGTCGTTGGTGTATTCCGTGCTTCTAACGATTGGATTTTACTCAAAACTCACCAAATGACTCCTCCCACCATATTATGATGTTGCCCAAGTTTTGGGCTCGATCCGAAATCAATAGGTGTTCCAAATTGGACAATTCAAGTACAACGGCAGTTCGTTCCTAACTGGAGTGGTAGGTGTATTCCTTACTTCTACAGATTGGATTTCACTCAAAACTCACCAAATGACTCCTCCCACCATATTATGATGTTGCCCAAATTTTGGGCTCGATCCGAAATCAATAGGTGTGAGAAATTGGTCAATTCAATTTCAACGACAGTTCGTTCCTATTGGGAGTGGTTGGTGTATTCCATACTTCTAGCGATTGGATTTAACTCAAAATTCACCAAATGACTCCTCCCACCATATTATGATGTTGCCCAAGTTTTGGGCTCGATCCGAAATCAATAGGTGTGAGAAATTGGACAATTCAAGTTCAACGGCAGTTCGTTCCTAATTGGAGTGGTTGGTGTATTCCATACTTCTAGCGAATGGATTTCACTCAAAACTCACCAAATGACTCCTCCAACCATATTATGATGTTGCCCAAGTTTTTGGCTCGATCCGAAATCAATAGGTGTGAGAAATTCGACAATTCAAGTTCAACGGCAGTTCGTTCCTAATTGGAGTGGTTGGTGTATTCCATACTTCTAGCGATTCGATTTCACTCAAAACTCACCAAATGACTCCTCCCACCATATTATGATGTTGCCCAAGTTTTGGGCTCGATCCGAAATCAATAATTGTTAGAAATTGGTCAATTCAATTTCAACGAAAGTTCGTTCCTAATTGGAGTGGTTGGTGTATTCCATACTTCTAGCGATTGGATTTCCCTCAAAACTCACCAAATGACTCCTCCCACCATATTTTGATGTTGCCCAAGTTTTGGGCTCGATCCGAAGTCAATAGGTGTTCCAAATTGGACAATTCAAGTTCAACGGCAGTTCGTTCCTAATTGGAGTGGTTGGTGTATTCCATACTTCTAGCGATTGGATTTCACTCAAAACTCACCAAATGACTCCTCCCACCATATTTTGATGTTGCCCAAGTTTTGGGCTCGATCCGAAGTCAATAGGTGTTCCAAATTGGACAATTCAAGTTCAACGGCAGTTCGTTCCTAATTGGAGTGGTTGGTGTATTCCATACTTCTAGCGATTGGATTTCACTCAAAACTCACCAAATGACTCCTCCCACCATATTTTGTTGTTGCCCAAGTTTTGGGCTCGATCCGAAATCAATAGGTGTTCCAAATTGGACAATTCAAGTTCAACGGCAGTTCGTTCCTAATTGGAGTGGTTGGTGTATTCCATACTTCTAGCGATTGGATTTCAGTCAAAACTCACCAAATGACTACGCCCACCATATTATGATGTTGCCCAAGTTTTGGGCTCGATCCGAAATCAATAGGTGTGAGAAATTGGTCAATTCAATTTGAACGACAGTTCGTCCCTAATTGGAGTGGTTGGTGTATTCCGTACTTCTAGCGATTGGATTTCACTCAAAACTCACCAAATGACTTCTCCGACCATATTATGATGTTGCATAAGTTTTGGCCTCGATCCGAAATCAATGGGTGTGAGAAATTGGTCAATTCAATTTCAACGACAATTCGTTCCTAATTGGAGTGGTTGGTGTATTCCATACTTCTACCGATTGGATTTCACTCAAAACTCACCAAATGACTCCTCCCACCATATTATGATGTTGAACCAAGTTTTGAGCTCGATCAGAAATCAATAGGTGTGGGAAATTGGACAATTCAAGTTCAACGGCAGTTCGTTCCTAATTGGAGTGGTTGGTGTATTCCATACTTCTTGCGATTGGATTTCACTCAAAACTCACCAAATGACTCCTCCGACCATATTATGATGTTGCCCAAGTTTGGGGCTCGATCCGAAATCAATAGGTGTGAGAAATTGGACAATTCATGTTCAAAGGCAGTTCGTTCCTAATTGGAGTGGTTGGTGTATTCCATACTTCTAGCGATTGGATTTCACTCAAAACTCACCAAATGACTCCTCCCACCATATTATGATGTTGCCCAAGTTTTGGGCACGATCTGAAATCAATAGGTGTGAGAAATTGGACAATTCAAGTTCAACGGCAGTTCCATCCGAATTGGAGTGGTTGGTGTATTCCATACTTCTAGCAATTGGATTTCACTCAAAACGCACCAAATGACTCCTCCGACCATATTATGATGTTGCCCAAGTTTTGGGCTCGATCCGAAATCAATAGGTGTGAGAAATTGGACAATTCAAGTTCAACGGCAGTTCGTTCCAAATTGGAGTGGTTGGTGTATTCCGTACTTCTAGCGATTGGATTTCACTCAAAACTCACCAATTGACTCCTCCCACCATATTATGATGTTGCCCAAGTTTTGGGCTCGATCCGAAATCAATTGGTGTTCCAAATTGGACAATTCAAGTTCAACGGCAGTTCGTTCCTAATTGGAGTGGTTGGTGTATTCCATACTTCTAACGATTGGATTTCTCTCAAAACTCACCAAATGACTCATCCCACCTTATAATGATGTTGCCCAAGTTTTGGACTCGATCCGAAATCAGTAGGTGTTCCAAATTGGACAATTCAAGTTCAACGGCAGTTCGTTCCTAATTGGAGTGGTTGGTGTATTCCATACTTCTAGCGATTGGATGTCTCTCAAAACTCACCAAATGACTCCTCCCACCATATAATGATGTTGCCCAAGTTTTGGACTCGATCCGAAATCTGTAGGTGTTCCAAATTGGACAATTCAAGTTCAACGGCAGTTCGTTCCTAATTGGAGTGGTTGGTGTATTCCATACTTCTAGCGATTGGATTTCACTCAAAACTCACCAAATGACTCTTCCCACCATATTATGATGTTGCCCAAGTTTTGGGCTCGATCCGAAATCAATAGGTGTTCCAAATTGGACAATTCAAGTTCAACGGCAGTTCGTTCCTAATTGGAGTGGTTGGTGTATTCCATACTTCTAGCGATTGGATTTCACTCAAAACTCACCAAATGACTCCTCCCACCATATTATGATGTTGCCCAAGTTTTGGGCTCGATCCGAAATCAATAGGTCTTCCAAATTTGACAATTAGAGTTCATCGGCAGTTCGTATCTAATTGGACTGGTTGGTGTATTCCATACTTCTAGCGATTGGATTTCACTCAAAACTCACCAAATGACTCCTCCCACCATATTATGATGTTGCCCAAGTTTTGGGCTCGATCCAAATTCAATAGGTGTGAGAAATTGGTCAATTCAATTTCAACGACAGTTCTTTCCTAATTGGAGTGGTTGGTGTATTCCATATTTCTAGTGATTGGATTTCACTCAAAACTCACCAGATGACTCCTCCCACCATATTATGATGTTGCCCAAGTTTTGGCCTCGATCCGAAATCAATGGGTGTGAGAAATTGGTCAATTCAATTTCAACGACAATTCGTTCCTAATTGGAGTGGTTGGTGTATTCCATACTTCTACCGATTGGATTTCACTCAAAACTCACCAAATGACTCCTCTCACCATATTATGATGTTGAACCAAGTTTTGGGCTCGATCAGAAATCAATAGGTGTGGGAAATTGGACAATTCAAGTTCAACGGCAGTTCGTTCCTAATTGGAGTGGTTGGTGTATTCCATACTTCTTGCGATTGGATTTCACTCAAAACTCACCAAATGACTCCTCCGACCATATTATGATGTTGCCCAAGTTTGGGGCTCGATTCGAAATCAATAGGTGTGAGAAATTGGACAATTCGTGTTCAAAGGCAGTTCGTTCCTAATTGGAGTGGTTGGTGTATTCCATACTTCTAGCGATTGGATTTCACTCAAAACTCACCAAATGACTCCTCCCACCATATTATGATGTTGCCCAAGTTTTGGGCACGATCCGAAATCAATAGGTGTGAGAAATTGGACAATTCAAGTTCAACGGCAGTTCCATCCGAATTGGAGTGGTTGGTGTATTCCATACTTCTAGCAATTGGATTTCACTCAAAACGCACCAAATGACTCCTCCGACCATATTATGATGTTGCCCAAGTTTTGGGCTCGATCCGAAATCAATAGGTGTGAGAAATTGGACAATTCAAGTTCAACGGCAGTTCGTTCCAAATTGGAGTGGTTGGTGTATTCCATACTTCTAGCGATTGGATTACACTCAAAACTCACCAAATGACTCCTCCCACCATATTATGATGTTGCCCAAGTTTGGGGTTCGAACCGAAATCAATAGGTGTTCCAAATTGGACAATTCAAGTTCAACAGCAGTTCGTTCCTAATTGGATTGGTTGGTGTATTCCATACTTCTAGAGATTGGATTTCACTCAAAACTCACCAAATGACTCCTCCCACCATATTATGATGTTGCCCAAGTTTTGGGCTCGATCCGAAATCAATAGGTCTTCCAAATTTGACAATTAGAGTTCATCGGCAGTTCGTTCCTAATTGGACTGGTTGGTGTATTCCATACTTCTAGCGATTGGATTTCACTCAAAACTCACCAAATGACTCCTCCCACCATATTATGATGTTGCCCAAGTTTTGGGCTCGATCCAAATTCAATAGGTGTGAGAAATTGGTCAATTCAATTTCAACGACAGTTCTTTCCTAATTGGAGTGGTTGGTGTATTCCATACTTCTACCGATTGGATTTCACTCAAAACTCACCAAATGACTCCTCCCACCATATTTTGATGTTGAACCAAGTTTTGGGCTCGATCAGAAATCAATAGGTGTGGGAAATTGGACAATTCAAGTTCAACGGCTGTTCGTTCCTAATTGGAGTGGTTGGTGTATTCCATACTTCTTGCGATTGGATTTCACTCAAAACTCACCAAATGACTCCTCCCACCATATTATGATGTTGCCCAAGTTTGGGGCTCGATCCGAAATCAATAGGTGTGAGAAATTGGACAATTCATGCTCAAAGGCAGTTCGTTCCTAATTGGAGTGGTTGGTGTATTCCATACTTCTAGCGATTGGATTTCACTCAAAACTCACCAAATGACTCCTCCCACCATATTATGATGTTGCCCAAGTTTTGGGCACGATCCGAAATCAGTAGGTGTGAGAAATTGGACAATTCAAGTTCAACGGCAGTTCGTTCCGAATTGGAGTGGTTGGTGTATTCCATACTTCTAGCAATTGGATTTCACTCAAAACGCACCAAATGACTCCTCCGACCATATTATGATGTTGCCAAAGTTTTGGGCTCGATCCGAAATCAATAGGTGTGAGAAATTGGACAATTCAAGTTCAACGGCAGTTCGTTCCTAATTGGAGTGGTTGGTGTATTCCATACTTCTAGCGATTGGATTTCTCTCAAAACAAACCAAATGACTCCTCCCACCATATTATGATGTTGCCCAAGTTTTGGGCTCGATCAGAAATCAATTCGTGTGAGAAATTGGACATTTCAATTTCAACGGCAATTCGTTCCTAATTTTAGTGGTTGGTGTATTCCATACTTCTAGCGATTGGATTTCACTCAAAACTCACCAAATGACTCCTCCCACCATATAATGATGTTGCCCAAGTTTTGGACTCGATCCGAAATCAATAGGTGTTCCAAATTGGACAATTCAAGTTCAACGGCAGTTCGTTCCTAATTGGAGTGGTTGGTGTATTCCATACTTCTAGCGATTGGATTTCACTCAAAACTCACCAAATGACTCCTCCCACCATATTATGATGTTGCCCAAGTTTTGGACTCGATCCGAAATCAATAGGTGTTCCAAATTGGACAATTCAAGTTCAACGGCAGTTCGTTCCTAATTGGAGTGGTTGGTGTATTCCATACTTCTAGCGATTGGATTTCACTCAAAACTCACCAAATGACTCCTCCCACCATATAATGATGTTGCCCAAGTTTTGGACTCGATCCGAAATCAATAGGTGTTCCAAATTGGACAATTCAAGTTCAACGGCAGTTCGTTCCTAATTGGAGTGGTTGGTGTATTCCATACTTCTAGCGATTGGATTTCACTCAAAACTCACCAAATGACTCCTCCCACCATATTATGATGTTGCCCAAGTTTTGGGCTCGATCCGAAATCAATAGGTGTTGCAAATTGGACAATTCAAGTTCAACGGCAGTTCGTTCCTAATTGGAGGAGTTGGTGTATTCCACACTTCTAGCGATTGGATTTCACTCAAAACTCACCAAATGACTCCTCCCACCATATTATGATGTTGCCCAAGTTTGGGGCTCGATCCGAATTCAATAGGTGTTCCAAATTGGACAATTCAAGTTCAACGGCAGTTCGTTCCTAATTGGAGGAGTTGGTGTATTCCATACTTCTAGCATTTGGATTTCACTTAAAACTCACCAAATGACTCCTCCCACCATATTATGATGTTGCCCAAGTTTGGGGCTCGATCCGAAATCAATAGGTGCGAGAAATTGGACAATTCAAGTTCAACGGCAGTTCGTTCCTAATTGGAGTGGTTGGTGTATTCCATACTTCTAGCGATTGGATTTCACTCAAAACTCACCAAATGACTCCTCCCACCATATTATGATGTTGCCCAAGTTTGGGGCTCGATCCGAAATCAATAGGTGTGAGAAATGGGACAATTCATGTTCAACGGCAGTTCGTTCCTAATTGGAGTGGTTGGTGTATTCCATACTTCTAGCGATTGGATTTCACTCAAAACTCACCAAATGACTCCTCCCACCATATTATGATGTTGCCCAAGTTTGGGGCACGATCCGAAATCTATAGGTGTGGGAAATTGGACAATTCAAGTTCAACGGCAGTCCGTTCCTAGTTGGAGTGGTTGGTGTATTCCATACTTCTAGCGATTGGATTTCACTCAACACTCACCAAATGACTCCTCCCACCATATTATGATGTTGCCCAAGTTTTGGGCTCGATTCGAAATCAATAGGTCTTCCAAATTTGACAATTAGAGTTCAACGGCAGTTCGTTCCTAATTGGACCGGTTGGTGTATTCCATACTTCTAGCGATTGGATTTCACTCAAATCTCACCAAATGACTCCTCCCACCATATTATGATGTTGCCCAAGTTTGGGGTTCGATCCGAAATCATTAGGTGTGAGAAATTGGACAATTCAAGTTCAACGGCAGTTCGTTCCTACTTCGAGTGGTTGGTGTATTCCATACTTCTAGCGATTGGATTTCACTCAAATCTCGCCAAATGACTCCACCCACCATATTATGATGTTGCCCAAGTTTGGGGCTCGATCCGAAATCCATAGGTGTGAGAAATTGGACAATTCAAGTTCAACGGCAATTCGTGCCTAATTGGAGTGGTTGGTGTATTCCATACTTCTAGCGATTGGATTTCACTCAAAACTCACCAAATGACTCCACCCACCATATTATGTTGTTGCCCAAGTTTCGGGCTCGATCCGAAATCCATAGGTGTGAGAAATTGGACAATTCAAGTTCAACGGCAGTTCGTTCCTCATTGGCGTGGTTAGTGTATTCCATACTTCTAGCGATTGGATTTCACTCAAAACTCACCAAATGAATCCTCCCACCATATTATGATGTTGCCCAAGTTTTGGGCTCGATCCGAAATCAATAGGTGTTCCAAATTGGACAATTGAAGTTCAACGGCAGTTCGTTCCTAATTGGAGTGGTTGGTGTATTCCATACTTCTAGCGATTGGATTTCACTCAAAACTCACCAAATGACTCCTCCCACCATATTATGATGTTGCCCAAGTTTTGGGCTCGATCCGAAATCAATAGGTGTGAGAAATTGGACAATTCAAGTTCAACAACAGTTCATTCCTAATTGGAGTGGTTGGTGTATTCCATACTTCTAGCGATTGGATTTCACTCAAAACTCACCAAATGACTCCTCCCACCATATTATGATGTTGCCCAAGTTTTGGGAACGATCCAAAATCAATAGGTGTGAGAAATTGGACAATTCAAGTTCAACGGCAGTTCGTTCCTAAATGGAGTGGTTGGTGTATTCCAAACTTCTAGCGATTGGATTTCACTCAAAACTAACCAAATGACGCCTCCCACCATATTATGATGTTGCCCAAGTTTGGGGCTCGGTCCGAAATCAATAGCTGTGAGAAATTGGACAATTCAAGTTCAACGGCAGTTCGTTCCTAATTGGAGTGGTTGGTGTATTCCACACTTCTAGCGATTGGATTTCACTCAAAACTAACCAAATGACTCCTCCCCCCATATTATGTTGTTGCCCAAGTTTTGGGCTCGATCCGAAATCAATAGGTGTTCCAAATTGGACAATTCAAGTTCAACGGCAGTTCGTTCCTAATTGGAGTGGTTGGTGTATTCCATATTTCTAGCGATTGGATTTCACTCAAAGCTCACCAAATGGCTCCTCACACCATATTATGTTGTTGCCCAAGTTTTGGGCTCGATCCGAAATCAATAGGTGTTCCGAATTGGACAATTCAAGTTCAACGGCAGTTCGTTCCTAATTGGAGTGGTTGGTGTATTCCATACTTCTAGCGATTGGATTTCATTCAAAACTCACCAAATGACTCCTCCCACCATATTATGATGTTGCCCAAGTTTGGGGCTCGATCCGAAATCAATAGGTGTGAGAAATTGGACAATTCATGTTCAACGGCAGTTCGTTCCTAATTGGAGTGGTTGGTGTATTCCATTTGGGCAACATCATAATATGGTGGGAGGAGTCATTTGGTTAGTTTTTAGTGAAATCCAATCGCTAGAAGTACAATACACCAACCACTCCAATTAGGAACGAACTGCCGTTGAACTTGAATTGTCCAATTTGGAACACCTATTGATTTCGGATCGAGCCCAAAACTTGGGCAACATCATAATATGGTGGGAGGAGTCATTTGGTGAGTTTTGAGTGAAATCCAATCGCTAGAAGTATGGAATACACCAACCACTCCAATTAGGAACGAACTGCCGTTGAGCTTGAATTGTCCAATTTGGAACACCTATTGATTTCGGATCGAGCCCCAAACTTGGGCAACAACATAATATGGTGGGAGGAGTCATTTGGTGAGTTTTGAGTGAAATCCAATCGCTAGAAGTATGGAATACACCAACCACTCCATTTAGGAACGAACTGCCGTTGAACCTGAATTGTCCAATTTGGAACACCTATTGATTTCGGATCGAACCCAAAACATGGGCAACATCATAATATGGTGGGAGGAGTCATTTGCTGAGTTTTGAGTGAAATCCAATCTCTAGAAGTATGGAATACACCAACCACTCCCATTTGGAACGAACTGCCGTTGAACTTGAATTGTCCAATTTCTAACACCTATTGATTTCGGATTGAACCCCAAACTTGTGCAACATCAGAATATGGTGGGAGGAGTCATTTGGTGAGTTTTGAGTGAAATCCAATCGCTAGAAGTATGGAATACACCAACCACTCCAATTAGGAACGAACTGCCGTTGAACTTGAATTGTCCAATTTCTCACACCTATTGTTTCGGATCGAGCCCAAAACTAGGGCAACATCATAATTTGGTGGGAGGAGTCTTTTGCTGAGTTTTGAGTGAAATCCAATCTCTAGAAGTATGGAATACACCAACCACTCCAATTAGGAACGAACTGCCGTTGAACTTGAATTGTCCAATTTCGAACACCAATTGATTTCGGATCAAGCCCAAAACTTGGGCAATATCATAATATGGTGGGAGGAGTCATTTTGTGAGTTTTGAGTGAAATCCAATCGCTAGAAGTATGGAATACACCAACCACTCCAATTAGGAACGAACTGCCATTGAACTTGAATTGTCAAATTTGGAACACCTATTGATTTCGGATCAAGCCCAAAACTTGGGCAACATCATAATATGGTGGGAGGAGACATTTGGTTAGTTTTTAGTGAAATCCAATCGCTAGAAGTATGGAATACACCAACCATTCCAATTAGGAACGAACTGCCGTTGAACTTGAATTGTCCAATTTCTCACACCTATTGATTACGGATCGAACCCCAAACTTGGGCAACATCATAATATGGTGGGAGGAGTCATTTGGTGAGTTTTGAGTGAAATCCAATCGCTGGAAGTATGGAATACACCAACCACTCCAATTAGGAACGAACTGCCGTTGAACATGAATTGTCTAATTTCGAACACCTATTGATATCGGATCGACCCCAAAACTTGGGCAATATCATAATATGGAGGGAGGAGTCATTTGGTGAGTTTTGACGGAAATCCAAACGCTAGAAGTATGGAATACACCAACCACTCCAATTAGGAACGAACTGCCGTTGAACTTGTATTGTCCAATTTGGAACACCTATTGATTTCGGATTGAGCCCAAAACTTGGGCAACATCATAATATGGTGGGAGGAGTCATTTGGTGAGTTTTGAGTGAAATCCAATCGCTAGAAGTATGGAATACAACAACCACTCCAATTAGGAACGAACTGCCGTTGAACTTGAATTGTCCAATTTCTAACAGATATTGATTTCGGATCGAACCCCAAACTTGTGCAACATCATAATATGGTGGGAGGAGTCATTTGGTGAGTTTTGAGTGAAATCCAATCGCTAGAAGTATGGAATACAACAACCACTCCAATTAGGAACGAATTTCCGTTGAACTTGAATTGTCCAATTTCTCACACCTATTGATTTCGAATCGAGCCCAAAACTTGGGCAACAACATAATATGGTGGGAGGAGTCCTTTGGTGTGTTTTGAGAGAAATCCAATCGCTATAAGTATGGAATACACCAACCACTCCAATTAGGAACGAACTGCCGTTGAACTTGAATTGTCCAATTTCCCACACCTATTGATTTCGGATCGAGCCAAAAACATGGGCAACATCATAATACGGTGGGAGGAGTCATTTGTTGAGTTTTGAGTGAAATCCAATCGCTAGAAGTGTGCAATACACCAACCGCACCAATTTTGAACGAACTGCCGTTGAACTTGAACTGTCCAATTTCTCAAACCTATTGATTTCGGATCGAGCCCAAAACTTGGGCAACATCATAATATGGTGGGAGGAGTCATTTGGTTTGTTTTGAGGGAAATCCAATCGCTAGAAGTATGGAATACACCAACCAGTCCAATTAGGAACGAACTGCCGTAGAACTTGAATTGTCCAATTTGGAACACCTATTGATTTCGGATCGAGCCCAAAACTTGGGCAACAACATAATATGGTGGGAGGAATCCTTTGGTGTGTTTTGAGTGAAATCCAATCGCTAGAAGTATGGAATACACCAACCACTCCAACTAGGAACGAACTGCCGTTGAAGTTGAATTGTCCAATTTCTCACACCTATTGATTTCGGATCGATCCCCAAACTTGGGCAACATCATAATATGGTGGGAGGAGTCATTTGGAGAGTTTTGAGTGAAATCCAATCGCTAGAAGTATGGAATACACCAACCACTCCAATTAGGAACGAACTGCCGTTGAACTTGAATTGTCCAATTTCGAACACCTATTGATTTCGTATCAAGCCCAAAACTTGGGCAACATCATAATATGATGGGAGGAGTCATTTGGTGAGTTTTGAGTGAAATCCATTCGCTTGAAGTGTGGAAGACACCAATCACTCGAATTAGGAACGAACTGCCGTTGAACTTGAATTGTCCAATTTCTCACACCTTTTGATTTCAGATCCAGCCCAAAACGTGGGCAACATCATAATATGGTGGGAGGAGTCATTTGGTTAGTTTTGAGTGAAATCCAATCGCAAGAAGTATGGAATACACCAACCACTCCAATTAGGAACGTACTGCCGTTGAACTTGAATTGTCAAATTTGGAACACCTATTGATTTTGGATCGAGCCCAAAACTTGGGCAACATCATAATATGGTGGGAGGAGTCATTTGGTGAGTTTTTAGTGAAATCCAATCGCTAGAAATATGGAATACACCAACCACTCCAATTAGGAACGAACTGCCCTTGAACTTGAATTGTCCAATTTCTCACACCTATTGATTTCGGATCGAGCCCCAAACTTGGGCACCATCATAATATGGTGGGAGGAGTCATTTGGTGAGTTTTGAGTGAAATCCAATCGCTGGAAGTATGGAATACACCAACCAATCCAATTAGGAACGAACTGCCGTTGAACTTGAATTGTCCAATTTCGAACACCAAGTGATTTCGGATCTAGCCCAAAACTTGGGCAATATCATAATATGGTGGGAGGAGTCATTTGGTGAGTTTTGAGTGAAATCCAATCGCTAGAAGTATGGAATACACCAACCACTCCAATTAGGAACGAACTGCCGTTGAACTTGAATTGTCCAATTTGGAACACCTATTGATTACGGATCGAGCCCAAAACTTGGGCAACATCATAATACGGTGGCAGGAGTCATTTGGTGAGTTTTGAGTGAAATCCAATCGCTAGAAGTATGGAATATACCAACCACTCCAATTAGGAACGAACTGCCGTTGAACTTGAATTCTCCAATTTCGAACACCTATTGATTTCGGATCAAGCCCAAAATTTGGGCAACATCATAATATGGTGGCAGGAGTCATTTGGTGAGTTTTGAGTGAAATCCAATCGCTAGAAGTGTGGAATACACCAACCACTCCAATTAGGAACGAACTGCCGTTGAACTTGAATTGTCCAATTTCTCACACCTATTGATTTCGGATCGATCCCCAAACTTAGGCAACATCATAATATGGTGGGAGGAGTCATTTGGTGAGTTTTGAGTGAAATCCAATCGCAAGAAGTATGAAATACACCAACCACTCCAATTAGGAACGAACTTTCGTTGAAATTGAATTGACCAATTTCTCACACCTAAATTTCGGATCGAGCCCAAAACTTGGGCAACATCATAATATGGTGGGAGGAGTCATTGGGTGAGTTTTGAGTGAAATCCAATCGCTAGAAGTATGGAATACACCAACCACTCCAATTAGGAATGAACTGCCGTCGAACTTGAATTGTCCAATTTGGAACACCTATTGATTTCGGATCGAGCCAAAAACTTCGGCAACATCATAATATGGTGGGAGGAGTCATTTGGTGAGTTTTGAGTGAAATCCAATCGCTAGAAGTGTTGAATACACCAACCACTCCAATTTGGAACGAACTGCCGTTGAACTTGAATTGTCCAATTTCTCACACCTATTGATTTCGGATCGAGCCAAAAACTTGGGCAACATCATAATATGGTGGGAGGAGTCATTTGGTGAGTTTTTAGTGAAATCCAATCGCTAGAAGTATGGAATACACCAACCACTCCCATTAGGAACGAACTGCCGTTGAACTTGAATTGTCCAATTTCTAATACCTATTGATTTCGGATCGAACCCTAAACTTGGGCAACATCATAATATGGTGGGAGGATTCATTTGGTGAGTTTTGTGTGAAATCCAATCGCTAGAAGTATGGAATACACCAACCACTCCAATTAGGAACGAACTGCCGTTGAACTTGAATTGTCCAATTTGGAACACCTATTGATTTCGGATCGAGCCAAAAACTTGGGCAACATCATAATATGGTGGGAGGAGTCATTTGGTGAGTTTTGAGTGAAATCCAATCGCTAGAAGTGTTGAATACACCAACCACTCCAATTAGGAACGAACTGCCGTTGAACTTGAATTGTCCAATTTCTCACACCTATTCATTTCGGATCGAGCCAAAAACTTGGGCAACATCATAATATGGTGGGAGGAGTCATTTGGTTAGTTTCGAGTGAAATCCAATCGCTAGAAGTACGGAATACACCAACCACCCCAATCCGGAACGAACTGCCGTTGAACTTGAACTGTCCAATTTCGAACACCTATTGATTTCGGATCAAGCCCAAAACTTGGGCAACATCATAATATGGTGGGAGGAGTCATTTGGTGAGTTTTGAGTGAAATCCGTTCGCTAGAAGTGTGGAAGACACCAATCACTCAAATTAGGAACGAACTGCCGTTGAACTTGAATTGTCCAATTTCTCACACCTATTGATTTCGGATCGAGCCCCAAACTTGGGCAACCTCATAATATGGAGGGAGAAGTCATTTGGTGAGTTTTGAGTGAAATCCAATCGCTAGAAGTATGGAATACACCAACCACTCCAATTAGGAACGAACTGCCGTTGAACTTGAATTGTCCAATTTGGAACACCTATTGATTTCAGATCGAGCCCAAAATTTGGGCAACATCATAATATGGTGGCAGGATGCATTTGGTGAGTTTTGAGTGAAATCCAATCGCTAGAGGTGTGGAATACAGCAACCACTCCAATTAGGAACGAACTGCCGTTGAACTTGAATTGTCCAATTTCTCACACCTATTGATTTCGGATCGAACCCCAAACTTGGGCAACATCATAATATGGTGGGAGGAGTCATTTGGTGAGTTTTGAGTCAAATCCAATCGCAAGAAGTATGAAATACACCAACCACTCCAATTAGGAACGAACTTTCGTTGAAATTGAATTGACCAATTTCTCACACCTATTGATTTCGGATCGAGCCAAAAATTGGGCAACATCATAATATGGGGGGAGGAGTCATTTGGTTAGTTTCGAGTGAAATCCAATCACTAGAAGTATGGAATACACCAACCACCCCAATCAGGAACGAACTGCAGTTGAACTTGAATTGTCCAATTTGGAACACCTATTGATTTCCTGTCGAGCCCAAAACTTGGGCAACATCATAATATGGTGGGAGGAGTCATGTGGTGAGTTTTGAGTGAAATCCAATCGCTAGAAGTATGGAATACACCAACCACTCCAATTAGGAACGACCTACCGTTGAACTTGAATTGTCCAATTTCTCACACCTATTGATTTCGGATCGAGCCAAAAACATGGGCAACATCATAATTCGGTGGGAGGAGTCATTTGTTGAGTTTTGAGTGAAATCCAATCGCTAGAAGTGTGCAATACACCAACCGCACCAATTTTGAACGAACTGCCGTTGAACTTGAACTGTCCAATTTCTCAAACCTATTGATTTCGGATCGAGCCCAAAACTTGGGCAACATCATAATATGGTGGGAGGAGTCATTTGGTTTGTTTTGAGGGAAATCCAATCGCTAGAAGTATGGAATACACCAACCAGTCCAATTAGGAACGAACTGCCGTAGAACTTGAATTGTCCAATTTGGAACACCTATTGATTTCGGATCGAGCCCAAAACTTGGGCAACAACATAATATGGTGGGAGGAATCCTTTGGTGTGTTTTGAGTGAAATCCAATCGCTAGAAGTATGGAATACACCAACCACTCCAACTAGGAACGAACTGCCGTTGAAGTTGAATTGTCCAATTTCTCACACCTATTGATTTCAGATCGATCCCCAAACTTGGGCAACATCATAATATGGTGGGAGGAGTCATTTGGAGAGTTTTGAGTGAAATCCAATCGCTAGAAGTATGGAATACACCAACCACTCCAATTAGGAACGAACTGCCGTTGAACTTGAATTGTCCAATTTCGAACACCTATTGATTTCGTATCAAGCCCAAAACTTGGGCAACATCATAATATGATGGGAGGAGTCATTTGGTGAGTTTTGAGTGAAATCCATTCGCTTGAAGTGTGGAAGACACCAATCACTCGAATTAGGAACGAACTGCCGTTGAACTTGAATTGTCCAATTTCTCACACCTTTTGATTTCAGATCCAGCCCAAAACGTGGGCAACATCATAATATGGTGGGAGGAGTCATTTGGTTAGTTTTGAGTGAAATCCAATCGCAAGAAGTATGGAATACACCAACCACTCCAATTAGGAACGTACTGCCGTTGAACTTGAATTGTCAAATTTGGAACACCTATTGATTTTGGATCGAGCCCAAAACTTGGGCAACATCATAATATGGTGGGAGGAGTCATTTGGTGAGTTTTTAGTGAAATCCAATCGCTAGAAATATGGAATACACCAACCACTCCAATTAGGAACGAACTGCCCTTGAACTTGAATTGTCCAATTTCTCACACCTATTGATTTCGGATCGAGCCCCAAACTTAGGCACCATCATAATATGGTGGGAGGAGTCATTTGGTGAGTTTTGAGTGAAATCCAATCGCTGGAAGTATGGAATACACCAACCAATCCAATTAGGAACGAACTGCCGTTGAAATTGAATTGTCCAATTTCGAACACCAAGTGATTTCGGATCTAGCCCAAAACTTGGGCAATATCATAATATGGTGGGAGGAGTCATTTGGTGAGTTTTGAGTGAAATCCAATCGCTAGAAGTATGGAATACACCAACCACTCCAATTAGGAACGAACTGCCGTTGAACTTGAATTGTCAAATTTGGAACACCTATTGATTACGGATCGAGCCCAAAACTTGGGCAACATCATAATACGGTGGCAGGAGTCATTTGGTGAGTTTTGAGTGAAATCCAATCGCTAGAAGTATGGAATATACCAACCACTCCAATTAGGAACGAACTGCCGTTGAACTTGAATTGTCCAATTTCGAACACCTATTGATTTCGGATCAAGCCCAAAATTTGGGCAACATCATAATATGGTGGCAGGAGTCATTTGGTGAGTTTTGAGTGAAATCCAATCGCTAGAAGTGTGGAATACACCAACCACTCCAATTAGGAACGAACTGCCGTTGAACTTGAATTGTCCAATTTCTCACACCTATTGATTTCGGATCGATCCCCAAACTTAGGCAACATCATAATATGGTGGGAGGAGTCATTTGGTGAGTTTTGAGTGAAATCCAATCGCAAGAAGTATGAAATACACCAACCACTCCAATTAGGAACGAACTTTCGTTGAAATTGAATTGACCAATTTCTCACACCTAAATTTCGGATCGAGCCCAAAACTTGGGCAACATCATAATATGGTGGGAGGAGTCATTGGGTGAGTTTTGAGTGAAATCCAATCGCTAGAAGTATGGAATACACCAACCACTCCAATTAGGAACGAACTGCCGTTGAACTTGAATTGTCCAATTTGGAACACCTATTGATTTCGGATCGAGCCAAAAACTTCGGCAACATCATAATATGGTGGGAGGAGTCATTTGGTGAGTTTTGAGTGAAATCCAATCGCTAGAAGTGTTGAATACACCAACCACTCCAATTTGGAACGAACTGCCGTTGAACTTGAATTGTCCAATTTCTCACACCTATTGATTTCGGATCGAGCCAAAAACTTGGGCAACATCATAATATGGTGGGAGGAGTCATTTGGTGAGTTTTTAGTGAAATCCAATCGCTAGAAGTATGGAATACACCAACCACTCCAATTAGGAACGAACTGCCGTTGAACTTGAACTGTCCAATTTCGAACACCTATTGATTTCGGATCAAGCCCAAAACTTGGGCAACATCATAATATGGTGGGAGGAGTCATTTGGTGAGTTTTGAGTGAAATCCAATCGCAAGAAGTATGAAATACACCAACCACTCCAATTAGGAACGAACTTTCGTTGAAATTGAATTGACCAATTTCTCACACATAAATTTCGGATCGAGCCCAAAACTTGGGCAACATCATAATATGGTGGGAGGAGTCATTGGGTGAGTTTTGAGTGAAATCCAATCGCTAGAAGTATGGAATACACCAACCACTCCAATTAGGAACGAACTGCCGTTGAACTTGAATTGTCCAATTTGGAACACCTATTGATTTCGGATCGAGCCAAAAACTTGGGCAACATCATAATATGGTGGGAGGAGTCATTTGGTGAGTTTTGAGTGAAATCCAATCTCTAGAAGTGTTGAATACACCAACCACTCCAATTAGGAACGAACTGCCGTTGAACTTGAATTGTCCAATTTCTCACACCTATTGATTTCGGATCGAGCCAAAAACTTGGGCAACATCATAATATGGTGGGAGGAGTCATTTGGTTAGTTTCGAGTGAAATCCAATCGCTAGAAGTACGGAATACACCAACCACCCCAATCAGGAACGAACTGCCGTTGAACTTGAACTGTCCAATTTCGAACACCTATTGATTTCGGATCAAGCCCAAAACTTGGGCAACATCATAATATGGTGGGAGGAGTCATTTGGTGAGTTTTGAGTGAAATCCGTTCGCTAGAAGTGTGGAAGACACCAATCACTCAAATTAGGAACGAACTGCCGTTGAACTTGAATTGTCCAATTTCTCACACCTATTGATTTCGGATCGAGCCCCAAACTTGGGCAACCTCATAATATGGAGGGAGAAGTCATTTGGTGAGTTTTGAGTGAAATCCAATCGCTAGAAGTATGGAATACACCAACCACTCCAATTAGGAACGAACTGCCGTTGAACTTGAATTGTCCAATTTGGAACACCTATTGATTTCGGATCGAGCCCAAAATTTGGGCAACATCATAATATGGTGGCAGGATGCATTTGGTGAGTTTTGAGTGAAATCCAATCGCTAGAGGTGTGGAATACACCAACCACTCCAATTAGGAACGAACTGCCGTTGAACTTGAATTGTCCAATTTCTCACACCTATTGATTTCGGATCGAACCCCAAACTTGGGCAACATCATAATATGGTGGGAGGAGTCATTTGGTGAGTTTTGAGTCAAATCCAATCGCAAGAAGTATGAAATACACCAACCACTCCAATTAGGAACGAACTTTCGTTGAAATTGAATTGACCAATTTCTCACACCTATTGATTTCGGATCGAGCCAAAAATTGGGCAACATCATAATATGGTGGGAGGAGTCATTTGGTTAGTTTCGAGTGAAATCCAATCGCTAGAAGTATGGAATACACCAACCACCCCAATCAGGAACGAACTGCAGTTGAACTTGAATTGTCCAATTTGGAACACCTATTGATTTCCTGTCGAGCCCAAAACTTGGGCAACATCATAATATGGTGGGAGGAGTCATTTGGTGAGTTTTGAGTGAAATCCAATCGCTAGAAGTATGGAATACACCAACCACTCCAATTAGGAACGAACTGCCGTTGAACTTGAATTGTCCAATTTCTCACACCTATTGATTTCGGATCGTACCCAAAACTTGGGCAACATCATAATATGGTGGGAGGAGTCATTTGGTGAGTTTTTAGTGAAATCCAATCGCTAGAAGTATGGAATACACCAACCACTCCAATTAGGAACGAACTGCCGTTGAACTTGAATTGTCCAATTTCTCACACCTATTGATTTCGGATCGTGCCCAAAACTTGGGCAACGTCATAATATGGTGGGAGGAGTCATTTGGTGAGTTTTTAGTGAAATCCAATCGCTAGAAGTATGGAATACACCAACCACTCCAATTAGGAACGAACTGCCGTTGAACTTGAATTGTCCAATTTCTCACACCTATTGATTTCGGATCGAGCCCAAAACTTGGGCAACATCATAATATGGTGGGAGGAGTCATTTGGATAGTTTTGAGTGAAATCCAATCGCTAGAAGTATGGAATACACCAACCACTCCAATTAGGAACGTACTGCCGTTGAACTTGAATTGTCAAATTTGGAACACCTATTGATTTCGGATCGAGCCCAAAACTTGGGCAACATCATAATATGGTGGGAGGAGTCATTTGGTGACTTTTAGTGAAATCCAATCGCTAGAAATATGGAATACACCAACCACTCCAATTAGGAACGAACTGCCGTTGAACTTGAATTGTCCAATTTCTCACACCTATTGATTTCGGATCGAGCCCCAAACTTGGGCAACCTCATAATATGGTGGGAGAAGTCATTTGGTGAGTTTTGAGTGAAATCCAATCGCTAGAAGTGTGGAATACACCAACCACTCCAATTAGGAACGAACTGCCGTCGAACTTGAATTGTCCAATTTGGAACACCTATTTATTTCGGATCGAGCCCAAAACTTGGGCAACATCATAATGTGGTGGCAGGAGTCATTTCGTGAGTTTTTAGTGAAATCCAATCGCTAGAAGTATGGAATACACCAACCACTCCAATTAGGAACGAACTGCCGTTGAACTTGAATTGTCCAATTTCTCACACCTATTGATTTCGGATCGTGCCCAAAACTTGGGCAACGTCATAATATGGTGGGAGGAGTCATTTGGTGAGTTTTTAGTGAAATCCAATCGCTAGAAGTATGGAATACACCAACCACTCCAATTAGGAACGAACTGCCGTTGAACTTGAATTGTCCAATTTCTCACACCTATTGATTTCGGATCGATCCCCAAACTTGGGCAACATCATAATATGGTGGGAGGAGTCATTTGGTGAGTTTTAAGTGAAATCCAATCGCTAGAAGTATGGAATACACCAACCACTCCAATTAGGAACGAACTGCCGTTGAACTTGAGTCCAATTTCGAACACCTATTGATTTCGGATCAAGCCCAAAACTTGGGCAACATCATAATATGGTGGGAGGAGTCATTTGGTGAGTTTTGAGTGAAATCCATTCGCTAGAAGTGTGGAAGACACCAATCACTCGAATTAGGAACGAACTGCCGTTGAACTTGAATTGTCCAATTTCTCACACCTATTGATTTCAGATCGAGCCCCAAACTTGGGCAACCTCATAATATGGTGGGAGAAGTCATTTGGTGAGTTTTGAGTGAAATCCAATCGCTAGAAGTGTGGAATACACCAACCACTCCAATTAGGAACGAACTGCCGTCGAACTTGAATTGTCCAATTTGGAACACCTATTTATTTCGGATCGAGCCCAAAACTTGGGCAACATCATAATGTGGTGGCAGGAGTCATTTCGTGAGTTTTGAGTGAAATCCAATCGCTAGAAGTGTGGAATACACCAACCACTCCAATTAGGAACGAACTGCCGTTGAACTTGAATTGTCCAATTTGGAACACCTATTGTTTTTGGATCGAGCCCCAAACTTGGTCAACATCGTAATATGGTGGGAGGAGTCATTTGGTGAGTTTTGAGTGAAATCCAGTCGCTAGAAGTATGGAATACACCAACCACTCCAATTAGGAACGAACTGCCGTTGAACTTGAATTGTCCAATTTCTCACACCTATTGATTTTGGATCGAGCCCAAAACTTGGGCAACATTATAATATGGTGGGAGGTGTCATTTGGTGAGTTTTGAGTGAAATCCAATCGCTAGAAGTGTGGAATACACCAACCACTCCAATTAGGAACGAACTGCCGTTGAACTTGAATTGTCCAATTTGGAACACCTATTGATTTCGGATCGAGCCCAAAACTTGGGCAACATCATAATATGGTGGGAGGAGTCATTTGGTGAGTTTTGAGTGAAATCCAGTCGCTAGAAGTATGGAATACACCAACCAATCCAATTAGGAACGAACTGCCGTTGAACTTGAATTGTCCAATTTCTCACACCTATTGATTTCGGATCAAGGCCAAAACTTGGGCAACATCATAATATGGTGGGAGGAGTCATTTGGTGAGTTTTGAGTGAATTCCAATCGCTAGAAGTGTGGAATACACCAACCACTCCAATTAGGAACGAACTGCCGTTGAACTTGAATTGTCCAATTTCTCACACCTATTGATTTCGGATCGAGCCCAAAACTTGGGCAACATCATAATATGGTGGGAGGAGTCATTTGGATAGTTTTGAGTGAAATCCAATCGCTAGAAGTATGGAATACACCAACCACTCCAATTAGGAACGTACTGCCGTTGAACTTGAATTGTCAAATTTGGAACACCTATTGATTTCGGATCGAGCCCAAAACTTGGGCAACATCATAATATGGTGGGAGGAGTCATTTGGTGACTTTTAGTGAAATCCAATCGCTAGAAATATGGAATACACCAACCACTCCAATTAGGAACGAACTGCCGTTGAACTTGAATTGTCCAATTTCTCACACCTATTGATTTCGGATCGAGCCCCAAACTTGGGCAACATCATAATATGGTGGGAGGAGTCATTTGGTGAGTTTTGAGTGAAATCCAATCGCTGGAAGGGTGGAATACACCAACCACTCCAATTAGGAACGAACTGCCGTTGAACTTGAATTGTCCAATTTCGAACACCAATTGATTTCGGATCGAGCCCAAAACTTGGGCAACATCATAATATGGTGGGAGGAGTCATTTGGTGAGTTTTGAGTGAAATCCAATCGCTAGAAGTATGGAATACACCAACCACTCCAATTAGGAACGAACTGCCGTTGAACTTGAATTGTCCAATTTCTCACACCTATTGATTTCGGATCGAGCCCAAAACTTGGGCAACATCATATTATGGTGGGAGGAGTCATTTGGTGACTTTTGAGTGAAATCCAATCGCTAGAAGTGACAGGACCCGACCCAAATTCCACTTTGGAATCCGAGCCGGACCCTGTTTGTGTCCGACACCTGGCAAGTGCCGAGCACCAAAGACCTAATTGCCCTTGTAGTCAACTTTCAACTAAAACTGGGGTTTGACTTTTGCTGAAAAATTCAGCAAGATCTCCCCCGTAGTTAAACCAATCCCAAGATTACACCTGTCAAACATGCATATAAAATATACACCAACTGTCAGCATGCAAATAATTACATTCCAACAGTCAGACATGCAATCTAGGGCAATATCAGAGCTCTACATAGAAGATTACAGGTGTAAAATAATTACACAAGACCCTACGTTGTCAGGAAATGTGGCGGAAGATGGACTCGGCCCGGTGGTGGCGCACTGATGCACGACTACTGCCTGGGGGCGCAAAACATTAAAAAGGCTGAGTGGACCAAAACAAAGCGTTAGAAAATAGTATTAGAACATACTAACCCCTCTGTAAAAACAGTTATAAAACTATATCATTTTCTTATTTATACTAGTACTAAAATCAATGCATTTCTATTTATATTTAAGAGCCAATCATACACTTAATCAAACATTAAGTCTTATATAAAAATACGTACAGAAATCAATGCAAGCATGTATATATAAATGATTCTGAAAAAGATTAAAGTTTATAAAACCATTCCTTAAATCTTGCTGCCATTTAATCTGGTAATACCTCAATTCTGACTCTCCAAATCCCTTTAATCATGCTCAACTAGGCAGCATACAACAAATAGAAATGTTTAAATCTATCTAGTCATGCTAGCAAAACTGTATTCAGTAAAACTTATTCAAGATCAAATAATGAAATTATATTGCATAAAACGTTTATAAAACAAACAGTCCACTCACAGATACTCTGAGCTAGCTGGACCCTTTGAAGGTCCCTCCTGCGGGTCACCTGGTGCCCGGGTGCCTGTATAACCATCATAATACTTTATTAAAAACTCTGCTCAGTAATATAATATTAAATTAAAAACCCTGACCCCCGGCTCCTAAAAGTGCGTGCATCACTTTAAAAGTCATTCCTATGCCCACATTAGCTTTTCCTCTCAGTGGACACACTTTAGAAGTATCTCGGGACTCAAAAGCGATAAAGTCCCCAAAAGTCAACTCGGGACCCCGTGGGGTCCACGGTTTCAGAATTCTAATCCGATCATTCCTAGAGGTTCCAATAGGCCTAGGACACATGTCCCGAAAGTTTGGTCTTGATCGGACGGTCGGATTGCTCACGATCGCACGATCGGGCAAACGAATGATTTTTCCGTAACATTAACCCTAGGGTTGGCCTTTTCGGAGTATTCGGGACTCCGATTGACGATCCGTCGAATCCTATACGATTATAAAATTACCTAGATCAACATACTCCAGTTTGACTACGATCCAACGGCCCGAACGTATTGAACCCGGAAAACGCACACTATGCGAAATCCGTTCGGGGTTCAAACGTTATCCGAATTGAGATCCGCGAATTCCTACACGCTCGTGAGGACACGAGGATCGTTCTGGGACCAAGAGCGGTCCCTGCTACCTGGCCGCCCACGTGCCGGCCGGAAAATGGGTGTGAATAGTAAATTCCGGCGGCCGGAAAATTTCCAAACCGCCAGCCCAAACTCCTATCCTAGGTAATACACCCTATTTGGAACAACTTTTGTTCTTGGACTATGGCCAAAAAATGAACGGAAGTGACTGAAACGGAGCTCTCAAACTCGGCAGAATTTCAACTCGAAATTTAACCTGTCAAACCTCAGAATTTCAACACGTATTGATTTCTGATCGAGCCCAAAACGTGGGCAACATCAAAATATGGTGGGAGGAGTCATTTGGTGAGTTTTGAGTGAAATCCAATCGCTAGAAGTATGGAAGACACCAAACACTCCAATTAGGAACGAACTGCCGTTGAAATTGAATTGTCCAATTTCTCACACCTATTGATTTCGGATCGAGCCCAAAACTTGGGCAAAATCATAATATGGCGGGACGAGTCATTTGGTGAGTTTTGAGTGAAATCCAATCGCTAGAAGTATGGAATACACCAACCACTCCAATTAGGAACGAACTTTCGTTGAAATTGAATTGACCAATTTCTCACACCTATTGATTTCGGATCGAGCCCAAAACTTGGGCAACATCATAATATGGTGGGAGGAGTCATTTGGTGAGTTTTGAGTGAAATCCAATCGCTAGAAGTATGGAATACACCAACCACTCCAGTTAGGAACGAACTGCCGTTATACTTGAATTTTCCAATTTGGAACACTTATTGATTTCGGATCGAGCCTAAAACTTGGGCAACATCATAATATGGTGGGAGTCATTTGGTGAGTTTTGAGTGAAATCCAATCGCTAGAAGTATGGAATACACCAACCACTCCAATTAGGAACGAACTGCCGTTGAACTTGAATTGTCCAATTTGGAACACCTATTGATTTCGGATCAAGCCCAAAAGTTGGGCAACATCATAATATGGTGGGAGGAGTCATTTGGTGAGATTTGAGTGAAATCCAATCGCTAGAAGTATGGAATACACCAACCACTCCAATTAGGAACGAACTGCCGTTGAACTTGAATTGTCCAATTTGGAACCCCTATTGATTTCGGATCGATCCCAAAAATTAGGCTACTTCATAATATGGTGGGAGGAGTCATTTGGTGAGTTTTGAGTGAAATCAAATCGCTAGAAGTATGGAATACACCAACCACTCCAATTGGGAACGAACTTTCGTTGAAATTGAATTGACCAATTTCTCACACCTATTGATTTCGGATCGAGCCCAAAACTTGGGCAACATCATAATATGGTGGGAGGAGTCATTTGGTGAGTTTTGAGTGAAATCCAATCGCTAGAAGTAGGGAATACACCAACCACTCCAGTTTCGAACGAACTGCCGTTAGACTTGAATTTTCCAATTTGGAACACCTATTGATTTCGGATCGAGCCCAAAACTTGGGCAACATCATAATATGGTGGGAGTCATTTGGTGAGTTTTGAGTGAAATCCAATCGCTAGAAGTATGGAATACACCAACCACTCCAATTAGGAACGAACTGCCGTTGAACTTCAATTGTCCAATTTCTCACACCTATTGATTTCGGATCGATCCCAAAACTTGGGCAACATCATAATATGGTGGGACGACTCATTTGGTGAGTTTTGAGTGAAATCCAATCGCTAGAAGTATGGAATACACCAACCACTCCAATTTGGAAAAAACTGTCGTTGAAATTGAATTGACCAATTTCTCACACCAATTGAATTTGGATCGAGCCCAAAACTTGGGGAACATCATAATATGGTGGGAGGAGTCATTTGGTGGGTTTTGAGTGAAATCCAATCGCTAGAAGTATGGAATACACCAACCACTCTAATTAGGAACGAACTGCAGTTGAACTTGAATTGTCCAATTTGGAACACCTATTGATTTCGGATCGAGCCCAAACCTTGGGCAACATTATTATATGGTGGGAGGACTCATTTGGTGAGTTTTGATTGAAATCCAATCGCTAGAAGTATGGAATACACCAACCATTCGAATTAGGAACGAACTGCCGTTGAACTTGAATTGTCCAATTTGGAACACCTATTGATTTCGGATCGAGTCAAAAACTTGGGCAACATCATAATATGGTGGGACGAGTCATTTGGTGAGTTTTGAGTGAAATCCAATCGCTAGAAGTATGGAATACGTTACTCCAATTTGGAACGAACTGCCGTTGAAGTTGAATTGTCCAATTTGGAACACCTATTGATTTCGGATCGAGCCCAAAACTTGGGCAACATCATAATATGGTGGGAGGAGTCATTTGGTGAGTTTTGAGTGAAATCCAATCGCTAGAAGTATGGAATACACCAACCACTCCAATTAGGAACGAATTGCCGTCGAAATTGAAATGTCCAATTTCTCACACGTATTGATTTCTGATCGAGCCCAAAACTTGGGCAACATCATAATATGGTGGGAGGAATCATTTGGTGAGTTTTGAGAGAAATCCAATCGCTAGAAGTATGGAATACACCAACCACTCCAATTAGGAACGAACGGCCGTTGAACTTGAATTGTCCAATTTCTCACACCTATTGATTTCGGACGAGCCCCAAACTTGGGCAACATCATGATATGGTGGGAAGAGTCATTTGGTGAGTTTGGAGTGAAATCCAATCGCTAGAAGTATGGAATACACCAACCAATCCAATTAGGAACTAACTGCCGTTGAACTTGAATTGTCCAATTTGGAACACCTATTGATTTCAGATTGAGCCCAAAACTTGGGCAACCTCATTATATGGTGGGAGGAGTCATTTGGTGAGTTTTGAGTGAAATCCAATCGCTAGAAGTATGGAATACACCAACCTCTCCAATTAGGAACGAACTGCAGTTGAACTTGAATTGTCCAATTTCTCACACCTATTGATTTCGAATCGAGCCCCAAACTTGGGCAACATCATAATATGGCGGGAGGAGTCATTTGGTGAGTTTTGAGTGAAATCCAATCGCTAGAAGTATGGAATACACCAACCAATCCAATTAGGAACGAACTGCCGTTGAACTTGAATTGTCCAATTTGGAACACCTAATGATTTCGGATCGAGCCCAAAACTTGGGCAACATCATTATATGGTGGGAGGAGTCATTCGGTGAGTTTTGAGTGAAATCCAATCGCTAGAAGTATGGAATACACCAACCACTCCAATTAGGAACGAACTGCCGTTGAACTTGAATTGTCAAATTTGGAACACCTATTGATTTCGAATCGAGCCCAAAACTTGGGCAACATCATTATATGGTGGGAGGAGTCATTTGGTGAGTTTTGAGTGAAATCCAATCGCTAGAAGTATGGAATACACCAACCACTCCAATTAGGAACGAACTGCCGTTGAACTTGAAGTGTCCAATTTCTCACACCTATTGATTTCGGATCGAGCCCCAAACTTGGGCAACATCATAATTTGGTGGGAGGAGTCATTTGGTGAGTTTTGAGTGAAATCCAATCGCTAGAAGTATGGAATACACCAACCACTCCAATTAGGAACGAACTGCCGTTGAACTTGAATTGTCCAATTTCTCACACCTACTGATTTCGGATAGAGCCCCAAACTTGGGCAACATCATAATATGGTGGGAGGAGTCATTTGGTGAGTTTTGAGTGAAATCCAATCGCTAGAAGTATGGAATACTCCAACCATTCCAATTGGGAACGAACTGCCGTTGAACTTGAACTGTCCAATTTGGAACACCTATTGATTTCGGATCGAGCCCAAAACTTGGGTAACAGCATAATATGGTGGGAGGAGTCATTTGGTGAGTTTTGAGTGAAATCGAATCGCTAGAAGTATGGAATACACCAACAACTCCAATTAGGAACGAATTGCCGTTGAAATTGAAATGTCCAATTTCTCACACGTATTGATTTCTGATCGAGCCCAAAACTTGGGCAACATCATAATATGGTGGGAGGAGTCATTTGGTGAGTTTTGAGTGAAATCCAATCGCTAGAAGTATATACAACAACCACTCCAATTAGGAACGAACTGCCGTTGAACTTGAATTGTCCAATTTCTCACACCGATTGATTTCGGATCGAGCCCCACACCTGGGCAACATCATGATATGGTGGGAGGAGTCATTTGGTGAGTTTTGAGTGAAATCCAATCGCTAGAAGTACGGAATACAGCAACCAATCCAATTAGGAACGAACTGCCGTTGAACTTGAATTGTCCAATTTGGAACACCTATTGATTTCTGATCGAGCCCAAAACTTGGTTCAACATCATAATATGGTGGGAGGAGTCATTTGGTGAGTTTTGAGTGAAATCCAATCGCTACAAGTATGGAATGCACCAACCAATCCAAATAGGAACGAACTGCCGTTGAACTTGAATTGTCCAATTTGGAACACCTATTGATTTCGGATCGAGCCCAAAACTTGGGCAATATCATAATATGGTGGGAGGAGTCATTTGGTGAGTTTTGAGTGAAATCCAATCGCTAGAAGTATGGAATACACCAACCACTCTAATTAGGAACGAACTGCCGTTGAACTTGAATTGTCCAATTTGGAACACCTATTGATTTCGGATCGAGTCCAAAACTTGGGCAACATCATAATAGGGTGGGACGAGTCATTTGGTGAGTTTTCAGTGAAATCCAATCGCTAGAAGTGTGGAATACACCAACCACTCCAATTAGGAACGAGCTGCCGTTGAAATTGAATTGTCCAATTTCTCACACCTATTGATTTCGGATCGAGCCCAAAACATGGGCAACATCATAATATGGTGGGAGGAGTCATTTGGTGAGTTTTGAGTGAAATCCAATTGCTAGAAGTGTGGAATACACCAACCACTCCAATTAGGAATGAACTGCCGTTGAACTTGAATTGTCCAATTTGGAACACCTATTGATTTCGGATCGAGCCCAAAACTTGGGTAACAGCATAATATGGTGGGAGGAGTCATTTGGTGAGTTTTGAGTGAAATCCAATCGCTAGAAGTGTGGAATACACCAACCACTCCAATTAGGAACGAGCTGCCGTTGAAATTGAATTGTCCAATTTCTCACACGTTTTGAATTCTGATCGAGCCCAAAACTTGGGCAACATCATTATATGGTGGGAGGAGTCATTTGGGGAGTTTTGAGTGAAATCCAATCGCTAGAAGTACGGAATACACCAACCACTCCAATTTGGAACGAACTGCCGTTGAACTTGAATTGCCCAATTTGGAACACCTATTGATTTCGGATCGAGTCCAAAACTTGGGCAACATCATAATATGGTGGGAGGAGTCATTTCTTGAGATTTGGGTGAAATCCAATCGCTAGAAGTATGGAATACACCAACCACTCCAATTAGGAACGAATTGCCGTTGAAATTGAAATGTCCAATTTCTCACACGTATTGATTTCTGATCGAGCCCAAAACTTGGGCAACATCATAATATGGTGGGAGGAGTCATTTGGTGAGTTTTGAGAGAAATCCAATCGCTAGAAGTATGGAATACACCAACCACTCCAATTAGGTACGAACTGCCGTTGAACTTGAATTGTCCAATTTGGAACACCTATTGATTTCGGATCGAGTCCAAAACTTGGGCAACATCATAATAGGGTGGGACGAGTCATTTGGTGAGTTTTCAGTGAAATCCAATCGCTAGAAGTGTGGAATACACCAACCACTCCAATTAGGAACGAGCTGCCGTTGAAATTGAATTGTCCAATTTCTCACACCTATTGATTTCGGATCGAGCCCAAAACATGGGCAACATCATAATATGGTGGGAGGAGTCATTTGGTGAGTTTTGAGTGAAATCCAATTGCTAGAAGTGTGGAATACACCAACCACTCCAATTAGGAATGAACTGCCGTTGAACTTGAATTGTCCAATTTGGAACACCTATTGATTTCGGATCGAGCCCAAAACTTGGGTAACAGCATAATATGGTGGGAGGAGTCATTTGGTGAGTTTTGAGTGAAATCCAATCGCTAGAAGTGTGGAATACACCAACCACTCCAATTAGGAACGAGCTGCCGTTGAAATTGAATTGTCCAATTTCTCACACGTTTTGAATTCTGATCGAGCCCAAAACTTGGGCAACATCATTATATGGTGGGAGGAGTCATTTGGGGAGTTTTGAGTGAAATCCAATCGCTAGAAGTACGGAATACACCAACCACTCCAATTTGGAACGAACTGCCGTTGAACTTGAATTGCCCAATTTGGAACACCTATTGATTTCGGATCGAGTCCAAAACTTGGGCAACATCATAATATGGTGGGAGGAGTCATTTCTTGAGATTTGGGTGAAATCCAATCGCTAGAAGTATGGAATACACCAACCACTCCAATTAGGAACGAATTGCCGTTGAAATTGAAATGTCCAATTTCTCACACGTATTGATTTCTGATCGAGCCCAAAACTTGGGCAACATCATAATATGGTGGGAGGAGTCATTTGGTGAGTTTTGAGAGAAATCCAATCGCTAGAAGTATGGAATACACCAACCACTCCAATTAGGTACGAACTGCCGTTGAACTTGAATTGTCCAATTTGGAACACCTATTGATTTCGGATCGAGCCCAAAACTTGGGCACCGTCATAATATGGTGGGAGGAGTCATTTTGTGAGTTTTGAGTGAAATCCAATCGCTAGAAGTATGGAATACACCAACCACTCCAATTTGGAACGAACTGCCGTTGAACTTGAATTGTCCAATTTGGAACACCTATCGATTTCGGATCGAGCCCAAAACTTGGGAAACATCATAATGTGGTGGGAGGAGTCATTTGGTGAGTTTTGAGTGAAAACCAATCGCTACAAGTGTGGAATACACCAACCACTCCAATTAGGAACGAGCTACCGTTGAAATTGAATTGTCCAATTTCTCACACCTATTGATTTCGGATCGAGCCCAAAACTTGGGCAACATCATAATATGGTCGGAGGAGTCATTTGGTGAGTTTTGAGTGAAATCCTATTGCTAGAAGTATGGAATACACCAACCACTCCAATTAGGAACGAACTGCCGTTGAACTTGAATTGTCCAATTTGGAACACCTATTGATTTCGGATCGAGCCCAAAACTTGGGCAACATCATAATATGGTTGGAGGAGTCATTTGGTGTGTTTTGAGTGAAATCCAATCGCTAGAAGTACGGAATACACCAACCACTCCAACTAGGAATGAACTGCCGTTGAACATGAATTGTCCAATTTCTCACACCTATTGATTTCGGATCGAGCCCCAAACATGGGCAACATCATAATATGGTGGGAGGAGTCATTTGGTGAGTTTTGAGAGAAATCCAATCGCTAGAAGTATGGAATACACCAACCACTCCAATTTGGAACGAACTGCCGTTGAACTTGAATTGTCCAATTTGGAACACCTATTGATTTCGGATCGATCCCAAAACTTGGGCAACATCATAATATGGTGGGAGGAGTCATTTGGTTGGGTTTGAGTGAAATCCAATCGCTAGAAGTATGGAATACACCAACCACTCCAATTTGGAACGAACTGCCGTTGAACTTGAATTGTCCAATTTGGAACACCTATTGATTTCGGATCGAGCCCAAAACCTGGGCAACATTATGTATATGGTGGGAGGAGTCATTTGGTGAGTTTTGAGTGAAATCCAATAGCTAGAAGTATGGAATACACCAACCACTCCAACTAGGAACGAACTGCCGTTGAACTTGAAATGTCCAATTTCTCACACGTATTGATTTCTGATCGAGCCCAAAACTTGGGCAACATCATAATATGATGGGAGGAGTCATTTGGTGAGTTTTGAGAGAAATCCAATCGCTAGAAGTATGGAATACACCAACCACTCCAATTTGGTACGAACTGCCGTTGAACTTGAATTGTCCAATTTGGAACACCTATTGATTTCGGATCGAGCCCAAAACTTGGCCAACGTCATAATATGGTGGGAGGAGTCATTTTGTGAGTTTTGAGTGAAATCCAATCGTTAGAAGTATGGAATACACCAACCACTCCAATTAGGAACGAGCTGCCGTTGAAATTAAATTGTCCAATTTCTCACACCTATTGATTTCGGATCGAGCCCAAAACTTGGGCAACATCATAATATGGTGGGAGGAGTCATTTGGTTAGTTTTGAGTGAAATCCAATTGCTAGAAGTGTGGAATACACCAACCACTCCAATTAGGAACGAGCTGCCGTTGAAATTGAATTGTCCAATTTCTCACACCAATTGATTTCGGATCGAGCCCAAAACTTGGGCAACATCATAATATGGTGGGAGGAGTCATTTGGTGAGTTTTGAGAGAAATCCAATCGCTAGAAGTATGGAATACACCAACCACTCCAATTTGGAACGAACTGCCGTTGAACTTGAATTGTCCAATTTGGAACACCTATTGATTTCGGATCGATCCCAAAACTTGGGCAACATCATAATATGGTGGGAGGAGTCATTTGGTTGGGTTTGAGAGAAATCCAATCGCTAGAAGTATGGAATACACCAATCACTCCAATTTGGAACGAACTGCCGTTGAACTTGAATTGTCCAATTTGGAACACCTATTGATTTCGGATCGAGCCCAAAACCTGGGCAACATTATGTATATGGTGGGAGGAGTCATTTGGTGAGTTTTGAGTGAAATCCAATAGCTAGAAGTATGGAATACACCAACCACTCCAATTAGGAACGAACTGCCGTTGAACTTGAATTGTCCAATTTCTCACACCTATTGATTTCGGATCGAGCCCAAAACTTGGGCAACAACATAATATGGTTGGAGGAGTCATTGGGTGAGTTTTGAGTGAAATCCAATCGCTAGAAGTATGGAATACACCAACCACTCCAATTAGGAACGAACTGCCGTTGAACTTGAATTGCCCAATTTGGAACACCTATTGATTTCGGATCAAGCCCAAAACTGGGGCAACATCATAATATGGTGGGAGGAGTCATTTGGGGAGTTTTGAGTGAAATCCAATCGCTAGAAGTATGGAATGCACCAACCACTCCAATTAGGAAAGAACTGTCGTTGAAATTGAATTGACCAATTTCTCACACCTATTGAATTTGGATCGATCCCAAAACTTGGGCAACATCATAATATGGTGGGAGGAGTCATTTGGTGAGTTTTGAGTGAAATCCAAGCGCTGGAAGTATGGAATACACCAACCACTCCAATTAGGAAAGAACTGTCGTTGAAATTGAATTGACCAATTTCTCAAACCTATTGAATTTGGATCGATCCCAAAACTTGGGCAACATCGTAATATGGTGGGAGGAGTCATTTGGTGGGTTTTGAGTGAAATCCAATCGTTAGAAGTGTGGAATACAGCAACCACTCCAATTAGGAACGAACTGCCGTTGAACTTGAATTGTCCAATTTGGAACACCTATTGATTTCGGATCGAGCCCAAAACTTAGGCAACATCATAATATGGTGGGAGGAGTCATTTGGTAAGTTTTGAGTGAAATCCAATCGTTAGAAGTGTGGAATACACCAACCACTCCAATTAGGAACGAGCTGCCGTTGAAATTGAATTGTCCAATTTCTCACACCTATTGATTTCGGATCGAGCCCAATACTTGGGCAACATCATAATATGGTCGGGGGAGTCATTTGGTGGTTTTGAGTGAAATCCAATCGTTAGAAGTGTGATATACACCAACCACTCCAATTAGGAACGAGCTGCCGTTGAACTTGAATTGTCCAATTTCTCGCACCTACTGATTTCGGATCGAGCCCAAAACTTGGGCAACATCATAATTTGGTGGGAGGAGTCATTTGGTTAGTTTTGAGTGAAATCCAATCGCTAGAAGTACGGAATACACCAACCACTCCAGTTAGGAACGAACTGCCGTTGAACTTGAAATGTCCAATTTGGAACACCTATTGATTTCGGATCGAGCCCAAAACTTGGGCAACAACATAATATGGTGGGAGGAGTCATTTGGTGAGTTTTGAGTGAAATCCAATCGCTAGAAGTATGGAATACACCAACCACTCCAATTAGGAACGAACTGTCGTTGAAATTGAATTGTCGAATTTGGAACACCTATTGATTTCGGATCGAGCCCAAAACTTGGGCAACATCATAATATGGTGAGAGGAGTCACTTGGTGAGTTTTGAGTGAAATCCAATCGCTAGAAGTATGGAATACACCAACCACTCCAATTAGGAACGAACTGCCGTTGAACTTGAATTGTCCAATTTCTCACACCTATTGATTTCGGATCGAGCCCCAATCTTGGGCAACATCATAATATGGTGGGAGGAGTCATTTGGTGAGTTTTGAGTGAAATCCAATCGCAAGAAGTATGGAATACACCAACCACTACAATTACGAACGAACTGCCGTTGAACTTGAATTGTCCAGTTTCTCACACCTATTGATTTCGGATCTAGACCGAAACATGGGCTACATCATAATATGGTGGGAGGAGTGATTTGGTGAGTTTTGAGTGAAACCCAATCGCTAGAAGTATGGAATACACCAACCACTCCAATTAGGAACGAACTTCCGTTGAACTTGAATTATCCAATTTGTCACACCTATTGATTTCGGATCGAGCCCAAAACTTGGGCAACAACATAATATGGTGGGAGGAGTCATTTGGTGAGTTTTGAGTGAAATCCAATCGCTAGAAGTATGGAATACACCAACCACTGCAATTAGGAACGAACTGCCGTTGGACTTGAATTGTCCAATTTGGAACACCTTATGATTTCGGATCGAGCCCAAAACTTGGGCAACATCATAATATGGTGGGAGGAGTCATTTGGTGAGTTTTGAGTGAAATCCAATCGCTAGAATTATGGAATACACCTACCACTCCAATTAGGAACGAACTGCCGTTGAATTTGAATTGTCCAATTTCTGACACCTATTGATTTCGGATCGAGCCCCAAACTTGGGCTACATCATAATGTTGTGGGAGGAGTCATTTGGTGAGTTTTGAGTGAAATCCAATCGCTAGAAGTATGGAATACACCAACCACTCCAATTTGGAACGAAATGCCGTTGAAATTGAATTGACCAATTTCTCACACCTATTGATTTCGGATCGGGCCCAAAACTTGGGCAACATCATAATATGGTGGGAGGAGTCATTTGGTGAGTTTTGAGTGAAATCCAATTGCTAGAAGTATGGAATACACCAACCACTCCAATTAGGAACGAAATGCCGTTGATATTGAATTAACCAATTTCTCACACCTATTGATTTCGGATCGAGCCCAAAACTTGGGCAACATCATAATATGGTGGGAGGACTCATTTGGTGAGTTTTGAGTGAAATCCAATTGCTAAAAGTATGGAATACACCAACCACTCCAATTAGGAACGAACTGCCGTTGAACTTGAATTGTCCAATTTGGAACACCTATTGATTTCGGATCGAGCCCAAAACTGGGGCAACATCATAATATGGTGGGAGGAGTGATTTGGTGAGTTTTGAGTGAAATCCAATCGCTAGAAGTACGGAATACACCAACCCATCCAATTAGGAACGAACTGCCGTTGAACTTGAATTGTCCAATTTGGAACACCTATTGATTTCGGATCGAGCCCAAAACATGGGCAACATCATAATATGGTGGGAGGAGTCATTTGGTGCATTTTCAGTGAAATCCAACCGCTAGAAGTATGGAATACACCAACCCCTCCAATTAGGAACGAGCTGCCGTTGAACTTGAATTGTCCAATTTGGAACACCTATTGATTTCGGATCGAGCCCAAAACTTGGACAACATCATAATTTGGTGGGAGGAGTCATTTGGTGAGTTTTGAGTGAAATCCAATCGCTAGAAGTATGGAATACACCAACCACTCCAATTTGGAACGAACTGCCGTTGAACTTGAATTGTCCAATTTCTCACACCTATTGATTTCGGATCGAGCCCAAAACTTGGGCAACATCATAACATGGTGGGAGGAGTGATTTGGTGAGTTTTGAGTGAAATCCAATCGCTAGAAGTTTGGAATACACCAACCACTCCAATTAGGAACGAACTACCGTTGAATTTGAATTGTCCAATTTCTCACACCTATTGATTTCGGATCGAGCCCAAAACTTGGGCAACATCATAACATGGTGGGAGGAGTGATTTGGTGAGTTTTGAGTGAAATCCAATCGCTAGAAGTATGGAATACACCAACCACTCCAATTAGGAACGAACTGCCGTTGAACTTGAATTCTCCAATTTCTAACACCTATAGATTTTGGATCGAGCCCAAAACTTGGGCAACATCATAATATGGTGGGAGGAGTCATTTGGTGAGTTTTGAGTGAAATCCAATCGCTAGAAGTATGGAATACACCAACCACTCCAATTAGGAACGAACTGCCGTTGAACTTGAATTGTCCAATTTGGAACACCTATTGATTTCGGATCGAGCCCAAAACTTGGGCAACATCATAATATGGTGGAAGGAGTCATTTGGTTAGTTTTGAGTGAAATCCAATCGCTAGAAGTATGGAATAGACCAACCAGTCCAATTAGGAACGAACTGCCGTTGAACTCTAATTGTCAAATTTGGAAGACCTACTGATTTCGGATCGAGCCCAAAACTTGGGCAACATCATAATTTGGTGGGAGGAGTCATTTGGTGAGTTTTGAGTGAAATCCAATCGCTAGAAGTATGGAATACACCAACCCCTCCAATTAGGAACGAACTGCCGTTGAACTTGAATTGTCCAATTTGGAACACCTATTGATTTCGGATCGAGCCCAAAACTTGGGCAACATCATAATATGGTGAGAGGAGTCATTTGGTGAATTTTGAGTGAAATCCAACCGCTAGAAGTATGGAATACACCAACCACTCCAATTAGGAACGAACTGCCGTTGAACTTGAATTGTACAATTTGGAACACCTATTGATTTCGGATCGAGCCCAAAACTTGGGCGACATCATAATATGGTGGGAGGAGTCATTTGGTGAGTTTTGAGTAAAATCCAATCGCTAGAAGTATGGAATACACCAACCACTCCAATTAGGAACGAACTGCCGTTGAACTTGAATTGTCCAATTTGGAACACCTATTGATTTCGGATCGAGCCCAAAACTTGGGCAACATCATATTATGGTGGGAGGAGTCATTTGGACAGTTTTGAGTGAAATCCAATTGCTAGAAGTATGGAATACACCAACCAGTCCAATTAGGAACGAACTGCCGCTGAACTCTAATTATCAAATTTGGATGACCTATTGATTTCAGATCGAGCCCAAAACTTGGGCAACATCATAATATGGTGGGAGGAGTCATTTGGTGAGATTTGAGTGAAATCCAATCGCTAGAAGTATGGAATACACCAACCACTCCAATTAGGAACAAACTGCTGTTGAACTTGAATTGTCCAATTTGGAACACCTATTGATTTCGGATCAAGCCCAAAACTTGGGCAACGTCATAATATGGTGGGAGGTGTCATTTGGTGAGTTTTGAGTGGAATCCAATCGCTAGAAGTATGGAATACACCAACCACTCCAATTAGGAACGAACTGCCGTCGAACTTGAATTGTCCAATTTGGAACACCTATTGATTTCGGATCGAGCCCAAAACTTGGGCAACATCATAATATGGTGGGAGGAGTCATTTGGTGAGTTTTGAGAGAAATCCAATCGCTAGAAGTATGGAATACACCAACCACTCCAATTTGGAAAGAACTGTCGTTGAAATTGAATTGACCAATTTCTCACACCTGTTGAAATCGGATGGAGCCCAAAACTTGGGCAACAACATAATATGGTGGGAGGAGTCATTTGGTGAGTTTTGAGTGAAATCCAGTCGCTAGAAGTGTGGAATACACCAACCACTCCTATTAGGCACGAACTGCTGTTGAACTTGAATTGTCCAATTTGGAACACCTATTGATTTCGGATCTAGCCCAAAACTTGGGCAACGTCATAATATGGTGGGAGGTGTCATTTGGTGAGTTTTGAGTGGAATCCAATCGCTAGAAGTACAGAATACACCAACCACTCCAGTTAGGGACGAACTGTCGTTCAAATTGAATTGACCAGTTTCTCACACCTATTGATTTCGGATCGAGCCCAAAACTTGGGCAACGTCATAATATCGTGGGAGGTGTCATTTGGTGAGTTTTGAGTGAAATCCAATCACTAGAAGTATGGAATACACGAACCACTCCAATTAGGAACGAACTGCCGTTGAACTTGAATTGTCCAATTTCTCACACCTGTTGATTTCGGATCGAGCCCTAAACTTGGGCAACATCATAGTATGGTGGGAGGAGTCATTTGGTGAGTTTTGAGCGAAATCCAATCGCTAGAAGTATGGAATACACCAACCACACCCATTAGGAACGAACTGCCGTTGAACTTGAATTGTCCAATTTCTCACACCTATTGATTTCGGATCGAGCCCAAAACTTGGGCAACATCATAACATGGTGGGAGGAGTGATTTGGTGAGTTTTGAGTGAAATCCAATCGCTAGAAGTTTGGAATACACCAACCACTCCAATTAGGAACGAACTACCGTTGAATTTAAATTGTCCAATTTCTCACACCTATTGATTTCGGATCGAGCCCAAAACTTGGGCAACATCATAATATGGTGGGAGGAGTCATTTGGTGAGTTTTGAGTGAAATCCAATCGCAAGAAGTATGGAATACACCAACCACTACAATTACGAACGAACTGCCGTTGAACTTGAATTGCCCAATTTCTCACACCTATTGATTTCGGATCGAGCCCAAAACTTGGGCAACAACATAATATGGTGGGAGGAGTCATTTGGTGAGTTTTGAGTGAAATCCAATCGCTAGATGTACGAAATACACCAACCACTCCAATTAGGAACGAACTGTCGTTGAAATTGAATTGACCAATTTCTCACACCTATTGATTTCGGATCGAGCCCAAAACTTGAACAACATCATAATATGGTGTGGGGAGTCACTTGGTGAGTTTTGAGTAAAATCCAATCGCTAGAAGTATGGAATACACCAACCACTCCAGTTAGGAACGAACTGCCTTTGAACTTGAATTGTCTAATTTGGAACACCTATTGATTTCGGGTCGAGCCTCAAACTTGGGCAACATCATAATATGGTGGGAGGTATCATTTGGTGAGTTTTGAGTGAAATCCAATCGCTAGAAGTATGGAAAACACCAACCACTCCAATTAGGAACGAACTGCCGTTGAACTTGAATTGTCCAATTTCTAACACCTATTGATTTCGGATCGAGCCCCAAACTTGGGCAACATCATAATATGGTGGGAGAAGTCATTTGGTTAGTTTTGAGGGAAATCCAATCGCTAGAAGTATGGAATACACCAACCACTCCAATTAGAAACGAACTGCCGCTGAACTTGAATTGTCCAATTTCTCACACCTATTGATTTCGGATCGAGGCCGAAACTTGGGCAACATCATAATATGGTGGGAGGAGTCATTTCGTGAGTTTTGAGTGAAATCCAATCGCTAGAAGTATGGAATACAACAACCACTCCAATTAGGAACGAACTGCCGTTGAACTTGAATTGTCCAATTTCTCACACCTATTGATTTCGGATCGAGCCCAAAACTTGGGCAACATCATAATATGGTGGGAGGAGTCATTCGGTGAGTTTTGAGTGAAATCCAATCGCTAGAAGTATGGAATACACCAACCACTCCAATTAGGAATGAACTGCCGTTGAACTTGAATTGTCCAATTTGGAACACCTATTGATTTCGGATCGAGCCCAAAACTTGGGCAACATCATAACATGGTGGGAGGAGTGATTTGGTGAGTTTTGAGTGAAATCCAATCGCTAGAAGTTTGGAATACACCAACCACTCCAATTAGGAACGAACTACCGTTGAATTTAAATTGAACAATTTCTCACACCTATTGATTTTGGATCGAGCCCAAAACTTGGGCAACATCATAATATGGTGGGAGGAGTCATTTGGTGAGTTTTGAGTGAAATCCAATCGCAAGAAGTATGGAATACACCAACCACTACAATTACGAACGAACTGCCGTTGAACTTGAATTGCCCAATTTCTCACACCTATTGATTTCGGATCGAGCCCAAAACTTGGGCAACAACATAATATGGTGGGAGGAGTCATTTGGTGAGTTTTGAGTGAAATCCAATCGCTAGAAGTATGGAATACACCAACCACTATAGTTAGGAACGAACTGCCGTTGAACTTGAATTGTCCAATTTCGAACACCTATTGATTTCGGATCGAGCCCAAAACTTGGGCAACATCATAATATGGTGGGAGGAGTCAATTGGTGAGTTTTGAGTGAAATCCAATCGCTAGAAGTATGGAATACACCAACCACTCCAATTAGGAACGAACTGCCGTTGAACTTGAATTGTCCAATTTGGAACACCTATTGATTTCGTATCGAGCCCAAAACTTGGGCAACATCATATTATGGTGGGAGGAGTCATTTGGTGAGTTTTGAGTGAAATCCAATCGCTAGAAGTATGGAATACAACAACTACTCCGATTCGGAACGAACTGTAGTTGAAATTGAATTGACCAATTTCTCACACCTATTGATTTCGGATCGAGCCCCAAACTTGGGCAACATCATAATATGGTGGGAGTAGTCATTTGGTGAGTTTTGAGTGAAATCCAATCGCTAGAAGTATGGAATACACCAACCACTCCAATGAGGAACGGACTGCCGTTGAACTTGAATTGTGCAATTTCTCACACCTATTGATTTCGGATCGTGCCCCAAACTTGGGCAACATCATAATATGGTGGGAGGAGTCATTTGGTGAGTTTTGAGTGAAATCCAATCGCTAGAAGTAAGGAATACACCAACCACTCCAATTAGGAACGAACTTCCGTTGAACTTGAATTGTCCAATTTCTGACACCTATTGATTTCGGATCGAGTCCCAAACTTGGGCTACATTATAATATTGTGGGAGGAATCATTTGGGGAGTTTTGAGTGAAATCCAATCGCTCGAAGTATGGAATACACCAACCACTCCAATTAGCAACGAACTGCCGTTGAACTTGAATTGTCCAGTTTCTCACACCTATTGATTTCGGATCGAGCCCAAAACTTGGGCAACATAATAATATGGTGGGAGGAGTCATTTGGTTAGTTTTGAGTGAAATCCAATCGCTAGAAGTATGGAATACACCAACCACTCCGATTAGGAACAAACTGCCGTTGAACTTGAATTGTCCAATTTCTGACACCTATTGATTTCGGATCGAGTCCCAAACTTGGGCTACATTATAATATTGTGGGAGGAATCATTTGGGGAGTTTTGAGTGAAATCCAATCGCTAGAAGTATGGAATACACCAACCACTCCAATTAGGAACGAACTGCCGTTGAACTTGAATTGTCCAATTTCGAACACCTATTGATTTCGGATCGAGCCCAAAACTTGGAGAAATTATAGAATGGTACTGTATCACCACATCAGCTGGTGATACTCCCACTCAAAACATGCCATGTGTCTTAATTTTTTAACAACTCAAATTTTATTTTACACCTGGAGTTCAACCTAATTTTAACCCTTTAAAATAAAATTAAGAAAATAAGAAAATCGAAAGAAGAAGAAAAAAGAGCAGAGCCACCGCCCACCGCAATACGCCAACCCCGCGCCGCTTGCTCTGGCCGTCGTCCCTTCCCTATCTTTTATCTCTCTCCCTCCATCTCTCTCTCTCTGTTGCCCTTTTTTAACTTTCTCAACCTTTCAGTGACTATCCCCTAGATCCATACATATTTTCTCGTTGATGAAGGTTTCCCTAGCAGATGTGATTCGCGAAGAAGATTGGGATGGAATTGGGTGTATCATATCAACCGTAACACAATCCCCAAAACCCAACATCACCCTTAGTCTCACGAACGACACCCCGACTTGAGTCTTGAGAGGCCGTCAATCATGCTTTACCATGTCACCATCCAAGTGCTTATTAGATCCAATATAATACCTAATCTTCTTTGTGATACATGGTTGCAATAATTTATTGGGCTATGGGGATTTGGCTTACTCGCAAGCAGAGGAAGAGGAAGATCTGGGTGGCGTGGGGGTTGGGGTTGGGTTGCTGAGATATTCTCTTTTCTTTTTTCCTTTAAGTTTTTTTTTATTTTTCTAATTTTATTTCAGTGGATAAAAATAAGTCCAGCTGTAAAATAAAATTTGAGTTGTTAAAAAATTAAGACACATGGCATATTTTGAGTGGGAGTATCACCAGCTGACGTGGTGGTACGGTACCATTCTATAATTTCTCCAAAACTTGGGCAACATCGTAATATGGTGGGAGGAGTCATTTGGTGAGTTCTGAGTGAAATCCAATCGCTAGAAGTATGGAATAAACCAACCACTCCAATTAGGAACGAACTGCCGTTGAACTTGAATTGTCCAATTTGGAACACCTATTGATTTCGGATCGAGCCCAAAACTTGGGCAACATCATAATATGGTGGGAGGAGTCATTTGGTGAGTTTTGAGTGAAATCCAATCGATAGAAGTATGGAATACACCAACCACTCTAATTAGCAACGAACTGCGGTTGAACTTGAATTGTCCAATTTCTCACACCTATTGATTTTGAATCGAGCCCAAAACTTGGGCAACATCATAATATGGTGGTAGGAGTCCTTTGGTGAGTTTTGAGTGAAATCCAATCGCTAGAAGTATGGAATACACCAACCACTCCAATTAGGAACGAACTGCCGTTGAACTTGAATTGTTCAATTTCTCACGCCTGTTGATTTCGGATCGAGCCCAAAACTTGGGCAACATCATAATATGGTGGGAGGAGTCATTTGGTGAGTTTTGAGTGAAATCCAATCGCTAGAAGTATGGAATACACCAACCACTCCAATTAGGAAAGAACTGTCATCGAAATTGAATTGACCAATTACTCACACCATTTGAATTCGGATCGAGCCCAAAACTTGGGCAACATCATAATATGGTGGGAGGACTCATTTGGTGAGTTTTGAGTGAAATCCAATCGCTAGAAGTATGGAATACACCAACCACTCCAATTAGGAACGAACTGTCGTTGAAATTAAATTGACCAATTTCTCACACCTATTGATTTCGGATCGAGCCCAAAACTGGGGCAACATCATAATATGGTGGGAGGAGTCATTTGGTGAGTTTTGAGTGAAATCCAATCGCTAGAAGTATGGAATACACCAACCACTCCAATTAGGAACGAACTGCCGTTGAACTTGAATTGTCCAATTTGGAACACCTATTGATTTCGGATCGAGCCCAAAACTTGTGCCACATAATAACATGGTGGGAGTAGTCATTTGGTTAGTTTTGAGTGAAATCCAATCGCTAGAAGTATGGAATACACCAACCACTCCAACTAGGAACGAACTGCCGTTGAACTTGAATTGTCCAACTTGGAACACCTATTGATTTCGGATCGAGCCCAAAACTTGGGCAACATCACAATATGGTGGGAGGAGTCATTTGGTGAGTTTGGAGTGAAATCCAATCGCTAGAAGTATGGAATACACCAACCCCTCCAATTAGGAACGAACTGCCGTTGAATTTGAACTGTCCAATTTGGAACACCTATTGATTTCGGATCGAGCCCAAAACTTGGGCAACATCATAATATGGTGGGAGGAGTCATTTGGTGAATTTTGAGTGAAATCCAACCGCTAGAAGTATGGAATACACCAACCCCTCCAATTAGGAACGAACTGCCATTGAACTTGAATTGTCCAATTTGGAACCCTATTGATTTCGGATCAAGCCCAAAACTTGGGCAACATCATAATATGGTGGGAGGAGTCATTTGGTGAGTTTTGAGTGAAATCCAATCGCTAGAAGTATGGAATACACCAACCCCTCCAATTAGGAACGAACTGCCGTTGAACTTGAATTGTCCAATTTGGAACACCTATTGATTTCGGATCGAGCCCAAAACTTGGGCAACATCATAATATGGTGGGAGGAGTCATTTGGTGAGTTTTGAGTGAAATCCAATCGCTAGAAGTATGGAATACACCAACCACTCCAATTAGGAACGAAATGCCGTTGAACTTGAATTGTCCAATTTCTCCCACCTATTGATTTCGGATCGAGCCCAAAACTTGGGCAACATCATAACATGGTGGGAGGACTCATTTGGTTAGTTTTGAGTGAAATCCAATCGCTAGAAGTATGGAACACACCAACCAGTCCAATTAGGAACGAACTGCCGTTGAACTCTAATTGTCAAATTTGGAAGACCTATTGATTTCGGATCGAGCCCAAAACTTGGGCAACATCATAATATGGTGGGACGAGTCATTTGGTGAGTTTTGAGTGAAATCCAATGCCTACATACACCAACCACTCCAATTAGGAACGAACTGCCGTTGAACTTGAATTGTCCAATTTGGAACACCTATTGATTTCGGATCGAGCCCAAAACTTGGGCAACATCATAATATGGTCGAAGGAGTCATTTGGTGAGTTTTGAGTGAAATCCAATCGCTAGAAGTATGGAATACACCAACCACTCCAATTAGGAACGAACTGCCGTTGAACTTGAATTGTCCAATTTCTCACACCTATTGATTTCGGATCGAGCCCAAAACTTGAGCAACATCATAATATGGTGGGAGGAGTCATTTGGTGAGTTTTGACTGAAATCCAATCGCTAGAAGTATGGAATACACCAACCACTCCAATTCGGAACGAACTGCCTTTGAACTTGAATTGTCCAATTTCTCACACCTATTGATTTCGGATCGAGCTCCAAACTTAGGCAACATCATAATATGGTGGGAGGAGTCATTTGGTTAGTTTTGAGTGAAATCCAATCTCTGGAAGTATGGAATACACCAACCACTCCAATTAGGAACGAACTGCCGTTGAACTTGAATTGTCCAATTTGGAACACCTATTAATTTCGGATCGAGGCCCAAACTTGGGCAACATCATAATATGGTGGGAGGAGTCATTTGGTGAGTTTTGAGTGAAATCCAATCGCTAGAAGTATGGAATACACCAACCACTCCAATTAGGAACGAACTGCCGTTGAACTTGAATTGTCCAATTTCTCCCACCTATTGATTTCGGATCGAGCCCAAAACTTGGGCAACATCATACCATGGTGGGAGGAGTCATTTGGTTAGTTTTGAGTGAAATCCAATCGCTAGAAGTATGGAATACACCAACCACTCCAATTAGGAACGAACTGCCGTTGAACTCTTATTGTCAAATTTGGAAGACCTATGGATTTCGGATCGAGTCCAAAACTTGGGTAACATCATAATATGGTGGGAGGAGTCATTTGGTGAGTTTTGAGTGAAATCCAATCGCTAGAAGTATGGAATACACCAACCACTGCAATTAGGAACGAACTGCCGTTGAACTTGAATTGCCCAATTTCTCACACCTATTGAGTTCGGATCGAGCCCAAAACTTGGGCAATGTCATAATATGGTGTGGGGAGTCATTTGGGGAGTTTTGAGTGAAATCCAATCGCTAGATGTATGGAATACACCAACCACTCCAATTAGGAACGAACTGTCGTTGAACTTGAATTGTCCAATTTGGAACACCTATTGATTTCGGATCGAGGCCAAAACTTGGGCAACATCATAATATGGTGTGGGGAGTCATTTGGTGAGTTTTGAGTGAAATCCAATTGCTAGAAGTATGGAATACACCAATCACTACAGTTAGGAACGAACTGCCGTTATACTTGAGATTTCCGATTTGGAACACCTATTGATTTCGGATCGAGCCCAAAACTTGGGCAACATCATAATATGGTGGGAGGAGTCATTTGGTGAGATTTGAGTGAAATCCAATCGCTAGAAGTATGGAATACACCAACAACTCCAATTAGGAACGAACTGTCGTTGAAATTGAATTGACCAATTTCTCACACCTGTTGATTTCGGATCGAGCCCAAAACTTGGGCAACATCATAATATGGTGGAAGGAGTCATTTGGTGAGTTTTGAGTGAAATCCAATCGCTAGAAGTATGGAATACACCAACCACTCCAATTAGGAACGAACTGCCGTTGAACTTGAATTGTCCAATTTCTCACACCTATTGATTTCGGATCGAGCCCAAAACTTGAGCAACATCATAATATGGTGGGAGGAGTCATTTGGTGAGTTTTGACTGAAATCCAATCGCTAGAAGTATGGAATACACCAACCACTCCAATTAGGAACGAACTGCCGTTGAACTTGAATTGTCCGATTTGGAACACCTATTGATTTCCGATCGAGCCCAAAACTTGGGCAACATCATAATATGGTGGGAGGAGTCATTTGGTTAGTTTTGAGTGAAATCCAATCGATAGAAGTATGGAATACACCAACCACTCCAATTAGGAACGAACTGCCGTTGAACTTGAATTGTCCAATTTCTCACACATACTAATTTCGGATCGAGCCCCAAACTTGGGCAACATCATAATATGGTGGGAGGAGTCATTTGGTGAGTTTTGAGTGAAATCTAATCGCTAGAAGTATGGAATACACCAACCACTCCCATTAGGAACGAACTGCCGTTGAACTTGAATTGTCCAATTTCTAACACCTATTGATTTCGGATCGAACCCCAAACTTGTGCAACAACGTAATATGGTGGGAGGAGTCATTTGGTGAGTTTTGAGAGAAATCCAATCGCTAGAAGTGTGGAATACACCAACCACTCAAATTAGGAACGAACTACCGTTGAACTTGAATTGTCTAATTTCTCACACCTATTGATTTTGGATCGAGCCCAAATCTTGGGCAACATCAAAATATGGTGGGAGTAGTCATTTGGTTAGTTTTGAGTGAAATCCAATCGCTAGAAGTATGGAATACACCATCCACTCCAATTAGGAACGAACTGCCGTTGAATTTGAATTGTCAAATTTGGAACACCTATTGATTTCGGATCGAGCCCCAAACTTTGGCAACGTCATAATATGGTGGGAGGAGTCATTTGGTGAGTTGTGGGTGAAATCCAATCGGTAGAAGGATGAAATACACCAACCACTCCAATTAGGAACGAACTGCCGCTGAACTTTAATTGTCCAATTTCTCACACCTATTGATTTCGGATCGAGCCCAAAACTTGGGAAACATCATAATATGGTGGGAGGAGTCATTTGGTGAGTTTTGAGTGAAATCCAATCGCTAGAAGTATGGAATACACCAACCTCTCCAATTAGGAACGAACTGCCGTTGAACTTGAATTGTCCAATTTCTCACACCTATTGATTTCGGATCGAGCCCCAAACTTGGGCAACATCATAATATGTTGGGAGGAGTCATTTGGTGACTTTGAGTGAAATCCAATCGCTAGAAGTATGGAATACACCAACCACTCCAATTAGGAACGAACTGCCGTTGAACTTGAATTGTCCAATTTCTCACACCTATTGATTTCGGATCAGGCCCAAACCTTGGGCAACATCATAATATGGTGGGAGGAGTCATTTTGTGAGTTTTAAGTGAAATCCAATCGCTAGAAGTATGGAATACACCAACCACTCCCATTAGAAACGAACTGCCGTTGAACTTGAATTGTCCAATTTCTAATACCTATTGATTTCGGGTCGAACCCTAAACTTGGGCAACATCATAATATGGTGGGAGGAGTCATTTGGGGAGTTTTGAGTGAAATCCAATCGCTAGAAGTATGGAATACACCAACCACTCCCATTAGGAACGAACTGCCGTTGAACTTGAATTGTCCAATTTCTAATACCTATTGATTTCGGATCGAACCCTAAACTTGTGCAACATTATAATATGGTGGGAGGATTCATTTGGAGAGTTTTGAGTGAAATCCAATCCCTAGAAGTATGGAATACACCAACCACTCCAATTAGGAACGAACTGCCGTTGAAATTGAATTGTCCAATTTGGAACACCTATTGATTTCGGATCGAGCCCAAAACTTGGGCAATATCATAATATGGTGGGAGGAGTCATTTGGTGAGTTTTGAGTGAAATCCAATCGCTAGAAGTATGGAATACACCAACCACTCCAATTAGGAACGAACTGCCGTTGAACTTGAATTGTCCAATTTGGAACACCTATTGATTTCGGATCGAGCCCAAAACTTGGGCAACAACATGATATGGTGCGAGGAATCATTTGGTGAGTTTTGAGTGAAATCCAATCGCTAGAAGTATGGAATACACCAACCACTCCAATTAGGAACGAACTGCCGTTGAACTTTAATTGTCCAATTTCTCACACCTATTGATTTCGGATCGAGCCCAAAACTTGGGCAACATCATAATATGGTGGGAGGAGTCATTTGGTGAGTTTTGAGTGAAATCCAATCGCTAGAAGTATGGAATACACCAACCTCTCCAATTAGGAACGAACTGCCGTTGAACTTGAATTGTCCAATTTCTCACACCTATTGATTTCGGATCGAGCCCCAAACTTGGGCAACATCATAATATGGTGGGAGGAGTCATTTGGTGACTTTGAGTGAAATCCAATCGCTAGAAGTATGGAATACACCAACCACTCCAATTAGGAACGAACTGCCGTTGAACTTGAATTGTCCAATTTCTCACACCTATTGATTTCGGATCAGGCCCAAACCTTGGGCAACATCATAATATGGTGGGAGGAGTCATTTTGTGAGTTTTAAGTGAAATCCAATCGCTAGAAGTATGGAATACACCAACCACTCCCATTAGAAACGAACTGCCGTTGAACTTGAATTGTCCAATTTCTAATACCTATTGATTTCGGGTCGAACCCTAAACTTGGGCAACATCATAATATGGTGGGAGGAGTCATTTGGGGAGTTTTGAGTGAAATCCAATCGCTAGAAGTATGGAATACACCAACCACTCCCATTAGGAACGAACTGCCGTTGAACTTGAATTGTCCAATTTCTAATACCTATTGATTTCGGATCGAACCCTAAACTTGTGCAACATTATAATATGGTGGGAGGATTCATTTGGAGAGTTTTGAGTGAAATCCAATCGCTAGAAGTATGGAATACACCAACCACTCCAATTAGGAACGAACTGCCGTTGAAATTGAATTGTCCAATTTGGAACACCTATTGATTTCGGATCGAGCCCAAAACTTGGGCAATATCATAATATGGTGGGAGGAGTCATTTGGTGAGTTTTGAGTGAAATCCAATCGCTAGAAGTATGGAATACACCAACCACTCCAATTAGGAACGAACTGCCGTTGAACTTGAATTTTCCAATTTGGAACACCTATTGATTTCGGATCGAGCCCAAAACTTGGGCAACAACATGATATGGTGCGAGGAATCATTTGGTGAGTTTTGAGTGAAATCCAATCGCTACAAGTATGGAATACACCAACCACTCCAATTAGGAACGAACTGCCGTTGAACTTGAATTGTCCAATTTGGAACACCTATTGATTTCGGATCAGGCCCAAACCTTGGGCAACATCATAATATGGTGGGAGGAGTCATTTTGTGAGTTTTAAGTGAAATCCAATCGCTAGAAGTATGGAATACACCAACCACTCCCATTAGAAACGAACTGCCGTTGAACTTGAATTGTCCAATTTCTAATACCTATTGATTTCGGGTCGAACCCTAAACTTGGGCAACATCATAATATGGTGGGAGGAGTCATTTGGGGAGTTTTGAGTGAAATCCAATCGCTAGAAGTATGGAATACACCAACCACTCCCATTAGGAACGAACTGCCGTTGAACTTGAATTGTCCAATTTCTAATACCTATTGATTTCGGATCGAACCCTAAACTTGTGCAACATTATAATATGGTGGGAGGATTCATTTGGAGAGTTTTGAGTGAAATCCAATCGCTAGAAGTATGGAATACACCAACCACTCCAATTAGGAACGAACTGCCGTTGAAATTGAATTGTCCAATTTGGAACACCTATTGATTTCGGATCGAGCCCAAAACTTGGGCAATATCATAATATGGTGGGAGGAGTCATTTGGTGAGTTTTGAGTGAAATCCAATCGCTAGAAGTATGGAATACACCAACCACTCCAATTAGGAACGAACTGCCGTTGAACTTGAATTTTCCAATTTGGAACACCTATTGATTTCGGATCGAGCCCAAAACTTGGGCAACAACATGATATGGTGCGAGGAATCATTTGGTGAGTTTTGAGTGAAATCCAATCGCTACAAGTATGGAATACACCAACCACTCCAATTAGGAACGAACTGCCGTTGAACTTGAATTGTCCAATTTGGAACACCTATTGATTTCGGATCGAGCCCAAAACTTGGGCAACAACATGATATGGTGCGAGGAATCATTTGGTGAGTTTTGAGTGAAATCCAATCGCTAGAAGTATGGAATACACCAACCACTCCAGTTAGGAACGTACTGCCGTTGAACTTGAATTGTCCAATTTGGAACACCTATTGATTTCGGATCGATCCCAAAACTTGGGGAACATCATAATATGGTGGGAGGAGTCATTTGGTGAGTTTTGAGTGAAATCCAATTGCTAGAAGTATGGAATACACCAACCACTCCAATTAGAAACGAACTGCCGTTGAACTTGAATTGTCCAATTTGGAACACCTATTGATTTCGGATCGAGGCCAAAACTTGGGCAACATCATAATATGGTGGGATGAGTCATTCGGTGAGTTTTGAGTGCAATCCAATCGCTAGAAGTATGGAATACACCAACCACTCCAAGTAGGAACGAACTGCCGTTGAACTTGAATTGTCCAATTTGGAACACCTATTGATTTCGGATCGAGCCCAAAACTTGGGCAACATCAAAATATGGTGGGAGGAGTCATTTTGTGAGTTTTGAGTGAAATCCAATCGCTAGAAGTATGGAATACACCAACCAATCCAATTAGGAACGAACTGCCGTTGGACTTGAATTGTCCAATTTGGAACACCTATTGATTTCGGATCGAGCCCAAAACTTGGGCAACATCATAATATGGTGGGAGGAGTCATTTGGTGAGTTTTGAGTGAAATCCAATCGCTAGAAGTATGGAATACACCAACCACTCCAATTAGGAACGAATTGTCGTTGAACTTGAATTGTCCAATTTGGAACACCTATAGATTTCGGATCGAGTCCAAAACTTGGTCAACATCATAATATGGTGGGAGGAGTCATTTGGTGAGTTTTGAGTGAAATCAAATCGCTAGAAGTATGGAATACACCAACCACTCCAATTGGGAACGAACTGCCGTTGAACTTGAATTGTCCAATTTGGAACACCTATTGATTTCGGATCGAGCCCCAAACTTGGGCAACATCATAATATGGTGGGAGGAGTCATTTGGTGAGTTTTGAGAGAAATCCAATTGCTAGAAGTATGGAATACACCAACCACTCCAATTAGGAACGAACTGCCGTTGAACTTGAATTGTCCAATTAGGAACACCTATTGATTTCGGATCGAGCCCAAAACTTGGGCAACATCATAATATGGTGGCAGGAGTCATTTGGTGAGTTTTGAGTGAAATACAATCGCTAGATGTATGGAATACAACAACCACTCCAATTAGGAACGAACTGCCGTTGAACTTGAATTGTCCAATTTGGAACACCTATTGATTTCGGATCGAGCCCAAAACTTGGGCAACATCATAATATGGTGGGAGGAGTCATTTTGTGAGTTTTGAGTGAAATCCAATCGCTAGAAGTTTGGAATACACCAACCAATCCAATTAGGAACGAACTGCCGTTGAACTTGAATTGTCGAATGTGGAACACCTATTGATTTCGGATCTAGCCCAAAACTTGGGCAACATCATAATATGGTGGGAGGAGTCATTTGGTGAGTTTTGTGTTAAATCCAATCGGTAGAAGTATGGAATACACCAATAACTCCAATTAGGAACGAACTGCCGTTGAACTCTAATTGTCAAATTTGGAAAACCTATTGATTTCGGATCGAGTCCAAAACTTGGGCAACATCATAATATGGTGGGAGGAGTCATTTGGTGAGTTTTGAGTGAAATCCAATCGCTAGAAGTATGGAATACACCAACCACTGCAATTAGGAACGAACTGCCGTTGAACTTGAATTGTCCAATTTGGAAAACCTATTGATTTCGGATCGAGCCTAAAACTTGGGCAATGTCGTAATATGGTGGGAGGAGTCATTTGGTGAGTTTTGAGTGAAATCCAATCGCTAGAAGTATGGAATACACCAACCACTCCAATTACGAACGAACTGCCGTTGTACTTGAATTGTCCAATTTGGAACACCTATTGATTTCGGATCGAGCCCAAAACTTGGCCAACATCGTAATATGGTGGCAATAGTCATTTGGTGAGTTTTGAGTGAAATACAATCGCTAGAAGTATGGAATACACCAACCACTGCAATTAGGAACGAACTGCCATTGAACTTGAATTGTCCAATTTGGAAAACCTATTGATTTCGGATCGAGCCTAAAACTTGGGCAATGTCATAATATGGTTTGAGGAGTCATTTGGTGATTTTTGAGTGAAATCCAATCGCTAGAAGTATGGAATACACCAACCAATCGAATTAGGAACGAACTGCCGTTGAACTTGAATTGTCCAATTTCTCACAGCTATTGATTTCAGATCAAGCCCAAAACTTGGGCAACATCATAATATGGTGGGAGGAGTCATTTGGTGAGTTTTGAGTGAAATTCAATCGCTAGAAGTTTGGAATACACCAACCACTCCAATTAGCCACGAACTGCTGTTGAACTTGAATTGTCCAATTTCTCACACCTATTGATTTCGGATCGAGCCCCAAACTTGGGCAACCTCGTAATATGGTGGGAGGAGTCATTTGGTGGGTTTTCAGTGAAATCCAATCGCTGGAAGAATGGAATACACCAACCACTCCAATTAGGAACGAACTGCCGTTGAAATTGAATTGTCCAATTTCTCACACCTATTGATTTCGGATCGAGCCCAAAACTTGGGCAACATCATAATATGGGGGGAGGAGTCATTTGGTGAGTTTTGAGTGAAATCCAATCGCTAGAAGTATGGAATACACCAACCACTCCAATTACGAACGAACTGCCGTTGTACTTGAATTGTCCAATTTGGAACACCTATGGATTTCGGATCGAGCCCAAAACTTGGCCAACATCATAATATGGTGGGAGGAGTCATTTGTTGAGCTTTGAGTGAAATCCAATAGCTAGAAGTATGGAATACACCAACCACTGCAATTAGGAACGAACTGCCGTTGAACTTGAATAGTCCAATTTGGAAAACCTATTGATTTCGGATCGAGCCTAAAACTTGGGCAATGTCATAATATGGTGGGAGGAGTCATTTGGTGAGTTTTGAGTGAAATCCAATCGCTGGAAGAATGGAATACACCAACCACTCCAATTAGGAACGTACTGCCGTTGAACTTGAATTGTCAAATTTGGAACACCTATTGCTTTTGGATCGAGCCCAAAACTTGGGCAACATCATAATATGGTGGGAGGAGTCATTTGGTGAGTTTTTAGTGAAATCCAATCGCTAGAAATATGGAATACACCAACCACTCCAATTAGGAACGAACTGCCCTTGAACTTGAATTGTCCAATTTCTCACACCTATTGATTTCGGATCGAGCCCCAAACTTGGGCACCATCATAATATGGTGGGATGAGTCATTCGGTGAGTTTTGAGTGAAATCCAATCGCTAGAAGTATGGAATACACCAACCACTCCAAGTAGGAACGAACTGCCGTTGAACTTGAATTGTCCAATTTGGAACACCTATTGATTTCGGATCGAGCCCAAAACTTGGGCAACATCAAAATATGGTGGGAGGAGTCATTTTGTGAGTTTTGAGTGAAATCCAATCGCTAGAAGTATGGAATACACCAACCAATCCAATTAGGAACGAACTGCCGTTGGACTTGAATTGTCCAATTTGGAACACCTATTGATTTCGGATCGAGCCCAAAACTTGGGCAACATCATAATATGGTGGGAGGAGTCATTTGGTGAGTTTTGAGTGAAATCCAATCGCTAGAAGTATGGAATACACCAACCACTTCAATTAGGAACGAATTGCCGTTGAACTTGAATTGTCCAATTTGGAACACCTATAGATTTCGGATCGAGTCCAAAACTTGGTCAACATCATAATATGGTGGGAGGAGTCATTTGGTGAGTTTTGAGTGAAATCAAATCGCTAGAAGTATGGAATACACCAACCACTCCAATTGGGAACGAACTGCCGTTGAACTTGAATTGTCCAATTTGGAACACCTATTGATTTCGGATCGAGCCCCAAACTTGGGCAACATCATAATATGGTGGGAGGAGTCATTTGGTGAGTTTTGAGAGAAATCCAATTGCTAGAAGTATGGAATACACCAACCACTCCAATTAGGAACGAACTGCCGTTGAACTTGAATTGTCCAATTAGGAACACCTATTGATTTCGGATCGAGCCCAAAACTTGGGCAACATCATAATATGGTGGCAGGAGTCATTTGGTGAGTTTTGAGTGAAATACAATCGCTAGATGTATGGAATACAACAACCACTCCAATTAGGAACGAACTGCCGTTGAACTTGAATTGTCCAATTTGGAACACCTATTGATTTCGGATCGAGCCCAAAACTTGGGCAACATCATAATATGGTGGGAGGAGTCATTTTGTGAGTTTTGAGTGAAATCCAATCGCTAGAAGTTTGGAATACACCAACCAATCCAATTAGGAACGAACTGCCGTTGAACTTGAATTGTCGAATGTGGAACACCTATTGATTTCGGATCTAGCCCAAAACTTGGGCAACATCATAATATGGTGGGAGGAGTCATTTGGTGAGTTTTGTGTTAAATCCAATCGGTAGAAGTATGGAATACACCAATAACTCCAATTAGGAACGAACTGCCGTTGAACTCTAATTGTCAAATTTGGAAAACCTATTGATTTCGGATCGAGTCCAAAACTTGGGCAACATCATAATATGGTGGGAGGAGTCATTTGGTGAGTTTTGAGTGAAATCCAATCGCTAGAAGTATGGAATACACCAACCACTGCAATTAGGAACGAACTGCCGTTGAACTTGAATTGTCCAATTTGGAAAACCTATTGATTTCGGATCGAGCCTAAAACTTGGGCAATGTCGTAATATGGCGGGAGGAGTCATTTGGTGAGTTTTGAGTGAAATCCAATCGCTAGAAGTATGGAATACACCAACCACTCCAATTACGAACGAACTGCCGTTGTACTTGAATTGTCCAATTTGGAACACCTATTGATTTCGGATCGAGCCCAAAACTTGGCCAACATCGTAATATGGTGGCAATAGTCATTTGGTGAGTTTTGAGTGAAATACAATCGCTAGAAGTATGGAATACACCAACCACTGCAATTAGGAACGAACTGCCATTGAACTTGAATTGTCCAATTTGGAAAACCTATTGATTTCGGATCGAGCCTAAAACTTGGGCAATGTCATAATATGGTTTGAGGAGTCATTTGGTGATTTTTGAGTGAAATCCAATCGCTAGAAGTATGGAATACACCAACCAATCGAATTAGGAACGAACTGCCGTTGAACTTGAATTGTCCAATTTCTCACAGCTATTGATTTCAGATCAAGCCCAAAACTTGGGCAACATCATAATATGGTGGGAGGAGTCATTTGGTGAGTTTTGAGTGAAATTCAATCGCTAGAAGTTTGGAATACACCAACCACTCCAATTAGCCACGAACTGCTGTTGAACTTGAATTGTCCAATTTCTCACACCTATTGATTTCGGATCGAGCCCCAAACTTGGGCAACCTCGTAATATGGTGGGAGGAGTCATTTGGTGGGTTTTCAGTGAAATCCAATCGCTGGAAGAATGGAATACACCAACCACTCCAATTAGGAACGAACTGCCGTTGAAATTGAATTGTCCAATTTCTCACACCTATTGATTTCGGATCGAGCCCAAAACTTGGGCAACATCATAATATGGGGGGAGGAGTCATTTGGTGAGTTTTGAGTGAAATCGAATCGCTAGAAGTATGGAATACACCAACCACTCCAATTACGAACGAACTGCCGTTGTACTTGAATTGTCCAATTTGGAACACCTATGGATTTCGGATCGAGCCCAAAACTTGGCCAACATCATAATATGGTGGGAGGAGTCATTTGTTGAGCTTTGAGTGAAATCCAATAGCTAGAAGTATGGAATACACCAACCACTGCAATTAGGAACGAACTGCCGTTGAACTTGAATAGTCCAATTTGGAAAACCTATTGATTTCGGATCGAGCCTAAAACTTGGGCAATGTCATAATATGGTGGGAGGAGTCATTTGGTGAGTTTTGAGTGAAATCCAATCGCTGGAAGAATGGAATACACCAACCACTCCAATTAGGAACGAACTGCCGTTGAAATTGAATTGTCCAATTTCTCACACCTATTGATTTCGGATCGAGCCCAAAACTTGGGCAACATCATAATATGGGGGGAGGAGTCATTTGGTGAGTTTTGAGTGAAATCCAATCGCTAGAAGTATGGAATACACCAACCACTCCAATTACGAACGAACTGCCGTTGTACTTGAATTGTCCAATTTGGAACACCTATGGATTTCGGTTCGAGCCCAAAACTTGGCCAACATCATAATATGGTGGGAGGAGTCATTTGTTGAGCTTTGAGTGAAATCCAATCGCTAGAAGTATGGAATACACCAACCACTGCAATTAGGAACGAACTGCCGTTGAACTTGAATAGTCCAATTTGGAAAACCTATTGATTTCGGATCGAGCCTAAACCTTGGGCAATGTCATAATATGGTGGGAGGAGTCATTTGGTGAGTTTTGAGTGAAATCCAATCGCTAGAAGTATGGAATACACCAACCACTGCAATTAGGAACGAACTGCCGTTGAACTTGAATTGTCCAATTTGGAAAACCTATTGATTTCGGATCGAGCCTAAAACTTGGGCAATGTCATAATATGGTGGGAGGAGTCATTTGGTGAGTTTTGAGTGAAATCCAATCGCTAGAAGTATGGAATACACCAACCACTCCAATTAGGAACGAACTGCCGTTGAACTTGAATTGTCCAATTTGGAACACCTATTGATTTTGGATTGAGCCCCAAACTTGGGCAACATCGTAATATGGTGGGAGGAGTCATTTGGTGAGTTTTGAGTGAAATCCAATCGCTAGAAGTATGGAATACAACAACCACTCCAATTAGGAACGAACTGCTGTTGAACTTGAATTGTCCAATTTCTCACACCTATTGATTTCGGATCGAGCCCAAAACTTGGGCAACATCATAATATGGTGGGAGGAGTCATTTGGAGAGTTTTGAGTGAAATCCAATCGCCAGAAGTTTGGAATACACCAACCACTCCAATTAGGAACGAACTTTCGTTGAAACTGAATTGACCAATTTCTCACACCTATTGATTTCGGATCGAGCCCAAAACTTGGGCAACACCATAATATGGTGGGAGGAGTCATTTGGAGAGTTTTGAGTGAAATCCAATCGCTAGAAGTATGGAATACACCAACCACTCCAATTAGGAACGAACTGCCGTTGAACTTGAATTGTCCAATTTCTCACACCTATTGATTTCGGATCGAGCCCAAAACTTGGGCAACATCATAATATGGTGGGAGGAGTCATTTGGTGAGTTTTGAGTGAAATCCAATCGCTAGAAGTATGGAATACACCAACCACTCCAATTAGGAACGAACTGCCGTAGAACTTGAATTGTCAAATTTGGAATACCTATTGATTTCGGATCGAGCCCAAAACTTGGGCAACATCATAATATGGTGGGAGGAGTCATTTGGTGAGTTTTGAGTGAAATTCAATCGCTAGAAGTTTGGAATACACCAACCACTCCAATTAGCAACGAACTGCTGTTGAACTTGAATTGTCCAATTTCTCACACCTATTGATTTCGGATCGAGCCCAAAACTTGGGCAACAAGATAATATGGTGGGAGGAGTCATTTGGTGAGTTTTGAGTGAAATCCAATCGCTAGAAGTATGGAATACACCAACCACTCCAATTAGGAACGAACTGCCGTTGAACTTGAATTGTCCAATTTCTCACACCTATTGATTTCGGTTCGAACCCCGAACTTGGGCAACATCATAATATGGTGGGAGGAGTCATTTGGTGAGTTTTGAGTGAAATCCAATCGCTAGAAGTATGGAATACACCAACCACTCCAATTAGGAACGAACTGCCGTTGAACTTGAATTGTCCAATTTCTCAAACCTATTGATTTCGGATCGAGCCCAAAACTTGGGCAACATCATAATATGGTGGGAGGAGTCATTTGGTGGGTTTTGGGCGAAATCCAATCGCTAGAAGTATGGAATACACCAACCACCCCAATTAGGAACGAACTGCCATTGAACTTGAATTGTCCAATTTGGAACACCTATTGACTTCGGATCGAGCCCAAAACTTGGGCAACATCATAATATAGTGGGAGGGGTCATTTGGTGAGTTTTGAGTGAAATCCAATCGCTAGAAGTATGGAATACACCAACCACTCCAATTAGGAACGAACTGCCGTTGAACTTGAATTGTCCAGTTTCTCACACCTATTGATTTCGGATCGAGCCCAATACTTAGGCAACATCTTAATATGGTGGGAGGAGTCATTTGGTTAGTTTTGAGTGAAATCCAATCGCTAGAAGTACGGAATAAACCATCCACTCCAATTAGGAACGAACTGCCGTTGAACTTGAATTGTCCAATTTGGAACACCTATTGATTTCGGATAGAGCCCAAATCTTGGGCAACAGCATAATATGGTGGGAGGATCATTTGGTGAGTTTTGAGGGAAATTCAATCGCTAGAAGTATGGAATACACCAACCACTCCAATTAGGAACGAACTGTCGTTGAACTTGAATTGTCCAATTTGGAACACCTATTGATTTCGGATCGAGCCCAAAACTTGGGCAACATCATAATATGGTGGGAGGAGTCATTTGGTGAGTTTTGAGTGAAATCCAATCGCTAGAAGTATGGAATACACCAACCACTCCAATTAGGAACGAACTGCCGTTGAACTTGAATTGTCCAATTTCTCACACCTATTTATTTCGGTTCGAACCCCAAACTTGGGCAACATCATAATATGGTGGGAGGAGTCATTTGGTGAGTTTTGAGTGAAATCCAATCGCTAGAAGTATGGAATACACCAACCACTCCAATTAGGAACGAACTGCCGTTGAATTTGAATTGTCCAATTTGGAACACCTATTGATTTCGGATCGAGCCCAAAACTTGGACAACATCATAATATGGTGGGAGGAGTCATTTGGTGAGTTTTGAGTGAAATCCAATCGCTAGAAGTATGGAATTCACCAACCACTCCAATTAGGAACGAACTGCTGTTGAACTTGAATTGTCCAATTTCTCACACCTATTGATTTCGGATCGAGCCCAAAATTTGGGCAACATCATAATATGGTGGGAGGAGTCATTTGGTGAGTTTTGAGTGAAATTCAATCGCTAGAAGTTTGGAATACACCAACCACTCCAATTAGCAACGAACTGCTGTTGAACTTGAATTGTCCAATTTCTCACACCTATTGATTTCGGATCGAGCCCAAAACTTGGCCAACAAGATAATATGGTGGGAGGAGTCATTTGGTGAGTTTTGAGTGAAATCCAATCGCTAGAAGTATGGAATACACCAACCACTCCAATTAGGAACGAACTGCCGTTGAACTTGAATTGTCCAATTTCTCACACCTATTTATTTCGGTTCGAACCCCAAACTTGGGCAACATCATAATATGGTGGGAGGAGTCATTTGGTGAGTTTTGAGTGAAATCCAATCGCTAGAAGTATGGAATACACCAACCACTCCAATTAGTAACGAACTGCCGTTGAATTTGAATTGTCCAATTTGGAACACCTATTGATTTCGGATCGAGCCCAAAACTTGGACAACATCATAATATGGTGGGAGGAGTCATTTGGTGAGTTTTGAGTGAAATCCAATCGCTAGAAGTATTGAATTCAGCAACCACTCCAATTAGGAACGAACTGCTGTTGAACATGAATTGTCCAATTTCTCACACCTATTGATTTCGGATCGAGCCCAAAACTTGGGCAACATCATAATATGGTGGGAGGAGTCATTTGGTGAGCTTTGAGTGAAATTCAATCGCTAGAAGTTTGGAATACACCAACCACTCCAATTAGCAACGAACTGCTGTTGAACTTGAATTGTCCAATTTCTCACACCTATTGATTTCGGATCGAGCCCAAAACTTGGGCAACAAGATAATATGGTGGGAGGAGTCATTTGGTGTGTTTTGAGTGAAATCCAATTGCTAGAAGTATGGAATACACCAACCACTCCAATTAGGAACGAACTGCCGTTGAACTTGAATTGTCCAATTTCTCACACCTATTGATTTCGGTTCGAACCCCAAACGTGGGCAACATGATAATATGGTGGGAAGAGTCATTTGGTAAGTTTTGAGTGAAATCCATTCGCTAGAAGTATGGAATACACCATCCACTCCAATTAGGAACGAACTGCCATTGAACTTGAATTGTCCAATTTCTCACCCCTATTGATTTCGGATCGTGCCCAAAACTTGGGCAACATGATAATATGGTGGGAGGAGTCATTTGGTGAGTTTTGAGTGCAATCCAATCGCTAGAAGTATGGAATACACCAACCACTGCAATTAGGAACGAACTGCCGTTGAACTTGAATTGTCCAATTTGGAAAACCTATTGATTTCGGATCGAGCCTAAAACTTGGGCAATGTCATAATATGGTGGGAGGAGTCATTTGGTGAGTTTTGAGTGAAATCCAATCGCTAGAAGTATGGAATACACCAACCACTCCAATTAGGAACGAACTGCCGTTGAACTTGAATTGTCCAATTTGGAACACCTATTGATTTTGGATTGAGCCCCAAACTTGGGCAACATCGTAATATGGTGGGAGGAGTCATTTGGTGAGTTTTGAGTGAAATCCAATCGCTAGAAGTATGGAATACAACAACCACTCCAATTAGGAACGAACTGCTGTTGAACTTGAATTGTCCAATTTCTCACACCTATTGATTTCGGATCGAGCCCAAAACTTGGGCAACATCATAATATGGTGGGAGGAGTCATTTGGAGAGTTTTGAGTGAAATCCAATCGCCAGAAGTTTGGAATACACCAACCACTCCAATTAGGAACGAACTTTCGTTGAAACTGAATTGACCAATTTCTCACACCTATTGATTTCGGATCGAGCCCAAAACTTGGGCAACACCATAATATGGTGGGAGGAGTCATTTGGAGAGTTTTGAGTGAAATCCAATCGCTAGAAGTATGGAATACACCAACCACTCCAATTAGGAACGAACTGCCGTTGAACTTGAATTGTCCAATTTCTCACACCTATTGATTTCGGATCGAGCCCAAAACTTGGGCAACATCATAATATGGTGGGAGGAGTCATTTGGTGAGTTTTGAGTGAAATCCAATCGCTAGAAGTATGGAATACACCAACCACTCCAATTAGGAACGAACTGCCGTAGAACTTGAATTGTCAAATTTGGAATACCTATTGATTTCGGATCGAGCCCAAAACTTGGGCAACATCATAATATGGTGGGAGGAGTCATTTGGTGAGTTTTGAGTGAAATTCAATCGCTAGAAGTTTGGAATACACCAACCACTCCAATTAGCAACGAACTGCTGTTGAACTTGAATTGTCCAATTTCTCACACCTATTGATTTCGGATCGAGCCCAAAACTTGGGCAACAAGATAATATGGTGGGAGGAGTCATTTGGTGAGTTTTGAGTGAAATCCAATCGCTAGAAGTATGGAATACACCAACCACTCCAATTAGGAACGAACTGCCGTTGAACTTGAATTGTCCAATTTCTCACACCTATTGATTTCGGTTCGAACCCCGAACTTGGGCAACATCATAATATGGTGGGAGGAGTCATTTGGTGAGTTTTGAGTGAAATCCAATCGCTAGAAGTATGGAATACACCAACCACTCCAATTAGGAACGAACTGCCGTTGAACTTGAATTGTCCAATTTCTCAAACCTATTGATTTCGGATCGAGCCCAAAACTTGGGCAACATCATAATATGGTGGGAGGAGTCATTTGGTGGGTTTTGGGCGAAATCCAATCGCTAGAAGTATGGAATACACCAACCACCCCAATTAGGAACGAACTGCCATTGAACTTGAATTGTCCAATTTGGAACACCTATTGACTTCGGATCGAGCCCAAAACTTGGGCAACATCATAATATAGTGGGAGGGGTCATTTGGTGAGTTTTGAGTGAAATCCAATCGCTAGAAGTATGGAATACACCAACCACTCCAATTAGGAACGAACTGCCGTTGAACTTGAATTGTCCAGTTTCTCACACCTATTGATTTCGGATCGAGCCCAATACTTAGGCAACATCTTAATATGGTGGGAGGAGTCATTTGGTTAGTTTTGAGTGAAATCCAATCGCTAGAAGTACGGAATAAACCATCCACTCCAATTAGGAACGAACTGCCGTTGAACTTGAATTGTCCAATTTGGAACACCTATTGATTTCGGATAGAGCCCAAATCTTGGGCAACAGCATAATATGGTGGGAGGATCATTTGGTGAGTTTTGAGGGAAATTCAATCGCTAGAAGTATGGAATACACCAACCACTCCAATTAGGAACGAACTGTCGTTGAACTTGAATTGTCCAATTTGGAACACCTATTGATTTCGGATCGAGCCCAAAACTTGGGCAACATCATAATATGGTGGGAGGAGTCATTTGGTGAGTTTTGAGTGAAATCCAATCGCTAGAAGTATGGAATACACCAACCACTCCAATTAGGAACGAACTGCCGTTGAACTTGAATTGTCCAATTTCTCACACCTATTTATTTCGGTTCGAACCCCAAACTTGGGCAACATCATAATATGGTGGGAGGAGTCATTTGGTGAGTTTTGAGTGAAATCCAATCGCTAGAAGTATGGAATACACCAACCACTCCAATTAGGAACGAACTGCCGTTGAATTTGAATTGTCCAATTTGGAACACCTATTGATTTCGGATCGAGCCCAAAACTTGGACAACATCATAATATGGTGGGAGGAGTCATTTGGTGAGTTTTGAGTGAAATCCAATCGCTAGAAGTATGGAATTCACCAACCACTCCAATTAGGAACGAACTGCTGTTGAACTTGAATTGTCCAATTTCTCACACCTATTGATTTCGGATCGAGCCCAAAATTTGGGCAACATCATAATATGGTGGGAGGAGTCATTTGGTGAGTTTTGAGTGAAATTCAATCGCTAGAAGTTTGGAATACACCAACCACTCCAATTAGCAACGAACTGCTGTTGAACTTGAATTGTCCAATTTCTCACACCTATTGATTTCGGATCGAGCCCAAAACTTGGCCAACAAGATAATATGGTGGGAGGAGTCATTTGGTGAGTTTTGAGTGAAATCCAATCGCTAGAAGTATGGAATACACCAACCACTCCAATTAGGAACGAACTGCCGTTGAACTTGAATTGTCCAATTTCTCACACCTATTTATTTCGGTTCGAACCCCAAACTTGGGCAACATCATAATATGGTGGGAGGAGTCATTTGGTGAGTTTTGAGTGAAATCCAATCGCTAGAAGTATGGAATACACCAACCACTCCAATTAGCAACGAACTGCTGTTGAACTTGAATTGTCCAATTTCTCACACCTATTGATTTCGGATCGAGCCCAAAACTTGGGCAACAAGATAATATGGTGGGAGGAGTCATTTGGTGTGTTTTGAGTGAAATCCAATTGCTAGAAGTATGGAATACACCAACCACTCCAATTAGGAACGAACTGCCGTTGAACTTGAATTGTCCAATTTCTCACACCTATTGATTTCGGTTCGAACCCCAAACGTGGGCAACATGATAATATGGTGGGAAGAGTCATTTGGTAAGTTTTGAGTGAAATCCATTCGCTAGAAGTATGGAATACACCATCCACTCCAATTAGGAACGAACTGCCATTGAACTTGAATTGTCCAATTTCTCACCCCTATTGATTTCGGATCGTGCCCAAAACTTGGGCAACATGATAATATGGTGGGAGGAGTCATTTGGTGAGTTTTGAGTGCAATCCAATCGCTAGAAGTTTGGAATACAACAACCACTCCAATTAGGAACGAACTTCCATTGAACTTGAATTGCCCAATTTGGAACACCTATTGATTTCGGATCTAGCCCAAAACTTGGGCAACATCATAATATGGTGGGAGGAGTTATTTGGTGAGTTTTGAGTGAAATCCAATCGCTAGAAGTATGGAATACACCTACCACTCCAATTAGGAACGAACTGCCGTTGAACTTGAATTGTCCAATTTCTCACACCTATTGATTTCGGTTCGAACCCAAAACTTGGGCAACATGATAATATGGTGGGAGGAGTCATTTGGTAAGTTTTGAGTGAAATCCAATCGCTAGAAGTATGGAATAAACCATCCACTCCAATTAGGAACGTACTGCCATTGAACTTGAATTGTCCAATTTCTCACACCCATTGATTTCGGATCGAGCCCAAAACTTGGGCAACATGATAATATGGTGGGAGGAGTCATTTGGGGAGTTTTGAGTGCAATCCAATCGCTAGAAGTATGGAATACACCAACCACTCCAATTAGGAACGAACTGCCGTTGTACTTGAATTGTCCAATTTGGAACACCTATTGATTTCGGAACGAGCCCAAAACTTGGGCAACATCATAATATGGTGGGAGGAGTCATTTGGTGAGTTTTTAGTGAAATCCAATCGCTAGAAGTATGGAATACACCAACCACTCCAATTAGGAACGAACTGCCGTAGAACTTGAATTGTCCAATTTGGAATACCTATTGATTTCGGATCGAGCCCAAAACTTGGGCAACATCATAATATGGTGGGAGGAGTCATTTGGTGGGTTTTGGGCGAAATCCAATCGCTAGAAGTATGGAATACACCAACCACCCCAATTAGGAACGAACTGCCGTAGAACTTGAATTGTCCAATTTGGAATACCTATTGATTTCGGATCGAGCCCAAAACTTGGGCAACATCATAATATGGTGGGAGGAGTCATTTGGTGGGTTTTGGGCGAAATCCAATCGCTAGAAGTATGGAATACACCAACCACCCCAATTAGGAACGAACTGCCATTGAACTTGAATTGTCCAATTTCTCACACCTATTGATTTCGGATCGAGCCCAATACTTGGGCAACATCTTAATATGGTGGGAGGAGTCATTTGGTTAGTTTTGAGTGAAATCCAATCGCTAGAAGTATGGAATACACCAACCACTCCAACTAGGAACGAACTGCCGTTGAACTTGAATTGTCCAATTTGGAACACCTATTGATTTCGGATAGAGCCCAAATCTTGGGCAACAGCATAATATGGTGGGAGGATCATTTGGTGAGTTTTGAGGGAAATCCAATCGCTAGAAGTATGGAATACACCAACCACTCCAATTAGGAACGAACTGTCGTTGAACTTGAATTGTCCAATTTGGAACACCTATTGATTTCGGATCGAGCCCAAAACTTGGGCAACATCATAATATGGTGGGAGGAGTCATTTGGTGAGTTTTGAGTGAAATCCAATCGCTAGAAGTATGGAATACACCAACCACTCCAATTAGGAACGAACTGCCGTTGAATTTGAATTGTCCAATTTGGAACACCTATTGATTTCGGATCGAGCCCAAAACTTGGACAACATCATAATATGGTGGGAGGAGTCATTTGGTGAGTTTTGAGTGAAATCCAATCGCTAGAAGTATGGAATTCACCAACCACTCCAATTAGGAACGAACTGCTGTTGAACTTGAATTGTCCAATTTCTCACACCTATTGATTTCGGATCGAGCCCAAAACTTGGGCAACATCATAATATGGTGGGAGGAGTCATTTGGTGAGTTTTGAGTGAAATTCAATCGCTAGAAGTTTGGAATACACCAACCACTCCAATTAGCAACGAACTGCTGTTGAACTTGAATTGTCCAATTTCTCACACCTATTGATTTCGGATCGAGCCCAAAATTTTGCACAGCAAGATGATGAATCGTTTTGTGAAGCATGGGAGAGATTCAATGGGCTGCTCAACCAATGTCCTCATCATGGGATTCCATTGAAGCTTCAAATGCGTATGTTTTATAAAGGACTAACCCCTTCTAGTCATAATATAGTCACCAATTTTGCAGGTGGTTCTTTTAAAACCAAAACTCCAGAAGAAACATACGAACTCTTTGAGGAGATAGCAATGGAGACCCAACATACGGATACAAGAGGTAAACGTGTTATTAGTGGTTCTAATGATGCTTCTAGTGTGCAGATTTCAAAACTAGAACAAAAGCTAGATGCTCTTCTTGCATTAAACTCAAGAAGCCCTCCGAAGGAAGTGTGTAGTATTTGCGAAACTCCTGACCCTGCTACCATAGCTTGTCCACTTGGGGCTGGATATCCAGAATTTGTGCAAGAGCAAGCTAAGTTGGTAAATTCCTACAACCAAGGTCCAAGAAATGATCCATACTCTCAAAGTTATAATCCAGGTTGGAGGAATCATCCAAACTTTTCATGGAGGAATACTCAGAATCAAGCCAATCCCCCTTCATTCCAAAAGCCACAACAAACATCATCATTGGAGGATATAGTTAAGCAGATGGCAATCAACCAATCCAATTTCCAGCAAACTACACAAGCTGCCATTGCCAAATTGGAAGTTCAAATAGGCCAATTAGCTGCTGAAATAACTCAAAGAGCACCTGGGAAATGGCCAAGCCAAACCGAGATCAATCCAAAGAACCAAGAAGCCAAGGCCATTCATGTGCTCAGATCAGGTAAGATCATTGATAGTAAAGTTGATTCTAATCTTTCAAATGATGTTGTGATTGTAGAAGATGAAGAGGAGGAGACCACGGCTACAGAAGGGGAACATCTCAAAACTTCTCAATCTGCTCCTAATGCCAAATCAGATTCTCAGGAATCCAAACAATTCCAATTGCATAAGAGAGATGACAAATTTGTGCCACCACATCTTCAAGAAGATAGATACGTGCCACCCGCTCCATATGTTCCACCGATTCCATTTCCAGGCCGTCTTAAGAAAGCAAAGCAAGATAAGGCTTTTAAAGAGATTTATGATATTTTGAGTAAAGTTAATATCAATTTGCCTTTGCTTGATGTTATTGAACAGATTCCTGCATATGGAAAGTTCATCAAGGACTTGAAAACTCACAAGCTCAATTTCGCTCCAAATGAAGATGTAAAGCTTGACCAGAATGTAAGTGCTGTGTTGCAAAGGAAGCTTCCACCAAAACTAGTTGATCCTGGCAGCTTTGACATTCCCATTAACATTGGAGGCAATAAGGTTGGAAGAGCCATGTTGGACTTGGGAGCAAGTGTCAACCTAATGCCATATTCATTGTATCAAAAGCTTGGCTTAGAAGGGATGAAGAAGACTTCAATACGACTTGAACTAGCTGATCATTCTATAAAATATCCAAAAGGTATTGTAGAAGATATTTTAGTTCAAGTTAATACACTAATTCTCCCTGCTGATTTTGTAGTGATGGACATGGAAGACAATCCAAATGGAGATCATGTTGATCGCATTCTCCTAGGCAGGCCATTCATGGCCACTGCAGACACAGTTATCAAAGTGAAAGATAGCACCCTTTCCATGACTGTTCTGGGTGAAACTGTTGAATTTAAAATGCTTAATGCTCTATCTCAACCTTCTATCTCTCTTGATTCTTGCTTTTCAATTGATGTTGTGGATCATGAGGTTTCTTCCAAAATTTTGCAGAGAAAGTCTAATGATGCTCTAGAAGCTGTCTTAACACAAGAAGAGGAAGATCTTTGTGAACCGGAGTTCCAAGAAGTGGTGGCTGCCTTAGAAGTGTTTCAACCATACCCACCATCCTTTAGGCCACCACTCGAGCCTCTTGGACCATCATCCACGAAATTGGAGCCATCCATTATCACCCCACCAAAGCTAGAACTTAAACCACTGCCCAATCATCTTAAATATACTTATTTGGGTGCTAACGAAACTCTCCCTGTTATAATTGCTGCAGGTCTCACCTCACATGAAGAAGAGAGCTTAATTAAGGTTCTAAAAGAGCATAAAACAGCCATTGGGTGGACCATAGCAGACATCAAAGGAATTAGTCCAAGCATGTGCATGCACCGGATTCTAATGGAAGAAGATAGCAAACCATCCCGTGATGCCCAAAGGAGGCTAAATCCCAACATGAAAGAGGTGGTTAGAGCTGAAGTTTTAAAGCTACTCGATGTAGGAATCATCTACCCAATTTCAGATTCTAAGTGGGTGAGCCCTGTACAAGTTGTTCCGAAGAAGTCCGGAATCACCGTTGTGAAGAATGAGAAGAATGAGATAGTTCCTACACGAACTATCACTGGTTGGAGAGTTTGCATTGATTACAGGAAGTTGAACACATCCACTAGAAAAGATCATTTCCCCTTGCCTTTTATTGATCAAATGCTTGAACGTTTATCTGGCCATGCTTACTATTGTTTTCTTGATGGTTTTTCAGGTTATAATCAAATTCCCATTGCTCTGGAAGACCAAGAGAAAACCACATTCACATGCCCATTTGGTACGTTTGCTTATAGAAGGATGCCATTCGGTTTGTGCAATGCCCCAGCAACTTTCCAAAGATGCATGATGTCAATCTTTTCAGATATGGTGGAACGATTCATTGAGGTATTTATGGATGATTTTTCAGTTTTTGGTTCCTCTTTTGATAATTGTCTTCACCACTTGTCTCTAGTGCTTAAAAGATGCCAGGAAACAAACCTGATTTTGAATTGGGAGAAGTGTCACTTCATGGTGAGACAAGGCATTGTGCTAGGCCATGTGATTTCAAGCAAGGGAATTGAAGTGGATAAAGCCAAGATCGATCTCATCTCAAATCTGCCACCCCCTACCTCTGTGAAAGGAATTAGAAGCTTTCTAGGTCATGCTGGATTCTATAGAAGGTTCATCAAAAATTTCTCAAGCATTACAAGGCCATTGTGTAATCTCCTTGCTAAGGATGCTGTTTTTGAGTTTAATGAAGCTTGCATGGAAGCCTTTACTACCTTGAAGAGGGAGCTAACTTCAGCCCCTATTATCATAGCTCCAGATTGGTCTTTACCATTTGAAATAATGTGTGATGCCTCTGACTTTGCTATTGGTGCAGTTTTAGGTCAAAAGAAGAACAAGCTCCCCCATGTGATTCATTATGCTAGCCGGACCTTGAATGATGCTCAAATCAACTACTCCACAACAGAGAAGGAGTTCCTTGCTGTGGTTTTTGCTTTAGAAAAATTTCGTTCTTATCTTGTTGGTTCTAAAGTAATTGTTTATTCTGACCATGCAGCTCTTAGATACTTGCTCACTAAGAAGGACGCAAAACCACGCTTGATTAGATGGATTCTCTTGCTGCAAGAGTTCGATTTGGAAATTCGAGACAAGAAGGGATGTGAGAATGTGGTAGCTGATCATTTGAGCAGAATTGTGGTTGAAGAAAAAGGAGAAGCTGTGCTACCCTTGAATGAGACTTTCCCTGATGAACAACTATATGCTGCCCAAGTCAAAGAACCATGGTATGCTGATTTTGTTAATTATCTTGCTTGTGGTGTTCTTAGAAATGATCTAACTTCTCAGGACAAGAAGAAGTTCTTTTCCATGGTGAAACATTATGTCTGGGATGAACCTTTCTTATTCAAGCATTGCCCGGATCAACTCATCAGAAGATGTGTTCCAGAAGAAGAGCAAGAAAGCATACTTAGGCATAGCCACGAATTGGCTTGTGGAGGTCACTTTGGAGCTAAGAAAACAGCACTTAAAATTCTCCAATCTGGTTTCTTTTGGCCCACTCTATTCAAAGATGCGTTTAATTTTTGTGTTAAGTGTGATAGGTGTCAAAGGATGGGGAACATAAGTCGCAGGAACGAAATGCCATTGAATAGCATACTTGTTGTGGAGCTCTTCGATGTGTGGGGTATTGATTTCATGGGACCATTCCCATCTTCCTTTGGTTGTACTTACATACTTGTTGCTGTTGATTATGTGTCTAAATGGGTGGAAGCCATAGCCACCAAAACCAATGATCATAAGGTGGTGCTCAAGTTCTTGAAGGATAATATTTTCACAAGGTTTGGTACTCCAAGGGCTGTCATTAGTGATGGAGGCAGCCACTTCTGTAACAAGCCATTCGAAGCACTCATGAAGAAGTACAACATCACCCATCGAGTCTCTACACCATATCATCCGCAAACTTCTGGTCAAGTGGAAATAAGCAATAGAGAAATTAAGCACATCCTGGAGAAGGTGGTGAACAATACAAGGAAAGATTGGGCAGCCAAGCTCAATGATTCATTATGGGCTTATAGGACTGCATATAAGACTCCCATTGGGATGAGCCCTTAACGTCTTGTGTTTGGGAAAGCTTGTCACCTGCCAATGGAGCTTGAACACAATGCTTTTTGGGCCATCAAGAAGTTAAATTTTGATCTAGACAAGGCAGGCCATGCAAGAAAGTTTCAGCTCAATGAATTGGAAGAAATTAGACATGAGTCTTATGAGAATGCAAAGCTTTACAAAGAACGAACCAAGAGTTACCATGACAGAAACATTCAACGGAAAGAGTTCTCCAAAGGTATGTCAGTTCTTTTGTTTAACTCACGATTGCGTCTCTTTCCAGGAAAATTGAAGTCTAGATGGCAAGGCCCATTCACCGTGGTCAATGTTTCTCCCTATGGAGCTGTGGAGATTCAAAACCCTAAAGACGGCTCAACTTTCAAAGTAAATGGACAACGTTTAAAGCCATTCTATGAGGGAATCTCAGCTGGCATTCAAACAGGCCATGTGGTGGATCAACTTCCCTTTGTACCATCAACTTAGCTGATCACATAATGTCTTGCCAAGACAGTAACTAAGGCGCTTCTTGGGAGGCAACCCATGTGTTCAAGAAGAAGGTGCTTGGTAGCAATCGACCTAATCGCATCAAGGGGGAGCATTTCTATCCTTTCTCTTCTAAACTTTTTCTTAACTTTTCCCTTTATCATTTACTTGTTCTCAATCATCTTTACTTTACTTTAACATTGAGGACAATGTTCAATTCAGGTCTGGGGGGAAGGTTTTCAAATTTCATTCATTTGTGTTTTCAATTTTCGTTCATTTGTCACTTTTTTTTTTTTTATTTTTTATTTTTTTTTATTTTTAATGTCATACAATCAATGCTATGGAGCTGCCATTGAGGTTTTCATATCAGAATTTTGCACTTCACAAAGCTTTGGCTCCTAGAATTCTGGTGGCTAAAGAACCATGCTCAAATTCTCGAAGGAGAATAGTGGAGACTACCCTAGTGAGCTATATTGAGCCCAATTGCTTTCTTGAGAGGGTTTAAAGTGTTTCTATTTCTCATCCCAATTTATTTTCTTCATTTCACTCTAAATGATCTCATTATTCCATTTTGATTGAATACTAAGGATGATTCTCTTTTGCAGATATCATGTGCTTGCTCTCATTCATGAATGAACTCATTGAAGTGATGCTAGGCTATGTGTGCATAACCATTCGATGTGCTTTCTTTTCACCCTACCTATATGTGTGTTCCATCAACCCTCTTGAAGCCAAACACTTAAAGCCTTTTCTTCTATCACCCTCATCATTTCCCTACCTTTGTATCTCAATCTGAGATACTTCACCTATTGTAGCCATACCCTATAGCTTAGAAATATACCAAGGTGTGCCAAGATAAAGTTTGAAGCAAGGAAGTTGCTGCCATGTGCCTAAATGAAAGATGGTGTGATTCTGTGCAATGAAGTTAATGAAGATGCAGATCAAATCAACGAAGATGAAAGTGTTTCGATTTGATCTAAGTGTAAAAAAAAAAAAAAATAAATAAAGTCTATGCCAGGTGGTACCATGAAGTTTGCAACCATGCCATTATAAGTCAATGCTACCTTGCAGATCAATGAAGAATGCAACCTTGGTATGTTCTTAAGTTACCTGTTTTTCCTTCCAATTCTTCCATTTCCCCTAACCTTACCTTTCATTACAAACCTTGTGAAAGACCTAGCTGATCTTTGAGGATGTATTCATGGGTGTTGGTAGGTATGTGTGTATCTCTATTCTTAGTATTTGATTCCCTTCATGAGATCTAACCAAATATTGTGCTTCTATTTCATATACACTTAAGCTTGTTTGAGAGAATAAAACCATTGGTTCTGAGTGATTGAGTGTTATCTGTGAGAATTAGAGTCGAAGCATGTTCTTTATTCAAGGTTTGAGTGTGCTTGCTTTGAAACCGTGTGCCTTTGAGCTATAGCTTCCACATTACACACTGATTGATCACCTATCTTGGCAACTCTACGGTGTTGGAGGTATGACTAATGTTTTCTTTCGTTCTCATTAGTTGATTTCAAGTTTTACTAACCACTTTGTTTTGTAGAGTTAGTAATGCGTTTGTGGGTATCGTTTCTGTTAAACCCTCAGGAGACACAACTCCTCCTACTAGGGATGCCTAGAGGTTTAAAGGCTTGTTGCATACGCTCAATGCAATCGAGTTACCTACGAAAGTGGTTTAGTTAACTTTTTGTTTTTAACTTTGTTTTGTGTTGTTTTGCTCGAGGACTAGCAAAATCTAGGTTTGGGGGTATTTGATCGGTTCATAATTGTATATCATTTTGTACCCTTCTAGCTTATGATTTGGTTATGTGTTTGAGTTAAACTTGTGCTTTTAATCCTTTTTGTGTTTATCTTTCAGTTAATTGACATTTAGGTAACAATGATGACTTTGGGTAGGAAATGATGCAATCCATGCATGTTAAGGCTTGATTTGGGTGAATGGAAGAAGGGCTTAAAGACAAACACATTTTGGCTACATCTCCTTTCCAGCCCAATTTCGTAGGTCAGCTTCTTGGCCTTGGATCAGCATGCTATGGGGCTTGGATGAAGTGAAGATCTTCATGAAACTTGTTCCAATGGGTGTCTAGTACAACATATCCAAATTGCAGCCCAATTGGACATTTGTGGAGTGCTCAGCCCGCCCAACACTCAACCCTGCTCAGGAGGATTTGCAGCTGCCAGCTTTGTCATGTGCCTCCATGTGCCTCACCCATGCTGCAACTGACTTTGGATCCAACATAATGAGTGAAGTGGGGAGGCATTCCAGCTATGAAAGTCTAAAGGATCAAGTTGGTACATGCTGGAGTTATTATTGAGAAAGCATGTGCATGCATGTAAAGCATAAATGAAATGAAGTCAACTCCAGTCTCTGTTCGGCAGCCAAATTGTAAGGCCCAAAACGCATACTTCTACTGCTCCGATGGGAATACTTTCTTCATAGAAGTTGTTCCAATGGGTGTCTACTATAACATATCCAAATTTGAGCCCCATTGGATAAGCTTTGAAACCTCTGGCCTTCCTACACCAAGTCTGGTTCAGAAGACTCGTTTTTGTTCAACAACCAAAAGAAGACCACATGGGTTGGCAGCAAAAGGCAGCCACAATTGATCACCTTTGATCCCATGTGAAGAAAGCTTGAGGTGCAGCAAAAGAAGTATGGGATGGGATTGATTCCAACCACACTAACATAGACAAGATGAAGTGGGAGTTATGGGTTGTATTAAATGAGGAATGGTGGTGTTGGATTTCATCATGATGTTCCTCCCTCTTAGCCCTATAAATAGAGGAGTCTTCAAGCTACAAAATTCACTTCAGCCATCCTCCACACTTCCATCATCCAGAAATCATCCTCATACATTCCCACAACCCCAAACACTCAAGCAATCAACCCAATACTCTAAACTGCCCCAAAATCACCAAAACAGCTCCAGAAAACCTCCCTTCCATTTCCCTACGAATTTCCTCTTTCTCAGCCATCACCACTCACTCAAGCTCATCTCAAATCACCTCCATATCCTTCATACATCCTTCTAGACGTGGAGAAGCTCTTGGAGAAGCATTGGACACTACAAGAACTTCAGAAAAGGGTTTTTCTACTCTTATGGCATTCATTATGTTTTCCCATTTCTATTTTAGTTTCTTTTCCATTATGAGTAGCTAAATCCATAACTAGGGCTTCGATGTAACCTAACATGAATATTCTGGGTTTATAAGTTTGGAGTTTCAAGTTTGATTCATGATTCATGTTCTTATTCATTATGCTTATAAGTTAACATGCTTGTTTGAATGATTGATCACCATTAGAACTTGTTTGTTAACTATCTTGGTTTGAATTAAGAGTAGACACCATGCTTTAATTCGAATTGAACTATGAATAGGAAGAGTATGTATGGACATTCGACAACAGGGATTAGATACATGCTTGGTTGTTTAAATTGTTCTTCTATGCTTAATGGGTTCCTAATGCTTAATTTTAGGTTAGACAACAAATGATCAAATTAGGGAATTAGGAACACAAGGTTAGGACCAAACACCATGGCCTAATCATACTTTAGCTAGAATCAATCTTTGAATTTGAATTAGACTTGTTACTTGACTCCATATAACCCAGAATTGAATTGTTATGGTGATTCGAATGCCCTAGTCTCCAAATCTGTTTTCCAACTCTTAAAACCACTCTTTGTTACACTTGTTTATTTGCTTTCATTTGCAATTTCAGTTTGCTCACTTCCTTTCACAATCACAATCACTCTCACTTTAATTTCTGTTTTAGACTTAACTTCCTAACTTCTTGAATTCGGTAATCTACGTACATAACTAATTTGAACTTCTCAGTCTTCGTGGGTACGACCTCGTACTTGTCTTGCTATACTACTAATTGCCCCGTACAATTGCGAGTTAACATAATAATTAACAACATGAGTGAAATCCAATCGCTAGACGTATGGAATACACCAACCACTCCAATTAGGAACGAACTGTCGTTGAAATTAAATTGACCAATTTCAAACACCTATTGACTTCGGATCGAGCCCAAAACTTGGGCAACATCATAATATGGAGGGAGGAGTCATTTGGTGAGTTTTTAGTGAAATCCAATCGCTAGACGTATGGAATACATCAACCACTCCAATTAGGAACGAGTTGTCGTTGAAATTGAATTTACCAATTTCTCACACCTATTTATTTCGGATCGAGCCCAGAACTTGGGCAACCTCATAATATGGTGGGAGGAGTCATTTGGTGTGTTTTGAGTGAAATCCAATCGCTAGAAGTATGGAATACACCAACCACTCCAATTAGGAACGAACTGCCATTGAACTTGAATTGTCCAATTTGGAACACCGATTGATTTCGGATCGAGCCCAAAACTTGGGCAACATCATAATATCGTGGGAGGAGTCATTTGGTGAGTTTTGAGTGAAATCAAATCGCTAGAAGTATGGAATACACCAACCACTCCAATTAGGAACGAACTGTCGTTGAAATTCAATTTACCAGTTTCTCACACCTATTGATTTCGGATCGAGCCCAAAACTTGGGCAACCTCATAATATGGTGGGAGGACTCATTTGGTGAGTTTTGAGTGAAATCCAATCGCTAGACATATGGAATACACCAACCACTCCAATTTGGAACGAACTGTCGTTCAAATTGAATTTACCAATTTCTCACACCTATTGATTTCGGATCGAGCCCAAAACTTGCACAACCTCATAATATGGTGGGAGGAGTCATTTGGTGAGTTTTGAGTGAAATCCAATCGCTAGAAGTATGGAATACACCAACCACTCCAATTAGGAACGAACTGCCGTTGAACTTAAATTGTCCAATCTGGAACACCTATTGATTTCGGATCGAGCCCAAAACTTGGGCAACATCATAATATGGTGGGAGGAGTCATTTGGTGAGTTTTGAGTGAAATCCAATCGCTAGAAGTATGGAATACACCAACCACTCCAATTAGGAACGAACTTCCGTTGAACTTGAATTGTCCAATTTCTCAAACCTATTGATTTCGGATCGAGCCCTAAACATGGGCAACATCATAATATGGTGGGAGGAGTCATTTGGTGAGTTTTGAGTGAAATCCAATCGCTAGAAGTATGGAATACACCAACCACTCCAATTAGGAACGAACTGTCGTTTAAATTGAACTGACCAATTTCAAACACCTATTGACTTCGGATCGAGCCCAAAATTTGGGCAACATCATAATATGGAGGGAGGAGTCATTTGGTGACTTTTGAGTGAAATCCAATCGCTAGACGTATGGAATACACCAACCACTCCAATTAGGAACGAACTTTGGTTGAAATTGAATTTACCAATTTCTCACACCTATTGATTTCGGATCGAGCCCAAAACTTGGGCAACCTCATAATATGGTGGGAGGAGTCATTTGGTGAGTTTTGAGTGAAATCCAATCGCTAGAAGTATGGAATACACCAACCACTCCAATTAGGAACGAATTGCCGTTGAACTTGAAATGTCCAATTTGGAACACCTACTGATTTCGGATCGAGCCCAAAACTTGGGCAACATCATAATATGGTGGGAAGAGTCATTTGGTGAGTTTTGAGTGAAATCCAATCGCTAGAAGTATGGAATACACCAACCACTCCAATTAGGAACGAACTGCCTTTGAAGTTGGATTGTCCAATTTCTTACACCTATTGATTTCGGATCGAGCCCAAAACTTGGGCAACATCATAATATGGTGGGAGGAGTCATTTGGTGAGTTTTGAGTGAAATCCAATCGCTAGAAGTATGGAATACACCAACCACTCCAGTTAGGAACGAACTGCCAATGAACTTGAATTGTCCAATTTGGAACACCTATTGATTTCGGATCAAGCCCAAAACTTGGGCAACATCATAATATGATGGGTGGAGTCATTTGGTGAGTTTTGAGTGAAATCCAATTGCTAGACGTATGGAATACACCAACCACTCCAATTAGGAACGAACTGCCGTTGAACTTGAATTGTCCAATTTCTCACACCTATTGATTTCGAACCGAGCCCAAAACCTGGGCAACATGATAATATGGTGGGAGGGGTCATTTGGTGAGTTTTGGGTGAAATCCAATCGCTAGAAGTATGGAATACACCAACTACTCCAATTAGGAACGAACTGCCGCTGAACTTGAATTGTCCAATTTCTCACACCTATTGATTTCGGATCGAGCCCAAAACCTTGGCAACGTGATAATATGGGGGCAGGGGTCATTTGGTGAGTTTTGGGTGAAATCCAATCGCTAGAAGTATGGAATCCACCAACCACTCCAATTAGGAACGACTTGCCGTTGAACTTGAATTGTCCAATTTCCCCCAGCAATTGATTTCGGATAGAGCCCCAAACTTGGGCAACATCATAATATGGTGGGAGGAGTCATTTGGTGAGTTTTGAGTGAAATCCAATATCTAGAAGTGTGGAATACACCAACCATTCCAATTAGGAACGAACTGCCGTTGAACTTGAATTGTCCAATTTCTCACACCTATTGATATCGGATCGAGCCCAAAACTTGGGCAACATCATAATATGGTGGGAGGAGTCATTTGGTGAGTTTTGAGTGAAATCCAATTGCTAGAAGTATGGAATACACCAACCACTCCAATTAGGAACGAACTGCCGTTGAACTTGAATTGTAGAATTTCTCAAACCTATTGATATCGGATCGAGCCCAAAACTTGGGCAACATCGTAATATGGTGGGAGGAGTCATTTGGTGAGTTTTGAGTGAAATCCAATCGCTAGAAGTATGGAATACACCAACCACTCCAATTAGGAACGAACTGCCGTTGAACTAGAATTGTCCAATTTCTCACACCTATTGATTTCGGATCGAGCCAAAAACTTGGGCAACTTCATAATATGGTGGGAGGAGTTATTTGGTGAGTTTTGAGTGAAATCCAATCGCTAGAAGTATGAAACACACCAACCACTCCAATTAGGAACGAACTGCCATTGAACTTGAATTGTCCAATTTCTCACACCTATTGATTTCGGATCGAGCCCAAAACTTGGGCAACATCATAATATGGTGGGAGGAGTCATTTTGTGAGTTTTGAGTGAAATGCAATCGCTAGAATTTTGGAATACACCAACCACTCCAATTAGAAACGAACTGCCGTTGAACATTTATTGTCCAATTTCTCACACCTATTGATATCAGATCGAGCCCAAAACTTGGGCAACATCATAATATGGTGGGAGGAGTCATTTGGTGAGTTTTGAGTGAAATCCAATCGCTCGAAGTATGGAATACACCAAGCACTCCAACTAGGAACGAACTACCGTTGAACTTGAATTGTCCAATATCTCACACCTATTGATTTCGGATCGAGCCCCAAACTTGGGCAACATCACAATATGGTGGGAGGAGTCATTTGGTGAGTTTTGAGTGAAATCCAATTGCTAGAAGTGTGAAATATACCGACCACTCCAATTAGGAACGAACAGCCATTGAACTTGAATTGTCCAATTTCTCACACCTATTGACTTCGGATCGAGCTCAAAACTTGGGCAACTTCATAACATGGTGGGAGGAGTGATTTGGTAAGTTTTGAGGGAAATCCAATCGCTAGAAGTATGGAATACACCAACCACTCCAATTAGGAACGAAATGGCGTTGAACTTGAATTGTCCAATTTCTCACACCTATTGATTTCGGATCGAGCCCAAAACTTGGGCAACATCATAACATGGTGGGAGGAGTCATTTGGTGAGTTTTGAGTGAAATCCAATCGCAAGAAGTATGGAATACACCAACCACTCCAATTAGGAACGAACTGCCATTGAACTTGAATTGTCCAATTTCTCACACCTATTGTTTCCGATTGAGCCCAAAACTTGTGCAACATGATAATATGGTGGGAGGAGTCATTTGGTGAGTTTTGAGTGAAATCCAATCGCTAGAAGTATGGAATACACCAACCACTCCAATCAGGAACGAACTGCCGTTGAACTTGAATTGTCCAATTTCTCACACCTGTTGATTTCGGATCGAGCTCCAAACTTGGGCAACATCATAATTTGGTGGGAGGAGTCATTTGGTGAGTTTTGAGTGAAATGCAATCGCTAGAAGTGTGGAATACACCAACCACTCCAATTAGAAACGAACTGCCGTTGAACTTTTACTGTCCAATTTCTCACACCTATTGATATAAGATCGGGCCCAAAACTTGGGCAACATCACAATATGGTGGGAGGAGTCATTTGGTGAGTTTTGAGTGAAATCCAATCGCTAGAAGTATGGAATACACCAACCACCCCAATTAGGAACGAACTGCCGTTGAACTTGAATTGTCCAATTTCTCACACCTATTGATTTCGGATCGAGCCCCAAACTTGGATAACAACATAACATGGTGGGAGGAGTCATTCTGTGAGGTTTGAGTGAAATCCAATGACTAGAAGTATGGAATATACCAACCACTCCAATTAGGAACGAACTGCCGTTGAACTTGAATTGTCCAATTTCTCACACCTATTGATATCGAATCGAGCCCAAAACTTGGGCAACATCATGATATGGTGGGAGGAGTTATTTCGTGAGTTTTGAGTGAAATCCAATCGCTAGAAGTATGGAATACACCAACCACTCCAGTTAGGAACGAACTGCCGTTGAACTTGAATTATCCAATCTGGAACACCTATTGATTTCGGATCGAGTCCAAAACTTGGGCAACATCATAATATGGTGGGAGGAGTCATTTGGTGAGTTTTGAGTGAAATCCAATCGCTAGAAGTATGGAATACACCAACCACTCCAATTGGGAACGAACTGCCGTTGAACTTGAATTGTCCAATTTGGAACACCTATTGATTTCGGATCGAGCCCAAAACTTGGGCAACATCATAATATGGTGGGAGGAGTCATTTGGTGAGTTTTGAGTGAAATCCAATCGCTAGAAGTATGGAATACACCAACCACTCCAATGAGGATTGAATTGCCGTCGAAATTGAAATGTCAAATTTCTCACACGTATTGATTTCTGATCGAGCCCAAAACTTGGGCAACATCATAATATGGTGGGAGGAGTCATTTGGTGAGTTTTGACAGAAATCCAATCGCTAGAAGTATGGAATACACCAACCACTCCAATTAGGAACGAACTGCCGTTGAACTTGAATTGTCCAATTTCTCACACCTATTGATTTCGGATAGAGCCCAAAACTTGGGCACCCTGATAATATGGTGGGAGGAGTCATTTGGTGAGTTTTGAGTGAAATCCAATCGCTAGAAGTATGGAATACACCAACCACTCCAATTAGGAACGAACTGCCGTTGAACTTGAATTGTCCAATTTCTCACAACTGTTGATTTCGGATCGAGCTCCAAACTTCGGCAACATCATAATATGGTGGGAGGAGTCATTTGGTGGGTTTTGAGTGAAATCCAATCGCTAGAAGTATGGGATACACCAACCACTCCAATTAGGAATGAACTACCGTTGAACTTGAATTGTCCAACTTGGAACACCTATTGATTTCGGATCGAGCCCAAAACTTGGGCAACATCATTATATGGTGGGAGCAGTCATTTGGTGAGTTTTGAGTGAAATCCAATCGCTAGAAGTATGGAATACACCAACCACTCCAATTAGGAACGAACTGTCGTTGAACTTGAATTGTCCAATTTCTCACACCTATTGATTTCGGATCGAGCCCAAAACTTGGGCAACATCATAATATGGTGGGAGGAGTCATTTGGTGAGTTTTGAGTGAAATCCTATCGCTAGAAGTATGGAATACACCAACCACTCCAATTAGGAACGAACTGCCGTTGAACTTGAATTGTCCAATTTCTCACACCTATTGATTTCGGATCGAGCCCCAAACTTGGGCAACATTATAATATGGTGGGAGGAGTCCTTTGGTGAGTTTTGAGTGAAATCCAATCGCCACCAACCACTCCAATTAGGAACGAACTGCCGTTGAACTTAAATTGTCCAATTTCTCACACCTATTGATTTCGGATCGAGCCGAAAACTTGGGCAACATCATAGTATGGTGGGAGGAGTCATTTGGTGAGTTTTGAGTGAAATCCAATCGCTAGAAGTATGGAATACACCAACCACTCCAATTAGGAACGAACTGCCGTTGAAATTGAATTGTCCAATTTCTCACACCTATTGATTTCGGATCGAGCCCAAAACTTGGGCAACATCATAATATAGTGGGAGGAGTCATTTGGTGAGTTTTTAGTGAAATCCAATCGCTAGAAGTATGGAATACACCAACCACTCCAATTAGGAACGAACTGCCGTTGAACTTGAATTGTCCAATTTCTCACACCTATTGATTGGATCGAGCCCAAAACTTGGGCAACATCATACTGTGAAGGGAGGAGTCATTTGGTGAGTTTTAAGTGAAATTAAATCCCTAGAAGTATGGAATACACCAACCACTCCAATTAGGAAAGAATTGTGGTTGAAATTGAATTGACCAATTTCTCACACCTATTGAATTTGGATCGAGCCCAAAACTTGGGCAACAACATAATATGGTCGGAGGAGTGATTTGGTGGGTTTTGAGTGAAATCCAATTGCTAGAAGTATGGAATACCACAACCACTCCAATTAGGAACGAACTGCCGTTGAACTTGAATTGTCCAATTTGGAACACCTATTGATTTCGGATCGAGCCCAAAACTTGGGCAACATCATAATATGGTGGGAGGAGTCATTTGGTGAGTTTTGAGTGAAATCCAATCGCTAGAAGTATGGAATACCCCAACCACTCCAATTTGGAACGAACTGCCGTTGAAGTTGAATTGTCCAATTTCTCACACCTATTGATTTCGGATCGAGCCCGAAACTTGGGCAACATCATAATATGGTGGGAGGAGTCATTTGGTGAGTTTTTTGTGAAATCCAATCGCTAGAAGTACGGAATACACCAACCACACCAATTAGGAACGAACTGCCGTTGCACTTGAATTGTCCAATTTCTCACACCTATTGATTTCGGATCGAGCCCAAAACTTGGGCAACATCATAATATGGTGGGAGGAGTCATTTGGTAAGTTTTGAGTTAAATCCAATCGCTAGAAGTATGGAATGCACCAACCACTCCAATTAGGAACGAACTGCCGTTGAACTCTAATTGTCAAATTTGGAAGACCTATTGATTTCGGATCGATTCCAAAACTTGGGTAACATCATAATATGGTGGGAGGAGTCATTTGGTGAGTTTTGAGTGAAATACAATCGCAAGAAGTACGGAATACACCAACCACTCCAGTTAGGAACGAACTGCCGTTATACTTGAGTTTTCCAATTTGGAACACCTATTGATTTCGGATCGAGCCCAAAACTTGGGCAACACCATAATATGGTGGGAGGAGTCAGTTGGTGAGTTTTGAGTGAAATCCAAACGCTAGAAGTATGGAATACACCGACCACTCCAATTAGGAACGAACTGCCGTTGAAATTGAATTGTCCAATTTCTCACACCTATTGATTTCGGATCGAGCCCAAAACTTGGGCAACATCATAATATGGTGGGAGGAGTCATTTGGTGAGTTTTGAGTGAAATCCAATCGCTAGAAGTATGGAATACAACAACTACTCCGATTAGGAACGAACTGTAGTTGAAATTGAATTGACCAATTTCTAACACCTATTGATTTCCGATCGAAACTAAAACTTGGGCAATGTCATAATATGGTGGGAAGAGTCATTTGGTGAGTTTTGAGTGAAATCCAATCGCTAGAAGTATGGAATACACCAACCACACCAGTTAGGAACGAACTGCCGTTATACTTGAATTTTACATTTTCGAACACCTATTGATTTCGGATCGATCCCAAAACTTGGGTAACATCATAATATGGTGGGAGGAGTCATTTGGTGAGTTTTGAGTGAAATACAATCGCTAGAAGTATGGAATACACCAACCACACCAGTTAGGAACGAACTGCCGTTATACTTGAATTTTACATTTTCGAACACCTATTGATTTCGGATCGATCCCAAAACTTGGGCAAGAACATTATATGGTGGGAGGAGTCATTTGGTGAGTTTTGAGAGAAATCCAATCGCTAGAAGTTTGAAATACACCAACCACTCCAGTTAGGAACGAACTGCCGTTATACTTGAATTTTACAATTTGGAACACCTATTGATTTCGGATCGAGCCCAAAACTTGGGCAACATCATAATATGGTGGGAGGAGTCATTTGGTGAGTTTTGAGTGAAATCCAATCGATAGAAGTATGGAATACCCCAACCATTCCAGTTAGGAACGAACTGCCGTTATACTTGAATTTTACAATTTGGAACACCTATTGATTTCGGATCGAGCCCAAAACTTGGGCAACATCATAATATGGTGGGAGGAGTCATTCGGTGAGTTTTGAGTGAAATTCAATCACTAGAAGTATGGAATACACCAAGCACTCCAATTAGGAACGAACTGCCGTTGAACTTGAATTGTCCAATTTCTCACACCTATTGATTTCGAATCGAGCCCCAAACTTGGGCAACATCATAATATGGTGGGAGGAGTCATTTGGTGACTTTGAGTGAAATCCAATCGCTAGAAGTATGGAATACCCCAACCACTCCAATTAGAAACGAACTGCCGTTGAACTTGAATTGTCCAATTTGGATGACCTATTGATTTCGGATCGATCCCAAAACTTGGGCAACATCATAATATGGTGGGAGGAGTCATTTGGTGAGTTTTGGGTGAAATCCAATCGCTAGAAGTATGGAATACACCAACCACTCCAATTAGGAACGAACTGCCGTTGAACTTGAATTGTCCAATTTCTCACACCTATTGATTTCGGATCGAGCCCAAAACTTGGGCAACATCATAATATGGTGGGAGGAGTCATTTGGTGAGTTTTGAGTGAAATCCAATCGCTAGAAGTATGGAATACACCAACCACTCCAGTTAGGAACGAACTGCCGTTATACTTGAATTTTACAATTTGGAACACCTATTGATTTCGGATCGAGCCAAAAACTTGGGCAACAACATTATATGGTGGGAGGATTCATTTGGTGAGTTTTGAGTGAAATTCAATCACTAGAAGTATGGAATACACCAAGCACTCCAATTAGGAACGAACTGCCGTTGAACTTGAATTGTCCAATTTTGGAACACCTATTGATTTCGAATCGAGCCCCAAACTTGGGCAACATCATAATATGGTGGGAGGAGTCATTTGGTGAGTTTTGAGTGAAATCCAATTGCTAGAAGTATGGAATACACCAACCACTCCAATTAGGAACGAACTGCCGTTGAACTTAAATTGTCCAATTTCTCACACCTATTGATTTCGGATCGAGCCCAAAACTTGGGCAACATCATAATATAGTGGGAGGAGTCATTTGGTGACTTTGAGTGAAATCCAATCGCTAGAAGTATTGAATACCCCAACCACTCCAATTAGGAACAAACTGCCGTTGAACTTGAATTGTCTAATTTCTCACACCTATTCATTTCGGATCGATCCCAAAACTTGGGCAACATCAAAATATGGTGGGAGGAGTCATTTGGTGAGTTTTGGGTGAAATCCAATCGCTAGAAGTATGGAATACACCAACCAATTCAATTAGGAACGAACTGCCGTTGAACTTGAATTGTCCAATTTCTCACACCTATTGATTTCGGATCGAGCCCCAAACTTGGGCAACATCATAATATGGTGGGAGGAGTCATTTGGTGAGTTTTGAGTGAAATCCAATCGCTAGAAGTATGGAATACACCAACCACTCCAATTAGGAAAGAACTGTCGTTGAAATTGAATTGACCAATTTCTCACACCTATTGATTTCGGATCGAGCCCAAAACTTGGGCAACATCATAATATGGTGGGAGGAGTCATTTGGTGAGTTTTGAGTGAAATCCAATCGCTAGAAGTATGGAATACATCAACCACTCCAGTTAGGAACGAACTGCCGTTGTACTTGAATTTTACAATTTCGAACACCTATTGATTTCGGATCGAGCCCAAAACTTGGGCAACAACAATATATGGTGGGAGGAGTCATTTGGTGAGTTTTGAGTGAAATTCAATCACTAGAAGTATGGAATACACCAAGCACTCCAATTAGGAACGAACTGCCGTTGAACTTGAATTGTCCAATTTCTCTCACCTATTCATTTCGGATCGAGCCCAAAACTTGGGCAACATCATAATATGGTGGGAGGAGTCATTTGGTGAGTTTTGAGTTAAATCCAATCGCTAGAAGTATGGAATACACCAACTACTCCAATTAGGAAGGAACTGTCGTTGAAATTAAATTGACCAATTTCTCACACCTTTTGATTTCGGATCGAGCCCAAAACTTGGGCAACATCATAATATGTTGGGAGGAGTCATTTGGTGCGTTTTGAGTGAAATCCAATCTCTAGAAGTATGGAATACACCAACCACTCCAGTTAGGAACGAACTGCCGTTGTACTTGAATTGTCCAATTTGGAACACCTATTGATTTCGGATCGAGCCCAAAACTTGGGCAACAACAGAATATAGTGGGAGGAGTCATTTGGTGAGTTTTGAGAGAAATCCAATCGCTAGAAGTATGGAATACACCAACCACTCCAAATAGGAACGAACTGCCGTTGAACTTGAATTGACCAATTTATCACACCTATTTATTTCGGATCGAGCCCCAAACTTGGGCAACATCATAATATGGTGGGAGGAGTCATTTGGTGAGTTTTCAGGGAAATCCAATCGCTAGAAGTATGGAATACACCAACCACTCCAATTAGGAACGAACTGCCGTTGAACTTGTATTGACCAATTTGGAACACCTATTGATTTCGGATCGAGCCCAAAACTTGGGCAACATCATAATATGGTCGGAGGAGTCATTTGGTGCGTTTTGAGTGAAATCCAATCTCTAGAAGTATGGAATACACCAACCACTCCAGTTAGGAACGAACTGCCGTTGAACTTGAATTGTCCAATTTGGAACACCTATTGATTTCGGATCGAGCCCAAAACTTGGGCAACATGATTATATGGTGGGAGGAGTCATTTGGTGAGTTTTGAGTGAAATCCAATCGCTAGATGTACGGAATACACCAACCACTCCAATTAGGAACGAACTGCCGTTGAACTTGAATTGTCAAATTTCTCACTCCTATTGATTTCGGATCGAGCCCAAAACTTGGGCTACATCATAACATAGTGGGCGGAGTCATTTGGTGAGTTTTGAGTGAAATCCAAACGCTAGAAGTATGGAATATACCAACCACTCCAATTAGAAACGAACTGCCGTTGACATTGAATTGTCCAATTTCGAACACCTATTGATTTCGGATCGAGCCCAAAACTTGGGCAACATCGTAATATGGTGGGAGGAGTCATTTGGTGAGTTTTGAGTGAAATCCGATCGCTAGAAGTATGGAATACACCAACCACTCCAATTAGGAACGAACTACCGTTGAACTTGAATTGTCCAACTTGGAACACCTATTGATTTCGGATCGAGCCCAAAACTTGGGCAACATCATTATATGGTGGGAGGAGTCATTTGGTGAGTTTTGAGTGAAATCCAACCGCTAGAAGTATGGAATACACCAACCACTCCAATTAGGAACGAACTGCCGTTGAACTTGAATTGTCCAACTTGGAACACCTATTGATTTCGGATCGAGCCCCAAACTTGGGCAACATCATAATATGGTGGGAGGAGTCATTTGGTGAGTTTTCAGGGAAATCCAATCGCTAGAAGTATGGAATACACCAACCACTCCGATTAGGAACGAACTGCCGTTGAACTTGAATTGTCCAATTTCTCTCACCTATTCATTTCGGATCGAGCCCAAACCTTGGGCAACATGATAATATGGTGGGAGGAGTCATTTGGTGAGTTTTGCGTGAAATCCAATCGCTAGAAGTATGGAATACACCAACCACTCCAATTAGGAACGAACTGTCGTTGAAATTAAATTGACCAATTTCTCACACCTATTGATTTCGGATCGAGCCCAAAACTTGGGCAACATCATAATATGATGGGAGGAGTCATTTGATGCGTTTTGTGTGAAATCCAATCTCTAGAAGTATGGAATACACCAACCACTCCAGTTAGGAACGAACTGCCGTTCAACTTGAATTGTCCAATTTGGAACACCTATTGATTTCGGATCGAGCCCAAAAACTTGGGCAACAACATAATTTGTGGGAGGAGTCATTTGGTGAGTTTTGAGAGAAATCCAATCGCTAGAAGTATGGAATACACCAACCACTCCAATTAGGAACGAACTGCCGTTGAACTTGAATTGTCCAATTTATCACACCTATTTATTTCGGATCGAGCCCCAAACTTGGGCAACATCATAATATGGTGGGAGGAGTCATTTGGTGAGTTTTCAGGGAAATCCAATCGCTAGAAGTATGGAATACACCAACCACTCCAATTAGGAACGAACTGCCGTTGAACTTGAATTGTCCAATTTGGAACACCTATTGATTTCGGATCGAGCCCAAAACTTGGGCAACATCATAATATGGTGGGAGGAGTCATTTTGTGCATTTTGAGTGAAATCCAATCTCTAGAAGTATGGAATACACCAACCACTCCAGTTAGGAACGAACTGCCGTTCAACTTGAATTGTCCAATTTGGAACACCTATTGATTTCGGATCGAGCCCAAAACTTGGGCAACATCATTATATGGTGGGAGGAGTCATTTGGTGAGTTTTGAGTGAAATCGAATCGCTAGATGTACGGAATACACCAACCACTCCAATTAGGAACGAACTGCCGTTGAACTTGAATTGTCAAATTTCTCACTCCTATTGATTTCGGACCGAGCCCCAAACTTGGGCAACATCATAATATGGTGGGAGGAGTCATTTGGTGAGTTTTGAGTGAAATCCAATCGCTAGAAGTATGGAATACACCAACCACTCCAATTAGGAACGAACTGCCGTTGAACTTGAATTGTCCAATTTCTCACACCTATTGATTTCGGATCGAGCCCCAAACTTGGGCAACATCATAATGTGGTGGGAGGAATCATTTGGTGAGTTTTCAGAGAAATTCAATCGCTAGAAGTGTGGAATACACCAACCACTCCAATTAGGAACGAACTGTCGTTGAAATTGAATTGACCAATTTCTCACACCTATTGATTTCGGATCGAGCCCAAAACTTGGGCAACATCATAATATGGTGGGAGGAGTCATTTGGTGAGTCTTGAGTGAAATCCAATCTCTAGAACTATGGAATACACCAACCACTCCAGTTAGGAACGAACTGCCGTTGTACTTGAATTGTCCAATTTGGAACACCTATTGATTTCGGATCGAGCCTAAAACTTGGGCAACATCATAATATGGTGGGAGGAGTCATTTGGTGAGTTTTGGGTGAAATCCAAACGCTAGAAGTATGGAACACACCAACCACTCAAATTAGGAACGAACTGCCGTTGAACTAGAATTGTCCAATTTGGAACACCTATTGATTTCGGATCGAGCCCAAAACTTGGGCAACATCATAACATGGTGGGAGGAGTCGTTTGGTGAGTTTTGAGTGAAATTCAATCGCTAGAAGTATGGAATACACCAACCACTCCAATTAGGAAAGAACTGTCGTTGAAATTGAATTGTCCCATTTCTCACACCTGTTGAATTCGGATCGAGCCCAAAACTTGGGCAACATCATAATATGGTGGGAGGAGTCATTTGGTGAGTTTTGAGTGAAATCCAATCGCTAGAAGTATGGAATACACCAACCACTCCAATTAGGAAAGAACTGTCGTTGAAATTGAATTGTCCAATTTCTCACACCTATTGATTTCGGATCGAGCCCCAAACTTGGGCAACATCATAATATGGTGGGAGGAGTCATTTGGTGAGTTTTGAGTGAAATCCAATCGCTAGAAGTATGGAATACACCAACCACTCCAATTAGGAAGGAACTGCCGTTGAACTTGAATTGTCCAATTTGGAACACCTATTGATTTCGGATCGAGCCCAAAACTTGGGCTACATCATAACATAGTGGGCGGAGTCATTTGGTGAGTTTTGAGTGAAATCCAAACGCTAGAAGTATGGAATATACCAACCACTCCAATTAGGAACGAACTGCCGTTGACATTGAATTGTCCAATTTGGAACACCTATTGATTTCGGATCGAGCCCAAAACTTGGGCAACATCGTAATATGGTGGGAGGAGTCATTTGGTGAGTTTTGAGTGAAATCCGATCGCTAGACATATGGAATACACCAACCACTCCAATTTGGAACGAACTGTCGTTGAAATTGAATTTACCAATTTCTCACACCTATTGATTTCGGATCGAGCCCAAAACTTGCACAACCTCATAATATGGTGGGAGGAGTCATTTGGTCAGTTTTGAGTGAAATCCAATCGCTAGAAGTATGGAATACACCAACCACTCCAATTAGGAACGAACTGCCGTTGAACTTGAATTGTCCAATTTCTCACACCTATTGATTTCGGATCGGGCCCCAAACTTGGGCAACATCATAATATGGTGGGAGGAGTCATTTGGTGAGTTTTGAGTGAAATCCAATCGCTAGAAGTATGGAATACACCAACCACTCCAATTAGGAACGAACTGCCGTTGAACTTGAATTGTCCAACTTGGAACACCTATTGACTTCGGATCGAGCCCCAAACTTGGGCAACATCATAATATGGTGGGAGGAGTCATTTGGTGAGTTTTGAGTGAAATCCAATTGCTAGAAGTACGGAATACACCAACCACTCCGATTAGGAACGAACTGCCGTTGAACTTGAATTGACCAATTTCTCACACCTATTAACTTCGGATCGATCCCAAAACTTGGGCAACATCATAATATGGTGGGAGGAGTCATTTGGTGTGTTTTGAGTGAAATCCAATCGCTTGAAGTATGGAATACACCAACCATTGCAATTAGGAACGAACTGCCGTTGAACTTGAATTATCCAATTTGGAACACCTATTGATTTCGGATCGAGCCCAAAACTAGGGTAACATCATAATATTGTGGGAGGAGTCATTTGGTGAGTTTTGAGTGAAATCCAATCGCTAGAAGTATGGAATACACCAACCACTCCAATTAGGAACGAACTGCCGTTGAACTTGAATTGTCCAATTTCTCACACCTATTGATTTCAAATCAAGCCCAAAACTTCGGCAACACGATAATATGGGGGGAGGAGTCATTTGGTGAGTTTTGGATGAAATCCAATCGCTAGAAGTATGGAATACACCAACCACTCCAATTAGGAACGAACTGCCGTTGAACTTGAATTGTCCAATTTCTCACACCTATTGAATTCGGATCGAGCCCAAAACATGGGCAACATCATAATATGGTGGGTGGAGTCATTTGGTGAGTTTTGAGTGAAATCCAATCGCTAGAAGTATGGAATACACCAACCACTCCAACTAGGAACGAACTGCCGTTGAACTTGAATTGTCTAATTTGGAACACCTATTGATTTCGGATCGAGCCCAAAACTTAGGCAACAAAAAAATATGGTGGGAGGAGTCATTTGTTGAGTTTTGAGTGAAATCCAATCGCTAGAAGTATGGAATAGACCAACCACTCAAATTAGGAACGAACTGCCGTTGAACTTGAATTGTCCAATTTCTCACACCTATTGATTTCGGATCGAGCCCAAAACTAGGGCAACATCATAATATGGTGGGAGGAGTCATTTGGTGAGTTTTGAGTGAAATCCAATCGCTAGAAGTATGGAATACACCAACCACTCCAGTTAGGAACGAACTGCCGTTGAACTTGAATTGTCCAATTTCTCACACCTATTGATTTCGGATCGAGCCCAAAACTTGGGTAACATCATAATATGGTGGGAGGAGTCATTTGGTGAGTTTTGAGTGAAATCCAATCGCTAGAAGTATGGAATACACCAACCACTCCAATTAGCAACAAACTTTCGTTGAAATTGAATTGACCAATTTCTCACACCTATCGATTTCGCATCGAGCCCAAAACTTGGGCAACAACACAATATGGTGGGAGGAGTCATTTAGTGAGTTTTGAGAGAAATCCAATCGCTAGAAGTATGGAATACACCAACCACTCCAATTAGGAACAAACTTTCGTCCAAATTTGAATTGACCAATTTCTCACACCTATTGATTTCGGATCGAGCCCAAAACTTGGGCAACATCATAATATGGTGGGGGGAGTCATTTGGTGAGTTTTGAGTGAAATCCAATTGCTAGAAGTACGGAATACACCAACCACTCCGATTAGGAACGAACTGCCGTTGAACTTGAATTGACCAATTTCTCACACCTATTGATTTCGGATCGAGCCCAAAACTTGGGCCACATCATAATATGGTGGGAGAAGTCATTTGGTGTGTTTTAAGTGAAATCCAATCGCTAGAAGTGTGGAATACACCAACCACTCCAATTAGGAACGAACTGCCGTTGAACTTGAATTGTCCAATTTCTCACACCTATTGATTTCAGATCGAGGCCAAAACTTGGGCAACATCATAATATGGTGGGAGGAGTCATTTGGTGTGTTTTGAGTGAAATCCAATCGCTAGAAGTATGGAATACACCAACCACTCCAATTAGGAACGAACTGTCGTTGAAATTGAATTGACCAATTTCTCACACCTATCGATTTCGCATCGAGCCCAAAACTTGGGCAACATCATCATATGGTGGGAGGAGTCATTTAGTGGGTTTTGAGTGAAATCCAATCGCTAGAAGTATGGAATACACCAACCACTCCAATTAGGAACAAACTTTCGTTGAAATTGAATTGACCAATTTCTCACACCTATTGATTTCGGATCGAGCCCAAAACTTGGGCAACATCATAATATGGTGGGGGGAGTCATTTGGTGAGTTTTGAGTGAAATCCAATCGCAAGAAATATGGAATACACCAACCACTCCAATTAGGAACGAACTGCCGTTCAACTTGAATTGTCCAATTTTGAACACCTATTGATTTCGGATCGAGCCCAAAACTTGGACAACATCATAATTTGGTGGGAGTAGTCATTTGGTAACTTTTGAGTGAAATCCAATCGCTATAAGTATGGAATACACCAACCACTCCAATTAGGAACGAACTGCCGTTGAACTTGAATTGTCCAATTTCTCACACCTATTGATTTCGGATCGAGCCCAAAACTTGGACAACATCATAATTTGGTGGGAGGAGTCATTTGGTGAGTTTTGAGTGAAATCCAATCGCTAGAAGTATGGAATACACCAACCACTCCAATTAGGAACGAACTGTCGTTGAAATTGAATTGACCAATTTCTCACTCCTATCTATTTCGGATCGAGCCCAAAACTTGGGCAACATCATAATATGGTGGGAGGAGTCATTTAGTGAGTTTTGAGTGAAATCCAATCGCTAGAAGTATGGAATACACCAACCACTCCAATTAGGAACGAACTGCCGTTGAACTTGAATTGTCCAATTTCTCACACCTTTTGATTTCACATCGAGCCCAAAACTTGGGCAACATCATAATATGGTGGGAGGAGTCATTTGGTGAGTTTTGAGTGAAATCCAATCGCTAGAAATATGGAATACACCAACCACTCCAATTCGGAACGAACTGCCGTTCAACTTGAAATGTCCAATTTCTCACACCTATTGATTTCGGATCGAGCCCAAAACTTGGACAACATCATAATTTGGTGGGAGGAGTCATTTGGTAACTTTTGAGTGAAATCCAATCGCTATAAGTATGGAATACACCAACCACTCCAATTAGGAACGAACTGCCGTTGAACTTGAATTGTCCAATTTCTCACACCTATTGATTTCGGATCAAGCCCAAAACTTGGACAACATCATAATTTGGTGGGAGGAGTCATTTGGTGAGTTTTGAGTGAAATCCAATCGCTAGAAGTATGGAATACACCAACCACTCCAGTTAGGAACGAACTGCCGTTGAACTTGAATTGTCCAATTTTGAACACCTATTGATTTCGGATCGAGCCCAAAACTTGGGTAACAACATAATATGGTGGGAGGAGTCATTTGGTGAGTTTTGAGTGAAATCCAATCGCTAGAAGTATGGAATACACCAACCACTCCAATTAGGAACAAACTTTCGTTGAAATTGAATTGACCAATTTCTCACACCTATTGATTTCGGATCGAGCCCAAAACTTGGGCAACATCATAATATGGTGGGGGGAGTCATTTGGTGAGTTTTGAGTGAAATCCAATCGCTAGAAGTATGGAATACACCAACCATTCCAATTAGGAACGAACTGCCGTTGAACTTGAATTGTCCAATTTCTCACACCTTTTGATTTCACATCGAGCCCAAAACTTGGGCAACATCATAATATGGTGGGAGGAGTCATTTGGTGAGTTTTGAGTGAAATCCAATCGCTAAAAATATGGAATACACCAACCACTCCAATTAGGAACGAACTGCCGTTCAACTTGAATTGTCCAATTTTGAACACCTATTGATTTCGGATCGAGCCCAAAACTTGGACAACATCATAATTTGGTGGGAGGAGTCATTTGGTAACTTTTGAGTGAAATCCAATCGCTATAAGTATGGAATACACCAACCACTCCAATTAGGAACGAACTGCCGTTGAACTTGAATTGTCCAATTTCTCACACCTATTGATTTCGGATCGAGCCCAAAACTTGGACGACATTATAATTTGGTGGGAGGAGTCATTTGGTGAGTTTTGAGTGAAATCCAATCGCTAGAAGTATGGAATACACCAACCACTCCAATTAGGAACGAACTGTCATTGAAATTGAATTGACCAATTTCTCACACCTATCGATTTCGGATCGAGCCCAAAACTTGGGCAACATCATAATATGGTGGGAGGAGTCATTTAGTGAGTTTTGAGTGAAATCCAATCGCTACAAGTATGGAATACACCAACCACTCCAATTAGGAACGAACTGCCGTTGAACTTGAATTGTCCAATTTCTCACACCTTTTGGTTTCACATCGAGCCCAAAACTTGGGCAACATCATAATATGGTGGGAGGAGTCATTTGGTGAGTTTTGAGTGAAATCCAATCGCTAGAAATATGGAATACACCAACCACTCCAATTAGGAACGAACTGCCGTTCAACTTGAATTGTCCAATTTTGAACACCTATTGATTTCGGATCGAACCCAAAACTTGGACAACATCATAATTTGGTGGGAGGAGTCATTTGGTAACTTTTGAGTGAAATCCAATCGCTATAAGTATGGAATACACCAACCACTCCAATTAGGAACGAACTGCCGTTGAACTTGAATTGTCCAATTTCTCACACCTATTGATTTCGGATCGAGCCCAAAACTTGGACAACATCATAATTTTGTGGGAGGAGTCATTTGGTGAGTTTTGAGTGAAATCCAATCGCTAGAAGTATGGAATACACCAACCACTCCAATTAGGAACGAACAGCCGTTGAACTTGAATTGTCCAATTTCTCACACCTATTGATTTCGGATCGAGCCCAAAACTTGGGCAACATCATAATATGGTGGGAGGAGTCATTTGGTGAGTTTTGAGTGAAATCCAATCACTAGAAGTATGGAATACACGAACCACTCCAGTTAGGAACGAACTGCCGTTGAACTTGAATTGTCCAATTTGGAACACCTATTGATTTCGGATCGAGCCCAAAACTTGGGCAACATCATAATATGGTGGGAGGAGTTATTTGGTGAGTTTTCAGTGAAATCCAATCGCTAGAAGTATGGAATACACCAACCACTCCAATTAGGAACGAACTGCCGTTGAACTTGAATTGTCCAATTTCTAACACCTATTGATTTCGGATCGAGCCCAAAACTTGGGCAACATCATAATATGGTGGGAGGAGTCATTTGGTGAGTTTTGAGTGAAATCCAATCGCTAGAAGTATGGAATACACGAACCACTCCAGTTAGGAACGAACTGCCGTTGAACTTGAATTGTCCGATTTGGAACACCTATTGATTTCGGATCGAGCCCAAAACTTGGGCAACATCATAATATGGTGGGGGGAGTCATTTGGTGAGTTTTGAGTGAAATCCAATCGCTAGAAGTATGGAATACAACAACCACTCCAATTAGGAACGAACTTTCGTTGAAATTGAATTGACCAATTTCACACACCTATTGATTTCGGATCGAGCCCAAAACTTGGGCAACATCATAATATGGTGGGAGGAGTCATTTGGTGAGTTTTGAGTGAAATCCAATCGCTAGAAGTATGGAATACACCAACCACTCCAATTAGGAACGAACTGCCGTTGAACTTGAATTGTCCAATTTCTCACACCTATTGATTTCGGATCGAGCCCAAAACTTGGGCAACATCATAATATGGTGGGAGGAGTCATTTGGTGAGTTTTGAGTGAAATTGAATCGCTAGAAGTATGGAATACACCAACCACTCCAATTAGGAAAGAACTGTCGTTGAAATTGAATTGACCAATTTCTCACACCTATTGATGTCGGATCGAGCCCAAAACTTGGGCAACATCATAATATGGGGGGAGGAGTCATTTGGTGAGTTTTGAGTGAAATCCAATCGCTAGAAGTATGGAATACACCAAGCACTCCAGTTAGGAACGAACTGCCGTTATACTTGAATTGTCCAATTTGGAACACCAATTGATTTCGGATCGAGCCCAAAACTTGGGCAACATCATAATATGGTGGGAGGAGTCATTTGGTGTGTTTTGAGTGAAATCCAATCTCTAGAAGTGTGGAATACACCAACCAAACCAATTAGGAACGAACTTCCGTTGAACTTGAATTGTCCAATTTCTCACACCTATTGATTTCAGATCGAGCGCAAAACTTGGGCAACATCATAATATGGTGGGAGGAGTCATTTGGTGAGTTTTGAGGGAAATCCAATCGCTAGAAGTATGGAATACACCAACCACTCCAATTAGGAACGAACTGCCGTTGAACTTGAATTGTCCAATTTCTTGATCGGTGCATAATTACATATCATTTTGTACCCTTCTAATTTATGATTTGGTTATGTTTTTGAGTTAAACTTGTGCTTTTAATAAGTTTTGTGTTTGTTTCAGTGTTATAAACTTGAGACTCACTAATTGCATTTTGGAGACAAGTTAGCTCAAAACGGTGTCTGCAGATCAGTCAACTTCACGGATTGGACTGTACTTGCTCAAGAAGAACCAGATGATGAGCCATACATCATTGGAAAGATACGGAAGTCTAGTTTCTGTATAATTTACGGTTCATGATTCCGAGTCTTCTAGAGAAAGTTATACATGTTTTGGCAACTTAAGGTCAAATTCGGCAGCATCTGCGTTACTGGGCCAAAAATCACATTTGAAGGGCTTTCCGGTTTTTCCTTGAGCTGGGCTGCATATGCTTGGAAAGATAAGACAAAGAGCTTCAAGATCCATATTTTTCCAGATTTTTCAGATTGGAGCCACAAGCCCAAAACGAGCCCACAAGCTGGCTGCAATGCATTGTCATGCATGACATATGCATGATGAAGTGTTGTTGATTGTGGGAAAGTTTGGTGAAGCATATTCAATACCTATTTTTGAGTGGAATTTTGCAGCAGCCAAATGAATTAATTGAAGTTGAAGTGGATGATGCAACACTAAGCTTAATGACAAGAAGAATTGTTTTCAAATGCAATAGTGTGTTAGGTGAATTAAGTGTTGTAAGTTGGTGAAGTGAGTGTGGTTAGTGAACTCTATTGTATAATTCAGATTTTCACTTCCCCTAGGCCTATAAATAGGGAAGTTCTCTGAGCTTGTAAACACACCCCAAGGGGGGGAGCTCTCAAACACTTCTCTAGAGCTCCCTTCCCTTCTCTCCCTCAAATTCTCTTAATTTGGCTTTCTAGTTCTCAATTCTAGCTTTCCTTTTTCTTCTTAGTTGTAATTTATTTTTCTTTGTAATGTAAATTCTTCCCTTAAGTTTTCAAGTTGAATTAGTTTCCAAGTTTCAATTATGGTTTTTGTTCTTATTCATTATGCTTATAAGTTAATATGCTAGTTTGAATGATTGATCACCATTTAGGCTTGCAAGTTAGCTATCTTGGTTTGAATTAAGAGTATACACCATGCTTTAATTTGAATTGAACTATGAATAGGAAGAGTATGTATGGACATTCGACAACAGGGATTAGATACATACTTGGTTGTTTAAAATGTTCTTCTATGCTTAATGGGTTCCAAATGCTTAATTTTAGGTTAGACAACAAATGATCAAATTAGGGAATTAGGAACACAAGGTTATGACCACACACCATGGCTTAATCATACTTTAGCTAGAATCAATCCATTAATCTAATTGAACTTGGGAACTTATTCGCTTGAGTTATTTCTTTTTTTCTTGTTGTATTTATTTCCGTTCTTTTTCGTTTCTGTTTTGTGTAGGGAAAATGAATGGGATCATTCAATCACCAATCCTCGTGGGATCGACCTCGCACTTACATACGCTATACTACCGAACGGCTCGTGCACTTGCGAGTATCACAAGTTGAGGATGCAGCTTAATCCATTTTGGTGCAGCTGTATCTACGCAACATTTCTCACACCTATTGATTTCGGATCGAGCCCAAAACTTGGGCAACATCATAATATGGTGGGAGGAGTCATTTAGTGAGTTTTGAATGAAATCCAATCGCTAGAAGTATGGAATACACCAACCACTCCAATTAGGAACGAACTGCCGTTGAACTTGAATTGTCCAATTTCTCACACCTATTGATTTCGGATCGAGCCCCAAACTTGGGCAACACCATAATACGGTGGGAGGAGTCATTTGGTGAGTTTTGAGTGAAATCCAATCGCTAGAAGTATGGAATACACCAACCACTCCAATTAGGAACGAACAGCCGTTGAACTTGAATTGTGCAATTTGGAACCCCTATTAATTTCAGATCAAGCCCAAAACTTGGGCAACAACAAAATATGGTGGGAGGAGTCATTTGTTGAGTTTTGAGTGAAATCCAATCGCTAGAAGTATGGAATACACCAACCACTCCAATTAGGAACGAACTGCCGTTGAACTTGAATTGTCCAATTTCGAACAACTATTGATTTCGGATCGAGCCCAAAACTTGGGTAACATCATAATATGGTGGGAGGAGTCATTTGGTGAGTTTTGAGTGAAATCCAATTGCTAGAAGTATGGAATACACCAACCACTCCAATTAGGAACGAACTGCCGTTGAACTTGAATTGTCCAATTTCTCACACCTATTGATTTCGGATCGAGCCCCAAACTTGGGCAACACCATAATACGGTGGGAGGAGTCATTTGGTGAGTTTTGAGTGAAATCCAATCGCTAGAAGTATGGAATACACCAACCACTCCAATTAGGAACGAACAGCCGTTGAACTTGAATTGTGCAATTTGGAACCCCTATTAATTTCAGATCAAGCCCAAAACTTGGGCAACAACAAAATATGGTGGGAGGAGTCATTTGTTGAGTTTTGAGTGAAATCCAATCGCTAGAAGTATGGAATACACCAACCACTCCAATTAGGAACGAACTGCCGTTGAACTTGAATTGTCCAATTTCGAACAACTATTGATTTCGGATCGAGCCCAAAACTTGGGTAACATCATAATATGGTGGGAGGAGTCATTTGGTGAGTTTTGAGTGAAATCCAATTGCTAGAAGTATGGAATACACCAACCACTCCAATTAGGAACGAACTGTCGTTGAACTTGAATTGTCCAATTTGGAACACGTATTGATTTCGGATCGAGCCCAAAACTTGGGCAACATCATAATATGGTGGGAGGAGTCATTTGGTGAGTTTTGAGCGAAATCCAATCGCTAGAAGTATGGAATACACCAACGACTCCCATTAGGAACGAACTGCCGTTCAACTTGAATTGTCCAATTTCTCACACCTATTGATTTCGGATCGAACCCCAAACTTGTGCAACATCATAAAATGGTGGGAGGAGTCATTTGGTGAGTTTTGAGTGAAATCCAATCGCTAGTAGTATGGAATACACCAACCACTCCAATTAGGAACGAACTGCCGTTAAACTTGAATTGTCCAATTTCTCACACCTATTGATTTCGGATCGAGCCCAAAACTTGGGAAAAATCATAATATGGTGGGAGGAGTCATTTGGTGAGTTTTGAGTGAAATCCAATTGCTAGAAGTACGGAATACACCAACCACTCCAATTAGGAACGAACTGCCGTTGAACTTGAATTGTCCAATTTCTCACACATATTGATTTCGAATCGAGCCCAAAACTTGGGCAACATCATAATATGGTGGGAGGAGTACTTTGGTGAGTTTTGAGTGAAATCCAATCGATACAAGTATGGAATACACCAACCACTCCAATTAGGAACGAACTGCCGTTGAACTTGAATTGTCCAATTTCTCACACCTATTGATTTCGAATCGAGCCCAAAACTTGGGCAACATCATAATATGGTGGGAGGAGTCCTTTGGTGAGTTTTGAGTGAAATCCAATCGCTAGAAGTATGGAAAACACCAACCACTCCAATTAGGAACGAACTGCCGTTGAACTTGAATTGTCCAATTTCGAACACCTGTTGATTTCGGATCGAGCCCAAAACTTGGGCAACATCGTAATATGGTGGGAGGAGTCATTTGGTGAGTTCTGAGTGAAATCCAATCGCTAGAAATATGGAATACACCAACCACTCCAATTAGGAACGAACTGCCGTTGAACTTGAATTGTCCAATTTCGAACACCTATTGATTTCGGATCGAGCCCAAAACTTGGGCAACATCATAATATGGTGGGAGGAGTCATTTGGTGAGTTTTGAGTGAAATCCAATCGCTAGAAGTATGGAATACACCAACCACTTCCATTAGGAACGAACTGTCGTTCAACTTGAATTGTCCAATTTCTCACACCTATTGATTTCGGATCGAACCCCAAACTTGTGCAACATCATAATATGGTGGGAGGAGCCATTTGGTGAGTTTTGAGTGAAATCCAATCGCTAGTAGTATGGAATACCCCAACCACTCCAATTAGGAACGAACTGCCGTTAAACTTGAATTGTCCAATTTCTCACACCTATTGATTTCGGATCGAGCCCAAAACGTGGGAAACATCATAATATGGTGGGAGGAGTCATTTGGTGAGTTTTGAGTGAAATCCAATTGCTAAAAGTACGGAATACACCAACCACTCCGATTAGGAACGAACTGCCGTTGAACTTGAATTGACCAATTTCTCACACCTATTGACTTCGGATCGAGCCCAAAACTTGGGCAACATCATAATATGGTGGGAGGAGTCATTTGGTGAGTTTTGAGTGAAATCCAATCGCTAGAAGTATGGAATACACCAACCACTCCAATTAGGAACGAACTGCCGTTGAACTTGAATTGTCCAATTTCTCACACCTATTGATTTCGGATCGAGCCCCAAACTTGGGCAACATCATAATATGGTGGGAGGAGTCATTTGGTGAGTTTTGAGTGATATAAAATCAATAGAACTATGGAATACACCAACCACTCCAATTAGGAACGAACTGCCGTTGAACTTGAATTGTCCAATTCCTCACACATTTTGATTTCGAATCGAGCCCAAAACTTGGGCAACATCATAACATGGTGGGAGGAGTCCTTTGGTGAGTTTTGAGTGAAATCCAATCGATAGAAGTATGGAATACACCAACCTCTCCAATTAGGAACGAACTGCCGTTGAACTTGAATTGTCCAATTTCGAACTTCTATTGATTTCGGATCGAGCCCAAAACTTGGGCAACATCGTAATATGGTGGGAGGAGTCATTTGGTGAGTTCTGAGTGACATCCAATCGCTAGAAGTATGGAATACACCAACCACTCCAATTAGGAACGAACTGCCGTTGAACTTGAATTGTCCAATTTCGAAGACCTATTGATTTTGGACCGAGCCCAAAACTTGGGCAACATCATAATATGGTGGGAGTAGTCATTTGGTTAGTTTTGAGTGAAATCCAATCGCTAGAAGTATGGAATACAACAACCACTCCAATTAGGAACGAACGGCCGTTGAACTTGAATTGTCCAATTTGGAACACCTATTGTTTTCGGATCGAACCCAAAACTTGGGCAACATCATAATATGGTGGGAGGAGTCATTTGGTGAGTTTTGAGTGAAATCCAATCGCTAGAAGTACGGAATACACCAACCACTCCAAGTAGAAACGAACTGCCGTTGAACTTGAATTGTCCAATTTGGAACACCTATTGATTTCGGATCGAGCCCAAAACTTGTGCAACATGATAATATGGTGGGAGGAGTCATTTTGGTGAGTTTTGAGTGAAATCCAATCGCTAGAAGTATGGAATACACCAACCACTCCAATTAGGAACGAACTGCCGTTGAACTTGAATTGTCCAATTTCTCACACCTGTTGATTTCGGATCGAGCTCCAAACTTGGGCAACATCATAATATGGTGGGAGGAGTCTTTTGGTGAGTTTTGAGTGAAATCCAATCGCTAGAAGTGTGGAATAAACCAACCACTCCAATTAGGAACGAACTGCCGTTGAACTTGAATTGTCCAATTTCTTTCACCTATTGATTTCGGATCTAGCCCAAAACTTGGGCAACATCATAATATGGTGGGAGGAGTCATTTGGTGAGTTTTGAGTGAAATCCAATCGCTAGAAGTGTGGAATACACCAACTACTCCAATTAGGAACGAACTGCCGTTGAACTTGAATTGTCCAATTTCGAACACCTATTGATTTTGGACCGAGCCCAAAACTTGGGCAACATCATAATATGGTGGGAGTAGTCATTTGGTTAGTTTTGAGTGAAATCCAATCGCTAGAAGTATGGAATACACCAACCACTCCCACTAGGAACGAACTGCCGTTGAACTTGAATTGTCCAATTTGGAACACCTATTGATTTCGGATCGAGCCCAAAACTTGGGCAATATCGTAATATGGTGGGAGGAGTCCTTTGGTGAGTTTTGAGTGAAATCCAATCGCGAGAAGTGTGGAATACACCAACCACAACAATTAGGAACGAACTGCCGTTAAACTTGAATTGTCCAATTTCTCACACCTATTGATTTCGGATCGAGCCCAAAACTTGGGCAACATCATAATATGGTGGGAGGAGTCATTTGGTGAGTTTTGAGGGAAATCCAATCGATAGAAGTATGGAATACACCAACCACTCCAATTAGGAACGAACTGCCGTTGAACTTGAATTGTCCAATTTCTCACACCTATTGATTTCGGATCGAGCCCAAAACTTGGGCAACATCATAATTTGGTGGGAGGAGTCATTTGGTGAGTTTTGAGTGAAATCCAATCGCTAGAAGTATGGAATACAACAACCACTCCAATTAGGAACGAACTGCCGTTGAACTTGGATTGTCCAATTTGGAACACCTATTGATTTCGGATGGAGCCCAAAACTTGGGAACATCATAATATGGTGGGAGGAGTCATTTGGTGAATTTTGAGAGAAATCCAATCGCTAGAAGTATGGAATACACCAACCACTCCAATTAGGAACGAACTGCCGTTGAACTTGAATTGTCCAATTTGGAACACCTATTGATTTCGGATCGAGCCCAAAACTTGGGCAACATCATAATATGGTGGGAGCAGTCATTTGGTGAGTTTTGAGTGAAATCCAATCGCTAGAAGTGTGGAATACACCAACTACTCCAATTAGGAACGAACTGCCGTTGAACTTGAATTGTCCAATTTCTCACACCTATTGATTTCGGATCGAGGCCAAAACTTGGGCAACATCATAATCTGGTGGGAGGAGTCATTTGGTAAGTTTTGAGTGAAATCCAATCGCTAGAAGTGTGGAATACACCAACCACTCCAATTAGGAACGAACTGCAGTTGAACTTGAATTGTCCAATTTCTCACACCTATTGATTTTGGACCGAGCCCAAAACTTGGGCAACATCATAATATGGTGGGAGTCGTCATTTGGTTAGTTTTGAGTGAAATGCAATCGCTAGAAGTATGGAATACACCAACCACTCCAACTAGGAACGAACTGCCGTTGAACTTGAATTGTCCAATTTGGAACACCTATTGATTTCGGATCGAGCCCAAAACTTGGGCAACATCATAATATGGTGGGAGGAGTCATTTGGTGAGTTTTGAGTGAATTCCAATCGCTAGAAGTATGGAATACAACAACCACTCCAATTAGGAACGAACGGCCGTTGAACTTGAATTGTCCAATTTGGAACACCTATTGATTTCGGATCGAACCCAAAACTTGGGCAACATCATAATATGGTGGGAGGAGTCATTTGGTGAGTTTTGAGTGAAATCCAATCGCTAGAAGTACGGAATACACCAACCACTCCAAGTAGAAACGAACTGCCGTTGAACTTGAATTGTCCAATTTGGAACACCTATTGATTTCGGATCGAGCCCAAAACTTGGGCAACATCATAATATGGTGGGAGGAGTCATTTGGTGAGTTTTGAGTGAAATCCAATCGCTAGAAGTGTGGAATACACCAACTACTCCAATTAGGAACGAACTGCCGTTGAACTTGAATTGTCCAATTTCTCACACCTATTGATTTCGGATCGAGGCCAAAACTTGGGCAACATCATAATCTGGTGGGAGGAGTCATTTGGTAAGTTTTGAGTGAAATCCAATCGCTAGAAGTTTGGAATACGCCAACCACTCCAATTAGGAACGAATTGCCGTTGAACTTGAATTGTCCATTTTGGAACACGTATTGATTTCGGATCGAGCCCAAAACTTGGGCAACATCATAATATGGTGGGAGGAGTCATTTGGTGAGTTTTGAGGGAATTCCAATCGCTAGAAGTATGGAATACAACAACCACTCCAATTAGGAACGAACGGCCGTTGAACTTGAATTGTCCAATTTGGAACACCTATTGATTTCGGATCGAACCCCAAACTTGTGCAACATCATAAAATGGTGGGAGGAGTCATTTGGTGAGTTTTGAGTGAAATCCAATCGCTAGTAGTATGGAATACACCAACCACTCCAATTAGGAACGAACTGCCGTTAAACTTGAATTGTCCAATTTCTCACACCTATTGATTTCGGATCGAGCCCAAAACTTGGGAAAAATCATAATATGGTGGGAGGAGTCATTTGGTGAGTTTTGAGTGAAATCCAATTGCTAGAAGTACGGAATACACCAACCACTCCAGTTAGGAACGAACTGCCGTTGAACTTGAATTGTCCAATTTCTCACAGATATTGATTTCGAATCGAGCCCAAAACTTGGGCAACATCATAATATGGTGGGAGGAGTACTTTGGTGAGTTTTGAGTGAAATCCAATCGATACAAGTATGGAATACACCAACCACTCCAATTAGGAACGAACTGCCGTTGAACTTGAATTGTCCAATTTCTCACACCTATTGATTTCGAATCGAGCCCAAAACTTGGGCAACATCATAATATGGTGGGAGGAGTCCTTTGGTGAGTTTTGAGTGAAATCCAATCGCTAGAAGTATGGAAAACACCAACCACTCCAATTAGGAACGAACTGCCATTGAACTTGAATTGTCCAATTTCGAACACCTGTTGATTTCGGATCGAGCCCAAAACTTGGGCAACATCGTAATATGGTGGGAGGAGTCATTTGGTGAGTTCTGAGTGAAATCCAATCGCTAGAAATATGGAATACACCAACCACTCCAATTAGGAACGAACTGCCGTTGAACTTGAATTGTCCAATTTCGAACACCTATTGATTTCGGATCGAGCCCAAAACTTGGGCAACATCATAATATGGTGGGAGGAGTCATTTGGTGAGTTTTGAGTGAAATCCAATCGCTAGAAGTATGGAATACACCAACCACTTCCATTAGGAACGAACTGTCGTTCAACTTGAATTGTCCAATTTCTCACACCTATTGATTTCGGATCGAACCCCAAACTTGTGCAACATCATAATATGGTGGGAGGAGCCATTTGGTGAGTTTTGAGTGAAATCCAATCGCTAGTAGTATGGAATACCCCAACCACTCCAATTAGGAACGAACTGCCGTTAAACTTGAATTGTCCAATTTCTCACACCTATTGATTTCGAATCGAGCCCAAAACTTGGGCAACATCATAATATGGTGGGAGGAGTCCTTTGGTGAGTTTTGAGTGAAATCCAATCGCTAGAAGTATGGAAAACACCAACCACTCCAATTAGGAACGAACTGCCATTGAACTTGAATTGTCCAATTTCGAACACCTGTTGATTTCGGATCGAGCCCAAAACTTGGGCAACATCGTAATATGGTGGGAGGAGTCATTTGGTGAGTTCTGAGTGAAATCCAATCGCTAGAAATATGGAATACACCAACCACTCCAATTAGGAACGAACTGCCGTTGAACTTGAATTGTCCAATTTCGAACACCTATTGATTTCGGATCGAGCCCAAAACTTGGGCAACATCATAATATGGTGGGAGGAGTCATTTGGTGAGTTTTGAGTGAAATCCAATCGCTAGAAGTATGGAATACACCAACCACTTCCATTAGGAACGAACTGTCGTTCAACTTGAATTGTCCAATTTCTCACACCTATTGATTTCGGATCGAACCCCAAACTTGTGCAACATCATAATATGGTGGGAGGAGCCATTTGGTGAGTTTTGAGTGAAATCCAATCGCTAGTAGTATGGAATACCCCAACCACTCCAATTAGGAACGAACTGCCGTTAAACTTGAATTGTCCAATTTCTCACACCTATTGATTTCGGATCGAGCCCAAAACGTGGGAAACATCATAATATGGTGGGAGGAGTCATTTGGTGAGTTTTGAGTGAAATCCAATTGCTAAAAGTACGGAATACACCATCCACTCCGATTAGGAACGAACTGCCGCTGAACTTGAATTGACCATATTCTCACACCTATTGACTTCGGATCGACCCCAAAACTTGGGCAACATCATAATATGGTGGGAGGAGTCATTTGGTGAGTTTTGAGTGAAATCCAATCGCTAGAAGTATGGAATACACCAACCACTCCAATTAGGAACGAACTGCCGTTGAACTTGAATTGTCCAATTTCTCACACCTATTGATTTCGGATCGAGCCCCAAACTTGGGCAACATCGTAATATGGTGGGAGGAGTCATTTGGTGAGTTTTGAGTGATATCCAATCAATAGAACTATGGAATACACCAACCACTCCAATTAGGAACGAACTGCCGTTGAACTTGAATTGTCCAATTCCTCACACATTTTGATTTCGAATCGAGCCCAAAACTTGGGCAACATCATAACATGGTGGGAGGAGTCCTTTGGTGAGTTTTGAGAGAAATCCAATCGCTAGAAGTATGGAATACACCAACCACTCCAATTAGGAACGAACTGCCGTTGAACTTGAATTGTCCAATTTGGAACACCTATTGATTTCGGATCGAGCCCAAAACTTGGGCAACATCATAATATGGTGGGAGCAGTGATTTGGTGAGTTTTGAGTGAAATCCAATCGCTAGAAGTGTGGAATACACCAACCACTCCAATTAGGAACGAACTGCAGTTGAACTTGAATTGTCCAATTTCTCACACCTATTGATTTCGGATCGAGCCCAAAACTTGGGCAACATCATAATTTGGTGGGAGGAGTCATTTGGTGAGTTTTGAGTGAAATCCAATCGCTAGAAGTATGGAATACACCAACCACTCCAATTAGGAACGAACTGCCGTTGAACTTGAATTGTCCATTTTGGAACACGTATTGATTTCGGATCGAGCCCAAAACTTGGGCAACATCATAGTATGGTGGGAGGAGTCATTTGGTGAGTTTTGAGGGAAATCCAATCGATAGAAGTATGGAATACACCAACCACTCCAATTAGGAACGAACTGCCGTTGAACTTGAATTGTCCAATTTCTCACACCTATTGATTTCGGATCGAGCCCAAAACTTGGGCAACATCATAATTTGGTGGGAGGAGTCATTTGGTGAGTTTTGAGTGAAATCCAATCGCTAGAAGTATGGAATAAACAACCACTCCAATTAGGAACGAACTGCCGTTGAACTTGGATTGTCCAATTTGGAACACCTATTGATTTCGGATCGAGCCCAAAACTTGGGAACATCATAATATGGTGGGAGGAGTCATTTGGTGAGTTTTGAGAGAAATCCAATCGCTAGAAGTATGGAATACACCAACCACTCCAATTAGGAACGAACTGCCGTTGAACTTGAATTGTCCAATTTGGAACACCTATTGATTTCGGATCGAGCCCAAAACTTGGGCAACATCATAATATGGTGGGAGCAGTCATTTGGTGAGTTTTGAGTGAAATCCAATCGCTAGAAGTGTGGAATACACCAACCACTCCAATTAGGAACGAACTGCAGTTGAACTTGAATTGTCCAATTTCTCACACCTATTGATTTTGGACCGAGCCCAAAACTTGGGCAACATCATAATATGGTGGGAGTCGTCATTTGGTTAGTTTTGAGTGAAATCCAATCGCTAGAAGTATGGAATACACCAACCACTCCAACTAGGAACGAACTGCCGTTGAACTTGAATTGTCCAATTTGGAACACCTATTGATTTCGGATCGAGCCCAAAACTTGGGCAACATCATAATATGGTGGGAGGAGTCATTTGGTGAGTTTTGAGGGAATTCCAATCGCTAGAAGTATGGAATACAACAACCACTCCAATTAGGAACGAACGGCCGTTGAACTTGAATTGTCCAATTTGGAACACCTATTGTTTTCGGATCGAACCCAAAACTTGGGCAACATCATAATATGGTGGGAGGAGTCATTTGGTGAGTTTTGAGTGAAATCCAATCGCTAGAAGTACGGAATACACCAACCACTCCAAGTAGAAACGAACTGCCGTTGAACTTGAATTGTCCAATTTGGAACACCTATTGATTTCGGATCGAGCCCAAAACTTGGGCAACATCATAATATGGTGGGAGGAGTCATTTGGTGAGTTTTGAGTGAAATCCAATCGCTAGAAGTGTGGAATACACCAACTACTCCAATTAGGAACGAACTGCCGTTGAACTTGAATTGTCCAATTTCTCACACCTATTGATTTCGGATCGAGGCCAAAACTTGGGCAACATCATAATCTGGTGGGAGGAGTCATTTGGTAAGTTTTGAGTGAAATCCAATCGCTAGAAGTTTGGAATACGCCAACCACTCCAATTAGGAACGAATTGCCGTTGAACTTGAATTGTCCATTTTGGAACACCTATTGATTTCGGATCGAGCCCAAAACTTGGACGACATCAAAATTTGGTGGGAGGAGTCATTTGGTGAGTTTTGAGTGAAATCCAATCGCTAGAAGTATGGAATACACCAACCACTCCAATTAGGAACGAACTGCCATTGAACTTGAATTGTCCAATTTGGAACACCTATTGATTTCGGATCGACCCCAAAACCTGGGCAACATCATAATATGGTGGGAGGAGTCATTTGGTGAGTTTTTAGTGAAATCCAATCGCTAGAAGTATGGAATACACCAACCACTCCAATTAGGAAAGAACTGCCGTTGAACTAGAATTGTCCAATTTCTCACACCTATTGATTTCGGATCGAGCCCCAAACTTGGGCAACATCATAATATGGTGGGAGAAGTCATTTGGTGAGTTTTGAGTGAAATCCAATCGCCGGAAGTGTGGAATACACCAACCACTCCAATTAGGAACGAACTGCCGTTGAACTTGAATTGTCCAATTTGGAACACGTATTGATTTAGGATCGAGCCCAAAACTTGGGCAACATCATAATATGGTGGGAGGAGTCATTTGGTTAGTTTTGAGTGAAATCCAATCGCTAGAAGTATGGAATACTCCAACCACTCCAATTAGGAACGAACTGCCGTTGAACTTGAAATGTCCAATTTGGAACACCTATTGATTACGGATCGAGCCCAAAACTTGGGCAACATCATAATATGGTGGGAGGAGTCATTTGGTAAGTTTTTAGTGAAATCCAATCTCTAGAAGTATGGAATACACCAACCACTCCAATTAGGAACGAACTGCCGTTGAACTTGAATTGTCCAATTTCTCACACCTATTGATTTCGGATCGAGCCCAAAACTTGGGCAACATCATAATATGGGGGGAGGAGTCATGTGGTCAGTTTTGAGTGAAATCCAATCGCTAGAAGTATGGAATACACCAACCACTCCAATTAGGAACGAACTGCCGTTGAACTTGAATTGTCCAATTTCTCACACCTATTGATTTCGGATCGAGCCCAAAACTTGGGCAACATCATAATATAGTGGGAGGAGTCATTTGGTGAGTTTTGAGTGAAATCCAATAGCTAGAAGTATGGAATACACCAACCACTCCAATTAGGAACGAACTGTCGTTGAACTTGAATTGTCCGATTTCTCACACCTATTGATTTCGGATCGAGCCCAAAACTTGGGCAACATCATAATATGGTGGGAGGAGTCATTTGGTGAGTTTTGAGTGAAATCCAATCGCTAGAAGTATGGAATACACCAACCACTCCAATTAGGAACGAACTGTCGTTGAAATTGAATTGTCCAATTTGGAACACTTATTGATTTCGGATCGATCCCAAAACTTGGGCAACATCATAATATGGTGGGAGGAGTCATTTGGTGAGTTTTGAGTGAAATCCAATCGCTAGAAGTATGGAATACACCAACCACTCCAATTAGGAACGAACTGCCGTTGAAATTGAATTGTCCAATTTGGAACACTTATTGATTTCGGATCGATCCCAAAACTTGGGCAACATCATAATATGGGGGGAGGAGTCATTTGGTGAACTTTGAGTGAAATCCAATCGCTAGAAGTATGGAATACACCAACCACTCCAATTAGGAACGAACTGCCGTTGAACTTGAATTGTCCAATTTCTCACACCTATTGATTTCGGATCGAGCCCAAACATGGGCAACATCATAATATGGTGGGAGGAGTCATTTGGTGAGTTTTGAGTGAAATCCAATCGCTGGAAGTGTGGAATACACCAACCAGTCCAATTAGGAACGAACTGCCGTTGAACTTGAATTGTCCAATTTGGAACACCTATTGATTTCGAATCGAGCCCAAAACTTGGGAAACATCATAAGATGGTGGGAGGAGTCATTTGGTGAGTTTTGAGTGAAATCCAATCGCTAGAAGTATGGAATACACCAACCACTCCAATTAGGAACGAACTGTCGTTGAACTTGAATTGTCCGATTTCTCACACCTATTGATTTCGGATCGAGCCCAAAACATGGGCAACATCATAATATGGTGGGAGGAGTCATTTGGTATGTTTTGAGCGACATCCAATCGCTAGAAGTATGGAATACACCAACCACTCCAATTAGGAACGAACTGCCATTGAACTTGAATTGTCCAATTTCTCACACCTATTGATTTCGGATCGACCCCAAAACTTGGGCAACATCATAATATAGTGGGAGGAGTCATTTGGTGAGTTTTGAGTGAAATCCAATCGCTAGAAGTACGGAATACACCAACCACTCCAATTAGGAACGAACTGTCGTTGAACTTGAATTGTCCGATTTCTCACACCTATTGATTTCGGATCGAGCCCAAAACTTGGGCAACATCATAATATGGTGGGAGGAGTCATTTGGTGAGTTTTGAGTGAAATCCAATCGCTAGAAGTATGGAATACACCAACCACTCCAATTAGGAACGAACTGCCGTTGAAATTGAATTGTCCAATTTGGAACACTTATTGATTTCGGATCGATCCCAAAACTTGGGCAACATCATAATATGGTGGGAGGAGTCATTTGGTGAGTTTTGAGTGAAATCCAATCGCTAGAAGTATGGAATACACCAACCACTCCAATTAGGAACGAACTGCCATTGAACGTCGATTGTCCAATTTCTCCCACCAATTGATTTCGGATCGGGCCCAAAACTTGGGAAACATCATAAGATGGTGGGAGGAGTCATTTGGTGAGTTTTGAGTGAAATCCAATCGCTAGAAGTATGGAATACACCAACCACTCCAATTAGGAACGAACTGCCGTTGAACTTGAATTGTCAAATTTGGAAAACCTATTGATTTCGGATCGAGCCCCAAACTTGGGCAACATCATCATATGGTGGGAGGAGTCATTTGGTGAGTTTTGAGTGAAATCCAATTGCTGGAAGCATGGAATACACCAACCACTCCAATTAGGAACGAACTGCCATTCAACTTGAATTGTCCAATTTGGAACACCTATTGATTTCGGATCGAGCCCCAAACTTGGGCAACCTCGTAATATAGTGGGAGGAGTCATTTGGTGAGTTTTGAGGGAAATCCAATCGCTAGAAGTATGGAATACACCAACCACTCCAATTAGGAACGAACTGCCGTTGAACTTGAATTGTCCAATTTCTCACACCTATTGATTTCGAATCGAGCCCAAAACTTGGGAAACATCATAATATGGTGGGAGGAGTCATTTGGTGAGTTTTGAGAGAAATCCAATTGCTAGAAGTATGGAATACACCAACCACTCCAATTAGGAACGAACTGCCGTTGAACTTGAATTGTCCAATTTCTCACACCTATTGATTTCGAATCGAGCCCAAACATGGGCAACATCATAATATGGTGGGAGGAGTCATTTGGTGAGTTTTGAGTGAAATCCAATCGCTGGAAGTGTGGAATACACCAACCAGTCCAATTAGGAACGAACTGCCGTTGAACTTGAATTGTCCAATTTGGAACACCTATTGATTTCGAATCGAGCCCAAAACTTGGGAAACATCATAATATGGTGGGAGGAGTCATTTGGTGAGTTTTGAGTGAAATCCAATCGCTAGAAGTATGGAATACACGAACCACTCCCATTAGGAAAGAATTGCCGTTGAACTTGAATTTTCCAATTTCTAACACCTATTGATTTCGGATCGAACCCTAAACTTGTGCAACATCATAATATGGTGGGAGGAGTCATTTGGTGAGTTTTGTGTGAAATCCAATCGCTAGAAGTGTGGAATACACCAACCACTCCCATTAGGAACGAACTGCCGTTGAACTTGAATTGTCCAATTTCTAACACCTATTGATTTCGGATCGAACCCCAAACTTGTGCAACATCATAATATGGTGGGAGGAGTCATTTGGTGAGTTTTGTGTGAAATCCAATCGCTAGGAGTATGGAATACACCAACCACTCCAATTAGGAACGAACTGCCGTTGAACTTGAATTGTCCAATTTCTCACACCTATTGATTTCGGATCGAGACCCAAACTTGGGCAAAATCATAATATGGTGGGAGGATTCATTTGGTGAGTTTTGAGTGAAATCCAATCGCTAGAAGTATGGAATACACAAACCACTCCAATTAGGAACGAACTGCCGTTGAACTTGAATTGTCCAATTTCTCCACCTATTGATTTCGGATCGAGCCCCAAACTTGGGCAACATCATAATATGGTGGGAGGAGTCATTTGGTGAGTTTTGAGTGAAATCCAATCGCTAGAAGTATGGAATACACCAACCACTCCAATTAGGAACGAACTGCCATTGAACGTCGATTGTCCAATTTCTCCCACCAATTGATTTCGGATCGGGCCCAAAACTTGGGAAACATCATAAGATGGTGGGAGGAGTCATTTGGTGAGTTTTGAGTGAAATCCAATCGCTAGAAGTATGGAATACACCAACCACTCCAATTAGGAACGAACTGCCGTTGAACTTGAATTGTCAAATTTGGAAAACCTATTGATTTCGGATCGAGCCCCAAACTTGGGCAACATCATCATATGGTGGGAGGAGTCATTTGGTGAGTTTTGAGTGAAATCCAATTGCTGGAAGCATGGAATACACCAACCACTCCAATTAGGAACGAACTGCCATTCAACTTGAATTGTCCAATTTGGAACACCTATTGATTTCGGATCGAGCCCCAAACTTGGGCAACCTCGTAATATAGTGGGAGGAGTCATTTGGTGAGTTTTGAGGGAAATCCAATCGCTAGAAGTATGGAATACACCAACCACTCCAATTAGGAACGAACTGCCGTTGAACTTGAATTGTCCAATTTCTCACACCTATTGATTTCGAATCGAGCCCAAAACTTGGGAAACATCATAATATGGTGGGAGGAGTCATTTGGTGAGTTTTGAGAGAAATCCAATTGCTAGAAGTATGGAATACACCAACCACTCCAATTAGGAACGAACTGCCGTTGAACTTGAATTGTCCAATTTCTCACACCTATTGATTTCGAATCGAGCCCAAAACTTGGGAAACATCATAAGATGGTGGGAGGAGTCATTTGGTGAGTTTTGAGTGAAATCCAATCGCTAGAAGTATGGAATACACCAACCACTCCAATTAGGAACGAACTGCCGTTGAACTTGAATTGTCAAATTTGGAAAACCTATTGATTTCGGATCGAGCCCCAAACTTGGGCAACAACATGATATGGTGGGAGGAGTCATTTGGTGAGTTTTGAGTGAAATCCAATCGCTAGAAGTGTGGAATACACCAACCACTCCAATTAGGAACGAACTGCCGTTGAACTTGAATTGTCCAATTTCTCACACCTATTGATTTTGGATCGAGCCCAAAACTTGGGCAACAACATAATATCGTGGGAGTAGTCATTTGGTTAGTTTTGAGTGAAATCCAATCGCTAGAAGTATGGAATAAACCAACCACTCCAATTAGGAACGAACTGCCGTTGAACTTGAATTGTCCATTTTATCACACCTATTGATTTCGGATCGAGCCCAAAACTTGGGCAACATCATAATATGGTGGGAGGAGTCATTTGGTGAGTTTTGAGAGAAATCCAATCGCTAGAAGTATGGAATTCACCAACCACTCCAACTAGGAACGAGTTGCCGTCGAACTTGAATTGTCCAATTTCTCACACCTATTGATTTCAGATCGGTCCCAAAACTTGGGCAACATGATAATATGGTGGGAGGAGTCATTTGGTTAGTTTTGAGTGAAATCCAATCGCTAGAAGTGTGGAATACACCAACCACTCCAATTAGGAACGAACTGCCGTTGAACTTGAATTGCCCAATTTCCCACATTTATTGATTTCGGATCGAGCCCAAAACTTGGGCAACATCATAATATGGTGGGAGGAGTCATTTGGTGAGTTTTGTGTGAAATCCAATCGCTAGAAGTATGGAATACACCAACCACTCCAATTAGGAACGAACTGCCGTTGAACTTGAATTGTCCAATTTGGAACACCTATTGATTTCGGATCGAGCCCAAAACTTGGGCAACATCATAATATGGTGGGAGGAGTCATTTGGTGAGTTTTGAGTGAAATCCAATCGCTAGAAGTATGGAATACACCAACCACTCCAATTAGGAACGAACTGCCGTTGAAATTGAATTGTCCAATTTGGAACACCTATTGATTTCGGATCGAGCCTAAAACTTGGGCAACATCATAATATGGTGGGAGGAGTCATTTGGTTAGGTTTGAGTGAAATCCAATTGCTAGAAGTATGGAATACACCGGCCACTCCAATTAGGAACGAACTGCCGTTGAACTTGAATTGTCCAATTTGGAACACCTATTGATTTCGGATCGAGCCCAAAACATGGGCAACATCATAATATGGTGGGAGGAGTCATTTGGTGAGTTTTGAGTGAAATCCAATCGCTAGAAGTATGGAATACACCAACCACTCCCATTAGGAACGAACTGCCGTTGAACTTGAATTGTCCAATTTCTAACACCTATTGATTTCGGATCGAACCCCAAACTTGTGCAACATCATAATATGGTGGGAGGAGTCATTTGGTGAGTTTTGAGTGAAATCCAATCGCTAGAAGTATGGAATACACCAACCACTCCAATTAGGAACGAACTGCGGTTGAACTTGAATTGTCCAATTTGGAACACCTATTGATTTCGGATCGAGCCCAAAACTTGGGCAACATCATAATATGGTGGGAGGAGTCATTTGGTGAGTTTTGAGTGAAATCCAATCGCTAGAAGTATGGAATACACCAACCACTCCAATTAGGAACGAACTGCCGTTGAAATTGAATTGTCCAATTTGGAACACCTATTGATTTCGGATCGAGCCTAAAACTTGGGCAACATCATAATATGGTGGGAGGAGTCATTTGGTTAGTTTTGAGTGAAATCCAATCTTTAGAAGTATGGAATACAACAGCCACTCCAATTAGGAACGAACTCTCGTTGAAATTGAATTGTCCAATTTGGAACACCTATTGATTTCGGATCGAGCCCAAAACTTGGGCAACATCATAATATGGTGGGAGGAGTCATTTGGTTAGTTTTGAGTGAAATCCAATCGCTAGAAGTATGGAATACACCAGCCACTCCAATTAGGAACGAACTGCCGTTGAACTTGAATTGTCCAATTTGGAACACCTATTGATTTCGGATCGAGCCCCAAACTTGGGCAAAATCATAATATGGTGGGAGGATTCATTTGGTGATTTTTGAGTGAAATCCAATCGCTAGAAGTATGGAATACACCAACCACTCCAATTAGGAACGAACTGCCGTTGAACTTGAATTGTCCAATTTCTCACACCTATTGATTTCGGATCGAGCCCAAAACTTGGGCAACAACATCATATGGTGGGAGGAGTCATTTGGTGAGTTTTGAGTGAAATCCAATCGCTAGAAATACGGAATACACCAACCACTCCAATTCGGAACGAACTGCCGTTGAACTTGAATTGCCCAATTTCTCACATTTATTGATTTCGGATCGAGCCCAAAACTTGGGCAACATCATAATATGGTGGGACGAGTCATTTGGTTAGTTTTGAGTGAAATCCAATCGCTAGAAGTATGGAATACACCAACCACTCCAATTAGGAACGAACTGCCGTTGAACTTGAATTGTCCAATTTGGAACACCTATTGATTTCGGATCGAGCCCAAAACTTGGGCAACATCATAATATGGTGGGAGGAGTCATTTGGTGAGTTTTGAGTGAAATCCAATCGCTAGAAGTGTGGAATACACCAACCACTCCAATTAGGAACGAACTGCCGTTGAACTTGAATTGTCCAGTTTCTTACACCTATTGATTTCGGATTGAGTCCAAAACTTGGGCAACATCATAATATGGTGGGAGGAGTCATTTGGTGAGTTTTGAGTCAAATCCAATCGCTAGAAGCGTAGAATACACCAACCACTCCAATTAGGAACGAACTGAACTTGAATTGTCCAATTTGGAACACCTATTGATTTCGGATCGAGCCCAAAACATGGGAAACATGACAATATGGGGGGAGGAGTCATTTGGTGAGTTTTCAGTGAAATCCAATCGCTAGAAGTGTGGAATACACCAACCACTCCAATTTGGAACAAACTACCGTTGAACTTGAATTGTCCAATTTCTAACACCTATTGATTTCGGACTGAGCCCAAGCCTTGGGCAACATGATAATATGGTGAGAGGAGTCATTTGGTGAGTTTTGAGTGAAATCCAATCGCTAGAAGTATGGAATACACCAACCACTCCAACGAGGAACGAACTGCCGTTGAACTTGAATTGTCCAATTTCTCCACCTATTGATTTCGGATCGAGCCCCAAACTTGGGCAACATCATAATATGGTGGGAGGAGTCATTTGGTGAGTTTTGAGTGAAATCCAGACGCTAGAAGTATGGAATACACCAACCACTCCAATTAGGAACGAACTGCCATTGAACTTCGATTGTCCAATTTCTCCCACCAATTGATTTCGGATCGGGCCCAAAACTTGGGCAACTTCATAATATGGTGGGAGGAGTCTTTTGGTGAGTTTTGAGTGAAATCCAATCGTTAGAAGCGTGGAATACACCAACCACTCCAATTAGAAACGAACTGAACTTGAATTGTCCAATTTGGAACACCTATTGATTTCGGACTGAGCCCAAGCCTTGGGCAACATGATAATATGGTGAGAGGAGTCATTTGGTGAGTTTTGAGTGAAATCCAATCGCTAGAAGTATGGAATACACCAACCACTCCAACTAGGAACGAACTGCCGTTGAACTTGAATTGTCCAATTTCTCACACCTATTGTTTTCGGTTCGAGCCCCAAACATGGGCAATATGATAATATGGTGGGAGGAGTCATTTGGTGAGTTTTGAGTGAAATCCAATCGCTAGAAGTATGGAATACACCAACCACTCCAATTAGGAACGAACTGCCGTTGTACTTAAATTGTCCAATTTCTCACACCTATTGATTTCGGATCGAGCCCAAAACTTGGGCAACATCTTAATATGGTGGGAGGAGGCATTTGGTGAGTTTATAGTGAAATCCAATCGCTAGAAGTATGGAATACACCAACCGCTCCCATTAGGAATGAACTGCCGTTGAACTTGAATTGTCCAATTTGGAACACCTATTGATTTCGGATAGAGCCCAAAACTTGGGCAACATCATAATATGGTGGGAGGAGACATTTGGTGAGTTTTGAGTGAAATTCAATCGCTATAAGTATGGAATACACCAACCACTCCAATTAGGAACGAACTGCAGTCGAACTTGAATTGTCCAATTTGGAACACCTATGGATTTCGGATCGAGCCCAAAACTTGGGTAACATCATAATATGGTGGGAGTAGTCATTTGGTGAGTTTTGAGTGAAATCGAATCGCTAGAAGTATGGAATACACCAACCACTCCAATTAGGAACGAACTGCCGTTGAACTTGAATTGTCCAATTTCTCACACGTCTTGATTTCAGATCGAGCCCAAAACTTGGGCAACATCATAATATGGTGGGTGGAGTCTTTTGGTGAGTTTTGAGTGAAATCCAATCGCTAGAAGTATGGAATACACCAACCACTCCAATTAGGAACGAACTGCCGTTGAACTTGAATTGTCCAATTTGGAACACCTATGGATATCGGATCGAGCCCCAAACTTGGGCAACATCATAATATCTTGGGAGGAGTCATTTGGTGAGTTTTGAGTGAAATCCAATCGCAAGAAGTATGGAATACGTCAACCACTCCAATTAGGAACGAACTGCCATTGAACTTTAATTCTCCAATTTCTCACACCAATTGATTTCGGATCTGGCCCAAAACTTCGGCAACTTCATAATATGGTGGGAGGAGTCATTTGGTGAGTTTTGAGTGAAATCCAATCGTTAGAAGTATGGAATACACCAACCATTCCAATTAGGAACGAACTGCCATTGAACTTCAATTCTCCAATTTCTCACACCAATTGATTTCGGATCGGGCCCAAAACTTCGGCAACTTCATAATATTGTGGGAGGAGTCATTTGGTGAGTTTTGAGTGAAATCCAATCGCTAGAAGTGTGGAATACACCAACCACTCCAATTAGGAACGAACTGCCATTGAACTTGAATTGTCCAATTTCTCACACCTATTGATTTCGGACCGAGCCCAAAACTTGGGCAACATGATAATATGGTGGGAGGAGTCATTTGGTGAGTTTTGAGTGAAATCCAATCGCTAGAATTATGGAATACACCAACCACTCCAATTAGGAACGAATAGCCGTTGAACTTGAATTGTCCAATTTGGAACACCTATTGATTTCGGTTCGAGCCCAAAACTTGGGCAACATGATAATATGGTGGGAGGAGTCATTTGGTGAGTTTGGAGTGAAATCCAATCGCTAGAAGTATGGAATACACCAACCACTCCAATTGGGAATGAAATGCCATTGAACTTGAATTGTCAAATTTCTCACACCAATTGATTTCGGATCGGGCCCAAAACTTCGGCAACTTCATAATATGGTGGGAGGAGTCATTTGGTGAGTTTTGAGTGAAGTCCAATCGATAGAAGTATGGAATACACCAACCACTCCAATTAGGAACGAACTGCCGTTGAACTTGAATTGTCCAATTTCTCACAGCTATTGATTTCGGATTGGGCACCAAACATGGGCAACATCATAGTATGGTGGGAGGAGTCATTTGGTGAGTTTTGAGTGAAATCCAATCGCAAGAAGTATGGAATACACCAACCACTCCAATTAGGAACGAACTGCCGTTGAACTTGAATTGTCCAATTTCTCACAGCTATTTATTACGGATCGAGCCCAAAACTTGGGCAACCTCATAATATGGTGGGAGGAGTCATTTGGTGAGTTTTGACTGAAATCCAATCGCTAGAAGTATGGAATACACCAACCACTCCAATTAGGAACGAATTGCCGTTGAACTTGAATTGTCCAATTTCTCACAGCTATTGATTTCGGATCGAGTTCCAAACATGGGCAACATCATAATATGGTGGGAGGAGTCATTTGGTGAGTTTTGAGTGAAATCCAATCGCAAGAAGTATGGAATACGTCAACCACTCCAATTAGGAACGAACTGCCGTTGAAATTGATTTGTCCAATTTCTCACACCTATTGATATCGGTTCAAGCCCAAAACTTGGGCAACATCATAATATGGTGGGAGGAGTCATTTGTTGAGTTTTGAGTGAAATCCAATCGCTAGAAGCACCGAATACACCTACCACTCCAATTAGGAACGAACTGCCGTTGAACTTGAATTGTCCAATTTCTCACACGTATTGATTTCGGATCGGGCCCCAAACTTGGGCAACATCATAATATGGTGTCAGGAGTCATTTGGTGAGTTTTGAGTGAAATCCAATCTCTAGAAGTATTGAATACACCAACCACTGCAATTTGGAACGAACTGCCGTTGAACTTGAATTGTCCAATTTCTCAGACCTATTTATATCGGATCGAGCCCAAAACTTGGGCAACATCATAATATGGTGGGAGGAGTCATTTGGTGAGTTTTGAGTGAAATCCAATCACCAGAAGTATGGAATACACCATCCACTCCAATTAGGAACGAATTGCCGTTGAACTTGAATTGTCCAATTTCTCACACCTAATGATTTCGGATCGACCCCAAAACGTGGGCAACATCATAATATTGTGGGAGGAGTCATTTGGTGAGTTTTGAGTGAAATCCAATCGCTAGAAGTATGGAATACACCAACCACTCCAGTTAGGAACGAACTGCCGTTGAACTTGAATTGTCCAATTAGGAACGAACTGCCGTTGAACTCGAGTTGTCCAATTTCTCACACCTGTTGATTACGGATCGAGCCCAAAACTTGGGCAACATCATAATATGGTGGGAGGAGTCATTTGGGGAGTTTTGAGTGAAATTCAATCGCTAGAAGTATGGAATACACCAACCACTCCAATTAGGAACGAATTGCCGTTGAACTTGAATCGTCCAATTTGGAACACCTGTTGATTTCGGACCGTGCCCCAAACTTGGGCAACATCATAATATGGTGGGAGGAGTCATTTGGTGAGTTTTGAGGGAAATCCAATCGCTAGAAGTGTGGAATACACCAAGCACTCCAATTAGGAACGAACTGCCGTTGAACTTGAATTGTCCAATTTAGAACACCTATTGATTTCGGATCGAGCCCAAAACTTGGGCAACATCATAATATGGGGGGAGGAGTCATTTGGTGTGTTTTGAGGGAAATCCAATCGCTAGAAGTATGGAATACACCAACCACTCCAGTTAGGAAGGAACTGCCGTTGAACTTGAATTGTCCAATTTGGAACACCTATTGATTACGGATCGATCCCAAAACTTGGGCAACATCATAATACGGTCGGAGGAGTCATTTGGTTAGTTTTGAGTCAAATCCAATCGCTAGAAGTATGGAATACACCAACCACTCCAATTAGGAAGGAACAGCCGTTGAACTTGAATTGTCCAATTTGGAACACCTATTGATCTCGGATCGAGCCCAAAACTTGGGCAACATCATAATATGGTGGGAGGAGTCATTTGGTTAGTTTTGAGTGAAATCCAATCGCTAGAAGTATGGAATACACCAACCACTCCAATTAGGAACGAACTGCTGTTGAACTTGAATTGTCCAATTTCTCACACCTATTGAATTCGGATCGAGCCCCAAACTTGGGCAACATCATAATATGGGGGGAGGAGTCATTTGGTGACTTTTGAGTGAAATCCAATCGCTAGAAGTACGGAAAACACCAACCAGTCCAATTAGGAACGAACTGTCGTTGAAATTGAATTGACCAATTTCTCAGACCTATTGATTTCGGATCCAGCCCAAAACATGGGGAACATCATAATATGGTGGGAGGAGTCATTTGGTGACTTTTGAGTGAAATCCAATCGCTAGAAGTACAGAATACACCAACCACTCCAATTAGGAACGAACTGTCGTTGAAATTGAATTGACCAATTTCTCAGACCTATTGATTTCGGATCGAGCCCAAAACATGGGCAACATCATAATATGGTGGGAGGAGTCATTTGGTGACTTTTGAGTGAAATCCAATCGCTAGAAGTATGGAATACACCAACCACTCCAATTAGGAACGAACTGCCGTTGAACTTGAATTGTCCAATTTGGAACACCTATTGATTTCGGATCGAGCCCAAAACATGGGCAACATCATAATATGGTGGGAGGAGTCTTTTGGTGAGTTTTGAGTGAAATCCAATCGCTAGAAGTATGGAATACCCCAACCACTCCAATTAGAAACGAACTGCCCTTGAACTTGAATTGTCCAATTTGGAACACCTATTGATTTCGGATCGAGCCCAAAACTTGGGCAACATTATAATATGGTGGGAGGAGTCACTTGGTGAGTTTTGAGTGAAATCCAATCGCTAGAAGTCTGGAATATACCAACCACTCCAATTAGGAACAAACTGTCGTTGAACTTGAATTGTCCAATTTCTCACACCTATTGATTTCGGACCGAGCCCCAAACTTGGGCAACATCATAATATGTTGGGAGGAGATATTTGGTGTGTTTTGATTGAAATCCAATCGCTAGAACTATGAATTACCCCAACCCCTCCAATTAGGAACGAACTGTCATTGAAATTGAATTGACCAATTTCTCACACATATTGATTTCGGATCGAGGCCAGAACTTGGGCAACATCATAATATGGTGGGAGGAGTCATTTGGTTAGTTTCGAGTGAAATCCAATCGCTAGAAGTACGGAATACACCAACACGTCCAATTAGGAACGAACTGCCATTGAACTTGAATTCTCCAATTTGGAACACCTATTGATTTCGGATCGATCCCAAAACTTGGGCAACATCATAATATGGTGGGAGTAGTCATTTGGTGAGTTTTGAGTGAAATCCAATTGCTAGAAGTATGGAATACACCAACCACTCCAATTAGGAACGAACTGCCGTTGAACTTGAATTGTCCAACTTCTCACACCTACTGATTTCGGACCGAGCCCCAAACTTGGGAAACATCATAATATGGTGGGAGGAGTCATTTGGTGAGTTTTGAGTGAAATCCAAACGCTAGAAGTATGGAATACACCAACCACTCCAATTAGGAACGAACTGCCGTTGCACTCGAGTTGTCCAATTTCTCACACCTGTTGATTACGGATCGAGCCCAAAACTTGGGCAACATCATAATATGGTGGGAGGAGTCATTTGGGGAGTTTTGAGTGAAATTCAATTGCTAGAAGTATAGAATACACCAACCAATCCAATTAGGAACGAGCTGCCGTTGAACTTGAATTGTCCAATTTGGAACACCTATTGATTTCGGATCGAGCCCAAAACTTGGGCAACATCATAATATGGTCGGAGGAGTTATTTGGTGAGTTTTGAGTGAAATCCAATTGCTAGACGTATGGAATACACCAACCCCTCCAATTAGGATCGAACTGCCGTTGAACTTGAATTGTCCAATTTGGAACACCTATTGATTTCGGATCGAGCCCAAAACTTGGGCAACATTATAATATGGTGGGAGGAGTCATTTGGTGAGTTTTCAGTGAAATCCAATCGATAGAAGTATGCAATACACCAACCACTCCAATTAGGAACGAACTGCCGTTGAACTTGAATTGTCCAATTTCTCACACCTATTGATTTCGGATCGAGCCCAAAACTTGGGCAACATCATAATATGGTGGGAGGAGTCATTTGGTGAGTTTTCAGTGAAATCCAATCGATAGAAGTATGCAATACACCAACCACTCCAATTAGGAACGAACTGCCGTTGAACTTGAATTGTCCAATTTGGAACACCTATTGATTTCGGATCGAGCCCAAAACTTGGGCAACATCATAATATGGTGGGAGGAGTCATTTGGTGAGTTTTGAGTGAAATCCAATCGCTAGAAGTACGGAATACACCAACCACTCCAATCAGGAACGAACTGCCGTTGAACTTGAATTGTCCAATTTGGAACACCTATTGATTTCGGATCGAGCCCAAAACTTGGGCAACATCATAATATGGTGGGAGGAGTCATTTGGTGAGTTTTGAGTGAAATCCAATCGCTAGAAGTATGGAATACACCAACCATTCCAATTTGGAACGAACTGCCGTTGAACTTGAATTCTCCAATTTGGAACACCTATTGATTTCGGATCGAGCCAAAAACTTGGGCAACATCATAATATGGTGGGAGGAGTCATTTGGTGAGTTTTGAGTGAAATCCAATCGCTGGAAGTGTGGAATACACCAACCACTCCAATTAGGAACGAGCTGCCGTTGAAATTGAATTGTCCAATTTCTAACACCTATTGATTTCGGATCGAGCCCAAAACTTGGGCAACATCATAATATGGTGGCAGGAGTCATTTGGTGAGTTTTGAGTGAAATCCAATCGCTAGAAGTATGGAATACACAAACCACTCCAATTCGGAACGAACTGCCGTTGAACTTGAATTGTCCAATTTGGAACACCTATTGATTTCGGATCGAGCCCAAAACTTGGGCAACATCATAATATGGTGGGAGGAGTCATTTGGTGAGTTTTGAGTGAAATCCAATCGCTAGAAGTATGGAATACACCAACCACAAAAATTAGGAACGAACTGCCGTTGAACTTGAATTGTCCAATTTCTCACACCTATTGATTTCGGATCGAGCCCCAAACTTGGGCAACATCATAATATGGTGGGAGGAGTCATTTGGTGAGTTTTGAGTGAAATCCAATCGCTGGAAGTGTGGAATACACCAACCACTCCAATTAGGAACGAGCTGCCGTTGAAATTGAATTGTCCAATTTCTAACACCTATTGATTTCGGATCGAGCCCAAAACTTGGGCAACATCATAATATGGTGGCAGGAGTCATTTGGTGAGTTTTGAGTGAAATCCAATCGCCAGAAGTATGGAATACACCAACCACTCCAATTTGGAACGAACTGCCGTTGAACTTGAATTGTCCAATTTGAAACACCTATTGATTTCGGATCGAGCCCAAAACTTGGGCAACATCAAAATATGGTGGGAGGAGTCATTTGGTGAGTTTTGAGTGAAATCCAATCGCTAGAAGTATGGAATACACCAACCACTCCAATTTGGAACGAACTGCCGTTGAACTTGAATTGTCCAATTTCTGACACCTATTGATTTCGGATCGAGCCCAAAACTTGGGCAACCTCATAATATGGTGGGAGAAGTCATTTGGTGAGTTTTGAGTGAAATCCAATCGCTGGAAGTGTGGAATACACCAACCACTCCAATTAGGAACGAGCTGCCGTTGAAATTGAATTGTCCAATTTCTCACACCTATTGATTTCTGATCGAGCCCAAAACTTGGGCAACATCATAATTTGGTGGGAGGAGTCATTTGGTGAGTTTTGAGTGAAATCCAATCGCTAGAAGTATGGAATACACCAACCACTCCAATTAGGAACGAACTGCCGTTGAACTTGAATTGTCCAATTTGGAACACCTATTGATTTCGGATCGAGCCCAAAACTTGGGCAACATCATAATATGGTGGGAGGAGTCATTTGGTGAGTTTTGTGTGAAATCCAATCTCTAGAAATATGGAATACACCAACCAATCCAATTAGGAACGAACTGCCGTTGAACTTGAATTGTCCAATTTGGAACACCTATTGATTTCGGATCGAGCCCAAAACTTGGGCAACATCATTATATGGTGGGAGGAGTCATTTGGTGAGTTTTGAGTGAAATCCAATCGCTAGAAGTATGGATTACACCAACCACTCCAATTAGGAACGAATTGCCGTTGAAATTGAAATGTCCAATTTCTCACACGTATTGATTTCTGATCGAGCCCAAAACTTGGGCAACATGATAATGTGGTGGGAGGAGTCATTTGGAGAGTTTTGAGTGAAATCCAATCGCTAGAAGTATGGAATACACCAACCACTCCAATTAGGAACGAACTGCCGTTGAACTTGAATTGTCCAATTTGGAACACCTATTGATTTCGGATCGAGCCCAAAACTTGGGCAACATCATAATATGGTGGGAGGAGTCATTTGGTGAGTTTTGAGTGAAATCCAATCGCTAGAAATATGGAATACACCAACCACTCCAATTAGGAACGAACTGCCGTTGAACTTGAATTGTCCAATTTCTCACACCAATTGATTTCGGATTGAGCCCCAAACTTGGGCAACATCATAATATGTTGGGAGGAGTCATTTGGTGAGTTTTGAGTGAAATCCAATCGCTAGAAGTATGGAATACACCAATCACTCCAATTTGGAACGAACAGCCGTTGAACTTGAATTGTCCAATTTCTCACACCTATTAATTTCGGATCGAACCCAAAACTTGGGAAACAACAAAATATGGTGGGACGAGTCATTTGGTGAGTTTTGAGTGAAATCCAATCGATAGAAGTATGGATTACACCAACCACTCCAGTTAGGAACGAACTGCCGTTGAACTTGAATTGTCCAATTTGGAACACCGATTGATTTCGGATCGAGCACAAAACTTGGGCAACATCATAATATGGTGGGAGGAGTCATTTGGTGAGTTTTGAGAGAAATCCAATCGCTAGAAGTATGGAATACACCAACCACTCCAATTAGGAACGAGCTGCCGTTGAACTTGAATTGTCCAATTTGGAACACCGATTGATTTCGGATCGAGCACAAAATTTGGGCAACATTATAATATGGTGGGAGGAGTCATTTGGTGAGTTTTGAGTGAAATCCAATCGCTAGAAGTATGGAATACACCAACCACTCCAATTTGGAACGAACTGCCGTTGAACTTGAATTGTCCATTTTCTCACACCTATTGATTTCGGATCGAGCCCCAAACTTGGGCAACATCATAATATGGTGGGAGGAGTCATTTGGTGAGTTTTGAGTAAAATCCAATCGCTAGAAGTATGGAATACACCAATCACTCCAATTTGGAACGAACAGCCGTTGAACTTGAATTGTCCAATTTCTCACACCTATTAATTTCGGATCGAACCCAAAACTTGGGAAACAACAAAATATGGTGGGACGAGTCATTTGGTGAGTTTTGAGTGAAATCCAATCGATAGAAGTATGGATTACACCAACCACTCCAGTTAGGAACGAACTGCCGTTGAACTTGAATTGTCCAATTTGGAACACCGATTGATTTCGGATCGAGCACAAAACTTGGGCAACATCATAATATGGTGGGAGGAGTCATTTGGTGAGTTTTGAGAGAAATCCAATCGCTAGAAGTATGGAATACACCAACCACTCCAATTAGGAACGAACTGCCGTTGAACTTGAATTGTCCAATTTGGAACACCGATTGATTTCGGATCGAGCACAAAACTTGGGCAACATCATAATATGGTGGGAGGAGTCATTTGGTGAGTTTTAAGTGAAATCCAATCGCTAGAAGTTTGGAATACAAGGACCACTCCAATTTGGAACGAACTGCCGTTGAACTTGAATTGTCCAATTTCTCACACCTATTGATTTCGGATCGAGCCCAAAACTTGGGCAACCTCATAATATGGTGGGAGGAGTCATTTGGTGAGTTTTGAGTGAAATCCAATCGCTAGAAGTATGGAATACACCAACCACTCCAATTAGGAACGAACTGCCGTTGAACTTGAATTGTCCAATTTCTCACACCCATTGATTTCGGATCGAGCCCAAAACTTGGGCAACATCATAATATGGTGGGAGGCGTCATTTGGTTAGTTTTGAGAGAAATCCAGTCGCTAGAAGTATGTAATACACCAACCACTCCAATTAGGAACGAACTGCCGTTGAACTTGAATTGTCCAATTTGGAACACCTATTGATTTCGCGTCGAGCCCAAAACTTGGGCAACATCATAATATGGTGGGAGGAGTCATTTGGTGAGTTTTGAGCGAAATCCAATCGCTAGAAGTACGGAATACACCAACCTCTCCAATTAGGGAAGAACTGTCATTCAACTTGAATTGACCAATTTCTCACACCTATTGATTTCGGATCGAGCCCAAAACTTGGACAACATCATAATTTGGTGGGAGGAGTCATTTGGTAAGTGTTGAGTGAAATCCAATCGCTAGAAGTACGGAATACACCAACCACTCCAATTAGGAACGAACTGCCGTTGAACTTGAATTGTCCAATTTGGAACACCTATTGATTTCGGATCGAGCCCAAAACTTGGGCAACAACAAAATATGGTCGGAGGAGTCATTTGGTGAGTTTTGAGTGAAATCCAATCGCTACAAGTATGGAATACAGTAACCACTCCAATTAGGAACGAACTGCCGTTGAACTTGAATTGTCCAATTTCTCACACCAATTGATTTCGGATCGAGCCCAAAACTTGGGCAACATCATAATATGGTGGGAGGAGTCATTTGGTGAGTTTTGAGTGAAATCCAATCGCTAGAAGTACGGAATACACCAACCACTTCAATTAGGGACGAACTGTCGTTCAAATTGAATTGACCAATTTCTCACACCTATTAATTTCAGATCGAGCCCAAAACTTGGGCAACATCATAATATGGTGGGAGTACTCATTTGGTGAGTTTTGAGTGAAATCCAATCGCTAGAAGTATGGAATACACCAACCACTCCAATTAGGAACGAAATGCCGTTGAAATTGAATTGACCAATTTCTCACACCTATTGATTTCGGATCGAACCCAAAACTTGGGCAACATCATAATATGGTGGGTGGAGTCATTGGGTAAGTTTTGAGTGAAATCCAATCGCTAGAAGTATGGAATACACCAACCACTCCAATTAGGAACGAACTGCCATTGAACTTGAATTGTCCAATTTCGAACACCTATTGATTTCGGATCGAGCCCAAAAAACTTGGGCAACATCATAATATGGTGGGAGGAGTCATTTGGTGAGTTTTGAGTGAAATCCAATCGCTAGAAGTATGGAATACACCAACCACTCCAATTAGGAACGAACTGCCGTCGAACTTGAATTGTCCAATTTCTCACACCTATTGATTTCGGATCGAGCCCGAAACATGGGCTACATCATAATATGGTGGGAGGAGGGATTTGGTGATTTTTGAGTGAAATCCAATCGCTAGAAGTATGGAATACACCAACCACTCCAATTAGGAACGAACTTCCGTTGAACTTGAATTGTCCAATTTGTCACACCTATTGATTTCGGATCGAGCCCAAAACTTGGACAACAACATAATATGGTGGGAGGAGTCATTTGGTGAGTTTTCAGTGAAATCCAACCGCTAGAAGTATGGAATACACCGACCACTCCAATTAGGAACGAACAGCCGTTGAACTTCAATTGTCCAATTTGGAACACCTATTGATTTCGGATCGAGCCCAAAACTTGGGCAACATCATAATATGGTGGGAGGAGTGATTTGGTGAGTTTTGAGTGAAATCCAACCGCTAGAAGTATGGAATACACCGACCACTCCAATTAGGAACGAACTGCCGTTGAACTTCAATTGTCCAATTTGGAACACCTATTGATTTCGGATCGAGCGCAAAACTTGGGCAACACCATATTGTGGTGGGAGGAGTCATTTGGTGAGTTTTGAGTGAAATCCAATCGCTAGAAGTATGGAAAACACCAACCAAACCAATTAGGAACGAAATGCCGTTGAACTTGAATTGTCCAATTTAGAAGACCTATTGATTTCGGATCGAGCCCAAAACTTGGGCAACATCATAATATGGTGGGAGGAGTCATTTGGTGAGTTTTCAGTGAAATCCCATCGCTAGATGTATGTAATACACCAACCACTCCAATTAGGAACGAACGGCCGTTGAACTTGAATTGTCCAATTTCTCACACCAATTGATTTCGGATCGAGCCCCAAACTTGGGCAACATCATAATATGGTGGGAGGAGTCATTTGGTGAGTTTTGAGTAAAATCCAATCGCTACAAGTATGGAATACAGCAACCACTCCAATTAGGAACGAACTGCCGTTGAACTTGAATTGTCCAATTTCTCACACCAATTGATTTCGGATCGAGCCCAAAACTTGGGCAACATCATAATATGGTGGGAGGAGTCATTTGGTGAGTTTTGAGTGAAATCCAATCGCTAGAAGTACGGAATACACCAACCACTTCAATTAGGGACGAACTGTCGTTCAAATTGAATTGACCAATTTCTCACACCTATTAATTTCAGATCGAGCCCCAAACTTGGGCAACATCATAATATGGTGGGAGGAGTCATTTGGTGAGTTTTGAGTGAAATCCAATCGCTAGAAGTATGGAATACACCAACCACTCCAATTAGGAACGAACTGCCATTGAACTTGAATTGTCCAATTTCGAACACCTATTGATTTCGGATCGAGCCCAAAACTTGGGCAACATCATATTATGGTGGGAGGAGTCATTTTGTGAGTTTTGAGTGAAATCCAATCGCTACAAGTATGGAATACACCAACCACTCCAATTAGGAACGAACTGCTGTTGAACTTGAATTGTCCAATTTCTCACACCTATTGATTTCGGATCGAGCCCCAAACTTGGGCAACATCATAATATGGTGGGAGGAGTCATTTGGTGAGTTTTGAGTGAAATCCAATCGCTAGAAGTATGGAATACACCAACCAATCCAATTAGGAACGAACTGCCGTTGAACTAGAATTGTCCAATTTGGAACACCTATTGATTTCGGATCGAGTCCAAAACTTGGGCAACATCATAATATGGTGGGAGGAGTCATTTGGCGAGTTTTGTGTGAACTCCAATCGCTAGAAGTATGGAATACACCAACCACTCCAGTTAGGAACGAACTGCCGTTATATTTGAATTGTCCAATTTGGAACACCTATTGATTTCGGATCGAGCCCAAAATTTGGGCAACATAATAATATGGTGGGAGGAGTCATTTGGTTAGTTTTGAGTGAAATCCAATCGCTAGAAGTATGGAGTACACCAACCACTCCAATTAGGAAAGAACTGTCGTTGAAATTGAATTGACCAATTTCTCACACCTATTGATTTCGGATCGAGCCCAAAACTGGGACAACATCATAATATGGTGGGATGAGCCATTTGGTGAGTTTTGAGTGAAATCCAATCGCTAGAAGTATGGAATACACCAACCACTCTAGTTAGGAACGAACTGCCGTTATACTTGAATTGTCCAATTTGAAACACCTATTGATTTCGGATCGAGCCCAAAACTTGGGCAACATCATAATATGGTGGGAGGAGTCATTTTGGTGAGTTTTGAGTGAAATCCAATCGCTAGAAGTATGGAATACACCAACCAAACCCATTAGGAACGAACTGCCGTTGAAAATGAATTGTCCAATTTCTCACACCTATTGATTTCGGTCCGAGCCCAAAACTTGGGCAACATCATAATATGGTGGGAGGAGTCATTTTATGAGTTTTGAGTGAAATCCAATCGCTAGAAGTATGGAATACACCAACCACTCAAATTAGGAACGAACTGCCGTTGAACTTGAATTGTCCAACTTGGAACACCTATTGACTTCGGATCGAGCCCAAAACTTGGGCAACACCATTATATGGTGGGAGGAGTCATTTGGTGAGTTTTGAGTGAAATCCAATCGCTAGAAGTATGGAATACCCCAACCACTCCAATTAGGAACGAACTGCCGTTGAACTTGAATTGTCAAATTTCTCACACCTATTGATTTCGGATCGAGCCCCAAACTTGGGCAACATCATAATATGGTGGAAGGAGTCATTTGGTGAGTTTTGAGTGAAATCCAATCGCTAGAAGTATGGAATACACCAACCACTCCAATTAGGAACGAACTGCGGTTGAACTTGAATTGTCCAATTTCTCACACCTATTGATTTCGGATCAAGCCCCATACTTGGGCAACATCATAATATGGTGGGAGGAATCATTTGGTGAGTTTTCAGAGAAATCCAATCGCTAGAAGTATGGAATACACGAACCACTCCAATTAGGAACGAACTGCCGTCGAAATTGAATTGTCCAATTTCTCATACGTATTGAATTCTGATCGTGCCCAAAACTTGGGCAACATCATAATATGGTGGGAGGAGTCATTTGGTGTGTTTTGAGTGAAATCCAATCGCTAGAAGTATGGAATACACGAACCACTCCAATTAGGAACGAACTGCCGTTGAACTTGAAGTGTCCATTTTGGAACACCTATTGATTTCGGATCGAGCCCAAAACTTGGGCAACATCATAATATGGTGGGAGGAGTCATTTGGTGAGTTTTGAGTGAAATCCAATCGCTGGAAGTGTGGAATACACCAACCACTCCAATTAGGAACGAGCTGCCGTTGAAATTGAATTGTCCAATTTCTCACACCTATTGATTTCTGATCGAGCCCAAAACTTGGGCAACATCATAATATGGTGGGAGGAGTCATTTGGTGAGTTTTGAGTGAAATCCAATCGCTAGAAGTATGGAATACACCAACCACTCCAATTAGGAACGAACTACCGTCGAACTTGAATTGTCGAATTTGGAACACCTATTGATTTCGGATCGAGCCCAAAACTTGGGCAACATCATAATATGGTGGGAGGAGTCATTTGGTGATTTTTGAGTGAAATCCAATCGCTAGAAGTATGGAATACACCAACCACTCCAATTTGGAACGAACTGCCGTTGAACTTGAATTGTCCAGTTTCTCACACCTATTGATTTCGGATCGAGCCCAAAACTTGGGCAACATCATAATATGGTGGGAGCAGTCATTTGGTGAGTTTTGAGTGAAATCCAATCGCTGGAAGTGTGGAATACACCAACCACTCCAATTAGGAACGAGCTGCCGTTGAAATTGAATTGTCCAATTTCTCACACCTATTGATTTCTGATCGAGCCCAAAACTTGGGCAACATCATAATATGGTGGGAGGAGTCATTTGGTGAGTTTTGAGTGAAATCCAATCGCTAGAAGTATGGAATACACCAACCACTCCAATTAGGAACGAACTGCCGTTGAACTTGAATTGTCCAATTTGGAACACCTATTGATTTCGGATCGAGCCCAAAACTTGGGCAACATCATAATATGGTGGGAGGAGTCATTTGGTGAGTTTTGAGTGAAATCCAATCTCTAGAAATATGGAATACACCAACCAATCCAATTAGGAACGAACTGCCGTTGAACTTGAATTGTCCAATTTGGAACACCTATTGATTTCGGATCGAGCCCAAAACTTGGGCAACATCATAATATGGTGGGAGGAGTCATTTGGTGAGTTTTGAGTGAAATCCAATCGCTAGAAGTATGGAATACACCAACCACAAAAATTAGGAACGAACTGCCGTTGAACTTGAATTGTCCAAATTCTCACACCTATTGATTTCGGATCGAGCCCAAAACTTGGGCAACATCATAATATGGTGGGAGGAGTCATTTGGTGACTTTTGAGTGAAATCCAATCGCTAGGAGTATGGAATACACCAACCACTCCAATTTGGAACACCTATTGATTTCGGATCGAGCCCAAAACTTGGGCAACATCATAATATGGTGGGAGGAGTCATTTGGTGAGTTTTGAGTGAAATCCAATCTCTAGAAATATGGAATACACCAACCAATCCAATTAGGAACGAACTGCCGTTGAACTTGAATTGTCCAATTTGGAACCCCTATTGATTTCGGATCGAGCCCAAAACTTGGGCAACATCATTATATGGTGGGAGGAGTCATTTTGTGAGTTTTGAGTGAAATCCAATCGCTAGAAGTATGGAATACACCAACCACTCCAATTAGGAACGAATTGCCGTTGAAATTGAAATGTCCAATTTGTCACACGTATTGATTTCTGATCGAGCCCAAAACTTGGGCAACATGATAATGTGGTGGGAGGAGTCATTTGGAGAGTTTTGAGTGACATCCAATCGCTAGAAGTATGGAATACACCAACCACTCCAATTAGGAACGAACTGCCGTTGAACTTGAATTGTCCAATTTGGGACACCTATTGATTTCGGATCGAGCCCAAAACTTGGGCAACATCATAATATGGTGGGAGGAGTCATTTGGTGAGTTTTGAGTGAAATCCAATCTCTAGAAATATGGAATACACCAACCAATCCAATTAGGAACGAACTGCCGTTGAACTTGAATTGTCCAATTTCTCACACCTATTGATTTCGGATCGAGCCCAAAACTTGGGCAACATCATAATATGGTGGGAGGAGTCATTTGGTGAGTTTTGAGTGAAATCAAATCGCTAGAAGTGTGGAATACACCAACCACTCCAATTAGGAACGAACTGCCGTTGAACTTGAATTGTCCAATTTCTCACACCTATTGATTTCGGATCGAGCCCAAAACTTGGGCAACATCATAATATGGTGGGAGAAGTCATTTGGTGAGTTTTGAGTGAAATCGAATCGCTAGAAGTGTGGAATACACCAACCACTCCAATTAGGAACGAACTGCCTCCAATTAGGAACGAACTGCCGTTGAACTTGAATTGTCCAATTTCTTACACCTATTGATTTCGGATCGAGCCCAAAACTTGGGCAACATCATAATATGGTGGGAGGAGTCATTTGGTTAGTTTTGAGGGAAATCCAATCGCTAGAAGTGTGGAATATACCAACCACTCCAATTAGGAACGAACTGCCGTTGAACTTGAATTGTCCAATTTGGAACACCTATTGATTTCGGATCGAGCCCAAAACTTGGGCAACATCATAATATGGTGGGAGGAGTCATTTGGTGAGTTTTGAGTGAAATCCATTCGCTAGAAGTATGGAAGACACCAACCACTCCAATTGGGAACGAACCGCCGTTGAACTTGAATTGCCCAATTTCTCACATCTATTGATTTCGGATCGAGCCCCAAACAGGGGCAACATCATAATATGGTGGGAGGAGTCATTTGGTGATTTTTGAGTGAAATCCAATCGCCAGAAGTGTGGAATACACCAACCACTCCAATTAGGAACGAACTGTCGTTGAACTTGAATTGTCCAATTTGGAACACCTATTGATTTCGGATCGAGCCCAAAACTTGGGCAACACCATAATACGGTGGGAGGAGTCATTTGGTGAGTTTTGAGTGAAATCCAATCGCTAGAAGCATCGAATACACCGACCACTCCCATTAGGAACGAACTGCCGTTGAACTTGAATTGTCCAATTACTCACACCTATTGATTTCGGATCGAGCCCAAAACTTGGGCAACATCATAATATGGTGGGAGGAGTCATTTGGTTAGTTTTGAGTGAAATCCAATCGCTAGAAGTATGGAATACACCAACCACTCCAATTAGGAACGAACTGCCGTTGAACTTGAATTGTCCAATTTGGAACACCCATTAATTTCGGATCGAGCCCAAACTTGGGCAACATCATAATATGGTGGGAGGAGTCATTTGGTTAGTTTTGAGTGAAATCCAATCGCTAGAAGTATGGAATACACCAACCACTCCAATTAGGAACGAACTGCGGTTGAACTCTAATTGTCAAATTTGGAAGACCTATTGATTTCGGATCGAGTCCAAAACTTGGGCAACATCATAATATGGTGGGAGGAGTCATTTGGTGAGTTTTGAGTGAAATCCATTCGCTAGAAGTATGGAAGACACCAACCACTCCAATTGGGAACGAACCGCCGTTGAACTTGAATTGCCCAATTTCTCACATCTATTGATTTCGGATCGAGCCCCAAACAGGGGCAACATCATAATATGGTGGGAGGAGTCATTTGGTGATTTTTGAGTGAAATCCAATCGCCAGAAGTATGGAATACACCAACCACTCCAATTAGGAACGAACTGTCGTTGAACTTGAATTGTCCAATTTGGAACACCTATTGATTTCGGATCGAGCCCAAAACTTGGGCAACACCATAATACGGTGGGAGGAGTCATTTGGTGAGTTTTCAGTGAAATCCAATCGCTAGAAGCATCGAATACACCGACCACTCCCATTAGGAACGAACTGCCGTTGAACTTGAATTGTCCAATTACTCACACCTATTGATTTCGGATCGAGCCCAAAACTTGGGCAACATCATAATATGGTGGGAGGAGTCATTTGGTTAGTTTTGAGTGAAATCCAATCGCTAGAAGTATGGAATACACCAACCACTCCAATTAGGAACGAACTACCGTTGAACTTGAATTGTCCAATTTGGAACACCCATTAATTTCGGATCGAGCCCAAAACTTGGGCAACATCATAATAAGGTGGGAGGAGTCATTTGGAGAGTTTTGAGTGAAATCCAATCGCTAGAAGTATGGAATACACCAACCACTCCAATTAGGAACGAACTGCCGTTGAACTTGAATTGTCCAATTTGGAACACCCATTAATTTCGGATCGAGCCCAAAACTTGGGCAACATCATAATAAGGTGGGAGGAGTCATTTGGTGAGTTTTGAGTGAAATCCAATCGCTAGAAGTATGGAATACACCAACCACTCCAATTAGGAACGAACTGCAGTTGAACTTGAATTGTCCAATTTGGAACACCTATTGATTTCGGATCGAGCCCAAAACTTGGGCAACATCATAATATGGTGGGAGGAGTCATTTGGTGAGTTTTGAGTGAAATCCATTCGCTAGAAGTATGGAAGACACCAACCACTCCAATTGGGAACGAACCGCCGTTGAACTTGAATTGCCCAATTTCTCACATCTATTGATTTCGGATCGAGCCCCAAACAGGGGCAACATCATAATATGGTGGGAGGAGTCATTTGGTGATTTTTGAGTGAAATCCAATCGCCAGAAGTATGGAATACACCAACCACTCCAATTAGGAACGAACTGTCGTTGAACTTGAATTGTCCAATTTGGAACACCTATTGATTTCGGATCGAGCCCAAAACTTGGCAACACCATAATACGGTGGGAGGAGTCATTTGGTGGGTTTTGAGTGAAATCCAATCGCTAGAAGTATGGAATACAACAACCACTCCAATTAGGAACGAACTGTCGTTGAACTTGAATTGTCCAATTTGGAACACCTATTGATTTCGGATCGAGCCCAAAAGTTGGGCAGCATCATAATATGGTGGGAGGAGTCATTGGGTGAGTTTTGGGTGAAATCCAATCGCTAGAAGTATGGAATACACCAACCACTCCAATTAGGAACGAACTGCCGTCGAATTTGAATTGTCAAATGTCTCAAACCTATTGATTTCGGATCGAGCCCCAATCTTGGGCAACATCATAATATGGTGGGAGGTGTCATTTGGTGAGTTTTGAGTGAAATGCAATCGCTAGAAGTGTGGAATACACCAACCACTCCAATTAGGAACGAACTGCCGTTGAACTTGAATTGTCCAATTTCACACGCCTATTGATTTCGGATCGAGCCCAAAACTTGGGCAGCATCATAATATGGTGGGAGGAGTCATTGGGTGAGTTTTGAGTGAAATCCAATCGCTAGAAGTACGGAATACACCAACCACTCCAATTTGGAACAAACTGCCATTGAACTTGAATTGTCCAATTTCTCACACCTATTGATTTTGGATCGAGCCCAAAACTTGGGCAACATCATAATATGGTGGGAGGAGTCATTTGGAGTGTTTTGAGTGAAATCCGATCGCTAGAAGTATGGAATACACCAACCACTACAATTTGGAAAGAACTGCCGTTAAACTTGAATTGTCCAATTTCTCACACCTATTGATTTCGGATCGAGCCCAAAACTTGGGCAACATCATAATACGGTGGGAGGAGTCATTTGGGGAGTTTTGAGTGAAATCCAATCGCTAGAAGTATGGAATACACCAACCACTACAATTAGGAACGAACTGCCGTTGAACTTGAATTGTCCAATTTCTCACACCTATTGATTTCGGATCGAGCCCCAAACTTGGGCAACATCATAATATGGTGGGAGTAGTCGTTTGGTGAGTTTTGAGTGAAATCCAATCGCTAGAAGTATGGAATACACCAACCACTCCAATTAGGAACAAACTGCCGTTGAACTTGAATTGTCCAATTTGGAACACCTACTGATTTCGGATCGAGCCCAAAACTTGGGCAACATCATAATATGGTGGTAGGAGTCATTTGGAGAGTTTTGAGTGAAATCCAATTGCTAGAAGTATGGAATACACCAACCACTCCAATTAGGAACGAACTGCCGTCGAACTTGAATTGTCCAATTTCTCAAACCTATTGATTTCGGATCGAGCCCCAATCTTGGGCAACATCATAATATGGTGGGAGTAGTCGTTTGGTGAGTTTTGAGTGAAATCCAATCGCTACAAGTATGGAATACACCAACCACTCCAATTAGGAACAAACTGCCGTTGAACTTGAATTGTCCAATTTGGAACACCTATTGATTTCGGATCGAGCCCAAAACTTGGGCAACATCATAATATGGTGGTAGGAGTCATTTGGAGAGTTTTGAGTGAAATCCAATCGCTACAAGTGTGGAATACACCAACCACTCCAATTAGGAACGAACTGCCGTCGAACTTGAATTGTCCAATTTCTCAAACCTATTGATTTCGGATCGAGCCCCAAACTTGGGCAACATCATAATATGGTGGGAGTAGTCGTTTGGTGAGTTTTGAGTGAAATCCAATCGCTAGAAGTACGGAATACACCAACCACTCCATTTAGGAACGAAGTGCTGTGGAACTTGAATTGTCCAATTTGGAACACCTATTGATTTCGGATCGAACCCAAAACTTGGGCAACATCATAATATGGTGGGAGGTGTCATTTGGTGAGTTTTGAGTGAAATCCAATCGCTAGAAGTGTGGAATACACCAACCACTCCAATTAGGAACGAACTGCCGTTGAACTTGAATTGTCCAATTTCTCACACCTATGGATTTCGGATCGAGCCCAAAACTTGGGCAGCATCATAATATGGTGGGAGGAGTCATTTGGTGAGTTTTGAGTGAAATCCAATCGCTAGAAGTATGGAATACAACAACCACTCCAATTAGGAACGAACTGCCGTTGAACTTGAATTGTCCAATTTGGAACACCTATTGATTTCGGATCGAGCCCAAAAGTTGGGCAGCATCATAATATGGTGGGAGGAGTCATTGGGTGAGTTTTGAGTGAAATCCAAACGCTAGAAGTATGGAATACACCAACCACTCCAATTTGGAATAAACTGCCATTGAACTTGAATTGTCTAATTTCTCACACCTATTGATTTTGGATCGAGCCCAAAACTTGGGCAATATCATAATATGGTGGGAGGAGTCATTTGGAGTGTTTTGAGTGAAATCCAATCGCTAGAAGTATGGAATACACCAACCACTACAATTAGGAAAGAACTGCCGTTGAACTTGAATTGTCCAATTTCTCACACCTATTGATTTCGGATCGAGCCCAAAACTTGGGCAACATCATAATATGGTGGGAGGAGTCATTTGGTTAGTTTTGAGTGAAATCCAATCGCTAGAAGTATGGAATACACCAACCACTCCAATTAGGAACGAACTGCCGTTGAACTTGAATTGTCCAATTTGGAACACCTATTGATTTCGGATCGAGCCCAAAACTTGGGCAACATCATAATATGGTGGGAGGAGTCATTTGGGGAGTTTTGAGTGCAATCCAATCGCTAGAAGTATGGAATACACCAACCACTCCATTTAGGAACGAAGTGCTGTTGAACTTGAATTGTCGAATTTGGAACATCTATTGATTTCGGATCGAACCCAAAACTTGGGCAACATCATAATATGGTGGGAGGTGTCATTTGGGGAGTTTTGAGTGAAATGCAATCGCTAGAAGTGTGGAATACACCAACCACTCCAATTAGGAACGAACTGCAGTTGAACTTGAATTGTCCAATTTCTCACACCTATTGATTTCGGATCGAGCCCAAAACTTGGGCAACATCATAATACGGTGGGAGGAGTCATTTGGTGAGTTTTGAGTGAAATCCAATCGCTAGAAGTATGGAATACAACAACCACTCCAATTAGGAACGAACTGCCGTTCAACTTGAATTGTCCAATTTGGAACACCTATTGATTTCGGATCGAGCCCAAAACTTGGGCAACATCATAATATGGTGGTAGGAGTCATTTGGAGTGTTTTGAGTGAAATCCAATTGCTAGTAGTATGGAATACACCAACCACTCCAATTAGGAACGAACTGCCGTCGAACTTGAATTGTCTAATTTCTCAAGCCTATCGATTTCGGATCGAGCCCCAAACTTGGGCAACATCGTAATATGGTGGGAGTAGTCATTTGGTGAGTTTTGAGTGAAATGCAATCGCTAGAAGTATGGAATACACCAACCACTACAATTAGGAACGACCTGCCGTGGAACTTGAATTGTCCAATTTTTCACACCTATTGATTTTGGATCGAGCCCAAAACATGGGCAACATCATAATATGGTGGGAGGAGTCATTTGGTGAGTTTTGAGTGAAATCCAATCGCTAGAAGTATGGAATACACCAACCACTATAGTTAGGAACGAACTGCCGTTGAACTTGAATTGTCCAATTTCGAACACCTATTGATTTCGGATCGAGCCCAAAACATGGGCAACATCATAATGTGGTGGGAGGAGTCATTTGGTGTGTTTTGAGTGAAATCCAATCGCTAGAAGTATGGAATACACCAACCACTCCAGTTAGGAACGAACTGCCGTTGAACTTGAATTGTCCAATTTGGAACACCTATTGATTTCGGATCGAGCCCAAAACTTGGGCAACAACATAATATGGTGGGAGGAGTCATTTGGTGAGTTTTGAGTGAAATCCAATCGCCAGAAGTATGGAATACACCAACCACTCCAATTAGGAACGAACTGCCGTTGAATTTGAATTGACCAATTTGGAACACCTATTGATTTCGAATCGAGCCCAAAACTTGGGCAACATCATAATATGGTGGGAGGAGTCATTTGGTGAGTTTTGAGTGAAATCAAATCGCTAGAAGTATGGAATACACCAACCACTCCAATTAGGAACGAACTGCCGTTGAATTTGAATTGACCAATTTGGAACACCTATTGATTTCGAATCGAGCCCAAAACTTGGGCAACATCATAATATGGTGGGAGGAGTCATTTGGTGAGTTTTGAGTGAAATCAAATCGCTAGAAGTATGGAATACACCATCCACTCCAATTAGGAACGAACTGCCGTTGAACTTGAATTGTCCAATTTGGAACACCTATTGATTTCAGATCGAGCCCAAAACTTGGGCAACATCATAATATGGTGGGAGGAGTCATTTGGTGTGTTTTGAGTGAAATCAAATTGCTAGAAGTATGGAATACACCAACCACTGCAATTAGGAACGAACTGCCGTTCAACTTCAATTGTCCAATTTGGAACACCTATTGATTTCGGATCGATCCCAAAACTTGGGCAACATCATAATATGGTGGGAGGAGTCATTTGGTGAGTTTTGAGTGAAATCCAATCGCTAGAAGTATGGAATACACCAACCACTCCAGTTAGGAACGAACTGCCGTTGAACTTGAATTGTCCAATTTGGAACACCTATTGATTTCGAATCGAGCCCAAAACTTGGGCAACATCATAATATGGTGGGAGGAGTCATTTGGTGAGTTTTGAGTGAAATCAAATCGCTAGAAGTATGGAATACACCATCCACTCCAATTAGGAACGAACTGCCGTTGAACTTGAATTGTCCAATTTGGAACACCTATTGATTTCAGATCGAGCCCAAAACTTGGGCAACATCATAATATGGTGGGAGGAGTCATTTGGTGTGTTTTGAGTGAAATCAAATTGCTAGAAGTATGGAATACACCAACCACTGCAATTAGGAACGAACTGCCGTTGAACTTCAATTGTCCAATTTGGAACACCTATTGATTTCGGATCGAGCCCAAAACTTGGGCAACATCATAATATGGTGGGAGGAGTCATTTGGTGAGTTTTGAGTGAAATCCAATCGCTAGAAGTATGGAATACACCAACCACTCCAATTAGGAACGAACTGCCGTTGAACTTGAATTGACCAATTTCTCACACCTATTGATTTCGGATCGAGCCCAAAACTTGGGCAACAACATAATATGGTGGGAGGAGTCATTTGGTGAGTTTTGAGTGAAATCCAATCGCTAGAAGTATGGAATACACCAACCACTATAGTTAGGAACGAACTGCCGTTGAACTTGAATTTTCCAATTTGGAACACCTATTGATTTCGGATCGAGCCCAAAACTTGGGCAACATCGTAATATGGTGGGAGGAGTCATTTGGTGAGTTTTGAGTGAAATCAAATCGCTAGAAATATGGAATACACCAACCACTCCAATTAGGAACGAACTGTCGTTGAAATTGAATTTACCAATTTCTCACACCTATTGATTTCGGATCGAGCCCAAAACATGGGCAACCTCATAATATGGTGGGAGGAGTCATTTGGTGAGTTTTGAGTGAAATCCAATCGCTAGACGTATGGAATACACCAACCACTCCAATTAGGAACGAACTGCCGTTGAACTTGAATTGTCCAATTTCTCACACCTATTGATTTCGGATCGTGCCCAAAACTTGGGCAACATCATAATATGGTTGGAGGAGTCATTTGGTGAGTTTTGAGTGAAATCCAATCGCTAGAAGTGTGGAATACACCAACCACTCCAATTAGGAACGAACTGCCGTTGAACTTGAATTGTCCAATTTCTCACACCGATTGATTTCGGATCGAGCCCCAAACTTGGGCAACATCATAATATGGTCGGAGGAGTCATTTGGTGAGTTTTGAGTGAAATCCAATCGCCAGAAGTATGGAATACACCAAAAACTCCAATTAGGAACGAACTGCCGTTGAACTTGAATTGTCCAATTTGGAACACCTATTGATTTCGGATCGAGCCCAAAACTTGGGCAACATCATAATATTGTGGGAGGAGTCATTTGGTGAGTTTTGAGTGAAATCCAATCGCTAGAAGTATGGAATACACCAACCACTCCAATTAGGAACGAACTGCCGTTGAACTTGAATTGTCCAATTTCTCACACCTATTGATTTCGTATCGAGCCAAAAACTTGGGCAACATCATAATATGTTGGGAGGAGTCATTTGGTTAGTTTTGAGTGAAATCCAATCGCTAGAAGTATGGAATACACCAACCACTCCAATTAGGAACGAACTGCCGTTGAACTTGAATTGTCCAATTTGGAACACCTATTGATTTTGGATCGAGCCCAAAACTTGGGCAACATCATAATACGGTGGGAGGAGTCATTTGGTGAGTTTTGAGTGAAATCCAATCGCTAGAAGTATGGAAACACCAACCACTCCAATTAGGAACGAACTGCCGTTGAACTTGAATTGTCCAATTTGGAACACCTATTGATTTCGGATCGAGCCCAAAACTTGGGCAACATCATAATATTGTGGGAGGAGTCATTTGGTGAGTTTTGAGTGAAATCCAATCGCCAGAAGTATGGAATACACCAAAAACTCCAATTAGGAACGAACTGCCGTTGAACTTGAATTGTCCAATTTGGAACACCTATTGATTTCGGATCGAGCCCAAAACTTGGGCAACATCATAATATGGTGGGAGGAGTCATTTGGTTAGTTTTGAGTGAAATCCAATCGCTAGAAGTACGGAATACACCAACCACTCCAATTAGGAACGAACTGTCGTTGAAATTGAATTGACCAATTTCTCAGACCTATTGATTTCGGATCGAGCCCAAAACATGGGCAACATCATAATATGGTGGGAGGAGTCATTTGGTGAGTTTTGAGTGAAATCCAATCACTAGAAGTATGGAATACACCAACCACTCCAATTAGGAACGAATTGCCGTTGAACTTGAATTGTCCAATTTGGAACACCTATTGATTTCGGATCGAGCCCCAAACTTGGGCAACATCATAATATGGTGGGAGGAGTCATTTGGTGAGTTTTCTGTGAAATCCAATCGCTAGAAGTATGGAATACACCATCCACTCCAATTAGGAACGAACTGCCGTTGAACTTGAATTGTCCAATTTGGAACACCTATTGATTTCAGATCGAGCCCAAAACTTGGGCAACATCATAATATGGTGGGAGGAGTCATTTGGTGTGTTTTGAGTGAAATCAAATTGCTAGAAGTATGGAATACACCAACCACTGCAATTAGGAACGAACTGCCGTTGAACTTCAATTGTCCAATTTGGAACACCTATTGATTTCGGATCGAGCCCAAAACTTGGGCAACATCATAATATGGTGGGAGGAGTCATTTGGTGAGTTTTGAGTGAAATCCAATCGCTAGAAGTATGGAATACACCAACCACTCCAATTAGGAACGAACTGCCGTTGAACTTGAATTGACCAATTTCTCACACCTATTGATTTCGGATCGAGCCCACAACTTGGGCAACAACATAATATGGTGGGAGGAGTCATTTGGTGAGTTTTGAGTGAAATCCAATCGCTAGAAGTATGGAATACACCAACCACTATAGTTAGGAACGAACTGCCGTTGAACTTGAATTTTCCAATTTGGAACACCTATTGATTTCGGATCGAGTCCAAAACTTGGGCAACATCGTAATATGGTGGGAGGAGTCATTCGGTGAGTTTTGAGTGAAATCAAATCGCTAGAAATATGGAATACCCCAACCACTCCAATTAGGAACGAACTGTCGTTGAAATTGAATTTACCAATTTCTCACACCTATTGATTTCGGATCGAGCCCAAAACATGGGCAACCTCATAATATGGTGGGAGGAGTCATTTGGTGAGTTTTGAGTGAAATCCAATCGCTAGACGTATGGAATACACCAACCACTCCAATTAGGAACGAACTGCCGTTGAACTTGAATTGTCCAATTTCTCACACCTATTGATTTCGGATCGTGCCCAAAACTTGGGCAACATCATAATATGGTTGGAGGAGTCGTTTGGTGAGTTTTGAGTGAAATCCAATCGCTAGAAGTGTGGAATACACCAACCACTCCAATTAGGAACGAACTGCCGTTGAACTTGAATTGTCCAATTTCTCACACCTATTGATTTCGGATCGAGCCCCAAACTTGGGCAACATCATAATATGGTGGGAGGAGTCATTTGGTGAGTTTTGAGTGAAATCCAATCGCTAGAAGTATGAAATACACCAAAAACTCCAATTAGGAACGAACTGCCGTTGAACTTGAATTGTCCAATTTGGAACACCTATTGATTTCGGATCGAGCCCAAAACTTGGGCAACATCATAATATTGTGGGAGGAGTCATTTGGTGAGTTTTGAGTGAAATCCAATCGCCAGAAGTGTGGAATACACCAAAAACTCCAATTAGGAACGAACTGCCGTTGAACTTGAATTGTCCAATTTGGAACACCTATTGATTTCGGATCGAGCCCAAAACTTGGGCAACATCATAATATGGTGGGAGGAGTCATTTGGTGAGTTTTGAGTGAAATCCAATCGCTAGATGTATGGAATACACCAACCACTCCAATTAGGAACGAACTGCCGTTGAACTTGAATTGTCCAATTTCTCACACCTATTGATTTCGTATCGAGCCAAAAACTTGGGCAACATCATAATATGGTGGGAGGAGTCATTTGGTTAGTTTTGAGTGAAATCCAATCTCTAGAAGTATGGAATACACCAACCACTCCAATTAGGAACGAACTGCCGTTGAACTTGAATTGTCCAATTTCTCACACCTATTGATTTCGGATCGAGCCCTAAACTTGGGCAACATCATAATATGGTGGGAGGAGTCATTTGGTGAGTTTTGAGTGAAATCCAATCGCCAGAAGTATGGAATACACCAACAACTCCAATTAGGAACGAACTGCCGTTGAACTTGAATTGTCCAATTTGGAACACCTATTGATTTCGGATCGAGCCCAAAACTTGGGCAACATCATAATATTGTGGGAGGAGTCATTTGGTGAGTTTTGAGTGAAATCCAATCGCTAGAAGTATGGAATACACCAACCACTCCAATTAGGAACGAACTGCCGTTGAACTTGAATTGTCCAATTTCTCACACCTATTGATTTCGGATCGAGCCCCAAACTTGGGCAACGTCATAATATGGTGGGAGGAGTCATTTGGTGAGTTTTGAGTGAAATCCAATCGCTGGAAGTATGGAATACACCAACCACTCCAATTAGGAACGAACTGCCGTGGAACTTGAATTGTCCAATTTCGAACACCAATTGATTTCGGATCGAGCCCAAAACCAGGGCAACATCATAATATGGTGGGAGGAGTCATTTGGTGAGTTTTGAGTGAAATCCAATCGCTAGAAGTATGGAAACACCAACCACTCCAATTAGGAACGAACTGCCGTTGAACTTGAATTGTCCAATTTGGAACACCTATTGATTTCGGATCGAGCCCAAAACTTGGGCAACATCATAATATTGTGGGAGGAGTCATTTGGTGAGTTTTGAGTGAAATCCAATCGCCAGAAGTATGGAATACACCAAAAACTCCAATTAGGAACGAACTGCCGTTGAACTTGAATTGTCCAATTTGGAACACCTATTGATTTCGGATCGAGCCCAAAACTTGGGCAACATCATAATATGGTGGGAGGAGTCATTTGGTGAGTTTTGAGTGAAATCCAATCGCTAGATGTATGGAATACACCAACCACTCCAATTAGGAACGAACTGCCGTTGAACTTGAATTGTCCAATTTCTCACACCTATTGATTTCGTATCGAGCCAAAAACTTGGGCAACATCATAATATGGTGGGAGGAGTCATTTGGTTAGTTTTGAGTGAAATCCAATCTCTAGAAGTATGGAATACACCAACCACTCCAATTAGGAACGAACTGCCGTTGAACTTGAATTGTCCAATTTCTCACACCTATTGATTTCGGATCGAGCCCTAAATTTGGGCAACATCATAATATGGTGGGAGGAGTCATTTGGTGAGTTTTGAGTGAAATCCAATCGCCAGAAGTATGGAATACACCAACAACTCCAATTAGGAACGAACTGCCGTTGAACTTGAATTGTCCAATTTGGAACACCTATTGATTTCGGATCGAGCCCAAAACTTGGGCAACATCATAATATTGTGGGAGGAGTCATTTGGTGAGTTTTGAGTGAAATCCAATCGCTAGAAGTATGGAATACACCAACCACTCCAATTAGGAACGAACTGCCGTTGAACTTGAATTGTCCAATTTCTCACACCTATTGATTTCGGATCGAGCCCCAAACTTGGGCAACGTCATAATATGGTGGGAGGAGTCATTTGGTGAGTTTTGAGTGAAATCCAATCGCTGGAAGTATGGAATACACCAACCACTCCAATTAGGAACGAACTGCCGTGGAACTTGAATTGTCCAATTTCGAACACCAATTGATTTCGGATCGAGCCCAAAACTTGGGCAACATCGTAATATGGTGGGAGGAGTCATTTGGTGAGTTTTGAGTGAAATCAAATCGCTAGAAATATGGAATACACCAACCACTCCAATTAGGAACGAACTGTCGTTGAAATTGAATTTACCAATTTCTCACACCTATTGATTTCGGATCGAGCCCAAAACAAGGGCAACCTCATAATATGGTGGGAGGAGTCATTTGGTGAGTTTTGAGTGAAATCCAATCGCTAGACGTATGGAATACACCAACCACTCCAATTAGGAACGAACTGCCACTGAACTTGAATTGTCCAATTTCTCACACCTATTGATTTCGGATCGTGCCCAAAACTTGGGCAACATCATAATATGGTTGGAGGAGTCGTTTGGTGAGTTTTGAGTGAAATCCAATCGCTAGAAGTGTGGAATACACCAACCACTCCAATTAGGAACGAACTGCCGTTGAACTTGAATTGTCCAATTTCTCACACCTATTGATTTCGGAGCGAGCCACAAACTTGGGCAACGTCATAATATGGTGGGAGGAGTCATTTGGTGAGTTTTGAGTGAAATCCAATCGCTGGAAGTATGGAATACACCAACCACCCCAATTAGGAACGAACTGCCGTGGAACTTGAATTGTCCAATTTCGAACACCAATTGATTTCGGATCGAGCCCAAAACCATGGCAACATCATAATATGGTGGGAGGAGTCATTTGGTGAGTTTTGAGTGAAATCCAATCGCCAGAAGTATGGAATACACCAACAACTCCAATTAGGAACGAACTGCCGTTGAACTTGAATTGTCCAATTTGGAACACCTATTGATTTCGGATCGAGCCCAAAACTTGGGCAACATCATAATATTGTGGGAGGAGTCATTTGGTGAGTTTTGAGTGAAATCCAATCGCTAGAAGTATGGAATACACCAACCACTCCAATTAGGAACGAACTGCCGTTGAACTTGAATTGTCCAATTTCTCACACCTATTGATTTCGGATCGAGCCCCAAACTTGGGCAACGTCATAATATGGTGGGAGGAGTCATTTGGTGAGTTTTGAGTGAAATCCAATCGCTGGAAGTATGGAATACACCAACCACTCCAATTAGGAACGAACTGCCGTGGAACTTGAATTGTCCAATTTCGAACACCAATTGATTTCGGATCGAGCCCAAAACCAGGGCAACATCATAATATGGTGGGAGGAGTCATTTGGTGAGTTTTGAGTGAAATCCAATCGCTAGAAGTATGGAAACACCAACCACTCCAATTAGGAACGAACTGCCGTTGAACTTGAATTGTCCAATTTGGAACACCTATTGATTTCGGATCGAGCCCAAAACTTGGGCAACATCATAATATTGTGGGAGGAGTCATTTGGTGAGTTTTGAGTGAAATCCAATCGCCAGAAGTATGGAATACACCAAAAACTCCAATTAGGAACGAACTGCCGTTGAACTTGAATTGTCCAATTTGGAACACCTATTGATTTCGGATCGAGCCCAAAACTTGGGCAACATCATAATATGGTGGGAGGAGTCATTTGGTGAGTTTTGAGTGAAATCCAATCGCTAGATGTATGGAATACACCAACCACTCCAATTAGGAACGAACTGCCGTTGAACTTGAATTGTCCAATTTCTCACACCTATTGATTTCGTATCGAGCCAAAAACTTGGGCAACATCATAATATGGTGGGAGGAGTCATTTGGTTAGTTTTGAGTGAAATCCAATCTCTAGAAGTATGGAATACACCAACCACTCCAATTAGGAACGAACTGCCGTTGAACTTGAATTGTCCAATTTCTCACACCTATTGATTTCGGATCGAGCCCTAAATTTGGGCAACATCATAATATGGTGGGAGGAGTCATTTGGTGAGTTTTGAGTGAAATCCAATCGCCAGAAGTATGGAATACACCAACAACTCCAATTAGGAACGAACTGCCGTTGAACTTGAATTGTCTAATTTGGAACACCTATTGATTTCGGATCGAGCCCCAAACTTGGGCAACGTCATAATATGGTGGGAGGAGTCATTTGGTGAGTTTTGAGTGAAATCCAATCGCTGGAAGTATGGAATACACCAACCACTCCAATTAGGAACGAACTGCCGTGGAACTTGAATTGTCCAATTTCGAACACCAATTGATTTCGGATCGAGCCCAAAACCAGGGCAACATCATAATATGGTGGGAGGAGTCATTTGGTGAGTTTTGAGTGAAATCCAATCGCTAGAAGTATGGAAACACCAACCACTCCAATTAGGAACGAACTGCCGTTGAACTTGAATTGTCCAATTTGGAACACCTATTGATTTCGGATCGAGCCCAAAACTTGGGCAACATCATAATATTGTGGGAGGAGTCATTTGGTGAGTTTTGAGTGAAATCCAATCGCCAGAAGTATGGAATACACCAAAAACTCCAATTAGGAACGAACTGCCGTTGAACTTGAATTGTCCAATTTGGAACACCTATTGATTTCGGATCGAGCCCAAAACTTGGGCAACATCATAATATGGTGGGAGGAGTCATTTGGTGAGTTTTGAGTGAAATCCAATCGCTAGATGTATGGAATACACCAACCACTCCAATTAGGAACGAACTGCCGTTGAACTTGAATTGTCCAATTTCTCACACCTATTGATTTCGTATCGAGCCAAAAACTTGGGCAACATCATAATATGGTGGGAGGAGTCATTTGGTTAGTTTTGAGTGAAATCCAATCTCTAGAAGTATGGAATACACCAACCACTCCAATTAGGAACGAACTGCCGTTGAACTTGAATTGTCCAATTTCTCACACCTATTGATTTCGGATCGAGCCCTAAATTTGGGCAACATCATAATATGGTGGGAGGAGTCATTTGGTGAGTTTTGAGTGAAATCCAATCGCCAGAAGTATGGAATACACCAACAACTCCAATTAGGAACGAACTGCCGTTGAACTTGAATTGTCCAATTTGGAACACCTATTGATTTCGGATCGAGCCCAAAACTTGGGCAACATCATAATATTGTGGGAGGAGTCATTTGGTGAGTTTTGAGTGAAATGCAATCGCTAGAAGTATGGAATACACCAACCACTCCAATTAGGAACGAACTGCCGTTGAACTTGAATTGTCCAATTTCTCACACCTATTGATTTCGGATCGAGCCCCAAACTTGGGCAACGTCATAATATGGTGGGAGGAGTCATTTGGTGAGTTTTGAGTGAAATCCAATCGCTGGAAGTATGGAATACACCAACCACTCCAATTAGGAACGAACTGCCGTGGAACTTGAATTGTCCAATTTCGAACACCAATTGATTTCGGATCGAGCCCAAAACTTGGGCAACATCGTAATATGGTGGGAGGAGTCATTTGGTGAGTTTTGAGTGAAATCAAATCGCTAGAAATATGGAATACACCAACCACTCCAATTAGGAACGAACTGTCGTTGAAATTGAATTTACCAATTTCTCACACCTATTGATTTCGGATCGAGCCCAAAACAAGGGCAACCTCATAATATGGTGGGAGGAGTCATTTGGTGAGTTTTGAGTGAAATCCAATCGCTAGACGTATGGAATACACCAACCACTCCAATTAGGAACGAACTGCCACTGAACTTGAATTGTCCAATTTCTCACACCTATTGATTTCGGATCGTGCCCAAAACTTGGGCAACATCATAATATGGTTGGAGGAGTCGTTTGGTGAGTTTTGAATGAAATCCAATCGCTAGAAGTGTGGAATACACCAACCACTCCAATTAGGAACGAACTGCCGTTGAACTTGAATTGTCCAATTTCTCACACCTATTGATTTCGGATCGAGCCACAAACTTGGGCAACGTCATAATATGGTGGGAGGAGTCATTTGGTGAGTTTTGAGTGAAATCCAATCGCTGGAAGTATGGAATACACCAACCACCCCAATTAGGAACGAACTGCCGTGGAACTTGAATTGTCCAATTTCGAACACCAATTGATTTCGGATCGAGCCCAAAACCATGGCAACATCATAATATGGTGGGAGGAGTCATTTGGTGAGTTTTGAGTGAAATCCAATCGCCAGAAGTATGGAATACACCAACAACTCCAATTAGGAACGAACTGCCGTTGAACTTGAATTGTCCAATTTGGAACACCTATTGATTTCGGATCGAGCCCAAAACTTGGGCAACATCATAATATTGTGGGAGGAGTCATTTGGTGAGTTTTGAGTGAAATCCAATCGCTAGAAGTATGGAATACACCAACCACTCCAATTAGGAACGAACTGCCGTTGAACTTGAATTGTCCAATTTCTCACACCTATTGATTTCGTATCGAGCCAAAAACTTGGGCAACATCATAATATGTTGGGAGGAGTCATTTGGTTAGTTTTGAGTGAAATCCAATCGCTAGAAGTATGGAATACACAAACCACTCCAATTAGGAACGAACTGCCGTTGAACTTGAATTGTCCAATTTGGAACACCTATTGATTTTGGATCGAGCCCAAAACTTGGGCAACCTCATAATACGGTGGGAGGAGTCATTTGGTGAGTTTTGAGTGAAATCCAATCGCTAGAAGTATGGAAACACCAACCACTCCAATTAGGAACGAACTGCCGTTGAACTTGAATTGTCCAATTTGGAACACCTGCTGTTTTTGGATCGAGCCCCAAACTTGGTCAACATCGTAATATGGTCGGAGGAGTCATTTGGTGAGTTTTGAGTGAAATCTAATCGCTAGAAGTATGGAATACACAAACCCCTCCAATTAGGAACGAACTGCCGTTGAACTTGAATTGTCCAATTTGGAACACCTATTGATTCCGGATCGAGCCCAAAACTTGGGCAACATCATAATATGGTGGGAGGAGTCATTTGGTGAGTTTTGAGTGAAATCCGTTCGCTAGAAGAGTGGAAGACACCAACCACTCGTATTAGGAACGAACTGCCGTTGAACTTGAATTGTCCAATTTCTCACACCTATTGATTTCGGATCGAGCCCCAAACTTGGGCAACATCATAATATGGTGGGAGGAGTCATTTGGTGAGTTTTGAGTGAAATCCAATCGCAAGAAGTGTGGAATACACCAACCACTCCAATTAGGAACGAACTGCCGTTGAACTTGAATTGTCCAATTTCTCACACCTATTGATTTCGGATCAAGCCCAAAACTTGGGCAACATCATAATATGGTGGGAGGAGTCATTTGGTTAGTTTTGAGTGAAATACAATCGCTAGAAGTATGGAATACACCAACCACTCCAATTAGGAACGTACTGCCGTTTAACTTGAATTGTCAAATTTGGAACACCTATTGATTTCGGATCGAGCCCAAAACTTGGGCAACAACATAATATGGTGGGAGGAGTCATTTGGTGAGTTTTTAGTGAAATCCAGTAGCTAGAAGTATGGAATACACCAACCACTCCAAATAGGAACGAACTGCCGTTGAACTTGAATTGTCCAATTTCTCACACCTATTGATTTCGGATCGAGCCCCAAACTTGGGCAACATCATAATATGGTGGGAGGAGTCATTTGGTGAGTTTTGAGTGAAATCCAATCGCCAGAAGTATGGAATACACCAACCACTCCAATTAGGAACGAACTGCCATTGAACTTGAAATGTCCAATTTGGAACACCTATTGATTTCGGATCAAGCCTAAAACTTGGGCAACATCGTAATATAGTGGGAGGAGTCATTTGGTGAGTTTTAAGTGAAATCCAATCGCTAGAAGTAAGGAATACACCAACCACTCCAATTAGGAACGAACTGCCGTTGAACTTGAATTGTCCAATTTGGAACACCTATTGATTTCGGATCGAGCCCAAAACTTGGGCAACATCATAATATGGTGGGAGGAGTCATTTGGTTAGTTTTGAGTGAAATCCAATCGCTAGAAGTACGGAATACACCAAAGACTCCAATTAGGAACGAACTGCCGTTGAACTTGAATTCTCCAATTTCTCACACCTATTGACTTCGGATCGAGCCCAAAACTTGGGCAACATCATAATATGGGGGGAGGAGTCATTTGGTCATTTTTGAGTGAAATCCAATCGCAAGAAGTATGGAATACACCAACCACTCCAATTCGGAACGAACTGCCGTTGAACTTGAATTGTCCAATTTCTCTCACCTATTAATTTTGGATCGAGCCCCAAACTTGGGCAACATCATAACATGGTGGGAGGAGTCATTTGGTGAGTTTTGAGTGAAATCCAATTGCTAGAAGTATGGAATACACCAACCACTCCGATTAGGAACGAACTGCCGTTGAACTTCAAATTGTCCAATTTGGAACACATATTAATTTTGGATCGAGCCCCAAACTTGGGCGACATCGTAATATGGTGGGAGGAGTCATTTGGTGAGTTTTGAGTGAAATCCAATCGCTAGAAGTGTGGAATACACCTACCACTCCAATTAGGAACGAACTGCCGTTGAACTTGAATTGTCCAATTTGGAACACCTATTGATTTCGGATCGAGCCCAAAACTTGGGCAACATCATAATATGGTGGGAGGAGTCATTTGGTTAGTTTTGAGTGAAATCCAATCGCTAGAAGTATGGAATACACCAACCACGCCAATTTGGAACGAACTGCCGTTGAACTTGAATTGTCCAATTTGTCACACCTATTGATTTCGGATCGAGCCCAAAACTTGGGCAACATCATAATATTTTGGGAGGAGTCATTTGGTTAGTTTTGAGTGAAATCCAATCGCTAGAAGTATGGAATACACCAACCACTCCAATTAGGAACGAACTGCCGTTGAACTTAAATTGTCCAATTTCTCACACCTATTGATTTCGGATCGAGCCCAAAACATGGGCAACATCATAATATGGTGGGAGGAGTCATTTGGTGGGTTTTGAGCGACATCCAATAGCTAGAAGTATGGAATACACCAACCACTCCAATTAGGAACGAACTGCCACTGAACTTGAATTGTCCAATTTCTCACACCTATTGATTTCGGATCGAGCCCAAAACTTGGGCAACATCATAATATAGTGGGAGGAGTCATTTGGTGAGTTTTGAGTGAAATCCAATCGCTAGAAGTATGGAATACACCAACCACTCGAATTAGGAACGAACTGCCGTTGAACTTGAATTGTCCAATTTCTCACACCTATTGATTTCGGATCGAGCCCAAAACTTGGGCAACATCATAATATGGTGGGAGGAGTCATTTGGTGAGTTTTGAGTGAAATCCAATCGCTAGAAGTGTGGAATACACCAACCACTCCAATTAGGAACGAACTGCCGTTGAACTTGAATTGTCCAATTTCTCACACCTATTGATTTCGGATCGACCCCAAAACTTGGGCAACATCATAATATTTTGGGAGGAGTCATTTGGTTAGTTTTGAGTGAAATCCAATCGCTAGAAGTATGGAATACACCAACCACTCCAATTAGGAACGAACTGCCGTTGAACTTGAATTGTCCAATTTGGAACACGTATTGATTTAGGATCGAGCCCAAAACTTGGGCAACATCATAATATGGTGGGAGGAGTCATTTGGTTAGTTTTGAGTGAAATCCAATCCCTAGAAGTATGGAATACACCAACCACTCCAATTAGGAACGAACTGCCGTTGAACTAGAATTGTCCAATTTCTCACACCTATTGATTTCGTATCGAGCCCCAAACTTGGGCAACATCATAATATGGTGGGAGAAGTCATTTGGTGAGTTTTGAGTGAAATCCAATCGCTAGAAGTGTGGAATACACCAACCACTCCAATTAGGAACGAACTGCCGTTGAACTTGAATTGTCCAATTTCTCACACCTATTGATTTCGGATCGAGCCCAAAACTTGGGCAACATCATAATATGGGGGGAGGAGTCATTTGGTTAGTTTTGAGTGAAATCCAATCGCTAGAAGTATGGAATACACCAACCACCCCAATTAGGAACGAACTGCCGTTGAACTTGAATTGTCCAATTTGGAACACCTATTGATTACGGATCGAGCCCAAAACTTGGGCAACATCATAATATGGTGGGAGGAGTCATTTGGTGAGTTTTGAGTGAAATCCAATCGCTAGAAGTGTGGAATACACCAACCACTCCAATTAGGAACGAACTGCCGTTGAACTTGAATTGTCCAATTTCTCACACCTATTGATTTCGGATCGACCCCAAAACTTGGGCAACATCATAATATTTTGGGAGGAGTCATTTGGTTAGTTTTGAGTGAAATCCAATCGCTAGAAGTATGGAATACACCAACCACTCCAATTAGGAACGAACTGCCGTTGAACTTGAATTGTCCAATTTGGAACACGTATTGATTTAGGATCGAGCCCAAAACTTGGGCAACATCATAATATGGTGGGAGGAGTCATTTGGTAAGTTTTTAGTGAAATCCAATCGCTAGAAGTATGGAATACACCAACCACTCGAATTAGGAACGAACTGCCGTTGAACTTGAATTGTCCAATTTCTCACACCTATTGATTTCGGATCGAGCCCAAAACTTGGGCAACATCATAATATGGGGGGAGGAGTCATTTGGTCAGTTTTGAGTGAAATCCAATCGCTAGAAGTATGGAATACACCAACCACTCCAATTCGGAACGAACTGCCGTTGAACTTGAATTGTCCAATTTCTCACACCTATTGATTTCGGATCGAGCCCAAAACTTGGGCAACATCATAATATGGGGGGAGGAGTCATTTGGTTAGTTTTGAGTGAAATCCAATCGCTAGAAGTATGGAATACACCAACCACTCCAATTAGGAACGAACTGCCGTTGAACTTAAATTGTCCAATTTCTCACACCTATTGATTTCGGATCGAGCCCAAAACATGGGCAACATCATAATATGGTGGGAGGAGTCATTTGGTATGTTTTGAGCGACATCCAATCGCTAGAAGTATGGAATACACCAACCACTCCAATTAGGAACGAACTGCCATTGAACTTGAATTGTCCAATTTCTCACACCTATTGATTTCGGATCGAGCCCAAAACTTGGGCAACATCATAATATAGTGGGAGGAGTCATTTGGTGAGTTTTGAGTGAAATCCAATCGCTAGAAGTATGGAATACACCAACCACTCCAATTAGGAACGAACTGCCGTTGAACTTGAATTGTCCGATTTCTCACACCTATTGATTTCGGATCGAGCCCAAAACTTGGGCAACATCATAATATGGTGGGAGGAGTCATTTGGTGAGTTTTGAGTGAAATCCAATCACTAGAAGTGTGGAATACACCAACCACTCCAATTAGGAACGAACTGCCGTTGAACTTGAATTGTCCGATTTCTCACACCTATTGATTTCGGATCGAGCCCAAAAGTTGGGCAACACCATAATATTTTGGGAGGAGTCATTTGGTTAGTTTTTAGTGAAATCCAATCGCTAGAAGTATGGAATACACCAACCACTCCAATTAGGAACGAACTGCCGTTGAACTTGAATTGTCCAATTTGGAACACATATTGATTTCGGATCGACCCCAAAACCTGGGCAACATCATAATATGGTGGGAGGAGTCATTTGGTGAGTTTTTAGTGAAATCCAATCGCTAGAAGTATGGAATACACCAACCACTCCAATTAGGAACGAACTGCCGTTGAACTTGAATTGTCCAATTTCTCACACCTATTGATTTCGGATCGAGCCCCAAACTTGGGCAACATCATAATATGGTGGGAGGAGTCATTTGGTGAGTTTTGAGTGAAATCCAATCGCTGGAAGTATGGAATACACCAACCACTCCAATTAGGAACGAACTGCCGTTGAACTTGAATTGTCCAATTTGGAACACCTATTCATTACGGATCGAGCCCAAAACTTGGGCAACATCATAATATAGTGGGAGGAGTCATTTGGTGAGTTTTTAGTGAAATCCAATCGCTAGAAGTATGGAATACACCAACCACTCCAATTAGGAACGAACTGCCGTTGAACTTGAATTGTCCAATTTCTCACACCTATTGATTTCGGATCGAGCCCAAAACTTGGGCAACATGATAATATGGGGGGAGGAGTCATTTGGTCAGTTTTGAGTGAAATCCAATCGCTAGAAGTATGGAATACACCAACCACTCCAATTAGGAACGAACTGCCGTTGAACTCGAATTGTCCAATTTCTCACACCTATTGATTTCGGATCGAGCCCAAAACTTGGGCAACATCATAATATGGGGGGAGGAGTCATTTGGTTAGTTTTGAGTGAAATCCAATCGCTAGAAGTATGGAATACACCAACCACTCCAATTAGGAACGAACTGCCGTTGAACTTGAATTGTCCAATTTGGAACACCTATTGATTTCGGATCGAGCCCAAAACTTGGGCAACATCATAATATGGTGGGAGGAGTCGTTTGGTTAGTTTTGAGTGAAATCCAATCGCTAGAAGTATGGAATACACCAACCACTCCAATTAGGAACGAACTGCCGTTGAACTTGAATTGTCCAATTTCTCACACCTATTGATTTCGGATCGAGCCCCAAACTTGGGCAACATCATAATATGGTGGGAGGAGTCATTTGGTGAGTTTTGAGTGAAATCCAATCGCTGGAAGTGTGGAATACACCAACCACTCCAATTAGGAACGAACTGCCGTTGAACTTGAATTGTCCAATTTCGAACACCTATTGATTTCGGATCGAGCCCAAAACTTGGGCAACATCATAATATGGTGGGAGGAGTCATTTGGTTAGTTTTGAGTGAAATCCAATCGCTCGAAGTATGGAATACACCAACCACTCCAATTAGGAACGAACTGCCGTTGAACTTGAATTGTCCAATTTCTCACACCTATTGATTTCGGATGGAGCCCCAAACTTGGGCAACATCATAATATTGTGGGAGGAGTCATTTGGTGAGTTTTGAGTGAAATCCAATCGCTGGAAGTGTGGAATACACCAACCACTCCAATTAGGAACGAACTGCCGTTGAACTTGAATTGTCCAATTTCGAACACCTATTGATTTCGGATCGACCCCAAAACTTGGGCAACATCATAATATGGTGGGAGGAGTCATTTGGTTAGTTTTGAGTTTAATCCAATCGCTAGAAGTATGGAATACACCAACCACTCCAATTAGGAACGAACTGCCGTTGAACTTGAATTGTCCAATTTCTCACACCTATTGATTTCGGATCGAGCCCCAAACTTGGGCAACATCATAATATGGTGGGAGGAGTCATTTGGTGAGTTTTGGGCGAAATCCAAACGCTGGAAGTGTGGAATACACCAACCACTCCAATTAGGAACGAACTGCCGTTGAACTTGAATTGTCCAATTTCTCACACCTATTGATTTCGGAACGAGCCCAAAACTTGGGCAACATCATAATATGGTGGGAGGTGTCATTTGGTTAGTTTTGAGTGAAATCCAACCGCTAGAAGTATGGAATACACCAACCACTCCAATTAGGAACGAACTGCCGTTGAACTTGAATTGTCCAATTTCTCACACCTATTGATTTCGGATCGAGCCCCAAACTTGGGAAACATCATAATATGGTGGGAGGAGTCATTTGGTGAGTTTTTAGTGAAATCCAATCGCTAGAAGTGTGGAATACACCAACCACTCCAATTAGGAACGAACTGCCGTTGAACTTGAATTGTCCAATTTGGAACACCTATTGATTTTGGATCGAGCCCAAAACTTGGGCAACGTTATAATATGGTGGGAGTAGTCATTTGGTTAGTTTTGAGTGAAATCCAATCGCTAGAAGTATGGAATACACCAACCACTCCAATTAGGAACGAACTGCCGTTGAACTTGAATTGTCCAATTTCTCACACCTATTGATTTCGGATCGAGCCCCAAACTTGGGAAACATCATAATATGGTGGGAGGAGTCATTTGGTGAGTTTTTAGTGAAATCCAATCGCTAGAAGTGTGGAATACACCAACCACTCCAATTAGGAACGAACTGCCGTTGAACTTGAATTGTCAAATTTGGAACACCTATTGATTTCGGATTGAGCCCAAAACTTGGGCAACATCATAATATGGTGGGAGGAGTCATTTGGTTAGTTTTGAGTGAAATCCAATCGCTAGAAGTATGGAATACACCAACCACTACAATTAGGAACGAACTGCCGTTGAACTTGAATTGTCCAATTTGGAACACCTATTGATTTCGGATCGAGCCCCAAACTTGGGCAACATCATAATATGGTGGGAGGAGTCACTCGGTGAGTTTTGAGTGAAATCCAATCGCTAGAAGTATGGAATACACCAACCACTACAGTTAGGAACGAACTGCCGTTGAACTTGAATTGTCCAATTTCGAACACCAATTGATTTCGGATCAAGCCCAAAACTTGGGCAACATCATAATATGGTGGGAGGAGTCATTTGGTGAGTTTTGAGTGAAATCCAATCGCTGGAAGTATGGAATACACCAACCACTCCAATTAGGAACGAACTGCCGTTGAACTTGAATTGTCCAATTTCTCACACCTATTGATTTCGGATCGAGCCCCAAACTTGGGCAAAATCATAATATGGTGGGAGGAGTCATTTGGTGAGTTTTGAGTGAAATCCAATCGCTAGAAGTATGGAATACACCAACCACTGCAATTAGGAACGAACTGCCGTTGAACTTGAATTGTCCAATTTGGAACACCTATTGATTTCGGATCGAGCCCCAAACTTGGGCAACATCATAATATGGTGGGAGGAGTCATTTGATGAGTTTTTAGTGAAATCCAATCGCTAGAAGTATGGAATACACCAACCACTCCCATTAGGAACGAACTGCCGTTGAACTTGAATTGTCCAATTTCTAACACCTATTGATTTCGGATCGAACCCCAAACTTGTGCAACATCATAATATGGTGGGAGGAGTCATTTGGTGAGTTTTGAGTGAAATCCAATCGCTGGAAGTATGGAATACACCAACCACTCCAATTAGGAACGAACTGCCGTTGAACTTGAATTGTCCAATTTGGAACACCTATTCATTACGGATCGAGCCCAAAACTTGGGCAACATCATAATATAGTGGGAGGAGTCATTTGGTGAGTTTTTAGTGAAATCCAATCGCTAGAAGTATGGAATACACCAACCACTCCAATTAGGAACGAACTGCCGTTGAACTTGAATTGTCCAATTTCTCACACCTATTGATTTCGGATCGAGCCCAAAACTTGGGCAACATGATAATATGGGGGGAGGAGTCATTTGGTCAGTTTTGAGTGAAATCCAATCGCTAGAAGTATGGAATACACCAACCACTCCAATTAGGAACGAACTGCCGTTGAACTCGAATTGTCCAATTTCTCACACCTATTGATTTCGGATCGAGCCCAAAACTTGGGCAACATCATAATATGGGGGGAGGAGTCATTTGGTTAGTTTTGAGTGAAATCCAATCGCTAGAAGTATGGAATACACCAACCACTCCAATTAGGAACGAACTGCCGTTGAACTTGAATTGTCCAATTTGGAACACCTATTGATTTCGGATCGAGCCCAAAACTTGGGCAACATCATAATATGGTGGGAGGAGTCGTTTGGTTAGTTTTGAGTGAAATCCAATCGCTAGAAGTATGGAATACACCAACCACTCCAATTAGGAACGAACTGCCGTTGAACTTGAATTGTCCAATTTCTCACACCTATTGATTTCGGATCGAGCCCCAAACTTGGGCAACATCATAATATGGTGGGAGGAGTCATTTGGTGAGTTTTGAGTGAAATCCAATCGCTGGAAGTGTGGAATACACCAACCACTCCAATTAGGAACGAACTGCCGTTGAACTTGAATTGTCCAATTTCGAACACCTATTGATTTCGGATCGAGCCCAAAACTTGGGCAACATCATAATATGGTGGGAGGAGTCATTTGGTTAGTTTTGAGTGAAATCCAATCGCTCGAAGTATGGAATACACCAACCACTCCAATTAGGAACGAACTGCCGTTGAACTTGAATTGTCCAATTTCTCACACCTATTGATTTCGGATGGAGCCCCAAACTTGGGCAACATCATAATATTGTGGGAGGAGTCATTTGGTGAGTTTTGAGTGAAATCCAATCGCTAGAAGTGTGGAATACACCTACCACTCCAATTAGGAACGAACTGCCGTTGAACTTGAATTGTCCAATTTGGAACACCTATTGATTTCGAATCGAGCCCCAAACTTGGGCAAAATCATCATATGGTGGGAGGAGTCATTTGGTGAGTTTTGAGTGAAATTCAATCGCTAGAAGTATGGAATACACCAACCACTCCAATTAGGAACGAACTGCCGTTGAACTTGAATTGTCCAATTTGGAACACCAATTGATTTCGGATCGAGCCCAGAACTTGGGCAACATCATAATATAGTGGGAGGAGTCATTTGGTGGGTTTTGAGTAAAATCCAATTGCTTGAAGTATGGAATACACCAACCACTCCAATTTGGAACGAACTGCCGTTGAACTTGAATTGTCCAATTTGGAACACCTATTGATTTCGGGTCGAGCCCAAAACTTGGGAAACATTATAATATGGTGGGAGGAGTCATTTGGTGAGTTTTGAGTGAAATCCAATCGCTAGAAGTATGGAATACACCAACCACTCCAATTAGGAACGAACTGCCGTTGAAATTGAATTGTCCAATTTGGAACACTTATTGATTTAGGATCGAGCCCAAAACTTGGGCAACATCATAATATGGTGGGAGGAGTCATTTGGTGAGTTTTGAGTGAAATCCAATCGCTAGAAGTATGGAATACACCAACCACTCCCATTAGGAAAGAACTGCCGTTGAACTTGAATTGTCCAATTTCTCACACCTATTGATTTCGAATCGAGCCCGAAACTTGGGCAAAATCATCATATGGTGGGAGGAGTCATTTGGTGAGTTTTGAGTGAAATCCAATCGCTAGAAGTATGGAATACACCAACCACTCCAATTAGGAACGAACTGCCGTTGAACTTGAATTGTCCAATTTGGAACACCTATTGATTTCGGATCGACCCCAAAACTTGGGCAATATCATAATATGGTGGGAGGAGTCATTTGGTGAGTTTTGAGTGAAATCCAATCGCTAGAAGTATGGAAGACACCAACCACTCGAATTAGGAACGAACTGCCGTTGAACTTGAATTGTCCAATTTCTCACACCTATTGATATCGGATCGAACCCCAAACTTGGGCAACATTATAATATGGGGGGAGGAGTCATTTGGTGAGTTTTGAGTGAAATCCATTCGTTAGAAGTATGGAATACACCAACCACTCCAATTAGGAACGAACTGCCGTTGAACTTGAATTGTCCAATTTCTCACACCTATTGATTTCGGATCGAGCCCAAAACCTGGGCAACATCATAATATGGTGGGAGGAGTCATTTGGTGAGATTTTAGTGAAATCCAATCGCTAGAAGTATGGAATACACCAACCACTCCAATTAGGAACGAACTGCCGTTGAACTTGAATTGTCCAATTTGGAACACCTATTGATTTCGGATCGAGCCCAAAACATGGGCAACATCATAATATGGTGGGAGGAGTCATTTGATGAGTTTTGAGTGAAATCCTATCGCTAGAAGTATGGAATACACCAACCACTCCCATTAGGAACGACCTGCCGTTGAACTTGAATTGTCCAATTTCTAACAGATATTGATTTCGGATCAAGCCCAAAACTTGGGCAACGTCATAATATGGTGGGAGGAGTCATTTGGTGAGTTTTGAGTGAAATCCAATCGCTAGAAGTATGGAATACACCAACCACTCCAATTAGGAACGAACTGCCGTTGAACTTGAATTGTCCAATTTGGAACACCTATTGATTTCGGATTCAGCCCAAAACTTGGGAAACATCATAATATGGTGGCAGGAGTCATTTGGTGAGTTTTGAGTGAAATCCAATCGCTAGAAGTATGGAATACACCAACCACTCCAATTAGGAACGAACTGCCGTTGAAATTGAATTGTCCAATTTGGAACACTTATTGATTTCGGATCGATCCCAAAACTTGGGCAACATCATAATATGGTGGGAGGAGTCATTTGGTGAGTTTTGAGTGAAATCCAATCGCTAGAAGTATGGAATACACGAACCACTCCCATTAGGAAAGAATTGCCGTTGAACTTGAATTTTCCAATTTCTAACACCTATTGATTTCGGATCGAACCCTAAACTTGTGCAACATCATAATATGGTGGGAGGAGTCATTTGGTGAGTTTTGTGTGAAATCCAATCGCTAGAAGTGTGGAATACACCAACCACTCCCATTAGGAACGAACTGCCGTTGAACTTGAATTGTCCAATTTCTAACACCTATTGATTTCGGATCGAACCCCAAACTTGTGCAACATCATAATATGGTGGGAGGAGTCATTTGGTGAGTTTTGTGTGAAATCCAATCGCTAGGAGTATGGAATACACCAACCACTCCAATTAGGAACGAACTGACGTTGAACTTGAATTGTCCAATTTCTCACACCTATTGATTTCGGATCGAGCCCCAAACTTGGGCAAAATCATAATATGGTGGGAGGATTCATTTGGTGAGTTTTGAGTGAAATCCAATCGCTAGAAGTATGGAATACACAAACCACTCCAATTAGGAACGAACTGCCGTTGAACTTGAATTGTCCAATTTCTAACACCTATTGATTTCGAATCGAGCCCAAAACTTGGGCAACATCATCATATGGTGGGAGGAGTCATTTGGTGAGTTTTGAGTGAAATCCAATTGCTGGAAGCATGGAATACACCAACCACTCCAATTAGGAACGAACTGCCATTCAACTTGAATTTTCCAATTTGGAACACCTATTGATTTCGGATCGAGCCCCAAACTTGGGCAACCTCGTAATATAGTGGGAGGAGTCATTTGGTGAGTTTTGAGGGAAATCCAATCGGTAGAAGTATGGAATACACCAACCACTCCAATTAGGAACGAACTGCCGTTGAACTTGAATTGTCCAATTTCTCACACCTATTGATTTCGAATCGAGCCCAAAACTTGGGAAACATCATAATATGGTGGGAGGAGTCATTTGGTGAGTTTTCAGAGAAATCCAATCGCTAGAAGTATGGAATACACCAACCACTCCAATTAGGAACGAACTGCCGTTGAAATTGAATTGTCCAATTTGGAACACTTATTGATTTCGGATCGAGCCCAAAACTTGGGCAACATCATAATATGGTGGGAGGAGTCATTTGGTGAGTTTTGAGTGAAATCCAATCGCTAGAAGTATGGAATACACGAACCACTCCCATTAGGAAAGAATTGCCGTTGAACTTGAATTTTCCAATTTCTAACACCTATTGATTTCGGATCGAACCCTAAACTTGTGCAACATCATAATATGGTGGGAGGAGTCATTTGGTGAGTTTTGTGTGAAATCCAATCGCTAGAAGTGTGGAATACACCAACCACTCCCATTAGGAACGAACTGCCGTTGAACTTGAATTGTCCAATTTCTAACACCTATTGATTTCGGATCGAACCCCAAACTTGTGCAACATCATAATATGGTGGGAGGAGTCATTTGGTGAGTTTTGTGTGAAATCCAATCGCAAGGAGTATGGAATACACCAACCACTCCAATTAGGAACGAACTGACGTTGAACTTGAATTGTCCAATTTCTCACACCTATTGATTTCGGATCGAGCCCCAAACTTGGGCAAAATCATAATATGGTGGGAGGATTCATTTGGTGAGTTTTGAGTGAAATCCAATCGCTAGAAGTATGGAATACACAAACCACTCCAATTAGGAACGAACTGCCGTTGAACTTGAATTGTCCAATTTCTAACACCTATTGATTTCGAATCGAGCCCAAAACTTGGGCAACATCATCATATGGTGGGAGGAGTCATTTGGTGAGTTTTGAGTGAAATCCAATTGCTGGAAGCATGGAATACACCAACCACTCCAATTAGGAACGAACTGCCATTCAACTTGAATTTTCCAATTTGGAACACCTATTGATTTCGGATCGAGCCCCAAACTTGGGCAACCTCGTAATATAGTGGGAGGAGTCATTTGGTGAGTTTTGAGGGAAATCCAATCGCTAGAAGTATGGAATACACCAACCACTCCAATTAGGAACGAACTGCCGTTGAACTTGAATTGTCCAATTTCTCACACCTATTGATTTCGAATCGAGCCCAAAACTTGGGAAACATCATAATATGGTGGGAGGAGTCATTTGGTGAGTTTTGAGAGAAATCCAATCGCTAGAAGTATGGAATACACCAACCACTCCAATTAGGAACGAACTGCCGTTGAACTTGAATTGTCCAATTTCTCACACCTATTGATTTCGAATCGAGCCCAAAACTTGGGAAATATCATAAGATGGTGGGAGGAGTCATTTGGTGAGTTTTGAGTGAAATCCAATCGCTAGAAGTATGGAATACACCAACCACTCCAATTAGGAACGAACTGCCGTTGAACTTGAATTGTCAAATTTGGAAAACCTATTGATTTCGGATCGAGCCCCAAACTTGGGCAACAACATAATATGGTGGGAGGAGTCATTTGGTGAGTTTTGAGTGAAATCCAATCGCTAGAAGTGTGGAATACACCAACCACTCCAATTAGGAACGAACTGCCGTTGAACTTGAATTGTCCAATTTCTCACACCTATTGATTTTGGATGCAGCCCAAAACTTGGGCAACAACATAATATGGTGGGAGTAGTCATTTGGTTAGTTTTGAGTGAAATCCAATTTCTAGAAGTATGGAATAAACCAACCACTCCAATTAGGAACGAACTGCCGTTGAACTTGAATTGTCCAATTTCTCACACCTATTGATTTCGGATCGAGCCCAAAACTTGGGCAACATCATAATATGGTGGGAGGAGTCATTTGGTTAGTTTTGAGAGAAATCCAATCGCTAGAAGTATGGAATTCACCAACCACTCCAACTAGGAACGAGCTGCCGTCGAACTTGAATTGTCCAATTTCTCACACCTATTGATTTCAGATCGGGCCCAAAACTTGGGCAACATGATAATATGGTGGGAGGAGTCATTTGGTTAGTTTTGTGTGAAATGCAATCGCTAGAAGTGTGGAATACACCAACCACTCCAATTAGGAACGAACTGCCGTTGAACTTGAATTGCCCAATTTCCCACATTTATTGATTTCGGATCGAGCCCAAAACTTGGGCAACATCATAATATGGTGGGAGGAGTCATTTGGTGAGTTTTGTGTGAAATCCAATCGCTAGAAGTATGGAATACACCAACCACTCCAATTAGGAACGAACTGCCGTTGAACTTGAATTGTCCAATTTGGAACACCTATTGATTTCGGATCGAGCCCAAAACTTGGGCAACATCATAATATGGTGGGAGTAGTCATTTGGTGAGTTTTGAGTGAAATCCAATCGCTAGAAGTATGGAATACACCAACCACTCCAATTAGGAACGAACTGCCGTTGAAATTGAATTGTCCAATTTGGAACACCTATTGATTTCGGATCGAGCCTAAAACTTGGGCAACATCATAATATGGTGGGAGGAGTCATTTGGTTAGGTTTGAGTAAAATCCAATCGCTAGAAGTATGGAATACACCGGCCACTCCAATTAGGAACGAACTGCCGTTGAACTTGAATTGTCCAATTTGGAACACCTATTGATTTCGGATCGAGCCCAAAACATGGGCAACATCATAATATGGTGGGAGGAGTCATTTGGTGAGTTTTGAGTGAAATCCAATCGCTAGAAGTATGGAATACACCAACCACTCCCATTTGGAACGAACTGCCGTTGAACTTGAATTGTCCAATTTCTAACACCTATTGATTTCGGATCGAACCCCAAACTTGTGCAACACCATAATATGGTGGGAGGAGTCATTTGGTGAGTTTTGAGTGAAATCCAATCACTAGAAGTATGGAATACACCTACCACTCCAATTAGGAACGAACTGCCGTTGAACTTGAATTGTCCAATTTGGAACACCTATTGATTTCGGATCGAGCCCAAAACTTGGGCAACATCATAATATGGTGGGAGGAGTCATTTGGTGAGTTTTGAGTGAAATCCAATCGCTAGAAGTATGGAATACACCAACCACTCCAATTAGGAACGAACTGCCGTTGAAATTGAATTGTCCAATTTGGAACACCTATTGATTTCGGATCGAGCCTAAAACTTGGGCAACATCATAATATGGTGGGAGGAGTCATTTGGTTAGTTTTGAGTGAAATCCAATCGCTAGAAGTATGGAATACAACAGCCCCTCCAATTAGGAACGAACTGCCGTTGAACTTGAATTGTCCAATTTGGAACACCTATTGATTTCGGATCGAGCCCAAAACTTGGGCAACATCATAATATGGTGGGAGGAGTCATTTGGTTAGTTTTGAGTTAAATCCAATCGCTAGAAGTATGGAATACATCAGCCACTCCAATTAGGAACGAACTGCCGTTGAACTTGAATTGTCCAATTTGGAACACCTATTGATTTCGGATCGAGCCCAAAACTTGGGCAACATCATAATATGGGAGGAGGAGTCATTTGGTTAGTTTTGAGTGAAATCCAATCGCTAGAAGTGTGGAATACGCCAACCACTCCAATTAGGAACGAACTGCCGTTGAACTTGAATTGTCCAATTTCTCACACCTATTGATTTCGGATCGAGGCCAAAACTTGGGCAACATCATAATACGGTGGGAGGAGTCATTTGGTGAGTTTTGAGTGAAATCCAATCGCTAGAAGTGTGGAATACACCAACCACTCCAATTAGGAACGAACTGCCGTTGAACTTGAATTGTCCAATTTCTCACACCTATTGATTTCGGATCGAGCCCAAAACTTGGGCAACAACATCATATGGTGGGAGGAGTCATTTGGTGAGTTTTGAGTGAAATCCAATCGCTAGAAATACGGAATACACCAACCACTCCAATTCGGAACGAACTGCCGTTGAACTTGAATTGCCCAATTTCTCACATTTATTGATTTCGGATCGAGCCCAAAACTTGGGCAACATCATAATATGGTGGGACGAGTCATTTGGTTAGTTTTGAGTGAAATCCAATCGCTAGAAGTATGGAATACACCAACCACTCCAATTAGGAACGAACTGCCGTTGAACTTGAATTGTCCAATTTCCCACACCTATTGATTTCGGATCGAGCCCAAAACTTCGGCAACATCATAATATGGTGGGAGGACTCATTTGGTGAGTTTTGAGTGAAATCCAATCGCTAGAAGTGTGGAATACACCAACCACTCCAATAAGGAACGAACTGCCGTTGAACTTGAATTGTCCAATTTCTCACACCTATTGATTTCGGATCGAGGCCAAAACTTGGGCAACATCATAATACGGTGGGAGGAGTCATTTGGTGAGTTTTGAGTGAAATCCAATCGCTAGAAGTGTGGAATACACCAACCACTCCAATTAGGAACGAACTGCCGTTGAACTTGAATTGTCCAATTTCTTACACCTATTGATTTCGGATTGAGTCCAAAACTTGGGCAACATCATAATATGGTGGGAGGAGTCATTTGGTCAGTTTTGAGTGAAATCCAATCGCTAGAAGCGTGGAATACACCAACCACTCCAATTAGGAACGAACTGAACTTGAATTGTCCAATTTGGAACACCTATTGATTTCGGATCGAGCCCAAAACTTGGGAAACATGACAATATGGGGGGAGGAGTCATTTGGTGAGTTTTCAGTGAAATCCAATCGCTAGAAGTGTGGAATACACCAACCACTCCAATTAGGAACAAACTGCCGTTGAACTTGAATTGTCCAATTTCTAACACCTATTGATTTCGGACTGAGCCCAAGCCTTGGGCAACATGATAATATGGTGAGAGGAGTCATTTGGTGAGTTTTGAGTGAAATCCAATCGCTAGAAGTATGGAATACACCAACCACTCCAACGAGGAACGAACTGCCGTTGAACTTGAATTGTCCAATTTCTCCACCTATTGATTTCGGATCGAGCCCCAAACTTGGGCAACATCATAATATGGTGGGAGGAGTCATTTGGTGAGTTTTGAGTGAAATCCAATCGCTAGAAGTATGGAATACACCAACCACTCCAATTAGGAACGAACTGCCATTGAACTTCAATTGTCCAATTTCTCCCACCAATTGATTTCGGATCGGGCCCAAAACTTGGGCAACTTCATAATATGGTGGGAGGAGTCATTTGGTGAGTTTTGAGTGAAATCCAATCGCTAGAAGCGTGGAATACACCAACCACTCCAATTAGAAACGAACTGAACTTGAATTGTCCAATTTGGAACACCTATTGATTTCGGACTGAGCCCAAGCCTTGGGCAACATGACAATATGGTGAGAGGAGTCATTTGGTGAGTTTTGAGTGAAATCCAATCGCTAGAAGTATGGAATACACCAACCACTCCAACTAGGAACGAACTGCCGTTGAACTTGAATTGTCCAATTTCTCACACCTATTGTTTTCGGTTCGAGGCCCAAACATGGGCAATATGATAATATGGTGGGAGGAGTCATTTGGTGAGTTTTGAGTGAAATCCAATCGCTAGAAGTATGGAATACACGAACCACTCCAATTCGGAACGAACTGCCATTGAACTTGAATTGTCCAATTTCTCACACCTATTGATTTCGGACCGAGCCCAAAACTTGGGCAACATGATAATATGGTGGGAGGAGTCATTTGGTGAGTTTTGAGTGAAATCCAATCGCTAGAATTATGGAATACACCAACCACTCCAATTAGGAACGAACAGCCGTTGAACTTGAATTGTCCAATTTGGAACACCTATTGATTTCGGTTCGAGCCCAAAACTTGGGCAACATGATAATATGGTGGGAGGAGTCATTTGGTGAGTTTGGAGTGAAATCCAATCGCTAGAAGTATGGAATACACCAACCACTCCAATTGGGAATGAACTGCCATTGAACTTGAATTGTCCAATTTCTCACACCAATTGATTTCGGATCGGGCCCAAAACTTCGGCAACTTCATAATATGGTGGGAGGAGTCATTTGGAGAGTTTTGAGTGAAGTCCAATCGATAGAAGTATGGAATACACCAACCACTCCAATTAGGAACGAACTGCCGTTGAACTTGAATTGTCCAATTTCTCACACCTATTGATTTCGGATCGGGCCCAAAACTTCGGCAACTTCATAATATGGTGGGAGGAGTCATTTGGTGAGTTTTGAGTGAAGTCCAATCGATAGAAGTATGGATTAGACCAACCACTCCAATTAGGAACGAACTGCCGTTGAACTTGAATTGTCCAATTTCTCACAGCTATTTATTTCGGATCGAGCCCAAAACTTGGGCAACCTCATAATATGGTGGGAGGAGTCATTTGGTGAGTTTTGAGTGAAATCCAATCTCTAGAAGTATGGAATACACCAACCACTCCAATTAGGAACGAATTGCCGTTGAACTTGAATTGTCCAATTTCTCACAGCTATTGATTTCGGATCGGGCTCCAAACATGGGCAACATCATAATATGGTGGGAGGAGTCATTTGGTGAGTTTTGAGTGAAATCCAATCGCAAGAAGTATGGAATACACCAACCACTCCAATTAGGAACGAACTGCCGTTGAACTTGAATTGTCCAATTTCTCACAGCTATTTATTACGGATCGAGCCCAAAACTTGGGCAACCTCATAATATGGTGGGAGGAGTCATTTGGTGAGTTTTGAGTGAAATCCAATCGCTAGAAGTATGGAATACACCAACCACTCCAATTAGGAACGAATTGCCGTTGAACTTGAATTGTCCAATTTCTCACAGCTATTGATTTCGGATCGAGCTCCAAACATGGGCAACATCATAATATGGTGGGAGGAGTCATTTGGTGAGTTTTGAGTGAAATCCAATCGCAAGAAGTATGGAATACGTCAACCACTCCAATTAGGAACGAACTGCCGTTGAACTTGAATTGTCCAATTCCTCACACCTATTGATTTCGGATCAAGCCTAAAACTTGGGCAACATGATAATATGGTGGGAGGAGTCATTTGGGGAGTTTTGAATGAAATCCAATCGCTAGAAGTATGGAATTCACTAACAACTCCAATTAGGAACGAACTGTCGTTGAAATTGAATTGACCAATTTCTTACACCTATTGATTTCGGATCGAGCCCAAAACTTCGGCAACATCGTAATATGGTGGGAGGAGTCATTTGGTGAGTCTTGAGTGAAATCCAATCGCTAGACGTATGGAATACACCAGCCACTCCAATTAGGAACGAACTGCCGTTGAACTTGAATTGTCCAACTTGGAACACCAATTGAATTCGGATCGAGCCAAAACTTGGGCAACATCATTATATGGTGGGAGGAGTCATTTGGTGAGTTTTGAGTGAAATCCAATCGCTAGAAGTATGGAATACACCAACCACTCCAATTAGGAACGAATTGCCGTTGAACTTGAATTGTTCAATTTCTCACACCTATTGATTTCGGATCGAGCCCCAAACTTGGGCAACATCATAATATGGTGGGAGGAGTCATTTGGTGAGTTTTGTGTGAAATCCAATCGCTAGAAGTATGGAATACACCAACCACTCCAATTAGGAACGAACTGCCGTTGAAAATGAATTGTCCAATTTCTCACACCTATTGATTTCGGACCGAGCCCAAAACTTGGGCAACATCATAATATGGTGGGAGGAGTCATTTTGTGAGTTTTGAGTGAAATCCAATCGCTAGAAGTATGGAATACACCAACCACTCAAATTAGGAACGAACTGCCGTTGAACTTGAATTGTCCAACTTGGAACACCTATTGATTTCGGATCGAGCCCAAAACTTGGTCAACATAATAATATGGTGGGAGAAGTCATTTGGTGAGTTTTGAGTGAAATCGAATCGCTAGAAGTGCGGAATACACCAACCACTCCAATTAGGAACGAACTGCCTCCAATTAGGAACGAACTGCCGTTGAACTTGAATTGTCCAATTTCTCACACCTATTGATTTCGGATCGAGTCCAAAACTTGGGCAACATCATAATTTGGTGGGAGGAGTCATTTGGTGAGTTTTGAGTGAAATCCAATTGCTAGAAGTATGGAATACACCAACCACTCCAATTGGGAATGAACTGCCGTTGAACTTGAATTGTCCAATTTGGAATACCGATTGATTTCGGATCGAGCCCAAAACATGGGCAACATCATAATATGGTGGGACGAGTCATTTGGTGAGTTGTGAGTGAAATCCAATCGCTAGAAGTATGGAATACACGAACCACTCCAATTAGGAACGAACTGCCGCCGAAATTGAATTGTCCAATTTCTCATACGTATTGAATTCTGATCGAGCCCAAAACTTGGGCAACGTCATAATATGGTGGGAGGAGTCATTTGGTGAGTTTTGAGTGAAATCCAATCGCTAGAAGTATGGAATACACCAACCACTCCAATTAGGAACGAACTGCCGTTGAACTTGAATTGTCCAATTTGGAACACCCATTGATTTCGGATCGAGCCCAAAACTTGGGCAACATCGTAATATGGTGGGTGGAGTCATTTGGTGAGTTTTAAGTGAAATCCAATCGCTAGAAGTATGGAATACACCAACCACTCCAATTAGGAACGAACTGCCGTTGAACTTGAATTGTCCAATTTGGAACCCCTATTGATTTCGGATCGAGCCCAAAACTTGGGCAACATCGTAATATGGTGGGAGGCGTCATTTGGTTAGTTTTGAGAGAAATCCAATCGCTAGAAGTATGGAATACACCAACCACTCCAATTAGGAACGAACTGCCATTGAACTTGAATTGTCCAATTTCTCACACCTATTGATTTCGGATCGAGCCCAAAACTTGGTCAACATCATAATATGGTGGGAGGAGTCATTTGGTGAGTTTTGAGAGAAATCCAATCGCTAGAAGTATGGAATACACCAACCACTCCAATTAGGAACGAACTGACGTTGAACTTGGATTGTCCAATTTCTAACACCTATTGATTTCGGATCGAGCCCAAAACTTGGGCAACATCATAATATGGTGGCAGGAGTCATTTGGTGAGTTTTGAGTGAAATCCAATCGCGAGAAGTATGGAATACACCAACCACTCCAATTAGGAACGAACTGCCGTTGAACTTGAATTGTCCAATTTGGAACACCCATTGATTTCGGATCAAGCCCAAAACTTGGGCAACATCATAATATGATGGGAGGAGTCATTTGGTGAGTTTTAAGTGAAATCCAATCGCTAGAAGTATGGAATACAAGGACCACTCCAATTTGGAACGAACTGCCGTTGAACTTGAATTGTCCAATTTCTCACACCTATTGATTTCGTATCGAGGCCAAAACTTGGGCAACCTCATAATATGGTGGGAGGAGTCATTTGGTGAGTTTTGAGTGAAATCCAATCGCTAGAAGTATGGAATACACCAACCACTCCAATTAGGAACGAACTGCCGTTGAACTTGAATTGTCCAATTTCTCACACCCATTGATTTCGGATCGAGCCCAAAACTTGGGCAACATCATAATATGGTGGGAGGCGTCATTTGGTTAGTTTTGAGAGAAATCCAATTGCTAGAAGTATGGAATACACCAACCACTCTAATTAGGAACGAACTGCCGTTGAACTTGAATTGTCCAATTTGGAACACCTATTGATTTCGCGTCGAGCCCAAACCTTGGGCAACATCATAATATGGTGGGAGGAGCCATTCGGTGAGTTTTGAGTGAAATCCAATCGCTAGAAGTACGGAATACACCAACCACTCCAATTAGGGACGAACTGTCATTCAAATTGAATTGACCAATTTCTCACACCTATTGATTTCGGATCGAGCCCAAAACTTGGACAACATCATAATTTGGTGGGAGGAGTCATTTGGTGAGTTTTGAGTGAAATCCAATCGCTAGAAGTACGGAATAGACCAACCACTCCAATTAGGAACGAACTGCCGTTGAACTTGAATTGTCCAATTTGGAACACCCATTGATTTCGGATCGAGCCCAAAACTTGGGCAACAACAAAATATGGTCGGAGGAGTGATTTGGTGAGTTTTGAGTGAAATCCAATCGCTAGAAGTATGGAATACACCAACCACTCCAATTAGGAACGAACTGCCGTTGAACTGGAATTGTCCAATTTGGAACATCTATTGATTTCGGATCGAGTCCAAAACTTGGGCAACATCATAATATGGTGGGAGGAGTCATTTGGTGAGTTTTGAGTGAAATCCAATCGCTAGAAGTATGGAATACAGTAACCACTCCAATTAGGAACGAACTGCCGTTGAACTTGAATTGTCCAATTTCTCACACCAATTGATTTCGGATCGAGCCCAAAACTTGGGCAACATCATAATATGGTGGGTGGAGTCATTGGGTGAGTTTTGAGTGAAATCCAATCGCTAGAAGTATGGAATACACCAACCACTCCAATTAGGAACGAACTGCCGTTGAAATTGAATTGACCAATTTCTCACACCTATTGATTTCGGATCGAACCCAAAACTTGGGCAACATCATAATATGGTGGGTGGAGTCATTGGGTGAGTTTTGAGTGAAATCCAATCGCTAGAAGTATGGAATACACCCACCACTCCAATTAGGAACGAACTGCCATTGAACTTGAATTGTCCAATTTCGAACACCTATTGATTTCGGATCGAGCCCAAAAAACTTGGGCAACATCATAATATGGTGGGAGGAGTCATTTGGTGAGTTTTGAGTGAAATCCAATCGCTAGAAGTATGGAATACACCAACCACTCCAATTAGGAACGAACTGCCGTTGAACTTGAATTGTCCAATTTCTCACACCTATTGATTTCGGATCGAGCCCGAAACATGGGCTACATCATAATATGGTGGGAGGAGGGATTTGGTGAGTTTTGAGTGAAATCCAATCGCTAGAAGTATGGAATACACCAACCACTCCAACTAGGAACGAACTTCCGTTGAACTTGAATTGTCCAATTTGTCACACCTATTGATTTCGGATCGAGCCCAAAACTTGAGCAACAACATAATATGTTGGGAGGAGTCATTTGGTGAGTTTTGAGTGAAATCCAATCGCTAGAAGTATGGAATACACCAACCACTCCAATTAGGAACGAACTGCCGTTGAACTTGAATTGTCCAATTTCGATCACCTATTGATTTCGGATCGAGCCCAAAACTTGGGCAACATCATAATATGGTGGGAGGAGTCATTTGGTGAGTTTTGAGTGAAATCCAACCGCTAGAAGTATGGAATACACCGACCACTCCAATTAGGAACGAACTGCCGTTGAACTTCAATTGTCCAATTTGGAACACCTATTGATTTCGGATAGAGCCCAAAACTTGGGCAACATCACAATATGGTGGGAGGAGTCATTTGGTGGGTTTTAAGTGAAATCCAATCGCTAGAAGTATGGAATACACCAACCACTCCAATTAGGAACGAACTGCCGTTGAACTTGAATTGTCCAATTTGGAACACCTATTGATTTCGGATCGAGCGCAAAACTTGGGCAACACCATATTATGGTGGGAGGAGTCATTTGGTGAGTTTTGAGTGAAATCCAATCGCTAGAAGTATGGAATACACCAACCAAACCAATTAGGAACGAAATGCCGTTGAACTTGAATTGTCCAATTTGGAAGACCTATTGATTTCGGATAGAGCCCAAAACTTGGGAAACATCATAATATGGTGGGAGGAGTCATTTGGTGAGTTTTCAGTGAAATCCCATCGCTAGATGTATGTAATACACCAACCACTCCAATTAGGAACGAACTGCCGTTGAACTTGAATTGTCCAATTTCTCACACCAATTGATTTCGGATCGAGCCCCAAACTTGGGCAACATCATAATATGGTGGGAGGAGTCATTTGGTGAGTTTTGAGTGAAATCCGATCGCTACAAGTATGGAATACAGCAACCACTCCAATTAGGAACGAACTGCCGTTGAACTTGAATTGTCCAATTTGGAACACCTATTGATTTCGGATCGAGCCCAAAACTTGGGCAACATCATATTATGGTGGGAGGAGTCATTTGGTGAGTTTTGAGTGAAATCCAATCGCTAGAAGTATGGAATACACCAACCACTCCAATTAGGAACGAACTGCCGTTGAACTTGAATTGTCCAATTTGGAACACCTATTTATTTCGGATCGAGCCCAAAACTTGGGCAACAACAAAATATGGTCGGAGGAGTCATTTGGTGAGTTTTGAGTGAAATCCAATCGCTAGAAGTATGGAATACACCAACCACTCCAATTAGGAACGAACTGCCGTTGAACTGGAATTGTCCAATTTGGAACATCTATTGATTTCGGATCGAGTCCAAAACTTGGGCAACATCATAATATGGTGGGAGGAGTCATTTGGTGAGTTTTGAGTGAAATCCAATCGCTAGAAGTATGGAATACAGTAACCACTCCAATTAGGAACGAATTGCCGTTGAACTTGAATTGTCCAATTTCTCACACCAATTGATTTCGGATCGAGCCCAAAACTTGGGCAACATCATAATATGGTGGGTGGAGTCATTGGGTGAGTTTTGAGTGAAATCCAATCGCTAGAAGTATGGAATACACCAACCACTCCAATTAGGAACGAACTGCCGTTGAAATTGAATTGACCAATTTCTCACACCTATTGATTTCGGATCGAACCCAAAACTTGGGCAACATCATAATATGGTGGGTGGAGTCATTGGGTGAGTTTTGAGTGAAATCCAATCGCTAGAAGTATGGAATACACCAACCACTCCAATTAGGAACGAACTGCCATTGAACTTGAATTGTCCAATTTCGAACACCTATTGATTTCGGATCGAGCCCAAAAAACTTGGGCAACATCATAATATGGTGGGAGGAGTCATTTGGTGAGTTTTGAGTGAAATCCAATCGCTAGAAGTATGGAATACACCAACCACTCCAATTAGGAACGAACTGCCGTTGAACTTGAATTGTCCAATTTCTCACACCTATTGATTTCGGATTGAGCCCGAAACATGGGCTACATCATAATATGGTGGGAGGAGGGATTTGGTGAGTTTTGAGTGAAATCCAATCGCTAGAAGTATGGAATACACCAACCACTCCAACTAGGAACGAACTTCCGTTGAACTTGAATTGTCCAATTTGTCACACCTATTGATTTCGGATCGAGCCCAAAACTTGGGCAACAACATAATATGGTGGGAGGAGTCATTTGGTGAGTTTTGAGTGAAATCCAATCGCTAGAAGTATGGAATACTCCAACCACTCCAATTAGGAACGAACTGCCGTTGAACTTGAATTGTCCAATTTCGATCACCTATTGATTTCGGATCGAGCCCAAAACTTGGGCAACATCATAATATGGTGGGAGGAGTCATTTGGTGAGTTTTGAGTGAAATCCAACCGCTAGAAGTATGGAATACACCGACCACTCCAATTAGGAACGAACTGCCGTTGAACTTCAATTGTCCAATTTGGAACACCTATTGATTTCGGATAGAGCCCAAAACTTGGGCAACATCACAATATGGTGGGAGGAGTGATTTGGTGGGTTTTAAGTGAAATCCAATCGCTAGAAGTATGGAATACACCAACCACTCCAATTAGGAATGAACTGCCGTTGAACTTGAATTGTCCAATTTGGAACACCTATTGATTTCGGATCGAGCGCAAAACTTGGGCAACACCATATTATGGTGGGAGGAGTCATTTGGTGAGTTTTGAGTGAAATCCAATCGCTAGAAGTATGGAATACACCAACCAAACCAATTAGGAACGAAATGCCGTTGAACTTGAATTGTCCAACTTGGAAGACCTATTGATTTCGGATAGAGCCCAAAACTTGGGAAACATCATAATATGGTGGGAGGAGTCATTTGGTGAGTTTTCAGTGAAATCCCATCGCTAGATGTATGTAATACACCAACCACTCCAATTAAGAACGAACTGCCGTTGAACTTGAATTGTCCAATTTCTCACACCAATTGATTTCGGATCGAGCCCCAAACTTGGGCAACATCATAATATGGTGGGAGGAGTCATTTGGTGAGTTTTGAGTGAAATCCGATCGCTACAAGTATGGAATACAGCAACCACTCCAATTAGGAACGAACTGCCGTTGAACTTGAATTGTCCAATTTGGAACACCTATTGATTTCGGATCGAGCCCAAAACTTGGGCAACATCATATTATGGTGGGAGGAGTCATTTGGTGAGTTTTGAGTGAAATCCAATCGCTAGAAGTATGGAATACACCAACCACTCCAATTAGGAACGAACTGCCGTTGAACTTGAATTGTCCAATTTCTCACCCCTATTGATTTCGGATCGAGCCCCAAACTTGGGCAACATCATAATATGGTGGGAGGAGTCATTTGGAGAGTTTTGAGTGAAATCCAATCGCTAGAAGTATGGAATACAGCAACCACTCCAATTAGGAACGAACTGTCGTTGAACTTGAATTGTCCAATTTCTCACACCTATTGATTTCGGATCGAACCCAAAACTTGGGCAACATCATAATATGGTGGGTGGAGTCATTGGGTGAGTTTTGAGTGAAATCTAATCGCTAGAAGTATGGAATACACCAACCACTCCAATTAGGAACGAACTGCCATTGAACTTGAATTGTCCAATTTCGAACACCTATTGATTTCGGATCGAGTCCAAAACTTGGGCAACATCATAATATGGTGGGAGGAGTCATTTGGCGAGTTTTGTGTGAAATCCAATCGTTAGAAGTATGGAATACACCAACCACTCCAGTTAGGAACGAACTGCCGTTATATTTGAATTGTCCAATTTCGAACACCTATTGATTTCGGATCGAGCCCAAAATTTGGGCAACATAATAATATGGTGGGAGGAGTCATTTGGTGAGTTTTGAGTGAAATCCAATCGCTAGAAGTATGGAATACACCAACCACTCCAATTAGGAAAGAACTGTCGTTGAAATTGAATTGTCCAATTTCTCACACCTGTTGAATTCGGATCGAGCCCAAAACTTGGGCAACATCCTAATATGGTGGGAGGAGTCATTTGGTGAGTTTTGAGTGAAATTCAATCGCTAGAAGTATGGAATACACCAACCACTCCAATTTGGAAAGAACTGTCGTTGAAATTGAATTGTCCAATTTCTCACACCTATTGATTTTGGATCGAGCCCCAAACTTGGGCAACATCTTAATATGGTGGGAGGAGTCATTTGGTGAGTTTTGAGTGAAATCCAATCGCTAGAAGTATGGAAACCACCAACCAAACCAATTAGGAACGAACTGCCGTTGAACTTGAATTGTCCAATTTGGAACACCCATTGATTTCGGATCGAGCCCAAAACTTGGGCAACATCATAATATGGTGGGTGGAGTCATTTGGTGAGTTTTAAGTCAAATCCAATCGCTAGAAGTATGGAATACACCAACCACTCCAATTAGGAACGAACTGCCGTTGAACTTGAATTGTCCAATTTGGAACCCCTATTGATTTCGGATCGAGCCCAAGACTTGGGCAACATCATAATATGGTGGGAGGCGTCATTTGGTTAGTTTTGAGAGAAATCCAATCGCTAGAAGTATGGAATACACCAACCACTCCAATTAGGAACGAACTGCCGTTGAACTTGAATTGTCCAATTTGGAACTCCTATTGATTTCGGATCGAGCACAAAACTTGGGCAACATCATTATATGGTGGGAGGAGTGATTTGGTGAGTCTTGAGTGAAATCCAATCGCTAGAAGTATGGAATACACGAACCACTCCAATTAGGAACGAACTGCCGTTGAACTTGAATTGTCCAATTTGGAACACCTATTGATTTCGGATCGAGCCCAAAACTTGGGCAACATCATAATATGGTGGGAGGAGTCATTTGGTGAGTTTTGAGTGAAATCCATTCGCTAGAAGTATGGAAGACACCAACCACTCCAATTGGGAACGAACCGCCGTTGAACTTGAATTGCCCAATTTCTCACATCTATTGATTTCGGATCGAGCCCCAAACAGGGGCAACATCATAATATGGTGGGAGGAGTCATTTGGTGATTTTTGAGTGAAATCCAATCGCCAGAAGTATGGAATACACCAACCACTCCAATTAGGAACGAACTGTCGTTGAACTTGAATTGTCCAATTTGGAACACCTATTGATTTCGGATCGAGCCCAAAACTTGGGCAACACCGTAATACGGTGGGAGGAGTCATTTGGTGAGTTTTGAGTGAAATCCAATCGCTAGAAGTATGGAATACAACAACCACTCCAATTAGGAACGAACTGCCGTTGAACTTGAATTGTCCAACTTGGAACACCGATTGATTTCGGATCGTGCCCAAAACTTGGGCAACATCATAATATGGTGGGACGAGTCATTTGGTGAGTTGTGAGTGAAATCCAATCGCTAGAAGTATGGAATACACGAACCACTCCAATTAGGAACGAACTGCCGTCGAAATTGAATTGTCCAATTTCTCACACGTATTGAATTCTGATTGAGCCCAAAACTTGGGCAACACCATAATACGGTGGGAGGAGTCATTTGGTTAGTTTTGAGAGAAATCCAATCGCTAGAAGTATGGAATACACCAACCACTCCAATTAGGAACGAACTGCCGTTGAACTTGAATTGTCCAACTTGGAACACCTATTGATTTCTGATCGAGCCCAAAAGTTGGGCAGCATCATAATATGGTTGGAGGAGTCATTGGGTGAGTTTTGGGTGAAATCCAATCGCTAGAAGTATGGAATACACCAACCACTCCAATTAGGAACAAACTGCCGTTGAACTTGAATTGTCCAATTTCGAACACCTACTGATTTCGGATCGAGCCCAAAACTTGGGCAACATCATAATATGGTGGTAGGAGTCATTTGGAGAGTTTTGAGTGAAATCCAATCGCTAGAAGTATGGAATACACCAACCACTCCAATTAGGAACGAACTGCCGTCGAATTTGAATTGTCCAATTTCTCAAACCTATTGATTTCGGATCGAGCCCCAATCTTGGGCAACATCATAATATGGTGGGAGGTGTCATTTGGTAAGTTTTGAGTGAAATGCAATCGCTAGAAGTGTGGAATACACCAACCACTCCAATTAGGAACGAACTGCCGTTGAACTTGAATTGTCCAATTTCACACACCTATTGATTTCGGATCGAGCCCAAAACTTGGGCAACATCATAATACGGTGGGAGGAGTCATTTGGGGAGTTTTGAGTGAAATCCAATCGCTAGAAGTATGGAATACAACAACCACTCCAATTAGGAACGAACTGCCGTTGAACTTGAATTGTCCGATTTGGAACACCTACTGATTTCGGATCGAGCCCAAAAGTTGGGCAGCATCATAATATGGTGGGAGGAGTCATTGGGTGAGTTTTGAGTGAAATCCAATCGCTAGAAGTATGGAATACACCAACCACTCCAATTTGGAACAAACTGCCATTGAACTTGAATTGTCCAATTTCTCACACCTATTGATTTTGGATCGAGCCCAAAACTTGGGCAACATCATAATACGGTGGGAGGAGTCATTTGGGGAGTTTTGAGTGAAATCCAATCGCTAGAAGTATGGAATACACCAACCACTACAATTAGGAACGAACTGCCGTTGAACTTGAATTGTCCAATTTCTCACACCTATTGATTTCGGATCGAGCCCCAAACTTGGGCAACATCATAATATGGTGGGAGTAGTCGTTTGGTGAGTTTTGAGTGAAATCCAATCGCTAGAAGTATGGAATACACCAACCACTCCAATTAGGAACAAACTGCCGTTGAACTTGAATTGTCCAATTTGGAACACCTATTGATTTCGGATCGAGCCCAAAACTTGGGCAACATCATAATATGGTGGTAGGAGTCATTTGGAGAGTTTTGAGTGAAATCCAATCGCTAGAAGTGTGGAATACACCAACCACTCCAATTAGGAACGAACTGCCGTCGAACTTGAATTGTCCAATTTCTCAAACCTATTGATTTCGGATCGAGCCCCAAACTTGGGCAACATCATAATATGGTGGGAGGTGTCATTTGGTGAGTTTTGAGTGAAATGCAATCGCTAGAAGTGTGGAATACACCAACCACTCCAATTAGGAACGAACTGCCGTTGAACTTGAATTGTCCAATTTCTCACACCTATTGATTTCGGATCGAGCCCAAAACTTGGGCAACATCAAAATACGGTGGGAGGAGTCATTTGGTGAGTTTTGAGTGAAATCCAATCGCTAGAAGTATGGAATACACCAACCACTCCAATTAGGAACAAACTACCATTGAACTTGAATTGTCCAATTTGGAACACCTATTGATTTCGGATCGAGCCCAAAACTTGGGCAACATCATAATGTGGTGGGAGGAGTCATTTGGGGAGTTTTGAGTGAAATCCAATCGCTAGAAGTATGGAATACACCAACCACTACAATTAGGAACGACCTGCCATTGAACTTGAATTTTCCAATTTCTCACACCTATTGATTTCGGATCGAGCCCCAAACTTGGGCAACATCATAATATGGTGGGAGTAGTCCTTTGGTGAGTTTTGAGTGAAATCCAATCGCAAGAAGTATGGAATACACCAACCACTCCAATTAGGATCAAACTGCCGTTCAACTTGAATTGTCCAATTTGGATCACCTATTGATTTCGGATCGAGCCCAAAACTTGGGCAACATCATAATATGGTGGTAGGAGTCATTTGGACAGTTTTGAGTGAAATCCAATTGCTAGAAGTATGGAATACACCAACCACTCCAATTAGGAACGAACTGCCGTCGAACTTGAATTGTCTAATTTCTCAAACCTATCGATTTCGGATCGAGCCCCAAACTTGGGCAACATCGTAATATGGTGGGAGTAGCCGTTTGGTGAGTTTTGAGTGAAATCCAATCGCTAGAAGTATGGAATACACCAACCACTACAATTAGGAACGACCTGCCATTGAACTTGAATTGTCCAATTTCTCACACCTATTGATTTTGGATCGAGCCCAAAACATGGGCAACATCATAATATGGTGGGAGGAGTCATTTGGTGAGTTTTGAGTGAAATCCAATCGCTAGAAGTATGGAATACTGTTGTGTAGATACAGCTGCACCAAAATGGATTCAGTTGCATCCTCAACTTATGATACTCGCAAGTGCACGAGCCGTTCGGTAGTATAGCGTATGTAAGTGCGAGGTCGATCCCACGAGGATTGGTGATTGAATGATCCAATTCATTTCTCCTACACAAAACAGAAATAAAAACAAAGAACATAAAACAAGGAAGAAAGAAATAAGTAACTCAAGCAAATAAGTTCCCAAGTTCAATTTAGATTAATGGATTGATTCTAGCTAAAGTATGATTAAGCCATGGTGTGTGGTCATAACCTTGTGTTCCTAATTCCCTAATTTGATCATTTGTTGTCTAACCTAAAATTAAGCATTAGGAACCCATTAAGCATAGAAGAACATTTTAAACAACCAAGCATGTATCTAATCCCTGTTGTCGAATGTCCATACATACTCTTCCTATTCATAGTTCAATTCGAATTAAAGCATGGTGTCTACTCTTAATTCAAACCAAGATAGCTAACATGCAAGCCTAAATGGTGATCAATCATTCAAACTAGCATATTAACTTATAAGCATAATGAATAAGAACAAAAACCATAATTGAAACTTGGAAACTAATTAAACTTGAATACTTAAGAAAGAATGTACATTACAAGAAAAATAAATTACAACTAAGAAAACATTAAAGAAAGCTAGAATTGAGAACTAGAAAGGAAAACTAAGAGAATTTGAGGGAGAGAAGGGAAGTGTTTGAGAACTTTGAGGAGGGAGAAGAAAGTGTTTGGGAACTTTAGAGAATTTTGGAAGAGAGTGGTTGAGAACTTGTGTTTGAGAGCTTTGAGGATTTTGGAAGGGAATGTGTTTAAGACATGGGGAATTTGGAAGAGAGTGTTTGAGAACTTGGAGGATTTGGAGAAGAAAGTAGAGAGGTGTTTTGAGAACTTTGAGGATTTTGGAAGAACATGTGTTTGAAAACTTTAGAGAATTTGATGAAGGAAATGGGAGAAGTGTTTGGGAAGTGTTTGGAGAAGAGAGTATTTGAAGAATTTAGAAGAAGAGAAAGGAAAAGTGTTTGATATTTAGTACAAAGAAAATTTAATAGAATGATCTTATTACAACAATTGAGAACTACAAAGGGAAACTAAGAGAATTTGAGGGAGAGAAGGGAAGGGAGCTCTAGAGAAGTGTTTGAGAGCTCCCCCCCTTGGGGTGTTATTACAAGCTTAGAGAACTTCCCTATTTATAGGCCTAGGGGAAGTGAAAATCAGAATTCAATAAGACTAATGCATACAACACTTGAATTATAAAATCTGAAATGGTTGATGCACTTGTATTAGAAAATCTGAAATGGGTGATGCACTTGTATTAGAAAATCTTGAATTGGTTGATGCACTTCACCACTAAATCCCACCAGCAGCCCTAGCTCATCTTCATGTCACCATGACCAAGCTTCCAACCAGAAATGATAGCTCATACCTAGCTCACCATGACCAAGCATCCAACCAGCACATGCTGAGGTCAGCATGACCAGCAACTTCAAGGGCTTACAACTTGGGCTTCTATTAATCAAATTAGGACTTTAAGCACTCTAAATTGAAGTTCAGAATGTCTTCTTTCCAGCCATATGTTATTTGGGCCAATCCAAGGTCGGAGGAAGAAGTTAAGGCCGAAACAAATTGCTAACTCATTTTCCGCGCTGATAAGATCCATCCTGAGCATGGTTCTGTGTTTGCTAGGTAACGGACTCCAGATTTATCCAATGGGGCTGACTTTTGGATATGTTATAGTACACACCAATTGGAACAACGTTCATGAAGAATGTGGCCTCATTCGAGCTATGTAGGTTGCTGAAACAAAGCTTGCAATATGACCTACGAAACTGGACTGGCAGGGGGCTGTAGCCAAAATTGAGTTTGTCTTTAAGCTCTTCATCAATTCATCCAAATTAGGCCTTAACATGCTTGAATTGCATGAATTATGTTCTCCAAAGCCATCATTGTTACCTAAAGCTCAATTAACTGAAATATAAACACAAAAAGGATTAAAAGCACAAGTTTAACTCAAAAACATAACCAAATCATAAGCTAGAAGGGTAAGAAATAATATACAATTATGAACCGATCAAATACCCCCAAACCTAGATTTTGCTAGTCCTCGAGCAAAACAACACAAAACAAAGTTAAAAACAAAACTAGAAGTTAACTAAACCACTTTCGTAGGTAACTCGATTACATTTAGCATATGCAACAAGCCTTTAAACCTCTAGGCATCCCTAGTAGGAGGAGTTGTGTCTCCTGAGGGTTTAACAGATACGATACCCACAAACGTTTTACTGACTCTGTAAAACAAAGTAATTAGAAAACTTAAAGATTGTTAGTCCTTAAGCAAAACCAAAAACAAAAACAAACACAAAAACACAAAGAACTTAAAACAATTTTTCCGAACATTTTCTGAAGAGAAATGACTCATGCACATGACTTAAACGTTTTAACAATAAAAGCTCAATTTTTAGACATTATTTACAAAGCGGCAAAGTTCTAAACACAATATGCTCAAAGTGTAGTAGTGTGATAGCCAAATGCAACAAATTCCCCAATCTTAGTTTTCACACAATTTCAAAAATCATACAAAGCATAAGTTCAACTTCAAATCTCACCAAAGTTGTCCTCTCACAAATGAATCACTCAGAAGAGGGCTATAATGCACACTCAGTTATAAACATGAGAATAGAGTTAAACCATAAGGGACTTAACTCGCAATAGAAATATGAAGAACTTGCATTAATATGATCTCAAGAAGGATGTCAAACACTTAAAAGTAGAAAAATGAATGCAATTCAACCACATGACATTTAAGATCAATTTAGGTCTTTAGCATAGGTTGTAATGGGGCCAAGGGTGTAAGGTGAGTAAGAAATGAAGGGTATGGATAAAACAAAGTCCAAGAAACTCAAAATATAAGAGCATAAAACAATTGTTTACAAGACTTCGAATCATCACGATTAGATTTTTTCTTTTACACGATCAAAACTCCTTATACCTTCATTTACAATGATTCATACTCCTTTCCTTGAATTGAACAAACACCAATTTATTTTGAAGGCCCAAAAATGAAACCCAAAAATGAAATTTCATTCAACCACCACTTAATCACAACTTTTCTCGTTTCTTTCACCAATTGTGTGATTTTTTTTTTTCAAAATGTAACACCAATTCCCAAACTTAGTATGAAAAACACATCCCAATTAAAGCTCATGAGTTCCTTAGAAAGGTAAATATTTGTTTTTCAGGCTAAGGCGAGGAAATATAATTGGTAAAATGAAAGAAAAGGTTTACATGTAGGCTCAAAATGGTTAACAATGGAAAGTCATGCTTAAACATGCATAAGGTTAGCTTGAAAGGCACAAACGATCCAAAGAGGGCCTTAATATCATTTCTTAAATGTCATGAGATCAAATTGCAAAAGAATGAATGACTTTTAAGTGTTCAACCAAATCAATGAATAATGAGATCAAACAACAACTTAGATGACAAGAAATTAAGAGTATGTGTATATAACACTCATGAAATGAAGTACAAGGCTCAAAAGCTCACATTATATGGTTATATAAGTCTAGTTTGTGCTTGATACAATTCTTTGGGTCATGCAAATCCTTTAATTGGAAAATTATGAAACAAATGGCAAGTGTAAAGAAGGTTTCAAACATATCATGCTAGAACAATGCCAAATTTTTTTATTTTATTTTTTAATAAAGAAAAAAAAAACACTAAAATAAAATGAAATCCAATTTTTATTTAAGTCATGCAAACATTTATCACTATCTCATCATAAGTGTTCGGAAAGTGACTCAAAACAAGATTCAAAACAAGAACGAAATTTTTATTTTTATTTTATTTTTTATAATTTTAAGAAAAACCAAGTTTACTTGCTAAACTCCAATACCCCCAAACCTAGAAATGAGCATTGTCCTCAATGTTTAAAAATTAGCCACAAACAATGTCATAACAACAAATGAAAGGTATTAAAGCAAAAAAAAAAAAAAAAAATCACAAAATCACAAAAGAAAACAAAAACAAAATAATTATAAAATAAAAATTACAACACAAACAAACAAACAAACAAACAAAAATGAAACAGTAAACCCTAATCACACAATTCTGAAACCCAAAAAAAAATTTGAAGCCCAAAGCCCACAATTTCGAAACACAAACCACGGTGAATTTAACCCACTTTGAAACCCAAACTAAAGTAAAACCCGACCCACAATTTGTTTTCATTTCCGGCTTTTTATTATTATTTAGTTTTGTAAAAACAAACTATCGAACCGTGATTAGCAACACAAAGAGCGGGATTTTAACATGGGTCATGATGTCTCGGTTCAGTGTAAGGGACCAAATGTCCATACATACTCTTCCTATTCATAGTTCAATTCGAATTAAAGCATGGTGTCTACTCTTAATTCAAACCAAGATAGCTAACATGCAAGCCTAAATGGTGATCAATCATTCAAACTAGCATATTAACTTATAAGCATAATGAATAAGAACAAAAACCATAATTGAAACTTGGAAACTAATTAAACTTGAATACTTAAGAAAGAATGTACATTACAAGAAAAATAAATTACAACTAAGAAAACATTAAAGAAAGCTAGAATTGAGAACTAGAAAGGAAAACTAAGAGAATTTGAGGGAGAGAAGGGAAGTGTTTGAGAACTTTGAGGAGGGAGAAGAAAGTGTTTGGGAACTTTAGAGAATTTTGGAAGAGAGTGGTTGAGAACTTGTGTTTGAGAGCTTTGAGGATTTTGGAAGGGAATGTGTTTAAGACATGGGGAATTTGGAAGAGAGTGTTTGAGAACTTGGAGGATTTGGAGAAGAAAGTAGAGAGGTGTTTTGAGAACTTTGAGGATTTTGGAAGAACATGTGTTTGAAAACTTTAGAGAATTTGATGAAGGAAATGGGAGAAGTGTTTGGGAAGTGTTTGGAGAAGAGAGTATTTGAAGAATTTAGAAGAAGAGAAAGGAAAAGTGTTTGATATTTAGTACAAAGAAAATTTAATAGAATGATCTTATTACAACAATTGAGAACTACAAAGGGAAACTAAGAGAATTTGAGGGAGAGAAGGGAAGGGAGCTCTAGAGAAGTGTTTGAGAGCTCCCCCCCTTGGGGTGTTATTACAAGCTTAGAGAACTTCCCTATTTATAGGCCTAGGGGAAGTGAAAATCAGAATTCAATAAGACTAATGCATACAACACTTGAATTATAAAATCTGAAATGGTTGATGCACTTGTATTAGAAAATCTGAAATGGGTGATGCACTTGTATTAGAAAATCTTGAATTGGTTGATGCACTTCACCACTAAATCCCACCAGCAGCCCTAGCTCATCTTCATGTCACCATGACCAAGCTTCCAACCAGAAATGATAGCTCATACCTAGCTCACCATGACCAAGCATCCAACCAGCACATGCTGAGGTCAGCATGACCAGCAACTTCAAGGGCTTACAACTTGGGCTTCTATTAATCAAATTAGGACTTTAAGCACTCTAAATTGAAGTTCAGAATGTCTTCTTTCCAGCCATATGTTATTTGGGCCAATCCAAGGTCGGAGGAAGAAGTTAAGGCCGAAACAAATTGCTAACTCATTTTCCGCGCTGATAAGATCCATCCTGAGCATGGTTCTGTGTTTGCTAGGTAACGGACTCCAGATTTATCCAATGGGGCTGACTTTTGGATATGTTATAGTACACACCAATTGGAACAACGTTCATGAAGAATGTGGCCTCATTAGAGCTATGTAGGTTGCTGAAACAAAGCTTGCAATATGACCTACGAAACTGGACTGGCAGGGGGCTGTAGCCAAAATTGAGTTTGTCTTTAAGCTCTTCATCAATTCATCCAAATTAGGCCTTAACATGCTTGAATTGCATGAATTATGTTCTCCAAAGCCATCATTGTTACCTAAAGCTCAATTAACTGAAATATAAACACAAAAAGGATTAAAAGCACAAGTTTAACTCAAAAACATAACCAAATCATAAGCTAGAAGGGTAAGAAATAATATACAATTATGAACCGATCAAATACACCAACCACTATAGTTAGGAACGAACTGCCGTTGAACTTGAATTGTCCAATTTGGAACACCTATTGATTTCGGATCGAGCCCAAAACTTGGGCAACAACATAATATGGTGGGAGGAGTCATTTGGTGAGTTTTGAGTGAAATCCAATCGCTAGAAGTATGGAATACACCAACCACTCCAATTAGGAACGAACTGCCGTTGAATTTGAATTGACCAATTTGGAACACCTATTGATTTCGAATCGAGCCCAAAACTTGGGCAACATCATAATATGGTGGGAGGAGTCATTTGGTGAGTTTTCAGGGAAATCAAATCGCTAGAAGTACGGAATACACCAACCACTCCAATTAGGAACGAACTGCCGTTGAATTTGAATTGTCCAATTTCTCCAACCTATTGATTTCGGATCGAGCCCAAAACATGGGCAACATCATAATATGGTGGGAAGATTCATTTGGTGAGTTTTGAGTGAAATCCAATCGCTAAAAGTATGGAATACACCAACCACTCCAATTAGAAACGAACTGCCGTTGAACTTGAACTGTCCAATTTCTCACACCTATTGATTTCGGATCGAGCCCAAAACTTGGGCAACATCATAATATGGTGGGAGGAGTCATTTGGTTAGTTTTGAGTGAAATCCAATCGCTAGAAGTATGGAATACACCAACCTTTGGAACGAACTGCCGTTGAACTTCAATTGTGCAATTTCTCACACCTACTGATTTCGGATCGAGCCCCAAACTTGGGCAACATCATAATATGGTGGGAAGAGTCATTTGGTGAGTTTTGAGTGAAATCCAATCGCTAGAAGTATGGAATCCACCAACCACTCCAATTAGGAACGAACTGCCGTTGAACTTGAATTGTCCAATTTCTCACACCTATTGATTTCGGATCGAGCCCAAAACAAGGGCAACATCATAATATGGTGGGAGGAGTCATTTGGTGAGTTTTGAGTGAAATCCAATCGCTAGAAGTATGCAATACACCAACCACTCCAATTAGGAACGAACTGCCGTTGAACTTGAATTGTCCAATGTCGAACGCCTATTGATTTCGGATAGAGCCCAAAACTTGGGCAACATCATAATATAGTGGGAGGAGTCATTTGGTGAGTTTTGAGTGAAATCCAATCGCTAGAAGTGTGGAATACACCAACCACTCCAGTTAGGAACGAACTGCCGTTGAACTTGAATTGTCCAATTGCGAACACCTATTGATTTCGGATCGAACCCAAAACTTGGGCAATAACATAATATGGTGGGAGGAGTCATTTGGTGAGTTTTGAGTGAAATCCAATCGCTAGAAGTATGGAATACACCAACCACTCCAATTAGGAACGAACTGCCGTTGAATATGAATTGTCCAATTTGGAACACCTATTGATTTCGGATCGAGCCCAAAACTTGGGCAACATCATAATATGGTGGGAGGAGTCATTTGGTGAGTTTTGAGTGAAATCCAATCGCTAGACGTATGGAATACACCAACCCCTCCAATTAGGAACGAACTGTCGTTGCAATTGAATTGACCAATTTGAAACTCCTATTGACTTCGGATCGAGCCCAAAACTTGGGCAACATCATAATATGGACGGAGGAGTCATTCGGTGAGTTTTGAGTGAAATTCAATCGCTAGACCTATGGAATACACCAACCACTCTAATTAGGAACGAACTTTGGTTGAAATTGAATTTACCAATTTCTCAGACCTATTGATTTCGGATCGAGCCCAAAACTTGGGCAACCTCATAATATGGTGGGTGGAGTCATTTGGTGAGTTTTGAGTGAAATCCAATCGCTAGAAGTATGGAATACACCAACCACTCCAATTAGGAACGAACTGCCGTTGAACTTGAATTGTCCAATTTGGAACACCTATTGATTTCGGATCGAGCCCAAAACTTGGGCAACATCGTAATATGGTGGGAGGAGTCATTTGGTGAGTTTTGAGTGAAATCAAATCGCTAGAAATATGGAATACACCAACCACTCCAAGTAGGAACGAACTGTCGTTGAAATTGAATTTACCAATTTCTCACACCTATTGATTTCGGATCGAGCCCAAAACATGGGCAACCTCATAATATGGTGGGAGGAGTCATTTGGTGAGTTTTGAGTAAAATCCAATCGCTAGACGTATGGAATACACCAACCACTCCAATTAGGAACGAACTGCCGTTGAACTTGAATTGTCCAATTTGGAACACCTATTGATTTCGGATCGAGCCCAAAACTTGGGCAACATCGTAATATGGTGGGAGGAGTCATTTGGTGAGTTTTGAGTGAAATCAAATCGCTAGAAATATGGAATACACCAACCACTCCAATTAGGAACGAACTGTCGTTGAAATTGAATTTACCAATTTCTCACACCTATTGATTTCGGATCGAGCCCAAAACATGGGCAACCTCATAATATGGTGGGAGGAGTCATTTGGTGAGTTTTGAGTGAAATCCAATCGCTAGACGTATGGAATACACCAACCACTCCAATTAGGAACGAACTGCCGTTGAACTTGAATTGTCCAATTTGGAACACCTATTGATTTCGGATCGAGCCCAAAACTTGGGCAACATCATAATATTGTGGGAGGAGTCATTTGGTGAGTTTTGAGTGAAATCCAATCGCCAGAAGTATGGAATAAACCAACAACTCCAATTAGGAACGAACTGCCGTTGAACTTGAATTGTCCAATTTGGAACACCTATTGATTTCGGATCGAGCCCAAAACTTGGGCAACATCATAATATGGTGGGAGGAGTCATTTGGTGAGTTTTGAGTGAAATCCAATCGCTAGATGTATGGAATACACCAACCACTCCAATTAGGAACGAACTGCCGTTGAACTTGAATTGTCCAATTTCTCACACCTATTGATTTCGTATCGAGCCAAAAACTTGGGCAACATCACAATATGGTGGGAGGAGTCATTTGGTTAGTTTTGAGTGAAATCCAATCGCTAGAAGTATGGAATACACCAACAACTCCAATTAGGAACGAACTGCCGTTGAACTTGAATTGTCCAATTTCTCACACCTATTGATTTCGGATCGAACCCCAAACTTGGGCAACATCATAATATGGTGGGAGGAGTCATTTGGTGAGTTTTGAGTGAAATCCAATCGCCAGAAGTATGGAATACACCAACAACTCCAATTAGGAACGAACTGCCGTTCAACTTGAATTGTCCAATTTGGAACACCTATTGATTTCGGATCGAGCCCAAAACTTGGGCAACATCATAATATGGTGGGAGGAGTCATTTGGTGAGTTTTGAGTGAAATCCAATCGCTGGATGTATGGAATACACCAACCAGTCCAATTAGGAACGAATTGCCGTTGAACTTGAATTGTCCAATTTCTCACACCTATTGATTTCGGATCGTGCCCAAAACTTGGGCAACATCATAATATGGTTGGAGGAGTCATTTGGTGAGTTTTGAGTGAAATCCAATCGCTAGAAGTGTGGAATACACCAACCACTCCAATTAGGAACGAACTGCCGTTGAACTTGAATTGTCCAATTTCTCACACCTATTGATTTCGTATCGAGCCAAAAACTTGGGCAACATCATAATATGGTGGGAGGAGTCATTTGGTTAGTTTTGAGTGAAATCCAATCGCTAGAAGTATGGAATACACCAACCACTCCAATTAGGAACGAACTGCCGTTGAACTTGAATTATCCAATTTCTCACACCTATTGATTTCCGATCGAAACCAAAAGTTGTGCAACATGATAATATGGTGGGAGGAGTCATTTCGTGATTTTTGAGTGAAATCCAATCGCCAGAAGTATGGAATACACCAACAACTCCAATTAGGAACGAACTGCCGTTGAACTTGAATTGTCCAATTTGGAACACCTATTGATTTCGGATCGACCCCAAAACTTGGGCAACATCATAATATGGTGGGAGGAGTCGTTTGGTTAGTTTTGAGTGAAATCCAATCGCTAGAAGTATGGAATACACCAACCACTCCAATTAGGAACGAACTGCCGTTGAACTTGAATTGTCCAATTTGGAACACCTATTGACTTCGGATCGAGCCCCAAACTTGCGCAACATCATAATATGGTGGGAGGAGTCATTTGGTGAGTTTTGAGTGAAATCCAATCGCTAGAAGTATGGAATACACCAACCACTCCAATTAGGAACGAATTGCCGTTGAACTTGAATTGTCCAATTTCGAACACCTATTGATTTCGAATCTAGCCCAAAACTTGGGCAACATCATAATATGGTGGGAGGAGTCATTTGGTGAGTTTTGAACGAAATCCAATCGCTAGAAGTGTGGAATACAACAACCACTCCAATTAGGAACGAACTTCCGTTGAACTTGAATTCTCCAATTTCTCATACCTATTGATTTCGGATCGAGCCCAAAACTTGGGCAACATTATAATATGGGCGGAGGAGTCATTTGGTCAGTTTTGAGTGAAATCCAATCGCTAGAAGTATGGAATACACCAACCACTCCAATTCGGAACGAACTGCCGTTGAACTTGAATTGTCCAATTTCTCACACCTATTAATTTCGGATCGAGCCCCAAACTTGGGCAACATCATAACATGGTGGGAGGAGTCATTTGGTGAGTTTTGAGTGAAATCCATTCGCTAGAAGTATGGAATACACCAACCACTCCAATTAGGAACGAACTGCCGTTGAACTTGAATTCTCCAATTTCTCACACCTATTGACTTCGGAACGAGCCCAAAACTTGGGCAACATCATCATATGGGGGGAGGAGTCATTTGGTCAGTTTTGAGTGAAATCCAATCGCAAGAAGTATGGAATACACCAACCACTCCAATTCGGAACGAACTGCTGTTGAACTTGAATTGTCCAATTTCTCACACCTATTAATTTCGGATCGAGCCCCAAACTTGGGCAACATCATAACATGGTGGGAGGAGTCATTTGGTGAGTTTTGAGTGAAATCCAATCGCTAGAAGTATGGAATACACCAACCACTCCAATTAGGAACGACCTGCCGTTGAACTTGAATTTTCCAATTTCGAACACCTATTGATTTCGGATCGTGCCCAAAACTTGGGCAACATCATAATATGGTATGAGGAGTCATTTGGTTAGTTTTCAGTGAAATCCAATCGCTAGAAGTATGGAATACACCAACCACTCCAATTAGGAATGAACTGCCGTTGAACTTGAATTGTCCAATTTCTCAGACCTATTGATTTCGGATCGAGCCCAAAACTTGGGCAACATCATAATATGGTGGGAGGAGTCATTTGGTGAGATTTGAGTGAAATCCAATGGCTAGAAGTATGGAATACACCAACCACTCCGATTAGGAACGAACTGCCGTTGAACTTGAATTGTCCAATTTGGAACACATATTAATTTTGGATCGAGCCCCAAACTTGGGCGACATCGTAATATGGTGGGGGGAGTCATTTGGTGAGTTTTGAGTGAAATCCAATCGCTAGAAGTGTGGAATACACCAACCACTCCAATTAGGAACGAACTGCCATTGAACTTGAATTGTCCAATTTCTCACACCTATTGATTTCGGATCGAGCCCAACACTTGGGCAACATCATAATATAGTGGGAGGAGTCATTTGGTGAGTTTTGAGTGAAATCCAATCGCTAGAAGTATGGAATACACCAACCACTCCAATTAGGAACGAACTGCCGTTGAACTTGAATTGTCCAATTTCTCACACCTATTGATTTCGGATCGAGCCCAAAACTTGGGCAACATCATAATATGGTGGGAGGAGTCATTTGGTGAGTTTTGAGTGAAATCCAATCGCTAGAAGTGTGGAATACACCAACCACTCCAATTAGGAACGAACTGCCGTTGAACTTGAATTGTCCAATTTCTCACACCTATTGATTTCGGATCGAGCCCAAAACTTGGGCAACATCATAATATTTTGGGAGGAGTCATTTGGTTAGTTTTCAGAGAAATCCAATCTCTAGAAGTATGGAATACACCAACCACTCCAATTAGGAACGAACTGCCGTTGAACTTGAATTGTCCAATTTGGAACACCTACTGATTTCGGATCGACCCCAAAACCTGGGCAACATCATAATATGGTGGGAGGAGTCATTTGGTGAGTTTTTAGTGAAATCCAATCGCTAGAAGTATGGAATACACTAACCACTCCAATTAGGAACGAACTGCCGTTGAACTTGAATTGTCCAATTTTGAACACCTATTGATTTCGGATCGAGCCCCAAACTTGGGCAACATCATAATATGGTGGGAGGAGTCATTTGGTGAGTTTTGAGTGAAATCCAATCGCTGGAAGTGTGGAATACACCAACCACTCCAATTAGGAACGAACTGCCGTTGAACTTGAATTGTCCAATTTGGAACACGTATTGATTTAGGATCGAGCCCAAAACTTGGGCAACATCATAATATGGTGGGTGGAGTCATTTGGTTAGTTTTGAGTGAAATCCAATCGCTAGAAGTATGGAATACACCAACCACTCCAATTAGGAACGAACTGCCGTTGAACTAGAATTGTCCAATTTCTCACACCTATTGATTTCGGATCGAGCCCAAAACTTGGGCAACATCATAATATGGTGGGAGGAGTCATTTGGTATGTTTTGAGCGACATCCAATCGCTAGAAGTATGGAATACACCAACCACACCAATTAGGAACGAACTGCCGTTGAACTTGAATTGTCCGATTTCTCACACCTATTGATTTCGGATCGAGCCCAAAACTTGGGCAACATCATAATATGGTGGGAGGAGTCATTTGGTAAGTTTTTAGTGAAATCCAATCGCTAGAAGTATGGAATACACCAACCACTCCAATTAGGAACGAACAGCCGTTGAACTAGAATTGTCCAATTTCTCACACCTATTGGTTTCGGATCGAGCCCCAAACTTGGGCAACATCATAATATGGTGGGAGAAGTCATTTGGTGAGTTTTGAGTGAAATCCAATCGCTAGAAGTGTGGAATACACCAACCACTCCAATTAGGAACGAACTGCCGTTGAACTTGAATTGTCCAATGTCGAACACCTATTGATTTCGGATCAAGCCCAAAACTTGGGCAACATCATAATATGGTGGGAGGAGTCATTTGGTGAGTTTTGAGTGAAATCCAATCGCTAGAAGTATGGAAGACACCAACCACTCGAATTAGGAACGAACTGCCGTTGAACTTGAATTGTCCAATTTCTCACACCTATTGATATCGGATCGACCCCCAAACTTGGGCAACATTATAATACGGGGGGAGGAGTCATTTGGTGAGTTTTGAGTGAAATCCATTCGTTAGAAGTATGGAATACACCAACCACTCCAATTAGGAACGAACTGCCGTTGAACTTGAATTGTCCAATTTCTAACACCTATTGATTTCGGATCGAGCCCAAAACTTGAGCAACATCATAATATGGTGGGAGGAGTCATTTGGTGAGATTTTAGTGAAATCCAATCGCTAGAAGTATGGAATACACCAACCACTCCAATTAGGAACGAACTGCCGTTGAACTTGAATTGTCCAATTTGGAACACCTATTGATTTTGGATCGAGCCCAAAACATGGGCAACATCATAATATGGTGGGAGGAGTCATTTGATGAGTTTTGAGTGAAATCCTATCGCTAGAAGTATGGAATACACCAACCACTCCCGTTAGGAACGACCTGCCGTTGAACTTGAATTGTCCAATTTCTAACAGATATTGATTTCGGATCAAGCCCAAAACTTGGGCAACGTCATAATATGGTGGGAGGAGTCATTTGGTGAGTTTTGAGTGAAATCCAATCGCTAGAAGTATGGAATACACCAACCACTCCAACTAGGAACGAACTGCCGTTGAACTTGAATTGTCCAATTTGGAACACCTATTGATTTCGGATTTAGCCCAAAACTTGGGAAACATCATAATATGGTGGCAGGAGTCATTTGGTGAGTTTTGAGTGAAATCCAATCGCTAGAAGTATGGAATACACCAACCACTCCAATTAGGAACGAACTGCCGTTGAAATTGAATTGTCCAATTTGGAACACTTATTGATTTCGGATCGAGCCCAAAACTTGGGCAACATCATAATATGGTGGGAGGAGTCATTTGGTGAGTTTTGAGTGAAATCCAATCGCTAGAAGTATGGAATACACGAACCACTCCCATTAGGAAAGAATTGCCGTTGAACTTGAATTTTCCAATTTCTAACACCTATTGATTTCGGATCGAACCCTAAACTTGTGCAACATCATAATATGGTGTGAGGAGTCATTTGGTGAGTTTTGTGTGAAATCCAATCGCTAGAAGTGTGGAATACACCAACCACTCCCATTAGGAACGAACTGCCGTTGAACTTGAATTGTCCAATTTCTAACACCTATTGATTTCGGATCGAACCCCAAACTTGTGCAACATCATAATATGGTGGGAGGAGTCATTTGGTGAGTTTTGTGTGAAATCCAATCGCTAGGAGTATGGAATACACCAACCACTCCAATTAGGAACGAACTGCCGTTGAACTTGAATTGTCCAATTTCTCACACCTATTGATTTCGGATCGAGCCCCAAACTTGGGCAAAATCATAATATGGTGGGAGGATTCATTTGGTGAGTTTTGAGTGAAATCCAATCGCTAGAAGTATGGAATACACAAACCACTCCAATTAGGAACGAACTGCCGTTGAACTTGAATTGTCCAATTTCTAACACCTATTGATTTCGAATCGAGCCCAAAACTTGGGCAACATCATAATATGGTGGGAGGAGTCATTTGGTGAGTTTTGAGTGAAATCCAATCGCTAGAAGTATGGAATACACCAACCACTCCAATTAGGAACGAACTGCCGTTGAAATTGAATTGTCCAATTTGGAACACCTATTGATTTCGGATCGAGCCTAAAACTTGGGCAACATCATAATATGGTGGGAGGAGTCATTTGGTTAGGTTTGAGTGAAATCCAATCGCTAGAAGTATGGAATACACCGGCCACTCCAATTAGGAACGAGCTGCCGTTGAACTTGAATTGTCCAATTTGGAACACCTATTGATTTCGGATCGAGCCCAAAACATGGGCAACATCATAATATGGTGGGAGGAGTCATTTGGTGAGTTTTGAGTGAAATCCAATCGCTAGAAGTATGGAATACACCAACCACTCCAATTAGGAACGAACTGCCGTTGAAATTGAATTGTCCAATTTGGAACACCTATTGATTTCGGATCGAGCCTAAAACTTGGGCAACATCACAATATGGTGGGAGGAGTCATTTGGTTAGTTTTGAGTGAAATCCAATCGCTAGAAGTATGGAATACAACAGCCACTCCAATTAGGAACGAACTGCCGTTGAACTTGAATTGTCCAATTTGGAACACCTATTGATTTCGGATCGAGCCCAAAACTTGGGCAACATCATAATATGGTGGGAGGAGTCATTTGGTGAGTTTTGAGTGAAATCCAATCGCTAGAAGTATGGAATACACCAACCACTCCAATTAGGAACGAACTGCCGTTGAAATTGAATTGTCCAATTTGGAACACCTATTGATTTCGGATCGAGCCTAAAACTTGGGCAACATCATAATATGGTGGGAGGAGTCATTTGGTTAGTTTTGAGTGAAATCCAATCGCTAGAAGTATGGAATACAACAGCCACTCCAATTAGGAACGAACTGCCGTTGAACTTGAATTGTCCAATTTCTCACACCTATTGATTTCGGATCGAGCCCCAAACATGGGCAACATGATAATATGGTGGGAGGAGTCATTTGGTGAGTTTTGAGTGAAATCCAATCGCTAGAAGTATGGAGTACACCAACCACTACAACTAGGAACGAACTGCCATTGAATTGAATTGTCCAATTTCTCCACCTATTGATTTCGGATCGAGCCCCAAACTTGGGCAACATCATAATATGGTGGGAGGAGTCATTTGGTGATTTTTGAGTGAAATCCAATCGCTAGAAGTATGGAATACACCAACCACTCCAATTAGGGACGAACTGCCGTTGAACTTGAATTGTCCAATTTCTCACACCTATTGATTTCGGATCGAGCCCCAAACATGGGCAACATCATAATATGGTGTGTGGAGTCATTTGGTGAGTTTTGAGTGAAATCCAATCGCTAGAAGTATGGAATACACCAACCACTCCAATTAGGAACGAACTGCCGTTGAACTTGGATTGTCCAATTTCTCACACCTAATGATTTCAGATTGAGCCCAAAACGTGGGCAACATCATAATATTGTGGGAGGAGTCATTTGGTGTGTTTTGAGCGAAATCCAATCGCTAGAAGTATGGAATACACCAACCATTCCAATTAGGAACGAACTGCCGTTGAACTTGAATTGTCCAATTTCTCACACCTATTGACTTCGGATCGAGCCCCAAACTTGGGCAACATGATGATATGGTGGGAGGAGTCATTTGGTGAGTTTTGAGTGAAATCCAATCGCTAGAAGTATGGAATACACCAACCACTCCAATTAGGAACGAACTGCCGCTGAACTTGAATTGTCCAATTTCTCACACCTATTGATTTCGGATCGAGCCCAAAACTTGGGCAACATCATAATATGGTGGGAGGAGTCATTTGGTGAGTTTTGAGTGAAATCCAATCGCTAGAAGTATGGAATACACCAACCACTCCAATTAGGAACGAACTACCGTTGAACTTGAATTGTCCAATTTCTGTCACCTAGTGATTTCGAATCGAGCCCAAAACTTGGGCAACATGATAATATGGTGGGAGGAGTCATTTGGTGAGTTTTGAGTGAAATCCAATTGCTAGAAGTACAGAATACACCAACCGCTCCAATTAGGAACGAACTGCCGTTGAACTTGAATTGTCCAATTTCTAACACCTATTGATTTCGGATCGAGCCCCAAACTAGGGCAATTTCATAATATGGTGGGAAGAGTGATTTGGTTTGTTTTGAGTGAAATCCTATCGCTAGAAGTATGGAATACACCAAGCACTCCAATTAGGAACGAATTGCCGTTGAACTTGAATTGTCCAATTCCTTACACCTATTGATTTCGGATCGAGGCCAAAACTTGGGCAACATCATAATATGGTGGGAGGAGTCATTTGGGGAGTTTTTAATGATATCCAATCCCTAGAAGTACAGAATACACCAACCACTCCAATTAGGGACGAACTGCCGTTGAACTTGAATTGTCCAATTTCTCACACCTATTGATTTCGGATCGAGCCCCAAACATGGGCAACATCATAATATGGTAGGAGGAGTCGTTTGGTGAGTTTTGAGTGAAATCCAATCACTAGAAGTATGGAATACACCAACCACTCCAATTGGGAACGAACTGCCGTTGAACTTGAATTGTCCAATTTCTCACACCATTGATTTCGGATCGAGCCCAAAACTTGGGTAACATGATAATATGGTGGGAGGAGTCATTTGGTGAGTTTTGAGGGAAATCCAATCGCTAGATGTATGGAATACACCAACCACTCCAATTAGGTACGAACTGCCGTTGAACTTGAATTGTCCAATTTCTCACACCTATTGATTGCGGATCGAGCCCAAAACTTGGGCAACATGATAATATGGTGGGAGGAGTCATTAGGTGTGTTTTGAGGGAAATCCAATCGCTAGATGTATGGAATACACCAACCACTCCAATCAGGAACGAACTGCCGTTGAACTTGAATTGTCCAGTTTCTTTCACCTATTGATTTCGGATCGAGCCCAAAACTTGGGCAACATCATAATATAGTGTTAGGAATCATTTGGTGAGTTTTGTGTGAAACCCAATCGCTAGAAGTATGGAATACACCAACCACTCCAATTTGGAACGAACTGCCGTTGAACTTGAATTGTCCAATTTGGAACACCTATTGATTTCGGATCGAGCCCAAAACTTGGGCAACATCATAATATGGTGGGAGGAGTCATTTGGTGAGTTTTGAGTGAAATCCAATCGCTGGAAGTGTGGAATACACCAACCACTCCAATTAGGAACGAGCTGCCGTTGAAATTGAATTGTCCAATTTCTCACACCTATTGATTTCTGATCGAGCCCAAAACTTGGGCAACATCATAATATGGTGGGAGGAGTCATTTGGAGAGTTTTGAGTGAAATCCAATCGCTAGAAGTATGGAATACACCAACCACTCCAATTAGGAACGAACTGCCGTTGAACTTGAATTGTCCAATTTGGAACACCTATTGATTTCGGATCGAGCCCAAAACTTGGGCAACATCATAATATGGTGGGAGGAGTCATTTGGTGAGTTTTGAGTGAAATCCAATCGCTAGAAGTATGGAATACACCAACCACTCCAATTTGGAACGAACTGCCGTTGAACTTGAATTGTCCAATTTCTCACACCTATTGATTTCGGATCGAGCCCAAAACTTGGGCAACATCATAATATGGTGGGAGCAGTCATTTGGTGAGTTTTGAGTGAAATCCAATCGCTGGAAGTGTGGAATACACCAACCCCTCCAATTAGGAACGAGCTGCCGTTGAAATTGAATTGTCCAATTTCTCACACCTATTGATTTCTGATCGACCCCAAAGCTTGGGCAACATCATAATATGGTGGGAGGAGTCATTTGTTGAGTTTTGAGTGAAATCCAATCGCTAGAAGTATGGAATACACCAACCACTCCAATTAGGAACGAACTGCCGTTGAACTTGAATTGTCCAATTTGGAACACATATTGATTTCGGATCGAGCCCAAAACTTGGGCAACATCATAATATGGTGGGAGGAGTCATTTGGTGAGTTTTGAGTGAAATCCAATCTCTAGAAATATGGAATACACCAACCAATCCAATTTGGAACGAACTGCCGTTGAACTTGAATTGTCCAATTTGGAACACCTATTGATTTCGGATCGAGCCCAAAACTTGGGCAACATCATTATATGGTGGGAGGAGTCATTTGGTGAGTTTTGAGTGAAATCCAATCGCTAGAAGTATGGAATACACCAACCACTCCAATTTGGAACGAATTGCCGTTGAAATTGAAATGTCCAATTTCTCACACGTATTGATTTCTGATCGAGCCCAAAACTTGGGCAACATGATAATGTGGTGGGAGGAGTCATTTGGAGAGTTTTGAGTGAAATCCAATCGCTAGAAGTATGGAATACACCAACCACTCCAATTAGGAACGAACTGCCGTTGAACTTGAATTGTCCAATTTGGAACACCTATTGATTTCGTATCGAGCCCAAAACTTGGGCAACATCATAATATGGTGGGAGGAGTCATTTGGTGAGTTTTGAGTGAAATCCAATCGCTAGAAGTATGGAATACACCAACCACTCCAATTTGGAACGAACTGCCGTTGAACTTGAATTGTCCATTTTCTCACACCTATTGATTTCGGATCGAGCCCCAAACTTGGGCAACATCATAATATGGTGGGAGGAGTCATTTGGTGAGTTTTGAGTGAAATCCAATCGCTAGAAATATGGAATACACCAACCACTCCAATTAGGAACGAACTGCCGTTGAACTTGAATTGTCCAATTTCTCACACCAATTGATTTCGGATTGAGCCCCAAACTTGGGCAACATCATAATATGTTGGGAGGAGTCATTTGGTGAGTTTTGAGTGAAATCCAATCGCTAGATGTATGGAATACACCAACCACTCCAATTAGGAACGAACTGCCGTTGAACTTGAATTGTCCAATTTCTCACACCTATTGATTTCGGATCGAGCCCAAAACTTGGGCAACATCATAATATGGTGGGAGGAGTCATTTGGTTAGTTTTTAGAGAAATCCAATCGCTAGAAGTATGGAATACACCAACCACTCCAATTAGGAACGAACTGCCGTTGAACTTGAATTGTCCAATTTGGAACACCTATTGATTTCGGATCGAGCGCAAAACTTGGGCAACATCATAATATGGTGGGAAGAGTCATTTGGTGAGTTTTGAGTGAAATCCAATCGCTAGAAATATGGAATACACCAACCACTCCAATTAGGAACGAACTGCCGTTGAACTTGAATTGTCCAATTTGGAACACCAATTGATTTCGGATTGAGCCCCAAACTTGGGCAACATCATAATATGTTGGGAGGAGTCATTTGGTGAGTTTTGAGTGAAATCCAATCGCTAGATGTATGGAATACACCAACCACTCCAATTAGGAACGAGCTGCCGTTGAAATTGAATTGTCCAATTTCTCACACCTATTGATTTCTGATCGAGCCCAAAGCTTGGGCAACATCATAATATGGTGGGAGGAGTCATTTGGTGAGTTTTGAGTGAAATCCAATCGCTAGAAGTATGGAATACACCAACCACTCCAATTAGGAACGAACTGCCGTTGAACTTGAATTGTCCAATTTGGAACACCTATTGATTTCGGATCGAGCCCAAAACTTGGGCAACATCATAATATGGTGGGAGGAGACATTTGGTGAGTTTTGAGTGAAATCCAATCTCTAGAAATATGGAATACACCAACCAATCCAATTTGGAACGAACTGCCGTTGAACTTGAATTGTCCAATTTGGAACACCTATTGATTTCGGATCGAGCCCAAAACTTGGGCAACAACATAGTATGGTGGGAGGAGTCATTTGGTGAGTTTTGAGTGAAATCCAATCCCTAGAAGTATGGAATACACCAACTCCTCCAATTAGGAACGAACTGCCGTTGAACTTGAATTGTCCAATTTGGAACACCTATTGATTTCGGATCGAGCGCAAAACTTGGGCAACATCATAATATGGTGGGAAGAGTCATTTGGTGAGTTTTGAGTGAAATCCAATCGCTAGAAGTATGGAAAATACACCAACCACTCCAATTAGGAACGAACTGCCGTTGAACTTGAATTGTCCAATTTGGAACACCTATTGATTTCGGATCGAGTCCAAAACTTGGGCAACAACATTATATGGTGGGCGGAGTCATTTGGTTAGTTTTGAGTGAAATCCAATCGCTAGAAGTATGGAATACACCAACCACTCCAATTAGGAACGAATTGCCGTTGAAATTGAAATGTCCAATTTCTCACACGTATTGATTTCTGATTGAGCCCAAAACTTGGGCAACATCATAATATGGTGGGAGGAGTCATTTGGTGAGTTTTGAGAGAAATCCAATCGCTAGAAGTATGGAATATGCCAACCACTCCAATTAGGAACGAACTGCCGTTGAACTTGAATTGTCTAATTTCTCACACCTATTGATTTCGGATCGAGCCCAAAATTTGGGCAACATGATAATGGGGTGGGAGGAGTCATTTGGTGAGTTTTGAGTGAAATCCAATCGCTAGAATTATGGAATACACCAACCACTCCAATTAGGAACGAACTGCCGTTGAACTTGAATTGTCCAATTTGGAGCACCTATTGATTTCGGATCGAGCCCAAAACCTGGGCAACATCATAATATGGTGGGAGGAGTCATTTGGTGAGTTTTGAGTGAAATCCAATCGCTAGAAGTATGGAATACACCAACCACTCCAATTTGGAACGAACAGCCGTTGAACTTTAATTGTCCAATTTCTCACACCTATTAATTTCGGATCGAGCCCAAAACTTGGGAAACAACAAAATATGGTGGGACGAGTCATTTGGTGAGTTTTGAGTGAAATCCAATCGATAGAAGTATGGATTACACCAACCACTCCAGTTAGGAACGAACTGCCGTTGAACTTGAATTGTCCAATTTGGAACACCGATTGATTTCGGATCGAGCACAAAACTTGGGCGACATCATAATATGGTGGGAGGAGTCATTTGGTGAGTTTTGAGAGAAATCCAATCGCTACAAGTATGGAATACACCAACCACTCCAATTAGGAACGAACTGCCGTTGAACTTGAATTGTCCAATTTGGAACGCCGATTGATTTCGGATCGAGCACAAAATTTGGGCAACATCATAATATGGTGGGAGGAGTCATTTGGTGAGTTTTGAGTGAAATCCAATCGCTAGAAGTATGGAATACACCAACCACTCCAATTAGGAACGAACTGCCGATGAATTTGAATTGTCCAATTTCTCACAACTATTGATTTCGGATCGAGCCCAAAACTTGGGCAACATCATAATATGGTGGGAGGAGTCATTTGGTTAGTTTTGAGTGAAATCGAATCGCTAGAAGTGTGGAATACACCAACCACTCCAATTAGGAACGAACTGCCTCCAATTAGGAACGAACTGCCGTTGAACTTGAATTGTCCAATTTGGAACACCCATTGATTTCGGATCGAGCCCAAAACTTGGGCAACATCATAATATGGTGGGAGGAGTCATTTGGTGAGTTTTAAGTGAAATCCAATCGCTAGAACTATGGAATACAAGGACCACTCCAATTTGGAACGAACTGCCGTTGAACTTGAATTGTCCAATTTCTCACACCTATTGATTTCGGATTGAGCCCAAAACTTGGGCAACCTCATAATATGGTGGGAGGAGTCATTTGGTGAGTTTTGAGTGAAATCCAATCGCTAGAAGTATGGAATACACCAACCACTCCAATTAGGAACGAACTGCCGTTGAACTTGAATTGTCCAATTTCTCACACCCATTGATTTCGGATCGAGCCCGAAACTTGGGCAACATCATAATATGGTGGGAGGCGTCATTTGGTTAGTTTTGAGAGAAATCCAATCGCTAGAAGTATGGAATACACCAACCACTCCAATTAGGAACGAACTGCCGTTGAACTTGAATTGTCCAATTTGGAACACCAATAGATTTCGCGTCGAGCCCAAAACTTGGGCAACATCATAATATGGTGGGAGGAGTCATTTGGCGAGTTTTGTGTGAAATCCAATCGCTCGAAGTATGGAATACACCAACCACTCCAATTAGGAACGAACTGCCGTTGAACTGGAATTGTCCAATTTGGAACATGTATTGATTTCGGATCGAGTCCAAAACTTGGGCAACATCATAATATGGTGGGAGGAGTCATTTGGTGAGTTTTGAGTGAAATCCAATCGCTAGAAGTATGGAATACACCAACCACTCCAATTAGGAACGAACTGCCGATGAATTTGAATTGTCCAATTTCTCACAACTATTGATTTCGGATCGAGCCCAAAACTTGGGCAACATCATAATATGGTGGGAGGAGTCATTTGGTTAGTTTTGAGTGAAATCGAATCGCTAGAAGTGTGGAATACACCAACCACTCCAATTAGGAACGAACTGCCTCCAATTAGGAACGAACTGCCGTTGAACTTGAATTGTCCAATTTGGAACACCCATTGATTTCGGATCGAGCCCAAAACTTGGGCAACATCATAATATGGTGGGAGGAGTCATTTGGTGAGTTTTAAGTGAAATCCAATCGCTAGAACTATGGAATACAAGGACCACTCCAATTTGGAACGAACTGCCGTTGAACTTGAATTGTCCAATTTCTCACACCTATTGATTTCGGATTGAGCCCAAAACTTGGGCAACCTCATAATATGGTGGGAGGAGTCATTTGGTGAGTTTTGAGTGAAATCCAATCGCTAGAAGTACGGAATACAACAACCACTCCAATTAGGGACGAACTGTCATACAAATTGAATTGACCAATTTCTCACACCTATTGATTTCGGATCGAGCCCAAAACTTGGACAACATCATAATTTGGTGGGAGGAGTCATTTGGTGAGTTTTGAGTGAAATCCAATCGCTAGAAGTATGGAATACACCAACCACTCCAATTAGGAACGAACTGCCGTTGAACTTGAATTGTCCAATTTGGAACACCTATTGATTTCGGATCGAGCCCAAAACTTGGGCAACAGCAAAATATGGTCGGAGGAGTCATTTGGTGAGTTTTGAGTGAAATCCAATCGCTAGAAGTATGGAATACACCAACCACTCCAATTAGGAACGAACTGCCGTTGAACTGGAATTGTCCAATTTGGAACATCCATTGATTTCGGATCGAGTCCAAAACTTGGGCAACATCATAATATGGTGGGAGGAGTCATTTGGTGAGTTTTGAGTGAAATCCAATCGCTAGAAGTATGGAATACAGTAACCACTCCAATTAGGAACGAACTGCCGTTGAACTTGAATTGTCCAATTTCTCACACCAATTGATTTCGGATCGATCCCAAAACTTGGGCAACATCATAATATGGTGGGAGGAGTCATTTGGTGAGTTTTCAGTGAAATCCAATCGCTAGAAGTACGGAATACACCAACCACTCCAATTAGGGACGAACTGTCGTTCAAATTGAATTGACCAATTTCTCACACCTATTGATTTCAGATCGAGCCCAAAACTTGGGCAACATCATAATATGGTGGGAGTAGTCATTTGGTGAGTTTTGAGTGAAATCCAATCGCTAGAAGTATGGAATACACCAACCACTCCAATTAGGAACGAACTGCCGTTGAACTTGAATTGTCCAATTTCTCAAACCTATTGATTTCGGATCGAGCCCGAAACATGGGCTACATCATAATATGGTGGGAGGAGGGATTTGGTGAGTTTTGAGTGAAATCCAATCGCTAGAAGTATGGAATACACCAACCACTCCAATTAGGAACGAACTTCCGTTGAACTTGAATTGTCCAATTTGTCACACCTATTGATTTCGGATCGAGCCCAAAACTTGGGCAACAACATAATATGGTGGGAGGAGTCATTTGGTGAGTTTTGAGTGAAATCCAATCGCTAGAAGTATGGAATACACCAACCACTCCAATTAGGAACGAACTGCCGTTGAACTTGAATTGTCCAATTTCGATCACCTATTGATTTCGGATCGAGCCCAAAACTTGGGCAACATCATAATATGGTGGGAGGAGTTATTTGGTGAGTTTTGAGTGAAATCCAACCGCTAGAAGTATGGAATACACCGACCACTTCAATTAGGAACGAACTGCCGTTGAACTTGAATTGTCCAATTTGTCACACCTATTGATTTCGGATCTAGCGCAAAACTTGGGCAACACCATATTATGGTGGGAGGAGTCATTTGGTGAGTTTTGAGTGAAATCCAATCGCTAGAAGTATGGAATACACCAACCAAACCAATTAGGAACGAAATGCCGTTGAACTTGAATTGTCCAATTTGGAAGACCTATTGATTTCGGATCGAGCCCAAAACTTGGGCAACATATTAATATGGTGGGAGGAGTCATTTGGGGAGTTTTCAGTGAAATCCCATCGCTAGATGTATGTAATACACCAACCACTCCAATTAGGAACGAACTGCCGTTGAACTTGAATTGTCCAATTTCTCACACCAATTGATTTCGGATCGAGCCCCAAACTTGGGCAACATCATAATATGGTGGGAGGAGTCATTTGGAGAGTTTTTAGTGAAATCCAATCGCTAGAAGTATGGAATACACCAACCACTCCAATTAGGAACGAACTGCCGTTGAACTTGAATTGTCCAATTTCGATCACCTATTGATTTCGGATCGAGCCCAAAACTTGGGCAACATCATAATATGGTGGGAGGAGTCATTTGGTGAGTTTTGAGTGAAATCCAACCGCTAGAAGTATGGAATACACCGACCACTTCAATTAGGAACGAACTGCCGTTGAACTTGAATTGTCCAATTTGTCACACCTATTGATTTCGGATCGAGCGCAAAACTTGGGCAACACCATATTATGGTGGGAGGAGTCATTTGGTGAGTTTTGAGTGAAATCCAATCGCTAGAAGTATGGAATACACCAACCAAACCAATTAGGAACGAAATGCCGTTGAACTTGAATTGTCCAATTTGGAAGACCTATTGATTTCGGATCGAGCCCAAAACTTGGGCAACATAATAATATGGTGGGAGGAGTCATTTGGTGAGTTTTCAGTGAAATCCCATCGCTAGATGTATGTAATACACCAACCACTCCAATTAGGAACGAACTGCCGTTGAACTTGAATTGTCCAATTTCTCACACCAATTGATTTCGGATCGAGCCCCAAACTTGGGCAACATCATAATATGGTGGGAGGAGTCATTTGGAGAGTTTTTAGTGAAATCCAATCGCTAGAAGTATGGAATACAGCAACCACTCCAATTAGGAACGAACTGTCGTTGAATTTGAATTGTCCAATTTCTCACACCTATTGATTTCGGATCGAACCCAAAACTTGGGCAACATCATAATATGGTGGGTGGAGTCATTGGGTGAGTTTTGAGTGAAATCCAATCGCTAGAAGTATGGAATACACCAACCACTCCAATTAGGAACGAACTGCCATTGAACTTGAATTGTCCAATTTCGAACACCTATTGATTTCGGATCGAGTCCAAAACTTGGGCAACATCATAATATGGTGGGAGGAGTCATTTGGCGAGTTTTGTGTGAAATCCAATCGCTCGAAGTATGGAATACACCAACCACTCCAGTTAGGAACGAACTGCCGTTATATTTGAATTGTCCAATTTGGAACACCTATTGATTTCGGATCGAGCCCAAAATTTGGGCAACAAAATAATATGGTGGGAGGAGTCATTTGGTGAGTTTTGAGTGAAATCCAATCGCTAGAAGTATGTAATACACCAACCACTCCAATTAGGAAAGAACTGTCGTTGAAATTGAATTGTCCAATTTCTCACACCTGTTGAATTCGGATCGAGCCCAAAACTTGGGCAACATCCTAATATGGTGGGAGGAGTCATTTGGTGAGTTTTGAGTGAAATCCAATCGCTAGAAGTATGGAATACACCAACCACTCCAATTAGGAACGAACTGCCGTTGAACTCTAATTGTCAAATTTGGAAGACCTATTGATTTCGGATCGAGTCCAAAACTTGGGCCACATCATAATATGGTGGGAGGAGTCATTTGGTGAGTTTTGAGTGAAATCCAATCGCTAGAAGTATGGAATACACCAACCACTACAATTAGGAACGAACTGCCGTTGAACTTGAATTGTCCAATTTGGAACACCTATTGATTTCGGATCGAGCCCAAAACTTGGGCAACATCATAATAAGGTGGGTGGAGTCATTTGGTGAGTTTTGAGTGAAATCCAATCGCTAGAAGTATGGAATACACCAACCACTCCAATTAGGAACGAACTGCCGTTGAACTTGAATTGTCCAATTTGGAACACCCATTGATTTCGGATCGAGCCCAGAACTTGGGCAACATCATAATATGGTGGGAGGAGTCATTTGGTGAGTTTTGAGTGAAATCCAATCGCTAGAAGTATGGAATACAACAACCACTGCAATTAGGAACGAACTGCCGTTGAACTTGAATTGTCCGATTTGGAACACCTATTGATTTCGGATCGAGCCCAAAAGTTGGGCAGCATCATAATATGGTGGGAGGAGTCATTGGGTGAGTTTTGAGTGAAATCCAATCGCTAGAAGTATGGAATACACCAACCACTCCAATTTGGAACAAACTACCATTGAACTTGAATTGTCCAATTTCTCACACCTATTGATTTTGGATCGAGCCCAAAACTTGGGCAACATCATAATATGGTGGGAGGAGTCATTTGGAGTGTTTTGAGTGAAATCCGATCGCTAGAAGTATGGAATACACCGACCACTACAATTAGGAAAGAACTGCCGTTGAACTTGAATTGTCCAATTTCTCACACCTATTGATTTCGGATCGAGCCCCAAACTTGGGCAACATCATAATATGGTGGGAGTAGTCATTTGGTGAGTTTTGAGTGAAATCCAATCGCTAGAAGTATGGAATACACCAACCACTCCAACTAGGAACAAACTGCCGTTGAACTTGAATTGTCCAATTTGGAACACCTACTGATTTCGGATCGAGCCCAAAACTTGGGCAACATCATAATATGGTGGTTGGAGTCATTTGGAGAGTTTTGAGTGAAATCCAATCGCTAGAAGTATGGAATACACCAACCACTCCAATTAGGAACGAACTGCCGTCGAACTTGAATTTTCCAATTTCTCAAACCTATTGATTTCGGATCGAGCCCCAATCTTGGGCAACATCATAATATGGTGGGAGTAGTCGTTTGGTGAGTTTTGAGTGAAATCGAATCGCTACAAGTATGGAATACACCAACCACTCCAATTAGGAACAAACTGCCGTTGAACTTGAATTGTCCAATTTGGAACACCTATTGATTTCGGATCGATCCCAAAACTTGGGCAACATCATAATATGGTGGTAGGAGTCATTTGGAGAGTTTTGAGTGAAATCCAATCGCTAGAAGTGTGGAATACACCAACCACTCCAATTAGGAACGAACTGCCGTCGAACTTGAATTGTCTAATTTCTCAAACCTATCGATTTCGGATCGAGCCCCAAACTTGGGCAACATCGTAATATGGTGGGAGTAGTCGTTTGGTGAGTTTTGAGTGAAATCCAATCGCTAGAAGTACGTAATACACCAACCACTCCATTTAGGAACGAAGTGCTGTTGAACTTGAATTGTCCAATTTGGAACACCTATTGATTTCGGATCGAACCCAAAACTTGGGCAACATCATAATATGGTGGGAGGTGTCATTTGGTGAGTTTTGAGTGAAATGAAATCGCTAGAAGTGTGGAATACACCAACCACTCCAATTAGGAACGAACTGCCGTTGAACTTGAATTGTCCAATTTCTCACACCTATTGATTTCGGATCGAGCCCAAAACTTGGGCAACATCAAAATACGGTGGGAGGAGTCATTTGGTGAGTTTTGAGTGAAATCCAATCGCTAGAAGTATGGAATACACCAACCACTCCAATCAGGAACAAACTGCCATTGAACTTGAATTGTCCAATTTGGAACACCTATTGATTTCGGATCGAGCCCAAAACTTGGGCAACATCATAATGTGGTGGGAGGAGTCATTTGGGGAGTTTTGAGTGAAATCCAATCGCTAGAAGTATGGAATACACCAACCACTACAATTAGGAACGACCTGCCGTTGAACTTGAATTGTCCAATTTCTCACACCTATTGATTTCGGATCGAGCCCCAAACTTGGGCAACATCATAATATGGTGGGAGTAGTCCTTTGGTGAGTTTTGAGTGAAATCCAATCGCAAGAAGTATGGAATACACCAACCACTCCAATTAGGAACAAACTGCCGTACAACTTGAATTGTCCAATTTGGAACACCTATTGATTTCGGATCGAGCCCAAAACTTGGGCAACATCATAATATGGTGGTAGGAGTTATTTGGAGAGTTTTGAGTGAAATCCAATTGCTAGAAGTATGGAAGACACCAACCACTCCAATTAGGAACGAACTGCCGTCGAACTTGAATTGTCTAATTTCTCAAACCTATCGATTTCGGATCGAGCCCCAAACTTGGGCAACATCGTAATATGGTGGGAGTAGTCGTTTGGTGAGTTTTGAGTGAAATCCAATCGCTAGAATTATGGAATACACCAACCACTCCAATTAGGAACGAACTGCCGTTGAACTTGAATTGTCCAATTTCTCACACCTATTGATTTCGAATCGAACCCAAAACTTGGGCAACATCATAATACGGTGGGAGGAGTCATTTGGTGAGTTTTGAGTGAAATCCAATCGCTAGAAGTATGGAATACACCAACCACTCCAATTTGGAACAAACTGCCATTGAACTTGAATTGTCTAATTTCTCACACCTATTGATTTTGGATCGAGCCCAAAACTTGGGCAACATCATAATATGGTGGGAGGAGTCATTTGGAGTGTTTTGAGTGAAATCCAATCGCTAGAAGTATGGAATACACCAACCACTACAATTCGGAAAGAACTGCCGTTGAACTTGAATTGTCCAATTTCTCAAACCTATTGATTTCGGATCGAGCCCCAAACTTGGGCAACATCATAATATGGTGGGAGTAGTCGTTTGGTGAGTTTTGAGTGAAATCCAATCGCTAGAAGTACGGAATACACCAACCACTCCATTTAGGAACGAAGTGCTGTTGAACTTGAATTGTCCAATTTGGAACACCTATTGATTTCGGATCGAACCGAAAACTTGGGCAACATCATAATATGGTGGGAGGTGTCATTTGGTGAGTTTTGAGTGAAATGCAATCGCTAGAAGTGTGGAATACACCAACCACTCCAATTAGGAACGAACTGCCGTTGAACTAGAATTGTCCAATTTCTCACACCTATTGATTTCGGATCGACCCCAAAACTTGGGCAACATCATAATACGGTGGGAGGAGTCATTTGGTGAGTTTTGAGTGAAATCCAATCGCTAGAAGTATGGAATACACCAACCACTCCAATTAGGAACAAACTGCCATTGAACTTGAATTGTCCAATTTGGAACACCTATTGATTTCGGATCGAGCCCAAAACTTGGGCAACATCATAATATGGTGGGAGGAGTCATTTGGGGAGTTTTGAGTGAAATCCAATCGCAAGAAGCATGGAATACACCAACCACTACAATTAGGAACGACCTGCCGTTGAACTTGAATTGTCCAATTTCTCACACCTATTGATTTTGGATCGAGCCCAAAACATGGGCAACATCATAATATGGTGGGAGGAGTCATTTGGTGAGTTTTGAGTGAAATCCAATCGCTAGAAGTATGGAATACACCAACCACTATAGTTAGGAACGAACTGCCGTTGAACTTGAATTGTCCAATTTCGAACACCTATTGATTTCGGATCGAGCCCAAAACATGGGCAACATCATAATGTGGTGGGAGGAGTCATTTGGTGTGTTTTGAGTGAAATCCAATCGCTAGAAGTATGGAATACACCAACCGCTCCAGTTAGGAACGAACTGCCGTTGAACTTGAATTGTCCAATTTGGAACACCTATTGATTTCGGATCGAGCCCAAAACTTGGGCAACAACATAATATGGTGGGAGGAGTCATTTGGTGAGTTTTGAGTGAAATCCAATCTCTAGAAGTATGGAATGCACCAACCACTCCAATTAGGAACGAACTGCCGTTGAATTTGAATTGACCAATTTGGAACACCTATTGATTTCGAATCGAGCCCAAAACTTGGGCAACATCATAATATGGTGGGAGGAGTCATTTGGTGAGTTTTGAGTGAAATCAAATCGCTAGAAGTATGGAATACACCAACCACTCCAATTAGGAACGAACTGCCGTTGAATTTGAATTGTCCAATTTCTCCAACCTATTGATTTCGGATCGAGCCCAAAACATGGGCAACATCATAATATGGTGGGAGGAGTCATTTGGTAAGTTTTGAGTGAAATCCAATCGCTAGAAGTATGGAATACACCAACCCCTATAGTTAGGAACGAACTGCCGTTGAACTTGAATTGACCAATTTCTCACACCTATTGATTTCGGATCGAGCCCAAAACTTGGGCAACAACATAATATGGTGGGAGGAGTCATTTGGTGAGTTTTGAGTGAAATCCAATCGCTAGAAGTATGGAATACACCAACCACTATAGTTAGGAACGAACTGCCGTTGAACTTGAATTTTCCAATTTCGAACACCTATTGATTTCGGATCAATCCCAAAACTTGGGCAACATCATAATATGGTGGGAGGAGTCATTTGGTGAGTTTTGAGTGAAATCCAATCGCTAGAAGTATGCAATACACCAACCACTCCAATTAGGAACGAACTGCCGTTGAACCTGAATTGTCCAATGTCGAACGCCTATTGATTTCGGATCGAGCCCAAAACTTGGGCAACATCATAATATAGTGGGAGGAGTCATTTGGTGAGTTTTGAGTGAAATCCAATCGCTAGAAGTGTGGAATACACCAACCACTCCAGTTAGGAACGAACTGCCGTTGAACTTGAATTGTCCAATTTGGAACACCTATTGATTTCGGATCGAACCCAAAACTTGGGCAACATCATAATATGGGGGGAGGAGTCATTCGGTGAGTTTTGAGTGAAATCCAATCGCTAGACGTATGGAATACACCAACCACTCCAATTAGGAACGAACTGTCGTTGAAATTGAATTGACCAATTTGAAACTCCTATTGACTTCGGATCGAGCCCAAAACTTGGGCAACATCATAATATGGGGGGAGGAGTCATTCGGTGAGTTTTGAGTGAAATCCAATCGCTAGACGTATGGAATACACCAACCACTCTAATTAGGAACGAACTTTGGTTGAAATTGAATTTACCAATTTCTCATACCTATTGATTTCGGATCGAGCCCAAAACTTGGGCAACCTCATAATATGGTGGGAGGAGTCATTTGGTGAGTTTTGAGTGAAATCCAATCGCTAGAAGTATGGAATACACCAACCACTCCAATTAGGAACGAACTGCCGTTGAACTTGAATTGTCCAATTTGGAACACCTATTGATTTCGGATCGAGCCCAAAACTTGGGGAACATCGTAATATGGTGGGAGGAGTCATTTGGTGAGTTTTGAGTGAAATCAAATCGCTAGAAATATGGAATACACCAACCACTCCAATTAGGAACGAACTGTCGTTGAAATTGAATTTACCAATTCCTCACAACTATTGATTTCGGATCGAGCCCAAAACATGGGCAACCTCATAATATGGTGGGAGGAGTCATTTGGTGAGTTTTGAGTGAAATCCAATCGCTAGACGTATGGAATACACCAACCACTTCAATTAGGAACGAACTGTCGTTGAAATTGAATTTACCAATTTCTCACACCTATTGATTTCGGATCGAGCCCAAAACTTGGGCAACCTCATAATATGGGGGGAGGAGTCATTTGGTGAGTTTTGAGTGAAATCCAATCGCTAGAAGTGTGGAATACACCAACCACTCCAATTAGGAACGAACTGCCGTTGAACTTAAATTGTCCAATCTGGAACACCTATTGATTTCGGATCGAGCCCAAAACTTGGGCAACATCATAATATGGTGGGAGGAGTCATTTGGTGAGTTTTGAGTGAAATCCAATCGCTAGAAGTATGGAATACACCAACCACTCCAATTAGGAACGAACTTCCGTTGAACTTGAATTGTCCAATTTCTCACACCTATTGATTTCGGATCGAGCCCAAAACTTGGGCAACATCATAATATGGTGGGAGGAGTCATTTGGTGAATTTTGAGTGAAATCCAGTCGCTAGAAGTATGGAATACACCAACCACTCCAATTAGGAACGAACTGCCATTGTACTTGAATTGTCCAATTTCTCACTCCTATTGATTTCGGATCGAGCCCAAAACTTGGGCAACATCATAATATGGTGGGAGGAGTCATTTTGTGAGTTTTGAGTGAAATGCAATCGCTAGAAGTTTGGAATACACCAACCACTCCAATTAGAAACGAACTGCCGTTGAACATTTATTGTCCAATTTCTCACACCTATTGATATCAGATCGAGCCCAAAACTTGGGCAACATCATAATATGGTGGGAGGAGTCATTTGGTGAGTTTTGAGTGAAATCCAATCGCTCGAAGTATGGAATACACCAAGCACTCCAATTAGGAACGAACAGCCATTGAACTTGAATTGTCCAATTTCTCACACCTATTGACTTCGGATCGAGCTCAAAACTTGGGCAACTTCATAACATGGTGGGAGGAGTCATTTGGTAAGTTTTGAGGGAAATCCAATCGCTAGAAGTATGGAATACAACAACCACTCCAATTAGGAACGAACTGCCGTTGAACTTGAATTGTCCAATTTCTCACACCTATTCATTTCGGATCGAGCCCAAAACCTGGGCCACATGATAATATGGTGGGAGGAGTCATTTGGTGAGTTTTGGGTGAAATCCAATCGCTAGAAGTATGGAATACACCAACCACTCCAATTAGGAACGAACTGCCGTTGAACTTGAAATGTCCAATTTCTCACACATGTTGATTTCGGATCGAGCTCCAAACTTGGGCAACATCATAATATGGTGGGAGGAGTCATTCGGTGAGTTTTGAGTGAAATCCAATCGCTAGAAGTATGGAATACACCAACCACTCCAATTAGAAACAAACTGCCGTTGAACTTTTACTGTCCAATTTCTCACACCTATTGATATCAGATCGTGCCCAAAACTTGGGCAACATCATAATATGGTGGGAGGAGTCATTAGGTGAGTTTTGAGTGAAATCCAATCGCTAGAAGTATGGAATACATCAACCACTCCAATTAGGAAAGAACTGCCGTTGAACTTGAATTGTCCAATATATCACACCTATTGATTTCGGATCGAGCCCAATGCTTGGGCAACATCATAATATTGTGGGAGGAGTCATTTGGTGAGTTTTGAGTGAAATCCAATCACCAGACGTATGGAATACACCAACCACTCCAATTTCTACGAACTGCCGTTGAACTTGAATTGTCCAATTTCTCACACCTATTCATTTCCGATTGAGCCCAAAACTTGGGCAACGTGATAATTTGGTGGGAGAAGTCATTTGGTGAGTTTTGTGGGAAATCCAATCGCTAGAAGTATGGAATACACCAACCACACCAATTTGGAATGAACTGCCGTTGAACTTGAATTGTCCAATTTCTCACACCTATTGATATCGACTCAAGCCCAAAACTTGGGCAACATCATAATATGGTGGGAGGAGTCATTTGGTGAGTTTTGACTGAAATCCAATCGCTAGAAGTATGGAATACACCAACCACTCCAATTAGGAACGAAATGCCGTTGAACTTGAATTGTCCAATTTCTCACACCTATTGATTTCGGATCGAGCCCAAAACTTGGGCAACATCATAACATGGTGGGAGGAGTCATTTGGTGAGTTTTGAGTGAAATCCAATCGCAAGAAGTATGGAATACACCAACCACTTCAATTAGGAACGAACTGCCGTTGAACTTGAATTGTCCAATTTCTCACACCTATTGTTTCCGATTTAGCCCAAAACTTGTGCAACATGATAATATGGTGGGAGGAGTCATTTTGGTGAGTTTTGAGTGAAATCCAATCGCTAGAAGTATGGAATACACCAACCACTCCAATTAGGAACGAACTGCCGTTGAACTTGAATTGTCCAATTTCTCACACCTGTTGATTTCGGATCGAGCTCCAAACTTGGGCAACATCATAATATGGTGGGAGGAGTCTTTTGGTGAGTTTTGAGTGAAATCCAATCGCTAGAAGTGTGGAATAAACCAACCACTCCAATTAGGAACGAACTGCCGTTGAACTTGAATTGTCCAATTTCTTTCACCTATTGATTTCGGATCTAGCCCAAAACTTGGGCAACATCATAATTTGGTGGGAGGAGTCATTTGGTGAGTTTTGAGTGACATCCAATCGCTAGAAGTGTGGAATACACCAACCCCTCCAATTAGGAACGAACTGCCGTTGAACTTGTATTGTCCAATTTCTCACACCTATTGATTTCGGATCGAGCCCCAAACTTGGATAACATCATAACATGGTGGGAGGAGTCATTCTGTGAGGTTTGAGTGAAATCCAGTCGGTAGAAGTATGGAATACACCAACCACTCCAATTAGGAACGAACTGCCGTTGAACTTGAATTGTCCAATTTCTGACACCTATTGATATCGGATCGAGCCCAAAACTTGGGCAACATCATAATATGGTGAGAGGAGTCATTTGGTGAGTTTTGAGTGAAATCCAATCGCTAGAAGTATGGAATACATCAACCACTCCAATTAGGAAAGAACTGCCGTTGAACTTGAATTGTCCAATTTCTCACACCTATTGATTTCCGATTGAGCCCAAAACTTGGGCAACAGGATAATGTGGTGGGAGAAGTCATTTGGTGAGTTTTGAGAGAAATCCAATCGCTAGAAGTATGGAATACACCAACCACTCCAATTTGGAACGAACTGCCGTTGAACTTGAATTGTCCAATTTCTCACACCTATTAATATCGAATCAAGCCCAAAACTTGGGCAACATCATAATATGGTGGGAGGAGTCATTTTGTGAGTTTTGAGTGAAATGCAATCGCTAGAAGTTTGGAATACACCAACCACTCCAATTAGAAACGAACTGCCGTTGAACTTTTATTGTCCAATTTCTCACACCTATTGCTATCGGATCAAGCCCAAAACTTGGGCAACATCATAATATGGTGGGAGGAGTCATTTGGTGAGTTTTGAGTGAAATCCAATCGCTAGAAGTATGGAATACACCAACCACTCCAATTAGGAACGAACTGCCGTTGAACTTGAATTGTCCAATTTCTCACACCTATTGATATCGGATCGAGCCTAAAACTTGGGCAACATCATGATATGGTGGGAGGAGTTGTTTCGTGAGTTTCGAGTGAAATCCAATCGCTAGAAGTATGGAATACACCAACCACTCCAGTTAGGAACGAACTTTCGTTGAAATTGAATTGACCAATTTCTCACACCTATTGATTTCGGATCGAGCCCAAAACTTGGGCAACATCATAATATGGTGGGAGGAGTCATTTGGTGAGTTTTGAGTGAAATCCAATCGCTAGAAGTATGGAATACACCAACCACTCCAATTAGGAACGAACTGCCGTTGAACTTGAATTGTCCAATTTCTCAAACCTATTGATTTCGGATCGAGCCCAAAACTTGCGCAACATCATAATTTGGTGGGAGGAGTCATTTGGTGAGTTTTGAGTGAAATCCAATCGCTAGAAGTATGGAATACAACAACGACTCCAATTAGGAACGAACTGCCGTTGAACTTGAATTGTCCAATTTGGAACACCTATTGATTTTGGATCGAGCCCAAAACTTGGGCAACATCATTATATGGTGGGAGGAGTCATTTTGTGAGTTTTGAGTGAAATCCAATCGCTAGAAGTATGGAATACACCAACCACTCCAATTAGGAACGAATTGCCGTCGAAATTGAAATGTCCAATTTCTCACACGTATTGATTTCTGATCGAGCCCAAAACTTGGGCAACATCATAATATGGTGGGAGGAGTCATTTGGTGAGTTTTGAGTGAAATCCAATCTCTAGAAGTATGGAATACACCAACCACTCCAATTAGGAACGAACTGCCGTTGAACTTGAATTGTCAAATTTCTCACACCTGTTGATTTCGGATCGAGCCCAAAACTTGGGCAACATCATAATATGGTGGGAGGAGTCATTTGGTGAGTTTTGAGTGAAATCCAATCGCTAGAAGCATGGAATACAACAACCACTCCAGTTAGGAACGAACTGCCGTTGAACTTGAATTGTCCAATTTGGAACACCTATTGATTTCGGATCGAGCCCAAAACTTGGGCAACATCATAATATGGTGGGAGGAGTCATTTGGTGAGTTTTGAGTGAAATCCAATCGCTAGAAGTATGGAATACACCAACCACTCCAATTAGGAACGAACTGCCGTTGAACTTGAATTGTCCAATTTGGAACACCTATTGATTTCGGATCGAGCCGAAAACTTAGGCAACATCATAATATGGTGGGAGGAGTCATTTGGTGAGTTTTGAGTGAAATCCAATCTCTAGAAGTATGGAATACACCAACCACTCTGTTGCTTCGATTCAGCTGCATCAAAATGGATTCAGCTGCATCCTCAACTTGTGATACTCGCAAGTGCACGAGCCGTTTGGTAGTATAGCATATGTAAGTGCGAGGTCGATCCCACGAGGATTGGTGATTGAATGATCCAATTTGTTTCCCCTACACAAAATAGAAATGAAAAAAAGAAAATAAATAAAACAAGAAAGAATGAAATAACTCAAGCAAATAAGTTCCCAAGTTCAATTAGATTAACGGATTGATTCTAGCTAAAGTATGATTAAGCCATGGTGTTTGGTCATAACCTTGTGTTCCTAATTCCCTAATTTGATCATTTGTTGTCTAACCTAAAACTAAGCATTAGGAACCCATTAAGCATAGAAGAACAATTTAAACAACCAAGTATGTATCTAATCCCTGTTGTCGAATGTCCATACATACTCTTCTTATCCATAGTTCAATTCGAATTAAAGCATGGTGTCTACTCTTAATTCAAACCAAGATAGCTAACATGCAAGCCTAAATGGTGATCAATCATTCAAACTAGCATATTAACTTATAAGCATAATGAATAAGAACAAAAACCATAATTGAAACTTGGAAACTAATTAAACTTGAATACTTAAGAAAGAATGTACATTACAAATAAAAGTAAAGTGGAACTAAGAAAACTTGAAGGAAAATTTAGTAAACTCATTTTGTTACAACAATTTACAACTTGAAAGGAAACTAAGAGAATTTGAGGGAGAGAAGGGAAGGGAGCTCTAGAGAAGTGTTTGAGAGCTCCCCCCCCTTGGGGTGTGTTTTGAAGCTTGAAGGCTTCTCTATTTATAGGGCTAAGAGGGAGGAACAACATGATGAAATCCAACACCACCATTCCTCTTTTAATACAACCCATAACTCACACTTCATCTTGTCTATGTTAGTGTGGTTGGAATCAATCTCATCCCATACTTCTTTTGCTGCACCTCAAGCTTTCTTCACATGGGATCAAAGGTGATCAATTGTGGCTGCCTTTTGCTGCCAACCCATGTGGTTGCCTTTTGGTTGCTGAAAAACGAGTTTTCTGAACCAGTCTTGGTGTAGGAAGGCCAGAGGTTTCAAAACGTATCCAATGGTGCTCAAATTTGGATATGTTATAATAGACACCCATTGGAACAACTTCTATGAAGAAAGTATTCCCATCGGAGCAGTAGAAGTGTGCGTTTTGGGCCTTACAAGTTGGCAGCCGAACAGAGACTGGAATTGACTTCATTTCATTTCTTTGCTTTACATGCATGCACATGCTTTCTCTATAATAACTCCAGCATGTACCAACTTGCTCCTTTAGAATTTCATAGCTGGAATGCCTCCCCACTTCACTCATTATGTTGGATCCAAAGTCAGTTGCAGCATGGGTGAGGCACATGGCTTAAAGGAGGAGACAAGGCTCAAAGCTGGCAGCTGCAAATCCTGCTGAGCAAGGTTGGGTGTTGGACGGGCTGAGCACTCCACAAATATCCAATTGGGCTGAAATTTGGATATGTTGTAGTAGACACCCATTGGAACAAGTTTCATGAAGATCTTCACCTCATACGAGCCCCATAGCATGCTGATCCAAGGCCAAGAAGTTGACCTACGAAATTGGGCTGGAAAGGGGTTGTAGCCAAAATGTGTTTGTCTTTAAGCTCATATTCCTCATATGCCAATCAGCCCTTAACATGCATGGATTGCATCAAATGTGATCTCTTGCTATATTAACCTACAAAACACACAAATAGAGGTAAGTGACTCAAAATAAAGAGAAACTAAGCAAAATCACTAAGTAAAGAAGGCAAGCAAGTGTATGAAATTATGGACTTATCAAAACAGAAAATGGATTAAAAGCACAAGTTTAACTCAATAACATAACCAAATCATAAGCTAGAAGGGTACAAATGATATACAATTATGAACCGATCAAATACCCCCAAACCTAGACTTTGCTAGTCCTCGAGCAAAACAAAAGGAAAACAAAGATAAAAACAAAACAAGAAGTTAAGTAAACCACTTCCGCAGGTAACTCGATTGCATTGAGCATATGCAACAAGCCTTTAAACCTCTAGGCATCCCTAGTAGGAGGAGTTGTGTCTCCTGAGGGTTTAACAGAAACGATACCCACAAACGTTTTACTAACTCTACAAAACAAGGTGGTTAGAAAACTTATTAGATTTGTTAGTCCTTAAGCAAAATAAAATAAACACAAAAACCAAAATAAAAATAATTACAAAACCAAAATAAATAAATAAATAAATAAAAAATGTAAAAAGTAAACTCAAAACAATCTTTCCGAACATTTTCTGAAGAGAGATGACTCATGCACATAACTCAAAAGTTTTAACAATAAAAGCTCAATTTTAGATATTATTTACAAGGTGGCAAAGTTCAAAACACAACATGCTCAAAGTGTAGTAGTGTGATAGCCAAATGCAACAAATTCCCCAATCTTAGTTTTTACACAATTTCAAAAATCATACCAAACACAAATGCAACTTCAAATCTCACCAAAGTTGTCCTCTCACAAATGAATCACTCAGAAGAGGGCTACAATGCAACACTCAGTTATAAACATGAGATTAGAGTTAAATCATAAGGGACTTAACTCAAAAATAGGAAGATGAAGAACTTGCATTAATATGATCTCAAGAAGGATGCCAAACACTTTAAAGTAAGAAAATGCATGCAATTCAACCATATGACATTTAAGATCAATTTAGGTCTTTATTATAGGTTGTAATGGGGCTAAGGGTGTAAGGTGAGTGAGAAATGAAAGGTATGGATAATACAAAGTCCAAGGAACTCACAATGTAAGAGCATAAAAAAAAGTTTACAAGACTTCGAATCATCACGATTAGATTTTTTTCTTTTACATGATCAAAACTCCTTATACCTTCATTTACTTTGATTTAAACTCCTTTTCAAACACCAAATATTTTTGAAGGCCCAAAAATGAATTTTCAATCAACCACCACTTAATCACAACATTTTTTTTTTTTTCTTTTCTTTCACCAATTGTGTGAATTTCTCTTCTTTTTTTTTTCTTTATGTAATATCCCTTCCCAAACTTAGCATGAAAAACACATCCGAATTAGAGCTCATGAGTTCCTTAGAAAGGTAAATATTTGTTTTTCGGGCTAAGGTGAGGAAATATAATTGGTAAAATGAAAGAAAAGGTTTACATGTAGGCTCAAAATGGTTAACAATGGAAAATCATGCTTAAGCATGCATAAGGTTAGCTTGAAAGGCACAAACGATCCAAAGAGGGCCTTAATATCATTTCTTAAATGTCATGAAATCAAATTGCAAAAGAATGAATGACTTTTAAGTGTTCAACCAAATCAATGAATAATGAGATCAAACAACAACTTTGATGACAAGAAAATAAGAGTATGTGTATAACACTCATGAAATAAAGCACAAGGCTCAAAAGCTCACATTATATGGTTATATAAGTCTAATTTATGCTTGATACAATTCTTTGGGTCATGCAAATCCTTTAATTGGAAAATTATGAAACAAATGGCAAGTGCAAAGAAGGTTTCGAACATATCATGCTAGAACGATGCCAAATTTATTTATTTAATTTTTTTTTTTTTGAAATAAAAAAATTTACAAGGAAAAAAATAAATAATAAAAAATAAAAAAAATAAAAAAAAATTCAATTTTCATTTAAGTCATGCAAACATTTATCACAATCTCATCAAATGTGTTTGGAAAGTGAATAAAATCAAAATAAAAATAAAAATAAAAGTAAGACTTAAACAAAATAAAATAAAAATAAAAACAAGCAAATAAAAAAAAAATTTAAAATTAAGGAAAAACCAAATTTACATGCTAAACTCCAATACCCCCAAACCTAGAAATGAACATTGTCCTCAATGTTTAAAAATTAGCCACAAGCAATGTCATAACAACAAATGAAGGTATTAAAGCAAATAAAAATAACAAAATACAAAAATAAAATAAAAGAAAATAATTACAAAATAAAAATTACAAAACAAACAAACAAATAAAAAGAAACAGTAAAAACACTCGAAACAGAAAGCCCTAAACAAACAGTCTTACGCAAACCAAAAACCCAAACGATTGAAAGCCCAACCCAAACGAAAGTTAGCCCACTTTGAAACCTAACAACGGTGAAAACCCGACCCACAACGAAATCCGAAGCCCACAAATTTTTTCATTTTTTCATTTTTTTTATTTTTAAGATGACACGTGAATTGGGAGTGCAAAGACGGGATTTTTGAAAAGAGAAAATGTGGTCCCTAATGCCTTGGTTCCTGGGAAGTCACGGGCAAAAGAGGTGAGGGACGTGTCGGCGCGCAGAGGCCCCTCACACATTCCCAAGCCAGAATTATTGGCCTCTTGGGTGAAGCGGGATGACTTTTTCACTTTGAAGGTTGTGAAAGGTGAAAATGCAATTAAGGGGAGAATGGGAAATGGGTGTGGCGATATATAGAGATAAGCCGTAAGGGCCGCACAGAACTCAGAACCGCAGCAGCTAGGGTTTAGCAGACTAAGTCTATAAAAGGTAAAAAGAAATGGTAAAAAAAAACACAAACTCAGAAACACACAAAAGAGAAAAGAAAGAAAGAAGAAAAGAGAGTGAGAAATCAAATGGCCTCTAACTACCCATTTTCGTTGGATCTCAACCTAGCTCTACCGACTCAGACACGAGGCCAAGCAGCAGCACCAGTATGGATGCCCTACTTTGCTTCCGCACGGGGGCCTGTGACAGTAACTGACTCAATACTCCTGGACAACGATGTTGCCATTGGAGTGGCTAGAAATTTAGTGACTCCTAAAGATATACGTGTGTTGGGGACAAGGGATGACAACCGGGTCGTGAGCGATGCCCTGGCACTGAGCGTGCAGAGTACGGCAACAGTCGCAAGTTTGGGTCATCGCCTACTTGCGAAGTCCCATGAGGTAGAGGTGCTAAAGGGTCAGTTGGCGGCGGAGCGAAGTATGGTTGAAGAGTGTCAGAGTGCTATAAAAAGCTTGAAAAGGGAGAGGGCAAGGATAGTGGAGGTGAATCGACACCAGCTAGAAGTATTACGGGACGAGAATAAAAACCTATCAAAGATGGTAGAGTTGTATTCTCGCGACATGCGAAAGCAGCTGGAGGACCTAGACCGACCGGGTAAACGCAAGCAAGCAGATCGCGAGATACGTTATGCTCAAGCTAAGAGTGCGATCTTTGGGAGCTCAAGTGATGAGCCCCAAGAGGCTGTGCGTGAAAATCCAGAAGAGGACAGCCATAGGGCCAAACTCAAAGCTCCAATGGTCGAGACACCGAGCACTATGAAGAAATGACTTCTACTGCATTATTGTTGTTTTTATTTTATTTTGTTGTTTTTGTATTTGGTTATTTTATTTCGGAAATAAAATAGTAAAGTTGCAGAAGGAAAAAGAAAACGGAAAAGAAAGCGCATCTCCCAAACTTAAATCAAACGAAGACGACAAACGGAAAAGAAGGCACAATTCCCTAACTAAAATAAAATAAAGATGATAGCCGAAAGGGAAAAGCAAAAACACAAAGCTCTAGAAAATGAAAGTAACGGGCAAAAACACAAAACACCAGAAAACACGGAAAAAAGAAAAGTAAAGTGAAAGTTAATGTGCTCCCCCTTGAAGCGATTAGGTCGAGCATGCCCGGGAAATCTGAAATGGTGTTGGCTCTCTCTCATCAGCATATGTCTATTTAAACCACACCTCTGCAAGCGGATGATACCCAACATTTCTTCCTGCAAACTCAAGGAAAAACATCAAAAAATTCAGAAGCAAAACAAATGGCATCCTCATGTACTCACCTTGATGATCTAAACCTTGAGCTCTCACTTGCACCACCGAATGCCCAGACAAGGGCTTCTCCAACTCCTGTCTTCCCAAACTTGGGCAACACCTTAATATGGTGGGAGGAGTCATTTGGTGAGTTTTGAGTGAAATCCAATCGCTAGAAGTATGGAATACACCAACCAATCCAATTAGGAACGAACTGCCGTTGAACTTGAACTGTCCAATTTGGAACACCTATTGATTTCGAATCGAGTCCAAAACTTGGGCAACATAATAATATGGTGGGAGGAGTCATTTGGTGAGTTTTGAGTGAAATCCAATCGCTAGAAGTATGGAATACCCCAACCAATCCAATTAGGAACGAACTTCCGTTGAACTTCAATTGTCCAATTTCTCACACCTATTGAATTCGGATCGAGCCCAAAACTTGGGCAACATCATAATATGGTGGGAAGAGTCATTTGGTGAATTTTGAGTGAAATCCAATCGCTAGAAGTATGGAATACAGCAACCACTCCAATTAGGAACGAACTGCCGTTGAACTTGAATTGTCCAATTTCTCACACCTATTGATTTCGGATCGAGCCCAAAACTTGGGCAACATCATAATATGGTGGGAGGAGTCATTTGGGGAGTTTTGAGTGAAATCCAATCGCTAGAAGTATGGAATACACCAACCACTCCAATTAGGAACGAACTGCCGTTGAACTTGAATTGTCCAATTTCTCACACCTATTGATTTCTGATCGAGCCCAAAACTTGGGCAACATCATAATATGGTGGGAGGAGTCATTTGGTGAGTTTTGAGAGAAATCCAATCGCTAGAAGTATGGAATACACCAACCACTCCAATTAGGAACGAACTGCCGCTGAACTTGAATTGTCCAATTTCTCACAACTATTGATTTCGGATCGAGCCCCCAACTTGGGCAACAACGTAATATGGTGGGAGGAGTCATTTGGTGAGTTTTGAGTGAAATCCAATCGCTAGAAGTATGGAATACACCAACCACTCCAATTAGGAACGAACTGCCGTTGAACTCTAATTGTCAAATTTGGAAGACCTATTGAGTTCGGATCGAGTCCAAAACTTGGGCAACATCATAATATGGTGGGAGGAGTCATTTGGGGAGTTTTGAGTGAAGTCCAATCGCTAGAAGTGTGGAATACACCAACCACTCCAATTAGGAACGAACTGCCGTTGAACTTGAATTGTCCAATTTGGAACACCTATTGATTTCGGATGGAGCCCAAAACTTGGGCAACATCATAATATGGTGGGAGGAGTCATTTGGTTAGTTTTGAGTGAAATCCAATCGCTAGAAGTATGGAATACACCAACCACTCCAACTAGGAACGAACTGCCGTTGAACTCTAATTGTCAAATTTGGAAGACCTATTGATTTCGGATCGAGTCCAAAACATGGGCAACATCATAATATGGTGGGAGGAGTCATTTGGTGAGTTTTGAGTGAAGTCCAATCGCTAGAAGTATGGAATACACCAACCACTCCAATTAGGAACGAACTGCCGTTGAACTTGAATTGTCCAATTTGGAAAACCTATTGATTTCGGATCGAGCCCAAAACTTGGGCAACATCATAATATGGTGGGAGGAGTCATTTGGTGAGTTTTGAGTGAAATCCAATCGCTAGTAGTATGGAATACACCAACCACTCCCATTAGGAACGAACTGCCGTTGAACTTGAATTGTCCAATTTCTCCAAACTATTGATTTCGGATCGAACCCCAAACTTGTACAACATCATAATATGGTGGGAGGAGTCATTTGGTGAGTTTTGAGTGAAATCCAATCTCTAGAAGTATGGAATACACCAACCACTCCAATCAGGAACGAACTGTCGTTGAACTTGAATTGTCAAATTTGGAACACCTATTGATTTCGGATGGAGCCCAAAACATGGGCAACATCATAATATGGTGGGAGGAGTCATTTGGTTAGTTTTGAGTGAAGTCCAATCGCTAGAAGTGTGGAATACACCAACCACTCCAATTAGGAACGAACTGCCGTTGAACTTGAATTGTCCAATTTGGAACACCTATTGATTTCGGATGGAGCCCAAAACTTGGGCAACATCATAATATGGTGGGAGGAGTCATTTGGGGAGTTTTGAGTGAAATCCCATCGCTAGAAGTGTGGAATACAGCAACCACTCCAATTCGGAACGAACTGCCGTTGAACTTCAATTGTCCAATTTCTCACACCTATTGATTTCTGATCGAGCCCAAAACTTAGGCAACATCATAATATGGTGGGAGGAGTCATTTGGTGAGTTTTGAGTGAAATCCAATCGCTGGAGTATGGAATACACCAACCACTCCAATTAGGAACGAACTGCCGTTGAACTTGAATTGTCCAATTTTTCACACCTATTGATTTCGGATCGAGCCCCAAACTTGGGCAACATCATAATATGGTTGGAGGAGTCATTTGGTGAGTTTTGAGTGAAATCCAATCGCTAGAAGTGTGGAATACACCAACCACTCCAATTAGGAACGAACTGCCATTGAACTTGAATTGTCCAATTACTCACACCTATTGATTTCGGATCGAGCCCAAAACTTGGGCAACATCATAATATGGTGGGAGGAGTCATTTGGTGAGTTTTGAGTGAAATCCAATCGCTAGAAGTATGGAATACACCAAGTACTCCAATTAGGAACGAACTGCCGTTGAACTTGAATTGTCCAATTTGGAACACCTATTGATTTCGTATCGAGCCCAAAACTTGGGCAACATCATAATATGGTGGGAGGACTCATTTGGTGAGTTTTGAGAGAAATCCAATCGCTAGAAGTATGGAATACACCAACCACTCCAATTAGGAACGAACTGCCGTTGAACTTGAATTGTCCAATTTCTCACACCTATTGATTTCGAATCGAGCCCAAAACTTGGGCAACATCATAATATGGTGGGAGGAGTCATTTGGAGAGTTTTGAGTGAAATCCAATCACTAGAAGTATGGAATACACCAACCACTCCAGTTTGGAACGAACTGCCGTTGAACTTGAATTGTCCAATTTGGAACACCTATTGATTTCGGATCGAGCCCAAAACATGGGCAACAACATAATATGGTGGGAGGAGTCATTTGGTGAGTTTTGAGAGAAATCCAATCGCTAGAAGTATGGAATACACCAACCACTCCAATTAGGAACGAACTGCCGTTGAACTTGAATTGTCCAATTTCTCACACCTATTGATTTCGGATCGAGCCCAAAACTTGGGCAACATCATAATATGGTGGGAGGAGTCATTTGGGGAGTTTTGAGTGAAATCGAACCGCTAGAAGTGTGGAATACACCAACCACTCCCATTAGGAACGAACTGTCGTTGAACTTGAATTCTCCAATTTCTCACAACTATTGATTTCGGATCGAGCCCAAATCTTGGGCAACATCATAATATGGTGGGAGGAGTCATTTGGTTAGTTTTGAGTGAAATCCAATCGCTAGAAGTATGGAATACACCAACCACTCAAGTTTGGAACGAAATGCCGTTGAAATTGAATTGACCAATTTCTCACACCTATTGATTACGGATCGAGCCCAAAACTTGGGCAACATCATAATATGGTGGGAGGAGTCATTTGGTGAGTTTTGAGTGAAATCCAATCGATAGAAGTATGGAATACACCAACCACTCCAATTGGGAACGAACTGCCGTTGAACTTGAATTGTCCAATTTCGAACACCTATTGATTTCGGATCGCGCTCAAAACTTGGGCAACATCGTAATATGGTGGGAGGAGTGATTTGGTGAGTTCTGAGTGAAATCCAATCGCTAGAAGTGTGGAATACACCAACCACTCCAATTAGGAACGAACTGCCGTTGAACTTGAATTCTCCAATTTGGAACACCTATTGATTTCGGATCGAGCCCAAAACTTGGGCAACATCATATTATGGTGGGAGGAGTCATTTGGTGAGTTTTGAGTGAAATCCAATCGCTAGAAGTATGGAATACACCAACCACTCCAATTAGGAACGAACTGCCGTTGAAGTTGAATTGTCCAATTTCTCACACCTATTGATTTCGGATCGAGCCCCAAACTTGGGCTACATGATAGTATTGTGGGAGGAGTCATTTGGTGAGTTTTGAGTGAAATCCAATCGCTAGAAGTATGGAATACACCAACCACTCCAATTAGGAACAAACTGCCATTGAACTTGAATTGTCCAATTTCTGACACCTATTGATTTCGGATCGAGCCCTAAACTTGGGCTACATCATAGTATTGTGGGAGGAGTCATTTGGTGAGTTTTGAGTGAAATCCAATCGCTAGAAGTATGGAATACACCAACCACTCCAGTTTGGAACGAAATGCCGTTGAAATTGAATTGACCAATTTCTGACACCTATTGATTACGGATCGAGCCCAAAACTTGGGCAACATCGTAATATGGTGGGAGGAGTCATTTGGTGAGTTCTGAGTGAAATCCAATCGCTAGAAGTGTGGAATACACCAACCACTCCAATTAGGAACGAACTGCCGTTGAACTTGAATTGTCCAATTTGGAACACCTATTGATTTCGGATCGAGCCCAAAACTTGGGCAACATCATAATATAGTGGGAGGAGTCATTTGGTGAGTTCTGAGTGAAATCCAATCGCTAGAAGTATGGAATACACCAACCACTCCAATTAGGAACGAACTGCCGTTGAAGTTGAATTGTCCAATTTCTCACTCCTATTGATTTCGGATCGAGCCCAAAACTTGGGGAACTTCATAATATGGTGGGAGGAGTCATTTGGTGAGTTTTGAGTGAAATCCAATCGATAGAAGTATGGAATACACCAACCACTCCAATTAGGAACAAACTGCCGTTGAACTTGAATTGTCCAATTTCTTACACCTATTGAATTCGGATCGAGCCCCAAACTTGGGCTACATCATAGTATTGTGGGAGAAATCATTTGGTGCGTTTTGAGTGAAATCCAATCGCTAGAAGTATGGAATACACCAACCACCCAGTTTGGAACGAAATGCCGTTGAAATTGAATTGACCAATTTCTCACACCTATTGATTACGGATCGAGCCCAAAACTTGGGCAACATCATAATATGGTGGGAGGAGTCATTTGGTGAGTTTTGAGTGAAATCCAATCGATTGAAGTATGGAATACACCAACCACTCCAATTAGGAACGAACTGCCGTTGAACTTGAATTGTCCAATTTCGAACACCTATTGATTTCGGATCGAGCCCAAAACTTGGGCAACATTGTAATATGGTGGGAGGAGTCATTTGGTGAGTTCTGAGTGAAATCCAATCGCTAGAAGTGTGGAATACACCAACCACTCCAATTAGGAATGAACTGCCAATGAACTTGAATTGTCCAATTTGGAACACCTATTGATTTCGGATCGAGCCCAAAACTTGGGCAACATCATAATATAGTGGGAGGAGTCATTTGGTGAGTTTTGAGTGAAATCCAATCGATAGGAGTATGGAATACACCAACCACTCCAATTAGGAACGAACTGCCGTTGAACTTGAATTGTCGAATTTCGAACACCTATTGATTTCGGATCGAGCCCAAAACTTGGGCAACATCGTAATATGGTGGGAGGAGTCATTTGGTGAGTTTTGAGTGAAATCCAATCGCTAGAAGTATGGAATACACCAACCACTCCAATTAGGAACGAACTGCCGTTGAACTTGAATTGTCCAATTTGGAACACCTATTGATTTCGGATCGAGCCCAAAACTTGGGCAACATCATAATATGGTGGGAGGAGTCATTTGGTGAGTTTTGAGTGAAACCAATGTCTAGAAGTATGGAATACACCAACCACTCCAATTAGGAACGAACTGCCGTTGAACTTGAATTGTCCAATTTGGAACACCTATTGATTTCGGATCGAACCCAAAACTTGGGCAACATCATAATATGGTGGGAGGAGTCATTTGGTTAGTTTTGAGTGAAATCCAATCGCTAGAAGTATGTAATACACCAACCACTCCAATTAGGAACGAACTGCCGTTGAACTTGAATTGTCCAATTTCTCACACCTATTGATTTCGGACCGAGCCCAAAACTTGGGCAACATCTTAATATGGTGGGAGGAGTCATGTGGTGAGTTTTGAGTGAAATCCAATCGCTAGAAGTATGGAATACACCAACCCCTCCAATTAGGAACGAACTGCCGTTGAACTTGAATTGTCCAATTTGGAACACCTATTGATTTCGGATCGAGCCTAAAACTTGAGCAACATCATAATATGGTGGGAGGAGTCATTTGGTGAGTTTTGAGTGAAATCCAATCGCTAGAAGTATGGAATACACCAACCACTCCAATTAGGAACGAACTGCCGTTGAATTTGAATTGTCCAATTTGGAACACCTATTGATTTCGGATCGAGCCCCAAACTTGGGCAACATCATAATTTTGTGGGAGGCGTCATTTGGTGATTTTTGAGTGAAATCCAATCGCTAGAAGTATGGAATACAACAACCACTCCAATTAGGAACGAACTGCCGTTGAACTTGAATTGTCCAATTTCTCACACCTATTGATTTCGGATCGAGCCCAAAACTTGGGCAACATCATAATATGGTGGGAGGAGTCATTTGGTGAGTTTTGAGTGAAATCCAATCGCTAGAAGTATGGAATACACCAACCACTCCAATTAGGAACGAACTGCCGTTGAACTTGAATTGTCCAATTTCTCACACCTATTGATTTCGGGTCGAGCCCAAAACTTGGGCAACATCTTAATATGGTGGGAGGAGTCATTTGGTGAGTTTTGAGTGAAATCCAATCGCTAGAAGTATGGAATACACCAACCCCTCCAATTAGGAACAAACTGCCGTTGAACTTGAATTGTCCAATTTGGAACATCTATTGATTTCGGATCGAGCCCAAAACTTGGGCAACATCATAATATGGTGGGTGGAGTCGTTTGGAGAGTTTTGAGTGAAATCCAGTCGCTAGAAGTTTGGAATACACCAACCACTCGAATTAGGAACGAACTGCCGTTGAACTTGAATTGTCCAATTTCTCACACCTATTGATTTCGGATCGAGCCCAAAACTTGGGCAACATCATAATTTGGTGGGAGGATGATCGGTTCAGTATTGTATATCATTTTGTACCTTTCTAGCTTATGATTTGGTTATGTTATTGAGTTAAACTTGTGCTTTTAATCCATTTTCTGTTTTGATAAGTCCATAATTTCATACACTTGCATGCCTTCTTTACTTATTGATTTTGCTTAGTTTCTCTTTATTTTGAGTCACTTACCTCTGTTTCTGTGTTTTGTAGGTTAAGATAGCAAGAGATCAGATTTGATGCAATCCATGCATGTTAAGGGCTGATTGGGATAAGAGCAAGAGCTTAAAGACAAAACCAAAGTTGGGCCACACTTCTTGTCAGTCCAGTTTCGTAAGTCACCTTGCAGGTCTCATTTCAGCAATCTGCACAACTCGGATGAGGAGACATTCTTCATAGACGTTGTTCAATCGGGTGTCTAGTATAACATATCCAAAATTCAGCCCAATTGAACATATGTGGAGTCCTTAGCCCGTCCAACACTGAACCATGCTCAGGAGGATTTGCAGCTGCCAGCTTTGAGCCTTGTCTCCTCCTTTAAGCCATGTGCCTCACCCATGCTGCAACTGACTTTGGATCCAACATAATGAGTGAAGTGGGGAGGCATTCCAGCTATGAAATTCTAAAGGAGCAAGTTGGTACATGCTGGAGTTATTATAGAGAAAGTATGTGCATGCATGTGAAGCAAAGAGAAAGGAGAGAGAGAAGAATGAGGAATGATGAGAGGCATTTTGCTTCAGCCTTTGAACATGGGAATTGAATTGGCAGATCACTTTGGAGCTGGAGATCAGGTTTTAATTGAAAGAGAAAGCATGTGCATGCATGTGAAGCAAAAAGAAAGCAAAGAAATGAAATGAAGTCAATTCCAGTCTCTGTTCGGCAGCCAACTTGCAAGGCCCAAAACGCACACTTCTACTGCTCCGATGGGAATACTTTCTTCATAGAGGTTGTTCCAATGGGTGTCTAGTATAACTTATCCAAATTTGAGCCCCATTGGATACGTTTTGAAACCTCTGGCCTTCCTACACCAAGCCTGGTTCAGAAAACTCGTTTTTCAGCAACCAAAAGGCAACCACATGGGTTGGCAACCAAAAGGCAACCACATGGGTTGACAGCAAAGGCAGCCACAACTGATCACCTTTGAACCCATGTGAAGATGCTTGAGGTGCAGCAGCAAAAGATGAAGGATGGTGTGGGAATCCATCATGATGTTCCTCCCTCTTAGCCCTATAAATAGAGAAGCCTTCAAGCTTCAAAACACACCCCAAGGGGGGGAGCTCTCAAACACTTCTCTAGAGCTCCCTTCCCTTCTCTCCCTCAAATTCTCTTAGTTTCCTTTCAAGTTGTAAATTGTTGTAACAAAATGAGTTTACTAAATTTTCCTTCAAGTTTTCTTAGTTCCACTTTACTTTTATTTGTAATGTACATTCTTTCTTAAGTATTCAAGTTTAATTAGTTTCCAAGTTTCAATTATGGTTTTTGTTCTTATTCATTATGCTTATAAGTTAATATGCTAGTTTGAATGATTGATCACCATTTAGGCTTGCATGTTAGCTATCTTGGTTTGAATTAAGAGTAGACACCATGCTTTAATTCGAATTGAACTATGAATAGGAAGAGTATGTATGGACATTCGACAACAGGGATTAGATACATGCTTGGTTGTTTAAATTGTTCTTCTATGCTTAATGGGTTCCTAATGCTTAATTTTAGGTTAGACAACAAATGATCAAATTAGGGAATTAGGAACACAAGGTTATGACCAAACACCATGGCTTAATCATACTTTAGCTAGAATCAATCCGTTAATCTAATTGAACTTGGGAACTTATTTGCTTGAGTTATTACTTTTTTTATTGTTTGATTTATTTTCTTTTTCATTTCTGTTTTGTGTAGGGGAAATGAATTGGATCATTCAATCACCTATCCTCGTGGGATCGACCTCGCACTTACATATGCTATATTACCAAACGGCTCGTGCACTTGCGAGTATCACAAGTTGAGGATGCAGCTGAATCCATTTTGGTGCAGCTGAATCGAAGCAACAGAGGAGTCATTTGGTGAGTTTTGAGTGAAATCCAATCGCTAGAAGTATGGAATACAACAACAACTCCAATTAGGAACAAAATGCCGTTGAACTTGAATTGTCCAATTTGGAACACCTATTGATTTCGGATCGAGCCCAAAACTTGGGCAACATCATAATATGGTGGGAGGAGTCATTTGGTGAGTTTTGACTGAAATCCAATCGCTAGAAGTATGGAATACACCAACCACTCCAATTAGGAACGAACTGCCTTTGAACTTGAATTGTCCAATTTGGAACACGTATTGATTTCGGCTCGAGCCCAAAACTTGGGCAACATCATAATATGGTGGGAGGAGTCATTTGGTTAGTTTTGAGTGAAATCCAATCGCTAGAAGTATGGAATACACCAACCACTCCAATTAGGAACGAACTGCCGTTGAACTTGAATTGTCCAATTTGGAACACCTATTGATTTCGGATCGAGCCCAAAACTTGGGCAACATCAGAATAGGGCGGGAGGAGTCATTTGGCGAGTTTTTAATGAAATCCAATCGCTAGAAGTATGGAATACACCAACCACTCCAATTAGGAACGAACTGCCGTTGAACTTGAATTGTCCAATTTGGAACACGTATTGATTTCGGCTCGAGCCCAAAACTTGGGCAACATCATAATATGGTGGGAGGAGTCATTTGGTTAGTTTTGAGTGAAATCCAATCGCTAGAAGTATGGAATACACCAACCACTCCAATTAGGAACGAACTGCCGTTGAACTTGAATTGTCCAATTTGGAACGCCTATTGATTTCGGATCGAGCCCAAAACTTGGGCAACATCATAATATGGTGGGAGGAGTCATTTGGTTAGTTTTGAGTGAAATCCAATCGCGAGAAGTATGGAATACACCGACCACTCCAATAAGGAACGAACTGCCGTTGAACTTGAATTGTCCAATTTGGAACACCTATTGATTTCGGATCGAGCCCAAAACTTGGGCAACATCATAATATGGTGGGAGGAGTCATTTGGTGAGTTTTGAGTGAAATCCAATCGCTAGAAGTATGGAATACACCAACCACTCCAATTAGGAACGAAATGCCGTTGAACTTGAATTGTCCAATTTCGAACACCTATTGATTTCGGAACGAGCCCAAAACTTGGGTAACATCATAATATGGTGGGAGGAGTCATTTGGTTAGTTTTGAGTGAAATCCAATCGCTAGAAGTATGGAATACACCAACCACTCCAATTAGGAACGAACTGCCGTTGAACTTGAATTGTCGAATTTGGAACACCTATTGATTTCGGATCGAGCCAAAAACTTGGGCAACATCATAATATGGTGGGAGGAGTCATTTGGTGAGTTTTGAGTGAAATCCAATCGCTAGAAGTATGGAATACACCAACCACTCCCATTGGGAACGAACTGCCGTTGAACTTGAATTGTCCAATTTCTCACACCTATTGATTTCGGTTCGAGCCCCAAACTTGGGCAACCTCATAATATGGAGGGAGGAGTCATTTGGTGAGTTTTGAGTGAAATCCAATCGCTAGAATTATGGAATACACCAACCCCTCCAATTAGGAACGAACTGCCGTTGAACTTGAATTGTCCAATTTGGAACACCTATTGATTTCGGATCGAGCCCCAAACTTGGGCAACACCAAAATATGGTGGGAGGAGTCCTTTGGTGAGTTTAGAGTGAAATCCAATCGCTAGGAGTATGGAATTCACCAACCACTCTAATTAGGAACGAACTGCCGTTGAACTTGAATTGTCCAATTTCTCACACCTATTGATTTCGGATCGAGCCCAAAACTTGGGCAACCTCATAATATGGTGGGAGGAGTCATTTGGTGAGTTTTGAGTGAAATCCAATCACTAGAAGTAAGGAATACACCAAACACTCCAATTAGGAACGAACTGCCGTCGAACTTGAATTGTCCAATTTGGAACACCTATTGATTTGGGATCGAGCCCAAAACTTGGGCAACATCATAATATGGTGGGAGGAGTCATTCGGTTTGTTTTGAGTGAAATCCAATCGCTAGAAGTATGGAATACACCAACCACTCCCATTAGGAACGAACTAACGTTGAACTTGAATTGTCCAATTTCTCACACCTATTGATTTCGGATCGAGCCCCAAACTTGGGCAACCTCAAAATATGGTGGGATGAGTCATTTGGTGAGTTTTGAGTGAAATCCAATCGCTAGAAATATGGAATACACCAGCCACTCCAATTAGAAACGAACTTCCGTTGAACTTGAATTGTCCAATTTGTCACACCTATTGATTTCGGATCGAGCCCAAAACTTGGGCAACATCATAATATGGTGGGAGGAGTCATTTGGTTAGTTTTGAGTGAAATCCAACAGTTAGAAGTATGGAATACACCAACCATTCCAATTAGGAACGAACTACCGTTGAACTTTAATTGTCCAATTTCTCACACCTATTGATTTCGGATCGAGCCCCAAACTTGGGCTACAACATAATATTGTGGGAGGAGTCATTTGGTTAGTTTTGAGTGAAATCCAATCGCTGGAAGTATGGAATACACCAACCACTCCAATTAGGAACGAACTGCCGTGGAACTTGAATTGTCCAATTTCGAACACCAATTGATTTCGGATCGAGCCCAAAACTTGGGCAACATCATAATATGGTGGGAGGAGTCATTTGGTGAGTTTTGAGCGAAATCCAATCGCTAGAAGTATGGAATACACCAACCACTCCAATTAGGAACGAACTGCCGTTGAACTTGGATTGTCCAATTTGGAACACCTATTGATTTCGGATCGATCCCCAAACTTGGGCAACATCATAATATGGTGGGAGGAGTCATTTGGTGAGTTTTGAGTGAAATCCATTCGCTAGAAGTGTGGAAGACACCAACCACTCGAATCAGGAACGAACTGCCGTTGAACTTGAATTGTCCAATTTCTCACACCTATTGATTTCAGATCGAGCCCCAAACTTGGGCAACTTCATAATATGGTGGGAGGAGTCATTTGGTGAGTTTTGAGTGAAATCCAATCGCTAGAAGTACGGAATACACCAACCACTCTAATTAGGAACGAACTGCCGTTGAACGTAAATTGTCCAATTTGGAACACCTCTTGATTTCGGATCGAGCCCAAAACTTGGGCAACATCATAATATGGTGGGAGGAGTCATTTGGTTTGTTTTGAGTGAAATCCAATCACTAGAAGTATGGAATACACCAACCACTCCAATTAGGAACGAACTAGCGTTGAACTTGAATTGTCCAATTTCTCACACCTATTGATTTCGAATCGAGCCCAAAACTTGGGCAACATCATAATAGGGTGGGAGGAGTCTTTTGGTGAGTTTTGATAGAAATCCAATCGCTAGAAGTATGGAATACACCAACCACTCCAATTAGGAACGAACTGCCGTTGAACTTGAATTGTCCAATTTCCCACACCTATTGATTTCGGATCGTGCCCAAAACTTGGGCAACATCATAATATGGTGGGAGGAGCCATTTGGTGAGTTTTGAGTAAAATCCAATCGCTACAAGTATGGAATACAATACCACTCCAATTAGGAACGAACTGCCGTTGAACTTGAATTGTCCAATTTCTCGCACCTATTGATTTTGGATCGAGCCAAAAACTTGGGCAACATCATAATATGGTGGGAGGAGTCATTTGTTGAGTTTTGAGTGAAATCCAATCGCTAGAAGTGTGGAACACACCAACCACTCCAATTTGGAACGAACTGCCGTTGAACTTGAATTGTCCAATTTCTCACACCTATTGATTTCGGATCGAGCCCAAAACTTGGGCAACATCATAATATGGTGGGAGGAGTCATTTGGTTAGTTTTGAGTGAAATCCAATCGCTAGAAGTATGGAATACACCAACCACTCCAATTAGGAACGAACTGCGTTTGAACTTGAATTGTCCAATTTGGAACACCTATTGATTTCGGATCGAGCCCAAAACTTGGGAAACATCATAATATGGTGGGAGGAGTCATTTGGTTAGTTTTGAGTAAAATCCAATCGCTAGAAGTATGGAATACACCAACCACTCCAATTAGGAACGAACTGCCGTTGAACTTGAATTGTCCAATTTGGAACACCTATTGATTTCGGATCGAGCCCAAAACTTGGGCAACATCATAATATGGTGGGAGGAGTCATTTGGTTAGTTTTGAGTGAAATCCAATCGCTAGAAGTATGGAATACACCAACCACTCCAATTAGGAACGAACTGCGTTTGAACTTGAATTGTCCAATTTGGAACACCTATTGATTTCGGATCGAGCCCAAAACTTGGGAAACATCATAATATGGTGGGAGGAGTCATTTGGTTAGTTTTGAGTAAAATCCAATCGCTAGAAGTATGGAATACACCAACCACTCCAATTAGGAACGAACTGCCGTTGAACTTGAATTGTCCAATTTGGAACACCTATTGATTTCGGATCGAGCCCCAAACTTGGGAAACATCATAATATGGTGGGAGGAGTCATTTGGTGAGTTTTGAGTGAAATCCAATCGCTAGAAGTATGGAATACACCAACCACTCCAATTAGGAACGAACTGTCGTTGAACTTGAATTGTCCAATTTCTCACACCTATTGATTTCGAATCGAGCCCAAAACATGGGTAACATCATAATATGGTGGGAGGAGTCATTTGGTGAGTTTTGAGCGAAATCCAATCGCTAGAAGTGTGGAATACAACAACCACTCCAATTTGGAACGAACTGCCGTTGAACTTGAATTGTCCAATTTCTCACACCTATTGATTTCGGATCGAGCCCAAAACTTGGGCAACATCATAATATGGTGGGAGGAGTCATTTGGTGAGTTTTGAGTGAAATCCAATCGCTAGAAGTATGGAATACACCAACCACTCCAATTAGGAACGAACTGCCGTTGAACTTGAATTGGCCAATTTCTCACACCTATTGATTTCGGATCGAGCCCCAAACTTGGGCAAATCATAATATGGTGGGAGGAGTCATTTGGTGAGTTTTGAGTGAAATCCAATCGCTAGAAGTATGGAATACACCAACCACTCCAATTAGGAACGAACTGCCGTTCAACTTGAATTGTCCAATTTCTCACACCTATTGATTTCGGATCGAGCCCAAAACTTGGGCAACATCATAATATGGTGGGAGGAGTCATTTGGTGAGTTTTGAGTGAAATCCAATCGCTAGAAGTATGGAATACACCAACCACTCCAATTAGAAACGAACTGCCGTTGAACTTTAATTGTCCAATTTGGAACACATAATAATTTTGGATCGAGCCCCAAACTTGGGCAACATCGTAATATGGTGGGAGGAGTCATTTGGTGAGTTTTGAGAGAAATCCAATCGCTGGAAGTATGGAATACACCAACCACTGCAATTAGGAACGAACTGCCGTGGAACTTGAATTGTCCAATTTCGAACACCAATTGATTTCGGATCGAGCCTAAAAGTTGGGCAACATCATAATATGGAGGGAGGAGTCGTTTGGTGAGTTTTGAGTGAAATCCAATCGCTAGAAGTATGGAATACACCAACCACTCCAATTAGGACCGAACGGCCGTTGAACTTGAATTCTCCAATTTGGAACACCTATTGACTTCGGATCGAGCCCCAAACTTGGGCAACATCATAATATGGTGGGAGGAGTCATTTGGTGAGTTTTGAGTGAAATCCAATCGCTAGAAGTATGGAATACACCAACCACTCCAATTAGGAACGAACTGCTGTTGAACTTGAATTGTCCAATTTCTCACACCTATTGATTTCGAATCGAGCCCAAAACTTGGGCAACATCATAATATGGTGGGAGGAGTCATTTGGTGAGTTTTGAGTGAAATCCAATCGCTAGAAGTATGGAATACACCAACCACTCCAATTAGAAACGAAATGCCGTAGAACTTGAATTGTCCAATTTGGAACACATATTAGTTTTGGATCGAGCCCCAAACTTGGGCAACATCGTAATATGGTGGGAGGAGTCATTTGGTGAGTTTTGAGTGAAATCCAATCGCTGGAAGTATGGAATACACCAACCACTCCAATTAGGAACGAACTGCCGTTGAACTTGAATTGTCCAATTTGGAACACCTATTGATTTTGGATCGAGCCCCAAACTTGGGCAACATCGGAATATGGTGGGAGGAGTCATTTGGTGAATTTTGAGTGAAATCCAATCGCTAGAAGTACGGAATACACCAACCACTCCAATTAGGAACGAACTGCCGTTGAACTTGAATTGTCCAATTTCTCACACCTATTGATTTCGGATCGATCCCCAAACTTGGGCAACATCATAATATGGTGGGAGGAGTCATTTGGTGGGTTTTGAGCGAAATCCAATCGCTAGAAGTATGGAATACACCAACCACTCCAATTAGGAACGAACTGCCGTTGAACTTGAATTGTCCAATTTCTCACACCTATTGATTTCGGATCGAGCCCCAAACTTGGGCAAATCATAATATGGAGGGAGGAGTCATTTGGTGAGTTTTGAGTGAAATCCAATCGCTAGAAGTATGGAATACACCAACCACTCCAATTAGGAACGAACTGCCGTTGAACTTGAATTGTCCAATTTCTCACACCTATTGATTTCGGATCGAGCCCAAAACTTGGGCAACATAATAATATGGTGGGAGGAGTCATTTGGTGAGTTTTGAGTGAAATCCAATCGCTAGAAGTATGGAATACACCAACCACTCCAATTAGAAACGAACTGCCGTTGAACTTTAATTGTCCAATTTGGAACACATAATAATTTTGGATCGAGCCCCAAACTTGGGCAACATCGTAATATGGTGGGAGGAGTCATTTGGTGAGTTTTGAGAGAAATCCAATCGCTGGAAGTATGGAATACACCAACCACTCCAATTAGGAACGAACTGCCGTGGAACTTGAATTGTCCAATTTCGAACACCAATTGATTTCGGATCGAGCCTAAAAGTTGGGCAACATCATAATATGGAGGGAGGAGTCGTTTGGTGAGTTTTGAGTGAAATCCAATCGCTAGAAGTATGGAATACACCAACCACTCCAATTAGGACCGAACGGCCGTTGAACTTGAATTCTCCAATTTGGAACACCTATTGACTTCGGATCGAGCCCCAAACTTGGGCAACATCATAATATGGTGGGAGGAGTCATTTGGTGAGTTTTGAGTGAAATCCAATCGCTAGAAGTATGGAATACACCAACCACTCCAATTAGGAACGAACTGCTGTTGAACTTGAATTGTCCAATTTCTCACACCTATTGATTTCGAATCGAGCCCAAAACTTGGGCAACATCATAATATGGTGGGAGGAGTCATTTGGTGAGTTTTGAGTGAAATCCAATCGCTAGAAGTATGGAATACACCAACCACTCCAATTAGAAACGAAATGCCGTAGAACTTGAATTGTCCAATTTGGAACACATATTAATTTTGGATCGAGCCCCAAACTTGGGCAACATCGTAATATGGTGGGAGGAGTCATTTGGTGAGTTTTGAGTGAAATCCAATAGCTGGAAGTATGGAATACACCAACCACTCCAATTAGGAACGAACTGCCGTTGAACTTGAATTGTCCAATTTGGAACACCTATTGATTTTGGATCGAGCCCCAAACTTGGGCAACATCGGAATATGGTGGGAGGAGTCATTTGGTGAATTTTGAGTGAAATCCAATCGCTAGAAGTACGGAATACACCAACCACTCCAATTAGGAACGAACTGCCGTTGAACTTGAATTGTCCAATTTCTCACACCTATTGATTTCGGATCGATCCCCAAACTTGGGCAACATCATAATATGGTGGGAGGAGTCATTTGGTGGGTTTTGAGCGAAATCCAATCGCTAGAAGTATGGAATACACCAACCACTCCAATTAGGAACGAACTGCCATTGAACATGAATTGTCGAATTTGGAACGCCTATTGATTTCGGATCGAGCCCAAAACTTGGGCAACATCATAATATGGTGAGAGGAGTCATTTGGTGAGTTTTGAGTGAAATCCAATCGCTAGAAGTATGGAATACACCAACCACTCCAATTAGGAACGAACTGCCGTTGAACTTGAATTGTCCAATTTCTCACACCTATTGATTTCGGATCGATCCCCAAACTTGGGCAACATCATAATATGGTGGGAGGAGTCATTTGGTGGGTTTTGAGCGAAATCCAATCGCTAGAAGTATGGAATACACCAACCACTCCAATTAGGAACGAACTGCCGTTGAACTTGAATTGTCCAATTTCTCACACCTATTGATTTCGGATCGAGCCCCAAACTTGGGCAAATCATAATATGGAGGGAGGAGTCATTTGGTGAGTTTTGAGTGAAATCCAATCGCTAGAAGTATGGAATACACCAACCACTCCAATTAGGAACGAACTGCCGTTGAACTTGAATTGTCCAATTTCTCACACCTATTGATTTCGGATCGAGCCCAAAACTTGGGCAACATCATAATATGGTGGGAGGAGTCATTTGGTGAGTTTTGAGTGAAATCCAATCGCTAGAAGTATGGAATACACCAACCACTCCAATTAGAAACGAACTGCCGTTGAACTTTAATTGTCCAATTTGGAACACATAATAATTTTGGATCGAGCCCCAAACTTGGGCAACATCGTAATATGGTGGGAGGAGTCATTTGGTGAGTTTTGAGAGAAATCCAATCGCTGGAAGTATGGAATACACCAACCACTCCAATTAGGAACGAACTGCCGTGGAACTTGAATTGTCCAATTTCGAACACCAATTGATTTCGGATCGAGCCTAAAAGTTGGGCAACATCATAATATGGAGGGAGGAGTCGTTTGGTGAGTTTTGAGTGAAATCCAATCGCTAGAAGTATGGAATACACCAACCACTCCAATTAGGACCGAACGGCCGTTGAACTTGAATTCTCCAATTTGGAACACCTATTGACTTCGGATCGAGCCCCAAACTTGGGCAACATCATAATATGGTGGGAGGAGTCATTTGGTGAGTTTTGAGTGAAATCCAATCGCTAGAAGTATGGAATACACCAACCACTCCAATTAGGAACGAACTGCTGTTGAACTTGAATTGTCCAATTTCTCACACCTATTGATTTCGAATCGAGCCCAAAACTTGGGCAACATCATAATATGGTGGGAGGAGTCATTTGGTGAGTTTTGAGTGAAATCCAATCGCTAGAAGTATGGAATACACCAACCACTCCAATTAGAAACGAAATGCCGTAGAACTTGAATTGTCCAATTTGGAACACATATTAATTTTGGATCGAGCCCCAAACTTGGGCAACATCGTAATATGGTGGGAGGAGTCATTTGGTGAGTTTTGAGTGAAATCCAATCGCTGGAAGTATGGAATACACCAACCACTCCAATTAGGAACGAACTGCCATTGAACATGAATTGTCGAATTTGGAACGCCTATTGATTTCGGATCGAGCCCAAAACTTGGGCAACATCATAATATGGTGAGAGGAGTCATTTGGTGAGTTTTGAGTGAAATCCAATCGCTAGAAGTATGGAATACACCAACCACTCCAATTAGGAACGAACTGCCGTTGAACTTGAATTGTCCAATTTGGAACACCTATTGATTTCGGATCGAGCCCAAAACTTGGGCAACATCATAATATGGTGGGAGGAGTCATTTGGTGAGTTTTTAGTGAAACCCAATCGCTAGAAGTATGGAATACACCAACCACTCCAATTAGAAACGAACTGCCGTTGAACTTGAATTGTCCAATTTCTCACACCTATTGATTTCGGATCGAGCCCCAAACTTGGGCAACATCATAATATGGTGGCAGGAGTCATTTGGTGAATTTTGCGTGAAATCCAATCGCTGGAAGTGTGGAATACACCAACCACTCCAATTAGGAACGAACTGCCGTTGAACTTGAATTGTCCAATTTGGAACACCTATATATTTCGGATCGATCCCAAAACTTGGGCAACATCATAATATGGTGGGAGGAGTCATTTGGTTAGTTTTGAGTGAAATCCAATCGCTAGAAGTATGGAATACACCAACCACTGCAATTAGGAACGAACTGCCGTTGAACTTGAATTGTCCAATTTGGAACACCTATTGATTTCGGATCGAGCCCAAAACTTGGGCAACATCATAATATGGTGGGAGGAGTCATTTGGTGAGTTTTTAGTGAAATCCAATCGCTAGAAGTATGGAATACACCAACCACTCCAATTAGGAACGAACTGCCGTTGAACTTGAATTGTCCAATTTCTCACACCTATTGATTTCGGATTGAGCCCCAAAACTTGGGCAACATCATAATATGGTGGCAGGAGTCATTTGGTGAATTTTGCGTGAAATCCAATCGCTGGAAGTGTGGAATACACCAACCACTCCAATTAGGAACGAACTGCCGTTGAACTTGAATTGTCCAATTTCGAACACCAATTGATTTCGGATCGAGCCCAAAACTTGGGCAACATCATAATATGGTGGAAGGAGTCATTTGGTGAGTTTTGAGTGAAATCCAATCTTTAGAAGTATGGAATACACCAACCACTCCAATTAGGAACGAACTGCCGTTGAACTTGAATTGTCCAATTTCTCACACCTATTCATTTCGGATCGAGCCCAAAACTTGGGCAACATCATAATATGGTGGGAGGACTCATTTGGTGAGTTTTGAGTGAAATCCAATCGCTAGAAGTGTGGAATACCCCAACCACTCCAATTTGGAACGAACTGCCGTTGAACTTGAATTGTCCAATTTCTCACACCTATTGATTTCGGATCGAGCCCCAAACTTGGGCAACATCATAATATGGTGGGAGGAGTTATTTGGTGAGTTTTGAGTGAAATCCAATCGCTAGAAGTATGGAATACACCAACCACTCCAATTAGGAACGAATTGCCGTTGAACTTGAATTGTCCAATTTTTCACACCTATTGATATCGGATCGAGCCCCAAACTTGGGCAAAATCATAATATGGTGGGAGGAGTCATTTTGTGAGTTTTGAGTGAAATCCAATCGCTAGAAGTATGGAATACACCAACCACTCCAATTAGAAACGAACTGCCGTTGAACTTGAATTGTCCAATTTGGAACACCTATTGATTTCGGATCGAGCCCAAAACTTGGGCAACATCATAATATGGTGGGAGGAGTCATTTGGTTAGTTTTGAGTGAAATCCAATAGCTAGAAGTATGGAATACACCAACCACTCCAATTAGGAACGAACTGCCGTTGAACTTGAATTGTCCAATTTGGAACACCTATTGATTTTGGATCGAGCCGAAAACTTGGGCAACATCATAATATGGTGGGAGGAGTCATTTGGTGAGTTTTGAGTGAAATCCAATCGCTAGAAGTATGGAATACACCAACCACTCCAATTAGGAACGAATTGCCGTTGAACTTGAATTGTCCAATTTTTCACACCTATTGATATCGGATCGAGCCCCAAACTTGGGCAAAATCATAATATGGTGGGAGGAGTCATTTGGTGACATTTGAGTGAAATCCAATCGCTAGAAGTATTGAAGACACCAACCACTCGAATTAGGAACGAACTCCTGTTGCACTTGAATTGTCCAATTTCTCACACCTATTGATTTCGGATCGAGCCCCAAACTTGGGCAACATCATAATATGGTGGGAGGAGTCATTTGGTTAGTTTTGAGTGAAATCCAATCGCTAAAAGTGTGGAATACACCAACAACTCCAATTAGGAACGAACTGCCGTTGAACTTGAATTGTCCAATTTCTCACACCTATTGATTTCGGATCGAGCCCAAAACATGGGCAACATCATAATATGGTGGGAGGAGTCATTTGGTGAGATTTGAGTGAAATCCAATCGCTAGAACTATGGAATACACCAACCACTCCAATTAGGAACGAACTGCCCTTGAACTTGAATTGTCCAATATCGAACACCTATTGATTTCGGATCAAGCCCAAAATTTGGGCAACATCACAATATGGTGGGAGGAGTCATTTGGTGAGTTTTGAGTGAAATCCAATCGCTAGAAGTATGGAAGACACCAACCACTCGAAATAGGAACGAACTCCCGTTGAACTTGAATTGTCCAATTTCTCACACCTATTGATTTCGAATCGAGCCCCAAACTTGGGCAACATCATAATATGGTGGGAGGAGTCATTTGGTGAGTTTTGAGTGAAATCCATTCGCTAGAAGTATGGAATACACCAACCACTCCAATTAGGAACGAACTGCCGTTGAAATTGAATTGTCCAATTTGGAACACTTATTGATTTCGGATCGAGCCCAAAACTTGGGCAATATCATAATATGGTGGGAGGATTCATTTGGTGAGTTTTGACTGAAATCCAAACGCTAGGAGTTTGGAATACACCAACCACTCCAAATTGGAACGAACTGCCGTTGAACTTGAATTGTCCAATTTGGAACACCTATTGATTTCGGATCAAGCCCAAAACTTGGGCAACATCATGATATGGTGGGAGGAGTCATTTGGTGAATTTTGAGTGAAATCCAATCGCTAGAAGTACGGAATACACCAACCACTCCAATTAGGAACGAACTGCCGTTGAACTTGAATTGTCCAATTTCTCACACCTATTGATTTCGGATCGATCCCCAAACTTGGGCAACATCATAATATGGTGGGAGGAGTCATTTGGTGGGATTTGAGCGAAATCCAATCGCTAGAAGTATGGAATACACCAACCACTCCAATTAGGAACGAACTGCCGTTGAACTTGAATTGTCCAATTTGGAACACCTATTGATTTCGGATCGAGCCCAAAACTTGGGCAACATCATAATATGGTGGGAGGAGTCATTTGGTGAGTTTTTAGTGAAACCCAATCGCTAGAAGTATGGAATACACCAACCACTCCAATTAGAAACGAACTGCCGTTGAACTTGAATTGTCCAATTTCTCACACCTATTGATTTCGGATCGAGCCCCAAACTTGGGCAACATCATAATATGGTGGCAGGAGTCATTTGGTGAATTTTGCGTGAAATCCAATCGCTGGAAGTGTGGAATACACCAACCCCTCCAATTAGGAACGAACTGCCGTTGAACTTGAATTGTCCAATTTGGAACACCTATATATTTCGGATCGATCCCAAAACTTGGGCAACATCATAATATGGTGGGAGGAGTCATTTGGTTAGTTTTGAGTGAAATCCAATCGCTAGAAGTATGGAATACACCAACCACTCCAATTAGGAACGAACTGCCGTTGAACTTGAATTGTCCAATTTGGAACACCTATTGATTTCGGATCGAGCCCAAAACTTGGGCAACATCACAATATGGTGGGAGGAGTCATTTGGTGAGTTTTTAGTGAAATCCAATCTTTAGAAGTATGGAATACACCAACCACTCCAATTAGGAACGAACTGCCGTTGAACTTGAATTGTCCAATTTCTCACACCTATTCATTTCGGATCGAGCCCAAAACTTGGGCAACATCATAATATGGTGAGAGGACTCATTTGGTGAGTTTTGAGTGAAATCCAATCGCTAGAAGTGTGGAATACACCAACCACTCCAATTTGGAACGAACTGCCGTTGAACTTGAATTGTCCAATTTCTCACACCTATTGATTTCGGATCGAGCCCCAAACTTGGGCAACATCATAATATGGTGGGAGGAGTTATTTGGTGAGTTTTGAGTGAAATCCAATCGCTAGAAGTATGGAATACACCAACCACTCCAATTAGGAACGAATTGCCGTTGAACTTGAATTGTCCAATTTTTCACACCTATTGATATCGGATCGAGCCCCAAACTTGGGCAAAATCATAATATGGTGGGAGGAGTCATTTTGTGAGTTTTGAGTGAAATCCAATCGCTAGAAGTATGGAATACACCAACCACTCCAATTAGAAACGAACTGCCGTTGAACTTGAATTGTCCAATTTGGAACACCTATTGATTTCGGATCGAGCCCAAAACTTGGGCAACATCATAATATGGTGGGAGGAGTCATTTGGTTAGTTTTGAGTGAAATCCAATAGCTAGAAGTATGGAATACACCAACCACTCCAATTAGGAACGAACTGCCGTTGAACTTGAATTGTCCAATTTGGAACACCTATTGATTTTGGATCGAGCCGAAAACTTGGGCAACATCATAATATGGTGGGAGGAGTCATTTGGTGAGTTTTGAGTGAAATCCAATCGTTAGAAGTATGGAATACACCAACCACTCCAATTAGGAACGAATTGCCGTTGAACTTGAATTGTCCAATTTTTCACACCTATTGATATCGGATCGAGCCCCAAACTTGGGCAAAATCATAATATGGTGGGAGGAGTCATTTGGTGACATTTGAGTGAAATCCAATCGCTAGAAGTATTGAAGACACCAACCACTCGAATTAGGAACGAACTCCTGTTGCACTTGAATTGTCCAATTTCTCACACCTATTGATTTCGGATCGAGCCCCAAACTTGGGCAACATCATAATATGGTGGGAGGAGTCATTTGGTGAGTTTTGAGTGAAATCCAATCGCTAGAAGTATGGAATACACCAACCCCTCCAATTAGGAACGAACTGCCGTTGAACTTGAATTGTCCAATTTGGAACACCTATTGATTTCCGATCGAGCCCAAAACATGGGCAACATCATAATATGGTGGGAGGAGTCATTTGGTGAGTTTTGAGTGAAATCCAATCGCTAGAACTATGGAATACACCAACCACTCCCATTTGGAACGAACTGTCGTTGAACTTGAATTGTCCAATTTGGAACACCTATTGATTTCGGATCGAGCCCAAACCTTGGGCAACATCATAATATAGTGGGAGGAGTCATTTGATGAGATTTGAAAGAAATCCAATCGCTAGAAGTATGGAATACACCAACCACTCCAATTAGGAACGAACTGCCGTTGAACTTGAATTGTCCAATTTGGAACACCTATTGATTTCGGATCGAGCCCAAAACATGGGCAACATCGTAATATGGTGGGAGGAGTCATTTTGTGAGTTTGGAGTGAAATCCAATCTCTAGAAGTATGGAAGACACCAACTACTCGAATTAGGAATGAACTGCCGTTGAACTTGAATTGTCCAATTTCTCACACCTATTGATTTCGGATCGAGCCCCAAACTTGGGCAACATCATAATTTGGTGGGAGGAGTCATTTGCTGAGTTTTGAGTGAAATCCGATCGCTAAAAGTATGGAATACACCAACCACTCCAATTAGGAACGAACTGCCGTTGAACTTGAATTGTCCAATTTGGAACACCTATTGATTTCGGATCGAGCCCAAAACATGGGCAACATCATAATATGGTGGGAGGAGTCATTTGGTGAGTTTTGAGGGAAATCCAATCGCTAGAAGTATGGAATACACCAACCACTCCCATTAGGAACGAACTGCCGTTGAACTTGAATTTTCCAATTTCTAACAGATATTGATTTCGGATTGAACCCCGAACTTGTGCAACATCATAATATGGTGGGAGGAGTCATTTGGTGAGATTTGTGTGAAATCCAATCGCTAGAAGTATGGAATACACCAACCACTCCAATTAGGAACGAACTGCCGTTGAACTTGAATTGTCCAATTTGGAACACTTATTGATTTCAGATCGAGCCCAAAACTTGGGCAATATCATAATATGGTGGGAGGATTCATTTGGTGAGTTTTGAATTAAATCCAAACGCTAGAAGTATGGAATACACCAACCACTCCAATTTGGAACGAACTGCCGTTGAACTTGAATTGTCCAATTTGGAACACCTATTGATTTCGGATCGAGCCCAAAACTTGGGCAACATCATAATATAGTGGGAGGAGTCATTTGGTGAGTTTTGAGTGAAATCCAATCGCTAGGAGTATGGAATTCACCAACCACTCTAATTAGGAACGAACTGCCGTTGAACTTGAATTGTCCAATTTCTCACACCTATTGACTTCGGATCGAGCCCAAAACTTGGGCAACATCATAATATGGTGGGAGGAGTCATTTGGTTAGTTTTGAGTGAAGTCCAACCATTCCAATTAGGAAAGAACTGCCATTGAACTTGAATTGTCCAATTTGGAACACCTATTGATTTCGGATCGAGCCCAAAACTTTGGCAACATGATAATATAGTGGGAGGAGTCATTTGGTGAGTTTTGAGTGAAATCCAATCGCTAGAAGTATGGAATACACCTACCACTCCAATTAGGAACGAACTGCCGTTGTACTTGAATTGTCCAATTTGGAACACCTATTGATTTCGGATCGAGCCCAAAACATGGGCAACATTATCATGTGGTGGGAGGAGTCATTTGGTGAGATTTGAGTGAAATCCAATCGCTAGAAGTATGGAATACACCAACCACTCCAGTTAGGAACGAACTTCCGTCGAACTTGAATTGTCCAATTTGGAACACCTATTGATTTCGGATCGAGCCCAAAACATGGGCAACATCATAATATGGTGGGAGGAGTCATTTGGTGAGTTTTAAGTGAAATCCAATCGCTAGAAGTATGGAATACACAAACCACTCCAATTAGGAACGAACTGCCGTTGAACTTGAATTGCCCAATTTCTCACACCTATTGATTTCGGATCGAGCCCCAAACTTGGGCAAAATCATAATATGGTGGGAGGAGTCATTTGGTGAGTTTTGAGTGAAATCCAATCGCTAGAAATAAGGAATACACCAACCACTCCAATTAGGAACGAACTGCCGTTGAACTTGAATTGTCTAATTTGGAACACCTATTGATTTCGGATCGAGCCCGAAACTTGGGCAACATCGTAATATGGTGGGAGGAGTCATTTGGTTAGTTTTGAGTGAAATCCAATCGCTAGAAGTATGGAATACACCAACCACTCCAATTAGGAACGAACGGCCGTTGAACTTGAATTGTCCAATTTCTCACACCTATTGATTTCGGATCAAGCCCAAAACTTGGGCAACATCATAATATGTTGGGAGGAGTCATTTGGTGAGTTTTGAGTGAAATCCAATCGCTAGAAGTGTGGAATACGCCAACCACTCCAGTTAGGAACGAACTGCCGTCGAACTTGAATTGTCCAATTTGGAACACCTATTGATTTCGGATCGAGCCCAAAACTTGGGCAACATCATAATATGGTGGGAGGAGTCATTTGGTGAGTTTTGAGGGAAATCCAATAGCTCGAAGTATGGAATACACCAACAACTCCAATTAGGAACGAACTGCCGTTGAAATTGAATTGTCCAATTTGGAACACCTATTGATTTCGGATCGAGCCCAAAACTTGGGCAACATCATAATATGGTGGGAGGAGTCATTTGGTGAGTTTTGAGTGAAATCCAATCGCTAGAAATAAGGAATACACCAACCACTCCAATTAGGAACGAACTGCCGTTGAACTTGAATTGTCCAATTTGGAACACCTATTGATTTCGGATCGAGCCCAAAACTTGGGCAATATCATAATATGGTGGGAGGAGTCATTTGGTTACTTTTGAGTGAAATCCAATCGCTAGAAGTATGGAATACACCAACCACTCCAATTAGGAACAAACTGACGTTGAACTTGAATTGTCCAATTTCTGACACCTATTGATTTCGGGTCGAGCCCCAAACTTGGGCTACATCATAATATTGTGGGAGGAGTCATTTGGTAAGTTTTGAGTGAAATCCAATCGCTAGAAGTATGGAATACACCAACCACTCCAATTAGGAACGAAATGCCGTTGAAATTGAATTGACCAATTTCTCACACCTATTGATTTCGGATAGAGCCCAAAACTTGGGCAACATCATAATATGGTGGGGGGAGTCATTTGCTGAGTTTTGAGTGAAATCCAATCTTTAGAAGTATGGAATACACCAACCACTCCAATTAGGAACGAACTGCCGTTGAACTTGAATTGTCCAATTTGGAACACCTATTGATTTCGGATCGAGCCCAAAACTTGGGCAACATCATAATATGGTGGGAGGAGTCATTTGGTGAATTTTGAGTGAAATCCAACCGCTAGAAGTATGGAATACACCAACCCCGCCAATTAGGAACGAACTGCCGTTGAACTTGAATTGTCCAATTTGGAACCCAATTGATTTCGGATCGAGCCCAAAACATAGGCAACATCATAATATGGTGGGAGGAGTCATTTGGTGAGTTTTGAGTGAAATCCAATCGCTAGAAGTATGGAATACACCAACCCCTCCAATTAGGAACGAACTGCCGTTGAACTTGAATTGTCCAATTTGGAACACCTATTGATTTCGGATCGAGCCCAAAACATGGGCAACATCATAATATGGTGGGAGGAGTCATTTGGTGAGTTTTGAGTGAAATCCAATCGCTAGAACTATGGAATACACCAACCACTCCAATTAGGAACGAACTGCCGTTGAACTTGAATTGTCCAATTTCTCACACCTATTGATTTCGGATCGAGCCCAAAACTTGGGCAACATCATTATATGGTGGAAGGAGTCATTTTGTGAGTTTTGAGTGAAATCCAATCTTTAGAAGTATAGAATACACCAACCACTCCAATTTGGAACGAACTGCCGTTGAACTTGAATTGTCCAATTTCTCACACCTTTTGATTTCGGATCGAGCCCCAAACTTGGGCAACATCATAATATGGTGGGAGGAGTCATTTGGTGAGTTTTGAGTGAAATCCAATCGCTAGAAGTATGGAATACACCAACCACTCCAATTAGGAACGAACTGCCGTTGAACTTGAATTGTCCGATTTCTCACACCTATTCATTTCGGATCGAGCCCAAAACTTGGGCAACATTATAATATGGTGGGAGGAGTCGTTTGGTGAGTTTTGAGTTAAATCCAATCGCTAGAAGTGTGGAATACACCAACCACTCCAATTAGGAATGAACTGTCGTTGAAATTGAATTGACCAATTTCTCACACCTATTGTGTTCGGATCGAGCCCAAAACTTGGGCAACTTCATAATATGGTGGGAGGAGTCATTTGGTGAGTTTTGAGTGAAATCCAATCTCTAGAAGTATGGAATACACCAACCACTCCAGTTAGGAACGAACTGCCGTTGTACTTGAATTGTCCAATTTGAAACACCTATTGATTTCGGATCGAGCCCAAAACTTGGGCAACATGATAATATAGTGGGAGGAGTCATTTGGTGAGTTTTGAGTGAAATCCAATCGCTAGAAGTATGGAATACACCAAACACTCCAATTTGACTTCGAACACCTATTGATTTCGGATCGAGCCCAAAACTTGGGCAACATCATTATATGGTGGGAGGAGTCATTTGGTGAGTTTTGAGTGAAATCCAATCTTTAGAAGTACGGAATACACCAACCACTCCAATTAGGAACGAACTGCCGTTGAACTTGAATTGTCCAATTTGGAACACCTATTGATTTCGGATCGAGCCCAAAACGTGGGCAACATCATAACATGGTGGGAGGAGTCATTTGGTGAGTTTTGAGTGAAATCCGATCGCTAGAAGTATGGAATACACCAACCACTCCAATTAGGAACGAACTGCTGTTGAACTTGAATTGTCCAATTTCTCACACCTATTGATTTCGGATCGAGCCCAAAACTTGCGCAACATCATAATATGGTGGGAGGAGTCATTTGGTGAGTTTTGAGTGAAATCCAATCGCTAGAAGTATGGAATACACCAACCACTCCAATTAGGAAAGAACTGTCGTTGAAATTGAATTGACCAATTTCTCACACCTATTGATTTCGGATCGAGCCCAAAACTTGGGCAACATCATAATATGGTGGGAGGAGTCATTTGTTGAGTTTTGAGTGAAATCCAATCGCTAGAAGTATGGAATACACCAACCACTCCAATTAGGAACGAACTGCCGTTGAACTTGAATTGTCCAACTTGGAACACCTATTGATTTCGTATCGAGCCCAAAACTTGGGCAACAACATTATATGGTGGGAGGAGTCATTTGGTGAGTTTTAGAGTGAAATCCAATCGCTAGAAGTATGGACTACACAAACCACTCCAATTAGGAACGAACTGCCGTTGAACTTGAATTGTCCAATTTATCACACCTATTGATTTCGGATCGAGCCCCAAACTTGGGCAACATCATAATATGGTGGGAGGAATCATTTGGTGAGTTTTCAGAGAAATCCAATCGCTAGAAGTTTGGAATACACCAACCACTCCAATTAGGAACGAACTGTCGTTGAAATTGGATTGAACAATTTCTTACACCTATTGATTTCGGATCGAGCCCAAAACTTGGGCAACATCGTAATATGGTGGGAGGAGTCATTTGGTGAGTCTTGAGAGAAATCCAATCTCTAGAAGTATGGAATACACCAACCACTTCAGTTAGGAACTCACTGCCGTTGTACTTGAATTGTCCAATTTGGAACACCTATTGATTTCGGATCGAGCCCAAAACTTGGGCAACATCATAATATGGTGGGAGGAGTCATTTGGTGAATTTTGAGTGAAATCCGACCGCTAGAAGTATGAAATACACCAACCCCGCCAATTAGGAACGAACTGCCGTTGAACTTGAATTGTCCAATTTGGAACCCTATTGATTTCGGATCGAGCCCAAAACTTGGGCAACATCATAATATGGTGGGAGGAGTCATTTGGTGAGTTTTGAGTGAAATCCAATCGCTAGAAGTATGGAATACACCAACCCCTCCAATTAGGAACGAACTGCCGTTGAACTTGAATTGTCCAATTTGGAACACCTATTGATTTCGGATCGAGCCCAAAACTTGGGCAACATTATAATATGGTTGGAGGAGTCATTTGGTGAGTTTTGAGTGAAATCCATTCGCTAGAACTATGGAATACACCAACCACTCCAATTAGGAACGAACTGCCGTTGAACTTGAATTGTCCAATTTCTCACACCTATTGATTTCGGATCGAGCCCAAAACTTGGGCAACATCATATTATGGGGGGAGGAGTCATTTGGTGAGTTTTGAGTGAAATCCAATCGCTAGAAGTATGGAATACACCAACCACTCCAATTAGGAACGAACTGCCGTTGAACTTGAATTGTCCAACTTGGAACACCTATTGATTTCGGATCGAGCCCCAAACTTGGGCAACATCATAATATGGTGGGAGGAGTCATTTGGTGTGTCTTGAGTGAAATCCAATCTCTAGAAGTGTGGAATACACCAACCACTTCAGTTAGGAACTCACTGCCGTTGTACTTGAATTGTCCAATTTGGAACACCTATTGATTTCGGATCGAGCCCCAAACTTGTGCAACATCATAATATGGTGGGAGGAGTCATTTGGTGAGTTTTGAGTGAAATCCAATCGCTAGAAGTATGGAATACACCAACCACTACAATTAGGAACGAACTGCCGTTGAACTCTAATTGTCAAATTTGGAAGACCTATTGATTTCGGATCGAGTCCAAAACTTGGGCAACATCATAATATGGTGGGAGGAGTCAGTTGGTGAGTTTAGAGTGAAATCCAATCGCTAGAAGTATGGAATACACCAACCACTCCAGTTAGGAACGAACTGCCGTTGAACTTGAAGTGTCCAATTTCTCACACCTATTGATTTCGGATCGAGCCCAAAACTTGGGCAACATCATAATATGGTGGGAGGAGTCATTTGGGGAGTTTTGAGTGAAATCCAATCGCTAGAACTGTGGAATACACCAACCACTCCAATTAGGAACGAACTACCGTTGAATTTGAATTCTCCAATTTCTCACACCTATTGATTTGGGATCGAGCCCAAAACTTGGGCAACATCATAATATGGTGGGAGGAGTCATTTGGTTAGTTTTGAGTGAAATCCAATAGCTAGAAGTATGGAATACACCAACCACTCCAATTAGGAACGAACTGCCGTTGAACTTGAATTGTCCAATTTCTCACACCTATTGATTTCGGATCGTGCCCCAAACTTGGGCAACAACATAATATGGTGGGAGGAGTCATTTGGTGAGTTTTGAGTGAAATCCAATCGCTAGAAGTTTGGAATACACCGACCACACCAATTAGGAACGAACTGCCGTTGAACTTGAATTGTCCAATTTCTCACACCTATTGATTTCGGATCGAGCCCAAAACTTGGGCAACATCATAATTTGGTGGGAGGATGATCGGTTCATAATTGTATTTCATTTTGTACCCTTCTAGCTTATGATTTGGTTATGTTATTGAGTTAAACTTGTGCTTTTAATCCATTTTCTGTTTTGATAAGTCAATAATTTCATACACTTGCATGCCTTCTTTACTTATTGATTTTGCTTAGTTTCTCTTTATTTTGAGTCACTTACCTCTGTTTGTGTGTTTTGTAGGTTAAGATAGCAAGAGATCAGATTTGATGCAATCCATGCATGTTAAGGGCTGATTGGGATAAGAGCAAGAGCTTAAAGACAAAACCAAAGTTGGGCCACACTTCTTGTCAGTCCAGTTTCGTAAGTCACCTTGCAGGTCTCATTTCAGGAATCTGCACAACTCGGATGAGGAGACATTCTTCATAGAAGTTGTTAAATTGGGTGTCTAGTATAACATATCCAAAATGCAGCCCAATTGAACATATGTGGAGTCCTTAGCCCGTCCAACACTGAACCATGCTCAGGAGGATTTGCAGCTGCCAGCTTTGAGCCTTGTCTCCTCCTTTAAGCCATGTGCCTCACCCATGCTGCAACTGACTTTGGATCCAACATAATGAGTGAAGTGGGGAGGCATTCCAGCTATGAAATTCTAAAGGAGCAAGTTGGTACATGCTGGAGTTATTATAGAGAAAGCATGTGCATGCATGTGAAGCAAAGAGAAAGGAGAGAGAGAAGAATGAGGAATGATGAGAGGCATTTTGCTTCAGCCTTTGAACCTGGGAATTGAATTGGCAGATCACTTTGGAGCTGGAGATCAGGTTTTAATTGAAAGAGAAAGCATATGCATGCATGTGAAGCGAAAAGAAAGCAAAGAAATGAATTGTCCAATTTGGAACACCTATTGATTTCGGATCGAGCCCAAAACTTGGGCAACATCATAATACGGTGGGAGGAGTCATTTGGTGAGTTTTAAGTGAAATCCAATCGCTAGAAGTATGGAATACACCACTCCAATTAGGAAAGAACTGCCGTTGAACTTGAATTGCCCAGTTTGGAACACCTATTGATTTCGGATCGAGCCCAAAACTTGGGCAACATCATAATATGGTGGGAGGAGTCATTTGGTGAGTTTTGAGTGAAATCCAATCGCTAGAAGTATGGAATAAACTAACCACTCCAATTAGGAACGAACTGCCGTTGAACTTGAATTGTCCAATTTCTCACACCTTTTGATTTCCGATCGAGCCCAAAACTTGGGCAACATTATATGGTGGGAGGAGTCAATTGGTGAGTTTTGAGAGAAATCCAATCGCTAGAAGTATGGAATACACCAACCACTCCAATTAGGAACGAACTGCCGTCGAACTTGAATTGTCCAATTTCTCACACCTATTGATTTCGGATTGAGCCCAAAACTTGGGCAACATGATAATATGGTGGGAGGAGTCATTTGGTGAGTTTGGAGTGAAATCCAATCGCTAGAAGTATGGAATACACCAACCACTCCAACTAGGAACTTGAATTGTCCAATTTCTCACACCTATTGATTTCGGATCGAAGCCAAAACTTGGGCAACATCATAATATGGTGGGAGGTGTCATTTGGTGAGTTTTGAGTGAAATCCAATCGCTAGAAGTATGGAATACACCAACCACTCCAATTAGGAACGAACTGCCGTTGAACTTGAATTGCCCAGTTTGGAACACCTGTTGATTTCGGATCGAGCCCAAAACTTGGGCAACATCATAATATGGTGGGAGGAGTCATTTGGTGAGTTTTGAGTGAAATCCAATCGCTAGAAGTATGGCATAAACTAACCACTCCAATTAGGAACGAACTGCCGTTGAACTTGAATTGTCCAATTTCCTACACCTTTTGATTTCGGATCGAGCCCAAAACTTGGGCAACATGATAATATGGTGGGAGGAGTCAATTGGTGAGTTTTGAGAGAAATCCAATCGCTAGAAGTATGGAATACACCAACCACTCCAATTAGGAACGAACTGCCGTTGAACTTGAATTGTCCAATTTCTCACACCTATTGATTTCGGATCGAGCCCAAAACTTGGGCAACATCATAATATGGTGGGAGGAGTCATTTGGTGAGTTTTGAGAGAAATCCAATCGCTAGAAGTATGGAATACACCAACCACTCCAATTAGGAACGAACTGCCGTCGAACTTGAATTGTCCAATTTCTCACACCTGTTGATTTCGGATCGAGCCCAAAACTTGGGCAACATGATAATATGGTGGGAGGAGTCATTTGGTGAGTTTGGAGTGAAATCCAATCGCTAGAAGTATGGAATACTCCAACCACTCCAACTAGGAACTTGAATTGTCCAATTTCTCACACCTATTGATTTCGGATCGAAGCCAAAACTTGGGCAACATCATAATATGGTGGGAGGTGTCATTTGGTGAGTTTTGAGTGAAATCCAATCGCTAGAAGTAAGGAATACACCAACCACTCCAATTAGGAACGAACTGCCGTTGAACTTGAATTGCCCAGTTTGGAACACCTATTGATTTCGGATCGAGCCCAAAACTTGGGCAACATCATAATATGGTGGGAGGAGTCAATTGGTGAGTTTTGAGTGAAATCCAATCGCTAGAAGTATGGAATACACCAACCACTCCAATTAGGAACGAACTGCTGTTGTACTTGAATTGTCCGATTTGGAACACCAATTGATTTCGGATCGAGCCCAAAACTTGGGCAACATCTTAATATGGTGGGAGGTGTCATTTGGTGAGTTTTGAGAGAAATCCAATCGCTAGAAGTATGGAATACACCAACCACTCCAATTAGGAACGAACTGCCGTTGAACTTGAATTGTCCAATTTGTCACACCTATTGATTTCGGTTCGAGCCCCAAACTTGGGCAATATGATAATATGGTGGGAGGAGTCATTTGGTGAGTTTTGAGTGAAATCCAATCGCTAGAAGTATGGAATACACCAACCACTCCAATTAGGAACGAACTGCCGTTGAACTTGAATTTCCCAATTTGGAACACCTATTGATTTCGGATCGAGCCCAAAACTTGGGCAACATCATAATATGGTGGGAGGAGTCATTTGGTGAGTTTTGTGTGAAATCCAATCGCTAGAAGTATGGAATACACCAACCACTCCAATTAGGAACGAACTGCCCTTGAACTTGAATTGTCCAATTTCTCACACCTATTGATTTCGGATCGAGCCCAAAACTTGGGCAACATCATAATATGGTGGGAGGAGTCATTTGGTGAGTTTTGAGTGAAATCCAATCGCTAGAAGTACGGAATACACCAACCACTCCAATTAGGGACGAACTGTCGTTCAAATTGAATTGACCAATTTCTCACACCTATTGATTTCGGATCGAGCCCAAAACTTAGGCAACATCATCATATGGTGGGCGTAGTCATTTGGTGAGTTTTGAGTGAAATCCAATCCCTAGAAGTATGGAATAAACTAACCACTCTCATTAGGAACGAACTGCCGTTGAACTTGAATTGTCAAATTTGGAACACCTATTGATTTGGGATCGAGCCCAAAACTTGGGCAACATCATAATATGATGGGAGGAGTCATTTGGTGAGTTTTGAGTGAAATCCAATCGCTAGAAGAATGGAATACACCAACCACTCCAATTAGGAACGAACTGCCGTCGAACTTGAATTGTCCAATTTCTCACACCTATTGATTTCGGTTCGAGCCCCAAACTTGGGCAAAATCATAATATGTTGGGCGGAGTCATTTGGTGAGTTTTGAGTGAAATCCAATCGCTAGAAGTATGGAATACACCAACCACTACAATTAGGAAAGAACTGTCATTGAAATTGAATTGACCAATTTCTCACACCTATTGACTTCGGATCGAGCCCAAAACTTGCGCAACATCATAATATGGTGGGAGGAGTCATTTGGTGAGTTTTGAGTGAAATCCAATCGCTAGAAGTATGGATTACACCAACCACTCCAATTAGGAAAGAACTGTCATTGAAATTGAATTGACCAATTTCTCACACCTATTGATTTCGGATCGAGCCCAAAACTTGGGCAACATCATAATATGGTGTGAGGAGTCATTTGGTGAGTTTTGAGTGAAATCCAATCGCTAGAAGTATGGAATACACCAACCACTCCAATTAGGAACGAACTGCTGTTGTACTTGAATTGTCCGATTTGGAACACCAATTGATTTCGGATCGAGCCCAAAACTTGGGCAACATCTTAATATGGTGGGAGGTGTCATTTGGTGAGTTTTGAGAGAAATCCAATCGCTAGAAGTATGGAATACACCAACCACTCCAACTAGGAACGAACTGCCGTTGAACTTGAATTGTCCAATTTCTCACACCTATTGATTTCGGTTCGAGCCCCAAACTTGGGCAACATGATAATATGGTGGGAGGAGTCATTTGGTGAGTTTTGAGTGAAATCCAATCGCTAGTAGTATGGAATACACAAACCACTCCAATTAGGAACGAACTGCCGTTGAACTTGAATTGTCCAATTTCTCACACCAATTGATTTCGGATCGAGCCCAAAACTTGGGCAACGTCACAATATGGTGGGAGGAGTCATTTGGTGAGTTTTGAGAGAAATCGAATCGCTAGAAGTGTGGAGTACACCAACCACTACAACTAGGAACGAACTGCCGTTGAACTTGAATTGTCCAATTTCTCACACCTGTTGATTTCGGATTGAGCCCAAAACTTGGGCAACATCATAATATGGTGGGAGGAGTCATTTGGTGAGTTTTGAGTGAAATCCAATCTCTAGAAGTATGGAGTACACCAACCACTACAACTAGAAACTTCCATTGAACTTGAATTGTCCAATTTCTCACACCTATAGATTTCGGATCGGGCCCAAAACTTGGGCAACTTCATAATATGGTGGGATGAGTCATTTGGTGAGTTTTGAGTGAAATCCAATCGCTAGAAGTATGGAATACACCAACCCCTCCAATTAGGAACGAACTGCCGTTGAACTTGAATTGTACAATTTCTCACACCTATTGATTTCGGATCGAGCCCCAAACTTGGGCAACATCATAATATGGTGGGAGGAGTCATTTGGTGAGTTTTGAGTGAAATCCAATCGCTAGAAGTATGGAATACTCCAACCATTCCAATTGGGAACGAACTGCCGTTGAACTTGAATTGTCCAATTTGGAACACCTATTGATTTCGGATCGGGCCCAAAACTTGGGCAACATCATAATATGGTGGGAGGAGTCATTTGGTGAGTTTTGAGTGAAATCCAATCGCTAGAAGTATGGAATACTCCAACCATTCCAATTGGGAACGAACTGCCGTCGAACTTGAATTGTCCAATTTGGAACACCTATTGATTTCGGATCGAGCCCAAAACTTGAGCAATATCATAATATGGTGGGAGGAGTCATTTTGTGGGTTTTGAGAGAAATCCAATTGCCAGAAGTGTGGAATACACCAACCACTCCAATTAGAAACGAACTGCCGTTGAACTTGAATTGTCCAATTAGGAACACCTATTGATTTCGGATCGAGCCCAAAACTTGGGCAACATCATAATATGGTGGGAGGAGTCATTTGGTGTGTTTTGAGTGAAATCCAATCGCTAGATGTATGGAATACAACAACCACTCCAATTAGGAACGAACTGCCGTTGAACTTGAATTGTCCAATTTGGAACACCTATTGATTTCGTATCGAGCCCAAAACTTGGGCAACATCATAATATGGTGGGAGGAGTCATTTTGTGAGTTTTGAGTGAAATCCAATTGCTAGAAGTATGGAATACACCAAACACTCCAATTAGGAACGAACTGTCGTTGAACTTGAATTGTCCAATTTGGAACACCTATTGATTTCGGATCGAGCCCAAAACATGGGCAACATCATAATATGGTGGGAGGAGTCATTTGGTGAGTTTTGAGAGAAATCCAATTGCTAGAAGTATGGAATACACCAACCACTCCAATTAGGAACGAACTGCCGTTGAACTTGAATTGTCCAATTAAGAACACCTATTGATTTCGGATCGAGCCCAAAACTTGGGAAACATCATTATGTGGTGGGAGGAGTCATTTGGTGAGTTTTGAGTGAAATCCAATCGCTAGAAGTATGGAATACACCAACCTCTCCAATTTAGAACGAACTGCAGTTGAACTTGAATTGTCCAATTTCTCACACCTATTGATTTCGGATCGAGCCCCAAACTTGGGCAACATCATAATATGGTGGGAGGAGTCATTTGGTGAGTTTTGAGTGAAATCCAATCGCTAGAGGTATGAAATACACCAACCTATCCAATTAGGAACGAACTGCCGTTGAACTTGAATTGTCCAATTTGGAACACCTATTGATTTCGGATCGAGCCCAAAATTTGGGCAACATCATAATATGGTGGGTGGAGTCATTTGGTGAGTTTTGAGTGAAATCCAATCCCTAGAAGTATGGAATACACCAACCACTCCAATTAGGAACGAATTGCCGTTGAAATAGAAATGTCCAATTTCTCACACGTATTGATTTCTGATCGAGCCCAAAACTTGGGCAACATCATAATATGATGGGTGGAGTCATTTGGTGAGTTTTGAGAGAAATCCAATCGCTAGAAGTATGGAATACACCAACCACTCCAATTAGGAACGAACTGTCGTTGAACTTGAATTGTCCAATTTGGAACACCTATTGATTTCGGATCGAGCCCAAAACATGGGCAACATCATAATATGGTGGGAGGAGTCATTTGGTGAGTTTTGAGAGAAATCCAATTGCTAGAAGTATGGAATACACCAACCACTCCAATTAGGAACGAACTGCCGTTGAACTTGAATTGTCCAATTAAGAACACCTATTGATTTCGGATCGAGCCCAAAACTTGGGAAACATCATTATGTGGTGGGAGGAGTCATTTGGTGAGTTTTGAGTGAAATCCAATCGCTAGAAGTATGGAATACACCAACCTCTCCAATTTGGAACGAACTGCAGTTGAACTTGAATTGTCCAATTTCTCACACCTATTGATTTCGGATCGAGCCCCAAACTTGGGCAACAACATAACATGGTGGGAGGAGTCATTTGGTGAGTTTTGAGTGAAATCCAATCGCTAGAAGTATGGAATACACCAACCACTCCAATTAGGAACGAACTGCCGTTGAACTTGAATTTCCCAATTTGGAACACCTATTGATTTCGGATCGAGCCCAAAACTTGGGAAACATCATAATATGATGGGTGGAGTCATTTGGTGAGTTTTGAGAGAAATCCAATCGCTAGAAGTATGGAATACACCAACCACTCCAATTAGGAACGAACTGCCGTTGAACTTGAATTGTCCAATTTGGAACACCTATTGATTTCGGATCGAGCCCAAAACTTGGGCAACATCATAATATGGTGGGAGGAGTCATTTGGTGAGTTTTGAGTGAAATCCAATCGCTAGAAGTATGGAATACACCAACCACTCCAATTAGAAACGAACTGCCGTTGAACTTGAATTGTCCAATTTGGAACACCTATTGATTTCGGATCGAGCCCAAAACTTGGGCAACATCATAATATGGTGGGAGGAGTCATTTGGTGAGTTTTGAGTGAAATCCAATCGCTAGAAGTATGGAATACACCAACCACTCCAATTAGGAACGAACTGCCGTTGAACTTGAATTGTCCAATTTGGAACACCTATTGATTTCGGATCGAGCCCAAAGCTTGGGCAACATCATAATATGGTGGGAGGAGTCATTTTGTGAGTTTTGAGTGAAATCCAATCGCTAGAAGTATGGAATACACCAACCAATCCAATTAGGAACGAACTGCCGTTGAACTTGAATTGTCCAATTTGGAACACCTATTGATTTCGGATCGAGCCCAAAACTTGGGCAACATCATAATATGGTGGGAGGAGTCATTTGGTGAGTTTTGAGTGAAATACAATCGCTAGATGTATGGAATACAACAACCACTCCAATTAGGAACGAACTGCCGTTGAACTTGAATTGTCCAATTTTGAACACCTATTGATTTCGGATCGAGTCCAAAACTTGGGCAACATCATAATATGGTGGGAGGAGTCATTTTGTGAGTTTTGAGTGAAATCCAATCGCTAGCAGTATGGAATACACCAACCTCTCCAATTAGGAATGAACTGCAGTTGAACTTGAATTGTCCAATTTCTCACACCTATTGATTTCGGATCGAGCCCCAAACTTGGGCAACAACATAACATGGTGGGAGGAGTCATTTGGTGAGTTTTGAGTGAAATCCAATCGCTAGAAGTATGGAATACAACAACCACTCCAATTAGGAACGAACTGCCGTTGAACTTGAATTGTCCAATTTGTCACACCTATTGATTTCGGATCGAGCCAAAAAACTTGGGCAACATCATAATATGGTGGGAGGAGTCATTTGGACAGTTTTGAGTGAAATCCAATTGCTAGAGGTATGGAATACACCAACCAGTCCAATTAGGAACGAACTGCCGTTGAACTCTAATTGTCAAATTTGGACGACCTATTGATTTCGGATCGAGCCCAAAACTTGGGCAACATCATAATATGGTGGGAGGAGTCATTTGGTGAGTTTTGAGTGAAATCAAATCGCTAGAAGTATGGAATACACCAACCACTCCAATTAGGAACGAACTGCCGTTGAACTTGAATTATCCAATTTGGAACACCTATTGATTTCGGATCGAGCCCAAAAGTTGGACAACATCATAATATGGTGGGAGGAGTCATTTGGTGAGTTTTGAGTGAAATCCAATCGCTAGAAGTATGGAATACACCAACCACAACAATTAGGAACGAACTGCCGTTGAACTTGAATTGTCCAATTTCTCACACCTATTGATTTCGGATCGAGCCCCAAACTTGGGCAACATCATAATACGGTGGGAGGAGTCATTTGGTTAGTTTTGAGTGAAATCCAATCGCTAGAAGTATGGAATACACCAACCACTCCAATTAGGAACGAACTGCCGTTGAAATTGAAATGTCAAATTTCTCACACGTATTGATTTCTGATCGAGCCCAAAACTTGGGCAACATCACAATATGGTGGGAGGAGTCATTTGGTGAGTTTTGAGTGAAATCCAATCGCTAGAAGTATGGAATACACCCACCACTCCAACTAGGAATGAACTGCCGTTGAAATTGAATTGTCCAATTTCTCACACCTATTGATTTCGGATCGAGCCCCAAACTTGGGCAACATCATAATATGGTGGGAGGAGTCATTTGGTGAGTTTTGAGTGAAATCCAATCGCTAGAAGTATGGAATACACCAACCACTCCAATTAGGAACGAACTGCCGTTGAACTTGAATTGTCCAATTTCTCACACCTATTGATTTCGGATCGGGCCCCAAACTTGGGCAACATCATAATATGGTGGGAGGAGTCATTTGGTGAGTTTCGAATGAAATCCAATCGCAAGAAGAATGGAATACACCAACCACTAAAATTAGGAACGAACTGCCGTTGAACTTGAATTGTCCAATTTGGAACACCAATTGATTTCGGATCGGGCCCAAAACTTGGGCAACATCATAATATGGTGGGTGGAGTCATTTGGTGAGTTTTGAGTGAAATCCAATCGCTAGAAGTATGGAATACACCAACCACTCCAATTAGGAACGAACTGCCGTTGAACTTGAATTGTCCAATTTCTCACACCTATTGATTTCGGATCGAGCCCCAAACTTGGGCAAAATCATAATATGTTGGGCGGAGTCATTTGGTGAGTTTTGAGTGAAATCCAATCGCTAGAAGTATGGAATACACCAACCACTACAATTAGGAAAGAACTGTCATTGAAATTGAATTGACCAATTTCTCACACCTATTGATTTCGGATCGAGCCCAAAACTTGCGCAACATCATAATATGGTGGGAGGAGTCATTTGGTGAGTTTTGAGTGAAATCCAATCGCTAGAAGTATGGATTACACCAACCACTCCAATTAGGAAAGAACTGTCATTGAAATTGAATTGACCAATTTCTCACACCTATTGATTTCGGATCGAGCCCAAAACTTGGGCAACATCATAATATGGTGTGAGGAGTCATTTGGTGAGTTTTGAGTGAAATCCAATCGCTAGAAGTATGGAATACACCAACCACTACAATTAGGAACGAACTGCCGTTATACTTGAATTGTCCAATTTGGAACACCTATTGATTTCGGATCGAGCCCAAAACTTGGGCAACATCATAACATGGTGGGAGGAGTCATTTGGTGAGTTTTGAGTGAAATCCAATCGCTAGAAGTATGGAATACACCAACCACTCCAAATAGGAACGAACTGCCGTTGAACTTGAATTGTCCAATTTCTCACACCTGTTGATTTCGGATCGAGCCCAAAACTTGGGCAACATCATAATCTGGTGGGAGGAGTCATTTGGTGAGTTTTGAGTGAAATCCAATCGCTAGAAGTATGGAATACACCAACCACTCCAGTTCTGAACGAACTGCCGTTATACTTGAATTTTCCAATTTGGAACACCTATTGATTTCGGATCGTGCCCAAAACTTGGGCAACATCATAATATGGTGGGAGGAGTCATTTGGTGAGTTTTGAGTGAAATCCAATCTCTAGAAGTGTGGAATACACCAACCACTCCAACTAGGAACGAACTGCCGTTGAACCTGAATTGTCCAATTTCTCACACCTATTGATTTCGGATCGAACCCCAAACTTTTGGCTACATCACAATATGGTGGGAGGAGTCATTTGGTGAGTTTTGTGTGAAATCCAATCGCTAGAAGTATGGAATACAACAACCACTCCAATTAGGAACGAACTTCCGTTGAACTTCAATTGTCCAATTTCTCAGACCTATTGATTTCGGATCCAGCCCGAAACTTGGGCTACATCACAATATGGTGGGAGGAGTCATTTGGTGAGTTTTGAGTGAAATCCAATCGCGAGAAGTATGGAATACACCAACCACTCCAATTAGGAACGAACTTCCGTTGAACTTGAATTGTCCAATTTGTCACACCTATTGATTTCGTATCGAGCCCAAAACATGGGCAACATCATAATATGGTGGGAAGAGTCATTTGGTGAGTTTTGAGTGAAATCTAATCCCTAGAAGTATGGAATACACCAACCACTGCAATTAGGAACGAACTGCCGTTGAACTTGAATTGTCCAATTTGGAATACCTATTGATTTCGGATCGAACCCAAAACTTGGGCAACATCATAATATGGTGGGAGGAGTCATTTGGTGAGTTTTGAGTGAAATCCAATCTCTAGAAGTAAGGAATAAACCAGCCACTCCAACTAGGAACGAACTGCTGCTGAACTTGAATTGTCCAATTTCTCACACCTATTGATTTCGGATCGAGCCCAAAACTTGGGCAACATCATAATATGGTGGGAGGAGTCATTTGGTGAGTTCTGAGTGAAATCCAATCGCTAGAAGTACGGAATACACCAACCACTCCAATTAGGAACGAACTTCCGTTGAACTTGAATTGTCCAATTTGTCACACCTATTGATTTCGGATCGAGCCCCAAACTTGGGCAACCTCATAATATGGTGCGAGGAGTCATTTGGTTAGTTTTGAGTGAAATCCAATAGCTAGAAGTATGGAATACACCAACCACTCCAATTAGGAACGAACTGCCGTTGAACTTGAATTGTCCAATTTCTCACACCTATTGATTTCGGATCGAGCCCAAAACTTGGGCATCATCATAATATGGTGGGAGGAGTCATTTGGTGAGTTTTGAGTGAAATCCAACAGCTAGAAGTATGGAATACACCAACCACACCAATTAGGAACGAACTGCCGTTGAACTTGAATTGTCCAATTTCTCACACCTATTGATTTCGAATCGAGCCCAAAACTTGGGCAACATCATAATATGGTGGGAGGAGTCATTTGGTGAGTTTTGAGTGAAATCCAACAGCTAGAAATATGGAATACACCAACCACTCCAATTAGGAACGAACTGCCACTGAACTTGAATTGTCCAATTTGGAACACCTATTGAATTCGGATCGAGCCTAAAACTTGGGCAACATCATAATATAGTGGGAGGAGTCATTTGGTGACTTTTGAGTGAAATCCAATCGCTAGAAGTATGGAATACACCAACCACTCCAACTAGGAACTAACTGCCGTTGAACTTGAATTGTCCATTTTGGAACACCTATTGATTTCGGATCGAGCCCAAAACTTGGGCAACATCATAATATGGTGGGAGGAGTCATTTGGTGAGTTGTGAGTGAAATCCAATCGCTAGAAATATGGAATACACCAACCACTCCAATTAGGAACGAACTGCCATTGAACTTGAATTGTCCAATTGGGAACACCTATTGATTTCGGATCGAGCCTAAAACTTGGGCAACATCATAATATAGTGGGAGGAGTCATTTGGTGAGTTTTGAGTGAAATCCAATCGCTAGAAGTGTGGAATACACCAACCACTCCAATTAGGAACGAACTGCCGTTGAACTTCAATTGTCCAATTTGGAACACCTATTGATTTCGGATCGAGCCCAAAACTTGGGCAACATAATAATATGGTGGGAGGAGTCATTTGGTGAGTTTTGAGTGAAATCCAATCGCTAGAAGTATGGAATACACCAACCACTCCAATTAGGAACGAACTGCCGTTGAACTTGAATTGTCCAATTTCTCACACCTATTGATTTCGGATCGAGCCCCAAACTTGGGCAACGTCATAATATGGTGGGAGGAGTTATTTGGTGAGTTTTGAGTTAAATCCAATCGCTGGAAGTATGGAATACACCAACCACTCCAATTAGGAACGAACTGCCGTTGAACTTGAATTGTCCAATTTCGAACACCAATTGATTTCGGATCGAGCCCTAAACTCGGGCAACATCATAATATGGTGGGAGGAGTCATTTGGTTAGTTTTGAGTGAAATCCAATCGCTAGAAGTGTGGAATACACGAACCACTCCAGTTAGGAACGAACTGCCGTTGAACTTGAATTGTCCAATTTCTCACACCTATTGATTTCTGATCGAGCCCCAAACTTGGGCAAAATCATAATATGGTGGGAGGAGTCATTTGGTGAGTTTTGAGTGAAATCCAATCGCTAGAAGTGTGGAATACACGAACCACTCCAGTTAGGAACGAACTTCCGTTGAACTTGAATTGTCCAATTTCTCACACCTATTGATTTCTGATCGAGCCCCAAACTTGGGCAAAATCATAATATGGTGGGAGGAGTCATTTGGTGAGTTTTGAGTGAAATCCAATCGCTAGAAGTGTGGAATACACCAACCACTCCAGTTAGGAACGAACTGCCGTTGAACTTGAATTGTCCAATTTCTCACACCTATTGATTTCGGATCGAGCCCCAAACTTGGGCAACCTCATAATATGGTGCGAGGAGTCATTTGGTGAGTTTTGAGTGAAATCCATTCGCTAGAAGTATGGAATACACCAACCACTCCAATTAGGAACGAACTGCCATTGAACTTGAATTGTCCAATTTCTCACACCTATTGATTTCGGATCGAGCCCCAAACTTGGGCAAAATCATAATATGGTGGGAGGAGTCTTTTGGTGAGTTTTGAGTGAAATCCAATCGCAAGAAGTATGGAATACACCAACCACTCCAATTAGGAACGAACTGCCGTTGAACTTGAATTGTCCAATTTCTCACACCAATTGATTTCGGATCGAGCCCCAAACTTGGGTAAAATCATAATATGGTGGAAGGAGTCATTTGGTGAGTTTTGAGTGAAATCCAATCGCTAGAAGTATGGAATACACCAACCACTCCAATTAGGAACGAACTGCCGTTGAACTTGAATTGTCCAATTTGGAACACCTATTGATTTCGGATCGAGCCCAAAACATGGGCAACATCATAATATGGTGGGAGGAGTCATTTGGTGAGATTTGAGTGAAATCCAATCGCTAGATGTATGGAATACTCCAACCACTCCAGTTAGGAACGAACAGCCGTTGAACTTGAATTGTCCAATTTGGAACACCTATTGATTTCGGATCGAGCCCAAAACTTGGGCAACATCATAATATGGTGGGAGGAGTCATTTGGTTAGTTTTGAGTGAAATCCAGTCGCTAGAAGTATGGAATACAACAACTACTCCGATTAGGAACGAACTGTAGTTGAAATTGAATTGACCAATTTCTCACACCTATTGAATTCGGATCGAGCCCCAAACTTGGGCAACATCGTAATATGGAGGAGTCATTTGGTGAGTTTTGACTGAAATCCAACCGCTAGAAGTATGGAATACACCAACCACTCCAATTAGGAACGAACTGCCAATGCACTTGAATTGTCCAATTTCTCACACCTATTGATTTCGGATCGAACCCAAAACTTGGGCAACATCATAATATGGTGGGAGGAGTCATTTCGTGAGTTTTGAGTGAAATCCAATCGCTAGAAGTATGGAATACACCAACCACTCCTATTAGGAACGAACTGCCGTTCAAATTTAATTGTCCAATTTCTCACACCTATTGATTTCGGATCGAGCCCCAAACTTGGGCAAAACCATAATATGTTGGGCGGAGTCATTTGGTGAGTTTTGGGTGAAATCCAATCGCTAGAAGTATGGAATACACCAACGACTCCAATTAGGAACGAACTGCCGTTGAACTTGAATTGTCCAATTTCTCACACCTATTGATTTCGGATCGAGCCCCAAACTTGGGCAAAATCATAATATGGTGGGAGGAGTCATTTGGTGAGTTTTGAGTGAAATCCAATCGCTAGAAGTATGGAATACACCAACCACTCCAATTAGGAACGAACTTCCATTGAACTTGAATTGTCAAATTTGGAACACCTATTGATTTCGAATCGAGCCGAAAATTTGGGCAACATCATAATATGGTGGGAGGAGTCATTTGGTGAGTTTTGAGTGAAATCCAATCGCTAGAAGTATGGAATACACCAACCACTCCAATTAGGAACGAACTGCCGTTGAACTTGAATTGTCCAATTTCTCACACCTATTGATTTCGGATCGAGCCCAAAACTTGGGCAACATCATAATATGGTGGGAGGAGTCATTTGGTGAGTTTTGAGTGAAATCCAATCGCTAGAAGTATGGAATACAACAACTACTCCGATTAGGAACGAACTGTAGTTGAAATTGAATTGACCAATTTCTCACACCTATTGATTTCGGATCGAGCCCCAAACTTGGGCAACATCGTAATATGGTGGGAGGAGTCATTTGGTGAGTTTTGACTTAAATCCAATCGCTAGAAGTATGGAATACACCAACCACTCCAATTAGGAACGAACTGCCAATGCACTTGAATTCTCCAATTTCTCACACCTATTGATTTCGGATCGAACCCAAAACTTGGGCAACATCATAATATGGTGGGAGGAGTCATTTGGTGAGTTTTGAGTGAAATCCAATCGCTAGAAGTATGGAATACACCAACCACTCCAATTAGGAACGAACTGCCGTTCAAATTGAATTGTCCAATTTCTCACACCTATTGACTTCGGATCGAGCCCAAAACTTGGGCAACATCATAATATGGTGGGAGGAGTCATTTGGTGAGTTTTGAGTGAAATCCAATCGCTAGAAGTATGGAATACAACAACTACTCCGATTAGGAACGAACTGTAGTTGAAATTGAATTGACCAATTTCTCACACCTATTGATTTCGGATGGAGCCCAAAACTTGGGCAACATCATAATATGGTGGGAGGAGTCATTTGGTGAGTTTTGAGTGAAATCCAATCGCTAGATGTATGGAATACACCAACCACTGCAATTAGGAACGAACTACCGTTGAACTTGAATTGTCCAATTTGGAAAACCTATTGATTTCGGATCGAGGCTAAAACTTGGGCAATGTGATAATATGGTGGGAGGAGTCATTTGGTGAGTTTTGAGTGAAATCCAATCGCTAGAAGTATGGAATACACCAACCACTCCAATTAGGAACGAACTGCCGTTGAACTTGAATTGTCCAATTTCTCACACCTATTGATTTCGGATCGAGCCCATAACTTGGGCAACATCATAATATGGTGGGAGGAGTCATTTGGTGAGTTTTGAGTGAAATCCAATCGCTAGAAGTATGGAATACAACAACTACTCCGATTAGGAACGAACTGTAGTTGATATTGAATTGACCAATTTCTCACACCTATTGATTTCGGATCGAGGCCCAAACTTGGGCAACATCGTAATATGGTGGGAGGAGTCATTTGGTGAGTTTTGAGTGAAATCCAATTGCTAGAAGTATGGAATACACCAACCACTCCAATTAGGAACGAACTGCCGTTCAAATTGAATTGTCCAATTTCTCACACCTATTGATTTCGGATCGAGCCCAAAACTTGGGCAACATCATAATTGGTGGGAGGAGTCATTTGGTGAGTTTTGAGTGAAATCCAATCGCTAGAAGTATGGAATACACCTACCACTCCAATTAGGAACGAACTGCCGTTGAACTTGAATTGTCCAACTTGGTAAACCTATTGATTTCGGATCGAGCCTAAACTTGGGCAATGTCATAATATGGTGGGAGGAGTCATTTGGTGAGTTTTGAGTGAAATCCAATCGCTAGAAGTATGGAATACACCAACCACTCGAATTAGGAACGAACTGCCGTTGAACTTGAATTGTCCAATTTCTCACACCTATTGAATTCGGATCGAGCCCATAACTTGGGCAACATCATAATATGGTGGGAGGAGTCATTTGGTGAGTTTTGAGTGAAATCTAATCGCTAGAAGTATGGAATACAACAACTACTCCGATTAGGAACGAACTGTAGTTGAAATTGAATTGACCAATTTCTCACACCTATTGATTTCGGATCGAGCCCCAAACTTGGGCAACATCGTAATATGGTGGGAGGAGTCATTTGGTTAGTTTTGAGTTAAATCCAATCGCTGGAAGAATGGAATACACCAACCACTCCAATTAGGAACGAACTGCCGTTGAAATTGAATTGTCCAATTTCTCACACCTATTGATTTCGGATCGAGCCCAAAACTTGGACAACACCATAATATGGGGGGAGGAGTCATTTGGTGAGTTTTGAGTGAAATCCAATCGCTAGAAGTATGGAATACACCAACCACTGCAATTAGGAACGAACTGCCGTTGAACTTGAAATGTCCAATTTGGAAAACCTATTGATTTCGGATCGAGCCTAAAACTTGGGCAATGTCATAATATGGTGGGAGGAGTCATTTGGTGAGTTTTGAGTGAAATCCAATCGCTAGAAGTATGGAATACAACAACCACTCCAATTAGGAACGAACTGCCGTTGAACTTGAATTGTCCAATTTGGAACACCTATTGATTTCGGATCGAGCCCCAAACTTGGGCAACATCATAATATGGTGGGAGGAGTCATTTGGTGAGTTTTGAGTGAAATCCAATCGCTAGAAGTATGGAATACACCAACCACTCCAATTAGGAACGAACTGCCGTTGAGCTTGAATTGTCCAATTTCTCACACCTATTGATTTCGGATCGAGCCCAAAACTTGGGCAACATCATAATATGGTGGGAGGAGTCATTTGGTGAGTTTTGAGTGAAACCCAATCGCTAGAAGTATGGAATACACCAACCACTCCAATTAGGAACGAACTGTTGGTTTTAAAACATTTTTAAGAAGTTCATTTGAATATTAAACATGCATTTAATCAAATTAATCGCAGCGGAAGAATATGGTGGTTGTTTAAATTCAAAAACAAAACTTCTTCCAAGTATCTTAAGCCATGAACATTGATATGTTTTTCATAAATGAAAATTCAAGAGAAAGGATAAGATCTAATTACCCTTGAAGCAATTATATGAACCAAGTTGTGTTTTGGTCTTCTCTTGATGATTTTCCTTTGTTGATCTCCTCTTGATCTTTCTCCTCCTTGTGAGCCACAAAAGTATATGGCCTCTAAGTCTCCACACCAATGAAACCTTGAGATGAGAAGAGGTATCTTGAGAATACAAGGATGCTAGTACAAGATTCTCAAGATTGGTTTCAATCTAAACCCCTTTGAAAGAAGATTGTGTTTCACTCTTGAAAAACTCACAACTATCTCTCTTTGATCTCCCAAACCTCTTTGGTTGATGTTGGATTGTGTTTGTGTGTCAAATGAGCTTATGGAAACAATTCCCATACACCTTTGCTTAAGCATTTTCGGCCAAACCCCATTGGGCTTCCAAAATTGGGCCTTATGACACTTAAGCCATAATTTAGGTGTCTTAAGTCCATGGGCTTGATACCCAACCATTTGGGCTTCTCATTAACTATTACCGAGGCCCAAATATATTTTTACACGTAGTAAATCATCCACATCAAATCAATCAAATTGATTTCCTCATTCTCATTTGTATTACTCAAAGTTAACCATTTAAGGTGTGCGATCCATTAGGTTCTAATTTAGCAAGGCAGTGGGAAAACATTAGAACTCTTTCTAACCAACTGGAATTAAAACCCCTTTTTAATTCTTCCTTTATTTTGGATTGATCACAATCAGTCCTAGGACTTCCACAAGCCAAGAGTGACATCTAGCAATATATCATGGCTACCCAAGCTAATTAGAATAGATGAAGAACCTATTCAGTTGGAATTGCAATGCAATACGGTCCTTCTCTTATACAATGTTTCCAATCATATTATTAGGGTACGGATTGATAATGTCAAACCCCTAATATGATTAACCTCATATGATTCAATAGAACATAATTAAAACACTTTTTAAATCATGTTCAAGTACTTCGGCCGAAGATTCACTGAATCATATCTTGAAACATTCTCCTTTTCTTATCAAAGGTAGAGATTCCTTATTGTACATTCACATATCTCCATGATGAATTAAGAGATCTCAATAACACATAAGGAAAATCTTTTACGACTTGCCTTTGTGAGTTATCAAAGATCAATAACGCATCACAAGACAACCATGATGCCTCAGGTCTAAGGACTAATTTGCATTATTGCAACTATAAGTTCTCGTTTGACATATAGATAAATACTCCATACGAGAACTGCGGTTGATCGCGTTCAGTGTACTCATTCACTAATGAGCACCCACATACTTGTATTAGTGTCAACTACACAAATGGTTTGAGACCAACCATCCTCATCATTGAGCATACATAGTATGTGCCAATCTTGACGGTTTATCAATGCCCATTTGATAACCTTATGATTAGGAACATTTTGGGATACTACAGTTAGAGATTAAAGGTCTCCCGAATCTAAACTTCTTTAGATTACTTTATCTCTTATTTAGTACACCCTGGACTTTTGTTTCTTTACACGACATAAAAGATAACAAAATAATATTGCCCTTTATTTATCATATACGAAATGTATTCTAAGGAGATTACATCAAATGTATTGGCTCTTAGGGCACATTTCTAACAATCTCCCACTTGCACTAGAGCCATTTAGCCATGTATCTAATACCCATTTTCTCTGTATGTCTATCCAGTTGTGACTGTGACATAGGCTTAGTGAGTGGATCTGCTACGTTGTCTGCTGATGCAACCTTTAGGATGCACACATCACCATTCGAAATGAGTTCTCGAATCTTGTGGAATTTTCTTTCAATGTGTTTGGATCTCTGAAGAGACCTTGGTTCCTTGGCTTGAGCTATCGCCCCATTATTGTCACAGTACAAAGGCACTGGTGACATTATGGTTGGAACCACATTTAGTTCGGTAATGAACTTTTTCATCCAAACAGCTTCCTTTGCCGCTTCTGAGGCAGCAATGTACTCAGCTTCAGTGGTGGAGTCAGCCGTAACACTTTGTTTACAGCTTCTCCAACTAACAGCGCCTCCATTCAGAATGAAGACATACCCAGATGTGGATTTACGATCATCAACATCAGATGCGAAATCAGAATCGGTAAACGCTTCCACTTGTAACTCTGATGTTCCTCCATAAATAAGGAACATATCCTTAGTTCTTCGTAAGTATTTAAGGATACACTTAACGGCTCCCCAATGATCTAATCCTGGGTTTGACTGATATCTACTTGTTATACTAACAGCATAACTGATATCCGGTCTTGTACAAACCATGGCATACATGAGACTCCCTATTGCTGATGCATAAGGGATTTTACTCATCTGCTGTATATCTTCAGGAGTTTTCGGACACATGTTCTTAGAAAGGTGAAGTCCATGTCTAACTGGAAGTAACCCTTTCTTAGATTGTTCCATATGAAATCTCTTTAGCACCTTATCTATATACAAGGATTGAGATAATCCAATTATTCTCTGAGATCTATCATGATAAATCTTTATACCAAGTATATAAGATGCCTCTCCTAAATCTTTCATTGCGAATGATTTAGTGAGCCACAGCTTCACTGAAGATAGCATTCCTATATCATTTCCAATAATCAGTATGTCATCTATATACAACACTAGGAATACTACCGAACTCCCACTGACCTTTTTGTACACACATTGGTCATCCATGTTTTGCATGAAGTCAAACGATTTGACAACTTCATCAAAGCGGATGTTCCAACTCCTAGAAGCTTGCTTCAACCCATAAATGGATTTATGTAGCTTGCATACCTTATGCTTATCAGCTGTAGAAATGAAGCCTTCAGGTTGATCCATGTATAGTTCTTCCTGAAGGTGGCCATTAAGAAAAGCCGTCTTCACATCCATTTGCCAAATCTCATAATCATGGTATGCAGCTATTGCAAGCAAAATCCGAATAGACTTTGTCATAGCAACAGGAGAGAAGGTTTCTTCATAGTCAATCCCTTCTCTCTGCTTGTAGCCCTTTGCTACTAGCCTTGCCTTGTAGGTTTCTATTTTCCCATCTGAGCCTATCTTCCTCTTAAAGATCCATTTATTTCCTATTGGTACAATACCAGGAGGCGGATCAACTAGAGTCCAGACTTGGTTGGTATACATAGAATCCATTTCGGATTTCATGGCTCCAAGCCATTTCTGTGAGTCAATGTCTGACATTGCCTCATTGTAGTTCGAAGGGTCTTCAATATCCTTACAATCACTTAGGAGATTTAACTCTCCTTCGTTTTCATGAAGGAAACCGTAATACCTCTCAGGCATTCTTCTAACCCTACTTGAACTACGCGGAGTTTGTGTCATATCAGTTTGTGGATCTGGGATTGCATTCAGTTCAGTGTTGATTTCTAGCTCTTTGGACAATTCCTTGAGTTCTATCTCATGTCCCCCTTTCCCATCAAGAGCGTATTCTCTTTCCAGGAAGGTAGCTGACCTTGCGACGAACACCTTTTGCTCGTCGATGTGATAGAAGTAATATCCCATAGTTTCCTTGGGATACCCGATAAATCTACACTTCACTGACCTTGCATCAAGTTTATCCACATCTTGTCTTTTGACATATGCTGGACAACCCCAAATCTTGATATAACCAAGACTTGGTTTCTTCCCAAACCACATTTCGTATGGAGTTTGTGGAACAGACTTGGAAGGCACTCTATTTAACAAATGAATTGCTGTTTCAAGTGCATATCCCCAAAAGGATATAGGTAAATCAGTATAGCTCATCATGGAACGAACCATATCCATTAAGGTTCGATTTCTCCTTTCAGAAACCCCATTATGTTGTGGAGTCCCTGGTGGAGTCCATTGTGATAAGATGCCATGTTCCTTGAGGTAATCAAGAAACTCTGTGCTTAAGTATTCACCTCCTCGATCGGATCTAAGGATTTTAATACTCTTGCCTGTTTGGTTTTCAACTTCATTTCTGAATTCCTGAAACTTTTCAAAAGATTCAGACTTATGCTTCATTAAGTATAAGTACCCGAACCGTGAATGATCATCAGTAAAGGTAATGAAGTATGAATAACCTCCCCTTGCGTTTGTAGACAAAGGTCCACAAACATCTGTGTGGATTAACCCCAACAACTCTGTAACTCTTTCTCCTTTTCCTGTAAAAGGAGACTTGGTCATTTTACCTTGTAGACAAGATTCACAAGTAGGCATAGGAGCAGGGTCTAAAGATCCAAGGCATCCATCTTTTGCCATCCGGTGAATCCTATCTTGGCCAATGTGTCCAAGTTTGAGGTGCCACAATTTAGTTGAGTTATCCACTTCTCTAGGCCTTTTAGGTCTAGGTGCATCTTTATCTATACAGTTAATACTACCATTCATTTCTAAATGAAAAAGACCATCAATCAAATTTGCATAAGCAATAATTCGATTATTATGTGAAATAGAACAAAGTAGTTTGTCAAACAAAACAACAAATCCGTCTCTTAAAAGCATAGAGACAGATATTAAGTTCTTTACACAACCAGAAATGAAATAACAATTATTCAAATTCAGGGTCTCCCCGGAAGGTAGATTGAGACGATAGGTGCCTACAGCTTTGGCAGCTACCTTAGTGCCATTACCCACAGTTAGCACCATTTCTCCTTTTCCGAGTCTTCTACTTCCTACTAGTCCCTGCACACAATTGCAAATATGTTGACTAGCTCCTGAATCAACTATCCAGGTAGAAGTATTAACTGTAAAAACTGATTCAAGAACAAGAGTGTTACCTTCCGAAGGCTTGTTCTTTAAGCTTGCGAGGTAATCCTTGCAATTTCTCTTCCAATGTCCATCCTTTCCACAGTGAAAGCAAGTTCCTTTCGGTTCCTTGCCTTTCTTTGTTATTTTTCTTTCCTTGGGTTTTAGAAAACCTTTCTTCTTCTTTCCCTTATCCTTACCTTTCGGTTTGGATTTGGAAGAGGAGGAAGAACTCTTTTCAAACACCGCAACTGTCCCTTTCAGCCCTTTATCCTTTGAGATATTCTTTTCAGCTACTATAGCCATATTGAGTAGCTCAGATAAGGAACTTTCCATCTTTCCCATATTATAGTTCATAACAAATTGGGAAAAATCTGATGAGAGGGACGAAAGAAAAAAATCTTGTTGAACTTCAGCATTAAATGGACAATCCAATTTTTCTAATTTCTCAAGTAATGATATTATCTTGAGACCATGCTGATTAACCGGAGTCCCTCTTGTCATCTTTGTGTTGACAAGTTCACATATTGTATTGAATCGCAAGCTACGAGTAGCTTCACCATAAAGCTCATTAAGGTGAAGCAATATGGAAGCACAATCTTCCATATCTTCATGTTGTTTTAGTAGCTCATCATTCATGGATGCTAGTAAGTAACATTTACCTCTACTATCATCCTTGACATGCTTCTCATAAGCAGTTATTTCTTCCTGAGTAGCTTCTTCGTCAGGAGCAATATGTGGTGGGGCTTGTGTCAACACATAATCAATCTCATCCATTTTAAGGACAAGTTTCATTTTGCGAAGCCAACCCGGATAGTTCGTGCCATCAAGGATGTAATTGTTAAGTATCGATGAGATTGGGTTTTTAACGGCCATTTGAAAAATTCTGCAACAACGTAAACAAATTTTAGTTTAGATTAATCTTCTACAAATTTTTGTTGGCCACACTCGTTATCTATCCGCACTACATCAAGTATGTGTAATAGGCTTCCCTTGGATGGTTACAAGTACTGGATGTTGCCTCACTGAGGTACAACAAAGTGTAAATGTGCCACCCAATAAGAGACTACCACGGTGGAAGGCCACAAAATAGCATTCAAAATGCCATTTCGCTTATCAACTTAATATTGCTTTGAGGGTAGTTGAATTGGTCTCATTTTAATCCAATTTTAATCCTGTTAAAATTACCTATCTAATCTCATTAAATGGTTCCCAATGCAACATATTAGTAGCACATAATACTCCCACTAAATATTTTAGAAACCATTTGCTTAAGATAGCGAGAATACATGGTGCTACTAATTGGTTAATTATTTTCATTACCGAACATTCAAATTGCATTGGGCTTATAGGATGATTATGGACTTTCTTGTTGATCCAACACGAGCCACCATGTTGGATCATGGTCTTGGAAGGTGATTCATTTTAATTACGCGCGCATAAAAATAAATTAGGCATGAAAGCCATTTCAATATTACATAGCCAAATAAATTAGGCATGAAAGCCATTTCAATATTACATAGCCAATCAAAAATGAATACATATCCAATAAGCGGCCAATCACATAGCTCAATTGTTTGGTCTAAGTCCATAACCATCCTTTAATTATTTAAACGCTTTAAACAATTAAACTAGCAATGTAAATACATGCTCTTGGGTTGCATACATATGTGGGTTTAATTCAAGTGGTAACCATATTCAAAATAAATTTACCATGGAGTGAAAACGTTTTACTACAATAGCAAAAGTAATTGTGTAAATCTTTTGGACATAGTTACACTTATCATATATAGTAATTAGTTCCAAAACCATTCAACAATTAATAATGGATCCAAAGTTGATCCACTAGGGAGTGGGGTTAAAGCATACATTTGTATAATACAAAGTGGTGATCATGATTATTCCAACAAGGTGAATAATCATGAATGTGACTAGGTAGGCCAACCACACTCACCAAAGTAATCAAAAATAATTTTAGTGTGGTAGGAAAATAATTAGTGATATGAATAAATTGATCAACTTTTGCATTTTATATCAAATCACCAACATTTAAATCTAGAAAGCCCCACACACTCACCAAAGTAATCTTATTAATTTTAGTGGTGGGTAAAAGTTTATTAAGTGGAAACATTTTTTGAAAAACTTTTAATTTTATAATAAAACTCCATCATCATCTTTTGACCTATTTTGGTGGAAAATTCCACTAAACACAATCATCAAAATTAGTCACCTAACTTATGGATCAAAAAGATCCCATAACAAGAACATCAAGAACACCAAGAACATGCATATGAACTTATATGAATGTTCATGCTATTTCCGGAAAAATCCATATTCCATTTTAACCATCTCATGCTCTTAATATCATATATTTCATGAAGTTAAAAACATGGGGTTTTAATGCAACTATGCTCTAATGTTCATACATACATATATGCATACAAAGAGAGCATCAATCATCAAAACATAAATCCGGAAATTCAAAATCCCAAACAACCCATTTCACTCCATTTGATTTACATTCAATCATATCAAAATAAATCAAGTATAACCATTATACTTTTAAATGAATTTATAACCCACATATGCATCTCTAAACCCTAGAAACATATCAAGTTCATGACCTATGGCTCTGATACCAATTGTTGGTTTTAAAACATTTTTAAGAAGTTCATTTGAATATTAAACATGCATTTAATCAAATTAATCGCAGCGGAAGAATATGGTGGTTGTTTAAATTCAAAAACAAAACTTCTTCCAAGTATCTTAAGCCATGAACATTGATATGTTTTTCATAAATGAAAATTCAAGAGAAAGGATAAGATCTAATTACCCTTGAAGCAATTATATGAACCAAGTTGTGTTTTGGTCTTCTCTTGATGATTTTCCTTTGTTGATCTCCTCTTGATCTTTCTCCTCCTTGTGAGCCACAAAAGTATATGGCCTCTAAGTCTCCACACCAATGAAACCTTGAGATGAGAAGAGGTATCTTGAGAATACAAGGATGCTAGTACAAGATTCTCAAGATTGGTTTCAATCTAAACCCCTTTGAAAGAAGATTGTGTTTCACTCTTGAAAAACTCACAACTATCTCTCTTTGATCTCCCAAACCTCTTTGGTTGATGTTGGATTGTGTTTGTGTGTCAAATGAGCTTATGGAAACAATTCCCATACACCTTTACTTAAGCATTTTCGGCCAAACCCCATTGGGCTTCCAAAATTGGGCCTTATGACACTTAAGCCATAATTTAGGTGTCTTAAGTCCATGGGCTTGATACCCAACCATTTGGGCTTCTCATTAACTATTACCGAGGCCCAAATATATTTTTACACGTAGTAAATCATCCACATCAAATCAATCAAATTGATTTCCTCATTCTCATTTGTATTACTCAAAGTTAACCATTTAAGGTGTGCGATCCATTAGGTTCTAATTTAGCAAGGCAGTGGGAAAACATTAGAACTCTTTCTAACCAACTGGAATTAAAACCCCTTTTTAATTCTTCCTTTATTTTGGATTGATCACAATCAGTCCTAGGACTTCCACAAGCCAAGAGTGACATCTAGCAATATATCATGGCTACCCAAGCTAATTAGAATAGATGAAGAACCTATTCAGTTGGAATTGCAATGCAATACGGTCCTTCTCTTATACAATGTTTCCAATCATATTATTAGGGTACGGATTGATAATGTCAAACCCCTAATATGATTAACCTCATATGATTCAATAGAACATAATTAAAACACTTTTTAAATCATGTTCAAGTACTTCGGCCGAAGATTCACTGAATCATATCTTGAAACATTCTCCTTTTCTTATCAAAGGTAGAGATTCCTTATTGTACATTCACATATCTCCATGATGAATTAAGAGATCTCAATAACACATAAGGAAAATCTTTTACGACTTGCCTTTGTGAGTTATCAAAGATCAATAACGCATCACAAGACAACCATGATGCCTCAGGTCTAAGGACTAATTTGCATTATTGCAACTATAAGTTCTCGTTTGACATATAGATAAATACTCCATAAGAGAACTGCGGTTGATCGCGTTCAGTGTACTCATTCACTAATGAGCACCCACATACTTGTATTAGTGTCAACTACACAAATGGTTTGAGACCAACCATCCTCATCATTGAGCATACATAGTATGTGCCAATCTTGACGGTTTATCAATGCCCATTTGATAACCTTATGATTAGAAACATTTTGGGATACTACAGTTAGAGATTAAAGGTCTCCCGAATCTAAACTTCTTTAGATTACTTTATCTCTTATTTAGTACACCCTGGACTTTTGTTTCTTTACACGACATAAAAGATAACAAAATAATATTGCCCTTTATTTATCATATACGAAATGTATTCTAAGGAGATTACATCAAATGTATTGGCTCTTAGGGCACATTTCTAACATGAACTGTCGTTGAACTTGAATTGTCCAATTTCTCACACCTATTGATTTCGGATCGAGCCCAAAACTTGGGCAACATCATAATTGGTGGGAGGAGTCATTTGGTGAGTTTTGAGTGAAATCCAATCGCTAGAAGTATGGAATACACCTACCACTCCAATTAGGAACGAACTGCCGTTGAACTTGAATTGTCCAATTTCTCACACCTATTGATTTCGGATCGAGCCCAAAACTTGGGCAACATCATAATATGGTGGGAGGAGTCATTTGGCGAGTTTTGAGTTAAATCCAATCGCTAGAAGTATGGAATACACCAACCACTCCAATTTGGATCGAACTGCCGTTGAACTCTAATTGTCAAATTTGGAAGACCTATTGATTTCGGATCGAGTCCAAAACTTGGGCAACATCATAATATGGTGGGAGGAGTCATTTGGTGAGTTTTGAGTGAAATCCAATCGCTAGAAGTATGGAATACACCAACCACTGCAATTAGGAACGAACTGCCGTTGAACTTGAATTGTCCAATTTGGAAAACCTATTGATTTCGGATCGAGCCTAAAACTTGGCCAATGTCATAATATGGTGGGAGGAGTCATTTGGTGAGTTTTGAGTGAAATCCAATCGCTAGAAGTATGGAATACACCAACCACTCGAATTAGGAACGAACTGCCGTTGAACTTGAATTGTCCAATTTCTCACACCTATTGATTTCGGATCGAGCCCATAACTTGGGCAACATCATAATATGGTGGGAGGAGTCATTTGGTGAGTTTTGAGTGAAATCCAATCGCTAGAAGTATGGAATACAACAACTACTCAGATTAGGAACGAACTATAGTTGAAATTGAATTGACCAATTTCTCACACCTATTGATTTCGGATCGAGCCTAAAACTTGGGCAATGTCATAATATGGTGGGAGGAGTCATTTGGTGAGTTTTGAGTGAAATCCAATCGCTGGAAGAATGGAATACACCAACCACTCCAATTAGGAACGAACTGCCGTTGAAATTGAACTGTCCAATTTCTCACACCTATTGATTTGGGATCGAGCCCAAAACTTGGCAACATCATAATATGGGGGGAGGAGTCATTTGGTGAGTTTTGAGTGAAATCCAATCGCTAGAAGTATGGAATACACCAACCACTCCAATTACGAACGAACTGCCGTTGTACTTGAATTGTCCAATTTGGAACACCTATTGATTTCGGATCGAGCCCAAAACTTGGCCAACATCATAATATGGTGGGAGGAGTCATTTGTTGAGTTTTGAGTGAAATCCAATCGCTGGAAGAATGGAATACACCAACCACTCCAATTAGGAACGAACTGCCGTTGAAATTGAATTGTCTAATTTCTCACACCTATTGATTTCGGATCGAGCCCAAAACTTGGCCAACATCATAATATGGTGGGAGGAGTCATTTGGTGAGTTTTGAGTGAAATCCAATCGCTAGAAGTATGGAATACTGTTGCATTCCTAAAAGGACACAAATTAATGTGCGAACAACCAATTAAAAATACCCGCAAGTGCACGAATCTAATGAAGTATAGATTATGTAAGTACGGGGTCGATCCCACGAAGAACTTGTCGGTTTCCTATAAGTTCTAATTTGAGTACGTAAAGAACACTAATTTTACACAACACACAAACACAATACAAATTGGAAACTAAAAATGAAGTAAGGAAGATAAAAGAAATGAAACAACACAAGAAAACAAAGAAAAACACAAACAGCACTTTCTATCACCCGTTTATCACCATTTGGACAGATTCGTTTCTCTGTTTTTCAGTTTCGACCTCTGTCCAATTTTTGACCTATAACTTTCCAACCGTTTATCCAAAATTCACGTTCTTTATACGGTTGGAATCAGAACAGAAAATGAAAGAACACAACGCGGACCAAAAGTCCAAAACAATTACGGAAACAAACAAAATTCAGTGACAAAGACACAAAACGTGTCAAACACGCAACTCACACACACATTGGGGGGGTTTTTTGATTTGGTTCAAGTGACCTATTTCTATTGCATGAAAGTAAATGGACTTTGAATTTAAATGTGAATGGCAGAGATGAATTATAAAAATGTGAAATTAAAATGTAACAAACACTAGGGTTTCGGAATCCACCCTAAACAATTCTACCCATGTTCATGGATACTCAAGTGATGAACTCTAAATGTATTGATGAAGATGTTCGCAATCAAGACCATGGGTCGTGGCTCAAGACGCATTGATTCTCTCTAATATACGTAAAGTGCATGGTTCGTGCTACAATACTTGTGCCCTCCTCATAACCGAACCTAGGTATGGTTCGTACTTCGATTCGATTGCAAGGAAAACCCATTAAGTTCAAAGAGAATATGAACATCACAAGAACCCTAATAGCATGGTGTTTACATTAGGTATTCAAGAAACCAATTCACATGGATGGTTCTTACTCCATCCATCTATTGCTTAGGAAAACATGAAGATACACATAATCCCAACAACCTCAAGAAGCATGCTTTCAAAGGTAATCAATCAAGGAAAACACACATCAAGGATAGATTAATTTGGTGAATTGGAATTCATCAATTGATGTCAAGAAACCAATTCACATGATGCTCACTTAAACAAGTTCAATCATTTGTTGCTAATTAGAAATTGTGTTCTTGGTTATCTTACACAACTTCTCAACTTTAGCTACATGCATACAACCTAAGGTGATTAAGCAAAGGAAGCAAACACATATCATAAAATTCAATTAGTGAATGGGGTTCATCAACAACATCTAGAAATTCATACACTCAAGCATCAAAACAATAAGGTAATCATGTTTAGGGCTTCAACCTAAGCCCTAGCTATGGAGTTTAGTTGCTCATACTTATTCCAAATACAAACTCGAAATATAACTAGAAGGAGTTTACAGATTTGGAAATGATGAAAGCTTGAAGTCTTCAATGGTGGAAGTCTTCTCCTTTCTTCCTTGGCTGCACCTCCTTCTCCTTCCTTGCTCTTAGCTCCCCAAAAGCTGCTCTCAAGTTGTGTAGAATGTGGAATAGCCTGATTTCCCACGATCAAAAGGCTCCCAATATCAGATTGCAATTTTGACTTCTCCTCCCTCTCTCCTCCTTTCCAGCTTTTACCTTTTAATATAAAACTACCACCTTTGGTAAAGCCTTAGCCCATTGTCCCCTTGCCATGATGGAGCTTTGACTTCACAAAGATGCCAAAAGCTCAGAAAATATCTATTTTACAAATGTAATTCCTTGTTACCAAGAGTTATGGTAACAAGAAGTTAAGATGACACAAGGGAGGTAAAAGCTGGCCAAATCCGGATTTCCAGAACTGTGGTAACATGATGGATTGGTTGGATAGGCAATACTTGTCCAATGGAGCTCAAATTTGGATATGTTGTAGTTAACATCCATTGGAACAAGTCTCATGAAGATCATGACCTCATCCGAGCACCAGAGCATGTTGATCCCAGGCCAAGAAGTTGACCTACGAAAATGAACAAAAACAGTATTTATAACTAATAATGCACTTTTAGCTCATTTTCATCCCAACCAAGGCAAAATCTAAGAAAACACAAAAAGGAAGTAAAAAGCTATAAAATGTCAAGAACTAACTCAAAATAGTGGGTGAATAACATGAAAAATCATGTGTAAAAATGAACCGAACAAACTTCCCAAACTTATCTTTTGCTAGTCCTCGAGCAAAACAGAAACTAAAACAAGACTCGAAACAAAACTTTTCGAACACTTTCCAAAGAGAGAGTGACTTATGCAAATGACTCAAAAATTTTCACAAGAAAAACTTAGTTTAGACATTAGTCACAAGGCGGCAAAGTTCAGAACACAACATGCTCAAGTGTAGTAGTGTGATGGCCAAATGAAACTCATTCTCCAATTTCAGTTTTCACACAACTTCAAAAAAATCATACCAAGCACAAATGTAACTTCAAATCTCACCAAAGTTGTCCTCTCACAAATGAATCACTCGGGAGAGGGTTACAATGCATCACTCAATAATAGACATGAGAATAGAGTTAAACCATAAGGGACTTAACTCAAAATTAGCAAGCTGAAAAACATGCATGAATATGATCTCAAGAAGGATGCTAAACACTCAAAAGCTGAAAAATGTGTGCAAATCAACCACATGACATTTAGGATCAATTTAGGTCTTTATTATAGGTTGTAATGGGGCTAAGGGTGCAAGGTGAGTAAGAAATGAAGGATATGGATACAACAAAGTCCAAGGAACTCACAATGTAAGAGCATATAATCGTTGACTAAAAGACTTTGAAACATCACGCTTAAGATTTTCAATTTTTTTATTTTTTTTATTTTTAGGGGTGATCAAATAGACCACAAAGCCTTGTACCTCCACTAATTATGATTCACACTCCTTCCTTCCATTCGAACAACCAAGAAACATGGAATTGGATTTGAAACCATTGCCACTTAACCACAACTTTTCTCTTTTCTTTCACCCTTTGAGTGAAGTACTCTTTTTTTTTTTTTTTGTTTTTTTTTTTTGAAATGTAATAACCCTTCCCAAACTTAGCATGAAAAACATATCTAAATTAAAGCTCATGAGTTCCTTAGAAAGGTATATTCTTGTTTTTCAGGCTAAGGCTAGAAGTAAAAATTGGTTACTTGAAAGAAAAGGCTTACATACATATAGGCTCAAGGTGGTTAACAATGGAAAATCATGCTTAAGCATGCATACGGTTAGCTTGAAAGGCACAAACGGTCCAAAGAGGGCCTCAATATCATTTCTCAAATGTCATGTAATCAAATTGCACAAGAATGAGTGACTTTTAAGTGCTCAACCAAATCAATGAATAATGAGATCAAACAACAACTCGGATGACAAGAAAATAAGAATATGTGTATAACACTCATGAATTGAAGCAAAAGGCTCAAAGCTCACATTATATGGTTATACAAGTCTAATTCATGCTTGATACAATTCTTTGGATCATGCAAATCCCTCAACTGGAGAATTATGAAACAAATGGCAAGTGCATAGAGGGTTTCAAACATATCATGCTAGAACGATGCCATTTAGTGAATAACAAATTTTTTTTTTTTTTTTTTTAGCATTTTCAATCAAGTCATGTAAACATTCATCACAATCTCATCGTATATGTCCGGAAAGTGACTTGAAAACAAAAAGACTCAAAACAGAAAAGAAAACAAAATAAAAGAAAGCAAGAGTTTAAGTGAAACGAAAAAGACTTGCTATCCCTTCCCAAACTTAAAAATAAACATTGTCCTCAATGTTAAAGAACTTAGGCATCAACAATGTTATAACAAGAAATAAAGGGAATAAAGCAAGTAAAAACAAGAACAAACAAGAAATACAACTACAACACGGCTGCAAAACAAAACAAAACCAAACTGAACCAAACAAAACAAAACAAAACAAGCAGAACAGTAAGCCCTAACAACAGTCCTACGCACGCAGAAATCGAACCCAAAGAAACGCACAAACCAAAATGAAAGCCCAACCCAAAGGAAAGCCCAAAAGCGAAGGAAGTATATAAAACAAAGAAACTGAGTTAGAAACACAAAGAGCGAGGACTCAGAAAAATAAAAAAAAAGTGGGCCCTGATGTCTCGGCTCCTGTGAGTCACGGGATACAAAGTGAGAGACGTGCCGACAAGCAGAGGTCTCTCTCACGGTCCCAAGCCAGAATTATTGCCTTCATAGGAAGGCGTGACGACTTTCGTTTCTTGAAAGCGCTGAAAGGCGGAAATGCAATTAAAGGGGTTGGGGGACAGGTGAGGCGATAGAGGGGGATAGGCCGCAAGGGCCGCGCCAAACCAGAAGCGCAGTGGCTAGGGTTACGTAGAAACTAACTCTATAAAAGAAGAAGAGAAAGAGTTGGGGCAAAACACACAAAACTCAGAAACACACCAAAGAGAAAAGCAAGAACAAAAGAAAAGAAAGTTCAAATGGCCTCTTCCTACCCATTCTCGCTGGATCTCAACCTAGCTCAACCAACTCAGACTCAGGGCCAAGCAGTGGCACCAGTGTGGATGCCCTACTTTGCCTCAGCACGGGGGCACGTGACAGTGAATGACTCGATACTGCTGGACAACGATGTTGCCCTTGGAGTTGCTAGAAATCTAGTGACTCCCAAGGATATACGGGTGCTGGGATCAAGGGATGACAACCGGGTCGTGAGAGATGCTCTGGCACTAAGCGTGCAAAGCACAGCAACAGTCGCAAGTGTGGGTCATCGCCTAATTGCGAAGTCCCATGAGGTGGAGGTGCTAAGAGGTCAGTTGGCGGCAGAGCGAAGTATGGTTGAAGAGTGCCAGAGTATTATTAAAAGTTTAAAAACAGAAAGGGCAAGGATACTAAAGGTGAATCGACACCAGCTGGAGGCGTTGCGGGAAGAGAACAAAAATCTCTCAAAGATGGTAAGTGTTTACGCCCATGACATGAGAAAGCAGCTAGAGGACATAGATCGACCGGGAAAACGCAAGAAAACAGACCGCGAGAGTGGTTACGCTCAAGCTAAGAATGCAATCTTTGGGAGCTCGAGTGATGAGCCCCAAGAGGCTGTGCGTGAAGCCCCGGAAGTGGATAGCCAAAGGGCTAAACTCAAGGGTCCTATGGTCGAGACACCGAGCACTGGAAAAAAATGATTCTAGTGTATTATTGGTGTGCCTGTTTGTCTTTGCCTTTCGGTGAAATTTTTTTTTTTTTTTTTTTTTTTCAATTTCTCGTTTTCGGAAATAAAAGAAAAGAAAGTTGCAAAAGACAAAGAAGAAAAACAAAACGCACTTCCCAAACTTGAATAAAGGGAATGCGACAAACTAAAAAGAAACAAAGCACACTTCCCCAACGGAAATAAAACAAAGACGACAAACTAAAAAGAAATCAAAACACAATGCACCAGAAAACAGGGAGGGAAAGAAAGTAAAGTGAAAGCAGAAATGCTTCCCTGTTTAACTTGACTCATCCGCAAATTGCTCCGGAAATACAAAGTGGTGTCGGCTCCCCTATGAGAATAAGTCTATTTAAACCACTTCTCGGTTGAAAGAAGGAGCATCCTGCATTTCAACCTGCAAACTCAAGAAAAACCATCAAAAAGCCCAGACAGAAAAATCAATGGCATCCCCAGATATGCTTGTTGATGACCTTAACCTTGAGTTGTCGCTTGCACCACCAAATGCCCAGATACGGGCTCCTCCAAACCCTATCTTCCCAAACTCCTCATACCATCATGGCTCGGCCTCAAACTTCTCTGAGGTGGTGCCGCGAAGGGCAGTAATGCCGGAGGGCATGACTGTTAGCAGACTTACAGTTGCAGATCATCTGCATGTGGCGCAGAGGTCTGACCAGATGGCAGTGGACGAGTCCCACAATCTAACCGTGCTCAACGCGGTCTCGGCCACAAATTTGGGCATGCGCCTACTGGCGAGAACACGAGAGTGCGGGGCACTGAGTGAGGAGGTGGCGGCCCTGAAAGCTCTGGTGGCGGACCTGCAGAAGCGGCTCTACAGTGCCAGCCAGCATGTAGAGATGCTGCAAAAGAGGAATGAAGATCATGTAGAGCTGTTGCAGGTTCTACAAGCAAGAACAGACAGAGGCAATTAGCAGAAGCCTCAGGTGGTGCAAAATGCAACAATGAACATGTGATTGAGAAATTTATGTTTTTTTTTTTTTTTTTTTTTTTTTTTTTTTTTCAAGTTTGTGTTTGGAATCACATGTATGGAATGAAATAAACATTTGAGCCAAAGTTCAGTGTGTGCAATCATGAAGCAATTTACTTCCCAAACTTAACAACAAAATAGAAACACAAACAAGTAAAGGAAAGTAAAAGTAAGAAAAACAAAGAGAAACAACAAGAAAATCAAAATTACCTTGGTTGGAGATTGAAATCCTAACTCAAAAGGAAAATACATAAATAAAGTAAAATAAAAGTAAGTTTGAGTCTAGAGAAACTCCACTTTGAAGCGATTAGGACGACAACAAACTTCTTCTATTCACCTTGGGTTGCCTCCCAAGAAGCGCTAAGTTTAAAGTCTTTTGCCGGACTTCCAACATACTTGGGTCACTTGGGGGGTTTTGGCTCAATCGCCTCCTTGTGCCGAACATGAAGTTTCTTCAAATCCCTTTGCCATCTAATCAACCCATTTCGTATTCTTTTCTTTTTATGCACATGAGTAGGTTTCAAAAGCAATTTTAAGCGCTCTTCAATACGTGGATTAGATGGAGGAGGCACATATTTAGGGTCGGGTGGCCTTCTCATTTGAGTAGAAGGAGTGACATTGAACATATGATTGGTGCTTGGAACATGGATGTTCAGCTTGTCTTCCTTTAGTACTTCAAAAACAGAATATGGCATTAGATTAATTGAAGCACCGAAATCAATTAAAGGTTCCTCAAACAATTTATCACCAACTATACAAGGAATTGTGAAACTTCCTGGATCTTGCAAATTGGGAGGAAGCTTCCTTTGCAAAACAGCAGAAACCTCTTCCGTTAATGCAACAGTTTCGCATTCCTTGAGCTTGTTTGCATCCAAGGAAGGAATATTGACTTGCACTTGCTTGAAAGTTTCCAATATGTCCTTGGCATGTTGATTTTTCCTAGAACTCATCAACCTGTGAGGAAAAGGAGCATGTAAGATATCTTCATCAGTAGGTTCACGACTTACCTTCTCCTTTCTTGCCCTTCTTGCAAGTTCATGCTTTGGGATCCACTCAGGTGAAGATGCTGCTTGTTTATCTTCCCCCTTGTTGATTTCATCCTTTTCCTTAGGCCCAATCACTTGCTCAACCTGCATTTCATCAACATTGTGAATCAAATTTTTAGAACCATCAATTTCACCAATTACCTTACCAGTTCTCAAGGTAACTGCTTGAACATGCTCACGCCCATTTTGTATCACTGTTTGGCTAGACATTATCCTAGCTTCCCTTTGACTCAAAGATGTGACAATTTGCCCCACTTGATTTTCTAGATTGGCAATGGCCTTAACCATTTTCTGCATGTGGGTATCATTCCTCTGCATATGGGTGTCATTCCTCTGCATGATGAAACTATCTGTGTGTCTAACCATTGAAGCAACAATTTCTTCCAAAGTTGGTCCTTGAGGTGGTTGGTGAGATTGACTAAGTGGTGGTGGATTATAATATTGGGGTTGACCATAAGGTGGACAAGTATTATGTTGGCCTTGATATGGTTGATATGACCCTTGTTGAAAATTTGGATTGTCGGTCCACCAGAAGTTTGAATTATTTCTCCACTCCGAATTGTATGTTTGTCGGAAATATTCATTCATAGGCAATTCATTATGAAATGAGCCAAAAACATTTGCTTCTTCCATCACAAATTTATTGGAGTATTCTTACATAGTAAGTTCCACAATTTCAGTTGCGGCTGCCATTGGAGATGGTGGAGGTGACTCCTCGGATGTTCCTGTAAGAAAAAGAAACAAAAACAAATCAAGATAAAATGAAACAACAATCAATAAACAAAAATAAAACTAAGTACTCTAAACATACTCAAACAAAACAAATAAGCAATCGTGCCAGTTCCCCGGCAACGGCGCCAAAAATTGTTGCATTCCTAAAAGGACACAAATTAATGTGCAAACAACCAATTAAAAATACCCGCAAGTGCAACATCATAATATTTCGGATCGAGCCCAAAACTTGGGCAACATCATAATATGGTGGGAGGAGTCAATTGGTGAGTTTTGAGTGAAATCCAATCGCTAGAAGTATGGAATACAACAACCACTCCAATTAGGAACGATCTGCCGTTGAACTTGAATTGTCCAATTTGGAACACCTATTGATTTCGGATCGAGCCCAAAACTTGGGCAACAACATAATATGGTGGGAGAAGTCATTTGGTTAGTTTTGAGTGAAATCCAATCTCTAGAAGTATGGAATACACCAACCACTCCAATTAGGAACGATCTGCCGTTGAACTTGAATTGTCCAATTTCTCACACCTATTGATTTCGGATCGAGCCCCAAACTTGGGTGACATCATAATATGGTGGGAGGAGTCATTTGGTGAGTTTTGAGTGAAATCCAATCGCTAGAAGTGTGGAATACACCAACCACTCCAATTAGGAACGAACTGCCGTTGAACTTGAATTGTCCAATTTCTCACACCTATTGATTTCGGATCGAGCCCAAAACTTGGGCAACATCATAATATGGTTGGAGGAGTCATTTGGTTAGTTTTGAGTGAAATCCAATCGCTAGAAGTATGGAATACACGAAACACTCCAGTTAGGAACGAACTGCCGTTGAACTTGAATTGTCCAATTTGGAACACCTATTGATTTCGGATCGTGCCCAAAACTTGGGCAACATCATAATATGGTGGGAGGAGTCATTTGGTTAGTTTTGAGAGAAATCCAGTCGCTAGAAGTATGGAATACCCCAACCACTCCAATTAGGAACGAACAGCCGTTGAACTTGAATTATCCAATTTGGAACACCTATTGATTTCGGATCGAGCCCAAAACTTGGGCAACTTCATAATATGGTGGGAGGAGTCATTTGGTGAGTTTTGAGTGAAATCCAATTTCTAGAAGTATGGAATACACCAACCACTCCAATTAGGAACGAAATGCCGTTGAAATTGAATTGACCAATTTCTCACACCTATTGACTTCGGATCGAGCCCAAAACTTGGGCAACATCATAATATGGTGGGAGGACTCATTTGGTGAGTTTTGAGTGAAATCCAATCGCTAGAAGTATGGAATACACCAACCACTCCAATTAGGAACGAACTGCCGTTGAACTTGAATTGTCCAATTTGGAACACCTATTGATTTCGGATCGAGCCCAAAACTGGGGCAAGATCATAATATGGTGGGAGGAGTCATTTGGTGAGTTTTGAGTGAAATCCAATTGCTAGAAGTATGGAATACACCAACCACTCCAATTAGGAACGAACTGCCGTTGAACTTGAATTGTCCAATTTGGAACACCTATTGATTTCGGATCGAGCCCAAAACTTGTGCAACATAATAACATGGTGGGAGTAGTCATTTGGTTAGTTTTGAGTGAAATCCAATCGCTAGAAGTATGGAATACACCAGCCACTCCAACTAGGAACGAACTGCCGTTGAACTTGAATTGTCCAACTTGGAACACCTATTGATTTCGGATCGAGCCCAAAACTTGGGCAACAGCATAATATGGTGGGAGGAGTCATTTGGTGAGTTTTGAGTGAAATCCAATCGCTAGAAGTATGGAATACACCAACCCCTCCAATTAGGAACGAATTGCCGTTGAACTTGAATTGTCCAATTTGGAACACCTATTGATTTCGGATCGAGCCCAAAACTTGGGCAACATCATAATATGGTGGGAGGAGTCATTTGGTGAATTTTGAGTGAAATCCAACCGCTAGAAGTATGGAATACACCAACCCCTCCAATTAGGAACGAACTGCCGTTGAACTTGAGTTGTCCAATTTGGAACCCTATTGATTTCGGATCGAGCCCAAAACTTGGGCAACTTCATAATATGGTGGGAGGAGTCATTTGGTGAGTTTTGAGTGAAATCCAATTGCTAGAAGTATGGAATACACCAACCACTCCAATTAGGAACGAAATGCCGTTGAAATTGAATTGACCAATTTCTCACACCTATTGATTTCGGATCGAGCCCAAAACTTGGGCAACAGCATAATATGGTGGGAGGACTCATTTGGTGAGTTTTGAGTGAAATCCAATCGCTAGAAGTATGGAATACACCAACCCCTCCAATTAGGAACGAACTGCCGTTGAACTTGAATTGTCCAATTTGGAACACCTATTGATTTCGGATCGAGCCCAAAACTTGGGCAACATCATAATATGCTGGGAGGAGTCATTTGGTGAATTTTGAGTGAAATCCAACCGCTAGAAGTACGGAATACACCAACCCCTCCAATTAGGAACGAACTGCCGTTGAACTTGAGTTGTCCAATTTGGAACCCTATTGATTTCGGATCGAGCCCAAAACTTGGGCAACATCATAATATGGTGGGAGGAGTCATTTGGTGAGTTTTGAGTGAAATCCAATCGCTAGAAGTATGGAATACACCAACCCCTCCAATTAGGAACGAACTGCCGTTGAACTTGAATTGTCCAATTTGGAACACCTATTGATTTCGGATCGAGCCCAAAACTTGGGCAACATCATAATAAGGTGGGAGGAGTCATTTGGTGAGTTTTGAGTGAAATCCAATCGCTAGAAGTATGGAATACACCAACCACTCCAATTAGGAACGAAATGCCGTTGAACTTGAATTGTCCAATTTCTCCCACCTATTGATTTCGGATCGAGCCCAAAACTTGGGCAACATCATAACATGGTGGGAGGACTCATTTGGTTAGTTTTGAGTGAAATCCAATCGCTAGAAGTATGGAACACACCAACAAGTCCAATTAGGAACGAACTGCCGTTGAACTCTAATTGTCAAATTTGGAAGACCTATTGATTTCGGATCGAGCCCAAAACTTGGGCAACATCATAATATGGTGGGAGGAGTCATTTGGTGAGTTTTGAGTGAAATCCAATCGCTAGAAGTATCGAATACACCAACCACTGAAATTAGGAACGAACTGCCGTTGAACTTGAATTGTCCAATTTGGAACACCTATTGATTTCGGATCGAGCCCAAAACTTGGGCAACATCATAATATAGTGGGAGGAGTCATTTGGTGAGTTTTGAGAGAAATCCAATGCCTAGAAGTATGGAATACACAACCACTCCAATTAGGAACGAAGTGCCGTTGAACTTGAACTGTCCAATTTGGAACACCTATTGATTTCGGATCGAGCCCAAAACTTGGGCAACATCATAATATGGTGGGAGGAGTCATTTGGTGAGTTTTGAGTGAAATCCAATCGCTAGAAGTATGGAATACACTAACCACTCCAATTAGAAACGAACTGCCGTTGAACTTGAATTGTCCAATTTCTCACACCAATTGATTTTGGATCGACCCCAAAACTTGGGCAACATCACAACATGGTGGGAGTAGTCATTTGGTTTGTTTTGAGTGAAATCCAATCGCTAGAAGTATGCAACACACCAACCACTCCAACTAGGAACGAACTGCCGTTGAACTTGAATTGTCCAATTTGGAACACCTATTGATTTCGGATCGAGCCCAAAACTTAGGCAACATCATAATATGGTTGGAGGAGTCATTTGGTGAGTTTTGACTGAAATCCAATCTCTAGAAGTATGGAATACACCAACCACTCCAATTAGGAACGAACAGCCGTTGAACTTGAATTGTACAATTTCTCACACCTATTGATTTCGGATCGAGCCCAAAACTTGGGCAACATCATAATTTGGTGGGAGGAGTCATTTGGTGAGTTTTGAGTGAAATCCAATCGCTAGAAGTATGGAATACACTAACCACTCCAATTCGGAACAAACTGCCTTTGAACTTGAATTGTGCAATTTCTCACACCTATTGATTTCGGATCGAGCCCCAAACTTAGGCAACATCATAATATGGTGGGAGGAGTCATTTGGTTAGTTTTGAGTGAAATCCAATCGCTAGAAGTATGGAATACACCAACCACTCCAATTAGGAACGAACTGTCGTTGAACTTGAATTGTCCAATTTGGAACACCTATTAATTTCGGATCGAGGCCCAAACTTGGGCAACATCATAATATGGTGGGAGGAGTCATTTGGTGAGTTTTGAGTGAAATCCAATCGCTAGAAGTATGGAATACACCAACCACTCCAATTAGGAACGAACTGCCGTTGAACTTGAATTGTCCAATTTCTCACACCTATTGATTTCGGATCGAGCCCAAAACCTGGGCAACAACATAATATGGTGGGAGGAGTCATTTGGTTAGTTTTGATTGAAATCCAATCGCTAGAAGTATGGAATACACCAACCACTCCAGTTAGGAACGAACTGCCGTTATACTTGAGTTTTCCAATTTGGAACACCTATTGATTTCGGATCGAGCCCAAAACTTGGGCAACATCATAATATGGTGGGCGGAGTCATTTGGTGAGTTTTGAGTGAAATCTAATCGCTAGAAGTATGGAATACACCAACCACTCCAATTAGGAACGAACTGCCGTTGAACTTGAATTGTCCAATTTCTCACACCTATTGATTTCGGATCGAGCCCCAAACTTGGGCAACATCATAATATGGTGGGAGGAGTCATTTGGTGAGTTTTTAGTGAAATCCAATCGCTAGAAGTATGGAATACACCAACCACTCCAATTAGGAACGAACTGCCGTTGAACTTGAATTGTCCAACTTGGAACACCTATTGATTTCGGATCGAGCCCCAAACTTGGGCAACATCATAATATGGTGGGAGGAGTCATTTGGTGTGTCTTGAGTGAAATCCAATCTCTAGAAGTATGGAATACAATAACCACTTCAGTTAGGAACTCACTGCGTTGTACTTCAATCGTCCAATTTGGAACACCTATTGATTTCGGATCGAGCCCCAAACTTGGGCAACATCATAATATGGTGGGAGGAGTCATTTGGTTAGTTTTGAGTGAAATCCAATCGCTAGAAGTATGGAATACACCAAGCACTACAAATAAAGCACTACATTTATCTTTGTTTTCCTTTTGTTTTGCTCGAGGACTATCAAAATCTAGGTTTGGGGGTATTTGATCGGTGCATATTTACATATCATTTTGTACCCTTCTAGCTTATGATTTGGTTATGTTTTTGAGTTAAACTTGTGCTTTTAATCCTTTTTGTGTTTATCTTTCAGTTCATTGAGCTTTAGGTAATAATGATGGCTTTAGAGAGCATAATTCATGCAATTCAAGCATGTTAAGGCCTAATTTGGATGAATGGATGAAGAGCTTAAAGACAAACTCATTTTGGCTACAGCCCCCTGCCAGTCCAGTTCCGTAGGTCATATTGCAAGCTTTGTTTCAACAACCTACATAGCTCTAATGAGGCCACATTCTTCATGAAAGTTGTTCCAATTGGTGTGTACTATAACATATCCAACATTCAGCCCCATTGGATAAATTTGGAGTCCGTTACCTAGCAAACACAGAACCATGCTCAGGATGGATTTTTGTCAGCGAGCAAAACGAGTTAGCAATTTGTTTTGGCCTTAACTTCCTCCTCCGAGCTTGGATTGGGCCAATACTTGTATGGCTGGAAAGAAGACATTCTTAACTTCAATTTCGAGTGCTTAAAGTCCTAATTTGATTAAGAGAAGCCCAAGTTGTAAGCCCTTGAAGTTGCTGGTCATGCTGACCTCAGCATGTGCTGGTTGGATGCTTGGTCATGGTGAGCTAGGTATGAGCTATCATTTCTGGTTGGAAGCTTGGTCATGGTGACATGAAGATGAGCTAGGGCTGCTGGTGGGATCTATTGGTGAAGTGCATCAACCAATTCAAGATTTTCTAATACAAGTGCATCACCCAATTTAGATTTTCTAATACAAGTGCATCAACCATTTCAGATTTTATAAAACAAGTGTTGTATGCATTAGCCATATTGAATTCAGATTTTCACTTCCCCTAGGCCTATAAATAGGGAAGTTCTCTAAGCTTGTAAACACACCCCAAGGGGGGGAGCTCTCAAACACTTCTCTAGAGCTCCCTTCCCTTCTCTCCCTCAAATTCTCTTAGTTTCATTTTCTAGTTTTCAATTGTTGTAATGAAATCTTTTGTGCTGAAATTTTCCTTAAGTTTTTCTTAGTTCCACTTTACTTTTCATTATGTAAATTCTTTTCTTTAGTTTCAAGTTTGATTAGTTTCCAAGTTTCAATTATGGTTTTTGTTCTTATTCATTATGCTTATAAGTTAATATGCTAGTTTGAATGATTGATCACCATTTAGGCTTGCATGTTAGCTATCTTGGTTTGAATTAAGAGTATACACCATGCTTTAATTTGAATTGAACTATGAATAGGAAGAGTATGTATGGACATTCGACAACAGGGATTAGATACATGCTTGGTTGTTTAAATTGTTCTTCTATGCTTAATGGGTTCCTAATGCTTAATTTTAGGTTAGACAACAAATGATCAAATTAGGGAATTAGGAACACAAGGTTATGACCAAACACCATGGCTTAATCATACTTTAGCTAGAATCAATCCATTAATCTAATTGAACTTGGGAACTTATCTGCTTGAGTTAGTTATTTCTTTCTTCCTTGTTTTATTTATTTCCTTTCTTTTTCATTTCTATTTTGTGTAGGGAAATGAATTGGATCATTCAATCACCAATCCTCGTGGGATCGACCTCGCACTTACATATGCTATACTACCAAACGGTTCGTGCACTTGCGAGTATCACAAGTTGAGGATGCAACTGAATCCATTTTGGTGCAGCTGTATCTACGCAACAAGTTTTTGGCGCCGTTGCCGGGGATTGGCAACATAGTTGGTTCTATTTCTTTTCCCTACTTGTTTTATTTTTATTTTTCATTTTCATGTTTTTCTAGACAATTTCTTGTTTTAAAGTTAATGACGTTAATGGACCAGTTGTGTTTGTAGTCCAACAGAAAACGACAATTGCCCAACAAGCAAGAGAACTGGGTTTAAGTCTCAGCTTACACAACCCATTGGTGCTTGTTGCTTTGAAGCATGAAATTGGACGTGTGTTGATTTTCCTTTTCATTTTAGTTTTTATTTCCTAATCCTTTTAATTCCATTTCAAGTTTGTGTGTTTGTTTTAGCAATTTATTATAGCTCAATAATAAATGGAGAGAGATGGCAACCTCAATCATAAGAATGGGAAGTGTGGAGCAATGGGAGAAGTCGCGACCTCCAAGTGCATCACATTCGACCTAATCGCTTCAAGGGGGAGCATTTCAATCCTTTCTCTTCTTTGAATTCTGTTTATTTTCGTAGTTGTTTTTGCCTTTTGGTCCGCGTTGAGTTCTTTGTTTTTCTATGCTGAATCCAACCATATAAAGAACGTGAAATTTGGACTTACGGTTGGAAAGTTATAGCCTAAAAACTGAACACAGGTCGAAGCTGAAAAACAGATAAACGAATCTGTCCAAATGGTGATAAACGGGTGATAGAAAGTGCTGTTTGTGTTTTTCTTTGGTTTCTTGGTTTGTTTCTTTTAGTACAACAATTTATGTTGTTTGTTTGAATTTGTTTACAGTACTTAGTTCATTTTTGTTTATGGTTTGTTGTTTCATTTTATCTTAATTTGTTTTTATTTCTTATCTTAAAAATTTTAAAATAAAAAAAAAAGATTTTTCATATGAGCCGACTTATGGTAACCCCAGTGAGCACTTCCGTTAATACAGTGTCTAGGAGTTCTTTAGGCGACACCTTCGGTGTCTAAGAAGTTTGGGTTTTAAGCGGGACCATTGTGACCCCTCCAACCTTCCCGGATCCCCTGGCTGTGTTTTCTGAGGCCCTTAACTGGTCATCCGTGAGTTGCTTGTATATTTGTGTGTTTTAAAAACAATAATAATAAATATAAAAAAAAATTTTGAAATTTGAAATTTGGGTTTTTATTTTTCCTTGTAAATTGCAATTTGGAACTTCTTTGTTGTTTTTTTTCTTTGTGTGGTCAGTTAGTTGTAAATAATAATAACAAAAACAAAAAAACAAAAATTTAAAAAAATTCAATTTGGAACTTCTTGGTTTTCTTTTATTTTTTTTTGTTTTATTAGGTTAGTTTATTTATTTACGTGGTGTGGTTAGTTAGTTTATTTCTGAGTGTTAAAAACACATTTTTATTCAAACATTGCATTCAAAAAGATAAAAAGTTTAAAACAAAAAAAACAAAAAAAAACATTCAAGTAAATTAAAAATAAAAACAACTTCTTCATCTTCATCTTCATCTTCATGGCATGCCTCTGTTTTCTCTTACTTGCAGAATCTGCAGCAGCTCCACATGGTCCTCATTTTTCCTCTGCAGTGCTTCCACGTGCTGATTGGCACAGTAGAGCCGCTTCTGCAAGTCCGCCACCATAGCCTTCAAGGAAGCTATTTCCTCGCTCATCGCGGCACACTCCCTTGTCCTCGCTAGTAGGCGCATGCCCAAATTGGTAGCGGAGACCGCGTGGAGCACAGTTAAATTGTGGGACTCCTCTACCGCTGCCTTATCAGACCTCTGTGCCACATGCAGATGATCTGTCGGAGTGAGCTTGCTGCTAATCATGCCTCCTTGCAGCACTGCTCTGTTCGACAGTGCCTCAGAAAAGTTCGGTATTGCCTCAGCAAAGTTTGAGGCCGTGCCGTGATGATATGAAGAGTTTGGAAAGACAGTGTTTGGAGGAGCCCTTGTCTGGGCATTCGGTGGTGCAAGTGAGAGCTCAAGGTTGAGATCATCAAGGTGAGTGCATGAGGATGCCATTTGTTTTGCTTCTGAATTTTTTGATGTTTTTCCTTGAGTTTGCAGGAAGAAATGCTGGGTATCATCCGCTTGCAGAGGTGTGGTTTAAATAGACATACGCTGATGAGAGAGAGCCAACACCATTTCGGATTTCCCGGGCATGCTCGACCTAATCGCTTCAAGGGGGAGCACCTTTAATTTTACTTTACTTTTCTTTTTTCCGTGTTTTCTGGTGTTTAATGTTTTTGCCCGTTACTTTCATTTTCTAGAACTTTGTGTTTTTGCTTTTCCCTTTCGGCTATCATCTTTGTCTTATTTTAGTTAGGGAAATGTGTTTTCTTTTCCGTTTGTCGTCTTTGTTTTATTTTAGTTGGGAAGTGTGTTTTCTTTTTCTTTTTCTTTTTCTTTCTGCAACCTTACTCTTTTATTTCCGAAACAAAATAACGAAAATACAAAAACAACAAAATAAAATAAAAACATCAATAATGCAGTAGAAGTCATTTCTTCACAGTGCTCGGTGTCTCGACCATTGGAGCTTTGAGTTTGGCCCTCTGGCTGTCCTCTTCCGGGGCTTCACGCACAGCTTCTTGGGGCTCATCACTTGAGCTCCCAAAGATCGCAATCTTAGCTTGAGCGTAACTACTCTCGCGATCTGCTTGTTTGCGTTTACCCGGTCGGTCTAGGTCCTCCAGCTGTTTTCGCATGTCGCGAGAGTACAACTCTACCATTTTTGATAGGTTTTTATTCTCGTCCCGCAATACTTCTAGCTGGTGTCGATTCACCTCCACTATCCTTGACCTCTCCCTTTTCAAGCTTTTTATAGCAGTCTGACACTCCTCAACCATACTTCGCTCCGCCGCCAACTGACTTTCAGCACCTCTACCTCATGGGACTTCGCAAGTAGGCGATGACCCAAACTTGCGACTGTTGCCGTACTCTGCACGCTCAGTGCCAGGGCATCGCTCACGACCCGGTTGTCATCCCTTGTCCCCAGAACACGTATATCTTTAGGAGTCACCAGATTTCTGCCCACTCCAATGGCAACATCGTTGTCCAGGAGTATTGAGTCAGTTACTGTCACAGGCCCCCGTGCGGAAGCAAAGTAGGGCATCCATACTGGTGCCGCTGCTTGGCCTCGTGTCTGAGTCGGTGGAGCTAGGTTGAGATCCAACGAAAATGGGTAGTTAGAGGTCATTTGATTTCTCACTCTCTTTTCTTCTTTCTTTCTTTTCTCTTTTGTGTGTTTCTGAGTTTGCGTTTTTTTTCATCCTTTCTTATAGACTTAGTCTTTGACAAACCCTAGCCATTACAGCATCTGAGCATTTTCTGAATCTCCATCATTCCTTGAGTCCCACAACCTTCTCGCCTTCCAACCATACCCAACTCATTTATCACGACGTGTCTTTTCTGAACGAACGCGTTCAGTAAAGTCTTCGCGCCTTTCCATGAGCCCGTAATTTTTGCTTGTGGAGTCTGCGGCGCCTCTATGCGTCGACACGTGTCTCGCCCTGTCTGTTGGTCCCTTACACTGAACCGAGACATCATGACCCATGTTAAAATCCCGCTCTTTGTGTTGCTAATCACGGTTCGATAGTTTGTTTTTACAAAACTAAATAATAATAAAAAGCCGGAAATGAAAACAAATTGTGGGTCGGGTTTCACTTTAGTTTGGGTCAAAGTGGGTTAAATTCACCGTGGTTTGTGTTTTGAAATTGTGGGCTTTGGGCTTCAAAATTTTTTTTGGGTTTCGGAATTGTCTGTTTAGGGCTTACTGTTTTGAGTGTTTTACTGTTTCGTTATTTATTTATTTGTTTGTTTGTTTGATTTGTAATTTTTATTTTTATTTATTTTATTTTATTTTATTTGTGTATTTTAATTCAAGTGTGTTTTGTGATTTATATTTACTTTAGTACCTTTCATTTCTTGTTATGACATTGTTTGTGGCTAATTTTTAAACATTGAGGACAATGCTCATTTCTAGGTTTGGGGGTATTGGAGTTTAGCAAGTAAACTTGGTTTTTCTTAAAATTAAATGTAAAAAAAAAAAAAATTTAAATTTCTTTCTTGTTTTGAATCTTGTTTTGTTTAGTCACTTTCCGAACACATTTGATGAGATTGTGATAAATGTTGCATGACTTAAATAAAAAATTGAATTTTATTTATTATTTATTTTTTTCCTTGTAAATTTTTATTGTAAAAAATAATAATTAATTAATTAATTAATTTGGCATCGTTCTAGCATGACATGTTCGAAACCTTCTTTGCACTTGCCATTTGTTTCATAATTTTCCAATTAAAGGATTTGTATGACCCAAAGAATTGTATGAAGCATAAATTAGACTTATATAACCAACCATATAAAGTGAGCTTTTGAGCCTTGTACTTCAATTCATGAGTGTTATACACATACTCTTAATTTCTTGTCATCTAAGTTGTTGTTTGATCTCATTATTCATTGATTTGGTTGAACACTTAAAAGTCATTTATTCTTATGCAATTTGACTTCACGACATTTAAGAAGTGATATTAAGGCCCTCTTTGGATCGTTTGTGCCTTTCAAGCTAACCTTATGCATGCTTAAGCATGATTTTCCATTGTTAACCATTTTGAGCCTACATGTAAACCTTTTCTTTCATTTACCAATTATATTTCCTCGCCTTAGCCCGAAAAACAAATATTTACCTTTCTAAGGAACTCATAGGGAATGGGTGTTACATTTCGAAAGAAAAAAAAAATATATATATATATCACACAATTGGTGAAAGAAAAGAGAAAAGTTGTGATTAAGTGGTGGTTGAATGAAATTTCATTTTTGGGTTTCATTTTTGGGCCTTCAAAATAAATTGGTGGTTGTTCAGGAAAGGAGTGAATCAATGTAAATGAAGGTATAAGGAGTTTTTGATCATGTAAAAGAAAAATAAATTCTCATTGTGATGATTCGAAGTCTTGTAAACAATTGTTTTATGCTCTTATATTTTGAGTTCCTTGGACTTTGTTTTATCCATACCTTTCATTTCTTACTCACCTTACACCCTTGGCCCCATTACAACCTATGTTAAAGACCTAAATTGATCTTAAATGTCATGTGGTTGAATTGCATTCATTTTTCTACTTTTAAGTGTTTGGCATCCTTCTTGAGATCATATTAATGCAAGTTCTTCATCTTTCTATTTCGAGTTAAGTCTTTATGGTTTAACTCTAATCTCATGTTTATAACTGAGTGTTGCATTATAGCCCTCTTCCGAGTGATTCATTTGTGAGAGGACAACTTTGGTGAGATTTGAAGTTGAACTTGTGCTTTGTATGATTTTTGAAATTGTGTGAAAACTAAGATTGGGGAATTTGTTGCATTTGGCTATCACACTACCACACTTTGAGCATATTATGTTTTGAACTTTGCCGCTTTGTGAATAATGTCCAAAATTGAGCTTTTATTGTTAAAAACTTTTGAGTCATGTGCATGAGTCATTTCTCTTCAGAAAATGTTCGGAAAGATTGTTTTGAGTTCTTTTTATTTTTGTAATTTTTTTTGTTTTATTTTGTTTTGTTTTGTTTTTTTTGTTTTGTTTTTGTTAATGTAATTATTTTTTTTGTTTTTGTTTTTTATTTTGCTTAAGGACTAACAATCTTTTAAGTTTTCTAATTACCTTGTTTTACAGAGTCAGTAAAACGTTTGTGGGTATCATATCTGTTAAACCCTCAGGAGACACAACTCCTCCTACTAGGGATGCCTAGAGGTTTAAAGGCTTGTTGCATATGCTCAATGCAATCGAGTTACCTACGAAAGTGGTCTAGTTAACTTCTTGTTTGTTTTTATCTTTGTTTTCCTTTTGTTTTGCTCGAGGACTATCAAAATCTAGGTTTGGGGGTATTTGATCGGTGCATATTTACATATCATTTTGTACCCTTCTAGCTTATGATTTGGTTATGTTTTTGAGTTAAACTTGTGCTTTTAATCCTTTTTGTGTTTATCTTTCAGTTCATTGAGCTTTAGGTAATAATGATGGCTTTAGAGAGCATAATTCATGCAATTCAAGCATGTTAAGGCCTAATTTGGATGAATGGATGAAGAGCTTAAAGACAAACTCATTTTGGCTACAGCCCCCTGCCAGTCCAGTTCCGTAGGTCATATTGCAAGCTTTGTTTCAACAACCTACATAGCTCTAATGAGGCCACATTCTTCATGAAAGTTGTTCCAATTGGTGTGTACTATAACATATCCAACATTCAGCCCCATTGGATAAATCTGGAGTCCGTTACCTAGCAAACACAGAACCATGCTCAGGATGGATTTTTGTCAGCGAGCAAAACGAGTTAGCAATTTGTTTTGGCCTTAACTTCCTCCTCCGAGCTTGGATTGGGCCAATACTTGTATGGCTGGAAAGAAGACATTCTTAACTTCAATTTCGAGTGCTTAAAGTCCTAATTTGATTAAGAGAAGCCCAAGTTGTAAGCCCTTGAAGTTGCTGGTCATGCTGACCTCAGCATGTGCTGGTTGGATGCTTGGTCATGGTGAGCTAGGTATGAGCTATCATTTCTGGTTGGAAGCTTGGTCATGGTGACATGAAGATGAGCTAGGGCTGCTGGTGGGATCTATTGGTGAAGTGCATCAACCAATTCAAGATTTTCTAATACAAGTGCATCACCCAATTTAGATTTTCTAATACAAGTGCATCAACCATTTCAGATTTTATAAAACAAGTGTTGTATGCATTAGCCATATTGAATTCAGATTTTCACTTCCCCTAGGCCTATAAATAGGGAAGTTCTCTAAGCTTGTAAACACACCCCAAGGGGGGGAGCTCTCAAACACTTCTCTAGAGCTCCCTTCCCTTCTCTCCCTCAAATTCTCTTAGTTTCATTTTCTAGTTTTCAATTGTTGTAATGAAATCTTTTGTGCTGAAATTTTCCTTAAGTTTTTCTTAGTTCCACTTTACTTTTCATTATGTAAATTCTTTTCTTTAGTTTCAAGTTTGATTAGTTTCCAAGTTTCAATTATGGTTTTTGTTCTTATTCATTATGCTTATAAGTTAATATGCTAGTTTGAATGATTGATCACCATTTAGGCTTGCATGTTAGCTATCTTGGTTTGAATTAAGAGTATACACCATGCTTTAATTTGAATTGAACTATGAATAGGAAGAGTATGTATGGACATTCGACAACAGGGATTAGATACATGCTTGGTTGTTTAAATTGTTCTTCTATGCTTAATGGGTTCCTAATGCTTAATTTTAGGTTAGACAACAAATGATCAAATTAGGGAATTAGGAACACAAGGTTATGACCAAACACCATGGCTTAATCATACTTTAGCTAGAATCAATCCATTAATCTAATTGAACTTGGGAACTTATCTGCTTGAGTTAGTTATTTCTTTCTTCCTTGTTTTATTTATTTCCTTTCTTTTTCATTTCTATTTTGTGTAGGGAAATGAATTGGATCATTCAATCACCAATCCTCGTGGGATCGACCTCGCACTTACATATGCTATACTACCAAACGGTTCGTGCACTTGCGAGTATCACAAGTTGAGGATGCAACTGAATCCATTTTGGTGCAGCTGTATCTACGCAACACACTTCAGTTAGAAACTCACTGCCGTTGTACTTGAATTGTCCAATTTGGAACACCTATTGATTTCGGATCGAGCCCAAATCTTGGGCAACATGATAATATGGTGGGAGGAGTCATTTGGTGAGTTTTGAGTGAAATCCAATCGCTAGAAGTATGGAATACCCCAACCACTCCAATTAGGAACGAACTGCCGTTGAACTTGAATTGTCCAATTTCTCACACCTATTGATTTCGGATCAAGCCCGAAACTTGGGCAACATCATAATATGGTGGGAGGAGTCAATTGGTGTGTTTTGAGTGAAATCCAATCGCTAGAAGTATGGAATACACCAACCACTCCAATTAGGAATGAACTGCCGTTGAACTTGAATTGTCGAATTTCTCACACCTATTGATTTCGGATCGAGCCCAAAAGTTGGGCAACATCATATTATGGTGGGAGAAGTCATTTGGGGAGTTTTGAGTGAAATCCAATCGCTAGAAGTATGGAATACACCAACCACTCCAATTAGGAAGGAACTGCCGTTGAACTTGAATTGTCCAATTTGGAACACCTATTGATTTCGGATCGAACCCAAAACTTGGGCAACATGATAATATGGTGGGAGGAGTCATTTGGTGAGTTTTGAGTGAAATCCAATCGCTAGAAGTATGGAATACACCAACCACTCCAATTAGGAACGAACTGCCGTTGAACTTGAATTGTCCAATTTGGAACACCTATTGATTTCGGATCGAGTCCAAAACTTGGGCAACATCATAATATGGTGGGAGGAGTCATTTGGTGAGTTTTGAGTGAAATCCAATCGCTAGAAGTACGGAATACACCAACCACTCCAATTGGGAACGAACTGCCGTTGAACTTGAATTGTCCAATTTGGAACACCTATTGATTTCGGATCGAGCCCAAAACTTGGGCAACATCATAATGTGGTGGGAGGAGTCATTTGGTGAGGTTTGAGTGAAATCCAATCGCTAGAAGTATGGAATACACCAACCACTCCAATTACGAACGAACTGCCGTTGAAATTGAATTGTCCAATTTCTCACACGTATTGATTTCTGATCGAGCCCAAAACTTGGGCAACATCATAATATGGTGGGAGGAGTCATTTGGTGAGTTTTGAGTGAAATCCAATCGCTAGAAGTATGGAATACACCAACCACTCCAATTAGGAACGAACTGCCGTTGAACTTGAATTGTCCAAATTGGAACACCAATTGATTTCGGATCGAGCCCAAAAGTTGGGCAACATCATATTATGGTGGGAGAAGTCATTTGGTGAGTTTTGAGTGAAATCCAATCGCTAGAAGTATGGAATACACCAACCACTCCAATTGGGAACGAACTGCCGTTGAACTTAAATTGTCCAATTTCTCACACCAATTGATTTCGGATCGAGCCCAAAACTTGGGCAACATCATAATATGGTGGGAGGAGTCATTTGGTGAGTTTTGAGTGAAATCCAATCGCTAGAAGTATGGAATACACCAACCACTCCAATTAGGAACGAACTGCCGTTGAACTTAAATTGTCCAATTTCTCGCACTTATTGATTTCGGATCGAGCCCAAAACTTGGGCAACATCATAATATGGTGGGAGGAGTCATTTGTTGAGTTTTGAGTGAAATCCAATCGCTAGAAGTATGGAATACACCAACCACTCCAATTAGGAACGAACTGCCGTTGAACTTGAATTGTCCAATTTCTCACACCTATTGATTTCGGATCGAGCCCGAAACTTGGGCAACATCATAATGTGGTGGGAGGAGCCATTTGGTGAGTTTTGAGTGAAATCCAATCGCTAGAAGTATGGAATACACCAACCACTCCAATTACGAACGAACTGCCGTTGAAATTGAATTGTCCAATTTCTCACACGTATTGATTTCTGATCGAGCCCAAAACTTGGGCAACATCATAATATGGTGGGAGGAGTCATTTGGTGAGTTTTGAGTGAAATCCAATCGCTAGAAGTATGGAATACACCAACCACTCCAATTAGGAACGAACTGCCGTTGAACTTAAATTGTCCAATTTCTCACACCTATTGATTTCGGATCGAGCCCAAAACTTGGGCAACATCATAATATGGTGGGAGGAGTCATTTGGTGAGTTTTGAGTGAAATCCAATCGCTAGAAGTATGGAATACACCAACCACTCCAATTGGGAACGAACTGCCGTTGAACTTGACTTGTCCAATTTCTCAAACCAATTGATTTCGGATCGTGCCCAAAACTTGGGCAACAACAAAATATGGTGGGAGACGTCATTTGGTGAGTTTTGAGTGAAATCCAATCTCTAGGAGTATGGAATACACCAACCACTCCAATTGGGAACGAACTGCCGTTGAACTTCAAATGTCCAATTTCTCACAACTATTGACTTCGGATCGAGCCCAAAACTTGGGCAACATTATAATATGGTGGGAGGGGTCATTTGGTGAGTTTTGAGTGAAATCCAATTGCTAGAAGTATGGAATACACCAACCACTCCAATTAGGAACGAACTGCCGTTGAACTTGAATTGTCCAATTTGGAACACCTATTGATTTCGGATCGAGTCCAAAGCTTGGGCAACATCATAATATGGTGGGAGGAGTCATTTGGTGATTTTTGAGTGAAATCCAATCGCTAGAAGTATGGAATACACCAACCACTCCAATTAGGAACGAACTTCAGTCGAACTTGAATTGTCCAATTTCTCACACCTATTGATTTCGGATCGAGCCCAAAACTTGGGCAACATCATAATATGGTGGGAGGAGTCATATGCTCAGTTTTGAGTGAAATCCAATCGCTAGAAGTATGGAATACATCAACCACTCCAATTAGGAACGAACTGCCGTTGAACTTGAATTGTCCAATTTCTCACACCTATTGATTTCGGATCGAGCGTCAAACTTGGGCACCATCATAATATGGTGGGAGGAGTCATTTGGTGAGTTTTGAGTGAAATCCAATCGCTAGAAGTATGGAATACACCAACCACTCCAATTAGGAATGAACTGCCGTTGAACTTGAATTGTCCAATTTGGAACACCTATTGATTTCGGATCGAGCCCAAATCTTGGGCAACATCATAATATGGTGGGAGGAATCATTTGGTGAGTTTTGAGTGAAATCCAATCGCTAGAAGTATGGAATACACCCACCACTCCTATTAGGAACGAACTGCCGTTGAACTTGAATTGTCCAATTTCTCACACCTATTGATTTCGGATCGAGCCCAAAACTTGGGCAACAACAAAAAATGGTGGAAGACTTCATTTGGTGAGTTTTGAGTGAAATCCAATCGCTAGAAGTATGGAATACACCAACCACTCCAATTGGGAACGAACTGCAGTTGAACTTGAAATGTCCAATTTCTCACAACTATTGATTTAGGATCGAGCCCAAAACTTGGGCAACATTATAATATGGTGGGAGGAGTCATTTGGTGAGTTTTGAGTGAAATCCAATTGCTAGAAGTATGGAATACACCAACCACTCCAATTAGGAACAAACTGCCGTTGAACTTGAATTGTCCAATTTGGAACACCTATTGATTTCGGATCTAGTCCAAAACTTGGGCAACATCATAATATGGTGGGAGGAGTCATTTGGTGAGTTTTGAGTGAAATCCAATCGCTAGAAGTATGGAATACACCAACCACTCCAATTAGGAACGAATTGCCGTTGAACTTGAATTGTCCAATTTCTCACACCTATTGATTTCGGATCGAGCGTCGAACTTGGGCACCATCATAATATGGTGGGAGGAGTCATTTGGTGAGTTTTGAGTGAAATCCAATCGCTAGAAGTATGGAATACACCAACCACTCCAATTAGGAATGAACTGCCGTTGAACTTGAATTGTCCAATTTGGAACACCTATTGATTTCGGATCGAGCCCAAATCTTGGGCAACATCATAATATGGTGGGAGGAATCATTTGGTGAGTTTTGAGTGAAATCCAATCGCTAGAAGTATGGAATACACCAACCACTCCAATTAGGAACGAACTGCCGTTGAACTTGAATTGTCCAATTTGTCACACCTATTGATTTCGGATCGAGCCCAAAACTTGGGCAACAACAAAATATGGTGGGAGACGTCATTTGGTGAGTTTTGAGTGAAATCCAATCGCTAGAAGTATGGAATACACCAACCACTCCAATTGGGAACGAACTGCCGTTGAACTTGAAATGTCCAATTTCTCACAACTATTGATTTCGGATCGAGCCCAAAACTTGGGCAACATTAAAATATGGTGGGAGGAGTCATTTGGTGAGTTTTGAGTGAAATCCAATTGCTAGAAGTATGGAATACACCAACCACTCCAATTAGGAACGAACTGCCGTTGAACTTGAATTGTCCAATTTGGAACACCTATTGATTTCGGATCGAGTCCAAAGCTTGGGCAACATCATAATATGGTGGGAGGAGTCATTTGGTGATTTTTGAGTGAAATCCAATCGCTAGAAGTATGGAATACACCAACCACTCCAATTAGGAACGAACTGCCGTTGAACTTGAATTGTCCAATTTCTCACACCTATTGATTTCGGATCGAGCGTCAAACTTGGGCACCATCATAATATGGTGGGAGGAGTCATTTGGTGAGTTTTGAGTGAAATCCAATCGCTAGAAGTATGGAATACACCAACCACTCCAATTAGGAACGAACTGCCGTTGAACTTGAATTGTCCAATTTCTCACACCTAATGATTTCGGATCGAGCGTCAAACTTGGGCACCATCATAATATGGTGGGAGGAGTCATTTGGTGAGTTTTGAGTGAAATCCAATCGCTAGAAGTATGGAATACACCAACCACTCCAATTAGGAACGAACTTCAGTCGAACTTGAATTGTCCAATTTCTCACACCTATTGATTTCGGCTCGAGCCCAAAACTTGGGCAACATCATAATATGGTGGGAGGAGTCATATGCTGAGTTTTGAGTGAAATCCAATCACTAGAAGTATGGAATACACCAACCACTTCAGTTAGGAACGAACTGCCGTTGAACTTGAATTGTCCAATTTGGAACACCTATTGATTTCGGATGGAGTCCAAAACTTGGGCAACATCATAATATGGTGGGAGGAGTCATTTGGTGTGTTTTGAGTGAAATCCAATCGTTAGAAGTATGGAATACACCAACCACTCCAATTAGGAAAGAACTGTCGTTGAAATTGGATTGACCAATTTCTCACACGTATTGAATTCGGATCGAGCCCAAAACTTGGGCAACGTCATAATATGGTGGGAGGAGTCATTTGGTGTGTTTTGAGTGAAATCCAATCGCTAGAAGTATGGAATACACCAACCACTCCAATTAGGAACGAACTGCCGTTGAACTTGAATTGTCCAATTTGGAACACCAATTGATTTCGGATCGAGCCCAAAACTTGGGCAACATCATATTATGGTGGGAGTAGTCATTTGGTGAGTTTTGAGTGAAATCCAATCGCTAGAAGTATGGAATACACCAACCACTCCAATTAGGAACGAACTGCCGTTGAACTTGAATTGTCCAATTTGGAACACCTATTGATTTCGGATCGAGTCCAAAACTTGGGCAACATCATAATATGGTGGGAGGAGTCATTTGGTGTGTTTTGAGTGAAATCCAATCGCTAGAAGTATGGAATACACCAACCACTCCAATTAGGAAAGAACTGTCGTTGAAATTGGATTGACCAATTTCTCACACCTATTGAATTCGGATCGAGCCCAAAACTTGGGCAACATCATATTATGGTGGGAGAAGTCATTTGGTGAGTTTTGAGTGAAATCCAATCGCTAGAAGTATGGAATACACCAACCACTCCAATTAGGAACGAACTGCCGTTGAACTTAAATTGTCCAATTTCTCACACCTATTGATTTCGGATCGAGCCCAAAACTTGGGCAACATCATAATATGGTGGGAGGAGTCATTTGGTGAGGTTTGAGTGAAATCCAATCGCTAGAAGTATGGAATACACCAACCACTCCAATTAGGAACGAACTGCCGTTGAACTTAAATTGTCCAATTTCTCACACTTATTGACTTCGGATCGAGCCCAAAACTTGGGCAACATCATAATATGGTGGGAGGAGTCATTTGGTGAGTTTTGAGTGAAATCCAATCGCTAGAAGTATGGAATACACCAACCAGTCCAATTAGGAACGAACTGCCGTTGAACTTGAATTGTCCAATTTGGAACACCTATTGATTTCGGATCGAGTCCAAAACTTGGGCAACATCATAATATGGTGGGAGGAGTCATTTGGTGTGTTTTGAGTGAAATCCAATCGCTAGAAGTATGGAATACACCAACCACTCCAATTTGGAAAGAACTGTCGTTGAAATTGGATTGACCAATTTCTCACACCTATTGAATTCGGATCGAGCCCAAAACTTGGGCAACATCATAATATGGTGGGAGGAGTCATTTGGTGAGTTTTGAGTGAAATCCAATCGCTAGAAGTTTGGAACACACCAACCACTCCAATTAGGAACGAACTGCCGTTGAACTTGAATTGTCCAATTTGGAACACCAATTGATTTCGGATCGAGCCCAAAACTTGGGCAACATCATATTATGGTGGGAGGAGTCATTTGGTGAGTTTTGAGTGAAATCCAATCGCTAGAAGTATGGAATACACCAACCACTCCAATTAGGAACGAACTGCCGTTGAACTTGAATTGTCCAATTTCTCACACCTATTGATTTCGGATCGAGCCCAAAAGTTGGGCAACATCATATTATGGTGGGAGAAGTCATTTGGTGAGTTTTGAGTGAAATCCAATCGCTAGAAGTATGGAATACACCAACCACTCCAATTAGGAATGAACTGCCGTTGAACTTGAATTGTCCAATGTGGAACACCTATTGATTTCGGATCGAGCCCAAATCTTGGGCAACACCATAATATGGTGGGAGGAATCATTTGGTGAGTTTTGAGTGAAATCCAATCGCTAGAAGTATGGAATACACCCACCACTCCAATTAGGAACGAACTGCCGTTGAACTTGAATTGTCCAATTTCTCACACCTATTGATTTCGGATCGAGCCCCAAACTTGGGCAACATCATAATATGGTGGGAGGAGTCATTTGGTGAGTTTTGAGTGAAATCCAATCGCTAGAAGTATGGAATACACCAACCACTCCAATTAGGAACGAACTGCCGTTGAACTTGAATTGTCCAATTTGGAACACCTATTGATTTCGGATCGAGCCCAAAACTTGGGCAACATCATAATATGGTGGGAGGAGTCATTTGGTGAGTTTTGAGTGAAATCCAATCGCTAGAAGTATGGAATACACCAACCACTCCAATTAGGAACGAACTGCCGTTGAACTTGAATTGTCCAATTTGGAACACCTATTGATTTCGGATCGAGCCCAAAACTTGGGCAACATCATAATATGGTGGGAGGAGTCATTTGGTGAGTTTTGAGTGAAATCCAATCGCTAGAAGAATGGAATACACCAACCACTCCAATTAGGAACGAACTGCCGTTGAACTTGAATTGTCCTATTTCTCACACCTATTGATTTCGGATCGAGCCCAAAACTTGGGCAACAACAAAATATGGTGGGAGAGGTCATTTGGTGAGTTTTGAGTGAAATCCAATCACTAGAAGTATGGAATACACCAACCACTCCAATTAGGAACGAACTGCCGTTGAACTTGAATTGTCCTATTTCTCACACCTATTGATTTCGGATCGAGCCCCAAACTTGGGCAACATGATAATATGGTGGGAGGAGTCATTTGGTGAGTTTTGAGTGAAATCCAATCGCTAGAAGTATGGAATACACCAACCACTCCAATTAGGAACGAACTGCCGTTGAACGTGAATTGTCCAATTTGGAACACCTATTGATTTCGGATCGAGCCCAAAACTTGGGCAACAACATAATACGGCGGGAGGCGTCATTTGGTGAGTTTTGAGTGAAATCCAACAGCTAGAAGTATGGAATACACCAACCACTTCAATTAGGAACGAACTGCCGTTGAACTTGAATTGTCCAGTTTGGAACACCTATTGATTTCGGATCGAGCCCAAAACTTGGGCAACATCATAATATGGACTTGGGCAACATCATAATATGGTGGGAGGAGTCATTTGGTGAGTTTTGAGTGAAATCCAATCACTAGAAGTATGGAATACACCAACCACTCCAATTAGGAACGAACTGCCGTTGAACTTGAATTGTCCAATTTCTCACACCTATTGATTTCGGATCGAGCCCAAAACTTCGGCAACAACATAATATGGTGGGAGACGTCATTTGGTGAGTTTTGAGTGAAATCCAACCGCTAGAAGTATGGAATACACCAACCACTCCAATTAGGAACGAACTGCCGTTGAACTTGAATTGTCCAATTTCTCACACCTATTGATTTCGGATCGAGCCCAAAACTTGGGCAACACGATAATATGGTGGGAGGAGTCATTTGGTGAGTTTTGAGTGAAATCCAATCGCTAGAAGTATGGAATACACCAACCACTCCAATTAGGAACGAACTGCCGTTGAACTTGAATTGTCCAATTTCTCACACGTATTGATTTCGGATCGAGCCCCAAACGTGGGCAACATCATAATATGGTGGGAGGAGTCATTTGGTAATTTTTGAGTGAAATCCAATCGCTAGAAGTATGGAACACACCAACCACTACAATTAGGAACGAACTGCCGTTGAACTCTAATTGTCAAATTTGGAATACCTATTGATTTCGGATCGAGTCCAAAACTTGGGCAACATCATAATATGGTGGGAGGAGTCATTTGGCGAGTTTTGAATGAAGTCCAATCGCTAGAAGTATGGAATACACCAACCACACCAATTAGGAACGAACGGCCGTTGAACTTGAATTGTCCAATTTGGAACACCTATTGATTTCGGATCGAGCCCAAAACTTGGGCAACATCATAATATGGTGGGAGGAGTCATTTGGTGAGTTCTGAGTGAAATCCAATCACTAGAAGTATGGAATTCACCAACCACTCCAATTAGGAACGAACTGCCGTTGAACTTGAATTGTCCAACTTCTCACACCTATTGATTTCGGATCGAACCCCAAACTTGGGCAACATGATAATACGGTGGGAGGAGTCATTTGGTGAGTTCTGAGTGAAATCCAATCGCTAGAAGTATGGAATACACCAACTACTCCAATTAGGAACGAACTGCCGTTGAACTTGAATTGTCCAATTTCTCACACCTGTTGATTTCGGATCGAACCCCAAACTTGGGCAACATCATAATATGGTGGGAGGAGTCATTTGGTGAGTTTTGAGTGAAATCCAATCTTTAGAAGTATGGAAAACAGCAACCACTCCAATTAGGAACGAACTGCCGTTGAACTTGAATTGTCCAATTTCTCACACCTATAGATTTCGGATCGAGCCCAAAACTTGGGCAACATCATAATATGGTCGGAGGAGTCATTTGGTTAGTTTTGAGTGAAATCTAATCGCTAGAAGTATGGAATACACCAACCACTCCAATTAGGAACGAACTGCCGTTGAACTTGAATTGTCCAATTTGGAACACCTACTGATTTCGGATCGAGCCCAAAACTTGGGCAACAACGTAATATGGTGGGAGGAGTCATTTGGTGAGTTTTGAGTGAAATCCAATCGCTAGAAGTATGGAATACACCAACCACTCCAATTAGGAGCGAACGGCCGTTGAACTTGAATTGTCCAATTTGGAACACCTATTGATTTCGGATCGAGCCCAAAACTTGGGCAACATCATAATATGGTGGGAGGAGTCATTTGGTGAGTTTTGAGAGAAATCCAATCGCTAGAAGCATGGAATACACCAACCACTCCAATTAGGAACGAACTGCCGTTGAACTTGAATTGTCCAATTTCTCACACCTACTGATTTCGGATCGAGCCCCAAACCTGGACAACATCATAATAAGGTGGGAGGAGTCATTTGGTGACTTTTGAGTGAAATCCAATCGCTAGAAGTTTGGAATACACCAACCACTCCAATTAGGAACGAACTGCCGTTGAACTTGAATTGTCCAATATGGAACACCTATTGATTTCGGATCGTGCCGAAAACTTGGGCAACATCATAACATGGTGGCAGGAGTCATTTAGTGAGTTTTTAGTGAAATCCATTCGCTAGAAGTATGGAAGACACCAACCACTCCAATTAGGAACGAACTGCCGTTGAACTTGAATTGTCCAATTTGGAACACCTATTGATTTCGGATCGAGCCCCAAACTTGGGCAACATCATAATATGGTGGGAGGAGTCAGTTGGTGAGTTTTGAGTGAAATCCAATCGCTGGAAGTATGGAATACACCAACCACTCCAATTAGGAACGAACTGCCATTGAACTTGAATTGTCCAATTTCTCACACCTATTGATTTCGGATCGAACCCCAAACTTGTGCAACATCATAATATGGTGGGAGGAGTCATTTGGTGAGTTTTGAGTGAAATCCAATCGCTAGAAGTATGGAATACACCAACCACTCCAATTAGGAACGAACTGCCGTTGAACTTGAACTGTCCAATTTGGAACACCTATTGATTTCGGATCGAGCCCAAAACTTGGGCAATATCATAATATGGTGGGAAGAGTCATTTGGTGAGTTTTGAGTGAAATCCAATCGATAGTAGTACGGAATAAACTAACCACTCCCATTAGGAACGAACTGTCGTTGAAATTGAATTGACCAATTTCTCACACCTATTGATTTCGGATCAATCCCCAAACTTGGGGTACATCATAATATGGTCGGAGGAGTCATTTGGTGAGTTTTGAGTGACATCCAATCGCTAGAAGTATGGAATACACCAACCAGTCCCATTAGGAACGAACTGCCGTTGAACTTGAATTGTCCAATTTCTCACACCTATTGATTTCGGATCAAGGACCATACTTGGGCAACCTCATAATATGGTGGGAGGAGTCACTTGGTTAGTTTTGAGTAAAATCCAACCGCTAGAAGTATGGAATACACCAACCACTCCAATTAGGAACGAACTGCCGTTGAACTTGAATTATCCAATTTCCCACACCTATTGATTTCGGATCGAGCCCAAAACTTGGGCAACATCATAATATGGTGGGAGGAGTCATTTGGTGAGTTTTGAGTGAAATCCAATCGCTAGAAGTATGGAATACACCAACCACTCCAATTAGGAACGAACTGCCGTTGAACTTGAATTGTCCAATTTCCCACACCTATTGATTTCGGATCGAGCCCAAAACTTGGGCAACATCATAATATGGTGGGAGGAGTCATTTGGTGAGTTTTGAGTGAAATCCAATCTCTAGAAGTATGGAATACACCAACCACTCCAATTAGGAACGAACTGCCGTTGAACTTGAATTGTCCAATTTCCCACACCTATTGATTTCGGATCGAGCCCAAAACTTGGGCAACATCATAATATGGTGGGAGGAGTCATTTGGTGAGTTTTGAGTGAAATCCAATCTCTAGAAGTATGGAATACACCAACCACTCCAATTTGGAACGAACTGCCGTTGAACTTGAATTGTCCAATTTCTCACACCTACTGATTTCGAATCGAGCCCAAAACTTGGGCAACATCATAATATGGTGGGAGGAGTCCTTTGGTGAATTTTGAGAGAAATCCAATCGCTAGAAGTATGGAATACACCAACCACTCCAATTAGGAACGAACTGCCGTTGAACTTGAATTGTCCAATTTCCCACACCTATTGATTTCGGATCGAGCCCAAAACTTGGGCAACATCATAATATGGTGGGAGGAGTCATTTGGTGAGTTTTGAGTGAAATCCAATCGCTAGAAGTATGAAATACACCAACCACTCCAATTAGGAACGAACTGTCGTTGAACTTGAATTGTCCAATTTCGAACACCTATTGATTTCGGATCAGGCCCAAAACTTGGGCAACATCATAATATGGTGGGAGGAGTCATTTGGTGGGTTTTGAGTGAAATCCATTCGCTAGAAGTGTGGAAGACACCAACCACTCGAATTAGGAACGAACTGCCGTTGAACTTGAATTGTCCAATTTCTCACACCTATTGATTTCGGATCGGGCCCCAAACTTGGGCAACATCATAATATGGTGGGAGGAGTCATTTGGTGGGTTTTGAGTGAAATCCAATCGCTAGAAGTATGGAATACACCAACCACTCCAATTCGGAACGAACTGCCGTTGAACTTGAATTGTCCAATTTCTCACACCTATTGATTTCGGATCAGGCCCCAAACTTGGGCAACATCATAATATGGTGGGAGGAGTCATTTGGTGAGTTTTGAGTGAAATCCAATCGCTAGAAGTATGGAATACACCAACCACTCCAATTCGGAACGAACTGCCGTCGAACTTGAATTGTCAAATTTGGAACACCTATTGATTTCGGATCGAGCCCCAAACTTGGGCAACATCATAATATGGTGGGAGGAGTCATTTGGTGGGTTTTGAGTGAAATCCATTCGCTAGAAGTGTGGAAGACACCAACCACTCGAATTAGGAACGAACTGCCGTTGAACTTGAATTGTCCAATTTCTCACACCTATTGATTTCGGATCGAGCCCCAAACTTGGGCAACATCATAATATGGTGGGAGGAGTCATTTGGTGGGTTTTGAGTGAAATCCATTCGCTAGAAGTGTGGAAGACACCAACCACTCGAATTAGGAACGAACTGCCGTTGAACTTGAATTGTCCAATTTCTCACACCTATTGATTTCGGATCGGGCCCCAAACTTGGGCAACATCATAATATGGTGGGAGGAGTCATTTGGTGAGTTTTGAGTGAAATCCAATCGCTAGAAGTATGGAATACACCAACCACTCCAATTCGGAACGAACTGCCGTTGAACTTGAATTGTCAAATTTGGAACACCTATTGATTTCGGATCGAGCCCCAAACTTGGGCAACATCATAATATGGTGGGAGGAGTCAGTTGGTGAGTTTTGAGTGAAATCCAATCGCTGGAAGTATGGAATACACCAACCACTCCAATTAGGAACGAACTGCCATTGAACTTGAATTGTCCAATTTGGAACACCTATTGATTTCGGATCGAGCCTAAAACTTGGGCAACATCGTAATATAGTGGGAGGAGTCATTTGGTGAGTTTTGAGTGAAATCCAATCGCTAGAAGTATGGAATATACCAACCACTCCAATTAGGAACGAACTGCCGTTGAACTTGAATTGTCCAATTTCTCACACCTATTGATTTCGGATCGAGCCCCAAACTTGGGCAACATCATAATATGGTGGGAGGAGTCATTTGGTAAGTCTTGAGTGAAATCCAATCGCTAGAAGTATGGAATACACCAACCACTCCAATTTGGTACGAACTGCCGTTGAACTTGAATTGTCCAATTTGGAACACCTATTGTTTTTGGATCGATCCCCAAACTTGGTCAACATCGTAATATGGTAGGAGGAGTCATTTGTTGAGTTGTGAGTGAAATCTAATCGCTAGAAGTATGGAATACACCAACCCCTCCAATTAGGAACGAACTGCCGTTGAACTTGAATTGTCCAATTTGGAACACCTATTGATTTCGGATCGAGTCCAAAACTTGGGCAACATCATAATACGGTAGGAGGAGTCATTTGGTGAGTTTTGAGTGAAATCCAATCGCTAGAAGTACGGAATACACCAACCACTCCAATTTGGAACGAACTGCCGTTGAACTTCAATTGTCCAATTTCTCACACCTATTGATTTCGGATCGAGCCCAAAACTTGGGCAACATGATAATATGGTGGGAGGAGTCATTTGGTGAGTTTTGAGTGAAATCCAATCGCTAGAAGTATGGAATACACCAACCACTCCAATTCGGAACGAACTGCCGTTGAACTTGAATTGTCAAATTTGGAACACCTATTGATTTCGGATCGAGCCCCAAACTTGGGCAACATCATAATATGGTGGGAGGAGTTAGTTGGTGAGTTTTGAGTGAAATCCAATCGCTGGAAGTATGGAATACACCAACCAGTCCAATTAGGAACGAACTGCCATTGAACTTGAATTGTCCAATTTGGAACACCTATTGATTTCCGATCGAGCCTAAAACTTGGGCAACATCGTAATATAGTGGGAGGAGTCATTTGGTGAGTTTTGAGTGAAATCCAATCGCTAGAAGTATGGAATACACCAACCACTCCAATTAGGAACGAACTGCCGTTGAACTTGAATTGTCCAATTTCTCACACCTATTGATTTCGGATCGAGCCCCAAACTTGGGCAACATCATAATATGGTGGGAGGAGTCATTTGGTGAGTTTTGAGTGAAATCCAATTGCTAGAAGTGTGGAATACACCAACCACTCCAATTAGGAACGAGCTGCCGTTGAAATTGAATTGTCCAATTTCTCACACCTTTTGATTTCGGATCGAGCCCAAAACTTGGGCAACATCATAATATGGTGGGAGGAGTCATTTGGTCAGTTTTGAGTGAAATACAATTGCTAGAAGTATGGAATACACCAACCACTCCAATTAGGAACGAACTGATGTTGAACTTGAATTGTCCAATTCGGAACACCTATTGATTTCGGATCGAGCCCAAAACTTGGGCAACATCATAATATGGTGGGAGGAGTCATTTTGTGAGTTTTGAGTGAAATCCAATCGCTAGAAGTATGGAATACACCAACCAATCCAATTAGGAACGAACTGCCGTTGAACTTGAATTGTCCAATTTGGAACACCTATTGATTTCGGATCGAGCCCAAAACTTGGGCAACATCATAATATGGTGGGAGGAGTCATTTGGTGAGTTTTGAGTGAAATCCAATCGCTAGAAGTATGGAATACACCAACCACTCCAATTAGGAACGAACTGCCGTTGAACTTGAATTGTCCAATTTGGAACACCTATTGATTTCGGATCGAGCCCAAAACTTGGGCAACAACATAATATGTTGGGAGGAGTCATTTGGTGAGTTTTGAGTGAAATCCAATCGCTAGAAGTATGGAATACACCAACTCCTCCAATTAGGAACGAACTGCAGTTGAACTTGAATTGTCCAATTTGGAACACCTATTGATTTCGGATCTAGCCCAAAACTTGGGCAACATCATAATATGGTGGGAAGAGTCATTTGGTGAGTTTTGAGTGAAATCCAATTGCTAGAAGTGTGGAATACACCAACCACTCCAATTAGGAACGAGCTGCCGTTGAAATTGAATTGTCCAATTTCTCACACCTTTTGATTTCGGATCGAGCCCAAAACTTGGGCAACATCATAATATGGTGGGAGGAGTCATTTGGTCAGTTTTGAGTGAAATACAATTGCTAGAAGTATGGAATACACCAACCACTCCAATTAGGAACGAACTGATGTTGAACTTGAATTGTCCAATTCGGAACACCTATTGATTTCGGATCGAGCCCAAAACTTGGGCAACATCATAATATGGTGGGAGGAGTCATTTTGTGAGTTTTGAGTGAAATCCAATCGCTAGAAGTATGGAATACACCAACCAATCCAATTAGGAACGAACTGCCGTTGAACTTGAATTGTCCAATTTGGAACACCTATTGATTTCGGATCGAGCCCAAAACTTGGGCAACATCATAATATGGTGGGAGGAGTCATTTGGTGAGTTTTGAGTGAAATCCAATCGCTAGAAGTATGGAATACACCAACCACTCCAATTAGGAACGAACTGCCGTTGAACTTGAATTGTCCAATTTGGAACACCTATTGATTTCGGATCGAGCCCAAAACTTGGGCAACAACATAATATGTTGGGAGGAGTCATTTGGTGAGTTTTGAGTGAAATCCAATCGCTAGAAGTATGGAATACACCAACTCCTCCAATTAGGAACGAACTGCAGTTGAACTTGAATTGTCCAATTTGGAACACCTATTGATTTCGGATCTAGCCCAAAACTTGGGCAACATCATAATATGGTGGGAAGAGTCATTTGGTGAGTTTTGAGTGAAATCCAATCGCTAGAAGTATGGAATACACCAACCACTCCAATTAGGAACGAACTGCCGTTGAACTTGAATTGTCCAATTTGGAACACCTATTGATTTCGGATCGAGTCCAAAACTTGGGCAGCATCATTATATGGTGGGAGGAGTCATTTGGTGAGTTTTGAGTGAAATCCAATCGCTAGAAGTATGGAATACAAGAACCACTCCAATTTGGAACGAACTGCCGTTGAACTTGAATTGTCCAATTTCTCACACCTATGGATTTCGGATCGAGCCCAAAACTTGGGCAACCTCATAATATGGTGGGAGGAGTCATTTGGTGAGTTTTGAGTGAAATCCAATCGCTAGAAGTATGGAATACACCAACCACTCCAATTAGGAACGAACTGCCGTTGAACTTGAATTGTCCAATTTTTCACACCTATTGATTTCGGATCGAGCCCCAAACTTGGGCAACATCATAATATGGTGGGAGGAGTCGTTTGATGAGTTTTGAGTGAAATCCAATCGCTAGAAGTGTGGAATACACCAACCACTCCAATTAGGAACGAACTGCCGTTGAACTTGAAATGTCCAATTTGGAACACCTATTGATTTCGGATCGAGCCCAAAACTTGGGCAACATCATAATATGGTGGGAGGAGTCATTTGGTGAGTTTTGAGTGAAATCCAATCGCTAGAAGTATGGGATACACCAACCACTCCAATTAGGAACGAACTGCCGTTAAACTTGAATTGTCCAATTTCTCACACCTATTGATTTCGGATCGAGCCCAAAACTTGGGCAACATCATAATATGGTGGGAGGAGTCATTTGATGAGTTTTGAGTGAAATCCAATCGCTAGAAGTGTGGAATACACCAACCACTCCAATTAGGAACGAACTGTCGTTGAACTTGAATTGTGCAATTTCTCACACCTATTGATTTCGGATCGAGCCCAAAACTTGGACAACATCATAATTTGGTGGGAGGAGTCATTTGGTGAGTTTTGAGTGAAATCCAATCGCTAGAAGTATGGAATACACCAACCACTCCAATTAGGAACGAACTGCGGTTGAACTTGAATTGTCCAATTTGGAACACCTATTGATTTCGGATCGAGTCCAAAACTTGGGCAACATCATTATATGGTTGGAGGAGTCATTTGGTGAGTTTTAAGTGAAATCCAATCGCTAGAAGTATGGAATACAAGAACCACTCCAATTTGGAACGAACTGCCGTTGAACTTGAATTGTCCAATTTCTCACACCTATTGATTTCGGATCGAGCCCAAAACTTGGGCAACCTCATAATATGGTGGGAGGAGTCATTTGGTGAGTGTTGAGTGAAAACCAATCGCTAGAAGTATGGAATACACCAACCACTCCAATTAGGAACGAACTGCCATTGAACTTGAATTGTCCAATTTCTCACACCTAATGATTTCGGATCGAGCCCCAAACTTGGGCAACATCATAATATGGTGGGAGGAGTCATTTGATGAGTTTTGAGTGAAATCCAATCGCTAGAAGTGTGGAATACACCAACCACTCCAATTAGGAACGAACTGCCGTTGAACTTGAATTGTCCAATTTCTCACACCTATTGATTTCGGATCGAGCCCAAAACTTGGACAATATCATAATTTGGCGGGAGGAGTCATTTGGTGAGTTTTCAGTGAAATCCAATCGCTAGAAGTATGGAATATACCAACCACTCCAATTAGGAACGAACTGCCGTTGAACTTGAATTGTCCAATTTCTCTCACCTATTGATTTCGGATCGAGCCCAAAACTTGGACAACATCATAATTTGGTGGGAGGAGTCATTTGGTGAGTTTTGAGTGAAATCCAATCGCTAGAAGTGTGGAATACACCAACCACTCCAATTAGGAACGAACTGCCGTTGAACTTGAATTGTCCAATTTGGAACACCTATTGATTTCGGATCGAGCCAAAAACTTGGGCAACATCATAATATGGTGGGAGGTGTCATTTGGTGAGTTTTGAGTGAAATCCAATCACTAGAAGTATTGAATACACTAACCACTCCAATTAGGAACGAACTGCCGTTCAACTTGAATTGTCCAATTTCTCACACCTATTGATTTCGGATCGAGCCCAAAACTTGGGCAACATCATAATATGGTGGGAGTAGTCATTTGGTTAGTTTTGAGTGAAATCCAATCGCTAGAAGTATGGAATACACCAACCACTCCAACTAGGAACGAACTGCCGTTGAACTTGAACTGTCCAATTTGGAACACCTATTGATTTCGGATCGAGCCCAAATCTTGGGCGACATCATAATATGGTGGGAGGAGTCATTTGGTGAGTTTTGAGTGAAATCCAATCGCTAGAAGTATGGAATACACCAACCACTCCAATTAGGAACGAACTGCCGTTGAACTTGAATTGTCCAATTTGGAACACCTATTGATTTCGGATCGAGCCCAAAACTTGGGCAACATCATAATATGGTGGGAGGAGTCATTTGGTGAGTTTTGAGTGAAATCCAATCGCTAGAAGTATGGAATACACCAACCACTGAAATTAGGAACGAACTGCCGTTGAACTTGAATTGTCTAATTTGGAACACCAATTGACTTCGGATCGAGCCCAAAACTTGGGCAACATCATAATATGGTGGGAGGAGTCATTTGGTGAGTTTTGAGTGAAATCCAATCGCTAGAAGTATGGAATACACCAACCACTCCAATTAGGAACGAACTGCCGTTGAACTTGAATTGTCCAATTTCGAACACGAATTGATTTCGGATCGAGCCCTAAACTAGGGCAACATCATAATTTGGTGGGAGGAGTCATTTGGTGAGTTTTGAGTGAAATCCAATCGCTAGAAGTATGGAATACACCAACCACTCCAATTAGGAACGATCTGCCGTTGAACTTGAATTGTCCAATTTCTAACACCGATTGATTTCGGATCGAGCCCAAACTTGGGCAACATCCAAATATGGTGGGAGGGTCATTTGGTGAGTTTTGAGAGAAATCCAATCGCTAGAAGTATGGAATACACCAACCACTCCAATTTGGAACGAACTGCCGTTGAAATTGAATTGTCCAATTTCTCACACCTATTGATTTCGGATCAAGCCCAAAACTTGGGCAACATCATAATATGGTGGGAGGAGTCATTTGGTGAGTTTGGAGAGAAATCCAATCGCTAGAAGTACTTAATACACCAACCACTCCAATTAGGAACGAACTGCCGTTGAACTTGAATTGTCCAATTTGGAACACCTATTGATTTCGGACCGAGCCCAAAACCTATGCAACATAATAATATGGTGGGAGGAGTCATTTGGTGAGTTTTGAGTGAAATCCAATCGCTAGAAGTATGGAATACACCAACCACTCCAATTAGGAATGAACTGCCGTTGAACTTGAATTGTCCAATTTAGAACACCTATTGATTTCGGATCGAGCCCAAATCTTGGGCGACATCATAATATGGTGGGAGGAGTCATTTGGTGAGTTTTGAGTGAAATCCAATCGCTAGAAGTATGGAATACACCAACCACTCCAATTAGGAACGAACTGCCGTTGAACTTGAATTCTCCAATTTGGAACACCTATTGATTTCGGATCGAGCCCCAAACTTGGGCAACATCATAATGTGGTGGCTAGAGTCATTTGATTAGTTTTGAGTGAAATCCAATCGCTAGAAGTATGGAATACACCAACCACTCCAATTAGGAACGAACTGCCGCTGAAGTTGAATTATCCAATTTCTCACACCTATTGATTTCGGATCGAGCCCAAAACTTGGGCAACATCATAATATGGTGGGAGGAGTCATTTGGTGAGTTTTGAGTGAAATCCAATCGCTGGAAGTATGGAATACACCAACCACTCCAATTAGGAACGAACTGCCGTGGAACTTGAATTGTCCAATTTCGAACACCAATTGATTTCGGATCGAGCCCAAACATGGGCAACATCATAATATGGTGGGAGGAGTCATTTGGTGAGTTTTGAGTGAAATCCAATCGCTAGAAGTATGGAATACACCAACCACTCCAATTAGGAACGAACTGCCGTTGAACTTGAATTGTCCAATTTGGAACACCTATTGATTTTGGATCGAGCCCAAAACTTGGGCAACATCATAATATGGTGGGAGGAGTCATTTGGTGAGTTTTGAGTGAAATCCAATCGCTGGAAGTATGGAATACACCAACCACTCCAATTAGGAACGAACTGGCGTGGAACTTGAATTGTCCAATTTCGAACACCAATTGATTTCGGATCGAGCCCAAAACTTGGGCAACATCATAATATGGTGGGAGGAGTCATTTGGTGAGTTTTGAGTGAAATCCAATCGCTAGAAGTATGGAATACACCAACCACTCCAATTAGGAACGAACTGCCGTTGAACTTGAATTGTCGAATTTGGAACACCTATTGATTTCGGATCGAGACCCAAACATGGGCAACATCATAATATGGTGGGAGGAGTCATTTGGTGAGTTTTGAGTGAAATCCAATCGCTAGAAGTATGGAATACACCAACCACTCCAATTAGGAACGAACTGCCGTTGAACTTGAATTGTTCAATTTCTCACACCTATTGATTTCGAATCGAGCCCAAAACTTGGGCAACATCATAATATGGTGGGTGGAGTCAATTGGTGAGAATTGAGCGAAATCCAATCGCTAGAAGTGTGGAATACACCAACCACTCCAATTAGGAACGAACTGCCGTTGAACTTGAATTGTCCAATTTCTCACACCTATTGATTTCGGATCGAGCCCCAAACCTGGGCAACATCATAATATGGTGGGAGGAGTCATTTGGTGAGTTTTGAGTGAAATCCAATCGCTAGAAGTATGGAATACACCAACCACTCCAATTAGGAACGAACTGCCGTTGAACTTGAATTGTCCAATTTGGAACACCTATTGATTTCGGATCGAGCCTAAAACTTGGGCAACATCATAATATAGTGGGAGGAGTCATTTGGAGAGTTTTGAGTGAAATCCAATCGCTAGAAGTATGGAATACACCAACCACTCCAATTAGGAACGAACTGCCGTTGAACTTAAATTGTCCAATTTGGAACACCTATTGATTTCGGATCGAGCCCAAAACTTGGGCAACATCATAATATGGTGGGAGGAGTCATTTGGTTAGTTTTGAGTGAAATCCAATCGCTAGACGTGTGGAATACACCAACCACTCCAATTAGATACGAACTGTCGTTGAAATTGAATTGACTAATTTCTCACACCTATTGACTTCGGATCGAGCCCAAAACTTGGGCAACATCATAATATGGTGGGAGGAGCCATTTGGTGAGTTTTGAGTGAAATCCAATCTGTAGAAGTATGGAATACACCAACCACTCCAATTAGGAACGAACTACCGTTGAACTTGAATTGTCCAATTTGGAACACCTATTGATTTCGGATCGAGTCCAAAACTTGGGCAACATCATAATATGGTGGGAGGAGTCATTTGGTGAGTTTTGAGTGAAATCCAATCTCTAGAAGTATGGAATACACCAACCACTCCAATTAGGAACGAACTGCCGTTGAACTTGAATTGTCCAATTTCTCACACCTATTGATTTCGGATCGAGCCCAAAACTTGGGCAACATCATAATATGGTGGGAGGAGTCATTTGGTGAGTTTTGAGTGAAATCCAATCGCTAGAAGTATGGAATACAGCAACCACTCCAATTAGGAACGAACTGCCGTTGAACTTGAATTGTCCAATTTCTCACACCAATTGATTTCGGATCAAGCCCAAAACTTGGGCAACATCATAATATGGTGGGAGGAGTCATTTGGTGAGTTTTGAGTGGAATCCAATCGCTAGAAGTACGGAATACACCAACCACTCCAATTAGGGACGAACTGTCGTTCAAACTGAATTGACCAATTTCTCACACCAATTGATTTCGGATCGAGCCCAAAACTTGGGCAACATCATAATATGGTGGGAATAGTCATTTGGTGAGTTTTGAGTTAAATCCAATCGCTAGAAGTATGGAGTACACCAACCACTCCAGTTAGGAACAAACTGCCGTTATACTTGAATTTTCCAATTTGGAACACCTATTGATTTCGGATCGAGCCCAAAACTTGGGCAACATCATAATATGGTGGGAGTAGTCGTTTGGTGAGTTTTGAGTGAAATCCAATCGCTAGAAGTACGGAATACACCAACCACTCCAATTAGGAACGAACTGCCGTTGAACTTGAATTGTCCAATTTCTCACACCTACTGGTTTCGGATCGAGCAAAAAACCTGGGCAACATCATAATATGGTGGGAGGAGTCATTTGGTGAGTTTTAAGTGAAATCCAATCGCTAGAAGTATGGAATACACCAACCACTCCAATTTGGAACGAACTGCCGTTGAACTTCAGTTGTCCAATTTCTCACGCCTATTGATTTCGGATCGAGCCCAAAACTTGGACAATATCATAATTTGGTGGGAGGAGTCATTTGGTGAGTTTTGAGTGAAACCCAATCGCTAGAAGTATGGAATACACCAACCACTCCAATTAGGAACGAACTGCCGTTCAACTTGAATTGTCCAATTTCACACACCTATTGATTTCGGATCGAGCCCAAAACATGGGCAACATCATAACATGATGGGAGGAGTCATTTGGTGAGTTTTGAGTGAAATCCAATCGCTAGAAGTATGGAATACACCAACCACTCCAATATGGAATGAACTGCCGTTGAACTTGAATTGTCCAATTTGGAACATCTATTGATTTCGGATCGAGCCCAAAACTTGGGCAACATCATAATATGGTGGGAGGAGTCATTTGGTGAGTTTTGAGTGAAATCCAATCGCTACAAGTATGGAATACACCAACCACAGAAATTTGGAACGAACTGCCGTTGAACTTGAATTGTCCAATTTGGAACACGTATTGATTTCGGATCGAGCCCAAAACTTGGGCAACATCATAATATGGTGGGAGAAGTCATTCGGTGAGTTTTGAGTGAAATCCAATCGCTAGAGGTATGGAATACACCAACCACACCAAATAGGAACGAACTGCCGTTGAACTTGAATTGTTCAATTTCTCACGCTTGTTGATTTCGGATCGAGCCCAAAACTTGGGCAACATCATAATATGGTGGGAGGAGTCATTTGGTGAGTTTTGAGTGAAATCCAATCGCTAGAAGTATGGAATACAACAACCACTCCAATTAGGAACGAACTGCCGTTGAACTTGTATTGTCCAATTTCTCACACCGATTGATTTCGGATCGAGCCCAAAACTTGGGCAACATCATAATATGAGGTGGGGAGTCATTTGGTTAGTTTTGAGTGAAATCCAATCGCTAGAAGTATGGAATACACCAACCACAGAAATTAGGAACGAACTGCCGTTGAACTTGAATTGTCCAATTTGGAACACGTATTGCTTTCGGATCGAGCCCAAAACTTGGGCAACATCATAATATGGTGGGAGAAGTCATTCGGTGAGTTTTGAGTGAAATCCAATCGCTAGAGGTATGGAATACACCAACCACACCAATTAGGAACGAACTGCCGTTGAACTTGAATTGTTAATTTCTCACGCTTGTTGATTTCGGATCGAGCCCAAAACTTGGGCAACATCATAATATCGTGGGAGGAGTCATTTGGTGAGTTTTGAGTGAAATCCAATCGCTAGAAGTATGGAATACAACAAGCACTCCAATTAGGAACGAACTGCCGTTGAACTTGAATTGTCCAATTTGGAACACCTATTGATTTCGGATCGAGCCCAAAACTTGGGCAACATCATAATATGGTGGGAGGAGTCGTTTGGTGAGTTTTGAGTGAAATCTAATCGCTAGAAGTATGGAATACACCAACCACTCCAATTAGGAACGAACTGCCGTTGAACTTGAATTGTCCAATTTGGAACGCCTATTGATTTCGGATCGACCCCAAAAGTTGGACAACATCATAATATGGTGGGAGGAGTCATTTGGTGAGTTTTGAGTGAAATCCAATCGCTAGAAGTATGGAATACACCAACCACTCCAATTAGGAACGATCTGCCGTTGAACTTGAATTGTCCAATTTCTCACACCGATTGATTTCGGATCGAGCCCAAAACTTGGGCAACATCATAATATGAGGTGGGGAGTCATTTGGTTAGTTTTGAGTGAAATCCAATCGCTAGAAGTGTGGAATACACCAACCACTCCAATTAGGAACGATCTGCCGTTGAACTTGAATTGTCCAATTTCTCACACCGATTGATTTCGGATGGAGCCCAAACTTGGGCAACATCCAAATATGGTGGGAGGGTCATTTGGTGAGTTTTGAGAGAAATCCAATCTCTAGAAGTATGGAATACACCAACCACTCCAATTAGGAACGAACTGCCGTTGAATTTGAATTGTCCAATTTCTCACACCTATTGATTTCGGATCGAGCCCCAAACTTGGGCAACATCATAATATGGTGGGAGGAGTCATTTGGTTAGTTTTGAGTGAAATCCAATCGCCAGAAGTATGGAATACACCAACCACTCCAATTAGGAATGAACTGCCGCTGAACTTTAATTGTCCAATTTCTCACACCTATTGATTTCGGATCGAGGCCGAAACTTGGGCAACATCATAATATGGTGGGAGGAGTCATTTCGTGAGTTTTGAGTGAAATCCAATCGCTAGAAGTATGGAATACACCAACCACTCCAATTAGGAACGAACTGCCGTTGAACTTGAATTGTCGAATTTGGAACACCTATTGATTTCGGATCGAGCCCAAAACTTGGGCAACATCATAATATGGTGGGAGGAGTCATTAGGTGAGTTTTGAGTAAAATCCAATCGCTAGAAGTATGGAATACACCAACTACTCCAATTAGGAACGAACTACCGTTGAACTTGAATTGTCCAATTTCTCACACCTATTGATTTCGGATCGAGCCCCAAACTTGGGCAACATCTTAATATGGTGGGAGGAGTCATTTGGTTAGTTTTGAGTGAAATCCAATCGCTAGAAGTATGGAATACACCAACCACTCCAATTAGGAACGAACTGCCGTTGAATTTGAATTGTCCAATTTCTCACACCTATTGATTTCGGATCGAGCCCCAAACTTGGGCAACATCATAATATGGTGGGAGGAGTCATTTGGTGAGTTTTGAGTGAAATCCAATCGCTAGAAGTATGGAATACACCAACCACTCCAATTAGGAACGATCTGCCGTTGAACTTGAATTGTCCAATTTCTCACACCGATTGATTTCGGATCGAGCCCAAAACTTGGGCAACATCATAATATGAGGTGTGGAGTCATTTGGTTAGTTGTGAGTGAAATCCAATCGCTAGAAGTGTGGAATACACCAACCACTCCAATTAGGAACGAACTGCCGTTGAACATGAATTGTCCAATTTCTCACACCTATTGATTTCGGATCGAGCCCCAAACTTGGGCAACATCTTAATATGGTGGGAGGAGTCATTTGGTTAGTTTTGAGTGAAATCCAATCGCTAGAAGTATGGAATACACCAACCACTCCAATTAGGAACGAACTGCCGTTGAATTTGAATTGTCCAATTTCTCACACCTATTGATTTCGGATCGAGCCCCAAACTTGGGCAACATCATAATATGGTGGGAGGAGTCATTAGGTGAGTTTTGAGTAAAATCCAATCGCTAGAAGTATGGAATACACCAACTACTCCAATTAGGAACGAACTACCGTTGAACTTGAATTGTCCAATTTCTCACACCGATTGATTTCGGATCGAGCCCAAACTTGGGCAACATCCAAATATGGTGGGAGGGTCATTTGGTGAGTTTTGAGAGAAATCCAATCTCTAGAAGTATGGAATACACCAACCACTCCAATTAGGAACGAACTGCCGTTGAATTTGAATTGTCCAGTTTCTCACAGCTATTGATTTCGGATCGAGCCCCAAACTTGGGCAACATCATAATATGGTGGGAGGAGTCATTTGGTTAGTTTTGAGTGAAATCCAATCGCTAGAAGTATGGAATACACCAACCACTCCAATTAGGAACGAACTGCCGTTGAATTTGAATTGTCCAATTTCTTACACCTATTGATTTCGGATCGAGCCCCAAACTTGGGCAACATCATAATATGGTGGGAGGAGTCATTTGGTTAGTTTTGAGTGAAATCCAATCGCTAGAAGTATGGAATACTCCAACCATTCCAGTTAGGAACGAACTGCCGTTGAACTTGAATTGTCTAATTTGGAACACCTATTGATTTCGGATCGAGCCCCAAACTTGGGCAACATCATAATATGGTGGGAGGAATCATTTGGTGAGTTTTGAGTGAAATCCAATCGCTAGAAGTATGGAATACACCAACCACTACAATTAGGAACGAACTGCCGTTGAACTTGAATTGCCCAATTTCTCACACCTATTGATTTCGGATCGAGCCCAAAACTTGGGCAACCACATAATATGGTGGGAGGAGTCATTTGGTGAGTTTTGGGTGAAATCCAATCGCTAGAAGTGTGGAATACAACAACTACTCCGATTAGGAACAAACTGTAGTTGAAATTGAATTGACTTATTTCTCACACCTATTGATTTCGGATCGAGCCCCAAACTTGGGCGACATCATAATATGGTGGGAGGAGTCATTTGGTGAGTTTTGAGTGAAATCCAATCGCTAGACGTATGGAATACACCAACCACTCCAATTAGGAACGAACTGTCGTTGAAATTGAATTGACCAATTTCTCACACATGTTGATTTCGGATCGAGCCCAAAACTTGGGCAACATCATAATATGGTGGGAGGAGTCATTTGGTGAGTTTTGAGTGAAATCCAATCGCTAGAAGTATGGAATACACCAACCACTCCAGTTAGGAACGAACTGCCGTTATACTTGAGTTTTCCAATTTGGAACACCTATTGAATTCGGATCGAGCCCAAAACTTGGGCAACATCATAATATGGTGGGATGAGTCATTTGGTGAGTTTTGAGTGAAATCCAATCGCTAGAAGTATGGAATACACCAACCACTCCACTTAGGAACGAACTGCCGTTATACTTGAATTTTCCAATTTGGAACACCTATTTATTTCGGATCGAGCCCAAAACTTCGGCAACATCATAATATGGTGGGAGGAGTCATTTGGTGAGTTTTGAGTGAAATCCAATCGCTAGAAGTATGGAATGAACTGCCGTTGAACTTGAATTGTCCAATTTGGAACACCGATTGATTTCGGATCGGTCCCAAAACTTGGGCAACGTCATAACATGGTGGGAGGAGTCATTTGGTGAGTTTTGAGTGAAATCCAATCGCTAGAAGTATGGAATACACCAACCACTCCAATTAGGAACGAACTGCCGTTGAACTTGAATTGTCCAATTTCTCACACCTATTGATTTCGGATCGAGCCCCAAACTTGGGCAACATCATAATATGGTGGGAGGAGTCATTTGGTGAGTTTTGAGTGAAATCCAATCGCTAGAAGTATGGAATACACCAACCACTCCAATTAGGAACGAACTGCCGTTGAAATTGAATTGTCCAATTTCTCACACCTATTGATTTCGGATCGAGCCCAAAACTTGGGCAACACCATAATATGGTGGGAGGAGTCATTTGGTGAGTTTTGACTGAAATCCAATCGCTAGAAGTATGGAAAACACCAACCAAACCAATTTGGAACGAACTGCCGTTAAACTTGAATTGTCCAATTTGGAACACCTATTGATTTGGGATCGAGCCCAAAACTTGGGCAACATCATAATATGGTGGGAGGAGTCATTTGGTGAGTTTTGAGTGAAATCCAATCGCTAGAAGTATGGAATACACCAACCACTCCAATTAGGAATGAAATGCCGTTGAACTTGAATTGTCCAATTTCTCACACCTATTGATTTCGGATCGAGCCCCAAACTTGGGCAACGTCATAATATGGTGGGAGGAGACATTTGGTGAGTTTTGAGTGAAATCCAATCGTTAGAAGTATGGAATACACCAACCACTCCAATTAGGAACGAACTGCCGTTGAACTGGAATTGTCCAATTTCTCACACCAATTGATTTTGGATCGAGCCCAAAACTTGGGCTACATCATAATATGGTGGGAGGAGTCATTTGGTGAGTTTTTAGTGAAATCCAATCGCTAGAAGTATGGAATACACCAACTGTTAAGCTCATAATTTCATACATATACATGCCCAATTTACTTACTTCTTTTGCTTAGTTCCTATAATTCTAAGTTATTTCCCTCCCTTTGTGTGTTTTGTAGGCCAATAGAGCAAGAGAGCATAATTCATGCAATTCAAGCATGTTAAGGCCTAATTTGGATGAATGGAAGAAGAGCTTAAAAGACAAACTCATTTTGGCTACAGCCCCCTGCCAGTCCAGTTCCGTAGGTCATATTGCAAGCTTTGTTTCAGCAACCTACATACCTCGGATGAGGCAGCATTCTTCATGAAATTTGTTCCAATGGGTGTGTACTATAACATATCCAAAATTCAACCCCATTGGATAAATATGGAGTCTGTTACCTAGCAAACACAGAGCCATGCTCAGGATGGATTTTATCAGCGCGCAAAATGAGTTAGCAATTTGTTTTGGCCTTAACTTAATCCTCCGACCTTGGATTGGCCCAAATGACATATGGCTGGAAAGAAGACATTCTGAACTTCAATTTCGAGTGCTTAAAGTCCTAATTTGATTAAGAGAAGCCCAAGTTGTAAGCCCTTGAAGTTGCTGGTTATGCTGACCTCAGCATGTGCTGGTTGGATGCTTGGTCATGGTGACATGAAGATGAGCTAGGGCTGCTGGTGGGATCTATTGGTGAAGTGCATCAACCAATTCAGATTTTATAATGCAAGTGTTGTATGCATTAGTGAAGTGCATCAACCAATTCATCTTTTATAATGCAAGTGTTGTATGCATTAGCCATATTGAATTCAGATTTGTCACTCCCCTCTCCCTATAAATACCACATCCATTCCACATTCAAGACACAACAAATCCTGAGATTCACAACCCCCACAATTCACTCCAACCATCCTCAAACACTCTCAAAATCCCAAACACTCCAACAATCACCAAAACAACTCCAGCAAACCTCTCTTCCATTTCCCTACGAATTTCATCTTCCTTAGCCATCACCACTCACTCAAACTCATCCCAAATCACCTCCATATCCTTCATACATCTTTCTAGAAGTGGGGAAGCTCTTGGAGAAGCATTAGAAGTGGAGAAGCACTTGGAGAAGCCTTGGACACCACAAGAACTTCAGAAAAAGGGTTTTTCTACTCTTATTGTATTCATTATGTTTTCTCATTTCTGTTCAAGTCTCTTTTCCATTATGAGTAGCTAAATCCATAACTAGGGCTTCGATGTAACCTAACATGAATATTCTGGGTTTATAAGTTTGGAGTTTCAAGTTTGATTCATGATTCATGTTCTTATTCATTATGCTTATAAGTTAACATGCTTGTTTGAATGATTGATCACCATTAGAACTTGTTTGTTAACTATCTTGGTTTGAATTAAGAGTATACACCATGCTTTAATTCGAATTGAACTATGAATAGGAAGAGTATGTATGGACATTCGACAACAGGGATTAGATACATACTTGGTTGTTTAAAATGTTCTTCTATGCTTAATGGGTTCCTAATGCTTAATTTTAGGTTAGACAACAAATGATCAAATTAGGGAATTAGGAACACAAGGTTAGGACCAAACACCATGGCCTAATCATACTTTAGCTAGAATCAATCTTTGAATCTGAATTAGACTTGTTACTTGAATCTTTATAACCCAGAATTGAATTGTTATGGTGATTCGAATGCCCTAGTCTCAAAATCTGTTTTCCAACTCTTAAAACCACTCTTTGTTACATTTGTTTACTTGTTTTTGTTTGCAATTTCATTTTGCTTCTTTTGTTCAACAATCACAACCACTCTTGTTTTAAATTCTGTTTTAGACATAACCTCCTACTTTCTTGAATTTGGTAATCTAAGTACATAACTAGTTTTAACTTCTCAGTCTTCGTGGGTACGACCTCGTACTTGTCTTGCTATACTACTAATTGCCCCGTACAATTGCGAGTTAACATAATATTAACAACACCAACCACTCCAATTAGGAACGAACTGCCGTCGAAATTGAATTGTCCAATTTCTCACACCTATTGATTTCGGATCGAGCCCAAAACTTGGGCAACATCGTAATATGGTGGGAGGAGTCATTTGGTGAGTTTTGAGTGAAATCCAATCGCTAGAAGTATGGAATACACCAACCACTCCAGTTATGAACGAACTGCCGTTATACTTTAATTTTCCAATTTGGAACACCGACTGATTTCGGATCGAGCCCAAAACTTGGGCAACATCATAATATGGTGGAAGGAGTCATTTGGTGAGTTTTGAGTGAAATCCAATCGCTAGAAGTATGGAATACACCAACCACTCCAATTAGGAACGAACTGCCGTTGAACTTGAATTGTCCAATTTGGAACACCTATTGATTTTGGATCGAGCCCAAAACTTGGGCAACATCATAACATGGTGGGAGGAGTCATTTGGTGGGTTTTGAGTGAAATCCAATCGCTAGAAGTATGGAATACACCAACCACTCCAATTAGGAACGAACTGCCATTGTACTTGAATTATCCAATTTGGAACACCTATTGATTTCTGATCGAGCCCAAAACTTGGGCAACTACATAATATGGTGGGAGGAGTCATTTGGTGAGTTTTGAGTGAAATCCAATGGCTAGAAGTATGGAATACACCAACCACACTCCAATTAGGAAAGAACTGTCGTTGAAATTGAATTGACCAATTTATCACACCTGTTGAATTCGGATCGATCCCAAAAGTTGGGCAACATCATAATATGGTGGGAGGAGTCATTTGGTGAGTTTTGAGTGAAATCCAATTGCTAAAAGTACGGAATACACCAACCACTCCAATTAGGAACGAACTGTCGTTGAAATTGAATTGACCAATTTCTCACACCTATGGATTTCGGATCGAGCCCAAAACTTGGGCAACATCATAATATGGTGGGAGGAGTCATTTGGTGAGTTTTGAGTGAAATCCAATCGCTAGAAGTATGAAGTACACCAACCACTCCAATTAGGAACGAACTGCCGTTGAAATTGAATTGTCCAATTTCTCACACCTATTGATTTCGGATCGAGCCCAAAACTTGGGAAACATCATAATATGGTGGGAGGAGTCATTTGGTGAGTTTTGAGGGAAATCCAATCGCTAGAAGTATGGAATACACCAACCACTCCAGTTATGAACGAACTGCCGTTATACTTGAATTTTCCAATTTGGAACACCGATTGATTTCGGATCGAGCCCAAAACTTGGGCGACAACATAATATGTTGGGAGGAGTCATTTGGTGAGTTTTTAGTGAAATCCAATCGCTAGAAGTATGGAATACACCAACCACTCCAATTAGGAACGAACTGCCGTTGAAATTGAATTGTCCAATTTCTCACACGTATTGATTTCTGATCGAGCCCAAAACTTGGGCAACATCATAATATGATGGGAGGAGTCGTTTGGTGAGTTTTGAGTGAAATCCAATCGCTAGAAGTATGGAATACACCAACCACTCCAGTTATGAACGAACTGCCGTTATACATGAATTTTCAAATTTGGAACACCTATTGATTTCGGATCGAGCCCAAAACTTGGGCAACATCATAATATGGTGGGAGGAGTCATTTGGTGAGTTTTGAGTGAAATCCAATCGCTAGAAGTATGAAATACACCAACCACTCCAATTAGGAACGAACTGCCGTTGAAATTGAATTGTCCAATTTCTCACACCTATTGATTTCGGATCGAGCCCAAAACTTGGGAAACATCATAATATGGTGGGAGGAGTCATTTGGTGAGTTTTGAGGGAAATCCAATCGCTAGAAGTATGGAATACACCAACCACTCCAGTTATGAACGAACTGCCGTTATACTTGAATTTTCCAATTTGGAACACCGATTGATTTCGGATCGAGCCCAAAACTTGGGCGACAACATAATATGTTGGGAGGAGTCATTTGGTGAGTTTTTAGTGAAATCCAATCGCTAGAAGTATGGAATACACCAACCACTCCAATTAGGAACGAACTGCCGTTGAAATTGAATTGTCCAATTTCTCACACGTATTGATTTCTGATCGAGCCCAAAACTTGGGCAACATCATAATATGATGGGAGGAGTCGTTTGGTGAGTTTTGAGTGAAATCCAATCGCTAGAAGTATGGAATACACCAACCACTCCAGTTATGAACGAACTGCCGTTATACTTGAATTCTCAAATTTGGAACACCTATTGATTTCGGATCGAGCCCAAAACTTGGGCAACATCATAATATGGTGGGAGTCATTTGGTGAGTTTTGAGTGAAATCCGATCGCTAGAAGTATGGAATACACCAACCACTCCAGTTATGAACGAACTGCCGTTATACCTGAATTTTCCAATTTGGAACACCGATTGATTTCGGATCGAGCCCAAAACTTGGGCAACATCATAATATGGTGGGAGGAGTCATTTGGTGGGTTTTTAGTGAAATCCGATCGCTAGAAGTGTGGAATACACCAACCACTCCAATTAGTAACGAACTGCCGTTGAAATTGAATTGTCCAATTTCTCAAACGTATTGATTTCTGATCGAGCCCAAAATTTGGGCAACATCATAACATGGTGGGAGGAGTCATTTGGTGAGTTTTGAGTGAAATCCAATCGCTAGACGTATGGAATACACCAACCACTCCAGTTATGAACGAACTGTAGTTATACCTGAATTTTCCAATTTGGAACACCGATTGATTTCGGATCGAGCCCAAAGCTTGGGCAACATCATAATATGGTGGGAGGAGTCATTTGGTGGGTTTTTAGTGAAATCCGATCGCTAGACGTATGGAATACACCAACCACTCCAATTAGGAACGAACTGTCGTTGAAATTGAATTGACCAATTTCTCAGACATGTTGATTTCGGATCGAGCCCAGAACTTGGGCAACATCATAATATGGTGGGAGGAGTCATTTGGTGAGTTTTGAGTGAAATCCAATCGCTAGAAGTATGGAATACACCAACCACTCCAGTTATGAACGAACTGCCGTTATACTTGAATTTTCCAATTTGGAACACCTATTGATTTTGGATCGAGCCCAAAACTTGGGCAACATCATAATATGGTGGGAGTCATTTGGTGAGTTTTGAGTGAAATCCAATCGCTAGAAGTATGGAATACACCAACCACTCCAATTTGGAACGAACTGCCGTAGAACTTGAATTGTCCAATTTGGAATACCTATTGATTACGGATCGAGCCCAAAACTTGGGCAACGTCATAATATGGCGGGAGGAGTCATTTGTTAGTTTTGAGTGAAATCCAATCGCTAGAAGTATGGAATACACCAACCACTCCAGTTATGAACGAACTGCCGTTATACTTGAATTTTCCAATTTGGAACACCTATTGATTTCGGATCGAGCCCAAAACTTGGGCAACATCGTAATATGGTGGGACTCATTTGGTGAGTTTTGAGTGAAATCCAATCGCTAGAAGTATGGAATACACCAACCACTCCAATTTGGAACGAACTGCCGTAGAACTTGAATTGTCCAATTTGGAATACCTATTGATTTCGGATCGAGCCCAAAACTTGGGCAACGTCATAATATGGCGTGAGGAGTCATTTGTTAGTTTTGAGTGAAATCCAATCGCTAGAAGTATGGAATACACCAACCACTCCAGTTATGAACGAACTGCCGTTATACTTGAATTTTCCAATTTGGAACACCTATCGATTTCGGATCGAGCCCAAAACTTGGGCAACATCATAATATGGTGGGAGTCATTTGGTGAGTTTTGAGTGAAATCCAATCGCTAGAAGTATGGAAAACACCAACCACTCCAATTAGGAACGAACTTCCGTAGAACTTGAATTGTCCAATTTGGAATAAATATTGATTTCGGATCGAGCACAAAACTTGGGCAACGTCATAATATGGTGGGAGGAGTCATTTGGTGAGTTTTGAGTGAAATCCAATCGCTTGAAGTATGGAATACACCAACCACTCCAATTAGGAACGAACTGCCGTAGAACTTGAATTATCCAATTTGTAATACCTATTGATTTCGGATCGAGCCCAAAACTTGGGCAACGTCATAATATGGCGGGAGGAGTCATTTGGTGAGTTTTGAGTGAAATCCAATCGCTAGAAGTACGGAATACACCTACCACTCCAATTAGGAACGAACTGCCGTTGAACTTGAATTGTCCAATTTCTCACACCTATTGATTTCGGATCGAGCCCAAAACTTGGGCAACATCATAATACGGTGGGAGGAGTCATTTGGTGAGTTTTGAGTGAAATCCAATCGCTAGAAGTATGGAATACACCAACCACTCCAATTTGGAACGAACTGCCGTTGAACTTGAATTGTCCAATTTCTCACATCTTTTGATTTCGGATCGAGCCCCAAACTTGGACAACATCATAATATGGTGGGAGGAGTCATTTGGTGAGTTTCGAGTGAAATCCAATCGCTAGAAGTATGGAATACACCAACCACTCCAATTAGGAACGAACTGCCGTTGAACTTGAATTGTCCAACTTCTTTCACCTATTGATTTCGGATTGAGTCTAAAACTTGGGGAACATCAGAATATGGTGGGAGGAGTCATTTGGTGAGTTTTGAAAGAAATCCAATCGCTAGACGTATGGAATACACCAACCACTCCAATTAGGAGCGAACTGTCGTTGAAATTGAATTGACCAATCTCTCACACATGTTGATTTCGGATCGAGCCCAGAACTTGGGCAACATCATAATATGGTGGGAGGAGTCATTCGGTGAGTTTTGAGTGAAATCCAATCGCTAGAAGTATAGAATACACCAACCACTCCAGTTATGAACGAACTGCCGTTATACTTGAATTTTCCAATTTGGAACACCTATTGATTTCGGATCGAGCCCAAAACTTGGGCAACATCATAATATGGTGGGAGTCATTTGGTGAGTTTTGAGTGAAATCCAATCGCTGGAAGTATGGAATACACCAACCACTCCAATTAGGAACGAACTGCCGTAGAACTTGAATTGTCCAATTTGGAATACCTATTGATTTCGGATCGAGCCCAAAACTTGGGCAACGTCATAATATGGCGGGAGGAGTCATTTGTTAGTTTTGAGTGAAATCCAATCGCTAGAAGTATGGAATACACCAACCACTCCAGTTATGAACGAACTGCCGTTATACTTGAATTTTCCAATTTGGAACACCTATTGATTTCGGATCGAGCCCAAAACTTGGGCAACATCATAATATGGTGGGAGTCATTTGGTGAGTTTTGAGTGAAATCCAATCGCTAGAAGTATGGAATACACCAACCACTCCAATTAGGAACGAACTGCTGTTGAACTTGAATTGTCCAATTTCTCACACCTATTGATTTCGGATCGAGCCCCAAACTTGGGCAACATCATAATATGGTGTCTGAAGTCATTTGGTGAGTTTTGAGTGAAATCCAATCCCGAGAAGTATGGAATACACCAACCACTCCAATTAGGAACCAACTGCCGTTGAACTTGAATTGTCCAATTTCTCACACCTGTTGATTTCGGATCGAGCCCCAAACTTGGGCAACATCATAATATGGTGGGAGGAGTCATTTGGTATGTTGTGAGTGAAATCCAGTCGCTAGAAGTATGGAATACACCAACCACTCCTATTAGGAACGAACTGCCGTTGAACTTGAATTGTCCAATTTCTCACACCTATTGATTTCGGATCGAGCCCCAAACTTCGGCAACATCATAATATGATGTTAGGAGTCATTTGGTGAGTTTTGAGAGAAATCCAATCGCTAGAAGTATGGAATACACCAACCACTCCAATTAGGAACGAACTGCCATTGAACTTGAATTGTCCAATTTCTCACACCTATTAATTTCGGATCGAGCCCCAAACATGGGCAACATCATAATATGGGGGGAGGAGTCATTTGGTGAGTTTTGAGTGAAATCCAATCGCTAGAAGTATGGAATACACCAACCACTCCAATTAGGAACGAACTGCCGTTGAACTTGAATTGTCCAACTTCTTTCACCTATTGATTTCGGATTGAGTCCAAAACTTGGGGAACATCATAATATGGTGGGAGGAGTCATTTGGTGTGTTTTGAAAGAAATCCAATCGCTAGAAGTATGGAATACACCAACCACTCCAATTAGGAACGAACTGCCGTTGAACTTGAATTTTCCAATTTCTCACACCTATTGATATCGGATCGAGCCCAAAACTTGGGCAACATCATAATATGGTGGGAGGAGTCATTTGGTGAGTTTGGAGTGAAATCCAATCGCTAGAAGTATGGAATACACCAACCACTCCAATTAGGAACGAACTGCCGTTGAACTTGAATTGTCCAATTTCTCACACCTATTGATTTTGTAACGAGCCCCAAACTTGGGCAACATCATAATATGGTGTCAGGAGTCATTTGGTGAGTTTTGAGTGAAATCCAATCGCTAGAAGTATGGAATACACCAACCACTCCAATTAGGAACGAACTGCCGTTGAACTTGAATTGTCCAATTTCTCACACCTGTTGATTTCGGATCGAGCCCCAAACTTGGGCAACATCTTAATATGGTGTCAGGAGTCATTTGGTGAGTTTTGAGTGAAATCCAATCGCTAGAAGTATGGAATACACCAACCACTCCAATTAGGAACGAACTGCCGTTGAACTTGAATTGTTCAATTTCTGTCACCTATTGATTTCGGATCGAGCCCAAAACTTGGGCAACATCATAATATGGTGGTAGGAGTCATTTGGTGAGTTTTGAGTGAAATCCAATCGCTAGAAGTATGGAATACACCAACCACCCCAATTAGGAACGAACTGCTGTTGAACTTGAATTGTCCAATTTCTCATACCTATTGATTTCGGAACGAGCCCCAAACTTGGGCAACATCATAACATGGTGTCAGAAGTCATTTGGTGAGTTTTGAGTGAAATCCAATCGCTAGAAGTATGGAATACACCAACCACTCCAATTAGGAACCAACTGCCGTTGAACTTGAATTGTCCAATTTCTCACACATGTTGATTTCGGATCGAGCCCCAAACTTGGGCAACATCATAATATGGTGGGAGGAGTCATTTGGTAAGTTTTGAGTGAAATCCAGTCGCTAGAAGTATGGAATACACCAACCGCTCCAATTAGGAACGAACTACCGTTGAACTTGAATTGTCCAATTTCTCACACCTATTGATTTCGGATCGAGCCCCAAACTTCGGCAACATCATAATATGGTGTTAGGAGTCATTTGGTGAGTTTTGAGTGAAATCCAATCGCTAGAAGTATAGAATACACCAACCACACCAATTAGGAACGAACTGCCGTTGAACTTGAATTGTCCAATTTGGAACACCTATTGATTTCGGATCGAGCCCCAAACTTGGGCAACATCATAATATGGTGGGACGAGTCATTTGGTGAGTTTTGAGTGAAATCCAATCGCTAGAAGTATGGAATACACCAACCACTCCAATTAGGAACGAACTGCCGTTGAACTTGAATTGTACAATTTCTCACACCTATTGATTTCGGATCGAGCCCCAAACTTGGGCATTGTCATAATATGGTGTCAGGAGTCATTTGGTGGGTTTTGAGTGAAATCCTATCGCTAGAAGTATATAATACACCAACCACTCCAATTAGGAACGAACTGCCGTTGAACTTGAATTGTCCAATTTCTCACTCCTATTGATTTCGGATCGAGCCCCAAACTTCGTCAACTTCATAATATGATGGGATGAGTCATTTGGTGAGTTTTGAACGAAATCCAATCGCTAGAAGTATGGGATACACCAACCATTACAATTTGGAACGAACTGCCGTTGAACTTCAATTGGCCAATTTCTCACACCTATTGATTTCGGATCGAGCCCCAAACTTGGGCAACATCATAATATGGTAGGCGGAGTCATTTGGTTAGTTTTGAGTGAAATCCAATCGCTAGAAGTATGGAATACACCAACCACTCCAATTAGGAACGAACTGCCATTGAACTTGAATTGTCCAATTTCTCACACCTATTGATTTCGGATCGAGCCCAAAACTTGGGCAACATCATAATATGGTGGGAGGAGTCATTCTGTGAGTTTTGAGTGAAATCCAATCGCTAGAAGTATGGAATACACCAACCACTCCAATTAGGAACGAACTGCCGTTGAACTTGATTTGTCCAATTTCTCACACCTATTGATATCGGTTCAAGCCCAAAACTTGGGCAACATCATAATATGGTGGGAGGAGTCATTTGGGGAGTTTTGAGTGAAATGCAATTGCTAGAAGTATGGAATACACCAATCACTCCAATTTGGAACGAACTGCCGTTGAACTTGAATTGTCCAATTTCTCACACCTATTGATATCGGTTCAAGCCCAAAACTTGGGCAACATCATAATATGGTGGGAGGAATCATTTGTTGAGTTTTCAGTGAAATGCAATCGCTAGAAGTATGGAATACACCAACCACTCCAATTTGGAACGAACTGCCGTTAAACTTGAATTGTCCAATTTCTTTCACCTATTGATTTCGGATTGAGCCCAAAACTTGGGCAACATCATAATATGGTGGGAGGAGTCATTTGGGGAGTTTTGAGTGAAATCCAATCGCTAGAAGTATGGAATACACCAACCACTCCAATTAGGAACGAACTGCCGTTGAACTTGAATTGTCCAATTTCTAACACCTATTAATTTCGGATCGAGCCCAAAACTTGGGCAACATGATAATATGGTGGGGGGAGTCATTTGGTGAGTTTTGAGTGAAATCCAATCGTTAGAAGTATGGAATACACCAACCACTCCAATTAGGAACGAACTGCCGTTGAACATGAGTTGTCCAATTTCTCACACCTACTGATTTCGGATAGAGCCCAAAACTTGGGCAACATGATAATATGGTGTTAGGAGTCATTTGGTGAGTTCTGAGTGAAATCCAATCGCTAGAAGTATAGAATACACCAACCACTCCAATTAGGAACGAACTGCCGTTGAACTTGAATTTTCCAATTTCTCACACCTATTGATTTCGGATCGAGCCCAAAACTTGGGCAACACCATAATATGGTGGGAGGAGTCATTTGGTGAGTTTTGAGTGAAATCCTATCGCTAGAAGTATATAATACACCAACCACTCCAATTAGGAACGAACTGCCGTTGAACTTGAATTGTCCAATTTCTCACACCTATTGATTTCGGATCGAGCCCCAAACTTCGTCAACTTCATAATATGATGGGATGAGTCATTTGGTGAGTTTTGAACGAAATCCAATCGCTAGAAGTATGGAATACACCAACCACTCCAATTAGGAACGAACTGCCGTTGAACTTGATTTGTCCAATATCTCACACCTATTGATTTCGGATCGAGCCCAAAACTTGGGCAACTTCATAATATGGTGGGAGGAGTCATTTGGTGAGTTTTGAACGAAATCCAATCGCTAGAAGTATGGGATACACCAACCATTACAATTTGGAACGAACTGCCGTTGAACTTGAATTGTCCAATATCTCACACCTATTGATTTCGGATCGAGCCCAAAACTTGGGCAACATCATAATATGGTGGGAGGAGTCATTTGGTGAGTTTTGAGTGAAATCCAATCGCTATAAGTGTGGAATACACCAACCGCTCCAATTAGGAACGAACTGCTGTTGAAAATGAATTGACCAATTTCTCACACCTATTTATTTCGGATCGAGCCCCAAACTTGGGCAACATCAGAATATGGTGGGAGGAGTCATTTGGTGATTTTTGAGTAAAATCCAATCGCTAGAGGTATGGAATACACCAACCACTCCAATTAGGAACGAACTGCCGTTGAACTTGAATTGTCCAATTTCTCACACCTATTGATTTCGGATCGAGCCCCAAACTTCGTCAACTTCATAATATGATGGGATGAGTCATTTGGTGAGTTTTGAACGAAATCCAATCGCTAGAAGTATGGAATACACCAACCACTCCAATTAGGAACGAACTGACGTTGAACTTGAAATGTCCAATTTCTCACACCTATTGATTTCGGATCGAGCCCAAAACTTGGGCAACATCATAACATGGTGGGAGGAGTCATTTGGTGAGTTTTGAGTGAAATCCAATCGCTAGAAGTATAGAATACACACCAATTTGGAACGAACTGCCGTTGAACTTGAATTGTCCAATATCTCACACCTATTGATTTCGGATCGAGGCCAAAACCTGGGCAACATCATAATATGGTGGGAGGAATCATTTCGTGAGTTTTGAGTGAAATCCAATCGCTAGAAGTATGGAATACACCAACCACTCCAATTAGGAACGAACTGCCGTTGAACTTGAATTGTCCAATTTGGAACACCTATTGATTTCGGATCGAGCCCAAAACTTGGGCAACATCATAATATGGTGGGAGGAGTCATTTGGTGACTTTTGAGTGAAATCCAATCGCTAGAAGTATGGAATACACCAACCACTCCAATTAGGAACGAACTGCCGTTGAACTTGAATTGTCCAATTTGGAACACCTATTGATTTCGGATCGAGCCCAAAACTTGGGCTACATCATAATATTGTGGGAGGAGTCATGTGGTGAGTTTTTAGTGAAATCCAATCGGTAGAAGTATGGAATACACCAACCACTCCAATTAGGAACGAACTGCCGTTGAATTTGAATTGTCCAATTTAGAACACCTATTGATTTCGGATCCAGCCCAAAACTTGGGCAACATCATAATATGGGGGGAGGAATGATCGGTTCATAATTGTATATCATTTTGTACCCTTCTAGCTTATGATTTGGTTATGTTTTTGAGTTAAACTTGTGCTTTTAATCCTTTTTGTGTTTATCTTTCAGTTCATTGAGCTTTAGGTAATAATGATGGCTTTAGAGAGCATAATTCATGCAATTCAAGCATGTTAAGGCCTAATTTGGATGAATGGATGAAGAGCTTAAAGACAAACTCATTTTGGCTACAGCCCCCTGCCAGTCCAGTTCCGTAGGTCATATTGCAAGCTTTGTTCCAACAACCTACATAGCTCGAATGAGGCCACATTCTTCATGAAAGTTGTTCCAATTGGCGTGTACTATAACATATCCAAAATTCAGCCCCATTGGATAAATCTGGAGTCCGTTACCTAGCAAACACAGAACCATGCTCAGGATGGATCTTATCAGCGCGGAAAATGAGTTAGCAATTTGTTTCGGCCTTAACTTCTTCCTCCGACCTTGGATTGGCCCAAATAACATATGGCTGGAAAGAAGACATTCTGAACTTCAATTTCGAGTGCTTAAAGTCCTAAGTTGATTAAGAGAAGCCCAAGTTGTAAGCCCTTGAAGTTGCTGGTCATGCTGACCTCAGCATGTGCTGGTTGGATGCTTGGTCATGGTGAGCTAGGTATGAGCTATCATTTCTGGTTGGAAGCTTGGTCATGGTGACATGAAGATGAGCTAGGGCTGCTGGTGGGATCTATTGGTGAAGTGCATCAACCAATTCAAGATTTTCTAATACAAGTGCATCACCCAATTTAGATTTTCTAATACAAGTGCATCAACCATTTCAGATTTTATAAAACAAGTGTTGTATGCATTAGCCATATTGAATTCAGATTTTCACTTCCCCTAGGCCTATAAATAGGGAAGTTCTCTAAGCTTGTAAACACACCCCAAGGGGGGGAGCTCTCAAACACTTCTCTAGAGCTCCCTTCCCTTCTCTCCCTCAAATTCTCTTAGTTTCATTTTCTAGTTTTCAATTGTTGTAATGAAATATTTGTGCTGAAATTCTTCTTAAGTTTTCTTAGTTCCACTTAACTTTTCATTATGTAAATTCTTTTCTTTAGTTTCAAGTTTGATTAGTTTCCAAGTTTCAATTATGGTTCATGTTCTTATTCATTATGCTTATAAGTTAATATGCTAGTTTCCAAGTTTCAATTATTGATTTCGGATCGAGCCCAAAAGTTGGGCAACATCATAATATGGTGGGAGGAGTCAATTGGTGAGTTTTGAGTGAAATCCAATCGCTAGAAGTATGGAATACACCAACCACGAATTTTGAACGAACTGCCGTTGAACTTGAATTGTCCAATTTGGAACACCTATTGATTTCGGATCGAGCCCAAAACTTGGGCTACATCATAATATGGTGGGAGGAGTCATTTGGTGAGTTTTGAGTGAAATCCAATCGGTAGAAGTACGGAATACACCAACCACTCCAATTAGGAACGAACTGCCGTTGAACTTGAATTGTCCAATTTCGAACACCTATTCATTTCGAATCGAGCCCAAAACTTGGGCAACATCATAGTATGGTGGGAGGAGTCATGTGGTGAGTTTTGAGTGAAATCCAATCGCTAGAAGTATGGAATACACAAACCACTATAGTTAGGAACGAACTGCCGTTGAACTTGAATTGTCCAATTTTGAACACCTATTGATTTCGGATCGAGCCCAAAACTTGGGCAACATCATAATATGGTGGGAGGAGTCAATTGGTGAGTTTTGAGTGAAATCCAATCGCTAGAAGTATGGAATACACCAACCACTAAAATTAGGAACGAACTGCCGTTGAACTTGAATTGTCCAATTTGGAACACCAATTCATTTCGGATCGAGCCCAAAACTTGGGCAACAACAAAATATGGTGGGAGCAATCATTTGGTGAGTTTTGAGTGAAATCCAATCGCTAGAAGTATGGAATACACCAACCACTCCAATTAGGAACGAACTGCCGTTGAACTTGAATTGTCCAATTTCTCACACCTACTGATTTCGGATCGAGCCCCAAAGTTGGGCAACATCATAATATGGTGGGAGGAGTCATTTGGTGACTTTTGAGTGAAATCCAATTGCTAGAAGTACAGAATACACCAACCACTCCAATTAGGAACGAACTGTCGTTGAAATTGAATTGGCCAATTTCTCAGACCTATTGATTTCAGATCGAGGCCAAAACATGGGCAACATCATAATATGGTGGGAGGAGTCATTTGGTGACTTTTGAGTGAAATCCAATCGCTAGAAGTACAGAATACACCAACCACTCCAATTAGGAACGAACTGTCGTTGAAATTGAATTGACCAATTTCTCAGACCTATTGATTTCAGATCGAGGCCAAAACATGGGCAACATCATAATATGGTGGGAGGAGCCATTTGGTGACTTTTGAGTGAAATCCAATCGATAGAAGTACAGAATACACCAACCACTCCAATTTGGAACGAACTGCCGTTGAACTTGAATTGTCCAATTTCTCACACCTATTGATTTCTGATCGAGCCCAAAACTTGGGCAACATCATAATATGGTGGGAGGAGTCATTTGGTGAGTTTTGAGAGAAATCCAATCGCTAGAAGTAGGGAATACACCAACCACTCCAGTTAGGAACGAACTGCCGTTGAACTTGAATTGTCAAATTTCTCACACCTATTGATTTCTGATCGAGCCCAAAACTTGGGCAACATCATAATATGGTGGGAGGAGTCATTTGGTGAGTTTTGAGTGAAATCCAATCGCTAGAAGTATGGAATACACCAACCACTCCAATTGGGAACGAACTGCCGTTGAACTTGAATTGTCCAATTTGGAACACCTATTGATTTCGGATAGAGCCCAAAACTTGGGCAACGTCATAATATGGTGGGAGGAGACATTTGGTGAGTTTTGAGTGAAATCCAATCGCTAGAAGTATGGAGTACACCAACCAATCCAATTAGGAACGAACTGCCGTTGAACTTGAATTGTCCAATTTGGAACACCTATTGATTTCGTATCGAGCCCAAAACTTGGGCAACATCATTATATGGTGGGAGTAGTCATTTGGTGAGTTTTGAGTGAAATCCAATCGCTAGAAGTATGGAATACACTAACCTCTCCAATTAGGAACGAACTGCAGTTGAACTTGAATTGTCCAATTTCTCACACCTATTGATTTCGGATCGAGCACCAAACTTGGGCAACATCATAATATCGTGGGAGGAGTCATTTGGTGAGTTTTGAGTGAAATCCAATCGCTAGAAGTATGGAATACACCAACCAATCCAATTAGGAACGAACTGCCGTTGAACTTAAATTGTCCAATTTGGAACACCTAATGATTTCGGATCGAGCCCAAAACTTGGGCAACATCATTATATGGTGGGAGGAGTCATTTGGTGAGTTTTGAGTGAAATCCAATCGCTAGAAGTGTGGAATACACCAACCATTCCAATTGGGAACGAACTGCCGTTGAACTTGAATTGTCCAATTTGGAACACCTATTGATTTCGGATCGGGCCCCAAACTTGGGCAACATCATAATATGGTGGGAGGAGTCATTTGGTGAGTTTTGAGTGAAATCCAATCGCTAGAAGTATGGAATACTCCAACCATTCCAATTGGGAACGAACTGCCGTTGAACTTGAATTGTCCAATTTGGAACACCTATTGATTTCGGATCGAGACCAAAACATGGGCGACATCATAATATTGTGGGAGGAGTCATTTGGTGAGTTTTGAGTGAAATCCAATCGCTAGAAGTATGGAATACACCAACCACTCCAATTAGGAACGAATTGCCGTTGAAATTGAAATGTCCAATTTCTCACACATATTGATTTCTGATCGAGCCCAAAACTTGGGCAACATCATAATATGGTGGGAGGAGTCATTTGGTGAGTTTTGAGAGAAATCCAATCGCTAGAAGTATGGAATACACCAACCACTCCAATTAGGAACGAACTGCCGTTGAACTTTTATTGTCCAATTTGGAACACCCATTGATTCCGGATCGAGCCCAAAACTTGGGCAACATCATAATATGGTGGGAGGAGCCATTTTGTGAGTTTTGAGTGAAATCCAATCGCTAGAAGTATGGAATACACCAACCACTCCAATTTGGAACGAACTGCCGTTGAACTTGAATTGTCCAATTTGGAACACCTATTGATTTCAGATCGAGCCCAAAACTTGGGCAACATCATTATATGGTGGGAGGAGTCATTTGGTGAGTTTTGAGTGAAATCCAATCGCTAGACGTATGGAATACTGTTGTTAATTATTATGTTAACTCGCAATTGTACGGGGCAATTAGTAATATAGCAAGACAAGTACGAGGTCGTACCCACGAAGACTGTGAAGTTCAAATTAGTTATGTACGTAGATTACCGAATTCAAGAAGTTAGGAAGTTAAGTCTAAAACAGAAATTAAAGTGAGAGTGATTGTGATTGTGAAAGGAAGTGAGCAAACTGAAATTGCAAATGAAAGCAAATAAACAAGTGTAACAAAGAGTGGTTTTAAGAGTTGGAAAACAGATTTGGAGACTAGGGCATTCGAATCACCATAACAATTCAATTCTGGGTTATATGGAGTCAAGTAACAAGTCTAATTCAGATTCAAAGATTGATTCTAGCTAAAGTATGATTAGGCCATGGTGTTTGGTCCTAACCTTGTGTTCCTAATTCCCTAATTTGATCATTTGTTGTCTAACCTAAAATTAAGCATTAGGAACCCATTAAGCATAGAAGAACAATTTAAACAACCAAGCATGTATCTAATCCCTGTTGTCGAATGTCCATACATACTCTTCCTATTCATAGTTCAATTCGAATTAAAGCATGGTGTCTACTCTTAATTCAAACCAAGATAGTTAACAAACAAGTTCTAATGGTGATCAATCATTCAAACAAGCATGTTAACTTATAAGCATAATGAATAAGAACATGAATCATGAATCAAACTTGAAACTCCAAACTTATAAACCCAGAATATTCATGTTAGGTTACATCGAAGCCCTAGTTATGGATTTAGCTACTCATAATGGAAAAGAAACTAAAATAGAAATGGGAAAACATAATGAATGCCATAAGAGTAGAAAAACCCTTTTCTGAAGTTCTTGTAGTGTCCAATGCTTCTCCAAGAGCTTCTCCACGTCTAGAAGGATGTATGAAGGATATGGAGGTGATTTGAGATGAGCTTGAGTGAGTGGTGATGGCTGAGAAAGAGGAAATTCGTAGGGAAATGGAAGGGAGGTTTTCTGGAGCTGTTTTGGTGATTTTGGGGCAGTTTAGAGTATTGGGTTGATTGCTTGAGTGTTTGGGGTTGTGGTAATGTATGAGGATGATTTCTGGATGATGGAAGTGTGGAGGATGGCTGAAGTGAATTTTGTAGCTTGAAGACTCCTCTATTTATAGGGCTAAGAGGGAGGAACTTCATGATGAAATCCAACACCACCATTCCTCATTTAATACAACCCATAACTCCCACTTCATCTTGTCTATGTTAGTGTGGTTGGAATCAATCCCATCCCATACTTCTTTTGCTGCACCTCAAGCTTTCTTCACATGGGATCAAAGGTGATCAATTGTGGCTGCCTTTTGCTGCCAACCCATGTGGTCTTCTTTTGGTTGTTGAACAAAAACGAGTCTTCTGAACCAGACTTGGTGTAGGAAGGCCAGAGGTTTCAAAACTTATCCAATGGGGCTCAAATTTGGATATATTATAGTAGACACCCATTGGAACAACTTCTATGAAGAAAGTATTCCCATCGGAGCAGTAGAAGTATGCGTTTTGGGCCTTGCAATTTGGCTGCCGAACAGAGACTGGAATTGACTTCATTTCATTTATGCTTTACATGCATGCACATGCTTTCTCAATAATAACTCCAGCATGTACCAACTTGATCCTTTAGACTTTCATAGCTGGAATGCCTCCCCACTTCACTCATTATGTTGGATCCAAAGTCAGTTGCAGCATGGGTGAGGCACATGGAGGCACATGACAAAGCTGGCAGCTGCAAATCCTCCTGAGCAGGGTTGAGTGTTGGGCGGGCTGAGCACTCCACAAATGTCCAATTGGGCTGACATTTGGATATGTTGTACTAGACACCCATTGGAACAAGTTTCATGAAGATCTTCACCTCATCCAAGCCCCATAGCATGCTGATCCAAGGCCAAGAAGCTGACCTACGAAATTGGGCTGGAAAGGAGTTGTAGCCAAAATGTGTTTGTCTTTAAGCCCTTCTTCCATTCACCCAAATCAAGCCTTAACATGCATGGATTGCATCATTTCCTATCCAAAGTCATCATTGTTACCTAAATATCAATTAACTGAAAGATAAACACAAAAAGGATTAAAAGCACAAGTTTAACTCAAACACATAACCAAATCATAAGCTAGAAGGGTACAAAATGATATACAATTATGAACCGATCAAATACCCCCAAACCTAGATTTTGCTAGTCCTCGAGCAAAACAACACAAAACAAAGTTAAAAACAAAAAGTTAACTAAACCACTTTCGTAGGTAACTCGATTGCATTGAGCGTATGCAACAAGCCTTTAAACCTCTAGGCATCCCTAGTAGGAGGAGTTGTGTCTCCTGAGGGTTTAACAGAAACGATACCCACAAACGCATTACTAACTCTACAAAACAAAGTGGTTAGTAAAACTTGAAATCAACTAATGAGAACAAAAGAAAACTTTAGTCATACCTCCAACACTGTAGAGTTGCCAAGATAGGTGATCAATCAGTGTGTAATGTGGAAGCTATAGCTCAAAGGCACACGGTTTCAAAGCAAGCACACTCAAACCTTGAATAAAGAACATGCTTCGACTCTAATTCTCACAGATAACACTCAATCACTCAGAACCAATGGTTTTATTCTCTCAAACAAGCTTAAGTGAGTATATGAAATAGAAGCACAATATTTGGTTAGATCTCATGAAGGGAATCAAATACTAAGAATAGAGATACACACATACCTACCAGCACCCATGAATACATCCTCAAAGATCAGCTAGGTCTTTCACAAGGTTTGTAATGAAAGGTAAGGTTAGGGGAAATGGAAGAATTGGAAGGAAAAACAGGTAACTTAAGAACATACCAAGGTTGCATTCTTCATTGATCTGCAAGGTAGCATTGACTTATAATGGCATGGCTGCAAACTTCATGGTACCACCTGGCATAGACTTTATTTATTTTTTTATTTTTTTTATTTTTTTTTTACACTTAGATCAAATCGAAACACTTTCATCTTCGTTGATTTGATCTGCATCTTCATTAACTTCATTGCACAGAATCACACCATCTTTCATTTAGGCACATGGCAGCAACTTCCTTGCTTCAAACTTTATCTTGGCACACCTTGGTATATTTCTAAGCTATAGGGTATGGCTACAATAGGTGAAGTATCTCAGATTGAGATACAAAGGTAGGGAAATGATGAGGGTGATAGAAGAAAAGGCTTTAAGTGTTTGGCTTCAAGAGGGTTGATGGAACACACATATAGGTAGGGTGAAAAGAAAGCACATCGAATGGTTATGCACACATAGCCTAGCATCACTTCAATGAGTTCATTCATGAATGAGAGCAAGCACATGATATCTGCAAAAGAGAATCATCCTTAGTATTCAATCAAAATGGAATAATGAGATCATTTAGAGTGAAATGAAGAAAATAAATTGGGATGAGAAATACAAACACTTTAAACCCTCTCAAGAAAGCAATTGGGCTCAAAATAGCTCACTAGGGTAGTCTCCACTATTCTCCTTCGAGAATTTGAGCATGGTACTTTAGCCACCAGAATTCTAGGAGCCAAAGCTTTGTGAAGTGCAAAATTCTGATATGAAAACCTCAATGGCAGCTCCATAGCATCGATTGTATGACATTAAAAAAAAAAAAAATTAGTGACAAATGAACGAAAATTGAAAACACAAATGAATGAAATTTGAAAACCTTCCCCCCAGACCTGAATTGAACATTGTCCTCAATGTTAAAGCAAAGTAAAGATGATTGAGAACAAGTAAATGATAAAGGGAAAAGTTAAGAAAAAGTTTAGAAGAAAAAAAAAAAAAAAAAAAAAAAAAAAACACAAATATACAAGCAACTCACGGATGACCAGTTAAGGGCCTCAGAAAACACAGCCAGGGGATCCGGGAAGGTTGGAGGGGTCACAATGGTCCCGCTTAAAACCCAAACTTCTTAGACACCGAAGGTGTCGCCTAAAGAACTCCTAGACACTGTATTGACGGAGGTGCTCACTGGGGTTACCCAAAGTTAGCTCATATGAAAAAAAATTATTTAAAGAAACAGAAACTTAAAATGACTAAAATAAAAACAAAACAAGTAAAGAGAAAGGATAGAAATGCTCCCCCTTGATGCGATTAGGTCGATTGCTACCAAGCACCTTCTTCTTGAACACATGGGTTGCCTCCCAAGAAGCGCCTTAGTTACTGTCTTGGCAAGACATTATGTGATCAGCTAAGTTGATGGTACAAAGGGAAGTTGATCCACCACATGGCCTGTTTGAATGCCAGCTGAGATTCCCTCATAGAATGGCTTTAAACGTTGTCCATTTACTTTGAAAGTTGAGCCGTCTTTAGGGTTTTGAATCTCCACAGCTCCATAGGGAGAAACATTGACCACGGTGAATGGGCCTTGCCATCTAGACTTCAATTTTCCTGGAAAAAGACGCAATCGTGAGTTAAACAAAAGAACTGACATACCTTTGGAGAACTCTTTCCGTTGAATGTTTCTGTCATGGTAACTCTTGGTTCGTTCTTTGTAAAGCTTTGCATTCTCATAAGACTCATGTCTAATTTCTTCCAATTCATTGAGCTGAAACTTTCTTGCATGGCCTGCCTTGTCTAGATCAAAATTTAACTTCTTGATGGCCCAAAAAGCATTGTGTTCAAGCTCCATTGGCAGGTGACAAGCTTTCCCAAACACAAGACGATAAGGGCTCATCCCAATGGGAGTCTTATATGCAGTCCTATAAGCCCATAATGAATCATTGAGCTTGGCTGCCCAATCTTTCCTTGTATTGTTCACCACCTTCTCCAGGATGTGCTTAATTTCTCTATTGCTTATTTCCACTTGACCAGAAGTTTGCGGATGATATGGTGTAGAGACTCGATGGGTGATGTTGTACTTCTTCATGAGTGCTTCGAATGGCTTGTTACAGAAGTGGCTGCCTCCATCACTAATGACAGCCCTTGGAGTACCAAACCTTGTGAAAATATTATCCTTCAAGAACTTGAGCACCACCTTATGATCATTGGTTTTGGTGGCTATGGCTTCCACCCATTTAGACACATAATCAACAGCAACAAGTATGTAAGTACAACCAAAGGAAGATGGGAATGGTCCCATGAAATCAATACCCCACACATCGAAGAGCTCCACAACAAGTATGCTATTCAATGGCATTTCGTTCCTGCGACTTATGTTCCCCATCCTTTGACACCTATCACACTTAACACAAAAATTAAACGCATCTTTGAATAGAGTGGGCCAAAAGAAACCAGATTGGAGAATTTTAAGTGCTGTTTTCTTAGCTCCAAAGTGACCTCCACAAGCCAATTCGTGGCTATGCCTAAGTATGCTTTCTTGCTCTTCTTCTGGAACACATCTTCTGATGAGTTGATCCGGGCAATGCTTGAATAAGAAAGGTTCATCCCAGACATAATGTTTCACCATGGAAAAGAACTTCTTCTTGTCCTGAGAAGTTAGATCATTTCTAAGAACACCACAAGCAAGATAATTAACAAAATCAGCATACCATGGTTCTTTGACTTGGGCAGCATATAGTTGTTCATCAGGGAAAGTCTCATTCAAGGGTAGCACAGCTTCTCCTTTTTCTTCAACCACAATTCTGCTCAAATGATCAGCTACCACATTCTCACATCCCTTCTTGTCTCGAATTTCCAAATCGAACTCTTGCAGCAAGAGAATCCATCTAATTAAGCGTGGTTTTGCGTCCTTCTTAGTGAGCAAGTATCTAAGAGCTGCATGGTCAGAATAAACAATTACTTTAGAACCAACAAGATAAGAACGAAATTTTTCTAAAGCAAAAACCACAGCAAGGAACTCCTTCTCTGTTGTGGAGTAGTTGATTTGAGCATCATTCAAGGTCCGGCTAGCATAATGAATCACATGGGGGAGCTTGTTCTTCTTTTGACCTAAAACTGCACCAATAGCAAAGTCAGAGGCATCACACATTATTTCAAATGGTAAAGACCAATCTGGAGCTATGATAATAGGGGCTGAAGTTAGCTCCCTCTTCAAGGTAGTAAAGGCTTCCATGCAAGCTTCATTAAACTCAAAAACAGCATCCTTAGCAAGGAGATTACACAATGGCCTTGTAATGCTTGAGAAATTTTTGATGAACCTTCTATAGAATCCAGCATGACCTAGAAAGCTTCTAATTCCTTTCACAGAGGTAGGGGGTGGCAGATTTGAGATGAGATCGATCTTGGCTTTATCCACTTCAATTCCCTTGCTTGAAATCACATGGCCTAGCACAATGCCTTGTCTCACCATGAAGTGACACTTCTCCCAATTCAAAATCAGATTTGTTTCTTGGCATCTTTTAAGCACTAGAGACAAGTGGTGAAGACAATTATCAAAAGAGGAACCAAAAACTGAAAAATCATCCATAAATACCTCAATGAATCGTTTCACCATATCTGAAAAGATTGACATCATGCATCTTTGGAAAGTTGCTGGGGCATTGCACAAACCGAATGGCATCCTTCTATAAGCAAACGTACCAAATGGGCATGTGAATGTGGTTTTCTCTTGGTCTTCCGGAGCAATGGGAATTTGATTATAACCTGAAAAACCATCAAGAAAACAATAGTAAGCATGGCCAGATAAACGTTCAAGCATTTGATCAATAAAAGGCAAGGGGAAATGATCTTTTCTAGTGGATGTGTTCAACTTCCTGTAATCAATGCAAACTCTCCAACCAGTGATAGTTCGTGTAGGAACTATCTCATTCTTCTCATTCTTCACAACGGTGATTCCGGACTTCTTCGGAACAACTTGTACAGGGCTCACCCACTTAGAATCTGAAATTGGGTAGATGATTCCTACATCGAGTAGCTTTAAAACTTCAGCTCTAACCACCTCTTTCATGTTGGGATTTAGCCTCCTTTGGGCATCACGGGATGGTTTGCTGTCTTCTTCCATTAGAATCCGGTGCATGCACATGCTTGGACTAATTCCTTTGATGTCTGCTATGGTCCACCCAATGGCTGTTTTATGCTCTTTTAGAACCTTAATTAAGCTCTCTTCTTCATGTGAGGTGAGACCTGCAGCAATTATAACAGGGAGAGTTTCGTTAGCACCCAAATAAGTATATTTCAGATGATTGGGCAGTGGTTTAAGTTCTAGCTTTGGTGGGGTGATAATGGATGGCTCCAATTTCGTGGATGATGGTCCAAGAGGCTCGAGTGGTGGCCTAAAGGATGGTGGGTATGGTTGAAACACTTCTAAGGCAGCCACCACTTCTTGGAACTCCGGTTCACAAAGATCTTCCTCTTCTTGTGTTAAGACAGCTTCTAGAGCATCATTAGACTTTCTCTGCAAAATTTTGGAAGAAACCTCATGATCCACAACATCAATTGAAAAGCAAGAATCAAGAGAGATAGAAGGTTGAGATAGAGCATTAAGCATTTTAAATTCAACAGTTTCACCCAGAACAGTCATGGAAAGGGTGCTATCTTTCACTTTGATAACTGTGTCTGCAGTGGCCATGAATGGCCTGCCTAGGAGAATGCGATCAACATGATCTCCATTTGGATTGTCTTCCATGTCCATCACTACAAAATCAGCAGGGAGAATTAGTGTATTAACTTGAACTAAAATATCTTCTACAATACCTTTTGGATATTTTATAGAATGATCAGCTAGTTCAAGTCGTATTGAAGTCTTCTTCATCCCTTCTAAGCCAAGCTTTTGATACAATGAATATGGCATTAGGTTGACACTTGCTCCCAAGTCCAACATGGCTCTTCCAACCTTATTGCCTCCAATGTTAATGGGAATGTCAAAGCTGCCAGGATCAACTAGTTTTGGTGGAAGCTTCCTTTGCAACACAGCACTTACATTCTGGTCAAGCTTTACATCTTCATTTGGAGCGAAATTGAGCTTGTGAGTTTTCAAGTCCTTGATGAACTTTCCATATGCAGGAATCTGTTCAATAACATCAAGCAAAGGCAAATTGATATTAACTTTACTCAAAATATCATAAATCTCTTTAAAAGCCTTATCTTGCTTTGCTTTCTTAAGACGGCCTGGAAATGGAATCAGTGGAACATATGGAGCGGGTGGCACGTATCTATCTTCTTGAAGATGTGGTGGCACAAATTTGTCATCTCTCTTATGCAATTGGAATTGTTTGGATTCCTGAGAATCTGATTTGGCATTAGGAGCAGATTGAGAAGTTTTGAGATGTTCCCCTTCTGTAGCCGTGGTCTCCTCCTCTTCATCTTCTACAATCACAACATCATTTGAAAGATTAGAATCAACTTTACTATCAATGATCTTACCTGATCTGAGCACATGAATGGCCTTGGCTTCTTGGTTCTTTGGATTGATCTCGGTTTGGCTTGGCCATTTCCCAGGTGCTCTTTGAGTTATTTCAGCAGCTAATTGGCCTATTTGAACTTCCAATTTGGTAATGGCAGCTTGTGTAGTTTGCTGGAAATTGGATTGGTTGATTGCCATCTGCTTAACTATATCCTCCAATGATGATGTTTGTTGTGGCTTTTGGAATGAAGGGGGATTGGCTTGATTCTGAGTATTCCTCCATGAAAAGTTTGGATGATTCCTCCAACCTGGATTATAACTTTGAGAGTATGGATCATTTCTTGGACCTTGGTTGTAGGAATTTACCAACTTAGCTTGCTCTTGCACAAATTCTGGATATCCAGCCCCAAGTGGACAAGCTATGGTAGCATGGTCAGGAGTTTCGCAAATACTACACACTTCTTTCGGAGGGCTTCTTGAGTTTAATGCAAGAAGAGCATCTAGCTTTTGTTCCAGTTTTGAAATCTGCACACTAGAAGCATCATTAGAACCACTAATAACACGTTTACCTCTTGTATCCGTATGTTGGGTCTCCATTGCTATCTCCTCAAAGAGTTCGTATGTTTCTTCTGGAGTTTTGGTTTTAAAAGAACCACCTGCAAAATTGGTGACTATATTATGACTAGAAGGGGTTAGTCCTTTATAAAACATACGCATTTGAAGCTTCAATGGAATCCCATGATGAGGACATTGGTTGAGCAGCCCATTGAATCTCTCCCATGCTTCACAAAACGATTCATCATCTTGCTGTGCAAATAACAAGATCTTATCCCTAAGCATGTCGGTCTTTTGCGTGGAGAAGTATTTCTCCAAGAACTTCTTTTGAATGGCAGCCCATGTAGTGAGTGAACCAGGCTTTAAAGAATTCAACCAATATTTCGCCTTATCCTTCAAAGTGTATGGAAACACTCTCATTCGAAGTTGATCTTCTGTCACACCTGTCAAGGGAAAAGAACTCACAACATTAAAAATATCCTTTATATGAGTTAATGGATCTTCATTAGGTAAACCATAAAAGGAAGGCAGCATATTAAGATGAGAAGATTTAAGCTCATAATTTCGAGCTACAGTGGGCAGCAAAATGCTTGAAGGAGATGCTGGAATTGTTGGGATATCAAGTTCTCCCATGAACTCATTGGCAGCCATCTCTTCTTCTTCTTCTTGGTCTGAACTTGCTTCCGAATTTGAAGGTGAAGAACCAGGAAGTTCAGTGTGGAGAGCAATACTTGTAAATGTGGCAAGAGCTTGCTCTTTTGCAGTTGACAACTCTCTTTCTAGACGATTATGAACTTCAGAGATCACCCGGTTGGGTTGCAACGATGGTCCTGCGTTCAAAGATCTGGAGCGTTGGAACGAAGACCTCACTTGTTCAAGGAATGGTCTTTTAGACATAAACTACCTGAAACAGAAAATTAGATTAATTAGAAACACTAAAAAAATAGGGTAACCTTGGGAACATAACCAGGGAAGAACTTTCGTTCAGTCCCCGGCAACGGCGCCAAAATTTGTTGTTAATTATTATGTTAACTCGCAATTGTACGGGGCAATTAGTAATATAGCAAGACAAGTACGAGGTCGTACCCACGAAGACTGTGAAGTTCAAATTAGTTATGTACGTAGATTACCGAATTCAAGAAGTTAGGAAGTTAAGTCTAAAACAGAAATTAAAGTGAGAGTGATTGTGATTGTGAAAGGAATTGAGCAAACTGAAATTGCAAATGAAAGCAAATAAACAAGTGTAACAAAGAGTGGTTTTAAGAGTTGGAAAACAGATTTGGAGACTAGGGCATTCGAATCACCATAACAATTCAATTCTGGGTTATATGGAGTCAAGTAACAAGTCTAATTCAGATTCAAAGATTGATTCTAGCTAAAGTATGATTAGGCCATGGTGTTTGGTCCTAACCTTGTGTTCCTAATTCCCTAATTTGATCATTTGTTGTCTAACCTAAAATTAAGCATTAGGAACCCATTAAGCATAGAAGAACAATTTAAACAACCAAGCATGTATCTAATCCCTGTTGTCGAATGTCCATACATACTCTTCCTATTCATAGTTCAATTCGAATTAAAGCATGGTGTCTACTCTTAATTCAAACCAAGATAGTTAACAAACAAGTTCTAATGGTGATCAATCATTCAAACAAGCATGTTAACTTATAAGCATAATGAATAAGAACATGAATCATGAATCAAACTTGAAACTCCAAACTTATAAACCCAGAATATTCATGTTAGGTTACATCGAAGCCCTAGTTATGGATTTAGCTACTCATAATGGAAAAGAAACTAAAATAGAAATGGGAAAACATAATGAATGCCATAAGAGTAGAAAAACCCTTTTCTGAAGTTCTTGTAGTGTCCAATGCTTCTCCAAGAGCTTCTCCACGTCTAGAAGGATGTATGAAGGATATGGAGGTGATTTGAGATGAGCTTGAGTGAGTGGTGATGGCTGAGAAAGAGGAAATTCTTAGGGAAAAGGAAGGGAGGTTTTCTGGAGCTGTTTTGGTGATTTTGGGGCAGTTTAGAGTATTGGGTTGATTGCTTGAGTGTTTGGGGTTGTGGTAATGTATGAGGATGATTTCTGGATGATGGAAGTGTGGAGGATGGCTGAAGTGAATTTTGTAGCTTGAAGACTCCTCTATTTATAGGGCTAAGAGGGAGGAACATCATGATGAAATCCAACACCACCATTCCTCATTTAATACAACCCATAACTCCCACTTCATCTTGTCTATGTTAGTGTGGTTGGAATCAATCCCATCCCATACTTCTTTTGCTGCACCTCAAGCTTTCTTCACATGGGATCAAAGGTGATCAATTGTGGCTGCCTTTTGCTGCCAACCCATGTGGTCTTCTTTTGGTTGTTGAACAAAAACGAGTCTTCTGAACCAGACTTGGTGTAGGAAGGCCAGAGGTTTCAAAACTTATCCAATGGGGCTCAAATTTGGATATATTATAGTAGACACCCATTGGAACAACTTCTATGAAGAAAGTATTCCCATCGGAGCAGTAGAAGTATGCGTTTTGGGCCTTGCAATTTGGCTGCCGAACAGAGACTGGAATTGACTTCATTTCATTTATGCTTTACATGCATGCACATGCTTTCTCAATAATAACTCCAGCATGTACCAACTTGATCCTTTAGACTTTCATAGCTGGAATGCCTCCCCACTTCACTCATTATGTTGGATCCAAAGTCAGTTGCAGCATGGGTGAGGCACATGGAGGCACATGACAAAGCTGGCAGCTGCAAATCCTCCTGAGCAGGGTTGAGTGTTGGGCGGGCTGAGCACTCCACAAATGTCCAATTGGGCTGACATTTGGATATGTTGTACTAGACACCCATTGGAACAAGTTTCATGAAGATCTTCACCTCATCCAAGCCCCATAGCATGCTGATCCAAGGCCAAGAAGCTGACCTACGAAATTGGGCTGGAAAGGAGTTGTAGCCAAAATGTGTTTGTCTTTAAGCCCTTCTTCCATTCACCCAAATCAAGCCTTAACATGCATGGATTGCATCATTTCCTATCCAAAGTCATCATTGTTACCTAAATATCAATTAACTGAAAGATAAACACAAAAAGGATTAAAAGCACAAGTTTAACTCAAACACATAACCAAATCATAAGCTAGAAGGGTACAAAATGATATACAATTATGAACCGATCAAATACACCAACCACTCCAATTAGGAAAGAACTGTCGTTGAAATTGAATTGACCAATTTCTCGCACCTATTGATTTCGGATCGAGCCCAAAACTTGGGCAACAACATAATACGGTGTGGGGAGTCATTTGGTTAGTTTTGAGAAAAATCCAATCGCTAGAAGTATGGAATACACCAACCACTCCAGTTAGGAACGAACTGCCGTTGAACTTGAATTGTCCAATTTGGAACCCCTATCGATTTCGGATCGATCCCAAAACTTGGGCAACATCATAATATCTTGGGATGAGTCATTCGGTGAGTTTTGAGTGAAATCCAATCCCTAGAAGTATGGAATACACCAACCACTCCAATTAGGAACGAACTACCGTTGAAATTGAATTGACCAATTTCTCACACCTATTGAATTTGGATCGAGCCCAAAACTTGGGCAACATCATAATATGGTGGGAGGAGTCATTTGGTGGGTTTTGAGTGAAATCCAATCGCTAGAAGTATGGAATACACCAACCACTCCAATTAGGAACGAACTGCAGTTGAACTTGAATTGTCCAATTTGGAACACCTATTGATTTCGGATCGAGCCCAAAACTTGGGCAATCATTATATGGTGGGAGGAGTCATTTGGTGAGTTTTGAGTGCAATCCAATCGCTAGAAGTATGGAATACACCAACCACTCCAATTAGGAACGAACTGCGGTTGAACTTGAATTGTCCAATTTGGAACACCTATTGATTTCGGATCGAGCCCAAAACTTGGGCAAGAACGTTATATGGTGGGAGTAGGCATTTGGGGAGTTTTGAGTGAAATCCAATCGCTAGAAGTATGGAATACACCAACCTCTCCAATTAGGAACGAACTGCCGTTGAACTTGAATTGTCCAATTTCTCACACCTATTGATTTTGGATCGAGCCCAAACTTTTGGCTACATCAAAATATGGTGGGAGGAGTCATTTGGTGAGTTTTGAGTGAAATACAATCGCTAGAACTATGGAATACACCAACCACTCCAATTAGGATCGAACTTCCGTTGAACTTCAATTGTCCAATTTCTCACACCTATTGAATTCGGATCGAGCCCAAAACTTGGGCAACATCATAATATGGTGGGAGGAGTCATTTGGTGAATTTTGAGTGAAATCCAATCGCTAGAAGTATGGAATACAGCAACCACTCCAATTTGGAACGAACTGCCGTTGAACTTGAATTGTCCAATTTCTCACATCTATTGATTTCGGATCGAGCCCAAAACTTGGGCAACATCATACTATGGTGGGAGGAGTCATTTGGTGAGTTTTGAGTGAAATCCAATCGCTAGAAGTATGGAATACAGAAACCACTCCAATTAGGAACGAACTGCCGTTGAACTTGAATTGTCCAATTTCTCACACCTATTGATTTCGGATCGACCCCAAAACTTGGGCAACATCATAATATGGTGTGAGGAGTCATTTGGTGAGTTTTGAGTGAAATCCAATCGCTAGAAGTATGGAATACACCAACTACTCCAATTAGGAACGAACTGCCGTTGAACTTGAATTGTCCAATTTCTGACACCTATTGATTTCGGATCGAGCCCCAAACTAGGGCTACATCATAATTTTGTGGGAGGAGTCATTTGGTGAGTTTTGAGTGAAATCCAAACGCTAGAAGTATGGAATACACCAACCACTCCAATTAGGAACGAAATGCCGTTGAAATTGAGTTGCCCAATTTCTCACACCTATTGATTTCGGATCGAGCCCGAAACATGGGCTACATCATAATATGGGGGGAGGAGTGATTTGGTGAGTTTTGAGTGAAATCCAATCGCTAGAAGTATGGAATACACCAACCACTCCAATTAGGAACGAACTGCCGTTGAACCTGAACTGTCCAATTTCTCACACCTATTGATTTCGGATCGTGCCCAAAACTTGGGCAATATCATAATATGGTGGGAGGAGTCATTTGGAGAGTTTTGAGTGAAATCCGATCGCTAGAAGTATGGAATACACCAACCACTCCAATTAGGAACGAACTTCCGTTGAACTTGAATTGTCCAATTTCTCACACCTATTGATTTCGGATCGAGCCCCAAACTTTTGGCTAAATCACAATATGGTGGGAGGAGTCATTTGGTGAGTTTTGAGTGAAATCCAATCGCTAGAACTATGGAATACACCAACCACTCCAATTAGGAACGAACTTCCGTTGAACTTCAATTGTCCAATTTCTCACACCTATTGAATTCGGATCGAGCCCACAACTTGGGCAACATCATAATATGGTGGGAGGATTCATTTGGTGAGTTTTCAGTGAAATCCAATCGCGAGAAGTATGGAATACAGCAACCACTCCAATTAGGAACGAACTGCCGTTGAACCTGAATTGTCCAATTTCTCACACCTATTGATTTCGGATCGTGCCCAAAACTTGGGCAATATCATAATATGGTGGGAGGAGTCATTTGGTGAGTTTTGAGTGAAATCCAATCGCTAGAAGTACGGAATACACCAACCACTCCAATTAGGAACGAACTGTCGTTGAACTTGAATTGTCCAATTTCTGACACCTATTGATTTCGGATCGAGCCCCAAACTTGGGCTACATCATAATATTGTGGGAGGAGTCATGTGGTGAGTTTTGAGTGAAATCCAATCGCTAGAAGTGTGGAATACACCAACCATTCCAATTAGGAACGAAATGCCGTTGAAATTGAAATGACCAATTTCTCACACCTATTGATTTCGGATCGGGCCCAAAACTTGGGCAACAACATAATATGGTGGGAGGAGTCATTTGGTGAGTTTTGAGTGAAATCCAATCGCTAGAAGTATGGAATACACCAACCACTCCAATGAGGAACGAACTGCCGTTGAACTTTAATTGTCCAATTTCTCGCACCGATTGATTTCGGATCGAGCCCCAAACTTGGGCAACAACATAATATGGTGGGAGAAGTCATTTGGTGAGTTTGAGTGAAATCCAATCGCTAGAAGTATGGAATACACCAACCACTCCAATTAGGAACGAACTGCCGTTGAACTTGAATTGTCCAATATCTCACACCTATTGATTTCGGATCGAGCCCAAAACTTGGGCAACATCATAATATGGTGGGAGGAGTCATTTGGTGAGTTTTGAGTGAAATCCAATCGCTCGAAGTATGGAATACACCAACCACTCCAATTAGGAACGAACTGCCGTTGAACTTGAATTGTCCAGTTTCTCACACCTATTGATTTCGGATCGAGCCCAAAACTTGGGCAACATCATAATATGGTGGGAGGAGTCATTTGGTTAGTTTTGAGTGAAATCCAATCGCTAGAAGTATGGAATACACCAACCACTCCAATTAGGAACAAACTGCCGTTGAACTTGAATTGTCCAATCTCTGACACCTATTGATTTCGGATCGTGCCCCAAACTTGGGCTACATCATAATATTGTGGGAGGAATCATTTGGGGAGTTTTGAGTGAAATCCAATCGCTAGAAGTATGGAATACACCAACCACTCCAATTAGGAACGAACTGCCGTTGAACTTGAATTGTCCAATTTCGAACACCTATTGATTTCGGATCGAGCCCAAAACTTGGAGAAATTATAGAATGGTACTGTATCACCACGTCAGCTGGTGATACTCCCACTCAAAATATGCCATGTGTCTTAATTTTTTAACAACTCAAATTTTATTTTACACCTGGAGTTCAACCTAATTTTAACCCTTTAAAATAAAATTAAGAAAATAAGAAAATCGAAAGAAGAAGAAAAAAGAGCAGAGCCACCGCCCACCGCAATACGCCAACCCCGCGCCGCCTGCTCTGGCCGTCGTCCCTTCCCTATCTTTTATCTCTCTCCCTCCATCTCTCTCTCTCTGTTGCCCTTTTTTAACTTTCTCAACCTTTCAGTGACTATCCCCTAGATCCATACATATTTTCTCGTTGACGAAGGTTTCCCTAGCAGATGTGATTCGCGAAGAAGATTGGGATGGGAGGTGGATGTATCATATCAACCGTAACACAATCCCCAAAACCCAACAACGCCCTTAGTCTCACGAACGACACCCCGACTTGAGTCTTGAGCGGCCGTCAATCATGCTTTACCATGTCACCATCCAAATGCTTATTAGATTCAATATAATACCTAATCTTCTTTGTGATACATGATTGCAATAATTTATTGGGCTATGGGGATTTGGCTTACTCGCAAGCAGAGGAAGAGGAAGATCTGGGTGGCGTGGGGGTTGGGGTTGGGTTGCTGAGATATTCTCATTTCTTTTTTCCTTTAAGTTTTTTTTTATTTTTCTACTTTTATTTCAGTGGATAAAAATAAGTCCAGCTGTAAAATAAAATTTGAGTTGTTAAAAAATTAAGACACATGGCATATTTTGAGTGGGAGTATCACCAGCTGACGTGGTGGTACGGTACCATTCTATAATTTCTCCAAAACTTGGGCAACATCGTAATATGGTGGGAGGAGTCATTTGGTGAGTTCTGAGTGAAATCCAATCGCTAGAAGTATGGAATAAACCAACCACTCCAATTAGGAACGAACTGCCGTTGAACTTGAATTGTCCAATTTGGAACACCTATTGATTTCGGATCGAGCCCAAAACTTGGGCAACATCATAATATGGTGGGAGGAGTCATTTGGTGAGTTTTGAGTGAAATCCAATCGATAGAAGATGGAATACACCAACCACTCTAATTAGGAACGAACTGCCGTTGAACTTGAATTGTCCAATTTCTCACACCTATTGATTTTGAATCGAGCCCAAAACTTGGGCAACATCATAATATGGTGGTAGGAGTCCTTTGGTGAGTTTTGAGTGAAATCCAATCGCTAGAAGTATGGAATACACCAACCACTCCAATTAGGAACGAACTGCCGTTGAACTTGAATTGTTCAATTTCTCACGCCTGTTGATTTCGGGTCGAGCCCAAAACTTGGGCAACATCATAATATGGTGGGAGGAGTCATTTGGTGAGTTTTGAGTGAAATCCAATCGCTAGAAGTATGGAATACACCGACCACTCCAATTAGGAACGAAATGCCGCTGAAATTGAATTGACCAATTTCTCACACCTATTGATTTCGGATCGAGCCCAAAACTTGGGCAACATCATAACATGGTGGGAGTAGTCATTTGGTTAGTTTTGAGTGAAATCCAATCGCTAGAAGTATGGAATACACCAACCACTCCAACTAGGAACGAACTGCCGTTGAACTTGAATTGTCCAATTTGGAACACCTATTGATTTCGGATCGAGCCCAAAACTTTGGCAACATCATAATATGGTGGGAGGAGTCATTTGGTGAGTTTTGAGTGAAATCCAATCGCTAGAAGTATGGAATACACCAACCACTCCAATTAGGAACGAACTGCCGTTGAACTTGAATTGTCCAATTTCTCACACCTATTGATTTTGAATCGAGCCCAAAACTTGGGCAACATCATAATATGGTGGTAGGAGTCCTTTGGTGAGTTTTGAGTGAAATCCAATCGCTAGAAGTATGGAATACACCAACCACTCCAATTAGGAACGAACTGCCGTTGAACTTGAATTGTTCAATTTCTCACGCCTGTTGATTTCGGGTCGAGCCCAAAACTTGGGCAACATCATAATATGGTGGGAGGAGTCATTTGGTGAGTTTTGAGTGAAATCCAATCGCTAGAAGTATGGAATACACCGACCACTCCAATTAGGAACGAAATGCCGCTGAAATTGAATTGACCAATTTCTCACACCTATTGATTTCGAATCGAGCCCAAAACTTGGGCAACATCATAACATGGTGGGAGTAGTCATTTGGTTAGTTTTGAGTGAAATCCAATCGCTAGAAGTATGGAATACACCAACCACTCCAACTAGGAACGAACTGCCGTTGAACTTGAATTGTCCAATTTGGAACACCTATTGATTTCGGATCGAGCCCAAAACTTTGGCAACATCATAATATGGTGGGAGGAGTCATTTGGTGAATTTTGAGTGAAATCCAATCGCTAGAAGTATGGAATACACCAACCACTCCAATTAGGAACGAACTGCCGTTGAACTTGAATTGTCCAATTTGGAACACCTATTGATTTCGGATCGAGCCCAAAACTTGGGCAACAACATAACATGGTGGGAGTAGTCATTTGGTTAGTTTTGAGTGAAATCCAATCGTTAGAAGTATGGAATACACCAACCACTCCAACTAGGAACGAACTGCCGTTGAACTTGTATTGTCCAATTTGGAACACCTATTGATTTCGGATCGAGCCCAAAACTTGGGCAACATCATAATATGGTGGGAGGAGTCATTTGGCGAGTTTTGAGTGAAATCCAATCGCTAGAAGTATGGAATACACCAACCCCTCCAATTAGGAACGAACTGCCGTTGAACTTGAATTGTCCAATTTCTCACACCAATTGATTTTGGATCGCGCCCAAAACTTGGGCAACATCACAACATGGTGGGAGTAGTCATTTGGTGAGTTTTGAGTGAAATCCAATCTCTAGAAGTATGGAATACACCAACCAGTCCAATTAGGAACGAACTGCCGTTGAACTCTAATTGTCAAATTTGGAAGACCTATTGATTTCGGATCGAGCCCAAAAATTGGGCAACAATATAATTTGGTGGGAGGAGTCATTTGGAGAGTTTTGAGTGATATCCAATCGCTAGAAGTATGGAATACACCAACCCCTCCAATTAGGAACGAATTTCCGTTGAACTTGAATTGTCTAATTTCTCACGCCTATTGATTTCGGATTGAGCCCAGAACTTGGGCAACATCATAATATGGTGGGAGGAGTCATTTGGTGAGTTTTGAGTGAAATCCAATCGCTAGAAGTATGGAATACACCGACCACTCCAATTAGGAACGAAATGCCGCTGAAATTGAATTGACCAATTTCTCACACCTATTGATTTCGGATCGAGCCCAAAACTTGGGCAACATCATAACATGGTGGGAGTAGTCATTTGGTTAGTTTTGAGTGAAATCCAATCGCTAGAAGTATGGAATACACCAACCACTCCAACTAGGAACGAACTGCCGTTGAACTTGAATTGTCCAATTTGGAACACCTATTGATTTCGGATCGAGCCCAAAACTTTGGCAACATCATAATATGGTGGGAGGAGTCATTTGGTGAATTTTGAGTGAAATCCAATCGCTAGAAGTATGGAATACACCAACCACTCCAATTAGGAACGAACTGCCGTTGAACTTGAATTGTCCAATTTGGAACACCTATTGATTTCGGATCGAGCCCAAAACTTGGGCAACAACATAACATGGTGGGAGTAGTCATTTGGTTAGTTTTGAGTGAAATCCAATCGTTAGAAGTATGGAATACACCAACCACTCCAACTAGGAACGAACTGCCGTTGAACTTGTATTGTCCAATTTGGAACACCTATTGATTTCGGATCGAGCCCAAAACTTGGGCAACATCATAATATGGTGGGAGGAGTCATTTGGCGAGTTTTGAGTGAAATCCAATCGCTAGAAGTATGGAATACACCAACCCCTCCAATTAGGAACGAACTGCCGTTGAACTTGAATTGTCCAATTTCTCACACCAATTGATTTTGGATCGCGCCCAAAACTTGGGCAACATCACAACATGGTGGGAGTAGTCATTTGGTGAGTTTTGAGTGAAATCCAATCTCTAGAAGTATGGAATACACCAACCAGTCCAATTAGGAACGAACTGCCGTTGAACTCTAATTGTCAAACTTGGGCAACATCATAATATGGTGGGAGGAGTCATTTGGTGAGTTTTGAGGGAAATCCAATCGTTAGAAGTATGGAATACACCAACCACTCCAACTAGGAACGAACTGCCGTTGAACTTGAATTGTCCAAGTTCTCACACCTATTGATTTCGGATCAAGCCCAAAACTTGGGCAACAACATAATATGGTGGGAGGAGTCATTTGGTTAGTTTTGAGTGTAATCCAATCGCTAGAAGTATGGAATACACCAACCACTCCAATTAGAAACGAACTGCCGTTGAACTTGAATTGTCCAACTTGGAACACCTTATGATTTCGGATCGAGCCCCAAACTTGGGCAACTTCATAATATGGGGGGAGGAGTCATTTGGTGAGTTTTGAGTGAAATCCAATCGCTAGAAGTATGGAATACACCAACCACTCCAATTAGGAACGAACTGCCGTTGAACTTGAATTGTCCAATTTATCACACCTATTGATTTCGGATCGAGCCCCAAACTTGGGCAACATCATAATATGGTGGGAGGAGTCATTTGGTGAGTTTTGAGTGAAATCCAATCGCTAGAAGTATGGAATACACCAACCACTCCAATTAGGAACGAACTGCCGTTGAACTTGAATTGTCCGATTTCTCTCACCTATTCATTTCGGATCGAGCCCAAAACTTGGGCAACATCATAATATGGTGGGAGGAGTCATTTGGTGAGTTTTGAATGAAATCCAATCGCTAGAAGTATGGAATACACCAACCACTCCAATTAGGAACGAACTGCCGTTGAACTTGAATTGTCCAATTTATCACACCTATTGATTTCGGATCGAGCCCCAAACTTGGGCAACATCATAATATGGTGGGAGGAGTCATTTGGTGAGTTTTGAGTGAAATCCAATCGCTAAAAGTATGGAATACACCAACCACTCCAATTAGGAACGAACTGCCGTTGAAATTGAATTGTCCAATTTCTCACACCTATTGATTTCGGATCTAGCCCAAAACTTGGGGCAACATCATAATATGGTGGGAGGAGTCATTTCGTGAGTTTTGAAAGAAATCCAATCGCTAGAAGTATGGAATACACCAACCACTCCAATTAGGAACGAACTGCCGTTGAACTTGAATTGTCCAATTTATCACACCTATTGATTTCGGATCGGGTCCCAAACTTGGGCAACATCATAATATGGTGGGAGGAGTCATTTGGTGAGTTTTGAGTGAAATCCAATCGCTAGAAGTATGGAATACACCAACCACTCCAATTGGGAACGAACTGTCGTTCAAATTAAATTGACAAATTTCTCACACCTATTGATTTCGGATCGAGCCCAAAACTTGGGCAACATCATTATATGGTGGGAGGAGTCATTTGGTTAGTTTTGAGTGAAATCCAATCGCTAGAAGTATGGAATACACCAACCACTCCAATTAGGAACGAACTGCCGTTGAACTTGAATTGTCCAATTTCTCTCACCGATTCATTTCGGATCGAGCCCAAAACTTCGGCAACATCATAATATGGTGGGAGGAGTCATTTGGTGAGTTTTGAGTTAAATCCAATCGCTAGAAGTATGGCAACCACACCAATTAGGAACGAACTGTCGTTGAAATTCAATTGACCAATTTCTCACACCTATTGAATTCGGATCGAGCCCAAAAGTTGGGCAACATCATAATATGGTGGGAGGAGTCATTTGGTGAGTTTTGAGTGAATTCCAATCTCTAGAAGTATGGAATACACCAACCACTCCAGTTAGGAACGAACTTCCGTTGTACTTGAATTGTCCAATTTGGAACACCTATTGATTTCGGATCGAGCCCAAAACTTGGGCAACAACATAATATAGTGGGAGGAGTCATTTGGTGAGTTTTGAGAGAAATCCAATCGCTAGAAGTATGGAATACACCAACCACTCCAATTAGGAACGAACTGCCGTTGAACTTGAATTGTCCAATTTATCACACCTATTTATTTCGGATCGAGCCCCAAACTTGGGCAACATCATAATATGGTGGGAGGAGTCATTTGGTGACTTTTTAGGGAAAACCAATCGCTAGAAGTATGGAATACACCAACCACTCCAATTAGGAACGAACTGCCGTTCAACTTGAATTGTCCAATTTCTCTCACCTATTCATTTCGGGTCGAGCCCAAAACTTGGGCAACATCATAATATGGTGGGAGGAGTCATTTGGTGAGTTTTGAGTGAAATCCAATCGCTAGAAGTATGGAATTCACCAACCACTCCAATTAGGAACGAACTGCCGTTGAACTTGAATTGTCCAACTTGGAACACCTGTTGATTTCGGATCGAGCCCCAAACTTGGGCAACATCATAATATGGTGGGAGGAGTCATTTGGTGAGTTTTGAGTGAAATCCATTCGCTAGAAGTATGGAATACACCAACCACTCCAATTAGGAACGAACTGCCGTTGAACTTGAATTGTCCAATTTCTCTCACCTATTCATTTCGGATCGACCCCAAAACTTCGGCAACATCATAATATGGTGGGAGGAGTCATTTGGTGAGTTTTGAGTTAAATCCAATCGCTAGAAGTATGGAATACACCAACCACACCAATTAGGAACGAACTGTCGTTGAAATTAAATTGACCAATTTCTCACACCTATTGATTTCGGATCGAGCCCAAAACCTGGGCAACATCATAATATGGTGGGAGGAGTCATTTGGTGAGTTTTGAGTGAAATCCAATCTCTAGAAGTATGGAATACACCAACCACTCCAGTTAGGAACGAACTGCCGTTGTACTTGAATTGTCCAATTTGGAACACCTATTGATTTCGGATCGAGCTCAAAACTTGGGCAACAACATAATATAGTGGGAGGAGTCATTTGGTGAGTTTTGAGAGAAATCCAATCGCTAGAAGTATGGAATACGCCAACCACTCCAATTAGGAACGAACTGCCGTTGAACTTGAATTGTCCAATTTATCACACCTATTTATTTCTGATCGAGCCCCAAACTTGGGCAACAACATAATATGGTGGGAGGAGTCATTTGGTGAGTTTTCAGGGAAAACCAATCACTAGAAGTATGGAATACACCAACCACCCCAATTAGGAACGAACTGCCGTTGAACTTGAATTGTCCAATTTCTCTCACCTATTCATTTCGGATCGAGCCCAAAACTTGGGCAACATCATAATATGGTGGGAGGAGTCATTTGGTGAGTTTTGAGTGAAATCCAATCGCTAGAAGTATGGAATTCACCAACCACTCCCATTAGGAACGAACTGCCGTTGAACTTGAATTGTCCAACTTGGAACACCTGTTGATTTCGGATCGAGCCCCAAACTTGGGCAACATCATAATATGGTGGGAGGAATCATTTGGTGAGTTTTGAGTGAAATCCATTCGCTAGAAGTATGGAATACACCAACCACTCCAATTAGGAACGAACTGCCGTTGAACTTGAATTGTCCAATTTCTCTCACCTATTCATTTCGGATCGAGCCCAAAACTTCGGCAACATCATAATATGGTGGGAGGAGTCATTTGGTGAGTTTTGAGTTAAATCCAATCGCTAGAAGTATGGAATACACCAACCACACCAATTAGGAACGAACTGTCGTTGAAATTAAATTGACCAATTTCTCACACCTATTGATTTCGGATCGAGCCCAAAACTTGGGCAACATCATAATATGGTGGGAGGAGTCATTTGGTGAGTTTTGAGTGAAATCCAATCTCTAGAAGTATGGAATACACCAACCACTCCAGTTAGGAACGAACTGCCGTTGTACTTGAATTGTCCAATTTGGAACACCTATTGATTTCGGATCGAGCCCAAAACTTGGGCAACAACATAATATGGTGGGAGGAGTCATTTGGTGAGTTTTGAGAGAAATCCAATCGCTAGAAGTATGGAATACACCAACCACTCCAATTAGGAACGAACTGCCGTTGAACTTGAATTGTCCAATTTCTCACACCTATTGATTTCGGACCGAGCCCAAAACTTGGGCAACATGATAATGTGGTGGGAGGAGTCATTTGGTGAGTTTTGAGTGAAATCCAATCGCTAGAATTATGGAATACACCAACCACTCCAATTAGGAACGAACAGCCGTTGAACTTGAATTGTCCAATTTGGAACACCTATTGATTTCGGTTCGAGCCTAAAACTTGAACAACATGATAATATGGTGGGAGGAGTCATTTGGTGAGTTTGGAGTGAAATCCAATCGCTAGAAGTATGGAATACACCAACCACTCCAATTAGGAATGAACTGCCATTGAACTTGAATTGTCCAATTTCTCACACCAATTGATTTCGGATCGGGCCCAAAACTTCGGCAACTTCATAATATGGTGGGAGGAGTCATTTGGAGAGTTTTGAGTGAAGTCCAATCGATAGAAGTATGGAATACAACAACCACTCCAATTAGGAACGAACTGCCGTTGAACTTGAATTGTCCAATTTCTCACTCCTATTGATTTCGGATCGAGCCCAAAACATGGACAACATCATAATATGGTGGGAGGAGTCATTTGGTGAGTTTTGAGTGAAATCCAATCGCTAGAAGTATGGAATACACCAACCACTCCAATTAGGAACGAACTGCCGTTGAACTTGAATTGTCCAATTTCTGTCACCTAGTGATTTCGAATCGAGCCCAAAACTTGGGCAACATGATAATATGGTGGGAGGAGTCATTTGGTGAGTTTTGAGTGAAATACAATCGCTAGAAGTATGGAATACACCAACCACTCCAATTAGGAACGAACTGCCGTTGAACTTGAATTGTCCAATTTCTCACACCTATTGATTTCGGATCGGGCCCAAAACTTCGGCAACTTCATAATATGGTGGGAGGAGTGATTTGGTGAGTTTTGAGTTAAGTCCAATCGATAGAAGTATGGACTACACCAATCAGTCCAATTAGGAACGAACTGCCGTTGAACTTGAATTGTCCAATTTGGAACACCTATTGATTTCGGTTCGAGCCCAAAACTTGGGCAACATGATAATATGGTGGGAGGAGTCATTTGGAAAGTTTGGAGTGAAATCCAATCGCTAGAAGTATGGAATACACCAACCACTCCAATTAGGAACGAACTGCCGTTGAACTTGAATTGTCCAATTTCTGACACCTATTGATTTCGGATTGAGTCCAAAACTTGGGCAACATCATAATATGGTGGGAGGAGACATTTGGTGAGTTTTGAGTGAAATCCAATCGCTAGAAGTATGGAATATACCAACCACTCCAATTAGGAACGAACTGCCGTCGAACTTGAATTGTCCAATTTGGAACACCTATGGATTTCGGATCGAGCCCAAAACTTGGGTAACATCATAATATGGTGGGAGTAGTCATTTGGTGAGTTTTGAGTGAAATCGAATCGCTTGAAGTATGGAATACACCAACCACTCCAATTAGGAACGAACTGCCGTTGAACTTGAATTGTCCAATTTCTCAAACCTATTAATTTCGGATCGAGCCCCAAACTTGGGCAACATCATAATATTGTGGGAGGAGTCATTTGGTGAGTTTTGAGTGAAATTCAATCGCTAGAAGTATGGATTACACCAACCACTCCAATTTGGAACGAACTGCCGTTGAACTTGAATTTTCCAATTTCTCACAGATATTTATTTCGGATCGAGCCCAAAACTTGGGCAACCTCATAATATGGTGGGTGGAGTCATTTGGTGAGTTTTGAGTGAAATCCAATCGCTAGAAGTATGGAATACACCAACCACTCCAATTAGGAACGAATTGCCGTTGAACTTGAATTGTCCAATTTCTCACAGCTATTGATTTCGGATCGAGCTCCAAACATGGGCAACATCATAATATGGAGGGAGGAGTCATTTGGTGAGTTTTGAGTGAAATCCAATCGCTAGAAGTATGGAATACACCAACCACTCCAGTTAGGAACGAACTGCCGTTGAACTTGAATTGTCCAATTTCTCACACCTATTGATTTCGGATCGAGCCCAAAACTTGGTCGACATGATAATATGGTGTTAGGAGTCGTTTGGTGACTTTTGAGTGAAATCGAATCGCTAGAAGTAGGGAATGCACCAACCACTCCAATTTGGAACGAACTGCCATTGAACTTGAACTGTCCAATTTCTCACACCTAATGATTTCGGAAAGAGCCCAAAACGTGGGCAACATCATAATATTGTGGGAGGAGTCATTTGGTGAGTTTTGAGTGAAATCCAATCGCTAGAAGTATGGAATACACCAACCACTCAAATTTGGAACGAATTGCCGTTGAACTTGAATTGTCCAATTTCTCACACCTATTGATTTCAGATCGAGCCCAAAACTTGGCCAACATCATAATATGGTGGGAGGAGTCATTTGGTGAGTTTTGAGTGAAATCCAATCGCCAGAAGTTGGGAATGCACCAACCACTCCAATTAGGAACGAACTGCCGTTGAACTTGAATTGTCCAATATCTCACACCTATTGATTTCGGATCGAGCCCCAAACATGGGCAACATGATAATATGGTGGGAGGAGTCATTTGGTGAGTTTTGAGTGAAATCCAATCGCTAGAAGTATGGAGTACACCAACCACTACAACTAGGAACGAACTGCCGTTGAACTTGAATTGTCCAATATCTCCACCTATTGATTTCGGATCGAGCCCCAAACTTGGGCAACATCATAATATGGTGGGAGGAGTCATTTGGTGAGTTTTGAGTGAAATCCAATCGCTAGAAGTATGGAATACACCAACCACTCCAATTAGGAACGAACTGCCATTGAACTTCAATTCTCCAATTTCTCACACCAATTGATTTCGGATCGGACCCAAAACTTCGGCAACTTCATAATATGGTGGGAGGAGTCATTTGGTGAGTTTTGAGTGAAATCCAATCACTAGAAGTATGGAATACACCAACCACTCCAATTAGGAACGAACTGCCGTTGAACTTGAATTGTCCAATATCTCACACCTATTGATTTCGGATCGAGGCCAAAACTTGGGCAACATCATAATATGGTGGGAGGAGTCATTTGGGTAGTTTTTAATGATATCCAATCGCTAGAAGTACAGAATACACCAACCTCTCCAATTAGGAACGAACTGCCGTTGAACTTGAATTGTCCAATATCTCACACCTATTGATTTCTGATCGAGGCCAAAACTTGGGCAACATCATAATATGGTGGGAGGAGTCATTTGGGTAGTTTTTAATGATATCCAATCGCTAGAAGTACAGAATACACCAACCACTCCAATTAGGGACGAACTGCCGTTGAACTTGAATTGTCCAATTTCTCACACCTATTGATTTCGGATCGAGCCCCAAACATGGGCATCATGATAATATGGTGGGAGGAGTCATTTGGTGAGTTTTGAGTGAAATCCAATCGCTAGAAGTATGGAGTACACCAACCACTACAACTAGGAACAAACTGCTGTTGAACTTGAATTGTCCAATATCTCCACCTATTGATTTCGGGTCGAGCCCCAAACTTGGGCAACATCATAATATGGTGGGAGGAGTCATTTGGTGAGTTTTGAGTGAAATCCAATCGCTAGAAGTATGGAATACACCAACCACTCCAATTAGGAACGAACTGCCATTGAACTTCAATTCTCCAATTTCTCACACCAATTGATTTCGGATCGGACCCAAAACTTCGGCAACTTCATAATATGGTGGGAGGAGTCATTTGGTGAGTTTTGAGTGAAATCCAATCACTAGAAGTATGGAATACACCAACCACTCCAATTAGGAACGAACTGCCGTTGAACTTGAATTGTCCAATATCTCACACCTATTGATTTCGGATCGAGGCCAAAACTTGGGCAACATCATAATACGGTGGGAGGAGTCATTTGGCGAGTTTTTAATGATATCCAATCGCTAGAAGAACAGAATACACCAACCACTCCAATTAGGGACGAACTGCCGTTGAACTTGAATTGTCCAATTTCTCACACCTATTGATTTCGGATTGAGCCCCAAACATGGGCAACATCATAATATGGTGGGTGGAGTCATTTGGTGAGTTTTGATTGAAATCCAATCATTAGAAGTATGGAATACACCAACCACTCCAATTAGGAACGAACTGCCGTTGAACTTGGATTGTCCAATTTCTCACACCTAATGATTTCGGATCGAGCCCAAAACGTGGGCAACATCATAATATTGTGGGAGGAGTCATTTGGTGTGTTTTGAGCGAAATCCAATCGCTAGAAGTATGGAATACACCAACCACTCCAATTAGGAACGAACTGCCGTTGAACTTGAATTGTCCAATTTCTCACACCTATTGATTTCGGATCGAGCCCAAAACTTGGGCAACATGATAATATGGTGGGAGGAATCATTTGGTGAGTGTTGAGTGAAATCCAATCGCTAGAAGTATGGAATACACCAACCACTCCAGTTAGGAACGAACTGCCGTTGAACTTGAATTGTCCAATTTCTCACACCTATTGATTTCGGATCGAGCCCAAAACTTGGGCAACATCATAATATGGTGGGAGGAGTCATTTGGTGAGTTTTGAGTGAAATCCAATCGCTAGAAGTATGGAATACACCAACCACTCCAATTAGGAACGAACTGCCGTTGAACTTGAATTGTCCAATTTCTGTCACCTAGTGATTTCGAATCGAGCCCAAAACTTGGGCAACATGATAATATGGTGGGAGGAGTCATTTGGTGAGTTTTGAGTGAAATCCAATCGCTAGAAGTATGGAATACACCAACCACACCAATTAGGAACGAACTGCCGCTGAACTTCAGTTGTCCAATTTCTCACACCTATTGATTTCGGATCGAGCCCAAAACTTGGGCGAAAATCATAATATGGTGGGAGGAGTCATTTAGTGAGTTTTGAGTGAAATCCAATTGCTAGAAGTACAGAATACACCAACCGCTCCAATTAGGAACGAACTGCCGTTGAACTTGAATCGTCCAATTTCTAACACCTATTGATTTCGGATCGAGCCCCAAACTAGGGCAATTTCATAATATGGTGGGAGGAGTGATTTGGTTTGTTTTGAGTGAAATCCTATCGCTAGAAGTATGGAATACACCAACAACTCCAATTAGGAACGAACTGCCGTTGAACTTGAATTGTCCAATTTCTCACACCTATTGATTTCGGATCGAGCCCCAAACATGGGCAACATCATAATATGGTGGGAGGAGTCATTTGGTGAGTTTTGAGTGAAATCCAATCGCTAGAAGTATGGAATACACCAACCACTCCAATTAGGAACGAACTGCCGTCGAACTTGAATTGTCCAATTTCTCACACCATTGATTTCGGATCGAGCCCAAAACTTGGGCAACATGATAATATGGTGGGAGGAGTCATTTGGTGAGTTTTGAGGGAAATCCAATCGCTAGATGTATGGAATACACCAACCACTCCAATTAGGTACGAACTGCCGTTGAACTTGAATTGTCCAATTTCTCACACCTATTGATTGCGGATCGAGCCCAAAACTTGGGCAACATGATAATATGGTGGGAGGAGTCATTTGGTGAGTTTTGAGGGAAATCCAATCGCTAGATGTATGGAATACACCAACCACTCCAATTAGGAACGAACTGCCGTTGAACTTGAATTGTCCAGTTTCTTTCACCTATTGATTTCGGATCGAGCCCAAAACTTGGGCAACATCATAATATAGTGTTAGGAGTCATTTGGTGAGTTTTGAGTGAAATCCAATCGCTAGTAGTATGGAATACACCAACCACTCAAATTTGGAACGAACTGCCGTTGAACTTGAATTGTCCAATTTCTCACACCTATTGATTTCAGATCGAGCCCAAAACGTGGGCAACATGATAATATTGTGGGAGGAGTCATTTGGTGAGTTTTGAGTGAAATCCAATCACTAGAAGTATGGAATACACCAACCACTCCAATTAGGAACGAACTGCCGTTGAACTTGAATTGTCCAATTTCTTTCACCTATTGATTTCGGATCGAACCGAAAACTTGGGCAACATCATAATATAGTGTTAGGTGTCATTTGGTGAGTTTTGAGTGAAATCCAATCGCTAGAAGTATGGAATACACCAACCACTCCAATCAGGAACGAACTGCTGTTGAACTTGAATTGTCCAATTTCTCACACCTATTGATTTCAGATCAAGCCTAAAACTTGGGCAACATGATAATATGGTGGGAGGAGTCATTTAGGGAGTTTTGAATGAAATCCAATCGCTAGAAGTATGGAATTCACTAACAACTCCAATTAGGAACGAACTGTCGTTGAACTTGAATTGTCCAATTTCTCACACCTATTGATTTCGGATCGAGCCCAAAACATGGGCAACATCATAATATGGTGGGTGGAGTCATTTGGTGAGTTTTGAGTGAAATCCAATCGCTAGAAGTATGGAATACACCAACCACTCCAATTAGGAACGAACTGCCGTTGAACTTGGATTGTCCAATTTCTCACACCTAATTATTTCGGATCGAGCCCAAAACGTGCGCAACATCATAATATTGTGGGAGGAGTCGTTTGGTGTGTTTTGAGCGAAATCCAATCGCTAGAAGTATGGAATACACCAACCACTCCAATTAGGAACGAACTGCCGTTGAACTTGAATTGTCGAATTTCTCACACCTATTGACTTCGGATCGAGCCCAAAACTTGGGGAACATCATAATATGGTGGGAGGAGTCATTTGGTTAGTTTTCAGTGAAATCCAATCGCTAGAAGTATGGAATACACCAACCACTCCCATTAGGAACGAACTGCCGTTGAACTTGATTTGTCCAATTTCTAACACCTATTGATTTCGAATCGAGCCCCAAACTTGGGCAACCTCATAATATGGTGGGAGGAGTCATTTGGTGAGTTTTGAGTGAAATCCAATCGCTAGAAGTATGGAATACAACAACTACTTCGATTAGGAACGAACTGTCGTTGAAATTGAATTGACCAATTTCTCACACCTATTGATTTTGGATCGAGCCCAAAACTTGGGCAACATCATAATATGGTGGGAGGAGTCATTTGGTGAGTTTTAAGTGAAATCCAATCGCTAGAAGTATGGAATACAGCAACCACTCCAATTAGGAACGAACTGCCGTTGAACTTGAATTGTCCAATTTCTCACTCCTATTGATTTCGGATCGAGCCCAAAACATGGGCAACATCATAATATGGTGGGAGGAGTCATTTGGTGAGTTTTGAGTGAAATCCAATCGCTAGAAGTATGGAATACACTAACCAGTCCAATTAGGAACGAACTGCCGTTGAACTTGAATTGTCCAATTTGGAACACCTATTCATTTCGGATCGAGCCCCAAACTTGGGCAACATCATAATATGGTGGGAGGAGTCATTTGGTGAGTTTTAAGTGAAATCCAATCGCTAGAAGTATGGAATACAGCAACCACTCCAATTAGGAACGAACTGCCGTTGAACTTGAATTGTCCAATTTCTCACTCCTATTGATTTCGGATCGAGCCCAAAACATGGGCAACATCATAATATGGTGGGAGGAGTCATTTGGTGAGTTTTGAGTGAAATCCAATCGCTAGAAGTATGGAATACACCAACCAGTCCAATTAGGAACGAACTGCCGTTGAACTTGAATTGTCCAATTTGGAACACCTATTCATTTCGGATCGAGCCCCAAACTTGGGCAACATCATAATATGGTGGTAGGAGTCATTTGGTGAGTTTGGAGAGAAATCCAATTGCTAGAAGTATGGAATACACCAACCACTCCAATTAGGAACGAACTGCCGTTGAACTTGAATTGTCCAATTTCTCACACCTATTGATTTCGGATCGAGCCCAAAACATGGGCAACATCATAATATGGTGGGAGGAGTCATTTAGTGAGTTTTGAGTGAAATCCAATCTCTAGAAGTATGGAATACAGCAACCACTCCAATTAGGAACGAACTGCCGTTGAACTTGAATTGTACAATTTGGAACACCTATTGATTTCGGATCGAGCCCAAAACTTGGGCAACATCATAATATGGTGGGAGGAGTCATTTGGCGAGTTTTGAGTGAAATCCAATTGCTAGAAGTATGGCATACACCAACCACTCCAATTAGGAACGAACTACCGTTGAACTTGAATTGTCCAATTTGGAACACCTATTGATTTCGGATCGAGCCCAAAACTTGGGCAACATCATAATATGGTGGGAGGAGTCATTTGGTGAGTTTTGGGTGAAATCCAATCGCTAGAAGTGTGTAATACACCAACCACTCCAATTAGGAACGAACTGCCGTTGAACTTGAATTGTCCAATTTCTCACACCTATTGATTTCGGATCGAGCCCAAAACATGGGCAACATCATAATATGGTGGGAGGAGTCATTTGGTTAGTTTTGAGTGAAATCCAATCGTTAGAAGTATGGAATACACCAACCACTCTAATTAGGAACGAACTGCCGTTGAACTTGAATTGTCCAATTTCTCACACCTATTGATTTTGGATCGAGCCCCAAACTTGGGCAACATCATAATATGGTGGGAGGAGTCATTTGGTGAGTTTTCAGTGAAATCCAATCGCTAGAAGTCCAATTAGGAACGAACTGTCGTTGAACTTGAATTGTCCAATTTCTCACACCTATTGATTTCGGATCGAGCCGCAAACTTGGGCAACATCATAATACGGTGGGAGGAGTCATTTGGAGAGTTTTTGGTGAAATCCTATCGCTAGAAGTATGGATTACACCAACCACTACAATTAGGAACGAACTGCCGTTGAACTTGAATTGTCCAATTTGGAACACCTATTGATTTCGGATCGAGCCCGAAACTTGGGCAACATCATAATATGGTGGGAGGAGTCATTTGGTTACTTTTCAGTGAAATCCAATCGCTAGAAGTATGGAATACACCAACCACTCCCATTAGGAACGAACTGCCGTTGAACTTGAATTGTCCAATTTCTAACACCTATTGATTTCGAATCGAGCCCCAAACTTGGGCAACCTCATAATATGGTGGGAGGAGTCATTTGGTGAGTTTTGAGTGAAATCCAATCGCTAGAAGTATGGAATACAACAACTACTTCGATTAGGAACGAACTGTCGTTGAAATTGAATTGACCAATTTCTCACACCTATTGATTTCGGATCGAGCCCAAAACTTGGGCAACATCATAATATGGTGGGAGGAGTCATTTGGTGAGTTTTAAGTGAAATCCAATCGCTAGAAGTATGGAATACAGCAACCACTCCAATTAGGAACGAACTGCCGTTGAACTTGAATTGTCCAATTTCTCACTCCTATTGATTTCGGATCGAGCCCAAAACATGGGCAACATCATAATATGGTGGGAGGAGTCATTTGGTGAGTTTTGAATGAAATCCAATCGCTAGAAGTATGGAATACACCAACCAGTCCAATTAGGAACGAACTGCCGTTGAACTTGAATTGTCCAATTTGGAACACCTATTCATTTCGGATCGAGCCCCTGTTGTTAATTATTATGTTAACTCGCAATTGTACGGGGCAATTAGTAATATAGCAAGACAAGTACGAGGTCGTACCCACGAAGACTGAGAAGTTCAAATTAGTTATGTACGTAGATTACCGAATTCAAGAAGTTAGGAAGTTAAGTCTAAAACAGAAATTAAAGTGAGAGTGATTGTGATTGTGAAAGGAAGTGAGCAAACTGAAATTGCAAATGAAAGCAAATAAACAAGTGTAACAAAGAGTGGTTTTAAGAGTTGGAAAACAGATTTGGAGACTAGGGCATTCGAATCACCATAACAATTCAATTCTGGGTTATATGGAGTCAAGTAACAAGTCTAATTCAGATTCAAAGATTGATTCTAGTTAAAGTATGATTAGGCCATGGTGTTTGGTCCTAACCTTGTGTTCCTAATTCCCTAATTTGATCATTTGTTGTCTAACCTAAAATTAAGCATTAGGAACCCATTAAGCATAGAAGAACAATTTAAACAACCAAGCATGTATCTAATCCCTGTTGTCGAATGTCCATACATACTCTTCCTATTCATAGTTCAATTTGAATTAAAGCATGGTGTCTACTCTTAATTCAAACCAAGATAGTTAACAAACAAGTTCTAATGGTGATCAATCATTCAAACAAGCATGTTAACTTATAAGCATAGTGAATAAGAACATGAATCATGAATCAAACTTGAAACTCCAAACTTATAAACCCAGAATATTCATGTTAGGTTACATCGAAGCCCTAGTTATGGATTTAGCTACTCATAATGGAAAAGAAACTAAAATAGAAATGGGAAAACATAATGAATGCCATAAGAGTAGAAAAACCCTTTTATGAAGTTCTTGTAGTGTCCAATGCTTCTCCAAGAGCTTCTCCACGTCTAGAAGGATGTATGAAGGATATGGAGGTGATTTGAGATGAGCTTGAGTGAGTGGTGATGGCTGAGAAAGAGGAAATTCGTAGGGAAATGGAAGGGAGGTTTTCTGGAGCTGTTTTGGTGATTTTGGGGCAGTTTAGAGTATTGGGTTGATTGCTTGAGTGTTTGGGGTTGTGGGAATGTATGAGGATGATTTCTGGATGATGGAAGTGTGGAGGATGGCTGAAGTGAATTTTGTAGCTTGAAGACTCCTCTATTTATAGGGCTAAGAGGGAGGAACATCATGATGAAATCCAACACCACCATTCCTCATTTAATACAACCCATAACTCCCACTTCATCTTGTCTATGTTAGTGTGGTTGGAATCAATCCCATCCCATACTTCTTTTGCTGCACCTCAAGCTTTCTTCACATGGGATCAAAGGTGATCAATTGTGGCTGCCTTTTGCTGCCAACCCATGTGGTCTTCTTTTGGTTGTTGAACAAAAACGAGTCTTCTGAACCAGACTTGGTGTAGGAAGGCCAGAGGTTTCAAAACTTATCCAATGGCGCTCAAATTTAGATATGTTATAGTAGACACCCATTGGAACAACTTCTATGAAGAAAGTATTCCCATCGGAGTAGTAGAAGTATGCGTTTTGGGCCTTGCAATTTGGCTGCCGAACAGAGACTGGAATTGACTTCATTTCATTTATGCTTTACATGCATGCACATGCTTTCTCTATAATAACTCCAGCATGTACCAACTTGATCCTTTAGACTTTCATAGCTGGAATGCCTCCCCACTTCACTCATTATGTTGGATCCAAAGTCAGTTGCAGCATGGGTGAGGCACATGGAGGCACATGACAAAGCTGGCAGCTGCAAATCCTCCTGAGCAGGGTTGAGTGTTGGGCGGGCTGAGCACTCCACAAATGTCCAATTGGGCTGAAATTTGGATATGTTGTACTAGACACCCATTGGAACAAGTTTCATGAAGATCTTCACCTCATCCAAGCCCCATAGCATGCTGATCCAAGGCCAAGAAGCTGACCTACGAAATTGGGCTGGAAAGGAGTTGTAGCCAAAATGTGTTTGTCTTTAAGCCCTTCTTCCATTCACCCAAATCAAGCCTTAACATGCATGGATTGCATCATTTCCTATCCAAAGTCATCATTGTTACCTAAATGTCAATTAACTGAAAGATAAACACAAATCCTTTGACACCTATCACACTTAACACAAAAATTAAACGCATCTTTGAATAGAGTGGGCCAAAAGAAACCAGATTGGAGAATTTTAAGTGCTGTTTTCTTAGCTCCAAAGTGACCTCCACAAGCCAATTCGTGGCTATGCCTAAGTATGCTTTCTTGCTCTTCTTCTGGAACACATCTTCTGATGAGTTGATCCGGGCAATGCTTGAATAAGAAAGGTTCATCCCAGACATAATGTTTCACCATGGAAAAGAACTTCTTCTTGTCCTGAGAAGTTAGATCATTTCTAAGAACACCACAAGCAAGATAATTAACAAAATCAGCATACCATGGTTCTTTGACTTGGGCAGCATATAGTTGTTCATCAGGGAAAGTCTCATTCAAGGGTAGCACAGCTTCTCCTTTTTCTTCAACCACAATTCTGCTCAAATGATCAGCTACCACATTCTCACATCCCTTCTTGTCTCGAATTTCCAAATCGAACTCTTGCAGCAAGAGAATCCATCTAATCAAGCGTGGTTTTGCATCCTTCTTAGTGAGCAAGTATCTAAGAGCTGCATGGTCAGAATAAACAATTACTTTAGAACCAACAAGATAAGAACGAAATTTTTCTAAAGCAAAAACCACAGCAAGGAACTCCTTCTCTGTTGTGGAGTAGTTGATTTGAGCATCATTCAAGGTCCGGCTAGCATAATGAATCACATGGGGGAGCTTGTTCTTCTTTTGACCTAAAACTGCACCAATAGCAAAGTCAGAGGCATCACACATTATTTCAAATGGTAAAGACCAATCTGGAGCTATGATAATAGGGGCTGAAGTTAGCTCCCTCTTCAAGGTAGTAAAGGCTTCCATGCAAGCTTCATTAAACTCAAAAACAGCATCCTTAGCAAGGAGATTACACAATGGCCTTGTAATGCTTGAGAAATTTTTGATGAACCTTCTATAGAATCCAGCATGACCTAGAAAGCTTCTAATTCCTTTCACAGAGGTAGGGGGTGGCAGATTTGAGATGAGATCGATCTTGGCTTTATCCACTTCAATTCCCTTGCTTGAAATCACATGGCCTAGCACAATGCCTTGTCTCACCATGAAGTGACACTTCTCCCAATTCAAAATCAGGTTTGTTTCCTGGCATCTTTTAAGCACTAGAGACAAGTGGTGAAGACAATTATCAAAAGAGGAACCAAAAACTGAAAAATCATCCATAAATACCTCAATGAATCGTTCCACCATATCTGAAAAGATTGACATCATGCATCTTTGGAAAGTTGCTGGGGCATTGCACAAACCGAATGGCATCCTTCTATAAGCAAACGTACCAAATGGGCATGTGAATGTGGTTTTCTCTTGGTCTTCCGGAGCAATGGGAATTTGATTATAACCTGAAAAACCATCAAGAAAACAATAGTAAGCATGGCCAGATAAACGTTCAAGCATTTGATCAATAAAAGGCAAGGGGAAATGATCTTTTCTAGTGGATGTGTTCAACTTCCTGTAATCAATGCAAACTCTCCAACCAGTGATAGTTCGTGTAGGAACTATCTCATTCTTCTCATTCTTCACAACGGTGATTCCGGACTTCTTCGGAACAACTTGTACAGGGCTCACCCACTTAGAATCTGAAATTGGGTAGATGATTCCTACATCGAGTAGCTTTAAAACTTCAGCTCTAACCACCTCTTTCATGTTGGGATTTAGCCTCCTTTGGGCATCACGGGATGGTTTGCTGTCTTCTTCCATTAGAATCCGGTGCATGCACATGCTTGGACTAATTCCTTTGATGTCTGCTATGGTCCACCCAATGGCTGTTTTATGCTCTTTTAGAACCTTAATTAAGCTCTCTTCTTCATGTGAGGTGAGACCTGCAGCAATTATAACAGGGAGAGTTTCGTTAGCACCCAAATAAGTATATTTAAGATGATTGGGCAGTGGTTTAAGTTCTAGCTTTGGTGGGGTGATAATGGATGGCTCCAATTTCGTGGATGATGGTCCAAGAGGCTCGAGTGGTGGCCTAAAGGATGGTGGGTATGGTTGAAACACTTCTAAGGCAGCCACCACTTCTTGGAACTCCGGTTCACAAAGATCTTCCTCTTCTTGTGTTAAGACAGCTTCTAGAGCATCATTAGACTTTCTCTGCAAAATTTTGGAAGAAACCTCATGATCCACAACATCAATTGAAAAGCAAGAATCAAGAGAGATAGAAGGTTGAGATAGAGCATTAAGCATTTTAAATTCAACAGTTTCACCCAGAACAGTCATGGAAAGGGTGCTATCTTTCACTTTGATAACTGTGTCTGCAGTGGCCATGAATGGCCTGCCTAGGAGAATGCGATCAACATGATCTCCATTTGGATTGTCTTCCATGTCCATCACTACAAAATCAGCAGGGAGAATTAGTGTATTAACTTGAACTAAAATATCTTCTACAATACCTTTCGGATATTTTATAGAATGATCAGCTAGTTCAAGTCGTATTGAAGTCTTCTTCATCCCTTCTAAGCCAAGCTTTTGATACAATGAATATGGCATTAGGTTGACACTTGCTCCCAAGTCCAACATGGCTCTTCCAACCTTATTGCCTCCAATGTTAATGGGAATGTCAAAGCTGCCAGGATCAACTAGTTTTGGTGGAAGCTTCCTTTGCAACACAGCACTTACATTCTGGTCAAGCTTTACATCTTCATTTGGAGCGAAATTGAGCTTGTGAGTTTTCAAGTCCTTGATGAACTTTCCATATGCAGGAATCTGTTCAATAACATCAAGCAAAGGCAAATTGATATTAACTTTACTCAAAATATCATAAATCTCTTTAAAAGCCTTATCTTGCTTTGCTTTCTTAAGACGGCCTGGAAATGGAATCAGTGGAACATATGGAGCGGGTGGCACGTATCTATCTTCTTGAAGATGTGGTGGCACAAATTTGTCATCTCTCTTATGCAATTGGAATTGTTTGGATTCCTGAGAATCTGATTTGGCATTAGGAGCAGATTGAGAAGTTTTGAGATGTTCCCCTTCTGTAGCCGTGGTCTCCTCCTCTTCATCTTCTACAATCACAACATCATTTGAAAGATTAGAATCAACTTTACTATCAATGATCTTACCTGATCTGAGCACATGAATGGCCTTGGCTTCTTGGTTCTTTGGATTGATCTCGGTTTGGCTTGGCCATTTCCCAGGTGCTCTTTGAGTTATTTCAGCAGCTAATTGGCCTATTTGAACTTCCAATTTGGCAATGGTAGCTTGTGTAGTTTGCTGGAAATTGGATTGGTTGATTGCCATCTGCTTAACTATATCCTCCAATGATGATGTTTGTTGTGGCTTTTGGAATGAAGGGGGATTAGCTTGATTCTGAGTATTCCTCCATGAAAAGTTTGGATGATTCCTCCAACCTGGATTATAACTTTGAGAGTATGGATCATTTCTTGGACCTTGGTTGTAGGAATTTACCAACTTAGCTTGCTCTTGCACAAATTCTGGATATCCAGCCCCAAGTGGACAAGCTATGGTAGCATGGTCAGGAGTTTCGCAAATACTACACACTTCCTTCGGAGGGCTTCTTGAGTTTAATGCAAGAAGAGCATCTAGCTTTTGTTCCAGTTTTGAAATCTGCACACTAGAAGCATCATTAGAACCACTAATAACACGTTTACCTCTTGTATCCGTATGTTGGGTCTCCATTGCTATCTCCTCAAAGAGTTCGTATGTTTCTTCTGGAGTTTTGGTTTTAAAAGAACCACCTGCAAAATTGGTGACTATATTATGACTAGAAGGGGTTAGTCCTTTATAAAACATACGCATTTGAAGCTTCAATGGAATCCCATGATGAGGACATTGGTTGAGCAGCCCATTGAATCTCTCCCATGCTTCACAAAACGATTCATCATCTTGCTGTGCAAATAACAAGATCTTATCCCTAAGCATGTCGGTCTTTTGCGTGGAGAAGTATTTCTCCAAGAACTTCTTTTGAATGGCAGCCCATGTAGTGAGTGAACCAGGCTTCAAAGAATTCAACCAATATTTCGCCTTATCCTTCAAAGTGTATGGAAACACTCTCATTCGAAGTTGATCTTCTGTCACACCTGTCAAGGGAAAAGAACTCACAACATTAAAAATATCCTTTATATGAGTTAATGGATCTTCATTAGGTAAACCATAAAAGGAAGGCAGCATATTAAGATGAGAAGATTTAAGCTCATAATTTCGAGCTACAGTGGGCAGCAAAATGCTTGAAGGAGATGCTGGAATTGTTGGGATATCAAGTTCTCCCATGAACTCATTGGCAGCCATCTCTTCTTCTTCTTCTTGGTCTGAACTTGCTTCCGAATTTGAAGGTGAAGAACTAGGAAGTTCAGTGTGGAGAGCAATACTTGTAAATGTGGCAAGAGCTTGCTCTTTTGCAGTTGACAACTCTCTTTCTAGACGATTATGAACTTCAAAGATCACCCGGTTGGGTTGCAACGATGGTCCTGCGTTCAAAGATCTGGAGCGTTGGAACGAAGACCTCACTTGTTCAAGGAACGGTCTTTTAGACATAAACTACCTGAAATAGAAAATTAGATTAATTAGAAACACTAAAAAGAATAGGGTAACCTTGGGCACATAACCAAGGAAGAACTTTCGTTCAGTCCCCGGCAACGGCGCCAAAATTTGTTGTTAATTATTATGTTAACTCGCAATTGTACGGGGCAATTAGTAATATAGCAAGACAAGTACGAGGTCGTACCCACGAAGACTGAGAAGTTCAAATTAGTTATGTACGTAGATTACCGAATTCAAGAAGTTAGGAAGTTAAGTCTAAAACAGAAATTAAAGTGAGAGTGATTGTGATTGTGAAAGGAAGTGAGCAAACTGAAATTGCAAATGAAAGCAAATAAACAAGTGTAACAAAGAGTGGTTTTAAGAGTTGGAAAACAGATTTGGAGACTAGGGCATTCGAATCACCATAACAATTCAATTCTGGGTTATATGGAGTCAAGTAACAAGTCTAATTCAGATTCAAAGATTGATTCTAGCTAAAGTATGATTAGGCCATGGTGTTTGGTCCTAACCTTGTGTTCCTAATTCCCTAATTTGATCATTTGTTGTCTAACCTAAAATTAAGCATTAGGAACCCATTAAGCATAGAAGAACAATTTAAACAACCAAGCATGTATCTAATCCCTGTTGTCGAATGTCCATACATACTCTTCCTATTCATAGTTCAATTTGAATTAAAGCATGGTGTCTACTCTTAATTCAAACCAAGATAGTTAACAAACAAGTTCTAATGGTGATCAATCATTCAAACAAGCATGTTAACTTATAAGCATAGTGAATAAGAACATGAATCATGAATCAAACTTGAAACTCCAAACTTATAAACCCAGAATATTCATGTTAGGTTACATCGAAGCCCTAGTTATGGATTTAGCTACTCATAATGGAAAAGAAACTAAAATAGAAATGGGAAAACATAATGAATGCCATAAGAGTAGAAAAACCCTTTTATGAAGTTCTTGTAGTGTCCAATGCTTCTCCAAGAGCTTCTCCACGTCTAGAAGGATGTATGAAGGATATGGAGGTGATTTGAGATGAGCTTGAGTGAGTGGTGATGGCTGAGAAAGAGGAAATTCGTAGGGAAATGGAAGGGAGGTTTTCTGGAGCTGTTTTGGTGATTTTGGGGCAGTTTAGAGTATTGGGTTGATTGCTTGAGTGTTTGGGGTTGTGGGAATGTATGAGGATGATTTCTGGATGATGGAAGTGTGGAGTGTTAATAATCGTTAATATATATTCGGAATAAGGTACTGCATACCTTGCGGAAGATTCCAAGTGAAAAACCGCTTGCAATTACTAGCCCGCCGAGATGCTTCCACGTCACGAACACGCCAACAAGATTCTACACGTTCCTCGTCTCCAAGGTCGTTGGATTGGCTATGAAAGTTACTCCATTGATTCCACGTACCCAAGACCAAGGCTCTTGGTGAATTGCCTAAAGGAGAGTGTTTAGGGAGATATGAGGTTTCTCTCTTTGTGGGTGTAAAACTCACTACAACTCTTTGATATGCACTCACACTTCTTGTCTCACACACACCAACTTAGAGAGTATGCACTAATGCTTCTCATCATCTCTTCACTTGCACACACTCCATCTATTTATAGGAGTTGTTTTAGCTCATATCAAGAGAGCATAAAACATGCACCAGTGCTTAGGTTGGTAGTGCACTAAAACAAGGTTTAGTGCCTTAAAACAAGGATTAGTGTAGTGCCATAAAACAAGGCCAAGTGCCTTAATTTGTGTAGTGCCATAAAACAAGGCTAAGTGCCTTAATTTGTGTAGTGCCATAAAACAAGGATTAGTGCATAATCATTGTTTTATTACATCTCCCACTCACCCACATAGGGTGTGATGACCTTGTTTTATTACATCTCCCACTCACCCACATAGGGTGTGATAACCTTGTTTTATTACATGGACGATGGCTGAAGTGAATTTTGTAGCTTGAAGACTCCTCTATTTATAGGGCTAAGAGGGAGGAACATCATGATGAAATCCAACACCACCATTCCTCATTTAATACAACCCATAACTCCCACTTCATCTTGTCTATGTTAGTGTGGTTGGAATCAATCCCATCCCATACTTCTTTTGCTGCACCTCAAGCTTTCTTCACATGGGATCAAAGGTGATCAATTGTGGCTGCCTTTTGCTGCCAACCCATGTGGTCTTCTTTTGGTTGTTGAACAAAAACGAGTCTTCTGAACCAGACTTGGTGTAGGAAGGCCAGAGGTTTCAAAACTTATCCAATGGGGCTCAAATTTAGATATGTTATAGTAGACACCCATTGGAACAACTTCTATGAAGAAAGTATTCCCATCGGAGTAGTAGAAGTATGCGGTTTGGGCCTTGCAATTTGGCTGCCGAACAGAGACTGGAATTGACTTCATTTCATTTATGCTTTACATGCATGCACATGCTTTCTTTATAATAACTCCAGCATGTACCAACTTGATCCTTTAGACTTTCATAGCTGGAATGCCTCCCCACTTCACTCATTATGTTGGATCCAAAGTCAGTTGCAGCATGGGTGAGGCACATGGAGGCACATGACAAAGCTGGCAGCTGCAAATCCTCCTGAGCAGGGTTGAGTGTTGGGCGGGCTGAGCACTCCACAAATGTCCAATTGGGCTGAAATTTGGATATGTTGTACTAGACACCCATTGGAACAGGTTTCATGAAGATCTTCACCTCATCCAAGCCCCATAGCATGCTGATCCAAGGCCAAGAAGCTGACCTACGAAATTGGGCTGGAAAGGAGTTGTAGCCAAAATGTGTTTGTCTTTAAGCCCTTCTTCCATTCACCCAAATCAAGCCTTAACATGCATGGATTGCATCATTTCCTATCCAAAGTCATCATTGTTACCTAAATGTCAATTAACTGAAAGATAAACACAAAAAGGATTAAAAGCACAAGTTTAACTCAAAAACATAACCAAATCATAAGTTAGAAGGGTACAAAATGATATACAATTATGAACCGATCAGCCCCAAACTTGGGCAACATCATAATATGGTGGTAGGAGTCATTTGGTGAGTTTGGAGAGAAATCCAATCGCTAGAAGTATGGAATACACCAACCACTCCAATTAGGAACGAACTGCCGTTGAACTTGAATTGTCCAATTTCTCACACCTATTGATTTCGGATCGAGCCCAAAACATGGGCAACATCATAATATGGTGGGAGGAGTCATTTGGTGAGTTTTGAGTGAAATCCAATCGCTAGAAGTATGGAATACAGCAACCACTCCAATTAGGAACGAACTGCCGTTGAACTTGAATTGTACAATTTGGAACACCTATTGATTTCGGATCGAGCCCAAAACTTGGGCAACATCATAATATGGTGGGAGGAGTCATTTGGCGAGTTTTGAGTGAAATCCAATCGCTAGAAGTATGGCATACACCAACCACTCCAATTAGGAACGAACTGCCGTTGAACTTGAATTGTCCAATTTGGAACACCTATTGATTTCGGATCGAGCCCAAAACTTGGGAAACATCATAATATGGTGGGAGGAGTCATTTGGGGAGTTTTGAGTGAAATCCAATCGCTAGAAGTATGGAATACAACAACTACTTCGATTAGGACCGAACTGTCGTCGAAATTGAATTGACCAATTTCTCACACCTATTGATTTCAGATCGAGCCCAAAACTTGGGCAACATCATAATATGGTGGGAGGAGTCATTTGGTGAGTTTTTAGTGAAATCCAATCGCTAGAAGTATGGAATACACCAACCACTCCAATTAGGAACGAACTGCCGTTGAACTTGAATTGTCCAATTTCTCACACCTGTTGATTTCGGATCGAGCCCAAAACATGGGCAACATCATAATATGGTGGGAGGAGTCATTTGGTGAGTTTTGAGTGAAATCCAATCGGTAGAAGTATGGCATACACCAACCACTCCAATTTGGAACGAACTGCCGTTGAACTTGAATTGTCGAATTTGAAACACCTATTGATTCCGGATCGAGCCCAAAACCTGGCCAACATGATAATATGGTGGGAGGGGTCATTTGGTGAATTTTGGGTGAAATCCAATCGCTAGAAGTATGGAATACACCAACCCCTCCAATTAGGAACGAACTGCCGTCGAACTTGAATTGTCCAATTCCTCACACCTATTGATTTCGGATCGAGCCCAAAACTTGGGTAACATCATAATATGGTGGGAGGAGTCATTTGGTTAGTTTTGAGTGAAATCCAATCGCTAGAAGTATGGAATACACCAACCACTCCAATTAGGAAAGAACTGCCGTTGAACTTGAATTGTCGAATTTGGAACACCTATTGATTTCGGATCGAGCCCAAAACTTGGGCAACATCATAATATGGTGGGAGGAGTCACTTGGTCAGTTTTGAGTGAAATCCAATCGCTAGAAGTATGGAATACACCAACCACTCCAATTAGGAACGAACTACCGTTGAACTTGAATTGTCCAATTTAGAACACCTATTGATTTCGGATCGAGCCCAAAACTTGGGAAACATCATAATATGGTGGCAGGAGTCATTTGGTGAGTTTTGAGTGAAATCCAATCGCTAGAAGTATGGAATACAGCAACCACTCCAATTAGGAACGAACTGCCGTTCAACTTGAATTGTCCAATTTGGAACACCTATTGATTTCGGATCGAGCCCAAAACTTGGGCAACAACATAATATGGTGGGAGGAGTCATTTGGTGAGTTTTGAGTGAAATCCAATCGCTAGAATTATGGAATACAACAACTACTCCGATTAGGAACGAACTGTCGTTGAAATTGAATTGACCAATTTCTCACACCTATTGATTTCAGATCGAGCCCAAAACTTGGGCAACATCATAATCTGGTGGGAAGAGTCATTTGGGGAGTTTTGAGTGAAATCCAATCGCTAGAAGTATGGAATACACCTACCACTCCAATTAGGAACGAACTGCCGTTGAACTTGAATTCTCCAATTTGGAACACCTATTGATTTCGGATCGAGCCCAAAACTTGGGCAACATCATAATATGGTGGGAGGAGTCATTTGGTGAGTTTTGAGTGAAATCCAATCGCTAGAAGTATGGAATACAGCAACCACTCCAATTAGGAACGAACTGCCGTTGAACTTGAATTGTCCAATTTGGAACACCTATTGATTTCGGATCGAGCCCAAAACTTGGGCAACATCATAATATGGTGGGAGGAGTCACTTGGTGAGTTTTGAGTGAAATCCAATCGCTAGAACTATGGAATACACCAACCACTCCAATTAGGAACGAACTGCCGTTGAACTTGAATTGTCCAATTTGGAAAACCTATTGATTTCGGATCGAGCCCAAAAGTTGGGCAACATCATAATATGGTGGGAGGAGTCATTTGGTGAGTTTTCAGTGAAATCCAATCGCTAGAAGTATGGAATACACCAACCACTCCAATTAGGAACGAACTGCCGTTGAACTTGAATTGTCCAATTTCTCACACCTATTGATTTCGGATCGAGCCCAAAACTTGGGCAACATCATAATACGGTGGGAGGAGTGATTTGGTGAGTTTTGGGTGAAATCCAATCGCTAGAAGTATGGAATACAACAACTACTCCGATTAGGAACGAATTGGCGTTGAAATTGAATTGACCAATTTCTCACACCTATTGATTTCGGATTGGGCCCAAAAATTGGGCAACATCATAATATGGTGGGAGGAGTCATTTGGTGAGTTTTTAGGGAAATCCAATCGCTAGAAGTATGGAATACACCAACCACTCCAATTAGGAACGAACTGCCGTTGAACTTGAATTGTCCAATTTCTCACACCTATTGATTTCGGATCGAGCCCAAAACATGGGCAACATCATAATATGGTGGGAGGAGTCATTTGGTGAGTTTTGAGTGAAATCCAATCGCTAGAAGTATGGCATACACCAACCACTCCAATTAGGAACGAACTGCCGTTGAACTTGAACTGTCGAATTTGGAACACCTATTGATTTCGGATCGAGCCCAAAACCTGGCCAACATGATAATCTGGTGGGAGGGGTCATTTGGTGAATTTTGGGTGAAATCCAATCGCTAGAGGTATGGAATACACCAACCACTCCAATTAGGAACGAACTGCCGTTGAACTTGAATTGTCCAATTTCTCACACCTATTGATTTCGGATCGAGCCCCAAACTTGGGCAACATCATAATATGGTGGGAGGAGTCATTTGGTGAGTTTTGAGTGAAATCCAATCGCTAGAAGTATGGAATACAGCAACCACTCCAATTAGGAACAAACTGCCGTTGAACATGAATTGTCCAATTTCTCACACCTATTGATTTCGGACCGAGCCCCAAACTTGGGAAACATCATAATCTGGTGAGAGGAGTCATTTGGTGAGTTTTGAGTGAAATCCAATCGCTAGAAGTATGGAATACACCAACCACTCCAATTAGGAACGAACTGCCGTTGAACTTGAATTGTCCAATTTGGAACACCTATTGATTTCGGATCGAGCCCAAAACTTGGGCAACATCATAATATGGTGTGAGGAGTCATTTGGAGAGTTTTCAGTGAAATCCAATCGCTAGAAGTATGGAATACACCAACCACTCCAATTAGGAACGAAGTGCCGTTGAACTTGAATTGTCCAATTCGGAACACCTATTGATTTCGGATCGAGCCCAAAACTTGGGCAACATCATAATCTGGTGGGAGGAGTCATTTGGTGAGTTTTGAGTGAAATCCAATCGCTAGAAGTATGGATTACCGCAACCACTCCAATTAGGAACGAACTGCCGTTGAACTTGAATTGTCCAATTTCTCACACCTATTGATTTCGGATCGAGCCCAAAACTTGGGCAACATCATAATCTGGTGGGAGGAGTCATTTGGTGAGTTTTGAGTGAAATCCAATCACTAGAAGTATGGAATACAGCAACCACTCCAATTAGGAACGAACTGCCGTTGAACTTGAATTGTCCAATTTCTCACACCTATTGATTTCGGATCGAGTCCAAAACTTGGGCAACATCATAATCTGGTGGGAGGAGTCATTTGGTGAGTTTTGAGTGAAATCCAATCGCTAGAAGTATGGAATACAACAACTACTCCGATTAGGAACGAACTGTCGTTGAAATTGAATTGACCAATTTCTCACACCTATTGATTTCGGATCGAGCCCAAAACGTGGGCAACATCATAATCTGGTGGGAGGAGTCATATGGGGAGTTTTGAGTGAAATCCAATCGCTAGATGTATGGAATACACCTACCACCCCAATTAGGAACGAACTGCCGTTGAACTTGAATTGTCCAATTTGGAACACCTATTGATTTCGGATCGAGCCCAAAACTTGGGCAACCTCATAATATGGTGGGAGGAGTCATTTGGTGAGTTTTGAGTGAAATCCAATCACTAGAAGTATGGAATACAGCAACCACTCCAATTAGGAACGAACTGCCGTTGAACTTGAATTGTCCAATTTCTCACACCTATTGATTTCGGATCGAGTCCAAAACTTGGGCAACATCATAATCTGGTGGGAGGAGTCATTTGGTGAGTTTTTAGTGAAATCCAATCGCTAGAAGTATGGAATACAACAACTACTCCGATTAGGAACGAACTGTCGTTGAAATTGAATTGACCAATTTCTCACACCTATTGATTTCGGATCGAGCCCAAAACGTGGGCAACATCATAATCTGGTGGGAGGAGTCATATGGGGAGTTTTGAGTGAAATCCAATCGCTAGATGTATGGAATACACCTACCACCCCAATTAGGAACGAACTGCCGTTGAACTTGAATTGTCCAATTTGGAACACCTATTGATTTCGGATCGAGCCCAAAACTTGGGCAACCTCATAATATGGTGGGAGGAGTCATTTGGTGAGTTTTGAGTGAAATCCAATCGCTAGAAGTATGGAATACAGCAACCACTCCAATTAGGAACGAACTGCCGTTGAACTTGAATTGTTCAATTTGGAACACCTATTGATCTCGGATCGAGCCCAAAACTTGGGCAACATCATAATATGGTGGGAGGAGTCATTTGGTGAGTTTTGAGTGAAATCCAATCGCTAGAAGTATGGAATACACCAACCACTCCAATTAGGAACGAACTGCCGTTGAACTTGAATTGTCCAATTTGGAACACCTATTGATTTCTGATCGAGCCCAAAACTTGGGCAACATCATAATATGGTGGGAGGAGTCACTTGGTGAGTTTTGAGTGAAATCCAATCGCTAGAAGTATGCAATACACCAACCACTCCAATTAGGAACGAACCGCCGTTGAAATTGAATTGACCAATTTCTCACACCTATTGATTTCGGATCGAGCCGAAAACTTGGGCAACATCATAATCTGGTGGGAGGAGTCATTTGGTGAGTTTTGAGTGAAATCCAATCGCTAGAAGTATGGAATACAGCAACCACTCCAATTTGGAACGAACTGCCGTTGAACTTGAATTGTCCAATTTCTCACACCTATTGATTTCGGATCGAGCCCAAAACTTGGGCAACATCATAATCTGGTGGGAGGAGTCATTTGGTGAGTTTTGAGTGAAATCCAATCGCTAGAAGTATGGAATACAGCAACCACTCCAATTAGGAATGAACTGCCGTTGAACTTGAATTGTCCAATTTCTCACACCTATTGATTTCGGATCGAGTCCAAAACTTGGGCAACATCATAATCTGGTGGGAGGAGTCATTTGGTGAGTTTTGAGTGAAATCCAATCGCTAGAAGTATGGAATACAACAACTACTCCGATTAGGAACGAACTGTCGTTGAAATTGAATTGACCAATTTCTCACACCTATTGATTTCGGATCGAGCCCAAAACTTGGGCAACATCATAATCTGGTGGGAGGAGTCATATGGGGAGTTTTGAGTGAAATCCAATCTCTAGATGTATGGAATACACCTACCACCCCAATTAGGAACGAACTGCCGTTGAACTTGAATTGTCCAATTTGGAACTCCTATTGATTTCGGATCGAGCCCAAAACTTGGGCAACATCATAATAAGGTGGGAGGAGTCATTTGGTTAGTTTTGAGTGAAATCGAATCGCTAGAAGTATGGAATACAACAAGCACTCCAATTAGGGACGAACTGCCGTTGAACTTGAATTGTCCAATTTGGAACACCTATGGATATCGGATCGAGCCCAAAACTTGGGCAACATCATAATATGGTGGGAGGAGTCATTTGGTGAGTTTTGAGTGAAATCCAAACGCTAGAAGTATGGAATACACCAACCACTCCAATTAGGAACGAACTGCCGTTGAACTTGAATTGTCCAATTTCTCACACCTATTCATTTCGGATCGAGCCCCAAACTTGGGCGAAATCATAATATGGTGGGAGGAGTCATTTGGTGAATTTTGAGTGAAATCCTAGCGCTAGAAGTATGGAATACACCAACCACTCCAATTAGGAACGAACTGCCGTTGAACTTGAATTGTCCAATTTGGAACACCTATTGATTTCGGATCGAGCCCAAAACTTGGGCAACATCAGAATACGGCGGGAGGAGTCGTTTGGTGAGTTTTGAGTGAAATCCTATCCCTAGAAGTATGGAATAAAACAACCACTCCAATTCGGAACAAACTGCCATTGAACTTGAATTGTCCAATTTCTCACACCTATTGATTTTGGATCGAGCCCAAAACTTGGGCAACATCATAATATGGTGGGAGGAGTCATTTGGAGAGTTTTGAGTGAAATCCAATCGCTAGAAGTATGCAATACACCAACCACTCCAATTGGGAACGAACTGTCGTTGAACTTGAATTGTCCAATTTGGAACACCTATTGATTTCGGATCGAGCCCAAAACTTTGGCAACATCATAATATGGTGGGAGGAGTCACTTGGTGAGTTTTGAGTGAAATCCAATCGCTAGAAGTGTGGAATATACCAACCACTCCAATTAGGAACAAACTGCCGTTGAACTTGAATTGTCCTTTTTGGAACACATATTGATTTCGGATCGAGCCCAAAAATTGGGCAACATCATCATATGGTGGGAGGAGTCATTTGGAGAGTTTTGAGTGAAATCCAATCGCTAGAAGTATGCAATACACGAACCACTCCAATTAGGATCGAATTGTCGTTGAAATTGAATTGACCAATTTCTCAGACCTATTGATTTCGGATCGAGCCCAAAACATGGGCAACATCATAATATGGTGGGAGGAGTCATTTGGTAAGTTTTGAGTGAAATCTCATCGCTAGAAGTATGGAATACACCAACCACTCCAGTTAGGAAGGAACTGCCGTTGAACTTGAATTGTCCTTTTTGGAACACCTATTGATTTCGGATCGAGCCCAAAAATTGGGCAACATCATCATCTGGTGGGAGGAGTCATTTGGTTAGTTTTGAGTGAAATCCAATCGCTAGAAGTATGGAATACACCAACCACTCCAATTAGGAACGAACTGCCTTTGAACATGAATTGTCCAATTTGGAACACGTATTCATTTCGAATCGAGCCCAAAACTTGGGCAACATCATAATATGGTGGGAGGAGTCATTTGGTTAGTTTTAAGTGAAATCCAATCGCTAGAAGTATGGAATACACCAACCACTCCAATTAGGAACGAACTGCCGTTGAACTTGAATTGTCCAATTTCTCACACCTATTGAGTTCGGATCGAGCCCCAAACTTGGGCAACATCATAATATGGTGGGAAGAGTCATTTGGTGAGTTTTGAGTGAAATCCAATCGCTAGAAGTATGGAATACACCAACCACTCCAATTAGGAACGAACTGCCGTTGAACTTTAATTGTCCAATTTCTCACACCTATTGATTTCGGATCGAGGCCCAAACTTGGGCAACATCATAATATGGTGGGAGGAGTCATTTGGTGACTTTTGAGTGAAATCCAATCAGTAGAAGTATGGAATACACCAACCACTATAGTTAGGAACGAACTGCCGTTGAACTTGAATTGTCCAATTTGGAACACCTATTGATTTCGAATCGAGCCCAAAACTTGGGCAACATCATAATATGGTGGGAGGAGTCATTTGGAGAGTTTTGAGTGAAATCCAATCGCTAGAAGTATGGAATACACCAACTACTCCAATTAGGAACGAACTGCCGTTGAACTTGAATTGTCCAATTTGGAACACCTATTGATTTCGGATCGAGCCCAAAACTTGGGCTACATCATAATATAGAGGGAGGAGTCATTTGGTGAGTTTTTAGTGAAATCCAATCGCTAGACGTATGGAATACACCAAGCACTCCAATTAGGAACGAACTGTCGTTGAAATTGAATTTACCAATTTCTCACACCTATTGATTTCGGATCGAGCCCAAAACTTGGGCAACCTCATAATATGGTGGGAGGATTCATTTGGTGAGTTTTGAGTGAAATACAATCGATAGAAGTATGGAATACACCAACCACTCCAATTAGGAACGAACTGCCGTTGAACTTGTATTGTCCAATTTAGAACACCTATTGATTTCGGATCGAACCCAAAACTTGGGCAACATCATAATATGGGGGGAGGAGTCATTTGGTGTGTTTTGAGTGAAATCCAATCGCTAGAAGTATGGAATAAACCAACCACTCCAATTAGGAACGAATTGCGGTTGAACTTGGATTGTCCAATTTTGAGCACCTATTGATTTCGGATCGAGCCCAAAACTTGGGCAACTTCATAATATGGTGGGAGGAGTCATTTGGTGAGTTTTGAGTGAAATCCAATCGCTAGAAGTATGGAATACACCAACCACTCCAATTAGGAACGAACTGCCGTTGAACTTGAATTGTCCAATTTGGAACACCTATTGATTTCGGATCGAGCCCAAAACTTGGGCAACATCATAATATGGTGGGAGGAGTCATTTGGTGAGTTTTGAGTGAAATCAAATCGCTAGAAATATGGAATACACCAACCACTCCAATTAGGAACGAACTGTCGTTGAACTTGAATTGTCCAATTTACAACACCTATTGATTTCAGATCGAGCCCAAAACTTGGGCAACTTCATAATATGGTGGGAAGAGTCATTTGGTGAGTTTTGAGTGAAATCCAATCGCTAGAAGTATGCAATATACCAACCACTCCAATCAGGAACGAACTGCCGTTGAACTTGAATTGGCCAATTTCTCACACCTATTGATTTCGGATCGAGCCCAAAACTTGGGGAACACCATAATAAGGTGGGAGGAGTCATTTGGTGAGTTTTGAGTGAAATCAAATCGCTAGAAGTATGGAATACACCAACCACTCTAGTTAGGAACGAACTGCCGTTGAACTTGAATTGTCCAATTTGGAACACCTATTGATTTCGGATCGAGCCCAAAACTTGGGCTACATCATAATATAGAGGGAGGAGTCATTTGGTGAGTTTTTAGTGAAATCCAATCGCTAGACGTATGGAATACACCAAGCACTCCAATTAGGAACGAACTGTCGTTGAAATTGAATTTACCAATTTCTCACACCTATTGATTTCGGATCGAGCCCAAAACTTGGGCAACCTCATAATATGGTGGGAGGATTCATTTGGTGAGTTTTGAGTGAAATCCAATCGATAGAAGTATGGAATACACCAACCACTCCAATTAGGAACGAACTGCCGTTGAACTTGTATTGTCCAATTTAGAACACCTATTGATTTCGGATCGAACCCAAAACTTGGGCAACATCATAATATGGGGGGAGGAGTCATTTGGTGTGTTTTGAGTGAAATCCAATCGCTAGAAGTATGGAATAAACCAACCACTCCAATTAGGAACGAATTGCGGTTGAACTTGGATTGTCCAATTTGGAACACCTATTGATTTCGGATCGAGCCCAAAACTTGGGCAACATCATAATATGGTGGGAGGAGTCATTTGGTGAGTTTTGAGTGAAATCCAATCGCTAGAAGTATGGAATACACCAACCACTCCAATTAGGAACGAACTGCCGTTGAAATTGAATTTACCAATTTCTCACACCTATTGATTTCGGATTGAGCCCAAAACTTGGGCAACCTCATAATATGGTGGGAGGAGTCATTTGGTGAGTTTTGAGTGAAATCAAATCGCTAGAAGTATGGAATACACCAACCACTCCAATCAGGAACGAACTGCCGTTGAACTTGAATTGTCCAATTTCTCACACCTATTGATTTCGGATCGAGCCCAAAACTTGGGCAACATCATAATATGGTGGGAGGAGTCATTTGGTGAGTTTTGAGTGAAATCCAATCGCTAGAAGTACGGAATACACCAACCACTCCAGTTAGGAACGAACTGCCGTTGAACTTGAATTGTCCAATTTGGAACACCTATTGACTTCGGATCGAGCCCAAAACTTGGGCAACATCATAATATGGAGGGAGGAGTCATTTGGTGAGTTCTGAGTGAAATCCAATCGCTAGACGTATGGAATACACCAACCACTCCAATTAGGAACGAACTGTCGTTGAAATTGAATTGACCAATTTCAAACACCTATTGACTTCGGATCGAGCCCAAAATTTGGGCCACATCATAATATGGAGGGAGGAGTCATTTGGTGACTTTTGAGTGAAATCCAATCGCTAGAAGTATGGAATACACCAACCAGTCCAATTAGGAACGAACTGCCGTTGAACTTGAATTGTCCAATTTGGAACACCTATTGATTTCGGATGGAGCCCAAAACTTGGGCAACATCATAATATGGTGGGAAGAGTCATTTGGTGAGTTTTGAGTGAAATCCAATCGCTAGAAGTATGGAATACACCAACCACTCCAATTAGTAACGAACTGCCGTTGAACTTGAATTGTCCAATTTGGAACAGGTATTGATTTCGGATTGAGCCCAAAACTTGGGCAACATCATAATATGGTGGGAGGAGTCATTTGGTGAGCTTTGAGTGAAATCCAATCGCTAGACGTATGGAATACACCAACCACTCCAATTAGGATCGAACTGTCGTTGAAAATGAATTGACCAATTTCAAATACCTATTGATTTTGGATCGAGCCCAAAACTTGGGCAACAACATAATATGGAGGGAGGAGTCATGTGGTGAGTTTTGAGTGAAATCCAATCGCTAGACGTATGGAATACACCAACCACTCCAATTAGGATCGAACTGTCGTTGAAATTGAATTTACCAATTTCTCACACCTATTGATTTCGGATCGAGCCCAAAACTTGGGCAACCTCATAATACGGTGGGAGGAGTCATTTGGTGAGTTTTGAGTGAAATCCAATCGCTAGAAGTATGGAATACACCAACCACTCCAATTAGGAACGAACTGCCGTTGAACTTAAATTGTCCAATTTGGAACAACTATTGATTTTGGATCGAGCCCAAAACTTGGGCAACATCATAATATGGTGGGAGGAGTCATTTGGTGAGTTTTGAGTGAAATCCAATCGCAAGAAGTATGGAATACACGAACCACTCCAATTAGGAACGAACTTCCGTTGAACTTGAATTGTCCAATTTCTCAAACCTATTGATTTCGGATCGAGCCCCAAACTTGGGCAACAACATAATATGGTGGGTGGAGTCATTTGGTGAGTTTTGAGTGAAATCCAATCGCTAGAAGTTTGGAATACACCAACCACTCCAATTAGGAACGAACTGCCGTTGAACTTGAATTGTCCAATTTGGAACACCTATTGACTTAGGATCGAGCCCAAAACTTGGGCAACATCATAATATGGTGGGAGGAGTCATTTGGTTTGTTTTGAGTGAATTCCAATCGCTAGAAGTATGGAATACACCAACCACTCCAATTAGGAACGAACTGCCGTTGAACTTGAATTGTCCAATTTGGAACACCCATTGAATTCGGATCGAGCCCAAAACTTGGGCAACAACATAATATGGTGGGAGGAGTCATTTGGTGAGTTTTGTGTGAAATCCAATCGCTAGAAGTATGGAATACACCAACCACTCCAATTAGGAACGTACTGCTGTTGAATTTGAATTGTCCAATTTGGAACACCTATTGATTTTGGATCGAGCCCAAAACTTGGGCAACATCATAATATGGTGGGAGGAGTCATTTGGTGAGTTTTTAGTGAAATCCAATCGCTAGACGTATGGAATACACCAACCACTCCAATTAGGAACGAACTGTCGTTGAAATTGAATTTACGAATTTCTCACGCCTATTGATTTCGGATCGAGCCCAAAACTTGGGCAACCTCATAATATGGTGGGAGGAGTCATTTGGTGAGTTTTGAGTGAAATCCAATCGCCTGAAGTATGGAATACACCAACCACTCCAATTAGGAACGAACTGCCGTTGAACTTGAATTGTCCAATTTGGAACACCTATTGATTTCGGATGGAGCCCAAAACTTGGGCAACATCATAATATGGTGGGAGGAATCATTTGGTGAGTTTTGAGTGAAATCAAATCGCTAGAAGTATGCAATACACCAACCACACCAATTAGGAACGAACTGCCGTTGAACTTGAATTGTCCAATTTGGAACACCTATTGATTTCGGATCGAGCCCAAAAGTTGGGCAACATCATAATATGGTGGGAGGAGTCATTTGGTGAGTTTTGAGTGAAATCCAATCGCTAGAAGTATGGAATACACCAACCACTCCAATTAGGAACGAACTGCCGTTGAACTTGAATTGTCCAATTTCTCAAACCTATTGATTTCGGATCGAGCCCCAAACTTGGGCAACATCATAATATGGTGGGAGGAGTCATTTGGTGAGTTTTGAGTGAAATCCAATCGCTAGAAGTATGGAATACACCAACCACTCCTATTAGGAACGAACTGCCGTTGAACTTGAATTGTCCAATGTGGAACACCTATTGATTTCGGATCGAGCCCCAAACTTGGGCAACAACATAATATGGTGGGTGGAGTCATTTGGTGAGTTTTGAGTGAAATCCAATCGCTAGAAGTATGGAATACACCAACCACTCCTATTAGGAACGAACTGCCGTTGAACTTGAATTGTCCAATGTGGAACACCTATTGATTTCGGATCGAGCCCAAAACTTGGGCAACATCATAATATGGTGGGAGGAGTCATTTGGTGAGTTTTGACTGAAATCCAATCGCTAGACGTATGGAATACACCAAGCACTCCAATTGGGAACGAACTGTCGTTGAAATTGAATTGTCCGATTTGGAACACCTATTGATTTCGGATCGAGCCCAAAACTTGGGCAACATCATAATATAGTTGGAGGAGTCATTTGGTGAGTGTTGAGTGAAATCCAATCGCTAGACGTATAGTATTACCAACCACTCCAATTAGGAACGAACTGTCGTTGAAATTGAATTGACCAATTTCTCACACCTATTGATTTCGGATCGAGCCCAAAACTTGGGCAACATCATAATATGGTGGGAGGAGTCATTTGGTGAGTTTTGAGTGAAATCCAATCTCTAGAAATATGGAATACACCAACCAATCCAATTATGAACGAACTGCCGTTGAAATTGAATTGTCCAATTTGGAACACCTATTGATTTCGGATCGAGCCCAAAACTTGGGCAACATCATTATATGGTGGGAGGAGTCATTTGGTGAGTTTTGAGTGAAATCCAATCGCTAGGAGGATGGAATAAACCAACCACTTCAATTAGGAACGAATTGCCGTTGAAATTGAAATGTCCAATTTCTCACACGTATTGATTTCTGATCGAGCCCAAAACTTGGGCAACATCATAATATGGTGGGAGGAGTCATTTGGTGAGTTTTGAGAGAAATCCAATCGCTAGAAGTATGGAATACACCAACCACTCCAATTAGGAACGAACTGCCGTTGAACTTGAATTGTCCAATTTCTCACACCTATTGATTTCGGATCGAGCCCAAAACTTGGGAAACATGATAATCTGGTGGGAGGAGTCATTTGGAGAGTTTTGAGTGAAATCCAATCGCTAGAAGTATGGAATACACCAACCACTCCAATTAGGAACGAACTGCCGTTGAACTTGAATTGTCCAATTTCTCACACCTATTGATTTCGGATCGAGCCCAAAACTTGGGCAACATCATACTATGGTGGGAGGAGTCATGTGGTTAGTTTTTAGTGAAATCCAATCGCTAGAAGTTTGGAATACACCAACCACTCCAATTAGGAACGAACTGCCGTTGAACTTGAATTGTCCAATTTGGAACACCTACTGATTTCGGATCGAGCCCAAAACTTGTGCAACAACATAATATGGTGGGAGGAGTCATTTGGTGAGTTTTGAGTGAAATCCAATCCCTAGAAGTATGGAATACACCAACTCCTCCAATTTGGAACGAACTGCCGTTGAACTTGAATTGTCCAATTTGGAACAACTGTTGATTTCGGATCGAGCGCAAAACTTGGGCAACATCATAATATGGTGGGAAGAGTCATTTGGTGAGTTTTGAGTGAAATCCAATCGCTAGAAGTATGGAATACACCAACCACTCCAATTAGGAACGAACTGCCGTTGAACTTGAATTGTCCAATTTCTCACACCTATTGATTTCTGATCGAGCCCAAAACTTGGTTCAACATCATAATATGGTGGGAGGAGTCATTTGGTGAGTTTTGAGTGAAATCCAATCGCTAGAAGTATGGAATACACCAACCACTCCTATTAGGAACGAACTGCCGTTGAACTTGAATTGTCCAATGTGGAACACCTATTGATTTCGGATCGAGCCCCAAACTTGGGCAACAACATAATATGATGGGTGGAGTCATTTGGTGAGTTTTGAGTGAAATCCAATCGCTAGAAGTATGGAATACACCAACCACTCCTATTAGGAACGAACTGCCGTTGAACTTGAATTGTCCAATGTGGAACACCTATTGATTTCGGATCGAGCCCAAAACTTGGGCAACATCATAATATGGTGGGAGGAGTCATTTGGTGAGTTTTGACTGAAATCCAATCGCTAGACGTATGGAATACACCAAGCACTCCAATTGGGAACGAACTGTCGTTGAAATTGAATTGTCCGATTTGGAACACCTATTGATTTCGGATCGAGCCCAAAACTTGGGCAACATCATAATATAGTTGGAGGAGTCATTTGGTGAGTGTTGAGTGAAATCCAATCGCTAGACGTATAGTATTACCAACCACTCCAATTAGGAACGAACTGTCGTTGAAATTGAATTGACCAATTTCTCACACCTATTGATTTCGGATCGAGCCCAAAACTTGGGCAACATCATAATATGGTGGGAGGAGTCATTTGGTGAGTTTTGAGTGAAATCCAATCTCTAGAAATATGGAATACACCAACCAATCCAATTATGAACGAACTGCCGTTGAAATTGAATTGTCCAATTTGGAACACCTATGGATTTCGGATCGAGCCCAAAACTTGGGCAACATCATTATATGGTGGGAGGAGTCATTTGGTGAGTTTTGAGTGAAATCCAATCGCTAGGAGGATGGAATACACCAACCACTCCAATTAGGAACGAATTGCCGTTGAAATTGAAATGTCCAATTTCTCACACGTATTGATTTCTGATCGAGCCCAAAACTTGGGCAACATCGTAATATGGTGGGAGGAGTCATTTGGTGAGTTTTGAGAGAAATCCAATCGCTAGAAGTATGGAATACACCAACCACTCCAATTTGGAACGAACTGCCGTTGAACTTGAATTGTCCAATTTCTCACACCTATTGATTTCGGATCGAGCCCAAAACTTGGGAAACATGATAATCTGGTGGGAGGAGTCATTTGGAGAGTTTTGAGTGAAATCCAATCGCTAGAAGTATGGAATACACCAACCACTCCAATTAGGAACGAACTGCCGTTGAACTTGAATTGTCCAATTTCTCACACCTATTGATTTCGGATCGAGCCCAAAACTTGGGCAACATCGTACTATGGTGGGAGGAGTCATTTGGTTAGTTTTTAGTGAAATCCAATCGCTAGAAGTTTGGAATACACCAACCACTCCAATTAGGAACGAACTGCCGTTGAACTTGAATTGTCCAATTTGGAACACCTACTGATTTCGGATCGAGCCCAAAACTTGTGCAACAACATAATATGGTGGGAGGAGTCATTTGGTGAGTTTTGAGTGAAATCCAATCCCTAGAAGTATGGAATACACCAACTCCTCCAATTTGGAACGAACTGCCGTTGAACTTGAATTGTCCAATTTGGAACAACTGTTGATTTCGGATCGAGCGCAAAACTTGGGCAACATCATAATATGGTGGGAAGAGTCATTTGGTGAGTTTTGAGTGAAATCCAATCGCTAGAAGTATGGAATACACCAACCACTCCAATTAGGAACGAACTGCCGTTGAACTTGAATTGTCCAATTTCTCACACCTATTGATTTCTGATCGAGCCCAAAACTTGGTTCAACATCATAATATGGTGGGAGGAGTCATTTGGTGAGTTTTGAGTGAAATCCAATCGCTAGAAGTATGGAATACACCAACCACTCCTATTAGGAACGAACTGCCGTTGAACTTGAATTGTCCAATGTGGAACACCTATTGATTTCGGATCGAGCCCCAAACTTGGGCAACAACATAATATGGTGGGTGGAGTCATTTGGTGAGTTTTGAGTGAAATCCAATCGCTAGAAGTATGGAATACACCAACCACTCCTATTAGGAACGAACTACCGTTGAACTTGAATTGTCCAATGTGGAACACCTATTGATTTCGGATCGAGCCCAAAACTTGGGCAACATCATAATATGGTGGGAGGAGTCATTTGGTGAGTTTTGACTGAAATCCAATCGCTAGACGTATGGAATACACCAAGCACTCCAATTGGGAACGAACTGTCGTTGAAATTGAATTGTCCGATTTGGAACACCTATTGATTTCGGATCGAGCCCAAAACTTGGGCATCATCATAATATAGTTGGAGGAGTCATTTGGTGAGTGTTGAGTGAAATCCAATCGCTAGACGTATAGTATTACCAACCACTCCAATTAGGAACGAACTGTCGTTGAAATTGAATTGACCAATTTCTCACACCTATTGATTTCGGATCGAGCCCAAAACTTGGGCAACATCATAATATGGTGGGAGGAGTCATTTGGTGAGTTTTGAGTGAAATCCAATCTCTAGAAATATGGAATACACCAACCAATCCAATTATGAACGAACTGCCGTTGAAATTGAATTGTCCAATTTGGAACACCTATTGATTTCGGAACGAGCCCAAAACTTGGGCAACATCATTACATGGTGGGAGGAGTCATTTGGTGAGTTTTGAGTGAAATCCAATCGCTAGAAGTATGGAATTCACCAACCACTCCAATTAGGAACGAACTGCCGTTGAACTTGAATTGTCCAATTTCTCACACCTATTGATTTCGGATCGAGCCCAAAACTTGGGAAACATGATAATCTGGTGGGAGGAGTCATTTGGAGAGTTTTGAGTGAAATCCAATCGCTAGAAGTATGGAATACACCAACCACTCCAATTAGGAACGAACTGCCGTTGAACTTGAATTGTCCAATTTCTCACACCTATTGATTTCGGATCGAGCCCAAAACTTGGGCAACATCATACTATGGTGGGAGGAGTCATTTGGTTAGTTTTTAGTGAAATCCAATCGCTAGAAGTTTGGAATACACCAACCACTCCAATTAGGAATGAACTGCCGTTGAACTTGAATTGTCCAATTTGGAACACCTACTGATTTCGGATCGAGCCCAAAACTTGTGCAACAACATAATATGGTGGGAGGAGTCATTTGGTGAGTTTTGAGTGAAATCCAATCCCTAGAAGTATGGAATACACCAACTCCTCCAATTTGGAACGAACTGCCGTTGAACTTGAATTGTCCAATTTGGAACAACTGTTGATTTCGGATCGAGCGCAAAACTTGGGCAACATCATAATATGGTGGGAAGAGTCATTTGGTGAGTTTTGAGTGAAATCCAATCGCTAGAAGTATGGAATACACCAACCACTCCAATTAGGAACGAACTGCCGTTGAACTTGAATTGTCCAATTTCTCACACCTATTGATTTCTGATCGAGCCCAAAACTTGGTTCAACATCATAATATGGTGGGAGGAGTCATTTGGTGAGTTTTGAGTGAAATCCAATCGCTAGAAGTATGGAATACACCAACCACTCCTATTAGGAACGAACTGCCGTTGAACTTGAATTGTCCAATGTGGAACACCTATTGATTTCGGATCGAGCCCCAAACTTGGGCAACAACATAATATGGTGGGTGGAGTCATTTGGTGAGTTTTGAGTGAAATCCAATCGCTAGAAGTATGGAATACACCAACCACTCCTATTAGGAACGAACTGCCGTTGAACTTGAATTGTCCAATGTGGAACACCTATTGATTTCGGATCGAGCCCAAAACTTGGGCAACATCATAATATGGTGGGAGGAGTCATTTGGTGAGTTTTGACTGAAATCCAATCGCTAGACGTATGGAATACACCAAGCACTCCAATTGGGAACGAACTGTCGTTGAAATTGAATTGTCCGATTTGGAACACCTATTGATTTCGGATCGAGCCCAAAACTTGGGCAACATCATAATATAGTTGGAGGAGTCATTTGGTGAGTGTTGAGTGAAATCCAATCGCTAGACGTATAGTATTACCAACCACTCCAATTAGGAACGAACTGTCGTTGAAATTGAATTGACCAATTTCTCACACCTATTGATTTCGGATCGAGCCCAAAACTTGGGCAACATCATAATATGGTGGGAGGAGTCATTTGGTGAGTTTTGAGTGAAATCCAATCTCTAGAAATATGGAATACACCAACCAATCCAATTATGAACGAACTGCCGTTGAAATTGAATTGTCCAATTTGGAACACCTATTGATTTCGGATCGAGCCCAAAACTTGGGCAACATCATTATATGGTGGGAGGAGTCATTTGGTGAGTTTTGAGTGAAATCCAATCGCTAGGAGGATGGAATACACCAACCACTCCAATTAGGAACGAATTGCCGTTGAAATTGAAATGTCCAATTTCTCACACGTATTGATTTCTGATCGAGCCCAAAACTTGGGCAACATCATAATATGGTGGGAGGAGTCATTTGGTGAGTTTTGAGAGAAATCCAATCGCTAGAAGTATGGAATACACCAACCACTCCAATTAGGAACGAACTGCCGTTGAACTTGAATTGTCCAATTTGGAACACCTACTGATTTCGGATCGAGCCCAAAACTTGTGCAACAACATAATATGGTGGGAGGAGTCATTTGGTGAGTTTTGAGTGAAATCCAATCCCTAGAAGTATGGAATACACCAACTCCTCCAATTTGGAACGAACTGCCGTTGAACTTGAATTGTCCAATTTGGAACAACTGTTGATTTCGGATCGAGCGCAAAACTTGGGCAACATCATAATATGGTGGGAAGAGTCATTTGGTGAGTTTTGAGTGAAATCCAATCGCTAGAAGTATGGAATACACCAACCACTCCAATTAGGAACGAACTGCCGTTGAACTTGAATTGTCCAATTTCTCACACCTATTGATTTCTGATCGAGCCCAAAACTTGGTTCAACATCATAATATGGTGGGAGGAGTCATTTGGTGAGTTTTGAGTGAAATCCAATCGCTAGAAGTATGGAATACACCAACCACTCCTATTAGGAACGAACTGCCGTTGAACTTGAATTGTCCAATGTGGAACACCTATTGATTTCGGATCGAGCCCAAAACTTGAGCAACATCATAATATGGTGGGAGGAGTCATTTGGTGAGTTTTGAGTGAAATCCAATCGCTAGAAGTATGGAATACACCAACCACTCCAATTAGGAACGAATTATCGTTGAAATTGAATTGACCAATTTCTCACACCTATTGATTTCAGATCGAGCCCAAAACTTGGGCAACATCATAATATGGTGGGAGGAGTCATTTGGTGAGTTTTGAGTGAAATCCAATCTCTAGAAATATGGAATACACCAACCAATCCAATTATGAACGAACTGCCGTTGAAATTGACTTGTCCAATTTGGAACACCTATTGATTTCGGAATGAGCCCAAAACTTGGGCAACATCATTACATGGTGGGAGGAGTCATTTGGTGAGTTTTGAGTGAAATCCAATCGCTAGAAGTATGGAATACACCAACCACTCCAATTAGGAAGAAATTGCCGTTGAAATTCAAATGTCCAATTTCTCACACGTATTGATTTCTGATAGAGCCCAAAACTTGGGCAACATCATAATATGGTGGGAGGAGTCATTTGGTTAGTTTTTAGTGAAATCCAATCGCTAGAAATTTGGAATACACCAACCACTCCAATTAGGAACGAACTGCCGTTGAACTTGAATTGTCCAATTTCTCACACCTATTGATTTCGGATCGAGCCCAAAACTTGGGCAACATGATAATGTGGTGGGAGGAGTCATTTGGAGAGTTTTGAGTGAAATCCAATCGCTAGAAGTATGGAATACACCAACCACTCCAATTAGGAACGAACTGCCGTTGAACATGAATTGTCCAATTTCTCACACCTATGCATTTCGGATCGAGCCCAAAACTCGGGCAACATCATAATATGGTGGGAGGAGTCATTTGGTTAGTTTTTAGTGAAATCCAATCGCTAGAAATTTGGAATACACCAACCACTCCAATTAGGAACGAACTGCCGTTGAACTTGAATTGTCCAATTTGGAACACCTACTGATTTCGGATCGAACCCAAAACTTGGGCAACAACATAATATGGTGGGAGGAGTCATTTCGTGAGTTTTGAGTGAAATCCAATCCCTAGAAGTCTGGAATACACCAACTCCTCCAATTAGGATCGAACTGCCGTTGAACTTGAATTGTCCAATTTGGAACAACTATTGATTTCGGATCGAGCGCAAAACTTGGGCAACATCATAATATGGTGGGAAGAGTCATTTGGTGAGTTTTGAGTGAAATCCAATCGCTAGAAGTATGGAATACACCGACCACTATAGATAGGAACGAACTGCCGTTGAACTTGAATTGTCCAATTTGGAACACCTATTGATTTCAGATCGAGCCCAAAACCTGGGCCACATGATAATATGGTGGGAGGGGTCATTTGGTTAGTTTTGGGTGAAATCCAACCGCTAGAAGTATGAAATACACCAACCACTCCAATTAGGAACGAACTGCCGTTGAACTTGAAATGTCCAATTTCTCACACCTGTTGATTTCGGATCGAGCTCCAAACTTGGGCAACATCAGAATATGGTGGGAGGAGTCATTTGGTGAGTTTTGAGTGAAATCCAATCGCTAGAAGTATGGAATACAACAACCACTCCAATTAGGAACGAACTGCCGTTGAACTTGAATTGTCCAATTTCTCTCACCTATTGATTTCAGATCGATCCCCAAACTTGGGCAACATCATAATATGGTGGGAGGAGTCATTTGGTGAGTTTTGAGTGAAATCCAATCGCTAGAATTGTGGAATACACCAACCACTCCAATTAGGAACTAATTGCCGTTGAAATTCAAATGTCCAATTTCTCACACGTATTGATTTCTGATCGAGCCCAAAACTTGGGCAACATCATAATGTGGTGGGAGGAGTCATTTGGTGAGTTTTGAGAGAAATCCAATCGCTAGAAGTATGGAATTCACCAACCACTCCAATTAGGAACGAACTGCCGTTGAACTTGAATTGTCCAATTTCACACACCTATTGATTTCGGATCGAGCCCAAAACTTGGGCAACATGATAATGTGGTGGGAGGAGTCATTTGGAGAGTTTTGAGTGAAATCCAATCGCTAGAAGTATGGAATACACCAACCACTCCAATTAGGAACGAACTGCCGTTGAACATGAATTGTCCAATTTCTCACACCTATGCATTTCGGATCGAGCCCAAAACTCGGGCAACATCATAATATGGTGGGAGGAGTCATTTGGTTAGTTTTTAGTGAAATCCAATCGCTAGAAATTTGGAATACACCAACCACTCCAATTAGGAACGAACTGCCGTTGAACTTGAATTGTCCAATTTGGAACACCTACTGATTTCGGATCGAACCCAAAACTTGGGCAACAACATAATATGGTGGGAGGAGTCATTTCGTGAGTTTTGAGTGAAATCCAATCCCTAGAAGTATGGAATACACCAACTCCTCCAATTAGGAACGAACTGTCGTTGAAATTGAATTGACCAATTTCTCACACCTATTGATTTCGGATCGAGCCCAAAACTTGGGCAACATCATAATATGGTGGGAGGAGTCATTTGGTGAGTTTTGAGTGAAATCCAATCGCTAGAAGTATGGAATACACCAACCACTATAGTTAGGAACGAACTGCCGTTGAACTTGAATTGTCCAATTTCGAACACCTATTGATTTCGGATCGAGCCCAAAACATGGGCAACATCATAATGTGGTGGGAGGAGTCATTTGGTGTGTTTTGAGTGAAACCAATCGCTAGAAGTATGGAATACACCAACCACTCCAGTTAGGAACGAACTGCCGTTGAACTTGAATTGTCCAATTTCTAACACCTATTGATTTCGGATCGAGCCCAAAACTTGGGCAACAACATAATATGGTGGGAGGAGTCATTTGGTGAGTTTTGAGTGAAATCCAATCGCTAGAAGTATGGAATACACCAACCACTATAGTTAGGAACGAACTGCCGTTGAACTTGAATTTTCCAATTTCGAACACCTATTGATTTCGGATCGATCCCAAAACTTGGGCAACATCATAATATGGTGGGAGGAGTCATTTGGTTAGTTTTGAGTGAAATCCAATCGCTAGAAGTATGGAATACACCAACCACTCCAATTAGGAACGAAATGCCGTTGAACTTGAATTGTCCAATTTCTCACACCTATTGATTTCGGATCGAGCCCAAAACTTGGGCAACATCATAACATGGTGGGAGGAGTCATTTGGTGAGTTTTGAGTGAAATCCAATCGCAAGAAGTATGGAATACACCAACCACTCCAATTAGGAACGAACTGCCGTTGAACTTGAATTGTCCAATTTCTCACACCTATTGTTTCCGATTGAACCCAAAACTTATGCAACTTGATAATACGGTGGGAGGAGTCATTTGGTGAGTTTTGAGTGAAATCCAATTGCTAGAAGTATGGAATACACCAACCACTCCAATTAGGAACGAACTGCCGTGGAACTTGAATTGTCCAATTTCTCGCACCTATTGATTTCGGATCGAGCCCAAAACTTGGGCAACATCATAATATGGTGGGAGGAGTCACTTGGTGAGTTTTGAGTGAAATCCAATCGCTAGAACTATGGAATACACCAACCACTCCAATTAGGAACGAACTGCCGTTGAACTTGAATTGTCCAATTTGGAACACCTATTGATTTCGGATCGAGCCCAAAACTTGGGCAACATGATAATATGGTGGGAGGAGTCATTTGGTGAGTTTTGAGTGAAATCCAATCGCTAGAAGTATGGAATACACCAACCACTCCAATTAGGAACGAACTGCCGTTGAACTTGAATTGTCCAATTTCTCACACCTATTGATTTCGGATCGAGCACAAAACTTGGGCAACATCATAACATGGTGGGAGGAGTCATTTGGTGAGTTTTGAGTGAAATCCAATCGCAAGAAGTATGGAATACACCAACCACTCCAATTAGGAACGAACTGCCGTTGAACTTGAATTGTCCAATTTCTCACCCCAATTGTTTCCGATTGAGCCCAAAACTTGTGCAACATGATAATATGGTGGGAGGAGTCATTTGGTGAGTTTTGAGTGAAATCCAATCGCTAGAAGTATGGAATACACCAACCACTCCAATTAGGAACGAACTGCCGTGGAACTTGAATTGTCCAATTTCTCACACCTGTTGATTTCGGATCGAGCTCCAAACTTGGGCAACATCATAATATGGTGGGAGGAGTCATTTGGTGAGTTTTGAGTGAAATCCAATCGCTAGAAGTATGGAATACACCAACCACTCCAATTAGGAACGAACTGCCGTTGAACATGAATTGTCCAATTTGGAACACCTATTGATTTCGGATCGAGCCCAAAACTTGGGCAACATGATAATATGGTGGGAGGAGTCATTTGGTGAGTTTTGAGAGAAATCCAATCGCTAGAAGTATGGAATACACCAACCACTCCAATTAGGAACGAACTGCCGTTGAACATGAATTGTCCTATTTCTCACACGTATTGATTTCTGATCGAGCCCAAAACTTGGGCAACATCATAATATGGTGGGAGGAGTCATTTGGTGAGTTTTGAGAGAAATCCAATCACTAGAAGTATGGAATACACCAACCACTCCAATTAGGAACGAACTGCCGTTGGACTTGAATTGTCCAATTTCTCACGCCTATTGATTTCTGATCGAGCCCAAAACTTGGGCAACATCATAATATGGTGGGAGGAGTCATTTGGTGAGTTTTGAGTGAAATCCAATCGCTAGACGTATGGAATACACCAACCACTCCAATTAGGAAAGAACTGTCGATGAAATTGAATTGACCAATTTCTCGCACCTATTGATTTCGGATCGAGCCCAAAACTTGGGCAACATCATAATATGGTGTGGGGAGTCATTTGGTTAGTTTTGAGAAAAATCCAATCGCTAGAAGTATGGAATACACCAACCACTCCAGTTAGGAACGAACTGCCGTTGAACTTGAATTGTCCAATTTGGAACCCCTATTGATTTCGGATCGATCCCAAAACTTGGGCAACATCATAATATCTTGGGAGGAGTCATTTGGTGAGTTTTGAGTGAAATCCAATCGCTAGAAGTATGGAATACACCAACCACTCAAATTAGGAAAGAACTGTCGTTGAAATTGAATTGACCAAATTCTCACACCCATTGAATTTGGATCGACCCCAAAACTTGGGCAACATCATAATATGGTGGGAGGAGTCATTTGGTGGGTTTTGAGGGAAATCCAATCGCTAGAAGTTTGGAATACACCAACCACTCCAATTAGGAACGAACTGCAGTTGAACTTGAATTGTCCAATTTGGAACACCTATTGATTTCGGATCAAGCCCAAAACTTGGGCAACATCATTATATGGTGGGAGGAGTCATTTGGTGAGTTTTGAGTGCAATCCAATCGCTAGAAGTATGGAATACACCAACCACTCCAATTAGGAACGAACTGCCGTTGAACTTGAATTGTCCAATTTGGAACACCTTTTGATTTCGGATCGAGCCCAAAACTTGGGCAACAACATTATATGGTGGGAGTAGGCATTTGGGGAGTTTTGAGTGAAATCCAATCGCTAGAAGTATGGAATACACCAACCTCTCCAATTAGGAACGAACTGCCGTTGAACTTGAATTGCCCAATTTCTCACACCTATTGATTTCGGATCGAGCCCCAAACTTGGGCAACATCATAATATGGTGGGAGGAGTCATTTGGTGAGTTTTGAGTGAAATCCAATCGCTAGAAGTATGGAATCCACCAACCACTCCAATTAGGAACGAACTGCCGTTGAACTTGAATTGTCCAATTTCTCACACCTATTGATTTCGGATCGAGCCTAAAACTTGGGCAACATGATAATATGGTGGGAGGAGTCATTTGGTGAGTTTTGAGTGAAATCCAATCGCTAGAAGTATGGAATACACCAACCTCTCCAATTAGGAACGAACTGCAGTTGAACTTGAATTGTCCAATTTCTCTCACCTATTGATTTCGGATCGAACCCCAAACTTGGGCAACATCATAATATGGTGGGAGGAGTCATTTGGTGAGTTTTGAGTGAAATCCAATCGCTAGAAGTATGGAATACACCAACCAATCTAATTAGGAACGAACTGCCGTTGAACTTGAATTGTCCAATTTGGAACACCTAATGATTTCGGATCGAGCCCAAAACTTGGGCAACATCATTATATGGTGGGAGGAGTCATTTGGTGAGTTTTGAGTGAAATCCAATCGCTAAAAGTATGGAATACACCAACCACTCCAATTAGGAACGAACTGCCGTTGAACTTGAATTGTCCAATTTCTCACACCTATTGATTTCGGATCGGGCCCCAAACTTGGGCAACATCATAATATGGTGGGAGGAGTCATTTGGTGAGTTTTGAGTGAAATCCAATCGCTAGAAGTATGGAATACTCCAACCATTCCAATTGGGAACGAACTGCCGTTGAACTTGAATTGTCCAATTTGGAACACCGATTGATTTCGGATCGAGACCAAAACATGGGCGACATCATAATATGGTGGGAGGAGTCATTTGGTGAGTTTTGAGTGAAATCCAATCGCTAGAAGTATGGAATACACCAACCAATCCAATTACGAACGAACTGCCGTTGAACTTGAATTGTCCAATTTGGAACACCTAATGATTTCGGATCGAGCCCAAAACTTGGGCAACATCATTATATGGTGGGAGGAGTCATTTGGTGAGTTTTGAGTGAAATCCAATCGCTAGAAGCATTGAATACTCCAACCTCTCCAATTAGGAACGAACTGCAGTTGAACTTGAATTGTCCAATTTCTCAAACCTATTGATTTCGGATCGAGCCCCAAACTTGGGCAACATCATAATATAGTGGGGGGAGCCATTTGGTGAGTTTTGAGTGAAATCCAATCGCTAGAAGTATGGAATACACCAACCAATCCAATTAGGAATGAACTGCCGTTGAACTTGAATTGTCCAATTTGGAACACCTAATGATTTCGGATCGAGCCCAAAACTTGGGCAACATCATTATATGGTGGGAGGAGTCATTTGGTGAGTTTTGAGTGAAATCCAATCGCTAGAAGTATGGAATACACCAACCACTATAGTTAGGAACGAACTGCCGTTGAACTTGAATTGTCCAACTTGGAACACCTGTTGATTTCGGATCGAGCCCCAAACTTGGGCAACATCATAATATGGTGGGAGGAGTCATTTGGTGAGTTTTGAGTGAAATCCAATCGCTAGAAGTATGGAATACACCAACCACTCCAATTAGGAACGAACTGCCATTGAACTTGAATTGTCCAACTTGGAACACCTGTTGATTTCGGATCGAGCCCCAAACTTGGGCAACATCATAATATGGTGGGAGGAGTCATTTGGTGAGTTTTGAGTGAAATCCAATCGCTAGAAGTATGGAATACACCAACCACTCCAAGTAGGAACGAACTGCCGTCGAACTTGAATACTCCAATTTCTCACACCTATTGATTTCGGATCGAGCCCAAAACTTGGGCAACATGATAATATCGTGGGAGGAGTCATTTGGTGATTTTTGAGTGAAATCCAATCGCTAGAAGTACGGAATACACCAACCACTCCAACTAGGAACGAACTGCCGTTGAACTTGAATTGTCCAATTTGGAACACCTATTGATTTCGGATCGAGACCAAAACATGGGCGACATCATAATATGGTGGGAGGAGTCATTTGGTGAGTTTTGAGTGAAATCCAATCACTAGAAGTGTGGAATACACCAACAAATCCAATTAGGAACGAACTGCCGTTGAACTTGAATTGTCCAATTTGGAACACCTATTGATTTCGGATCGAGCCCAAAACTTGGGCAACAACATTATATGGTGGGAGTAGGCATTTGGGGAGTTTTGAGTGAAATCCAATCGCTAGAAGTATGGAATCCACAAACCACTCCAATTAGGAACGAACTGCCGTTGAACTTGAATTGTCCAATTTCTCACACCTATTGATTTTGGATTGGGCCCCAAACTTGGGCAACATCATAATATGGTGGGAGGAGTCATTTGGTGAGTTTTGAGTGAAATCCAATCGCTAGAAGTATGGAATACACCAACCACTCCAATTAGGAACGAACCGCCGTTGAACTTGAATTTCCCAATTTGGAACACTAATTGATTTCGGATCGAGCCCAAAACTTGGGCAACATCATAATATGGTGGGAGGAGTCATTCGGTGAGTTTTGAGAGAAATCCAATCGCTAGAAGTATGGAATACACCAACCACTCCAAGTAGGAACGAACTGCCGTCGAACTTGAATATTCCAATTTGGAACACCTATTGATTTCGGATCGAGCCCAAAACTTGGGCAACGTGATAATATCGTGGGAGGAGTCATTTGGTGATTTTTGAGTGAAATGCAATCGCTAGAAGTACGGAATACACCAACCACTCCAACTAGGAACGAACTGCCGTTGAACTTGAATTGTCCAATTTGGAACACCTATGGATTTCGGATCGAGCCCAAAACTTGGGTAACATCATAATATGGTGGGAGGAGTCATTTGGTGAGTTTTGAGTGAAATCCAATCGCTAGAAGTATGGAATACACCAACCACTCCAAGTAGGAACGAACTGCCATTGAACTTGAATTGTCCAATATCTCACACCTATTGATTTCGGACCGAGCCCAAAACTTGGGCAACGTGGTAATATGGTGGGAGGAGTCATTTGGTGAGTTTTGAGAGAAATCCAATCGCTAGAAGTATGGAATACCCCAACCACTCCAATTAGGAACGAACTGCCGTTGAACTTGAATTCTCCAATTTGGAACACCTATTGATTTCGGATCGAGCCCAAAACTTGGGCAACAACATTATATGGTGGGAGTAGGCATTTGGGGAGTTTTGAGTGAAATCCAATCGCTAGAAGTATGGAATCCACAAACCACTCCAATTAGGAACGAACTGCCGTTGAACTTGAATTGTCCAATTTCTCACACCTATTGATTTTGGATTGGGCCCCAAACATGGGCAACATCATAATATGGTGGGAGGAGTCATTTGGTGAGTTTTGAGTGAAATCCAATCGCTAGAAGTATGGAATACACCAACCACTCCCATTAGGAACGAACTGCCGTTGAACTTGAATTTTCCAATTTCTAACACCTATTGATTTCGGATCGAACCCCAAACTTGTTCAACATCATAATATGGTGGGAGGAGTCATTTGGTGAGTTTTGAGTGAAATCCAATCGCTAGAAGTATGGAATACCCCAACCACTCCAATTAGGAACGAACTGCCGTTGAACTTGAATTCTCCAATTTGGAACACCTATTGATTTCGGATCGAGCCCAAAACTTGGGCAACATCATAATATGGTGGGAGGAGTCATTTGGTGAGTTTTGAGCGAAATCCAATCGCTAGAAGTATGGAATACACCAACCACTCCAATTTGGAACGAACTGCCGTTGAACTTGAATTGTCCAATTGGGAACACCTATGGATTTCGGATCGAGCCCAAAACTTGGGCAACATGATAATATGGTGGGCGGAGTCATTTGGTGAGTTTTGAGCGAAATCCAATCGCTAGAAGTATGGAATACACCAACCACTCCAATTAGGAACGAACTGCCGTCGAACATGAATTGTCTAATTTCTCACACCTATTGATTTCGGATCGAGCCCAAAACTTGGGCAACATCATAATATGGTGGGAGGAGTCATTTGGTGAGTTTTGAGTGAAATCCAATCGCTAGAAGTATGGAATACACCAACCACTCCAATTAGGAACGAACCGCCGTTGAACTTGAATTGCCCAATTTGGAACACTAATTGATTTCGGATCGAGCCCAAAACTTGGGCAACATCATAATATGGTGGGAGGAGTCATTTGGTGAGTTTTGAGAGAAATCCAATCGCTAGAAGTATGGAATACACCAACCACTCCAAGTAGGAACGAACTGCCGTCGAACTTGAATATTCCAATTTCTCACACCTATTGATTTCGGATCGAGCCCAAAACTTGGGCAACATGATAATATCGTGGGAGGAGTCATTTGGTGATTTTTGAGTGAAATCCAATCGCTAGAAGTACGGAATACACCAACCACTCCAACTAGGAACGAACTGCCATTGAACTTGAATTGTCCAATTTGGAACACCTATGGATTTCGGATCGAGCCCAAAACTTGGGTAACATCATAATATGGTGGGAGGAGTCATTTGGTGAGTTTTGAGTGAAATCCAATCGCTAGAAGTATGGAATACACCAACCACTCCAAGTAGGAACGAACTGCCATTGAACTTGAATTGTCCAATTTCTCACACCTATTGATTTCGGACCGAGCCCAAAACTTGGGCAACATGGTAATATGGTGGGAGGAGTCATTTGGTGAGTTTTGAGAGAAATCCAATCGCTGGAAGTATGGAATACACCAACCACTCCAATTAGGAACGAACTGCCGTTGAACTTGAATTGTCCAATTTCTCATACCTATTGATTTCGGATCGAGCCCAAAACTTGGGCAACATCATAATATGGTGGGAGGAGTCATTTGGTGAGATTTGAGTGAAATGCAATCGCTAGAAGTATGGAATACTCCAACCACTCCAGTTAGGAACGAACTGCCGTTGAACTTGAATTGTCCAATTTGGAACACCTATTGATTTCGGATCGAGCCCAAAACATGGGCAACATCATAATATGGTGGGAGGAGTCATTTGGTGAGTTTTGAGTGAAATCCAATCACTAGAAGTATGGAATACACCAACCACTCCCATTAGGAACGAACTGCCGTTGAACTTGAATTGTCCAATTTGGAACACCTATTGATTTCGTATCGAGCCCAAAACTTGGGCAACATCATAATATGGTGGGAGGAGTCATTTGGTGAGTTTTGAGCGAAATCCAATCGCTAGAAGTATGGAATACACCAACCACTCCAATTAGGAACGAACTGCCGTTGAAATGGAATTGTCCAATTTCTAACACCTATTGATTTCGGATCGAGCCTAAAACTTGGGCAACATCATAATATGGTGGGAGGAGTCATTTGGTTAGTTTTGAGTGAAATCCAATCGCTAGAAGTATGGAATACAACAGCCACTCCAATTAGGAACGAACTGCCGTTGAACTTGAATTGTCCAATTTGGAACACCTATTGATTTCGGATCGAGCCCAAAACTTGGGCAACATCATAATATGGTGGGAGGAGTCATTTGGTTAGTTTTGAGTGAAATCCAATGGCTAGAAGTATGGAATACACCAGCCACTCCAATTAGGAACGAACTGCCGTTGAACTTGAATTGTCCAATTTCTCACTCCAATTGATTTCGGATCGAGCCCCAAACTTGGGCAAAATCATAATATGGTGGGAGGATTCATTTGGTGAGTTTTGAGTGAAATGCAATCGCTAGAAGTATGGAATACACCAACCACTCCAATTAGGAACGAACTGCCGTTGAACTTGAATTGTCCAATTTCTCACACCTATTGATTTCGGATCAAGCCCAAAACTTGGGCAACAACATCATATGGTGGGAGGAGTCATTTGGTGAGTTTTGAGTGAAATCCAATCGCTAGAAGTATGGAATAAACTAACCACTCCAAATAGGAACGAACTGCCGTTGAACTTGAATTGTCCAATTGGGAACACCTATGGATTTCGGATCGAGCCCAAAACTTGGGCAACATGATAATATGGTGGGCGGGGTCATTTGGTGTGTTTTGAGCGAAATCCAATCGCTAGAAGTATGGAATACACCAACCACTCCAATTAGGAACGAACTGCCGTCGAACTTGAATTGTCCACTTTCTCACACCTATTGATTTCGGATCGAGCCCAAAACTTGGGCAACATCATAATATGGTGGGAGGAGTCATTTGGTGAGTTTTGAGTGAAATCCAATCGCTAGAACTATGGAATACACCAACCACTCCAATTAGGAACGAACCGCCGTTGAACTTGAATTGCCCAATTTGGAACACTAATTGATTTCGGATCGAGCCCAAAACTTGGGCAACATCATAATATGGTGGGAGGAGTCATTTGGTGAGTTTTGAGAGAAATCCAATCGCTAGAAGTATGGAATACACCAACCACTCCAAGTAGGAACGAACTGCCGTCGAACTTGAATATTCCAATTTCTCACACCTATTGATTTCGGATCGAGCCCAAAACTTGGGCAACATGATAATATCGTGGGAGGAGTCATTTGGTGATTTTTGAGTGAAATCCAATCGCTAGAAGTACGGAATACACCAACCACTCCAACTAGGAACGAACTGCCATTGAACTTGAATTGTCCAATTTGGAACACCTATGGATTTCGGATCGAGCCCAAAACTTGGGTAACATCATAATATGGTGGGAGGAGTCATTTGGTGAGTTTTGAGTGAAATCCAATCGCTAGAAGTATGGAATACACCAACCACTCCAAGTAGGAACGAACTGCCATTGAACTTGAATTGTCCAATTTCTCACACCTATTGATTTCGGACCGAGCCCAAAACTTGGGCAACATGGTAATATGGTGGGAGGAGTCATTTGGTGAGTTTTGAGAGAAATCCAATCGCTGGAAGTATGGAATACACCAACCACTCCAATTAGGAACGAACTGCCGTTGAACTTGAATTGTCCAATTTCTCATACCTATTGATTTCGGATCGAGCCCAAAACTTGGGCAACATCATAATATGGTGGGAGGAGTCATTTGGTGAGATTTGAGTGAAATGCAATCGCTAGAAGTATGGAATACTCCAACCACTCCAGTTAGGAACGAACTGCCGTTGAACTTGAATTGTCCAATTTGGAACACCTATTGATTTCGGATCGAGCCCAAAACATGGGCAACATCATAATATGGTGGGAGGAGTCATTTGGTGAGTTTTGAGTGAAATCCAATCACTAGAAGTATGGAATACACCAACCACTCCCATTAGGAACGAACTGCCGTTGAACTTGAATTGTCCAATTTGGAACACCTATTGATTTCGTATCGAGCCCAAAACTTGGGCAACATCATAATATGGTGGGAGGAGTCATTTGGTGAGTTTTGAGCGAAATCCAATCGCTAGAAGTATGGAATACACCAACCACTCCAATTAGGAACGAACTGCCGTTGAAATGGAATTGTCCAATTTCTAACACCTATTGATTTCGGATCGAGCCTAAAACTTGGGCAACATCATAATATGGTGGGAGGAGTCATTTGGTTAGTTTTGAGTGAAATCCAATCGCTAGAAGTATGGAATACAACAGCCACTCCAATTAGGAACGAACTGCCGTTGAACTTGAATTGTCCAATTTGGAACACCTATTGATTTCGGATCGAGCCCAAAACTTGGGCAACATCATAATATGGTGGGAGGAGTCATTTGGTTAGTTTTGAGTGAAATCCAATGGCTAGAAGTATGGAATACACCAGCCACTCCAATTAGGAACGAACTGCCGTTGAACTTGAATTGTCCAATTTCTCACTCCAATTGATTTCGGATCGAGCCCCAAACTTGGGCAAAATCATAATATGGTGGGAGGATTCATTTGGTGAGTTTTGAGTGAAATGCAATCGCTAGAAGTATGGAATACACCAACCACTCCAATTAGGAACGAACTGCCGTTGAACTTGAATTGTCCAATTTCTCACACCTATTGATTTCGGATCAAGCCCAAAACTTGGGCAACAACATCATATGGTGGGAGGAGTCATTTGGTGAGTTTTGAGTGAAATCCAATCGCTAGAAGTATGGAATAAACTAACCACTCCAAATAGGAACGAACTGCCGTTGAACTTGAATTGTCCAATTGGGAACACCTATGGATTTCGGATCGAGCCCAAAACTTGGGCAACATGATAATATGGTGGGCGGAGTCATTTGGTGTGTTTTGAGCGAAATCCAATCGCTAGAAGTATGGAATACACCAACCACTCCAATTAGGAACGAACTGCCGTCGAACTTGAATTGTCCACTTTCTCACACCTATTGATTTCGGATCGAGCCCAAAACTTGGGCAACATCATAATATGGTGGGAGGAGTCATTTGGTGAGTTTTGAGTGAAATCCAATCGCTAGAACTATGGAATACACCAACCACTCCAATTAGGAACGAACCGCCGTTGAACTTGAATTGCCTAATTTGGAACACTAATTGATTTCGGATCGAGCCCAAAACTTGGGCAACATCATAATATGGTGGGAGGAGTCATTTGGTGAGTTTTGAGAGAAATCCAATCGCTAGAAGTATGGAATACACCAACCACTCCAAGTAGGAACGAACTGCCGTCGAACTTGAATATTCCAATTTCTCACACCTATTGATTTCGGATGGAGCCCAAAACTTGGGCAACATGATAATATCGTGGGAGGAGTCATTTGGTGATTTTTGAGTGAAATCCAATCGCTAGAAGTACGGAATACACCAACCACTCCAACTAGGAACGAACTGCCGTTGAACTTGAATTGTCCAATTTGGAACCCCTATGGATTTCGGATCGAGCCCAAAACTTGGGTAACATCATAATATGGTGGGAGGAGTCATTTGGTGAGTTTTGAGTGAAATCCAATCGCTAGAAGTATGGAATACACCAACCACTCCAATTAGGAACGAACTGCCGTTGAACTTGAATTGTCCAATTTATCACACCTATTCATTTCGGATCGAGCCCCAAACTTGGGCAACAACATAATATGGTGGGAGGAGTCATTTGGCGAGTTTTCAGGGAAAACCAATCGCTAGAAGTATGGAATACACCAACCACTCCAATTAGGAACGAACTGCCGTTGAACTTGAATTGTCCAATTTCTCTCACCTATTCATTTCGGATCGAGCCCAAAACTTGGGCAACATCATAATATGGTGGGAGGAGTCATTTGGTGAGTTTTGAGTGAAATCCAATCGCTAGAAGTATGGAACACACCAACCACTCCAATTAGGAACGAACTGCCGTTGAACTTGAATTGTCCAACTTGGAACACCTGTTGATTTCGGATCGAGCCCCAAACTTGGGCAACATCATAATATGGTGGGAGGAGTCATTTGTTGAGTTTTGAGTGAAATCCATTCGGTAGAAGTATGGAATACACCAACCACTCCAATTAGGAACGAACTGCCGTTGAACTTGAATTGTCCAATTTCTCTCACCTATTCATTTCGGATCGAGCCCAAAACTTCGGCAACATCATAATATGGTGGGAGGAGTCATTTGGTGAGTTTTGAGGGAAATCCAATCTCTAGAAGTATGGAATACACCAACCACTCCAGTTAGGAACGAACTGCCGTTGTACTTGAATTGTCCAATTTGGAACACCTATTGATTTCGGATCGAGCCCCAAACTTGGGCAACAACATAATATAGTGGGAGGAGTCATTTGGTGTGTTTTGAGAGAAATCCAATCGCTAGAAGTATGGAATACACCAACCACTCCAATTAAGAACGAACTGCCGTTGAACTTGAATTGTCCAATTTATCACACCTATTTATTTCGGATCGAGCCCCAAACTTGGGCAACATCATAATATGGTGGGAGGAGTCATTTGGTGAGTTTTCAGGGAAAACCAATCGCTAGAAGTATGGAATACACCAACCACTCCAATTAGGAACGAACTGCCGTTGAACTTGAATTGTCCACTTTGGAACACCTATTGATTTCGGATCGAGCCCAAAACTTGGGCAACATCATAATATGGTGGGAGGAGTCATTTGGTGAGTTTTTAGTGAAATCCAATCGCTAGAAGTATGGAATACACCAACCACTCCAATTAGGAACGAACCGCCGTTGAACTTGAATTGCCCAATTTGGAACACTAATTGATTTCGGTTCGAGCCCAAAACTTGGGCAACATCATAATATGGTGGGAGGAGTCATTTGGTGGGTTTTGAGAGAAATCCAATCGCTAGAAGTATGGAATACACCAACCACTCCAAGTAGGAACGAACTGCCGTCGAACTTGAATATTCCAATTTCTCACACCTATTGATTTCGGATCGAGCCCAACACTTGGGCAACATGATAATATCGTGGGAGGAGTCATTTGGTGATTTTTGAGTGAAATCCAATCGCTAGAAGTACGGAATACACCAACCACTCCAACTAGGAACGAACTGCCGTTGAACATGAATTGTCCAATTTGGAACACCTATTGATTTCGGAACGAGCCCAAAACATGGGCAACATCATAATATGGTGGGAGGAGTCATTTGGTTAGTTTTGAGTGAAATCCAATCGCTAGAAGTATGGAATACACCAGCCACTCCAATTAGGAACGAACTGCCGTTGAACTTGAATTGTCCAATTTCTCACTCCTATTGATTTCGGATAGAGCCCCAAACTTGGGCAAAATCATAATATGGTGGGAGGATTCATTTGGTGAGTTTTGAGTGAAATGCAATCGCTAGAAGTATGGAATACACCAACCACTCCAATTAGGAACGAACTGCCGTTGAACTTGAATTGTCCAATTTCTCACACCTATTGATTTCTGATCAAGCCCAAAACATGGGCAACAACATCATATGGTGGGAGGAGTCATTTGGTGAGTTTTGAGTGAAATCCAATCGCTAGAAGTATGGAATAAACTAACCACTCCAATTAGGAACGAACTGCCGTTGAACTTGAATTGTCCAATTGGGAACACCTATGGATTTCGGATCGAGCCCAAAACTTGGGCAACATGATAATATGGTGGGCGGAGTCATTTGGTGAGTTTTGAGTGAAATCCAATCGCTAGAAGTATGGAATACACCAACCACTCCAATTAGGAACGAACTGCCGTCGAACTTCAATTGTCCAATTTCTCACACCTATTGATTTCGGATCGAGCCCAAAACTTGGGCAACATCATAATATGGTGGGAGGAGTCATTTGGTGAGTTTTGAGTGAAATCCAATCGCTAGAAGTATGGAATACACCAACCACTCCAATTAGGAACGAACCGCCGTTGAACTTGAATTGCCCAATTTGGAACACTAATTGATTTCGGATCGAGCCCAAAACTTGGGCAACATCATAATATGGTGGGAGGAGTCAGTTGGTGAGTTTTGAGAGAAATCCAATCGCTAGAAGTATGGAATACACCAACCACTCCAAGTACGAACGAACAGCCGTCGAACTTGAATATTCCAATTTCTCACACCTATTGATTTCGGATCGAGCCCAAAACTTGGGCAACATGATAATATCGTGGGAGGAGTCATTTGGTGATTTTTGAGTGAAATCCAATCGCTAGAAGTACGGAATACACCAGCCACTCCAACTAGGAACGAACTGCCGTTGAACTTGAATTGTCCAATTTGGAACACCTATGGATTTCGGATCGAGCCCAAAACTTGGGTAACATCATAATATGGTGGGAGGAGTCATTTGGTGAGTTTTGAGTGAAATCCAATCGCTAGAAGTATGGAATACACCAACCACTCCAAGTAGGAACGAACTGCCATTGAACTTGAATTGTCCAATTTCTCACACCTATTGATTTCGGACCGAGCCCAAAACTTGGGCAACATGGTAATATGGTGGGAGGAGTCATTTGGTGAGTTTTGAGAGAAATCCAATCGCTAGAAGTATGGAATACACCAACCACTCCAATTAGGAACGAACTGCCGTTGAACTTGAATTGTCCAATTTGGAACACCTACTAATTTCGGATGGAGCCCAAAACTTGGGCAACATCATAATATGGTGGGAGGAGTCATTTGGTGAGTGTTGAGTGAAATCCAATCCCTAGAAGTATGGAATACACCAACCACTCCAATTAGGAACGAACTGCCGTTGAACTTGAATTGTCCAATTTCTCACACCTATTGATTTCGGATCGAGCCCAAAACTTGGGCAACATCATAATATGGTGGGAGGAGTCATTTGGTGAGTTTTGAGTGAAATCCAATCGCTAGAAGTATGGAATACACCAACCACTCCAATTAGGAACGAACTGCCGTTGAACTTCAATTGTCCAATTTCTCACACCTCTTGATTTCAGATCGAGCCCAAAACTTGGGCAACATCATAATATGGTGGGAGGAGTCATTTGGTGAGTTTTGAGTGAAATCCAATCGCTAGAAGTATGGAATACACCAACCACTCCAATTAGGAACGAACTGCCGTTGAACTTGAATTGTCCAATTTCTCACACCTATTGATTTCGGTTCGAACCCCAAACTTGGGCAACATGATAATATGGTGGGAGGAGTCATTTGGTAAGTTTTGAGTGAAATCAAATCGCTAGAAGTATGGAATACACCATTGATCGGTTCATAATAGTATATCATTTTGTACCCTTCTAGCTTATGATTTGGTTATGTTATTGAGTTAAACTTGTGCTTTTAATCCATTTTCTGTTTTGATAAGTCCATAATTTCATACACTTGCTTGCCTTCTTTACTTAGTGATTTTGCTTAGTTTCTCTTTATTTTGAGTCACTTACCTCTATTTGTGTGTTTTGTAGGTTAAGATAGCAAGAGATCACATTTGATGCAATCCATGCATGTTAAGGGCTGTTTGGCAAAGAGCAAGAGCTTAAAGACAAAACCAAAGTTGGGCCACACTTCTTGTCAGTCCAGTTTCTTAAGTCACCTTGCAGGTCTCATTTCAGCAATCTGCACAACTCGGATGAGGAGACATTCTCCATAGAAGTTGTTCAACTGGGTGTCTAGTATAACATATCCAAACTTCAGCCCAATTGAACATATGTGGAGTCCTTAGCCCGTCCAACACCGAACCATGCTCAGGAGGATTTGCAGCTGCCAGCTTTGAGCCTTGTCTCCTCCTTTAACCCATGTGCCTCACCCATGCTGCAACTGACTTTGGATCCAACATAATGAGTGAAGTGGGGAGGCATTCCAGCTATGAAATTCTAAAGGAGCAAGTTGGTACATGCTGGAGTTATTATAGAGAAAGCATGTGCATGCATGTAAAGCAAAGAAATGAAATGAAGTCAATTCCAGTCTCTGTTCGGCTGCCAACTTCCAGTCTCTGTTCGAATACTTTCAGAAAACTCGTTTTTCAGCAACCAAAAGGCAACCACATGGGTTGGCAGCAAAAGGCAACCACATGGGTTGGCAGCAAAGGCAGCCACAACTGATCACCTTTGAACCGATGTGAAGATGCTTGAGGTGCAGCAAAAGATGAAGGATGGTGTGGGAATCCATCATGTTGTTCCTCCCTCTTAGCCCTATAAATAGAGAAGCCTTCAAGCTTCAAAACACACCCCAAGGGGGGGAGCTCTCAAACACTTCTCTAGAGCTCCCTTCCCTTCTCTCCCTCAAATTCTCTTAGTTTCTCTTTCTAAGTTTTCAATTGTTGTAATGAAATTCTGAAATTCTGATTAAGTTTTTCTTAGTTTCACTTTACTTTTCATTGTAATGTACATTCTTTCTTAAGTTTCAAGTTTAATTAGTTTCCAAGTTTCAATTATGGTTTTTGTTCTTATTCATTATGCTTATAAGTTAATAGGCTAGTTTGAATGATTGATCACCATTTAGGCTTGCATGTTAGCTATCTTGGTTTGAATTAAGAGTAGACACCATGCTTTAATTAGAATTGAACTATGAATAAGAAGAGTATGTATGGACATTCGACAACAGGGATTAGATACATGCTTGGTTGTTTAAATTGTTCTTCTATGCTTAATGGGTTCCTAATGCTTAGTTTTAGGTTAGACAACAAATGATCAAATTAGGGAATTAGGAACACAAGGTTATGACCAAACACCATGGCTTAATCATACTTTAGCTAGAATCAATCCGTTAATCTAATTGAACTTGGGAACTTATTTGCTTGAGTTATTTCTTTTTTTTCTTGTTTTATTTATTTCCTTTTTCATTTCTGTTTTGTGTAGGGGAAATGAATTGGATCATTCAATCACCAATCCTCGTGGGATCGACCTCGCACTTACATATGCTATACTACCAAACGGCTCGTGCACTTGCGAGTATCACAAGTTGAGGATGCAGCTGAATCTATTTTGGTGCAGCTAAATCGAAGCAACAAGTTTTTGGCGCCGTTGCTTTCATTTTCAACTTGTGACACTCGCAAGTGCACGAGCCGTTTGGTAGTATAGCATATGTAAGTGCGAGGTCGATCCCACGAGGATTGGTGATTGAATGATCCAATTTGTTTCCCCTACACAAAATAGAAATGAAAAAAGAAAATAAATAAAACAAGAAAGAATGAAATAACTCAAGCAAATAAGTTCCCAAGTTCAATTAGATTAACGGATTGATTCTAGCTAAAGTATGATTAAGCCATGGTGTTTGGTCATAACCTTGTGTTCCTAATTCCCTAATTTGATCATTTGTTGTCTAACCTAAAATTAAGCATTAGGAACCCATTAAGCATAGAAGAACAATTTAAACAACCAAGCATGTATCTAATCCCTGTTGTCGAATGTCCATACATACTCTTCCTATTCATAGTTCAATTCGAATTAAAGCATGGTGTCTACTCTTAATTCAAACCAAGATAGCTAACATGCAAGCCTAAATGGTGATCAATCATTCAAACTAGCATATTAACTTATAAGCATAATGAATAAGAACAAAAACCATAATTGAAACTTGGAAACTAATTAAACTTGAATACTTAAGAAAGAATGTACATTACAAATAAAAGTAAAGTGGAACTAAGAAAACTTGAAGGAAAATTTAGTAAAATCATTTTGTTACAACAATCGACAACTTGAAAGGAAACTAAGAGAATTTGAGGGAGAGAAGGGAAGGGAGCTCTAGAGAAGTGTTTGAGAGCTCCCCCCCTTGGGGTGTGTTTTGAAGCTTGAAGGCTTCTCTATTTATAGGGCTAAGAGGGAGGAACAACATGATGAAATCCAACACCACCATTCCTCTTTTAATACAACACATAACTCATACTTCATCTTGTCTATGTTAGTGTTGTTGGAATCAATCTCATCCCATACTTCTTTTGCTGCACCTCAAGCTTTCTTCACATGGAATCAAAGGTGATCAATTGTGGCTGCCTTTTGCTGCCAACCCATGTGGTCTTCTTTTGGTTGTTGAACAAAAACGAGTCTTCTGAACCAGACTTGGTGTAGGAAGGCCAGAGGTTTCAAAACTTATCCAATGGGGCTCAAATTTGGATATGTTATAGTAGACACCCATTGGAACAACTTCTATGAAGAAAGTATTCCCATCGGAGCAGTAGAAGTGTGCGTTTTGGGCCGTGAAAGTTGGCTGCCGAACAGAGACTGGAATTGACTTCATTTCATTTCTTTGCTTTACATGCATGCACATGCTTTCTCTATAATAACTCCAGCATGTACCAACTTGCTCATTCAGAAATTCATAGCTGGAAAGCCTCCCAACTTCACTCATTATGCTGGGTGGAAAGTCAGTTATAGCTGGGGTGAGGCACATGGCTAAAAGGAGGCACACGGAGCCAATTAGGAATGGACTGCCATTGAACTTGAATTGTCCAATTTCTCACACCTATTGATTTCGGATCGAGCCCAAAACTTGAGCAACATGATAATATGGTGGGAGGAGTCATTTGGTGAGTTTTGAGTGAAATCCAATCGCTAGAAGTATGGAATAAACTAACCACTCCAATTAGGAACGAACTGCCGTTGAACTTGAATTGTCCAATTGGGAACACCTATGGATTTCGGATCGAGCCCAAAACTTGGGCAAAAGGATAATATGGTGGGCGGAGTCATTTGGTGAGTTTTGAGTGAAATCCAATCGCTAGAAGTATGGAATACACCAACCACACCAGTATGGAATACACCAACCACTCCAATTAGGAACGAATTGTCGTCGAACTTGAATTGTCCAATTTGGAACACCTATTGATTTCGGTTCGAGCCCAAAACTTGGGCAACATCATAATATGGTGGGAGGAGTCATTTGGTGAGTTTTGAGTGAAATCCAATCGCTACAAGTATGGAATACACCAACCACTCCAATTAGGAACGAACTGCCGTTGAACTTGAATTGCCCAATTTGGAACACCTATTGATTTCGGTTCGAGCCCAAAACTTGGCCAACATGATAATATGATGGGAGGAGTCATTTGGTGAGTTTTGAGTGAAATCCAATCGCTACAAGTATGGAATACACCAACCACTCCAATTAGGAACGAACTGCCGTTGAACTTGAATTGCCCAATTTGGAACACCTATTGATTTCGGATCGAGCCCAAAACTTGGGCAACATCATAATATGGTAGGAGGAGTCATTTGGTGAGTTTTGAGTGAAATCCAATCGCTAGAAGTATGGAATACACCAACCACTCCAATTAGGAACGAACTGCCATTGAACTTGAATTGTCCAATTTCTCACACCTATTGATTTCGGACCGAGCCCAAAACTTAGGCAACATGATAATATGGTGGGAGGAGTCATTTGGTGAGTTTTGAGTGAAATCCAATCGCTAGAATTATGGAATACACCAACCACTCCAATTAGGAACGAACAGCCGTTGAACTTGAATTGTCCAATTTGGAACACCTATTGATTTCGGTTCGAGCCCAAAACTTGGGCAACATGATAATATGGTGGGAGGAGTCATTTGGTGAGTTTTGAGTGAAATCTTAGCATGGAATACACCGACCACTCCAATTAGGAACGAACTGCCGTTGAACTTGAATTGTCCAATTTCTCACACCTATTGATTTCGGATCGAGCCCAAAACTTGGGCAACATCACAATCTAGTGGGAGGAGTCATTTGGTGAGTTTTGAGAGAAATCCAATCGCTAGAAGTGTGGGGTACACCAACCACTACAACTAGGAACGAACTACCGTTGAACTTGAATTGTCCAATTTCTCACACCTATTGATTTCGGATCGAGCCCCAAACTTGGGCAACATCATAATATGGTGGGAGGAGTCATTTGGTGAGTTTTGAGTGAAATCCAATCGCTAGAAGTATGGAATACACCAACCACTCCATTTAGGAACGAACTGCCGTTGAACTTGAATTGTCCAATTTGGAACACCTAATGATTTCGAATCGAGCCCAAAACTTGGGCAACATCATAATATGGTGGGAGGAGTCATTTGGTGAGTTTTGAGTGAAACAAATCGCTAGAAGTATGGAATACACCAACCACTCCAGTTAGGAACGAACTGCCGTTGAACTTGAATTGTCCAATTTCTAACACCTATTATTTTCGGATTGAGCCCAAAACTTGGGCAACATGATAATATGGTGGGAGGAGTCATTTGGTGAGTTTTGAGTGAAATCCAATCGCTAGAATTATGGAATACACCAACCACTCCAATTAGGAACGAACAGCCGTTGAACTTTAATTGTCCAATTTGGAACACCTATTGATTTCGGTTCGAGCCCAAAACTTGGGCAACATGATAATATGGTGGGAGGAGTCATTTGGTGAGTTTTGGGTGAAATCCAATAACTAGAAGTATGGAATACACCAACCACTCCAATTAGGAACGAACTGCCGTTGAACTTGAATTGTCCAATTTCTCACACCTATTGATTTCGGACTGAACCCAAAACTTGGGCAACACGATAATATGGTGGGAGGAGTCATTTGGTGAGTTTTGAGTGAAATCCAATCGCTAGAAGTATGGAGTACACCAACCACTACAACTAGGAACGAACTGCCGTTGAACTTGAATTGTCCAATTTCTCCACCTATTGATTTCGGATCGAGCCCCAAACTTGGGCAACATCATAATATGGTGGGAGGAGTCATTTGGTGAGTTTTTAGTGAAATCCAATCGCTAGAAGTATGGAATACACCAACCACTCCAATTAGGAACGAACTGCCATTGAACTTCAATTCTCCAATTTCCCACACCAATTGATTTCGGATCGGGCCCAAAACATCGGCAACTTCATAATATGGTGGGAGGAGTCATTTGGTGAGTTTTGAGTGAAATCCAATCGCTAGAAGTATGGAATACACCAACCACTTCAATTAGGAACGAACTGCCATTGAACTTGAATTGTCCAATTTCTCACACCTATTGATTTCGGACCGAGCCCAAAACTTGGGCAACATGATAATATGGTGGGAGGAGTCATTTGGTGAGTTTTGAGTGAAATCCAATCGCTAGAATTATGGAATACACCAACCACTCCAATTAGGAACGAACAGCCGTTGAACTTGAATTGTCCAATTTGGAACACCTATTGATTTCGGTTCGAGCCTAAAACTTGGGCAACATGATAATATGGTGGGAGGAGTCATTTGGTGAGTTTGGAGTGAAATCCAATCGCTGGAAGTATGGAATACACCAACCACTCCAATTAGGAATGAACTGCCATTGAACTTGAATTGTCCAATTTCTCACACCAATTAATTTCGGATCGGGCCCAAAACTTCGGCAACTTCATAATATGGTGGGAGGAGTCATTTGGAGAGTTTTGAGTGAAGTCCAATCGATACAAGTATGGAATACAACAACCAGTCCAATTAGGAACGAACTACCGTTGAACTTGAATTGTCCAATTTCTCACACCTATTGATTTCGGATCGGGCCCAAAACTTCGGCAACTTCATAATATGGTGGGAGGAGTCATTTGTTGAGTTTTGAGTGAAGTCCAATCGATAGAAGTATGGAATACACCAACCACTCCAATTAGGAACGAACTGCCGTTGAACTTGAATTGTCCAATTTCTCACACCTATTGATTTCGGATTGAGCCCAAAACTTAGGCAACATCATAATGTGGTGGGAGGAGTCATTTGATAAGTTTTGAGTGAAATCCAATCGCTAGAAGTATGGACTACACCTCCAATTAGGAACGAACTGCCGATGAACTTGAATTGTCCAATTTCTCACACCTATTGATTTCGGATCGAGCCCCAAACTTGGGCAACATCATAATATCTTGGGAGGAGTCATTTGGTGAGTTTTGAGTGAAATCCAATCGCTAGAAGTATGGAATACACCAACCACTCCAATTAGGAATGAACTGCCATTGAACTTGAATTGTCCAATTTCTCACACCAATTGATTTCGGATCGGGCCCAAAACTTCAGCAACTTCATAATATGGTGGGAGGAGTCATTTGGTGAGTTTTGAGTTAAGTCCAATCGATAGAAGTATGGACTACACCAATCACTCCAATTAGGAACGAACTGCCGTTGAACTTGAATTGTCCAATTTGGAACACCTATTGATTTCGGTTCGAGCCCAAAACTTGGGCAACATGATAATATGGTGGGAGGAGTCATTTGGAAAGTTTGGAGTGAAATCCAATCGCTAGAAGTATGGAATACACCAACCACTCCAATTAGGAACGAACTGCCGTTGAACTTGAATTGTCCAATTTCTGACACCTATTGATTTCGGATTGAGTCCAAAACTTGGGCAACATCATAATATGGTGGGAGGAGACGTTTGGTGAGTTTTGAGTGAAATCCAATCGCTAGAAGTCTGGAATACACCAACCACTCCAATTAGGAACGAACTGCCGTCGAACTTGAATTGTCCAATTTGGAACACCTATGGATTTCGGATCGAGCCCAAAACTTGGGTAACATCATAATATGGTGGGAGTAGTCATTTGGTGAGTTTTGAGTGAAATCGAATCGCTAGAAGTATGGAATACACCAACCACTCCAATTAGAAACGAACTGCCGTTGAACTTGAATTGTCCAATTTCTCAAACCTATTAATTTCGGATCGAGCCCCAACCTTGGGCAACATCATAATGTTGTGGGAGGAGTCATTTGGTGAGTTTTGAGTGAAATTCAATCGCTAGAAGTATGGATTACACCAACCACTCCAATTTGGAACGAACTGCCGTTGAACTTGAATTGTCCAATTTCTCACAGATATTTATTTCGGATCGAGCCCAAAACTTGGGCAACCTCATAATATGGTGGGAGGAGTCATTTGGTGAGTTTTGAGTGAAATCCAATCGCTAGAAGTATGGAATACACCAACCACTCCAATTAGGAACGAATTGCCGTTGAACTTGAATTGTCCAATTTCTCACAGCTATTGATTTCGGATCGAGCTCCAAACATGGGCAACATCATAATATGGAGGGAGGAGTCATTTGGTGAATTTTGAGTGAAATCCAATCGCTAGAAGTATGGAATACACCAACCACTCGAATTAGGAACGAACTGCCGTTGAACTTGGATTGTCCAATTTCTCACACCTAATGATTTCGGATCGAGCCCAAAACGTGGGCAACATCATAATATTGTGGGAGGAGTCATTTGGTGAGTTTTGAGTGAAATCCAATCGCTAGAAGTATGGAAAACACCAACCACTCAAATTTGGAACGAATTGCCGTTGAACTTGAATTGTCCAATTTCTCACACCTATTGATTTCAGATCGAGCCCAAAACTTGGCCAACATCATAATATGGTGGGAGGAGTCATTTGGTGAGTTTTGAGTGAAATCCAATCGCCAGAAGTAGGGAATGCACCAACCACTCCAATTAGGAACGAACTGCCGTTGAACTTGAATTGTCCAATATCTCACACCTATTGATTTCGGATCGAGGCCAAAACTTGGGCAACATCATAATATGGTGGGAGGAGTCATTTGGGGAGTTTTTAATGATATCCAATCGCTAGAAGTACAGAATACACCAACCACTCCAATTAGGGACGAACTGCCGTTGAACTTGAATTGTCCAATTTCTCACACCTATTGATTTCGGATCGAGCCCCAAACATGGGCAACATGATAATATGGTGGGAGGAGTCATTTGGTGAGTTTTGAGTGAAATCCAATCGCTAGAAGTATGGAGTACACCAACCACTACAACTAGGAACGAACTGCCGTTGAACTTGAATTGTCCAATATCTCCACCTATTGATTTCGGATCGAGCCCCAAACTTGGGCAACATCATAATATGGTGGGAGGAGTCATTTGGTGAGTTTTGAGTGAAATCCAATCGCTAGAAGTATGGAATACACCAACCACTCCAATTAGGAACGAACTGCCATTGAACTTCAATTCTCCAATTTCTCACACCAATTGATTTCGGATCGGACCCAAAACTTCGGCAACTTCATAATATGGTGGGAGGAGTCATTTGGTGAGTTTTGAGTGAAATCCAATCACTAGAAGTATGGAATACACCAACCACTCCAATTAGGAACGAACTGCCGTTGAACTTGAATTGTCCAATATCTCACACCTATTGATTTCGGATCGAGGCCAAAACTTGGGCAACATCATAATATGGTGGGAGGAGTCATTTGGGTAGTTTTTAATGATATCCAATCGCTAGAAGTACAGAATACACCAACCACTCCAATTAGGGACGAACTGCTGTTGAACTTGAATTGTCCAATTTCTGACACCTATTGATTTCGGATCGAGCCCCAAACATGGGCAACATCATAATATGGTGGGTGGAGTCATTTGGTGAGTTTTGATTGAAATCCAATCATTAGAAGTATGGAATACACCAACCACTCCAATTAGGAACGAACTGCCGTTGAACTTGGATTGTCCAATTTCTCACACCTAATGATTTCGGATCGAGCCCAAAACGTGGGCAACATCATAATATTGTGGGAGGAGTCATTTGGTGTGTTTTGAGCGAAATCCAATCGCTAGAAGTATGGAATACACCAACCACTCCAATTAGGAACGAACTGCCGTTGAACTTGAATTGTCCAATTTCTCACACCTATTGATTTCGGATCGAGCCCAAAACTTGGGCAACATAATAATATGGTGGGAGGAATCATTTGGTGAGTGTTGAGTGAAATCCAATCGCTAGAAGTATGGAATACACCAACCACTCCAGTTAGGAACGAACTGCCGTTGAACTTGAATTGTCCAATTTCTCACACCTATTGATTTCGGATCGAGCCCAAAACTTGGGCAACATCATAATATGGTGGGAGGAGTCATTTGGTGAGTTTTGAGTGAAATCAAATCGCTAGAAGTATGGAATACACCAACCACTCCAATTAGGAACGAACTGCCGTTGAACTTGAATTGTCCAATTTCTGTCACCTAGTGATTTCGAATCGAGCCCAAAACTTGGGCAACATGATAATATGGTGGGAGGAGTCATTTGGTCAGTTTTGAGTGAAATCCAATCGCTAGAAGTATGGAATACACCAACCACTCCAATTAGGAACGAACTGCCGCTGAACTTCAGTTGTCCAATTTCTCACACCTATTGATTTCGGATCGAGCCCAAAACTTGGGCGAAAATCATAATATGGTGGGAGGAGTCATTTAGTGAGTTTTGAGTGAAATCCAATTGCTAGAAGTACAGAATACACCAACCGCTCCAATTAGGAACGAACTGCCATTGAACTTGAATCGTCCAATTTCTAACACCTATTGATTTCGGATCGAGCCCCAAACTAGGGCAATTTCATAATATGGTGGGAGGAGTGATTTGGTTTGTTTTGAGTGAAATCCTATCGCTAGAAGTATGGAATACACCAACAACTCCAATTTGGAAAGAACTGCCGTTGAACTTGAATTGTCCAATTCCTCACACCTGTTGACTACGCATCGAGCCCAAAACTTGGGCAACAACATAATATGGCGGGAAGAGTCATTTGGTGAGTTTTGAGTGAAATCCAATCGTTAGAAGTATGGAATACACCAAGCACTCCAATTAGGAAAGAACTGCCGTTGAACTTGAATTGTCCAATTCCTCACACCTATTGATTTCGGATCGAGGCCAAACATGGGCAACATCATAATATGGTGGGAGGAGTCATTTGGTGAGTTTTGAGTGAAATCCAATCGCTAGAAGTATGGAATACACCAACCACTCCAATTAGGAACGAACTGCCGTTGAACTTGAATTGTCCAATTTCTCACACCATTGATTTCGGATCGAGCCCAAAACTTGGGCAACATGATAATATGGTGGGAGGAGTCATTTGGCGAGTTTTGAGGGAAATCCAATCGCTAGATGTATGGAATACACCAACCACTCCAATTAGGTACGAACTGCCGTTGAACTCGAATTGTCCAATTTCTCACACCTATTGATTGCGGATCGAGCCCAAAACTTGGGCAACATGATAATATGGTGGGAGGAGTCATTTGGTGAGTTTTGAGGGAAATCCAATCGCTAGATGTATGGAATACACCAACCACTCCAATTAGGAACGAACTGCCGTTGAACTTGAATTGTCCAGTTTCTTTCACCTATTGATTTCGGATCGAGCCCAAAACTTGGGCAACATCATAATATAGTGTTAGGAGTCATTTGGTGAGTTTTGAGTGAAATCCAATCGCTAGTAGTATGGAATACACCAACCACTCAAATTTGGAACGAACTGCCGTTGAACTTGAATTGTCCAATTTTTCACACCTATTGATTTCAGATCGAGCCCAAAACGTGGGCAACATGATAATATTGTGGTAGGAGTCATTTGGTGAGTTTTGAGTGAAATCCAATCACTAGAAGTATGGAATACACCAACCACTCCAATTAGGAACGAACTGCCGTTGAACTTGAATTGTCCAATTTCTTTCACCTATTGATTTCGGATCGAGCCGAAAACTTGGGCAACATCATAATATAGTGTTAGGAGTCATTTGGTGAGTTTTGAGTGAAATCCAATCGCTAGAAGTATGGAATACACCAACCACTCCAATCAGGAACGAACTGCTGTTGAACTTGAATTGTCCAATTTCTCACACCTATTGATTTCAGATCAAGCCTAAAACTTGGGCAACATGATAATATGGTGGGAGGAGTCATTTAGGGAGTTTTGAATGAAATCCAATCGCTAGAAGTATGGAATTCACTAACAACTCCAATTAGGAACGAACTGTGGTTGAACTTGAATTGTCCAATTTCTCACACCTATTGATTTCGGATCGAGCCCAAAACATGGGCAACATCATAATATGGTGGGTGGAGTCATTTGGTGAGTTTTGTGTGAAATCCAATCGCTAGAAGTATGGAATACACCAACCACTCCAATTAGGAACGAACTGCCGTTGAACTTGGATTGTCCAATTTCTCACACCTAATGATTTCGGATCGAGCCCAAAACGTGGGCAACATCATAATATTGTGGGAGGAGTCATTTGGTGTGTTTTGAGCGAAATCCAATCGCTAGAAGTATGGAATACACCAACCACTCCAATTAGGAACGAACTGCCGTCGAACTTGAATTGTCCAATTACTCACACCTATTGATTTCGGATCGAGCCCCAAACTTGGGCAACATCATAATATGGTGGGAGGAGTCATTTGGGGAGTTTTTCGTGAAATCCAATCGCTAGAAGTCCAATTAGGAACGAACTGTCGTTGAACTTGAATTGTCCAATTTCTCACACCTATTGATTTTGGATTGAGCCCCAAACTTGGGCAACATCGTAATATGGTGGGAGGAGTCATTTGGTGAGTTTTGAGTGAAATCCAATCGCTAGAAGTATGGCATACACCAACCACTCCAATTAGGAACGAACTGCCGTTGAACTTGAATTGTCCAATTTGGAACACCTATTGATTTCGGATCGAGCCCAAATCTTGGGCAACATCATAATATGGTGGGAGGAGTCATTTGGTGAGTTTTGGGTGAAATCCAATCGCTAGAAGTGTGTAATACACCAACCACTCCAATTAGGAACGAACTGCCGTTGAACTTGAATTGTCCAATTTCTCACACCTATTGATTTCGGATCGAGCCCCAAACTTGGGCAACATCATAATATGGTGGGAGGAGTCATTTGGGGAGTTTTGAGTGAAATCCAATCGCTAGAAGTCCAATTAGGAACGAACTGTCGTTGAACTTGAATTGTCCAATTTCTCACACCTATTGATTTCGGATCGAGCCGCAAACTTGGGCAACATCATAATACGGTGGGAGGAATCATTTGGAGAGTTTTTGGTGAAATCCTATCGCTAGAAGTTTGGATTACACCAACCACTATAATTACGAACTAACTGCCGTTGAACTTGAATTGTCCAATTTGGAACACCTATTGATTTCGGATCGAGCCCAAAACTTGGGCAACATCATAATATGGTGGGAGGAGTCATTTGGTTAGTTTTCAGTGAAATCCAATCGCTAGAAGTATGGAATACACCAACCACTCCCATTAGGAACGAACTGCCGTTGAACTTGAATTGTCCAATTTCTAACACCTATTGATTTCGAATCGAGCCCCAAACTTGGGCAACATCATAATATGGTGGGAGGAGTCACTTGGTGAGTTTTGAGTGAAATCCAATCGCTAGAAGTATGGCATACACCAACCACTCCAATTAGGAGCGAACTGCCGTTGAACTTGAATTGTCGAATTTGGAACACCTATTGATTTCGGATCGAGCCCAAAACCTGGCCAATATGATAATCTGGTGGGAGGGGTCATTTGGTGAATTTTGGGTGAAATCCAATCGCTAGAGGTATGGAATACACCAACCACTCCAATTAGGAACGAACTGCCGTTGAACTTGAATTGTCCAATTTCTCACACCTATTGATTTCGGATCGAGCCCCAAACTTGGGAAACATCATAATCTGGTGGGAGGAGTCATTTGGTGAGTTTTGAGTGAAATCCAATTGCTAGAAGTATGGAATACAGCAACCACTCCAATTAGGAACGAACTGCCGTTGAACTTGAATTGTCCAATTTGGAACACCTATTGATTTCGGATCGAGCCCAAAACTTGGGCAACATCATAATATGGTGGCATGAGTCATTTGGTGTGTTTTGAGTGAAATCGAATCGCTAGAAGTATGGAATACACCAACCACTCCAATTAGAAGCGAACTGCTGTTGAACTTGAATTGTCCAATTTCTCACACCTATTGATTTCGGATCAAGCCCAAAACTTGGGTAACATCATAATATAGTGGGAGGAGTCATTTGGTGAGTTTTGAGTGAAATCCAATCGCTAGAAGTATGGAATACAGCAACCACTCCAATTAGGAACGAACTGCCGTTGAACATGAACTGTCCAATTTGGAACACCTATTGATTTCGGATCGAGCCCAAAACTTGGGCAACATCATAATATGGTGGGAGGAGTCACTTGGTGAGTTTTGAGTGAAATCCAATCGCTAGAACTATGGAATACACAAACCACTCCAATTAGGAACGAACTGCCGTTGAACTTGAATTGTCCAATTCGGAACACCTATTGATTTCGGATCGAGCCCAAAAGTTGGGCAACATCATAATATGGTGGGAGGAGTCATTTGGTGAGTTTTTAGTGAAATCCAATCGCTAGAAGTATGGAATACACCAACCACTCCAATTAGGAACGAACTGCCGTTGAACTTGAATTGTCCAATTTCTCACACCTATTGATTTCGGATCGAGCCCAAAACTTGGGCAACATCATAATATGGTGGGAGGAGTCATTTGGTGAGTTTTGGGTGAAATCCAATCGCTAGAAGTATGGAATACAACAACTACTCCGATTAGGAACGAATTGGCGTTGAAATTGAATTGACCAATTTCTCACACCTATTGATTTCGGATCGGGCCCAAAAATTGGGCAACATCATAATATGGTGGGAGGAGTCATTTGGTGAGTTTTTAGGGAAATCCAATCGCTAGAAGTATGGAATACACCAACCACTCCAATTAGGAACGAACTGCCGTTGAACTTGAATTGTCCAATTTCTCACACCTATTGATTTCGGATCGAGCCCAAAACATGGGCAACATCATAATATGGTGGGAGGGGTCATTTGGTGAGTTTTGAGTGAAATCCAATCGCTAGAAGTATGGCATACACCAACCACTCCAATTAGGAACGAACTGCCGTTGAACTTGAATTGTCCAATTTGGAACACCTTTTGATTTCGGATCGAGCCCAAAACTTGGGCAACATCATAATATGGTGGGATGAGTCATTTGGTGTGTTTTGAGTGAAATCGAATCGCTAGAAGTATGGAATACACCAACCACTCCAATTAGAAGCGAACTGCTGTTGAACTTGAATTGTCCAATTTCTCACACCTATTGATTTCGGATCGAGCCCAAAACTTGGGTAACATCATAATATAGTGGGAGGAGTCATTTGGTGAGTTTTGAGTGAAATCCAATCGCTAGAAGTAAGGAATACACCTACCACTCCAATTAGGAACGAACTGCCGTTGAACTTGAATTGTCCAATTTGGAACACCTATTGATTTCGGATCGAGCCCAAAACTTGGGCAACATCATAATCTGGTGGGAGGAGTCATTTGGTGAGTTTTGAGTGAAATCCAATCGCTAGAAGTATGGAATATAGCAACCACTCCAATTAGGAACGAACTGCCGTTGAACTTGAATTGTCCAATTTGGAACACCTATTGATTTCGGATCGAGCCCAAAACTTGGGCAACATCATAATATGGTGGGAGGAGTCATTTGGAGAGTTTTGAGTGAAATCCAATCGCTAGAAGTATGGAATACACCAACCACTCCAATTAGGAACGAACTGCCGTTGAACTTGAATTGTCCAATTTGGAACACCTATTGATTTCGGATCGAGCCCAAAACTTGGGCAACGTCATAATATGGTGGGATGAGTCATTTGGTGTGTTTTGAGTGAAATCGAATCCCTAGAAGTATGGAATACACCAACCACTCCAATTAGAAGCGAACTGCTGTTGAACTTGAATTGTCCAATTTCTCACACCTATTGATTTCGGATCGAGCCCAAAACTTGGGTAACATCATAATATGGTGGGAGGAGTCATTTGGTGAGTTTTGAGTGAAATCCAATCGCTAGAAGTAAGGAATACACCTACCACTCCAATTAGGAACGAACTGCCGTTGAACTTGAATTGTCCAATTTGGAACACCTATTGATTTCGGATCGAGCCCAAAACTTGGGCAACATCGTAATATGGTGGGAGGAGTCATTTGGTGAGTTTTGAGTGAAATCCAATCGCTAGAAGTATGGAATACACCAACCACTCCAATTAGGAATGAAATGCCGTTGAACTTGAATTGTCCAATTTCTCACACCTATTGATTTCGGATCGAGCCCAAAACTTGGGCAACACCATAATATGGTGGGAGGAGTCATTTGGTGAGTTTTGACTGAAATCCAATCGCTAGAAGTATGGAAAACACCAACCAAACCAATTTGGAACGAACTGCCGTTGAACTTGAATTGTCCAATTTGGAACACGTATTGATTTCGGATCGAGCCCAAAACTTTGGCAACATCATAATATGGTGGGAAGAGTCATTTGGTGAGTTTTGAGTGAAATCCAATCGCTAGAAGTATGGAATACACCAACCACTCCAATTAGGAACGAACTGCCGTTGAACTTGAATTGTCGAATTTGGAACACCTATTGATTTCGGATCGAGCCCAAAACTTGGGCAACATCATAATATGGTGGGTGGAGTCATTTGGTGAGTTTTGAGTGAAATCCAATCGCTAGAAGTATGGAATACACCAACCACTCCAATTAGGAACGAACTGCCGTTGAACTTGAATTGTCCAATTTCTCACACCTATTGATTTCGGATCGAGCCCACTTGGGCAACATCATAATATGGTGGGGGGAGTCATTTGGTGAGTTTTGAGTGAAATCCAATCGCTAGAAGTATGGAATACAACAACTACTCCGATTAGGAACGAACTGTAGTTGAAATTGAATTGACATATTTCTCACACCTATTGATTTCGGATCGAGCCCCAAACTTGGGCAACATCATAATATGGTGGGAGGAGTCATTTGGGGAGTTTTGAGTGAAATCCAATCGCTAGAAGTATGGAATACACCAACCACTCCAATTAGGAACGAACTGCCGTTGAACTTGACTTGTCTAATTTCTCACACCTATTGATTTCGGATCGAGCCCAAAACTTGGGCAACATCATAATGTGGTGGGAGGAGTCATTTGGTGAGTTTTGAGTGAAATCCAATCGCTAGACGTATGGAATACACAAACCACTACAATTAGGAACGAACTGCCGTTGAACTTGAATTGTCCAATTTGGAAAACCTATTGATTTCGGATCGAGCCTAAAACTTGGGCAATGTCATAATATGGTGGGAGGAGTCATTTGGTGAGTTTTGAGTGAAATCCAGTCGCTAGAAGTATGGAATACACCAACCACTCCAATTAGGAACGAACTGCCGTTGAACTTGAATTGTCCAATTTCTCACACCTATTGATTTCGTATCGAGCCCAAAACTTGGGCAACATCATAATATGGTGGGAGGAGTCATTTGGTGAGTTTTGAGTGAAATCCAATCGGTAGAAGTATGGAATACACCAACCACTCCAATTAGGAATGAACTGCCGTTGAACTTGAATTGTCCAATTTCTCACACCTATTGATTTCGAATCGAGCCCAAAACTTGGGCAACATCATAATATGGTGGGAGGAGTCATTTGGTGAGTTTTGAGTGAAATCCAATCGCTAGAAGTATGGAATACACCAACCACTCCCGTTAGGAACGAACTGCCGTTATACTTGAATTTTCGAATTTGGAACACCTATTGATTTCGGATCGAGCCCAAAACTTGGGCAACATCATAATATGGTGGGAGTCATTTGGGGAGTTTTGAGTGAAATCCAATCCCTAGAAGTATGGAATACACCAACCACTCCAATTAGGAACGAACTGCCGTTGAACTCGAATTGCCCAATTTCTCACACCTATGGATTTCGGATCGAGCCCAAAACATGGGCAACATCGTAATATGGTGGGAGGAGTCATTTGGTAAGTTTTGAGTGAAATCCAATCGCTAGAAGTATGGAAAACACCAACGAAACCAATTTGGAACGAACTGCCGTTGAACTTGAATTGTCCAATTTGGAACACCTATTGATTTCGGATCGAGCCCAAAACTTGGGCAACATCATAATATGGTGGGAGGAGTCATTTGGTGAGTTTTGAGTGAAATCCAATCGCTAGAAGTATGGACTACACCAACCACTCCAGTTAGGAACGAACTGCCGTTGAACTTGAATTGTCCAATTTATCACACCTATTGATTTCGGATCGAGCCCTAAACTTCGGCAACATCATAATATGGTGGGAGGAGTCATTTGGTGAGTTTTCAGAGAAATCCAATCGCTAGAAGTATGGAATACACCAACCACTCCAATTAGGAACGAACTGCCGTTGAACTTGAATTGTCCAATTTGGAACACCTATTGATTTCGGATCGAGCCCAAAACTTGGGCAACATCATAACATGGTGAGAGGAGTCATTTGGTGTGTTTTGAGTGAAATCCAATCGCTAGAAGCATGGCATACACCAACCACTCCAATTAGGAACGAATGCCGTTGAACTTGAATTGTCCAATTTCTCACACCTATTGATTTCGGATCGAGCCCAAAACTTGGGCAACATCATAATATGGTGGGAGGAGTCATTTGGGGAGTTTTAAGTGAAATCCATTCGCTAGAAGTATGGAATACACCAACCACTCCAATTTGGAACGAACTGCCGTTGAACTTGAATTGTCCAATTTCTCACACCTATTGATTTCGGATCGAGACCAAAACTTGGGCAACATCATAATATGGTGGGAGGAGTCATTTGGTGAGTTTTGAGTGAAATCCAATCGCTGGAAGTATGGAATACACCAACCACTCCAATTAGGAACGAACTGCCGTTGAAATTGAATTGTCCAATTTCTCACACCTATTGATTTCGGATCGAGCCCAAAGGTTGGGCAACATCATAATATGGTGGGTGGAGTCATTTGGTGACTTTTGAGTGAAATCCAATCGCTAGAAGTATGGAATATACCAACCACTCCAATTAGGAACGAACTGCCGTTGAAATTGAATTGTCCAATTTGGAACACCTATTGATTTCGGATCGAGCCCAAAACTTGGGCAACAACATAATATGGTGGGAGGAGTCATTTGGTGAGTTTTGAGTGAAATCCAATCGCTAGAAGTGTGGAAAACACCAACCAAACCAATTTGGATCGAACTGTCGTTGAACTTGAATTGTCCAATTTGGAACACCTATTGATATTGGATCGACCCCAAAACTTGGGCAACATCATATTATGGTGGGAGGAGTCATTTGGTGAGTTTTGAGTGAAATCCAATCACTTGAAGTATGGAATACACCAACCACTCCAATTAGTAACGAACTGCCGTTGAACTTGAATTGTCCGATTTTTCACACCAATTGATTTCGGATCGCGCCCCAAACTCGTGCAACATCATAATATGGTGGAACGAATCAGTTGGTGAGTTTTGAGTGAAATCCAATTGCTAGAAGTATGGAATACACCAACCACTCCAATTGGGAACGAACTGCCGTTGAACTTGAATTGTCCAATTTGGAACACCGATTGAATTCGAATCGAGCCCAAAACTTGGGCAACATCATAATATGGTGGGAGGAGTCATTTGGTGAGTTTTGAGTGAAATCCAATCGCTAGAAGTATGGAATACACCAACCACTCCAATTAGGAACGAACTGCCGTTGAAATTGAATTGTCCAATTTCTCACACGTATTGAATTCTGTTCGACCCCAAAACTTGGGCAACATCATAATATGGTGGGAGGAGTCATTTGGTGAGTTTTGAGTGAAATCCAATAGCTAGAAGTATGGAATACACCAACCACTCCAATTTGGAACGAACTGCCGTTGAACTTGAATTGTCCAATTTCTCACACCAATTGATTTCGGATCGAGCCCAAAACTTGGGCAACATCATAATATGGTGGGAGGAGTCATTTGGTGAGTTTTGAGTGAAATCCAATCGCTAGAAGTATGGAATACACCAACCACTCCAATTAGGAACGAACTGCCGTTGAACTTGAATTGTCCAATTTCTCACACCTAATGATTTCGGATCGAGCCCAAAACTTGGGAAACATCATAATACGGTGGGAGGAGTCATTTGGTGAGTTTTGAGTGAAATCCAATCGCTAGAAGTATGGAATACACCAACCACTCCAATTAGGAACGAACTGCCGTTGGACTTGAATTGTCCAACTTGGAACACCTATTGATTTCGGATCGAGCCCCAAACTTGGGCAACATCATAATATGGTTGGAGATGTCATTTGGTGAGTTTTGAGTGAAATCCAATCACTAGAAGTATGGAATACACCAACCACTCCAATAAGGAACGAACTGCCATAGAACTTGAATTGTCCAATTTCTCACACCTATTGATTTCGGATCGAGCCCCAAACTTGGGCAACATCATAATATGGTGGGAGGAGTCATTTGGTGAGTTTTCTGAGAAATCCAATCGCTAGAAGTGTGGAATACACCAGCCACTCCAATTAGGAACGAACTGTCGTTGAAATTGAATTGACCAATTTCTCACAGCTATTGATTTCGGATCGAGCCCAAAACTTGGGCAATATCATAATATGGTGGGAGGAGTCATTTGGTGACTTTTGAGTGAAATCCAATCGCTAGAAGTATGGAAGATACCAACCACTCCAATTAGGAACGAACTGCCGTTGACATTGAATTGTCCAATTTGGAACACCTATTGATTTCGGATCGAGCCCAAAACTTGGGCAACATCGTAATATGGTGGGAGGAGTCATTTGGTGACTTTTGAGTGAAATCCAATCGCTAGAAGTATGGAATACACCAACCACTCCAATTAGGAACGAACTGCTGTGGAACTTGAATTGTCCAATTTGGAACACCTACTGATTTCGGATCGAGCCCAAAACTTGGGCAACATCATAATATGGTTGGAGGAGTCATTTGGTGAGTTTTCAGTGAAATCCAATTGCTAGAAGTATGGAATACACCAACCACTCCAATTAGGAACGAACTGCCGTTGAACTTGAATTGTCCAATTTCTCACACCAATTGATTTCGGATCGAGCCCAAAACTTGGGCAACATCATAATATGGTGGGAGGAGTCATTTGGTGAGTTTTGAGTGAAATCCAATCGCTAGAAGTATGGAATACACCAACCACTCCAATTAGGAACGAACTGCCGTTGAACTTGAATTGTCCAATTTCTCACACCTAATGATTTCGGATCGAGCCCAAAACTTGGGAAACATCATAATACGGTGGGAGGAGTCATTTGGTGAGTTTTGAGTGAAATCCAATCGCTAGAAGTATGGAATACACCAACCACTCCAATTAGGAACGAACTGCCGTTGGACTTGAATTGTCCAACTTGGAACACCTATTGATTTCGGATCGAGCCCCAAACTTGGGCAACATCATAATATGGTTGGAGATGTCATTTGGTGAGTTTTGAGTGAAATCCAATCACTAGAAGTATGGAATACACCAACCACTCCAATAAGGAACGAACTGCCATAGAACTTGAATTGTCCAATTTCTCACACCTATTGATTTCGGATCGAGCCCCAAACTTGGGCAACATCATAATATGGTGGGAGGAGTCATTTGGTGAGTTTTCTGAGAAATCCAATCGCTAGAAGTGTGGAATACACCAGCCACTCCAATTAGGAACGAACTGTCGTTGAAATTGAATTGACCAATTTCTCACAGCTATTGATTTCGGATCGAGCCCAAAACTTGGGCAATATCATAATATGGTGGGAGGAGTCATTTGGTGACTTTTGAGTGAAATCCAATCGCTAGAAGTATGGAAGATACCAACCACTCCAATTAGGAACGAACTGCCGTTGACATTGAATTGTCCAATTTGGAACACCTATTGATTTCGGATCGAGCCCAAAACTTGGGCAACATCGTAATATGGTGGGAGGAGTCATTTGGTGACTTTTGAGTGAAATCCAATCGCTAGAAGTATGGAATACACCAACCACTCCAATTAGGAACGAACTGCTGTGGAACTTGAATTGTCCAATTTGGAACACCTACTGATTTCGGATCGAGCCCAAAACTTGGGCAACATCATAATATGGTTGGAGGAGTCATTTGGTGAGTTTTCAGTGAAATCCAATTGCTAGAAGTATGGAATACACCAACCACTCCAATTAGGGACGAACTGCCGTTGAACTTGAATTGTCCAATTTGGAACACCTATTCATTTGGGATCGATCCCCAAACTTGGTCAACATCATAATATGGTGGGAGGAGTCATTTGGTGAGTTTTGAGTGAAATCCAACTGCTAGAAGTGTGGAATACACCAACCACTGCAATTCGGAAAGAACTATCGTTGAAATTGAATTGTCCAATTTCTCACACCTGTCGAATTCGGATCGAGCCCAAAACTTGGGCAACATCATAATATGGTGGGAGGAATCAGTTGGTGAGTTTTGAGTGAAATCCAATTGCTAGAAGTATGGAATACACCAACCACTGCAATTAGGAACGAACTGCCGTTGAACTTGAATTGTCCAATTTGGAACACCAATTGATTTCGGATCGAGCCCAAAACTTGGGCAATATCATAATATGGTGGGAAGAGTCATTTGGTGAGTTTTGAGTGAAATCCAATCGCTAGAAGTATTGAATACACCAACCACTACAATTTGGAAAGAACTGTCGTCGAAATTGAATTGACAAATTTCTCACACCTATTGACTTCGGATCGAGCCCAAAACATGGGCAACATCATAATATTTTGGGAGGAGTCATTTGGTGAGTTTTGAGTGAAATCCAATCGCTAGAAGTATGGAATACACCGACCACTCCAGTTAGGAACGAACTGCCGTTATACTTGAATTTTCCAATTTGGAACACCTATTGATTTCGGATCGAGCCCAAAACTTGGGCAACACCATAATATGGTGGGAGGAGTCATTTGGGGAGTTTTAAGTGAAATCCAATCGCTAGAAGTGTGGAATACACCAACCACTCCAATTAGGAACGAACTGCCGTTGAGCTTGAATTGTCCAATTTGGAACACGTATTGATTTCGGATCGAGCCCAAAACTTTGGCAACATCATAATATGGTGGGAGTAGTCATTTGGTGAGTTTTCAGTGAAATCCAATTGCTAGAGGTATGGAATACACCAACCACTCCAATTAGGAACGAACTGCCGTTGAACTTGAATTGTCCAATTTCTCACACCTATTGATTTCGGATCGAGCCCAAAACTTGGGCAACATCATAATATGGTGGGAGGAGTCATTTGGGGAGTTTTGAGTGAAATCCAATCGCTAGAAGTGTTGAATACACCAACTACTCCAATTAGGAACGTACTGCCGTTGAACTTGAATTCTCCAATTTCTCACACCTATTGATTTCGGATCGCGCCCAAAACTTGGGCAACATCATAATATGGTGGGAGGAGTCATTTGGTTAGTTTTGAGTGAAATCCAATTGCTAGAAGTATGGAATACACCAACCACTCCAATTAGGAACGAACTACCGTTGAACATGAATTGTCCAATTTGGAACACCTATTGATTTCAGATCGAGCCCCAAACTTGGGCAACATCATAATATGGTGGGAGGAGTCATTTGGTGAGTTTTGAGTGAAATCCAATCGCAAGAAGTATGGAATACACCAACCACTCCAATTAGGAACGAATTGCCGTTGAACTTGAATTGTACAATTTCTCACACCTATTGATTTCGGATCGAGCCCCAAACTTGGGCAACATCATAATATGGTGGGAGGAGTCAATTGGTGAGTTTTCAGAGAAATCCAATCGCTAGAAGTGTGGAATACACCAACCACTCCAACTAGGAACGAACTGTCGTTGAAATTGAATTGACCAATTTCTCACACCTATTGATTTCGGATCGAGCCCAAAACTTGGGCAACATCATAATATGGTGGGAGGAGTTATTTGGTGAGTCTTGAGTGAAATCCAATCTCTAGAAGTATGGAATACACCAACCACTCCAGTTAGGAACGAACTGCCGTTGTACTTGAATTGTCCGATTTGGAACACGTATTGATTTCGGATCGAGCCCAAAACTTGGGCAACATCATAATATGGTGGGAGGAGTCATTTGGTGAGTTTTGAGTGAAATCCAATCGCTAGAAGTATGGAATACACCAACCACTCCAATTAGGAACCAACTGCCGTTGAACTTGAATTGTCCAATTTCTCAAACCTGTTGATTTCGGATCGAGCCCCAAACTTGGGCAACATCAGAATATGTTGGGAGGAGTCATTTGGTATGTTGTGAGTGAAATCCAGTCGCTAGAAGTATGGAATACACCAACCACTCCTATTAGGAACGAACTGCCGTTGAACTTGAATTGTCCAATTTCTCACTCCTATTGATTTCGGATCGAGCCCCAAACTTCGGCAACATCATAATATGATGTTAGGAGTCATTTGGTGAGTTTTGAGTGAAATCCAATCGCTAGAAGTATGGAATACACCAACCACTCCAATTAGGAACGAACTGCCATTGAACTTGAATTGTCCAATTTCTCACACCTATTGCTTTCGGATCGAGCCCCAAACATGGGCAACATCATAATATGGGGGGTGGAGTCATTTGGTTAGTTTTGAGTGAAATCCAATCGCTAGAAGTATAGAATGCACCAACCACTCCAATTAGGAACGAACTACCGTTGAAATTGAATTGTCCAATTTCTCAAACGTATTGATTTCTGATCGAGCCCAAAATTTGGGCAACAGCATAACATGGTGGGAGGAGTCATTTGGTGAGTTTTGAGTGAAATCCAAACGCTAGACGTATGGAATACACCAACCACTCCAGTTATGAACGAACTGTAGTTATACCTGAATTTTCCAATTTGGAACACCGATTGATTTCGGATCGAGCCCAAAACTTGGGCAACATCATAATATGGTGGGAGGAGTCATTTGGTGGGTTTTTAGTGAAATCCGATCGCTAGACGTATGGAATACACCAAACACTCCAATTAGGAACGAACTGTCGTTGAAATTGAATTGACCAATTTCTCAGACATGTTGATTTCGGATCGAGCCCAGAACTTGGGTAACATCATAATATGGTGGGAGGAGTCATTTGGTGAGTTTTGAGTGAAATCCAATCGCTAGAAGTATGGAATACACCAACCACTCCAGTTATGAACGAACTGCCGTTATACTTGAATTTTCCAATTTGGAACACCGATTGATTTCGGATCGAGCCCAAAACTTGGGCAACATCATAATATGGTGGGAGGGGTCATTTGGTGGGTTTTTAGTGAAATCCGATCGCTAGAAGTGTGGAATACACCAACCACTCCAATTAGGAACGAACTGCCGTTGAAATTGAATTGTCCAATTTCTCAAACGTATTGATTTCTGATCGAGCCCAAAATTTGGGCAACATCATAATATGGTGGGAGGAGTCATTTGGTGAGTTTTGAGTGAAATCCAATCGCTAGACGTATGGAATACACCAACCACTCCAATTAGGAACGAACTGTCGTTGAAATTGAATTGACCAATTTCTCAGACATGTTGATTTCGGATCGAGCCCAGAACTTGGGGAACATCATAATATGGTGGGAGGAGTCATTTTGTGAGTTTTGAGTGATATCCAATCGCTAGAAGTATGGAATACACCAACCACTCCAGTTATGAACGAACTGCCGTTATACTTGAATTTTCCAATTTGGAACACCTATTGATTTCGGATCGAGCCCAAAACTTGGGCAACATCATAATATGGTGGGAGTCATTTGGTGAGTTTTGAGTGAAATCCAATCGCTAGAAGTATGGAATACACCAACCACTCCAATTAGGAACGAACTGCCGTCGAACTTCAATTGCCCAATTTCTCACACCTATTGATTTCGGATCTAGCCCCAAACATGGGCAACATCATAATATGGTGGGAGGAGTCATTTTGTGAGTTTTGAGTGATATCCAATCGCTAGAAGTATGGAATACACCAACCACTCCAGTTATGAACGAACTGCCGTTATACTTGAATTTTCCAATTTGGAACACCTATTGATTTCGGATCGAGCCCAAAATTTGGGCAACATCATAATATGGTGGGAGGAGTCATTTGGTGAGTTTTGAGTGAAATCCAATCGCTAGACGTATGGAATACACCAACCACTCCAATTAGGAACGAACTGTCGTTGAAATTGAATTGACCAATTTCTCAGACATGTTGATTTCGGATCGAGCCCAGAACTTGGGCAACATCATAATATGGTGGGAGGAGTCATTTTGTGAGTTTTGAGTGATATCCAATCGCTAGAAGTATGGAATACACCAACCACTCCAGTTATGAACGAACTGCCGTTATACTTGAATTTTCCAATTTGGAACACCTATTGATTTCGGATCGAGCCCAAAACTTGGGCAACATCATAATATGGTGGGAGTCATTTGGTGAGTTTTGAGTGAAATCCAATCGCTAGAAGTATGGAATACACCAACCACTCCAATTTGGAACGAACTGCCGTAGAACTTGAATTGTCCAATTTGGAATACCTATTGATTTCGGATCGAGCCCAACACTTGGGCAACGTCATAATATGGCGGGAGGAGTCATTTGTTAGTTTTGAGTGAAATCCAATCGCTAGAAGTATGGAATACACCAACCACTCCAGTTATGAACGAACTGCCGTTATACTTGAATTTTCCAATTTGGAACACCTATTGATTTCGGATCGAGCCCAAAACTTGGGCAACATCATAATATGGTGGGAGTCATTTGGTGAGTTTTGAGTGAAATCCAATCGCTAGAAGTATGGAATACACCAACCACTCCAATTAGGAACGAACTTCCGTAGAACTTGAATTGTCCAATTTGGAATACCTATTGATTTCGGATCGAGCACAAAACTTGGGCAACGTCATAATATGGTGGGAGGAGTCATTTGGTGAGTTTTGAGTGAAATCCAATCGCTTGAAGTATGGAATACACCAACCACTCCAATTAGGAACGAACTGCCGTTGAACTTGAATTGTCCAATTTCTCACACCTATTGATTTCGGATCGAGCCCAAAACTTGGGCAACATCATAATACGGTGGGAGGAGTCATTTGGTGAGTTTTGAGTGAAATCCAATCGCTAGAAGTATGGAATACTCCAACCACTCCAATTAGGAACGAACTGCCGTTGAACTTGAATTGTCCAATTTCTTACACCTATTGATTTCGGATCGAGCCCAAAACTTGGGCAACATCATAATATGGTGGGAGGAGTCATTTGGTGAGCCTTGAGGGAAATCCAATCGCTAGAAGTAAGGAATACACCAACCACTCCAACTAGGAACGAACTGCCGTTGAACTTGAATTGTCCACTTTCTCACACCAATTGATTTCGGATCGAGCCCAAACCTTGGGCAACATCATAATATGGTGGGAGGAGTCATTTGGTGAGTTTTGAGTGAAATCCAATCGCTAGAAGTATGGAATACACCAACCACTCCAATTAGGAACGAACTGCCGTTGAACTTGAATTGTCCAACTTCTTTCACCTATTGATTTCGGATTGAGTCCAAAACTTGGGGAACATCATAATATGGTGGGAGGAGTCATTTGGTGAGTTTTGAAAGAAATCCAATCGCTAGACGTATGGAATACACCAACCACTCCAATTAGGAACGAACTGTCGTTGAAATTGAATTGACCAATCTCTCACACATGTTGATTTCAGATCGAGCCCAGAACTTGGGCAACATCATAATATGGTGGGAGGAGTCATTCGGTGAGTTTTGAGTGAAATCCAATCGCTAGAAGTATAGAATACACCAACCACTCCAGTTATGAACGAACTGCCGTTATACTTGAATTTTCCAATTTGGAACACCTATTGATTTCGGATCGAGCTCAAAACTTGGGCAACATCATAATATGGTGGGAGTCATTTGGTGAGTTTTGAGTGAAATCCAATCGCTAGAAGTATGGAATACACCAACCACTCCAATTAGGAACGAACTGCCGTAGAACTTGAATTGTCCAATTTGGAATACCTATTGATTTCGGATCGAGCCCAAAACTTGGGCAACGTCATAATATGGCGGGAGGAGTCATTTGTTAGTTTTGAGTGAAATCCAATCGCTAGAAGTATGGAATACACCAACCACTCCAGTTATGAACGAACTGCCGTTATACTTGAATTTTCCAATTTGGAACACCTATTGATTTCGGATCGAGCCCAAAACTTGGGCAACATCATAATATGGTGGGAGTCATTTGGTGAGTTTTGAGTGAAATCCAATCGCTAGAAGTATGGAATACACCAACCACTCCAATTAGGAACGAACTGCCGTAGAACTTGAATTGTCCAATTTGGAATACCTATTGATTTCGGATCGAGCCCAAAACTTGGGCAACGTCATAATATGGCGGGAGGAGTCATTTGTTAGTTTTGAGTGAAATCCAATCGCTAGAAGTATGGAATACACCAACCACTCCAGTTATGAACGAACTGCCGTTATACTTGAATTTTCCAATTTGGAACACCTATTGATTTCGGATCGAGCCCAAAACTTGGGCAACATCATAATATGGTGGGAGTCATTTGGTGAGTTTTGAGTGAAATCCAATCGCTAGAAGTATGGAATACACCAACCACTCCAATTAGGAACGAACTGCCGTAGAACTTGAATTGTCCAATTTGGAATACCTATTGATTTCGGATCGAGCCCAAAACTTGGGCAACGTCATAATATGGCGGGAGGAGTCATTTGTTAGTTTTGAGTGAAATCCAATCGCTAGAAGTATGGAATACACCAACCACTCCAGTTATGAACGAACTGCCGTTATACTTGAATTTTCCAATTTGGAACACCTATTGATTTCGGATCGAGCCCAAAACTTGGGCAACATCATAATATGGTGGGAGTCATTTGGTGAGTTTTGAGTGAAATCCAATCGCTAGAAGTATGGAATACACCAACCACTCCTATTAGGAACGAACTGCCGTTGAACTTGGATTGTCCAATTTCGCACACCTATTGATTTCGGATCGAGCCCAAAACTTGGGCAACATCATAATATAGTGGGAGGAGTCAATTGGTGAGTTTTGAGTGAAATCCAATCTCTAGAAGTACGGAATACACCGACCACTCCAATTAGGAACGAACTGCCGTTGAACTTGAATTGTCCAACTTCTTTCACCTATTGATTTCGGATTGAGTCCAAAACTTGGGGAACATCATAATATGGTGGGAGGAGTCATTTGGTGAGTTTTGAAAGAAATCCAATCTCTAGAAGTATGGAATACACCGACCACTCCAATTAGGAACGAACTGCCGTTGAACTTGAATTGTCCAATTTCTCACACCTATTGATTTCCGATCGAGCCCAAAACTTGGGCAACATGATAATATGGTGGGAGGAGTCATTTGGTGAGTTTTGAGTGAAATCCAATCGCTAGAAGTATGGAATACACCAACCACTCCAATTAGGAACGAACTGCTGTTGAACTTGAATTGTCCAATTTCTCACACCTATTGATTTCGGATCGAGCCCCAAACTTGGGCAACATCATAATATGGTGCCTGAAGTCATTTGGTGAGTTTTGAGTGAAATCCAATCGCTTGAAGTATGGAATACACCAACCACTCCAATTAGGAACCAACTGCCGTTGAACTTGAATTGTCCAATTTCTCAAACCTGTTGATTTCGGATCGAGCCCCAAACTTGGGCAACATCATAATATGGTGGGAGGAGTCATTTGGTATGTTGTGAGTGAAATCCAGTCGCTAGAAGTATGGAATACACCAACCACTCCAATTAGGAACGAACTGCCGTTGAACTTGATTTGTCCAATTTCTCACACCTATTGATTTCGGATCGAGCCCCAAACTTGGGCAATGTCATAATATGGTGTTAGGAGTCATTTGGTGAGTTTTGAGTGAAATCCAATCGCTAGAAGTATGGAATACACCAACCACACCAATTAGGAACGAACTGCCGTTGAACTTGAATTGTCCAATTTCTCACACCTATTGATTTCGGATCGAGCCCCAAACTTGGGCAACATCATAATATGGTGGGACGAGTCATTTGGTGAGTTTTGAAAGAAATCCAATCGCTAGAAGTATGGAATACACCAACCACTCCAATTAGGAACGAACTGCCGTTGAACTTGAATTGTCCAATTTCTCACACCTATTGATATCGGATCGAGCCCAAAACTTGGGCAACATCATAATATGGTGGGAGGAGTCATTTGGTGAGTTTTGAGTGAAATCCAATCGCTAGAAGTATGGAATACACCAACCACTCCAATTAGGAACGAACTGCCGTTGAACTTGAATTGTCCAATTTCTCACACCTATTGATTTCGTAACGAGCCCCAAACTTGGGCAAGATCATAATATGGTGTCAGGAGTCATTTGGTGAGTTTTGAGTGAAATCCAATTGCTAGAAGTATGGAATACACCAACCACTCCAATTAGGAACGAACTGCCGTTGAACTTGAATTGTCCAATTTCTCACCCCTGTTGATTTCGGATCGAGCCCCAAACTTGGGCAACATCTTAATATGGTGTCAGGAGTCATTTGGTGAGTTTTGAGTGAAATCCAATCGCTAGAAGTATGGAATACACCAACCACTCCAATTAGGAACGAACTGCCGTTGAACTTCAATTGGCCAATTTCTCACACCTATTGATTTCGGATCGAGCCCCAAACTTGGGCAACATCATAATATGGTGGGCGGAGTCATTTGGTTAGTTTTGAGTGAAATCATTCGCTAGAAGTATGGAATACACCAACCACTCCAATTAGGAATCAACTGCCGTTGAACTTGAATTGTCCAATTTCTCACAACTATTGATTTCGGATCGAGCCCAAAACTTGGGCAACATCATAATATGGTGGGAGGAGTCATTCTGTGAGTTTTGAGTGAAATCCAATCGCTAGAAGTATGGAATACACCAACCACTCCAATTAGGAACGAACTGCCATTGAACTTGAATTGTCCAATTTCTCACACCTATTGATTTCCGATCGAGCCCAAAACTTGGGCAACATGATAATATGGTGGGAGGAGTCATTTGGTGAGTTTTGAGTGAAATCCAATCGCTAGAAGTATGGAATACACCAACCACTCCAATTAGGAACGAACTGCTGTTGAACTTGAATTGTCCAATTTCTCACACCTATTGATTTCGGATCGAGCCCCAAACTTGGGCAACATCATAATATGGTGCCTGAAGTCATTTGGTGAGTTTTGAGTGAAATCCAATCGCTTGAAGTATGGAATACACCAACCACTCCAATTAGGAACCAACTGCCGTTGAACTTGAATTGTCCAATTTCTCAAACCTGTTGATTTCGGATCGAGCCCCAAACTTGGGCAACATCATAATATGGTGGGAGGAGTCATTTGGTATGTTGTGAGTGAAATCCAGTCGCTAGAAGTATGGAATACACCAACCACTCCAATTAGGAACGAACTGCCGTTGAACTTGATTTGTCCAATTTCTCACACCTATTGATTTCGGATCGAGCCCCAAACTTGGGCAATGTCATAATATGGTGTTAGGAGTCATTTGGTGAGTTTTGAGTGAAATCCAATCGCTAGAAGTATGGAATACACCAACCACACCAATTAGGAACGAACTGCCGTTGAACTTGAATTGTCCAATTTCTCACACCTATTGATTTCGGATCGAGCCCCAAACTTGGGCAACATCATAATATGGTGGGACGAGTCATTTGGTGAGTTTTGAAAGAAATCCAATCGCTAGAAGTATGGAATACACCAACCACTCCAATTAGGAACGAACTGCCGTTGAACTTGAATTGTCCAATTTCTCACACCTATTGATATCGGATCGAGCCCAAAACTTGGGCAACATCATAATATGGTGGGAGGAGTCATTTGGTGAGTTTTGAGTGAAATCCAATCGCTAGAAGTATGGAATACACCAACCACTCCAATTAGGAACGAACTGCCGTTGAACTTGAATTGTCCAATTTCTCACACCTATTGATTTCGTAACGAGCCCCAAACTTGGGCAAGATCATAATATGGTGTCAGGAGTCATTTGGTGAGTTTTGAGTGAAATCCAATTGCTAGAAGTATGGAATACACCAACCACTCCAATTAGGAACGAACTGCCGTTGAACTTGAATTGTCCAATTTCTCACCCCTGTTGATTTCGGATCGAGCCCCAAACTTGGGCAACATCTTAATATGGTGTCAGGAGTCATTTGGTGAGTTTTGAGTGAAATCCAATCGCTAGAAGTATGGAATACACCAACCACTCCAATTAGGAACGAACTGCCGTTGAACTTCAATTGGCCAATTTCTCACACCTATTGATTTCGGATCGAGCCCCAAACTTGGGCAACATCATAATATGGTGGGCGGAGTCATTTGGTTAGTTTTGAGTGAAATCCAATCGCTAGAAGTATGGAATACACCAACCACTCCAATTAGGAATCAACTGCCGTTGAACTTGAATTGTCCAATTTCTCACAACTATTGATTTCGGATCGAGCCCAAAACTTGGGCAACATCATAATATGGTGGGAGGAGTCATTCTGTGAGTTTTGAGTGAAATCCAATCGCTAGAAGTATGGAATACACCAACCACTCCAATTAGGAACGAACTGCCGTTGAACTTGATTTGTCCAATTTCTCACACCTATTGATTTCGGATCGAGCCCCAAACTTGGGCAATGTCATAATATGGTGTTAGGAGTCATTTGGTGAGTTTTGAGTGAAATCCAATCGCTAGAAGTATGGAATACACCAACCACACCAATTAGGAACGAACTGCCGTTGAACTTGAATTGTCCAATTTCTCACACCTATTGATTTCGGATCGAGCCCCAAACTTGGGCAACATCATAATATGGTGGGACGAGTCATTTGGTGAGTTTTGAGTGAAATCCAATCGCTAGAAGAATGGAATACACCAACCACTCCAATTAGGAACGAACTGCCGTTGAACTTGAATTGTCCAATTTCTCACACCTATTGATTTCGGATCGAGCCCCAAACTTGGGCAATGTCATAATATGGTGTTAGGAGTCATTTGGTGAGTTTTCAGTGAAATCCAATCGCTAGAAGTATGGAATACACCAACCACACCAATTAGGAACGAACTGCCTTTGAACTTGAATTGCCGAATTTCTCACACCTATTGATTTCGGATCGAGCCCAAAACTTGGGCTACATCATAATATGGTGGGAGGAGTCATTTGGTGAGTTTTGAGAGAAAACCAATCGCTAGAGGTATGGAATACACCAACCACTCCAATTAGGAACGAACTGCCGTTGAACTTCAATTGGCCAATTTCTCACACCTATTGATTTCGGATCGAGCCCCAAACTTGGGCAACATCATAATATGGTGGGCGGAGTCATTTGGTTAGTTTTGAGTGAAATCCAATCGCTAGAAGTATGGAATACACCAACCACTCCAATTAGGAATCAACTGCCGTTGAACTTGAATTGTCCAATTTCTCACAACTATTGATTTCGGATCGATCCCAAAACATGGGCAACATCATAATATGGTGGGAGGAATCATTTGTTGAGTTTTGAGTGAAATGCAATCGCTAGAAGTATGGAATACACCAACCACTCCAATTTGGAACGAACTGCCGTTGAACTTGAATTGTCCAATTTCTTTCACCTATTGATTTCGGATTGAGCCCAAAACTTGGGCAACATCATAATATGGTGGGAGGAGTCATTTGGGGAGTTTTGAGTGAAATCCAATCGCTAGAAGTATGGAATACACCAACCACTCCAATTAGGAACGAACTGCCGTTGAACTTGAATTGTCCAATTTCTAACACCTATTGATTTCGGATCGAGCCCAAAACTTGGGCAACATGATAATATGGTGGGGGGAGTCATTTGGTGAGTTTTGAGTGTAATCCAATCGTTAGAAGTATGGAATACACCAACCACTCCAATTAGGAACGAACTGCCGTTGAACATGAATTGTCCAATTTCTCACACCTACTGATTTCGGATAGAGCCCAAAACTTGGGCACCATGATAATATGGTGTTAGGAGTCATTTGGTGAGTTTTGAGTGAAATCCAATCGCTAGAAGTATAGAATACACCAACCACTCCAATAAGGAACGAACTGCCGTTGAACTTGAATTTTCCAATTTCTCACACCTATTGATTTCGGATCGAGCCCAAAACTTGGGCAACACCATAATATGGTGGGAGGAGTCATTTGGTGAGTTTTGAGTGAAATCCTATCGCTAGAAGTATATAATACACCAACCACTCCAATTAGGAACGAACTGCCGTTGAACTTGAATTGTCCAATTTCTCACACCTATTGATTTCGGATCGAGCCCCAAACTTCGTCAACTTCATAACATGATGGGATGAGTCATTTGGTGAGTTTTGAACGAAATCCAATCGCTAGAAGTATGGAATACACCAACCACTCCAATTAGGAACGAACTGCCGTTGAACTTGATTTGTCCAATATCTCACACCTATTGATTTCGGATCTAGCCCAAAACTTGGGCAACTTCATAATATGGTGGGAGGAGTCATTTGGTGAGTTTTGAACGAAATCCAATCGCTAGAAGTATGGAATACACCAACCATTACAATTTGGAACGAACTGCCGTTGAACTTGAATTGTCCAATATCTCACACCTATTGATTTCGGATCGAGCCCAAAATTTGGGCAACATCATAATATGGTGGGAGGAGTCATTTGGTGAGTTTTGAGTGAAATCCAATCGCTAGAAGTGTGGAATACACCAACCACTCCAATTAGGAACGAACTGCTGTTGAAAATGAATTGACCAATTTCTCACACCTATTTATTTCGGATCGGGCCCCAAACTTGGGCAACATCAGAATATGATTGGAGGAGTCATTTGGTGATTTTTGAGAAAAATCCAATCGCTAGAAATATGGAATACACCAACCACTCCAACTAGGAACGAACTGACGTTGAACTTGAAATGTCCAATTTCTCACACCTATTGATTTCGGATCGAGCCCAAAACTTGGGCAACATCATTATATGGTGGGAGGAGTCATTTGGTGAGTTTTGAGTGAAATCCAATCGCTAGAAGTATGGAATACACCAACCACTCCAATTAGGAACGAACTGCTGTTGAACTTGAATTGTCCAATTTCTCACACCTATTGATTTTGGATTGAGCCCCAAACTTGGGCAACATCATAATATGGTGGGAGGAATCATTTGGTGAGTTTTGAGTGAAATCCAAACGCTAGAAGCATGGAATACACCAACCAAACCAATTAGGAACGAACTGCCGTTGAACTTGAATTGTCCAATTTGGTACACCTATTGATTTCGGATCGAGCCCAAAACTTGGGCAACATCATAATATGGTGGGAGGAGTCATTTGGTGAGTTTTGAGTGAAATCCAATCGCTAGAAGTATGGAATACACCAACCACTCCAGTTAGGAACGAACTTTCGTTGAAATTGAATTGACCAATTTCTCACACCTATTGATTTGGGATCGACCCCAAAACTTGGGCAACATCATAATATGGTGGGAGGAGTCATTTGGTGAGTTTTGAGTGAAATCCAATCGCTAGAAGTATGAAATACACCAACCACTCCAATTAGGAACGAATTGCCGTTGAAATTGAAATGTCCAATTTCTCACACGTATTGACTTCTGATCGAGCCCAAAACTTGGGCAACATCATAATATGGTGGGAGGAGTCATTTGGTGAGTTTTGAGTGAAATCCAAACGCTAGAAGCATGGAATACACCAACCAAACCAAGTAGGAACGAACTGCCGTTGAACTTGAATTGTCCAATTTGATACACCTATTGATTTCGGATCGAGCCCAAAACGTGGGCAACATCATAATATGGTGGGAGGAGTCATTTGGTGAGTTTTGACTGAAATCCAATCGCTAGAAGTATGGAATACACCAACCACTCCAATTAGGAACGAACTGCCGTTGAACTTGAATTGTCCAATTTCTCACACATGTTGATTTCGGATCGAGCCCAAAACTTGGGCAACATCATAATATGGTGGGAGGAGTCATTTGGTGAGTTTTGAGTGAAATCCAATCGCTAGAAGTATGGAATACACCAACCACTCCAATTAGGAACGAACTGACGTTGAACTTGAATTGTCCAATTTCTCACACCTATTTATTTCGGATTGAGCCCAAAACTTGGGCAACATCATAATATGGTGGGAGGAGTCATTTGGTGAGTTTTGAGTGAAATCCAATCGCTAGAAGTATGGAATACACCAACCACTCCAATTAGGAACGAGCTGCCGTTGAAATTGAATTGTCCAATTTCTCACACCTATTGATTTCGGATCGAGCCCAAAACCTGGGCAACATCATAATATGGTGGGAGGAGTCATTTTGTGAGTTTTGAGTGAAATCCAATCGCTAGAAGTATGGAATACACCAACCACTCCAATTAGGAACGAACTGCCGTTGAACTTGAATTGTCCAATTTGGAACACCTATAGATTTCGGATCGAGTCCAAAACTTGGGCAACATCATAATATGGTGGGAGGAGTCATTTGGTGAGTTTTGACTGAAATCCAATCGCTAGAAGTATGGAATACACCAACCACTCCAATTGGGAACGAACTGCCGTTGAACTTGAATTGTCCAATTTCTCACACGTATTGACTTCTGATCGAACCCAAAACTTGGGCAACATCATAATATGGTGGGAGGAGTCATTTGGTGAGTTTTGAGTGAAATCCAAACGCTAGAAGCATGGAATCCACCAACCAAACCAATTAGGAACGAACTGCCGTTGAACTTGAATTGTCCAATTTGGTACACCTATTGATTTCGGATCGAGCCCAAAACTTGGGCAACATCATAATATGGTGGGAGGAGTCATTTGGTGAGTTTTGAGTGAAATCCAATCGCTAGAAGTATGGAATACACCAACCACTCCAATTAGGAACGAACTGCCGTTGAACTTGAATTGTCCAATTTCTCACACATGTTGATTTCGGATCGAGCCCAAAACTTGGGCAACATCATAATATGGTGGGAGGAGTCATTTGGTGAGTTTTGAGTGAAATCCAATCGCTAGAAGTGTGGAATACACCAACCACTCCAATTAGGAACGAGCTGCCGTTGAAATTGAATTGTCCAATTTCACACACCTATTGATTTCGGATCGAGCCCAAAACTTGGGCAACATCATAATATGGTGGGAGGAGTCATTTTGTGAGTTTTGAGTGAAATCCAATCGCTAGAAGTATGGAATACACCAACCACTCCAATTAGGAACGAACTGCCGTTGAACTTGAATCGTCCAATTTGGAACACCTACAGATTTCGGATCGAGTCCAAAACTTGGGCAACGTCATAATATGGTGGGAGGAGTCATTTTGTGAGTTTTGAGTGAAATCCAATCGCTAGAAGTATGGAATACACCAACCACTCCAATTAGGAACGAACTGCCGTTGAACTTGAATCGTCCAATTTGGAACACCTATTGATTTCGGATGGAACCCCAAACTTGTGCAACATCATAATATGGTGGGAGGAGTCATTTGGTGAGATTTCAGTGAAATGCAATCGCTAGAAGTATGGAATACTCCAACCACTCCAGTTAGGAACGAACTGCCGTTGAACTTGAATTGCCCAATTTGGAACACCTACTGATTTCGGATCGAGCCCAAAACATGGGCAACATCATAATATCGTGGGAGGAGTCATTTGGTGAGTTTTGAGTGAAATCCAATCGCTAGAAGTATGGAATACACCAACCACTCCAAGTAGGAACGAACTGCCATTGAACTTGAATTGTCCAATTTCTCACACCTATTGATTTCGGATCTAGCCCAAAACTTGGGCAACATCATAATATGGTGGGAGGAGTCATTTGGTGAGTTTTGAATGAAATCCAATCGCTAGAAGTATGGAATACACCAACCACTCCAATTAGGAACGAACTGCCGTTGAACTTGAATTGTCCAACTTGGAACACCTATTGATTTCGGATCGAGCCCCAAACATGGGCAACATCATAATATGGTGGGAGGAGTCATTTGGTGAGTTTTGAGTGAAATACAATCGCTAGAAGTATGGAATACACCAACCACTCCAATTAGGAACGAACTGCCGTTGAACTTGAATTGTCCAATTTCTCACACCTATTGATTTCGGATCGAGCCCAAAACTTGGGCAACATCATAATATGGTGGGAGGAGTCATTTGGGTAGTTTTGAGTGAAATCCAATCGCTAGAAGTATGGAATACACCAACCACTCCAATTAGGAACGAACTGCCGTTGAACTTGAATTGTCCAATTTCGAACACCTATTGATTTCGGATGAAGCCCAAAACTTGGGCAACATCATAATATGGTGGGAGGAGTCATTTGGTGAGTTTTGAGTGAAATCCATTCGCTAGAAGTGTGGAAGACACCAACCACTCGAATTAGGAACGAACTGCCGTTGAACTTGAATTGTCCAATTTCTCACACCAAATGATTTCGGATCGAGCCCCAAACTTGGGCAAACTCATAATATGGTGGGAGGAGTCATTTGGTGAGTTTTGAGTGAAATCCATTCGCTAGAAGTATGGAATACACTAACCACTCCAATTAGGAACGAACTGCCGTTGAACTTGAATTGTCCAATTTCTCACACCTATTGATTTCGGATCGAGCCCAAAACTTGGGCAACATCATAATATGGTGGGAGGAGTCATTTGGTGAGATTTCAGTGAAATGCAATCGCTAGAAGTATGGAATACTCCAACCACTCCAGTTAGGAACGAACTGCCGTTGAACTTGAATTGCCCAATTTGGAACACCTACTGATTTCGGATCGAGCCCAAAACATGGGCAACATCATAATATGGTGGGAGGAGTCATTTGGTGAGTTTCGAGTGAAATCCAATCGCTAGAAGTATGGAATACACCAACCACTCCCATTAGGAACGAACTGCCGTTGAACTTGAATTGTCCAATTTCTAATACCTATTGATTTCGGATGGAACCCCAAACTTGTGCAACATCATAATATGGTGGGAGGAGTCATTTGGTGAGTTTTGAGTGAAATCCAATCGCTAGAAGTATGGAATACACCAACCAATCCAATTAGGAACGAACTGCCGTTGAACTTGAATTGTCCAATTTGGAACACCTATTGATTTCGGATCTTGCCCAAAACTTGGGCAACATCATAATATGGTGGGAGGAGTCATTTGGTGAGTTTTGAGTGAAATCCAATCGCTAGAAGTATGGAATACACCAACCACTCCAATTAGGAACGAACTGCCGTTGAAATTGAATTGTCCAATTTGGAACACCTACTGATTTCGGATCGAGCCTAAAACTTGGGCAACATCATAATATGGTGGGAGGAGTCATTTGGTTAGGTTTGAGTGAAATCCAATCGCTAGAAGTATGGAATACACCGGCCACTCCAATTAGGAACGAACTGCCGTTGAACTTGAATTGTCCAATTTGGAACACCTATTGATTTCGGATCGAGCCCAAAGCTTGGGCAACATCATAATATGGTGGGAGGAGTCATTTGGTTAGTTTTGAGAGAAATCCAATCGCTAGAAGTATGGAATACACCAACCACTCCAAGTAGGAACGAACTGCCGTCGAACTTGAATATTCCAATTTGGAACACCTATTGATTTCGGATCGAGCCCAAAACTTGGGCAACATGATAATATCGTGGGAGGAGTCATTTGGTGATTTTTGGGTGAAATCCAATCGCTAGAAGTACGGAATACACCAACCACTCCAACTAGGAACGAACTGCCGTTGAACTTGAATTGTCCAATTTGGAACACCTATGGATTTCGGATCGAGCCCAAAACTTGGGTAACATCATAATATGGTGGGAGAAGTCATTTGGTGAGTTTTGAGTGAAATCCAATCGCTAGAAGTATGGAATACACCAACCACTCCAAGTAGGAACGAACTGCCATTGAACTTGAATTGTCCAATTTCTCACACCTATTGATTTCGGATCGAGCCCAAAACTTGGGCAACATCATAATATGGTGGGAGGAGTCATTTGGTGAGTTTTGAGAGAAATCCAATCGCTAGAAGTATGGAATACACCAACCACTCCAATTAGGAACGAACTGCCGTTGAACTTGAATTGTCCAATTTCTCACACCTATTGATTTCGGACCGAGCCCAAAACTTGGGCAACATGGTAATATGGTGGGAGGAGTCATTTGGTGAGTTTTGAGAGAAATCCAATCGCTAGAAGTCTGGAAGACACCAACCACTCGAATTAGGAACGAACTGCCGTTGAACTTGAATTGTCGAATTTCTCACACCTAATGATTTCGGATCAAGCCCCAAACTTGGGCAAACTCATAATATGGTGGGAGGAGTCATTTGGTGAGTTTTGAGTGAAATCCATTCGCTAGAAGTATGGAATACACCAACCACTCGAATTAGGAACGAACTGCCGTTGAACTTGAATTGTCCAATTTCTCACACCTATTGATTTCGGATCGAGCCCAAAACTTGGGCAACATCATAATATGGTGGGAGGAGTCATTTGGTGAGATTTCAGTGAAATGCAATCGCTAGAAGTATGGAATACTCCAACCACTCCAGTTAGGAACGAACTGCCGTTGAACTTGAATTGCCCAATTTGGAACACCTGCTGATTTCGGATCGAGCCCAAAACATGGGCAACATCATAATATGGTGGGAGGAGTCATTTGGTGAGTTTTGAGTGAAATCCAATCGCTAGAAGTATGGAATACACCAACCACTCCCATTAGGAACGAACTGCCGTTGAACTTGAATTGTCCAATTTCTAACACCTATTGATTTCGGATGGAACCCCAAACTTGTGCAACATCATAATATGGTGGGAGGAGTCATTTGGTGAGTTTTGAGTGAAATCCAATCGCTAGAAGTATGGAATACACCAACCAATCCAATTAGGAACGAACTGCCGTTGAACTTGAATTGTCCAATTTGGAACACCTATTGATTTCGGATCGAGCCCAAAACTTGGGCAACATCATAATATGGTGGGAGGAGTCATTTGGTGAGTTTTGAGTGAAATCCAATCGCTAGAAGTATGGAATACACCAACCACTCCAATTAGGAACGAACTGCCGTTGAACTTGAATTGTCCAATTGGGAACACCTATGGATTTCGGATCGAGCCCAAAACTTGGGCAACATGATAATATGGTGGGCGGAGTCATTTGGTGAGTTTTGAGCGAAATCCAATCGCTAGAAGTATGGAATACACCAACCACTCCAATTAGGAACGAACTGCCGTCGAACTTGAATTGTCCAATTTCTCACACCTATTGATTTCGGATCGAGCCCAAAACTTGGGCAACATCATAATATGGTGGGAGGAGTCATTTGGTGAGTTTTGAGTGAAATCCAATCGCTAGAAGTATGGAATACACCAACCACTCCAATTAGGAACGAACCGCCGTTGAACTTGAATTGCCCAATTTGGAACACTAATTGATTTCGGATCGAGCCCAAAACTTGGGCAACATCATAATATGGTGGGAGGAGTCATTTGGTGAGTTTTGAGAGAAATCCAATCGCTAGAAGTATGGAATACACCAACCACTCCAAGTAGGAACGAACTGCCGTCGAACTTGAATATTCCAATTTGGAACACCTATTGATTTCGGATCGAGCCCAAAACTTGGGCAACATGATAATATCGTGGGAGGAGTCATTTGGTGATTTTTGGGTGAAATCCAATCGCTAGAAGTACGGAATACACCAACCACTCCAACTAGGAACGAACTGCCGTTGAACTTGAATTGTCCAATTTGGAACACCTATGGATTTCGGATCGAGCCCAAAACTTGGGTAACATCATAATATGGTGGGAGAAGTCATTTGGTGAGTTTTGAGTGAAATCCAATCGCTAGAAGTATGGAATACACCAACCACTCCAAGTAGGAACGAACTGCCATTGAACTTGAATTGTCCAATTTCTCACACCTATTGATTTCGGACCGAGCCCAAAACTTGGGCAACATGGTAATATGGTGGGAGGAGTCATTTGGTGAGTTTTGAGAGAAATCCAATCGCTAGAAGTATGGAATACACCAACCACTCCAATTAGGAACGAACTGCCGTTGAACTTGAATTGTCCAATTTCTCACACCTATTGATTTCGGACCGAGCCCAAAACTTGGGCAACATGGTAATATGGTGGGAGGAGTCATTTGGTGAGTTTTGAGAGAAATCCAATCGCTAGAAGTCTGGAAGACACCAACCACTCAAATTAGGAACGAACTGCCGTTGAACTTGAATTGTCGAATTTCTCACACCTAATGATTTCGGATCAAGCCCCAAACTTGGGCAAACTCATAATATGGTGGGAGGAGTCATTTGGTGAGTTTTGAGTGAAATCCATTCGCTAGAAGTATGGAATACACCAACCACTCCAATTAGGAACGAACTGCCGTTGAACTTGAATTGTCCAATTTCTCACACCTATTGATTTCGGATCGAGCCCAAAACTTGGGCAACATCATAATATGGTGGGAGGAGTCATTTGGTGAGATTTCAGTGAAATGCAATCGCTAGAAGTATGGAATACTCCAACCACTCCAGTTAGGAACGAACTGCCGTTGAACTTGAATTGTCCAATTTGGAACACCTATTGATTTCGGATCGAGCCCAAAACATGGGCAACATCATAATATGGTGGGAGGAGTCATTTGGTGAGTTTTGAGTGAAATCCAATCGCTAGAAGTATGGAATACACCAACCACTCCCATTAGGAACGAACTGCCGTTGAACTTGAATTTTCCAATTTCTAACACCTATTGATTTCGGATCGAACCCCAAACTTGTGCAACATCATAATATGGTGGGAGGAGTCATTTGGTGAGTTTTGAGTGAAATCCAATCGCTAGAAGTATGGAATACACCAACCACTCCAATTAGGAACGAACTGCCGTTGAACTTGAATTGTCCAATTTGGAACACCTATTGATTTCGGATCGAGCCCAAAACTTGGGCAACATCATAATATGGTGGGAGGAGTCATTTGGTGAGTTTTGAGCGAAATCCAATCGCTAGAAGTATGGAATACACCAACCACTCCAATTAGGAACGAACTGCCGTTGAAATTGAATTGTCCAATTTCTAACACCTATTGATTTCGGATCGAGCCTAAAACTTGGGCAACATCATAATATGGTGGGAGGAGTCATTTGGTTAGTTTTGAGTGAAATCCAATCGCTAGAAGTATGGAATACAACAGCCACTCCAATTAGGAACGAACTGCCGTTGAACTTGAATTGTCCAATTTGGAACACCTATTGATTTCGGATCGAGCCCAAAACTTGGGCAACATCATAATATGGTGGGAGGAGTCATTTGGTTAGTTTTGAGTGAAATCCAATGGCTAGAAGTATGGAATACACCAGCCACTCCAATTAGGAACGAACTGCCGTTGCACTTGAATTGTCCAATTTCTCACTCCTATTGATTTCGGATCGAGCCCCAAACTTGGGCAAAATCATAATATGGTGGGAGGATTCATTTGGTGAGTTTTGAGTGAAATGCAATCGCTAGAAGTATGGAATACACCAACCACTCCAATTAGGAACGAACTGCCGTTGAACTTGAATTGTCCAATTTCTCACACCTATTGATTTCGGATCAAGCCCAAAACTTGGGCAACAACATCATATGGTGGGAGGAGTCATTTGGTGAGTTTTGAGTGAAATCCAGTCGCTAGAAGTATGGAATAAACTAACCACTCCAATTAGGAACGAACTGCCGTTGAACTTGAATTGTCCAATTGGGAACACCTATGGATTTCGGATCGAGCCCAAAACTTGGGCAACATGATAATATGGTGGGCGGAGTCATTTGTTGTGTTTTGAGCGAAATCCAATCGCTAGAAGTATGGAATACACCAACCACTCCAATTAGGAACGAACTGCCGTCGAACTTGAATTGTCCAATTTCTCACACCTATTGATTTCGGATCGAGCCCAAAACTTAGGCAACATCATAATATGGTGGGAGGAGTCATTTGGTGTGTTTTGAGTGAAATCCAATCGCTAGAAGTACGGAATACACCAACCACTCCAACTAGGAACGAACTGCCGTCGAACTTGAATTGTCCAATTTCTCACACCTATTGATTTCGGATCGAGCCCAAAACTTGGGTAACATCATAATATGGTGGGAGGAGTCATTTGGTGAGTTTTGAGTGAAATCCAATCGCTAGAAGTATGGAATACACCAACCACTCCAAGTAGGAACGAACTGCCATTGAACTTGAATTGTCCAATTTCTCACACCTATTGATTTCGGACCGAGCCCAAAACTTGGGCAACATGGTAATATGGTGGGAGGAGTCATTTGGTGAGTTTTGAGAGAAATCCAATCGCTAGAAGTATGGAATACACCAACCACTCCAATTAGGAACGAACTGCCGTTGAACTTGAATTGTCCAATTTCGAACACCTATTGATTTCGGATGAAGCCCAAAACTTGGGCAACATCATAATATGGTGGGAGGAGTCATTTGGTGAGTTTTGAGTGAAATCCATTCGCTAGAAGTGTGGAAGACACCAACCACTCGAATTAGGAACGAACTGCCGTTGAACTTGAATTGTCCAATTTCTCACACCAAATGATTTCGGATCGAGCCCCAAACTTGGGCAAACTCATAATATGGTGGGAGGAGTCATTTGGTGAGTTTTGAGTGAAATCCATTCGCTAGAAGTATGGAATACACTAACCACTCCAATTAGGAACGAACTGCCGTTGAACTTGAATTGTCCAATTTCTCACACCTATTGATTTCGGATCGAGCCCAAAACTTGGGCAACATCATAATATGGTGGGAGGAGTCATTTGGTGAGATTTCAGTGAAATGCAATCGCTAGAAGTATGGAATACTCCAACCACTCCAGTTAGGAACGAACTGCCGTTGAACTTGAATTGCCCAATTTGGAACACCTACTGATTTCGGATCGAGCCCAAAACATGGGCAACATCATAATATGGTGGGAGGAGTCATTTGGTGAGTTTCGAGTGAAATCCAATCGCTAGAAGTATGGAATACACCAACCACTCCCATTAGGAACGAACTGCCGTTGAACTTGAATTGTCCAATTTCTAACACCTATTGATTTCGGATGGAACCCCAAACTTGTGCAACATCATAATATGGTGGGAGGAGTCATTTGGTGAGTTTTGAGTGAAATCCAATCGCTAGAAGTATGGAATACACCAACCAATCCAATTAGGAACGAACTGCCGTTGAACTTGAATTGTCCAATTTGGAACACCTATTGATTTCGGATCTTGCCCAAAACTTGGGCAACATCATAATATGGTGGGAGGAGTCATTTGGTGAGTTTTGAGTGAAATCCAATCGCTAGAAGTATGGAATACACCAACCACTCCAATTAGGAACGAACTGCCGTTGAAATTGAATTGTCCAATTTGGAACACCTACTGATTTCGGATCGAGCCTAAAACTTGGGCAACATCATAATATGGTGGGAGGAGTCATTTGGTTAGGTTTGAGTGAAATCCAATCGCTAGAAGTATGGAATACACCGGCCACTCCAATTAGGAACGAACTGCCGTTGAACTTGAATTGTCCAATTTGGAACACCTATTGATTTCGGATCGAGCCCAAAACTTGGGCAACATCATAATATGGTGGGAGGAGTCATTTGGTTAGTTTTGAGTGAAATCCAATCGCTAGAAGTGTGGAATACGCCAACCACTCCAATTAGGAACGAACTGCCGTTGAAATTGAATTGTCCAATTTCTAACACCTATTGATTTCGGATCGAGCCTAAAACTTGGGCAACATCATAATATGGTGGGAGGAGTCAGTTGGTTAGTTTTGAGTGAAATCCAATCTCTAGAAGTATGGAATACACCAGCCACTCCAATTAGGAACGAACTGCCGTTGAACTTGAATTGTCCATTTTGGAACACCTATTGATTTCGGATCGAGCCCAAAACTTGGGCAACATCATAATATGGAGGGAGGATTCATTTGGTGAGTTTTGAGTGAAATCCAATCGCTAGAAGTATGGAATACACCAACCACTCCAATTAGGAACGAACTGCCGTTGAACTTGAATTGTCCAATTTCGAACACCTATTGATTTCGGATGAAGCCCAAAACTTGGGCAACATCATAATATGGTGGGAGGAGTCATTTGGTGAGTTTTGAGTGAAATCCATTCGCTAGAAGTCTGGAAGACACCAACCACTCGAATTAGGAACGAACTGCCGTTGAACTTGAATTGTCCAATTTCTCACACCTAATGATTTCGGATCAAGCCCAAAACTTGGGCAAACTCATAATATGGTGGGAGGAGTCATTTGGTGAGTTTTGAGTGAAATCCATTCGCTAGAAGTATGGAATACACCAACCACTCGAAGTAGGAACGAACTGCCATTGAACTTGAATTGTCCAATTTCTCACACCTATTGATTTCGGACCGAGCCCAAAACTTGGGCAACATGGTAATATGGTGGGAGGAGTCATTTGGTGAGTTTTGAGAGAAATCCAATCGCTAGAAGTATGGAATACACCAACCACTCCAATTAGGAACGAACTGCCGTTGAACTTGAATTGTCCAATTTGGAACACCTACTGATTTCGGATCGAGCCCAAAACTTGGGCGACATCATAATATGGTGGGAGGAGTCATTTGGTGAGTGTTGAGTGAAATCCAATCCCTAGAAGTATGGAATACACCAACCACTCCAATTAGGAACGAGCTGCCGTTGAACTTGAATTGTCCAATTTCTCACACCTATTGATTTCGGATCGAGCCCAAAACTTGGGCAACATCATAATATGGTGGGAGGAGTCATTTGGTGAGTTTTGAGTGAAATCCAATCGCTAGAAGTATGGAATACACCAACCACTCCAATTAGGAACGAACTGCCGTTGAACTTGAATTGTCCAATTTGGAACACCTATTGATTTCGGATCGAGCCCAAAACTTGGGCAACATCATAATATGGTGGGAGGAGTCATTTGGTGAGTTTTGAGCGAAATCCAATCGCTAGAAGTATGGAATACACCAACCACTCCAATTAGGAACGAACTGCCGTTGAAATTGAATTGTCCAATTTCTAACACCTATTGATTTCAGATCGAGCCTAAAACTTGGGCAACATCATAATATGGTGGGAGGAGTCATTTGGTTAGTTTTGAGTGAAATCCAATCGCTAGAAGTATGGAATACAACAGCCACTCCAATTAGGAACGAACTGCCGTTGAACTTGAATTGTCCAATTTGGAACACCTATTGATTTCGGATCGAGCCCAAAACTTGGGCAACATCATAATATGGTGGGAGGAGTCATTTGGTTAGTTTTGAGTGAAATCCAATGGCTAGAAGTATGGAATACACCAGCCACTCCAATTAGGAACGAACTGCCGTTGAACTTGAATTGTCCAATTTCTCACTCCTATTGATTTCGGATCGAGCCCCAAACTTGGGCAAAATCATAATATGGTGGGAGGATTCATTTGGTGAGTTTTGAGTGAAATGCAATCGCTAGAAGTATGGAATACACCAACCACTCCAATTAGGAACGAACTGCCGTTGAACTTGAATTGTCCAATTTCTCACACCTATTGATTTCGGATCAAGCCCAAAACTTGGGCAACAACATCATATGGTGGGAGGAGTCATTTGGTGAGTTTTGAGTGAAATCCAATCGCTAGAAGTATGGAATACACCAACCACTCCAATTAGGAACGAACTGCCGTTGAATTTCAATTGTCCAATTTCTCACACCTCTTGATTTCAGATCGAGCCCAAAACTTGGGCAACATCATAATATGGTGGGAGGAGTCATTTGGTGAGTTTTGAGTGAAATCCAATCGCTAGAAGTATGGAATACACCAACCACTCCAATTAGGAACGAACTGCCGTTGAACTTGAATTGTCCAATTTCTCACACCTATTGATTTCGGTTCGAACCCCAAACTTGGGCAACATGATAATATGGTGGGAGGAGTCATTTGGTAAGTTTTGAGTGAAATCAAATCGCTAGAAGTATGGAATACACCATTGATCGGTTCATAATAGTATATCATTTTGTACCCTTCTAGCTTATGATTTGGTTATGTTATTGAGTTAAACTTGTGCTTTTAATCCATTTTCTGTTTTGATAAGTCCATAATTTCATACACTTGCTTGCCTTCTTTACTTAGTGATTTTGCTTAGTTTCTCTTTATTTTGAGTCACTTACCTCTATTTGTGTGTTTTGTAGGTTAAGATAGCAAGAGATCACATTTGATGCAATCCATGCATGTTAAGGGCTGATTGGCAAAGAGCAAGAGCTTAAAGACAAAACCAAAGTTGGGCCACACTTCTTGTCAGTCCAGTTTCTTAAGTCACCTTGCAAGTCTCATTTCAGCAATCTGCACAACTCGGATGAGGAGACATTCTCCATAGAAGTTGTTCAACTGGGTGTCTAGTATAACATATCCAAACTTCAGCCCAATTGAACATATGTGGAGTCCTTAGCCCGTCCAACACCGAACCATGCTCAGGAGGATTTGCAGCTGCCAGCTTTGAGCCTTGTCTCCTCCTTTAACCCATGTGCCTCACCCATGCTGCAACTGACTTTGGATCCAACATAATGAGTGAAGTGGGGAGGCATTCCAGCTATGAAATTCTAAAGGAGCAAGTTGGTACATGCTGGAGTTATTATAGAGAAAGCATGTGCATGCATGTAAAGCAAAGAAATGAAATGAAGTCAATTCCAGTCTCTGTTCGGCTGCCAACTTGCAAGGCCCAAAACGCACACTTCTACTGCTCCGATGGGAATACTTTCTTCATAGCAGTTGTTCCAATGGGTGTCTAGTATAACATATCCAAATTTGAGCACCATTGGATACGTTTTGAAACCTCTGGCTTTCCTACACCAAGACTGGTTCAGAAAACTCGTTTTTCAGCAACCAAAAGGCAACCACATGGGTTGGCAGCAAAAGGCAACCACATGGGTTGGCAGCAAAGGCAGCCACAACTGATCACCTTTGAACCCATGTGAAGATGCTTGAGGTGCAGCAAAAGATGAAGGATGGTGTGGGAATCCATCATGTTGTTCCTCCCTCTTAGCCCTATAAATAGAGAAGCCTTCAAGCTTCAAAACACACCCCAAGGGGGGGAGCTCTCAAACACTTCTCTAGAGCTCCCTTCCCTTCTCTCCCTCAAATTCTCTTAGTTTCTCTTTCTAAGTTTTCAATTGTTGTAATGAAATTCTGAAATTCTGATTAAGTTTTTCTTAGTTTCACTTTACTTTTCATTGTAATGTACATTCTTTCTTAAGTTTCAAGTTTAATTAGTTTCCAAGTTTCAATTATGGTTTTTGTTCTTATTCATTATGCTTATAAGTTAATAGGCTAGTTTGAATGATTGATCACCATTTAGGCTTGCATGTTAGCTATCTTGGTTTGAATTAAGAGTAGACACCATGCTTTAATTCGAATTGAACTATGAATAAGAAGAGTATGTATGAACATTCGACAACAGGGATTAGATACATGCTTGGTTGTTTAAATTGTTCTTCTATGCTTAATGGGTTCCTAATGCTTAGTTTTAGGTTAGACAACAAATGATCAAATTAGGGAATTAGGAACACAAGGTTATGACCAAACACCATGGCTTAATCATACTTTAGCTAGAATCAATCCGTTAATCTAATTGAACTTGGGAACTTATTTGCTTGAGTTATTTCTTTTTTTTCTTGTTTTATTTATTTCCTTTTTCATTTCTGTTTTGTGTAGGGGAAATGAATTGGATCATTCAATCACCAATCCTCGTGGGATCGACCTCGCACTTACATATGCTATACTACCAAACGGCTCGTGCACTTGCGAGTATCACAAGTTGAGGATGCAGCTGAATCTATTTTGGTGCAGCTAAATCGAAGCAACAAGTTTTTGGCGCCGTTGCTTTCATTTTCAACTTGTGACACTCGCAAGTGCACGAGCCGTTTGGTAGTATAGCATATGTAAGTGCGAGGTCGATCCCACGAGGATTGGTGATTGAATGATCCAATTTGTTTCCCCTACACAAAATAGAAATGAAAAAAGAAAATAAATAAAACAAGAAAGAATGAAATAACTCAAGCAAATAAGTTCCCAAGTTCAATTAGATTAACGGATTGATTCTAGCTAAAGTATGATTAGGCCATGGTGTTTGATCCTAACCTTGTGTTCCTAATTCCCTAATTTGATCATTTGTTGTCTAACCTAAAATTAAGCATTAGGAACCCATTAAGCATAGAAGAACAATTTAAACAACCAAGCATGTATCTAATCCCTGTTGTCGAATGTCCATACATACTCTTCCTATTCATAGTTCAATTCGAATTAAAGCATGGTGTCTACTCTTAATTCAAACCAAGATAGCTAACATGCAAGCCTAAATGGTGATCAATCATTCAAACTAGCATATTAACTTATAAGCATAATGAATAAGAACAAAAACCATAATTGAAACTTGGAAACTAATTAAACTTGAATACTTAAGAAAGAATGTACATTACAAATAAAAGTAAAGTGGAACTAAGAAAACTTGAAGGAAAATTTAGTAAAATCATTTTGTTACAACAATCGACAACTTGAAAGGAAACTAAGAGAATTTGAGGGAGAGAAGGGAAGGGAGCTCTAGAGAAGTGTTTGAGAGCTCCCCCCCTTGGGGTGTGTTTTGAAGCTTGAAGGCTTCTCTATTTATAGGGCTAAGAGGGAGGAACAACATGATGAAATCCAACACCACCATTCCTCTTTTAATACAACCCATAACTCACACTTCATCTTGTCTATGTTAGTGTTGTTGGAATCAATCTCATCCCATACTTCTTTTGCTGCACCTCAAGCTTTCTTCACATGGAATCAAAGGTGATCAATTGTGGCTGCCTTTTGCTGCCAACCCATGTGGTCTTCTTTTGGTTGTTGAACAAAAACGAGTCTTCTGAACCAGACTTGGTGTAGGAAGGCCAGAGGTTTCAAAACTTATCCAATGGGGCTCAAATTTGGATATGTTATAATAGACACCCATTGGAACAACTTCTATGAAGAAAGTATTCCCATCGGAGCAGTAGAAGTGTGCGTTTTGGGCTGTGAAAGTTGGCTGCCGAACAGAGACTGGAATTGACTTCATTTCATTTCTTTGCTTTACATGCATGCACATGCTTTCTCTATAATAACTCCAGCATGTACCAACTTGCTCATTCAGAAATTCATAGCTGGAAAGCCTCCCAACTTCACTCATTATGCTGGGTGCAAAGTCAGTTATAGCTGGGGTGAGGCACATGGCTAAAAGGAGGCACACGGAGCCAATTAGGAATGGACTGCCATTGAACTTGAATTGTCCAATTTCTCACACCTATTGATTTCGGATCGAGCCCAAAACTTGAGCAACATGATAATATGGTGGGAGGAGTCATTTGGTGAGTTTTGAGTGAAATCCAATCGCTAGAAGTATGGAATAAACTAACCACTCCAATTAGGAACGAACTGCCGTTGAACTTGAATTGTCCAATTGGGAACACCTATGGATTTCGGATCGAGCCCAAAACTTGGGCAACAGGATAATATGGTGGGCGGAGTCATTTGGTGAGTTTTGAGAGAAATCCAATCGCTAGAATTATGGAATACACCAACCACTCCAATTAGGAACGAACAGCCGTTGAACTTTAATTGTCCAATTTGGAACACCTATTGATTTCGGTTCGAGCCCAAAACTTGGGCAACATGATAATATGGTGGGAGGAGTCATTTGGTGAGTTTTGGGTGAAATCCAATAACTAGAAGTATGGAATACACCAACCACTCCAATTAGGAACGAACTGCCGTTGAACTTGAATTGTCCAATTTCTCACACCTATTGATTTCGGACTGAACCCAAAACGTGGGCAACACGATAATATGGTGGGAGGAGTCATTTGGTGAGTTTTGAGTGAAATCCAATCGCTAGAAGTGTGGAGTACACCAACCACTACAACTAGGAACGAACTGCCGTTGAACTTGAATTGTCCAATTTCTCCACCTATTGATTTCGGATCGAGCCCCAAACTTGGGCAACATCATAATATGGTGGGAGGAGTCATTTGGTGAGTTTTGAGTGAAATCCAATCGCTAGAAGTATGGAATACACCAACCACTCCAATTAGGAACGAACTGCCATTGAACTTCAATTCTCCAATTTCCCACACCAATTGATTTCAGATCGGGCCCAAAACTTCGGCAACTTCATAATATGGTGGGAGGAGTCATTTGGTGAGTTTTGAGTGAAATCCAATCGCTAGAAGTATGGAATACACCAACCACTCCAATTAGGAACGAACTACCATTGAACTTGAATTGTCCAATTTCTCACACCTATTGATTTCGGACCGAGCCCAAAACTTGGGCAACATGATAATATGGTGGGAGGAGTCATTTGGTGAGTTTTGAGTGAAATCCAATCGCTAGAATTATGGAATACACCAACCACTCCAATTAGGAACGAACAGCCGTTGAACTTGAATTGTCCAATTTGGAACACCTATTGATTTCAGTTCGAGCCTAAAACTTGGTTAACATGATAATATGGTGGGAGGAGTCATTTGGTGAGTTTGGAGTGAAATCCAATCGCTAGAAGTATGGAATACACCAACCACTCCAATTAGGAATGAACTGCCATTGAACTTGAATTGTCCAATTTCTCACACCAATTGATTTCGGATCGGGCCCAAAACTTCGGCAACTTCATAATATGGTGGGAGGAGTCATTTGGAGAGTTTTGAGTGAAGTCCAATCGATACAAGTATGGAATACAACAACCACTCCAATTAGGAACGAACTACCGTTGAACTTGAATTGTCCAATTTCTCACACCTATTGATTTCGGATCGGGCCCAAAACTTCGGCAACTTCATAATATGGTGGGAGGAGTCGTTTGGTGAGTTTTGAGTGAAGTCCAATCGATAGAAGTATGGAATACACCAACCACTCCAATTAGGAACGAACTGCCGTTGAACTTGAATTGTCCAATTTCTCACACCAATTGATTTCGGATCGAGCCCAAAACTTAGGCAACATCATAATGTGGTGGGAGGAGTCATTTGATAAGTTTTGAGTGAAATCCAATCGCTAGAAGTATGGACTACACCAATCCCTCCAATTAGGAACGAACTGCCGTTGAACTTGAATTGTCCAATTTCTCACACCTATTGATTTCGGATCGAGCCCCAAACTTGGGCAACATCATAATATCTTGGGAGGAGTCATTTGGTGAGTTTTGAGTGAAATCCAATCGCTAGAAGTATGGAATACACCAACCACTCCAATTAGGAATGAACTGCCGTTGAACTTGAATTGTCCAATTTCTCACACCTATTGATTTCGGATCGACCCCCAAACTTGGGCAACATCATAATATCTTGGGAGGAGTCATTTGGTGAGTTTTGAGTTAAGTCCAATCGATAGAAGTATGGACTACACCAATCACTCCAATTAGGAACGAACTGCCGTTGAACTTGAATTGTCCAATTTGGAACACCTATTGATTTCGGTTCGAGCCCAAAACTTGGGCAACATGATAATATGGTGGGAGGAGTCATTTGGAAAGTTTGGAGTGAAATCCAATTGCTAGAAGTATGGAATACACCAACCACTCCAATTAGGAACGAACTGCCGTTGAACTTCAATTGTCCAATTTCTGACACCTATTGATTTCGGATTGAGTCCAAAACTTGGGCAACATCATAATATGGTGGGAGGAGACATTTGGTGAGTTTTGAGTGAAATCCAATCGCTAGAAGTATGGAATACACCAACCACTCCAATTAGGAACGAACTGCCGTCGAACTTGAATTGTCCAATTTGGAACACCTATGGATTTCGGATCGAGCCCAAAACTTGGGTAACATCATAATATGGTGGGAGTAGTCATTTGGTGAGTTTTGAGTGAAATCCAATCGCTAGAAGTATGGAATACACCAACCACTCCAATTAGAAACGAACTGCCGTTGAACTTGAATTGTCCAATTTCTCAAACCTATTAATTTCGGATCGAGCCCCAAACTTGGGCAACATCATAATATTGTGGGAGGAGTCATTTGGTGAGTTTTGAGTGAAATTCAATCGCTAGAAGTATGGATTACACCAACCACTCCAATTTGGAACGAACTGCCGTTGAACTTGAATTGTCCAATTTCTCACAGATATTTATTTCGGATCGAGCCCAAAACTTGGGCAACCTCATAATATGGTGGGAGGAGTCATTTGGTGAGTTTTGAGTGAAATCCAATCGCTAGAAGTATGGAATACACCAACCACTCCAATTAGGAACGAATTGCCGTTGAACTTGAATTGTCCAATTTCTCACAGCTATTGATTTCGGATTGAGCTCCAAACATGGGCAACATCATAATATAGAGGGAGGAGTCATTTGGTGAGTTTTGAGTGAAATCCAATCGCTAGAAGTGTGAAATACACCAACCACTCCAATTTGGAACGAATTGCCGTTGAACTTGAATTGTCCAATTTCTCAGACCTATTGATATCGGATCGAGCCCAAAACTTGGGCAACATCATAATATGGTGGGAGGAGTCATTTGGTGAGTTTTGAGTGAAATCCAATCACTAGAAGTATGGAATACACCAACCACTCCAATTAGGAACGAACTGCCGTTGAACTTGAATTGTCCAATTTCTCACACCTAAAGATTTCGGATCGAGCCCAAAACGTGGGCAACATCGTAATATTGTGGGAGGAGTCATTTGGTGAGTTTTGAGTGAAATCCAATCACTAGAAGTATGGAATACACCAACCACTCCAGTTAGGAACGAACTGCCGTTGAACTTGAATTGTCCAATATCTCACACCTATTGATTTCGGATCGAGGCCAAAACTTGGGCAACAGCATAATATGGTGGGAGGAGTCATTTGGTGAGTTTTTAATGATATCCAATCGCTAGAAGTACAGAATACACCAACCACTCCAATTTGGGACGAACTGCCGTTGAACTTGAATTGTCCAATTTCTCACACCCTTTGATTTCGGATCGAGCCCCAAACATGGGCAACATCATAATATGGTGGGAGGAGTCATTTGGTGAGTTTTGAGGGAAATCCAATCGCTAGAAGTAGGGAATACACCAACCACTCCAATTAGGAACGAACTGCCGTTGAACTTGGATTGTCCAATTTCTCACACCTAATGATTTCGGATCGAGCCCAAAACGTGGGCAACATCATAATATTGTGGGAGGAGTCATTTGGTGAGTTTTGAGTGAAATCCAATCGCTAGAAGTATGGAATACACCAACCACTCAAATGTGGAACGAATTGCCGTTGAACTTGAATTGTCCAATTTCTCACACCTATTGATTTCAGATCGAGCCCAAAACTTGGCCAACATCATAATATGGTGGGAGGAGTCATTTGGTGAGTTTTGAGTGAAATCCAATCGCCAGAAGTAGGGAATGCACCAACCACTCCAATTAGGAACGAACTGCCGTTGAACTTGAATTGTCCAATATCTCACACCTATTGATTTCGGATCGAGGCCAAAACTTGGGCAACATCATAATATGGTGGGAGGAGTCATTTGGGGAGTTTTTAATGATATCCAATCGCTAGAAGTACAGAATACACCAACCACTCCAATTAGGGACGAACTGCCGTTGAACTTGAATTGTCCAATTTCTCACACCTATTGATTTCGGATCGAGCCCCAAACATGGGCAACATGATAATATGGTGGGAGGAGTCATTTGGTGAGTTTTGAGTGAAATCCAATCGCTAGAAGTATGGAGTACACCAACCACTACAACTAGGAACGAACTGCCGTTGAACTTGAATTGTCCAATATCTCCACCTATTGATTTCGGATCGAGCCCCAAACTTGGGCAACATCATAAAATAGTGGGAGGAGTCATTTGGTGAGTTTTGAGTGAAATCCAATCGCTAGAAGTATGGAATACACCAACCACTCCAATTAGGAACGAACTGCCATTGAACTTAAATTCTCCAATTTCTCACAACAATTGATTTCGGATCGGACCCAAAACTTCGGCAACTTCATAATATGGTGGGAGGAGTCATTTGTTGAGTTTTGAGTGAAATCCAATCACTAGAAGTATGGAATACACCAACCACTCCAATTAGGAACGAACTGCCGTTGAACTTGAATTGTCCAATATCTCACACCTATTGATTTCGGATCGAGGCCAAAACTTGGGCAACATCATAATATGGTGGGAGGAGTCATTTGGGTAGTTTTTAATGATATCCAATCGCTAGAAGTACAGAATACACCAACCACTCCAATTAGGGACGAACTGCCGTTGAACTTGAATTGTCCAATTTCTCACACCTATTGATTTCGGATCGAGCCCCAAACATGGGCAACATCGTAATATGGTGGGTGGTGTCATTTGGTGAGTTTTGATTGAAATCCAATCATTAGAAGTATGGAATACACCAACCACTCCAATTAGGAACGAACTGCCGTTGAACTTGGATTGTCCAATTTCTCACACCTAATGATTTCGGATCGAGCCCAAAACGTGGGCAACATCATAATATTGTGGGGGGAGTCATTTGGTGTGTTTTGAGCGAAATCCAATCGCTAGAAGTATGAAATACACCAACCACTCCAATTAGGAACGAACTGCCGTTGAACTTGAATTGTCCAATTTCTCACACCTATTGATTTCGGATCGAGCCCAAAACTTGGGCAACATGATAATATGGTGGGAGGAATCATTTGGTGAGTGTTGAGTGAAATCCAATCGCTAGAAGTATGGAATACACCAACCACTCCAGTTAGGAACGAACTGCCGTTGAACTTGAATTGTCCAATTTCTCACACCTATTGATTTCGGATCGAGCCCAAAACTTGGGCAACATCATAATATGGTGGGAGGAGTCATTTGGTGAGTTTTGAGTGAAATCCAATCGCTAGAAGTATGGAATACACCAACCACTCCAATTAGGAACGAACTGCCGTTGAACTTGAATTGTCCAATTTCTGTCACCTAGTGATTTCGAATCGAGCCCAAAACTTGGGCAACATGATAATATGGTGGGAGGAGTCATTTGGTGAGTTTTGAGTGAAATCCAATCGCTAGAAGTATGGAATACACCAACCACTCCAATTAGGAACGAACTGCCGCTGAACTTCAGTTGTCCAATTTCTCACACCTATTGATTTCGGATCGAACCCAAAACTTGGGCGAAAATCATAATATGGTGGGAGGAGTCATTTAGTGAGTTTTGAGTGAAATCCAATCGCTAGAAGTACAGAATACACCAACCGCTCCAATTAGGAACGAACTGCCGTTGAACTTGAATCGTCCAATTTCTAACACCTATTGATTTCGGATCGAGCCCCAAACTAGGGCAATTTCATAATATGGTGGGAGGAGTGATTTGGTTTGTTTTGAGTGAAATCCTATCGCTAGAAGTATGGAATACACCAACAACTCCAATTAGGAACGAACTGCCGTTGAACTTGAATTGTCCAATTCCTCACACCTGTTGACTACGCATCGAGCCCAAAACTTGGTCAACAACATAATATGGCGGGAAGAGTCATTTGGTGAGTTTTGATTGAAATCCAATCATTAGAAGTATGGAATACACCAAGCACTCCAATTAGGAAAGAACTGCCGTTGAACTTGAATTGTCCAATTCCTCACACCTATTGATTTCGGATCGAGGCCAAAACTTTGGCAACATCATAATATGGTGGGAGGAGTCATTTGGGGAGTTTTTAATGATATCCAATCGCTAGAAGAACAGAATACACCAACCACTCCAATTAGGGACGAACTGCCGTTGAACTTGAATTGTCCAATTTCTCACACCTATTGATTTCGGATCGAGCCCCAAACATGGGCAACATCATAATATGGTGGGAGGAGTCATTTGGTGATTTTTGAGTGAAATCCAATCGCTAGAAGTATGGAATACACCAACCACTCCAATTAGGAACGAACTGCCGTTGAACTTGAATTGTCCAATTTCTCACACCATTGATTTCGGATCGAGCCCAAAACTTGGGCAACATGATAATATGGTGGGAGGAGTCATTTGGTGAGTTTTGAGGGAAATCCAATCGCTAGATGTATGGAATACACCAACCACTCCAATTAGGTACGAACTGCCGTTGAACTCGAATTGTCCAATTTCTCACACCTATTGATTGCGGATCGAGCCCAAAACTTGGGCAACATGATAATATGGTGGGAGGAGTCATTTGGTGAGTTTTGAGGGAAATCCAATCGCTAGATGTATGGAATACACCAACCACTCCAATTAGGAACGAACTGCCGTTGAACTTGAATTGTCCAATTTGGAACACCTATTGATTTCGGATCGAGCCCAAAACTTGGGCAACATCATAATCTGGTGGGAGGAGTCATATGGGGAGTTTTGAGTGAAATCCAATCGCTAGATGTATGGAATACACCTACCACCCCAATTAGGAACAAACTGCCGTTGAACTTGAATTGTCCAATTTGGAACACCTGCTGATTTCGGATCGAGCCCAAAACTTGGGCAACATCATAATATGGTGGGAGGAGTCATTTGGTGAGTTTTGAGTGAAATCCAATCGCTAGAAGTATGGAATACAGCAACCACTCCAATTAGGAACGAACTGCCGTTGAACTTGAATTGTCCAATTTGGAACACCTATTTATTTCGAATCGAGCCCAAAACTTGGGCAACATCATAATATGGTGGGAGGAGTCATTTGGTGAGTTTTGAGTGAAATCCAATCGCTAGAAGTATGGAATACACCAACCACTCCAATTAGGAACGAACTGCCGTTGAACTTGAATTGTCCAATTTGGAACACCTATTGATTTCGGATCGAGCCCAAAACTTGGGAAACATCATAATATGGTGGGAGGAGTCATTTGGTGAGTTTTGAGTGAAATCCAATCGCTAGAAGTATGGAATACAGCAACCACTCCAATTAGGAACGAACTGCCGTTGAACTTGAATTGTCCAATTTCGAACAACTATTGATTTCGGATCGAGCCCAAAACTTGGGCAACGTCATAATATGGTGGGAGGAGTCATTTGGTGAGTTTTGAGTGAAATCCAATCGCTAGAAGTATGGAATACAACAACTACTCCGATTAGGAACGAACTGTCGTTGAAATTGAATTGACCAATTTCTCACACCTATTGATTTCAGATCGAGCCCAAAACTTGGGCAACATCATAATCTGGTGGGAAGAGTCATTTGGGGAGTTTTGAGTGAAATCCAATCGCTAGAAGTATGGAATACACCTACCACTCTAATTAGGAACGAACTGCCGTTGAACTTGAATTCTCCAATTTGGAACACCTATTGATTTCGGATCGAGCCCAAAACTTGGGCAACATCATAATATGGTGGGAGGAGTCATTTGGTGAGTTTTGAGTGAAATCCAATCGCTAAAAGTATGGAATACAGCAACCACTCCAATTAGGAACGAACTGCCGTTGAACATGAATTGTCCAATTTGGAACACCTATTGATTTCGGATCGAGCCCAAAACTTGGGCAACATCATAATATGGTGGGAGGAGTCACTTGGTGAGTTTTGAGTGAAATCCAATCGCTAGAAGTATGGAATACACCAACCACTCCAATTAGGAACGAACTGCCGTTGAACTTGAATTGTCCAATTCGGAACACCTATTGATTTCGGATCGAGCCCAAAACTTGGGCAACATCATAATATGGTGGGAGGAGTCACTTGGTGAGTTTTGAGTGAAATCCAATCGCTAGAAGTATGGAATACACCAACCACTCCAATTAGGAACGAACTGCCGTTGAACTTGAGTTGTGCAATTCGGAACACCTATTGATTTCGGATCGAGCCCAAAACTTGGGCAACATCATAATATGGTGGGAGGAGTCATTTGGTGAGTTTTGGGTGAAATCCAATCGCTAGAATTATGGAATACAACAACTACTCCGATTAGGAACGAATTGGCGTGGAAATTGAATTGACCCATTTCTCACACCTATTGATTTCGGATCGGGCCCAAAAATTGGGCAACATCATAATATGGTGGGAGGAGTCATTTGGTGAGTTTTTAGGGAAATCCAATCGCTAGAAGTATGGAATACACCAACCACTCCAATTAGGAACGAAATGCCGTTGAACTTGAATTGTCCAATTTCTCACACCTATTGATTTCGGATCGAGCCCAAAACATGGGCAACATCATAATATGGTGGGAGGAGTCATTTGGTGAGTTTTGACTGAAATCCAATCGCTAGAAGTATGGCATACACCAACCACTCCAATTAGGAACGAACTGCCGTTGAACTTGAATTGTCGAATTTGGAACACCTATTGATTTCGGATCGAGCCCAAAACCTTGCCAACAAGATAATCTGGTGGGAGGGGTCATTTGGTGAATTTTGGGTGAAATCCAATCGCTAGAGGTATGGAATACACCAACCACTCCAATTAGGAACGAACTGCCGTTGAACTTGAATTGTCCAATTTCTCACACCTATTGATTTCGGATCGAGCCCCAAACTTGGGAAACATCATAATCTGGTGGGAGGAGTCATTTGGTGAGTTTTGAGTGAAATCCAATCGCTAGAAGTATGGAATACAACAACCACTCCAATTAGGAACGAACTGCCGTTGAACTTGAATTGTCCAATTTGGAACACCTATTGATTTCGGATCGAGCCCAAAACTTGGGCAACATCATAATATGGTGGGATGAGTCATTTGGTGTGTTTTGAGTGAAATCGAATCGCTAGAAGTATGGAATACACCTACCACTCCAATTAGAAGCGAACTGCTGTTGAACTTGAATTGTCCAATTTCTCACACCTATTGATTTCGGATCGAGCCCAAAACTTGGGTAACATCATAATATGGTGGGAGGAGTCGTTTGGTGGGTTTTGCGTGAAATCCAATCGCTAGAAGTAAGGAATACACCTACCACTCCAATTAGGAACGAACTGCCGTTGAACTTGAATTGTCCAATTTGGAACACCTATTGATTTCGGATCGAGCCCAAAACTTGGGCAACATCATAATCTGGTGGGAGGAGTCATTTTGGTGAGTTTTGAGTGAAATCCAATCGCTAGAAGTATGGAATACAGCAACCACTCCAATTAGGAACGAACTGCCGTTGAACTTGAATTGTCGAATTTGGAACACCTATTGATTTCGGATCGAGCCCAAAACCTGGCCAACATGATAATCAGGTGGGAGGGGTCATTTGGTGAATTTTGGGTGAAATCCAATCGCTAGAGGTATGGAATACACCAACCACTCCAATTAGGAACGAACTGCCGTTGAACTTGAATTGTCCAATTTCTCACACCTATTGATTTCGGATCGAGCCCCAAACTTGGGAAACATCATAATCTGGTGGGAGGAGTCATTTGGTGAGTTTTGAGTGAAATTCAATCGCTAGAAGTATGGAATACAGCAACCACTCCAATTAGGAACGAACTGCCGTTGAACTTGAATTGTCCAATTTGGAACACCTATTGATTTCGGATCGAGCCCAAAACTTGGGCAACATCATAATATGGTGGGATGAGTCATTTGGTGTGTTTTGAGTGAAATCGAATCGCTAGAAGTATAGAATACACCAACCACTCCAATTAGAAGCGAACTGCTGTTGAACTTGAATTGTCCAATTTCTCACACCTATTGATTTCGGATCGAGCCCAAAACTTGGGTAACATCATAATATGGTGGGAGGAGTCATTTGGTGAGTTTTGAGTGAAATCCAATCGCTAGAAGTAAGGAATACACCTACCACTCCAATTCGGAACGAACTGCCGTTGAACTTGAATTGTCCAATTTGGAACACCTATTGATTTCGGATCGAGCCCAAAACTTGGGCAACATCATAATCTGGTGGGAGGAGTCATATGGGGAGTTTTGAGTGAAATCCAATCGCTAGATGTATGGAATACACCTACCACCCCAATTAGGAACAAACTGCCGTTGAACTTGAATTGTCCAATTTGGAACACCTACTGATTTCGGATCGAGCCCAAAACTTGGGCAACATCATAATATGGTGGGAGGAGTCATTTGGTGAGTTTTGAGTGAAATCCAATCACTAGAAGTATGGAATACAGCAACCACTCCAATTAGGAACGAACTGCCGTTGAACTTGAATTGTCCAATTTGGAACACCTATTTATTTCGAATCGAGCCCAAAACTTGGGCAACATCATAATATGGTGGGAGGAGTCATTTGGTGAGTTTTGAGTGAAATCCAATCGCTAGAAGTATGGAATACACCAACCACTCCAATTAGGAACGAACTGCCGTTGAACTTGAATTGTCCAATTTGGAACACCTATTGATTTCGGATCGAGCCCAAAACTTGGGCAACATCATAATATGGTGGGAGGAGTCACTTGGTGAGTTTTGAGTGAAATCCAATCGCTAGAAGTATGCAATACACCAACCACTCCAATTAGGAACGAACTGCCGTTGAACTTGAATTGACCAATTTCTCACACCCATTGATTTCGGATCGAGCCCAAAACTTGGGCAACATCATAAACTGGTGGGAGGAGTCATTTGGTGAGTTTTGAGTGAAATCCAATCGCTAGAAGTATTGAATACACCAACCACTCCAATTAGGAACGAACTGCCGTTGAACTTGAATTGTCCAATTTGGAACACCTATTGATTTCGGAACGAGCCCAAAACTTGGGCAACATAATAATATGGTGGGACGAGTCATTTGGTGAGTTTTGAGTGAAATCCAATTGTTAGAAGTATGGAATACACCAACCACTCCAATTAGGAACGAACTGCCGTTGAACTTGAATTGTCCAATTTCTCACCCCTATTGATTTCGGATCGAGCCCAAATCTTGGGCAACATCATAATATGGTGGGAGGAGTCATTTGGTGAGTTTTGAGTGAAATCCAATTGCTAGAAGTATGGAATACACCACCCACTCGAATTCGGAACGAACTGCCGTTGAACTTGAATTGTCCAGTTTCTCACACCTATTGATTTCGGATCGAGCCGAAAACTTGGGCAACATCATAATCTGGTGGGAGGAGTCATTTGGTGAGTTTTGAGTGAAATCCAATCGCTAGAAGTATGGAATACAGCAACCACTCCAATTAGGAACGAACTGCCGTTGAACTTGAATTGTCCAATTTGGAACACCTATTGATTTCGGATCGAGCCCAAAACTTGGGCAACATAATAATATGGTTGGAGTAGTCATTTGGTGAGTTTTGACTGAAATCCAATCGATAGAAGTATGGAAAACACCAACCAAACCAATTTGGAACGAACTGCCGTTGAACTTGAATTGTCCAATTTGGAACACCTATTGATTTCGGATCGAGCCCAAAACTTGGGCAACATCATAATATGGTGGGTGGAGTCATTTGGTGAGTTTTGAGTGAAATCCAATCGCTAGAAGTATGGAATACACCAACCACTCCAATTAGGAACGAACTGCCGTTGAAATTGAATTGTGCAATTTCTCACACCTATTGATTTCGGATCGAGCCCAAAACTTGGGCAACACCATAATATGGTGGGAGGAGTCATTTGTGAGTTTTGACTGAAATCCAATCGCTAGAAGTATGGAAAACACCAACCAAACCAATTTGGAACGAACTGCCGTTGAACTTGAATTGTCCAATTTGGAACACCTATTGATTTCGGATCGAGCCCAAAACTTGGGCAACATCATAATATGGTGGCAGGAGTCATTTGGTGAGTTTTGAGTGAAATCCAATTGCTAGAAGTATGGAAAACACCAACCAAACCAATTTGGATCGAACTGCCGTTGAACTTGAATTGTCCAATTTGGAACACCTATTGATTTCGGATCGAGCCCAAAACTTGGGCAACATCATAATATGGTGGAAGGAGTCATTTGGTGAGTTTTGAGTTAAATCCAATCGCTAGAAGTATGGAATACACCAACCACTACAATTAGGAACGAACTGCCGTTGAACTTGAATTGTCCAACTTGGAACACCTATTGATTTCGGATCGAGCCCAAAACTTGGGCAACATCATAATATGGTGGGAGGAGTCATTTGGTGAGTTTTGAGTGAAATCCAATCGCTAGAAGTATGGAATACACCAACCACTCCAATTAGGAACGAACTGCCGTTGAACTTGAATTGTCCAATTTATCACACCTATTGATTTCGGATCGAGCCCCAAACTTGGGCAACATCATAATATGGTGGGAGGTGTCATTTGGTGAGTTTTCAGAGAAATCCAATCGCTAGAAGTATGGAATACACGAACCAATCCAATTAGGAACGAACTGCCGTTGAACTTGAATTGTCCAATTTGGAACACCTATTGATTTCGGATCGAGCCCAAAACTTGGGCAACATCATAACATGGTGAGAGGAGTCATTTGGTGAGTTTTGAGTGAAATCCAATCGCTAGAAGTATGGAATACACCAACCACTCCAATTAGGAACGAACTGCCGTTGAACTTGAATTGTCCAATTTCTCACACCTATTGATTTCGGATCGAGCCCAAAACTTGGGCAACATCATAATATGGTGGGAGGAGTCATTTGGGGAGTTTTACGTGAAATCCATTCGCTAGAAGTATGGAATACACCAACCACTCCAATTTGGAACGAACTGCCGTTGAACTTGAATTGTCCAATTTCTCACACCTATTGATTTCGGATCGAGCCCAAAACTTGGGCAACATCATAATATGGTGGGAGGAGTCATTTGGTGAGTTTTGAGTGAAATCCAATCGCTAGAAGTATGGAATACACCAACCACTCCGATTAGGAACGAACTGCCGTTGAACTTAAATTGTCCAATTTCACACACCTATTGATTTCGGATCGAACCCAAAACTTGGGCAACATCATAATATGGTGGGAGGAGTCATTTGGTGACTTTGAGTGAAATCCAATCGCTAGAAGTATGGAATACACCAACCACTCCAATTAGGAACGAACTGCCGTTGAACTTGAATTGTCCAATTTGGAACACCTATTGATTTCGGATCGAGCCCAAAACTTGGGCAACATCATAATATGGTGGGAGGAGTCATTTGGTGAGTTTTGAGTGAAATCCAATCGCTAGAAGTATGGAAAACACCAACCAAACCAATTTGGATCGAACTGCCGTTGAACTTGAATTGTAAAATTTGGAACACCTATTGATTTCGGATCGAGCCCAAAACTTGGGGAACATCATAATATGGTGGGAGGAGTCATTTGGTGAGTTTTGAGTTAAATCCAATCGCTAGAAGTATGGAATACTACAATTAGGAACGAACTGCCGTTGAACTTGAATTGTCCAACTTGGAACACCTATTGATTTCGGATCGAGCCCAAAACTTGGGCAACATCATAATTTGGTGGGAGGAGTCATTTGGTGGGTTTTGAGTGAAATCCAATCGCTAGAAGTATGGACTACACCAACCACTCCAGTTAGGAACGAACTGCCGTTGAACTTGAATTGTCCAATTTATCACACCTATTGATTTCGGATCGAGCCCTAAACTTCGGCAACATCATAATATGGTGGGAGGAGGCATTTGGTGAGTTTTCAGAGAAATCCAATCGCTAGAAGTATGGAATACACCAACCACTCCAATTAGGAACGAACTGCCGTTGAACTTGAATTGTCCAATTTGGAACACCTATTGATTTCGGATAGAGCCCAAAACTTGGGCAACATCATAACATGGTGAGAGGAGTCATTTGGTGTGTTTTGAGTGAAATCCAATCGCTAGAAGTATGGCATACTCCAACCACTCCAATTAGGAACGAATGCCGATGAACTTTAATTGTCCAATTTCTCACACCTATTGATTTCGGATCGAGCCCAAAACTTGGGCAACATCATAATATGGTGGGAGGAGTCATTTGGGGAGTTTTAAGTGAAATCCATTCGCTAGAAGTATGGAATACACCAACCACTCCAATTTGGAACGAACTGCCGTTGAACTTGAATTGTCCAACTTGGAACACCTATTGATTTCGGATCGAGCCCAAAACTTGGGCAACATCATAATATGGTGGGAGGAGTCATTTGGTGAGTTTTGAGTGAAATCCAATCGCTAGAAGTATGGACTACACCAACCACTCCAGTTAGGAACGAACTGCCGTTGAACTTGAATTGTCCAATTTATCACACCTATTGATTTCGGATCGAGCCCTAAACTTCGGCAACATCATAATATGGTGGGAGGAGGCATTTGGTGAGTTTTCAGAGAAATCCAATCGCTAGAAGTATGGAATACACCAACCACTCCAATTAGGAACGAACTGCCGTTGAACTTGAATTGTCCAATTTGGAACACCTATTGATTTCGGATAGAGCCCAAAACTTGGGCAACATCATAACATGGTGAGAGGAGTCATTTGGTGTGTTTTGAGTGAAATCCAATCGCTAGAAGTATGGCATACTACAACCACTCCAATTAGGAACGAATGCCGATGAACTTGAATTGTCCAATTTCTCACACCTATTGATTTCGGATCAAGCCCAAAACTTGGGCAACATCATAATATGGTGGGAGGAGTCATTTGGGGAGTTTTAAGTGAAATCCATTCGCTAGAAGTATGGAATACACCAACCACTCCAATTTGGAACGAACTGCCGTTGAACTTGAATTGTCCAATTTCTCACACCTATTGATTTCGGATCGAGCCCAAAACTTGGGCAACATCATAATATGGTGGGAGGGGTCATTTGGTGAGTTTTGAGTGAAATCCAATCGCTGGAAGTATGGAATACACCAACCACTCCAATTAGGAACGAACTGCCATTGAAATTGAATTGTCCAATTTCTCACACCTATTGATTTCGGATCGAGCCCAAAGGTTGGGCAACATCATAATATGGCGGGTGGAGTCATTTGGTGACTTTTGAGTGAAATCCAATCGCTAGAAGTATGGAATATACCAATCACTCCAATTAGGAACGAACTGCCGTTGACATTGAATTGTCCAATTTGGAACACCTATTGATTTCGGATCGAGCCCAAAACTTGGGCAACATCATAATATGGTGGGAGGAGTCATTTGGTGAGTTTTGAGTGAAATCCAATCGCTAGAAGTATGGAATACACCAACCACTCCAATTAGGAACGAACTGCCGTTGAAATTGAATTGTCCAATTTCTCACACGTATTGAATTCTGTTCGAGCCCAAAACTTGGGTAACATCATAATATGGTGGGAGGAGTCATTTGGTGAGTTTTGAGTGAAATCCAATAGCTAGAAGTATGGAATACACCAACCACTCCAATTTGGAACGAACTGCCGTTGAACCTGAATTGTCCAATTTCTCACACCAATTGATTTCGGATCGAGCACAAAACTTGGGCAACATCATAATATGGTGGGAGGAGTCATTTGGTGAGTTTTGAGTGAAATCCAATCGCTAGAAGTATGGAATACACCAACCACTCCAATTAGGAACGAACTGCCGTTGGACTTGAATTGTCCAACTTGGAACACCTATTGATTTCGGATCGAGCGCCAAACTTGGGCAACATCATAATATGGTTGGAGATGTCATGTGGTGAGTTTTGAGTGAAATCCAATCACTAGAAGTATGGAATACACCAACCACTCCAATAAGGAACGAACTGCCATTGAACTTGAATTGTCCAATTTCTCACACCTATTGATTTCGGATCGAGCCCCAAACTTGGGCAACATCATAATATGGTGGGAGGACTCATTTGGTGAGTTTTCTGAGAAATCCAATCGCTAGAAGTGTGGAATACACCAACCACTCCAATTAGGAACGAACTGTCGTTGAAATTGAATTGACCAATTTCTCACACCTATTGATTTCGGATCGAGCCCAAAACTTGGGCAACATCATAATATGGTGGGAGGAGTCATTTGGTGAGTTTTGAGTGAAATCCAATCGCTAGAAGTATGGAATACACCAACCACTCCAATTAGGAACGAACTGCTGTTGAACATGAATTGTCCAATTTCTCACACCTATTGATTTCGGATCGAGCCCCAAACTTGGGCAACATCATAATATGGTGTCTGAAGTCATTTGGTGAGTTTTGAGTGAAATCCAATCGCTAGAAGTATGGAATACACCAACCACTCCAATTAGGAACGAACTGCCATTGAACTTGAATTGTCCAATTTCTCACACCTATTGCTTTCGGATCGAGCCCCAAACATGGGCAACATCATAATATGGGGGGAGGAGTCATTTGGTGAGTTTTGAGTGAAATCCAATCACTAGAAGTATGGAATACACCAACCACTCCAATTAGGAACGAACTGCCGTTGAACTTGAATTGTCCAACTTCTTTCACCTATTGATTTCGGATTGAGTCCAAAACTTGGGGAACATCATAATATGGTGGGAGGAGTCATTTGGTGAGTTTTGAAAGAAATCCAATCGCTAGAAGTATGGAATACACCAACCACTCCGATTAGGAACGAACTGCCGTTGAACTTGAATTGTCCAATTTCTCACACCTATTGATTTCGTAACGAGCCCCAAACTTGGGCAACATCATAATATGGTGTCAGGAGTCATTTGGTGAGTTTTGAGTGAAATCCAATCGCTAGAAGTATGGAATACACCAACCACTCCAATTAGGAACGAACTGCCGTTGAACTTGAATTGTCCAATTTCTCACCCCTTTTGATTTCGGATCGAGCCCCAAACTTGGGCAACATCTTAATATGGTGTCAGGAGTCATTTGGTGAGTTTTGAGTGAAATCCAATCGCTAGAAGTATGGAATACACCAACCACTCCAATTAGGAACGAACTGCCGTTGAACTTCAATTGTCCAATTTCTCACACCTATTGATTTCGGATCGAGCCCCAAACTTCGTCAACTTCATAATATGATGGGATGAGTCATTTGGTGAGTTTTGAACGAAATCCAATCGCTAGAAGTATGGAATACACCAACCACTCCAATTTGGAACGAACTGCCGTTGAACTTGATTTGCCCAATATCTCACACCTATTGATTTCGGATCGAGCCCAAAACTTGGGCAACTTCATAATATGGTGGGAGGAGTCATTTGGTGAGTTTTGAACGAAATCCAATCGCTAGAAGTATGGAATACACCAACCATTACAATTTGGAACGAACTGCCGTTGAACTTGAATTGTCCAATATCTCACACCTATTGATTTCGGATCGAGCCCAAAACTTGGGCAACATCATAATATGGTGGGAGGAGTCATTTGGTGAGTTTTGAGTGAAATCCAATCGCTAGAAGTGTGGAATACACCAACCACTCCAATTAGGAACGAACTGCTGTTGAAAATGAATTGTCCAATTTCTCACACCTATTTAATTCGGATCGAGCCCCAAACTTGGGCAACATCAGAATATGGTGGGAGGAGTCATTTGGTGATTTTTGAGTAAAATCCAATCGCTAGAAGTATGGAATACACCAACCACTCCAATTAGGAACGAACTGCCGTTGAACTTGAATTGTCCAATTTCTTTCACCTATTGATTTCGGATCGAGCGCAAAACTTGGGCAACATGATAATATGGTGGGAGGAGTCATTTGGTGAGTTTTGTGTGAAATCCAATCGCTAGAAATATGGAATACACCAACCACTCCTACTAGGAACGAACTGACGTTGAACTTGAAATGTCCAATTTCTCACACATATTGATTTCGGATCGAGCCCAAAACTTGGGCAACATCATAACATGGTGGGAGGAGTCATTTGGTGAGTTTTGAGTGAAATCCAATCGCTAGAAGTATAGAATACACACCAATTTGGAACGAACTGCCGTTGAACTTGAATTGTCCAATATCTCACACCTATTGATTTCGGATCGAGGCCAAAACCTGGGCAACATCATAATATGGTGGGAGGAATCATTTCGTGAGTTTTGAGTGAAATCCAATCGCTAGAAGTATGGAATACACCAACCACTCCAATTAGGAACGAACTGCCGTTGAACTTGAATTGTCCAATTTGGAACACCTATTGATTTCGGATCGAGCCCAAAACTTGGGCAACATCATAATATGGTGGGAGGAGTCATTTGGTGACTTTTGAGTGAAATCCAATCGCTAGAAGTATGGAATACACCAACCACTCCAATTAGGAACGAACTGCCGTTGAACTTGAATTGTCCAATTTGGAACACCTATTGATTTCGGATCGAGCCCAAAACTTGGGCTACATCATAATATTGTGGGAGGAGTCATGTGGTGAGTTTTTAGTGAAATCCAATCGGTAGAAGTATGGAATACACCAACCACTCCAATTAGGAACGAACTGCCGTTGAATTTGAATTGTCCAATTTAGAACACCTATTGATTTCGGATCCAGCCCAAAACTTGGGCAACATCATAATATGGGGGGAGGAGTGATCGGTTCATAATTGTATATCATTTTGTACCCTTCTAGCTTATGATTTGGTTATGTTTTTGAGTTAAACTTGTGCTTTTAATCCTTTTTGTGTTTATCTTTCAGTTCATTGAGCTTTAGGTAATAATGATGGCTTTAGAGAGCATAATTCATGCAATTCAAGCATGTTAAGGCCTAATTTGGATGAATGGATGAAGAGCTTAAAGACAAACTCATTTTGGCTACAGCCCCCTGCCAGTCCAGTTCCGTAGGTCATATTGAAAGCTTTGTTCCAACAACCTACATAGCTCGAATGAGGCCACATTCTTCATGAACGTTGTTCCAATTGGTGTGTACTATAACATATCCAAAATTCAGCCCCATTGGAGAAATCTGGAGTCCGTTACCTAGCAAACACAGAACCATGCTCAGGATGGATCTTATCAGCGCGGAAAATGAGTTAGCAATTTGTTTCGGCCTTAACTTCTTCCTCCGACCTTGGATTGGCCCAAATAACATATGGCTGGAAAGAAGACATTCTGAACTTCACTTTCGAGTGCTTAAAGTCCTAATTTGATTAAGAGAAGCCCAAGTTGTAAGCCCTTGAAGTTGCTGGTCATGCTGACCTCAGCATGTGCTGGTTGGATGCTTGGTCATGGTGAGCTAGGTATGAGCTATCATTTCTGGTTGGAAGCTTGGTCATGGTGAAGTGCATCAACCAATTCAAGATTTTCTAATACAAGTGCATCACCCAATTTAGATTTTCTAATACAAGTGCATCAACCATTTCAGATTTTATAAAACAAGTGTTGTATGCATTAGCCATATTGAATTCAGATTTTCACTTCCCCTAGGCCTATAAATAGGGAAGTTCTCTAAGCTTGTAAACACACCCCAAGGGGGGGAGCTCTCAAACACTTCTCTAGAGCTCCCTTCCCTTCTCTCCCTCAAATTCTCTTAGTTTCATTTTCTAGTTTTCAATTGTTGTAATGAAATATTTGTGCTGAAATTCTTCTTAAGTTTTCTTAGTTCCACTTAACTTTTCATTATGTAAATTCTTTTCTTTAGTTTCAAGTTTGATTAGTTTCCAAGTTTCAATTATGGTTCATGTTCTTATTCATTATGCTTATAAGTTAATATGCTAGTTTGAATGATTGATCACCATTTAGGCTTGCATGTTAGCTATCTTGGTTTGAATTAAGAGTATACACCATGCTTTAATTCGAATTGAACTATGAATAGGAAGAGTATGTATGGACATTCGACAACAGGGATTAGATACATGCTTGGTTGTTTAAATTGTTCTTCTATGCTTAATGGGTTCCTAATGCTTAATTTTAGGTTAGACAACAAATGATCAAATTAGGGAATTAGGAACACAAGGTTCTGACCAAACACCATGGCTTAATCATACTATAGCTAGAATCAATCCGTTAATCTAATTGAACTTGGGAACTTATCTACTTGAGTTAGTTATTTTCTTTCTTTCCTGTTTTATTTATTTCCTTTCTTTTTTCGTTTCTATTTTGTGTAGGGAAAATGAATTGGATCATTCAATCACCAATCCTCGTGGGATCGACCTCGCACTTACATATGCTATACTACCAAACGGCTCGTGCACTTGCGAGTATCACAAGTTGAGGATGCAACTGAATCCATTTTGGTGCAGCTGTATTTACACAACAAGGAGTCATTTGGTGTGTTTTGAGTGAAATCCAATCGCTAGAAGTAAGGAATAAACCAACCACTCCAATTAGGAACGAACTGCCGTTGAACTTGGATTGTCCAATTTCTTACACCTATTGATTTCTGATCGAGCCCAAAACTCTGGCAACACTCCCACCATCATAATATGGTGGGAGGAGATATTTGGTGTGTTTTGAGTGAAATCCACTCGCTAGAACTATGAATTACCCCAAACCCTCCAATTTGGAACGAACTTCCTTTGAACTTGAATTGTCCAATTTCTCACACCTATTGATTTCGGATAGAGCCCCAAACATGGGCAACATCATAATATGGTGGGAGGAGTCATTTGGTGACTTTTGAGTGAAATCCAATCGCTAGAAGTATGGAATACACCAACCACTCCAATTAGGAACAAACTGCCGTTGAACATGAATTGTCCAATTTCTGACACCTATTGATTTCGGATCGAGCCCCAAACTTGGGCTACATCATAATATTGTGGGAGGAGTCATTTGGTGAGTTTTGAGTGAAATCCAATTGCTAGAAGTATGGAATACACCAACCACTCCAATTAGGAACGAACTGCCGTTGAACTTGAATTGTCCAATTTGGAACACCTATTCATTTCGAATCGAGCCCAAAACTTGGGCAACATCATAATATGGTGGGAGGAGTCATTTGGTTAGTTTTGAGTGAAATCCAATCGCTAGAAGTATGGAATACACCAACCACTCCAATTAGGAACGAACTGCCGTTGAACTTGAATTGTCCAATTTGGAACACCTATTGATTTCTGATCGAGCCCAAAACTTGGGCAACATCATAATATGGTGAGAAGAGTCATTTGGTGAGTTTTGAGTGAAATCCAATCGCTAGAAGTATGGAATACACCATCCACTCCAATTAGGAACGAACTGCCGTTGAAATTGAATTGTCAAATTTCTCACACCTATTGATTTCGGATCGAGCCCCAAACTTGGGCAACATCATAATATGGTGGGAAGAGTCATTTGGTGAGTTTTGAGTGAAATCCAATCACTAGAAGTTTGGAATACACCAACCACTATAGTTAGGAACGAACTGCCGTTGAACTTGAATTCTCCCATTTCGAACACCTATTGATTTCGGATCGAGCCCAAAAGTTGGGCAACATCATAATATGGTGGGAGGAGTCAATTGGTGAGTTTTGAGTGAAATCCAATCGCTAGAAGTATGGAATACACCAACCACGAATTTTGAACGAACTGCCGTTGAACTTGAATTGTCCAATTTGGAACACCTATTGATTTCGGATCGAGCCCAAAACTTGGGCTACATCATAATATGGTGGGAGGAGTCATTTGGTGAGTTTTGAGTGAAATCCAATCGCTAGAAGTACGGAATACACCAACCACTCCAATTAGGAACGAACTGCCGTTGAACTTGAATTGTCCAATTTCGAACACCTATTCATTTCGAATCGAGCCCAAAACTTGGGCAACATCATAGTATGGTGGGAGGAGTCATGTGGTGAGTTTTGAGTGAAATCCAATCGCTAGAAGTATGGAATACACAAACCACTATAGTTAGGAACGAACTGCCGTTGAACTTGACACCAATTTTGAACACCTATTGATTTCGGATCGAGCCCAAAACATGGGCAACATCATAATATGGTGGGAGGAGTCAATTGGTGAGTTTTGAGTGAAATCCAATCGCTAGAAGTATGGAATACACCAACCACTCCAATTAGGAACGAACTGCCGTTGAACTTGAATTGTCCAATTTGGAACACCTATTGATTTCGGATCGAGCCCAAAACTTGGGCAACAACAAAATATGGTGGGAGCAATCATTTGGTGAGTTTTGAGTGAAATCCAATCGCTAGAAGTATGGAATACGCCAACCACTCCAATTAGGAACGAACTGCCGTTGAACTTGAATTGTCCAATTTCTCACACCTACTGATTTCGGATCGAGCCCCAAACTTGGGCAACATCATAATATGGTGGGAGGAGTCATTTGGTGACTTTTGAGTGAAATCCAATTGCTAGAAGTACAGAATACACCAACCACTCCAATTAGAAACGAACTGTCGTTGAAATTGAATTGACCAATTTCTCAGACCTATTGATTTCAGATCGAGGCCAAAACATGGGCAACATCATAATATGGTGGGAGGAGTCATTTGGTGACTTTTGAGTGAAATCCAATCGCTAGAAGTACAGAATACACCAACCACTCCAATTAGGAACGAACTGTCGTTGAAATTGAATTGACCAATTTCTCAGACCTATTGATTTCAGATCGAGGCCAAAGCATGGGCAACATCATAATATGGTGGGAGGAGTCATTTGGTGAGTTTTGAGTGAAATCCAATCGCTAGAAGTATGGAATACACCAACCACTCCAATTAAGAACGAACTGCCGTTGAACTTGAATTGTCAAATTTCTCACACCTATTGATTTCGGATCGAGCCCCAAACTTGGGCAACATCATAATATTGTGGGAAGAGTCATTTGGTGAGTTTTGAGTGAAATCCAATCACTAGAAGTATGGAATACACCAACCACTATAGTTAGGAACGAACTGCCGTTCAACTTGAATTGTCCAATTTCGAACACCTATTGATTTCGGATCGAGCCCAAAACTTGGGCAACAACAAAATATAGTGGGAGGAGTCATTTGGTGAGTTTTGAGTGAAACCCAATCGCTAGAAGTATGGAATACACCAACCACTCCAATTAGGAACGAACTGCCGTTGAACATGAATTGTCCAATTTCTCACACCTATTGATTTCGGATCGAGCCCCAAACTTGGGCAACATCATAATATGGTGGGAGGAGTCATTCGGTGAGTTTTGAGTGAAATCCAATCCGTAGAAGTATGGAATACACCAACCACTCCAATTTGGAACGAACTGCCGTTGAACTTGAATTGTCCAATTTCTCACACCTATTGATTTCGAATCGAGCCTAAAACTTGGGCAACATCATAATATGGTGGGAGGAGTCATTTGGTGAGTTTTGAGAGAAATCCAATCGCTAGAAGTAGGGAATACACCAACCACTCCAGTTAGGAACGAACTGCCGTTGAACTTGAATTGTCCAATTTATCACACCTATTGATTTCTGATCGAGCCCAAAACTTGGGCAACATTATAATATGGTGGGAGGAGTCATTTGGTGAGTTTTGAGTGAAATCCAATCGCTAGAAGTATGGAATACACCAACCACTCCAATTGGGAACGAACTGCCGTTGAACTTGAATTGTCCAATTTGGAACACCTATTGATTTCGGATAGAGCCCAAAACTTGGGCAACATCATAATATGGTGGGAGGAGTCATTTGGTGAGTTTTGAGTGAAATCCAATCGCTAGAAGTATGGAATACACCAACCACTCCAATTAGGAACGAATTGCCGTTGAAGTTGAAATGTCCAATTTCTCACACGTATTGATTTCTGATCGAGCCCAAAACTTGGGCAACATCATAATATGGTGGCAGGAGTCATTTGGTGAGTTTTGAGAGAAATCCAATCGCTAGAAGTATGGAATACACCAACCACACCAATTAGGAACGAACTGCCGTTGAACTTGAATTGTCCAATTTCTCACACCTATTGATTTCGGATCGAGCCTAAAACTTGGGCAACATGATAATATGGTGGGAGGAGTCGTTTGGTGAGTTTTGAGTGAAATCCAATCGCTAGAAGTATGGAATACACCAACCACTCCAATTAGGAACGAACTGCCGTTGAACTTGAATTGTCCAATTTCTCACACCTATTGATTTCGGATCGAGCCCCAAACTTGGGCAACATCATGATATGGTGGGAGGAGTCATTTGGTGAGTTTTGAGTGAAATCCAATCGCTAGAAGTATGGAATACACCAACCACTCCAATTGGGAACGAACTGCCGTTGAACTTGAATTGTCCAATTTGGAACACCTATTGATTTCGGATCGAGCCCAAAACTTGGGCAACAACGTTATATGGTGGGAGTAGGCATTTGGGGAGTTTTGAGTGAAATCCAATCGCTAGAAGTATGGAATACACCAACCTCTCCAATTAGGAACGAACTGCCGTTGAACTTGAATTGTCCAATTTCTCACACCTATTGATTTCGGATCGAGCCCCAAACTTGGGCAACATCATAATATGGTGGGAGGAGTCATTTGGTGAGTTTTGAGTGAAATCCAATCGCTAGAAGTATGGAATACACCAACCACTCCAATTGGGAACGAACTGCCGTTGAACTTGAATTGTCCAATTTGGAACACCTATTGATTTCGGATAGAGCCCAAAACTTGGGCAACATCATAATATGGTGGGAGGAGTCATTTGGTGAGTTTTCAGTGAAATCCAATCGCTAGAAGTATGGAATACACCAACCACTCCAATTAGGAACGAACTGCCGTTGAACTTGAATTGTCCAATTTGGAACACCTATTGATTTCGGATCGAGCCCCAAACTTGGGCAACATCATGATATGGTGGGAGGAGTCATTTGGTGAGTTTTGAGTGAAATCCAATCGCTAGAAGTATGGAATACACCAACCAATCCAATTAGGAACGAACTGCCGTTGAACTTAAATTGTCCAATTTGGAACACCTAATGATTTCGGCTCGAGCCCAAAACTTGGGCAACATCATTATATGGTGGGAGGAGTCATTTGGTGAGTTTTGAGTGAAATCCAATCGCTAGAACTATGGAATACACCAACCACTCCAATTAGGAACGAACTGCCGTTGAACTTGAATTGTCCAATTTCTCACAACTATTGATATCGGATCGGGCCCCAAACTTGGGCAACATCATAATATGGTGGGAGGAGTCATTTGGTGAGTTTTGAGTGAAATCCAATCGCTAGAAGTATGGAATACTCCAACCATTCCAATTGGGAACGAACTGCCGTTGAACTTGAATTGTCCAATTTGGAACACCTATTGATTTCGGATCGAGACCAAAACATGGGCGACATCATAATATGGTGGGAGGAGTCATTTGGTGAGTTTTGAGTGAAATCCAATCGCTAGAAGTATGGAATACACCAACCACTCCAATTAGGAAAGAATTGCCGTTGAAATTGAAATGTCCAATTTCTCACACGTATTGATTTCTGATCGAGCCCAAAACTTGGGCAACATCATAATATGGTGGGAGGAGTCATTTGGTGAGTTTTGAGAGAAATCCAATCGCTAGAAGTATGGAATACCCAACCACTCCAATTAGGAACGAACTGCCGTTGAACTTTTATTGTCCAATTTGGAACACCCATTGATTCCGGATCGAGCCCAAAACTTGGGCAACATCATAATATGGTGGGAGGAGCCATTTTGTGAGTTTTGAGTGAAATCCAATCGCTAGAAGTATGGAATACACCAACCACTCCAATTTGGAACGAACTGCCGTTGAACTTGAATTGTCCAATTTGGAACACCTATTGATTTCGGATCGAGCCCAAAACTTGGGCAACAACATAATATGGTGTGGGGAGTCATTTGGTTAGTTTTGAGAAAAATCCAATCGCTAGAAGTATGGAATACACCAACCACTCCAGTTAGGAACGAACTGCCGTTGAACTTGAATTGTCCAATTTGGAACCCCTATTGATTTCGGATCGATCCCAAAACTTGGGCAACATCATAATATCTTGGGAGGAGTCATTCCGTGAGTTTTGAGTGAAATCCAATCCCTAGAAGTATGGAATACACCAACCACTCCAATTAGGAACGAACTGCCGTTGAAATTGAATTGACCAATTTCTCACACCTATTGAATTTGGATCGAGCCCAAAACTTGGGCAACATCATAATATGTTGGGAGGAGTCATTTGGTGGGTTTTGAGTGAAATCCAATCGCTAGAAGTATGGAATACACCAACCACTCCAATTAGGAACGAACTGCAGTTGAACTTGAATTGTCCAATTTGGAACAACTATTGATTTCGGATCGAGCCCAAAACTTGGGCAACATCATTATATGGTGGGAGGAGTCATTTGGTGAGTTTTGAGTGCAATCCAATCGCTAGAAGTATGGAATACACCAACCACTCCAATTAGGAACGAACTGCCGTTGAACTTGAATTGTCCAATTTCTCACACCTATTGATTTCGGATCGATCCCCAAACTTGGGCAACATCATGATATGGTGGGAGGAGTCATTTGGTGAGTTTTGAGTGAAATCCAATCGCTAGAACTATGGAATACACCAACCAATCCAATTAGGAACGAACTGCCGTTGAACTTGAATTGTCCAATTTGGAACACCTATTGATTTCGTATCGAAACCAAAACTTGGGCAACATCATTATATGGAGGGAGTAGTCATTTGGTGAGTTTTGAGTGAAATCCAATCGCTAGAAGTATGGAATACACCAACCTCTCCAATTAGGAACGAACTGCAGTTGAACTTGAATTGTCCAATTTCTCACACCTATGGATTTCGGATCGAGCACCAAACTTGGGCAACATCATAATATGGTGGGAGGAGTCATTTGGTGAGTTTTGAGTGAAATCCAATTGCTAGAAGTATGGAATACACCAACCAATCCAATTAGGAACGAACTGCCGTTGAACTTGAATTGTCCAATTTGGAACACCTAATGATTTCGGATCGAGCCCAAAACTTGGGCAACATCATTATATGGTGGGAGGAGTCATTTGGTTGGTTTTGGGTGAAATCCAATCGACAGAAGTACGGAATACACCAACCACTCCAATTAGGAACGAACTGCAGTTGAACTTGAATTGTCCAATTTGGAACACCTATTGATTTCGGATCGAGCCCAAAACTTGGGCAACATCATTATATGGTGGGAGGAGTCATTTGGTGAGTTTTGAGTGAAATCCAATCGCTAGAAGTATGGAATACACCAACCACTCCAATTAGGAACGAACTGCCGTTGAACTTGAATTGTCCAATTTCTCACACCTATTGATTTCGGATTGAGCCCCAAACTTGGGCAACATCATAATATGGTGGGAGGAGTCATTTGGTGAGTTTTGAGTGAAATCCAAACGCTAGAAGCATGGAATACACCAACCAAACCAATTAGGAACGAACTGCCGTTGAACTTGAATTGTCCAATTTGGTACACCTATTGATTTCGGATCGAGCCCAAAACTTGGGCAACATCATAATATGGTGGGAGGAGTCATTTGGTGAGTTTTGAGTGAAATCCAATCGCTAGAAGTATGAAATACACCAACCACTCCAGTTAGGAACGAACTTTCGTTGAAATTGAATTGACCAATTTCTCACACCTATTGATTTGGGATCGAGCCCAAAACTTGGGCAACATCATAATATGGTGGGAGGAGTCATTTGGTGAGTTTTGAGTGAAATCCAATCGCTAGAAGTATGAAATACACCAACCACTCCAATTAGGAACGAATTGCCGTTGAAATTGAAATGTCCAATTTCTCACACGTATTGACTTCTGATCGAGCCCACAACTTGGGCAACATCATAATATGGTGGGAGGAGTCATTTGGTGAGTTTTGAGTGAAATCCAATCGCTAGAAGTATGGAATACACCAACCACTCCAATTAGGAACGAACTGCCGTTGAACTTGAATTGTCCAATTTCTCACACATGTTGATTTCGGATCGAGCCCAAAACTTGGGCAACATCATAATATGGTGGGAGGAGTCATTTGGTGAGTTTTGAGTGAAATCCAATCGCTAGAAGTATGGAATACACCAACCACTCCAATTAGGAACGAACTGACGTTGAACTTGAATTGTCCAATTTCTCACACCTATTGATTTCGGATCGAGCCCAAAACTTGGGCAACATCATAATATGGTGGGAGGAGTCATTTGGTGAGTTTTGAGTGAAATCCAAACGCTAGAAGTGTGGAATACACCAACCACTCCAATTAGGAACGAGCTGCCGTTGAAATTGAATTGTCCAATTTCACACACCTATTGATTTCGGATCGAGCCCAAAACTTGGGCAACATCATAATATGGTGGGAGGAGTCATTTGGTGAGTTTTGAGTGAAATCCAATCGCTAGAAGTATGGAATACACCAACCACTCCAATTAGGAACGAACTGCCGTTGAACTTGAATTGTCCAATTTGGAACACCTATAGATTTCGGATCGTGTCCAAAACTTGGGCAACATCATAATATGGTGGGAGGAGTTATTTGGTGAGTTTTGACTGAAATCCAATCGCTAGAAGTATGGAATACACCAACCACTCCAATTGGGAACGAACTGCCGTTGAACTTGAATTGTCCAATTTGGAACACCTATTGATTTCGGATCGAGCCCAAAACTTGGGCAACATCATAATATGGTGGGAGGAGTCATTTGGTGAATTTTGAGTGAAATCCAATCACTAGAAGTATGGAATACACCAACCACTCCAATTAGGAACGAACTGCCGTTGAACTTGAATTGTCCAATTTCTCACACCTATTGATTTCGGATCGATCCCCAAACTTGGGCAACATCATGATATGGTGGGAGGAGTCATTTGGTGAGTTTTGAGTGAAATCCAATCGCTAGAACTATGGAATACACCAACCAATCCAATTAGGAACGAACTGCCGTTGAACTTGAATTGTCCAATTTGGAACACCTATTGATTTCGTATCGAAACCAAAACTTGGGCAACATCATTATATGGTGGGAGTAGTCATTTGGTGAGTTTTGAGTGAAATCCAATCGCTAGAAGTATGGAATACACCAACCTCTCCAATTAGGAACGAACTGCAGTTGAACTTGAATTGTCCAATTTCTCACACCTATGGATTTCGGATCGAGCCCCAAACTTGGGCAACATCATAATATGGTGGGTGGAGTCATTTGGTGAGTTTTGAGTGAAATCCAATTGCTAGAAGTATGGAATACACCAACCAATCCAATTAGGAACGAACTGCCGTTGAACTTGAATTGTCCAATTTGGAACACCTAATGATTTCGGATCGAGCCCAAAACTTGGGCAACATCATTATATGGTGGGAGGAGTCATTTGGTGAGTTTTGAGTGAAATCCAATCGCTAGAAGTATGGAATACACCTACCACTCCAATTAGGAACGAACTGCCGTTGAACTTGAATTGTCCAATTTCTCACACCTATTGATTTCGGATCGGGCCCCAAACTTGGGCAACATCATAATATGGTGGGAGGAGTCATTTGGTGAGTTTTGAGTGAAATCCAATCGCTAGAAGTATGGAATACTCCAACCATTCCAATTGGGAACGAACTGCCGCTGAACTTGAATTGTCCAATTTGGAACACCTATTGATTTCGGATCGAGACCAAAACATGGGCGACATCATAATATGGTGGGAGGAGTCATTTGGTGAGTTTTGAGTGAAATCCAATCGCTAGAAGTATGGAATACACCAACCACTCCAATTAGGAAAGAACTGTCGTTGAAATCGAATTGACCAATTTCGCACACCAATTGAATTTGGATCGAGCCCAAAACTTGGGCAACATCATAATGTGGTGGGAGAAGTCATTTGGTTGGTTTTGGGTGAAATCCAATCGACAGAAGTATGGAATACACCAACCACTCCAATTTGGAACGAACTGCAGTTGAACTTGAATTGTCCAATTTGGAACACCTATTGATTTCGGATCGAGCCCAAAACTTGGGCAACATCATTATATGGTGGGAGGAGTCATTTGGTGAGTTTTGAGTGAAATCCAATCGCTAGAAGTATGGAATACACCAACCACTCCAATTAGGAACGAACTGCCGTTGAACTTGAATTGTCCAATTTCTCACACCTATTGATTTCGGATTGAGCCCCAAACTTGGGCAACATCATAATATGGTGGGAGGAGTCATTTGGTGAGTTTTGAGGGAAATCCAAACGCTAGAAGCATGGAATAAACCAACCAAACCAATTAGGAACGAACTGCCGTTGAACTTGAATTGTCCAATTTGGTACACCTATTGATTTCGGATCGAGCCCAAAACTTGGGCAACATCATAATATGGTGGGAGGAGTCATTTGGTGAGTTTTGAGTGAAATCCAAACGCTAGAAGCATGGAATACACCAACCAAACCAATTAGGAACGAACTGCCGTTGAACTTGAATTGTCCAATTGGTACACCTATTGATTTCGGATCGAGCCCAAAACTTGGGCAACATCATAATATGGTGGGAGGAGTCATTTGGTGTGTTTTGAGTGAAATCCAATCGCTAGAAGTATGGAATACACCAACCACTCCAATTAGGAACGAACTGCCGTTGAACTTGAATTGTCCAATTTCTCACACATGTTGATTTCGGATCGAGCCCAAAACTTGGGCAACATCATAATATGGTGGGAGGAGTCATTTGGTGAGTTTTGAGTGAAATCCAATCGCTAGAAGTATGGAATACACCAACCACTCAAATTAGGAACGAACTGACGTTGAACTTGAATTGTCCAATTTCTCACACCTATTGATTTCGGATCGAGCCCAAAACTTGGGCAACATCATAATATGGTGGGAGGAGTCATTTGGTGAGTTTTGAGTGAAATCCAATCGCTAGAAGTGTGGAATACACCAACCACTCCAATTAGGAACGAGCTGCCGTTGAAATTGAATTGTCCAATTTGACACACCTATTGATTTCGGATCGAGCCCAAAACTTGGGCAACATCATAATATGGTGGGAGGAGTCATTTGGTGTGTTTTGAGTGAAATCCAATCACTAGAAGTATGGAATACACCAACCACTCCAATTAGGAACGAACTGCCGTTGAACTTGAATTGTCCAATTTGGAACACCTATAGATTTCGGATCGAGTCCAAAACTTGTTCAACGTCATAATATGGTGGGAGGAGTCATTTGGTGAGTTTTGACTGAAATCCAATCGCTAGAAGTATGGAATACACCAACCACTCCAATTGGGAACGAACTGCCGTTGAACTTGAATTGTCCAATTTGGAACACCTATTGATTTCGGATCGAGCCCAAAACTTGGGCAACATCATAATATGGTGGGAGGAGTCATTTGGTGAATTTTGAGTGAAATCCAATCGCTAGAAGTATGGAATACACCAACCACTCCAGTTAGGAACGAACTTTCGTTGAAATTGAATTGACCAATTTCTCACACCTATTGATTTCGGATCGAGCCCAAAACTTGGGCAACATCATAATATGGTGGGAGGAGTCATTTGGTGAGTTTTGAGTGAAATCCAATCGCTAGAAGTATGAAATACACCAACCACTCCAATTAGGAACGAATTGCCGTTGAAATTGAAATGTCCAATTTCTCACACGTATTGATTTCTGATCGAGCCCAAAACTTGGGCAACATCATAATATGGTGGGAGGAGTCATTTGGTGAGTTTTGAGTGAAATCCAAACGCTAGAAGCATGGAATACACCAACCAAACCAATTAGGAACGAACTGCCGTTGAACTTGAATTGTCCAATTTGGTACACCTATTGATTTCAGATCGAGCCCAAAACTTGGGCAACATCATAATATGGTTGGAGGAGTCATTTGGTGAGTTTTGAGTGAAATCCAATCGCTAGAAGTATGGAATACACCAACCACTCCAATTAGGAACGAACTGCCGTTGAACTTGAATTGTCCAATTTCTCACACATGTTGATTTCGGATAGAGCCCAAAACTTGGGCAACATCATAATATGGTGGGAGGAGTCATTTGGTGAGTTTTGAGTGAAATCCAATCGCTAGAAGTATGGAATACACCAACCACTCCAATTAGGAACGAACTAACGTTGAACTTGAATTGTCCAATTTCTCACACCTATTGATTTCGGATCGAGCCCAAAACTTGGGCAACATCATAATATGGTGGGAGGAGTCATTTGGTGAGTTTTGAGTGAAATCCAATCGCTAGAAGTGTGGAATACACCAACCACTCCAATTAGGAACGAGCTGCCGTTGAAATTGAATTGTCCAATTTCTCACACCTATTGATTTCGGATCGAGCCCAAAACCTGGGCAACATCATAATATGGTGGGAGGAGTCATTTTGTGAGTTTTGAGTGAAATCCAATCGCTAGAAGTATGTAATACACCAACCACTCCAATTAGGAACGAACTGCCGTTGAACTTGAATTGTCCAATTTGGAACACCTATAGATTTCGGATCGAGTCCAAAACTTGGGCAACATCATAATATGGTGGGAGGAGTCATTTGGTGAGTTTTGACTGAAATCCAATCGCTAGAAGTATGGAATACACCAACCACTCCAATTGGGAACGAACTGCCGTTGAACTTGAATTGTCCAATTTGGAACACCTATTGATTTCGGATCGAGCCCAAAACTTGGGCAACATCATAATATGGTGGGAGGAGTCATTTGGTGAGTTTTGAGTGAAATCCAATCGCTAGAAGTATGGAATACACCAACCACTCCAGTTAGGAACGAACTTTCGTTGAAATTGAATTGACCAATTTCTCACACCTATTGATTTGGGATCGAGCCCAAAACTTGGGAAACATCATAATATGGTGGGAGGAGTCATTTGGTGAGTTTTGAGTGAAATCCAATCGCTAGAAGTATGAAATACACCAACCACTCCAATTAGGAACGAATTGCCGTTGAAATTGAAATGTCCAATTTCTCACACGTATTGACTTCTGATCGAGCCCAAAACTTGGGCAACATCATAATATGGTGGGAGGAGTCATTTGGTGAGTTTTGAGTGAAATCCAAACGCTAGAAGCATGGAATACACCAACCAAACCAATTAGGAACGAACTGCCGTTGAACTTGAATTGTCCAATTTGGTACACCTATTGATTTCGGATCGAGCCCAGAACTTGGGCAACATCATAATATGGTGGGAGGAGTCATTTGTTGAGTTTCGAGTGAAATCCAATCCCTAGAAGTATGGAATACACCAACCACTCCAATTAGGAACGAACTGCCGTTGAACTTGAATTGTCCAATTTCTCACACATGTTGATTTCGGATCGAGCCCAAAACTTGGGCAACATCATAATATGGTGGGAGGAGTCATTTGGTGAGTTTTGAGTGAAATCCAATCGCTAGAAGTATGGAATACACCAACCACTCCAATTAGGAACGAACTGACGTTGAACTTGAATTGTCCAATTTCTCACACCTATTGATTTCGGATCGAGCCCAAAACTTGGGCAACATCATAATATGGTGGGAGGAGTCATTTGGTGAGTTTTGAGTGAAATCCAATCGCTAGAAGTATGGAATACACCAACCACTCCAATTAGGAACGAGCTGCCGTTGAAATTGAATTGTCCAATTTCTCACACCTATTGATTTCGGATCGAGCCCAAAACCTGGGCAACATCATAATATGGTGGGAGGAGTCATTTTGTGAGTTTTGAGTGAAATCCAATCGCTAGAAGTATGGAATACACCAACCACTCCAATTAGGAACGAACTGCCGTTGAACTTGAATTGTCCAATTTGGAACACCTATAGATTTCGGATCGAGTCCAAAACTTGGGCAACATCATAATATGGTGGGAGGAGTCATTTGGTGAGTTTTGAGTGAAATCCAATCGCTAGAAGTATGGAATACACCAACCACTCCAATTAGGAACGAACTGACGTTGAACTTGAATTGTCCAATTTCTCACACCTATTGATTTCGGATCGAGCCCAAAACTTGGGCAACATCATAATATGGTGGGAGGAGTCATTTGGTGAGTTTTGAGTGAAATCCAATCGCTAGAAGTGTGGAATACACCAACCACTCCAATTAGGAACGAGCTGCCGTTGAAATTGAATTGTCCAATTTCTCACACCTATTGATTTCGGATCGAGCCCAAAACCTGGGCAACATCATAATATGGTGGGAGGAGTCATTTTGTGAGTTTTGAGTGAAATCCAATCGCTAGAAGTATGGAATACACCAACCACTCCAATTAGGAACGAACTGCCGTTGAACTTGAATTGTCCAATTTGGAACACCTATAGATTTCGGATCGAGTCCAAAACTTGGGCAACATCATACTACGGTGGGAGGAGTCATTTGGTGAGTTTTGACTGAAATCCAATCGCTAGAAGTATGGAATACACCAACCACTCCAATTGGGAACGAACAGCCGTTGAACTTGAATTGTCCAATTTGGAACACCTATTGATTTCGGATCGAGCCCAAAACCTGGGCAACATCATAATATGGTGGGAGGAGTCATTTGGTGAGTTTTGAGTGAAATCCAATCGCTAGAAGTATGGAATACACCAACCACTCCAGTTAGGAACGAACTTTCGTTGAAATTGAATTGACCAATTTCTCACACCTATTGATTTGGGATCGAGCCCAAAACTTGGGCAACATCATAATATGGTGGGAGGAGTCATTTGGTGAGTTTTGAGTGAAATCCAATCGCTAGAAGTATGAAATACACCAACCACTCCAATTAGGAACGAATTGCCGTTGAAATTGAAATGTCCAATTTCTCACACGTATTGACTTCTGATCGAGCCCAAAACTTGGGCAACATCATAATATGGTGGGAGGAGTCATTTGGTGAGTTTTGAGTGAAATCCAAACGCTAGAAGCATGGAATACACCAACCAAACCAATTAGGAACGAACTGCCGTTGAACTTGAATTGTCCAATTTGGTACACCTATTGATTTCGGATCGAGCCCAAAACTTGGGCAACATCATAATATGGTGGGAGGAGTCATTTGGTGAGTTTCGAGTGAAATCCAATCCCTAGAAGTATGGAATACACCAACCACTCCAATTAGGAACGAACTGCCGTTGAACTTGAATTGTCCAATTTCTCACACATGTTGATTTCGGATCGAGCCCAAAACTTGGGCAACATCATAATATGGTGGGAGGAGTCATTTGGTGAGTTTTGAGTGAAATCCAATTGCTAGAAATATGGAATACACCAACCACTCCAAGTAGGAACGAACTGCCGTTGAACTTGAATTGTCCAATTTGGAACAGCTATTGATTTCGGTTCGAGCCCAAAACTTGGGCAACATCATAATATTGTGGGAGGAGTCATTTGGTGAGTTTTCATTGAAATCCAATCGCTAGAAGTATGGAATACACCAACCACTCCAATTAGGAACGAACTGCCGTTGAACTTGAATTGTCCAGTTTGGAACACCTATTGATTTCGGATCGAGCCCAAAACTTGGGCAACATCATAATATGGTGGGAGGAGTCATTTGGTGCATTTTGAGTGAAATCCAATCGCTAGAAGTATGGAATACACCAACCAATCCAATTAGGAACGAACTGCCGTTGAACTTGAATTGTCCAATTTGGAACACCTATTGATTTCGGATCGAGCCCAAAACTTGGGCAATATCATAATATGGTTGGAGGAGTCATTTGGTGAGTTTTGAGTGAAATCCAATCGCTAGAAGAATGGAATACCCCAACCACTCCAATTAGGAACGAACTGCCGTTGAACTTGAATTGTCCAATTTGGAACACCTATTGATTTCGGATCGAGCCCAAAACTTGGGCAACATCATAATATGGTGGGAGGAGTCATTTGGTGAGTTTTGAGTGAAATCCAATCGTTAGAAGTGTGGAATACACCAACCACTCCAATTAGGAACGAGCTGCCGTTGAAATTGAATTGTCCAATTTCTCACACCTATTGATTTCGGATCGAGCCCAAAACTTGGGCAACATCATAATATGGTGGGAGGAGTCATTTGGTGAGTTTTGAGTGAAATCCAATCGTTAGAACTGTGGAATACACCAACCACTCCAATTAGGAACGAGCTGCCGTTGAAATTGAATTGTCCAATTTCTCACACCTATTGATTTCGGATCGAGCCCAAAACTTGGGCAACATGATAATGTGGTGGGAGGAGTCATTTGGTGTGTTTTGAGTGAAATCCAATCGCTAGAAATATGGAATACACCAACCACTCCAATTAGGAACGAACTGCCGTTGAACTTGAATTGCCCAATTTGGAACACCTAATGATTTCGGATCGAGCCCAAAACTTGGGCAACATCATAATATGGTGGGAGGAGTCATTTGGTGAGTTTTGAGTGAAATCCAATCGCTAGAAGTACGGAATACACCAACCACTCCGATTAGGAACGAACTGCCGTTGAACTTGAATTGTCCAATTTCTCACACCTATTGATTTCGGATCGAGCCCAAAACTTGGGCAACATCATAATATGGTGGGAGGAGTCATTTGGTGAGTTTTGAGTGAAATCCAATCGTTAGAAGTATGGAATACACCAACCACTCCAATTAGGAACGTTGAACTTGAATTGTCCAATTTCTCACACCTATTGATTTCGGATCGAGCCCGAAACTTGGGCTACATCATAATATGATGGGAGGAGTCATTTGGTGAGTTTTGAGTGAAATCCAATCGCTAGAAGTAAGGAATACACCAACCACCCCAATTAGAAACGAACTGCCGTTGAACTTGAATTGTCCAATTTCTCACACCTATTGATTTCGGATCGAGCCCCAAACTTTTGGCTACATCATAATATGGTGGGAGGAGTCATTTGGTGGGTTTTGAGTGAAATCCAATCGCTAGAACAATGGAATACACCAACCACTCCAATTAGGAACGAACTTTCGTTGAACTTCAATTGTCCAATTTCTCACACCAATTGAATTCGGATCGAGCCCAAAACTTGGGCAACATCATAATATGGTGGGAGGAGTCATTTGGTGAATTTTGGGTGAAATCCAATCGCTAGAAGTATGGAATACAGCAACCACTCCAATTTGGAACGAACTGCCGTTGAACTTGAATTGTCCAATTTCTCACCCCTATTGATTTCGGATCGAGCCCAAAACTTGGGCAACATCATAATATGGTGGGAGGAGTCATTTGGTGAGTTTTGAGTGAAATCCAAATGCTAGAAGTATGGAATACACCAACCACTGCAATTAGGAACGAAATGCCGTTGAAATTGAATTGACCAATTTCTCACACCTATTGATTTCGGATCGAGCCCGAAACATGGGCTACATCATAATATGGGGGGAGGAGTGATTTGGTGAGTTTTGAGTGAAATCCAATCGCTAGAAGTATGGAATACACCAACCACTCCAATTAGGAACGAACTGCCGTTGAACCTGAAATGTCCAATTTCTCACACCTATTGATTTCGGATCGTGCCCAAAACTTGGGCAATATCATAATATGGTGGGAGGAGTCATTTGGAGAGTTTTGAGTGAAATCCGAACGCTAGAAGTATGGAATACACCAACCACTCCAATTAGGATCGAACTTCCGTTGAACTTGAATTGTCCAATTTCTCACACCTATTGATTTCGGATCGAGCCCCAAACTTTTGGCTAAATCACAATATGGTGGGAGGAGTCATTTGGTGAGTTTTGAGTGAAATCCAATCGCTAGAACTATGGAATACACCAACCACTCCAATTAGGAACGAACTTCCGTTGAACTTCAATTGTCCAATTTCTCACACCTATTGAATTCGGATCGAGCCCACAACTTGGGCAACATCATAATATGGTGGGAGGAGTCATTTGTTGAGTTTTCAGTGAAATCCAATCGCGAGAAGTATGGAATACAGCAACCACTCCAATTAGGAATGAACTGCCGTTGAACCTGAATTGTCCAATTTCTCACACCTATTGATTTCGGATCGTGCCCAAAACTTGGGCAATATCATAATATGGTGGGAGGAGTCATTTGGTGAGTTTTGAGTGAAATCCAATCGCTAGAAGTACGGAATACACCAACCACTCCAAATAGGAACGAACTGTCGTTGAACTTGAATTGTCCAATTTTCTGACACCTATTGATTTGGGATCGAGCCCCAAACTTGGGCTACATCATAATATTGTGGGAGGAGTCATGTGGTGAGTTTTGAGTGAAATCCAATCGCTAGAAGTATGGAATACACCAACCATTCCAATTAGGAACGAAATGCCGTTGAAATTGAATTGACCAATTTCTCACACCTATTGATTTCGGATCGGGCCCAAAACTTGGGCAACAACATAATATGGTGGGAGGAGTCATTTGGTGAGTTTTGAGTGAAATCCAATCGCTAGAAGTATGGAATACACCAACCACTCCAATGAGGAACCAACTGCCGTTGAACTTTAATTGTCCAATTTCTCGCACCTATTGATTTCGGATCGAGCCCCAAACTTGGGCAACAGCATAATATGGTGGGAGAAGTCATTTGGTGAGTTTTGAGTGAAATCCAATCGCTAGAAGTATGGAATACACCAACCACTCCAATTAGGAACGAACTGCCGTTGAACTTGAATTGTCCAATATCTCACACCTATTGATTTCGGATCGAGCCCAAAACTTGGGCAACATCATAATATGGTGGGAGGAGTCATTTGGTGAGTTTTGAGTGAAATCCAATCGCTAGAAGTATGGAATACACCAACCACTCCAATTAGGAACGAACTTCCGTTGAACTTGAATTGTCCCATTTGTCACACCTATTGATTTCGGATCGAGCCTAAAACTTGGGCAACATCATAATATGGTGGGAGGAGTCATTTGGTGAGTTTTGAGTGAAATCCAATCGCTAGAAGTATGGAAAACACCAACCACTCCAATTAGGAACGAACTGCCGTTGAAATTGAATTGTCCAATTTGGAACACCTATTGATTTCGGATCGAGCCCCAAACTTTTGGCTACATCACAATATGGTGGGAGGAGTCGTTTGGTGAGTTTCGAGTGAAATCCAATCGCTAGAACTATGGAATACACCAACCACTCCAGTTAGGAACGAACTTCCGTTGAATTTCAATTGTCCAATTTCTCACACCTATTGATTTCGGATCGAGCCCAAAACTTGGGCAACATCATAATATGGTGGGAGGAGTCATTTGGTGAGTTTTGAGTGAAATCCAATCGCTCGAAGTATGGAATACACCAACCACTCCAATTAGGAACGAACTGCCGTTGAACTTGAATTGTCCAGTTTCTCACACCTATTGATTTCGGATCGAGCCCAAAACTTGGGCAACATCATAATATGGTGGGAGGAGTCATTTGGTTAGTTTTGAGTGAAATCCAATCGCTAGAAGTATGGAATACACCAACCACTCCAATTAGGAACAAACTGCCGTTGAACTTGAATTGTCCAATTTCTGACACCTATTGATTTCGGATCGAGCCCCAAACTTGGGCTACATCATAATATTGTGGGAGGAATCATTTGGATAGTTTTGAGTGAAATCCAATCGCTAGAAGTATGGAATACACCAACCACTCCAATTAGGAACGAACTGCCGTTGAACTTGAATTGTCCAATTTCGAACACCTATTGATTTCGGATCGAGCCCAAAACTTGGAGAAATTATAGAATGGTACTGTATCACCACGTCAGCTGGTGATACTCCCACTCAAAATATGCCATGTGTCTTAATTTTTTAACAACTCAAATTTTATTTTACACCTGGAGTTCAACCTAATTTTAACCCTTTAAAATAAAATTAAGAAAATAAGAAAATCGAAAGAAGAGGAAAAAAGAGCAGAGCCACCGCCCACCGCAATACGCCAACCCCGCGCCGCCTGCTCTGGCCGTCGTCCCTTCCCTATCTTTTATCTCTCTCCCTCCATCTCTCTCTCTCTGTTGCCCTTTTTTAACTTTCTCAACCTTTCAGTGACTATCCCCTAGATCCATACATATTTTCTCGTTGATGAAGGTTTCCCTAGCAGATGTGATTCGCGAAGAAGATTGGGATGGGAGGTGGATGTATCATATCAACCGTAACACAATCCCCAAAACCCAACAACGCCCTTAGTCTCACGAACGACACCCCGACTTGAGTCTTGAGCGGCCGTCAATCATGCTTTACCATGTCACCATCCAAATGCTTATTAGATTCAATATAATACCTAATCTTCTTTGTGATACATGATTGCAATAATTTATTGGGCTATGGGGATTTGGCTTACTCGCAAGCAGAGGAAGAGGAAGATCTGGGTGGCGTGGGGGTTGGGGTTGGGTTGCTGAGATATTCTCTTTTCTTTTTTCCTTTAAGTTTTTTTTTATTTTTCTAATTTTATTTCAGTGGATAAAAATATGTCCAGCTGTAAAATAAAATTTGAGTTGTTAAAAAATTAAGACACATGGCATATTTTGAGTGGGAGTATCACCAGCTGACGTGGTGGTACGGTACCATTCTATAATTTCTCCAAAACTTGGGCAACATCGTTCTGAGTGAAATCCAATCGCTAGAAGTATGGAATAAACCAACCACTCCAATTAGGAACGAACTGCCGTTGAACTTGAATTGTCCAATTTGGAACACCTATTGATTTCGGATCGAGCCCAAAACTTGGGCAACATCATAATATGGTGGGAGGAGTCATTTGGTGAGTTTTGAGTGAAATCCAATCGATAGAAGATGGAATACACCAACCACTCTAATTAGGAACGAACTGCCGTTGAACTTGAATTGTCCAATTTCTCACACCTATTGATTTTGAATCGAGCCCAAAACTTGGGCAACATCATAATATGGTGGTAGGAGTCCTTTGGTGAGTTTTGAGTGAAATCCAATCGCTAGAAGTATGGAATACACCAACCACTCCAATTAGGAACGAACTGCCGTTGAACTTGAATTGTTCAATTTCTCACGCCTGTTGATTTCGGATCGAGCCCAAAACTTGGGCAACATCATAATATGGTGGGAGGAGTCATTTGGTGAGTTTTGAGTGAAATCCAATCGCTAGAAGTATGGAATACACCGACCACTCCAATTAGGAACGAAATGCCGCTGAAATTGAATTGACCAATTTCTCACACCTATTGATTTCGGATCGAGCCCAAAACTTGGGCAACATCATAACATGGTGGGAGTACTCATTTGGTTAGTTTTGAGTGAAATCCAATCGCTAGAAGTATGGAATACACCAACCACTCCAACTAGGAACGAACTGCCGTTGAACTTGAATTGTCCAATTTGGAACACCTATTGATTTCGGATCGAGCCCAAAACTTTGGCAACATCATAATATGGTGGGAGGAGTCATTTGGTGAATTTTCAGTGAAATCCAATCGCTAGAAGTATGGAATACACCAACCACTCCAATTAGGAACGAACTGCCGTTGAACTTGAATTGTCCAATTTGGAACACCTATTGATTTCGGATCGAGCCCAAAACTTGGGCAACATCATAACATGGTGGGAGTAGTCATTTGGTTAGTTTTGAGTGAAATCCAATCGCTAGAAGTATGGAATACACCAACCCCTCCAATTAGGAACGAACTGCCGTTGAACTTGAATTCTCCAATTTCTCACACCAATTGATTTTGGATCGCGCCCAAAACTTGGGCAACATCATAACATGGTGGGAGTAGTCATTTGGTTAGTTTTGAGTGAAATCCAATCGCTAGAAGTATGGAATACACCAACCACTCCAACTAGGAACGAACTGCCGTTGAACTTGAATTGTCCAATTTGGAACACCTATTGATTTCGGATCGAGCCCAAAACTTAGGCAACATCATAATATGGTTGGAGGAGTCATTTGGTGAGTTTTGAGTGAAATCCAATCTCTAGAAGTATGGAATACACCAACCAGTCCAATTAGGAACGAACTGCCGTTGAACTCTAATTGTCAAATTTGGAAGACCTATTGATTTCGGATCGAGCCCAAAAATTGGGCAACAATATAATTTGGTGGGAGGAGTCATTTGGAGAGTTTTGAGTGATATCCAATCGCTAGAAGTATGGAATACACCAACCCTTCCAATTAGGAACGAATTTCCGTTGAACTTGAATTGTCTAATTTCTCACGCCTATTGATTTCGGACTGAGCCCAAAACTTGGGCAACATCATAATATGGTGGGAGGAGTCAATTGGTGAGTTTTGAGTGAAATCCAATCGCTAGAAGTATGGAATACACCAACCACTCCAATTAGGAACGAACTGCCGTTGAACTTGAATTGTCCAATTCTCACCCCTATTGATTTCGGATCGAGCCCCAAACTTGGGCAACATCATAATATGGTGGGAGGAATCATTTGCTGAGTTTTGAGTGAAATCCAAACGCTAGAAGTATGGAATACACCAACCACTCCAATTAGGAACGAACTGCCGTTGAAGTTGAATTGTCCATTTTCTCACACCTATTGATTTCGGATCGAACCCCAAACTTGGACAACATCATAATATGGTGGGAGGAGTCATTTGGTTAGTTTTGAGTGAAATCCAATCGCTAGAAGTATGGAATACACCAACCACTCCAATTAGGAACGAACTGCCGTTGAACTTGAATTGTCCAATTTCTCACACCTATTGATTTCGGATCGAGCCCCAAACTTGGGCAACATCATAATATGGTGGGAGGGGTCATTTGGTGAGTTTTGAGTGAAATCCAATCGCTAGAAGTATGGAATACACCAACCACTCCAGTTAGGAACGAACTGCCGTTATACTTGAGTTTTCCAATTTGGAACACCTATTGATTTCGGATCGAACCCAAAACTTGGGCAACATCATAATATGGTGGGAGGAGTCATTTGGTGAGTTTTGAGTGAAATCCAATCGCTAGAAGTATGGAATACACCAACCACTCCAATTAGGAACGAACTGCCGTTGAACTTGAATTGTCCAAATTCTCACACCTATTGATTTGGGATCGAGTCCCAAACTTGGGCAACATCATAATACGGTGGGAGGAGTCATTTGGTGAGGTTTGAGTGAAATACAATCGCTAGAAGTATGGAATACACCAACCACTCCAATTAGGAACGAACTGCCGTTGAACTTGAATTGTCCAATTTGGAACACCTATTGATTTCGGATCGAGCCCAAAACTTGGGCAACATCATAATATGGTGGGAGGAGTCATTTGGTGAGTTTTGAATGAAATCCAATCGCTAGAAGTATGGAATACACCAACCACTCCAGTTAGGAACGAACTACCGTTGAACTTGAATTGTCCAACTCGGCACACCTATTGATTTCGGATCGAACCCAAAACTTGGGCAACATCATTATATGGTGGGAGGAGTCATTTGGTGAGTTTTGAGTGAAATCCAATCGCTAGAAGTATTGAATACACCAACCACTCCAATTAGGAACGAACTGCCGTTGAACTTGAATTGTCCAATTTCTCACACCTATTGATTTCGGATCGAGCCCCAAACTTGGGTAACATCATAATATGGTGGGAGGAGTCATTTGGTGACTTTTGAGTGAAATCCAATCGCTAGAAGTATGGAATACACCAACCACTCGAATTAGGAACGAACTGCCGTTGAACTTGAATTGTCCAATTTCTCTCACCTATTCATTTCGGATCGAGCCCAAAACTTGGGCAACATCATAATATGGTGGGAGGAGTCATTTAATGAGTTTTGAGTTAAATCCAATCGCTAGAAGTATGGAATACACCAACCACTCCAATTAGGAACGAACTGTCGTTGAAATTAAATTGACTAATTTCTCACACCTACTGATTTCGGATCGAGCCCAAAACCTGGGCAACATCATAATATGGTGGGAGGAGTCATTTGGTGAGTTTTGAGTGAAATCCAATCTCTAGAAGTATGGAATACACCAACCACTCCAATTAGGAACGAACTGCCGTTGAACTTGAATTGTCCAATTTCTCTCACCTATTCATTTCGGATCGAGCCCAAAACTTGGGCAACATCATAATATGGTGGGAGTAGTCATTTGGTGAGTTTTGAGTGAAAACCAATCGCTAGAAGTATGGAATGCACCAACCACTCCAATTAGGAAAGAACTGCCGTTGAACTTGAATTGTCCAACTTGGAACACCTATTGATTTCGGATCGAGCCCCAAACTTGGGCAACATCATAATATGGTGGGAGGAGTCATTTGGTGAGTTTTGAGTGAAATCCAATCGCTAGAAGTGTGGAATACACCAACCACTCCAATTAGGAACGAACTGCCGTTGAACTTGAATTGTCCAATTTTTCTCACCTATTCATTTCGGATCGAGCCCAAAACCTGGGCAACATCATAATATGGTGGGAGGAGTCATTTGGTGAGTTTTGAGTGAAATCCAATCGCTAGAAGTATGGAATACACCAACCACTCCAATTAGGAACGAACTGCCGTTGAAATTGAATTGTCCAATTTCTCACACCTATTGATTTCGGATCGAGCCCAAAACTTGGGCAACATCATAATATGGTGGGAGGAGTCATTTGGTGAGTTTTGAATGAAATCCAATCGCTAGAAGTATGGAATACACCAACCACTTCAATTAGGAATGAACTACCGTTGAACTTGAATTGTCCAACTTGGAACACCTATTGATTTCAGATCGAGCCCAAAACTTGGGCAACATCATTATATGGTGGGAGGAGTCATTTGGTGAGTTTTGAGTGAAATCCAATCGCTAGAAGTATGGAATACACCAACCACTCCAATTAGGAACGAACTGCCGTTGAGCTTGTATTGTCCAACTTGGAACACCTATTGATTTCGGATCGAGCCCCAAACTTGGGCAACATCATAATATGGTGGGAGGAGTCATTTGGTGAGTTTTGAGTGAAATCCAATCGCTAGAAGTATGGAATACATCAACCACTCCAACTAGGAACGAACTGCCGTTGAACTTGAATTGTCCAATTTCTCTCACCTATTCATTTCGGATCGAGCCCAAAACTTGGGCAACATCATAATATGGTGGGAGGAGTCATTTGGTGAGTTTTGAATGAAATCCAATCGCTAGAAGTATGGAATACACCAACCACTCCAATTAGGAACGAACTGCCGTTGAAATTGAATTGTCCAATTTCTCACACCTATTGATTTCGGATCGAGCCCAAAACTTGGGCAACATCATAATATGGTGGGAGGAGTCATTTGGTGAGTTTTGAATGAAATCCAATCGCTAGAAGTATGGAATACACCAACCACTTCAATTAGGAACGAACTACCGTTGAACTTGAATTGTCCAACTTGGAACACCTATTGATTTCAGATCGAGCCCAAAACTTGGGCAACATCATTATATGGTGGGAGGAGTCATTTGGTGAGTTTTGAGTGAAATCCAATCGCTAGAAGTATGGAATACACCAACCACTCCAATTAGGAACGAACTGCCGTTGAACTTGAATTGTCCAACTTGGAACACCTATTGATTTCGGATCGAGCCCCAAACTTGGGCAACATCATAATATGGTGGGAGGAGTCATTTGGTGAGTTTTGAGTGAAATCCAATCGCTAGAAGTATGGAATACATCAACCACTCCAACTAGGAACGAACTGCCGTTGAACTTGAATTGTCCAATTTCTCTCACCTATTCATTTCGGATCGAGCCCAAAACTTGGGCAACATCATAATATGGTGGGAGGAGTCATTTGGTGAGTTTTGAATGAAATCCAATCGCTAGAAGTATGGAATACACCAACCACTCCAATTAGGAACGAACTGCCGTTGAAATTGAATTGTCCAATTTCTCACACCTATTGATTTCGGATCGAGCCCAAAACTTGGGCAACATCATAATATGGTGGGAGGAGTCATTTGGTGAGTTTTGAATGAAATCCAATCGCTAGAAGTATGGAATACACCAACTACTCCAATTAGGAACGAACTACCGTTGAACTTGAATTGTCCAACTTGGAACACCTATTGATTTCGGATCGAGTCCAAAACTTGGGCTACATCATTATATGGTGGGAGGAGTCATTTGGTGAGTTTTGAGTGAAATCCAATCGCTAGAAGTATGGAATACACCAACCACTCCAATTAGGAACGAACTGCCGTTTAACTTGAATTGTCCAACTTGGAACACCTTATGATTTCGGATCGAGCCCCAAACTTGGGCAACATCATAATATGGGGGGAGGATTCATTTGGTGAGTTTTGAGTGAAATCCAATCGCTAGAAGTATGGAATACACCAACCATTCCAATTAGGAACGAACTGCCGTTGAACTTGAATTCTCCAATTTATCACACCTATTGATTTCGGATCGAGCCCCAAACTTGGGCAACATCATAATATGGTGGGAGGAGTCATTTGGTGAGTTTTGAGTGAAATCCAATCGCTAGAAGTATGGAATACACCAACCACTCCAATTAGGAACGAACTGCCGTTGAACTTGAATTGTCCAATTTCTCTCACCTATTCATTTCGGATCGAGCCCAAAACTTGGGCAACATCATAATATGGTGGGAGGAGTCATTTGGTGAGTTTTGAATGAAATCCAATCGCTAGAAGTATGGAATACACCAACCACTCCAATTAGGAACGAACTGCCGTTGAAATTGAATTGTCCAATTTCTCACACCTATTGATTTCGGATCGAGCCCAAAACTTGGGCAACATCATAATATGGTGGGAGGAGTCATTTGGTGAGTTTTGAATGAAATCCAATCGCTAGAAGTATGGAATACACCAACCACTCCAATTAGGAACGAACTACCGTTGAACTTGAATTGTCCAATTTGGAACACCTATTGATTTCGGATCGAGCCCAAAACTTGGGCAACAACATAATATAGTGGGTGGAGTCATTTGGTGAGTTTTTAGAGAAATCCAATCGCTAGAAGTATGGAATACACCAACCACTCCAATTAGGAACGAACTGCCGTTGAACTTGAATTGTCCAATTTATCACACCTATTGATTTCGGATCGAGCCCCAAACTTGGGCAACATCATAATATGGTGGGAGGAGTCATTTGGTGAGTTTTGAGTGAAATCCAATCGCTAGAAGTATGGAATACACCAACCACTCCAATTAGGAACGAACTGTCGTTGAAATTAAATTGACCAATTTCTCACACCTATTGATTTCGGATCGAGCCCAAAACTTGGGCAACATCATAATATGGTGGGAGGAGTCATTTGGTGAGTTTTGAGTGAAATCCAATCTCGAGAAGTATGGAATACACCAACCACTCCAGTTAGCAACGAACTGCCGTTGTACTTGAATTGTCCAATTTGGAACACCTATTGATTTCGGATCGAGCCCAAAACTTGGGCAACAATATAATATAGTGGGTGGAGTCATTTGGTGAGATTTTAGAGAAATCCAATCGCTAGAAGTATGGAATACACCAACCACTCCAATTAGGAACGAACTGCCGTTGAACTTGAATTGTCCAATTTATCACACCTATTGATTTCGGATCGGGTCCCAAACTTGGGCAACATCATAATATGGTGGGAGGAGTCATTTGGTGAGTTTTCAGGGAAATCCAATCGCTAGAAGTATGGAATACACCAACCACTCCAATTAGGAACGAACTGCCGTTGAACTTGAATTGTCCAATTTGGAACACCTATTGATTTCGGATCGAGCCCAAAACTTGGGCAACATCATAATATGGTGGGAGGAGTCATTTGGTGAGTTTTGAGTGAAATCCAATCGCTAAAAGTATGGAATACACCAACCACTCCAATTAGGAACGAACTGCCGTTGAAATTGAATTGTCCAATTTCTCACACCTATTGATTTCGGATCTAGCCCAAAACTTGGGCAACATCATAATATGGTGGGAGGAGTCATTTGGTGAGTTTTGAAAGAAATCCAATCGCTAGAAGTATGGAATACACCAACCACTCCAATTAGGAACGAACTACCGTTGAACTCGAATTGTCCAACTTGGAACACCTATTGATTTCGGATCGAGCCCAAAACTTGGGCAACATCATTATATGGTGGGAGGAGTCATTTGGTGAGTTTTGAGTGAAATCCAATCGCTAGAAGTATGGAATACACCAACCACTCCAATTAGGAACGAACTGCCGTTGAACTTGAATTGTCCAATTTCTCAAACCTATTGATTTCGGATCGAGGCCCAAACTTGGGCAACATCATAATATGGTGGGAGGAGTCATTTGGTGAGTTTTGAGGGAAATCCAATCGTTAGAAGTATGGAATACACCAACCACTCCAATTAGGAACGAAATGCCGTTGAACTTGAATTGTCCGAGTTCTCACACCTATTCATTTCGGATCGAGCCCAAAACTTCGGCAACATCATAATATGGTGGGAGGAGTCATTTGGTGAGTTTTGAGTTAAATCCAATCGCTAGAAGTATGGAATACACCAACCACACCAATTAGGAACGAACTGTCGTTGAAATTCAATTGACCAATTTCTCACACCTATTGAATTCGGATCGAGCCCAAAAGTTGGGCAACATCATAATATGGTGGGAGTAGTCATTTGGTGAGTTTTGAGTGAAATCCAATCTCTAGAAGTATGGAATACACCAACCACTCCAGTTAGGAACGAACTTCCGTTGTACTTGAATTGTCCAATTTGGAACACCTATTGATTTCGGATCGAGCCCAAAACTTGGGCAACAACATAATATAGTCGGAGGAGTCATTTGGTGAGTTTTGAGAGAAATCCAATCGCTAGAAGTATGGAATACACCAACCACTCCAATTAGGAACGAACTGCCGTTGAACTTGAATTGTCCAATTTATCACACCTATTCATTTCGGATCGAGCCCCAAACTTGGGCAACAACATAATATGGTGGGAGGAGTCATTTGGTGAGTTTTCAGGGAAAACCAATCGCTAGAAGTATGGAATACACCAACCACTCCAATTAGGAACGAACTGCCGTTGAACTTGAATTGTCCAATTTCTCTCACCTATTCATTTCGGATCGAGCCCAAAACTTGGGCAACATCATAATATGGTGGGAGGAGTCATTTGGTGAGTTTTGAGTGAAATCCAATCGCTAGAAGTATGGAATACACCAACCACTCCAATTAGGAACGAACTGCCGTTGAACTTGAATTGTCCAACTTGGAACACCTGTTGATTTCGGATCGAGCCCCAAACTTGGGCAACATCATAATATGGTGGGAGGAGTCATTTGGTGAGTTTTGAGTGAAATCCATTCGGTAGAAGTATGGAATACACCAACCACTCCAATTAGGAACGAACTGCCGTTGAACTTTAATTGTCCAATTTCTCTCACCTATTCATTTCGGATCAAGCCCAAAACTTCGGCAACATCATAATATGGTGGGAGGAGTCATTTGGTGAGTTTTGAGTTAAATCCAATCGCTAGAAGTATGGAATACACCAACCACACCAATTAGGAACGAACTTTCGTTGAAATTAAATTGACCAATTTCTCACACCTATTGATTTCGGATCGAGCCCAAAACTTGGGCAACATCATAATATGGTGGGAGGAGTCATTTGGTGAGTTTTGAGGGAAATCCAATCTCTAGAAGTATGGAATACACCAACCACTCTACTGCTCCAACCACTCTACTGCTCCGATGGGAATACTTTCTTCATAGAAGTTGTTCCAATGGGTGTCTAGTATAACATATCCAAATTTGAGCACCATTGGATACGTTTTGAAACCTCTGGCTTTCCTACACCAAGACTGGTTCAGAAAACTCATTTTTTAGCAACCAAAAGGCAACCACATGGGTTGGCAGCAAAAGGCAACCACATGGGTTGGCAGCAAAGGCAGCCACAACTGATCACCTTTGAACCCATGTGAAGATGCTTGAGGTGCAGCAAAAGATGAAGGATGGTGTGGGAATCCATCATGTTGTTCCTCCCTCTTAGCCCTATAAATAGAGAAGCCTTCAAGCTTCAAAACACACCCCAAGGGGGGGAGCTCTCAAACACTTCTCTAGAGCTCCCTTCCCTTCTCTCCCTCAAATTCTCTTAGTTTCTCTTTCTACGTTTTCAATTGTTGTAATGAAATTCTGAAATTCTGATTAAGTTTTTCTTAGTTTCACTTTACTTTTCATTGTAATGTACATTCTTTCTTAAGTTTCAAGTTTAATTAGTTTCCAAGTTTCAATTATGGTTTTTGTTCTTATTCATTATGCTTATAAGTTAATAGGCTAGTTTGAATGATTGATCACCATTTAGGCTTGCATGTTAGCTATCTTGGTTTGAATTAAGAGTAGACACCATGCTTTAATTCGAATTGAACTATGAATAAGAAGAGTATGTATGGACATTCGACAACAGGGATTAGATACATGCTTGGTTGTTTAAATTGTTCTTCTATGCTTAATGGGTTCCTAATGCTTAGTTTTAGGTTAGACAACAAATGATCAAATTAGGGAATTAGGAACACAAGGTTATGACCAAACACCATGGCTTAATCATACTTTAGCTAGAATCAATCCGTTAATCTAATTGAACTTGGGAACTTATTTGCTTGAGTTATTTCTTTTTTTTCTTGTTTTATTTATTTCCTTTTTCATTTCTGTTTTGTGTAGGGGACATGAATTGGATCATTCAATCACCAATCCTCGTGGGATCGACCTCGCACTTACATATGCTATACTACCAAACGGCTCGTGCACTTGCGAGTATCACAAGTTGAGGATGCAGCTGAATCTATTTTGGTGCAGCTAAATCGAAGCAACAAGTTTTTGGCGCCGTTGCTTTCATTTTCAACTTGTGACACTCGCAAGTGCACGAGCCGTTTGGTAGTATAGCATATGTAAGTGCGAGGTCGATCCCACGAGGATTGGTGATTGAATGATCCAATTTGTTTCCCCTACACAAAATAGAAATGAAAAAAGAAAATAAATAAAACAAGAAAGAATGAAATAACTCAAGCAAATAAGTTCCCAAGTTCAATTAGATTAACGGATTGATTCTAGCTAAAGTATGATTAAGCCATGGTGTTTGGTCATAACCTTGTGTTCCTAATTCCCTAATTTGATCATTTGTTGTCTAACCTAAAATTAAGCATTAGGAACCCATTAAGCATAGAAGAACAATTTAAACAACCAAGCATAATCCCTGTTGTCGAATGTCCATACATACTCTTCCTATTCATAGTTCAATTCGAATTAAAGCATGGTGTCTACTCTTAATTCAAACCAAGATAGCTAACATGCAAGCCTAAATGGTGATCAATCATTCAAACTAGCATATTAACTTATAAGCATAATGAATAAGAACAAAAACCATAATTGAAACTTGGAAACTAATTAAACTTGAATACTTAAGAAAGAATGTACATTACAAATAAAAGTAAAGTGGAACTAAGAAAACTTGAAGGAAAATTTAGTAAAATCATTTTGTTACAACAATCGACAACTTGAAAGGAAACTAAGAGAATTTGAGGGAGAGAAGGGAAGGGAGCTCTAGAGAAGTGTTTGAGAGCTCCCCCCCTTGGGGTGTGTTTTGAAGCTTGAAGGCTTCTCTATTTATAGGGCTAAGAGGGAGGAACAACATGATGAAATCCAACACCACCATTCCTCTTTTAATACAACCCATAACTCACACTTCATCTTGTCTATGTTAGTGTTGTTGGAATCAATCTCATCCCATACTTCTTTTGCTGCACCTCAAGCTTTCTTCACATGGAATCAAAGGTGATCAATTGTGGCTGCCTTTTGCTGCCAACCCATGTGGTCTTCTTTTGGTTGTTGAACAAAAACGAGTCTTCTGAACCAGACTTGGTGTAGGAAGGCCAGAGGTTTCAAAACTTATCCAATGGGGCTCAAATTTGGATATGTTATAGTAGACACCCATTGGAACAACTTCTATGAAGAAAGTATTCCCATCGGAGCGGTAGAAGTGTGCGTTTTGGGCCGTGAAAGTTGGCTGCCGAACAGAGACTGGAATTGACTTCATTTCATTTCTTTGCTTTACATGCATGCACATGCTTTCTCTATAATAACTCCAGCATGTACCAACTTGCTCATTCAGAAATTCATAGCTGGAAAGCCTCCCAACTTCACTCATTATGCTGGGTGCAAAGTCAGTTATAGCTGGGGTGAGGCACATGGCTAAAAGGAGGCACACGGAGCCAATTAGGAATGGACTGCCATTGAACTTGAATTGTCCAATTTCTCACACCTATTGATTTCGGATCGAGCCCAAAACTTGAGCAACATGATAATATGGTGGGAGGAGTCATTTGGAGAGTTTTGAGTGAAATCCAATCGCTAGAAGTATGGAATAAACTAACCACTCCAATTAGGAACGAACTGCCGTTGAACTTGAATTGTCCAATTGGGAACACCTATGGATTTCGGATTGAGCCCAAAACTTGGGCAACAGGATAATATGGTGGGCGGAGTCATTTGGTGAGTTTTGAGTGAAATCCAATCGCTAGAAGTATGCAATACACCAACCACTCCAGTTAGGAACGAACTGCCGTTGAACTTGAATTGTCCAATTTGGAACACCTATTGATTTCAAATCGAGCCCAAAACTTGGACAACATGATAATATGGTGGGAGGAGTCATTTGGTGAGTTTTGAGGGAAATCCAATCGCTAGAAGTATGGAATACACCAACCACTCCAATTAGGAACGAACTGCCGTTGAACTTGAATTGTCCAATTTCTCACACCTATTGATTTCGGTTCGAACCCCAAACTTGGGCAACATGATAATATGGTGGGAGGAGTCATTCGGTAAGTTTTGAGTGAAATCCAGTCGCTAGAAGTATGGAATACACCATCCACTCCAATTAGGAACGAACTGCCATTGAACTTGAATTGTCCAATTTCTCACACCTATTGATTTCGGATTGAGCCCAAAACTTGGGCAACATCATAATATGGTGGGAGGAGTCATTTAGTGAGTTTTTAATGATATCCAATCGCTAGAAGTACAGAATACACCAACCACTCCAATTTGGGACGAACTGCCGTTGAACTTGAATTGTCCAATTTCTCACACCTATTGATTTCGGATCGAGCCCCAAACATGGGCAACATCATAATATGGTGGGAGGAGTCATTTGGTGAGTTTTGAGGGAAATCCAATCGCTAGAAGTAGGGAATACACCAACCACTCCAATTAGGAACGAACTGCCGTTGAACTTGAATTGTCCAATTTCTCACACCTATTGATTTCGGATCGAGCCCAAAACTTGGGCGACATGATAATATGGTGTTAGGAGTCGTTTGGTGACTTTTGAGTGAAATCGAATCGCTAGAAGTAGGGAATGCACCAACCACTCCAATTAGGAACGAACTGCCATTGAACTTGAACTGTCCAATTTCTCACACCTAATGATTTCGGATTGAGCCCAAAACGTGGGCAACATCATAATATTGTGGGAGGAGTCATTTGGTGAGTTTTGAGTGAAATCCAATCGCTAGAAGTATGGAATACACCAACCACTCAAATTTGGAACGAATTGCCGTCGAACTTGAATTGTCCAATTTGGAACACCTATTGATTTCGGTTCGAGCCCAAAACTTGGGCAACATCATAATATGGTGGGAGGAGTCATTTGGTGAGTTTTGAGTGAAATCCAATCGCTACAAGTATGGAATACACCAACCACTCCAATTAGGAACGAACTGCCGTTGAACTTGAATTGCCCAATTTGGAACACCTATTGATTTCGGTTCGAGCCCAAAACTTGGGCAACATGATAATATGGTGGGAGGAGTCATTTGGTGAGTTTGGAGTGAAATCCAATCGCTAGAAGTATGGAATACACCAACCACTCCAATTAGGAATGAACTGCCATTGAACTTGAATTGTCCAATTTCTCACACCAATTGATTTCGGATCGGGCCCAAAACTTTGGCAACTTCATAATATGGTGGGAGGAGTCATTTGGAGAGTTTTGAGTGAAGTCCAATCGATAGAAGTATGGAATACAACAACCACTCCAATTACGAACGAACTGCGGTTGAACTTGAATTGTCCAATTTCTCACACCTATTGATTTCGGATGGGGCCCAAAACTTCGGCAACATCATAATATGGTGGGAGGAGTCATTTGGTGAGTTTTGAGTGAAGTCCAATCGATAGAAGTATGGAATACACCAACCACTCCAATTAGGAACGAACTGCCGTTGAACTTGAATTCTCCAATTTGGAACACCTATTGATTTCGGTTCGAGCCCAAAACTTGGGCAACATGATAATATGGTGGGAGGAGTCATTTGGAAAGTTTGGAGTGAAATCCAATCGCTAGAAGTATGGAATACACCAACCACTCCAATTAGGAACGAACTGCCGTTGAACTTGAATTGTCCAATTTCTGACACCTATTGATTTCGGATTGAGTCCAAAACTTGGGCAACATCATAATATGGTGGGAGGAGACATTTGGTGAGTTTTGAGTGAAATCCAATCGCTAGAAGTATGGAATACACCAACCACTCCAATTAGGAACGAACTGCCGTCGAACTTGAATTGTCCAATTTGGAACACCTATGGATTTCGGATCGAGCCCAAAACTTGGGTAACATCATAATATGGTGGGAGTAGTCATTTGGTGAGTTTTGAGTGAAATCGAATCGCTAGAAGTATGGAATACACCAACCACTCCAATTAGGAACGAACTGCCGTTGAACTTGAATTGTCCAATTTCTCAAACCTATTAATTTCGGATCGAGCCCCAAACTTGGGCAACATCATAATATTGTGGGAGGAGTCATTTGGTGAGTTTTGAGTGAAATTCAATCGCTAGAAGTATGGATTACACCAACCACTCCAATTTGGAACGAACTGCCGTTGAACTTGAATTGTCCAATTTCTCACAGATATTTATTTCGGATCGAGCCCAAAACTTGGGCAACCTCATAATATGGTGGAAGGAGTCATTTGGTGAGTTTTGAGTGAAATCCAATCGCTAGAAGTATGGAATACACCAACCACTCCAATTAGGAACGAACTGCCGTTGAACTTGAATTGTCCCATTTCTCAAACCTATTAATTTCGGATCGAGCCCCAAACTTGGGCAACATCATAATATGGTGGGAGGAGTCATTTGGTGAGTTTTGAGTGAAATCCAATCGCTAGAAGTATGGAATACACCAACCACCCCAATTAGGAACGGACTGCCGTTGAACTTGAATTGTCCAATTTCTCACACCTAAAGATTTCGGATCGAGCCCAAAACGTGGGCAACATCATAATATGGTGGGAGGAGTCATTTGGTGAGTTTTGAGTGAAATCCAATCGCTAGAAGTATGGAATACACCAACCACTCCAGTTAGGAACGAACTGCCGTTGAACTTGAATTGTCCAATATCTCACACCTATTGATTTCGGATCGAGGCCAAAACTTGGGCAACATCATAATATGGTGGGAGGAGTCATTTAGTGAGTTTTTAATGATATCCAATCGCTAGAAGTACAGAATACACCAACCACTCCAATTTGGGAAGAACTGCCGTTGAACTTGAATTGTCCAATTTCTCACACCTATTGATTTCGGATCGAGCCCCAAACTAGGGCAATTTCATAATATGGTGGGAGGAGTGATTTGGTTTGTTTTGAGTGAAATCCTATCGCTAGAAGTATGGAATACACCAACAACTCCAATTAGGAACGAACTGCCGTTGAACTTGAATTGTCCAATTCCTCACACCTGTTGACTTCGCATCGAGCCTAAAACTTGGGCAACAACATAATATGGCGGGAAGAGTCATTTGGTGAGTTTTGAGTGAAATCCAATCGCTAGAAGTATGGAATACACCAACCACTCCAATTAGGAACGAACTGCCGTTGAACTTGAATTGTCCAATTTCTCACACCATTGATTTCGGATCGAGCCCAAAACTTGGGCAACATGATAATATGGTGGGAGGAGTCATTTGGTGAGTTTTGAGGGAAATCCAATCGCTAGATGTATGGAATACACCAACCACTCCAATTAGGTACGAACTGCCGTTGAACTTGAATTGTCCAATTTCTCACACCTATTGATTGCGGATCGAGCCCAAAACTTGGGCAACATGATAATATGGTGGGAGGAGTCATTTGGTGTGTTTTGAGGGAAATCCAATCGCTAGATGTATGGAATACACCAACCACTCCAATTAGGAACGAACTGCCGTTGAACTTGAATTGTCCAGTTTCTTTCACCTATTGATTTCGGATCGAGCCCAAAACTTGGGCAACATCATAATATAGTGTTAGGAGTCATTTGGTGAGTTTTGAGTGAAATCCAATCGCTAGTAGTATGGAATACACCAACCACTCAAATTTGGAACGAACTGCCGTTGAACTTGAATTGTCCAATTTCTCACACCTATTGATTTCAGATCGAGCCCAAAACGTGGGCAACATGTTAATATTGTGGGAGGAGTCATTTGGTGAGTTTTGAGTGAAATCCAATCACTAGAAGGATGGAATACACCAACCACTCCAATTAGGAACGAACTGCCGTTGAACTTGAATTGTCCAATTTCTTTCACCTATTGATTTCGGATCGAGCCGAAAACTTGGGCAACATCATAATATAGTGTTAGGAGTCATTTGGTGAGTTTTGAGTGAAATCCAATCGCTAGAAGTATGGAATACACCAACCACTCCAATCAGGAACGAACTGCTGTTGAACATGAATTGTCCAATTTCTCACACCTATTGATTTCAGATCAAGCCTAAAACTTGGGCAACATGATAATATGGTGGGAGGAGTCATTTAGGGAGTTTTGACTGAAATCCAATCGCTAGAAGTATGGAATTCACTAACAACTCCAATTAGGAACGAATTGTCGTTGAACTTGAATTGTCCAATTTCTCACACCTATTGATCTCGGATCGAGCCAAAAACATGGGCAACATCATAATATGGTGGGTGGAGTCATTTGGTGAGTTTTGAGTGAAATCCAATCGCTAGAAGTATGGAATACACCAACCACTCCAATTAGGAACGAACTGCCGTTGAACTTGGATTGTCCAATTTCTCACACCTATTGATTTCAGATCGAGCCCAAAACTTGGCCAACATCATAATATGGTGGGAGGAGTCATTTGGTGAGTTTTGAGTGAAATCCAATCGCCAGAAGTAGGGAATGCACCAACCACTCCAATTAGGAACGAACTGCCGTTGAACTTGAATTGTCCAATATCTCACACCTATTGATTTTGGATCGAGGCCAAAACTTGGGCAACATCATAATATGGTGGGAGGAGTCATTTGGGGAGTTTTTAATGATATCCAATCGCTAGAAGTACAGAATACACCAACCACTCCAATTAGGGACGAACTGCCGTTGAACTTGAATTGTCCAATTTCTCACACCTATTGATTTCGGATCGAGCCCCAAACATGGGCAACATGATAATATGGTGGGAGGAGTCATTTGGTGAGTTTTGAGTGAAATCCAATCGCTAGAAGTGTGTAATACACCAACCACTCCAATTAGGAACGAACTGCCGTTGAACTTGAATTGTCCAATTTCTCACACCTATTGATTTCGGATCGAGCCCAAAACATGGGCAACATCATAATATGGTGGGAGGAGTCATTTGGTTAGTTTTGAGTGAAATCCAATCGCTAGAAGTATGGAATACACCAACCACTCCAATTAGGAACGAACTGCCGTTGAACTTGAATTGTCCAATTTCTCACACCTATTGATTTCGGATCGAGCCCCAAACTTGGGCAACATCATAATATGGTGGGAGGAGTCATTTGGGGAGTTTTGAGTGAAATCCAATCGCTAGAAGTCCAATTAGGAACGAACTGTCGTTGAACTTGAATTGTCCAATTTCTCACACCTATTGATTTCGGATCGAGCCGCAAACTTGGGCAACATCATAATACGGTGGGAGGAGTCATTTGGAGAGTTTTTGGTGAAATCCTATCGCTAGAAGTATGGATTACACCAACCACTACAATTAGGAACGAAGTCCCGTTGAACTTGAATTGTCCAATTTGGAACACCTATTGATTTCGGATCGAGCCCAAAACTTGGGCAACATCATAATATGGTGGGAGGAGTCATTTGGTTAGTTTTCAGTGAAATCCAATCGCTAGAAGTATGGAATACACCAACCACTCCCATTAGGAACGAACTGCCGTTGAACTTGAATTGTCCAATTTCTAACACCTATTGATTTCGAATCGAGCCCCAAACTTGGGCAACCTCATAATATGGTGGGAGGAGTCATTTGGTGAGTTTTGAGTGAAATCCAATCACTAGAAGTATGGAATACACCAACCACTCCAATTAGAAGCGAACTGCTGTTGAACTTGAATTGTCCAATTTCTCACAACTATTGATTTCGGATCGAGCCCAAAACTTGGGTAACATCATAATATGGTGGGAGGAGTCATTTGGTGAGTTTTGAGTGAAATCCAATCGCTAGAAGTAAGGAATACACCTACCACTCCAATTAGGAACGAACTGCCGTTGAACTTGAATTGTCCAATTTCTCACTCCTATTGATTTCGGATCGAACCCAAAACATGGGCAACATCATAATATGGTGGGAGGAGTCATTTAGTGAGTTTTGAGTGAAATCCAATCGCTAGAAGTATGGAATACAGCAACCACTCCAATTAGGAACGAACTGCCGTTGAACTTGAATTGTACAATTTGGAACACCTATTGATTTCGGATCGAGCCCAAAACTTGGGCAACATCATAATATTGTGGGAGGAGTCATTTGGCGAGTTTTGAGTGAAATCCAATCGCAAGAAGTATGGCATACACCAACCACTCCAATTAGGAACGAACTGCCGTTGAACTTGAATTGTCCAATTTGGAACACCTATTGATTTCGGATCGAGCCCAAAACTTGGGCAACATCATAATATGGTGGGAGGAGTCATTTGGTGAGTTTTGGGTGAAATCCAATCGCTAGAAGTGTGTAATACACCAACCACTCCAATTAGGAACGAACTGGCGTTGAACTTGAATTGTCCAATTTCTAACACCTATTGATTTCGAATCGAGCCCCAAACTTGGGCAACCTCATAATATGGTGGGAGGAGTCATTTGGTGAGTTTTGAGTGAAATCCAATCGCTAGAAGTATGGAATACAACAACTACTTCGATTAGGAACGAACTGTCGTTGAAATTGAATTGACCAATTTCTCACACCTATTGATTTCGGATCGAGCCCAAAACTTGGGCAACATCATAATATGGTGGGAGGAGTCACTTGGTGAGTTTTAAGTGAAATCCAATCGCTAGAAGTATGGAATACAGCAACCACTCCAATTAGGAACGAACTGCCGTTGAACTTGAATTGTCCAATTTGGAACACCTATTGATTTCGGATCGAGCCCAAAACTTGGGCAACATCATAATATGGTGGGAGGAGTCATTTGGGGAGTTTTGAGTGAAATCCAATCCCTAGAAGTATGGAATACAACAACTACTTCGATTAGGACCGAACTGTCGTCGAAATTGAATTGACCAATTTGTCACACCTATTGATTTCAGATCGAGCCCAAAACTTGGGCAACATCATAATATGGTGGGAGGAGTCATTTGGTGAGTTTTGAATGAAATCCAATCGCTAGAAGTATGGAATACACCAACCAGTCCAATTAGGAACGAACTGCCGTTGAACTTGAATTGTCCATTTTGGAACACCTATTCATTTCGGATCGAGCCCCAAACTTGGGCAACATCATAATATGGTGGTAGGAGTCATTTGGTGAGTTTGGAGAGAAATCCAATCGCTAGAAGTATGGAATACACCAACCACTCCAATTAGGAACGAACTGCCGTTGAACTTGAATTGTCCAATTTCTTACACCTATTGATTTCGGATCGAGCCCAAAACATGGGCAACATCATAATATGGTGGGAGGAGTCATTTCGTGAGTTTTGAGTGAAATCCAATCGCTAGAAGTATGGAATACAGCAACCACTCCAATTAGGAACGAACTGCCGTTGAACTTGAATTGTCCAATTTCTCACACCTATTGATTTCGGATCGAGCCCAAAACTTGGGCAACATCATAATATGGTGCGAGGAGTCATTTGGCGAGTTTTGAGTGAAATCCAATCGCTAGAACTATGGCAAACACCAACCACTCCAATTAGGAACGGACTGCCGTTGAACTTGAATTGTCCAATTTGGAACACCTATTGATTTCGGATCGAGCCCAAAACTTGGGCAACATCATAATATGGTGGGAGGAGTCATTTGGGGAGTTTTGAGTGAAATCCAATCGCTAGAAGTATGGAATACATCAACTACTTCGATTAGGACCGAACTGTCGTCGAAATTGAATTCACCAATTTCTCACACCTATTGATTTCAGATCGAGCCCAAAACTTGGGCAACATCATAATATGGTGGGAGGAGTCATTTGGTGAGTTTTTAGTGAAATCCAATCGCTAGAAGTATGGAATACACCAACCACTCCAATTAGGAACGAACTGCCGTTGAACTTGAATTGTCCAATTTCTCACACCTGTTGATTTCGGATCGAGCCCAAAACATGGGCAACATCATAATATGGTGGGAGGAGTCATTTGGTGAGTTTTGAGTGAAATCCAATCGGTAGAAGTATGGCATACACCAACCACTCCAATTTGGAACGAACTGCCGTTGAACTTGAATTGTCGAATTTGGAACACCTATTGATTTCGGATCGAGCCCAAAACCTGGCCAACATCATAATATGGTGGGAGGGGTCATTTGGTGAATTTTGGGTGAAATCCAATCGCTAGAAGTATGGAATACACCAACCACTCCAATTAGGAACGAACTGCCGTTGAACTTGAATTGTCCAATTCCTCACACCTATTGATTTCGGATCGAGCCCAAAACTTGGGTAACATCATAATATGGTGGGAGGAGTCATTTGGTTAGTTTTGAGTGAAATCCAATCGCTAGAAGTATGGAATACACCAACCACTCCAATTAGGAAAGAACTGCCGTTGAACTTGAATTGTCCAATTTCTCACACCTATTGATTTCGGATCGAGCCCAAAACTTGGGCAACATCATAATATGGTGGGAGGAGTCACTTGGTCAGTTTTGAGTGAAATCCAATCGCTAGAACTATGGAATACACCAACCACTCCAATTAGGAACGAACTGCCGTTGAACTTGAATTGTCCAATTTCTCACACCTATTGATTTCGGATCGAGCCCAAAACTTGGGCAACATCATAATATGGTGGGAGGAGTCACTTGGTCAGTTTTGAGTGAAATCCAATCGCTAGAACTATGGAATACACCAACCACTCCAATTAGGAACGAACTGCCGTTGAACTTGAATTGTCCAATTTCTCACACCTATTGATTTCGGATCGAGCCCAAAACTTGGGCAACATCGTAATATGGTGGGAGGAGTCATTTGGTGAGTTTTAAGTGAAATCCAATCGCTACAAGTATGGAATACAAGAACCACTCCAATTTGGAACGAACTGCCGTTGAACTTAAATTGTCCAATTTCTCACACCTATTGATTTCGGATCGAGCCCAAAACTTGGACAACATCATAATTTGGTGGGAGGAGTCATTTGGGGAGTTTTAAGTGAAATCCAATCGCTAGAAGTATGGAATACACCAACCACTCCAATTAGGAACGAACTGCCGTTGAACTTGAATTGTCCAATTTCTCACACCTATTGATTTCGGATCGAGCCCAAAACTTGGGCAACATCATAATATGGTGGGAGGAGTCATTTGGTGAGTTTTGAGTGAAATCAAATCACTAGAAGTATGGAATACACCAACCACTCCAATTAGGAACGAACTGCCGTTGAACTTGAATTGTCCAATTTCTCACACCTATTGATTTCGGATCGAGCCCCAAACTTTTGGCTATATCACAATATGGTGGGAGGAGTCATTTGGTGAGTTTTGAGTGAAATCCAATCGCTAGAACTATGGAATACAGCAACCACTCCAACTAGGAACGAACTTCCGTTGAACTACAATTGTCCAATTTCTCACTCCTATTGATTTCGGATCGAACCCAAAACATGGGCAACATCATAATATGGTGGGAGGAGTCATTTAGTGAGTTTTGAGTGAAATCCAATCGCTAGAAGTATGGAATACAGCAACCACTCCAATTAGGAACGAACTGCCGTTGAACTTGAATTGTACAATTTGGAACACCTATTGATTTCGGATCGAGCCCAAAACTTGGGCAACATCATAATATTGTGGGAGGAGTCATTTGGCGAGTTTTGAGTGAAATCCAATCGCAAGAAGTATGGCATACACCAACCACTCCAATTAGGAACGAACTGCCGTTGAACTTGAATTGTCCAATTTGGAACACCTATTGATTTCGGATCGAGCCCAAAACTTGGGCAACATCATAATATGGTGGGAGGAGTCATTTGGTGAGTTTTGAGTGAAATCCAATCGCTAGAAGTGTGGAATACACCAACCACTCCAATTAGGAACGAGCTGCCGTTGAAATTGAATTGTCCAATTTCGAACACCTATTGAATTCGGATCGAGCCCAAACCTTGGGCAACATCATAATATTGTGGGAGTAGTCATTTGGTGAGTTTTGAGTGAAATCCAATTGCTATAAGTATGGAATACACCAACCACGCCAATTAGGAACGAACTGCCGTTGAACTTGAATTGTCCAATTTGGAACACCTATTGATTTCGGATCGAGCCCAAAACTTGGGCAACATCATAATATGGTGGGAGGAGTCATTTGGTGAGTTTTGAGTGAAATCAAATCACTAGAAGTATGGAATACACCAACCACTCCAATTAGGAACGAACTGCCGTTGAACTTGAATTGTCCAATTTCTCACACCTATTGATTTCGGATCGAGCCCCAAACTTTTGGCTATATCACAATATGGTGGGAGGAGTCATTTGGTGAGTTTTGAGTGAAATCCAATCGCTAGAACTATGGAATACAGCAACCACTCCAACTAGGAACGAACTTCCGTTGAACTACAATTGTCCAATTTCTCACACCTATTGAATTCGGATCGAGCCCAAAACTTGGGCAACATCATAATATGGTGGGAGGAGTCATTTGGTGAATTTTGAGTGAAATCCAATCGCTAGAAGTATGGAATACAGCAACCACTCCAATTAGGAACGACCTGCCATTGAACTTGAATTGTCCAATTTCTCACACCTATTGATTTCGGATCGAGCCCCAAACCTGGGCAACATCATAATATGGTGGGAGGAGTCATTTGGTGAGTTTTGAGTGAAATCCAATCGCTAGAAGTATGGAATACACCAACCACTCCAATTAGGAACGAACTGCCGTTGAACTTGAATTGTCCAATTTGGAACACCTATTGATTTCGGATCGAGCCCAAAACTTGGGCAACATCATAATATGGTGGGAGGAGTCATTTGGTGAGTTTTGAGTGAAATCCAATCGCTAGAACTATGGAATACACCAACCACTCCAATTAGGAACGAACTTCCGTTGAACTTCAATTGTCCTATTTCTCACAGCTATTGAATTCGGATCGAGCCCAAAACTTGGGCAACATCATAATATGGTGGGAGGAGTCATTTGGTGAGTTTTGAGTGAAATCCAATCACTAGAAGTATGGAATACACCAACCACTCCAATTAGGAACGAACTGCCGTTGAACTTGAATTGTCCAATTTCGAACACCTATTGATTTCAGATCGAGCCCAAAACTTGGGCAACATCATAATATGGTGGGAGGAGTCATTTGGTGAGTTTTGAGTGAAATCCAATCGCTAGAAGTATGGAATACACCAACCACTCCAATTAGGAACGAACTGCCGTTGAACTTGAATTGTCCAATTTCTCACACCTATTGATTTCGGATCGAGCCCGAAACTTGGGCTACACCATAATATGGTGGGAGGAGTCATTTGGTGAGGTTTCAGTGAAATCCAATCTTTAGAAGTAAGGAATACACCAACCACTCCAATTAGGAACGAACTGCCGTTGAACTTCAATTGTCCAATTTCTCACACCTATTGATTTCGGATCGAGGCCCAAACTTTTGGCCACATCACAATATAGTGGGAGGAGTCATTTGGTGAGTTTTGAGTGAAATCCAATCGCTAGAACTATGGAATACACCAACCACTCCAATTAGGAACGAACTTTCGTTGAACTTCAATTGTCCAATTTCTCACACCAATTGAATTCGGATCGAGCCCAAAACTTGGGCAACATCATAATATGGTGGGAGGAGTCATTTGGTGAGTTTTGAGTGAAATGAAATCACTAGAAGTATGGAATACACCAACCACTCCAATTAGGAACGAACTACCGTTGAACTTGAATTGTCCAATTTCTCACACCTATTGATTTCGGATCGAGCCCCAAACTTTTGGCTATATCACAATATGGTGGGAGGAGTCATTTGGTGAGTTTTGAGTGAAATCCAATCGCTAGAACTATGGAATACAGCAACCACTCCAACTAGGAACGAACTTCCGTTGAACTACAATTGTCCAATTTCTCACACCTATTGAATTCGGATCGAGCCCAAAACTTGGGCAACATCATAATATGGTGGGAGGAGTCATTTGGTGAATTTTGAGTGAAATCCAATCGCTAGAAGTATGGAATACAGCAACCACTCCAATTAGGAACGAACTGCCGTTGAACTTGAATTGTCCAATTTCTCACACCTATTGATTTCGGATCGAGCCCCAAACTTGGGCAACATCATAATATGGTGGGAGGAGTCATTTGGTGAGTTTTTAGTGAAATCCAATCGCTAGAAGTATGGAATACACCAACCACTCCAATTAGGAACGAACTGCCGTTGAACTTGAATTGTCCAATTTGGAACACCTATTGATTTCGGATCGAGCCCAAAACTTGGGCAACATCATAATATGGTGGGAGGAGTCATTTGGTGAGTTTTGAGTGAAATCCAATCGCTAGAACTATGGAATACACCAACCACTCCAATTAGGAACGAACTTCCGTTGAACTTCAATTGTCCTATTTCTCACACCTATTGAATTCGGATCGAGCCCAAAACTTGGGCAACATCATAATATGGTGGGAGGAGTCATTTGGTGAGTTTTGAGTGAAATCCAATCACTAGAAGTATGGAATACACCAACCACTCGAATTAGGAACGAACTGCCGTTGAACTTGAATTGTCCAATTTCGAACACCTATTGATTTCAGATCGAGCCCAAAACTTGGGCAACATCATAATATGGTGGGAGGAGTCATTTGGTGAGTTTTGAGTGAAATCCAATCGCTAGAAGTATGGAATACACCAACCACTCCAATTAGGAACGAACTGCCGTTGAACTTGAATTGTCCAATTTCTCACACCTATTGATTTCGGATCGAGCCCGAAACTTGGGCTACATCATAATATGGGGGGAGGAGTCATTTGGGGAGTTTTGAGTGAAATCCAATCTTTAGAAGTAAGGAATACACCAACCACTCCAATTTGGAACGAACTGCCGTTGAACTTGAATTGTCCAATTTCTCACACCTATTGATTTCGGATCGAGCCCCAAACTTTTGGCTACATCACAATATGGTGGGAGGAGTCATTTGGTGAGTTTTGAGTGAAATCCAATCGCTAGAAGTATGGAATACACCAACCACTCCAATTAGGAACGAACTTTCGTTGAACTTCAATTGTCCAATTTCTCACACCAATTAAATTCGGATCGAGCCCAAAACTTGGGCAACATCATAATATGGTGGGAGGACTCATTTGGTGAGTTTTAAGTGAAATCCAATCTGTAGAAGTAAGGAATACACCAACCACTCCAACTAGGAACCACCTGCCGTTGAACTTGAATTGTCCAATTTCTCACACCTATTGATTTCGGATCGAGCCCCAAACTTTTGGCTACATCACAATATGGTGGGAGGAGTCATTTGGTGAGTTTTGAGTGAAATCCAATCGCTAGAACTATGGAATACACCAACCACTCCAACTAGGAACGAACTTCCGTTGAACTTCAATTGTCCAATTTCTCACACCTATTGAATTCGGATCGAGCCCAAAACTTAGGCAACATCATAATATGGTGGGAGGAGTCATTTGGTGAATTTTGAGTGAAATCCAATTGCTAGAAGTATGGAATACAGCAACCACTCCAATTAGGAACGAACTGCCGTTGAACTTGAATTGTCCAATTTCTCACACCTATTGATTTCGGATCGAGCCCGAAACTTGGGCTACATCATAATATGGGGGGAGGAGTCATTTGGGGAGTTTTGAGTGAAATCCAATCTTTAGAAGTAAGGAATACACCAACCACTCCAACTAGGAACCACCTGCCGTTGAACTTGAATTGTCCAATTTCTCACACCTATTGATTTCGGATCGAGCCCCAAACTTTTGGCTACATCACAATATGGTGGGAGGAGTCATTTGGTGAGTTTTGAGTGAAATCCAATCGCTAGAACTATGGAATACACCAACCACTCCAACTAGGAACGAACTTCCGTTGAACTTCAATTGTCCAATTTCTCACACCTATTGAATTCGGATCGAGCCCAAAACTTAGGCAACATCATAATATGGTGGGAGGAGTCATTTGGGGAGTTTTGAGTGAAATCCAATCGCTAGAAGTATGGATTACACCAACCACTCCAATTTGGAACGAACTGCCGTTGAACTTGAATTGTCCAATTTCTCACACCTATTGATTTCGGATCGAGCCCCAAACTTGGGCAACAACATAATATGGTGGGAGGAGTCATTTGGTGAGTTTTGAGTGAAATCCAATCGCTAGAAGTATGGAATACACCAACCACTCCAATTAGGAACGAACTGCCGTTGAACATGAATTGTCCAATTTGGAACACCTATTGGTTTCGGATCGAGCCCAAAACTTGGGCAACATCATAATATGTTGTGGGGAGTCATTTGGTGAGTTTTGAGTAAAATCCAATCGCAAGAAATATGGAATACGCCAACCACTCCAATTAGGAACGAACTGCCGTTGAACTCTAATTGTCAAATTTGGAAGACTTATTGATTTCGGATCGAGTCCAAAACTTGGGCAACATCATAATATGGTGGGAGGAGTCATTTGGTGAATTTTGAGTGAAATACAATCGCTGGAAGTACGGAATACACCAACCACTGCAATTAGGAACGAACTGCCGTTGAACTTGAATTGTTCAATTTGGAAAACCTATTGAATTCGGATCGAGCCTGAAACTTGGGCAATTTCATAATATGGTGGGAGGAGTCATTTGGTGAGTTTTGAGTGAAATCCAATCGCTAGAAGTATGGAATACACCAACCACTCCAATTAGGAACGAACTGCCGTTGAACTTGAATTGTCCAATTTCTCACACTTATTGATTTTGGATCGAGCCCAAAACTTGGGCAACATTGTAATATGGTGGGAGGAGTCATTTGGTGAGTATTGAGTGAAATCCAATCGCTAGAAGTATGGAATACCCCAACCACTCCAATTAGGAACGAACTGCCGTTGAACCTGAATTGTCCAATTTGGAACACCTATTGATTTCGGATCGAGCCCAAAACTTGGGCAACATCATAACATGGTGGGAGGAGTCATTTGGTGAGTTTTGAGTGAAATCCAATCGCTAGAAGTATGGAATACACCAACCACTCCAATTAGGAACGAACTGCTGTTGGACTTGAATTGTCCAATTTCTCACACCTATTAATTTCGGATCGAGCCCCAAACTTGGGCAACATCATAATATGGTGGGAGGAGTCATTTGGGGAGTTTTGAGTGAAATCCAATCGCTAGAAGTATGGATTACACCAACCACTCCAATTAGGAACGAACTGCCGTTGAACTTGAATTGTCCAATTTGGAAGACCTATTGATTTCGGATCGAGCCCAAAACTTGGGCAACATCATAATATGGTGGGAGGAGTCATTTGGTGAGTTTTGAGTCAAATCCAATCGCTAGAAGTATGGAATACACCAACCACTCCAGTTAGGAACGAACTGCCGTTATACTTGAATTTTCCAATTTGGAACACCTATTGATTTCGGATCGAGCCCAAAACTTGGGCAACATCATAACATGGTGGGAGGAGTCATTTGGTGAGTTTTGAGTGAAATCCAATCGCTAGAAGTATGGAATACACCAACCACGCCAATTAGGAAAGAACTGTCGTTGAAATCGAATTGACCAATTTGTCACACCTGCTGAATTCGGATCGAGCCCAAAACTTGGGCAACATCATAATATGGTGGGAGGAGTCATTTGGTGAGTTTTGAGTGAAATCCAATCGCTTGAAGTTTGGAATACATCAACCACTCCAATTAGGAAAGAACTGTCGTTGAATTTGAATTGACCAATTTCTCACACCTATTGATTTCGGATCAAGCCCAAAACTTGGGAAACATCATAATATGGTGGGAGGAGTCATTCGGTGAGTTTTGAGTGAAATCCAATCGCTAGAAGTATGGAATACACCAACCAGTCCAGTTAGGAACGAACTGCCGTTATACTTGTATTTTCCAATTTGGAACACCTATTGATTTCGGATCGAGCCCAAAACTTGGGCAACATCATAATATGGTGGGAGTCATTTGGTGAGTTTTGAGTGAAATCCAATCGCTAGAAGTATGGAATACACCAACCACTCCAATTTGGAACGAACTGCCATTGAACTTGAATTGTCCAATTTCTCACACCTATTGATTTCGGATCGAGCCCAAAACTTGGACAACATCATAGTATGGTGGGAGGAGTCATTTGGTGAGTTTTGAGTGAAATCCAATCGCTAGAAGTATGGAATACACCAACCACTCCAATTAGGAACGAACTGCCGTTGAACTTAAATTGTCCAATTTCTCACACCTATTGATTTCGGATCGAGCCCAAAACTTGGGCAACATCATAACATGCTGGCAGGAGTCATTTGGTGAGTTTTGAGTGAAATCCGATCGCTAGAAGTATGGAATACACCAACCACTCCAATTAGGAACGAACTGCTGTTGAACTTGAATTGTCCAATTTCTAACACCTATTGATTTCGGATCGAGCCCCAAACATGGGCAACATCATAATATGGTGTGAGTTTTGACTGAAATCCAATTGCTAGAAGTTGGAAATACATCAACCACTCCAATTAGGAACAAACTGCCGTTGAACTTGAATTGTCCAATTTCTCACAGCTATTGATTTCGGATCGAGCCCAAAAGTTGGGCAACAACATAATATGGTGGGAAGAGTCATTTGGTGAGTTTTGATTGAAATCCAATCGCTAGAAGTATGGAATACACCAACCACTCCAATTAGGAACGAACTGCCGTTGAACTTGAATTGTCCAATTTCTCATCCCTATTGATTTCGGATCGAGCCCAAAACTTGGGCAACATCATAATATGGTGGGAGGACTCATTTGGTGAGTTTTGAGTGAAATCCAATCGCTAGAAGTATGGAATACACCAACCACTCCAATTAGGAACGAACTGCCGTTGAACTTGAATTGTCCAATTTCTGTCACCTAGTGATTTCGAATCGAGCCAAAAACTTGGGCAACATGATAATATGGTGGGAGGAGTCGTTTGGTGAGTTTTGAGTGAAATCCAATCGCTAGAAGTATGGAATACACCAACCACTCCAATTAGGAACGAACTGCCGCTGAACTTCAGTTGTCCAATTTCTCACACCTATTGATTTTGGATCGAGCCCCAAACTAGGGCGAAAATCATAATATGGTGGGAGGAGTCATTTAGTGAGTTTTGAGTGAAATCCAATTGCTAGAAGTACAGAATACACCAACCGCTCCAATTAGGAACGAACTGCCGTTGAACTTGAATTGTCCAATTCCTCACACCTATTGACTTCGCATCGAGCCCAAAACTTGGGCAACAACATAATATGGCGGGAAGAGTCATTTGGTGAGTTTTGAGTGAAATCCAATCGCTAGAAGTATGGAATACACCAAGCACTCCAATTAGGAAAGAACTGCCGTTGAACTTGAATTGTCCAATTCCTCACACCTATTGATTTCGGATCGAGGCCAAAACTTGGGCAACATCATAATATGGTGGGAGGAGTCATTTGGGGAGTTTTTAATGATATCCAATCGCTAGAAGTACAGAATACACCAACCACTCCAATTAGGGACGAACTGCCGTTGAACTTGAATTGTCCAATTTCTCACACCTATTGATTTCGGATCGATCCCCAAACATGGGCAACATCATAATATGGTGGGAGGAGTCATTTGGTGAGTTTTAAGTGAAATCCAATCACTAGAAGTATGGAATACACCAACCACTCCAATTAGGAACGAACTGCCGTTGAACTTGAATTGTCCAATTACTCACACCTTTGATTTCGGATCGTGCCCAAAACTTGGGCAACATGATAATATGGTGGGAGGAGTCATTTGGTGAGTGTTGAGGGAAATCCAATCGCTAGATGTATGGAATACACCAACCACTCCAATTAGGAACGAACTGCCGTTGAACTTGAATTGTCCAGTTTCTTTCACATATTGATTTCGGATCGAGCCCAAAACTTGCGCAACATCATAATATAGTGTTAGGAGAGATTTGGTGAGTTTTGAGTGAAATCCAATCGCTAGTAGTATGGAATACACCAACCACTCAAATTTGGAACGAACTGCCGTTGAACTTGAATTGTGCAATTTCTCGCACCTATTGATTTCAGATCGAGCCCAAAACATGGCCAAGATCATAATGTGGTGGGAGGAGACATTTGGTGAGTTTTGAGTGAAATCCAATCGCCAGAAGTAGGGAATGCACCAACCACTCCAATTAGGAACGAACTGCCATTGAACTTGAATTGTCCAATTTCTTACACCTAATGATTTCGGATCGAGCCCAAAACGTGGGCAACATGATAAGATTGTGGGAGTAGTCGTTTGGTGAGTTTTGAGTGAAATCCAATCACTAGAAGTATGGAATACACCAACCACTCCAATTAGGAACGAACTGCCGTTGAACTTGAATTGTCCAATTTCTTTCACCTATTGATTTCGGATCGAGCCGAAAACTTGGGCAACATCATAATATAGTGTTAGGAGTCATTTGGTGAGTTTTGAGTGAAATCCAATCGCTAGAAGTATGGAATACACCAACCACTTCAATTAGGAACGAACTGCCGTTGAACTTGAATTGTCCAATTTCTCACACCTATTGATTTCAGATCAAGCCTAAAACTTGGGCAACATGATAATATGGTGGGAGGAGTCATTTAGGGAGTTTTGAATGAAATCCAACCGCTAGAAGTATGGAATTCACTAACAACTCCAATGTGGAACGAACTGTCGTTGAACTTGAATTGTCCAATTTCTCACACCTATTGATTTCGGATCAAGGCCAAAACTTGGGCAACATCATAATATGGTGGGAGGAGTCATTTGGTGAGTTTTGAGTGAAATCCAATCGCTAGAAGTACGGAATACACCAACCACTCCAATTAGGAACGAACTGCCGTTGAACTTGGATTGTCCAATTTCTCACACCTAATGATTTCGGATCGAGCCCAAAACGTGGGCAACATCATAATATTGTGGGAGGAGTCATTTGGTGTGTTTTGAGCGAAATCCAATCGCTAGAAGTATGGAATACACCAACCACTCCAATTAGGAACGAACTGCCGTTGAACTTGAATTGTCCAATTTCTCACACCTATTGATTTCGGATCGAGCACCAAACATGGGCAAGATCATAATATGGTCTGAGGAGTCATTTGGTGAGTTTTGACTGAAATCCAATTGCTAGAAGTAGGAAATACATCAACCACTCCAATTAGGAACAAACTGCCGTTGAACATGAATTGTCCAATTTCTCACACCTATTGATTTCGGATCGAGCCCAAAAGTTGGGCAACAACATAATATGGTGGGAAGAGTCATTTGGTTAGTTTTGATTGAAATCCAATCGCTAGAAGTATGGAATACACCAACCACTCCAATTAGGAACGAACCGCCGTTGAACTTGAATTGTCCAATTTCTCACACCATTGATTTCGGATCGAGCCCAAAACTTGGGCAACATGATAATATGGTGGGAGGAGTCATTTGGTGAGTTTTGAGGGAAATCCAATCGCTAGATGTATGGAATACACCAACCACTCCAATTAGGAACGAACTGCCGTTGAACTTGAATTGTCCAATTTCTCACACCTATTGATTTCGGATCGAGACCCAAACTTGGGCAACATCATAATATGGTGGGAGGAGTCATTTGGTGAGTTTTGAGTGAAATCCAATCGCTAGAAGTATGGAATGCCACTCCAATTAGGAACGAACTGCCGTTGAACTTGAATTGTCTAATTTGGAACACCTATTGATTTCGGATCGAGCCCAAAACTTGGGCAACATCATAATATGGTGGGAGGAGTCATTTGGTGAATTTTGGGTGAAATGCAATCGCTAGAAGTGTGTAATACACCAACCACTCCAATTAGGAACGAACTGCCGTTGAACTTGAATTGTCCAATTTCTCACACCTATTGATTTCGGATCGAGCCCAAAACTTGGGCAACATCATAATATGGTGGGAGGAGTCATTTGGTTAGTTTTGAGTGAAATCCAATCACTAGAAGTATGGAATACACCAACCACTCCAATTAGGAACGAACTGCCGTTGAACTTGAATTGTCCAATTTCTTTCACCTATTGATTTCGGATCGAGCCGAAAACTTGGGCAACATCATAATATAGTGTTAGGAGTCATTTGGTGAGTTTTGAGTGAAATCCAATCGCTAGAAGTATGGAATACACCAACCACTTCAATTAGGAACGAACTGCCGTTGAACTTGAATTGTCCAATTTCTCACACCTATTGATTTCAGATCAAGCCTAAAACTTGGGCAACATGATAATATGGTGGGAGGAGTCATTTAGGGAGTTTTGAATGAAATCCAACCGCTAGAAGTATGGAATTCACTAACAACTCCAATGTGGAACGAACTGTCGTTGAACTTGAATTGTCCAATTTCTCACACCTATTGATTTCGGATCAAGGCCAAAACTTGGGCAACATCATAATATGGTGGGAGGAGTCATTTGGTGAGTTTTGAGTGAAATCCAATCGCTAGAAGTACGGAATACACCAACCACTCCAATTAGGAACGAACTGCCGTTGAACTTGGATTGTCCAATTTCTCACACCTAATGATTTCGGATCGAGCCCAAAACGTGGGCAACATCATAATATTGTGGGAGGAGTCATTTGGTGTGTTTTGAGCGAAATCCAATCGCTAGAAGTATGGAATACACCAACCACTCCAATTAGGAACGAACTGCCGTTGAACTTGAATTGTCCAATTTCTCACACCTATTGATTTCGGATCGAGCACCAAACATGGGCAAGATCATAATATGGTCTGAGGAGTCATTTGGTGAGTTTTGACTGAAATCCAATTGCTAGAAGTAGGAAATACATCAACCACTCCAATTAGGAACAAACTGCCGTTGAACATGAATTGTCCAATTTCTCACACCTATTGATTTCGGATCGAGCCCAAAAGTTGGGCAACAACATAATATGGTGGGAAGAGTCATTTGGTTAGTTTTGATTGAAATCCAATCGCTAGAAGTATGGAATACACCAACCACTCCAATTAGGAACGAACCGCCGTTGAACTTGAATTGTCCAATTTCTCACACCATTGATTTCGGATCGAGCCCAAAACTTGGGCAACATGATAATATGGTGGGAGGAGTCATTTGGTGAGTTTTGAGGGAAATCCAATCGCTAGATGTATGGAATACACCAACCACTCCAATTAGGAACGAACTGCCGTTGAACTTGAATTGTCCAATTTCTCACACCTATTGATTTCGGATCGAGACCCAAACTTGGGCAACATCATAATATGGTGGGAGGAGTCATTTGGTGAGTTTTGAGTGAAATCCAATCGCTAGAAGTATGGAATGCCACTCCAATTAGGAACGAACTGCCGTTGAACTTGAATTGTCTAATTTGGAACACCTATTGATTTCGGATCGAGCCCAAAACTTGGGCAACATCATAATATGGTGGGAGGAGTCATTTGGTGAATTTTGGGTGAAATGCAATCGCTAGAAGTGTGTAATACACCAACCACTCCAATTAGGAACGAACTGCCGTTGAACTTGAATTGTCCAATTTCTCACACCTATTGATTTCGGATCGAGCCCAAAACTTGGGCAACATCATAATATGGTGGGAGGAGTCATTTGGTTAGTTTTGAGTGAAATCCAATCGCTAGAAGTATGGAATACACCAACCACTCCAATTAGGAACGAACTGCCGTTGAACTTGAATTGTCCAATTTCTCACACCTATTGATTTCGGATCGAGCCCCAAACTTGGGCAACATCATAATATGGTGGGAGGAGTCATTTGGGGAGTTTTGAGTGAAATCCAATCGCTAGAAGTCCAATTAGGAACGAACTGTCGTTGAACTTGAATTGTCCAATTTCTCACCCCTATTGATTTCGGATCGAGCCGCAGACTTGGGAAATTCTATCGCTAGAAGTATGGAATACACCAACCACAACAATTAGGAACGAACTGCCGTTGAACTTGAATTGTACAATTTGGAACACCTATTGATTCCGGATCGAGCCCAAAACTTGGGCAACATCATAATATGGTGGGAGGAGTCATTTGGCGAGTTTTGAGTGAAATCCAATCGCTAGAAGTTTGGAATACACCAACCACTCCAATTAGGAAAGAACTGCCGTTGAACTTGAATTGTCCAATTTCTCACACCTATTGATTTCGGATCGAGCCCAAAACTTGGGTAACATCATAATATGGTGGGAGGAGTCATTTGGTTAGTTTTGAGTGAAATCCAATCGCTAGAAGTATGGAATACACCAACCACTCCAATTAGGAAAGAACTGCCGTTGAACTTGAATTGTCCAATTTCTCACACCTATTGATTTCGGATCAAGCCCAAAACTTGGGCAACATCATAATATGGTGGGAGGAGTCACTTGGTCAGTTTTGAATGAAATCCAATCGCTAGAAGTATGGAATACACCAACCACTTCAATTAGGAACGAACTGCCGTTGAACTTGAATTGTCCAATTTGGAACACCTATTGATTTAGGATCGAGCCCAAAACTTGGGAAACATCATAATATGGTGGGAGGAGTCATTTGGTGAGTTTTGAGTGAAATCCAATCGCTAGAAGTATGGAATACACCAACCACTCCAATTAGGAACGAACTGCCGTTGAACTTGAATTGTCCTATTTGGAACACCTATTCATTTCGGATCGAGCCCCAAACTTGGGCAACATCATAATATGGTGGTAGGAGACATTTGGTGAGTTTGGAGAGAAATCCAATCGCTAGAAGTATGGAATACACCAACCACTCCAATTAGGAACGAACTGCCGTTGAACTTCAATTGTCCAATTTCTCACACCTATTGATTTCGGATCGAGCCCAAAACATGGGCAACAACATAATATGGTGGGAGGAGTCATTTGGTGAGTTTTGAGTGAAATCCAATCGCTAGAAGTATGGAATACAGCAACCACTCCAATTAGGAACGAACTGCCGTTGAACTTGAATTGTACAATTTGGAACACCTATTGATTTGGGATCGAGCCCAAAACTTGGGCAACATCATAATATGGTGGGAGGAGTCATTTGGCGAGTTTTGAGTGAAATCCAATCGCTAGAAGTATGGCATACACCAACCACTCCAATTAGGAACGAACTGCCGTTGAACTTGAATTGTCCAATTTGGAACACCTATTGATTTCGGATCGAGCCCAAAACTTGGGCAACATCAGAATTCGGTGGGAGGAGTCATTTGGTGAGTTTTGAGTGAAATCCAATAGCTAGAAGTATGGAATACAACAACTACTTCGATTAGGAACGAACTGTCGTCGAAATTGAATTGACCAATTTCTCACACCTAATGATTTCAGATCGAGCCCAAAACTTGGGCAACATCATAATATGGTGGGAGGAGTCATTTGGTGAGTTTTTAGTGAAATCCAATCGCTAGAAGTATGGAATACACCAACCACTCCAATTAGGAACGAACTGCCGTTGAACTTGAATTGTCCAATTTCTCACACCTATTGATTTCGGATCGAGCCCAAAACTTGGGCAACATCATAATATGGTGGGAGGAGTCACTTGGTCAGTTTTGAATGAAATCCAATCGCTAGAAGTATGGAATACATGATCGGTTCATAATTGTATATTATTTCTTACCCTTCTAGCTTATGATTTGGTTATGTTTTTGAGTTAAACTTGTGCTTTTAATCCTTTTTGTGTTTATCTTTCAGTTAATTGAGCTTTAGGTAACAATGATGGCTTTGGAGAACATAATTCATGCAATTCAAGCATGTTAAGGCCTAATTTGGATGAATTGATGAAGAGCTTAAAGACAAATTCATTATGGCTACGGCCCCCTGCCAGTCCAGTTCCGTAGGTCATATTGCAAGCTTTGTTTCAGCAACCTACATAGCTCGGATGAGGCCACATTCTTCATGAAAGTTGCTCCAATTGGTGTGTACTATAACATATCCAAAAGTCAGCCCCATTGGATAAATCTGGAGTCCGTTACCTAGCAAACACAGAACCATGCTCAGTATGGATCTTATCAGCGCGGAAAATGAGTTAGCAATTTGTTTCGGCCTTAACTTCTTCCTCCGACCTTGGATTGGCCCAAATAACATATGGCTGGAAAGAAGACATTCTGAACTTCAATTTAGAGTGCTTAAAGTCCTAATTTGATTAAGAGAAGCCCAAGTTGTAAGCCCTTGAAGTTGCTGGTCATGCTGACCTCAGCATGTGCTGGTTGGATGCTTGGTCATGGTGAGCTAGGTATGAGCTATCATTTCTGGTTGGAAGCTTGGTCATGGTGACATGAAGATGAGGTAGGGCTGCTGGTGGGATTTATTAGTGAAGTGCATCAACCATTTCAGATTTTATAATGGAAGTGTTGTATGCATTAGTGAAGTGCATCAACCATTTCAGATTTTATAAAACAAGTGTTGTATGCATTAGCCATACTTAATTCAGATTTTCAGCTTCCTTAGGCCTATATATAGTGAGGTTTCCCAAGCTTGTAAACACACCCCAAGGGGGGGAGCTCTCAAGCACTTCTCTAGAGCTCCCTTCCCTTCTCTCCCTCAAATTCTCTTAGTTTCCCTTTGTAGTTCTCAATTGTTGTATTAAGATCATTCTATTAAAATTTCTTTGTACTAAATATCAAACACTTTTCCTTTCTCTTCTTCTAAATTCTTCAAATACTCTCTTCTCCAAACACTTCCCAAACACTTCTCCCATTTCCTTCATCAAATTCTCTAAAGCTTTCAAACACATGTTCTTCCAAAATCCTCAAAGTTCTCAAACATCTCTCTACTTCCCTTCTCTTCCAAAAGTCTCCATGTCTCAAACACTTCACAAACACATTTCTCTTCCTTCCCTAAGTTCTCAAATTCTCCAAGTTCACAAACATCCTCCAAGTTCTCAACCACTCTCTTCCAAATTCTCAAAGTTCCTAAACACTCTCTTCCAAATTCCCCATGTCTTAAACACATTCCCTTCCAAAATCCTCAAAGCTCTCAAACACATGTTCTTCCAAAATTCTCTAAAGTTCCCAAACACTTTCTTCTCCCTCCTCAAAGTTCTCAAACACTTCCTTTCTTCCTCAAAGTTCTCTTAGTTTCCTTGATGTTTTCTTAGTTGTAATTTATTTTTCTTTGTTATGTAAATTCTTTTCTTAAGTTTTCAAGTTGAATTAGTTTCCAAGTTTCAATTATGGTTTTTGTTCTTATTCATTATGCTTATAAGTTAATATGCTAGTTTGAATGATTGATCACCATTTAGGCTTGCATGTTAGCTATCTTGGTTTGAATTAAGAGTATACACCATGCTTTAATTCGAATTGAACTATGAATAGGAAGAGTATGTATGGACATTCAACAACAGGGATTAGATACATACTTGGTTGTTTAAAATGTTCTTCTATGCTTAATGGGTTCCTAATGCTTAATTTTAGGTTAGACAACAAATGATCAAATTAGGGAATTAGGAACACAAGGTTATGACCACACACCATGGCTTAATCATACTTTAGCTAGAATCAATCCATTAATCTAAATTGAACTTGGGAACTTATTTGCTTGAGTTACTTATTTCTTTCTTCCTTGTTTTATGTTCTTTGTTTTTGTTTCTATTTTGTGTAGGGAAACTAAATTGGATCATTCAATCACCAATCCCTGTGGAATCGACCTCGCACTTACATATGCTATACTACCAACGGTTCGTGCACTTGCGAGTATCACAAGTTGAGGATGCAGTTTAATCCATTTGGTGGAGCTAAATCTACGCAACAAGTTTTTGGCGCCGTTGCCGGGGATCGGTAACATTGTTTGATTCTATTTGGCTTTCCTACTTTATTTTTTTTTTTTTTCTTAACTGGACAATTTCAAGTTTTAAAGTTAATGACGTTAATGGACAAGTTGTGTTTGTAGTCCAACAGAAAAGGACAATTGCCCAACAAGCAAGAGAACTGAGTTTAAGTCCCAGCTTACACAACCCATTGGTGCTTGTTGCTTTGAAGCATGGAATTGGACGTGTGTTGATTTTTCCTTTTCATTTTTAGTTTTTTTTTTATATTTCGTAATCCTTTAATTCTGTTTCAAGTTTTTTGTGTTCGTTTTAGCAATTTATGATAGCTTAATAAAAATGGAGAGAGATGGCAACCTCAATCATAAGAATGGGGAGTGTGGAGTAGTGGGAGAAGTCGCGACCTCCAAATGCATCACGCTCGACCTAATCGCTTCAAGGGGGAGCATTTCAATCCTTTCTCTTTACTTGTTATTATTTTAAATTTCTGTTTCTTTTTTTATAAAAATTTAAAAAAATAAAAAATTTAAAAATTTAAAAATATTTTTCATATGAGCTGACTTATGGTAACTCCAGTGAGCACTTCCGTCAATACAGTGTCTAGGAGTTCTATAGGCGACACCTTCGGTGTCTAAGAAGTTTGGGTTTTAAGCGGGACCATTGTGACCCCTCCAATCTTCCCGGATCCCCTGGCTGTGTTTTCTGAGGCCCTTAACTGGTCATCCGTGAGTTGCTTATATATTCATTTTTTTTTTCTTTCTAAACCTTCTTCTTAACTTTTCCCCTTATCATTTACATGTTCTCAATCATCTTTACTTTGCTTTAACATTGAGGACAATGCATCATTTAAGTTTGGGGGTGAGGAAAGTGTTTTTTTTAGTTTTTGTGTTTGTGTCTGAAAACGTAGGCTTCTTCATTGCTACAATTTTTTTTTTTTTTCTGCTACTGTTTTGAATGTTTGGTCCGCGCTGTGTCCTTCATGTTTTCATGCTGAATCCAACGACGTAAAGAACGTTAAATTTGACCAAGTGGTTTGAAAGTTACATGTCAAAATAGATTATATGTTGAAATTGAGCAGAATAGCAATTTGAAACCTCACGTTTTTCTTTTATGTTTCTTTTCTTTGAGTCATTTTCAGTTTTCCTGCCCACACCAATGATAAATCTTGAGTCTAACTTCTAATATGGCTCTTAGGAATTTGATAAGCATTGTGTTAGGTCTGAATCTTATTCTTTTGCTAGCTAAGTCTCACATAATTATTCTTGAGCTTTCTATGCACCTAAGCCATGACTATACACCTCTTGCATGTCTTACCCAATTGTATGCATTTTTTTTGCTTGTGTGATTCACTAGAATGTTAAGTTATAACTAAGATATGATTTAGGCCATCTTTGTTAAGCCTCTTTCTTTTTCCTCCATCAACCCATACAATACATATTCCATTGTAAACCCTTTTGTGCCCAAACACTTAGCCATTTCTTTCTATCACTTTATCATCCATTAAACATCCTACCATCTAGGGGACATGTAGAGTATGATTGTATTTGAGATTGTAATGTATTCAAGGCAATAAATGAGCTATAAAAATCAAAAGAAAAAGAGAAAAGAAGTGTGGCCAATGTAGTCACGACCCTAGGGTGATATAAGGAGAAATCAAGGTGATCTAGGGTAAAGAGCCGCAAAATTGGGCCAAATTTTATACAAAGTGTGTAAATGTCAAAATCAAATTGTGAAGTGATTCAATTGCAAAATCTGGTATTGTGAACTTTTCAATTTATGTGCCTTACATTTCAAATGTCAATGATCTTGTTTACATGATATGCTCTACTTTGTTCCTTAGACTTTGTGTTCCAATATCCATTCCTTTTCTAACCATTACATTACATCCATGAGTAAAGTCCTATTGATTTTGGTTTAGCTTGGTAAACTTGTGTTCATTCTTGCAGGAATTCATATCGTTGTTTGAGAAGCATGAGTTGTATCTTCATGGCTATTTCACACACACACCTTGAGCATGATTTTTGTGAGATTGTGGTAGCACTTGAATAATGTTTGGAACTTCCTTAGTGCTTGTTTTGTTCCTTGTTGAGCCATGTCTATGAAGTTTAAAATTTCTGTTCGGTTGGAAGGTTAACGTTTTTGTTTTTGTTTTGTTTTTGTTTTTTGTTTTTTGTTTTTCTTAAGGACTAACAAATCTAATAAGTTTTCTAACCATTTTGTTTTGTAGAGTTAGAAAAACGTTTGTGGGTATCGTAACTGTTAAACCCTCAGGAGACACAACTCCTCCTACTAGGGATGCCTAGAGGTTTAAAGGCTTGTTGCATACGCTCAATGCAATCGAGTTACCTACGAAAGTGGTCTAGTTAACTTCTTATTTTGTTTTATTTTTCTTCGTTTTCCTTTTGTTTTGCTCGAGGACTAGCAAAATCTAGGTTTGGGGGTATTTGATCGGTTCATAATTGTATATTATTTCTTACCCTTCTAGCTTATGATTTGGTTATGTTTTTGAGTTAAACTTGTGCTTTTAATCCTTTTTGTGTTTATCTTTCAGTTAATTGAGCTTTAGGTAACAATGATGGCTTTGGAGAACATAATTCATGCAATTCAAGCATGTTAAGGCCTAATTTGGATGAATTGATGAAGAGCTTAAAGACAAATTCATTATGGCTACAGCCCCCTGCCAGTCCAGTTCCGTAGGTCATATTGCAAGCTTTGTTTCAGCAACCTACATAGCTCGGATGAGGCCACATTCTTCATGAAAGTTGCTCCAATTGGTGTGTACTATAACATATCCAAAATTCAGCCCCATTGGATAAATCTGGAGTCCGTTACCTAGCAAACACAGAACCATGCTCAGGATGGATCTTATCAGCGCGGAAAATGAGTTAGCAATTTGTTTCGGCCTTAACTTCTTCCTCCGACCTTGGATTGGCCCAAATAACATATGGCTGGAAAGAAGACATTCTGAACTTCAATTTAGAGTGCTTAAAGTCCTAATTTGATTAAGAGAAGCCCAAGTTGTAAGCCCTTGAAGTTGCTGGTCATGCTGACCTCAGCATGTGCTGGTTGGATGCTTGGTCATGGTGAGCTAGGTATGAGCTATCATTTCTGGTTGGAAGCTTGGTCATGGTGACATGAAGATGAGGTAGGGCTGCTGGTGGGATTTATTAGTGAAGTGCATCAACCATTTCAGATTTTATAATGGAAGTGTTGTATGCATTAGTGAAGTGCATCAACCATTTCAGATTTTATAAAACAAGTGTTGTATGCATTAGCCATACTTAATTCAGATTTTCAGCTTCCTTAGGCCTATATATAGTGAGGTTTCCCAAGCTTGTAAACACACCCCAAGGGGGGGAGCTCTCAAGCACTTCTCTAGAGCTCCCTTCCCTTCTCTCCCTCAAATTCTCTTAGTTTCCCTTTGTAGTTCTCAATTGTTGTAATAAGATCATTCTATTAAAATTTCTTTGTACTAAATATCAAACACTTTTCCTTTCTCTTCTTCTAAATTCTTCAAATACTCTCTTCTCCAAACACTTCCCAAACACTTCTCCCATTTCCTTCATCAAATTCTCTAAAGCTTTCAAACACATGTTCTTCCAAAATCCTCAAAGTTCTCAAACATCTCTCTACTTCCCTTCTCTTCCAAAAGTCTCCATGTCTCAAACACTTCACAAACACATTTCTCTTCCTTCCCTAAGTTCTCAAATTCTCCAAGTTCACAAACATCCTCCAAGTTCTCAACCACTCTCTTCCAAATTCTCAAAGTTCCTAAACACTCTCTTCCAAATTCCCCATGTCTTAAACACATTCCCTTCCAAAATCCTCAAAGCTCTCAAACACATGTTCTTCCAAAATTCTCTAAAGTTCCCAAACACTTTCTTCTCCCTCCTCAAAGTTCTCAAACACTTCCTTTCTTCCTCAAAGTTCTCTTAGTTTCCTTGATGTTTTCTTAGTTGTAATTTATTTTTCTTTGTTATGTAAATTCTTTTCTTAAGTTTTCAAGTTGAATTAGTTTCCAAGTTTCAATTATGGTTTTTGTTCTTATTCATTATGCTTATAAGTTAATATGCTAGTTTGAATGATTGATCACCATTTAGGCTTGCATGTTAGCTATCTTGGTTTGAATTAAGAGTATACACCATGCTTTAATTCGAATTGAACTATGAATAGGAAGAGTATGTATGGACATTCAACAACAGGGATTAGATACATACTTGGTTGTTTAAAATGTTCTTCTATGCTTAATGGGTTCCTAATGCTTAATTTTAGGTTAGACAACAAATGATCAAATTAGGGAATTAGGAACACAAGGTTATGACCACACACCATGGCTTAATCATACTTTAGCTAGAATCAATCCATTAATCTAAATTGAACTTGGGAACTTATTTGCTTGAGTTACTTATTTCTTTCTTCCTTGTTTTATGTTCTTTGTTTTTGTTTCTATTTTGTGTAGGGAAACTAAATTGGATCATTCAATCACCAATCCCTGTGGAATCGACCTCGCACTTACATATGCTATACTACCAACGGTTCGTGCACTTGCGAGTATCACAAGTTGAGGATGCAGTTTAATCCATTTGGTGGAGCTAAATCTACGCAACAATACACCAACCACTCCAATTAGGAACGAACTGCCGTTGAACTTGAATTGTCCAATTTGGAACACCTATTGATTTAGGATCGAGCCCAAAACTTGGGAAACATCATAATATGGTGGGAGGAGTCATTTGGTGAGTTTTGAGTGAAATCCAATCGCTAGAAGTATGGAATACACCAACCACTCCAATTAGGAACGAACTGCCGTTGAACTTGAATTGTCCTATTTGGAACACCTATTCATTTCGGATCGAGCCCCAAACTTGGGCAACATCATAATATGGTGGAAGGAGACATTTGGTGAGTTTGGAGAGAAATCCAATCGCTAGAAGTATGGAATACACCAACCACTCCAATTAGGAACGAACTGCCGTTGAACTTCAATTGTCCAATTTCTCACACCTATTGATTTCGGATCGAGCCCAAAACATGGGCAACATCATAATATGGTGGGAGGAGTCATTTGGTGAGTTTTGAGTGAAATCCAATCGCTAGAAGTATGGAATACAGCAACCACTCCAATTAGGAACGAACTGCCGTTGAACTTGAATTGTACAATTTGGAACACCTATTGATTTGGGATCGAGCCCAAAACTTGGGCAACATCATAATATGGTGGGAGGAGTCATTTGGCGAGTTTTGAGTGAAATCCAATCGCTAGAAGTATGGCATACACCAACCACTCCAATTAGGAACGAACTGCCGTTGAACTTGAATTGTCCAATTTGGAACACCTATTGATTTCGGATCGAGCCCAAAACTTGGGCAACATCAGAATTCGGTGGGAGGAGTCATTTGGTGAGTTTTGAGTGAAATCCAATAGCTAGAAGTATGGAATACAACAACTACTTCGATTAGGAACGAACTGTCGTCGAAATTGAATTGACCAATTTCTCACACCTAATGATTTCAGATCGAGCCCAAAACTTGGGCAACATCATAATATGGTGGGAGGAGTCATTTGGTGAGTTTTTAGTGAAATCCAATCGCTAGAAGTATGGAATACACCAACCACTCCAATTAGGAACGAACTGCCGTTGAACTTGAATTGTCCAATTTCTCACACCTGTTGATTTCGGATCGAGCCCAAAACATGGGCAACATCATAATATGGTGGGAGGAGTCATTTGGTGAGTTTTGAGTGAAATCCAATCGGTAGAAGTATGGCATACACCAACCACTCCAATTAGGAACGAACTGCCGTTGAACTTGAATTGTCGAATTTGGAACACCTATTGATTTCGGATCGAGCCCAAAACTTGGGCAACATCATAATATGGTGGGAGGAGTCATTTGGTGAGTTTTGAGTGAAATCCAATCGCTAGAAGTATGGAATACACCAACCACTCCAATTAGGAACGAACTGCCGTTGAACTTGAATTGTCCAATTTGGAACACCTATTGATTTCGGATCGAGCCCAAAACTTGGGCAACATCATAATATGGTGGGAGGAGTCCCTTGGTGAGTTTTGAGTGAAATCCAATCGCTAGAAGTATGCAATACACCAACCACTCCAATTAGGAACGAACTGCCGTTGAACTTGAATTGACCAATTTCTCACACCCATTGATTTCGGATCGAGCCCAAAACTTGGGCAACATCATAATCTGGTGGGAGGAGTCATTTGGTGAGTTTTGAGTGAAATCCAATCGCTAGAAGTATGGAATACACCAACCACACCAATTAGGAACGAACTGCCGTTGAACTTGAATTGACCAATTTCTCACACCCATTGATTTCTGATCGAGCCCAAAACTTGGGCAACATCATAATATGGTGGGAGGAGTGATTCGGTGAGTTTTGAGTGAAATCCAATCGTTAGAAGTATGGAATACACCAACCACACCAATTAGGAACGAACTGCCGTTGAACTTGAATTGTCCAATTTCTCACCCCTATTGATTTCGGATCGAGCCCAAATCTTGGGCAACATCATAATATGGTGGGAGGAGTCATTTGGTGAGTTTTGAGTGAAATCCAATCGCTAGAAGTATGGAATACACCAACCACTCCAATTAGGAACGAACTGCCGTTGAACTTGAATTGTCCAATTTCTCACACCTATTGATTATGGATCGAGCCCAAAACTTGGGCAACATCATAATCTGGTGGGAGGAGTCATATGGGGAGTTTTGAGTGAAATCCAATCGCTAGATGTATGGAATACACCTACCACCCCAATTAGGAACGAACTGCCGTTGAACTTGAATTGTCCAATTTGGAACACCTATGGATTTCGGATCGAGCCCAAAACTTGGGCAACCTCATAATATGTTGGGAGGAGTCATTTGGTGAGTTTTGAGTGAAATCCAATCGCTAGAAATATGGAATACAGCAACCACTCCAATTAGGAACGAACTGCCGTTGAACTTGAATTGTCCAATTTGGAACACCTTTTGATTTCGGATCGAGCCCAAAACTTGGGCAACATCATAATATGGTGGGAGGAGTCATTTGGTGAGTTTTGAGTCAAATCCAATCGCTAGAAGTATGGAATACACCAACCACTCCAATTAGGAACGAACTGCCGTTGAACTTGAATTGTCCAATTTGGAACACCTATTGATTTCGGATCGAGCCCAAAACTTGGGCAACATCATAATATGGTGGGAGGAGTCATTTGGTGAGTTTTGAGTGAAATCCAATCGTTAGAAGTATGGAATACACCAACCACACCAATTAGGAACGAACTGCCGTTGAACTTGAATTGTCCAATTTGGAACACTTATTGATTTCGGATCGAGCCCAAAACTTGGGCAACATCATAATATGGTGGTAGGAGTCACTTCGTGAGTTTTGAGTGAAATCCAATCGCTAGAAGTACGGAATACACCAACCACTCCAATTAGGAACGAACTGCCGTTGAACTTGAATTGTCCAATTTGGAACACCTATTGATTTCGGATCGAGCCCAAAACTTGGGCATCATCATAATATGGTGGGAGGAGTCATTTGGTGAGTTTTGAGTGAAATCCAATCGCTAGAAGTATGGAATACACCAACCACTCCAATTAGGAACGAACTGCCGTTGAACTTGAATTGTCCAATTTGGAACACCTATGGATTTCGGATCGAGCCCAAAACTTGGGCAACCTCATAATATGGTGGGAGGAGTCATTTGGTTAGTTTTGAGTGAAATCCAATCGCTAGAAATATGGAATACAGCAACCACTCCAATTAGGAACGAACTGCCGTTGAACTTGAATTGTCCAATTTGGAACACCTATTGATTTCGGATCGAGCCCAAAACTTGGGCAACATCATAATATGGTGGGAGGAGTCATTTGGTGAGTTTTGAGTGAAATCCAATCGCTAGAAGTATGGAATACACCAACCACTCCAATTAGGAACGAACTGTCGTTGAACTTGAATTGTCCAATTTGGAACACCTATTGATTTCGGATCGAGCCCAAAACTTGGGCAACATCATAATATGGTGGGAGGAGTCATTTGGTGAGTTTTGAGTGAAATCCAATCGCTAGAAGTATGGAATACACCAACCACTCCAATTAGGAACGAACTGTCGTTGAACTTGAATTGTCCAATTTGGAACACCTATTGATTTCGGATCGAGCCCAAAACTTGGGCAACATCATAATATGGTGGTAGGAGTCACTTGGCGAGTTTTGAGTGAAATCCAATCGCTAGAAGTATGCAATACACCAACCACTCCAATTAGGAACGAACTGCCGTTGAACTTGTATTGTCCAATTTCTCACACCTATTGATTTCGGATCGAGCCCAAAACTTGGGCAACATCATAATCTGGTGGGAGGAGTCGTTTGTTGAGTTTTGAGTGAAATCCAATCGCTAGAAGTATGGATTACACCAACCACTCCAATTAGGAAAGAACTGGCGTTGAACTTGAATTGTCCAATTTCTCACACCTATTGATTTCGAATCGAGCCCAAAAGTTGGGCAACATCATAATATGGTGGGAGGAGTCATTTGGTGAGTTTTGAGTGAAATCCAATCGCAAGAAGTATGGAATACACCAACCACTCCAATTAGGAACGAACTGTCGTTGAACTTGAATTGTCCAATTTCTCACACCTATTGATTTCGGATCGAGGCCCAAACTTGGGCGAAATCATAATAGGGTGGGAGGAGTCATTTGGTGAATTTTGAGTGAAATCCTAGCGCTAGAAGTATGGAATACACCAACCACTCCAATTAGGAACGAACTGCCGTTGAACTTGAATTGTCCAATTTGGAACACCTATTGATTTCGGATCGAGCCCAAAACTTGGGCAACATCATAATACGGCGGGGGGAGTCGTTTGGTCAGTTTTGAGTGAAATCCAATCGCTAGAAGTATGGAATACACCAACCACTCCAATTCGGAACAAACTGCCATTGAACTTGAATTGTCCAATTTCTCACACCTATTGATTTTGGATCGAGCCCAAAACTTGGGCAACATCATAATATGGTGGGAGGAGTCATTTCGAGAGTTTTGAGTGAAATCCAATCGCTAGAAGTATGCAATACATCAACCACTCCAATTAGGAACGAACTGTCGTTGAACTTGAATTGTCCAATTTGGAACACCTATTGATTTCGGATGGTGCCCAAAACTTTGGCAACATCATAATATGGTGGGAGGAGTCACTTGGTGAGTTTTGAGTGAAATCCAATCGCTAGAAGTGTGGAATATACCAACCACTCCAATTAGGAACAAACTGCCGTTGAACTTGAATTGTCCAATTTCTCACACCTATTGATTTCGGACCGAGCCCCAAACTTGGGCAACATCATAATATGGTGGGAGGAGTCATTTGGTGAGTTTTGAGTGAAATCCAATCGCTAGAAGTATGGAATACACCAACCACTCCAATTAGGAACGAACTGCCGTTGAACTTGAATTGTCCAATTTCTCACACCTATTGATTATGGATCGAGCCCAAAACTTGGGCAACATCATAATATGGTGGGAGGAGTCGTTTGGTGAGTTTTGAGTGAAATCCAATCGCTAGAAGTTTGGAAAACACAACGACTCCAATTAGGAACGAACTGCCGTTGAACTTGAATTGTCCAATTTGGAACACCTATTGATTTCGGATCGAGCCCCAAACTTGGGCAACATCATAATATGGTGGGAGGAGTCATTTGGTGAGTTTTGAGTGAAATCCAATCGCTAGAAGTATGGAATACACCAACCACTCAAATTAGGAACGAACTGCCATTGAACTTGAATTGTCCAATTTGGAATACCTATTGATTTCGGATCGATCCCAAAACTTGGGCAACATCATAAGTTGGTGGGAGGAGTCATTTGGTGAGTTTTGAGTGAAATCCAATCGCTAGAAGTATGGAATACACCAACCACTCCAATTAGGAACGAACTGCCGTTGAACTTGAATTGTCCAACTTCTCAGACCTACTGATTTCGGACCGAGCCCCAAACTTGGGCAACATCATAATATGGTGGGAGGAGTCATTTGGTGAGTTTTGAGGGAAATCCAATCGCTAGAAGAGTGGAATACACCAAGCACTCCAATTAGGAACGAACTGCCGTTGAACTTGAATTGTCCAATTTAGAACACCTATTGATTTCGGATCGAGCCCAAAACTTGGGCAACATCATAATATGGGGGGAGGAGTCATTTGGTGTGTTTTGAGTGAAATCCAATCGCTAGAAGTATGGAATACACCAACCACTCCAGTTAGGATGGAACTGCCGTTGAACTTGAATTGCCCAATTTGGAACACCTATTGATTTCGGATCGATCCCAAAACTTGGGCAACATCATAATATGGTGGGAGGAGTCATTTGGTTAGTTTTGAGTGAAATCCAATCGCTAGAAGTATGGAATACACCAACCACTCCAATTAGGAACGAACTGCCGTTGAACTTGAATTGTCCAATTTCTCACACCTATTGATTTCGGATCGAACCCAAAACATGGGCAACATCATAATATGGTGGGAGGAGTCATTTGGTGAGTTTTGAGTGAAATCCAATCGCTAGAAGTATGGAATACACCAACCACTCCAGTTAGGAAGGAACTGCCGTTGAACTTGAATTGTCCATTTTGGAACACCTATTGATTTGGGATCGAGCCCAAAACTTGGGCAACATCATAATATGGTGGGAGGAGTCATTTGGTGAGTTTTGAGTGAAATCCAATCGCTAGAAGTGTGGAATACACCAACCACTCCAATTAGGAACGAACTGTCGTCGAAATTGAATTGACCAATTTCTCAGACCTATTGATTTCGGATCGAGCCCAAAACATGGGCAACATCATAATATGGTGGGAGGAGTCATTTGGTGAGTTATGAGTGAAATCCAATCGCTAGAAGTATGGAATACACCGACCACTCCAATTAGGAACGAACTGCCGTTGAACTTGAATTGTCCAATTTCTCACAACTATTGATTTCGGATCGAGCCCCAAACTTGGGCAACATCATAATATGGTGGGAGGAGTCATTCGGTGACTTTTGAGTGAAATCCAACTGCTAGAAGTATGGAATACACCAACCACTCAAATTTGGAACGAACTGTCGTTGAACTTGAATTGTCCAATTTGGAACACCTATTGATTTCGGATCGAGCCCAAACCTTGGGCAACATCATAATATGGTGGGAGGAGTCATTTGGTGAGTTTTGAGTGAAATCCAATTGCTAGAGGTATGGAATACACCAACCACTCCAATTCGGAACGAACTGCTGTTGAACTTGAATTGTCCAATTTCTCACACCTATTGATTTCAGATCGAGCCCCAAACTTGGGGAACATCATAATATGGTGGGAGGAGTCATTTGGTGACTTTTGAGTGAAATCCAATCGCTAGAAGGACGGAATACACCAACCACTCCAATTAGGAACGAACTGCCGTTGAACTTGAATTTTCCAATTTCTCACACCTATTGATTTCGGATCGAACCCAAAACATGGGCAACATCATAATATGGTGGGAGGAGTCATTTGGTGAGTTTTGAGTGAAATCCAATCGCTAGAAGTATGGAATACACCAACCACTCCAGTTAGGAAGGAACTGCCGTTGAACTTGAATTGTCCATTTTGGAACACCTATTGATTTCGGATCGAGCCCAAAACTTGGGCAACATCATAATATGGTGGGAGGAGTCATTTGGTGAGTTTTCAGTGAAATCCATTCGCTAGAAGTATGGAATACACCACCCACTCCAATTACGAACGAACTGTCGTTGAAATTGAATTCACCAATTTCTCAGACCTATTGATTTCGGATCGAGCCCAAAACATGGGCAACATCATAATATGGTGGGAGGAGTCATTTGGTGAGTTTTGAGTGAAATCCAATCGCTAGAAGTGTGGAATACACCGACCACTCCAATTAGGAACGAACTGCCGTTGAACTTGAATTGTCCAATTTCTCACACCTATTGATTTCGGATCGAGCCCCAAACTTGGGCAACATCATAATATGGTGGGAGGAGTCATTCGGTGACTTTTGAGTGAAATCCAACCGCTATAAGTATGGAATACACCAACCACTCAAATTTGGAACGAACTGTCGTTGAACTTGAATTGTCCAATTTGGAACACCTTTTGATTTCGGATCGAGCCCAAAACTTGGGCAACATCATAATATGGTGGGAGGAGTCATTTGGTGAGTTTTGAGTGAAATCCAATTGCTAGAGGTATGGAATACACCAACCACTCCAATTCAGAACGAACTGCCGTTGAACTTGAATTGTCCAATTTCTCACACCTATTGATTTCGGATCGAGCCCCAAACTTGGGCAACATCATAATATGGTGGGAGGAGTCATTTGGTGACTTTTGAGTGAAATCCAACTGCTAGAAGTATGGAATACACCAACCACTCAAATTTGGAACGAACTGTCGTTGAACTTGAATTGTCCAATTTGGAACACCTATTGATTTCGGATCGAGCCCAAACCTTGGGCAACATCATAATATGGTGGGAGGAGTCATTTGGTGAGTTTTGAGTGAAATCCAATTGCTAGAGGTATGGAATACACCAACCACTCCAATTCGGAACGAACTGCTGTTGAACTTGAATTGTCCAATTTCTCACACCTATTGATTTCAGATCGAGCCCCAAACTTGGGGAACATCATAATATGGTGGGAGGAGTCATTTGGTGACTTTTGAGTGAAATCCAATCGCTAGAAGGACGGAATACACCAACCACTCCAATTAGGAACGAACTGCCGTTGAACTTGAATTTTCCAATTTCTCACACCTATTGATTTCGGATCGAACCCAAAACATGGGCAACATCATAATATGGTGGGAGGAGTCATTTGGTGAGTTTTGAGTGAAATCCAATCGCTAGAAGTATGGAATACACCAACCACTCCAGTTAGGAAGGAACTGCCGTTGAACTTGAATTGTCCATTTTGGAACACCTATTGATTTCGGATCGAGCCCAAAACTTGGGCAACATCATAATATGGTGGGAGGAGTCATTTGGTGAGTTTTCAGTGAAATCCATTCGCTAGAAGTATGGAATACACCACCCACTCCAATTACGAACGAACTGTCGTTGAAATTGAATTCACCAATTTCTCAGACCTATTGATTTCGGATCGAGCCCAAAACATGGGCAACATCATAATATGGTGGGAGGAGTCATTTAGTGAGTTTTGAGTGAAATCCAATCGCTAGAAGTGTGGAATACACCGACCACTCCAATTAGGAACGAACTGCCGTTGAACTTGAATTGTCCAATTTCTCACACCTATTGATTTCGGATCGAGCCCCAAACTTGGGCAACATCATAATATGGTGGGAGGAGTCATTCGGTGACTTTTGAGTGAAATCCAACCGCTATAAGTATGGAATACACCAACCACTCAAATTTGGAACGAACTGTCGTTGAACTTGAATTGTCCAATTTGGAACACCTTTTGATTTCGGATCGAGCCCAAAACTTGGGCAACATCATAATATGGTGGGAGGAGTCATTTGGTGGGTTTTGAGTGAAATCCAATTGCTAGAGGTATGGAATACACCAACCACTCCAATTCGGAACGAACTGCCGTTGAACTTGAATCGTCCAATTTCTCACACCTATTGATTTCGGATCGAGCCCCAAACTTGGGCAACATCATAATATGGTGGGAGGAGTCATTTGGTGACTTTTGAGTGAAATCCAATCGCTAGAAGGACGGAATACACCAACCACTCCAATTAGGATCGAATTGTCGTTGAAATTGAATTGACCAATTTCTCAGACCTATTGATTTCGGATCGAGCCCAAAACATGGGCAACATCATAATATGGTGGGAGGAGTCATTTGGTGAGTTTTGAGTGAAATCCAATCGCTAGAAGTATTGAATACACCAAGCACTCCAATTAGGAACGAACTGCCGTTGAACTTGAATTGTCCAATTTAGAACACCTATTGATTTCGGATCGAGCCCAAAACTTGGGCAACATCATAATATGGGGGGAGGAGTCAATTGGTGTGTTTTGAGTGAAATCCGATCGCTAGAACTATGAATTACCCCAAACCCTCCAATTTGGAACGAACTTCCTTTGAACTTGAATTGTCCAATTTCTTACAACTATTGATTTCGGATCGAGCCCAAAACAAGAGCAACATCATAATATGGTGGGAGGAGTCATTTGGTGAGTTTTGAGTGAAATCCAATCGCTAGAAGTACGGAATACACCAACCACTCCAGTTAGGAAGGAACTGTCGTTGAACTTGAATTGTCAAATTTGGAACACCTACTGATTTCGGATCGAGCCCAAAACTTGGGCAACAACATAATATGGTGGGAGGAGTCATTTGGTTAGTTTTGAGTGAAATCCAATCGCTAGAAGTATGGAATACACCAAGCACTCCAGTTAGGAAGGAACTGCCGTTGAACTTGAATTGTCCTTTTTGGAACACCTATTGATTTCGGATCGAGCCCAAAAATTGGGCAACATCATCGTATGGTGGGAGGAGTCATTTGGTTAGTTTTGAGTGAAATCCAATCGCTAGAAGTATGGAATACACCAACCACTCCAATTTGGAACAAACTGCCGTTGAACTTGAATCGTCCAATGTCTCACACCTATTGATTTCGGATAGAGCCCCAAACTTGGGCAACATCATAATATGGTGGGAAGAGTCATTTGGTGAGTTTTGAGTGAAATCCAATCGCTAGAAGTATGGAATACACCAACCACTCCAATTAGGAACGAACTGTCGTTGAAATTGAATTGACCAATTTCTCAGACCTATTGATTTCAGATCGAGGCCAAAACTTGGGCAACATCATAATATGGTGGGAGGAGTCAATTGGTGAGTTTTGAGTGAAATCCAATCGCTAGAAGTATGGAATACACCAACCACTCCAATTAGGAACGAACTGCCGTTGAACTTGAATTGTCCAATTTCTCACACCAATTGATTTCGGATCGAGCCCCAAACTTGGGCAACATCATAATGTGGTGGGAAGAGTCATTTGGTGAGTTTTGAGTGAAATCCAATCGCTAGAAGTATGGAATACACCAACCACTCCAATTAAGAATGAACTGCCGTTGAACTTGAATTGTCCAATTTGGAACACCTATTGATTTCGGATCGAGCCCAAAACTTGGGCAACATTGTAATATGGTGGGAGGAGTCATTTCGTGAGTTTTGAGTGAAATCCAATCGCTAGAAGTATGGAATACACCAACCACTCCAATTTGGAACGAACTGCCGTTGAACTTGAATTGTCCAATTTCTCACACCTATTGATTTCGGATCGAGCCTCAAACTTGGGTAAAATCATAATATGGTGGAAAGAGTCATTTGGGGAGTTTTGAGTGAAATCCAATCGCTAGAAGTATGGAATACACCAACCACTCCAATTAGGAACGAACTGCCGTTGAACTTGAATTGTCCAATTTGGAACACCTATTCATTTCGAATCGAGCCCAAAACTTGGGCAACATCATAATATGGTGGGAGGAGTCATTTGGAGAGTTTTGAGTGAAATCCAATCGCTAGAAGTGTGGAATACACCAACTACTCCAATTAGGAACGAACTGCCGTTGAACTTGAATTGTCCAATTTGGAACACCTATTGATTTCGAATCGAGCCCAAAACTTGGGCAAGATCATAATATGATGGGAGGAGTCATTTCGTGAGTTTTGAGTGAAATCCAATCGCTAGACGTATGGAATACACCAAACACTCCAATTAGGAACGAACTGTCGTTGAAATTGAATTTACCAATTTCGCACACCTATTGATTTCGGATCGAGCCCAAAACTTGGGCAACCTCATAATATGGTGGGAGGATTCATTTGGTGAGTTTTGAGCGAAATCCAATTGATAGAAGTATGGAATACACCAACCACTCCAATTAGGAACGAACTGCCGTTGAACTTGTATTGTCCAATTTAGAACACCTATTGATTTCGGATCCAGCCCAAAACTTGGGCAACATCATAATATGGGGGGAGGAGTCATTTGGTGAGTTTTGAGTGAAATCCAATCGCTAGAAGTATGGAATACACCAACCACTCCAATTAGGAACGAACTGCCGTTGAACTTGAATTGTCCAATTTGGAACACCTATTGATTTCGGATCGAGCACAAAACTTGGGCAACAACAAAATATGTTGGGTGGAGTCATTTGGGGAGTTTTGAGTGAAATCCAATCGCTAGAAGTATGGAATACACCAACCACTCCAATTAGGAACGAACTGCCGTTGAACTTGAATTGTCCAATTTCTCACACCTATTGATTTCGGATCGAGCCCCAAACTTGGGCAACATCATAATAAGGTGGGAGGAGTCATTTGGTGACTTTTGAGTGAAATCCAATCGCTAGAAGTACAGAATACACCAACCACTCCAATTAGGAACGAACTGTCGTTGAAATTGAATTGACCAATTTCTCAGACCTATTGATTTCAGATCGAGGCCAAAACATGGGCAACATCATAATATGGTGGGAGGAGTCATTGGGTGAGTTTTGAGTGAAATCCAATCGCTAGAAATATGGAATACACCAACCACTCCAATTAGGAACGAACTGCCGTTGAACTTGAATTGTCCAATTTGGAACACGTATTCATTTCGAATCGAGCCCAAAACTTGGGCAACACCATAATATGGTGGGAGGAGTCATTTGGTTAGTTTTAAGTGAAATCCAATCGCTAGAAGTATGGAATACACCAACCACTCCAATTAGGAACGAACTGCCGTTGAACTTGAATTGTCCAATTTCTCACACCTATTGATTTCGGATCGAGCCCCAAACCTGGGCAACATCATAATATGGTGGGAAGAGTCATTTGGTGAGTTTTGAGTGAAATCCAATCGCTAGAAGTATGGAATACACCAACCACTCCAATTAGGAACGAACTGCCGTTGAACTTGAATTGTCCAATTTCTCACACCTATTGATTTCGGATCGAGCCCCAAACTTGGGCAACATCAAGATATGGTGGGAGGAGTCATTTGGTGAATTTTGAGTGAAATGCAATCGCTAGAAGTACAGAATACACCATCCACTCCAATTAGGAACGAACTGTCGTTGAAATTGAATTGACCAATTTCTGAGACCTATTGATATCGGATCGAGCCCAAAACATGGGCAACATCATAATATGGTGGGAGCAGTCATTTGGTGAGTTTTGAGTGAAATCCAATCGCTAGAAGTATGGAATACACCAACCACTATAGTTAGGAACGAACTGCCGTTGAACTTGAATTGTCCAATTTCTCACACCTATTGATTTCGGATCGAGCCCCAAACTTGGGCAACATCATAATATGGTGGGAAGAGTCATTTGGTGAGTTTTGAGTGAAATCAAATCGCTAGAAGTATGCAATACACCAACCACTCCAATCAGGAACGAACTGCCGTTGAACTTGAATTGTCCAATTTCTCACACCTACTGATTTCGGATCGAGCCCAAAACTTGGGCAACATCATAATATGGTGGGAGGAGTCAATTAGTGAGTTTTGAGTGAAATCCAATCGCTAGAAGTACAGAATACACCGACCACTCCAATTTGGAACGAATTGTCGTTGAAATTGAATTGACCAATTTCTCAGACCTATTGATTTCGGATCGCGCCCAAAACGTGGGCAACATCATAATATGTTGGGAGGAGTCATTTGGTGAGTTTTGAGTGAAATCCAATCACTAGAAGTATGGAATACACCAACCACTCCAATTAGGAATGAACTGCCGTTGAACTGGAATTGTCCAATTTGGAACACGTATTCATTTCGAATCGAGCCCAAAACTTGGGCAACATCATAATATGGTGGGAGGAGTCATTTGTTTAGTTTTAAGTGAAATCCAATCGCTAGAAGTATGGAATACACCAACCACTCCAATTAGGAACGAACTGCCGTTGAACTTGAATTGTCCAATTTCTCACACCTATTGATTTCGGATCGAGCCCCAAACTAGGCCAACATCATAATATGGAGGGAAGAGTCATTTGGTGAGTTTTGATTCAAATCCAATCGCTAGACGTATGGAATACACCAACCACTCCAATTAGGAACGAACTGCCGTTGAACTTGAATTGTCCAATTTGGAACACCTATTGATTTCGGATCGATCCCAAAACTTGGGCAACATCATAATATGGTGGGAGGAGTCATTTGGTGAGTTTTGAGTGAAATCCAATCGCAAGAAGTATGGAATACACCAACCACTCTAGTTAGGAACGAACTGCCGTTGAACTTGAATTGTCCAATTTCTCACACCTATTGATTTCGGATCGAGCCCAAAACTTGGGCAACATCATAATAAGGTGGGAGGAGTCATTTGGTGTGTTTTGAGTGAAATCCAATCGCTAGACGTATGGAATACACCAACCACTCCAATTAGGATCGAACTGTCGTTGAAATTGAATTGACCAATTTCAAACACCTATTGATTTCGGATGGAGCCCAAAACTTGGGCAACAACATAATATGGTGGGAGGTGTCATTTGGTGAGTTTTGAGTGAAATCCAATCGCTAGAAGTATGGAATACACCAACCACTCCAATTAGGAACGAACTGCTGTTGAACTTGAATTGTCCAATTTGGAACACCTATTGATTTCGGATCGAGCCCACAACTTGGGCAACATCATAATATGGTGGGAGGAGTCATTTGGTGAGTTTTGAGTGAAATCAAATCGCTAGAAGTATGCAATACACCAACCACTCCAATCAAGAACGAACTGCCGTTGAACTTGAATTGTCCAATTTCTCACACCTATTGATTTCGGATCGAGCCCAAAACTTGGGCAACATCATAAAAAGGTGGGAGGAGTCATTTTGTGAGTTTTGAGTGAAATCCAATCGCTAGAAGTATGGAATACACCAACCACTATAGTTAGGAACGAACTGCCGTTGAACTTGAATTGTCCAATTTCTCACACATATTGATTTCGGATCGAGCCCAAAACTTGGGCAACATCATAATAAGGTGGGAGGAGTCAATTGGTGAGTTTTGAGTGAAATCGAATCGCTAGAAGTATGGAATACACCAACCACTCGAATTAGGAACGAACTGCCGTTGAATTTCAATTGTCCAATTTGGAACATCAATTGGTTTCGGATCGAGCCCAAAACTTGGGCAACCTCATAATATGGTGGGAGGAGTCATTTGGTGGGTTTTGAGTGAAACCAAATCGCTAGAAGTATGGAATACACCAACCACTCCAATTAGGAACGAACTGCTGTTGAACTTGAATTGTCCAATTTGGAACACCTATTGATTTCGGATCGAGCCCAAAACTTGGGCAACATCATAATATGGAGGGAGGAGTCATTTGGTGAGTTTTTAGTCAAATCCAATCGCTAGACGTATGGAATACACCAACCACTCCAATTAGGAACGAACTGTCGTTGAAATTGAATTTACCAATTTCTCACACCTACTGATTTCGGATTGAGCCCAAAACTTGGGCAACATCATAATATGGTGGGAGGAGTCATTTGGTGAGTTTTGAGTGAAATCCAATCGCTAGAAGTATGGAATACACCAACCACTCCAATTAGGAACGAATTGCCGTTGAACTTGAATTGTCCAATTTGGAACACCTATTGATTTCGGTTCGAGCCCAAAACTTGGGCAACATCATAATATGGTGGGAAGAGTCATTTGGTGAGTTTTGAGTGAAATCCAATCGCTAGAAGTATGGAATACACCAACCACTCCAATTAGGAACGAACTGCCGTTGAACTTGAATTGTTCAATTTGGAACAGGTATTGATTTCGGATCGAGCCCAAAACTTGGGCAACAACATAATATGGAGGGAGGAGTCATTTGGTGAGTTTTGAGTGAAATCCAATCGCTAGACGTATGGAATACACCAACCACTCCAATTAGGATCGAACTGTCGTTGAAATTGAATTTACCAATTTCTCACACCTATTCATTTCGGTTCGAGCCCAAAACTTGGGCAACCTCATAATACGGTGGGAGGAGTCGTTTGGTGAGTTTTGAGTGAAATCCAATCGCTAGAAGTATGGAATACACCAACCACTATAGTTAGGAACGAACTGCCGTTGAAGTTGAATTGTCCAATTTCTCACACATATTGATTTTGGATCGAGCCCAAAACTTGGGCAACATCATAATAAGGTGGGAGAAGTCAATTGGTGAGTTTTGAGTGAAATCCAATCGCTAGAAGTATGGAATACACCAACCACTCGAATTAGGAACGAACTGCCGTTGAATTTCAATTGTCCAATTTGGAACATCAATTGGTTTCGGATCGAGCCCAAAACTTGGGAAATATCATAATATGGTGGGAGGAGTCATTTGGTTAGTTTTGAGTGATATCCAATCGCTAAAAGTACGGAATACACCAACCACTCCAATTAGGAACGAACTGCCGTTGAACTTGAATTGTCCAATTTGGAACACCTATTGATTTCGGATCGAGCCCAAAACTTGGGCAACATCATAACATGGAGGGAGGAGTCATTTGGTGAGTTTTTAGTGAAATCCAATCGCTAGACGTATGGAATACACCAACCACTCCAATTAGGAACGAACTGTCGTTGAAATTGAATTTACCAATTTCTCACACCTACTGATTTCGGATCGAGCCCAAAACTTGGGCAACAACATAATATGGAGGAAGGAGTCATTTGGTGAGTTTTGTGTGAAATCCAATCGCTAGACGTATGGAATACACCAACCACTCCAATTAGGAACGAACTGCCGTTGAACTTGAATTGTCCAATTTGGAACACCTATTGATTTCGGATAGATCCCAAAACTTGGGCAACATCATAATATGGTGGGAGGAGTCATTTGGTGAGTTTTGAGTGAAATCCAATCGCTAGAAGTATGGAATACACCAACCACTCCAGTTAGGAACGAACTACCGTTGAACTTGAATTGTCCAATTTGGAACACATATTGAATTCGGATCGAGCCCAAAACTTGGGCAACAACATAATATGGTGGGAGGTGTCATTTGGTGAGTTTTGAGTGAAATCCAATCGCTAGAAGTATGGAATACACCAACCACTCCAATTAGGAACGAACTGCTGTTGAACTTGAATTGTCCAATTTGGAACACCTATTGATTTCGGATCGAGCCCACAACTTGGGCAACATCATAATATGGTGGGAGGAGTCATTTGGTGAGTTTTGAGTGAAATCAAATCGCTAGAAGTATGCAATACACCAACCACTCCAATCAGGAACGAACTGCCGTTGAACTTGAATTGTCCAATTTCTCACACCTATTGATTTCGGATCGAGCCCAAAACTTGGGCAACATCATAATATGGAGGGAGGAGTCATTTGGTGAGTTTTTAGTAAAATCCAATCGCTAGACGTATGGAATACACCAACCACTCCAATTAGGAACGAACTGTCGTTGAAATTGAATTTACCAATTTCTCACACCTACTGATTTCGGGTTTAGCCCAAAACTTGGGCAACATCATAATATGGTGGGAGGTGTCATTTGGTGAGTTTTGAGTGAAATCCAATCGCTAGAAGTATGGAATACACCAACAACTCCAATTTGGAACGAACTGCCGTTGAATTTGAATTGTCCAATTTGGAACATCTATTGATTTCGGATCGAGCCCAAAACTTGGGCAACATCATAATATGGAGGGAGGAGTCATTTGGTGAGTTTTGAGTCAAATCCAATCGCTAGACGTATGGAATACACCAACCACTCCAATTAGGAACGAACTGTCGTTGAAATTGAATTGACCAATTTCAAACACCTATTGACTTCGGATCGAGCCCAAAATTTGGGCAACATCATAATATGGAGGGAGGAGTCATTTGGTGACTTTTGAGTGAAATCCAATCGCTAGACGTATGGAATACACCAACCACTCCAATTACGAACCAACTTTGGTTGAAATTGAATTTACCAATTTCTCACACGTATTGATTTCGGATCGAGCCCAAAACTTGGGCAACCTCATAATATGGTGGGAGGAGTCATTTGGTGAGTTTTGAGTGAAATCCAATCGCTAGAAGTATGGAATACACCAACCACTCCAATTAGGAACGAATTGCCGTTGAACTTGAATTGTGCAATTTGGAACACCTATTGATTTCGGATCGAGCCCAAAACTTGGGAAACATCATAATATGGTGGGAAGAGTCATTTGGTGAGTTTTGAGTGAAATCCAATCGCTAGAAGTATGGAATACACCAACCACTCCAATTAGGAACGAACTGCCGTTGAACTTGAATTGTTCAATTTGGAACAGGTATTGATTTCGGATCGAGCCCAAAACTTGGGCAACAACATAATATGGAGGGAGGAGTCATTTGGTGAGTTTTGAGTGAAATCCAACCGCTAGACGTATGGAATACACCAACCACTCCAATTAGGATCGAACTGTCGTTGAAATTGAATTTACCAATTTCTCACACCTATTTATTTCGGATCGAGCCCAAAACTTGGGCAACCTCATAATACGGTGGGAGGAGTCATTTGGTGAGTTTTGAGTGAAATCCAATCGCTAGATGTATGGAATACACCAACCACTCCAGTTAGGAACGAACTGCCAATGAGCTTGAATTGTCCAATTTGGAACACCTATTGATTTCGGATCGAGCCCAAAACTTGGGCAACATCATAATATGGTGGGAGGAGTCATTTGGTGAGTTTTGAGTGAAATCCGATCGCTAGAAGTATGGAATACACCAACCACTCCAATTAGGAACGAACTGCCGTTGAACTGGAATTGTCCAATTTGGAACACCTATTGATTTCGGATCGAGCCCAAAACTTGGGCAACATCATAATATGGTGGGAGGAGTCATTTGGTGAGTTTTGAGTGAAATCAAATCGCTAGAAGTATGGAATACACCAACCACTCCAATTAGGAACGGACTGTCGTTGAAATTGAATTTACCAATTTCTCACACCTATTGATTTCGGATCGAGCCCAAAACTTGGGAAACATCATAATATGGTGGGAGGAGTCATTTGGTGAGTTTTGAGTGAAATCCAATCGCTAGACGTACGGAATACACCAACCACTCCAATTAGGAAAGAACTGCCGTTGAACATGAATTGTCCAATTTCTCACACCTATTGATTTCGGATCGAGCCCAAAACTTGGGAAACATCATAATAAGGTGGGAGGAGTCATTTGGTGAGTTTTGAGTGAAATCCAATCGCTAGACGTATGGAATAAACCAACCACTCCAATTAGGAACGAACTGTCGTTGAAATTGAATTTACCAATTTCTCACACCTATTGATTTCGGATCGAGCCTAAAACTTGGGCAACATCACTATATGGTGGAAGGAGTCATTTGGTGAGTTTTGAGTGAAATCCAATCGCTAGACGTATGGAATACACCAACCACTCCAATTAGGAACGTGCGGTCGTTGAAATTGAATTGACCAATTTCAAACACCTATTGACTTCGGATCGAGCCCAAAATTTGGCCAACATCATAATATGGTGGGAGGAGTCATTTGGTGAGTTTTGAGTGAAATCCATTAGCTATAAGTATGGAATACACCAACCACTCCAATTAGGAACGAACTGCCGTTGAACTTGAATTGACCAATTTCTCATACCTATTGATTTCGGATCGAGCCCAAAACTTGGGAAATATCAAAATAAGGTTGGAGGAGTCATTTGGTGCGTTTTGAGTGAAATCCATTCGGTAGAAGTATGGAATACAGCAACCACTTCAATTTGTAATGAACTGCCGTTGAACTTGAATTGTCCAATTTCTCACACCAATTGATTTAGGATCGAGCCCAAAACTTGGGAAACTTCATAATATGGTGGGAGGAGTCATTTGGTGAGTTTTGAGTGAAATCCAATCGCTAGAAGTATGGAATACACCAACCACTCCAATTAGGAACGAATTGCCGTTGAACTTGAATTGTCCAATTTGGAACACCTATTGATTTCGGATCGAGCCCAAAACTTGGGCAACAACATAATATGGCGGGAGGAGTCATTTGGTTAGTTTTGAGTGAAATCCAATCGCTAGACGTATGGAATACACCAACCACTCCAATTAGGATCGAACTGTCGTTGAAATTGAATTTACCAATTTCTCACACCTATTCATTTCGGATAGAGCCCAAAACTTGGGCAACCTCATAATACGGTGGGAGGAGTCATTTGGGGAGTTTTGAGTGAAATCCAATCGCTAGAAGTATGGAATACACCAACCACTCCAATTAGGAACGAACTGCCGTTGAACTTAAATTGTCCAATTTGGAACAACTATTGATTTTGGATCGAGCCCAAAACTTAGGCAACATCATAATATGGTGGGAGGAGTCATTTGGTGAGTTTTGAGTGAAATCCAATCGCAAGAAGTATGGAATACACCAACCACTCCAATTAGGAACGAACTTCCGTTGAACTTGAATTGTCCAATTTCTCAAACCTATTGATTTCGGATCGAGCCCCAAACTTGGGCAACATCATAATATGGTGGGAGGAGTCATTTGGTTAGTTTTGAGTGAATTCCAATCGCTAGAAGTATGGAATACACCAACCACTTCAATTAGGAACGAACTGCCGTTGAACTTGAATTGTCCAATTTGGAACACCTATTGATTTCGGATCGATCCCAAAACTTGGGCAACATCATAATATGGTGGGAGGAGTCATTTGGAGAGTTTTGAGTGAAATCCAATCGCTAGAAGTATGGAATACACCAACCACTCCAGTTAGGAACGAACTGCCGTTGAACTTGAATTGTCCAATTTGGAACACCTATTGAATTCGGATCGAGCCCAAAACTTGGGCAACAACATAAGAAGGTGGGAGGAGTCATTTGGTGAGTTTTGAGTGAAATCCAATCGCTAGAAGTATGGAATACACCAACCACTCCAATTAGGAACGAACTGCTGTTGAATTTGAATTGTCCAATTTGGAACCCCTATTGATTTCGGATCGAGCCCAAAACTTGGGCAACAACATAATATGGTGGGAGGAGTCATTTGGTTAGTTTTGAGAGAAATCCAATCGCTAGAAGTATGGAATACACCAACCACTCCAATTAGGAACGAATTGCCGTTGAACTTGAATTGTCCTTTTTGGAACACCTATTGATTTCGGATCGATCCCAAAACTTGGGCAACATCATAATATGGTGGGAGGAGTCATTTGGTGAGTTTTTAGTGAAATCCAATCGCTAGACGTATAGTATTACCAACCACTCCAATTAGGAACGAACTGCCGTTGAATTTGAATTGTCCAATTTCTCACACCTATTGATTTCGGATCGTCCCCAAAACTTGGGCAACGTCATAATATGGTGGGAGGAGTCATTTGGTGAGTTTTGAGTGAAATCCAAACGCTAGATGTATGGAATACACCAACCACTCCAGTTAGGAACGAACTGCCAATGAACTTGAATTGTCCAATTTGGAACACCTATTGATTTCGGATCGAGCCCAAAACTTGGGCAACATCATAATATGGTGGGAGGAGTCATTTGGTGAGTTTTGAGTGAAATCCGATCGCTAGAAGTATGGAATACACCAACCACTCCAATTAGGAACGAACTGCCGTTGAACAGGAATTGTCCAATTTGGAACACCTATTGATTTCGGATCGAGCCCAAAACTTGGGAAACATCATAATATGGTGGGAGGAGTCATTTGGTGAGTTTTGAGTGAAATCAAATCGCTAGAAGTATCGAATACACCAACCACTCCAATTAGGAACGGACTGTCGTTGAAATTGAATTTACCAATTTCTCACACCCATTGATTTCGGATCGAGCCCAAAACATGGGAAACATCATAATATGGTGGGAGGAGTCATTTGGTGAGTTTTGAGTGAAATCCAATCGCTAGACATATGGAATACACCAACCACTCCAATTAGGAAAGAACTGCCGTTGAACTTGAATTGTCCAATTTCTCACACCTATTGATTTCGGATCGAGCCCAAAACTTGGGAAACATCATAATATGGTGGGAGGAGTCATTTGGTGAGTTTTGAGTGAAATCCAATCGCTAGACGTATGGAATACACCAACCACTCCAATTAGGAACGAACTGTCGTTGAAATTGAATTTACCAATTTCTCACACCTATTAATTTCGGATCGAGCCCAAAACTTGGGCAACATCACTATATGGTGGAAGGAGTCATTTGGTGAGTTTTGAGTGAAATCCAATCGCTAGAAGTATGGAATATACCAACCACTCCAATTATGAACGAACCGCCGTTGAACTTGAATTGTCCAATTTCTCACACCTATTGATTTCAGATCGAGCCCAAAACCTGGGCAACTTGATAATATAGTGGGAGGGGTCATTTGGTGAGTTTAGGGTGAAATCCAATCGCTAGAAGGATGGAATACACCAACCACTCCAATTAGGAACGAACTGCCGTTGAACTTGAATTGTCCAATTTCTCACACCTATTGATTTCGGATCGAGCCCAAAGCTTGGGCAACATCATAATATGGTGGGAGGAGTCATTCGGTGAGTTTTGAGTGAAATCCAATCGCCAGAAGTATGGAATACACGAACCACTCCAATTTCTACGAACTGCCGTTGAACTTGAATTGTCCAATTTCTCACACCTATTGATTTCCAATTGATCCCAAAACTTGGGCAACATGATAATATGGTGGGGGAAGTCATTTTTGTGAGTTTTGAGAGAAATCCAATCGCTAGAAGTATGGAATACACCAACCACCCCAATTTGGAACGAACTGCCGTTGAACTCGAATTGTCCAATTTCTCACACCTATTGATATCGAATGTAGCCCAAAACTTGGGCAACATCATAATATGGTGGGAGGAGTCATTTGGTGAGTTTTGACTGAAATCCAATCGCTAGAAGTATGGAATACACCAACCACTCCAATTAGGAACGAAATGCCGTTGAACTTGAATTGTCCAATTTCTCACACCTTTGGATTTCGGATCGAGCCCAAAACTTGGGCAACATCATAACACGGCGGGAGGAGTCATTTGGTGAGTTTTGAGTGAAATCCAATTGCAAGAAGTATGGAATACACCAACCACTCCAATTAGGAACGAACTTCCGTTGAACTTGAATTGTCCAATTTCTCACACCTATTGTTTCCGATTGAGCCCAAAACCTGTGCAACATGATAATATGGTGGGAGGAGTCATTTGGTGAGTTTTGAGTGAAATCCAATCGCTAAAAGTATGGAATACACCAACCACTCCAATTAGGAACGAACTGCCGTTGAACTTGAATTGTCCAATTTCTCACACCTATTGATTTCGGATCGAGCTCCAAACTTGGGCAACATCACAATATGGTGGGAGGAGTCATTTGGTGAGTTTTGAGTGAAATCCAATCGCTAGAAGTATGGAATACACCAACCACTCTAATTAGGAACAAACTGCCGTTGAACTTGAATTGTCCAATTTCTTTCACCTATTGATTTCGGATCGAGCCCAAAACATGGGCAACATCATAATTTGGTGGGAGGAGTCATTTGGTGAGTTTTGAGTGACATCCAATCGCTAGAAGTATGGAATACACCAACCCCTCCAATTAGGAACGAACTGCCGTTGAATTTGAATTGTCCAATTTCTCACACCTATTGATTTCGGATCGAGCCCCAAACTTGGATAACTTCATAACATGGTGGGAGGAGTCATTCTGTGAGGTTTGAGTGAAATCCAATCGCTAGAAGTATGGAATACACCAACCACTCCAATTAGGAACGAAATGCCGTTGAACTTGAATTGTCCAATTTCTCACACCTTTGGATTTCGGATCGAGCCCAAAACTTGGGCAACATCATAACACGGCGGGAGGAGTCATTTGGTGAGTTTTGAGTGAAATCCAATTGCAAGAAGTATGGAATACACCAACCACTCCAATTAGGAACGAACTGCCGTTGAACTTGAATTGTCCAATTTCTCACACCTATTGTTTCCGATTGAGCCCAAAACCTGTGCAACATGATAATATGGTGGGAGGAGTCATTTGGTGAGTTTTGAGTGAAATGCAATCGCTAGAAGTTTGGAATACACCAACCACTCCAATTAGAAACGAACTGCAGTTGAACTTTTATTGTCCAATTTCTCACACCTATTGATATCAGATCGAGCCCAAAACTTGGGCAACATCATAATATGGTGGGAGGAGTCATTTGGTGAGTTTTGAGTGAAATCCAATCGCTAGAAGTATGGAATACACCAACCACTCCAATTAGGAACAAACTGCCGTTGAACTTGAATTGTCCAATTTCTCACACCTATTGATTTTGGATCGAGCCCAAAACTTGGGCAACATCATAATATGGTGGGAAGAGTCATTTAGTGAGTTTTGAGTGAAATCCAATCGCTAGAAGTATGGAATACACCAACCACTCCAATTAGGAAAGAACTGCCGTTGAACTTGAATTGTCCAATTTCTCACACCTTTTGATTTCGGATCGAGCCCAAAGCGTGGGCAACATCATAATATGGTGGGAGGAGTCATTTGGTGAGTTTTGAGTGAAATCCAATCGCCAGAAGTATGGAATACACCAACCATTCCAATTTTTACGAAATGCCATTGAACTTGTATTGTCCAATTTCTCACACCTATTGATTTCCGATTGAGCCCAAAACTTGGGCAACATGATAATATTCTGCGAGAAGTCATTTGGTGAGTTTTGAGAGAAATCCAATCGCTAGAAGTATGGAATACACCAACCACACCAATTTGGAACGAACTGCCGTTGAACTTGAATTGTCCAATTTCTCACACCTATTGATTTCGGATCGAGCCCAAAACTTGGGAAACATCATAATATGGTGGGAGGAGTCATTTGGTGAGTTTTGAGTGAAATCCAATCGCTAGACGTATGGAATACACCAACCACTCCAATTAGGAACGAACTGTCGTTGAAATTGAATTTACCAATTTCTCACACCTATTAATTTCGGATCGAGCCCAAAACTTGGGCAACATCACTATATGGTGGAAGGAGTCATTTGGTGAGTTTTGAGTGAAATCCAATCGCTAGAAGTATGGAATATACCAACCACTCCAATTATGAACGAACCGCCGTTGAACTTGAATTGTCCAATTTCTCACACCTATTGATTTCAGATCGAGCCCAAAACCTGGGCAACTTGATAATATAGTGGGAGGGGTCATTTGGTGAGTTTAGGGTGAAATCCAATCGCTAGAAGGATGGAATACACCAACCACTCCAATTAGGAACGAACTGCCGTTGAACTTGAATTGTCCAATTTCTCACACCTATTGATTTCGGATCGAGCCCAAAGCTTGGGCAACATCATAATATGGTGGGAGGAGTCATTCGGTGAGTTTTGAGTGAAATCCAATCGCCAGAAGTATGGAATACACGAACCACTCCAATTTCTACGAACTGCCGTTGAACTTGAATTGTCCAATTTCTCACACCTATTGATTTCCAATTGAGCCCAAAACTTGGGCAACATGATAATATGGTGGGGGAAGTCATTTTTGTGAGTTTTGAGAGAAATCCAATCGCTAGAAGTATGGAATACACCAACCACCCCAATTTGGAACGAACTGCCGTTGAACTCGAATTGTCCAATTTCTCACACCTATTGATATCGAATGTAGCCCAAAACTTGGGCAACATCATAATATGGTGGGAGGAGTCATTTGGTGAGTTTTGACTGAAATCCAATCGCTAGAAGTATGGAATACACCAACCACTCCAATTAGGAACGAAATGCCGTTGAACTTGAATTGTCCAATTTCTCACACCTTTGGATTTCGGATCGAGCCCAAAACTTGGGCAACATCATAACACGGCGGGAGGAGTCATTTGGTGAGTTTTGAGTGAAATCCAATTGCAAGAAGTATGGAATACACCAACCACTCCAATTAGGAACGAACTGCCGTTGAACTTGAATTGTCCAATTTCTCACACCTATTGTTTCCGATTGAGCCCAAAACCTGTGCAACATGATAATATGGTGGGAGGAGTCATTTGGTGAGTTTTGAGTGAAATCCAATCGCTAGAAGTATGGAATACACCAACCACTCCAATTAGGAACGAACTGCCGTTGAACTTGAATTGTCCAATTTCTCACACCTATTGATTTCGGATCGAGCTCCAAACTTGGGCAACATCACAATATGGTGGGAGGAGTCATTTGGTGAGTTTTGAGTGAAATCCAATCGCTAGAAGTATGGAATACACCAACCACTCTAATTAGGAACAAACTGCCGTTGAACTTGAATTGTCCAATTTCTTTCACCTATTGATTTCGGATCGAGCCCAAAACATGGGCAACATCATAATTTGGTGGGAGGAGTCATTTGGTGAGTTTTGAGTGACATCCAATCGCTAGAAGTATGGAATACACCAACCCCTCCAATTAGGAACGAACTGCCGTTGAATTTGAATTGTCCAATTTCTCACACCTATTGATTTCGGATCGAGCCCCAAACTTGGATAACTTCATAACATGGTGGGAGGAGTCATTCTGTGAGGTTTGAGTGAAATCCAATCGCTAGAAGTATGGAATACACCAACCACTCCAATTAGGAACGAAATGCCGTTCAACTTGAATTGTCCAATTTCTCACACCTTTGGATTTCGGATCGAGCCCAAAACTTGGGCAACATCATAACACGGCGGGAGGAGTCATTTGGTGAGTTTTGAGTGAAATCCAATTGCAAGAAGTATGGAATACACCAACCACTCCAATTAGGAACGAACTGCCGTTGAACTTGAATTGTCCAATTTCTCACACCTATTGTTTCCGATTGAGCCCAAAACCTGTGCAACATGATAATATGGTGGGAGGAGTCATTTGGTGAGTTTTGAGTGAAATGCAATCGCTAGAAGTTTGGAATACACCAACCACTCCAATTAGAAACGAACTGCAGTTGAACTTTTATTGTCCAATTTCTCACACCTATTGATATCAGATCGAGCCCAACACTTGGGCAACATCATAATATGGTGGGAGGAGTCATTTGGTGAGTTTTGAGTGAAATCCAATCGCTAGAAGTATGGAATACACCAACCACTCCAATTAGGAACAAACTGCCGTTGAACTTGAATTGTCCAATTTCTCACACCTATTGATTTTGGATCGAGCCCAAAACTTGGGCAACATCATAATATGGTGGGAAGAGTCATTTGGTGAGTTTTGAGTGAAATCCAATCGCTAGAAGTATGGAATACACCAACCACTCCAATTAGGAAAGAACTGCCGTTGAACTTGAATTGTCCAATTTCTCACACCTTTTGATTTCGGATCGAGCCCAAAGCTTGGGCAACATCATAATATGGTGGGAGGAGTCATTTGGTGAGTTTTGAGTGAAATCCAATCGCCAGAAGTATGGAATACACCAACCATTCCAATTTTTACGAAATGCCATTGAACTTGTATTGTCCAATTTCTCACACCTATTGATTTCCGATTGAGCCCAAAACTTGGGCAACATGATAATATTCTGCGAGAAGTCATTTGGTGAGTTTTGAGAGAAATCCAATCGCTAGAAGTATGGAATACACCAACCACACCAATTTGGAACGAACTGGCGTTGAACTTGAATTGTCCAATTTCTCACACCTATTGATTTCGGATCGAGCCCAAAACTTGGGAAACATCATAATATGGTGGGAGGAGTCATTTGGTGAGTTTTGAGTGAAATCCAATCGCTAGACGTATGGAATACACCAACCACTCCAATTAGGAACGAACTGTCGTTGAAATTGAATTTACCAATTTCTCACACCTATTAATTTCGGATCGAGCCCAAAACTTGGGCAACATCACTATATGGTGGAAGGAGTCATTTGGTGAGTTTTGAGTGAAATCCAATCGCTAGAAGTATGGAATATACCAACCACTCCAATTATGAACGAACCGCCGTTGAACTTGAATTGTCCAATTTCTCACACCTATTGATTTCAGATCGAGCCCAAAACCTGGGCAACTTGATAATATAGTGGGAGGGGTCATTTGGTGAGTTTAGGGTGAAATCCAATCGCTAGAAGGATGGAATACACCAACCACTCCAATTAGGAACGAACTGCCGTTGAACTTGAATTGTCCAATTTCTCACACCTATTGATTTCGGATCGAGCCCAAAGCTTGGGCAACATCATAATATGGTGGGAGGAGTCATTCGGTGAGTTTTGAGTGAAATCCAATCGCCAGAAGTATGGAATACACGAACCAATCCAATTTCTACGAACTGCCGTTGAACTTGAATTGTCCAATTTCTCACACCTATTGATTTCCAATTGAGCCCAAAACTTGGGCAACATGATAATATGGTGGGGGAAGTCATTTTTGTGAGTTTTGAGAGAAATCCAATCGCTAGAAGTATGGAATACACCAACCACCCCAATTTGGAACGAACTGCCGTTGAACTCGAATTGTTCAATTTCTCACACCTATTGATATCGAATGTAGCCCAAAACTTGGGCAACATCATAATATGGTGGGAGGAGTCATTTGGTGAGTTTTGACTGAAATCCAATCGCTAGAAGTATGGAATACACCAACCACACCAATTAGGAACGAAATGCCGTTGAACTTGAATTGTCCAATTTCTCACACCTTTGGATTTCGGATCGAGCCCAAAACTTGGGCAACATCATAACACGGCGGGAGGAGTCATTTGGTGAGTTTTGAGTGAAATCCAATTGCAAGAAGTATGGAATACACCAACCACTCCAATTAGGAACGAACTGCCGTTGAACTTGAATTGTCCAATTTCTCACACCTATTGTTTCCGATTGAGCCCAAAACCTGTGCAACATGATAATATGGTGGGAGGAGTCATTTGGTGAGTTTTGAGTGAAATCGAATCGCTAGAAGTATGGAATACACCAACCACTCCAATTAGGAACGAACTGCCGTTGAACTTGAATTGTCCAATTTCTCACACCTATTGATTTCGGATCGAGCTCCAAACTTGGGCAACATCACAATATGGTGGGAGGAGTCATTTGGTGAGTTTTGAGTGAAATCCAATCGCTAGAAGTATGGAATACACCAACCACTCTAATTAGGAACAAACTGCCGTTGAACTTGAATTGTCCAATTTCTTTCACCTATTGATTTCGGATCGAGCCCAAAACTTGGGCAACATCATAATTTGGTGGGAGGAGTCATTTGGTGAGTTTTGAGTGACATCCAATCGCTAGAAGTATGGAATACACCAACCACTCCAATTAGGAACAAACTGCCGTTGAACTTGAATTGTCCAATTTCTCACACCTATTGATTTTGGATAGAGCCCAAAACTTGGGCAACATCATAATATGGTGGGAAGAGTCATTTGGTGAGTTTTGAGTGAAATCCAATCGCTAGAAGTATGGAATACACCAACCCCTCCAATTAGGAACGAACTGCCGTTGAACTTGAATTGTCCAATTTCTCACACCTATTGATTTCGGATCGAGCCCCAAACTTGGTTAACTTCATAACATGGTGGGAGGAGTCATTCTGTGAGGTTTGAGTGAAATCCAATCGCTAGAAGTATGGAATACACCAACCACTCCAATTAGGAACGAAATGCCGTTGAACTTGAATTGTCCAATTTCTCACACCTTTGGATTTCGGATCGAGCCCAAAACTTGGGCAACATCATAACACGGCGGGAGGAGTCATTTGGTGAGTTTTGAGTGAAATCCAATTGCAAGAAGTATGGAATACACCAACCACTCCAATTAGGAACGAACTGCCGTTGAACTTGAATTGTCCAATTTCTCACACCTATTGTTTCCGATTGAGCCCAAAACCTGTGCAACATGATAATATGGTGGGAGGAGTCATTTGGTGAGTTTTGAGTGAAATGCAATCGCTAGAAGTTTGGAATACACCAACCACTCCAATTAGAAACGAACTGCAGTTGAACTTTTATTGTCCAATTTCTCACACCTATTGATATCAGATCGAGCCCAAAACTTGGGCAACATCATAATATGGTGGGAGGAGTCATTTGGTGAGTTTTGAGTGAAATCCAATCGCTAGAAGTATGGAATACACCAACCACTCCAATTAGGAACAAACTGCCGTTGAACTTGAATTGTCCAATTTCTCACACCTATTGATTTTGGATCGAGCCCAAAACTTGGGCAACATCATAATATGGTGGGAAGAGTCATTTGGTGAGTTTTGAGTGAAATCCAATCGCTAGAAGTATGGAATACACCAACCACTCCAATTAGGAAAGAACTGCCGTTGAACTTGAATTGTCCAATTTCTCACACCTTTTGATTTTGGATCGAGCCCAAAGCTTGGGCAACATCATAATATGGTGGGAGGAGTCATTTGGTGAGTTTTGAGTGAAATCCAATCGCCAGAAGTATGGAATACACCAACCATTCCAATTTTTACGAAATGCCATTGAACTTGAATTGTCCAATTTCTCACACCTATTAATTTCCGATTGAGCCCAAAACTTGGGCAACATGATAATATTCTGCGAGAAGTCATTTGGTGAGTTTTGAGAGAAATCCAATCGCTAGAAGTATGGAATACACCAACCACACCAATTTGGAACGAACTGCCGTTGAACTTGAATTGTCCAATTTCTCACACCTATTGATATCGGATCAAGCCCAAAACTTGGGCAACATCATAGTATGGTGGGAGGAGTCATTTGGTGAGTTTTGACTGAAATCCAATCGCTAGAAGGATGAAATACACCAACCACTCCAATTAGGAACGAACTGCCGTTGAACTTGAATTGTCCAATTTCTCACACCTATTGATTTCGGATCGAGCCCAAAACTTGGGCAACATCATAATATGTTGGGAGGAGCCATTTGGTGAGTTTTGAGTGAAATCCAATCGCTGGAAGTATGGAATACACCAACCACTCCAATTAGGAAGGAACTGCCGTTGAACTTGAATTGTCCAATTTCTCACACCTGTTGTTTCCGATTGAGCCCAAAACCTGTGCAACATGATAATATGGTGGGAGGAGTCATTTGGTGAGTTTTGAGTGAAATCCAATCGCTAGAAGTATGGAATACACCAACCACTCCAATTAGGAACGAACTGCCGTTGAACTTGAATTGTCCAATTTGGAAGACCTATTGATTTCGGATCGAGCCCAAAACTTGGCCAACATCATAATATGGTGGGAGGAGTCTTTTGGTGAGTTTTGAGTGAAATCCAATCGCTACAAGTATGGAATACACCAACGTCTCCAATTAGGAACGAACTGCCGTTGACCATGAATTGTCCAATTTGGAACTCCTATTGATTTCGGATCCAGCCCAAAACTTGGGCAACATCAAAATATGGTGGGAGGAGTCATTTGGTGAGTTTTGAGTGAAATCCAATCGCTAGAAGTATGGAATACACCAACCACTCCAATTAGGAACGAACTGCCGTTGAAATTGAATTGTCCAATTTCTCACACCTATTGATTTCGGACCGAGCCCAAAACTTGGGCAACATCATAATATGGTGGGAGGAGTCATTTTGTGAGTTTTGAGTGAAGTCCAATCGCTAGAAGTATGGAATACACCAACCACTCAAATTAGGAACGAATTGCCGTTGAACTTGAATTGTCCAACTTGGAACACCTATTGATTTCGGATCGAGCCCAAAACTTGGGCAACACCATTATATGGTGGGAGGAGTCATTTGGTGAGTTTTCAGTGAAATCCAATCGCTAGAAGTATGGAATACACCAACCACTCCAATTAGGAACGAACTTCCGTTGAACTTGAATTGTCAAATTTCTCACACCTATTGATTTCGGATCGTGCCCCAAACTTGGTCAACATCATAATATGGTGGAAGGAGTCATTTGGTGAGTTTTGAGTGAAATCCAATCGCTAGAAGTATGGAATACACCAACCACTCCAGTTAGGAACGAACTGCCGTTGAACTTGAATTGTCCAATTTCTCACACCTATTGATTTCGGATCGAGCCCCAAACTTGGGCAACATCATAATATGGCGGGAGGAATCATTTGGTGAGTTTTCAGAGAAATCCAATCGCTAGAAGTGTGGAGTATACCAACCACTCCAGTTAGGAACGAACTGTCGTTGAAATTGAATTGACCAATTTCTCACACCTATTGATTTCGGATTGAGCCCAAAACATGGGCAACATCATAATATGGTGGGAGGAGTCATTTGGTGAGTCCTGAGTGAAATCCAATCGCTCGAAGTATGGAATACACCAACCACTCCAATTAGGAAAGAACTGTCGTTGAAATTGAATTGTCCAATTTCTCACACCTGTTGAATTCGGATCGAGCCCAAAACTTGGGCAACATCCTAATATGGTGGGAGGAGTCATTTGGTGAGTTTTGAGTGAAATCCAATCGCTAGAAGTATGGAATACACCAACCACACCAATTAGGAAAGAAGTGTCGTTGAAATTGAATTGTCCAATTTCTCACACCTACTGATTTCGGATTGAGCCCAAAACTTGGGCAACATCATAATATGGTGGGAGGAGTCATTTGGTGAGTTTTGAGTGAAATCCAATCGCTAGAAGTATGGAATACACCAACCACTCCAATTAGGAACGAATTGCCGTTGAACTTGAATTGTCCAATTTGGAACACCTATTGATTTCGGATCGAGCCCAAAACTTGGGCAACATCATAATATGGTGGGAAGAGTCATTTGGTGAGTTTTGAGTGAAATCCAATTGCTAGAAGTATGGAATACACCAACCACTACAATTAGGAATGAACTGCCGTTGAACTAGAATTGTCCAATTTCTCACACCAATTGATTTCGGATCAAGCCCCAAACTTGGGCAACATCATAATATGGTGGGAGGAGTCATTTGGTGAGTTTTGAGTGAAATCCAATCGCTAGAAGTATGGAATACACCAACCACTCCAATTAGGAACGAACTGCCGTTGAACTTAAATTGTCCAATTTTTCACACCTATTGATTTCGGATCGAGCCCATAACTTGGGCAACATCATAATATGGTGTGAGGAGTCATTTGGTGACTTTGAGTGAAATCCAATCGCTAGAAGTATGGAATACACCAACCAATCCAATTAGGAACGAACTGCCGTTGAACTTGAATTGTCCAATTTGGAACACCTATTGATTTCGGATCGAGTCCAAAACTTGGGCAACATCATAATATGGTGGGAGGAGTCATTTGGTGAGTTTTGAGTGAAATCCAACTGCTAGAAGTATGGAATACACCAACCACTCCCATTGGGAACGAACTGCCGTTGAACTTGAATTGTCCAATTTGGAACACCGATTGATTTCGGATCGAGCCCAAAACTTGGGCAACATCATAATATGGTGGGAGGAGTCATTTGGTGAGTTGTGAGTGAAATCCAATCGCTAGAAGTATGGAATACACCAACCACTCCAATTAGGAACGAACTGCCGTCGAAATTGAATTGTCCAATTTCTCACACGTATTGACTTCTGATCGAGCCCAAAACTTGGGCAACATCATAATATGGTGGGAGGAGTCATTTGGTGAGTTTTGAGTGAAATCCAATCGCTAGAAGTATGGAATACACGAACCACTCCAATTAGGAAGGAACTGTCGTTGAACTTGAATTGTCCAATTTCTCACACCAATTGATTTCGGATCGAGCCCAAAACTTGGGCAACATCATAATATGGTTGGAGGAGTCATTTGGTGAGTTTTGAGTGAAACCCAATCGCTGGAAGTATGGAATACACCAACGTCTCCAATTAGGAACGAACTGCCGTTGACCTTGAATTGTCCAATTTGGAACTCCTATTTATTTCGGATCCAGCCCAAAACTTGGGCAACATCAAAATATGGTGGGAGGAGTCATTTGGTGAGTTTTGAGTGAAATCCAATCGCTAGAAGCATCGAATTCACCGACCACTCCCATTAGGAACGAACTGCCGTTGAACTTGAATTGTCCAATTACTCACTCCTATTGATTTCGGATCGAGCCCAAAACTTGGGCAACATCATAATATGGTGGGAGGAGTCATTTGGTGAATTTTGAGTGAAATCCAATCGCTAGAAGTATGGAATACACCAACCACTCCAATTAGGAACGAATTGCCGCTGAACTTGAATTGTCCAATTTGGAACACCTATTGATATCGGATCGAGCCCAAAACCTGGGCAACATCATAATATGGTGGGAGTAGTCATTTGGTGAGTTTTGAGTGAAATGGTGAGTTTTGAGTGAAATCCAATCGCTAGAAGTATGGAATACAGCAACCACTCCAATTAGGAACAAACTGCCGTTGAACTTGAATTGTCCAATTTCTCACACCTATTGATTTCGGATCGAGCCCAAAACTTGGGCAACATCATAATATGGTGGGAGGAGTCATTTGGTGAGTTTTGAGTGAAATCCAATCGCTTGAAGTATGGAACACACCAACCACTCCAATTAGTAACGAACTGCCGTTGAACTTGAATTGTCCAATTTCTCACACCTATTGATTTCGGATCGAGCCCAAAACTTGGGCAACATCATAATATGGTGGGAAGAGTCATTTGGTGAGTTTTGAGTGAAATCCAATCGCTAGAAGTATGGAATACACCAACCACTCCAATTAGAAACGAACTGCCGTTGAACTTGAACTGTACAATTTCTCACACCTATTGATTTCGGATCGAGCCCCAAACTTGGGCAACAGCATAATATGGTGGGAGGAGTCATTTGGTTAGTTTTGAGTGAAATCCAATCGCTGGAAGTATGGAATACACCAACCACTCCAATTTGGAACGAACTGCCGTTGAACATGAATTGTCCAATTTCTCACACCTACTGATTTCAGATCGAGCCCCAAACTTGGGCAACATCATAATACGGTGGGAAGAGTCATTTGGTGAGTTTTGAGTGAAATCCAATCGCTAGAAGTATGGAATCCACCAACCACTCCAATTAGGAACGAACTGCCGTTGAACTTGAATTGTCCAATTTCTCACACCTATTGATTTCGGATCAAGCCCAAAACATGGGCAACATCATAATATGGTGGGAGGAGTCATTTGGTGAGTTTTGAGTGAAATCCAATCGCTAGAAGTATGGAATACACCAAGCACTCCAATTAGGAACGAACTGCCGTTGAACTTGAATTGTCCAATTTCTCACACCTATTGATTTCGGATCGAGCCCCAAACTTGGGCAACATTATAATATGGTGGGAGGAGTCATTCGGTGACTTTTGAGTGAAATCCAATCGCTAGAAGTATGGAATACACCAACCACTCCAATTAGGAACGAACTGCCGTTGAACTTGAATTGTCCAATTTGGAACACCTATTGATTTCGGATCGAGCCCAAAACTTGGGCAACATCATAATATGGTGGGAGGAGTCATTTGGTTAGTTTTGAGTGAAATCCAATCGCTAGAAGTATTTTACACCAACCACTCCGATTAGGAACGAACTGCCGTTGAACTTGAATTGTCCAATTTCTCACACCTATTGATTTCGGATCGAGCCCCAAACTTGGGCAACATCATAATATGGTGGGAAGAGTCATTTCGTGAGTTTTGAGTGAAATCCAAATCGCTAGAAGTATGGAATCCACCAACCACTCCAATTAGGAACGAACTGCCGTTGAACTTGAATTATCCAATTTCTCACACCTATTGATTTCGGATCGAGCCCCAAACTTGGGCAACATCATAATAAGGTGGGAAGAGTCATTTGGTGAGTTTTGAGTGAAATCCAATCGCTAGAAGTATGGAATCCACCAACCACTCCAATTAGGAACGAACTGCCGTTGAACTTGAATAGACCAATTTCTCACACCTATTGATTTCGGATCGAGCCCAAAACTTGGGCAACAACATAATATGGTGGGTGGAGTCATTTGGTGAGTTTTGAGTGAAATCCAATCGCTAGAAGTATGGAATACACCAACCACTATAGTTAGGAACGAACTGCCGTTGAACTTGAATTGTCCAATTTCTCACACCTATTGATTTCGGATCGAGCCCCAAACTTGGGCAACATCATAATATTGTGGGAGGAGTCATTTGGTGACTTTTGAGTGAAATCCAATCGCTAGAAGTACTGAATACTCCAACCACTCCAATTAGGAACGAACTGGCGTTGAAATTGAATTGACCAATTTCTCAGACCTATTGATTTCGGATCGAGCCCAAAACATGGGCAACATCATAATATGGTGGGAGGAGTCATTTGGTGAGTTTTGAGTGAAATCCAATCGCTAGAAGTATGCAATACACCAACCACTCCAATTAGGAACGAACTGTCGTTGAACTTGAATTGTCCAATGTCGAACACCTGTTGATTTCGGATCGAGCCCAAAACTTGGGCAACAACATAATATGGTGGGAGGAGTCATTTGGTGAGTTTTGAGTGAAATCCAATCGCTAGAAGTATGGAATACACCAACCACTCCAGTTAGGAACGAACTGCCGTTGAACTTGAATTGTCCAATTTGGAACACCTATTGATTTCGGATCGAGCCCAAAACTTGGGCAATAACATAATATGGTGGGAGGAGTCATTTGGTGAGTTTTGAGTGAAATCCAATCGCTAGAAGTATGGAATACACCAACCACTCCAATTAGGAACGAACTGCCGTTGAATATGAATTGTCCAATTTGGAACACCTATTGATTTCGGATCGAGCCCAAAACTTGGGCAACATCATAATACGGTGGGAGGAGTCATTTGGTTAGTTTTGAGTGAAATCCAATCGCTAGAAGTATGGAATACACCAACCAATCCAATTAGGAACGAACTGCCGTTGAACTTGAATTGTCCAATTTGGAATACCTATTGATTTCGGATCGAGCCCAAAACTTGGGCAACATCAAAATATGGTGGGAATAGTCATTTGGTGAGTTTTGAGTGAAATCCAATCGCTAGACGTATGGAATACACCAACACCTCCAATTAGGAACGAACTTTCGTTGAAATTGAATTGACCAATTTCAAACTCCTATTGACTTCGGATCGAGCCCAAAACTTGGGCAACATCATAATATGGAGGGAGGAGTCATTTGGTGAGTTTTGAGTGAAATCCAATTGCTAGACGTATGGAATACACGAACCACTGTAATTAGGAACGAACTTTGGTTGAAATTGAATTTACCAATTTCTCACACCTATTGATTTCGGATCGAGGCCAAAACTTGGGCAACATCATAATATGGTGGGAGGAGTCATTTGGTGAGTTTAGAGTGAAATCAAATCGCTAGAAATATGGAATACACCAACCACTCCAATTAGGAACGAACTGCCGTTGAACTTGAATTGTCCAATTTGGAACACCTATTGATTTCGGATCGAGCCCAAAACTTGGGCAACATCATAATATGGTGGGAGGAGACATTTGGTGAGTTTTGAGTGAAATCCAATCGCTAGACGTATGGAATACACCAACCACTCCAATTAGGAACGAACTGTCGTTGAAATTAAATTGACCAATTTCAAACACCTATTGACTTCGGATCGAGCCCAAAACTTGGGCAACATCATAATATGGAGGGAGGAGTCATTTGGTGAGTTTTTAGTGAAATCCAATCGCTAGACGTATGGAATACATCAACCACTCCAATTAGGAACGAGCTGTCGTTGAAATTGAATTTACCAATTTCTCACACCTATTTATTTCGGATCGAGCCTAGAACTTGGGCAACCTCATAATATGGTGGGAGGAGTCATTTGGTGTGTTTTGAGTGAAATCCAATCGCTAGAAGTATGGAATACACCAACCACTCCAATTAGGAACGAACTGCCATTGAACTTGAATTGTCCAATTTGGAACACCGATTGATTTCGGATCGAGCCCAAAACTTGGGCAACATCATAATATCGTGGGAGGAGTCATTTGGTGAGTTTTGAGTGAAATCAAATCGCTAGAAGTATGGAATACACCAACCACTCCAATTAGGAACGAACTGTCATTGAAATTGAATTTACCAATTTCTCACACCTATTGATTTCGGATCGAGCCCAAAACTTGGGCAACCTCATAATATGGTGGGAGGACTCATTTGGTGAGTTTTGAGTGAAATCCAATCGCTAGACATATGGAATACACCAACCACTCCAATTTGGAACGAACTGTCGTTGAAATTGAATTTACCAATTTCTCACACCTATTGATTTCGGATCGAGCCCAAAACTTGCACAACCTCATAATATGGTGGGAGGAGTCATTTGGTGAGTTTTGAGTGAAATCCAATCGCTAGAAGTATGGAATACACCAACCACTCCAATTAGGAACGAACTGCCGTTGAACTTAAATTGTCCAATCTGGAACACCTATTGATTTCGGATCGAGCCCAAAATTTGGGCAACATCATAATATGGAGGGAGGAGTCATTTGGTGACTTTTGAGTGAATTCCAATCGCTAGACGTATGGAATACACCAACCACTCCAATTAGGAACGAACTTTGGTTGAAATTGAATTTACCAATTTCTCACAGCTATTGATTTCGGATCGAGCCCAAAACTTGGGCAACCTCATAATTTGGTGGGAGGAGTCATTTGGTGAGTTTTGAGTGAAATCCAATCGCTAGAAGTATGGAATACACCAACCACTCCAATTAGGAACGAATTGCCGTTGAACTTGAAATGTCCAATTTGGAACACCTATTGATTTCGGATCGAGCCCAAAACTTGGGCAACATCATAATATGGTGGGAAGAGTCATTTGGTGAGTTTTGAGTGAAATCCAATCGCTAGAAGTATGGAATACACCAACCACTCCAATTAGGAACGAACTGCCTTTGAAGTTGGATTGTCCAATTTCTTACACCTATTGATTTCGGATCGAGCCCAAAACTTGGGCAACATCATAATATGGTGGGAGGAGTCATTTGGTGAGTTTTGAGTGAAATCCAATCGCTAGAAGTATGGAATACACCAACCACTCCAGTTAGGAACGAACTGCCAATGAACTTGAATTGTCCAATTTGGAACACCTATTGATTTCGGATCAAGCCCAAAACTTGGGCAACATCATAATATGATGGGTGGAGTCATTTGGTGAGTTTTGAGTGAAATCCAATTGCTAGACGTATGGAATACACCAACCACTCCAATTAGGAACGAACTGCCGTTGAACTTGAATTGTCCAATTTCTCACACCTATTGATTTCGGACCGAGCCCAAAACCTGGGCAACATGATAATATGGTGGGAGGGGTCATTTGGTGAGTTTTGGGTGAAATCCAATCGCTAGAAGTATGGAATACACCAACTACTCCAATTAGGAACGAACTGCCGCTGAACTTGAATTGTCCAATTTCTCACACCTATTGATTTCGGATCGAGCCCAAAACCTGGGCAACGTGATAATATGGGGGCAGGGGTCATTTGGTGAGTTTTGGGTGAAATCCAATCGCTAGAAGTATGGAATCCACCAACCACTCCAATTTGGAACGACTTGCCGTTGAACTTGAATTGTCCAATTTCCCCCAGCAATTGATTTCGGATAGAGCCCCAAACTTGGGCAACATCATAATATGGTGGGAGGAGTCATTTGGTGAGTTTTGAGTGAAATCCAATATCTAGAAGTATGGAATACACCAACCATTCCAATTAGGAACGAACTGCCGTTGAACTTGAATTGGCCAATTTCTCACACCTATTGATTTCGGATCGAGCCCAAAACTTGGGCAACATCATAATATGGTGGGAGGAGTCATTTTGTGAGTTTTGAGTGAAATGCAATCGCTAGAAGTTTGGAATACACCAACCACTCCAATTAGAAACGAACTGCCGTTGAAAATTTATTGTCCAATTTCTCACACCTATTGATATCAGATCGAGCCCAAAACTTGGGCAACATCATAATATGGTGGGAGGAGTCATTTGGTGAGTTTTGAGTGAAATCCAATCGCTCGAAGCATGGAATACACCAAGCACTCCAACTAGGAACGAACTACCGTTGAACTTGAATTGTCCAATATCTCACACCTATTGATTTCGGATCGAGCCCCAAACTTGGGCAACATCACAATATGGTGGGAGGAGTCATTTGGTGAGTTTTGAGTGAAATCCAATTGCTAGAAGTGTGAAATATACCGACCACTCCAATTAGGAACGAACAGCCATTGAACTTGAATTGTCCAATTTCTCACACCTATTGACTTCGGATCGAGCTCAAAACTTGGGCAACTTCATAACATGGTGGGAGGAGTCATTTGGTAAGTTTTCAGGGAAATCCAATCGCTAGAAGTATGGAATGCAACAATAACTCCAATTAGGAACGAACTGCCGTTGAACTTGAATTGTCCAATTTCTCACACCTATTGATTTCGGATCGAGCCCAAAACCTGGGCCACATGATAATATGGTGGGAGGGGTCATTTGGTGAGTTTTGGGTGAAATCCAATCGCTGGAAGTATGGAATACACCAACCACTCCAATTAGGAACGAACTGCCGTTGAACTTGAAATGTCCAATTTCTCACACCTATTGATTTCGGATCGAGCCCAAAGCTTGGGCAACATCATAATACGGTGGGAGGAGTCATTTGGTGAGTTTTGAGTGAAATCCAATCGCCAGAAGTATGGAATACACCAACCACTCCAATTTCTACGAACTGCCGTTGAATTTGAATTGTCCAATTTCTCACACCTATTGATTTCGGATCGGTTCCCAAACTTGGGCAACATCACAATATGGTGGGAGGAGTCATTTGGTGAGTTTTGAGTGAAATCCAATTGCTAGAAGTGTGGAATACACCGACCAATCCAATTAGGAACGAACAGCCATTGAACTTGAATTGTCCAATTTCTCACACCTATTGATTTCGGATCGAGCCCAAAACTTGGGCAACATCATAATATGGTGGGAGGAGTCATTTTGTGAGTTTTGAGTGAAATGCAATCGCTAGAAGTTTGGAATACACCAACCACTCCAATTAGAAACGAACTGCCATTGAACTTTTATTGTCCAATTTCTCACACCTATTGATATCAGATCGAGCCCAAAACTTGGGCAACATCATAATATGGTGGGAGGAGTCATTTGGTGAGTTTTGAGTGAAATCCAATCGCTAGAAGTATGGAATACATCAACCACTCCAATTAGGAAAGAACTGCCGTTGAACTTGAATTGTCCAATATATCACACCTATTGATTTCGGATCGAGCCCAAAACTTGGGTAACATCATAATATGGTGGGAGGAGTCATTTGGTGAGTTTTGAGTGAAATCCAATCGCTAGAAGTATGGAATACACCAACCACTCCAATTAGGAACGAACTGCCGTTGAACTTGAATTGTCCAATTTCTCACACCTATTGATTTCGGATCGAGCCCAAAACTTGGGTAACATCATAATATGGTGGGAGGAGTCATTTGGTGAGTTTTGAGTGAAATCCAATCGCTAGAAGTATGGAATACACCAACCACTCCAATTAGGAACAAACTTTCGTTGAAATTGAATTGACCAATTTCTCACACCTATTGATTTCGGATCGAGCCCAAAACTTGGGCCACATCATAATATGGTGGGAGAAGTCATTTGGTGTGTTTTAAGTGAAATCCAATCGCTAGAAGTGTGGAATACACCAACCACTCCAATTAGGAACGAACTGCCGTTGAACTTGAATTGTCCAATTTCTCACACCTATTGATTTCAGATCGAGGCCAAAACTTGGGCAACATCATAATATGGTGGGAGGAGTCATTTGGTGAGTTTTGAGTGAAATCCAATCGCTAGAAGTATGGAATACACCAACCACTCCAATTAGGAACGAACTGTCGTTGAAATTGAATTGACCAATTTCTCACACCTATCGATTTCGCATCGAGCCCAAAACTTGGGCAACATCACAATATGGTGGGAGGAGTCATTTAGTGAGTTTTGAGTGAAATCCAAACGCTAGAAGTATGGAATACACCAACCACTCCAATTAGGAACAAACTTTCGTCCAAATTTGAATTGACCAATTTCTCACACCTATTGATTTCGGATCGATCCCAAAATTTGGGCAACATCATAATATGGTGGGGGGAGTCATTTGGTGAGTTTTGAGTGAAATCCAATTGCTAGAAGTACGGAATACACCAACCACTCCGATTAGGAACGAACTGCCGTTGAACTTGAATTGACCAATTTCTCACACCTATTGATTTCGGATCGAGCCCAAAACTTGGGCCTCATCATAATATGGTGGGAGAAGTCATTTGGTGTGTTTTAAGTGAAATCCAATCGCTAGAAGTGTGGAATACACCAACCACTCCAATTAGGAACGAACTGCCGTTGAACTTGAATTGTCCAATTTCTCACACCTATTGATTTCAGATCGAGGCCAAAACTTGGGCAACATCATAATATGGTGGGAGGAGTCATTTGGTGTGTTTTGAGTGAAATCCAATCGCTAGAAGTATGGAATACACCAACCACTCCAATTAGGAACGAACTGTCGTTGAAATTGAATTGACCAATTTCTCACACCTATCGATTTCGCATCGAGCCCAAAACTTGGGCAACATCATAATATGGTGGGAGGAGTCATTTAGTGAGTTTTGAGTGAAATCCAATCGCTTGAAGTATGGAATACACCAACCACTCCAATTAGGAACAAACTTTCGTTGAAATTGAATTGACCAATTTCTCACACCTATTGATTTCGGATCGAGCCCAAAACTTGGGCAACATCATAATATGGTGGGGGGAGTCATTTGGTGAGTTTTGAGTGAAATCCAATCGCTAGAAATATGGAATACACCAACCACTCCAATTAGGAACGAACTGCCGTTCAACTTGAATTGTCCAATTTTTTAACACCTATTGATTTCGGATCGAGCCCAAAACTTGGACAACATCATAATTTGGTGGTAGGAGTCATTTGGTTACTTTTGAGTGAAATCCAATCGCTATAAGTATGGAATACACCAACCACTCCAATTAGGAACGAACTGCCGTTGAACTTTAATTGTCCAATTTCTCACACCTATTGATTTCGGATCGAGCCCAAAACTTGGACAACATCATAATTTGGTGGGAGGAGTCATTTGGTGAGTTTTGAGTGAAATCCAATCGCTAGAAGTATGGAATACACCAACCACTCCAATTAGGAACGAACTGTCGTTGAAATTGAATTGACCAATTTCTCACACCTATCTATTTCGGATCGAGCCCAAAACTTGGGCCACATCATAATATGGTGGGAGGAGTCATTTAGTGAGTTTTGAGTGAAATCCAATCGCTAGAAGTATGGAATACACCAACCACTCCAATTAGGAACGAACTGCCGTTGAACTTGAATTGTCTAATTTCTCACACCTATTGATTTCGGATCGAGCCCAAAACTTGGACAACATCATAATTTGGTGGGAGGAGTCATTTGGTGAGTTTTGAGTGAAATCCAATCGCTAGAAGTATGGAATACACCAACCACTCCAATTAGGAACGAACAGCCGTTGAACTTGAATTGTCCAATTTCTCACACCTATTGATTTCGGATCGAGCCCAAAACTTGGGCAACATCATAATATGGTGGGAGGAGTCATTTGGTGAGTTTTGAGTGAAATCCAATCACTAGAAGTATGGAATACACGAACCACTCCAGTTAGGAACGAACTGCCGTTGAACTTGAATTGTCCAATTTGGAACACCTATTGATTTCGGATCGAGCCCAAAACTTGGGCAACATCATAATATGGTGGGAGGAGTTATTTGGTGAGTTTTCAGTGAAATCCAATCGCTAGAAGTATGGAATACACCAACCACTCCAATTAGGAACGAACTGCCGTTGAACTTGAATTGTCCAATTTCTAACACCTATTGATTTCGGATCGAGCCCAAAACTTGGGCAACATCATAATATGGTGGGAGGAGTCATTTGGTGAGTTTTGAGTGAAATCCAATCGCTAGAAGTATGGAATACACGAACCACTCCAGTTAGGAACGAACTGCCGTTGAACTTGAATTGTCCGATTTGGAACACCTATTGATTTCGGATCGAGCCCAAAACTTGGGCAACATCATAATATGGTGGGGGGAGTCATTTGGTGAGTTTTGAGTGAAATCCAATCGCTAGAAGTATGGAATACAACAACCACTCCAATTAGGAACGAACTTTCGTTGAAATTGAATTGACCAATTTCACACACCTATTGATTTCGGATCGAGCCCAAAACTTGGGCAACATCATAATATGGTGGGAGGAGTCATTTGGTGAGTTTTGAGTGAAATCCAATCGCTAGAAGTATGGAATACACCAACCACTCCAATTAGGAACGAACTGCCGTTGAACTTGAATTGTCCAATTTCTCACACCTATTGATTTCGGATCGAGCCCAAAACTTGGGCAACATCATAATATGGTGGGAGGAGTCATTTGGTGAGTTTTGAGTGAAATCGAATCGCTAGAAGTATGGAATACACCAACCACTCCAATTAGGAAAGAACTGTCGTTGAAATTGAATTGACCAATTTCTCACACCTATTGATGTCGGATCGAGCCCAAAACTTGGGCAACATCATAATATGGGGGGAGGAGTCATTTGGTGAGTTTTGAGTGAAATCCAATCGCTAGAAGTATGGAATACACCAACCACTCCAGTTAGGAACGAACTGCCGTTATACTTGAATTGTCCAATTTGGAACACCAATTGATTTCGGATCGAGCCCAAAACTTGGGCAACATCATAATATGGTGGGAGGAGTCAGTTGGTGTGTTTTGAGTGAAATCCAATCTCTAGAAGTGTGGAATACACCAACCAAACCAATTAGGAACGAACTTCCGTTGAACTTGAATTGTCCAATTTCTCACACCTATTGATTTCAGATCGAGCGCAAAACTTGGGCAACATCATAATATGGTGGGAGGAGTCATTTGGTGAGTTTTGAGGGAAATCCAATCGCTAGAAGTATGGAATACACCAACCACTCCAATTAGGAACGAACTGCCGTTGAACTTGAATTGTCCAATTTCTTGATCGGTGCATAATTACATATCATTTTGTACCCTTCTAATTTATGATTTGGTTATGTTTTTGAGTTAAACTTGTGCTTTTAATAAGTTTTGTGTTTGTTTCAGTGTTATAAACTTGAGACTCACTAATTGCATTTTGGAGACAAGTTAGCTCAAAACGGTGTCTGCAGATCAGTCAACTTCACGGATTGGACTGTACTTGCTCAAGAAGAACCAGATGATGAGCCATACATCATTGGAAAGATACGGAAGTCTAGTTTCTGTATAATTTACGGTTCATGATTCCGAGTCTTCTAGAGAAAGTTATACATGTTTTGGCAACTTAAGGTCAAATTCGGCAGCATCTGCGTTACTGGGCCAAAAATCACATTTGAAGGGCTTTCCGATTTTTCCTTGAGCTGGGCTGCATATGCTTGGAAAGATAAGACAAAGAGCTTCAAGATCCATATTTTTCCAGATTTTTCAGATTGGAGCCACAAGCCCAAAACGAGCCCACAAGCTGGCTGCAATGCATTGTCATGCATGACATATGCATGATGAAGTGTTGTTGATTGTGGGAAAGTTTGGTGAAGCATATTCAATACCTATTTTTGAGTGGAATTTTGCAGCAGCCAAATGAATTAATTGAAGTTGAAGTGGATGATGCAACACTAAGCTTAATGACAAGAAGAATTGTTTTCAAATGCAATAGTGTGTTAGGTGAATTAAGTGTTGTAAGTTGGTGAAGTGAGTGTGGTTAGTGAACTCTATTGTATAATTCAGATTTTCACTTCCCCTAGGCCTATAAATAGGGAAGTTCTCTGAGCTTGTAAACACACCCCAAGGGGGGGGAGCTCTCAAACACTTCTCTAGAGCTCCCTTCCCTTCTCTCCCTCAAATTCTCTTAATTTGGCTTTCTAGTTCTCAATTCTAGCTTTCCTTTTTCTTCTTAGTTGTAATTTATTTTTCTTTGTAATGTAAATTCTTCCCTTAAGTTTTCAAGTTGAATTAGTTTCCAAGTTTCAATTATGGTTTTTGTTCTTATTCATTATGCTTATAAGTTAATATGCTAGTTTGAATGATTGATCACCATTTAGGCTTGCAAGTTAGCTATCTTGGTTTGAATTAAGAGTATACACCATGCTTTAATTTGAATTGAACTATGAATAGGAAGAGTATGTATGGACATTCGACAACAGGGATTAGATACATACTTGGTTGCTTAAAATGTTCTTCTATGCTTAATGGGTTCCAAATGCTTAATTTTAGGTTAGACAACAAATGATCAAATTAGGGAATTAGGAACACAAGGTTATGACCACACACCATGTCTTAATCATACTTTAGCTAGAATCAATCCATTAATCTAATTGAACTTCGGAACTTATTCGCTTGAGTTATTTCTTTTTTTCTTGTTGTATTTATTTCCGTTCTTTTTCGTTTCTGTTTTGTGTAGGGAAAATGAATGGGATCATTCAATCACCAATCCTCGTGGGATCGACCTCGCACTTACATACGCTATACTACCGAACGGCTCGTGCACTGGCGAGTATCACAAGTTGAGGATGCAGCTTAATCCATTTTGGTGCAGCTGTATCTACGCAACATTTCTCACACCTATTGATTTCGGATCGAGCCCAAAACATGGGCAACATCATAATATGGTGGGAGGAGTCATTTAGTGAGTTTTGAATGAAATCCAATCGCTAGAAGTATGGAATACACCAACCACTCCAATTAGGAACGAACTGCCGTTGAACTTGAATTGTCCAATTTTGAACACCTATTGATTTCGGATCGAGCCCCAAACTTGGGCAACACCATAATACGGTGGGAGGAGTCATTTGGTGAGTTTTGAGTGAAATCCAATCGCTAGAAGTATGGAATACACCAACCACTCCGATTAGGAACGAACAGCCGTTGAACTTGAATTGTGCAATTTGGAACCCCTATTAATTTCAGATCAAGCCCAAAACTTGGGCAACAACAAAATATGGTGGGAGGAGTCATTTGGTGAGTTTTGAGTGAAATCCAATCGCTAGAAGTATGGAATACACCAACCACTCCAATTAGGAACGAACTGCCGTTGAACTTCAATTGTCCAATTTCGAACAACTATTGATTTCGGATCGAGCCCAAAACTTGGGCAACATCATAATATGGTGGGAGGAGTCATTTGGTGAGTTTTGAGTGAAATCCAATTGCTAGAAGTATGGAATACACCAACCACTCCAATTAGGAACGAACTGTCGTTGAACTTGAATTGTCCAATTTGGAACACCTATTGATTTCGGATCGAGCCCAAAACTTGGGCAACATCATAATATGGTGGGAGGAGTCATTTGGTGAGTTTTGAGCGAAATCCAATCGCTAGAAGTATGGAATACACCAACCACTCCCATTAGGAACGAACTGCCGTTCAACTTGAATTGACCAATTTCTCACACCTATTGATTTCGGATCGAACCCCAAACTTGTGCAACATCATAAAATGGTGGGAGGAGTCATTTGGTGAGTTTTGAGTGAAATCCAATCGCTAGTAGTATGGAATACACCAACCACTCCAATTAGGAACGAACTGCCGTTAAACTTGAATTGTCCAATTTCTCACACCTATTGATTTCGGATCGAGCCCAAAACTTGGGAAAAATCATAATATGGTGGGAGGAGTCATTTGGTGAGTTTTGAGTGAAATCCAATTGCTAGAAGTACGGAATACACCAACCACTCCAATTAGGAACGAACTGCCGTTGAACTTGAATTGTCCAATTTCTCACACATATTGATTTCGAATCGAGCCCAAAACTTGGGCAACACCATAATATGGTGGGAGGAGTCATTTGGTGAGTTTTGAGTGAAATCCAATTGCTAAAAGTACGGAATACACCAACCACTCCGATTAGGAACGAACTGCCGTTGAACTTGAATTGACCAATTTCTCACACCTATTGACTTCGGATCGAGCCCAAAACTTGGGCAACATCATAATATGGTGGGAGGAGTCATTTGGTGTGTTTTGAGAGAAATCCAATCGCTAGAAGTATGGAATACACCAACCACTCCAATTAGGAACGAACTGCCGTTGAACTTGAATTGTCCAATTTCTCACACCTATTGATTTCGGATCGAGCCCCAAACTTGGGCAACATCATAATATGGTGGGAGGAGTCATTTGGTGAGTTTTGAGTGATATCCAATCAATAGAACTATGGAATACACCAACCACTCCAATTAGGAACGAACTGCCGTTGAACTTGAATTGTCCAATTCCTCACACATTTTGATTTCGAATCGAGCCCAAAACTTGGGCAACATCATAACATGGTGGGAGGAGTCCTTTGGTGAGTTTTGAGTGAAATCCAATCGATAGAAGTATGGAATACACCAACCTCTCCAATTAGGAACGAACTGCCGTTGAACTTGAATTGTCCAATTTCTCACACCTATTGATTTCGAATCGATCCCAAAACTTGGGCAACATGATAATATGGTGGGAGGAGTCCTTTGGTGAGTTTTGAGTGAAATCCAATCGCTCTGTATGGAAAACACCAATCACTCCAATTAGGAACGAACTGCCAACTTGAATTGTCCAATTTCGAACACCTATTGATTTCGGATCGAGCCCAAAACTTGGGCAACATCGTAATATGGTGGGAGGAGTCATTTGGTGAGTTCTGAGTGACATCCAATCGCTAGAAGTATGGTATACACCAACCACTCCAATTAGGAACGAACTGCCGTTAAACTTGAATTGTCCAATTTGGAACACCTATTGATTTCGGATCGAGCCCAAAACTTGGGCAACATCATAATATGGTGGGAGGAGTCATTTGGTGAGTTTTGAGAGAAATCCAATCGATAGAAGTATGGAATACACCAACCACTCCAATTAGGCACGAACTGCCGTTGAACTTGAATTGTCCAATTTCTCACACCTATTGATTTCGGATCGAGCCCAAAACTTGGGCAACATCATAATTTGGTGGGAGGAGTCATTTGGTGAGTTTTGAGTGAAATCCAATCGCTAGAAGTATGGAATACACCAACCACTCCAATTAGGAACGAACTGCCGTTGAACTTGAATTGTCCAATTTGGAACACCTATTGATTTCGGATCGAGCCCAAAACTTGGGCAACATCATAATATGGTGGGAGGAGTCATTTGGTGAGTTTTGAGAGAAATCCAATCGCTAGAAGTATGGAATACACCAACCACTCCAATTAGGAACGAACTGCCGTTGAACTTGAATTGTCCAATTTGGAACACCTATTGATTTCGGATCGAGCCCAAAACTTGGGCAACATCATAATATGGTGGGCGCAGTCATTTGGTGAGTTTTGAGTGAAATCCAATCGCTAGAAGTGTGGAATACACCAACCACTCCAATTAGGAACGAACTGCAGTTGAACTTGAATTGTCCAATTTCTCACACCTATTGATTTTGGACCGAGCCCAAAACTTGGGCAACATCATAATATGGTGGGAGTCGTCATTTGGTTAGTTTTGAGTGAAATCCAATCGCTAGAAGTATGGAATACACCAACCACTCCAACTAGGAACGAACTGCCGTTGAACTTGAATTGTCCAATTTGGAACACCTATTGATTTCGGATCGAGCCCAAAACTTGGGCAACATCATAATATGGTGGGAGGAGTCATTTGGTGAGTTTTGAGGGAATTCCAATCGCTAGAAGTATGGAATACAACAACCACTCCAATTAGGAACGAACGGCCGTTGAACTTGAATTGTCCAATTTGGAACACCTATTGTTTTCGGATCGAACCTAAAACTTGGGCAACATCATAATATGGTGGGAGGAGTCATTTGGTGAGTTTTGAGTGAAATCCAATCGCTAGAAGTACGGAATACACCAACTACTCCAAGTAGAAACGAACTGCCGTTGAACTTGAATTGTCCAATTTGGAACACCTATTGATTTCGGATCGAGCCCAAAACTTGGGCAACATCATAATATGGTGGGAGGAGTCATTTGGTGAGTTTTGAGTGAAATCCAATCGCTAGAAGTGTGGAATACACCAACTACTCCAATTAGGAACGAACTGCCGTTGAACTTGAATTGTCCAATTTCTCACACCTATTGATTTCGGATCGAGGCCAAAACTTGGGCAACATCATAATCTGGTGGGAGGAGTCATTTGGTAAGTTTTGAGTGAAATCCAATCGCTAGAAGTGTGGAATACACCAACCACTCCAATTAGGAACGAACTGCAGTTGAACTTGAATTGTCCAATTTCTCACACCTATTGATTTTGGACCGAGCCCAAAACTTGGGCAACATCATAATATGGTGGGAGTCGTCATTTAGTTAGTTTTGAGTGAAATGCAATCGCTAGAAGTATGGAATACACCAACCACTCCAACTAGGAACGAACTGCCGTTGAACTTGAATTGTCCAATTTGGAACACCTATTGATTTCGGATCGAGCCCAAAACTTGGGCAACATCATAACATGGTGGGAGGAGTCATTTGGTGAGTTTTGAGTGAATTCCAATCGCTAGAAGTATGGAATACAACAACCACTCCAATTAGGAACGAACGGCCGTTGAACTTGAATTGTCCAATTTGGAACACCTATTGATTTCGGATCGAACCCAAAACTTGGGCAACATCATAATATGGTGGGAGGAGTCATTTGGTGAGTTTTGAGTGAAATCCAATCGCTAGAAGTACGGAATACACCAACCACTCCAAGTAGAAACGAACTGCCGTTGAACTTGAATTGTCCAATTTGGAACACCTATTGATTTCGGATCGAGCCCAAAACTTGGGCAACATCATAATATGGTGGGAGGAGTCATTTGGTGAGTTTTGAGTGAAATCCAATCGCTAGAAGTGTGGAATACACCAACTACTCCAATTAGGAACGAACTGCCGTTGAACTTGAATTGTCCAATTTCTCACACCTATTGATTTCGGATCGAGGCCAAAACTTGGGCAACATCATAATCTGGTGGGAGGAGTCATTTGGTAAGTTTTGAGTGAAATCCAATCGCTAGAAGTTTGGAATACGCCAACCACTCCAATTAGGAACGAATTGCCGTTGAACTTGAATTGTCCATTTTGGAACACCTATTGATTTCGGATCGAGCCCAAAACTTGGACGACATCATAATTTGGTGGGAGGAGTCATTTGGTGAGTTTTGAGTGAAATCCAATCGCTAGAAGTATGGAATACACCAACCACTCCAATTAGGAATGAACTGCCGTTGAACTTGAATTGTCCAATTTGGAACACCTATTGATTTCGGATCGACCCCAAAACCTGGGCAACATCATAATATGGTGGGAGGAGTCATTTGGTGAGTTTTTAGTGAAATCCAATCGCTAGAAGTATGGAATACACCAACCACTCCAATTAGGAAAGAACTGCCGTTGAACTAGAATTGTCCAACTTCTCACACCTATTGATTTCGGATCGAGCCCCAAACTTGGGCAACATCATAATATGGTGGGAGAAGTCATTTGGTGAGTTTTGAGTGAAATCCAATCGCTAGAAGTGTGGAATACACCAACCACTCCAATTAGGAACGAACTGCCGTTGAACTTGAATTGTCCAATTTCTCACACCTATTGATTTCGGATCGAGCCCAAAACTTGGGCAACATCATAATATGGGGGGAGGAGTCATTTGGTTAGTTTTGAGTGAAATCCAATCGCTAGAAGTATGGAATACACCAACCACTCCAATTAGGAACGAACTGCCGTTGAACTTGAAATGTCCAATTTGGAACACCTATTGATTACGGATCGAGCCCAAAACTTGGGCAACATCATAATATGGTGTGAGGAGTCATTTGGTAAGTTTTTAGTGAAATCCAATCGCTAGAAGTAGGGAATACACCAACCACTCCAATTAGGAACGAACTGCCGTTGAACTTGAATTGTCCAATTTCTCACACCTATTGATTTCGGAACGAGCCCAAAACTTGGGGAACATCATAATATGGGGGGAGGAGTCATGTGGTCAGTTTTGAGTGAAATCCAATCGCTAGAAGTATGGAATACACCAACCACTCCAATTCGGAACGAACTGCCGTTGAACTTGAATTGTCCAATTTCTCACACCTATTGATTTCGGATCGAGCCCAAAACTTGGGCAACATCATAATATGGTGGGAGGAGTCATTTGGTGAGTTTTGAGTGAAATCCAATCGCTAGAAGTATGGAATACACCAACCACTCCAATTAGGAACGAACTGCCGTTGAACTTGAATTGTCCAATTTGGAACACCTATTGATTTCGGATTTATCCCAAAACTTGGGAAACATCATAATATGGTGGCAGGAGTCCTTTGGTGAGTTTTGAGTGAAATCCAATCGCTAGAAGTATGGAATACACCAACCACTCCAATTAGGAACGAACTGCCGTTGAAATTGAATTGTCCAATTTGGAACACTTATTGATTTCGGATCGATCCCAAAACTTGGGCAACATCATAATATGGTGGGAGGAGTCATTTGGTGAGTTTTGAGTGAAATCCAATCGCTAGAAGTATGGAATACACGAACCACTCCCATTAGGAAAGAATTGCCGTTGAACTTGAATTTTCCAATTTCTAACACCTATTGATTTCGGATCGAACCCTAAACTTGTGCAACATCATAATATGGTGGGAGGAGTCATTTGGTGAGTTTTGTGTGAAATCCAATCGCTAGAAGTGTGGAATACACCAACCACTCCCATTAGGAACGAACTGCCGTTGAACTTGAATTGTCCAATTTCTAACACCTATTGATTTCGTATCGAACCCCAAACTTGTGCAACATCATAATATGGTGGGAGGAGTCATTTGGTGAGTTTTGTGTGAAATCCAATCGCTAGGAGTATGGAATACACCAACCACTCCAATTAGGAACGAACTGCCGTTGAACTTGAATTGTCCAATTTCTCACACCTATTGATTTAGGATCGAGCCCCAAACTTGGGCAAAATCATAATATGGTGGGAGGATTCATTTGGTGAGTTTTGAGTGAAATCCAATCGCTAGAAGTATGGAATACACAAACCACTCCAATTAGGAACGAACTGCCGTTGAACTTGAATTGTCCAATTTCTAACACCTATTGATTTCGAATCGAGCCCAAAACTTGGGCAACATCATCATATGGTGGGAGGAGTCATTTGGTGAGTTTTGAGTGAAATCCAATTGCTGGAAGCATGGAATACACCAACCACTCCAATTAGGAACGAACTGCCATTCAACTTGAATTGTCCAATTTGGAACACCTATTGATTTCGGATCGAGCCCCAAACTTGGGCAACCTCGTAATATAGTGGGAGGAGTCATTTGGTGAGTTTTGAGGGAAATCGAATCGCTAGAAGTATGGAATACACCAACCACTCCAATTAGGAACGAACTGCCGTTGAACTTGAATTGTCCAATTTCTCACACCTATTGATTTCGAATCGAGCCCAAAACTTGGGAAACATCATAATATGGTGGGAGGAGTCATTTGGTGAGTTTTGAGAGAAATCCAATTGCTAGAAGTATGGAATACACCAACCACTCCAATTAGGAACGAACTGCCGTTGAACTTGAATTGTCCAATTTCTCACACCTATTGATTTCGAATCGAGCCCAAAACTTGGGAAACATCATAAGATGGTGGGAGGAGTCATTTGGTGAGTTTTGAGTGAAATCCAATCGCTAGAAGTATGGAATACACCAACCACTCCAATTAGGAACGAACTGCCGTTGAACTTGAATTGTCAAATTTCTCACACCTATTGATTTCGAATCGAGCCCAAAACTTGGGAAACATCATAATATGGTGGGAGGAGTCATTTGGTGAGTTTTGAGAGAAATCCAATTGCTAGAAGTATGGAATACACCAACCACTCCAGTTAGGAACGAACTTTCGTTGAAATTGAATTGACCAATTTCTCACACCTATTGATTTCGGATCGAGCCCCAAACTTGGGCAACATCATAATATGGTGGGAGGAGTCATTTGGTGAGTTTTGAGTGAAATCCAATCGCTAGAAGTGTGGAATACACCAACCACTCCAATTAGGAACGAACTGCCGTTGAACTTGAAATGTCCAATTTGGAACACCTATTGATTACGGATCGAGCCCAAAACTTGGGCAACATCATAATATGGTGTGAGGAGTCATTTGGTAAGTTTTTAGTGAAATCCAATCGCTAGAAGTAGGGAATACACCAACCACTCCAATTAGGAACGAACTGCCGTTGAACTTGAATTGTCCAATTTCTCACACCTATTGATTTCGGATCGAGCCCAAAACTTGGGGAACATCATAATATGGGGGGAGGAGTCATGTGGTCAGTTTTGAGTGAAATCCAATCGCTAGAAGTATGGAATACACCAACCACTCCAATTCGGAACGAACTGCCGTTGAACTTGAATTGTCCAATTTCTCACACCTATTGATTTCGGATCGAGCCCAAAACTTGGGCAACATCATAATATGGTGGGAGGAGTCATTTGGTGAGTTTTGAGTGAAATCCAATCGCTAGAAGTATGGAATACACCAACCACTCCAATTAGGAACGAACTGCCGTTGAACTTGAATTGTCCAATTTGGAACACCTATTGATTTCGGATTTATCCCAAAACTTGGGAAACATCATAATATGGTGGCAGGAGTCCTTTGGTGAGTTTTGAGTGAAATCCAATCGCTAGAAGTATGGAATACACCAACCACTCCAATTAGGAACGAACTGCCGTTGAAATTGAATTGTCCAATTTGGAACACTTATTGATTTCGGATCGATCCCAAAACTTGGGCAACATCATAATATGGTGGGAGGAGTCATTTGGTGAGTTTTGAGTGAAATCCAATCGCTAGAAGTATGGAATACACGAACCACTCCCATTAGGAAAGAATTGCCGTTGAACTTGAATTTTCCAATTTCTAACACCTATTGATTTCGGATCGAACCCTAAACTTGTGCAACATCATAATATGGTGGGAGGAGTCATTTGGTGAGTTTTGTGTGAAATCCAATCGCTAGAAGTGTGGAATACACCAACCACTCCCATTAGGAACGAACTGCCGTTGAACTTGAATTGTCCAATTTCTAACACCTATTGATTTCGTATCGAACCCCAAACTTGTGCAACATCATAATATGGTGGGAGGAGTCATTTGGTGAGTTTTGTGTGAAATCCAATCGCTAGGAGTATGGAATACACCAACCACTCCAATTAGGAACGAACTGCCGTTGAACTTGAATTGTCCAATTTCTCACACCTATTGATTTAGGATCGAGCCCCAAACTTGGGCAAAATCATAATATGGTGGGAGGATTCATTTGGTGAGTTTTGTGTGAAATCCAATCGCTAGGAGTATGGAATACACCAACCACTCCAATTAGGAACGAACTGCCGTTGAACTTGAATTGTCCAATTTCTCACACCTATTGATTTAGGATCGAGCCCCAAACTTGGGCAAAATCATAATATGGTGGGAGGATTCATTTGGTGAGTTTTGAGTGAAATCCAATCGCTAGAAGTATGGAATACACAAACCACTCCAATTAGGAACGAACTGCCGTTGAACTTGAATTGTCCAATTTCTAACACCTATTGATTTCGAATCGAGCCCAAAACTTGGGCAACATCATCATATGGTGGGAGGAGTCATTTGGTGAGTTTTGAGTGAAATCCAATTGCTGGAAGCATGGAATACACCAACCACTCCAATTAGGAACGAACTGCCATTCAACTTGAATTGTCCAATTTGGAACACCTATTGATTTCGGATCGAGCCCCAAACTTGGGCAACCTCGTAATATAGTGGGAGGAGTCATTTGGTGAGTTTTGAGGGAAATCGAATCGCTAGAAGTATGGAATACACCAACCACTCCAATTAGGAACGAACTGCCGTTGAACTTGAATTGTCCAATTTCTCACACCTATTGATTTCGAATCGAGCCCAAAACTTGGGAAACATCATAATATGGTGGGAGGAGTCATTTGGTGAGTTTTGAGAGAAATCCAATTGCTAGAAGTATGGAATACACCAACCACTCCAATTAGGAACGAACTGCCGTTGAACTTGAATTGTCCAATTTCTCACACCTATTGATTTCGAATCGAGCCCAAAACTTGGGAAACATCATAAGATGGTGGGAGGAGTCATTTGGTGAGTTTTGAGTGAAATCCAATCGCTAGAAGTATGGAATACACCAACCACTCCAATTAGGAACGAACTGCCGTTGAACTTGAATTGTCAAATTTCTCACACCTATTGATTTCGAATCGAGCCCAAAACTTGGGAAACATCATAATATGGTGGGAGGAGTCATTTGGTGAGTTTTGAGAGAAATCCAATTGCTAGAAGTATGGAATACACCAACCACTCCAGTTAGGAACGAACTTTCGTTGAAATTGAATTGACCAATTTCTCACACCTATTGATTTCGGATCGAGCCCCAAACTTGGGCAACATCATAATATGGTGGGAGGAGTCATTTGGTGAGTTTTGAGTGAAATCCAATCGCTAGAAGTGTGGAATACACCAACCACTCCAATTAGGAACGAACTGCCGTTGAACTTGAATTGTCCAATTTCTCACACCTATTGATTTTGGATCGAGCCCAAAACTTGGGCAACAACGTAATATCGTGGGAGTAGTCATTTGGTTAGTTTTGAGTGAAATCCAATCGCTAGAAGTATGGAATAACCCAACCACTCCAATTAGGAACGAACTGCCGTTGAACTTGAATTGTCCAATTTATCACACCTATTGATTTCGGATCGAGCCCAAAACTTGGGCAACATCATAATATGGTGGGAGGAGTCATTTGGTGAGTTTTGAGAGAAATCCAATCGCTAGAAGTATGGAATTCACCAACCACTCCAACTAGGAACGAGTTGCCGTCGAACTTGAATTGTCCAATTTCTCACACCTATTGATTTCAGATCGGGCCCAAAACTTGGGCAACATGATAATATGGTCGGAGGAGTCATTTGGTTAGTTTTGAGTGAAATCCAATCGCTAGAAGTGTGGAATACACCAACCACTCCAATTAGGAACGAACTGCCGTTGAACTTGAATTGCCCAATTTCCCACATTTATGGATTTCGGATCGAGCCCAAAGCTTGGGCAACATCATAATATGGTGGGAGGAGTCATTTGGTGAGTTTTGTGCGAAATCCAATCGCTAGAAGTATGGAATACACCAACCACTCCAATTAGGAACGAACTGCCGTTGAACTTGAATTGTCCAATTTGGAACACCTATTGATTTCGGATCGAGCCCAAAACTTGGCCAACATCATAATATGGTGGGAGGAGTCATTTGGTGAGTTTTGAGTGAAATCCAATCGCTAGAAGTATGGAATACACCAACCACTCCAATTAGGAACGAACTGCCGTGGAAATTGAATTGTCCTATTTGGAACACCTATTGATTTCGGATCGAGCCTAAAACTTGGGCAACATCATAATATGGTGGGAGGAGTCATTTGGTTAGGTTTGAGTGAAATCCAATTGCTAGAAGTATGGAATACACCGGCCACTCCAATTAGGAACGAACTGCCGTTGAACTTGAATTGTCCAATTTGGAACACCTATTGATTTCGGATCGAGCCCAAAACATGGGCAACATCATAATATGGTGGGAGGAGTCATTTGGTGAGTTTTGAGTGAAATCCAATCGCTAGAAGTATGGAATACACCAACCACTCCCATTAGGAACGAACTGCCGTTGAACTTGAATTGTCCAATTTCTAACACCTATTGATTTCGGATCGAACCCCAAACTTGTGCAACATCATAATATGGTGGGAGGAGTCATTTGGTGAGTTTTGAGTGAAATCCAATCGCTAGAAGTATGGAATACACCAACCACTCCAATTAGGAACGAACTGCCGTTGAACTTGAATTGTCCAGTTTCTTTCACCTATTGATTTCAGATCGGGCCCAAAACTTGGGCAACATGATAATATGGTCGGAGCAGTCATTTGGTTAGTTTTGAGTGAAATCCAATCGCTAGAAGTGTGGAATACACCAACCACTCCAATTAGGAACGAACTGCCGTTGAACTTGAATTGCCCAATTTCCCACATTTATGGATTACGGATCGAGCCCAAAGCTTGGGCAACATCATAGTATGGTGGGAGGAGTCATTTGGTGAGTTTTGTGTGAAATCCAATCGCTAGAAGTATGGAATACACCAACCACTCCAATTAGGAACGAACTGCCGTTGAACTTGAATTGTCCAATTTGGAACACCTATTGATTTCGGATCGAGCCCAAAACTTGGGCAACATCATAATATGGTGGGAGGAGTCATTTGGTGAGTTTTGAGTGAAATCCAATCGCTAGAAGTATGGAATACACCAACCACTCCAATTAGGAACGAACTGCCGTTGAAATTGAATTGTCCAATTTGGAACACCTATTGATTTCGGATCGAGCCTAAAACTTGGGCAACATCATAATATGGTGGGAGGAGTCATTTGGTTAGTTTTGAGTGAAATCCAATCTTTAGAAGTATGGAATACAACAGCCACTCCAATTAGGAACGAACTCTCGTTGAAATTGAATTGTCCAATTTGGAACACCTATTGATTTCGGATCGAGCCTAAAACTTGGGCAACATCATAATATGGTGGGAGGAGTCATTTGGTGAGTTTTGAGTGAAATCCAATCGCTAGAAGCGTAGAATACACCAACCACTCCAATTAGGAACGAACTGAACTTGAATTGTCCAATTTGGAACACCTATTGATTTCGGATCGAGCCCAAAACATGGGAAACATGACAATATGGGGGGAGGAGTCATTTGGTGAGTTTTCAGTGAAATCCAATCGGTAGAAGTGTGGAATACACCAACCACTCCAATTAGGAACAAACTACCGTTGAACTTGAATTGTCCAATTTCTAACACCTATTGATTTCGGACTGAGCCCAAGCCTTGGGTAACATGATAATATGGTGAGAGGAGTCATTTGGTGAGTTTTGAGTGAAATCCAATCGCTAGAAGTATGGAATACACCAACCACTCCAACTAGGAACGAACTGCCGTTGAACTTGAATTGTCCAATTTCTCACACCTATTGTTTTCGGTTCGAGCCCCAAACATGGGCAATATGATAATATGGTGGGAGGAGTCATTTGGTGAGTTTTGAGTGAAATCCAATCGCTAGAAGTATGGAATACACCAACCACTCCAATTAGGAACGAACTGCCGTTGTACTTAAATTGTCCAATTTCTCACACCTATTGATTTCGGATCGAGCCCAAAACTTGGGCAACATCTTAATATGGTGGGAGGAGGCATTTGGTGAGTTTTGAGTGAAATCCAATCGCTAGAAGTATGGAATACACCAACCACTCCCATTAGGAATGAACTGCCGTTGAACTGGAATTGTCCAATTTGGAACACCTATTGATTTCGGATCGAGCCCAAAACTTGGGCAACATCATAATATGGTGGGAGGAGACATTTGGTGAGTTTTGAGTGAAATTCAATCGCTAGAAGTATGGAATACACCAACCACTCCAATTAGGAACGAACAGCAGTCGAACTTGAATTGTCCAATTTGGAACACCTATGGATTTCGGATCGAGCCCAAAACTTGGGTAACATCATAATATGGTGGGAGTAGTCATTTGGTGAGTTTTGAGTGAAATCGAATCGCTAGAAGTATGGAATACACCAACCACTCCAATTAGGAACGAACTGCCGTTGAACTTGAATTGTCCAATTTCTCACACCTCTTGATTTTAGATCGAGCCCAAAACTTGGGCAACATCATAATATGGTGGGAGGAGTCTTTTGGTGAGTTTTGAGTGAAATCCAATCGCTAGAAGTATGGAATACACCAACCACTCCAATTAGGAACGAACTGCCGTTGAACTTGAATTGTCCAATTTGGAACACCTATGGATATCGGATCGAGCCCCAAACTTGGGCAACATCATAATATCTTGGGAGTAGTCATTTGGTGAGTTTTGAGTGAAATCCAATCGCAAGAAGTATGGAATACGTCAACCACTCCAATTAGGAACGAACTGCCATTGAACTTCAATTCTCCAATTTCTCACACCAATTGATTTCGGATCGGGCCCAAAACTTCGGCAACTTCATAATATGGTGGGAGGAGTCATTTGGTGAGTTTTGAGTGAAATCCAATCGCTAGAAGTATGGAATACACCAACCACTCCAATTAGGAACGAACTGCCATTGAACTTCAATTCTCCAATTTCTCACACCAATTGATTTCGGATCGGGCCCAAAACTTCGGCAACTTCATAATATGGTGGGAGGAGTCATTTGGTGAGTTTTGAGTGAAATCCAATTGCTAGAAGTGTGGAATACACCAACCACTCCAATTAGGAACGAACTGCCATTGAACTTGAATTGTCCAATTTCTCACACCTATTGATTTCGGATCGAGCCCAAAACTTGGGCAACATGATAATATGGTGCGAGGAGTCATTTGGTGAGTTTTGAGTGAAATCCAATCGCTAGAATTATGGAATACACCAACCACTCCAATTAGGAACGAATAGCCGTTGAACTTGAATTGTCCAATTTGGAACACCTATTGATTTCGGTTCGAGCCCAAAACTTGGGCAACATGATAATATGGTGGGAGGAGTCATTTGGTGAGTTTGGAGTGAAATCCAATCGCTAGAAGTATGGAATACACCAACCACTCCAATTGGGAATGAAATGCCATTGAACTTGAATTGTCCAATTTCTCACACCAATTGATTTCGGATCGGGCCCAAAACTTCGGCAACTTCAAAATATGGTGGGAGGAGTCATTTGGTGAGTTTTGAGTGAAGTCCAATCGATAGAAGTATGGAATACACCAACCACTCCAATTAGGAACGAACTGCCGTTGAACTTGAATTGTCCAATTTCTCACACCTATTGATTTCGGATCGGGCCCAAAACTTCGGCAACTTCATAATATGGTGGGAGGAGTCATTTGGTGAGTTTTGAGTGAAGTCCAATCGATAGAAGTATGGATTACACCAACCACTCCAATTAGGAACGAACTGCCGTTGAACTTGAATTGTCCAATTTCTCACAGCTATTGATTTCGGATCGTGCTCCAAACATGGGCAACATCATAGTATGGTGGGAGGAGTCATTTGGTGAGTTTTGAGTGAAATCCAAAAGCAAGAAGTATGGAATACACCAACCACTCCAATTAGGAACGAACTGCCGTTGAACTTGAATTGTCCAATTTCTCACAGCTATTTATTACGGATCGAGCCCAAAACTTGGGCAACCTCATAATATGGTGGGAGGAGTCATTTGGTGAGTTTTGACTGAAATCCAATCGCTAGAAGTATGGAATACACCAACCACTCCAATTAGGAACGAATTGCCGTTGAACTTGAATTGTCCAATTTCTCACAGCTATTGATTTCGGATCGAGCTCCAAACATGGGCAACATCATAATATGGTGGGAGGAGTCATTTGGTGAGTTTTGAGTGAAATCCAATCGCAAGAAGTATGGAATACATCAACCACTCCAATTAGGAACGAACTGCCGTTGAAATTGATTTGTCCAATTTCTCACACCTATTGATATCGGTTCAAGCCCAAAACTTGGGCAACATCATAATATGGTGGGAGGAGTCATTTGTTGAGTTTTGAGTGAAATCCAATCGCTAGAAGCACCGAATACACCTACCACTCCAATTAGGAACGAACTGCCGTTGAACTTGAATTGTCCAATTTCTCACACGTATTGATTTCGGATCGGGCCCCAAACTTGGGCAACATCATAATATGGTGTCAGGAGTCATTTGGTGAGTTTTGAGTGAAATCCAATCGCTAGAAGTTTGGAATACACCAACCACTCCAATTAGGAACGAACTGCCGTTGAACTTGTATTGTTCAATTTCTGTCACCTATTGATTTCGGATCGAGCCCAAAACTTGGGCAACATCATAATATGGTGGGAGGAGTCATTTTGTGAGTTTTGAGTAAAATCCAATCTCTAGAAGTATGGAATACACCAACCACTGCAATTTGGAACGAACTGCCGTTGAACTTGAATTGTCCAATTTCTCAGACCTATTGATATCGGATCGAGCCCAAAACTTGGGCAACATCATAATATGGTGGGAGGAGTCATTTGGTGAGTTTTGAGTGAAATCCAATCGCTAGAAGTATGGAATACACCAACCACTCCAATTAGGAACGAACTGCCGTTGAACTTGAATTGTCCAGTTTCTTTCACCTATTGATTTCAGATCGGGCCCAAAACTTGGGCAACATGATAATATGGTCGGAGCAGTCATTTGGTTAGTTTTGAGTGAAATCCAATCGCTAGAAGTGTGGAATACACCAACCACTCCAATTAGGAACGAACTGCCGTTGAACTTGAATTGCCCAATTTCCCACATTTATGGATTTCGGATCGAGCCCAAAGCTTGGGCAACATCATAATATGGTGGGAGGAGTCATTTGGTGAGTTTTGTGTGAAATCCAATCGCTAGAAGTATGGAATACACCAACCACTCCAATTAGGAACGAACTGCCGTTGAACTTGAATTGTCCAATTTGGAACACCTATTGATTTCGGATCGAGCCCAAAACTTGGGCAACATCATAATATGGTGGGAGGAGTCATTTGGTGAGTTTTGAGTGAAATCCAATCGCTAGAAGTATGGAATACACCAACCACTCCAATTAGGAACGAACTGCCGTTGAAATTGAATTGTCCAATTTGGAACACCTATTGATTTCGGATCGAGCCTAAAACTTGGGCAACATCATAATATGGTGGGAGGAGTCATTTGGTTAGTTTTGAGTGAAATCCAATCTTTAGAAGTATGGAATACAACAGCCACTCCAATTAGGAACGAACTCTCGTTGAAATTGAATTGTCCAATTTGGAACACCTATTGATTTCGGATCGAGCCCAAAACTTGGGCAACATCATAATATGGTGGGAGGAGTCATTTGGTGAGTTTTGAGTGAAATCCAATCGCTAGAAGCGTAGAATACACCAACCACTCCAATTAGGAACGAACTGAACTTGAATTGTCCAATTTGGAACACCTATTGATTTCGGATCGAGCCCAAAACATGGGAAACATGACAATATGGGGGGAGGAGTCATTTGGTGAGTTTTCAGTGAAATCCAATCGGTAGAAGTGTGGAATACACCAACCACTCCAATTAGGAACAAACTACCGTCGAACTTGAATTGTCCAATTTCTAACACCTATTGATTTCGGACTGAGCCCAAGCCTTGGGTAACATGATAATATGGTGAGAGGAGTCATTTGGTGAGTTTTGAGTGAAATCCAATCGCTAGAAGTATGGAATACACCAACCACTCCAACTAGGAACGAACTGCCGTTGAACTTGAATTGTCCAATTTCTCACACCTATTGTTTTCGGTTCGAGCCCCAAACATGGGCAATATGATAATATGGTGGGAGGAGTCATTTGGTGAGTTTTGAGTGAAATCCAATCGCTAGAAGTATGGAATACACCAACCACTCCAATTAGGAACGAACTGCCGTTGTACTTAAATTGTCCAATTTCTCACACCTATTGATTTCGGATCGAGCCCAAAACTTGGGCAACATCTTAATATGGTGGGAGGAGGCATTTGGTGAGTTTTGAGTGAAATCCAATCGCTAGAAGTATGGAATACACCAACCACTCCCATTAGGAATGAACTGCCGTTGAACTGGAATTGTCCAATTTGGAACACCTATTGATTTCGGATCGAGCCCAAAACTTGGGCAACATCATAATATGGTGGGAGGAGACATTTGGTGAGTTTTGAGTGAAATTCAATCGCTAGAAGTATGGAATACACCAACCACTCCAATTAGGAACGAACAGCAGTCGAACTTGAATTGTCCAATTTGGAACACCTATGGATTTCGGATCGAGCCCAAAACTTGGGTAACATCATAATATGGTGGGAGTAGTCATTTGGTGAGTTTTGAGTGAAATCGAATCGCTAGAAGTATGGAATACACCAACCACTCCAATTAGGAACGAACTGCCGTTGAACTTGAATTGTCCAATTTCTCACACCTCTTGATTTTAGATCAAGCCCAAAACTTGGGCAACATCATAATATGGTGGGAGGAGTCTTTTGGTGAGTTTTGAGTGAAATCCAATCGCTAGAAGTATGGAATACACCAACCACTCCAATTAGGAACGAACTGCCGTTGAACTTGAATTGTCCAATTTGGAACACCTATGGATATCGGATCGAGCCCAAAACTTGGGCAACATCATAATATCTTGGGAGGAGTCATTTGGTGAGTTTTGAGTGAAATCCAATCGCAAGAAGTATGGAATACGTCAACCACTCCAATTAGGAACGAACTGCCATTGAACTTCAATTCTCCAATTTCTCACACCAATTGATTTCGGATCGGGCCCAAAACTTCGGCAACTTCATAATATGGTGGGAGGAGTCATTTGGTGAGTTTTGAGTGAAATCCAATCGCTAGAAGTATGGAATACACCAACCACTCCAATTAGGAACGAACTGCCATTGAACTTCAATTCTCCAATTTCTCACACCAATTGATTTCGGATCGGGCCCAAAACTTCGGCAACTTCATAATATGGTGGGAGGAGTCATTTGGTGAGTTTTGAGTGAAATCCAATTGCTAGAAGTGTGGAATACACCAACCACTCCAATTAGGAACGAACTGCCATTGAACTTGAATTGTCCAATTTCTCACACATATTGATTTCGGATCGAGCCCAAAACTTGGGCAACATGATAATATGGTGCGAGGAGTTATTTGGTGAGTTTTGAGTGAAATCCAATCGCTAGAATTATGGAATACACCAACCACTCCAATTAGGAACGAATAGCCGTTGAACTTGAATTGTCCAATTTGGAACACCTATTGATTTCGGTTCGAGCCCAAAACTTGGGCAACATGATAATATGGTGGGAGGAGTCATTTGGTGAGTTTGGAGTGAAATCCAATCGCTAGAAGTATGGAATACACCAACCACTCCAATTGGGAATGAAATGCCATTGAACTTGAATTGTCCAATTTGTCACACCAATTGATTTCGGATCGGGCCCAAAACTTCGGCAACTTCAAAATATGGTGGGAGGAGTCATTTGGTGAGTTTTGAGTGAAGTCCAATCGATAGAAGTATGGAATACACCAACCACTCCAATTAGGAACGAACTGCCGTTGAACTTGAATTGTCCAATTTCTCACACCTATTGATTTCGGATCGGGCCCAAAACTTCGGCAACTTCATAATATGGTGGGAGGAGTCATTTGGTGAGTTTTGAGTGAAGTCCAATCGATAGAAGTATGGATTACACCAACCACTCCAATTAGGAACGAACTGCCGTTGAACTTGAATTGTCCAATTTCTCACAGCTATTGATTTCGGATCGTGCTCCAAACATGGGCAACATCATAGTATGGTGGGAGGAGTCATTTGGTGAGTTTTGAGTGAAATCCAATCGCAAGAAGTATGGAATACACCAACCACTCCAATTAGGAACGAACTGCCGTTGAACTTGAATTGTCCAATTTCTCACAGCTATTTATTACGGATCGAGCCCAAAACTTGGGCAACCTCATAATATGGTGGGAGGAGTCATTTGGTGAGTTTTGACTGAAATCCAATCGCTAGAAGTATGGAATACACCAACCACTCCAATTAGGAACGAATTGCCGTTGAACTTGAATTGTCCAATTTCTCACAGCTATTGATTTCGGATCGAGCTCCAAACATGGGCAACATCATAATATGGTGGGAGGAGTCATTTGGTGAGTTTTGAGTGAAATCCAATCGCAAGAAGTATGGAATACATCAACCACTCCAATTAGGAACGAACTGCCGTTGAAATTGATTTGTCCAATTTCTCACACCTATTGATATCGGTTCAAGCCCAAAACTTGGGCAACATCATAATATGGTGGGAGGAGTCATTTGTTGAGTTTTGAGTGAAATCCAATCGCTAGAAGCACCGAATACACCTACCACTCCAATTAGGAACGAACTGTCGTTGAACTTGAATTGTCCAATTTCTCACTCGTATTGATTTCGGATCGGGCCCCAAACTTGGGCAACATCATAATATGGTGTCAGGAGTCATTTGGTGAGTTTTGAGTGAAATCCAATCGCTAGAAGTTTGGAATACACCAACCACTCCAATTAGGAACGAACTGCCGTTGAACTTGTATTGTTCAATTTCTGTCACCTATTGATTTCGGATCGAGCCCAAAACTTGGGCAACATCATAATATGGTGGGAGGAGTCATTTTGTGAGTTTTGAGTAAAATCCAATCTCTAGAAGTATGGAATACACCAACCACTGCAATTTGGAACGAACTGCCGTTGAACTTGAATTGTCCAATTTCTCAGACCTATTGATATCGGATCGAGCCCAAAACTTGGGCAACATCATAATATGGTGGGAGGAGTCATTTGGTGAGTTTTGAGTGAAATCCAATCACCAGAAGTATGGAATACACCATCCACTCCAATTAGGAACGAATTGCTGTTGAACTTGAATTGTCCAATTTCTCACACCTAATGATTTCGGATCGACCCCAAAACGTGGGCAACATCATAATATTGTGGGAGGAGTCATTTGGTGAGTTTTGAGTGAAATCCAATAGCTAGAAGTATGGAATACACCAACCACTCCAGTTAGGAACGAACTGCCGTTGAACTTGAATTGTCCAATATCTCACACCTATTGATTTTGGATCGAGGCCAAAACTTGGGCAACATCATAATATGGTGGGAGGAGTCATTTGGTGAGTTTTTAATGATATCCAATCGCTAGAAGTACAGAATACACCAACCACTCCAATTTGGGACGAACTGCCGTTGAACTTGAATTGTCCAATTTCTCACACCTATTGATTTCGGATCGAGCCCCAAACATGGGCAACGTCATAATATGGTGGGAGGAGTCATTTGGTGAGTTTTGAGGGAAATCCAATCGCTAGAAGTGTGGAATACACCAACCACTCCAATTAGGAACGAACTGCCGTTGAACTTGAATTGTCCAGTTTCTTTCACCTATTGATTTCGGATCGAGCCCAAAACTTGGGCAACATCATAATATAGTGTTAGGAGTCATTTGGTGAGCTTTGAGTGAAATCCAATCGCTAGAAGTATGGAATACACCAACCACTCAAATTTGGAACGAATTGCCGTTCAACTTGAATTGTCCAATTTCTCACACCTATTGATTTCAGATCGAGCCCAAAACTTGGCCAACATCATAATATGGTGGGAGGAGTCATTTGGGTAGTTTTTAATGATATCCAATCGCTAGAAGTACAGAATACACCAACCACTCCAATTAGGGACGAACTGCCGTTGAACATGAATTGTCCAATTTCTCACACCTATTGATTTCGGATCGAGCCCCAAACATGGGCAACATCATAATATGGTGTGTGGAGTCATTTGGTGAGTTTTGAGTGAAATCCAATCGCTAGAAGTATGGAATACACCAACCACTCCAATTAGGAACGAACTGCCGTTGAACTTGGATTGTCCAATTTCTCACACCTAATGATTTCGGATCGAGCCCAAAACTTGGGCAACATGATAATATGGTGGGAGGAGTCATTTGGTGAGTTTTGAGTGAAATCCAATAGCTAGAAGTATGGAGTACACCAACCACTACAACTAGGAACGAACTGCCGTTGAATTGAATTGTCCAATTTCTTCACCTATTGATTTCAGATCGAGCCCCAAACTTGGGCAACATCATAATATGCTGGGAGGAGTCATTTGGTGATTTTTGAGTGAAATCCAATCGCTAGAAGTATGGAATACACCAACCACTCCAATTAGGAACGAACTGCCATTGAACTTCAATTCTCCAATTTCTCACACCAATTGATTTCGGATCGGGCCCAAAACTTCGGCAACTTCATAATATGGTGGGAGGAGTCATTTGGTGAGTTTTGAGAGAAATACAATCACTAGAAGTATGGAATACACCAACCACTCCAATTAGGAACGAACTGCCGTTGAACTTGAATTGTCCAATATCTCACACCTATTGATTTCGGATCGAGGCCAAAACTTGGGCAACATCATAATATGGTGGGAGGAGTCATTTGGGTAGTTTTTAATGATATCCAATCGCTAGAAGTACAGAATACACCAACCACTCCAATTAGGGACGAACTGCCGTTGAACTTGAATTGTCCAATTTCTCACACCTATTGATTTCGGATCGAGCCCCAAATATGGGCAACATCATAATATGGTGGGAGGAGTCGTTTGGTGAGTTTTGAGTGAAATCCAATCGCTAGAAGTATGGAATACACCAACCACTCCAATTAGGAACGAACTGCCGTTGAACTTGAATTGTCCAATTTCTCACACCATTGATTTCGAATCGAGCCCAAAACTTGGGCAACATGATAATATGGTGGGAGGATTCATTTGGTGAGTTTTGAGGGAAATCCAATCTCTAGATGTATGGAATACACCAACCACTCCAATTAGGTACGAACTGCCGTTGAACTTGAATTGTCCAATTTCTCACACCTATTGATTGCGGATCGAGCCCAAAACTTGGGCAACATGATAATATGGTGGGAGGAGTCATTAGGTGAGTTTTGAGGGAAATCCAATCGCTAGATGTATGGAATACACCAACCACTCCAATCAGGAACGAACTGCCGTTGAACTTGAATTGTCCAGTTTCTTTCACCTATTGATTTCGGATCGAGCCCAAAACTTGGGCAACATCATAATATAGTGTTAGGAGTCATTTGGTGAGTTTTGAGTGAAATCCAATCGCTAGTAGTATGGAATACACCAACCACTCAAATTTGGAACGAACTGCCGTTGAACTTGAATTGTCCAATTTCTCACACCTATTGATTTCAGATCGAGCCCAAAACATGGCCAACATCATAATATGGTGGGAGGAGACATTTGGCGAGTTTTGAGTGAAATCCAATCGCCAGAAATAGGGGATGCACCAACCACTCCAATTAGGAACGAACTGCCATTGAACTTGAATTGTCCAATTTCTTACACCTAATGATTTCGGATCGAGCCCAAAACGTGGGCAACATGATAATATTGTGGGAGGAGACATTTGGTGAGTTTTGAGTGAAATCCAATCACTAGAAGTATGGAATACACCAACCACTCCAATTAGGAACGATCTGCCGTTGAACTTGAATTGTCCAATTTCTTTCACCTATTGATTTCGGATCGAGCCGAAAACTTGGGCAACATCATAATATAGTGTTAGGAGTCATTTGGTGAGTTTTGAGTGAAATCCAATCGCTAGAAGTATGGAATACACCAACCACTCCAATTAGGAACGAACTGCCGTTGAACTTGAATTGTCCAATTCCTCACACCTATTGATTTCGGATCAAGCCTAAAACTTGGGCAACATGATAATATGGTGGGAGGAGTCATTTGGGGAGTTTTGAATGAAATCCAATCGCTAGAAGTATGGAATTCACTAACAACTCCAATTAGGAACGAACTGTCGTTGAACTTGAATTGTCCAATTTCTCACACCTATTGATTTCGGATCGAGGCCAAAACTTGGGCAACATCATAATATGGTGGGAGGACTCATTTGGTGAGTTTGGAGTGAAATCCAATCGCTAGAAGTATGGAAAACACCAACCACTCCAATTAGGAACGAACTGCCGTTGAACATGGATTGACCAATTTCTCACACCTAATGATTTCGGATCGAGCCCAAAACGTGGGCAACATCATAATATTGTGGGAGGAGTCATTTGGTGTGTTTTGAGCGAAATCCAATCACTAGAAGTATGGAATACACCAACCACTCCAATTAGGAACGAACTGCCGTTGAACTTGAATTGTCCAATTTCTCACACCTATTGATTTCGGATCGAGCCCAAAAGTTGGGCAACAACATAATATGGTGGGAAGAGTCATTTGCCGAGTTTTGATTGAAATCCAATCGCTAGAAGTATGGAATACACCAACCAATCCAATTAGGAACGAACTGCCGTTGAACTTGAATTGTCCAATTTCTCACACCATTGATTTCGGATCGAGCCCAAAACTTGGGCAACATGATAATATGGTGGGAGAAGTCATTTGGTGAGTTTTGAGGGAAATCCAATCGCTAGATGTATGGAATACACCAACCATTACAATTTGGAACGAACTGCCGTTGAACTTGAATTGTCCAATTTCTCACACCTATTGATTTCGGATCGAGCCCCAAACATGGGCAACATCATAATATGGTCTGAGGAGTCATTTAGTGAGTTTTGACTGAAATCCAATTGCTAGAAGTAGGAAATACATCAACCACTCCAATTAGGAACAAACTGCCGTTGAACTTGAATTGTCCAATTTCTCACACCTATTGATTTCGGATCGAGCCCAAAAGTTGGGCAACAACATAATATGGTGGGAAGAGTCATTTGCCGAGTTTTGATTGAAATCCAATCGCTAGAAGTATGGAATACACCAACCAATCCAATTAGGAACGAACTGCCGTTGAACTTGAATTGTCCAATTTCTCACACCATTGATTTCGGATCGAGCCCAAAACTTGGGCAACATGATAATATGGTGGGAGGAGTCATTTGGTGAGTTTTGAGGGAAATCCAATCGCTAGATGTATGGAATACACCAACCACTACAATTTGGAACGAACTGCCGTTGAACTTGAATTGTCCAATTTCTCACACCTATTGATTTCGGATCGAGCCCCAAACTTGGGCAACATCATAATATGGTGGGAGGAGTCATTTGGTGAGTTTTGAGTGAAATCCAAACGCTAGAAGTATGGAATACACCAACCACTCCAATTTGGAACGAACTGTCGTTGAACTTGAATTGTCCAATTTTTCACACCTATTGATTTCGGGTCGAGCCCAAAACTATGGCAACTTCATAATATGGTGGGAGGAGTCATTTGGTGAATTTTGAGTGAAATCCAATCGCTAGAAGTACGGAATACACCAACCACTCCAATTAGGAACGAACTGCCGTTGAACTTGAATTGTCCAATTTCTCACACCTATTGATTTCGGATCGAGCCCCAAACTTGGGCAACATCATAATATGGTGGGAGGAGTCATTTGGTGAGTTTTGAGTGAAATCCAATCGCTAGAAGTATGGAATACCACTCCAATTAGGAACGAACTGCCGTTGAACTTGAATTGTCTAATTTGGAACACCTATTGATTTCGGATCGAGCCCAAAACTTGGGCAACATCATAATATTGTGGGAGGAGTCATTTGGAGTGTTTTGAGCGAAATCCAATCACTAGAAGTATGGAATACACCAACCACTCCAATTAGGAACGAACTGCCGTTGAACTTGAATTGTCCAATTTCTCACACCTATTGATTTCGGATCGAGCCCCAAACATGGGCAACATCATAATATGGTCTGAGGAGTCATTTGGTGAGTTTTGACTGAAATCCAATTGCTAGAAGTAGGAAATACATCAACCACTCCAATTAGGAACAAACTGCCGTTGAACTTGAATTGTCCAATTTCTCACACCTATTGATTTCGGATCGAGCCCAAAAGTTGGGCAACAACATAATATGGTGGGAAGAGTCATTTGCCTAGTTTTGATTGAAATCCAATCGCTAGAAGTATGGAATACACCAACCAATCCAATTAGGAACGAACTGCCGTTGAACTTGAATTGTCCAATTTCTCACACCATTGATTTCGGATCGAGCCCAAAACTTGGGCAACATGATAATATGGTGGGAGAAGTCATTTGGTGAGTTTTGAGGGAAATCCAATCGCTAGATGTATGGAATACACCAACCACTACAATTTGGAACGAACTGCCGTTGAACTTGAATTGTCCAATTTCTCACACCTATTGATTTCGGATCGAGCCCCAAACTTGGGCAACATCATAATATGGTGGGAGGAGTCATTTGGTGAGTTTTGAGTGAAATCCAAACGCTAGAAGTATGGAATACCCCAAGCACTCCAATTAGGAACGAATTGTCGTTGAACTTGAATTGTCCAATTCGGAAGACCTATTGATTTCGGATCGAGCCCAAAACTTGGGCAACATCATAACATGGTGGGAGGAGTCATTTGGTGAGTTTTGAGTGAAATCCAATCGCTAGAAGTATGGAATACACCAACCACTCCAATTAGGAACGAACTGCCGTTGAACTTGAATTGTCCAATTTCTCACACCTATTGATTTCGTATCGAGCCCCAAACTTGGGCAACAACATAATATGGTGGGAGGAGTCATTTGGTGAGTTTTGAGTGAAATCCAATCGCTAGAAGTATGGAATACACGAACCACTCCAATTAGGAACGAACTGCCGTCGAAATTGAATTGTCCAATTTCTCATACGTATTGAATTCTGATCGAGCCCAAAACTTGGGCAACATCATAATATGGTGGGAGGAGTCATTTGGTGTGTTTTGAGTGAAATCCAATCGCTAGAAGTGTGGAATACACGAACCACTCCAATTAGGAACGAACTGCCGTTGAACTTGAAGTGTCCATTTTGGAACACCTATTGATTTCGGATCGAGCCCAAAACTTGGGCAACATCTTAATATGGTGGGAGGAGTCATTTGGTGAGTTTTGAGTGAAATCCAATCGCTAGAAGTATGGAATACACCAATCAATCCAATGAGGAACGAACTGCCGTTCAACTTGAATTGTCCAATTTGGAACAACTATTGATTTCGGATCGAGTCCAAAACTTGGGCAACAACATAATATGGTGGGAGGAGTCATTTGGTGTGTTTTGAGTGAAATCCAATCGCTAGAAGTATGGAATACACGAACCACTCTAATTAGGAACGAACTGCCGTTGAACTTGAAGTGTCCATTTTGGAACACCTATTGATTTCGGATCGAGCCCAAAACTTGGGCAACATCATAATCTGGTGGGAGGAGTCATTTGGTGAGTTTTGAGTGAAATCCAATCGCTGGAAGTGTGGAATACACCAACCACTCCAATTAGGAACGAGCTGCCGTTGAAATTGAATTGTCCAATTTCTAACACCTATTGATTTCGGATAGAGCCCAAAACTTGGGCAACATCATAATATGGTGGCAGGAGTCATTTGGTGAGTTTTGAGTGAAATCCAATCGCTAGAAGTATGGAATACACCAACCACTCCAATTAGGAACGAATTGTCGTTGAAATTGAATTGACCAATTTCTCACACCTATTGATTTCGGATCGAGCCCAAACTTGGGCAACATCATAATATGGTGGGAGGAGTCATTTGGTGAGTTTTGAGTGAAATCCAATCGCTAGAAGTATGGAATACACCAACCACTCCAATTTGGAACGAACAGCCGTTGAACTTGAATTGTCCAATTTGGAACACCTATTGATTTCGGATCGAGCCCAAAACTTGGGCAACATCATAATATGGTGGGAGGAGTCGTTTGGTGAGTTTTGAGTGAAATCCAATCGCTGGAAGTGTGGAATACACCAACCACTCCAATTAGGAACGAGCTGCCGTTGAAATTGAATTGTCCAATTTCTCACACCTATTGATTTCTGATCGAGCCCAAAACTTGGGCAACATCATAATATGGTGGGAGGAGTCATTTGGTGAGTTTTGAGTGAAATCCAATCGCTAGAAGTATGGAATACACAAACCACTCCAATTAGGAACGAACTGCCGTTGAACTTGAATTGTCCAATTTGGAACACCTATTGATTTCGGATCGAGCCCAAAACTTGGGCAACATCATAATATGGTGGGAGGAGTCATTTGGTGAGTTTTGAGTGAAATCCAATCGCTGGAAGTGTGGAATACACCAACCACTCCAATTAGGAACGAGCTGCCGTTGAAATTGAATTGTCCAATTTCTCACACCTATTGATTTCTGATCGAGCCCAAAACTTGGGCAACATCATAATATGGTGGGAGGAGTCATTTGGTGAGTTTTGAGTGAAATCCAATCGCTAGAAGTATGGAATACACCAACCACTCCAATTAGGAACGAACTGCCGTTGAACTTGAATTGTCCAATTTGGAACACCTATTGATTTCGGATCGAGCCCAAAACTTGGGCAACATCATAATATGGTGGGAGGAGTCATTTGGTGAGTTTTGAGTGAAATCCAATCTCTAGAAATATGGAATACACCAACCAATCCAATTAGGAACGAACTGCCGTTGAACTTGAATTGTCCAATTTGGAACACCTATTGATTTCGGATCGAGCCCAAAACTTGGGCAACATCATTATATGGTGGGAGGAGTCATTTTGTGAGTTTTGAGTGAAATCCAATCGCTAGAAGTATGGAATACACCAACCACTCCAATTAGGAACGAATTGCCGTTGAAATTGAAATGTCCAATTTGTCACACGTATTGATTTCTGATCGAGCCCAAAACTTGGGCAACATGATAATGTGGTGGGAGGAGTCATTTGGAGAGTTTTGAGTGAAATCAAATCGCTAGAAGTATGGAATACACCAACCACTCCAATTAGGAACGAATTGCCGTTGAAAGTGAAATGTCCAATTTCTCACACGTATTGATTTCTGATTGAGCCCAAAACTTGGGCAACATCATAATATGGTGGGAGGAGTCATTTGGTGAGTTTTCAGAGAAATCCAATCGCTAGAAGTATGGAATACGCCAACCACTCCAATTAGGAACGAACTGCCGTTGAACTTGAATTGTCTAATTTCTCACACCTATTGATTTCGGATCGAGCCCAAAATTTGGGCAACATGATAATGGGGTGGGAGGAGTCATTTGGTGAGTTTTGAGGGAAATCCAATCGCTAGAAGTATGGAATACACCAACCACTCCAATTAGGAACGAACTGCCGTTGAACTTGAATTGTCCAATTTGGAGCACCTATTGATTTCGGATCGAGCCCAAAACCTGGGCAACATCATCATAATATGGTGGGAGGGGTCATTTGGTGAGTTTTGAGTGAAATCCAATCGCTAGAAGTATGGAATACACCAACCACTCTAATTAGGAACGAACTGCCGTTGAACTTGAATTGTCCAATTTCTCACACCTATTGATTTCGGATCGAGCCCAAAACTTGGGCAACATCATAATATGGTGGGAGGAGTCATTTGGTGAGTTTTGAGTGAAATCAAATCGCTAGAAGTGTGGAATACACCAACCACTCCAATTAGGAACGAACTGCCGTTGAACTTGAATTGTCCAATTTCTCACACCTATTGATTTCGGATCGAGCCCAAAACTTGGGCAACATCATAATATGGTGGGAGAAGTCATTTGGTGAGTTTCGAGTGAAATCGAATCGCTAGAAGTGTGGAATATACCAACCACACCAATTAGGAACGAACTGCCTCCAATTAGGAACGAACTGCCGTTGAACTTGAATTGTCCAATTTCTCACACCTATTGATTTCGGATCGAGCCCAAAACTTGGGCAACATCATAATATGGTGGGAGGAGTCATTTGGTTAGTTTTGAGTGAAATCCAATCGCTAGAAGTATGGAATACACCAACCACTCCAATTAGGAACGAACTGCCGTTGAACTTGAATTGTCCAATTTCTCAAACCTATTGATTTCGAATCGAGCCCAAAACAGGGGCAACATCATAACATGGTGGGAGGAGTCATTTGGTGAGTTTTGAGAGAAATCCAATCGCTAGAAGTATGGAATACACCAACCACTCCAATTAGGAACGAACTGCCGTTGAACTTGAATTGTCCAATTTGGAACACCGATTGATTTCGGATCGAGCACAAAATTTGGGCAACATCATAATATGGTGGGAGGAGTCATTTGGTGAGTTTTGAGTGAAATCCAATCGATAGAAGTATGGATTACACCAACCACTCCAGTTAGGAACGAACTGCCGTTGAACTTGAATTGTCTAATTTGGAAAACCGATTGATTACGGATCGAGCACAAAACTTGGGCAACATCATAATATGGTGGGAGGAGTCATTTGGTGAGTTTTGAGAGAAATCCAATCGCTAGAAGTATGGAATACACCAACCACTCCAATTAGGAACGAACTGCCGTTGAACTTGAATTGTCCAATTTGGAACACCGATTGATTTCGGATCGAGCACAAAATTTGGGCAACATCGTAATATGGTGGGAGGAGTCATTTGGTGAGTTTTGAGTGAAATCCAATCGCTAGAAGTATGGAATACACCAACCACTCCAATTAGGAACGAACTGCCGTTGAACTTGAATTGTCCAATTTCTCACACCTATTGATTTCGGATCGAGCCCAAAACTTGGGCAACATCATAATACGGTGGGAGGAGTCATTTGGTGAGTTTTGAGTGAAATCAAATCGCTAGAAGTGTGGAATACACCAACCACTCCAATTAGGAACGAACTGCCGTTGAACTTGAATTGTCCAATTTCTCACACCTATTGATTTCGGATCGAGCCCAAAACTTGGGCAACATCATAATATGGTGGGAGAAGTCATTTGGTGAGTTTCGAGTGAAATCGAATCGCTAGAAGTGTGGAATATACCAACCACTCCAATTAGGAACGAACTGCCTCCAATTAGGAACGAACTGCCGTTGAACTTGAATTGTCCAATTTCTCACACCTATTGATTTCGGATCGAGCCCAAAACTTGGGCAACATCATAATATGGTGGGAGGAGTCATTTGGTTAGTTTTGAGTGAAATCCAATCGCTAGAAGTATGGAATACACCAACCACTCCAATTAGGAACGAACTGCCGTTGAACTTGAATTGTCCAATTTCTCAAACCTATTGATTTCGAATCGAGCCCAAAACAGGGGCAACATCATAACATGGTGGGAGGAGTCATTTGGTGAGTTTTGAGAGAAATCCAATCGCTAGAAGTATGGAATACACCAACCACTCCAATTAGGAACGAACTGCCGTTGAACTTGAATTGTCCAATTTGGAACACCGATTGATTTCGGATCGAGCACAAAATTTGGGCAACATCATAATATGGTGGGAGGAGTCATTTGGTGAGTTTTGAGTGAAATCCAATCGATAGAAGTATGGATTACACCAACCACTCCAGTTAGGAACGAACTGCCGTTGAACTTGAATTGTCTAATTTGGAAAACCGATTGATTACGGATCGAGCACAAAACTTGGGCAACATCATAATATGGTGGGAGGAGTCATTTGGTGAGTTTTGAGAGAAATCCAATCGCTAGAAGTATGGAATACACCAACCACTCCAATTAGGAACGAACTGCCGTTGAACTTGAATTGTCCAATTTGGAACACCGATTGATTTCGGATCGAGCACAAAAATTGGGCAACATCGTAATATGGTGGGAGGAGTCATTTGGTGAGTTTTGAGTGAAATCCAATCGCTAGAAGTATGGAATACACCAACCACTCCAATTAGGAACGAACTGCCGTTGAACTTGAATTGTCCAATTTCTCAAACCTATTGATTTCGGATCGAGCCCAAAACTTGGGCAACATCATAACATGGTGGGATGAGTCATTTGGTGAGTTTTGAGTGAAATCCAATCGCTAGAAGTGTGGAATACACCAACCACTCCAATTAGGAAAGAACTACCGTTGAATTTGAATTGTCCAATTTCTCACAACTATTGATTTCGGATCGAGCCCAAAACTTGGGCAACATCATAATATGGTGGGAGGAGTCATTTGGTTAGTTTTGAGTGAAATCCAATCGCTAGAAGTATGGAATACACCAACCACTCCAATTAGGAACGAACTGCCGTTGAACTTGAATTGTCCAATTTGGAACACCTATTAATTTCGGATCGAGCCCAAAACTTGGGCGACATCATAATATGGTGGGAGGAGTCATTTGGTGAGTTTTGAGTGAAATCCAATCGCTAGAAGTATGGAATACACCAACCACTCCAATTAGGAACGAACTGCCGTTGAACTTGAATTGTCCAATTTCTCACACCTATTGATTTCGGATCGAGCCCAAAACTTGGGCAACATCATAATACGGTGGGAGGAGTCATTTGGTGAGTTTTGAGTGAAATCAAATCGCTAGAAGTGTGGAATACACCAACCACTCCAATTAGGAACGAACTGCCGTTGAACTTGAATTGTCCAATTTCTCACACCTATTGATTTCGGATCGAGCCCAAAACTTGGGCAACATCATAATATGGTGGGAGAAGTCATTTGGTGAGTTTTGAGTGAAATCGAATCGCTAGAAGTGTGGAATACACCAACCACTCCAATTAGGAACGAACTGCCTCCAATTAGGAACGAACTGCCGTTGAACTTGAATTGTCCAATTTCTCACACCTATTGATTTCGGATCGAGCCCAAAACTTGGGCAACATCATAATATGGTGGGAGGAGTCATTTGGTGAGATTTTAGTGAAATCCAATCGCTAGAAGTATGGAATACACCAACCACTCCAATTAGGAACGAACTGCCGTTGAACTTGAATTGTCCAATTTGGGACACCAATAGATTTCGGATCGAGCCCAAAACTTGGGCAACATCATAATATGGTGGGAGGAGTCATTTGGTGAGTTTTGAGTGAAATCCAATCGCTAGAAGTATGGAATACACCAGCCACTCCAATTAGGAACGAACTGCCGTTGAACTTGAATTGTTCAATTTGGAACACCTATTGATTTCGGATCGAGCCCAAAACTTGGGCAACATCATAATATGGTGGGTGGAGTCATTTGGTGAGTTTTAAGTGAAATCCAATCGCTAGAAGTATGGAATACACCAACCACTCCAATTAGGAACGAACTGCCGTTGAACTTGAATTGTCCAATTTGGAACACCTATTGATTTCGGATCGAGCGCAAAACTTGGGCAACACCATATTATGGTGGGAGGAGTCATTTGGTGAGTTTTGAGTGAAATCCAATCGCTAGAAGTATGGAATACACCAACCAAACCAATTAGGAACGAAATGCCGTTGAACTTGAATTGTCCAATTTGGAAGACCTATTGATTTCGGATCGAACCCAAAACTTGGGCAACATCATAATATGGTGGGAGGAGTCATTTGGTGAGTTTTCAGTGAAATCCCATCGCTACAAGTATGGAATACAGCAACCACTCCAATTAGGAACGAACTGCCGTTGAACTTGAATTGTCCAATTTGGAACACCTATTGATTTCGGATCGAGCCCCAAACTTGGGCAACATCATAATATGGTGGGAGGAGTCATTTGGTGAGTTTTGAGTGAAATCCAATCGCTACAAGTATGGAATACAGCAACCACTCCAATTAGGAACGAACTGCCGTTGAACTTGAATTGTCCAATTTGGAACACCTATTGATTTCGGATCGAGCCCAAAACTTGGGCAACATCATATTATGGTGGGAGGAGTCATTTGGTGAGTTTTGAGTGAAATCCAATCGCTAGAAGTATGGAATACACCAACCACTCCAATTAGGAACGAACTGCCGTTGAACTTGAATTGCCCAATTTCTCACACCTATTGATTTCGGATCGAGCCCCAAACTTGGGCAACATCATAATATGGTGGGAGGAGTCATTTGGAGAGTTTTGAGTGAAATCCAATCGCTAGAAGTATGGAATACAGCAACCACTCCAATTAGGAACGAGTTGTCGTTGAACTTGAATTGTCCAATTTCTCACACCTATTGATTTCGGATCGAACCCAAAACTTGGGCAACATCATAATATGGTGGGTGGAGTCATTGGGTGAGTTTTGAGTGAAATCCAATCGCTAGAAGTATGGAATACACGAACCACTCCAATTAGGAACGAACTGCCGTTGAACTTGAATTGTCCAATTTCACACACCTATTGATTTCGGATCGAGCCCAAAACTTGGGCAACATCATAATGTGGTGGGAGGGGTCATTTGGTGAGTTTTGAGTGAAATCCAATCGCTGGAAGTATGGAATACACCAACGTCTCCAATTAGGAACGAACTGCCGTTGAACTCTAATTGTCGAATTTGGAAGACCTATTGATTTCGGATCGAGCCCAAAACTTGGGCAACATCATAATATGGTGGGAGGAGTCAGTTGGTGAGTTTTGAGTGAAATCCAATCGCTAGAAGTATGGAATACACCAACCACTCCAATTGGGAACGAACTGCCGTTGAACTTGAATTGTCCAATTTGGAACACCGATTGATTTCGGATCGAGCCCAAAACTTGGGCAACATCATAATATGGTGGGACGAGTCATTTGGTGAGTTGTGAGTGAAATCCAATCGCTAGAAGTATGGAATACACGAACCACTCCAATTAGGAACGAACTGCCGTCGAAATTGAATTGTCCAATTTCTCACACGTATTGAATTCTGATCGAGCCCAAAACTTGGGCAACATCATAATATGGTGGGAGGAGTCATTTGATGAGTTTGAGTGAACTTCAATCGCTAGAAGTATGGAATACACGAACCACTCCAATTAGGAACGAACTGTCGTTGAACTTGAATTGTCCAATTTCTCACACCAATTGATTTCGGATCGAGCCCAAAACTTGGGCAACATCATAATATGGTGGGAGGGGTCATTTGGTGAGTTTTGAGTGAAATCCAATCGCTGGAAGTATGGAATACACCAACGTCTCCAATTGGGAACGAACTGCCGTTGACCTTGAATTGTCCAATTTGGAACACCTATTGATTTCGGATCGAGCCCAAAACTTGGGCAACATCATAATATGGTGGGAGGAGTCATTTGGTGAGTTTTGAGTGAAATCCAATCGCTAGAAGCATCGAATACACCGACCACTCCCATTAGGAACGAACTGCCGTTGAACTTGAATTGTCCAATTACTCACACCTATTGATTTCGGATCGAGCCCAAAACTTGGGCAACATCATAGTATGGTGGGAGGAGTCATTTGGTTAGTTTTGAGTGAAATCCAATCGCTAGAAGTATGGAATACACCAACCACTCCAATTAGGAACGAACTGCCGTTGAACTCTAATTGTCGAATTTGGAAGACCTATTGATTTCGGATCGAGTCCAAAACTTGGGAAAACAACATAATATGGTGGGAGGAGTCATTTGGTGAGTTTTGAGTGAAGTCCAATCGCTAGAAGTATGGAATACACCAACCACTCCAATTAGGAACGAACTGCCGTTGAACTTGAATTGTCCAATTTTCTCACACCTATTGATTTCGGATCGAGCCCAAAACTTGGGCAACATCATAATAAGGTGGGAGGAGTCATTTGGTGAGTTTTGAGTGAAATCCAATCGCTAGAAGTATGGAATACACCAACGACTCCAATTAGGAACGAACTGCCGCTGAACTTGAATTGTCCAATTTGGAACACGCATTGATTTCGGATCGAGCCGAAAACTTGGGCAACATCATAATAAGGTGGGAGGAGTCATTTGGTGAGTTTTGAGTGAAATCCAATCGCTAGAGGTATGGAATATACCAACCACTCCAATTAGGAACGAACTGCCGTTGAACTTGAATTGTCCAATTTGGAACACCTATTGATTTCGGATCGAGCCCAAAACTTGGGCAACATCATAATATGGTGGGAGGAGTCATTTGGTTAGTTTTGAGTGAAATCCATTCGCTAGAAGTATGGAAGACACCAACCACTCCAATTGGGAACGAACCGCCGTTGAACTTGAATTGCCCAATTTCTCACATCTATTGATTTCGGATCGAGCCCCAAACAGGGGCAACATCATAATATGGTGGGAGGAGTCATTTGGTGATTTTTGAGTGAAATCCAATCGCCAGAAGTATGGAATACACCAACCACTCCAATTAGGAACGAACTGTCGTTGAACTTGAATTGTCCAATTTGGAACACCTATTGATTTCGGATCGAGCCCAAAACTTGGGCAACACCATAATACGGTGGGAGGAGTCATTTGGTGAGTTTTGAGTGAAATCCAATCGCTAGAAGCATCGAATACACCGACCACTCCCATTAGGAACGAACTGCCGTTGAACTTGAATTGTCCAATTACTCACACCTATTGATTTCGGATCGAGCCCAAAACTTGGGCAACATCATAATATGGTGGGAGGAGTCATTTGGTTAGTTTTGAGTGAAATCCAATCGCTAGAAGTATGGAATACACCAACCACTCCAATTAGGAACGAACTGCCGTTGAACTTGAATTGTCCAATTTGGAACACCTATTGATTTCGGATCGAGCCCAAAACTTGGGCAACATCATAATAAGGTGGGAGGAGTCATTTGGTGAGTTTTGAGTGAAATCCAATCGCTAGAAGTATGGAATACACCAACCACTCCAATTAGGAACGAACTGCCGTTGAACTTGAATTGTCCAATTCGGAACACCCATTGATTTCGGATCGAGCCCAAAACTTGGGCAACATCATAATAAGGTGGGAGGAGTCATTTGGTGAGTTTTGAGTGAAATCCAATCGCTAGAAGTATGGAATACACCAACCACTCCAATTAGGAACGAACTGCCGTTGAACTTGAATTGTCCAATTTGGAACACCTATTGATTGCGGATCGGGCCCAAAACTTGGGCAACATCATAATATGGTGGGAGGAGTCATTTGGTGAGTTTTGAGTGAAATCCATTCGCTAGAAGTATGGAAGACACCAACCACTCCAATTGGGAACGAACCGCCGTTGAACTTGAATTGCCCAATTTCTCACATCTATTGATTTCGGATCGAGCCCCAAACAGGGGCAACATCATAATATGGTGGGAGGAGTCATTTGGTGATTTTTGAGTGAAATCCAATCGCCAGAAGTATGGAATACACCAACCACTCCAATTAGGAACGAACTGTCGTTGAACTTGAATTGTCCAATTTGGAACACCTATTGATTTCGGATCGAGCCCAAAACTTGGGCAACACCATAATACGGTGGGAGGAGTCATTTGGTGGGTTTTGAGTGAAATCCAATCGCTAGAAGTATGGAATACAACAACCACTCCAATTAGGAACGAACTGCCGTTGAACTTGAATTGTCCAATTTGGAACACCTATTGATTTCGGATCGAGCCCAAAAGTTGGGCAGCATCATAATATGGTGGGAGGAGTCATTGGGTGAGTTTTGGGTGAAATCCAATCGCTAGAAGTATGGAATACACCAACCACTCCAATTTGGAACAAACTGCCATTGAACTTGAATTGTCCAATTTCTCACACCTATTGAATTTGGATCGAGCCCAAAACTTGGGCAACATCATAATACGGTGGGAGGAGTCATTTGGTGAGTTTTGAGTGAAATCCAATCGCTAGAAGTATGGAATACAACAACCACTCCAATTAGGAACGAACTGCCGTTGAACTTGAATTGTCCAATTTGGAACACCTATTGATTTCGGATCGAGCCCAAAACTTGGGCAACATCATAATATGGTGGGAGGAGTCATTTGGGGAGTTTTGAGTGAAATCCAATCGCTAGAAGTATGGAATACACCAACCACTACAATTAGGAACGAACTGCCGTTGAACTTGAATTGTCCAATTTCTAACACCTATTGATTTCGGATCGAGCCCCAAACTTGGGCAACATCATAATATGGTGGGAGTAGTCGTTTGGTGAGTTTTGAGTGAAATCCAATCGCTAGAAGTATGGAATACACCAACCACTCCAATTAGGAACAAACTGCCGTTGAACTTGAATTGTCCAATTTGGAACACCTACTGATTTCGGATCGAGCCCAAAACTTGGGCAACATCATAATATGGTGGTAGGAGTCATTTGGAGAGTTTTGAGTGAAATCCAATCGCTAGAAGTATGGAATACACCAACCACTCCAATTAGGAACGAACTGCCGTCGAATTTGAATTGTCAAATGTCTCAAACCTATTGATTTCGGATCGAGCCCCAATCTTGGGCAACATGATAATATGGTGGGAGGTGTCATTTGGTGAGTTTTGAGTGAAATGCAATCGCTAGAAGTGTGGAATACACCAACCACTCCAATTAGGAACGAACTGCCGTTGAACTTGAATTGTCCAATTTCACACACCTATTGATTTCGGATCGAGCCCAAAACTTGGGCAACATCATAATACGGTGGGAGGAGTCATTTGGTGAGTTTTGAGTGAAATCCAATCGCTAGAAGTATGGAATACAACAACCACTCCAATTAGGAACGAACTGCCGTTGAACTTGAATTGTCCTATTTGGAACACCTATTGATTTCGGATCGAGCCCAAAAGTTGGGCAGCAACATAATATGGTGGGAGGAGTCATTGGGTGAATTTTGAGTGAAATCCAATCGCTAGAAGTACGGAATACACCAACCACTCCAATTTGGAACAAACTGCCATTGAACTTGAATTGTCCAATTTCTCACACCTATTGATTTTGGATCGAGCCCAAAACTTGGGCAACATCATAATATGGTGGGAGGAGTCATTTGGAGTGTTTTGAGTGAAATCCGATCGCTAGAAGTATGGAATACACCAACCACTACAATTAGGAAAGAACTGCCGTTGAACTTGAATTGTCCAATTTCTCACACCTATTGATTTCGGATCGAGCCCAAACTTGGGCAACATCATAATATGGTGGGAGTAGTCGTTTGGTGAGTTTTGAGTGAAATCCAATCGCTAGAAGTATGGAATACACCAACCACTCCAATTACGAACGAACTGCCGTTGAACTTGAATTGTCCAATTTCTCACACCTATTGATTTCGGATCGAGCCCAAAACTTGGGCAACATCATAATACGGTGGGAGGAGTCATTTGGTGAGTTTTGAGTGAAATCCAATCGCTAGAAGTATGGAATACAACAACCACTCCAATTAGGAACGAACTGCCGTTGAACTTGAATTGTCCAATTTCTCACACCTATTGATTTCGGATCGAGCCCAAAACTTGGGCAACATCATAATACGGTGGGAGGAGTCATTTGGTGAGTTTTGAGTGAAATCCAATCGCTAGAAGTATGGAATACAACAACCACTCCAATTAGGAACGAACTGCCGTTGAACTTGAATTGTCCAATTTCTCACACCTATTGATTTCGGATCGAGCCCAAAACTTGGGCAACATCATAATACGGTGGGAGGAGTCATTTGGTGAGTTTTGAGTGAAATCCAATCGCTAGAAGTATGGAATACAACAACCACTCCAATTAGGAACGAACTGCCGTTGAACTTGAATTGTCCAATTTGGAACACCTATTGATTTCGGATCGAGCCCAAAAGTTGGGCAGCATCATAATATGGTGGGAGGAGTCATTGGGTGAGTTTTGAGTGAAATCCAATCGCTAGAAGTATGGAATACACCAACCACTCCAATTTGGAACAAACTGCCATTGAACTTGAATTGTCTAATTTCTCACACCTATTGATTTTGGATCGAGCCCAAAACTTGGGCAACATCATAATATGGTGGGAGGAGTCATTTGGATTGTTTTGAGTGAAATCCGATCGCTAGAAGTATGGAATACACCAACCACTACAATTAGGAAAGAACTGCCGTTGAACTTGAATTGTCCAATTTCTCACACCTATTGATTTCGGATCGAGCCCAAACTTGGGCAACATCATAATATGGTGGGAGTAGTCGTTTGGTGAGTTTTGAGTGAAATCCAATCGCTAGAAGTATGGAATACACCAACCACTCCAATTAGGAACAAACTGCCGTTGAACTTGAATTGTCCAATTTGGAACACCTACTGATTTCGGATCGAGCCCAAAACTTGGGCAACATCATAATATGGTGGTAGGAGTCATTTGGAGAGTTTTGAGTGAAATCCAATTGCTAGAAGTATGGAATACACCAACCACTCCAATTAGGAACGAACTGCCGTCGAACTTGAATTGTCCAATTTCTCAAACCTATTGATTTCGGATCGAGCCCCAATCTTGGGCAACATCATAATATGGTGGGAGTAGTCGTTTGGTGAGTTTTGAGTGAAATCCAATCGCTACAAGTATGGAATACACCAACCACTCCAATTAGGAACAAACTGCCGTTGAACTTGAATTGTCCAATTCGGAACACCTATTGATTTTGGATCGAGCCCAAAACTTGGGCAACGTCATAATATGGTGGTAGGAGTCATTTGGAGAGTTTTGAGTGAAATCCAATCGCTAGAAGTGTGGAATACACCAACCACTCCAATTAGGAACGAACTGCCGTCGAACTTGAATTGTCCAATTTCTCAAACCTATTGATTTCGGATCGAGCCCCAAACTTGGGCAACATCATAATATGGTGGGAGTAGTCGTTTGGTGAGTTTTGAGTGAAATCCAATCGCTAGAAGTACGGAATACACCAACCACTCCATTTAGGAACGAAGTGCTGTTGAACTTGAATTGTCCAATTTGGAACACCTATTGATTTCGGATCGAACCCAAAACTTGGGCAACATCATAATATGGTGGGAGGTGTCATTTGGTGAGTTTTGAGTGAAATCCAATCGCTAGAAGTGTGGAATACACCAACCACTCCAATTAGGAACGAACTGCCGTTGAACTTGAATTGTCCAATTTCTCACACCTATTGATTTCGGATCGAGCCCAAAACTTGGGCAACATCATAATACGGTGGGAGGAGTCATTTGGTGAGTTTCGAGTGAAATCCAATCGCTAGAAGTATGGAATACAACAACCACTCCAATTAGGAACGAACTTCCGTTGAACTTGAATTGTCCAATTTGGAACACCTATTGATTTCGGATCGAGCCCAAAAGTTGGGCAGCATCATAATATGGTGGGAGGAGTCATTGGGTGAGTTTTGAGTGAAATCCAATCGCTAGAAGTATGGAATACACCAACCACTCCAATTTGGAACAAACTGCCATTGAACTTGAATTGTCTAATTTCTCACACCTATTGATTTTGGATCGAGCCCAAAACTTGGGCAACATCATAATATGGTGGGAGGAGTCATTTGGAGTGTTTTGAGTGAAATCCAATCGCTAGAAGTATGGAATACACCAACCACTACAATTAGGAAAGAACTGCCGTTGAACTTGAATTGTCCAATTTCTCACACCTATTGATTTCGGATCGAGCCCAAAACTTGGGCAACATCATAATATGGTGGGAGGAGTCATTTGGTTAGTTTTGAGTGAAATCCAATCGCTAGAAGTATGGAATACACCAACCACTCCAATTAGGAACGAACTGCCGTTGAACTTGAATTGTCCAATTTGGAACACCTATTGATTTCGGATCGAGCCCAAAACTTGGGCAACATCATAATATGGTGGGAGGAGTCATTTGGGGAGTTTTGAGTGCAATCCAATCGCTAGAAGTATGGAATACACCAACCACTCCCTTTAGGAACGAAGTGCTGTTGAACTTGAATTGTCCAATTTGGAACACCTATTGATTTCGGATCGAACCCAAAACTTGGGCAACATCATAATATGGTGGGAGGTGTCATTTGGGGAGTTTTGAGTGAAATGCAATCGCTAGAAGTGTGGAATACACCAACCACTCCAATTAGGAACGAACTGCAGTTGAACTTGAATTGTCCAATTTCTCACACCTATTGATTTCGGATCGAGCCCAAAACTTGGGCAACATCATAATACGGTGGGAGGAGTCATTTGGTGAGTTTTGAGTGAAATCCAATCGCTAGAAGTATGGAATACAACAACCACTCCAATTAGGAACGAACTGCCGTTCAACTTGAATTGTCCAATTTGGAACACCTATTGATTTCGGATCGAGCCCAAAACTTGGGCAACATCATAATATGGTGGTAGGAGTCATTTGGAGAGTTTTGAGTGAAATCCAATTGCTAGAAGTATGGAATACACCAACCACTCCAATTAGGAACGAACTGCCGTTGAACTTGAATTGTCCAATTTCTCACACCTATTGATTTCGGATCGAGCCCAAAACTTGGGCAACATCATAATACGGTGGGAGGAGTCATTTGGTGAGTTTTGAGTGAAATCCAATCGCTAGAAGTATGGAATACAACAACCACTCCAATTAGGAACGAACTGCCGTTGAACTTGAATTGTCCAATTTGGAACACCTATTGATTTCGGATCGAGCCCAAAAGTTGGGCAGCATCATAATATGGTGGGAGGAGTCATTGGGTGAGTTTTGAGTGAAATCCAATCGCTAGAAGTATGGTATACACCAACCACTCCAATTTGGAACAAACTGCCATTGAACTTGAATTGTCTAATTTCTCACACCTATTGATTTTGGATCGAGCCCAAAACTTGGGCAACATCATAATATGGTGGGAGGAGTCATTTGGAGTGTTTTGAGTGAAATCCAATCGCTAGAAGTATGGAATACACCAACCACTACAATTAGGAAAGAACTGCCGTTGAACTTGAATTGTCCAATTTCTCACACCTATTGATTTCGGATCGAGCCCAAAACTTGGGCAACATCATAATATGGTGGGAGGAGTCATTTGGTTAGTTTTGAGTGAAATCCAATCGCTAGAAGTATGGAATACACCAACCACTCCAATTAGGAACGAACTGCCGTTGAACTTGAATTGTCCAATTTGGAACACCTATTGATTTCGGATCGAGCCCAAAACTTGGGCAACATCATAATATGGTGGGAGGAGTCATTTGGGGAGTTTTGAGTGCAATCCAATCGCTAGAAGTATGGAATACACCAACCACTCCCTTTAGGAACGAAGTGCTGTTGAACTTGAATTGTCCAATTTGGAACACCTATTGATTTCGGATCGAACCCAAAACTTGGGCAACATCATAATATGGTGGGAGGTGTCATTTGGGGAGTTTTGAGTGAAATGCAATCGCTAGAAGTGTGGAATGCACCAACCACTCCAATTAGGAACGAACTGCAGTTGAACTTGAATTGTCCAATTTCTCACACCTATTGATTTGGATCGAGCCCAAAACTTGGGCAACATCATAATACGGTGGGAGGAGTCATTTGGTGAGTTTTGAGTGAAATCCAATCGCTAGAAGTATGGAATACAACAACCACTCCAATTAGGAACGAACTGCCGTTCAACTTGAATTGTCCAATTTGGAACACCTATTGATTTCGGATCGAGCCCAAAACTTGGGCAACATCATAATATGGTGGTAGGAGTCATTTGGAGAGTTTTGAGTGAAATCCAATTGCTAGAAGTATGGAATACACCAACCACTCCAATTAGGAACGAACTGCCGTTGAACTTGAATTGTCCAATTTCTCACACCTATTGATTTCGGATCGAGCCCAAAACTTGGGCAACATCATAATACGGTGGGAGGAGTCATTTGGTGAGTTTTGAGTGAAATCCAATCGCTAGAAGTATGGAATACAACAACCACTCCAATTAGGAACGAACTGCCGTTGAACTTGAATTGTCCAATTTGGAACACCTATTGATTTCGGATCGAGCCCAAAAGTTGGGCAGCATCATAATATGGTGGGAGGAGTCATTGGGTGAGTTTTGAGTGAAATCCAATCGCTAGAAGTATGGAATACACCAACCACTCCAATTTGGAACAAACTGCCATTGAACTTGAATTGTCTAATTTCTCACACCTATTGATTTCGGATCGAGCCCAAAACTTGGGCAACATCATAATATGGTGGTAGGAGTCATTTGGAGAGTTTTGAGTGAAATCCAATTGCTAGAAGTATGGAATACACCAACCACTCCAATTAGGAACGAACTGCCGTCGAACTTGAATTGTCTAATTTCTCAAACCTATCGATTTCGGATCGAGCCCCAAACTTGGGCAACATCGTAATATGGTGGGAGTAGTCGTTTGGTGAGTTTTGAGTGAAATCCAATCGCTAGAAGTATGGAATACACCAACCACTACAATTAGTAACGACCTGCCGTGGAACTTGAATTGTCCAATTTTTCACACCTATTGATTTTGGATCGAGCCCAAAACATGGGCAACATCATAATATGGTGGGAGGAGTCATTTGGTGAGTTTTGAGTGAAATCCAATCGCTAGAAGTATGGAATACACCAACCACTATAGTTAGGAACGAACTGCCGTTGAACTTGAATTGTCCAATTTCGAACACCTATTGATTTCGGATCGAGCCCAAAACATGGGCAACATCATAATGTGGTGGGAGGAGTCATTTGGTGTGTTTTGAGTGAAATCCAATCGCTAGAAGTATGGAATACACCAACCACTCCAGTTAGGAACGAACTGCCGTTGAACTTGAATTGTCCAATTTGGAACACCTATTGATTTCGGATCGAGCCCAAAACTTGGGCAACAACATAATATGGTGGGAGTAGTCGTTTGGTGAGTTTTGAGTGAAATCCAATCGCTAGAAGTATGGAATACACCAACCACTCCAATTAGGAACGAACTGCCGTTGAATTTGAATTGACCAATTTGGAACACCTATTGATTTCGAATCGAGCCCAAAACTTGGGCAACATCATAATATGGTGGGAGGAGTCATTTGGTGAGTTTTGAGTGAAATCAAATCGCTAGAAGTGTGGAATACACCAACGACTCCAATTAGGAACGAACTGCCATTGAACTTGAATTGTCCAATTTCTCACACCGTTGAATTTGGATCGAGCCTAAAACTTGGGCAACATCATAATATGGTGGGAAGAGTCATTTGGTGAGTTTTGAGTGAAATCCAATCGCTAGAAGTATGGAATACACCAACCACTCCAATTAGAAACGAACTGCCGTTGAACTTGAACTGTCCAATTTCTCACACCTATTGATTTCGGATCGAGCCCCAAACTTGGGCAACATCATAATATGGTGGGAGGAGTCATTTGGTTAGTTTTCAGTGAAATGCAATCGCTAGAAGTATGGAATACACCAACCACTCCAATTTGGAACGAACTGCCGTTGAACTTGAATTGTGCAATTTCTCACACCTACTGATTTCGGATCGAGCCCCAAACTTGGGCAACATCATAATATGGTGGGAAGAGTCATTTGGTGAGTTTTGAGTGAAATCCAATCGCTAGAAGTATGGAATCCACCAACCACTCCAATTAGGAACGAACTGCCGTTGAACTTGAATTGTCCAATTTCTCACACCTATTGATTTCGGATCGAGCCCAAAACATGGGCAACATCATAATATGGTGGGAGGAGTCATTTGGTGAGTTTTGAGTGAAATCCAATCGCTAGAAGTATGGAATACACCAACCACTCCAATTAGGAACGAATTGCCGTTGAACTTGAATTGTCCAATTTCTCACACCTATTGATTTCGGATCGAGCCCCAAACTTGGGCAACATCATAATATGGTGGGAGGAGTCATTCGGTGACTTTTGAGTGAAATCCAATCGCTAGAAGTATGGAATACACCAACCACTCAAATTAGGAACGTACTGCCGTTGAACTTGAATTGACCAATTTCTCACACCTATTGATTTCGGATCGAGCCCAAAACTTGGGCAACAACATAATATGGTGGGAGGAGTCATTTGGTGAGTTTTGAGTGAAATCCAATCGCTAGAAGTGTGGAATACACCAACCACTATACATAGGAACGAACTGCCGTTGAACATGAATTTTCCAATTTCGAACACCTATTGATTTCGTATCGATCCCAAAACCTGGGCAACATCATAATATGGTGGGAGGAGTCATTTGGTGAGTTTTGAGTGAAATCCAATCGCTAGAAGTATGGAATACACCAATCACTCCAATTAGGAACGAACTGCCGTTCAACTTGAATTGTCCAATGTCGAACACCTATTGATTTCGGATCGAGCCCAAAACTTGGGCAACAACATAATATGGTGGGAGGAGTCATTTGGCGAGTTTTGAGTGAAATCCAATCGCTAGAAGTATGGAAAACACCAACCACTCCAATTAGGAACGAACTGCCGTTGAACTTGAATTGTCCAATTTGGAACACCTATTGATTTCGGATCGAGCCCAAAACTTGGGCAACATCATAATATGGTGGGAGGAGTCATTTGGTTAGTTTTGAGTGAAATCCAATCGCTAGAAGTACGGAATACACCAACCACTCCAATTAGGAACGAACTGTCGTTGAAATTGAATTGACCAATTTCTCAGACCTATTGATTTCGGATCGAGCCCAAAACATGGGCAACATCATAATATGGTGGGAGGAGTCATTTGGTGAGTTTTGAGTGAAATCCAATCACTAGAAGTATGGAATACACCAACCACACCAATTAGGAACGAATTGCCGTTGAACTTGAATTGTCCAATTTGGAACACCTATTGATTTCGGATCGAGCCCCAAACTTGGGCAACATCATAATATGGTGGGAGGAGTCATTTGGTGAGTTTTCAATGAAATCCAATCGCTAGAAGTATGGAATACACCATCCACTCCAATTAGGAACGAACTGCCGTTGAACTTGAATTGTCCAATTTGGAACACCTATTGATTTCAGATCGAGCCCAAAACTTGGGCAACATCATAATATGGTGGGAGGAGTCATTTGGTGTGTTTTGAGTGAAATCAAATTGCTAGAAGTATGGAATACACCAACCACTGCAATTAGGAACGAACTGCCGTTGAACTTCAATTGTCCAATTTGGAACACCTATTGATTTCGGATCGAGCCCAAAACTTGGGCAACATCATAATATGGTGGGAGGAGTCATTTGGTGAGTTTTGAGTGAAATCCAATCGCTAGAAGTATGGAATACACCAACCACTATAGTTAGGAACGAACTGCCGTTGAACTTGAATTTTCCAATTTCGAACACCTATTGATTTCGGATCGATCCCAAAACTTGGGCAACATCATAATATGGTGGGAGGAGTCATTTGGTGAGTTTTGAGTGAAATCCAATCGCTAGAAGTATGGAATACACCAACCACTCCAATTAGGAATGAACTGCCGTTGAACTTGAATTGTCCAATTTCTCACACCTATTGATTTCGGATCGAGCCCCAAACTTGGGCAACATCATAATATTGCGGGAGGATCATTTGGTGACTTTTGAGTGAAATCCAATCGCTAGAAGTACGGAATACACCAACCACTCCAATTAGGAACGAACTGTCGTTGAAATTGAATTGACCAATTTCTCAGACCTATTGATTTCAGATCGAGCCCAAAACATGGGCAACATCATAATATGGTGGGAGGAGTCATTTGGTGAGTTTTGAGTGAAATCCAATCGCTAGAAGTATGCAATACACCAACCACTCCAATTAGGAACGAACTTCCGTTGAACTTGAATTGTCCAATGTCGAACGCCTATTGATTTCGGATCGAGCCCAAAACTTGGGCAACATCATAATATAGTGGGAGTAGTCATTTGGTGAGTTTTGAGTGAAATCCAATCGCTAGAAGTGTGGAATACACCAACCACTCCAGTTAGGAACGAACTGCCGTTGAACTTGAATTGTCCAATTTGGAACACCTATTGATTTCGGATCGAACCCAAAACTTGGGCAATAACATAATATGGTGGGAGGAGTCATTTGGTGAGTTTTGAGTGAAATCCAATCGCTAGAAGTATGGAACACACCAACCACTCCAATTAGGAACGAACTGCCGTTGAATATGAATTGTCCAATTTGGAAAACCTATTGATTTCGGATCGAGCCCAAAACTTGGGCAACATCGTAATATGGTGGGAGGAGTCATTCGGTGAGTTTTGAGTGAAATCCAATCGCTAGACGTATGGAATACACCAACCACTCTAATTAGGAACGAACTTTGGTTGAAATTGAATTTACCAATTTCTCAGACCTATTGATTTCGGATCGAGCCCAAAACTTGGGCAACCTCATAATATGGTGGGAGGAGTCATTTGGTGAGTTTTGAGTGAAATCAAATCGCTAGAAATATGGAATACACCAACCACTCCAATTAGGAACGAACTGTCGTTGAAATTGAATTTACCAATTTCTCACACCTATTGATTTCGGATCGAGCCCAAAACATGGGCAACCTCATAATATGGTGGGAGGAGTCATTTGGTGAGTTTTGAGTGAAATCTAATCGCTAGACGTATGGAATACACCAACCACTCCAATTAGGAAAGAACTGCCGTTGAACTTGAATTGTCCAATTTGGAACACCTATTGATTTCGGATCGAGCCCAAAACTTGGGCAACATCGTAATATGGTGGGGGGAGTCATTTGGTGAGTTTTGAGTGAAATCAAATCGCTAGAAATATGGAATACACCAACCACTCCAATTAGGAACGAACTGTCGTTGAAATTGAATTTACCAATTTCTCACACCTATTGATTTCGGATCGAGCCCAAAACATGGGCAACCTCATAATATGGTGGGAGGAGTCATTTGGTGAGTTTTGAGTGAAATCCAATCGCTAGACGTATGGAATACACCAACCACTCCAATTAGGAACGAACTGCCGTTGAACTTGAATTGTCCAATTTCTCACACCTATTGATTTCGGATCGTGCCCAAAACTTGGGCAACATCATAATATGGTTGGAGGAGTCATTTGGTGAGTTTTGAGTGAAATCCAATCGCTAGAAGTGTGGAATACACCAACCACTCCAATTAGGAACGAACTGCCGTTGAACTTGAATTGTCCAATTTCTCACACCTATTGATTTCGGATCGAGCCCCAAACTTGGGCAACATCATAATATGGTGGGAGGAGTCATTTGGTGAGTTTTGAGTGAAATCCAATCGCTGGAAGTATGGAATACACCAACCACTCCAATTAGGAACGAACTGCCGTGGAACTTGAATTGTCCAATTTCGAACACCAATTGATTTCGGATCGAGCCCAAAACCAGGGCAACATCATAATATGGTGGGAGGAGTCATTTGGTGAGTTTTGAGTGAAATCCAATCGCTAGAAGTATGGAATACACCAACCACTCCAATTAGGAACGAACTGCCGTTGAACTTGAATTGTCCAATTTCTCACACCTATTGATTCCGGATCGAGCCCAAAACTTGGGCAACATCATAATATTGTGGGAGGAGTCATTTGGTGAGTTTTGAGTGAAATCCAATCGCTAGAAGTATGGAATACACCAACCACTCCAATTAGGAACGAACTGCCGTTGAACTTGAATTGTCCAATTTCTCACACCTATTGATTTCGTATCGAGCCAAAAACTTGGGCAACATCATAATATGTTGGGAGGAGTCATTTGGTTAGTTTTGAGTGAAATCCAATCGCTAGAAGTATGGAATACACCAACCACTCCAATTAGGAACGAACTGCCGTTGAACTTGAATTGTCCAATTTGGAACACCTACTGTTTCTGGATCGAGCCCCAAACTTGGTCAACATCGTAATATGGTCGGACGAGTCATTTGGTGAGTTTTGAGTGAAATCTAATCGCTAGAAGTATGGAATACACAAACCCCTCCAATTAGGAACGAACTGCCGTTGAACTTGAATTGTCCAATTTGGAACACCTATTGATTTCGGATCGAGCCCAAAACTTGGGCAACATCATAATATGGTGGGAGGAGTCATTTGGTTAGTTTTGAGTGAAATCCAATCCCTAGAAGTATGGAATACACCAACCACTCCAATTAGGAACGAACTGCCGTTGAACTTGAATTGTCCAATTTCTCACACCTATTGATTTCGGATCGAGCCCCAAACTTGGGCAACATCATAATATGGTGGGAGGAGTCATTTGGTGAGTTTTGAGTGAAATCCAATCGCTGGAAGTGTGGAATACACCAACCACTCCAATTAGGAACGAACTGCCGTTGAACTTGAATTGTCCAATTTCGAACACCTATTGATTTCGGATCGAGCCCAAAACTTGGGCAACATCATAATATGGTGGGAGGAGTCATTTGGTTAGTTTTGAGTGAAATCCAATCGCTCGAAGTATGGAATACACCAACCACTCCAATTAGGAACGAACTACCGTTGAACTTGAATTGTCCAATTTCTCACACCTATTGATTTCGGATCGAGCCCCAAACTTGGGCAACATCATAATATGGTGGGCGGAGTCATTTGGTGAGTTTTGAGTGAAATCCAATCGCTGGAAGTGTGGAATACAATAACCACTCCAATTAGGAACGAACTGCCGGTGAACTTGAATTGTCCAATTTCTCACACCTATTGATTTCGGATCGAGCCCAAAACTTGGGCAACATCATAATATGGTGGGAGGAGTCATTTGGTTAGTTTTGAGTGAAATCCAATCGCTAGAAGTATGGAATACACCAACCACTCCAATTAGGAACGAACTGTCGTTGAACTTGAATTGTCCAATTTGGAACACCTATTGATTTCGGATCGAGCCCCAAACTTGGGCAACATCATAATACGGTGGGAGGAGTCATTGGGTGAGTTTTGAGTGAAATCCAATCGCTGGAAGTGTGGAATACACCAACCACTCCAATTAGGAACGAACTGCCATTGAACTTGAATTGTCCAATTTGGAACACCTATTGATTTCGGATCGAGCCCAAAACTTGGGCAACAAAATAATATGGTGGGAGGAGTCATTTGGTTAGTTTTGAGTGAAATCCAATCGCTAGAAGTATGGAATACAACAACCACTCCAATTAGGAACGAACTGCCGTTGAACTTGAATTGTCCAATTTCTCACACCTATTGATTTCGGATCGAGCCCCAAACTTGTGCAACATCATAATACTGTGGGAGGAGTCATTTGGTGAGTTTTGAGTGAAATTCAATCGCTAGAAGTATGGAATACACCAACCACTCCAATTAGGAACGAACTGCCGTTGCACTTGAATTGTCCAATTTGGAACACCTATTGACTTCGGATAGAGCCCAAAACTTGGGCAACATCATAATATGGTGGGAGGAGTCATTTGGTGAGTTTTGAGTGAAATCCAATCGCTGGAAGTGTGGAATACACCAACCACTCCAATTAGGAACGAACTGCCGTTGAACTTGAATTGTCCAATTTCTCACACCTATTGATTTCGAATCGAGCCCAAAACACGGGCAACATCATAATATGGTGGGAGGAGTCATTTGGTAGGTTTTGAGCGAAATCCAATCGCTAGAAGTATGGAATACACCAACCACTCCAATTAGGAACGAACTGCCATTGAACTTGAATTGTCCAATTTCTCACAACTATTGATTTCGTATCGAGCCCAAAACTTGGGCAACATCATAATATGGTGGGAGGTGTCATTTGGTGAGTTTTCAGTGAAATCCAATCGCTAGAAGTGTGGAATACACCAACCACTCCAATTAGGAACGAACTGCCGTTGAACTTGAATTGTCCAATTTCTCACACCTATTGATTTTGGAACGAGCCCAAAACTTGGGCAACATCATAATATGGTGGGAGGAGTCATTTGGTTAGTTTTGAGTGAAATCCAATCGCTAGAAGTATGGAATACACCAACCACTCCAATTTGGAACGAACTGCCGTAGAACTTGAATTGTCCAATTTGGAACACCTATTGATTTCCGGTCGAGCCCAAAACTTGGGCAACATCATAATATGGTGGGAGGAGTCATTTGGTGAGTTTTTAGTGAAATCCAATCCCTAGAAGTATGGAATACACCAACCACTCCAATTAGGAACGAACTGTCGTTGAACTTGAATTGTCCAATTTGGAACACCTATTGATTTCGGATCGAGCCCCAAACTTGGGCAACATCATAATATGGTGGGAGGAGTCATTTGGTGAGTTTTGGGCGAAATCCAATCGCTGGAAGTGTGGAATACACCAACCACTCCAATTAGGAACGAACTGCCGTTGAACTTGAATTGTCCAATTTCTCACACCTATTGATTTCGGAACGAGCCCAAAACTTGGGCAACAACATAATATGGTGGGAGGAGTCCTTTGGTTAGTTTTGAGTGAAATCCAATCGCTAGAAGTATGGAATACACCAACCACTCCAATTAGGAACGAACTGCCGTTGAACTTGAATTGTCAAATTTGGAACACCTATTGATTTCGGATCGAGCCCAAAACTTGGGCAACATCATAATACGGTGGGAGGAGTCATTTGGTTAGTTTTGAGTGAAATCCAATCGCTGGAAGTATGGAATACACCAACCACTCCAATTAGGAACGAACTGCCGTTGAACTTGAATTGTCAAATTTGGAACACCTATTGATTTCGGATAGAGCCCAAAACTTGGGCAACATCACAATATGGTGGGAGGAGTCATTTGGTGGGTTTTAAGTGAAATCCAATTGCTAGATGTATGTAATACACCAACCACTCCAATTAGGAACGAACTGCCGTTGAACTTGAATTGTCCAATTTCTCAAACCTATTGATTTCGGATCGAGCCCAAAACTTGGGCAACATCATAACATGGTGGGAGGAGTCATTTGGTGAGTTTTGAGTGAAATCCAATCGCTAGAAGTGTGGAATACACCAACCACTCCAATTAGGAACGAACTGCCGTTGAATTTGAATTGTCCAATTTCTCACAACTATTGATTTCGGATCGAGCCCAAAACTTGGGCAACATCATAATATGGTGGGAGGAGTCATTTGGTTAGTTTTGAGTGAAATCCAATCGCTAGAAGTATGGAATACACCAACCACTCCAATTAGGAACGAACTGCCGTTGAACTTGAATTGTCCAATTTGGAACACCTATTAATTTCGGTTCGAGCCCAAAACTTGGGCAACATCATAATATGGTGGGAGGAGTCATTTGGTGAGTTTTGAGTGAAATCCAATCGCTAGAAGTATGGAATACACCAACCACTCCAATTAGGAACGAACTGCCGTTGAACTTGAATTGTCCAGTTTGGAACACCCACTGATTTCGGATCGAGCCCAAAACTTGGGCAACATCATAATATGGTGGGAGGAGTCATTTGGTGAGTTTTGAGTGAAATCAAATCGCTAGAAGTGTGGAATACACCAACCACTCCAATTAGGAACGAACTTCCGTTGAACTTGAATTGTCCAATTTCTCACACCTATTGATTTCGGATCGAGCCCAAAACTTGGGCAACATCATAATATGGTGGGAGAAGTCATTTGGTGAGTTTTGAGTGAAATCGAATCGCTAGAAGTGTGGAATACACCAACCACTCCAATTAGGAAAAAAACTGCCTCCAATTTGGAACGACCTGCCGTTGAACTTGAATTGTCCAATTTCTCACACCTATTGATTTCGGATCGAGCCCAAAACTTGGGCAACATCATAATATGGTGGGAGGAGTCATTTGGTTAGTTTTGAGAGAAATCCAATCGCTAGAAGTATGGAATACACCAACCACTCCAATTAGGAACGAACTGCCGTTGAACTTGAATTGTCCAATTTGGAACACCAATAGATTTCGGATCGAGCCCAAAACATGGGCAACATCATAATATGGTGGGAGGAGTCATTTGGTGAGTTTTGAGTGAAATCCAATAGCTAGAAGTATGGAATACACCAACCACTCCAATTAGGAATGAACTGCCGTTGAACTTGAATTGTCCATTTTGGAACCCCTATTGATTTCGGATCGAGCCCAAAACGTGGGCAAAATCATAATATGGTGGGAGGCGTCATTTGGTTAGTTTTGAGAGAAATCCATTCGCTAGAAGTATGGAATACACCAACCACTCCAATTAGGAACGAACTGCCGTTGAACTTGAATTGTCCAATTTGGAACTCCTATTGATTTCGGATCGAGCACAAAACTTGGGCAACATCATTATATGGTGGGAGGAGTCATTTGGTGAGTTTTGAGTGAAATCCAATCGCTAGAAGTATGGACTACACCAACCACTCCAATTAGGAACGAACTGCCATTGAACTTGAATTGTCCAATTTGTCACACCTATTGATTTCGGACCGAGCCCAAAACTTGGGCAACAACATAATATGGTGGGAGGAGTCATTTGGTGAGTTTTGAGTGAAATCCAATCGCTAGAAGTATGGAATACACCAACCACTCCAATTAGGAACGAACTGCCGTTGAACTTGAATTGTCCAATTTCGATCACCTATTGATTTCGGATCGAGCCCAAAACTTGGGCAACATCATAATATGGTGGGAGGAGTCATTTGGTGAGTTTTGAGTGAAATCCAACCGCTAGAAGTATGGAATACACCGACCACTCCAATTAGGAACGAACTGCCGTTGAACTTCAATTGTCCAATTTGGAACACCTATTGATTTCGGATAGAGCCCAAAACTTGGGCAACATCACAATATGGTGGGAGGAGTCATTTGGTGGGTTTTAAGTGAAATCTAATCGCTAGAAGTATGGAATACACCAACCACTCCAATTAGGAACGAACTGCCGTTGAATTTGAATTGTCCAATTTGGAACACCTATTTTTTTCGGATCGAGCGCAAAACTTGGGCAACACCATATTATGGTGGGAGGAGTCATTTGGTGAGTTTTGAGTGAAATCCAATCGCTAGAAGTATGGAATACACCAACCAAACCAATTAGGAACGAAATGCCGTTGAACTTGAATTGTCCAATTTGGAAGACCTATTGATTTCGGATCGAGCCCAAAACTTGGGCAACATCATAATATGGTGGGAGGAGTCATTTGGTGAGTTTTCAGTGAAATCCCATCGCTAGATGTATGTAATACACCAACCACTCCAATTAGGAACGAACTGCTGTTGAACTTGAATTGTCCAATTTCTCACACCAATTGATTTCGGATCGAGCCCCAAACTTGGGCAACATCATAATATGGTGGGAGGAGTCATTTGGTGAGTTTTGAGTGAAATCCAATCGCTACAAGTATGGAATACAGCAACCACTCCAATTAGGAACGAACTGCCGTTGAACTTGAATTGTCCAATTTCTCACACCTATTGATTTCGGATCGAGCCCAAAACTTGGGCAACATCATAATATGGTGGGACGAGTCATTTGGTGAGTTTTGAGTGAAATCGAATCGCTAGAAGTATGGAATACACCAACCACTCCAATTAGGAAAGAACTGTCGTTGAAATTGAATTGACCAATTTCTCACGCCTATTGATTTCGGATCGAGCCCAAAACTTGGGCAACATCATAATAAGGTGGGAGGAGTCATTTGGAGAGTTTTGAGTGAAATCCAATTGCTAGAAGTATGGAATACACCAACCACTCCAATTAGGAACGAACTGTCGTTGAAATTGAATTGACCTATTGATTTCGGATCGAGCCCAAAACTTCGGCAACATCGTAATATGGTGGGAGGAACGAACTGCCATTGAACTTGAATTGTCCAACTTGGAACACCAATTGAATTCGGATCGAGCCAAAACTTGGGCAACATCATTATATGGTGGGAGGAGTCATTTGGTGAGTTTTGAGTGAAATCCAATCGCTAGAAGTATGGAATACACCAACCACTCCAATTAGGAACGAATTGCCGTTGAACTTGAATTGTTCAATTTCTCACACCTATTTATTTCGGATCGAGCCCCAAACTTGGGCAACATCATAATATGGTGGGAGGAGTCATTTGGTGAGTTTTGTGTGAAATCCAATCGCTAGAAGTATGGAATACACCAACCACTCCAATTAGGAACGAACTGCCGTTGAAAATGAATTGTCCAATTTCTCACACCTATTGATTTCGGACTGAGCCCAAAACTTGGGCAACATCATAATATGGTGGGAGGAGTCATTTTGTGAGTTTTGAGTGAAATCCAATCGCTAGAAGTATGGAATACACCAACCACTCAAATTAGGAACGAACTGCCGTTGAACTTGAATTGTCCAACTTGGAACACCTATTGATTTCGGATCGAGCCCAAAACTTGGGCAACACCATTATATGGTGGGAGGAGTCATTTGGTGAGTTTTGAGTGAAATCCAATCGCTAGAAGTATGGAATACACCAACCACTCCAATTAGGAACGAACTGCCGTTGAACTTGAATTGTCAAATTTCTCACACCTATTGATTTCGGATCGAGCCCCAAACTTGGGCAACATCATAATATGGTGGAAGGAGTCATTTGGTGAGTTTTGAGAGAAATCCAATCGCTAGAAGTATGGAATACACCAACCACTCCAATTAGGAACGAACTGCCGTTGAACTTGAATTGTCCAATTTCTCACACCTATTGATTTCGGATCAAGCCCCAAACTTGGGCAACATCATAATATGGTGGGAGGAATCATTTGGTGAGTTTTCAGAGAAATCCAATCGCTAGAAGTGTGGAATACACCAACCACTCCAATTAGGAACGAATTGTCGTTGAAATTGAATTGACCAATTTCTCACACCTATTGATTTCGAATTGAGCCCAAAACTTGGGCAACATAATAATATGGTGGGAGGAGTCATTTTGTGAGTCCTGAGTGAAATCCAATCTCTAGAACTATGGAATACACCAACCACTCCAGTTAGGAACGAACTGCCGTTGTACTTGAATTGTCCAATTTGGAACACCTATTGATTTCGGATGGAGCCCAAAACTTGGGCAACATCATAATATGGTGGGAGGAGTCATTTGGTGAGGTTTGAGTGAAATCCAATCGCTCGAAGTATGGAATACACCAACCACTCCAATTAGGAAAGAACTGTCGTTGAAATTGAATTGTCCAATTTCTCACACCTGTTGAATTCGGATCGAGCCCAAAACTTGGGCAACATCCTAATATGGTGGGAGGAGTCATTTGGTGAGTTTTGAGAGAAATTCAATCGCTAGAAGTATGGAATACACCAACCACTCCAATTTGGAAAGAACTGTCGTTGAAATTGAATTGTCCAATTTCTCACACCTATTGATTTCGGATCGAGCCCCAAACTTGGGCAACATCTTAATATGGTGGGAGGAGTCATTTGGTGAGTTTTGAGTGAAATCCAATCACTTGAAGTATGGAATACACCAACCACTCCAGTTAGGAACGAACTGCCGTTGAACTTGAATTGTCCAATTTCTCACACCTATTGATTTCGGATCAAGCCCCAAACTTGAGCAACATCATAATATGGTGGGAGGAGTCATTTGGTGAGTTTTGAGTGAAATCCAATTGCTAGAAGTATGGAATACACCAATCAATCCAATTAGGAACGAACTGCCGTTGAACTTGAATTGTCCAATTTGGAACACCTATTGATTTCGGATCGAGCCCAAAACATGGGCAACATCATAATATGGTGGGACGAGTCATTTGGTGAGTTGTGAGTGAAATCCAATCGCTAGAAGTATGGAATACACGAACCACTCCAATTAGGAACGAACTGCCGCCGAAATTGAATTGTCCAATTTCTCATACGTATTGAATTCTGATCGAGCCCAAAACTTGGGCAACATCATAATATGGTGGGAGGAGTCATTTGGTGAGTTTTGAGTGAAATCCAATCGCTAGAAGTATGGAATACACGAACAACTCCAATTCGGAACGAACTGCCGTTGAACTTGAAGTGTCCATTTTGGAACACCTATTGATTTCGGAGCAAGCCCAAAACTTGGGCAACATCATAATACGGTGGGAGGAGTCATTTGGTGAGTTTTGAGTGAAATCCAATCGCTGGAAGTGTGGAATACACCAACCACTCCAATTAGGAACGAGCTGCCGTTGAAATTGAATTGTCCAATTTCTCACACCTATTGATTTCGGATCGAGCCCAAAACTTGGGCAACATCATAATATGGTGGCAGGAGTCATTTGGTGAGTTTTGAGTGAAATCCAATCGCTAGAAGTATGGAATACACCAACCACTCCAATTAGGAACGAACTGCCGTTGAACTTGAATTGTCCAATTTCTCACACCTATTGATTTCGGATCGAGCCCAAAACTTGGGCAACCTCATAATATGGTGGGAGGAGTCATTTGGTGAGTTTTGAGTGAAATCCAATCGCTAGAAGTATGGAATACACCAACCACTCCAATTAGGAACGAACTGCCGTTGAACTTGAATTGTCCAATTTCTCACACCCATTGATTTCGGATCGAGCCCAAAACTTGGGCAACATCATAATATGGTGGGAGGCGTCATTTGGTTAGTTTTGAGAGAAATCCAAATGCTAGAAGTATGGAATACACCAACCACTCCAATTAGGAACGAACTGCCGTTGAACTTGAATTGTCCAATTTGGAACACCTATTGATTTCGCGTCGAGCCCAAAACTTGGGCAACATCATAATATGGTGGGAGGAGCCATTCGGTGAGTTTTGAGTGAAATCCAATCGCTAGAAGTACGGAATACACCAACCACTCCAATTAGGGACGAACTGTCATTCAAATTGAATTGACCAATTTCTCACACCTATTGATTTCGGATCGAACCCAAAACTTGGCCAACATCATAATTTGGTGGGAGGAGTCATTTGGTGAGTTTTGAGTGAAATCCAATCGCTAGAAGTATGGAATACACCAACCACTCCAATTAGGAACGAACTGCCGTTGAACTTGAATTGTCCAATTTGGAACACCTATTGATTTCGGATCGAGCCCAAAACTTGGGCAACAACAAAATATGGTCGGAGGAGTCATTTGGTGAGTTTTGAGTGAAATCCAATCGCTAGAAGTATGGAATACACCAACCACTCCAATTAGGAACGAACTGCCGTTGAACTGGAATTGCCCAATTTGGAACATCTATTGATTTCGGATCGAGTCCAAAACTTGGGCAACATCATAATATGGTGGGAGGAGTCATTTGGTGAGTTTTGAGTGAAATCCAATCGCTAGAAGTATGGAATACAGTAACCACTCCAATTAGGAACGAACTGCCGTTGAACTTGAATTGTCCAATTTCTCACACCAATTGATTTCGGATCGAGCCCAAAACTTGGGCAACATCATAATATGGTGGGTGGAGTCATTGGGTGAGTTTTGAGTGAAATCCAATCGCTAGAAGTATGGAATACACCAACCACTCCAATTAGGAACGAACTGCCATTGAACTTGAATTGTCCAATTTCGAACACCTATTGATTTCGGATCGAGCCCAAAAAACTTGGGCAACATCATAATATGGTGGGAGGAGTCATTTGGTGAGTTTTGAGTGAAATCCAATCGCTAGAAGTATGGAATACACCAACCACTACAATTAGGAACGAACTGCCGTTGAACTTGAATTGTCCAATTTCTCACACCTATTGATTTCGGATCGAGCCCCAAACTTGGGCAACATCATAATATGGTGGGAGGAGTCATTTGGTGAGTTTTGAGTGAAATCCGATCGCTACAAGTATGGAATACAGCAACCACTCCAATTAGGAACGAACTGCCGTTGAACTTGAATTGTCCAATTTCTCACATCTATTGATTTCGGATCGAACCCAAAACTTGGGCAACATCATAATATGGTGGGTGGAGTCATTGGGTGAGTTTTGAGTGAAATCCAATCGCTAGAAGTATGGAATACACCAACCACTCCAATTAGGAACGAACTTCCATTGAACTTGAATTGTCCAATTTCGAACACCTATTGATTTCGGATCGAGCCCAAAAAACTTGGGCAACATCATAATATGGTGGGAGGAGTCATTTGGTGAGTTTTGAGTGAAATCCAATCGCTAGAAGTATGGAATACACCAACCACTCCAATTAGGAACGAACTGCCGTTGAACTTGAATTGTCCAATTTCTCACACCTATTGATTTCGGATCGAGCCCGAAACATGGGCTACATCATATTATGGTGGGAGGAGGGATTTGGTGAGTTTTGAGTGAAATCTAATCGCTAGAAGTATGGAATACACCAACCACTCCAACTAGGAACGAACTTCCGTTGAACTTGAATTGTCCAATTTGTCACACCTATTGATTTCGGATGGAACCCAAAACTTGGGCAACATCATAATATGGTGGGTGGAGTCATTGGGTGAGTTTTGAGTGAAATCCAATCGCTAGAAGTATGGAATACACCGACCACTCCAATTAGGAACGAACTGCCGTTGAACTTCAATTGTCCAATTTGGAACACCTATTGATTTCGGATAGAGCCCAAAACTTGGGCAACATCACAATATGGTGGGAGGAGTCATTTGGTGGGTTTTAAGTGAAATCCAATCGCTAGAAGTATGGAATACACCAACCACTCCAATTAGGAACGAACTGCCGTTGAACTTGAATTGTCCAATTTGGAACACCTATTGATTTCGGATCGAGCGCAAAACTTGGGCAACACCATATTATGGTGGGAGGAGTCATTTGGTGAGTTTTGAGTGAAATCCAATCGCTAGAAGTATGGAATACACCAACCAAACCAATTAGGAACGAACTGTCGTTGAACTTGAATTGTCCAATTTCTCACACCTATTGATTTCGGATGGAACCCAAAACTTGGGCAACATCATAATATGGTGGGTGGAGTCATTGGGTGAGTTTTGAGTGAAATCCAATCGCTAGAAGTATGGAATACACCAACCACTCCAATTAGGAACGAACTGCCGTTGAACTGGAATTGCCCAATTTGGAACATCTATTGATTTCGGATCGAGTCCAAAACTTGGGCAACATCATAATATGGTGGGAGGAGTCATTTGGCGAGTTTTGTGTGAAATCCAATCGTTAGAAGTATGGAATACACCAACCACTCCAGTTAGGAACGAACTGCCGTTATATTTGAATTGTCCAATTTGGAACACCTATTGATTTCGGATCGAGCCCAAAATTTGGGCAACATAATAATATGGTGGGAGGAGTCATTTGGTGAGTTTTGAGTGAAATCGAATCGCTAGAAGTATGGAATACCCCAACCACTCCAATTAGGAACGAACTGCCGTTGAACTTGAATTGTCCAATTTGGAACACCCATTGATTTCGGATCGAGCCCAAAACTTGGGCAACATCATAATATGGTGGGTGGCGTCATTTGGTTAGTTTTGAGAGAAATCCAATCGCTAGAAGTATGGAATACACCAACCACTCCAATTAGGAACGAACTGCCGTTGAACTTGAATTGTCCAATTTGTTACTCCTATTGATTTCGGATCGAGCACAAAACTTGGGCAACATCATTATATGGTGGGAGGAGTCATTTGGTGAGTCTTGAGTGAAATCCAATCGCTAGAAGTATGGAATACACGAACCACTCCAATTAGGAACGAACTGCCGTTGAACTTGAATTGTCCAATTTGGAACACCTATTGATTTCGGATCGAGCCCAAAACTTGGGCAACATCATAATATGGTGGGAGGAGTCATTTGGTGAGTTTTGAGTGAAATCCATTCGCTAGAAGTATGGAAGACACCAACCACTCCAATTGGGAACGAACCGCCGTTGAACTTGAATTGCCCAATTTCTCACATCTATTGATTTCGGATCGAGCCCCAAACAGGGGCAACATCATAATATGGTGGGAGGAGTCATTTGGTGATTTTTGAGTGAAATCCAATCGCCAGAAGTATGGAATACACCAACCACTCCAATTAGGAACGAACTGTCGTTGAACTTGAATTGTCCAATTTCTCACACCTATTGATTTCGGATCGTGCCCAAAACTTGGGCAACAGCATAATATGGTTGGAGGAGTCATTTGGTGAGTTGTAAGTGAAATCCAATCGCTAGAAGTATGGAATACACGAATCACTCCAATTAGGAACGAACTGCCGTCGAAATTGAATTGTCCAATTTCTCACACGTATTGAATTCTGATTGAGCCCAAAACTTGGGGAACACCATAATACGGTGGGAGGAGTCATTTGGTTAGTTTTGAGAGAAATCCAATCGCTAGAAGTATGGAATACACCAACCACTCCAATTAGGAACGAACTGCCGTTGAACTTGAATTGTCCAATTTGGAACTCCTATTGATTTCGGATCGAGCCCAAAACTTGGGCAACACCATAATACGGTGGGAGGAGTCATTTGGTGGGTTTTGAGTGAAATCCAATCGCTAGAAGTATGGAATACACCAACCACTCCAATTAGGAACGAACTGCCGTTGAACTTGAATTGTCCAACTTGGAACACCTATTGATTTCTGATCGAGCCCAAAAGTTGGCCAGCATCATAATATGGTTGGAGGAGTCATTGGGTGAGTTTTGGGTGAAATCCAATCGCTAGAAGTATGGAATACACCAACCACTCCAATTAGGAACAAACTGCCGTTGAACTTGAATTGTCCAATTTCGAACACCTACTGATTTCGGATCGAGCCCAAAACTTGGGCAACATCATAATATGGTGGTAGGAGTCATTTGGAGAGTTTTGAGTGAAATCCAATCGCTAGAAGTATGGAATACACCAACCACTCCAATTAGGAACGAACTGCCATCGAATTTGAATTGTCCAATTTCTCAAACCTATTGATTTCGGATCGAGCCCCAATCTTGGGCAACATCATAATATGGTGGGAGGTGTCATTTGGTAAGTTTTGAGTGAAATGCAATCGCTAGAAGTGTGGAATACACCAACCACTCCAATTAGGAACAAACTGCCGTTGAACTTGAATAGTCCAATTTCACACACCTATTGATTTCGGATCGAGCCCAAAACTTGGGCAACATCATAATACGGTGGGAGGAGTCATTTGGGGAGTTTTGAGTGAAATCCAATCGCTAGAAGTATGGAATACAACAACCACTCCCATTAGGAACGAACTGCCGTTGAACTTGAATTGTCCAACTTGGAACACCTATTGATTTCGGATCGAGCCCAAAACTTGGGCAACACCATTATATGGTGGGAGGAGTCATTTGGTGAGTTTTGAGTGAAATCCAATCGCTAGAAGTATGGAATACACCAACCACTCCAATTAGGAACGAACTGCCGTTGAACTTGAATTGTCCAATTTGGAACTCCTATTGATTTCGGATCGAGCACAAAACTTGGGCAACATCATTATATGGTGGGAGGAGTCATTTGGTGAGTCTTGAGTGAAATCCAATCGCTAGAAGTATGGAATACACGAACCACTCCAATTAGGAACGAACTGCCGTTGAACTTGAATTGTCCAATTTGGAACACCTATTGATTTCGGATCGAGCCCAAAACTTGGGCAACATCATAATATGGTGGGAGGAGTCATTTGGTGAGTTTTGAGTGAAAACCATTCGCTAGAAGTATGGAAGACACCAACCACTCCAATTGGGAACGAACCGCCGTTGAACTTGAATTGCCCAATTTCTCACATCTATTGATTTCGGATCGAGCCCCAAACAGGGGCAACATCATAATATGGTGGGAGGAGTCATTTGGTGATTTTTGAGTGAAATCCAATCGCCAGAAGTATGGAATACACCAACCACTCCAATTAGGAACGAACTGTCGTTGAACTTGAATTGTCCAATTTGGAACACCTATTGATTTCGGATCGAGCCCAAAACTTGGGCAACACCATAATACGGTGGGAGGAGTCATTTGGTGAGTTTTGAGTGAAATCCAATCGCTAGAAGTATGGAATACAACAACCACTCCAATTAGGAACGAACTGCCGTTGAACTTGAATTGTCCAATTTCTCACACCTATTGATTTCGGATCGTGCCCAAAACTTGGGCAACATCATAATATGGTTGGAGGAGTCATTTGGTGAGTTGTAAGTGAAATCCAATCGCTAGAAGTATGGAATACACGAACCACTCCAATTAGGAACGAACTGCCGTCGAAATTGAATTGTCCAATTTCTCACACGTATTGAATTCTGATTGAGCCCAAAACTTGGGGAACACCATAATACGGTGGGAGGAGTCATTTGGTTAGTTTTGAGAGAAATCCAATCGCTAGAAGTATGGAATACACCAACCACTCCAATTAGGAACGAACTGCCGTTGAACTTGAATTGTCCAATTTGGAACTCCTATTGATTTCGGATCGAGCCCAAAACTTGGGCAACACCATAATACGGTGGGAGGAGTCATTTGGTGGGTTTTGAGTGAAATCCAATCGCTAGAAGTATGGAATACACCAACCACTCCAATTAGGAACGAACTGCCGTTGAACTTGAATTGTCCAACTTGGAACACCTATTGATTTCTGATCGAGCCCAAAAGTTGGCCAGCATCATAATATGGTTGGAGGAGTCATTGGGTGAGTTTTGGGTGAAATCCAATCGCTAGAAGTATGGAATACACCAACCACTCCAATTAGGAACAAACTGCCGTTGAACTTGAATTGTCCAATTTCGAACACCTACTGATTTCGGATCGAGCCCAAAACTTGGGCAACATCATAATATGGTGGTAGGAGTCATTTGGAGAGTTTTGAGTGAAATCCAATCGCTAGAAGTATGGAATACACCAACCACTCCAATTAGGAACGAACTGCCATCGAATTTGAATTGTCCAATTTCTCAAACCTATTGATTTCGGATCGAGCCCCAATCTTGGGCAACATCATAATATGGTGGGAGGTGTCATTTGGTAAGTTTTGAGTGAAATGCAATCGCTAGAAGTGTGGAATACACCAACCACTCCAATTAGGAACAAACTGCCGTTGAACTTGAATAGTCCAATTTCACACACCTATTGATTTCGGATCGAGCCCAAAACTTGGGCAACATCATAATACGGTGGGAGGAGTCATTTGGGGAGTTTTGAGTGAAATCCAATCGCTAGAAGTATGGAATACAACAACCACTACAATTAGGAACGAACTGCCGTTGAACTTGAATTGTCCGATTTGGAACACCTACTGATTTCGGATCGAGCCCAAAAGTTGGGCAGCATCATAATATGGTGGGAGGAGTCATTGGGTGAGTTTTGAGTGAAATACAATCGCTAGAAGTATGGAATACACCAACCACTCCAATTTGGAACAAACTGCCATTGAACTTGAATTGTCCAATTTCTCACACCTATTGATTTCGGATCGAGCCCCAATCTTGGGCAACATCATAATATGGTGGGAGGTGTCATTTGGTAAGTTTTGAGTGAAATGCAATCGCTAGAAGTGTGGAATACACCAACCACTCCAATTAGGAACAAACTGCCGTTGAACTTGAATAGTCCAATTTCACACACCTATTGATTTCGGATCGAGCCCAAAACTTGGGCAACATCATAATACGGTGGGAGGAGTCATTTGGGGAGTTTTGAGTGAAATCCAATCGCTAGAAGTATGGAATACAACAACCACTCCCATTAGGAACGAACTGCCGTTGAACTTGAATTGTCCAACTTGGAACACCTATTGATTTCGGATCGAGCCCAAAACTTGGGCAACACCATTATATGGTGGGAGGAGTCATTTGGTGAGTTTTGAGTGAAATCCAATCGCTAGAAGTATGGAATACACCAACCACTCCAATTAGGAACGAACTGCCGTTGAACTTGAATTGTCCAATTTGGAACTCCTATTGATTTCGGATCGAGCACAAAACTTGGGCAACATCATTATATGGTGGGAGGAGTCATTTGGTGAGTCTTGAGTGAAATCCAATCGCTAGAAGTATGGAATACACGAACCACTCCAATTAGGAACGAACTGCCGTTGAACTTGAATTGTCCAATTTGGAACACCTATTGATTTCGGATCGAGCCCAAAACTTGGGCAACATCATAATATGGTGGGAGGAGTCATTTGGTGAGTTTTGAGTGAAAACCATTCGCTAGAAGTATGGAAGACACCAACCACTCCAATTGGGAACGAACCGCCGTTGAACTTGAATTGCCCAATTTCTCACATCTATTGATTTCGGATCGAGCCCCAAACAGGGGCAACATCATAATATGGTGGGAGGAGTCATTTGGTGATTTTTGAGTGAAATCCAATCGCCAGAAGTATGGAATACACCAACCACTCCAATTAGGAACGAACTGTCGTTGAACTTGAATTGTCCAATTTGGAACACCTATTGATTTCGGATCGAGCCCAAAACTTGGGCAACACCATAATACGGTGGGAGGAGTCATTTGGTGAGTTTTGAGTGAAATCCAATCGCTAGAAGTATGGAATACAACAACCACTCCAATTAGGAACGAACTGCCGTTGAACTTGAATTGTCCAATTTCTCACACCTATTGATTTCGGATCGTGCCCAAAACTTGGGCAACATCATAATATGGTTGGAGGAGTCATTTGGTGAGTTGTAAGTGAAATCCAATCGCTAGAAGTATGGAATACACGAACCACTCCAATTAGGAACGAACTGCCGTCGAAATTGAATTGTCCAATTTCTCACACGTATTGAATTCTGATTGAGCCCAAAACTTGGGGAACACCATAATACGGTGGGAGGAGTCATTTGGTTAGTTTTGAGAGAAATCCAATCGCTAGAAGTATGGAATACACCAACCACTCCAATTAGGAACGAACTGCCGTTGAACTTGAATTGTCCAATTTGGAACTCCTATTGATTTCGGATCGAGCCCAAAACTTGGGCAACACCATAATACGGTGGGAGGAGTCATTTGGTGGGTTTTGAGTGAAATCCAATCGCTAGAAGTATGGAATACACCAACCACTCCAATTAGGAACGAACTGCCGTTGAACTTGAATTGTCCAACTTGGAACACCTATTGATTTCTGATCGAGCCCAAAAGTTGGCCAGCATCATAATATGGTTGGAGGAGTCATTGGGTGAGTTTTGGGTGAAATCCAATCGCTAGAAGTATGGAATACACCAACCACTCCAATTAGGAACAAACTGCCGTTGAACTTGAATTGTCCAATTTCGAACACCTACTGATTTCGGATCGAGCCCAAAACTTGGGCAACATCATAATATGGTGGTAGGAGTCATTTGGAGAGTTTTGAGTGAAATCCAATCGCTAGAAGTATGGAATACACCAACCACTCCAATTAGGAACGAACTGCCATCGAATTTGAATTGTCCAATTTCTCAAACCTATTGATTTCGGATCGAGCCCCAATCTTGGGCAACATCATAATATGGTGGGAGGTGTCATTTGGTAAGTTTTGAGTGAAATGCAATCGCTAGAAGTGTGGAATACACCAACCACTCCAATTAGGAACAAACTGCCGTTGAACTTGAATAGTCCAATTTCACACACCTATTGATTTCGGATCGAGCCCAAAACTTGGGCAACATCATAATACGGTGGGAGGAGTCATTTGGGGAGTTTTGAGTGAAATCCAATCGCTAGAAGTATGGAATACAACAACCACTACAATTAGGAACGAACTGCCGTTGAACTTGAATTGTCCGATTTGGAACACCTACTGATTTCGGATCGAGCCCAAAAGTTGGGCAGCATCATAATATGGTGGGAGGAGTCATTGGGTGAGTTTTGAGTGAAATACAATCGCTAGAAGTATGGAATACACCAACCACTCCAATTTGGAACAAACTGCCATTGAACTTGAATTGTCCAATTTCTCACACCTATTGATTTTGGATCGAGCCCAAAACTTGGGCAACATCATAATACGGTGGGAGGAGTCATTTGGGGAGTTTTGAGTGAAATCCAATCGCTAGAAGTATGGAATACACCAACCACTACAATTAGGAACGAACTGCCGTTGAACTTGAATTGTCCAATTTCTCACACCTATTGATTTCGGATCGAGCCCCAAACTTGGGCAACATCATAATATGGTGGGAGTAGTCGTTTGGTGAGTTTTGAGTGAAATCCAATCGCTAGAAGTATGGAATACACCAACCACTCCAATTAGGAAGAAACTGCCGTTGAACTTGAATTGTCCAATTTGGAACACCTATTTATTTCGGATCGAGCCCAAAACTTGGGCAACATCATAATATGGTGGTAGGAGTCATTTGGAGAGTTTTGAGTGAAATCCAATCGCTAGAAGTATGGAATACACCAACCACTCAAATTAGGAACAAACTGCCGTTGAACTTGAATTGTCCAACTTGGAACACCTATTGATTTCGGATCGAGCCCAAAACTTGGGCAACACCATTATATGGTGGGAGGAGTCATTTGGTGAGTTTTGAGTGAAATCCAATCGCTAGAAGTATGGAATACACCAACCACTCCAATTAGGAACCAACTGCCGTTGAACTTGAATTGTCAAATTTCTCACAACTATTGATTTCGGATTGAGCCCCAAACTTGGGCAACATCATAATATGGTGGAAGGAGTCATTTGGTGAGTTTTGAGAGAAATCCAATCGCTAGAAGTATGGAATACACCAACCACTCCAATTAGGAACGAACTGCCGTTGAACTTGAATTGTCCAATTTCTCACACCTATTGATTTCGGATCAAGCCCCAAACTTGGGCAACATCATAATATGGTGGGAGGAGTCATTTGGTGAGTTTTGAGTGAAATCCAATCGCTAGAAGTATGGAATACACCAACCACTATAGTTAGGAACGAACTGCCGTTGAACTTGAATTGTCCAATTTCGAACACCTATTGATTTCGGATCGAGCCCAAAACTTGGGCAACAACATAATATGGTGGGAGGAGTCATTTGGTGAGTTTTGAGTGAAATCCAATCGCTAGAAGTATGGAATACACCAACCACTCCAATTAGGAACGAACTGCCGTTGAATTTGAATTGACCAATTTGGAACACCTATTGATTTCGAATCGAGCCCAAAACTTGGGCAACATCATAATATGGTGGGAGGAGTCATTTGGTGAGTTTTCAGGGAAATCAAATCGCTAGAAGTATGGAATACACCAACCACTCCAATTAGGAACGAACTGCCGTTGAATTTGAATTGTCCAATTTCTCCAACCTATTGATTTCGGATCGAGCCCAAAACATGGGCAACATCATAATATGGTGGGAAGAGTCATTTGGTGAGTTTTGAGTGAAATCCAATCGCTAAAAGTATGGAATACACCAACCACTCCAATTAGAAACGAACTGCCGTTGAACTTGAACTGTCCAATTTCTCACACCTATTGATTTCGGATCGAGCCCCAAACTTGGGCAACATCATAATATGGTGGGAGGAGTCATTTGGTTAGTTTTGAGTGAAATCCAATCGCTAGAAGTATGGAATACACCAACCACTCCTATTTGGAACGAACTGCCGTTGAACTTGAATTGTGCAATTTCTCACACCTACTGATTTCGGATCGAGCCCCAAACTTGGGCAACATCATAATATGGTGGGAAGAGTCATTTGGTGAGTTTTGAGTGAAATCCAATCGCTAGAAGTATGGAATCCACCAACCACTCCAATTAGGAACGAACTGCCGTTGAACTTGAATTGTCCAATTTCTCACACCTATTGATTTCGGATCGAGCCCAAAACATGGGCAACATCATAATATGGTGGGAGGAGTCATTTGGTGAGTTTTGAGTGAAATCCAATCGCTAGAAGTATGCAATACACCAACCACTCCAATTAGGAACGAACTGCCGTTGAACTTGAATTGTCCAATGTCGAACGCCTATTGATTTCGGATAGAGCCCAAAACTTGGGCAACATCATAATATAGTGGGAGGAGTGATTTGGTGAGTTTTGAGTGAAATCCAATCGCTAGAAGTGTGGAATACACCAACCACTCCAGTTAGGAACGAACTGCCGTTGAACTTGAATTGTCCAATTTGGAACACCTATTGATTTCGGATCGAACCCAAAACTTGGGCAATAACATAATATGGTGGGAGGAGTCATTTGGTGAGTTTTGAGTGAAATCCAATCGCTAGAAGTATGGAATACACCAACCACTCCAATTAGGAACGAACTGCCGTTGAATATGAATTGTCCAATTTGGAACACCTATTGATTTCGGATCGAGCCCAAAACTTGGGCAACATCATAATACGGTGGGAGGAGTCATTTGGTGAGTTTTGAGTGAAATCCAATCGCTGGAAGTATGGAATACACCAACCACTCCAATTAGGAACGAACTGCCGTTGAACTTGAATTGTCCAATTTCTCACACCTATTGATTTCGGATCGAGCCCAAAACTTGGGCAACATCATAATATTTTGGGAGGAGTCATTTGGTTAGTTTTCAGTGAAATCCAATCGCTAGAAGTATGGAATACACCAACCACTCCAATTAGGAACGAACTGCCGTTGAACTTGAATTATCCAATTTCTCACACCTATTGATTTCGGATCGAGCCCAAAACTTGGGCAACATCATAATATGGTGGGAGGAGTCATTTGGTGAGTTTTCAGTGAAATCCAATCGCTAGAAGTGTGGAATACACCAACCACTCCAATTAGGAACGAACTGCCGTTGAACTTGAATTGTCCAATTTCTCACACCTATTGATTTCGGATCGAGCCCAAAACTTGGGCAACATCATAATATTTTGGGAGGAGTCATTTGGTTAGTTTTCAGTGAAATCCAATCGCTAGAAGTATGGAATACACCAACCACTCCAATTAGGAACGAACTGCCGTTGAACTTGAATTGTCCAATTTGGAACACCTATTGATTTCGGATCGACCCCAAAACCTGGGCAACATCATAATATGGTGGGAGGAGTCATTTGGTGAGTTTTTAGTGAAATCCAATCGCTAGAAGTATGGAATACACTAACCACTCCAATTAGGAACGAACTGCCGTTGAACTTGAATTGTCCAATTTTGAACACCTATTGATTTCGGATCGAGCCCCAAACTTGGGCAACATCATAATATGGTGGGAGGAGTCATTTGGTGAGTTTTGAGTGAAATCCAATCGCTGGAAGTATGGAATACACCAACCACTCCAATTAGGAACGAACTGCCGTTGAACTTGAATTGTCCAATTTGGAACACGTATTGATTTAGGATCGATCCCAAAACTTGGGCAACATCATAATATGGTGGGTGGAGTCATTTGGTTAGTTTTGAGTGAAATCCAATCGCTAGAAGTATGGAATAAACCAACCACTCCAATTAGGAACGAACTGCCGTTGAACTAGAATTGTCCAATTTCTCACACCTATTGATTTCGGATCGAGCCCAAAACATGGGCAACATCATAATATGGTGGGAGGAGTCATTTGGTATGTTTTGAGCGACATCCAATCGCTAGAAGTATGGAATACACCAACCACACCAATTAGGAACGAACTGCCGTTGAACTTGAATTGTCCGATTTCTCACACCTATTGATTTCGGATCGAGCCCAAAACTTGGGCAACATCATAATATGGTGGGAGGAGTCATTTGGTAAGTTTTTAGTGAAATCCAATCGCTAGAAGTGTGGAATACACCAACCACTCCAATTAGGAACGAACTGCCGTTGAACTAGAATTGTCCAATTTCTCACACCTATTGGTTTCGGATCGAGCCCCAAACTTGGGCAACATCATAATATGGTGGGAGAAGTCATTTGGTGAGTTTTGAGTGAAATCCAATCGCTAGAAGTGTGGAATACACCAACCACTCCAATTAGGAACGAACTGCCGTTGAACTTGAATTGTCCAATTTCTCACACCTATTGATTTCGGATCGAGCCCAAAACTTGGGCAACATCATAATATGGGGGGAGGAGTCATTTGGTTAGTTTTGAGTGAAATCCAATCGCTAGAAGTATGGAATACACCAACCACTCCAATTAGGAACGAACTGCCGTTGAACTTGAATTATCCAATTTCTCACACCTATTGATTTCGGATCGAGCCCCAAACTTGGGCAACATCATAATATGGTGGGAGGAGTCATTTGGTGAGTTTTGAGTGAAATCCAATCGCTGGAAGTGTGGAATACACCAACCAGTCCAATTAGGAACGAACTGCCGTTGAACTTGAATTGTCCAATTTGGAACACCTATTGATTACGGATCGAGCCCAAAACTTGGGCAACATCATAATATGGTGGGAGGAGTCATTTGGTAAGTTTTTAGTGAAATCCAATCGCTAGAAGTATGGAATACACCAACCACTCCAATTAGGAACGAACTGCCGTTGAACTTGAATTGTCCAATTTCTCACACCTATTGATTTCGGATCGAGCCCAAAACTTGCGCAACAACATAATATGGGGGGAGGAGTCATTTGGTCAGTTTTGAGTGAAATCCAATCGCTAGAAGTATGGAATACACCAACCACTCCAATTAGGAACGAACTGCCGTTGAACTTGAATTGTCCAATTTCTCACACCTATTGATTTCGGATCGAGCCCCAAACTTGGGCAACATCATAATATGGTGGGAGGAGTCATTTGGTGAGTTTTGAGTGAAATCCAATCGCTGGAAGTGTGGAATACACCAACCAGTCCAATTAGGAACGAACTGCCGTTGAACTTGAATTGTCCAATTTGGAACACCTATTGATTTCGGATCGAGCCCAAAACTTGGGCAACATCATAATATGGTGGGAGGAGTCATTTGGTTAGTTTTGAGTGAAATCCAATCGCTCGAAGTATGGAATACACCAACCACTCCAATTAGGAACGAACTGCCGTTGAACTTAAATTGTCCAATTTCTCACACCTATTGATTTCGGATCGAGCCCAAAACATGGGCAACATCGTAATATGGTGGGAGGAGTCATTTGGTATGTTTTGAGCGACATCCAATCGCTAGAAGTATGGAATACACCAACCACTCCAATTAGGAACGAACTGCCATTGAACTTGAATTGTCCGATTTCTCACACCTATTGATTTCGGATCGAGCCCAAAACTTGGGCAACATCATAATATGGTGGGAGGAGTCATTTGGTTAGTTTTGAGTGAAATCCAATTGCTAGAAGTGTGGAATACACCAACCACTCCAATTAGGAACGAACTGCCGTTGAACTTGAATTGTCCAAATTCTCACACCTATTGATTTCGGATCGAGCCCAAAACTTGGGCAACATCATAATATTTTGGGAGGAGTCATTTGGTTAGTTTTGAGTGAAATCCAATCGCTAGAAGTATGGAATACACCAACCACTCCAATTAGGAACGAACTGCCGTTGAACTTGAATTGTCCAATTTGGAACACATACTGATTTCGGATCGACCCCAAAACCTGGGCAACATCATAATATGGTGGGAGGATTCATTTGGTGTGTTTTTAGTGAAATCCAATCGCTAGAAGTATGGAATACACCAACCACTCCAATTAGGAACGAACTGCCGTTGAACTTGAATTGTCCAATTTGGAACACCTATTGATTTCGGATCGAGCCCCAAACTTGGGCAACATCATAATATGGTGGGAGGAGTCATTTGGTGAGTTTTGAGTGAAATCCAATCGCTGGGAGTGTGGAATACACCAACCACTCCAATTAGGAACGAACTGCCGTTGAACTTGAATTGTTCAATTTGGAACACGTATTGATTTCGGATCGAGCCCAAAACTTGGGCAACATCATAATATGGTGGGAGGAGTCATTTGGTTAGTTTTGAGTGAAATCCAATCGCTAGAAGTATGGAATACACCAACCCCTCCAATTAGGAACGAACTGCCGTTGAACTTGAATTGTCAAATTTCTCACACCTATTGATTTCGGTTCGAGCCCAAAACTTGGGCAACATCATAATATGGGGGGAGGAGTCATTTGGTTAGTTTTGAGTGAAATCAAATCGCTAGAAGTATGGAATACACCAACCACTCCAATTAGGAACGAACTGCCGTTGAACTTGAATTGTCCAATTTGGAACACCTATTGATTACCTATCGAGCCCAAAACTTGGGCAACATCATAATATGGTGGGAGGAGTCATTTGGTGAGTTTTTAGTGAAATCCAATCGCTAGAAGTATGGAATACACCAACCACTCCAATTAGGAACGAACTGCCGTTGAACTTGAATTGTCCAATTTCTCACACCTATTGATTTCGTATCGAGCCCAAAACTTGGGCAACATCATAATATGGGGGGAGGAGTCATTTGGTCAGTTTTGAGTGAAATCCAATCGCTAGAAGTATGGAATACACCAACCACTCCAATTAGGAACGAACTGCCGTTGAACTTGAATTGTCCAATTTCTCACACCTATTGATTTCGGATCGAGCCTAAAACTTGGGCAACATCATAATATGGGGGGAGGAGTCATTTGGTTAGTTTTGAGTGAAATCCAATCGCTAGAAGTATGGAATACACCAACCACTCCAATTAGGAACGAACTGCCGTTGAACTTGAATTGTCCAATTTGGAACACCTATTGATTACCTGTCGAGCCCAAAACTTGGGCAACATCATAATATGGTGGGAGGAGTCATTTGGTGAGTTTTTAGTGAAATCCAATCGCTAGAAGTATGGAATACACCAACCACTCCAATTAGGAACGAACTGCCGTTGAACTTGAATTGTCCAATTTCTCACACCTATTGATTTCGTATCGAGCCCAAAACTTGGGCAACATCATAATATGGGGGGAGGAGTCATTTGGTCAGTTTTGAGTGAAATCCAATCGCTAGAAGTATGGAATACACCAACCACTCCAATTAGGAACGAACTGCCGTTGAACTTGAATTGTCCAATTTGGAACACATACTGATTTCGGATCGACCCCAAAACCTGGGCAACATCATAATATGGTGGGAGGAGTCATTTTGTGAGTTTTTAGTGAAATCCAATCGCTAGAAGTATGGAATACACCAACCACTCCAATTAGGAACGAACTGCCGTTGAACTTGAATTGTCCAATTTGGAACACCTATTGATTTCGGATCGAGTCCTAAACTTGGGCAACATCATAATATGGTGGGAGGAGTCATTTGGTGAGTTTTGAGTGAAATCCAATCGCTAGAAGTATGGAATACACCAACCACTCCAATTAGGAACGAACTGCCGTTGAACTTGAATTGTCCAATTTGGAACACATACTGAGTTCGGATCGACCCCAAAACCTGGGCAACATCATAATATGGTGGGAGGAGTCATTTGGTGAGTTTTTAGTGAAATCCAATCGCTAGAAGTATGGAATACACCAACCACTCCAATTAGGAACGAACTGCCGTTGAACTTGAATTGTCCAATTTGGAACACCTATTGATTTCGGATCGAGCCCCAAACTTGGGCAACATCATAATATGGTGGGAGGAGTCATTTGGTGAGTTTTGAGTGAAATCCAATCGCTGGGAGTGTGGAATACACCAACCACTCCAATTAGGAACGAACTGCCGTTGAACTTGAATTGTCCAATTTGGAACACGTATTGATTTCGGATCGAGCCCAAAACTTGGGCAACATCATAATATGGTGGGAGGAGTCATTTGGTTAGTTTTGAGTGAAATCCAATCGCTAGAAGTATGGAATACACCAACCCCTCCAATTAGGAACGAACTGCCGTTGAACTTGAATTGTCCAATTTCTCACACCTATTGATTTCGGTTCGAGCCCAAAACTTGGGCAACATCATAATATGGGGGGAGGAGTCATTTGGTTAGTTTTGAGTGAAATCAAATCGCTAGAAGTATGGAATACACCAACCACTCCAATTAGGAACGAACTGCCGTTGAACTTGAATTGTCCAATTTGGAACACCTATTGATTACCTATCGAGCCCAAAACTTGGGCAACATCATAATATGGTGGGAGGAGTCATTTGGTGAGTTTTTAGTGAAATCCAATCGCTAGAAGTATGGAATACACCAACCACTCCAATTAGGAACGAACTGCCGTTGAACTTGAATTGTCCAATTTCTCACACCTATTGATTTCGTATCGAGCCCAAAACTTGGGCAACATCATAATATGGTGGGAGGAGTCATTTGGTGAGTTTTGAGTGAAATCCAATCGCTGGAAGTGTGGAATACACCAACCAGTCCAATTAGGAACGAACTGCCGTTGAACTTGAATTGTCCAATTTGGAACACCTATTGATTTCGGATCGAGCCCAAAACTTGGGCAACATCATAATATGGTGGGAGGAGTCATTTGGTGAGTTTTTAGTGAAATCCAATCGCTAGAAGTATGGAATACACCAACCACTCCAATTAGGAACGAACTGCCGTTGAACTTGAATTGTCCAATTTCTCACACCTATTGATTTCGTATCGAGCCCAAAACTTGGGCAACATCATAATATGGGGGGAGGAGTCATTTGGTCAGTTTTGAGTGAAATCCAATCGCTAGAAGTATGGAATACACCAACCACTCCAATTAGGAACGAACTGCCGTTGAACTTGAATTGTCCAATTTCTCACACCTATTGATTTCGGATCGAGCCTAAAACTTGGGCAACATCATAATATGGGGGGAGGAGTCATTTGGTTAGTTTTGAGTGAAATCCAATCGCTAGAAGTATGGAATACACCAACCACTCCAATTAGGAACGAACTGCCGTTGAACTTGAATTGTCCAATTTGGAACACCTATTGATTACCTGTCGAGCCCAAAACTTGGGCAACATCATAATATGGTGGGAGGAGTCATTTGGTGAGTTTTTAGTGAAATCCAATCGCTAGAAGTATGGAATACACCAACCACTCCAATTAGGAACGAACTGCCGTTGAACTTGAATTGTCCAATTTCTCACACCTATTGATTTCGTATCGAGCCCAAAACTTGGGCAACATCATAATATGGGGGGAGGAGTCATTTGGTCAGTTTTGAGTGAAATCCAATCGCTAGAAGTATGGAATACAACAACCACACCAATTAGGAACGAACTGCCGTTGAACTTGAATTGTCCAATTTCTCACACCTATTGATTTCGGATCGAGCCCAAAACTTGGGCAACATCATAATATGGGGGGAGGAGTCATTTGGTTAGTTTTGAGTGAAATCCAATCGCTGGAAGTGTGGAATACACCAACCAGTCCAATTAGGAACGAACTGCCGTTGAACTTGAATTGTCCAATTTGGAACACCTATTGATTTCGGATCGAGCCCAAAACTTGGGCAACATCATAATATGGTGGGAGGAGTCATTTGGTTAGTTTTGAGTGAAATCCAATCGCTCGAAGTATGGAATACACCAACCACTCCAATTAGGAACGAACTGCCGTTGAACTTGAATTGTCCAATTTCTCACACCTATAGATTTCGGATCGAGCACCAAACTTGGGCAACATCATAATATGGTGGGAGGAGTCATTTGGTGAGTTTTGAGTGAAATCCAATCGCTGGAAGTGTGGAATACACCAACCACTCCAATTAGGAACGAACTGCCGTTGAACTTGAATTGTCCAATTTCTCACACCTATAGATTTCGGATCGAGCACCAAACTTGGGCAACATCATAATATGGTGGGAGGAGTCATTTGGTGAGTTTTGAGTGAAATCCAATCGCTGGAAGTGTGGAATACACCAACCAGTCCAATTAGGAACGAACTGCCGTTGAACTTGAATTGTCCAATTTGGAACACCTATTGATTTCGGATCGAGCCCAAAACTTGGGCAACATCATATTATGGTGGGAGGAGTCATTTGGTGAGTTTTGAGTGAAATCCAATCGCTGGAAGTGTGGAATACACCAACCACTCCAATTAGGAACGAACTGCCGTTGAACTTGAATTGTCCAATTTGGAACACCTATTGATTTCGGATCGAGCCCAAAACTTGGGCAACATCATAATATGGGGGGAGGAGTCATTTGGTTAGTTTTGAGTGAAATCCAATCGCTGGAAGTGTGGAATACACCAACCAGTCCAATTAGGAACGAACTGCCGTTGAACTTGAATTGTCCAATTTGGAACACCTATTGATTTCGGATCGAGCCCAAAACTTGGGCAACATCATAATATGGTGGGAGGAGTCATTTGGTTAGTTTTGAGTGAAATCCAATCGCTCGAAGTATGGAATACACCAACCACTCCAATTAGGAACGAACTGCCGTTGAACTTGAATTGTCCAATTTCTCACACCTATAGATTTCGGATCGAGCACCAAACTTGGGCAACATCATAATATGGTGGGAGGAGTCATTTGGTGAGTTTTGAGTGAAATCCAATCGCTGGAAGTGTGGAATACACCAACCACTCCAATTAGGAACGAACTGCCGTTGAACGTGAATTGTCCAATTTCTCACACCTATAGATTTCGGATCGAGCACCAAACTTGGGCAACATCATAATATGGTGGGAGGAGTCATTTGGTGAGTTTTGAGTGAAATCCAATCGCTGGAAGTGTGGAATACACCAACCAGTCCAATTAGGAACGAACTGCCGTTGAACTTGAATTGTCCAATTTGGAACACCTATTGATTTCGGATCGAGCCCAAAACTTGGGCAACATCATATTATGGTGGGAGGAGTCATTTGGTGAGTTTTGAGTGAAATCCAATCGCTGGAAGTGTGGAATACACCAACCACTCCAATTAGGAACGAACTGCCGTTGAACTTGAATTGTCCAATTTGGAACACCTATTGATTTCGGATCGAGCCCAAAACTTGGGCAACGTCATAATATGGGGGGAGGAGTCATTTGGTTAGTTTTGAGTGAAATCCAATCGCTGGAAGTGTGGAATACAACAACCAGTCCAATTAGGAACGAACTGCCGTTGAACTTGAATTGTCCAATTTGGAACACCTATTGATTTCGGATCGAGCCCAAAACTTGGGCAACATCATAATATGGTGGGAGGAGTCATTTGGTTAGTTTTGAGTGAAATCCAATCGCTCGAAGTATGGAATACACCAACCACTCCAATTAGGAACGAACTGCCGTTGAACTTGAATTGTCCAATTTCTCACACCTATAGATTTCGGATCGAGCACCAAACTTGGGCAACATCATAATATGGTGGGAGGAGTCATTTGGTGAGTTTTGAGTGAAATCCAATCGCTGGAAGTGTGGAATACACCAACCACTCCAATTAGGAACGAACTGCCGTTGAACGTGAATTGTCCAATTTCTCACACCTATAGATTTCGGATCGAGCACCAAACTTGGGCAACATCATAATATGGTGGGAGGAGTCATTTGGTGAGTTTTGAGTGAAATCCAATCGCTGGAAGTGTGGAATACACCAACCAGTCCAATTAGGAACGAACTGCCGTTGAACTTGAATTGTCCAATTTGGAACACCTATTGATTCCGGATCGAGCCCAAAACTTGGGCAACATCATATTATGGTGGGAGGAGTCATTTGGTTAGTTTTGAGTGAAATCCAATCGCTGGAAGTGTGGAATACACCAACCACTCCAATTAGGAACGAACTGCCGTTGAACGTGAATTGTCCAATTTCTCACACCTATAGATTTCGGATCGAGCACCAAACTTGGGCAACATCATAATATGGTGGGAGGAGTCATTTGTTTAGTTTTGAGTGAAATCCAATCGCTGGAAGTGTGGAATACACCAACCATTCCAATTAGGAACGAACTGCCGTTGAACTTGAATTGTCCAATTTGGAACACCTATTGATTTCGGATCGAGCCCAAAACTTGGGCAACATCATAATATGGTGGGAGGAGTCATTTGGTTAGTTTTGAGTGAAATCCAATCGCTAGAAGTATGGAATACACCAACCACTCCAATTAGGAACGAACTGCCGTTGAAATTGAATTGTCCAATTTGGAACACCTATTGATTTCGGATCGAGCCTAAAACTTGGGCAACATCATAATATGGTGGGAGGAGAAATTTGGTGAGTTTTGAGTGAAATCCAATCGCTGGAAGTGTGGAATACACCAACCACTCCAATTAGGAACGAACTGCCGTTGAACTTGAAATGTCCAATTTGGAACACCTATTGATTTCGGATCGAGCCCAAAACTTGGGCAACATCATAATATGGTGGGAGGAGTCATTTGGTTAGTTTTGAGGGAAATCCAATCGCTCGAAGTATGGAATACACCAACCACTCCAATTAGGAACGAACTGCCGTTGAACTTGAATTGTCCAATTTCTCACACCTATTGATTTCGGATCGAGCCCAAAACTTGGGCAACATCATAATATGGTGGGAGGTGTCATTTGGTGAGTTTTGAGTGAAATCCAATCGCTAGAAGTGTGGAATACACCAACCACTCCAATTAGGAACGAACTGCCGTTGAACTTGAATTGTCCAATTTGGAACACCTATTGATTTCGGAACGAGCGCAAAACTTGGGCAACATCATAATATGGTGGGAGGAGTCATTTGGTTAGTTTTGAGTGAAATCCAATCGCTAGAAGTATGGAATACACCAACCACTCCAATTAGGAACGAACTGCCGTAGAACTTGAATTGTCCAATTTGGAACACCTATTGATTTCGGAACGAGCCCAAAACTTGGGCAACATCATAATATGGTGGGAGGAGTCATTTGGTGAGTTTTGAGTGAAATCCAATCGCTGGAAGTGTGGAATACACCAACCACTCCAATTAGGAACGAACTGCCGTTGAACGTGAATTGTCCAATTTCTCACACCTATAGATTTCGGATCGAGCACCAAACTTGGGCAACATCATAATATGGTGGGAGGAGTCATTTGGTGAGTTTTGAGTGAAATCCAATCGCTGGAAGTGTGGAATACACCAACCAGTCCAATTAGGAACGAACTGCCGTTGAACTTGAATTGTCCAATTTGGAACACCTATTGATTTCGGATCGAGCCCAAAACTTGGGCAACATCATAATATGGTGGGAGGAGTCATTTGGTTAGTTTTGAGTGAAATCCAATCGCTCGAAGTATGGAATACACCAACCACTCCAATTAGGAACGAACTGCCGTTGAACTTGAATTGTCCAATTTGGAACACCTATTGATTTCGGAACGAGCCCAAAACTTGGGCAACATCATAATATGGTGGGAGGAGTCATTTGGTGAGTTTTGAGTGAAATCCAATCGCTGGAAGTGTGGAATACACCAACCACTCCAATTAGGAACGAACTGCCGTTGAACGTGAATTGTCCAATTTCTCACACCTATAGATTTCGGATCGAGCACCAAACTTGGGCAACATCATAATATGGTGGGAGGAGTCATTTGGTGAGTTTTGAGTGAAATCCAATCGCTGGAAGTGTGGAATACACCAACCAGTCCAATTAGGAACGAACTGCCGTTGAACTTGAATTGTCCAATTTGGAACACCTATTGATTTCGGATCGAGCCCAAAACTTGGGCAACATCATAATATGGTGGGAGGAGTCATTTGGTTAGTTTTGAGTGAAATCCAATCGCTCGAAGTATGGAATACACCAACCACTCCAATTAGGAACGAACTGCCGTTGAACTTGAATTGTCCAATTTCTCACACCTATAGATTTCGGATCGAGCACCAAACTTGGGCAACATCATAATATGGTGGGAGGAGTCATTTGGTGAGTTTTGAGTGAAATCCAATCGCTGGAAGTGTGGAATACACCAACCACTCCAATTAGGAACGAACTGCCGTTGAACGTGAATTGTCCAATTTCTCACACCTATAGATTTCGGATCGAGCACCAAACTTGGGCAACATCATAATATGGTGGGAGGAGTCATTTGGTGAGTTTTGAGTGAAATCCAATCGCTGGAAGTGTGGAATACACCAACCAGTCCAATTAGGAACGAACTGCCGTTGAACTTGAATTGTCCAATTTCTCACACCTATAGATTTCGGATCGAGCACCAAACTTGGGCAACATCATAATATGGTGGGAGGAGTCATTTGGTTAGTTTTGAGTGAAATCCAATCACTGGAAGTGTGGAATACACCAACCACTCCAATTAGGAACGAACTGCCGTTGAACGTGAATTGTCCAATTTCTCACACCTATAGATTTCGGATCGAGCACCAAACTTGGGCAACATCATAATATGGTGGGAGGAGTCATTTGGTTAGTTTTGAGTGAAATCCAATCGCTGGAAGTGTGGAATACACCAACCACTCCAATTAGGAACGAACTGCCGTTGAACTTGAATTGTCCAATTTGGAACACCTATTGATTTCGGATCGAGCCCAAAACTTGGGCAACATCATAATATGGTGGGAGGAGTCATTTGGTTAGTTTTGAGTGAAATCCAATCGCTAGAAGTATGGAATACACCAACCACTCCAATTAGGAACGAACTGCCGTTGAAATTGAATTGTCCAATTTGGAACACCTATTGATTTCGGATCGAGCCTAAAACTTGGGCAACATCATAATATGGTGGGAGGAGTCATTTGGTGAGTTTTGAGTGAAATCCAATCGCTGGAAGTGTGGAATACACCAACCACTCCAATTAGGAACGAACTGCCGTTGAACTTGAAATGTCCAATTTCGAACACCTATTGATTTCGGTGCGAGCCCAAAACTTGGGCAACATCATAATATGGTGGGAGGAGTCATTTGGTTAGTTTTGAGGGAAATCCAATCGCTCGAAGTATGGAATACACCAACCACTCCAATTAGGAACGAACTGCCGTTGAACTTGAATTGTCCAATTTCTCACACCTATTGATTTCGGATCGAGCCCAAAACTTGGGCAACATCATAATATGGTGGGAGGTGTCATTTGGTGAGTTTTGAGTGAAATCCAATCGCTAGAAGTGTGGAATACACCAACCACTCCAATTAGGAACGAACTGCCGTTGAACTTGAATTGTCCAATTTGGAACACCTATTGATTTCGGATCGAGCCCAAAACTTGGGCAACATCATAATATGGTGGGAGGAGTCATTTGGTGAGTTTTGAGTGAAATCCAATCGCTAGAAGTATGGAATACACCAACCACTCCAATTAGGAACGACCTGCCGTTGAACTTGAATTGTCCAATTTGGAACACCTATTGATTTCGGATCGAGCCCAAAACTTGGGCAACATCATATTATGGTGGGAGGAGTCATTTGGTGAGTTTTGAGTGAAGTCCAATCGCTGGAAGTGTGGAATACACCAACCACTCCAATTAGGAACGAACTGCCGTTGAACTTGAATTGTCCAATTTCTCACACCTATTGATTTCGGATCGAGCCCAAAACACGGGCAACATCATTATATTGAGGGAGGAGTCATTTGGTAGGTTTTGAGCGAAATCCAATCGCTAGAAGTATGGAATACACCAACCACTCCAATTAAGAACGAACTGCCATTGAACTTGAATTGTCCAATTTCTCACAACTATTGATTTCGTATCGAGCCCAAAACTTGGGCAACATCATAATATAGTGGGAGGAGTCATTTGGAGAGTTTTGAGTGAAATCCAATCGCTAGAAGTATGGAATACACCAACCACTCCAATTAGGAACGAACTGCCGTTGAACTTGAATTGTCCAATTTCTCACACCTATTGATTTCGGATCGAGCCCAAAACTTGGGCAACATCTTAATATGGTGGGAGGAGTCATTTGGTGAGTTTTGAGTAAAATCCAATCGCTAGAAGTGTGGAATACACCAACCACTCCAATTAGGAACGAACTGCCGTTGAACTTGAATTGTCCAATTTCTCACACCTATTGATTTCGGATCGAGCCCAAAACTTGGGCAACATCATAATATGGTGGGAGGTGTCATTTGGTGAGTTTTGAGTGAAATCCAATCGCTAGAAGTGTGGCACCAACCACTCCAATTAGGAACGAACTGCCGTTGAACTTGAATTGTCCAATTTGGAACACCTATTGATTTCGGAACGAGCCCAAAACTTGGGCAACATCATAATATGGTGGGAGGAGTCATTTGGTTAGTTTTGAGTGAAATCCAATCGCTAGAAGTATGGAATACACCAACCACTCCAATTAGGAACGAACTGCCGTAGAACTTGAATTGTCCAATTTGGAACACCTATTGATTTCGGATCGAGCCCAAAACTTGGGCAACATCATAATATGGTGGGAGGAGTCATTTGGTGAGTTTTTAGTGAAATCCAATCGCTAGAAGTATGGAATACACCAACCACTCCAATTAGGAACGAACTGTCGTTGAACTTGAATTGTCCAATTTGGAACACCTATTGATTTCGGATCGAGCCCCAAACTTGGGCAACATCATAATATGGTGGGAGGAGTCATTTGGTGAGTTTTGAGTAAAATCCAATCGCTGGAAGTGTGGAATACACCAACCACTCCAATTAGGAACGAACTGCCGTTGAACTTGAATTGTCCAATTTCTCACACCTATTGATTTCGGAACGAGCCCAAAACTTGGGCAACATCATAATATGGTGGGAGGAGTCATTTGGTTAGTTTTGAGTGAAATCCAATCGCTAGAAGTATGGAATACACCAACCACTCCAATTAGGAACGAACTGCCGTTGAAATTGAATTGTCCAATTTGGAACACCTATTGATTTCGGATCGAGCCTAAAACTTGGGCAACATCATAATATGGTGGGAGGAGTCATTTGGTAGGTTTTGAGCGAAATCCAATCGCTAGAAGTATGGAATACACCAACCACTTCAATTAAGAACGAACTGCCATTGAACTTGAATTGTCCAATTTGTCACAACTATTGATTTCGTATCGAGCCCAAAACTTGGGCAACATCATAATATAGTGGGAGGAGTCATTTGGAGAGTTTTGAGTGAAATCCAATCGCTAGAAGTATGGAATACACCAACCACTCCAATTAGGAACGAACTGCCGTTGAACTTGAATTGTCCAATTTCTCACACCTATTGATTTCGGATCGAGCCCAAAACTTGGGCAACATCTTAATATGGTGGGAGGAGTCATTTGGTGAGTTTTGAGTAAAATCCAATCGCTAGAAGTGTGGAATACACCAACCACTCCAATTAGGAACGAACTGCCGTTGAACTTGAATTGTCCAATTTCTCACACCTATTGATTTCGGATCGAGCCCAAAACTTGGGCAACATCATAATATGGTGGGAGGTGTCATTTGGTGAGTTTTGAGTGAAATCCAATCGCTAGAAGTGTGGAATACACCAACCACTCCAATTAGGAACGAACTGCCGTTGAACTTGAATTGTCCAATTTCTCACACCTATTGATTTCGGATCGAGCCCAAAACACGGGCAACATCATTATATTGAGGGAGGAGTCATTTGGTAGGTTTTGAGCGAAATCCAATCGCTAGAAGTATGGAATACACCAACCACTCCAATTAAGAATGAACTGCCATTGAACTTGAATTGTCCAATTTCTCACAACTATTGATTTCGTATCGAGCCCAAAACTTGGGCAACATCATAATATAGTGGGAGGAGTCATTTGGAGAGTTTTGAGTGAAATCCAATCGCTAGAAGTATGGAATACACCAACCACTCCAATTAGGAACGAACTGCCGTTGAACTTGAATTGTCCAATTTCTCACACCTATTGATTTCGGATCGAGCCCAAAACTTGGGCAACATCTTAATATGGTGGGAGGAGTCATTTGGTGAGTTTTGAGTAAAATCCAATCGCTAGAAGTGTGGAATACACCAACCACTCCAATTAGGAACGAACTGCCGTTGAACTTGAATTGTCCAATTTCTCACACCTATTGATTTCGGATCGAGCCCAAAACTTGGGCAACATCATAATATGGTGGGAGGTGTCATTTGGTGAGTTTTGAGTGAAATCCAATCGCTAGAAGTGTGGCACCAACCACTCCAATTAGGAACGAACTGCCGTTGAACTTGAATTGTCCAATTTGGAACACCTATTGATTTCGGAACGAGCCCAAAACTTGGGCAACATCATAATATGGTGGGAGGAGTCATTTGGTTAGTTTTGAGTGAAATCCAATCGCTAGAAGTATGGAATACACCAACCACTCCAATTAGGAACGAACTGCCGTAGAACTTGAATTGTCCAATTTGGAACACCTATTGATTTCGGATCGAGCCCAAAACTTGGGCAACATCATAATATGGTGGGAGGAGTCATTTGGTGAGTTTTTAGTGAAATCCAATCGCTAGAAGTATGGAATACACCAACCACTCCAATTAGGAACGAACTGTCGTTGAACTTGAATTGTCCAATTTGGAACACCTATTGATTTCGGATCGAGCCCCAAACTTGGGCAACATCATAATATGGTGGGAGGAGTCATTTGGTGAGTTTTGAGTAAAATCCAATCGCTGGAAGTGTGGAATACACCAACCACTCCAATTAGGAACGAACTGCCGTTGAACTTGAATTGTCCAATTTCTCACACCTATTGATTTCGGAACGAGCCCAAAACTTGGGCAACATCATAATATGGTGGGAGGAGTCATTTGGTTAGTTTTGAGTGAAATCCAATCGCTAGAAGTATGGAATACACCAACCACTCCAATTAGGAACGAACTGCCGTTGAAATTGAATTGTCCAATTTGGAACACCTATTGATTTCGGATCGAGCCTAAAACTTGGGCAACATCATAATATGGTGGGAGGAGTCATTTGGTAGGTTTTGAGCGAAATCCAATCGCTAGAAGTATGGAATACACCAACCACTTCAATTAAGAACGAACTGCCATTGAACTTGAATTGTCCAATTTGTCACAACTATTGATTTCGTATCGAGCCCAAAACTTGGGCAACATCATAATATAGTGGGAGGAGTCATTTGGAGAGTTTTGAGTGAAATCCAATCGCTAGAAGTATGGAATACACCAACCACTCCAATTAGGAACGAACTGCCGTTGAACTTGAATTGTCCAATTTCTCACACCTATTGATTTCGGATCGAGCCCAAAACTTGGGCAACATCTTAATATGGTGGGAGGAGTCATTTGGTGAGTTTTGAGTAAAATCCAATCGCTAGAAGTGTGGAATACACCAACCACTCCAATTAGGAACGAACTGCCGTTGAACTTGAATTGTCCAATTTCTCACACCTATTGATTTCGGATCGAGCCCAAAACTTGGGCAACATCATAATATGGTGGGAGGTGTCATTTGGTGAGTTTTGAGTGAAATCCAATCGCTAGAAGTGTGGAATACACCAACCACTCCAATTAGGAACGAACTGCCGTTGAACTTGAATTGTCCAATTTGGAACACCTATTGATTTCGGAACGAGCCCAAAACTTGGGCAACATCATAATATGGTGGGAGGAGTCATTTGGTTAGTTTTGAGTGAAATCCAATCGCTAGAAGTATGGAATACACCAACCACTCCAATTAGGAACGAACTGCCGTAGAACTTGAATTGTCCAATTTGGAACACCTATTGATTTCGGATCGAGCCCAAAACTTGGGCAACATCATAATATGGTGGGAGGAGTCATTTGGTGAGTTTTTAGTGAAATCCAATCGCTAGAAGTATGGAATACACCAACCACTCCAATTAGGAACGAACTGTCGTTGAACTTGAATTGTCCAATTTGGAACACCTATTGATTTCGGATCGAGCCCCAAACTTGGGCAACATCATAATATGGTGGGAGGAGTCATTTGGTGAGTTTTGAGTAAAATCCAATCGCTGGAAGTGTGGAATACACCAACCACTCCAATTAGGAACGAACTGCCGTTGAACTTGAATTGTCCAATTTCTCACACCTATTGATTTCGGAACGAGCCCAAAACTTGGGCAACATCATAATATGGTGGGAGGAGTCATTTGGTTAGTTTTGAGTGAAATCCAATCGCTAGAAGTATGGAATACACCAACCACTCCAATTAGGAACGAACTGCCATTGAAATTGAATTGTCCAATTTGGAACACCTATTGATTTCGGAACGAGCCCAAAACTTGGGCAACATCATAATATGGTGGGAGGAGTCATTTGGTTAGTTTTGAGTGAAATCCAATCGCTAGAAGTATGGAATACAACAGCCACTCCAATTAGGAACGAACTGCCGTTGAACTTGAATTGTCCAATTTCTCACACCTATTGACTTCGGATCGAGCCCCAAACTTGGGCAACATGATGATATGGTGGGAGGAGTCATTTGGTGAGTTTTGAGTGAAATCCAATCGCTAGAAGTATGGAATACACCAACCACTCCAATTAGGAACAAACTGCCGTTGAACTTGAATTGTCCAATTTCGAACACCTACTGATTTCGGATCGAGCCCAAAACTTGGGCAACATCATAATATGGTGGTAGGAGTCATTTGGAAAGTTTTGAGTGAAATCCAATCGCTAGAAGTATGGAATACACCAACCACTCCAATTAGGAACGAACTGCCATCGAATTTGAATTGTCCAATTTCTCAAACCTATTGATTTCGGATCGAGCCCCAATCTTGGGCAACATCATAATATCGTGGGAGGTGTCATTTGGTAAGTTTTGAGTGAAATGCAATCGCTAGAAGTGTGGAATACACCAACCACTCCAATTAGGAACAAACTGCCGTTGAACTTGAATAGTCCAATTTCACACACCTATTGATTTCGGATCGAGCCCAAAACTTGGGCAACATCATAATACGGTGGGAGGAGTCATTTGGGGAGTTTTGAGTGAAATCCAATCGCTAGAAGTATGGAATACAACAACCACTACAATTAGGAACGAACTGCCGTTGAACTTGAATTGTCCGATTTGGAACACCTACTGATTTCGGATCGAGCCCAAAAGTTGGGCAGCATCATAATATGGTGGGAGGAGTCATTGGGTGAGTTTTGAGTGAAATACAATCGCTAGAAGTATGGAATACACCAACCACTCCAATTTGGAACAAACTGCCATTGAACTTGAATTGTCCAATTTCTCACACCTATTGATTTTGGATCGAGCCCAAAACTTGGGCAACATCATAATACGGTGGGAGGAGTCATTTGGGGAGTTTTGAGTGAAATCCAATCGCTAGAAGTATGGAATACACCAACCACTACAATTAGGAACGAACTGCCGTTGAACTTGAATTGTCCAATTTCTCACACCTATTGATTTCGGATCGAGCCCCAAACTTGGGCAACATCATAATATGGTGGGAGTAGTCGTTTGGTGAGTTTTGAGTGAAATCCAATCGCTAGAAGTATGGAATACACCAACCACTCCAATTAGGAAGAAACTGCCGTTGAACTTGAATTGTCCAATTTGGAACACCTATTTATTTCGGATCGAGCCCAAAACTTGGGCAACATCATAATATGGTGGTAGGAGTCATTTGGAGAGTTTTGAGTGAAATCCAATCGCTAGAAGTATGGAATACACCAACCACTCAAATTAGGAACAAACTGCCGTTGAACTTGAATTGTCCAACTTGGAACACCTATTGATTTCGGATCGAGCCCAAAACTTGGGCAACACCATTATATGGTGGGAGGAGTCATTTGGTGAGTTTTGAGTGAAATCCAATCGCTAGAAGTATGGAATACACCAACCACTCCAATTAGGAACCAACTGCCGTTGAACTTGAATTGTCAAATTTCTCACAACTATTGATTTCGGATCGAGCCCCAAACTTGGGCAACATCATAATATGGTGGAAGGAGTCATTTGGTGAGTTTTGAGAGAAATCCAATCGCTAGAAGTATGGAATACACCAACCACTCCAATTAGGAACGAACTGCCGTTGAACTTGAATTGTCCAATTTCTCACACCTATTGATTTCGGATCAAGCCCCAAACTTGGGCAACATCATAATATGGTGGGAGGAGTCATTTGGTGAGTTTTGAGTGAAATCCAATCGCTAGAAGTATGGAATACACCAACCACTATAGTTAGGAACGAACTGCCGTTGAACTTGAATTGTCCAATTTCGAACACCTATTGATTTCGGATCGAGCCCAAAACATGGGCAACATCATAATGTGGTGGGAGGAGTCATTTGGTGTGTTTTGAGTGAAATCCAATCGCTAGAAGTATGGAATACACCAACCACTCCAGTTAGGAACGAACTGCCGTTGAACTTGAATTGTCCAATTTGGAACACCTATTGATTTCGGATCGAGCCCAAAACTTGGGCAACAACATAATATGGTGGGAGGAGTCATTTGGTGAGTTTTGAGTGAAATCCAATCGCTAGAAGTATGGAATACACCAACCACTCCAATTAGGAACGAACTGCCGTTGAATTTGAATTGACCAATTTGGAACACCTATTGATTTCGAATCGAGCCCAAAACTTGGGCAACATCATAATATGGTGGGAGGAGTCATTTGGTGAGTTTTCAGGGAAATCAAATCGCTAGAAGTATGGAATACACCAACCACTCCTATTTGGAACGAACTGCCGTTGAACTTGAATTGTGCAATTTCTCACACCTACTGATTTCGGATCGAGCCCCAAACTTGGGCAACATCATAATATGGTGGGAGGAGTCATTTGGTGAGTTTTGAGTAAAATCCAATCGCTGGAAGTGTGGAATACACCAACCACTCCAATTAGGAACGAACTGCCGTTGAACTTGAATTGTGCAATTTCTCACACCTATTGATTTCGGATCGAGCCCCAAACTTGGGCAACATCATAATATGGTGGGAGGAGTCATTTGGTTAGTTTTGAGTGAAATCCAATCGCTAGAAGTATGGAATCCACCAACCACTCCAATTAGGAACGAACTGCCGTTGAACTTGAATTGTCCAATTTCTCACACCTATTGATTTCGGATCGAGCCCAAAACATGGGCAACATCATAATATGGTGGGAGGAGTCATTTGGTGAGTTTTGAGTGAAATCCAATCGCTAGAAGTATGCAATACACCAACCACTCCAATTAGGAACGAACTGCCGTTGAACTTGAATTGTCCAATGTCGAACGCCTATTGATTTCGGATAGAGCCCAAAACTTGGGCAACATCATAATATAGTGGGAGGAGTCATTTGGTGAGTTTTGAGTGAAATCCAATCGCTAGAAGTGTGGAATACACCAACCACTCCAGTTAGGAACGAACTGCCGTTGAACTTGAATTGTCCAATTTGGAACACCTATTGATTTCGGATCGAACCCAAAACTTGGGCAATAACATAATATGGTGGGAGGAGTCATTTGGTGAGTTTTGAGTGAAATCCAATCGCTAGAAGTATGGAATACACCAACCACTCCAATTAGGAACGAACTGCCGTTGAATATGAATTGTCCAATTTGGAACACCTATTGATTTCGGATCGAGCCCAAAACTTGGGCAACATCATAATATGGTGGGAGGAGTCATTTGGTGAGTTTTGAGTGAAATCCAATCGCTAGACGTATGGAATACACCAACCACTCCAATTAGGAACGAACTGCCGTTGAACTTGAATTGTCCAATTTCTCACACCTATTGATTTCGGATCGAACCCCAAACTTGGGCAACATCATAATATGGTGGAAGGAGTCATTTGGTGAGTTTTGAGTGAAATCCAATCGCTGGAAGTATGGAATACACCAACCACTCCAATTAGGAACGAACTGCCGTGGAACTTGAATTGTCCAATTTCGAACACCAATTGATTTCGGATCGAGCCCAAAACCAGGGCAACATCATAATATGGTAGGAGGAGTCATTTGGTGAGTTTTGAGTGAAATCCAATCGCTAGAAGTATGGAATACACCAACCACTCCAATTAGGAACGAACTGCCGTTGAACTTGAATTGTCCAATTTCTCACACCTATTGATTTCGGATCGAGCCCCAAACTTGGGCAACATCATAATATGTTGGGAGGAGTCATTTGGTTAGTTTTGAGTGAAATCCAATCGCTAGAAGTATGGAATACACCAACCACTCCAATTAGGAACGAACTGCCGTTGAACTTGAATTGTCCAATTTGGAACACCTATTGATTTTGGATCGAGCCCAAAACTTGGGCAACATCATAATACGGTGGGAGGAGTCATTTGGTGAGTTTTGAGTGAAATCCAATCGCTAGAAGTATGGAAACACCAACCACTCCAATTAGGAACGAACTGCCGTTGAACTTGAATTGTCCAATTTGGAACACCTATTGATTTCGGATCGAGCCCAAAACTTGGGCAACATCATAATATTGTGGGAGGAGTCATTTGGTGAGTTTTGAGTGAAATCCAATCGCCAGAAGTATGGAATACACCAACAACTCCAATTAGGAACGAACTGCCGTTGAACTTGAATTGTCCAATTTGGAACACCTATTGATTTCGGATCGAGCCCAAAACTTGGGCAACATCATAATATGGTGGGAGGAGTCATTTGGTGAGTTTTGAGTGAAATCCAATCGCTAGATGTATGGAATACACCAACCACTCCAATTAGGAACGAACTGCCGTTGAACTTGAATTGTCCAATTTCTCACACCTATTGATTTCGGATCGAGCCCCAAACTTGGGCAACATCATAATATGGTGGGAGGAGTCATTTGGTGAGTTTTGAGTGAAATCCAATCGCCAGAAGTATGGAATACACCAACAACTCCAATTAGGAACGAACTGCCGTTGAACTTGAATTGTCCAATTTGGAACACCTATTGATTTCGGATCGAGCCCAAAACTTGGGCAACATCATAATATGGTGGGAGGAGTCATTTGGTGAGTTTTGAGTGAAATCCAATCGCTAGAAGTATGCAATACACCAACCACTCCAATTAGGAACGAACTGCCGTTGAACTTGAATTGTCCAATGTCGAACGCCTATTGATTTCGGATAGAGCCCAAAACTTGGGCAACATCATAATATAGTGGGAGGAGTCATTTGGTGAGTTTTGAGTGAAATCCAATCGCTAGAAGTGTGGAATACACCAACCACTCCAGTTAGGAACGAACTGCCGTTGAACTTGAATTGTCCAATTTGGAACACCTATTGATTTCGGATCGAACCCAAAACTTGGGCAATAACATAATATGGTGGGAGGAGTCATTTGGTGAGTTTTGAGTGAAATCCAATCGCTAGAAGTATGGAATACACCAACCACTCCAATTAGGAACGAACTGCCGTTGAATATGAATTGTCCAATTTGGAACACCTATTGATTTCGGATCGAGCCCAAAACTTGGGCAACATCATAATATGGTGGGAGGAGTCATTTGGTGAGTTTTGAGTGAAATCCAATCGCTAGACGTATGGAATACACCAACCACTCCAATTAGGAACGAACTGCCGTTGAACTTGAATTGTCCAATTTCTCACACCTATTGATTTCGGATCGAACCCCAAACTTGGGCAACATCATAATATGGTGGAAGGAGTCATTTGGTGAGTTTTGAGTGAAATCCAATCGCTGGAAGTATGGAATACACCAACCACTCCAATTAGGAACGAACTGCCGTGGAACTTGAATTGTCCAATTTCGAACACCAATTGATTTCGGATCGAGCCCAAAACCAGGGCAACATCATAATATGGTAGGAGGAGTCATTTGGTGAGTTTTGAGTGAAATCCAATCGCTAGAAGTATGGAATACACCAACCACTCCAATTAGGAACGAACTGCCGTTGAACTTGAATTGTCCAATTTCTCACACCTATTGATTTCGGATCGAGCCCCAAACTTGGGCAACATCATAATATGTTGGGAGGAGTCATTTGGTTAGTTTTGAGTGAAATCCAATCGCTAGAAGTATGGAATACACCAACCACTCCAATTAGGAACGAACTGCCGTTGAACTTGAATTGTCCAATTTGGAACACCTATTGATTTTGGATCGAGCCCAAAACTTGGGCAACATCATAATACGGTGGGAGGAGTCATTTGGTGAGTTTTGAGTGAAATCCAATCGCTAGAAGTATGGAAACACCAACCACTCCAATTAGGAACGAACTGCCGTTGAACTTGAATTGTCCAATTTGGAACACCTATTGATTTCGGATCGAGCCCAAAACTTGGGCAACATCATAATATTGTGGGAGGAGTCATTTGGTGAGTTTTGAGTGAAATCCAATCGCCAGAAGTATGGAATACACCAACAACTCCAATTAGGAACGAACTGCCGTTGAACTTGAATTGTCCAATTTGGAACACCTATTGATTTCGGATCGAGCCCAAAACTTGGGCAACATCATAATATGGTGGGAGGAGTCATTTGGTGAGTTTTGAGTGAAATCCAATCGCTAGATGTATGGAATACACCAACCACTCCAATTAGGAACGAACTGCCGTTGAACTTGAATTGTCCAATTTCTCACACCTATTGATTTCGGATCGAGCCCCAAACTTGGGCAACATCATAATATGGTGGGAGGAGTCATTTGGTGAGTTTTGAGTGAAATCCAATCGCCAGAAGTATGGAATACACCAACAACTCCAATTAGGAACGAACTGCCGTTGAACTTGAATTGTCCAATTTGGAACACCTATTGATTTCGGATCGAGCCCAAAACTTGGGCAACATCATAATATGGTGGGAGGAGTCATTTGGTGAGTTTTGAGTGAAATCCAATCGCTAGATGTATGGAATACACCAACCACTCCAATTAGGAACGAACTGCCGTTGAACTTGAATTGTCCAATTTCTCACACCTATTGATTTCGGATCGTGCCCAAAACTTGGGCAAAATCATAATATGGTTGGAGGAGTCATTTGGTGAGTTTTGAGTGAAATCCAATCGCTAGAAGTGTGGAATACACCAACCACTCCAATTAGGAACGAACTGCCGTTGAACTTGAATTGTCCAATTTCTCACACCTATTGATTTCGTATCGAGCCAAAAACTTGGGCAACATCATAATATGGTGGGAGGAGTCGTTTGGTTAGTTTTGAGTGAAATCCAATCGCTAGAAGTATGGAATACACCAACCACTCCAATTAGGAACGAACTGCCGTTGAACTTGAATTGTCCAATTTCTCACACCTATTGATTTCGGATCGAGCCCCAAACTTGGGCAACATCATAATATGGTGGGAGGAGTCATTTGGTGAGTTTTGAGTGAAATCCAATCGCTAGACGTATGGAATACACCAACCACTCCAATTAGGAACGAACTGCCGTTGAACTTGAATTGTCCAATTTCTCACACCTATTGATTTCGGATCGAGCCCCAAACTTGGGCAACATCATAATATGGTGGGAGGAGTCATTTGGTGAGTTTTGAGTGAAATCCAATCGCTAGACGTATGGAATACACCAACCACTCCAATTAGGAACGAACTGCCATTGAACTTGAATTGTCCAATTTCTCACACCTATTGATTTCGGATCGAGCCCAAAACTTGGGCAACATCATAATATAGTGGGAGGAGTCATTTGGTGAGTTTTGAGTGAAATCCAATCGCTAGAAGTATGGAATACACCAACCACTCCAATTAGGAACGAACTGCCGTTGAACTTGAATTGTCCAATTTCTCACACCTATTGATTTCGGATCGAGCCCAAAACTTGGGCAACATCATAATATGGTGGGAGGAGTCATTTGGTGAGTTTTGAGTGAAATCCAATCGCTAGAAGTGTGGAATACACCAACCACTCCAATTAGGAACGAACTGCCGTTGAACTTGAATTGTCCAATTTCTCACACCTATTGATTTCGGATCGAGCCCAAAACTTGGGCAACATCATAATATTTTGGGAGGAGTCATTTGGTTAGTTTTCAGTGAAATCCAATCGCTAGAAGTATGGAATACACCAACCACTCCAATTAGGAACGAACTGCCGTTGAACTTGAATTATCCAATTTCTCACACCTATTGATTTCGGATCGAGCCCAAAACTTGGGCAACATCATAATATGGTGGGAGGAGTCATTTGGTGAGTTTTGAGTGAAATCCAATCGCTAGAAGTGTGGAATACACCAACCACTCCAATTAGGAACGAACTGCCGTTGAACTTGAATTGTCCAATTTCTCACAGCTATTGATTTCGGATCGAGCCCAAAACTTGGGCAACATCATAATATGGTGGGAGGAGTCATTTGGTGAGTTTTCAGTGAAATCCAATCGCTAGAAGTGTGGAATACACCAACCACTCCAATTAGGAACGAACTGCCGTTGAACTTGAATTGTCCAATTTCTCACACCTATTGATTTCGGATCGAGCCCAAAACTTGGGCAACATCATAATATTTTGGGAGGAGTCATTTGGTTAGTTTTCAGTGAAATCCAATCGCTAGAAGTATGGAATACACCAACCACTCCAATTAGGAACGAACTGCCGTTGAACTTGAATTGTCCAATTTGGAACACCTATTGATTTCGGATCGACCCCAAAATCTGGGCAACATCATAATATGGTGGGAGGAGTCATTTGGTGAGTTTTTAGTGAAATCCAATCGCTAGAAGTATGGAATACACTAACCACTCCAATTAGGAACGAACTGCCGTTGAACTTGAATTGTCCAATTTTGAACACCTATTGATTTCGGATCGAGCCCCAAACTTGGGCAACATCATAATATGGTGGGAGGAGTCATTTGGTGAGTTTTGAGTGAAATCCAATCGCTGGAAGTATGGAATACACCAACCACTCCAATTAGGAACGAACTGCCGTTGAACTTGAATTGTCCAATTTGGAACACGTATTGATTTAGGATCGATCCCAAAACTTGGGCAACATCATAATATGGTGGGTGGAGTCATTTGGTTAGTTTTGAGTGAAATCCAATCGCTAGAAGTATGGAATAAACCAACCACTCCAATTAGGAACGAACTGCCGTTGAACTAGAATTGTCCAATTTCTCACACCTATTGATTTCGGATCGAGCCCAAAACATGGGCAACATCATAATATGGTGGGAGGAGTCATTTGGTATGTTTTGAGCGACATCCAATCGCTAGAAGTATGGAATACACCAACCACACCAATTAGGAACGAACTGCCGTTGAACTTGAATTGTCCGATTTCTAACACCTATTGATTTCGGATCGAGCCCAAAACTTGGGCAACATCATAATATGGTGGGAGGAGTCATTTGGTAAGTTTTTAGTGAACTCCAATCGCTAGAAGTGTGGAATACACCAACCACTCCAATTAGGAACGAACTGCCGTTGAACTAGAATTGTCCAATTTCTCACACCTATTGGTTTCGGATCGAGCCCCAAACTTGGGCAACATCATAATATGGTGGGAGAAGTCATTTGGTGAGTTTTGAGTGAAATCCAATCGCTAGAAGTGTGGAATACACCAACCACTCCAATTAGGAACGAACTGCCGTTGAACTTGAATTGTCCAATTTCTCACACCTATTGATTTCGGATCGAGCCCAAAACTTGGGCAACATCATAATATGGGGGGAGGAGTCATTTGGTTAGTTTTGAGTGAAATCCAATCGCTAGAAGTAAGGAATACACCAACCACTCCAATTAGGAACGAACTGCCGTTGAACTTGAATTCTCCAATTTCTCACACCTATTGACTTCGGAACGAGCCCAAAACTTGGGCAAAATCATAATATGGGGGGAGGAGTCATTTGGTCAGTTTTGAGTGAAATCCAATCGCAAGAAGTATGGAATACACCAACCACTCCAATTCGGAACGAACTGCTGTTGAACTTGAATTGTCCAATTTCTCACACCTGTTAATTTCGGATCGAGCCCCAAACTTGGGCAACATCATAACATGGTGGGAGGAGTCATTTGGTGAGTTTTGAGTGAAATCCAATCGCTAGAAGTATGGAATACACCAATCACTCCAATTAGGAACGAACTGCCGTTGAACTTGAATTTTCCAATTTCGAACACCTATTTATTTCGGATCGTGCCCAAAACTTGGGCAACATCATAATATGGTATGAGGAGTCATTTGGTTAGTTTTCAGTGAAATCCAATCGCTAGAAGTATGGAATACACCAACCACTCCAATTAGGAACGAACTGCCGTTGAACTTGAATTGTCCAATTTCTCAGACCTATTGATTTCGGATCGAGCCCAAAACTTGGGCAACATCATAATATGGTGGGAGGAGTCATTTGGTGAGATTTGAGTGAAATCCAATGGCTAGAAGTATGGAATACACCAACCACTCCGATTAGGAACGAACTGCCGTTGAACTTGAATTGTCCAATTTGGAACACATATTAATTTTGGATCGAGCCCCAAACTTGGGCGACATCGTAATATGGTGGGAGGAGTCATTTGGTGAGTTTTGAGTGAAATCCAATCGCTAGAAGTGTGGAATACACCAACCACTCCAATTAGGAACGAACTGTCGTTGAACTTGAATTGTCCAATTTGGAACACCTATTGATTTCGGATCGAGCCCAAAACTTGGGCAACATCATAATATGGTGGGAGGAGTCATTTGGTTAGTTTTGAGTGAAATCCAATCGCTAGAAGTATGGAATACACTAACCACGCCAATTTGGAACGAACTGCCGTTGAACTTGAATTGTCCAATTTCTCACACCTATTGATTTCGGATCGAGCCCAAAACTTGGACAACATCATAATATGGTGGGAGGAGTCATTTGGTTAGTTTTGAGTGAAATCCAATCGCTAGAAGTATGGAATACACCAACCACGCCAATTAGGAACGAACTGCCGTTGAACTTAAATTGTCCAATTTCTCACCCCTATTGATTTCGGATCGAGCCCAAAACATGGGCAACATCATAATATGGTGGGAGGAGTCATTTGGTGGGTTTTGAGCGACATCCAATCGCTAGAAGTATGGAATACACCAACCACTCCAATTAGGAACGAACTGCCATTGAACTTGAATTGTCCAATTTCTCACACCTATTGATTTCGGATCGAGCCCAAAACTTGGGCAACATCATAATATAGTGGGAGGAGTCATTTGGTGAGTTTTGAGTGAAATCCAATCGCTAGAAGTATGGAATACACCAACCACTCCAATTAGGAACGAACTGCCGTTGAACTTGAATTGTCCAATTTCTCACACCTATTGATTTCGGATCGAGCCCAAAACTTGGGCAACATCATAATATGGTGGGAGGAGTCATTTGGTGAGTTTTGAGTGAAATCCAATCGCTAGAAGTGTGGAATACACCAACCACTCCAATTAGGAACGAACTGCCGTTGAACTTGAATTGTCCAATTTCTCACACCTATTGATTTCGGATCGAGCCCAAAACTTGGGCAACATCATAATATTTTGGGAGGAGTCATTTGGTTAGTTTTCAGTGAAATCCAATCGCTAGAAGTATGGAATACACCAACCACTCCAATTAGGAACGAACTGCCGTTGAACTTGAATTATCCAATTTCTCACACCTATTGATTTCGGATCGAGCCCAAAACTTGGGCAACATCATAATATGGTGGGAGGAGTCATTTGGTGAGTTTTCAGTGAAATCCAATCGCTAGAAGTGTGGAATACACCAACCACTCCAATTAGGAACGAACTGCCGTTGAACTTGAATTGTCCAATTTCTCACACCTATTGATTTCGGATCGAGCCCAAAACTTGGGCAACATCATAATATTTTGGGAGGAGTCATTTGGTTAGTTTTCAGTGAAATCCAATCGCTAGAAGTATGGAATACACCAACCACTCCAATTAGGAACGAACTGCCGTTGAACTTGAATTGTCCAATTTGGAACACCTATTGATTTCGGATCGACCCCAAAACCTGGGCAACATCATAATATGGTGGGAGGAGTCATTTGGTGAGTTTTTAGTGAAATCCAATCGCTAGAAGTATGGAATACACTAACCACTCCAATTAGGAACGAACTGCCGTTGAACTTGAATTGTCCAATTTTGAACACCTATTGATTTCGGATCGAGCCCCAAACTTGGGCAACATCATAATATGGTGGGAGGAGTCATTTGGTGAGTTTTGAGTGAAATCCAATCGCTGGAAGTATGGAATACACCAACCACTCCAATTAGGAACGAACTGCCGTTGAACTTGAATTGTCCAATTTGGAACACGTATTGATTTAGGATCGATCCCAAAACTTGGGCAACATCATAATATGGTGGGTGGAGTCATTTGGTTAGTTTTGAGTGAAATCCAATCGCTAGAAGTATGGAATAAACCAACCACTCCAATTTGGAACGAACTGCCGTTGAACTAGAATTGTCCAATTTCTCACACCTATTGATTTCGGATCGAGCCCAAAACATGGGCAACATCATAATATGGTGGGAGGAGTCATTTGGTATGTTTTGAGCGACATCCAATCGCTAGAAGTATGGAATACACCAACCACACCAATTAGGAACGAACTGCCGTTGAACTTGAATTGTCCGATTTCTCACACCTATTGATTTCGGATCGAGCCCAAAACTTGGGCAACATCATAATATGGTGGGAGGAGTCATTTGGTAAGTTTTTAGTGAAATCCAATCGCTAGAAGTGTGGAATACACCAACCACTCCAATTAGGAACGAACTGCCGTTGAACTAGAATTGTCCAATTTCTCACACCTATTGGTTTCGGATCGAGCCCCAAACTTGGGCAACATCATAATATGGTGGGAGAAGTCATTTGGTGAGTTTTGAGTGAAATCCAATCGCTAGAAGTGTGGAATACACCAACCACTCCAATTAGGAACGAACTGCCGTTGAACTTGAATTGTCCAATTTCTCACACCTATTGATTTCGGATCGAGCCCAAAACTTGGGCAACATCATAATATGGGGGGAGGAGTCATTTGGTTAGTTTTGAGTGAAATCCAATCGCTAGAAGTATGGAATACACCAACCACTCCAATTAGGAACGAACTGCCGTTGAACTTGAATTGTCCAATTTGGAACACCTATTGATTACGGATCGAGCCCAAAACTTGGGCAACATCATAATATGGTGGGAGGAGTCATTTGGTAAGTTTTTAGTGAAATCCAATCGCTAGAAGTATGGAATACACCAACCACTCCAATTAGGAACGAACTGCCGTTGAACTTGAATTGTCCAATTTCTCACACCTATTGATTTCGGATCGAGCCCAAAACTTGCGCAACAACATAATATGGGGGGAGGAGTCATTTGGTCAGTTTTGAGTGAAATCCAATCGCTAGAAGTATGGAATACACCAACCACTCCAATTCGGAACGAACTGCCGTTGAACTTGAATTGTCCAGTTTCTCACACCTATTGATTTCGGATCGAGCCCAAAACTTGGGCAACATCATAATATGGGGGGAGGAGTCATTTGGTTAGTTTTGAGTGAAATCCAATCGCTAGAAGTATGGAATACACCAACCACTCCAATTAGGAACGAACTGCCGTTGAACTTGAATTGTCCAATTTCTCACACCTATTGATTTCGGATCGAGCCCCAAACTTGGGCAACATCATAATATGGTGGGAGGAGTCATTTGGTGAGTTTTGAGTGAAATCCAATCGCTGGAAGTGTGGAATACACCAACCAGTCCAATTAGGAACGAACTGCCGTTGAACTTGAATTGTCCAATTTGGAACACCTATTGATTTCGGATCGAGCCCAAAACTTGGGCAACATCATAATATGGTGGGAGGAGTCATTTGGTTAGTTTTGAGTGAAATCCAATCGCTCGAAGTATGGAATACACCAACCACTCCAATTAGGAACGAACTGCCGTTGAACTTAAATTGTCTAATTTCTCACACCTATTGATTTCGGATCGAGCCCAAAACATGGGCAACATCGTAATATGGTGGGAGGAGTCATTTGGTATGTTTTGAGCGACATCCAATCGCTAGAAGTATGGAATACACCAACCACTCCAATTAGGAACGAACTGCCATTGAACTTGAATTGTCCGATTTCTCACACCTATTGATTTCGGATCGAGCCCAAAACTTGGGCAACATCATAATATGGTGGGAGGAGTCATTTGGTGAGTTTTGAGTGAAATCCAATTGCTAGAAGTGTGGAATACGCCAACCACTCCAATTAGGAACGAACTGCCGTTGAACTTGAATTGTCCAATTTCTCACACCTATTGATTTCGGATCGAGCCCAAAACTTGGGCAACATCATAATATTTTGGGAGGAGTCATTTGGTTAGTTTTGAGTGAAATCCAATCGCTAGAAGTATGGAATACACCAACCACTCCAATTAGGAACGAACTGCCGTTGAACTTGAATTGTCCAATTTGGAACACATACTGATTTCGGATCGACCCCAAAACCTGGGCAACATCATAATATGGTGGGAGGAGTCATTTGGTGTGTTTTTAGTGAAATCCAATCGCTAGAAGTATGGAATACACCAACCACTCCAATTAGGAACGAACTGCCGTTGAACTTGAATTGTCCAATTTGGAACACCTATTGATTTCGGATCGAGCCCCAAACTTGGGCAACATCATAATATGGTGGGAGGAGTCATTTGGTGAGTTTTGAGTGAAATCCAATCGCTGGGAGTGTGGAATACACCAACCACTCCAATTAGGAACGAACTGCCGTTGAACTTGAATTGTTCAATTTGGAACACGTATTGATTTCGGATCGAGCCCAAAACTTGGGCAACATCATAATATGGTGGGAGGAGTCATTTGGTTAGTTTTGAGTGAAATCCAATCGCTAGAAGTATGGAATACACCAACCCCTCCAATTAGGAACGAACTGCCGTTGAACTTGAATTGTCAAATTTCTCACACCTATTGATTTCGGTTCGAGCCCAAAACTTGGGCAACATCATAATATGGGGGGAGGAGTCATTTGGTTAGTTTTGAGTGAAATCAAATCGCTAGAAGTATGGAATACACCAACCACTCCAATTAGGAACGAACTGCCGTTGAACTTGAATTGTCCAATTTGGAACACCTATTGATTACCTATCGAGCCCAAAACTTGGGCAACATCATAATATGGTGGGAGGAGTCATTTGGTGAGTTTTTAGTGAAATCCAATCGCTAGAAGTATGGAATACACCAACCACTCCAATTAGGAACGAACTGCCGTTGAACTTGAATTGTCCAATTTCTCACACCTATTGATTTCGTATCGAGCCCAAAACTTGGGCAACATCATAATATGGGGGGAGGAGTCATTTGGTCAGTTTTGAGTGAAATCCAATCGCTAGAAGTATGGAATACACCAACCACTCCAATTAGGAACGAACTGCCGTTGAACTTGAATTGTCCAATTTCTCACACCTATTGATTTCGGATCGAGCCTAAAACTTGGGCAACATCATAATATGGGGGGAGGAGTCATTTGGTTAGTTTTGAGTGAAATCCAATCGCTAGAAGTATGGAATACACCAACCACTCCAATTAGGAACGAACTGCCGTTGAACTTGAATTGTCCAATTTGGAACACCTATTGATTACCTGTCGAGCCCAAAACTTGGGCAACATCATAATATGGTGGGAGGAGTCATTTGGTAAGTTTTTAGTGAAATCCAATCGCTAGAAGTATGGAATACACCAACCACTCCAATTAGGAACGAACTGCCGTTGAACTTGAATTGTCCAATTTCTCACACCTATTGATTTCGTATCGAGCCCAAAACTTGGGCAACATCATAATATGGGGGCAGGAGTCATTTGGTCAGTTTTGAGTGAAATCCAATCGCTAGAAGTATGGAATACACCAACCACTCCAATTAGGAACGAACTGCCGTTGAACTTGAATTGTCCAATTTCTCACACCTATTGATTTCGGATCGAGCCCAAAACTTGGGCAACATCATAATATTTTGGGAGGAGTCATTTGGTTAGTTTTGAGTGAAATCCAATCGCTAGAAGTATGGAATACACCAACCACTCCAATTAGGAACGAACTGCCGTTGAACTTGAATTGTCCAATTTGGAACACATACTGATTTCGGATCGACCCCAAAACCTGGGCAACATCATAATATGGTGGGAGGAGTCATTTGGTGAGTTTTTAGTGAAATCCAATCGCTAGAAGTATGGAATACACCAACCACTCCAATTAGGAACGAACTGCCGTTGAACTTGAATTGTCCAATTTGGAACACCTATTGATTTCGGATCGAGTCCTAAACTTGGGCAACATCATAATATGGTGGGAGGAGTCATTTGGTGAGTTTTGAGTGAAATCCAATCGCTAGAAGTATGGAATACACCAACCACTCCAATTAGGAACGAACTGCCGTTGAACTTGAATTGTCCAATTTGGAACACATACTGATTTCGGATCGACCCCAAAACCTGGGCAACATCATAATATGGTGGGAGGAGTCATTTGGTGAGTTTTTAGTGAAATCCAATCGCTAGAAGTATGGAATACACCAACCACTCCAATTAGGAACGAACTGCCGTTGAACTTGAATTGTCCAATTTGGAACACCTATTGATTTCGGAACGAGCCCAAAACTTGGGCAACATCATAATATGGTGGGAGGAGTCATTTGGTGAGCTTTGAGTGAAATCCAATCGCTAGACGTATGGAATACACCAACCACTCCAATTAGGAACGAACTGCCGTTGAACTTGAATTGTCCAATTTCTCACACCTATTGATTTCGGATCGAGCCTAAAACTTGGGCAACATCATAATATGGGGGGAGGAGTCATTTGGTTAGTTTTGAGTGAAATCCAATCGCTAGAAGTATGGAATACACCAACCACTCCAATTAGGAACGAACTGCCGTTGAACTTGAATTGTCCAATTTGGAACACCTATTGATTACCTGTCGTGCCCAAAACTTGGGCAACATCATAATATGGTGGGAGGAGTCATTTGGTGAGTTTTTAGTGAAATCCAATCGCTAGAAGTATGGAATACACCAACCACTCCAATTAGGAACGAACTGCCGTTGAACTTGAATTGTCCAATTTCTCACACCTATTGATTTCGTATCGAGCCCAAAACTTGGGCAACATCATAATATGGGGGGAGGAGTCATTTGGTCAGTTTTGAGTGAAATCCAATCGCTAGAAGTATGGAATACACCAACCACACCAATTAGGAACGAACTGCCGTTGAACTTGAATTGTCCAATTTCTCACACCTATTGATTTCGGATCGAGCCCAAAACTTGGGCAACATCATAATATGGGGGGAGGAGTCATTTGGTTAGTTTTGAGTGAAATCCAATCGCTGGAAGTGTGGAATACACCAACCAGTCCAATTAGGAACGAACTGCCGTTGAACTTGAATTGTCCAATTTGGAACACCTATTGATTTCGGATCGAGCCCAAAACTTGGGCAACATCATAATATGGTGGGAGGAGTCATTTGGTTAGTTTTGAGTGAAATCCAATCGCTCGAAGTATGGAATACACCAACCACTCCAATTAGGAACGAACTGCCGTTGAACTTGAATTGTCCAATTTCTCACACCTATAGATTTCGGATCGAGCACCAAACTTGGGCAACATCATAATATGGTGGGAGGAGTCATTTGGTGAGTTTTGAGTGAAATCCAATCGCTGGAAGTGTGGAATACACCAACCACTCCAATTAGGAACGAACTGCCGTTGAACTTGAATTGTCCAATTTCTCACACCTATAGATTTCGGATCGAGCACCAAACTTGGGCAACATCATAATATGGTGGGAGGAGTCATTTGGTGAGTTTTGAGTGAAATCCAATCGCTGGAAGTGTGGAATACACCAACCAGTCCAATTAGGAACGAACTGCCGTTGAACTTGAATTGTCCAATTTGGAACACCTATTGATTTCGGATCGAGCCCAAAACTTGGGCAACATCATATTATGGTGGGAGGAGTCATTTGGTGAGTTTTGAGTGAAATCCAATCGCTGGAAGTGTGGAATACACCAACCACTCCAATTAGGAACGAACTGCCGTTGAACTTGAATTGTCCAATTTGGAACACCTATTGATTTCGGATCGAGCCCAAAACTTGGGCAACATCATAATATGGGGGGAGGAGTCATTTGGTTAGTTTTGAGTGAAATCCAATCGCTGGAAGTGTGGAATACACCAACCAGTCCAATTAGGAACGAACTGCCGTTGGACTTGAATTGTCCAATTTGGAACACCTATTGATTTCGGATCGAGCCCAAAACTTGGGCAACATCATAATATGGTGGGAGGAGTCATTTGGTTAGTTTTGAGTGAAATCCAATCGCTCGAAGTATGGAATACACCAACCACTCCAATTAGGAACGAACTGCCGTTGAACTTGAATTGTCCAATTTCTCACACCTATAGATTTCGGATCGAGCACCAAACTTGGGCAACATCATAATATGGTGGGAGGAGTCATTTGGTGAGTTTTGAGTGAAATCCAATCGCTGGAAGTGTGGAATACACCAACCACTCCAATTAGGAACGAACTGCCGTTGAACGTGAATTGTCCAATTTCTCACACCTATAGATTTCGGATCGAGCACCAAACTTGGGCAACATCATAATATGGTGGGAGGAGTCATTTGGTGAGTTTTGAGTGAAATCCAATCGCTGGAAGTGTGGAATACACCAACCAGTCCAATTAGGAACGAACTGCCGTTGAACTTGAATTGTCCAATTTGGAACACCTATTGATTTCGGATCGAGCCCAAAACTTGGGCAACATCATAATATGGTGGGAGGAGTCATTTGGTGAGTTTTGAGTGAAATCCAATCGCTGGAAGTGTGGAATACACCAACCACTCCAATTAGGAACGAACTGCCGTTGAACTTGAAATGTCCAATTTCGAACACCTATTGATTTCGGTGCGAGCCCAAAACTTGGGCAACATCATAATATGGTGGGAGGAGTCATTTGGTTAGTTTTGAGGGAAATCCAATCGCTCGAAGTATGGAATACACCAACCACTCCAATTAGGAACGAACTGCCGTTGAACTTGAATTGTCCAATTTCTCACACCTATTGATTTCGGATCGAGCCCAAAACTTGGGCAACATCATAATATGGTGGGAGGTGTCATTTGGTGAGTTTTGAGTGAAATCCAATCGCTAGAAGTGTGGAATACACCAACCACTCCAATTAGGAACGAACTGCCGTTGAACTTGAATTGTCCAATTTGGAACACCTATTGATTTCGGATCGAGCCCAAAACTTGGGCAACATCATAATATGGTGGGAGGAGTCATTTGGTGAGTTTTGAGTGAAATCCAATCGCTAGAAGTATGGAATACACCAACAACTCCAATTAGGAACGACCTGCCGTTGAACTTGAATTGTCCAATTTGGAACACATATTGATTTCGGATCGAGCCCAAAACTTGGGCAACATCATATTATGGTGGGAGGAGTCATTTGGTGAGTTTTGAGTGAAGTCCAATCGCTGGAAGTGTGGAATACACCAACCACTCCAATTAGGAACGAACTGCCGTTGAACTTGAATTGTCCAATTTCTCACACCTATTGATTTCGGATCGAGCCCAAAACACGGGCAACATCATTATATTGAGGGAGGAGTCATTTGGTAGGTTTTGAGCGAAATCCAATCGCTAGAAGTATGGAATACACCAACCACTCCAATTAAGAACGAACTGCCATTGAACTTGAATTGTCCAATTTCTCACAACTATTGATTTCGTATCGAGCCCAAAACTTGGGCAACATCATAATATAGTGGGAGGAGTCATTTGGAGAATTTTGAGTGAAATCCAATCGCTAGAAGTATGGAATACACCAACCACTCCAATTAGGAACGAACTGCCGTTGAACTTGAATTGTCCAATTTCTCACACCTATTGATTTCGGATCGAGCCCAAAACTTGGGCAACATCTTAATATGGTGGGAGGAGTCATTTTGTGAGTTTTGAGTAAAATCCAATCGCTAGAAGTGTGGAATACACCAACCACTCCAATTAGGAACGAACTGCCGTTGAACTTGAATTGTCCAATTTCTCACACCTATTGATTTCGGATCGAGCCCAAAACTTGGGCAACATCATAATATGGTGGGAGGTGTCATTTGGTGAGTTTTGAGTGAAATCCAATCGCTAGAAGTGTGGAATACACCAACCACTCCAATTAGGAACGAACTGCCGTTGAACTTGAATTGTCCAATTTGGAACACCTATTGATTTCGGAACGAGCCCAAAACTTGGGCAACATCATAATATGGTGGGAGGAGTCATTTGGTTAGTTTTGAGTGAAATCCAATCGCTAGAAGTATGGAATACACCAACCACTCCAATTAGGAACGAACTGCCGTAGAACTTGAATTGTCCAATTTGGAACACCTATTGATTTCGGATCGAGCCCAAAACTTGGGCAACATCATAATATGGTGGGAGGAGTCATTTGGTGAGTTTTTAGTGAAATCCAATCGCTAGAAGTATGGAATACACCAACCACTCCAATTAGGAACGAACTGTCGTTGAACTTGAATTGTCCAATTTGGAACACCTATTGATTTCGGATCGAGCCCCAAACTTGGGCAACATCATAATATGGTGGGAGGAGTCATTTGGTGAGTTTTGAGTAAAATCCAATCGCTGGAAGTGTGGAATACACCAACCACTCCAATTAGGAACGAACTGCCGTTGAACTTGAATTGTCCAATTTCTCACACCTATTGATTTCGGAACGAGCCCAAAACTTGGGCAACATCATAATGTGGTGGGAGGAGTCATTTGGTTAGTTTTGAGTGAAATCCAATCGCTAGAAGTATGGAATACACCAACCACTCCAATTAGGAACGAACTGCCGTTGAAATTGAATTGTCCAATTTGGAACACCTATTGATTTCGGATCGAGCCTAAAACTTGGGCAACATCATAATATGGTGGGAGGAGTCATTTGGTAGGTTTTGAGCGAAATCCAATCGCTAGAAGTATGGAATACACCAACCACTTCAATTAAGAACGAACTGCCATTGAACTTGAATTGTCCAATTTCTCACAACTATTGATTTCGTATCGAGCCCAAAACTTGGGCAACATCATAATATAGTGGGAGGAGTCATTTGGAGAGTTTTGAGTGAAATCCAATCGCTAGAAGTATGGAATACACCAACCACTCCAATTAGGAACGAACTGCCGTTGAACTTGAATTGTCCAATTTCTCACACCTATTGATTTCGGATCGAGCCCAAAACTTGGGCAACATCATAATATGGTGGGAGGTGTCATTTGGTGAGTTTTGAGTGAAATCCAATCGCTAGAAGTGTGGAATACACCAACCACTCCAATTAGGAACGAACTGCCGTTGAACTTGAATTGTCCAATTTGGAACACCTATTGATTTCGGAACGAGCCCAAAACTTGGGCAACATCATAATATGGTGGGAGGAGTCATTTGGTTAGTTTTGAGTGAAATCCAATCGCTAGAAGTATGGAATACACCAACCACTCCAATTAGGAACGAACTGCCGTAGAACTTGAATTGTCCAATTTGGAACACCTATTGATTTCGGATCGAGCCCAAAACTTGGGCAACATCATAATATGGTGGGAGGAGTCATTTGGTGAGTTTTTAGTGAAATCCAATCGCTAGAAGTATGGAATACACCAACCACTCCAATTAGGAACGAACTGTCGTTGAACTTGAATTGTCCAATTTGGAACACCTATTGATTTCGGATCGAGCCCCAAACTTGGGCAACATCATAATATGGTGGGAGGAGTCATTTGGTGAGTTTTGAGTAAAATCCAATCGCTGGAAGTGTGGAATACACCAACCACTCCAATTAGGAACGAACTGCCGTTGAACTTGAATTGTCCAATTTCTCACACCTATTGATTTCGGAACGAGCCCAAAACTTGGGCAACATCATAATATGGTGGGAGGAGTCATTTGGTTAGTTTTGAGTGAAATCCAATCGCTAGAAGTATGGAATACACCAACCACTCCAATTAGGAACGAACTGCCGTTGAAATTGAATTGTCCAATTTGGAACACCTATTGATTTCGGAACGAGCCCAAAACTTGGGCAACATCATAATATGGTGGGAGGAGTCATTTGGTTAGTTTTGAGTGAAATCCAATCGCTAGAAGTATGGAATACAACAGCCACTCCAATTAGGAACGAACTGCCGTTGAACTTGAATTGTCCAATTTCTCACACCTATTGACTTCGGATCGAGCCCCAAACTTGGGCAACATGATGATATGGTGGGAGGAGTCATTTGGTGAGTTTTGAGTGAAATCCAATCGCTAGAAGTATGGAATACACCAACCACTCCAATTAGGAACGAACTGCCGCTGAACTTGAATTGTCCAATTTCTCACACCTATTGATTTCGGATCGAGCCCAAAACTTGGGCAACATCATAATATGGTGGGAGGAGTCATTTGGTGAGTTTTGAGTGAAATCCAATCGCTAGAAGTATGGAATACACCAACCACTCCAATTAGGAACGAACTGCCGTTGAACTTGAATTGTCCAATTTCTGTCACCTAGTGATTTCGAATCGAGCCCAAAACTTGGGCAACATGATAATATGGTGGGAGGAGTCATTTGGTGAGTTTTGAGTGAAATCCAATTGCTAGAAGTACAGAATACACCAACCGCTCCAATTAGGAACGAACTGCCGTTGAACTTGAATTGTCCAATTTCTAACACCTATTGATTTCGGATCGAGCCCCAAACTAGGGCAATTTCATAATATGGTGGGAGGAGTGATTTGGTTTGTTTTGAGTGAAATCCTATCGCTAGAAGTATGGAATACACCAACAACTCCAATTAGGAACGAATTGCCGTTGAACTTGAATTGTCCAATTCCTCACACCTATTGACTTCGCATCGAGCCCAAAACTTGGGCAACAACATAATATGGCGGGAAGAGTCATTTGGTGAGTTTTGAGTGAAATCCAATCGCTAGAAATATGGAATACACCAAGCACTCCAATTAGGAAAGAACTGCCGTTGAACTTGAATTGTCCAATTCCTCTCACCTATTGATTTCGGATCGAGGCCAAAACTTGGGCAACATCATAATATGGTGGGAGGAGTCATTTGGGGAGTTTTGAGTGAAATCCAATTGCTAGAAGTACAGAATACACCAACCGCTCCAATTAGGAACGAACTGCCGTTGAACTTGAATTGTCCAATTTCTAACACCTATTGATTTCGGATCGAGCCCCAAACTAGGGCAATTTCATAATATGGTGGGAGGAGTGATTTGGTTTGTTTTGAGTGAAATCCTATCGCTAGAAGTATGGAATACACCAACAACTCCAATTAGGAACGAATTGCCGTTGAACTTGAATTGTCCAATTCCTCACACCTATTGACTTCGCATCGAGCCCAAAACTTGGGCAACAACATAATATGGCGGGAAGAGTCATTTGGTGAGTTTTGAGTGAAATCCAATCGCTAGAAATATGGAATACACCAAGCACTCCAATTAGGAAAGAACTGCCGTTGAACTTGAATTGTCCAATTCCTCTCACCTATTGATTTCGGATCGAGGCCAAAACTTGGGCAACATCATAATATGGTGGGAGGAGTCATTTGGGGAGTTTTTAATGATATCCAATCCCTAGAAGTACAGAATACACCAACCACTCCAATTAGGGACGAACTGCCGTTGAACTTGAATTGTCCAATTTCTCACACCTATTGATTTCGGATCGAGCCCCAAACATGGGCAACACCATAATATGGTGGGAGGAGTCGTTTGGTGAGTTTTGAGTGAAATCCAATCGCTAGAAGTATGGAATATACCAACCACTCCAATTAGGAACGAACTGCCGTTGAACTTGAATTGTCCAATTTCTCACACCATTGATTTCGGATCGAGCCCAAAACTTGGGCAACATGATAATATGGTGGGAGGAGTCATTTGGTGAGTTTTGAGGGAAATCCAATCGCTAGATGTATGGAATACACCAACCACTCCAATCAGGAACGAACTGCCGTTGAACTTGAATTGTCCAGTTTCTTTCACCTATTGATTTCGGATCGAGCCCAAAACTTGGGCAACATCATAATATAGTGTTAGGAGTCATTTGGTGAGTTTTGAGTGAAATCCAATCGCTAGTAGTATGGAATACACCAACCAGTCCAATTAGGAACGAACTGCCGTTGAACTTGAATTGTCCAATTTCTCACACCTATTGATTTCAGATCGACCCCAAAACATGGCCAACATCATAATATGGTGGGAGGAGACATTTGGCGAGTTTTGAGTGAAATCCAATCGCCAGAAGTAGGGAATGCACCAACCACTCCAATTAGGAACGAACTGCCATTGAGCTTGAATTGTCCAATTTCTTACACCTAATGATTTCGGATCGAGCCCAAAACGTGGGCAACATGATAATATTGTGGGAGGAGTCATTTGGTGAGTTTTGAGTGAAATCCAATCACTAGAAGTATGGAATACACCAACCCCTCCAATTAGGAATGATCTGCCGTTGAACTTGAATTGTCCAATTTCTTTCACCTATTGATTTCGGATCGAGCCGAAAACTTGGGCAACATCATAATATAGTGTTAGGAGTCATTTGGGGAGTTTTGAGTGAAATCCAATCGCTAGAAGTATGGAATACACCAACCACTCCAATTAGGAACGAACTGCCGTTGAACTTGAATTGTCCAATTCCTCACACCTATTGATTTCGGATCAAGCCTAAAACTTGGGCAACATGATAATATGGTGGGAGGAGTCATTTGGGGAGTTTTGAATGAAATCCAATCGCTAGAAGAATGGAATTCACTAACAACTCCAATTAGGAACGAACTGTCGTTGAACTTGAATTGTCCAATTTCTCACACCTATTGATTTCGGATCGAGGCCAAAACTTGGGCAACATCATAATATGGTGGGAGGACTCATTTGGTGAGTTTGGAGTGAAATCCAATCGCTAGAAGTATGGAATACACCAACCACTCCAATTAGGAACGAACTGCCGTTGAACATGGATTGTCCAATTTCTCACACCTAATGATTTCGGATCGAGCCCAAAACGTGGGCAACATCATAATATTGTGGGAGGAGTCATTTGGTGTGTTTTGAGCGAAATCCAATCACTAGAAGTATGGAATACACCAACCACTCCAATTAGGAACGAACTGCCGTTGAACTTGAATTGTCCAATTTCTCACACCTATTGATTTCGGATCGAGCCCCAAACATGGGCAACATCATAATATGGTCTGAGGAGTCATTTGGTGAGTTTTGACTGAAATCCAATTGCTAGGAGTAGGAAATACATCAACCACTCCAATTAGGAACAAACTGCCGTTGAACTTGAATTGTCCAATTTCTCACACCTATTGATTTCGGATCGAGCCCAAAAATTGGGCAACATCATCATATGGTGGGAGGAGTCATTTGGTTAGTTTTGAGTGAAATCCAATCGCTAGAAGTATGGAATACACCTGATCGGTTCATAATTGTATATCATTTTGTACCCTTCTAACTTATGATTTGGTTATGTTTTTGAGTTAAACTTGTGCTTTTAATCCTTTTTGTGTTTATCTTTCAGTTAATTGACATTTAGGTAACAATGATGACTTTGGATAGGAAATGATGCAATCCATGCATGTTAAGGCTTGATTTGGGTGAATGGAAGAAGGGCTTAAAGACAAACACATTTTGGCTACAACTCCTTTCCAGCCCAATTTCGTAGGTCAGCTTCTTGGCCTTGGATCAGCATGCTATGGGGCTTGGATGAGGTGAAGATCTTCATAGAAGTTGTTCCAATGGGTGTCTACTATAACATATCTAAATTTGAGCCCCATTGGATAAGTTTTGAAACCTCTGGCCTTCCTACACCAAGTCTGGTTCAGAAGACTAGTTTTTGTTCAACAACCAAAAGAAGACCACATGGGTTGGCAGCAAAAGGCAGCCACAATTGATCACCTTTGATCCCATGTGAAGAAAGCTTGAGGTGCGGCAAAAGAAGTATGGGATGGGATTGATTCCAACCACACTAACATAGACAAGATGAAGTGGGAGTTATGGGTTGTATTAAATGAGGAATGGTGGTGTTGGATTTCATCATGATGTTCCTCCCTCTTAGCCCTATAAATAGAGGAGTCTTCAAGCTACAAAATTCACTTCAGCCATCCTCCACACTTCCATCATCCAGAAATCATCCTCATACATTCCCACAACCCCAAACACTCAAGCAATCAACCCAATACTCTAAACTGCCCCAAAATCACCAAAACAGCTCCAGAAAACCTCCCTTCCATTTCCCTAGGAATTTCCTCTTTCTCAGCCATCACCACTCACTCAAGCTCATCTCAAATCACCTCCATATCCTTCATACATCCTTCTAGACGTGGAGAAGCTCTTGGAGAAGCATTGGACACTACAAGAACTTCATAAAAGGGTTTTTCTACTCTTATGGCATTCATTATGTTTTCCCATTTCTGTTTTAGTTTCTTTTCCATTATGAGTAGCTAAATCCATAACTAGGGCTTCGATGTAACCTAACATGAATATTCTGGGTTTATAAGTTTGGAGTTTCAAGTTTGATTCATGATTCATGTTCTTATTCATTATGCTTATAAGTTAACATGCTTGTTTGAATGATTGATCACCATTAGAACTTGTTTGTTAACTATCTTGGTTTGAATTAAGAGTAGACACCATGCTTTAATTCGAATTGAACTATGAATAGGAAGAGTATGTATGGACATTCGACAACAGGGATTAGATACATGCTTGGTTGTTTAAATTGTTCTTCTATGCTTAATGGGTTCCTAATGCTTAATTTTAGGTTAGACAACAAATGATCAAATTAGGGAATTAGGAACACAAGGTTAGGACCAAACACCATGGCCTAATCATACTTTAGCTAGAATCAATCTTTGAATCTGAATTAGACTTGTTACTTGACTCCATATAACCCAGAATTGAATTGTTATGGTGATTCGAATGCCCTAGTCTCCAAATCTGTTTTCCAACTCTTAAAACCACTCTTTGTTACACTTGTTTATTTGCTTTCATTTGCAATTTCAGTTTGCTCACTTCCTTTCACAATCACAATCACTCTCACTTTAATTTCTGTTTTAGACTTAACTTCCTAACTTCTTGAATTCGGTAATCTACGTACATAACTAATTTGAACTTCTCAGTCTTCGTGGGTACGACCTCGTACTTGTCTTGCTATATTACTAATTGCCCTGTACAATTGCGAGTTAACATAATAATTAACAACAACACCAACCACTCCAATTTGGAACGAACTGCCGTTGAACTTGAATCGTCCAATTTCTCACACCTATTGATTTCGGATCGAGCCCCAAACTTGGGCAACATCATAATATGGTGGGAAGAGTCATTTGGTGAGTTTTGAGTGAAATCCAATCGCTAGAAGTATGGAATACACCAACCACTCCAATTAGGAACGAACTGCCGTTGAACTCGAATTGTCCAATTTCTCACACCTATTGATTTCGGATCGAGCCCCAAACTTGGGCAACATCATCATATGGGGGGAGGAGTCATTTGGTGACTTTTGAGTGAAATCCAATCGCTAGAAGTACGGAATACACCAACCACTCCAATTAGGAACGAACTGTCGTTGAAATTGAATTGACCAATTTCTCAGACCTATTGATTTCGGATCGAGCCCAAAACATGGGCAACATCATAATATGGTGGGAGGAGTCATTTGGTGACTTTTGAGTGAAATCCAATCGCTAGAAGTACAGAATACACCAACCACTCCAATTAGGAACGAACTGTCGTCGAAATTGAATTGACCAATTTCTCAGACCTATTGATTTCAGATCGAGGCCAAAAGTTGGGCAACATCATAATATGGTGGGAGGAGTCAATTGGTGAGTTTTGAGTGAAATCCAATCGCTAGAAGTATGGAATAAACCACCCACTCCAATTAGGAACGAACTGTCGTTGAAATTGAATTGACCAATTTCTCAGACCTATTGATTTCGGATCGATCCCAAAACATGGGCAACATCATAATATGGTGGGAGGAGTCATTTGGTGAGTTTTGAGTGAAATCCAATTGCTAGAAGTATGGAATACACCGACCACTCCAATTTGGAACGAACTGCCGTTGAACTTGAATTGTCCAATTTCTCACACCTATTGATTTCGGATCGAGCCCCAAACTTGGGCAACATCATAATATGGTGGGAGGAGTCATTCGGTGACTTTTGAGTGAAATCCAACCGCTAGAAGTATGAAATACACCAACCACTCAAATTAGGAACGAACTGCCGTTGAACTTGAATTGTCCAATTTGGAACACCTATTGATTTCGGATCGAGCCCAAAACTTGGGCAACATCATAATATGGTGGGAGGAGTCATTTGGTGAGTTTTGAGTGAAATCCAATCGCTAGAAGTGTGGAATACACCAAGCACTCCAATTAGGAACGAACTGCCGTTGAACTTGAATTGTCCAATTTAGAACACCTATTGATTTCGGATCGAGCCCAAAACTTGGGCAACAACATAATATGGTGGGAGGAGTCATTTGGTTAGTTTTGAGTGAAATCCAATCGCTAGAAGTATGGAATACACCAAGCACTCCAATTAGGAACGAACTGCCGTTGAACTTGAATTGTCCAATTTGGAAAACCTATTGGTTTCGGATCGAGCCCAAAACATGGGAAACATCATAATATGGTGGGAGGAGTCATTTGGTGAGTTTTGAGTGAAATCTAATCGCTAGAAGTATGGAATACACCAACCACTCCAGTTAGGAAGGAACTGCCGTTGAACTTGAATTGTCCTTTTTGGAACACCTATTGATTTCGGATCGAGCCCAAAAATTGGGCAACATCATCATATGGTGGGAGGAGTCATTTGGTTAGTTTTGAGTGAAATCCAATCGCTAGAAGTATGGAATACACCAACCACTCCAATTTGGAACGAACTGCCGTTGAACTTGAATCGTCCAATTTCTCACACTTATTGATTTCGGATCGAGCCCCAAACTTGGGCAACATCATAATATGGTGGGAGGAGTCATTTGGTGAGTTTTGAGTGAAATCTAATCGCTAGAAGTATGGAATACACCAACCACTCCAGTTAGGAAGGAACTGCCGTTGAACTTGAATTGTCCTTTTTGGAACACCTATTGATTTCGGATCGAGCCCAAAAATTGGGCAACATCATCATATGGTGGGAGGAGTCATTTGGTTAGTTTTGAGTGAAATCCAATCGCTAGAAGTATGGAATACACCAACCACTCCAATTTGGAACGAACTGCCGTTGAACTTGAATCGTCCAATTTCTCACACTTATTGATTTCGGATCGAGCCCCAAACTTGGGCAACATCATAATATGGTGGGAAGAGTCATTTGGTGAGTTTTGAGTGAAATCCAATCGCTAGAAGGACGGAATACAACAACCACTCCAATTAGGAACGAACTGTCGTTGAAATTGAATTGACCAATTTCTCAGACCTATTGATTTCGGATCGAGCCCAAAACATGGGCAACATCATAATATGGTGGGAGGAGTCATTTGGTGAGTTTTTAGTGAAATCCAATCGCTAGAAGTATGGAATACACCAAGCACTCCAATTAGGAACGAACTGCCGTTGAAATTGAATTGTCCAATTTAGAACACCTATTGATTTCGTATCGAGCCCAAAACTTGGGCAACATCATAATATGGGGGGAGGAGTCATTTGGTGTGTTTTGAGTGAAATCCAATCGCTAGAACTATGAATTACCCCAAACCCTCCAATTTGGAACGAACTTCCTTTGAACTTGAATTCTCCAATTTCTTACAACTATTGATTTCGGATCAAGCCCAAAACATGGGCAACATCATAATTTGGTGGGAGGAGTCATTTGGTGAGTTTTGAGTGAAATCTAATCGCTAGAAGTATGGAATACACCAACCACTCCAGTTAGGAAGGAACTGCCGTTGAACTTGAATTGTCCTTTTTGGAACACCTATTGATTTCGGATCGAGCCCAAAAATTGGGCAACATCATCATATGGTGGGAGGAGTCATTTGGTTAGTTTTGAGTGAAATCCAATCGCTAGAAGTATGGAATACACCAACCACTCCAATTTGGAACGAACTGCCGTTGAACTTGAATCGTCCAATTTCTCACACCTATTGATTTCGGATCGAGCCCCAAACTTGGGCAACATCATAATATGGTGGAAAGCATCATTTGGTGAGTTTTGAGTGAAATCCAATCGCTAGAAGTATGGAATACACCAACCACTCCAATTAGGAACGAACTGCCGTTGAACTTGAATTGTCCAATTTCTCACACCTATTGATTTCGGATCGAGCCCCAAACTTGGGCAACATCATAATGTGGTGGGAAGAGTCATTTGGTGAGTTTTGAGTGAAATCCAATCACTAGAAGTATGGAATACACCAACCACTATAGTTAGGAACGAACTGCCGTTGAACTTGAATTGTCCAATTTGGAACACCTATTGATTTCGGATCGAGCCCAAAACTTGGGCAAGATCATAATATGGTGGGGGGAGTCATTTCGTGAGTTTTGAGTGAAATCCAATCGCTAGAAGTATGGAATACACCAACCACTCCAATTTGGAACGAACTGCCGTTGAACTTGAATTGTCCAATTTGGAACACCTATTGATTTCGGATCGAGCCCAAAACTTGGGCAACATTGTAATATGGTGGGAGGAATCATTTCGTCAGTTTTGAGTGAAATCCAATCTCTAGAAGTATGTAATACACCAACCACTCCAATTAGGAACGAACTGCCGTTGAACTTGAATTGTCCAATTTCTCACACCTATTGATTTCGGATCGAGCCCCAAACTTGGGTAAAATCATAATATGGTGGGAAGAGTCATTTGGGGAGTTTTGAGTGAAATCCAATCTCTAGAAGTATGGAATACACCAACCACTCCAACTAGGAACGAACTGCCGTTGAACTTGAATTGTCCAATTTCTCACACCTATTCATTTCGAATCGAGCCCAAAACTTGGGCAGCATCATAATATGGTGGGAGGAGTCATTTGGTGAGTTTTGAGTGAAATCCAATCGCTAGAAGTGTGGAATACACCAACCACTCCAATTAGGAAGGAACTGCCGTTGAACTTGAATTGTCCAATTTGGAACACCTATTGATTTCGAATCGAGCCCAAAACTTGGGCAACAACATAATATGGGGGGAGGAGTCATTTGGTGTGTTTTGAGTGAAATCCAATCGCTAGAAGTATGGAATAAACCAACCACTCCAATTAGGAACGAACTGCGGTTGAACTTGGATTGTCCAATTTTGAACACCTATTGATTTCGGATCGAGCCCAAAACTTGGGCAACATCATAATATGGTGGGAGGAGTCATTTGGTGAGTTTTGAGGGAAATCCAATCGCTAGAAGTATGGAATACACCAACCACTCCAATTAGGAACGAACTGCCGTTGAACTTGAATTGTCCAATTTGGAACACCTATTGATTTCGGATCGAGCCCAAAACTTGGGAACAACAAAATATAGTGGGAGGAGTCATTTGGTGAGTTTTGAGTGAAATCCTATCGCTAGAAGTATGGAATAAACCAACCACTCCAGTTAGGAAGGAACTGCCGTTGAACTTGAATTGTCCTTTTTGGAACACCTATTGATTTCGGATCGAGCCCAAAACTTGGGCAACATCATAATATGGGGGGAGGAGTCATTTGGTGTGTTTTGAGTGAAATCCAATCGCTAGAAGTATGGAATAAACCAACCACTCCAATTAGGAACGAACTGCGATTGAACTTGGATTGTCCAATTTTGAACACCTATTGATTTCGGATCGAGCCCAAAACTTGGGCAACATCATAATATGGTGGGAGGAGTCATTTGGTGAGTTTTGAGTGAAATCCAATCGCTGGAAGTGTGGAATACACCAACCACTCCAATTAGGAAGGAACTGCCGTTGAACTTGAATTGTCCAATTTGGAACACCTATTCATTTCGAATCGAGCCCAAAACTTGGGCAACATCATAATATGGTGGGAGGAGTCATTTGGTGAGTTTTGAGTGAAATCCAATCGCTAAAAGTATGGAATACACCAACCACTATAGTTAGGAACGAACTGCCGTTGAATTTGAATTGTCCAATTTCGAACACCTATAGATTTCGGATCGAGCCCAAAAGTTGGGCAACATCATAATATGGTGGGAGGAGTCAATTGGTGAGTTTTGAGTGAAATACAATCGCCAGAAGTATGGAATACACCAACCACTCCAATTAGGAACGAACTGCCGTTGAACTTGAATTGTCCAATTTCTCACACCTATTGATTTCGGATCGAGCCCCAAACTTGGGCAACATCATAATATGGTGGGAGGAGTCATTTGGTGACTTTTGAGTGAAATCCAATCGCTAGAAGTACATAATACACCAACCACTCCAATTAGGAACGAACTGTCCTTGAAATTGAATTGACCAATTTCTCAGACCTATTGATTTCAGATCGAGGCCAAAACATGGGCAACATCATAATATGGTGGGAGGAGTCATTGGGTGAGTTTTGAATGAAATCCAATCGCTAGAAGTGTGGAATACACCAACCACTCCAATTAGGAACGAACTGGCTTCGAACTTGAATTGTCCAATTTGGAACACCTATTCAGTTCGACTCGAGCCCAAAACTTGGGCAACATCATAACATGGTGGGAGGAGTCATTTGGTGAGTTTTGAGTGAAATCCAATCGCTAGAAGTATGGAATACACCAACCACTCCAATTAGGAACGAACTGCCGTTGAATTTGAATTGTCCAATTTCTCACACCTATTGATTTCGGATCGAGCCCCAAACTTGGGCAACATCATAATATGGGGGGAGGAGTCATTTGGTGACTTTTGAGTGAAATCCAATCGCTAGAAGTATGGAATACACCAACCAGTCCAATTAGGAACGAACTGCCGTTGAACTTGAATTGTCCAATTTCTCACTCTTATTGATTTCGGATCGAGCCCCAAACTTGGGCAATGTCATAATATGGTGTCAGGAGTCATTTGGTGAGTTTTGAGTGAAATCCAATCGGTAGAAGTATGGAATACACCGACCACACCAATTTGGAACGAACTGCCTTTGAACTTGAATTGCCAAATTTTCACCCCTATTGATTTCTGATCGAGCCCCAAACTTGGGCCACATCATAATATGGTGTCAGGAGTCATTTGGTGAGTTTTGAGTGAAATCCAATCGCTAGAGGTATGGAATACACCAACCACTACAATTAGGAACGAACTGCCGTTGAACTTGAATTGTCCAATTTCTCACAACTATTGATTTTGGATCGAGCCCAAAACTTGGGCAACATCATAATATGGTGGGAGGAGTCATTTGGTGAGTTTTGAGAGAAAACCAATCGGCAGAGGTATGGAATACACCAACCACTCCAATTAGAAACGAGCTGCCGTTGAACTTCAATTTTCCAATTTCTCACAACTATTTATTTCGGATCGAGCCCCAAACTTGGGCAACATCATAATATGGTGGGCGGAGTCATTTGGTTAGTTTTGAGTGAAATCCAATCGCTAGAAGTATGGAATACACCAACCACTCCAATTAGGAACGAACTGCCGTTGAACTTGAATTGTCCAATTTCTTTCACCTATTGATATCGGATCGAGCTCAAAACTTGGGCAACATCATAATATGGTGGGAGGATTCATTTGGTGAGTTTTGAGTGAAATCCAATCGCTAGAAGTATGGAATACACCAACCACTCCAATTAGGAACGAACTGCCGTTGAACTTGAATTGTCCAATTTCTCACACCTATTGAGATCGGTTCGAGACCGAAACTTGGGCAACATCGTAATATGGTGGGAGGGGTCATTTGGTGAGTTTTGGGTGAAATCCAATCGCTAGAAGTACGGAATACAACAACCACTCCAATTAGGAACGAACTGCCGTTGAACTTGAATTGTCCAATTTCTCACGCCTATTGATTTTGGATCGAGCCCCAAACTTGGGCAACATCATAATATGGTGGGAGGAGTCATTTGGTGAGTTTTGAGTGAAATCCAATCGTTAGAAGTATGGAATACACCAACCACTCTAATTAGGAACGAACTGCCGTTAAACTTGAATTGTCCAATTTCTCACAACTATTGATTTTGGATCGAGCCCAAAACTTGGGCAACATCATAATATGGTGGGAGGAGTCATTTTGTGAGTTTTGAGTGAAATCCAATCGCTAGAAGTATGGAATACACCAACCACTCCAATTAGGAACGAACTGCCGTTGAACTTGAATTGTCCAATTTCTCACACCTATTGATATCGGTTCAAGCCCAAAACTTTGGCAACATCATAATATGGTGGGAGGAGTCATTTGGTGAGTTTGGAGTGACATCCAATCGCCAGAAGTGCGGAATACACCAACCCCTCCAATTAGGAACGAACTGCCGTCGAACTTGAATTGTCCAATTTCTCACACCTATTGATATCGGATCGAGCCCAAAACTTGGGCAACATCATAATATGGTGGGAGGAGTTATTTGGGGAGTTTTGAGTGAAATCCAATCGCTAGAAGTATGGAATACACCAACCACTCCAATTAGGAACGAACTGCCGTTGAACTTGAATTGTCCAATTTCTTTCACCTATTGATTTCGGATTGAGTCCAAAACTTGGGGAACATCATAATATGAAGGGAGGAGTCATTTGGTGAGTTTTGAAAGAAATCCAATCGCTAGAAGTATGGAATACACCAACCACTCCAATTAGGAATGAACTGCGGTTGAACTTGAATTGTCCAATTTCTCACACCTATTGATTTCGGATCGAGCCCCAAACTTGGGCAACATCTTAATATGGTGTCATGAGTCATTTGGTGAGTTTTGAGTGAAATCCAATCGCTAGAAGTATGGAATACACCAACCACTCCAATTAGGAACGAACTGCCGTTGAACTTGAATTGTCCAATTTCTCACACCTATTGATTCCGGAACGAGCCCCAAACTTGGGCAACATCATAATATGGTGTCAAGAGTCGTTTGGTGAGTTTTCAGTGAAATCCAGTCGCTAGAAGTATGGAATACACCAACCACACCAAAAAGGAACCAACTGCCGTTGAACTTAATTGTCCAATTTCTCACACCTATTGATTTGGGATCGAGCCCCAAACTTGGGCAACATCATCATATGGTGGGACGAGTCATTTGGTGAGTTTTGAGTGAAATCCAATCGCTAGAAGTATGGAATACACCAACCAGTCCAATTAGGAACGAACTGCCGTTGAACTTGAATTGTCCAATTTCTCACACTTATTGATTTCGGATCGAGCCCCAAACTTGGGCAATGTCATAATATGGTGTCAGGAGTCATTTGGTGAGTTTTGAGTGAAATCCAATCGGTAGAAGTATGGAATACACCAACCACACCAATTTGGAACGAACTGCCTTTGAACTTGAATTGCCAAATTTCCCACCCCTATTGATTTCGGATCGAGCCCAAAACTTGGGCCACATCATAATATGGTGTCAGGAGTCATTTGGTGAGTTTTGAGTGAAATCCAATCGCTAGAGGTATGGAATACACCAACCACTCCAATTAGGAACGAACTGCCGTTGAACTTGAATTGTCCAATTTCTCACAACTATTGATTTTGGATCGAGCCCAAAACTTGGGCAACATCATAATACGGTGGGAGGAGTCATTTGGTGAGTTTTGAGCGAAAACCAATCGGCAGAGGTATGGAATACACCAACCACTCCAATTAGGAACGAGCTGCCGTTGAACTTCAATTTTCCAATTTCTCACACCTATTGATTTCGGATCGAGCCCCAAACTTGGGCAACATCATAATATGGTGGGCGGAGTCATTTGGTTAGTTTTGAGTGAAATCCAGTCGCTAGAAGTATGGAATACAGCAACCACTCCAATTAGGAACGAACTGCCGTTGAACTTGAATTGTCCAATTTCTTTCACCTATTGATATCGGATCGAGCTCAAAACTTGGGCAACATCATAATATGGTGGGAGGATTCATTTGGTGAGTTTTGAGTGAAATCCAATCGCTAGAAGTATGGAATACACCAACCACTCCAATTAGGAACGAACTGCCGTTGAACTTGAATTGTCCAATTTCTCACACCTATTGATATCGGTTCGAGACCGAAACTTGGGCAACATCATAATATGGTGGGAGGGGTCATTTGGTGAGTTTTGGGTGAAATCCAATCGCTAGAAGTATGGAATACACCAACCAGTCCAACTAGGAACGAACTGCCGTTGAACTTGAATTGTCCAATTTCTCACACTTATTGATTTCGGATCGGGCCCCAAACTTGGGCAATGTCATAATATGGTGTCAGGAGTCATTTGGTGAGTTTTGAGTGAAATCCAATCGCTAGAAGTATGGAATACAATAACCACTCCAATTTGGAACGAACTGCCGTTGAACTTGAATTGTCCAATTTCTCACACCTATTGATTTCGGAATGAGCCCCAAACTTGGGCAACATCATAATATGGTGTCAAGAGTCATTTGGTGAGTTTTGAGTGAAATCCAATCGCTAGAAGTATGGAATACACCAACCACACCAATAAGGAACCAACTGCCGTTGAACTTCAATTGTCCAATTTCTCACAACTATTGATTTTGGATCGAGCCCAAAACTTGGGCAACATCATAATATGGTGGGAGGAGTGATTTTGTGAGTTTTGAGTGAAATCCAATCGCTAGAGGTATGGAATACACCAACCACTCCAATTAGGAACGAACTGCCGTTGAACTTGAATTGTCCAATTTCTCACACCTATTGATATCGGTTCAAGCCCAAAACTTGGGCAACATCATAATATGGTGGGAGGAGTCATTTGGTGACTCTTGAGTGAAATCCAATCTTTAGAAGTATGGAATACACCAACCACTCCAATTAGGAACGAACTGCCGTTGAACTTGAATTGTCCAATGTCGAACACCTATTGATTTCGGATCAAGCCCAAAACTTGGGCAACATCATAATATGGTGGGAGGAGTCATTTGGTGAGTTTTGAGTGAAATCCAATCGCTGGAAGTGCGGAATACACCAACCACTCCAATTAGGAACGAGCTGCCATTGAAATTGAATTGTCCAATTTCTAACACCTATTGATTTCGGATCGAGCCCAAAACTTGGGCAACATCATAATATGGTGGCAGGAGTCATTTGGTGAGTTTTGAGTGAAATCCAATCGCTAGAAGTATGGAATACACCAACCACTCCAATTAGGAACGAACTGCCGTTGAACTCGAATTGTCCAATTTGGAACACCTATTGATTTCGGATCGAGCCCAAAACTTGGGCAACATCATAATATGGTGGGAGGAGTCATTTGGTGAGTTTTGAGTGAAATCCAATCGCTAGAAGTATGGAATACACCAACCACAAAAATTAGGAACGAACTGCCGTTGAAATTGAATTGTCCAATTTCTCACACCTACTGATTTCGGATCGAGCCCCAAACTTGGGCAACATCATAATATGGTGGGAGGAGTCATTTGGTGACTTTTGAGTGAAATCCAATCGCTAGAAGTATGGAATACACCAACCACTCCAATTAGGAACGAACTGCCGTTGAACTTGAATTGTCCAATTTCTCACACCTATTGATTTCTGATCGAGCCCAAAACTTGGTTCAACATCATAATATGGTGGGATGAGGCACTTGGTGAGTTTTGAGTGAAATCCAATCGCTAGAAGTATGGAATACACCAACCACTCCAATTTGGAACGAACTGCCGTTGAACTTGAATTCTCCAATTTGGAACACCTATTGATTTCGGATCGAGCCCAAAACTTGGGCAACATCATAATATGGTGGGAGGAGTCATTTGGTGAGTTTGAGTGAAATCCAATCGATAGAAGTATGCAATACACCAACCACTCCAATTAGGAACGAACTGCCGTTGAACTTGAATTGTCCAATTTGGAACACCTATTGATTTCGGATCAAGCCCAAAACTTGGGCAACATCATAATATGGTGGGAGGAGTCATTTGGTGAGTTTTGAGTGAAATCCAATCGCTAGAAGTATGGAATACACCAACCACTCCAATTTGGAACGAACTGCCGTTGAACTTGAATTCTCCAATTTGGAACACCTATTGATTTCGGATCGAGCCAAAAACTTGGGCAACATCCTAATATGGTGGGAGGAGTCATTTGGTGACTTTTGAGTGAAATCCAATCGCTAGAAGTATGGAATACACCAACCACTCCAATTAGGAACGAACTTTCGTTGAAATTGAATTGACCAATTTCTCACACCTATTGATTTCGGATCGAGCCCAAAACTTGGGCAACACCATAATATGGTGGGAGGAGTCATTTGGTGAGTTTTGAGTGAAATCCAATCGCTAGAAGTGTGGAATACACCAACCACTCCAGTTAGGAACGAACTGCCGTTATACTTGAATTTTCCAATTTGGAACACCTATTGATTTCGGATCGATCCCAAAACTTGGGCAACATCATAATATGGTGGGAGTCATTTGGTGAGTTTTGAGTGAAATCCAATCGCTAGAAGTATGGAATACACCAACCACTCCAATTAGGAACGAACTGCCGTTGAACTTAAATTGTCCAATTTCTCACACCTATTGATTTCGGATCGAGCCCAAAACTTGGGCAACATCATAATATGGTGGGAGGAGTCATTTGGTGAGTTTTGAGTGAAATCCAATCGCTAGAAGTATGGAATACACCAACCACTCCAATTAGGAAAGAACTGTCGTTGAAATTGAATTGACCAATTTCTCACACCTATTTAATTTGGATCGAGACCAAAACTTGGGCAACATCATAGTATGTGGGAGGAGTCATTTGGTGGGTTTTGAGTGAAATCCATTCGCTAGAATTGTGGAATACACCAACCACTCCAATTAGGAACGAACTGCCGTTGAACTTCAATTGTCCAATTTCTCACACCTATTGATTTCGGATCGAGCCCAAAACTTGGGCAACATCATAATATGGTGGGAGGGGTCATTTGGTGGGTTTTGAGTGAAATCCAATCGCTAGAAGTATGGAATACACCAACCACTCCAATTAGGAACGAACTGTCGTTGAAATTGAATTGACCAATTTCTCACACCTATTGATTTCGGATCGAGCCCAAAACTCGGGCAACATCATTATATGGTGGGAGGAGTCATTTGGTGAGTTTTGAGTAAAATAAAATCGCTAGAAGTATGGAATACACAAACCACTCCAATTAGGAACGAACTGCCGTTGAACTTGAATTGTCCAATTTCTCACACCTATTGATTTCGGATCGAGCCCCAAACTTGGGCAACATCATAATATGGTGGGAGGAGTAATTTGGTGAGTTTTGAGTGAAATCCAATCGCTAGAAGTATGGAATACACCAACCACTCCAGTTAGGAACGAACTTTCGTTGAAATTGAATTGACCAATTTCTCACACCTATTGATTTCGGATCGAGCCCAAAACTTGGGCGACATCATAATATGTTGGGAGGAGTCATTTGGTGAGTTTTGAGTGAAATCCAATCGCTAGAAGTATGGAATGCACCAACCACTCCAATTAGGAACGAATTGTCGTTGAAATTGAATTGACCAATTTCTCACACCTATTGATTTCGGATCGAGCCCAAAACTTGGGCAACATCATAATATAGTGGGAGGAGTCATTTGGTGAGTTTTGAGTGAAATCCAATCTCTAGAAATATGGAATACACCAACCAATCCAATTAGGAACGAACTGCCGTTGAACTTGAATTGTCCAATTTGGAACACCTATTGATTTCGGATCGAGCCCAAAACTTGGGCAAGATCATAATATGGTGGGGGGAGTCATTTCGTGAGTTTTGAGTGAAATCCAATCGCTAGAAGTATGGAATACACCAACCACTCCAATTTGGAACGAACTGCCGTTGAACTTGAATTGTCCAATTTCTGTCACCTAGTGATTTCGAATCGAGCCCAAAACTTGGGCAACATGATAATATGGTGGGAGGAGTCATTTGGTGAGTTTTGAGTGAAATCCAATTGCTAGAAGTATGCAATACACCAACCACTGCAATTAGGAACGAACTGCCGTTGAACTTGAATTGTCCAATTTGGAACACCTATTGATTTCGGATCGAGCCCAAAACTTGGGCAACATCATAATATGGTGGGAGGAGTCATTTGGTGAGTTTTCAGTGAAATCCAATCGATAGAAGTATGCAATACACCAACCACTGCAATTAGGAACGAACTGCCGTTGAACTTGAATTGTCCAATTTCTCACACCTATTGATTTCGGATCGAGCCCAAAACTTGGGCAACATCATAATATGGTGGGAGGAGTCATTTGGTGAGTTTTGAGTGAAATCCAATCGCTAGAAGTACGGAATACACCAACCACTCCAATTAGGAACGAACTGCCGTTGAACTTGAATTGTCCAATTTGGAACACCTATTGATTTCGGATCGAGCCCAAAACTTGGGCAACATCATAATATGGTGGGAGGAGTCATTTGGTGAGTTTGAGTGAAATCCAATCGATAGAAGTATGCAATACACCAACCACTCCAATTAGGAACGAACTGCCGTTGAACTTGAATTGTCCAATTTGGAACACCTATTGATTTCGGATCAAGCCCAAAACTTGGGCAACATCATAATATGGTGGGAGGAGTCATTTGGTGAGTTTTGAGTGAAATCCAATCGCTAGAAGTATGGAATACACCAACCACTCCAATTTGGAACGAACTGCCGTTGAACTTGAATTCTCCAATTTGGAACACCTATTGATTTCGGATCGAGCCAAAAACTTGGGCAACATCCTAATATGGTGGGAGGAGTCATTTGGTGAGTTTTGAGTGAAATCCAATCGCTGGAAGTGCGGAATACACCAACCACTCCAATTAGGAACGAGCTGCCATTGAAATTGAATTGTCCAATTTCTAACACCTATTGATTTCGGATCGAGCCCAAAACTTGGGCAACATCATAATACGGTGGCAGGAGTCATTTGGTGAGTTTTGAGTGAAATCCAATCGCTAGAAGTATGGAATACACCAACCACTCCAATTAGGAACGAACTGCCGTTGAACTCGAATTGTCCAATTTGGAACACCTATTGATTTCGGATCGAGCCCAAAACTTGGGCAACATCATAATATGGTGGGTGGAGTCATTTGGTGAGTTTTGAGTGAAATCCAATCGCTAGAAGTATGGAATACACCAACCACAAAAATTAGGAACGAACTGCCGTTGAACTTGAATTGTCCAATTTCTCACACCTACTGATTTCGGATCGAGCCCCAAACTTGGGCAACATCATAATATGGTGGGAGGGGTCATTTGGTGACTTTTGAGTGAAATCCAATCGCTAGAAGTATGGAATACACCAACCACTCCAATTTGGAACGAACTGCCGTTGAACTTGAATTGTCCAATTTCTCACACCTATTGATTTCTGATCGAGCCCAAACTTGGTTCAACATCATAATATGGTGGGATGAGGCACTTGGTGAGTTTTGAGTGAAATCCAATCGCTAGAAGTATGGAATACACCAACCACTCCAATTTGGAACGAACTGCCGTTGAACTTGAATTCTCCAATTTGGAACACCTATTGATTTCGGATCGAGCCAAAAACTTGGGCAACATCATAATATGGTGGGAGGAGTCATTTGGTGAGTTTTGAGTGAAATCCAATCGCTGGAAGTGTGGAATACACCAACCACTCCAATTAGGAACGAGCTGCCGTTGAAATTGAATTGTCCAATTTCTAACACCTATTGATTTCGGATCGAACCCAAAACTTGGGCAACATCATAATATGGTGGCAGGAGTCATTTGGTGAGTTTTGAGTGAAATCCAATCGCTAGAAGTATGGAATACACCAACCACTCCAATTTGGAACGAAGTGCCGTTGAACTTGAATTGTCCAATTTCTCACACCTATTGATTTCGGATCGAGCCCAAAACTTGGGCAACATCATAATATGGTGGGAGCAGTCATTTGGTGAGTTTTGAGTGAAATCCAATCGCTGGAAGTGTGGAATACACCAACCACTCCAATTAGGAACGAAGTACCGTTGAATTTGAATTGTCCAATTTCTCACAACTATTGATTTCGGATCGAGCCCAAAAGTTGGGCAACATCATAATATGGTGGGAGGAGTCATTTGGTTAGTTTTTAGTGAAATCCAATCGCTAGAAGTATGGAATACACCAACCACTCCAATTAGGAACGAACTGCCGTTGAACTTGAATTGTCCAATTTGGAACACCTATTAATTTCGGATCGAGCTCAAAACTTGGGCGACATCATAATATGGTGGGAGGAGTCATTTGGTGAGTTTTGAGTGAAATCCAATCGCTAGAAGTATGGAATACACCAACCACTCCAATTAGGAACGAACTGCTGTTGAACTTGAATTGTCCAGTTTGGAACACCCATTGATTTCGGATCGAGCCCAAAACTTGGGCAACATCATAATATGGTGGGAGGAGTCATTTGGTGAGTTTTGAGTGAAATCCAATCGCTAGAAGTATGGAATACACCAACCACAAAAATTAGGAACGAACTGCCGTTGAACTTGAATTGTCCAATTTCTCACACCTTCTGATTTCGGATCGAGCCCCAAACTTGGGCAACATCATAATATGGTGGGAGGAGTCATTTGGTGACTTTTGAGTGAAATCCAAACGCTAGAAGTATGGAATACACCAACCACTCCAATTAGGAACGAACTGCCGTTGAACTTGAATTGTCCAATTTCTCACACCTATTGATTTCTGATCGAGCCCAAAACTTGGTTCAACATCATAATATGGTGGGATGAGGCACTTGGTGAGTTTTGAGTGAAATCCAATCGCTAGAAGTATGGAATACACCAACCACTCCAATTTGGAACGAACTGCCGTTGAACTTGAATTGTCCAATTTCTCATACCTATTGATTTCGGATCGAGCCCAAAACTTGGGCAACATCATAATATGGTGGGAGCAGTCATTTGGTGAGTTTTGAGTGAAATCCAATCGCTGGAAGTGTGGAATACACCAACCACTCCAATTAGGAACGAGCTGCCGTTGAAATTGAATTGTCCAATTTCTCACACCTATTGATATCTGATCGAGCCCAAAACTTGGGCAACATCATAATATGGTGGGAGGAGTCATTTGGTGAGTTTTGAGTGAAATCCAATCGCTAGAAGTATGGAATACACCAACCACTCCAATTAGGAACGAACTGCCGTTGAACTTGAATTGTCCAATCTGGAACACCTATTGATTTCGGATCGAGCCCAAAACTTGGGCAACATCATAATATGGTGGGAGGAGTCATTTGGTTAGTTTTGAGTGAAATCCAATCTCTAGAAATATGGAATACCCCAACCAATCCAATTAGGAACGAACTGCCGTTGAACTTGAATTGTCCAATTTGGAACACCTATTGATTTCGGATCGTGCCCAAAACTTGGGCAACATCATTATATGGTGGGAGGAGTCATTTGGTGAGTTTTGAGTGAAATCCAATCGCTAGAAGTATGGAATACACCAACCACTCCAATTAGGAACGAATTGCCGTTGAAATTGAAATGTCCAATTTCTCACACGTATTGATTTCTGATCGAGCCCAAACCTTGGGCAACACGATAATGTGGTGGGAGGAGTCATTTGGAGAGTTTTGAGTGAAATCCAATCGGTAGAAGTATGGAATACACCAACCACTCCAATTAGGAACGAACTGCCGCTGAACTTGAATTGTCCAATTTGGAACACCTATTGATTTCGGATCGAGCCCAAAACTTGGGCAACATCATAATATGGTGGGAGGAGTCATTTGGTGAGTTTTGAGTGAAATCCAATCGCTAGAAGTATGGAATACACCAACCACTCCAATTTGGAACGAACTGCCGTTGAACTTGAATTGTCCATTTTCTCACACCTATTGATTTCGGATCGAGCCCCAAACTTTGGCAACATCATAATATGGTGGGAGGAGTCATTTGGTGAGTTTTGAGTGAAATCCAATCGCTAGAAATATGGAATACACCAACCACTCCAATTAGGAACGAACTGCCGTTGAACTTGAATTGTCCAATTTCTCACACCAATTGATTTCGGATTGAGCCCCAAACTTGGGCAACATCATAATATGTTGGGAGGAGTCATTTGGTGAGTTTTGAGTGAAATCCAATCGCTAGAAGTATGGAATACACCAACCACTCCAATTTGGAACGAACAGCCGTTGAACTTGAATTGTCCAATTTCTCACACCTATTAATTTCGGATCGAGCCCAAAACTTGGGAAACAACAAAATATGGTGGGACGAGTCATTTGGTGAGTTTTGAGTGAAATCCAATCGATAGAAGTATGGATTACACCAACCACTCCAGTTAGGAACGAACTGCCGTTGAACTTGAATTGTCCAATTTGGAACACCGATTGATTTCGGATCGAGCACAAAACTTGGGCAATATCATAATATGGTGGGAGGAGTCATTTGGTGAGTTTTGAGAGAAATCCAATCGCTAGAAGTGTGGAATACACCAACCACTCCAATTAGGAACGAACTGCCGTTGAACTTGAATTGTCCAATTTGGAACACCGATTGATTTCAGATCGAGCACAAAATTTGGGCAACATCATAATATGGTGGGAGGAGTCATTTGGTGAGTTTTGAGTGAAATCCAATCGCTAGAAGTATGGAATACACCAACCACTCCAATTAGGAACGAACTGCCGTTGAACTTGAATTGTCCAATTTGGAACACCTATTAATTTCGGATCGAGCCCAAAACTTGGGCGACATCATAATATGGTGGGAGTAGTCATTTGGTGAGTTTTGAGTGAAATCCAATCGCTAGAGGTATGGAATACACCAACCACTCCAATTAGGAACGAACTGCCGTTGAACTTGAATTGTCCAGTTTGGAACACCCATTGATTTCGGATCGAGCCCAAAACTTGGGCAACATCTTAATATGGTGGGAGGAGTCATTTGGTGAGTTTTCAGTGAAATCCAATCGCTAGAAGTGTGGAATACACCAACCACTCCAATTAGGAACGAACTGCCGTTGAACTTGAATTGTCCAATTTCTCACACCTATTGATTTCGGATCGAGCCCAAAACTTGGGCAACATCATAATATGGTGGGAGGAGTCATTTGGTGAGTTTTGAGTGAAATCAAATCGCTAGAAGTGTGGAATACACCAACCACTCCAATTAGGAACGAACTGCCGTTGAACTTGAATTGTCCAATTTCTCACACCTATTGATTTCGGATCGAGCCCAAAACTTGGGCAACATCATAATATGGTGGGCGATGTCATTTGGTGAGTTTTGAGTGAAATCGAATCGCTAGAAGTGTGGAATACACCAACCACTCCAACTAGGAACGAACTGCCTGCAATTAGGAACGAACTGCCGTTGAACTTGAATTGTCCAATTTGGAACACCTATTGATTTCGGATCGAGCCCAAAACTTGGGCAACAACAAAATATGGTCGGAGGAGTCATTTGGTGAGTTTTGAGTGAAATCCAATCGCTAGAAGTATGGAATACAGTAACCACTCCAATTAGGAACGAACTGCCGTTGAACTTGAATTGTCCAATTTCTCACACCAATTGATTTTGGATCGAGCCCAAAACTTGGGCAACATCATAATATGGTGGGAGGAGTCATTTGGTGAGTTTTGAGTGAAATCCAATCGCTAGAAGTACGGAATACACCAACCACTCCAATTAGGGACGAACTGTCGTTCAAATTGAATTGACCAATTTCTCACACCTATTGATTTCAGATCGAGCCCAAAACTTGGGCAACATCATAATATGGTGGGAGTAGTCATTTGGTGAGTTTTGAGTGAAATCCAATCGCTAGAAGTATGGAATACACCAACCACTCCAATTAGGAACGAAACGCCGTTGAAATTGAATTGACCAATTTCTCACACCTATTGATTTCGGATCGAACCCAAAACTTGGGCAACATCATAATATGGTGGGTGGAGTCATTGGGTGAGTTTTGAGTGAAATCCAATCGCTAGAAGTATGGAATACACCAACCACTCCAATTAGGAACGAACTGCCGTTGAACTTGAATTGTCCAATTTCTCACACCTATTGATTTCAGATCGAGCCCGAAACATGGGCTACATCATAATATGGTGGGAGGAGGGATTTGGTGAGTTTTGAGTGAAATCCAATCGCTAGAAGTATGGAATACACCAACCACTCCAATTAGGAACGAACTGCCATTGAACTTGAATTGTCCAATTTCGAACACCTATTGATTTCGGATCGAGCCCAAAAAACTTGGGCAACATCATAATATGGTCGGAGGAGTCATTTGGTGAGTTTTGAGTGAAATCCAATCGCTAGAAGTATGGAATACACCAACCACTCCAATTAGGAACGAACTGCCATTGAACTTGAATTGTCCAATTTCGATCACCTATTGATTTCGGATCGAGCCCAAAACTTGGGCAACATCATAATATGGTGGGAGGAGTCATTTGGTGAGTTTTGAGTGAAATCCAACCGCTAGAAGTATGGAATACACCGACCACTCCAATTAGGAACGAACTGCCGTTGAACTTCAATTGTCCAATTTGGAACACCTATTGATTTCGGATCGAGCGCAAAACTTGGGCAACACCATATTATGGTGGGAGGAGTCATTTGGTGAGTTTTGAGTGAAATCCAATCGCTAGAAGTATGGAATACACCAACCAAACCAATTAGGAACGAAATGCCGTTGAACTTGAATTGTCCAATTTGGAAGACCTATTGATTTCGGATCGAGCCCATAACTTGGGCAACATCATAATATGGTGGGAGGAGTCATTTGGTGAGTTTTCAGTGAAATCCCATCGCTAGATGTATGTAATACACCAACCACTCCAATTAGGAACGAACTGCCGTTGAACTTGAATTGTCCAATTTCTCACACCAATTGATATCGGATCGAGCCCCAAACTTGGGCAACATCATAATATGGTGGGAGGAGTCATTTGGTGAGTTTTGAGTGAAATCCAATCGCTACAAGTATGGAATACAGCAACCACTCCAATTAGGAACGAACTGCCGTTGAACTTGAATTGTCCAATTTGGAACACCTATTGATTTCGGATCGAGCCCAAAACTTGGGCAACATCGTATTATGGTGGGAGGAGTCATTTTGTGAGTTTTGAGTGAAATCCAATCGCTAGAAGTATGGAATACACCAACCACTCCAATTAGGAACGAACTGCTGTTGAACTTGAATTGTCCAATTTCTCACACCTATTGATTTCGGATCGAGCCCAAAACTGGGGCAACATCATAATATGGTGGGATGAGCCATTTGGTGAGTTTTGAGTGAAATCCAATCGCTCGAAGTATGGAATACACCAACCACTCCAGTTAGGAACGAACTGCCGTTATACTTGAATTGTCCAATTTGGAACCGCTATTGATTTCGGATCGAGCCCAAAACTTGGGCAACATCATAATATGGTGGGAGGAGTCATTTGGTGAGTTTTGAGTGAAATCCAATCGCTAGAAGTATGGAATACACCAACCAAACCCATTAGGAACGAACTGCCGTTGAACTTGAATTGTCCAATTTGGAACACCTATTGAATTCGGATCGAGCCCAAAACTTGGGCAACATCATATTATGGTGGGAGGAGTCATTTGGTGAGTTTTGAGTGAAATCCAATTGCTAGAAGTATGGAATACAGCAACCACTCCAATTAGGAACGAACTGCCGTTGAACTTGAATTGTCCAATTTCTCACACCTATTGATTTCGGATCGAGCCCAAAACTTGGGCAACATCATAATATGGTGGGACGAGTCATTTGGTGAGTTTTGAGTGAAATCCAATCGCTAGAAGTATGGAATACACCAACCACTCCAATTAGGAAAGAACTGTCGTTGAAATTGAATTGACCAATTTCTCACGCCTATTGATTTCGGATCGAGCCCAAAACTTGGGCAACATCATAATAAGGTGGGAGGAGTCGTTTGGTGAGTTTTGAGTGAAATCCAATTGCTAGAAGTATGGAATACACCAACCACTCCAATTAGGAACGAACTGTCGTTGAAATTGAATTGACCAATTTCTTACACCTATTGATTTCGGATCGAGCCCAAAACTTCGGCAACATCGTAATATGGTGGGAGGAGTCATTTGGTGTATCTTGAGTGAAATCCAATCGCTAGAAGTATGGAATACACCATCCACTCCAATTAGGAACGAACTGCCGTTGAACTTGAATTGTCCAACTTGGAACACCAATTGAATTCGGATCGAGCCAAAACTTGGGCAACATCATTATATGGTGGGAGGAGTCATTTGGTGAGTTTTGAGTGAAATCCAATCGCTAGAAGTATGGAATACACCAACCACTCCAATTGGGAACGAATTGCCGTTGAACTTGAATTGTTCAATTTCTCACACCTATTGATTTCGGATCGAGCCCCAAACTTGGGCAACATCATAATATGGTGGGAGGAGTCATTTGGTGAGTTTTGTGTGAAATCCAATTGCTAGAAGTATGGAATACACCAACCACTCCAATTAGGAACGAACTGCCGTTGAAAATGAATTGTCCAATTTCTCACACGTATTGATTTCGGACCGAGCCCAAAACTTGGGCAACATCATAATATGGTGGGAGGAGTCATTTTGTGAGTTTTGAGTGAAATCCAATCGCTAGAAGTATGGAATACACCAACCACTCAAATTAGGAACGAACTGCCGTTGAACTTGAATTGTCCAACTTTCTCACACCTATTGATTTCGGATCAAGCCCCAAACTTGGGCAACATCATAATATGGTGGGAGGAATCATTTGGTGAGTTTTCAGAGAAATCCAATCGCTAGAAGTGTGGAATACACCAACCACTCCAATTAGGAACGAATTGTCGTTGAAATTGAATTGACCAATTTCTCACACCTATTGATTTCGGATTGAGCCCAAAACTTGGGCAACATAATAATATGGTGGGAGGAGTCATTTGGTGAGTCCTGAGTGAAATCCAATCTCTAGAACTATGGAATACACCAACCACTCCAGTTAGGAACGAACTGCCGTTGTACTTGAATTGTCCAATTTGGAACACCTATTGATTTCGGATGGAGCCCAAAACTTGGGCAACATCATAATATGGTGGGAGGAGTCATTTGGTGAGGTTTGAGTGAAATCCAATCGCTCGAAGTATGGAATACACCAACCACTCCAATTAGGAAAGAACTGTCGTTGAAATTGAATTGTCCAATTTCTCACACCTGTTGAATTCGGATCGAGCCCAAAACTTGGGCAACATCTTAATATGGTGGGAGGAGTCATTTGGTGAGTTTTGAGTGAAATCCAATCGCTAGAAGTATGGAAAACACCAACCAAACCAATTTGGAACGAACTGCCGTTGAACTTGAATTGTACAATTTGGAACACCTATTGATTTTGGATCGGGCCCAAAACTTGGGCAACATCATATTATGGTGGGAGGAGTCATTTGGTGAGTTTTGAGTGAAATCCAATCACTTGAAGTATGGAACACACCAACCACTCCAATTAGGAACGAACTGCCGTTGAACTTGAATTGTCCAATTTCTCACACCGATTGATTTCGGATCAAGCCCCGAACTTGGGCAACATCATAATATGGTGGGAGGAGTCATTTGGTGAGTTTTGAGTGAAATCCAATCGCTAGAAGTATGGAATACACCAACAACTCCAATTAGGAACGAACTGACGTTGAACTTAAATTGTCCAATTTCTCACACCTATTGACTTCGGATCGAGCCCAAAACTTGGGCAACATCATAATATGGTGTTAGTAGTCATTTGGTGACTTTGAGTGAAATCCAATCGCTAGAAGTATGGAATACCCCAACCACTCCAATTAGGAACGAACTGCCGTTGAACTTGAATTGTCCAATTCGGAAGACCTATTGATTTCGGATCGAGCCCAAAACTTGGGCAACATCATAATATGGTGGGAGGAGTCATTTGGTGAGTTTTGAGTGAAATCCAATCGCTAGAAGTATGGAATACACCAACCACTCCAATTAGGAACGACCTGCCGTTGAACTTGAATTGTCCATTTTGGAACACCTATTGATTTTGGATCGAGCCCAAAACTTGGCGCACATCTTAATATGGTGGGAGGAGTCATTTGGTGAGTTGTGAGCGAAATCCAATCGCTAGAAGTATGGAATACACGAACCACTCCAATTAGGAACGAACTGCCGTAGAAATTGAATTGTCCAATTTCTCATACGTATTGAATTCTGATCGAGCCCAAAACTTGGGCAACATCATAATATGGTTGGAGGAGTCATTTGGTGAGTTTTGAGTGAAATCCAACCGCTAGAAATATGGTATACACGAACCACTCCAATTAGGAACGAACTGCCGTTGAACTTGAAGTGTCCATTTTGGAACACCTATTGATTTCGGATCGAGCCCAAAACTTGGGCAATATCTTAATATGGTGGGAGGAGTCATTTGGTGAGTTTTGAGTGAAATCCAATCGCTAGAAGTATGGAATACACCAATCAATCCAATTAGGAATGAACTGCAGTTGAACTTGAATTGTCCAATTTGGAACACCTATTGATTTCGGATCGAGTCCAAAACTTGGGCAACATCATAATATGGTGGGAGGAGTCATTTGGTGAGTTTTGAGTGAAATCCAATTGCTAGAAGTATGGAATACACCAACCACTCCAATTGGGAACGAACTGCCGTTGAACTTGAATTGTCCAATTTGGAACACCGATTGATTTCGGATCGAGCCCAAAACTTGGGCAACATCATAATATGGTGGGACGAGTCATTTGGTGAGTTGTGAGTGAAATCCAATCGCTAGAAGTATGGAATACACGAACCACTCCAATTAGGAACGAACTGCCGTCGAAATTGAATTGTCCAATTTCTCATACGTATTGAATTCTGATCGAGCCCTAAACTTGGGCAACATCATAATATGGTGGGAGGAGTCATTTGGTGAGTTTTGAGTGAAATCCAATCGCTAGAAGTATGGAATACACGAACCACTCCAATTAGGAACGAACTGCCGTTGAACTTGAAGTGTCCATTTTGGAACACCTATTGATTTCGGATCGAGCCCAAAACTTGGGCAACATCATAATATAGTGGGAGGAGTGATTTGGTGAGTTTTGAGTGAAATCCAATCGCTGGAAGTGTGGAATACACCAACCACTCCAATTAGGAACGAGCTGCCGTTGAAATTGAATTGTCCAATTTCTAACACCTATTGATTTCGGATCGAGCCCAAAACTTGGGCAACATCATAATATGGTGGCAGGAGTCATTTGGTGAGTTTTGAGTGAAATCCAATCGCTAGAAGTATGGAAAACACCAACCACTCCAATTAGGAACGAACTGCCGTTGAACTTGAATTGTCCAATTTGGAACACCTATTGATTTCGGATCGAGCCCAAAACTTGGGCAACATCATAATATGGTGGGAGGAGTCATTTGGTGAGTTTTGAGTGAAATCCAATCGCTAGAAGTATGGAATACACCAACCACTCCAATTAGGAACGAACTGCCGTTGAACTTGAATTGTCCAATTTCTCACACCTATTGATTTCTGATCGAGCCCAAAACTTGGTTCAACATCATAATATGGTGGGAGGAGTCACTTGGTGAGTTTTGAGTGAAATCCAATCGCTAGAAGTATGGAATACACCAACCACTCCAATCTGGAACGAACTGCCGTTGAACTTGAATTCTCCAATTTGGAACACCTATTGATTTCGGATCGAGCCAAAAACTTCGGCAACATCATAATATGGTGGGAGGAGTCATTTGGTGAGTTTTGAGTGAAATCCAATCGCTGGAAGTGTGAAATACACCAACCACTCCAATTAGGAACGAGCTGCCGTTGAAATTGAATTGTCCAATTTCTAACACCGATTGATTTCGGATCGAGCCCAAAACTTGGGCAACATCATAATATGGTGGCAGGAGTCATTTGGTGAGTTTTGAGTGAAATCCAATCGCTAGAAGTATGGAATAAACCAACCACTCCAATTAGGAACGAATTGTCGTTAAAATTGAATTGACCAATTTCTCACACCTATTGATTTCGGATCGAGCCCAAACTTGGGCAACATCATAATATGGTGGGAGGAGTCATTTGGTGAGTTTTGAGTGAAATCCAATCGCTAGAAGTATGGAATACACCAACCACTCCAATTTGGAACGAACTGCCGTTGAACTTGAATTGTCCAATTTGGAACACCTATTGATTTCGGATCGAGCCCAAAACTTGGGCAACATCATAATATGGTGGGAGGAGTCATTTGGTGAGTTTTGAGTGAAATCCAATCGCTGGAAGTGTGGAATACACCAACCACTCCAATTAGGAATGAGCTGTCGTTGAAATTGAATTGTCCAATTTCTCACACCTATTGATTTCTGATCGAGCCCAAAACTTGGGCAACATCATAATATGGTGGGAGGAGTCATTTGGTGAGTTTTGAGTGAAATCCAATCGCTAGAAGTATGGAATACACCAACCACTCCAATTAGGAACGAACTGCCGTTGAACTTGAATTGTCCAATTTGGAACACCTATTGATTTCGGATCGAGCCCAAAACTTGGGCAACATCATAATATGGTGGGAGGAGTCATTTGGTGAGTTTTGAGTGAAATCCAATCGCTAGAAGTATGGAATACACCAACCACTCCAATTTGGAACGAACTGCCGTTGAACTTGAATTGTCCAATTTCTCACACCTATTGATTTCGGATCGAGCCCAAAACTTGGGCAACATCATAATATGGTGGGAGCAGTCATTTGGTGAGTTTTGAGTGAAATCCAATCGCTGGAAGTGTGGAATACACCTACCACTCCAATTAGGAACGAGCTGCCGTTGAAATTGAATTGTCCAATTTCTCACACCTATTGATTTCTGATCGAGCCCAAAACTTGGGCAACATCATAATATGGTGGGAGGAGTCATTTGGTGAGTTTTGAGTGAAATCCAATCGCTAGAAGTATGGAATACACCAACCACTCCAATTAGGAACGAACTGCCGTTGAACTTGAATTGTCCAATTTGGAACACCTATTGAATTCGGATCGAGCCCAAAACTTGGGCAACATCATAATATGGTGGGAGGAGTCATTTGGTGAGTTTTGAGTGAAATCCAATCTCTAGAAATATGGAATACACCAACCAATCCAATTTGGAACGAACTGCCGTTGAACTTGAATTGTCCAATTTGGAACACCTATTGATTTCGGATCGAGCCCAAAGCTTGGGCAACATCATTATATGGTGGGAGGAGTCATTTGGTAAGTTTTGAGTGAAATCCAATCGCTAGAAGTATGGAATACACCAACCACTCCAATTAGGAACGACCTGCCGTTGAACTTGAATTGTCCATTTTGGAACACCTATTGATTTTGGATCGAGCCCAAAACTTGGCGCACATCTTAATATGGTGGGAGGAGTCATTTGGTGAGTTGTGAGCGAAATCCAATCGCTAGAAGTATGGAATACACGAACCACTCCAATTAGGAACGAACTGCCGTCGAAATTGAATTGTCCAATTTCTCATACGTATTGAATTCTGATCGAGCCCAAAACTTGGGCAACATCATAATATGGTTGGAGGAGTCATTTGGTGAGTTTTGAGTGAAATCCAACCGCTAGAAATATGGTATACACGAACCACTCCAATTAGGAACGAACTGCCGTTGAACTTGAAGTGTCCATTTTGGAACACCTATTGATTTCGGATCGAGCCCAAAACTTGGGCAACATCTTAATATGGTGGGAGGAGTCATTTGGTGAGTTTTGAGTGAAATCCAATCGCTAGAAGTATGGAATACACCAACCACTCCAATTAGGAACGAATTGCCGTTGAAATTGAAATGTCCAATTTCTCACACCTATTGATTTCGGATCGAGCCCCAAACTTGGGCAACATCATAATATGGTGGGAGGAGTCATTTGGTGAGTTTTGAGTGAAATCCAATCGCTAGAAATATGGAATACACCAACCACTCCAATTAGGAACGAACTGCCGTTGAACTTGAATTGTCCAATTTCTCACACCAATTGATTTCGGATTGAGCCCCAAACTTGGGCAACATCATAATATGTTGGGAGGAGTCATTTGGTGAGTTTTGTGTGAAATCCAATCGCTAGATGTATGGAATACACCAACCACTCCAATTAGGAACGAACTGCCGTTGAACTTGAATTGTCCAATTTCTCACACCTATTGATTTCGGATCGAGCCCAAAACTTGGGCAACATCATAATATGGTGGGAGGAGTCATTTGGTTAGTTTTTAGAGAAATCCAATCGCTAGAAGTTTGGAATACACCAACCACTCCAATTAGGAACGAACTGCCGTTGAACTTGAATTGTCCAATTTGGAACACCTATTGATTTCGGATCGAGCCCAGAACTTGGGCAACAACATAGTATGGTGGGAGGAGTCATTTGGTGAGTTTTGAGTGAAATCCAATCCCTAGAAGTATGGAATACACCAACTCCTCCAATTAGGAACGAACTGCCGTTGAACTTGAATTGTCCAATTTGGAACACCTATTGATTTCGGATCGAGCGCAAAACTTGGGCAACATCATAATATGGTGGGAAGAGTCATTTGGTGAGTTTTGAGTGAAATCCAATCGCTAGAAGTATGGAAAATACACCAACCACTCCAATTAGGAACGAACTGCCGTTGAACTTGAATTGTCCAATTTGGAACACCTATTGATTTCGGATCGAGTCCAAAACTTGGGCAACAACATTATATGGTGGGCGGAGTCATTTGGTGAGTTTTGAGTGAAATCCAATCGCTAGAAGTATGGAATACACCAACCACTCCAATTAGGAACGAATTGCCGTTGAAATTGAAATGTCCAATTTCTCACACGTATTGATTTCTGATTGAGCCCAAAACTTGGGCAACATCATAATATGGTGGGAGGAGTCATTTGGTGAGTTTTGAGAGAAATCCAATCGCTAGAAGTATGGAATACGCCAACCACTCCAATTAGGAACGAACTGCCGTTGAACTTGAATTGTCCAATTTGGAGCACCTATTGATTTCGGATCGAGCCCAAAACCTGGGCAACATCATAATATGGTGGGAGGAGTCATTTGGTGAGTTTTGAGTGAAATCCAATCGCTAGAAGTATGGAATACACCAACCACTCCAATTTGGAACGAACAGCCGTTGAACTTGAATTGTCCAATTTCTCACACCTATTAATTTCGGATCGAGCCCAAAACTTGGGAAACAACAAAATATGGTGGGACGAGTCATTTGGTGAGTTTTGAGTGAAATCCAATCGATAGAAGTATGGATTACACCAACCACTCCAGTAGGGAACGAACTGCCGATGAATTTGAATTGTCCAATTTCTCACAACTATTGATTTCGGATCGAGCCCAAAACTTGGGCAACATCATAATATGGTGGGAGGAGTCATTTGGTTAGTTTTGAGTGAAATCGAATCGCTAGAAGTGTGGAATACACCAACCACTCCAATTAGGAACGAACTGCCTCCAATTAGGAACGAACTGCCTTTGAACTTGAATTGTCCAATTTGGAACACCCATTGATTTCGGATCGAGCCCAAAACTTGGGCAACATCATAATATGGTGGGAGGAGTCATTTGGTGAGTTTTAAGTGAAATCCAATCGCTAGAAGTATGGAATACAAGGACCACTCCAATTTGGAACGAACTGCCGTTGAACTTGAATTGTCCAATTTCTCACACCTATTGATTTCGGATTGAGCCCAAAACTTGGGCAACCTCATAATATGGTGGGAGGAGTCATTTGGTGAGTTTTGAGTGAAATCCAATCGCTAGAAGTATGGAATACACCAACCACTCCAATTAGGAACGAACTGCCGTTGAACTTGAATTGTCCAATTTCTCACACCCATTGATTTCGGATCGAGCCCAAAACTTGGGCAACATCATAATATGGTGGGAGGCGTCATTTGGTGAGTTTTGAGAGAAATCCAATCGCTAGAAGTATGGAATACACCAACCACTCCAATTAGGAACGAACTGCCGTTGAACTTGAATTGTCCAATTTGGAACACCTATAGATTTCGCGTCGAGCCCAAAACTTGGGCAACATCATAATATGGTGGGAGGAGTCATTCGGTGAGTTTTGAGTGAAATCCAATCGCTAGAAGTTCGGAATACAACAACCACTCCAATTAGGGACGAACTGTCATTCAAATTGAATTGACCAATTTCTCACACCTATTGATTTCGGATCGAGCCCAAAACTTGGACAACATCATAATTTGGTGGGAGGAGTCATTTGGTGAGTTTTGAGTGAAATCCAATCGCTAGAAGTATGGAATACACCAACCACTCCAATTAGGAACGAACTGCCGTTGAACTTGAATTGTCCAATTTGGAACACCTATTGAATTCGGATCGAGCCCAAAACTTGGGCAACAGCAAAATATGGTCGGAGGAGTCATTTGGTGAGTTTTGAGTGAAATCCAATCGCTAGAAGTATGGAATACACCAACCACTCCAATTAGGAACGAACTGCCGTTGAACTGGAATTGTCCAATTTGGAACATCTATTGATTTCGGATCGAGTCCAAAACTTGGGCAACATCATAATATGGTGGGAGGAGTCATTTGGTGAGTTTTGAGTGAAATCCAATCGCTAGAAGTATGGAATACAGTAACCACTCCAATTAGGAACGAACTGCCGTTGAACTTGAATTGTCCAATTTCGATCACCTATTGATTTCGGATCGAGCCCAAAACTTGGGCAACATCATAATATGGTGGGAGGAGTCATTTGGTGAGTTTTGAGTGAAATCCAACCGCTAGAAGTATGGAATACACCGACCACTCCAATTAGGAACGAAATTCCGTTGAAATTGAATTGACCAATTTCTCACACCTATTGATTTCGGATTGAGCCCAAAACTTGGGCAACATCATAATATGGTGGGAGGAGTCATTTGGTGAGTTTTGAGTGAAATCCAATCGCTAGAAGTATGGAATACACCAACCACTCCAATTAGGAACGAACTGCCGTTGAACTTGAATTGTCCAATTTCTCACACCTATTGATTTCGTATCGAGCCCGAAACATGGGCTACATCATAATATGGTGGGAGGAGTCATTTGGTGAGTTTTGAGTGAAATCCAATCGCTAGAAGTATGGAATACACCAACCACTCCAATTAGGAACGAACTGCCGTTGAACTTGAATTGTCCAATTTCGATCACCTATTGATTTCGGATCGAGCCCAAAACTTGGGCAACATCATAATATGGTGGGAGGAGGGATTTGGTGAGTTTTGAGTGAAATCCAATCGCTAGAAGTATGGAATACACCAACCACTCCAATTTGGAACGAACTTCCGTTGAACTTGAATTGTCCAATTTGTCACACCTATTGATTTCGGATCGAGCCCAAAACTTGGGCAACAACATAATATGGTGGGAGGAGTCATTTGGTGAGTTTTGAGTGAAATCCAATCGCTAGAAGTATGGAATACACCAACCACTCCAATTAGGAACGAACTGCCGTTGAACTTGAATTGTCCAATTTTGATCACCTATTGATTTCGGATCGAGCCCAAAACTTGGGCAACATCATAATATGGTGGGAGGAGTCATTTGGTGAGTTTTGAGTGAAATCCAACCGCTAGAAGTATGGAATACACCGACCACTTCAATTAGGAACGAACTGCCGTTGAACTTGAATTGTCCAATTTGTCACACCTATTGATTTCGGATCGAGCGCAAAACTTGGGCAACACCATGTTATGGTGGGAGGAGTCATTTGGTGAGTTTTGAGTGAAATCCAATCGCTAGAAGTATGGAATACACCAACCACTCCAATTAGGAACGAACTGCCGTTGAACTTGAATTGTCCAATTTCTCACACCTATTGATTTCGTATCGAGCCCGAAACATGGGCTACATCATAATATGGTGGGAGGAGGGATTTGGTGAGTTTTGAGTGAAATCCAATCGCTAAAAGTATGGAATACACCAACCAAACCAATTAGGAACGAAATGCTGTTGAACTTGAATTGTCCAATTTGGAAGACCTATTGATTTCGGATCGAGCCCAAAACTTGGGCAACATAATAATATGGTGGGAGGAGTCATTTGGTGAGTTTTCAGTGAAATCCCATCGCTAGATGTATGTAATACACCAACCACTCCAATTAGGAACGAACTGCCGTTGAACTTGAATTGTCCAATTTCTCACACCAATTGATATCGGATCGAGCCCCAAACTTGGGCAACATCATAATATGGTGGGAGGAGTCATTTGGAGAGTTTTTAGTGAAATCCAATCGCTAGAAGTATGGAATACAGCAACCACTCCAATTAGGAACGAACTGTCGTTGAATTTGAATTGTCCAATTTCTCACACCTATTCATTTCGGATCGAACCCAAAACTTGGGCAACATCATAATATGGTGGGTGGAGTCATTGGGTGAGTTTTGAGTGAAATCCAATCGCTAGAAGTATGGAATACACCAACCACTCCAATTAGGAACGAACTGCCATTGAACTTGAATTGTCCAATTTCGAACACCTTGATTTCGGATCGAGTCCAAAAGTTGGGCAACATCATAATATGGTGGGAGGTATGGAATACACCAACCACTCCAATTTGGAAAGAACTGTCGTTCAAATTGAATTGTCCAATTTCTCACACCTATTGATTTCGGATCAAGCCCCAAACTTGGGCAACATCTTAATATGGTGGGAGGAGTCATTTGGTGAGTTTTGAGTGAAATCCAATCGCTAGAAGTATGGAAAACACCAACCAAACCAATTTGGAACGAACTGCCGTTGAACTTGAATTGTCCAATTTGGAACACCTATTGATTTTGGATCGAGCCCAAAACTTGGGCAACATCATATTATGGTGGGAGGAGTCATTTGGTGAGTTTTGAGTGAAATCCAATCACTAGAAGTATGGAATACACCAACCACTCCAATTAGGAACGAACTGCCGTTGAACTTGAATTGTCCAATTTCTCACACCTACTGATTTCGGATCAAGCCCCAAACTTGGGCAACAACATAATATGGTGGGAGGAGTCATTTGGTGAGTTTTGAGTGAAATCCAATCGCTAGAAGTATGGAATACACCAACCACTCCAATTAGGAACGAACTGACGTTGAACTTAAATTGTCCAATTTCTCACACCTATTGATTTCGGATCGAGCCCAAAACTTGGGCAACATCTTAATATGGTGGGAGGAGTCATTTGGTGAGTTGTGAGCGAAATCCAATCGCTAGAAGTATGGAATACACGAACCACTCCAATTAGGAACGAACTGCCGTTGAACTTGAATTGTCCAATTTCTCATACGTATTGAATTCTGATCGAGCCCAAAACTTGGGCAACATCATAATATGGTGGGAGGAGTCATTTGGTGAGTTTTGAGTGAAATCCAATCGCTAGAAGTATGGAATACACGAACCACTCCAATTAGTAACGAACTGCCGTTGAACTTGAAGTGTCCATTTTGGAACACCTATTGATTTCGGATCGAGCCCAAAACTTGGGCAACATCTTAATATGGTGGGAGGAGTCATTTGGTGAGTTTTGAGTGAAATCCAATCGCTAGAAGTATGGAATACACCAATCAATCCAATTAGGAACGAACTGCCGTTGAACTTGAATTGTCCAATTTGGAACACCTATTGATTTCGGATCGAGTCCAAAACTTAGGCAACATCATAATATGGTGGGAGGAGTCATTTGGTGAGTTTTGAGTGAAATCCAATCGCTAGAAGTATGGAATACACGAACCACTCCAATTAGGAACGAACTGCCGTTGAACTTGAAGTGTCCATTTTGGAACACCTATTGATTTCGGATCGAGCCCAAAACTTGGGCAACATCTTAATATGGTGGGAGGAGTCATTTGGGGAGTTTTGAGTGAAATCCAATCGCTAGAAGTGTGGAATACACCAATCAATCCAATTAGGAACGAACTGCCGTTGAACTTGAATTGTCCAATTTGGAACACCGATTGATTTCGGATCGACCCCAAAACTTGGGCAACATCATAGTATGGTGGGACGAGTCATTTGGTGAGTTGTGAGTGAAATCCAATCGCTAGAAGTATGGAATACACGAACCACTCCAATTAGGAACGAACTGCCGTCGAAATTGAATTGTCCAATTTCTCACACCTGTTGAATTCGGATCGAGCCCAAAACTTGGGCAACATCCTAATATGATGGGAGGAGTCATTTGGTGAGTTTTGAGTGAAATTCAATCGCTAGAAGTATGGAATACACCAACCACTCCAATTTGGAAAGAACTGTCGTTGAAATTGAATTGTCCAATTTCTCACACCTATTGATTTCGGATCGAGCCCCAAACTTGGGCAACATCTTAATATGGTGGGAGGAGTCATTTGGTGAGTTTTGAGTGAAATCCAATCGCTAGAAGTATGGAAAACACCAACCAAACCAATTAGGAACGAACTGCCGTTGAACTTGAATTGTCCAATTTCTCACACCTATTGATTTCGGATCGAGCCCAAAACTTGGGCAACATCTTAATATGGTGGGAGGAGTCATTTGGTGAGTTGTGAGCGAAATCCAATCGCTAGAAGTATGGAATACACGAACCACTCCAATTAGGAACGAACTGCCGTTGAACTTGAATTGTCCAATTTCACACACCTATTGATTTCGGATCGAGCCCAAAACTTGGGCAACATCATAATATTGTGGGAGGGGTCATTTGGTGAGTTTTGAGTGAAATCCAATCGCTGGAAGTATGGAATACACCAGCGTCTCCAATTAGGAACGAACTGCCGTTGATTTCGGATCGAGCCCAAAACTTGGGCAACATCTTAATATGGTGGGAGGAGTCATTTGGTGAGTTGTGAGCGAAATCCAATCGCTAGAAGTATGGAATACACGAACCACTCCAATTAGGAACGAACTGCCGTTGAACTTGAATTGTCCAATTTCTCATACGTATTGAATTCTGATCGAGCCCAAAACTTGGGCAACATCATAATATGGTGGGAGGAGTCATTTGGTGAGTTTTGAGTGAAATCCAATCGCTAGAAGTATGGAATACACGAACCACTCCAATTAGGAACGAACTGCCGTTGAACTTGAAGTGTCCATTTTGGAACACCTATTGATTTCGGATCGAGCCCAAAACTTGGGCAACATCTTAATATGGTGGGAGGAGTCATTTGGTGAGTTTTGAGTGAAATCCAATCGCTAGAAGTATGGAATACACCAATCAATCCAATTAGGAACGAACTGCCGTTGAACTTGAATTGTCCAATTTGGAACACCTATTGATTTCGGATCGAGTCCAAAACTTAGGCAACATCATAATATGGTGGGAGGAGTCATTTGGTGAGTTTTGAGTGAAATCCAATCGCTAGAAGTATGGAATACACGAACCACTCCAATTAGGAACGAACTGCCGTTGAACTTGAAGTGTCCATTTTGGAACACCTATTGATTTCGGATCGAGCCCAAAACTTGGGCAACATCTTAATATGGTGGGAGGAGTCATTTGGGGAGTTTTGAGTGAAATCCAATCGCTAGAAGTGTGGAATACACCAATCAATCCAATTAGGAACGAACTGCCGTTGAACTTGAATTGTCCAATTTGGAACACCGATTGATTTCGGATCGACCCCAAAACTTGGGCAACATCATAGTATGGTGGGACGAGTCATTTGGTGAGTTGTGAGTGAAATCCAATCGCTAGAAGTATGGAATACACGAACCACTCCAATTAGGAACGAACTGCCGTCGAAATTGAATTGTCCAATTTCTCACACCTGTTGAATTCGGATCGAGCCCAAAACTTGGGCAACATCCTAATATGATGGGAGGAGTCATTTGGTGAGTTTTGAGTGAAATTCAATCGCTAGAAGTATGGAATACACCAACCACTCCAATTTGGAAAGAACTGTCGTTGAAATTGAATTGTCCAATTTCTCACACCTATTGATTTCGGATCGAGCCCCAAACTTGGGCAACATCTTAATATGGTGGGAGGAGTCATTTGGTGAGTTTTGAGTGAAATCCAATCGCTAGAAGTATGGAAAACACCAACCAAACCAATTAGGAACGAACTGCCGTTGAACTTGAATTGTCCAATTTCTCACACCTATTGATTTCGGATCGAGCCCAAAACTTGGGCAACATCTTAATATGGTGGGAGGAGTCATTTGGTGAGTTGTGAGCGAAATCCAATCGCTAGAAGTATGGAATACACGAACCACTCCAATTAGGAACGAACTGCCGTTGAACTTGAATTGTCCAATTTCACACACCTTTTGATTTCGGATCGAGCCCAAAACTTGGGCAACATCATAATATTGTGGGAGGGGTCATTTGGTGAGTTTTGAGTGAAATCCAATCGCTGGAAGTATGGAATACACCAACGTCTCCAATTAGGAACGAACTGCCGTTGATTTCGGATCGAGCCCAAAACTTGGGCAACATCTTAATATGGTGGGAGGAGTCATTTGGTGAGTTGTGAGCGAAATCCAATCGCTAGAAGTATGGAATACACGAACCACTCCAATTAGGAACGAACTGCCGTTGAACTTGAATTGTCCAATTTCTCATACGTATTGAATTCTGATCGAGCCCAAAACTTGGGCAACATCATAATATGGTGGGAGGAGTCATTTGGTGAGTTTTGAGTGAAATCCAATCGCTAGAAGTATGGAATACACGAACCACTCCAATTAGGAACGAACTGCCGTTGAACTTGAAGTGTCCATTTTGGAACACCTATTGATTTCGGATCGAGCCCAAAACTTGGGCAACATCTTAATATGGTGGGAGGAGTCATTTGGTGAGATTTGAGTGAAATCCAATCGCTAGAAGTATGGAATACACCAATCAATCCAATTAGGAATGAACTGCCGTTGAACTTGAATTGTCCAATTTGGAACACCGATTGATTTCGGATCGAGCCCAAAACTTGGGCAACATCATAATATGGTGGGACGAGTCATTTGGTGAGTTGTGAGTGAAATCCAATCGCTAGAAGTATGGAATACACGAACCACTCCAATTAGGAACGAACTGCCGTCGAAATTGAATTGTCCAATTTCTCACACCTGTTGAATTCGGATCGAGCCCAAAACTTGGGCAACATCCTAATATGGTGGGAGGAGTCATTTGGTGAGTTTTGAGTGAAATTCAATCGCTAGAAGTATGGAATACACCAACCACTCCAATTTGGAAAGAACTGTCGTTGAAATTGAATTGTCCAATTTCTCACACCTATTGATTTCGGATCGAGCCCCAAACTTGGGCAACATCTTAATATGGTGGGAGGAGTCATTTGGTGAGTTTTGAGTGAAATCCAATCGCTAGAAGTATGGAAAACACCAACCAAACCAATTAGGAACGAACTGCCGTTGAACTTGAATTGTCCAATTTCGAACACCTATTGATTTCGGATCGAGCCCAAAACTTGGGCAACATCTTAATATGGTGGGAGGAGTCATTTGGTGTGTTTTGAGTGAAATCCAATCGCTAGAAGTATGGAATACACCAATCAATCCAATTAGGAACGAACTGCCGTTGAACTTGAATTGTCCAATTTGGAACACCGATTGATTTCGGATCGAGCCCAAAACTTGGGCAACATCATAATATGGTGGGACGAGTCATTTGGTGAGTTGTGAGTGAAATCCAATCGCTAGAAGTATGGAATACACGAACCACTCCAATTAGGAACGAACTGCCGTCGAAATTGAATTGTCCAATTTCTCACACCTGTTGAATTCGGATCGAGCCCAAAACTTGGGCAACATCCTAATATGGTGGGAGGAGTCATTTGGTGAGTTTTGAGTGAAATTCAATCGCTAGAAGTATGGAATACACCAACCACTCCAATTTGGAAAGAACTGTCGTTGAAATTGAATTGTCCAATTTCTCACACCTATTGATTTCGGATCGAGCCCCAAACTTGGGCAACATCATAATATGGTGGGAGGAGTCATTTGGTGAGTTTTGAGTGAAATCCAATTGCTAGAAGTATGGAATACACCAACCACTCCAATTGGGAACGAACTGCCGTTGAACTTGAATTGTCCAATTTGGAACACCGATTGATTTCGGATCGAGCCCAAAACTTGGGCAACCTCATAATATGGTGGGAAGAGTCAATTGGTGAGGTTTGAGTGAAGTCCAATCGCTAGAAGTATGGAATACACCAACCACTCCAATTAGGAGCGAACGGCCGTTGAACTTGAATTGTCCAATTTGGAACACCTATTGATTTCGGATCGAGCCCAAAACTTGGGCAACATCTTAATATGGTGGGAGGAGTCATTTGGTGAGTTGTAAGCGAAATCCAATCGCTAGAAGTATGGAATACACGAACCACTCCAATTAGGAACGAACTGCCGTTGAACTTGAATTGTCCAATTTCTCATACGTATTGAATTCTGATCGAGCCCAAAACTTGGGCAACATCATAATATGGTGGGAGGAGTCATTTGGTGAGTTTTGAGTGAAATCCAATCGCTAGAAGTATGGAATACACGAACCACTTCAATTAGGAACGAACTGCCGTTGAACTTGAAGTGTCCATTTTGGAACACCTATTGATTTCGGATCGAGCCCAAAACTTGGGCAACATCTTAATATGGTGGGAGGAGTCATTTGGTGTGTTTTGAGTGAAATCCAATCGCTAGAAGTATGGAATACACCAATCAATCCAATTAGGAACGAACTGCCGTTGAACTTGAATTGTCCAATTTGGAACACCGATTGATTTCGGATCGAGCCCAAAACTTGGGCAACATCATAATATGGTGGGACGAGTCATTTGGTGAGTTGTGAGTGAAATCCAATCGCTAGAAGTATGGAATACACGAACCACTCCAATTAGGAACGAACTGCCGTCGAAATTGAATTGTCCAATTTCTCACACGTATTGAATAATGTTCGAGCCCAAAACTTGGGCAACATCATAATATGGTGGGAGGAGTCATTTGGTGAGTTTTGAGTGAAATCCAATCGCTAGAAGCATCGAATACACCGACCACTCCCATTAGGAACGAACTGCCGTTGAACTTGAATTGTCCAATTACTCACACGTATTGATTTCGGATCGAGCCCAAAACTTGGGCAACATCATAATATGGTGGGAGGAGTCATTTGGTTAGTTTTGAGTGAAATCCAATCGCTAGAAGTATGGAATACACCAACCACTCCAATTAGGAACGAACTGCCGTTGAACTCTAATTGTCAAATTTGGAAGACCTATTGATTTCGGATCGAGTCCAAAACTTGGGCCACATTATAATATGGTGGGAGGAGTCATTTGGTGAGTTTTGAGTGAAGTCCAATCGCTAGAAGTATGGAATACACCAACCACTCCAATTAGGAACGAACTGCCGTTGAACTTGAATTGTCCAATTTGGAACACCTATTGATTTCGGATCGAGCCCAAAACTTGGGCAACATCATAATAAGGTGGGTGGAGTCATTTGGTGAGTTTTGAGTGAAATCCAATCGCTAGAAGTATGGAATACACCAACCACTCCAATTAGGAACGAACTGCCGTTGAACTTGAATTGTCCAATTTGGAACACCCATTGATTTCGGATCGAGCCCAGAACTTGGGCAACATCATAATATGGTGGGAGGAGTCATTTGGTGAGTTTTGAGTGAAATCCAATCGCTAGAAGTATGGAATACACCAACCACTACAATTAGGAACGAACTGCCGTTGAACTTGAATTGTCCAATTTCTCACACCTATTGATTTCGGATCGAGCCCCAAACTTGGGCAACATCATAATATGGTGGGAGTAGTCGTTTTGTGAGTTTTGAGTGAAATCCAATCGCTAGAAGTATGGAATACACCAACCACTCCAATTAGGAACAAACTGCCGTTGAACTTGAATTGTCCAATTTGGAACACCTACTGATTTCGGATCGAGCCCAACACTTGGGCAACATCATAATATGGTGGGAGGAGTCATTTGGTGAGTTTTCAGTGAAATCCATTCGCTAGAAGTATGGAAGACACCAACCACTCCAATTGGGAACGAACCGCCGTTGAACTTGAATTGCCCAATTTCTCACATCTATTGATTTCGGATCGAGCCCCAAACAGGGGCAACATCATAATATGGTGGGAGGAGTCATTTGGTGATTTTTGAGTGAAATCCAATCGCCAAAAGTATGGAATACACCAACCACTCCAATTAGGAACGAACTGTCGTTGAACTTGGATTGTCCGATTTGGAACACCTATTGATTTCGGATCGAGCCCAAAACTTGGGCAACACCATAATACGGTGGGAGGAGTCATTTGGTGAGTTTTGAGTGAAATCCAATCGCTAGAAGTATGGAATACAACAACCACTCCAATTAGGAACGAACTGCCGTTGAACTTGAATTGTCCAATTTGGAACACCTATTGATTTCGGATCGAGCCCAAAAGTTGGGCAGCATCATAATATGGTGGGAGGAGTCATTGGGTGAGTTTTGGGTGAAATCCAATCGCTAGAAGTATGGAATACACCAACCACTCCAATTTGGAACAAACTGCCATTGAACTTGAATTGTCCAATTTCTCACACCTATTGAATTTGGATCGAGCCCAAAACTTGGGCAACATCATAATACGGTGGGAGGAGTCATTTGGTGAGTTTTGAGTGAAATCCAATCGCTAGAAGTATGGAATACAACAACCACTCCAATTAGGAACGAACTGCCGTTGAACTCGAATTGTCCAATTTGGAACACCTATGGATTTCGGATCGAGCCCAGAACTTGGGCAACATCATAATATGGTGGGAGGAGTCATTTGGTGAGTTTTGAGTGAAATCCAATCGCTAGAAGTATGGAATACATCAACCGCTGCAATTAGGAACGATATGCCGTTGAACTTGAATTGTCCAATTTCTAACACCTATTGATTTCGGATCAAGCCCAAAACTTGGGCAACATCATAATATGGTGGGAGGAGTCATTTGGTGAGTTTGGAGTGAAATCCAATCGCTAGAAGTATGGAATACACCAACCACTCCAATTAGAAACGAACTGCCGTTGAACTTGAATTGTCCAATTTCTCACACCTATCGATTTCGGATCGAGCCCCAAACTTGGGCAACATCGTAATATGGTGGGAGTAGTCGTTTGGTGAATTTTGAGTGAAATCCAATCGCTAGAATTATGGAATACACCAACCACTCCATTTAGGAACGAAGTGCTGTTGAACTTGAATTGTCCAATTTGGAACACCTATTGATTTCGGATCGAACCCAAAACTTGGGCAACATCATAATATGGTGGGAGGTGTCATTTGGTGAGTTTTGAGTGAAATGCAATCGCTAGAAGTGTGGAATACACCAACCACTCCAATTAGGAACGAACTGCCGTTGAACTTGAATTGTCCAATTTCTCACACCTATTGATTTCGGATCGAGCCCAAAACTTGGGCAACATCATAATACGGTGGGAGGAGTCATTTGGTGAGTTTTGAGTGAAATCCAATCGCTAGAAGTATGGAATACAACAACCACTCCAATTAGGAACGAACTACCGTTGAAATTGAATTGTCCAATTTGGAACACCTATTGATTTCGGATCGAGCCCAAAAGTTGGGCAGCATCATAATATGGTGGGAGGAGTCATTGGTTGAGTTTTGAGTGAAATCCAATCGCTAGAAGTATGGAATACACCAACCACTCCAATTTGGAACAAACTGCCGTTGAACTTGAATTGTCCAATTTGGAACACCTATTGATTTCGGATCGAGCCCAAAACTTGGGCAACATCATAATTTGGTGGGAGGAGTCATTTGGTGAGTTTTGAGTGAAATCCAATCGCTAGAAGTATGGAATACACCAACCACTCCATTTAGGAACAAACTGCCATTGAACTTGAATTGTCCAATTTGGAACACCTATTGATTTCGGATCGAGCCCAAAACTTGGGCAACATCATAATATGGTGGGAGGAGTCATTTGGTGAGTTTTGAGTGAAATCCAATCGCTAGACGTATGGAATACACGAACCCCTCCAATTAGGAACGAACTGTCGTTGAAATTGAATTGACCAATTTGAAACTCCTATTGACTTCGGATCGGGCCCAAAACTTGGGCAACATCATAATATGGAGGGAGGAGTCATTCGGTGAGTTTTGAGTGAAATCCAATCGCTAGACGTATGGAATACACCAACCACTCTAATTAGGAACGAACTTTGGTTGAAATTGAATTTACCAATTTCTCATACCTATTGATTTCGGATCGAGCCCAAAACTTGGGCAACCTCATAATATGGTGGGAGGAGTCATTTGGTGAGTTTTGAGTGAAATCCAATCGCTAGAAGTATGGAATACACCAACCACTCCAATTAGGAACGAACTGCCGTTGAACTTGAATTGTCCAATTTGGAACACCAATTGATTTCGGATCGAGCCCAAAACTTGGGGAACATCGTAATATCGTGGGAGGAGTCATTTGGTGAGTTTTGAGTGAAATCAAATCGCTAGAAATATAGAATACACCAACCACTCCAATTAGGAACGAACTGTCGTTGAAATTGAATTTACCAATTTCTCACACCTATTGATTTCGGATCGAGCCCAAAACATGGGCAACCTCATAATATGGTGGGAGGAGTCATTTGGTGAGTTTTGAGTGAAATCCAATCGCTAGACGTATGGAATACACCAACCACTTCAATTAGGAACGAACTGTCGTTGAAATTGAATTTACCAATTTCTCACACCTATTGATTTCGGATCGAGCCCAAAACTTGGGCAACCTCATAATATGGTGGGAGGAGTCATTTGGTGAGTTTTGAGTGAAATCCAATCGCTAGAAGTGTGGAATACACCAACCACTCCAATTAGGAACGAACTGCCGTTGAACTTAAATTGTCCAATCTGGAACACCTATTGATTTCGGATCGAGCCCAAAATTTGGGCAACATCATAATATGGTGGGAGGAGTCATTTGGTGAGTTTTGAGTGAAATCCAATCGCTAGAAGTATGGAATACACCAACCACTCCAATTAGGAACGAACTTCCGTTGAACTTGAATTGTCCAATTTCTCACACCTATTGATTTCGGATCGAGCCCAAAACTTGGGCAACATCATAATATGGTGGGAGGAGTCATTTGGTGAATTTTGAGTGAAATCCAGTCGCTAGAAGTATGGAATACACCAACCACTCCAATTAGGAACGAACTGCCATTGTACTTGAATTGTCCAATTTCTCACTCCTATTGATTTCGGATCGAGCCCAAAACTTGGGCAACATCATAATATGGTGGGAGGAGTCATTTTGTGAGTTTTGAGTGAAATGCAATCGCTAGAAGTTTGGAATACACCAACCACTCCAATTAGAAACGAACTGCCGTTGAACATTTATTGTCCAATTTCTCACACCTATTGATATCAGATCGAGCCCAAAACTTGGGCAACATCATAATATGGTGGGAGGAGTCATTTGGTGAGTTTTGAGTGAAATCCAATCGCTCGAAGTATGGAATACACCAAGCACTCCAATTAGGAACGAACAGCCATTGAACTTGAATTGTCCAATTTCTCACACCTATTGACTTCGGATCGAGCTCAAAACTTGGGCAACTTCATAACATGGTGGGAGGAGTCATTTGGTAAGTTTTGACGGAAATCCAATCGCTAGAAGTATGGAATACAACAACCACTCCAATTAGGAACGAACTGCCGTTGAACTTGAATTGTCCAATTTCTCACACCTATTCATTTCGGATCGAGCCCAAAACCTGGGCCACATGATAATATGGTGGGAGGGGTCATTTGGTGAGTTTTGGGTGAAATCCAATCGCTAGAAGTATGGAATACACCAACCACTCCAATTAGGAACGAACTGCCGTTGAACTTGAAATGTCCAATTTCTCACACATGTTGATTTCGGATCGAGCTCCAAACTTGGGCAACATCATAATATGGTGGGAGGAGTCATTCGGTGAGTTTTGAGTGAAATCCAATCGCTAGAAGTATGGAATACACCAACCACTCCAATTAGAAACGAACTGCCGTTGAACTTTTATTGTCCAATTTCTCACACCTATTGATATCAGATCGTGCCCAAAACTTGGGCAACATCATAATATGGTGGGAGGAGTCATTAGGTGAGTTTTGAGTGAAATCCAATCGCTAGAAGTATGGAATACATCAACCACTCCAATTAGGAAAGAACTGCCGTTGAACTTGAATTGTCCAATATATCACACCTATTGATTTCGGATCGAGCCCAAAGCATGGGCAACATCATAATATTGTGGGAGGAGTCATTTGGTGAGTTTTGAGTGAAATCCAATCGCCAGACGTATGGAATACACCAACCACTCCAATTTCTACGAACTGCCGTTGAACTTGAATTGTCCAATTTCTCACACCTATTCATTTCCGATTGAGCCCAAAACTTGGGCAACGTGATAATTTGGTGGGAGAAGTCATTTGGTGAGTTTTGAGGGAAATCCAATCGCTAGAAGTATGGAATACACCAACCACACCAATTTGGAACGAACTGCCGTTGAACTTGAATTGTCCAATTTCTCACACCTATTGATATCGACTCAAGCCCAAAACTTGGGCAACATCATAATATGGTGGGAGGAGTCATTTGGTGAGTTTTGACTGAAATCCAATCGCTAGAAGTATGGAATACACCAACCACTCCAATTAGGAACGAAATGCCGTTGAACTTGAATTGTCCAATTTCTCACACCTATTGATATCGACTCAAGCCCAAAACTTGGGCAACATCATAACATGGTGGGAGGAGTCATTTGGTGAGTTTTGAGTGAAATCCAATCGCAAGAAGTATGGAATACACCAACCACTTCAATTAGGAACGAACTGCCGTTGAACTTGAATTGTCCAATTTCTCACACCTATTGTTTCCGATTGAGCCGAAAACTTGTGCAACACGATAATATGGTGGGAGGAGTCATTTTGGTGAGTTTTGAGTGAAATCCAATCGCTAGAAGTATGGAATACACCAACCACTCCAATTAGGAACGAACTGCCGTTGAACTTGAAATGTCCAATTTCTCACACCTGTTGATTTCGGATCGAGCTCCAAACTTGGGCAACATCATAATTTGGTGGGAGGAGTCTTTTGGTGAGTTTTGAGTGAAATCCAATCGCTAGAAGTATGGAATACACCATCCACTCCAATTAGGAACGAACTGTCGTTGAACTTGTATTGTCCAATTTCTTTCACCTATTGATTTCGGATCGAGCCCAAAACTTGGGCAACATCATAATTTGGTGGGAGGAGTCATTTGGTGAGTTTTGAGTGACATCCAATCGCTAGAAGTGTGGAATACACCAACCCCTCCAATTAGGAACGAACTGCCGTTGAACTTGTATTGTCCAATTTCTCACACCTATTGATTTCGGATCGAGCCCCAAACTTGGATAACATCATAACATGGTGGGAGGAGTCATTCTGTGAGGTTTGAGTGAAATCCAGTCGGTAGAAGTATGGAATACACCAACCACTCCAATTAGGAACGAACTGCCGTTGAACTTGAATTGTCCAATTTGGAACACCTATTGATTTCGGATCGAGCCCAAAACTTGGGCAACATCATAATATGGTGGGAGGAGTCATTTGGTGAGTTTTGAGTGAAATCCAATCGCTAGAAGTATGGAATACACCAACCACTCCAATTAGGAACGAACTGCCGTTGAAATTGAATTGTCCAATTTGGAACACCTATTGATTTCGGATCGAGCCCAAAACTTGGGCAACATCATAATATGGTGGGAGAAGTCATTTGGTTAGTTTTGAGTGAAATCCAATCGCTAGAAGTATGGAATACACCAACCAGTCCAAGTAGGAACGAACTGCCGTTGAACTCTAATTGTCAAATTTGGAAGACCTATTGATCTCGGATCGAGCCCAAAACTTGGGCAACATCATAATTTGGTGGGAGGAGTCATTTGGTGAGTTTTGAGTGAAATCCAATCGCTAGAAGTATGGAATACACCAACCCCTCCAATTAGGAACGAACTGCCGTTGAACTTGAATTGTACAATTTGGAACACCTATTGATTTCGGATCGAGCCCAAAACTTGGGCGACATCATAATATGGTGGGAGGAGTCATTTGGTGAGTTTTGAGTGAAATCCAATCGCTAGAAGTATGGAATACACCAACCAGTCCAATTAGGAACGAACTGCCATTGAACTTGAATTGTCCAGTTTCTCACACCTATTGATTTCGGATCGAGCCCAAAACTTGGGCAACATCATAATATGGTGGGAGGAGTCATTTGGTGAGTTTTGAGTGAAATCCAATCGCTAGAAGTATGGAATACACCAACCCCTCCAATTAGGAACGAACTGCCGTTGAACTTGAATTGTCCAATTTGGAACACCTATTGATTTCGGATCGAGCCCAAAACTTGGGCAACATCATAATATGGTGCGAGGAGTCATTTGGTGAGTTTTGAGTGAAATCCAATCGCTAGAAGTATGGAATACACCAACCACTCCAATTAGGAACGAACTGCCGTTGAACTTGAATTGTCCAATTTCTCACACCTATTGATTTCGGATCGAGCCCAAAACTTGGGCAACATCATAATTTGGTGGGAGGAGTCATTTGGTGAGTTTTGAGTGAAATCCAATCGCTAGAAGTATGGAATACAACAATGACTCCAATTAGGAACGAACTGCTGTTGAACTTGAATTGTCCAATTTCTCACACCTATTGATTTCGGATCGAGCCCAAAACTTCGGCGACATCATAATATGGTGGGAGGAGTCATTTGGTGAGTTTTGAGTGAAATCCAATCGCTAGAAGTTTGGAATACACCAACCACTCCAATTAGGAACGAACTGCCGTTGAACTTGAATTGTCCAATTTCTCACACCTATTGATTTCGGATCGAGCCCAAAACTTGGGCAACATCATAATTTGGTGGGAGGAGTCATTTGGTGAGTTTTGAGTGAAATCCAATCGCTAGAAGTATGGAATACAACAATGACTCCAATTAGGAACGAACTGCTGTTGAACTTGAATTGTCCAATTTCTCACACCTATTGATTTCGGATCGAGCCCAAAACTTGGGCAACATCATAATATGGTGGGAGGAGTCATTGGGTGAGTTTTGAGTGAAATCCAATCGCTAGAAGTGTGGAATACACCAACCACTCCAATTTCGAACGAACTGCCGTTGAACTTGAATTGTCCAATTTCTCACACCTATTGATTTCGGATCGAGCCCCAAACCTGGGCAATATCATAATATGGTGGGAGGAGTCATTTGGTGAGTTTTGAGTGAAATCCAATCGCTAGAATTATGGAAGACAGCAACCACTCCAATTAGGAACGAACTGCCGTTGAACTTGAATTGTCCAATTTCTCACACCTATTGATTTCGGATCGAGCCCCAAACTTGGGCAACATCATAATATGGTGGGAGGAGTCATTTGGTGAGTTTTGAGTGAAATCCAATCGCTAGAAGTATGGAATACACCAACCACTCCAATTAGGAACGAACTGCCGTTGAACTTGAATTGGCCAATTTCGAACACAAATTGACTTCGGATCGAGCCCAAAACTTGGGCAACATCATAATATGGTGGGAGGAGTCATTTGGTGAGTTTTGAGTGAAATCCAATCGCTGGAAGTATGGAATACACCAACCACTCCAATTAGGAACGATCTGCCGTTGAGCTTGAATTGTCCAATTTCTCACAACTTTTGATTTCGGATCGAGCCCAAACTTGGGCAACATCCAAATATGGTGGGAGGAGTCATTTGGTGAGTTTTGAGAGAAATCCAATGGCTAGAAGTATGGAATACACCAACCACTCCAGTTTGGAACGAACTGCCGTTGAACTTGTATTGTCCAATTTCTCACACCTATTGATTTCGGATCGAGCCCCAAACCTGGGCAACATCATAAGATGGTGGGAGGAGTCATTTGGTGAGTTTTGAGTGAAATCCAATCGCTAGAAGTATGGAATACACCAGCCACTCCAATTAGGAACGAACTGCCGTTGAACTTGAATTGTCCAATTTGGAACACCTATTGATTTCGGATCGAGCCCAAAACTTGGGTGATCAGTTCATAATTGTATATCATTTTGTACCCCTCTAGCTTATGATTTGGTTATGTTGTTGAGTTAAACTTGTGCTTTTAATCCCTTTTCTGTTTATCATTCAGGTCATTGGGCCTTAGATAGCAATGGTGGCTTTGGATTGGAAAAGATGCAAAGTGGTGCAAAAACGAGCAGACTGAGTTAGGAACTTGCTTTGGCCTTAACTTCCTCCTCCCAACATGTATTGGCCCAATTAATATGCGGTTGGAAAGAAGAGATTCTGAGCAGCAAGATGGACTGTTAAAACGTATCAATTGATGAAGTCAAGCCCAATCCATGGGCCCATCAAAATGCACACCATACATTCCAGTCTATTTTCGGCAGTCAACTTGCAAGGCCCAAAACGTACACTTATACTGCTCAGATGGGAATGCATTCTTCATCAAAGTTGTTCCAATGGGTGTCTATTATGACATATCGAAATTTGAGCCCCATTGCATACATATTGAAATCTCAGGCCTTCATACACCAAGCCTGGTTCAGCAGCATCTTTTATTTCCAGCAACCAAAAGAAAACCCATATGGGTTGGCAGCAAAAGGCAGCCACAATTGAACACCCATGTGAAGAAAGCTTGAGGTGCAGCAAAAGAAGTATGGGATAGGATTGATTCCAACCACACTAACATAGACAAGATGAAGTGGGAGTTATGGGTTGTTGGATTTCATCATGATGTTCCTCCCTCTTAGCCCTATAAATAGAGGAGTCTTCAAGCTACAAACTCACTTCAGCCATCCTCCACACTTCCATCATCCAGAAATCATCCTCATACATTCCCACAACCCCAAACACTCAAGCAATCAACCCAATACTCTAAACTGCCCCAAAATCACCAAAACAGCTCCAGAAAACCTCCCTTCCATTTCCCTACGAATTTCCTCTTTCTCAGCCATCACCACTCATTCAAACTCATCCCAAATCACCTCCATATCCTTCATACATCCTTCTAGACGTGGAGAAGCTCTTGGAGAAGCATTGGACACCACAAGAACTTCAGAAAAGGGTTTTTCTACTCTTATGGCATTCATTATGTTTTCCCATTTCTGTTTTAGTTTCTTTTCCATTATGAGTAGCTAAATCCATAACTAGGGCTTCGATGTAACCTAACATGAATATTCTAGGTTTATAAGTTTGAAGTTTGGAGTTTCAAGTTTGATTCATGATTCATGTTCTTATTCATTATGCTTATAAGTTAACATGCTTGTTTGAATGATTGATCACCATTAGAACTTGTTTGTTAACTATCTTGGTTTGAATTAAGAGTAGACACCATGCTTTAATTCGAATTGAACTATGAATAGGAAGAGTATGTACGGACATTCGACAACAGGGATTAGATACATGCTTGGTTGTTTAAATTGTTCTTCTATGCTTAATGGGTTCCTAATGCTTAATTTTAGGTTAGACAACAAATGATCAAATTAGGGAATTAGGAACACAAGGTTAGGACCAAACACCATGGCCTAATCATACTTTAGCTAGAATCAATCTTTGAATCTGAATTAGACGTGTTACTTGACTCCTTATAACCCAGAATTGAATTGTTATGGTGATTCGAATGCCCTAGTCTCCAAATCTGTTTTCCATCTCTTAAAACCACTCTTTCTTACATTTGTTTACTTGTTTTGTTTGCAATTTCATTTTGCTTATTTTGTTCAACAATCACAACCACTCTTGCTTTAAATTCTGTTTTAGACATAACCTCCTACTTTCTTGAATTTGGTAAGCTAAGTACATAACTAGTTTTAACTTCTCAGTCTTCGTGGGTACGACCTCGTACTTGTCTTGCTATACTACTAATTGCCCCGTACAATTGCGAGTTAGCATAATAACTAACAACATTGGGCAACATCATAATATGGTGGGAGGAGTCATTTGGTGAGTTTTGAGTGAAATCCAATCGCTAGAAGTATGGAATACACCAACCACTCCAATTAGGAACGAACTGCCGTTGAACTTGAATTGTCCAATTTCTCACACCTGTTGATTTCGGATCGAGCCCAAAACTTGGGCAACATCATAATATGGTGTGAGGAGTCATTTGGTTTGTTTTGAGTGAAATCCAATCGCTAGAAGTATGGAATACACCAACCACTCCCATTAGGAACGAACTGCCGTTGAACTTGAATTGTCCATTTTGGAACACCCATTGATTTCGGATCGAGCCCAAAACTTGGGCAACATCATAATATGGTGGGAGGAGTCATTTGGTGAATTTTAAGTGAAATCCAATCGCTAGAAGTATGGAATACAAGAACCACTAAAATTAGGAACGAACTGCCGTTGAAATTGAATTGTCCAATTTCTCACACCTATTGATTTCGGATCGAGCCCAAAACTTGGGCAACATCATAATATGGTGGGAGGAGTCATTTGGTGAGTTTTGAGTGAAATCCAATCGCTAGAAGTATGGAATACACCAACCACTCCAATTAGGAACGAACTGCCGTTGAAATTGAATTGTCCAATTTGGAACACCTATTGATTTCGGATCGAGCGCAAAACTTGGGCAACCTCATAATATGGTGGGAAGAGTCATTTGGTGAGTTTTGAGTGAAATCCAATCGCTAGAAGTATGGAATACACCAACCACTCCAATTAGGAACGAATTGCCGTTGAAATGGAAATGTCCAATTTCTCACACGTATTGATTTCTGATTGAGCCCAAAACTTTGGCGACATCATTATATGGTGGGAGGAGTCATTTGGTGAGTTTTGAGAGAAGTCCAATCGCTAGAAGTATGGAATACACCAACCAATCCAATTTGGAACGAACTGCCGTTGAACTTGAATTGTCCAATTTCTCACACCTATTGATTTCGGATCGAGCCCAAAACTTGGGCAACATGATAATGTGGTGGGAGGAGTTATTTGGTGAGTTTTGAGTGAAATCCAATCGCTAGAAGTATGGAATACACCAACCACTCCAATTAGGAACGAACTGCCGTTGAACTTGAATTGTCCAATTTGGAACACCTATTGATTTCGGATCGAGCCCAAAACTTGGTCAACATCATAATATGATGGGAGGAGTCATTTGGTGAGTTTTGAGTGAAATCAAATCGCTAGAAGTATGGAATACACCAACCACTCCAATTAGGAACGAACTGCCGTTGAACTTGAATTGTCCAATTTGGAACACCTATTGATTTCGGATCGAGCCCAAAACTTGGGCAACATCATAATATGGTGGGAGGAGTCATTTGGTGAGTTTTGAGTGAAATCCAATCGCTAGAAATATGGAATACACCAACCACTCCAATTAGGAACGAACTGCCGTTGAACTTGAATTGTCCAATTTGGAACACCTATTGATTTCGGATCGAGCCCAAAACTTGGGCAACATCATAATATGGTGGGAGGAGTCATTTGGTAAGTTTTGAGTGAAATCCAATCGCTAGAAGTGTGGAATACACCAACCACTCCAATTAGGAACGAACTGCCGGTGAACTTGAATTGTCCAATTTCTCACACCTATTGATTTCGGATCGAGCCCAAAACTTGGGCAACATCATAATATGGTGGGAGGAGTCATTTGGTTAGTTTTGAGGGAAATCCAATCGCTAGAAGTATGGAATACACCAACCACTCCAATTAGGAACGAACTGCCGTTGAACTTGAATTGTCCAATTTCTCACACCTATTGATTTCGGATCGAGCCCAAAACTTGGGCAACATGATAATGTGGTGGGAGGAGTTATTTGGTGAGTTTTGAGTGAAATCCAATCGCTAGAAGTATGGAATACACCAACCACTCCAATTAGGAACGAACTGCTGTTGAACTTGAATTGTCCAACTTGGAACACCATTGATTTCGGATCGAGCCCAAAACTTGGGCAACATCATAATATGGTGGGAGGAGTCATTTGGTGAGTTTTGAGTGAAATCCAGTCGCTAGAAGTATGGAATAAACCAACTCCTCCAATTAGGAACGAACTGCCGTTGAACTTGAATTGTCCAATTTGGAACACCTATTGATTTCGGATCGAGCCCAAAACTTGGGCAACATCATAATATGATGGGAGGAGTCATTTGGTGAGTTTTGAGTGAAATCCAATCGCTAGAAGTATGGAATACACCAACCACTCCAATTAGGAACGAACTGCCGTTGAACTTGAATTGTCCAATTTGGAACACCTATTGATTTCGGATCGAGCCCAAAACCTGGGCAACATCATAATATGGTGGGAGGAGTCATTTGGTGAGTTTTGAGTGAAATCCAATCGCTAGAAATATGGAATACACCAACCACTCCAATTCGGAACGAACTGCCGTTGAACTTGAATTGTCCAATTTGGAACACCTATTGATTTCGGATCGAGCCCAAAACTTGGGCAACATCATAATATGGTGGGAGGAGTCATTTGGTGAGTTTTGAGTGAAATCCAATCGCTAGAAGTGTGGAATACACCAACCACTCCAATTAGGAACGAACTGCCGGTGAACTTGAATTGTCCAATTTCTCACACCTATTGATTTCGGATCGAGCCCAAAACTTGGGCAACATCATAATATGGTGGGAGGAGTCATTTCGTGAGTTTTGAGTGAAATCCAATCGCTAGAAGTATGGAATACACCAACCAATCCAATTAGGAACGAACTGCCGTTGAACTTGAATTGTCAAATTTCTCACACATATTGATTTCGGATCGAGCCCAAAACTTGGGCAACATCATAATATGGTGGGAGGAGTCATTTGGTGAGTTTTGAGTGAAATCCAATCGCTAGAAGTATGGAATACATCAACCACTCCAATTAGGAACGAACTGCCGTTGAACTTGAATTGTCCAATTTCTCACACCTATTGATTTCGGATCGAGGCCCAAACTTGGGCTACATCAAAATATTTTGGGAGGAGTCATTTGGTGAGTTTTGAGTGAAATCCAATCGCTAGAAGTATGGAATACACCAACCACTCCAATTAGGAACGAAATGCCGTTGAAATTGAATTGACCAATTTCTCACACCTATTGATTTCAGATCGAGCCCAAAACTTGGGCAACATCATAATATGGTGGGAGGAGTCATTTGGTGAGTTTTGAGTGAAATCCAATCGCTAGAAGTATGGAAAACACCAACCACTCCAATTAGGAACGAACTGCCGTCGAACTTGAATTGTACAATTTGGAACACCTATTGATTTCGGATCGAGCCCAAAACTTGGGCGACATCATAATATGGTGGGAGGAGTCATTTGGTGAGTTTTGAGTGAAATCCAATCGCTAGAAGTATGGAATACACCAACCAAACCAATTAGGAACGAACTGCCGTTGAACTTGAATTGTCCAATTTGAAACACCTATTGATTTCGGATCGAGCCCAAAACTTGGGCAACATCATAATATGGTGGGAGGAGTCATTTGGTGAGTTTTGAGTGAAATCCAATCGCTAGAACTATGGAATACACCAAGCACACCAATTAGGAACGAACTTCCGTTGAACTTCAATTGCCCAATTTCTCACACCTACTGATTTCTGATCGAGCCGAAAACTTGGGCAACATCATAATATGGTGGGAGGATTCATTTGGTGAGTTTTGAGTGAAATCCAATCGCTCAAAGTATGGAATACACCAACCACTCCAATTAGGAACGAACTGCCGTTGAACTTGAATTGTCCAATTTCGAACACCTATTGATTTCGGATCGAGCCCAAAACTTGGGCAACATCATAATAAGGTGGCAGGAGTCATTTGGTGAGTTTTGAGTGAAATCCAATCGCTAGAAGTACGGAATACACCAACCACTCCGATTAGGAACGAACTGCCGTTGAACTTGAATTGTCCAATTTCTCACACCTATTGATTTCGGATCGAGCCCAAAACTTGGGCAACATCATAATATGGTGGGAGGAGTCATTTGGGGAGTTTTGAGTGAAATCCAATCGCTAGAAGTATGGAATACACCAACCACTCCAATTAGGAACGAACTGCCGTTGAACTTGAATTGTCCAATTTCTCACACCTATTGATTTCGGATGGAGCCCAAAACTTGGGCAACATCACAATGTGGTGGGAGTAGTCATTTGGTGAGTTTTGAGTGAAATCCAACTGCTAGAAGTATGGAATACACCAACCACTCCAATTAGGAACGAACTGCCGTTGAACATGAATTGTCCAATTTCTCACACCTATTGATTTCGGATCGAGCCCAAAACTTGGGCAACATCATAATATGGTGGGAGGAGTCATTTGGTTAGTTTTGACTGAAATCCAATCGCTAGAAGTATGGAATACACCAACCACTCCAATTAGGAACGAACTGCCGTTGAACTTGAATTGTCCAACTTGGAACACCTATTGATTTCGGATCGAGCCCAAAACTTGGGCAACATCATTATATGGTGGGAGGAGTCATTTGGTGAGTTTTGAGTGAAATCCAGTCGCCAGAAGTATGGAATACACCAACCACTCCAATTAGGAAAGAACTGCCGTTGAACTTGAATTGTCCAATTTATCTCACCTATTCATTTCGGATCGAGCCCAAAACTTGGGCAACATCATAATATGGTGGGAGGAGTCATTTCGTGAGTTTTTACTTAAATCCAATCGCTAGAAGTATGGAATACACCAACCACTCCAATTAGGAACGAACTGTCGTTGAAATTGAATGGACCAATTTCTCACACCTATTGATTTCGGATCGAGCCCAAAACTTGGGCAACGTCATAATATGGTGGGAGGAGTCATTTGGTGAGTTTTGAGTGAAATCCAATCTCTAGAAGTATGGAATACACCAACCACTCCAATTAGGAACGAAATGCCGTTGAAATTGAATTGACCAATTTCTCACACCTATTGATTTCAGATCGAGCCCAAAACTTGGGCAACATCATAATATGGTGGGAGGAGTCATTTGGTGAGTTTAGAGTGAAATCCAATCGCTAGAAGTATGGAAAACACCAACCACTCCAATTAGGAACGAACTGCCGTTGAACTTGAATTGTACAATTTGGAACACCTATTGATTTCGGATCGAGCCCAAAACTTGGGCGACATCATAATATGGTGGGAGGAGTCATTTGGTGAGTTTTGAGTGAAATCCAATCGCTAGAAGTATGGAATACACCAACCAAACCAATTAGGAACGAACTGCCGTTGAACTTGAATTGTCCAATTTGGAACACCTATTGATTTCGGATCGAGCCCAAAACTTGGGCAACATCATAATATGGTGGGAGGATTCATTTGGTGAGTTTTGAGGGAAATCCAATCGCTAGAAGTATGGAATACACCAACCACTCCAATTAGGAACGAACTGCCGTTGAACTTGAATTGTCCAATTTCTCACACCTATTGATTTCGGATTGAGCCCCAAACTTTTGGCTACATCACAATATGGTGGGAGGAGTCATTTGGTGAGTTTTGAGTGAAATCCAATCGCTAGAACTATGGAATACACCAACCACTCCAATTAGGAACGAACTTCCGTTGAACTTCAATTGTCCAATTTCTCACACCTATTGAATTCGGATCGAGCCCAAAACTTGGGCAACATCATAATATGGTGGGAAGAGTCATTTGGTGAATTTTGAGTGAAATCCAATCGCTAGAAGTATGGAATACAGCAACCACTCCAATTAGGAACGAACTGCCGTTGAACTTGAATTGTCCAATTTCTCACACCTATTGATTTCGGATCGAGCCCAAAACTTGGGCAACAACATAATATGGTGGGAGGAGTCATTTGGTGTGTTTTGAGTGAAATACAATCGCTAGAAGTATGGAATACACCACCCACTCCAATTAGGAACGAACTGCCGTTGAAATTGAATTGTCCAATTTGGAACACCTATTGATTTCGGATCGAGCCCCAAACTTTTGGCTACATCATAATATGGTGGGAGGAGTCATTTGGCAAGTTTTGAGTGAAATCCAATCGCTAGAACTATGGAATACACCAACCACTCCAACTAGGAACGAACTGCCGTTGAACTTCAATTGTCCAATTTCCCACACCTATTGATTTCGGATCGAGCCCAAAACTTGGGCAACATCATAATATGGTGGGAGGAGTCATTTGGTGAGTTTTTAGTGAAATCCAATCGCTAGAAGTATGGAATACACCAACCACTCCGATTAGGAACGAACTGCCGTTGAACTTGAATTGTCCAATTTCTCACACCTATTGATTTCGGATCGAGCCCCAAACTTGGGCAACATCGTAATATGGTGGGAGGAGTCATTTGGTGAGTTTTGAGTGAAATCCAATCGCTGGAAGTGTGGAATACACCAACCACTCCAATTAGGAACGAACTGCCGTTGAACTTGAATTGTCCAATTTGGAACACCTATTGATTTCGGATCGAGCCCAAAACTTGGGCAACGTCATAATATGGTGGGAGGAGTCATTTGGTTAGTTTTGAGTGAAATCCAATCGCTAGAAGTACGGAATACACCAACCACTCCAATTAGGAACGAACTGCCGTTGAACTTGAATTGTCCAATTTCTCCCACCTATTGATTTCGGATCGAGCCCAAAACTTGGGCAACATCATAACATGGTGGGAGGAGTCATTTGGTTAGTTTTGAGTGAAATCCAATCGCTAGAAGTATGGAATACACCAACCAATCCAACTAGGAACGAACTGCCGTTGAACTTGAATTGTCCAATTTCTCACACCTTTTGATTTCGGATCGACCCCAAAACTTCGGCAGCATCATAATATGGTGGGAGGAGTCATTTGGTGAGTTTTGAGTGAAATCCAATCGCTAGAAGTATGGAATACACCAACCACTCCAATTAGGAACGAACTGCCGTTGAAATTGAATTGTCCAATTTCTCACACCTATTGATTTCGGATCGATCCCAAAACCTGGGCAACATCGTAATATGGTGGGAGGAGTCATTTGGTGAGTTTTGAGTGAAATCCAATCGCTAGAAGTGTGGAATACACCAACCACTCCAGTAAGGAACGAACTGCCGTTGAAATTGAATTGTCCAATTTCTCACACCTATTGATTTCGGATCGAGCCCAAAACTTGGGCAAAATCATAATATGGTGGGAGGAGTCATTTGGTTAGTTTTGAGTGAAATCCAATCGCTAGAAGTATGGAATACACCAACCACTCCAATTAGGAACGAACTGCCGTTGAACTTGAACTGTCCGACTTGGAACACCTATTGATTTCGGATCGAGTCCAAAACTTGGGCAACATCATTATATGGTGGGAGGAGTCATTTGGTGAGTTTTGAGTGAAATCCAGTCTCTAGAAGTATGGAATACACCAACCACTCCAATTAGGAACGAACTGCCGTTGAACTTGAATTGTCCAATTTATCTCACCTATTCATTTCGGATCGAGCCCAAAACTTGGGCAACATCATAATATGGTGGGAGGAGTCATTTGGTGAGTTTTTACTTAAATCCAATCGCTAGAAGTATGGAATACACCAACCACTCCAATTAGGAACGAACTGTCGTTGAAATTGAATGGACCAATTTCTCACACCTATTGATTTCGGATCGAGCCCAAAACTTGGGCAACATTATAATATGGTGGGAGGAGTCATTTGGTGCGTTTTGAGTGAAATCCAATCGCTAGAAGTATGGAACACACCAACCACTCCAATTAGGAACGAACTGCCGTTGAACTTGAATTGTCAATTTTGGAACACCTATTGATTTCGGATCGAGCCCAAAACTTGGGCAACATCATAACATGGTGGGAGGAGTCATTTGGTGAGTTTTGAGTGAAATCCAATCGTTAGAAGTATGGAATACACCAACCACTCCAATTAGGAAAGAACTGTCGTTGAAATTGAATTGGCCAATTTCTCACACCTTTTGATTTCGGATCGAGCCCCAAACTTGGGCAACATCTTAATATGGTGGGAGGAGTCATTTGGTGAGTTTTGAGTGAAATCCAATCGCTAGAAGTATGGAATACACCAACCAATCCAATTAGGAACGAACTGCCGTTGAACTTGAATTGTCCAATTTGGAACACCTATTGATTTCGAATCGAGTCCAAAACTTGGGCAACATCATAATATGGTGGGAGGAGTCATTTGGTGAGTTTTGAGTGAAATCCAATCTCTAGAAGTATGGAATACACCAACCACTCCAATTAGGAACGAACTGCCATTGAACTTGAATTGTCCAATTTCTCACACCTATTGATTTCGGATCGAGCCCAAAACTTGGGCAACATCATAATATGGTGGGAGGAGTCATTTGGGGAGTTTTGAGTGAAATCCAATCGCTAGAAGTATGGAATACACCAACCACTCCAATTAGGAACGAACTGCCGTTGAACTTGAATTGTCCAATTTCTCACACCTATTGATTTCGGATCGATCCCTGATCGGTTCATAATTGTATATCATTTTGTACCCTTCTAGCTTATGATTTGGTTATGTTATTGAGTTAAACTTGTGCTTTTAATCCATTTTCTGTTTTGATAAGTCCATAATTTCATACACTTGCTTGCCTTCTTTACTTAGTGATTTTGCTTAGTTTCTCTTTATTTTGAGTCACTTACCTCTATTTGTGTGTTTTGTAGGTTAAGATAGCAAGAGATCACATTTGATGCAATCCATGCATGTTAAGGGCTGATTGGCATAAGAGCAAGAGCTTAAAGACAAAACCAAAGTTGGGCCACACTCCTTGTCAGTCCAGTTTCGTAAGTCACCTTGCAGGTCTCATTTCAGCAATCTGCACAACTCGGATGAGGAGACATTCTTCATAGAAGTTGTTCAATTGGGTGTCTAGTATAACATAAACTATCATAAATTGCTATCATAAATTGCTAAAACAAACACACAAACTTGAAATGGAATTAAAAGGATTAGGAATGAACAATAGAGAACTAAGTAGACTTTAAACATTATAAATAAAAAAATAGGAAAACCAAATAGAATCAAGCAATGTTACCGATCCCCGGCAACGGCGCCAAAAACTTGTTGCTTCGATTCAGCTGCACCAAAATAGATTCAGCTGCATCCTCAACTTGTGATACTCGCAAGTGCACGAGCCGTTTGGTAGTATAGCATATGTAAGTGCGAGGTCGATCCCACGAGGATTGGTGATTGAATGATCCAATTTGTTTCCCCTACACAAAATAGAAATGAAAAAGAAAATAAATAAAACAAGAAAAAAAGAAATAACTCAAGCAAATAAGTTCCCAAGTTCAATTAGATTAACGGATTGATTCTAGCTAAAGTATGATTAAGCCATGGTGTTTGGTCATAACCTTGTGTCCCTAATTCCCTAATTTGATCATTTGTTGTCTAACCTAAAATTAAGCATTAGGAACCCATTAAGCATAGAAGAACAATTTAAACAACCAAGCATGTATCTAATCCCTGTTGTCGAATGTCCATACATACTCTTCCTATTCATAGTTCAATTCGAATTAAAGCATGGTGTCTACTCTTAATTCAAACCAAGATAGCTAACATGCAAGCCTAAATGGTGATCAATCATTCAAACTAGCATATTAACTTATAAGCATAATGAATAAGAACAAAAACCATAATTGAAACTTGGAAACTAATTAAACTTGAATACTTAAGAAAGAATGTACATTACAAATAAAAGTAAAGTGGAACTAAGAAAACTTGAAGGAAAATTTAGTAAACTCATTTTGTTACAACAATTGACAACTTGAAAGGAAACTAAGAGAATTTGAGGGAGAGAAGGGAAGGGAGCTCTAGAGAAGTGTTTGAGAGCTCCCCCCTTGGGGTGTGTTTTGAAGCTTGAAGGCTTCTCTATTTATAGGGCTAAGAGGGAGGAACAACATGATGAAATCCAACACCACCATTCCTCTTTTAATACAACCCATAACTCACACTTCATCTTGTCTATGTTAGTGTGGTTGGAATCAATCTCATCCCATACTTCTTTTGCTGCACCTCAAGCTTTCTTCACATGGGATCAAAGGTGATCAATTGTGGCTGCCTTTTGCTGCCAACCCATGTGGTTGCCTTTTGGTTGCTGAAAAACGAGTTTTCTGAACCAGTCTTGGTGTAGGAAGGCCAGAGGTTTCAAAACGTATCCAATGGTGCTCAAATTGGGATATGTTATAATAGACACCCATTGGAACAACTTCTATGAAGAAAGTATTCCCATCAGAGCAGTAGAAGTGTGCGTTTTGGGCCTTACAAGTTGGCAGCCGAACAGAGACTGGAATTGACTTCATTTCATTTCTTTGCTTTACATGCATGCACATGCTTTCTCTATAATAACTCCAGCATGTACCAACTTGCTCCTTTAGAATTTCATAGCTGGAATGCCTCCCCACTTCACTCATTATGTTGGATCCAAAGTCAGTTGCAGCATGGGTGAGGCACATGGCTTAAAGGAGGAGACAAGGCTCAAAGCTGGCAGCTGCAAATCCTCCTGAGCATGGTTCAGTGTTGGACGGGCTAAGGACTCCACATTTGTTCAATTGGGCTGAATTTTGGATATGTTATACTAGACACCCAATTGAACAACTTCTATGAAGAATGTCTCCTCATCCGAGTTGTGCAGATTGCTGAAATGAGACCTGCAAGGTGACTTACGAAACTGGACTGACAAGGAGTGTGGCCCAACTTTGGTTTTGTCTTTAAGCTCTTGCTCTTATGCCAATCAGCCCTTAACATGCATGGATTGCATCAAATGTGATCTCTTGCTATCTTAACCTACAAAACACACAAATAGAGGTAAGTGACTCAAAATAAAGAGAAACTAAGCAAAATCACTAAGTAAAGAAGGCAAGCAAGTGTATGAAATTATGGACTTATCAAAACAGAAAATGGATTAAAAGCACAAGTTTAACTCAATAACATAACCAAATCATAAGCTAGAAGGGTACAAAATGATATACAATTATGAACCGATCAAATACCCCCAAACCTAGATTTTGCTAGTCCTCGAGCAAAACAAAAGGAAAACAAAGATAAAAACAAAACAAGAAGTTAAGTAAACCACTTCCGCAGGTAACTCGATTGCATTGAGCATATGCAACAAGCCTTTAAACCTCTAGGCATCCCTAGTAGGAGGAGTTGTGTCTCCTGAGGGTTTAACAGATACGACACCCACAAACGTTTTCCTAACTCTACAAAACAAAGTGGTTAGAAAACTTATTAGATTTGTTAGTCCTTAAGCAAAATAAAACAAAAACAAAAACCAAAATAAAAATAATTACAAAACCAAAATAAATAAATAAATAAATAAATAAAGAAAAAAGTAAACTCAAAACAATCTTTCCGAACATTTTCTGAAGAGAGATGACTCATGCGCATGACTCAAAAATAAAAGCTCAGTTTTTAGACAATATTTACAAGGTGGCAAAGTTCAAAACACAACATGCTCAAAGTGTAGTAGTGTGATAGCCAAATGCAACAAATTCCCCAATCTTAGTTTTTACACAATTTCAAAAATCATACCAAACACAAATGCAACTTCAAATCTCACCAAAGTTGTCCTCTCACAAATGAATCACTCAGAAGAGGGCTACAATGCAACACTCAATTATAAACATGAGATTAGAGTTAAATCATAAGGGACTTAACTCAAAAATAGGAAGATGAAGAACTTGCATTAATATGATCTCAAGAAGGATGCCAAACACTTAAAAGTAGAAAAATGAATGCAATTCAACCACATGATATTTAAGATCAATTTAGGTCTTTATTATAGGTTGTAATGGGGCCAAGGGTGTAAGGTGAGTGAGAAATGAAAGGTATGGATAATACAAAGTCCAAGGAACTCACAATGTAAGAGCATAAAATAAAATTGTTTACAAGACTTCGAATCATCACGATTAGATTTTTTTCTTTTATATGATCAAAACTCCTTATACCTTCATTTACAATGATTCATACTTCTTTCCAAATGCCAATTTATTTTGAAGGCCCAAAAATGAATTTTTAATCAACCACCACTTAATCACAACTTTTTTTTTTTCTTCTTTTCTTTCACCAATTGAGTGAAGTTTTTTTTTTTCTTTATGTAATATCCCTTCCCAAACTTAGCATGAAAAACACATCCGAATTAGAGCTCATGAGTTCCTTAGAAAGGTAAATATTTGTTTTTCGGGCTAAGGTGAGGAAATATAATTGGTAAAATGAAAGAAAAGGTTTACATGTAGGCTCAAAATGGTTAACAATGGAAAATCATGCTTAAGCATGCATAAGGTTAGCTTGAAAGGCACAAACGATCCAAAGAAGGCCTTAATATCATTTCTTAAATGTCATGAAATCAAATTGCAAAAGAATGAATGACTTTTAAGTGTTCAACCAAATCAATGAATAATGAGATCAAACAACAACTTTGATGACAAGAAAATAAGAGTATGTGTATAACACTCATGAAATGAAGAACAAGGCTCAAAAGCTCACATTATATGGTTATATAAGTCTAATTTATGCTTGATACAATTCTTTGGGTCATGCAAATCCTTTAATTGGAAAATTATGAAACAAATGGCAAGTGCAAAGAAGGTTTCGAACATATCATGCTAGAACGATGCCAAAATTTTATTTTTTAAAATTTTTTATTTTTTTCATAATTAAATAATAATAATAAAATGAAATCCAATTTTAAGTCATGCAAACATTTATCACAATCTCATCAAATGTGTTCGGAAAGTGAATAAAATCAAAATCAAAATAAAATAAAAATAAAAATAAAAATAAAAGCAAGACTTAAACAAAATAAAAATAAAAACAAGCAAATAAAAAAAAATTAAATTAAGGAAAAACCAAATTTACATGTTAAACTCCAATACCCCCAAACCTAGAAATGAACATTGTCCTCAATGTTTAAAATTTAGGCACAAGCAATGTCAAAAATAACAAATGAAGGTATTAAAGCAAATATATAAAAAAAACACAAAACACACAAGAATTAAAATACAAAATAAAAAAAATAATTACAAAATAAAAATTACAAAACAAACAAATAAAAGAAACGAAACAGTAAAACACTCGAAACAGAAAGCCCTAAACAAACAGTCTTACGCAAACCAAAACCCAAACGATTGAAAGCCCAACCCAAAAGAAGGTTAACCCACTTTGAAACCTAAACAACGGTGAAAACCCGACCCACAAAGAAATCCGAAGCCCACACGTTTTTTATTATTATTATTTTTTATTTTTAAGAAGAAACGTGAATTGGGAGCACAAATGCGGGATTTCTGAAAAGAGAAAATGTGGTCCCTGATGCCTTGGTTCCTGGGAAGTCACGGGTGAAAGGGGTGAGGGATGTGTCGGCGCGCAGAGGCCGCTTTCACATCCCCCAAGCCAGAATTATTGGCCTCTTGGGTGAAGCGGGACGACTTTTTCACTTTGAAGGTTGTGAAAGGTGAAAATGCAATTAAGGGGAGGTTGGGAAATGGGTGCGGCGATATGTAGAGATAAGCCGTAAGGGCCGCACATAACCCAGAACCGCAGCGGCTAGGGTTTAGCAGACTAAGTCTATAAAAAGGTAAAAAGAACGAGTGAAAAACACAAACTCAGAAACACACAAAACAGAAAAGAAAGAAGAACAAAGAGTGAGAAATCAAATGGCCTCTTCCTACCCTTTTTCGTTGGATCTCAACCTAGCTCCACCGACTCAGACACGAGGCCAAGCAGCGGCACCAGTATGGATGCCCTACTTTGCTTCCGCACGGGGGCCTGTGACAGTAACTGACTCAATACTCCTGGACAACGATGTTGCCATTGGAGTGGCTAGAAATTTAGTGACTCCTAAAGATATACGTGTGCTGGGGACAAGGGATGACAACCGGGTCGTGAGCGATGCCCTGGCACTGAGCGTGCAGAGTACGGCAACAGTCGCAAGTTTGGGTCATCGCCTACTTGCGAAGTCCCATGAGGTAGAGGTGCTAAAGGGTCAGTTGGCGGCGGAGCGAAGTATGGTTGAAGAGTGTCAGACTGCTATAAAAAGCTTGAAAAGGGAGAGGTCAAGGATAGTGGAGGTGAATCGACACCAGCTAGAAGTATTGCGGGACGAGAATAAAAACCTATCAAAGATGGTAGAGTTGTATTCTCGCGACATGCGAAAGCAGCTAGAGGACCTAGACCGACCGGGTAAACGCAAGCATGTAGATCGCGAGAGAAGTTACGCTCAAGCTAAGATTGCGATCTTTGGGAGCTCAAGTGGTGAGCCCCAAGAGGCTGTGCGTGAAAATCCAGAAGAGGACAGCCATAGGGCCAAACTCAAAGCTCCAATGGTTGAGACACCGAGCACTGTGAAGAAATGATTTCTACTGCTAATTGTTGTTTTTATTTTATTGGTTGTTTTTGTTTTTGGTTATTTTGTTTTGGAAATAAAAGTAAAGTTGCAGAAGGAAAAAGAAAAAAGAAAGCACACTTCCCAAACTTAAATCAAACAAAGACGACAAACGGAAAAGAAAGCACAGTTCCCTAACTAAAATAAAATAAAGATGATAGCCGAAAGGGAAAAGCAAAAACACAAAGCTCTAGAAAATGAAAGTAACGGGCAAAAACACAAAACACTAGAAAACACGGAAAAAGGAAAAGTAAAGTGAAAGTTAATGTGCTCCCCCTTGAAGCGATTAGGTCGAGCATGCCCGGGAAATCCGAAAGGGTGTCGACTCCTTCATCAGCATATGTCTATTTAAAGCACGCCTTTGCAAGCGGATGATATCCTGCATTTCTTCCTGCAAACTCAAGGAAAAACATCAAAAAATCCAGAAACAAAACAATGGCATCCTCATGCGCTCACCTTGATGATCTCAACCTTGAATTGTCCCTTGCACCTCCGAATGCCCAAATAAGGGCTCCTCCAACCTCTGTCTTCCCAAACTCCACATATCATCACGGCACAGCCTCAAACTTTGCTGAGGCAATACCGAACTTTTCTGAGGCAATGCCGAACAGAGCAGTGCTGCTGGGAGGCATGATTGGCAGTATACTCACACCGGCAGATCATCTGCATGTGGCACGTAGGTCTGACAAGATGGCAGTGGATGAGTCCCACTCTTTATCTGTGCTCCATGCGGTCTCGGCTACCAATTTGGGCATGCGATTACTGGCGAGGATGCGGGAGTGCACAGCGCTGAACGAGGAAGTGGCTTCCTTGAAGGCTATGGTGGCAGATTTGCAGAAGCGGCTTTACTGTGCCAATCAGCATGTGGAAGCACTGCAGAGAAAGAATGAGGACCATGTAGAGCTGCTGCAAATTCTACAAGTGCGAGACAATAGAGGCAAGCCATGATGATGATGAAGATGAAGATAAAGAAGATGAAGAAGAAGAAGAAGTTTTTTTTTGTTTTTTTTGTTTTTTTGTTTTTTTGTTTTTGTTTTTTTTGTTTTGTTTGTTTTTGTTTTTTTTTAATGTAGAGTTTGGAGTGAAAATAAAAATGTATTTTAACACTCAGAAATAAACTAACTAACCATACCACATAAATAAATACATAAACTAACTTAACAAAACAAAAACAAATACTATACAGAAAAGAAAACAAAGAAAATAAAATAAAAAACTTAATTTAAAAACACACGAATATACAAGCAACTCACGGATGACCAGTTAAGGGCCTCAGAAAACACAGCCAGGGGATCCGGGAAGGTTGGAGGGGTCACAATGGTCCCGCTTAAAACCCAAACTTCTTAGACACCGAAGGTGTCGCCTATAGAACTCCTAGACACTGTATTGACGGAAGTGCTCACTGGGGTTACCAAAAGTTAGCTTATATGAAAAATCTTTTCTTTTTAAAATTTTTAAGATAAAAAACAAAAACAAATTAAGATAAAATGAAACAACAAACCATAAATGAAAATGAACTAAGTACTCTAAACAAACTCAAACAAACGAAATAAATTGTTGTACTAAAAGAAACAAACCAAGAAACCAAAGAAAAACACAAACAGCACTTTCTATCACCTATTTATCACCATTACGGAAATAAACAGAAATCAAAGAAGAGAAAGGATTGAAATGCTTCCCCTTGAAGCGATTAGGTCGAGCATGGATGCACTTGGAGGGCGCGACTTCTCCCATTGCTCCACACTTCCCATTTTTATGATTGAAGTTGCCATCTCTCTCCATTTTTATTAAGCTATCATAAATTGCTAAAACAAACACACAAACTTGAAATGGAATTAAAAGGATTAGGAATGAACAATAGAGAACTAAGTAGACTTTAAACATTATAAATAAAAAAATAGGAAAACCAAATAGAATCAAGCAATGTTACCGATCCCCGGCAACGGCGCCAAAAACTTGTTGCTTCGATTCAGCTGCACCAAAATAGATTCAGCTGCATCCTCAACTTGTGATACTCGCAAGTGCACGAGCCGTTTGGTAGTATAGCATATGTAAGTGCGAGGTCGATCCCACGAGGATTGGTGATTGAATGATCCAATTTGTTTCCCCTACACAAAATAGAAATGAAAAAGAAAATAAATAAAACAAGATAAAAAGAAATAACTCAAGCAAATAAGTTCCCAAGTTCAATTAGATTAACGGATTGATTCTAGCTAAAGTATGATTAAGCCATGGTGTTTGGTCATAACCTTGTGTCCCTAATTCCCTAATTTGATCATTTGTTGTCTAACCTAAAATTAAGCATTAGGAACCCATTAAGCATAGAAGAACAATTTAAACAACCAAGCATGTATCTAATCCCTGTTGTCGAATGTCCATACATACTCTTCCTATTCATAGTTCAATTCGAATTAAAGCATGGTGTCTACTCTTAATTCAAACCAAGATAGCTAACATGCAAGCCTAAATGGTGATCAATCATTCAAACTAGCATATTAACTTATAAGCATAATGAATAAGAACAAAAACCATAATTGAAACTTGGAAACTAATTAAACTTGAATACTTAAGAAAGAATGTACATTACAAATAAAAGTAAAGTGGAACTAAGAAAACTTGAAGGAAAATTTAGTAAACTCATTTTGTTACAACAATTGACAACTTGAAAGGAAACTAAGAGAATTTGAGGGAGAGAAGGGAAGGGAGCTCTAGAGAAGTGTTTGAGAGCTCCCCCCTTGGGGTGTGTTTTGAAGCTTGAAGGCTTCTCTATTTATAGGGCTAAGAGGGAGGAACAACATGATGAAATCCAACACCACCATTCCTCTTTTAATACAACCCATAACTCACACTTCATCTTGTCTATGTTAGTGTGGTTGGAATCAATCTCATCCCATACTTCTTTTGCTGCACCTCAAGCTTTCTTCACATGGGATCAAAGGTGATCAATTGTGGCTGCCTTTTGCTGCCAACCCATGTGGTTGCCTTTTGGTTGCTGAAAAACGAGTTTTCTGAACCAGTCTTGGTGTAGGAAGGCCAGAGGTTTCAAAACGTATCCAATGGTGCTCAAATTGGGATATGTTATAATAGACACCCATTGGAACAACTTCTATGAAGAAAGTATTCCCATCAGAGCAGTAGAAGTGTGCGTTTTGGGCCTTACAAGTTGGCAGCCGAACAGAGACTGGAATTGACTTCATTTCATTTCTTTGCTTTACATGCATGCACATGCTTTCTCTATAATAACTCCAGCATGTACCAACTTGCTCCTTTAGAATTTCATAGCTGGAATGCCTCCCCACTTCACTCATTATGTTGGATCCAAAGTCAGTTGCAGCATGGGTGAGGCACATGGCTTAAAGGAGGAGACAAGGCTCAAAGCTGGCAGCTGCAAATCCTCCTGAGCATGGTTCAGTGTTGGACGGGCTAAGGACTCCACATTTGTTCAATTGGGCTGAATTTTGGATATGTTATACTAGACACCCAATTGAACAACTTCTATGAAGAATGTCTCCTCATCCGAGTTGTGCAGATTGCTGAAATGAGACCTGCAAGGTGACTTACGAAACTTGACTGACAAGGAGTGTGGCCCAACTTTGGTTTTGTCTTTAAGCTCTTGCTCTTATGCCAATCAGCCCTTAACATGCATGGATTGCATCAAATGTGATCTCTTGCTATCTTAACCTACAAAACACACAAATAGAGGTAAGTGACTCAAAATAAAGAGAAACTAAGCAAAATCACTAAGTAAAGAAGGCAAGCAAGTGTATGAAATTATGGACTTATCAAAACAGAAAATGGATTAAAAGCACAAGTTTAACTCAATAACATAACCAAATCATAAGCTAGAAGGGTACAAAATGATATACAATTATGAACCGATCAATCCCAAAACCTGGGCAACATCATAATATGGTGGGAGGAGTCATTTGGTGAGTTTTGAGTGAAATCCAATCGCTAGAAGTGTGGAATACACCAACCACTCCAGTAAGGAACGAACTGCCGTTGAAATTGAATTGTCCAATTTCTCACACCTATTGATTTCGGATCGAGCCCAAAACTTGGGCAAAATCATAATATGGTGGGAGGAGTCATTTGGTTAGTTTTGAGTGAAATCCAATCGCTAGAAGTATGGAATACACCAACCACTCCAATTAGGAACGAACTGCCGTTGAACTTGAACTGTCCGACTTGGAACACCTATTGATTTCGGATCGAGTCCAAAACTTGGGCAACATCATTATATGGTGGGAGGAGTCATTTGGTGAGTTTTGAGTGAAATCCAGTCGCTAGAAGTATGGAATACACCAACCACTCCAATTAGGAACGAACTGCCGTTGAACTTGAATTGTCCAATTTATCTCACCTATTCATTTCGGATCGAGCCCAAAACTTGGGCAACATCATAATATGGTGGGAGGAGTCATTTGGTGAGTTTTTACTTAAATCCAATCGCTAGAAGTATGGAATACACCAACCACTCCAATTAGGAACGAACTGTCGTTGAAATTGAATGGACCAATTTCTCGCACCTATTGATTTCGGATCGAGCCCAAAACTTGGGCAACATTATAATATGGTGGGAGGAGTCATTTGGTGCGTTTTGAGTGAAATCCAATCGCTAGAAGTATGGAACACACCAACCACTCCAATTAGGAACGAACTGCCGTTGAACTTGAATTGTCAATTTTGGAACACCTATTGATTTCGGATCGAGCCCAAAACTTGGGCAACAACATAACATGGTGGGAGGAGTCATTTGGTGAGTTTTGAGTGAAATCCAATCGTTAGAAGTATGGAATACACCAACCACTCCAATTAGGAAAGAACTGTCGTTGAAATTGAATTGGCCAATTTCTCACACCTTTTGATTTCGGATCGAGCCCCAAACTTGGGCAACATCTTAATATGGTGGGAGGAGTCATTTGGTGAGTTTTGAGTGAAATCCAATCGCTAGAAGTATGGAATACACCAACCAATCCAATTAGGAACGAACTGCCGTTGAACTTGAATTGTCCAATTTGGAACACCTATTGATTTCGAATCGAGTCCAAAACTTGGGCAACATCATAATATGGTGGGAGGAGTCATTTGGTGAGTTTTGAGTGAAATCCAATCTCTAGAAGTATGGAATACACCAACCACTCCAATTAGGAACGAACTGCCATTGAACTTGAATTGTCCAATTTCTCACACCTATTGATTTCGGATCGAGCCCAAAACTTGGGCAACATCATAATATGGTGGGAGGAGTCATTTGGGGAGTTTTGAGTGAAATCCAATCGCTAGAAGTATGGAATACACCAACCACTCCAATTAGGAACGAACTGCCGTTGAACTTGAATTGTCCAATTTCTCACACCTATTGATTTCGGATGGAGCCCAAAACTTGGGCAACATCACAATATGGTGGGAGTAGTCATTTGGTGAGTTTTGAGTGAAATCCAACAGCTAGAAGTATGGAATACACCAACCACTCCAATTAGGAACGAACTGCCGTTGAACTTGAATTGTCCAATTTCTCACACCTATTGATTTCGGATCGAGCCCAAAACTTGGGCAACATCATAATATGGTGGGAGGAGTCATTTGGTTAGTTTTGACTGAAATCCAATCGCTAGAAGTATGGAATACACCAACCACTCCAATTAGGAACGAACTGCCGTTGAACTTGAATTGTCCAATTTCTCACACCTACTGATTTCTGATCGAGCCCAAAACTTGGGAAACATCATAATATGGTGGGAGGAGTCATTTGGTGAGTTTTGAGAGAAATCCAATCGCTAGAAGTATGGAATACACCAACCACTCCAATTAGGAACGAACTGCCGCTGAACTTGAATTGTCCAATTTCTCACAACTATTGATTTCGGATCGAGCCCCCAACTTGGGCAACAACGTAATATGGTGGGAGGAGTCATTTGGTGAGTTTTGAGTGAAATCCAATCGCTAGAAGTATGGAATACACCAACCACTCCAATTAGGAACGAACTGCCGTTGAACTCTAATTGTCAAATTTGGAATACCTATTGAGTTCGGATCGAGTCCAAAACTTGGGCAACATCATAATATGGTGGGAGGAGTCATTTGGGGAGTTTTGAGTGAAGTCCAATCGCTAGAAGTGTGGAATACACCAACCACTCCAATTAGGAACGAACTGCCGTTGAACTTGAATTGTCCAATTTGGAACACCTATTGATTTCGGATGGAGCCCAAAACTTGGGCAACATCATAATATGGTGGGAGGAGTCATTTGGTTAGTTTTGAGTGAAATCCAATCGCTAGAAGTATGGAATACACCAACCACTCCAACTAGGAACGAACTGCCGTTGAACTCTAATTGTCAAATTTGGAAGACCTATTGATTTCGGATCGAGTCCAAAACATGGGCAACATCATAATATGGTGGGAGGAGTCATTTGGTGAGTTTTGAGTGAAGTCCAATCGCTAGAAGTATGGAATACACCAACCACTCCAATTAGGAACGAACTGCCGTTGAACTTGAATTGTCCAATTTGGAAAACCTATTGATTTCGGATCGAGCCCAAAACTTGGGCAACATCATAATATGGTGGGAGGAGTACTTTTAGTGAGTTTTGAGTGAAATCCAATCGCCAGTAGTATGGAATACACCAACCACTCCCATTAGGAACGAACTGCCGTTGAACTTGAATTGTCCAATTTCTCAAAACTATCGATTTCGGATCGAACCCCAAACTTGTACAACATCATAATATGGTGGGAGGAGTCATTTGGTGAGTTTTGAGTGAAATCCAATCTCTAGAAGTATGGAATACACCAACCACTCCAATCAGGAACGAACTGTCGTTGAACTTGAATTGTCCAATTTGGAACACCTATTGATTTCAGATGGAGCCCAAAACATGGGCAACATCATAATATGGTGGGAGGAGTCATTTGGTTTGTTTTGAGTGAAGTCCAATCGCTAGAAGTGTGGAATACACCAACCACTCCAATTAGGAACGAACTGCCGTTGAACTTGAATTGTCCAATTTGGAACACCTATTGATTTCGGATGGAGCCCAAAACTTGGGCAACATCATAATATGGTGGGAGGAGTCATTTGGGGAGTTTTGAGTGAAATCCAATCGCTAGAAGTGTGGAATACAGCAACCACTCCAATTAGGAACGAACTGCCGTTGAACTTCAATTGTCCAATTTCTCACACCTATTGATTTCTGATCGAGCCCAAAACTTGGGCAACATCATAATATGGTGGGAGGAGTCATTTGGTGAGTTTTGAGTGAAATCCAATCGCTAGAAGTATGGAATACACCAACCACTCCAATTAGGAACGAACTGCCGTTGAACTTGAATTGTCCAATTTTTCACACCTATTGATTTCGGATCGAGCCCCAAACTTGGGCAACATCATAATATGGTGGGAGGAGTCATTTGGTGAGTTTTGAGTGAAATCCAATCGCTAGAAGTGTGGAATACACCAACCACTCCAATTAGGAACGAACTGCCATTGAACTTGAATTGTCCAATTACTCACACCTATTGATTTCGGATCGAGCCCAAAACTTGGGCAACATCATAATATGGTGGGAGGAGTCATTTGGTGAGTTTTGAGTGAAATCCAATCGCTAGAAGTGTGGAATACCCCAACCACTCCAATTAGGAACGAATTGCCGTTGAACTCTAATTGTCAAATTTGGAAGACCTATTGATTTCGGATCGAGTTCAAAACTTGGGCAACATCATAATATGGTGGGAGGAGTCATTTGGTGAGTTTTGAGTGAAGTCCAATCGCTAGACGTATGGAATACACCAACTACTCCAATTAGGAACGAACTGCCGTTGAACTTGAATTGTCCAATTTGGAACACCTATTGATTTCGGATCGAGCCCAAAACTTGGGCAACATCATAATATGGTGGGAGGACTCATTTGGTGAGTTTTGGGTGAAATCCAATCGCTATAAGTGTTGAATACACCAACCACTCCAATTAGGAACGAACTGCCGTTAAACTTGAATTCTCCAATTTCCCACACCTATTGATTTCGGATCGAGCCCAAAACTTGGGCAACATCATAATATGGTGGGAGGAGTCATTTGGAGAGTTTTGAGTGAAATCCAATCACTAGAAGTATGGAATACACCAACCACTCCAGTTAGGAACGAACTGCCGTTGAACTTGAATTGTCCAATTTGGAACACCTATTGATTTCGGATCGAGCCCAAAACATGGGCAACAACATAATATGGTGGGAGGAGTCATTTGGTGAGTTTTGAAAGAAATCCAATCGCTAGAAGTATGGAATACACCAACCACTCCAATTAGGAACGAACTGCCGTTGAACTTGAATTGTCCAATTTCTCACACCTATTGATTTCGGATCGAGCCCAAAACTTGGGCAACATCATAATCTGGTGGGAGGAGTCATTTGGGGAGTTTTGAGTGAAATCGAACCGCTAGAAGTGTGGAATACACCAACCACTCCCATTAGGAACGAACTGTCGTTGAACTTGAATTCTCCAATTTCTCACAACTATTGATTTCGGATCGAGCCCAAATCTTGGGCAACGTCATAATATGGTGGGAGGAGTCATTTGGTTAGTTTTGAGTGAAATCCAATCGCTAGAAGTATGGAATACACCAACCACTCCAATTAGGAACGAACTGCCGTTGAACTTGAATTGTCCAGTTTGGAACACCTATTGATTTCGGATCGACACCAAAACTTGGGCCACATCATAATATGGTGGGAGGAGTCATTTGCTGAGTTTTGAGTGAAATCCAATCGCTAGAAGTATGGAATACACCAACCACTCCAATTAGGAACGAACTGCCGTTGAACTTGAATTGTAGAATTACTCACACCTATTGATTTCGGATCGAGCCCAAAACTTGGGCAACATCATAATATGGTGGGAGGTGTCATTTGGTGAGTTTTGAGTGAAATCCAATCGCTAGAAGTATGGAATACACCAACCACTCCAATTAGGAACGAACTGCCGTTGAAATCTAATTGTCAAATTTGGAAGACCTATTGATTTCGGATCGAGTCCAAAACTTGGGCAACATCATAATATGGTGGGAGGAGTCATTTCGGGAGTTTTGAGTCAAGTCCAATCGCTAGAAGTATGGAATACACCAACCACTCCAATTAGGAACGAACTGCCGTTGAACTTGAATTGTCCAATTTGGAGAACCTATTGATTTAGGATCGAGCCCAAAACATGGGCAACATCATAATAAGGTGGGAGGAGTCATTTGGTGAGTTTTGAGTGAAATCCAATCGCCAGAAGTATGGAATACACCAACCACTCCAATTAGGAACGAACTGCCGTTGAACTTGAATTGTCCAATTTGGAACACCTATTGATTTTGGATCGAGCCCGAAACTTGGGCAACATCATAATATGGTGGCAGGAGTCATTTGGTGAGTTTTGAGTAAAATCCAATCGCTAGAAGTATGGAATACACCAACCACTCCAATTAGGAACGAACTGCCGTTGAACTTGAATTGTAGAATTACTCACACCTATTAATTTCGGATCGAGCCCAAAACTTGGGCAACATCATAATATGGTGGGAGGAGTCATATGGTGAGTTTTGAGTGAAATCCAATCTCTAGAAGTATGGAATACACCAACCACTCCAATTAGGAACGAACTGCCGTTGAACTCTAATTGTCAAATTTGGAAGACCTCTTGATTTCGGATCGAGTCCAAAACATGGGCAACGTCATAATATGGTGGGAGGAGTCATTTCGTGAGTTTTGAGTCTAGTCCAATCGCTAGAAGTATGGAATACACCAACCACTCCAATTAGGAACGAACTGCCGTTGAACTTGAATTGTCCAATTTGGAGAACCTATTGATTTAGGATCGAGCCCAAAACATGGGCAACATCATAATAAGGTGGGAGGAGTCATTTGGTGAGTTTTGAGTGAAATCCAATCGCCAGAAGTATGGAATACACCAACCACTCCAATTAGGAACGAACTGCCGTTGAACTTCAATTGTTCAATTTCTCACACCTATTGATTTCGGATCGAGCTCCAAACATGGGCAACATCATAATATGGTGGGAGGAGTCATTTGGTGATTTTTGAGTGAAATCCAATCGCTAGAAGTATGGAATACACCAACCACTCCAATTAGGAACGAACTGCCGTTGAACTTGAATTGTCCAATTTCGAACACCTATTGATTTCGGATCGAGCCCAAAACTTGGGCAACATCATAATATGGTGGGAGGAGTCATTTGGTGAGTTTTGAGTGAAATCCAATCGCTACAAGTATGGAATACACCAACCACTCCAGTTTGGAACGAAATGCCGTTGAAATTGAATTGACCAATTTCGCACACCTATTGATTACGGATCGAGCCCAAAACTTGGGCAACATCATAATATGGTGGGAGGAGTCATTTGGTGAGTTTTGAGTGAAATCCAATCGATAGAAGTATGGAATACACCAACCACTCCAATTGGGAACGAACTGCCGTTGAACTTGAATTGTCCAATTTCGAACACCTATTGATTTCGGATCGCGCTCAAAACTTGGGCAACATCGTAATATGGTGGGAGGAGTGATTTGGTGAGTGCTGAGTGAAATCCAATCGCTAGAAGTGTGGAATACACCAACCACTCCAATTAGGAACGAACTGCCGTTGAACTTGAATTCTCCAATTTGGAACACCTATTGATTTCGGATAGAGCCCAAAACTTGGGCAACATCATATTATGGTGGGAGGAGTCATTTGGTGAGTTTTGAGTGAAATCCAATCGCTAGAAGTATGGAATACACCAACCACTCCATTTAGGAATGAACTGCCGTTGAAGTTGAATTGTCCAATTTCTCACACCTATTGATTTCGGATCGAGCCCCAAACTTGGGCTACATCATAGTATTGTGGGAGGAGTCATTTGGTGAGTTTTGAGTGAAATCCAATCGCTAGAAGTATGGAATACACCAACCACTCCAATTAGGAACAAACTGCCATTGAACTTGAATTGTCCAATTTCTGACACCTATTGATTTCGGATCGCGCTCAAAACTTGGGCAACATCGTAATATGGTGGGAGGAGTGATTTGGTGAGTTCTGAGTGAAATCCAATCGCTAGAAGTGTGGAATACACCAACCACTCCAATTAGGAACGAACTGCCGTTGAACTTGAATTCTCCAATTTGGAACACCTATTGATTTCGGATAGAGCCCAAAACTTGGGCAACATCATATTATGGTGGGAGGAGTCATTTGGTGAGTTTTGAGTGAAATCCAATCGCTAGAAGTATGGAATACACCAACCACTCCAATTAGGAACGAACTGCCGTTGAAGTTGAATTGTCCAATTTCTCACACCTATTGATTTCGGATCGAGCCCCAAACTTGGGCTACATCATAGTATTGTGGGAGGAGTCATTTGGTGAGTTTTGAGTGAAATCCAATCGCTAGAAGTATGGAATACACCAACCACTCCAATTAGGAACAAACTGCCATTGAACTTGAATTGTCCAATTTCTGACACCTATTGATTTCGGATCGAGCCCCAAACTTGGGCTACATCATAGTATTGTGGGAGGAGTCATTTGGTGAGTTTTGAGTGAAATCCAATCGCTAGAAGTATGGAATACACCAACCACTCCAGTTTGGAACGAAATGCCGTTGAAATTGAATTGACCAATTTCTCACACCTATTGATTACGGTTCGAGCCCAAAACTTGGGCAACATCGTAATATGGTGGGAGGAGTGATTTGGTGAGTTCTGAGTGAAATCCAATCGCTAGAAGTGTGGAATACACCAACCACTCCAATTAGGAACGAACTGCCGTTGAACTTGAATTGTCCAATTTGGAACACCTATTGATTTCGGATCGAGCCCAAAACTTGGGCAACATCGTAATATAGTGGGAGGAGTCATTTGGTGAGTTTTGAGTGAAATCCAATCGCTAGAAGTATGGAAAACACCAACCACTCCAATTAGGAACGAACTGCCGTTGAACTTGAATTGTCCAATTTCGGACACCTATTGATTTCGGATCGAGCCCAAAACTTGGGCAACATCGTAATATGGTGGGAGGAGTCATTTGGTGAGTTCTGAGTGAAATCCAATCGCTAGAAGTATGGAATACACCAACCACTCCAATTAGGAACGAACTGCCGTTGAAGTTGAATTGTCCAATTTCTCACTCCTATTGATTTCGGATCGAGCCCAAAACTTGGGGAACTTCATAATATGGTGGGAGGAGTCATTTGGTGAGTTTTGAGTGAAATCCAATCGATAGAAGTATGGAATACACCAACCACTCCAATTAGGAACAAACTGCCGTTGAACTTGTATTGTCCAATTTCTGACACCTATTGAATTCGGATCGAGCCCCAAACTTGGGCTACATCACAGTATTGTGGGAGGAGTCATTTGGTGCGTTTTGAGTGAAATCCAATCGCTAGAAGTATGGAATACACCAACCACCCAGTTTGGAACGAAATGCCGTTGAAATTGAATTGACCAATTTCTCACACCTATTGATTACGGATCGAGCCCAAAACTTGGGCAACATCATAATATGGTGGGAGGAGTCATTTGGTGAGTTTTGAGTGAAATCCAATCTATTGAAGTATGGAATACACCAACCACTCCAATTAGGAACGAACTGCCGTTGAACTTGAATTGTCCAATATCGAACACCTATTGATTTCGGATCGAGCCCAAAACTTGGGCAACATTGTAATATGGTGGGAGGAGTCATTTGGTGAGTTCTGAGTGAAATCCAATCGCTAGAAGTGTGGAATACACCAACCACTCCAATTAGGAATGAACTGCCATTGAACTTGAATTGTCCAATTTGGAACACCTATTGATTTCGGATCGAGCCCAAAACTTGGGCAACATCATAATATAGTGGGAGGAGTCATTTGGTGAGTTTTGAGTGAAATCCAATCGATAGAAGTATGGAATACACCAACCACTCCAATTAGGAACGAACTGCCGTTGAACTTGAATTGTCGAATTTCGAACACCTATTGATTTCGGATCGAGCCCAAAACTTGGGCAACATCGTAATATGGTGGGAGGAGTCATTTGGTGAGTTTTGAGTGAAATCCAATCGCTAGAAGTGTGGAATACACCAACCACTCCAATTAGGAACGAACTGCCGTTGAACTTGAATTGTCCAATTTGGAACACCTATTGATTTCGGATCGAGCCCAAAACTTGGGCAACATCATAATATGGTGGGAGGAGTCATTTAGTGAGTTTTGAGTGAAACCAATCTCTAGAAGTATGGAATACACCAACCACTCCAATTAGGAACGAACTGCCGTTGAACTTGAATTGTCCAATTTGGAACACCTATTGATTTCGGATCGAACCCAAAACTTGGGCAACATCATAATATGGTGGGAGGAGTCATTTGGTTAGTTTTGAGTGAAATCCAATCGCTAGAAGTATGTAATACACCAACCACTCCAATTAGGAACGAACTGCCGTTGAACTTGAATTGTCCAATTTGGAACACCTATTGATTTCGGATCGAGCCCAAAACTTGGGCAACATCATAATATGGTGGGAGGATTCATTTGGTGAGGTTTGAGTGAAATCCAATCGCTAGAAGTATGGAATACACCAACCACTCCAATTAGGAACGAACTGCCGTTGAACTTGAATTGTCCAATTTGGAACACCTATTCATTTCGGATCGAGCCCAAAACCTGGGCAACAACATAATATGGTGGGAGGAGTCATTTGGTGAGTTTTGAGTGAAATCCAATCGCTAGAAGTATGGAATACACCAACCACTCGAATTAGGAACGAACTGCCGTTGAACTTGAATTGTCCAATTTCTCACACCTATTGATTTCGGACCGAGCCCAAAACTTGGGCAACATCTTAATATGGTGGGAGGAGTCATGTGGTGAGTTTTGAGTGAAATCCAATCGCTAGAAGTATGGAATACACCAACCCCTCCAATTAGGAACGAACTGCCGTTGAACTTGAATTGTCCAATTTGGAACACCTATTGATTTCGGATCGAGCCTAAAACTTGGGCAACATCATAATATGGTGGGAGGAGTCATTTGGTGAGTTTTGAGTGAAATCCAATCGCTAGAAGTATGGAATACAACAACCACTCCAATTAGGAACGAACTGCCGTTGAACTTGAATTGTCCAATTTCTCACACCTATTGATTTCAGATCGAGCCCAAAACTTGGGCAACATCATAATATGGTGGGAGGAGTCATTTGGTGAGTTTTGAGTGAAATCCAATCGCTAGAAGTATGGAATACACCAACCACTCCAATTAGGAACGAACTGCCGTTGAACTTGAATTGTCCAATTTCTCACACCTATTGATTTCGGGTCGAGCCCAAAACTTGGGCAACATCTTAATATGGTGGGAGGAGTCATTTGGTGAGTTTTGAGTGAAATCCAATCGCTAGAAGTATGGAATACACCAACCCCTCCAATTAGGAACAAACTGCCGTTGAACTTGAATTGTCCAATTTGGAACATCTATTGATTTCGGATCGAGCCCAAAACTTGGGCAACATCATAATATGGTGGGTGGAGTCGTTTGGAGAGTTTTGAGTGAAATCCAGTCGCTAGAAGTTTTGAATACACCAACCACTCGAATTAGGAACGAACTGCCGTTGAACTTGAATTGTCCAATTTCTCACACCTATTGATTTCGGATCGAGCCCAAAACTTGGGCAACATCATAATTTGGTGGGAGGATGATCGGTTCAGAATTGTATATCATTTTGTACCCTTCTAGCTTATGATTTGGTTATGTTATTGAGTTAAACTTGTGCTTTTAATCCATTTTCTGTTTTGATAAGTCCATAATTTCATACACTTGCATGCCTTATTTACTTATTGATTTTGCTTAGTTTCTCTTTATTTTGAGTCACTTACCTCTGTTTCTGTGTTTTGTAGGTTAAGATAGCAAGAGATCAGATTTGATGCAATCCATGCATGTTAAGGGCTGATTGGGATAAGAGCAAGAGCTTAAAGACAAAACCAAAGTTGGGCCACACTTCTTGTCAGTCCAGTTTCGTAAGTCACCTTGCAGGTCTCATTTCAGCAATCTGCACAACTCGGATGAGGAGACATTCTTCATAGATGTTGTTCAATCGGGTGTCTAGTATAACATATCCAAAATTCAGCCCAATTGAACATATGTGGAGTCCTTAGCCCGTCCAACACTGAACCATGCTCAGGAGGATTTGCAGCTGCCAGCTTTGAGCCTTGTCTCCTCCTTTAAGCCATGTGCCTCACCCATGCTGCAACTGACTTTGGATCCAACATAATGAGTGAAGTGGGGAGGCATTCCAGCTATGAAATTCTAAAGGAGCAAGTTGGTACATGCTGGAGTTATTATAGAGAAAGTATGTGCATGCATGTGAAGCAAAGAGAAAGGAGAGAGAGAAGAATGAGGAATGATGAGAGGCATTTTGCTTCAGCCTTTGAACATGGGAATTGAATTGGCAGATCACTTTGGAGCTGGAGATCAGGTTTTAATTGAAAGAGAAAGCATGTGCATGCATGTGAAGCAAAAAGAAAGCAAAGAAATGAAATGAAGTCAATTCCAGTCTCTGTTCGGCAGCCAACTTGCAAGGCCCAAAACGCACACTTCTACTGCTCCGATGGGAATACTTTCTTCATAGAGGTTGTTCCAATGGGTGTCTAGTATAACTTATCCAAATTTGAGCTCCATTGGATACGTTTTGAAACCTCTGGCCTTCCTACACCAAGCCTGGTTCAGAAAACTCGTTTTTCAGCAACCAAAAGGCAACCACATGGGTTGGCAACCAAAAGGCAACCACATGGGTTGACAGCAAAGGCAGCCACAACTGATCACCTTTGAACCCATGTGAAGATGCTTGAGGTGCAGCAGCAAAAGATGAAGGATGGTGTGGGAATCCATCATGATGTTCCTCCCTCTTAGCCCTATAAATAGAGAAGCCTTCAAGCTTCAAAACACACCCCAAGGGGGGGAGCTCTCAAACACTTCTCTAGAGCTCCCTTCCCTTCTCTCCCTCAAATTCTCTTAGTTTCCTTTCAAGTTGTAAATTGTTGTAACAAAATGAGTTTACTAAATTTTCCTTCAAGTTTTCTTAGTTCCACTTTACTTTTATTTGTAATGTACATTCTTTCTTAAGTATTCAAGTTTAATTAGTTTCCAAGTTTCAATTATGGTTTTTGTTCTTATTCATTATGCTTATAAGTTAATATGCTAGTTTGAATGATTGATCACCATTTAGGCTTGCATGTTAGCTATCTTGGTTTGAATTAAGAGTAGACACCATGCTTTAATTCGAATTGAACTATGAATAGGAAGAGTATGTATGGACATTCGACAACAGGGATTAGATACATGCTTGGTTGTTTAAATTGTTCTTCTATGCTTAATGGGTTCCTAATGCTTAATTTTAGGTTAGACAACAAATGATCAAATTAGGGAATTAGGAACACAAGGTTATGACCAAACACCATGGCTTAATCATACTTTAGCTAGAATCAATCCGTTAATCTAATTGAACTTGGGAACTTATTTGCTAGAGTTATTTCTTTTTTTATTGTTTGATTTATTTTCTTTTTCATTTCTGTTTTGTGTAGGGGAAATGAATTGGATCATTCAATCACCTATCCTCGTGGGATCGACCTCGCACTTACATATGCTATATTACCAAACGGCTCGTGCACTTGCGAGTATCACAAGTTGAGGATGCAGCTGAATCCATTTTGGTGCAGCTGAATCGAAGCAACAGAGGAGTCATTTGGTGAGTTTTGAGTGAAATCCAATCGCTAGAAGTATGGAATACAACAACAACTCCAATTAGGAACGAAATGCCGTTGAACTTGAATTGTCCAATTTGGAACACCTATTGATTTCGGATCGAGCCCCAAACTTGGGCAACATCAAAATATGGTGGGAGGAGTCCTTTGGTGAGTTTTGAGTGAAATCCAATCGCTAGGAGTATGGAATTCACCAACCACTCTAATTAGGAACGAACTGCCGTTGAACTTGAATTGTCCAATTTCTCACACCTATTGATTTCGGATCGAGCCCAAAACTTGGGCAACCTCATAATATGGTGGGAGGAGTCATTTGGTGAGTTTTGAGTGAAATCCAATCACTAGAAGTAAGGAATACACCAAACACTCCAATTAGGAACGAACTGCCGTCGAACTTGAATTGTCCAATTTGGAACACCTATTGATTTGGGATCGAGCCCAAAACTTGGGCAACATCATAATATGGTGGGAGGAGTCATTTGGTTAGTTTTGAGTGAAATCCAATCGCTAGAAGTATGGAATACACCAACCACTCCCATTGGGAACGAACTAACGTTGAACTTGAATTGTCCAATTTCTCACACCTATTGATTTCGGATCGAGCCCCAAACTTGGGCAACCTCAAAATATGGTGGGATGAGTCATTTGGTGAGTTTTGAGTGAAATCCAATCGCTAGAAATATGGAATACACCAGCCACTCCAATTAGAAACGAACTTCCGTTGAACTTGAATTGTCCAATTTGTCACACCTATTGATTTCGTATCGAGCCCAAAACTTGGGCAACATCATAATATGGTGGGAGGAGTCATTTGGTTAGTTTTGAGTGAAATCCAATCGCTAGAAGTATGGAATACACCAACCACTCCAATTAGGAACGAACTGCCGTTGAACTTTAATTGTCCAATTTCTCACACCTATTGATTTCGGATCGAGCCCCAAACTTGGGCTACATCCTAATATTGTGGGAGGAGTCATTTGGTGAGTTTTGAGTGAAATCCAATCGCTAGAAGTATGGAATACACCAACCACTCCAATTAGGAACGAACTTCCATTGAACTTGAATTGTCCAATTCGTCACACCTATTGATTTCGGATCGAGCCCAAAACATGGGCAACATAATAATATGGTGGGAGGAGTCATTTGGTGAGTTTTGAGTGAAATCCAATCGCTAGAAGTATGGAATACACCAACCACTCCAATTAGGAACGAACTGCCGTTGAACTTGAATTGTCCAATTTCTAATCCCTATTGATTTCGGATCGAGCTAAAAACTTGGGCAACATCATAATATGGTGGGATGAGTCATTTGGTGAGTTTTGAGTGAAATCCAACGGCTAGAAGTATGGAATACACCAACCACTCCAATTAGGAACGAACTGCCGTTGAACTTGAATTGTCCAATTCGGAACACCTATTGATTTCGGATTGAGCCCAAAACTTGGGCAACATCATAATATGGTGGGAGGAGTCATTTGGTGAGTTTTGAGTGAAATCCAATCGCTAGAAGTATGGAATACACCAACCACTCCAATTAGGAATGAACTTCCGTTGAACTTCAATTGTCCAATTTCTCACTCCTATTGATTTCGGATCGAGCCCCAAACTTGGGCTACAACATAATATTGTGGGAGGAGTCATTTGGTGAGTTTTGAGCGAAATCCAATCGCTAGAAGTAGGGAATACACCCACCACTCCGATTAGGAACGAACTGCCGTTCAACTTGAATTGTCCAATTTCTCACACCTATTGATTTCGGATCGAGCCCAAAACTTGGGCAACATCATAATATGGTGGGAGTGGTCATTTGGTTAGTTTTGAGTGAAATCCAATCGCTAGAAGTATGGAATACACCAACCACTCCAATTAGGAACGAACTGCCGTTGAACTTGAATTGTCCAATTTCTCACACCTATTGATTTCGGATCGAGCCCAAAACATGGGCAACATCATAATATGGTGGGAGGAGTCATTTGGTGAGTTTTGAGTGAAATCCAATCGCTAGAAGTAGGGAATACACCAACCACTCCGATTAGGAATGAACTGCCGTTCAACTTGAATTGTCCAATTTCTCACACCTATTGATTTCGAATCGAGCCCAAAACCTGGGCAACATCCTAATATGGTGGGAGGAGTCATTTGGTGAGTTTTGAGCGAAATCCAATCGCTAGAAGTATGGAATACACCAACCACTCCAATTAGGAACGAACTTCCATTGAACTTGAATTGTCCAATTCGTCACACCTATTGATTTCGGATCGAGCCCAAAACATGGGCAACATCATAATATGGTGGGAGGAGTCATTTGGTGAGTTTTGAGTGAAATCCAATCGCTAGAAGTATGGAATACACCAACCACTCCGATTAGGAACGAACTGCCGTTGAACTTGAATTGTCCAATTTCTCACACCTATTGATTTCGGATCGAGCCCAAAACTTGGGCAACATCATAATATGGTGGGAGTAGTCATTTGGTTATTTTTGAGTGAAATCCAATCGCTAGAAGTATGGAATACACCGACCACTCCAATTAGGAACGAACTGCCGTTGAACTTTAATTGTCCAATTTCTCACACCTATTGATTTCGGATCGTGCCCAAAAGTTTCGCAACATCATAGTATGGTGGGAGGAGTCATTTGGTGACTTTTGTGTGAAATCCAATCGCTAGAAGTATGGAATACACCAACCACTCCAATTAGGAACGAACTGCCGTTGAACTTGAATTGTCCAATTTCTCACACCTATTGATTTCGGATCGAGCCCCAAACTTTTGGCTACATCACAATATGGTGGGAGGAGTCATTTGGTGACTTTTGTGTGAAATCCAATCGCTAGAAGTATGGAATACACCAACCACTCCAATTAGGAACGAACTTCCGTTGAACTTCAATTGTCCAATTTCTCACACCTATTGATTTCGGATCGAGCCCAAAACTTGGCCAACATTATAATATGGTGGGAGGAGTCATTTGGTGAGTTTTGAGTGAAATCCAATCGCTAGAAGTATGGAATACACCAACCACTCCGATTAGGAACGAACTGCCGTTGAACTTGAATTGTCCAATTTCTCACACCTATTGATTTCGGATCGAGCCCAAAACTTGGGCAACATCATAATATGGTGGGAGGAGTCATTTGGTGAGTTTTGAGTGAAATCCAATCGCTAGAAGTATGGAATACACCAACCACTCCAATTAGAAACGAACTGCCGTTGAACTTGCATTGTCCAATTTGGAACACCTATTGATTTCGGATCGAGCCCAAAACTTGGGCAACATCATAATATGGTGGGAGGAGTCATTTGGTTAGTTTTGAGTGAAATCCAATCGCTAGAAGTATGGAATACACCAACCATTCCAATTAGGAACGAACTTCCGTTGAACTTGAATTGTCCAATTTCTTACACCTATTGATTTCGGATCGAGCCCAAAACATGGGTAACATCATAATATGGTGGGAGGAGTCATTTGGTGAGTTTTGAGTGAAATCCAATCGCTAGAAGTATGGAATACACCAACCACTCCAATTAGAAACGAACTGCCGTTGAACTTTAATTGTCCAATTTGGAACACATATTAATTTTGGATCGAGCCCCAAACTTGGGCAACATCGTAATATGGTGGGAGGAGTCATTTGGTGAGTTTTGAGTGAAATCCAATCGCTGGAAGTATGGAATACACCAACCACTCCAATTAGGAACGAACTGCCGTGGAACTTGAATTGTCCAATTTCGAACACCAATTGATTTCGGATCGAGCCTAAAACTTGGGCAACATCATAATATGGAGGGAGGAGTCGTTTGGTGAGTTTTGAGTGAAATCCAATCGCTAGAAGTATGGAATACACCAACCACTCCAATTAGGACCGAACGGCCGTTGAACTTGAATTCTCCAACTTGGAACACCTATTGACTTCGGATCGAGCCCCAAACTTGGGCAACATCATAATATGGTGGGAGGAGTCATTTGGTGAATTTTGAGTGAAATCCAATCGCTAGAAGTATGGAATACACCAACTACTCCAATTAGGAACGAACTGCTGTTGAACTTGAATTGTCCAATTTCTCACACCTATTGATTTCGAATCGAGCCCAAAACTTGGGCAACATCATAATATGGTGGGAGGAGTCATTTGGTGAGTTTTGAGTGAAATCCAATTGCTAGAAGTATGGAATACACCAACCACTCCAATTAGAAATGAAATGCCGTAGAACTTGAATTGTCCAATTTGGAACACATATTAATTTTGGATCGAGCCCCAAACTTGGGCAACATCGTAATATGGTGGGAGGAGTCATTTGGTGAGTTTTGAGTGAAATCCAATCGCTGGAAGTATGGAATACACCAACCACCCCAATTAGGAACGAACTGCCGTTGAACTTGAATTGTCCAATTTGGAACACCTATTGATTTTGGATCGTGCCCCAAACTTGGGCAACATCGGAATATGGTGGGAGGAGTCATTTGGTGAGTTTTGAGTGAAATCCAATCGCTAGAAGTATGGAATACACCAACCACTCCAATTAGGAACGAACTGCCGTTGAACTTGAATTGTCCAATTTCTCACACCTATTGATTTCGGATCGATCCCCAAACTTGGGCAACATCATAATATGGTGGGAGGAGTCATTTGGTGGGTTTTGAGCGAAATCCAATCGCTAGAAGTATGGAATACACCGACCACTCCAATTAGGAACGAACTGCCATTGAACATGAATTGTCCAATTTGGAACACCTATTGATTTCGGATCGAGCCCAAAACTTGGGCAACATCATAATATGGTGGGAGGAGTCATTTGGTGAGTTTTGAGTGATATCCAATCGCTAGAAGTATGGAATACACCAACCACTCCAATTAGGAACGAACTGCCGTTGAACTTGAATTGTCCAACTTGGAACACCTATTGATTTCGGATCGAGCCCAAAACATGGGCAACATCATAATATGGTGGGAGGAGTCATTTGGAAAGTTTTGAGGGAAATCCAATCGCTAGAAGTATGGAATACACCAACCACTCCCATTAGGAACGAACTGCCGTTGAACTTGAATTTTCCAATTTCTAACAGATATTGATTTCGGATTGAACCCCGAACTTGTGCAACATCATAATACGGTGGGAGGAGTCATTTGGTGAGGTTTGAGTGAAATCCAATCGCTAGAAGTATGGAATACACCAACCACTCCAATTGGGAAAGAACTGCCGTTGAACTTGAATTGTCCAATTTGGAACACTTATTGATTTCGGATCGAGCCCAAAACTTGGGCAATATCATAATATGGTGGGAGGATTCATTTGGTGAGTTTTGACTTAAATCCAAACGCTAGAACTTTGGAATACACCAACCACTCCAATTTGGAACGAACTGCCGTTGAACTTGAATTGTCCAATTCGGAACACCTATTGATTTCGGATCGAGCCCAAAACTTGGGCAACATCATAATATAGTGGGAGGAGTCATTTGGTGAGTTTTGAGTGAAATCCAATCGCTAGGAGTATGGAATTCACCAACCACTCTAATTAGGAACGAACTGCCGTTGAACTTGAATTGTCCAATTTCTCACACCTATTGATTTCGGATCGAGCCCAAAACTTGGGCAACCTCATAATATGGTGGGAGGAGTCATTTGGTGAGTTTTGAGAGAAATCCAATCGCTAGATGCATGGAATACACCAACCACTCCAATTAGGAACGAACTGCCGTTGAACTTGAATTGTCCAATTTCTCACACCTATTGATTTCGGATCGAGCCCAAAACAAGGGCAACATCATAATATGGTGGTAGGAGTCATTTGGTGACATTTGAGTGAAATCCAATCGCTAGAAGTATGGAATACACCAACCACTCCAATTAGGAACGAACTGCCCTTGAACTTGAATTGTCCAATTTCGAACACCTATTGATTTCGGATCACGCCCAAAACTTGGGCAATATCGTAATATGGTGGGAGGAGTCATTTGGTGAGTTTTGAGTGAAATCCAATCGCTAGAAGTATTGAAGACACCAACCACTCGAATTAGGAACGAACTCCTGTTGAACTTGAACTGTCCAATTTCTCACACCTGTTGATTTCGGATCGAGCCCCAAACTTGGGCAACATCATAATATGGTGGGAGGAGTCATTTGGTTAGTTTTGAGTGAAATCCAATCGCTAAAAGTGTGGAATACACCAACAACTCCAATTAGGAACGAACTGCCGTTGAACTTGAATTGTCCAATTTCTCACACCTATTGATTTCGGATCGAGCCCAAAACAAGGGCAACATCATAATATGGTGGGAGGAGTCATTTGGTGAGATTTGAGTGAAATCCAATCGCTAGAACTATGGAATACACCAACCACTCGAATTAGGAACGAACTGCCCCTGAACTTGAATTGTCCAATATCGAACACCTATTGATTTCGGATCAAGCCCAAAACTTGGGCAACATCATAATATGGTGGGAGGAGTCATTTGGTGAGTTTTGAGTGAAATCCAATCGCTAGAAGTATGGAAGACACCAACCACTCGAAATAGGAACGAACTCCCGTTGAACTTGAATTGTCCAATTTCTCACACCTATTGATTTCGAATCGAGCCCCAAACTTGGGCAACATCATAATATGGTGGGAGGAGTCATTTGGTGAGTTTTGAGTGAAATCCATTCGCTAGAAGTAGGGAATACACCAACCACTCCAATTAGGAACGAACTGCCGTTGAACTTGAATTGTCCAATTTCTCACACCTATTGACTTCGGATCGAGCCCAAAACTTGGGCAACATCATAATATGGTGGGAGGAGTCATTTGGTGAGATTTGAGTGAACTCCAATCGCTAGAAGTATGGAATACACCAACCACTCCAATTAGGAACGAACTGCCCTTGAAATTGAATTGTCCAATTTCGAACACCTATTGATTTCGGATCAAGCCCAAAACTTGGGCAATGTCATAATATGGTCGGAGGTGTCATTTGGTGAGTTTTGAGTGAAATCCAATCGCTAGAAGTATTGAAGACACCAACCACTCGAATTAGGAACGAACTCCTGTTGAACTTGAATTGTCCAATTTCTCACACCTATTGATTTCGGATCGAGCCCCAAACTTGGGCAACATCATAATATGGTGGGAGGAGTCATTTGGTTAGTTTTGAGTGAAATCCAATCGCTAAAAGTGTGGAATACACCAACCACTCCAATTAGGAACGAACTGCCGTTGAACTTGAATTGTCCAATTTCTCACACCTATTGATTTCGGATCGATCCCAAAACATGGGCAACATCATAATATGGTGGGAGGAGTCATTTGGTGAGATTTGAGTGAAATCCAATCGCTAGAACTATGGAATACACCAACCACTCCAATTAGGAACGAACTGCCCTTGAACTTGAATTGTCCAATTTCGAACACCTATTGATTTCGGATCAAGCCCAAAACTTGGGCAACATCATAATATGGTGGGAGGAGTCATTTGGTGAGTTTTGAGTGAAATCCAATCGCTAGAAGTATGGAAGACACCAACCACTCGAATTAGGAACGAACTCCCGTTGAACTTGAATTGTCCAATTTCTCACACCTATTGATTTCGAATCGAGCCCCAAACTTGGGCAACATCATAATATGGTGGGAGGAGTCATTTGGTGAGTTTTGAGTGAAATCCATTCGCTAGAAGTAGGGAATACACCAACCACTCCAATTAGGAACGAACTGCCGTTGAACTTGAATTGTCCAATTTCTCACACCTATTGACTTCGGATCGAGCCCAAAACTTGGGCAACATCATAATATGGTGGGAGGAGTCATTTGGTGAGATTTGAGTGAACTCCAATCGCTAGAAGTATGGAATACACCAACCACTCCAATTAGGAACGAACTGCCGTTGAAATTGAATTGTCCAATTTGGAACACTTATTGATTTCAGATCGAGCCCAAAACTTGGGCAATATCATAATATGGTGGGAGGATTCATTTGGTGAGTTTTGACTGAAATCCAAACGCTAGAAGTTTGGAATACACCAACCACTCCAAATAGGAACGAACTGCCGTTGAACTTGAATTGTCCAATTTGGAACACCTATTGATTTCGGATCAAGCCCAAAACTTGGGCAACATCATGATATGGTGGGAGGAGTCATTTGGTGAGTTTGGAGTGAAATCCAATCGCTAGAAGTATGGAAGACACCAACCACTCGAATTAGGAATGAACTGCCGTTGAACTTGAATTGTCCAATTTCGAACACCTATTGATTTCCGATCGAGCCCAAAACATGGGCAACATCATAATATGGTGGGAGGAGTCATTTGGTGAGTTTTGAGTGAAATCCAATCGCTAGAACTATGGAATACACCAACCACTCCAATTAGGAACGAACTGCCGTTGAACTTGAATTGTCCAATTTGGAACACCTATTGATTTCGGATCGAGCCCAAAACATGGGCAACATCATAATATGGTGGGAGGAGTCATTTGGTGAGTTTGGAGTGAAATCCAATTGCTAGAAGTATGGAATACACCAACCACTCCAATTAGGAACGAACTGCCGTTGAACTTGAATTGTCCAATTTGGAACACCTATTGATTTCGGATCGAGCCCAAAACTTGGGCAACATCATAATATAGTGGGAGGAATCATTTGGTGAGATTTGAGTGAAATCCAATCGCTAGAAGTATGGAATACACCAACCACTCCAATTAGGAACGAACTGCCGTTGAACTTGAATTGTCCAATTTGGAACACCTATTGATTTCGGATCGAGCCCAAAACATGGGCAACATCATAATATGGTGGGAGGAGTCATTTGGTGAGTTTGGAGTGAAATCCAATCGCTAGAAGTATGGAATACACCAACCACTCCAATTAGGAACGAACTGCCGTTGAACTTGAATTGTCCAATTTGGAACACCTATTGATTTCGGATCGAGCCCAAAACATGGGCAACATCATAATATGGTGGGAGGAGTCATTTGGTGAGTTTGGAGTGAAATCCAATCGCTAGAAGTATGGAAGACACCAACCACTCCCATTAGGAACGAACTGCCGTTGAACTTGAATTTTCCAATTTCTAACAGATATTGATTTCGGATTGAACCCCGAACTTGTGCAACATCATAATATGGTGGGAGGAGTCATTTGGTGAGGTTTGTGTGAAATCCAATCGCTAGAAGTATGGAATACACCAACCACTCCAATTAGGAACGAACTGCCGTTGAACTTGAATTGTCCAATTTGGAACACTTATTGATTTCAGATCGAGCCCAAAACTTGGGCAATATCATAATATGGTGGGAGGATTCATTTGGTGAGTTTTGACTTAAATCCAAACGCTAGAAGTATGGAATACACCAACCACTCCAATTTGGAACGAACTGCCGTTGAACTTGAATTGTCCAATTTGGAACACCTATTGATTTCGGATCGAGCCCAAAACTTGGGCAACATCATAATATAGTGGGAGGAGTCATTTGGTGAGTTTTGAGTGAAATCCAATCGCTAGGAGTATGGAATTCACCAACCACTCTAATTAGGAACGAACTGCCGTTGAACTTGAATTGTCCAATTTCTCACACCTATTGACTTCGGATCGAGCCCAAAACTTGGGCAACATCATAATATGGTGGGAGGAGTCATTTGGTTAGTTTTGAGTGAAGTCCAACCACTCCAATTAGGAACGAACTGCCATTGAACTTGAATTGTCCAATTTGGAACACCTATTGATTTCGGATCGAGCCCAAAACATGGGCAACATTATCATGTGGTGGGAGGAGTCATTTGGTGAGATTTGAGTGAAATCCAATCGCTAGAAGTATGGAATACACCAACCACTCCAGTTAGGAACGAACTTCCGTCGAACTTGAATTGTCCAATTTGGAACACCTATTGATTTCGGATCGAGCCCAAAACATGGGCAACATCATAATATGGTGGGAGGAGTCATTTGGTGAGTTTTAAGTGAAATCCAATCGCTAGAAGTATGGAATACACCAACCACTCCCATTACGAACGAACTGCCGTTGAACTTGAATTGTCCAATTTCTCACACTTATTGATTTCGGATCGAGCCCCAAACTTGGGCAACATCATAATATGGTGGGATGAGTCATTTGGTGAGTTTTGAGTGAAATCCAATCGCTAGAAGTATGGAATACACCAACCACTCCAATTAGGAACGAACTGCCGTTGAACTTGAATTGTAGAATTTGGAACACCTATTGATTTCGGATCGAGCCCAAAACTTGGGCAACATCATAATATGGTGGGAGGAATCATTTGGTTAGTTTTGAGTGAAATCCAATCGCTAGAAGTATGGATTACACCAACCACTCCAACTAGGAACGAACTGCCGTTGAACTTGAATTGTCCAATTTGGAACACCTATTGATTTCGGATCGAGCCCAAAACTTGGGCAACATCATAATATGGTGGGAGGAGTCATTTGGTTAGTTTTGAGCGAAATCCAATCGCTAGAAGTGTGGAATACGCCGACCACTCCAATTAGGAACGAACTGCCGTTGAACATGAATTGTCCAATTTCTCACACCTATTGATTTCGGATCGAGCCCAAAACTTGGGCAACATCATAATATGGTGGGAGGAGTCATTTGGTGAGTTTAGAGTGAAATCCAATCGCTAGACGTGTGGAATACACCAACCACTCCAATTAGGAACGAACTGCCGTTGAACCTGAATTGTCCAATTTCTCACACCTATTGATTTCGGATCGAGCGCAAAACTTGGGCAACATCATAATACGGTGGGAGGAGTCATTTGGTTTGTTTTGAGTGAAATCCAATCGCTAGAAGTATGGAATACACCAACCACTCCAATTAGGAACGAACTGCCGTTTAACTTGAATTGTCCAATTTGGAACACCTATTGATTTCGGATCGAGCCCAAAACATGGGCAACATCATAATATGGTGGGAGGAGTCATTTGGAAAGTTTTGAGGGAAATCCAATCGCTAGAAGTATGGAATACACCAACCACTCCCATTAGGAACGAACTGCCGTTGAACTTGAATTTTCCAATTTCTAACAGATATTGATTTCGGATTGAACCCCGAACTTGTGCAACATCATAATACGGTGGGAGGAGTCATTTGGTGAGGTTTGAGTGAAATCCAATCGCTAGAAGTATGGAATACACCAACCACTCCAATTGGGAAAGAACTGCCGTTGAACTTGAATTGTCCAATTTGGAACACTTATTGATTTCGGATCGAGCCCAAAACTTGGGCAATATCATAATATGGTGGGAGGATTCATTTGGTGAGTTTTGACTTAAATCCAAACGCTAGAACTTTGGAATACACCAACCACTCCAATTTGGAACGAACTGCCGTTGAACTTGAATTGTCCAATTCGGAACACCTATTGATTTCGGATCGAGCCCAAAACTTGGGCAACATCATAATATAGTGGGAGGAGTCATTTGGTGAGTTTTGAGTGAAATCCAATCGCTAGGAGTATGGAATTCACCAACCACTCTAATTAGGAACGAACTGCCGTTGAACTTGAATTGTCCAATTTCTCACACCTATTGATTTCGGATCGAGCCCAAAACTTGGGCAACCTCATAATATGGTGGGAGGAGTCATTTGGTGAGTTTTGAGAGAAATCCAATCGCTAGATGCATGGAATACACCAACCACTCCAATTAGGAACGAACTGCCGTTGAACTTGAATTGTCCAATTTCTCACACCTATTGATTTCGGATCGAGCCCAAAACAAGGGCAACATCATAATATGGTGGTAGGAGTCATTTGGTGACATTTGAGTGAAATCCAATCGCTAGAAGTATGGAATACACCAACCACTCCAATTAGGAACGAACTGCCCTTGAACTTGAATTGTCCAATTTCGAACACCTATTGATTTCGGATCACGCCCAAAACTTGGGCAATATCGTAATATGGTGGGAGGAGTCATTTGGTGAGTTTTGAGTGAAATCCAATCGCTAGAAGTATTGAAGACACCAACCACTCGAATTAGGAACGAACTCCTGTTGAACTTGAACTGTCCAATTTCTCACACCTGTTGATTTCGGATCGAGCCCCAAACTTGGGCAACATCATAATATGGTGGGAGGAGTCATTTGGTTAGTTTTGAGTGAAATCCAATCGCTAAAAGTGTGGAATACACCAACAACTCCAATTAGGAACGAACTGCCGTTGAACTTGAATTGTCCAATTTCTCACACCTATTGATTTCGGATCGAGCCCAAAACAAGGGCAACATCATAATATGGTGGGAGGAGTCATTTGGTGAGATTTGAGTGAAATCCAATCGCTAGAACTATGGAATACACCAACCACTCGAATTAGGAACGAACTGCCCCTGAACTTGAATTGTCCAATATCGAACACCTATTGATTTCGGATCAAGCCCAAAACTTGGGCAACATCATAATATGGTGGGAGGAGTCATTTGGTGAGTTTTGAGTGAAATCCAATCGCTAGAAGTATGGAAGACACCAACCACTCGAAATAGGAACGAACTCCCGTTGAACTTGAATTGTCCAATTTCTCACACCTATTGATTTCGAATCGAGCCCCAAACTTGGGCAACATCATAATATGGTGGGAGGAGTCATTTGGTGAGTTTTGAGTGAAATCCATTCGCTAGAAGTAGGGAATACACCAACCACTCCAATTAGGAACGAACTGCCGTTGAACTTGAATTGTCCAATTTCTCACACCTATTGACTTCGGATCGAGCCCAAAACTTGGGCAACATCATAATATGGTGGGAGGAGTCATTTGGTGAGATTTGAGTGAACTCCAATCGCTAGAAGTATGGAATACACCAACCACTCCAATTAGGAACGAACTGCCCTTGAAATTGAATTGTCCAATTTCGAACACCTATTGATTTCGGATCAAGCCCAAAACTTGGGCAATGTCATAATATGGTCGGAGGTGTCATTTGGTGAGTTTTGAGTGAAATCCAATCGCTAGAAGTATTGAAGACACCAACCACTCGAATTAGGAACGAACTCCTGTTGAACTTGAATTGTCCAATTTCTCACACCTATTGATTTCGGATCGAGCCCCAAACTTGGGCAACATCATAATATGGTGGGAGGAGTCATTTGGTTAGTTTTGAGTGAAATCCAATCGCTAAAAGTGTGGAATACACCAACCACTCCAATTAGGAACGAACTGCCGTTGAACTTGAATTGTCCAATTTCTCACACCTATTGATTTCGGATCGATCCCAAAACATGGGCAACATCATAATATGGTGGGAGGAGTCATTTGGTGAGATTTGAGTGAAATCCAATCGCTAGAACTATGGAATACACCAACCACTCCAATTAGGAACGAACTGCCCTTGAACTTGAATTGTCCAATTTCGAACACCTATTGATTTCGGATCAAGCCCAAAACTTGGGCAACATCATAATATGGTGGGAGGAGTCATTTGGTGAGTTTTGAGTGAAATCCAATCGCTAGAAGTATGGAAGACACCAACCACTCGAATTAGGAACGAACTCCCGTTGAACTTGAATTGTCCAATTTCTCACACCTATTGATTTCGAATCGAGCCCCAAACTTGGGCAACATCATAATATGGTGGGAGGAGTCATTTGGTGAGTTTTGAGTGAAATCCATTCGCTAGAAGTAGGGAATACACCAACCACTCCAATTAGGAACGAACTGCCGTTGAACTTGAATTGTCCAATTTCTCACACCTATTGACTTCGGATCGAGCCCAAAACTTGGGCAACATCATAATATGGTGGGAGGAGTCATTTGGTGAGATTTGAGTGAACTCCAATCGCTAGAAGTATGGAATACACCAACCACTCCAATTAGGAACGAACTGCCGTTGAAATTGAATTGTCCAATTTGGAACACTTATTGATTTCAGATCGAGCCCAAAACTTGGGCAATATCATAATATGGTGGGAGGATTCATTTGGTGAGTTTTGACTGAAATCCAAACGCTAGAAGTTTGGAATACACCAACCACTCCAAATAGGAACGAACTGCCGTTGAACTTGAATTGTCCAATTTGGAACACCTATTGATTTCGGATCAAGCCCAAAACTTGGGCAACATCATGATATGGTGGGAGGAGTCATTTGGTGAGTTTGGAGTGAAATCCAATCGCTAGAAGTATGGAAGACACCAACCACTCGAATTAGGAATGAACTGCCGTTGAACTTGAATTGTCCAATTTCGAACACCTATTGATTTCCGATCGAGCCCAAAACATGGGCAACATCATAATATGGTGGGAGGAGTCATTTGGTGAGTTTTGAGTGAAATCCAATCGCTAGAACTATGGAATACACCAACCACTCCAATTAGGAACGAACTGCCGTTGAACTTGAATTGTCCAATTTGGAACACCTATTGATTTCGGATCGAGCCCAAAACATGGGCAACATCATAATATGGTGGGAGGAGTCATTTGGTGAGTTTGGAGTGAAATCCAATTGCTAGAAGTATGGAATACACCAACCACTCCAATTAGGAACGAACTGCCGTTGAACTTGAATTGTCCAATTTGGAACACCTATTGATTTCGGATCGAGCCCAAAACTTGGGCAACATCATAATATAGTGGGAGGAATCATTTGGTGAGATTTGAGTGAAATCCAATCGCTAGAAGTATGGAATACACCAACCACTCCAATTAGGAACGAACTGCCGTTGAACTTGAATTGTCCAATTTGGAACACCTATTGATTTCGGATCGAGCCCAAAACATGGGCAACATCATAATATGGTGGGAGGAGTCATTTGGTGAGTTTGGAGTGAAATCCAATCGCTAGAAGTATGGAATACACCAACCACTCCAATTAGGAACGAACTGCCGTTGAACTTGAATTGTCCAATTTGGAACACCTATTGATTTCGGATCGAGCCCAAAACATGGGCAACATCATAATATGGTGGGAGGAGTCATTTGGTGAGTTTGGAGTGAAATCCAATCGCTAGAAGTATGGAAGACACCAACCACTCCCATTAGGAACGAACTGCCGTTGAACTTGAATTTTCCAATTTCTAACAGATATTGATTTCGGATTGAACCCCGAACTTGTGCAACATCATAATATGGTGGGAGGAGTCATTTGGTGAGGTTTGTGTGAAATCCAATCGCTAGAAGTATGGAATACACCAACCACTCCAATTAGGAACGAACTGCCGTTGAACTTGAATTGTCCAATTTGGAACACTTATTGATTTCAGATCGAGCCCAAAACTTGGGCAATATCATAATATGGTGGGAGGATTCATTTGGTGAGTTTTGACTTAAATCCAAACGCTAGAAGTATGGAATACACCAACCACTCCAATTTGGAACGAACTGCCGTTGAACTTGAATTGTCCAATTTGGAACACCTATTGATTTCGGATCGAGCCCAAAACTTGGGCAACATCATAATATAGTGGGAGGAGTCATTTGGTGAGTTTTGAGTGAAATCCAATCGCTAGGAGTATGGAATTCACCAACCACTCTAATTAGGAACGAACTGCCGTTGAACTTGAATTGTCCAATTTCTCACACCTATTGACTTCGGATCGAGCCCAAAACTTGGGCAACATCATAATATGGTGGGAGGAGTCATTTGGTTAGTTTTGAGTGAAGTCCAACCACTCCAATTAGGAACGAACTGCCATTGAACTTGAATTGTCCAATTTGGAACACCTATTGATTTCGGATCGAGCCCAAAACATGGGCAACATTATCATGTGGTGGGAGGAGTCATTTGGTGAGATTTGAGTGAAATCCAATCGCTAGAAGTATGGAATACACCAACCACTCCAGTTAGGAACGAACTTCCGTCGAACTTGAATTGTCCAATTTGGAACACCTATTGATTTCGGATCGAGCCCAAAACATGGGCAACATCATAATATGGTGGGAGGAGTCATTTGGTGAGTTTTAAGTGAAATCCAATCGCTAGAAGTATGGAATACACCAACCACTCCCATTACGAACGAACTGCCGTTGAACTTGAATTGTCCAATTTCTCACACTTATTGATTTCGGATCGAGCCCCAAACTTGGGCAACATCATAATATGGTGGGATGAGTCATTTGGTGAGTTTTGAGTGAAATCCAATCGCTAGAAGTATGGAATACACCAACCACTCCAATTAGGAACGAACTGCCGTTGAACTTGAATTGTAGAATTTGGAACACCTATTGATTTCGGATCGAGCCCAAAACTTGGGCAACATCATAATATGGTGGGAGGAATCATTTGGTTAGTTTTGAGTGAAATCCAATCGCTAGAAGTATGGATTACACCAACCACTCCAACTAGGAACGAACTGCCGTTGAACTTGAATTGTCCAATTTGGAACACCTATTGATTTCGGATCGAGCCCAAAACTTGGGCAACATCATAATATGGTGGGAGGAGTCATTTGGTTAGTTTTGAGTGAAATCCAATCGCTAGAAGTGTGGAATACGCCGACCACTCCAATTAGGAACGAACTGCCGTTGAACATGAATTGTCCAATTTCTCACACCTATTGATTTCGGATCGAGCCCAAAACTTGGGCAACATCATAATATGGTGGGAGGAGTCATTTGGTGAGTTTAGAGTGAAATCCAATCGCTAGACGTGTGGAATACACCAACCACTCCAATTAGGAACGAACTGCCGTTGAACCTGAATTGTCCAATTTCTCACACCTATTGATTTCGGATCGAGCGCAAAACTTGGGCAACATCATAATACGGTGGGAGGAGTCATTTGGTTTGTTTTGAGTGAAATCCAATCGCTAGAAGTATGGAATACACCAACCACTCCAATTAGGAACGAACTGCCGTTTAACTTGAATTGTCCAATTTGGAACACCTATTGATTTCGGATCGAGCCCAAAACTTGGGCAACATCATAATATGGTGGGAGGAGTCATTTGGTGAGTTTTTAGTGAAATCCAATCGCTAGAAGTATGGAATACACCAACCACTCCAATTAGGAACAAACTGCCGTTGAACTTGAATTGTCCAATTTCTGACACCTATTGATTTCGGGTCGAGCCCCAAACTTGGGCTACATCATAATATTGTGGGAGGAGTCATTTGGTGAGTTTTGAGTGAAATCCAATCGCTAGAAGTATATAATACACCAACCACTCCAATTAGGAACGAAATGCCGTTGAAATTGAATTGACCAATTTCTCACACCTATTGATTTCGGATAGAGCCCAAAACTTGGGCAACATCATAATATGGTGGGAGGAGTCATTTGCTGAGTTTTGAGTGAAATCCAATCTTTAGAAGTATGGAATACCCCAACCACTCCAATTAGGAACGAACTGCCGTTGAACTTGAATTGTCCAATTTGGAACACCTATTGATTTCGGATCGAGCCCAAAACTTGGGCAACATCATAATATGGTGGGAGGAGTCATTTGGTGAATTTTGAGTGAAATCCAACCGCTAGAAGTATGGAATACACCAACCCCGCCAATTAGGAACGAACTGCCGTTGAACTTGAATTGTCCAATTTGGAACCCTATTGATTTCGGATCGAGTCCAAAACTTGGGCAACATCATAATATGGTGGGAGGAGTGATTTGGTGAGTTTTGAGTGAAATCCAATCGCTAGAAGTATGGAATACACCAACCCCTCCAATTAGGAACGAACTGCCGTTGAACTTGAATTGTCCAATTTGGAACACCTATTGATTTCGGATCGAGCCCAAAACATGGGCAACATCATAATATGGTGGGAGGAGTCATTTGGTGAGTTTTGAGTGAAATCCAATCGCTAGAACTATGGAATACACCAACCACTCCAATTAGGAACGAACTGCCGTTGAACTTGAATTGTCCAATTTCTCACACCTATTGATTTCGGATCGAGCCCAAAACTTGGGCAACATCATTATATGGTGGATGGAGTCATTTTGTGAGTTTTGAGTGAAATCCAATCTTTAGAAGTATAGAATACACCAACCACTCCAATTAGGAACGAACTGCCGTTGAACTTGAATTGTCCAATTTCTCACACCTATTGATTTCGGATCGAGCCCCAAACTTGGGCAACATCATAATATGGTGGGAGGAGTCATTTGGTGAGTTTTGAGTGAAATCCAATCGCTAGAAGTATGGAATACACCAACCACTCCAATTAGGAACGAACTGCCGTTGAACTTGAATTGTCCAATTTCTCACACCTATTCATTTCGGATCGAGCCCAAAACTTGGGCAACATTATAATATGGTGGGAGGAGTCGTTTGGTGAGTTTTGAGTGAAATCCAATCGCTAGAAGTATGGAATACACCAACCACTCCAATTAGGAAAGAACTGTCGTTGAAATTGAATTGACCAATTTCTCACACCTATTGATTTCGGATCGAGCCCAAAACTTGGGCAACATCATAATATGGTGGGAGGAGTCATTTGTTGAGTTTTAAGTGAAATCCAATCGCTAGAAGTATGGAATACACCAACCACTCCAATTAGGAACGAACTGCCGTTGAACTTGAATTGTCCAACTTGGAACACCTATTGATTTCGTATCGAGCCCAAAACTTGGGCAACAACATTATATGGTGGGAGGAGTCATTTGGTGAGTTTTGAGTGAAATCCAATCGCTAGAAGTATGGACTACACAAACCACTCCAATTAGGAACGAACTGTCGTTGAAATTGGATTGAACAATTTCTTACACCTATTGATTTCGGATCGAGCCCAAAACTTGGGCAACATCGTAATATGGTGGGAGGAGTCATTTGGTGAGTCTTGAGAGAAATCCAATCTATAGAAGTATGGAATACACCAACCACTTCAGTTAGGAACTCACTGCCGTTGTACTTGAATTGTCCAATTTGGAACACCTATTGATTTCGGATCGAGCCCAAAACTTGGGCAACATCATAATATGGTGGGAGGAGTCATTTGGTGAATTTTGAGTGAAATCCAACCGCTAGAAGTATGAAATACACCAACCCCGCCAATTAGGAACGAACTGCCGTTGAACTTGAATTGTCCAATTTGGAACCCTATTGATTTCGGATCGAGCCCAAAACTTGGGCAACATCATAATATGGTGGGAGGAGTCATTTGGTGAGTTTTGAGTGAAATCCAATCGCTAGAAGTATGGAATACACCAACCCCTCCAATTTGGAACGAACTGCCGTTGAACTTGAATTGTCCAATTTGGAACACCTATTGATTTCGGATCGAGCCCAAAACTTGGGCAACATTATAATATGGTGGGAGGAGTCATTTGGTGAGTTTTGAGTGAAATCCAATCGCTAGAACTACGGAATACACCAACCACTCCAATTAGGAACGAACTGCCGTTGAACTTGAATTGTCCAATTTCTCACACCTATTGATTTCGGATCGAGCCCAAAACTTGGGCAACATCATTATATGGTGGGAGGAGTCATTCGGTGAGTTTTGAGTGAAATCCAATCTTTAGAAGTATGGAATACACCAACCACTCCAATTAGGAACGAACTGCCGTTGAACTTGAATTGTCCAATTTCTCACACCTATTGATTTCGGATCGAGCCCCAAACTTGGGCAACATCATAATATGGTGGGAGGAGTCATTTGCTGAGTTTTGAGTGAAATCCAATCGCTAGAAGTATGGAATACACCAACCACTCCAATTAGGAACGAACTGCCGTTGAACTTGAATTGTCCAATTTCTCACACCTTTTCATTTCGGATCGAGCCCAAAACTTGGGCAACATTATAATGTGGTGGGAGGAGTCATTTGGTGTGTTTTGAGTGAAATCCAATCTCTAGAAGTATGGAATACAACAACTACTCCGATTAGGAACGAACTGCCGTTGAACTTGAATTGTCCAATTTGAAACACCTATTGATTTCGGATCGAGCCCAAAACTTGGGCAACATCATAATATGGTGGGAGGAGTCATTTGGTTAGTTTTGAGTGAAATCCAATCGCTAGAAGTATGGAATACACCAAACACTCCAATTTGGAACGAACTGCCGTTGAACTTGAATTGTCCAACTTCGAACACCTATTGATTTCGGATCGAGCCCAAAACTTGGGCAACATCATTATATGGTGGGAGGAGTCATTTGGTGAGTCCAATCTTTAGAAGTACGGAATACACCAACCACTCCAATTAGGAACGAACTGCCGTTGAACTTGAATTGTCCAATTTGGAACACCTATTGATTTCGGATCGAGCCCAAAACTTGGGCAACATCATAACATGGTGGGACGAGTCATTTGGTGAGTTTTGAGTGAAATCCGATCGCTAGAAGTATGGAATACACCAACCACTCCAATTAGGAACGAACTGCTGTTGAACTTGAATTGTCCAATTTCTCACACCTATTGATTTCGTATCGAGCCCAAAACTTGGGCATCATCATAATATGGTGGGAGGAGTCATTTGGTGAGTTTTGAGTGAAATCCATTCGCTAGAAGTGTGGAATACACCAAACACTCCAATTTGGAACGAACTGTCGTTGAACTTGAATTGTCCAACTTCGAACACCTATTGATTTCGGATCGAGCCCAAAACTTGGGCAACATCATTATATGGTGGGAGGAGTCATTTGGTGAGTCCAATCTTTAGAAGTACGGAATACACCAACCACTCCAATTAGGAACGAACTGCCGTTGAACTTGAATTGTCCAATTTGGAACACCTATTGATTTCGGATCGAGCCCAAAACTTGGGCAACATCATAACATGGTGGGACGAGTCATTTGGTGAGTTTTGAGTGAAATCTGATCGCTAGAAGTATGGAATACACCAACCACTCCAATTAGGAACGAACTGCTGTTGAACTTGAATTGTCCAATTTCTCACACCTATTGATTTCGGATCGAGCCCAAAACTTGGGAAACATCATAACATGGTGGGACGAGTCATTTGGTGAGTTTTGAGTGAAATCCGATCGCTAGAAGTATGGAATACACCAACCACTCCAATTAGGAACGAACTGCTGTTGAACTTGAATTGTCCAATTTGGAACACCTATTGATTTCGGATCGAGCCCAAAACTTGGGCAACATCATAACATGGTGGGACGATTCATTTGGTGAGTTTTGAGTGAAATCCAATCGCTAGAAGTATGGACTACACAAACCACTCCAATTAGGAACGAACTGCCGTTGAACTTGAATTGTCCAATTTATCACACCTATTGATTTCGGATCGAGCCCCAAACTTGGGCAACATCATAATATGGTGGGAGGAATCATTTGGTTAGTTTTCAGAGAAATCCAATCGCTAGAAGTTTGGAATACACCAACCACTCCAGTTAGGAACGAACTGCCGTTGTACTTGAATTGTCCAATTTGGAACACCTATTGATTTCGGATCGAGCCCAAAACTTGGGCAACATCATAATATGGTCGGAGTCATTTGGTGAGTTTTGAGTGAAATCCGATCGCTAGAAGTATGGAATACACCAACCACTCCAATTAGGAACGAACTGCTGTTGAACTTGAATTGTCCAATTTCTCACACCTATTGATTTCGGATCGAGCCCAAAACTTGGGCAACATCATAATATGGTGGGAGGAGTCATTTGGTGAGTTTTGAGTGAAATCCAATCGCTAGAAGTATGGAATACACCAACCACTCCAATTAGGAAAGAACTGTCGTTGAAATTAAATTGACCAATTTCTCACACCTATTGATTTCGGATCGAGCCCAAAACTTGGGCAACATCATATTATGGGGGGAGGAGTCATTTGGTGAGTTTTGAGTGAAATCCAATCGCTAGAAGTGTGGAATACACCAACCACTCCAATTAGGAACGAACTGCCGTTGAACTTGAATTGTCCAACTTGGAACACCTATTGATTTCGGATCGAGCCCCAAACTTGGGCAACATCATAATATGGTGGGAGGAGTCATTTGGTGTGTCTTGAGTGAAATCCAATCTCTAGAAGTATGGAATACACCAACCACTTCAGTTAGGAACTCACTGCCGTTGTACTTGAATTGTCCAATTTGGAACACCTATTGATTTCGGATCGAGCCCCAAACTTGTGCAACATCATAATATGGTGGGAGGAGTCATTTGGTGAGTTTTGAGTGAAATCCAATCGCTAGAAGTATGGAATACACCAACCACTACAATTAGGAACGAACTGCCGTTGAACTCTAATTGTCAAATTTGGAAGACCTATTGATTTCGGATCGAGTCCAAAACTTGGGCAACATCATATTATGGTGGGAGGAGTCATTTGGTGACTTTTGAGTGAAATCCAATGGCTAGAGGTATGGAATACACCAACCACTCCAATTAGGAACGAACTGCCGTTGAACTTGAATTGTCCAATTTCTCACACCTATTGATTTCTGATCGAGGCCAAAACTTGGGCAACATCATAATATGGTGGGAGGAGTCATTTGGTGAGTTTAGAGTGAAATCCAATCGCTTGAAGTATGGAATACACCAACCACTCCAGTTAGGAACGAACTGCCGTTGAACTTGAATTGTCCAATTTCTCACACCTATTGATTTCGGATCAAGCCCAAAACTTGGGCAACATCATAATATGGTGGGAGGAGTCATTTGGGGAGTTTTGAGTGAAATCCAATCGCTAGAAGTGTGGAATACACCAACCACTCCAATTAGGAACGAACTACCGTTGAATTTGAATTCTCCAATTTCTCACACCTATTGATTTGGGATCGAGCCCAAAACTTGGGCAACATCATAATATGGTGGGAGGAGTCATTTGGTTAGTTTTGAGTGAAATCCAATCGCTAGAAGTATGGAATACACCAACCACTCCAATTAGGAACGAACTGCCGTTGAACTTGAATTGTCCAATTTGGAACACCTATTGATTTCGGATCGAGCCCAAAACTTGGGCAACATCATAATATGGTGGGAGGAGTCATTTGGTGACTTTTGAGTGAAATCCAATCGCTAGAAGTATGGAATACACCAACCACTCCAATTAGGAACGAACTGCCGTTGAACTTGAATTGTCCAATTTCTCACACCTATTGATTTCTGATCGAGCCCAAAACTTGGGCAACATCATAATATGGTGGGAGGAGTCATTTGGTGAGTTTTGAGTGAAATCCAATCGCTAGAAGTATGGAATACACCAACCACTCCAATTAGGAACGAACTGCCGTTGAACTTGAATTGTCCAATTTCTCACACCTATTGATTTCGGATCGTGCCCCAAACTTGGGCAACAACATAATATGGTGGGAGGAGTCATTTGGTGAGTTTTGAGTGAAATCCAATCGCTAGAAGTTTGGAATACACCGACCACACCAATTAGGAACGAACTGCCGTTGAACTTGAATTGTCCAATTTCTCACACCTATTGATTTCGGATCGAGCCCAAAACTTGGGCAACATCATAATTTGGTGGGAGGATGATCGGTTCATAATTGTATATCATTTTGTACCCTTCTAGCTTATGATTTGGTTATGTTATTGAGTTAAACTTGTGCTTTTAATCCATTTTCTGTTTTGATAAGTCCATAATTTCATACACTTGCATGCCTTCTTTACTTATTGATTTTGCTTAGTTTCTCTTTATTTTGAGTCACTTACCTCTGTTTGTGTGTTTTGTTGGTTAAGATAGCAAGAGATCAGATTTGATGCAATCCATGCATGTTAAGGGCTGATTGGGATAAGAGCAAGAGCTTAAAGACAAAACCAAAGTTGGGCCACACTTCTTGTCAGTCCAATTTCGTAAGTCACCTTGCAGGTCTCATTTCAGGACTCTGCACAACTCGGATGAGGAGACATTCTTCATAGAAGTTGTTCAATTGGGTGTCTAGTATAACATATCCAAAATTCAGCCCAATTGAACATATGTGGAGTCCTTAGCCCGTCCAACACTGAACCATGCTCAGGAGGATTTGCAGCTGCCAGCTTTGAGCCTTGTCTCCTCCTTTAAGCCATGTGCCTCACCCATGCTGCAACTGACTTTGGATCCAACATAATGAGTGAAGTGGGGAGGCATTCCAGCTATGAAATTCTAAAGGAGCAAGTTGGTACATGCTGGAGTTATTATAGAGAAAGCATGTGCATGCATGTGAAGCAAAGAGAAAGGAGAGAGAGAAGAATGAGGAATGATGAGAGGCATTTTGCTTCAGCCTTTGAACCTGGGAATTGAATTGGCAGATCACTTTGGAGCTGGAGATCAGGTTTTAATTGAAAGAGAAAGCATGTGCATGCATGTGAAGCGAAAAGAAAGCAAAGAAATGAATTGTCCAATTTGGAACACCTATTGATTTCGGATCGAGCCCAAAACTTGGGCAACATCATAATACGGTGGGAGGAGTCATTTGGTGAGTTTTAAGTGAAATCCAATCGCTAGAAGTATGGAATACACCAACCACTCCAATTAGGAATGAACTGCCGTTGAACTTGAATTGTCCAATTTCTCACACCTATTGATTTTGGATCGAGCCCCAAACTTGGGCAACTTCAGAATATGGTGGGAGGAGTCATTTGGTGAGTTTTGAGTGAAATCCAATCGCTAGAAGTATGGAATACACCAACCACTCCAATTAGGAACGAACTGCCGTTGAACTTGAATTGTCCAATTTGGAACACCTATTGATTCCGAATCGAGCCCAAAACTTGGGCAACATCATAATATGGTGGGAGGAGTCATTGGTTAGTTTTGAGTGAAATCCAATCGCTAGAAGTATGGAATACACCAACCACTCCAACTAGGAACGAACTGCCGTTGAACTTGAATTGTCAAATTTGGAACACCTATTGATTTCGGATCGAGCCCAAAACTTGGGCAACATCATAATATGGTGGGAGGAGTGATTTGGTTAGTTTTGAGTGAAATCCAATCGCTAGAAGTATGGAATACACCAATCACTCCAATTAGGAACGAACTGCCGTTGAACTTGAATTGTCTAATTTGGAACACCTATTGTTTTTGGATCGAGCCCCAAACTTGGTCAACATCGTAATATGGTGGGAGGAGTCATTTGGTGAGTTTTGAGTGAAATCCAATCGCTAGAAGTATGGAATACACCAATCACTCCAATTAGGAACGAACTGCCGTTGAACTTGAATTGTCCAATTTGGAACACCTATTGATTTCGGAACGAGCCCAAAACTTGGGCAACATCATAATATGGTGGGAGGAGTCATTTGGTGAGTTTTGAGGGAAATCCAATCGCTAGAAGTATGGAATACACCAACCACTCCAATTAGGAACGAACTACCGTTGAACTTGAATTGTCCAATTTCTCACACCTATTGATTTCGGATCGTGCCCAAAACTTGGGCAACATCATAATATGGTTGGAGGAGTCATTTGGTTAGTTTTGAGTGAAATCCAATCGCTAGAAGTGTGGAATACACCAACCACTCCAATCAGGAACGTACTGCCGTTGAACTTGAATTGTCAAATTTGGAACACCTATTGATTTCGGATCGAGCCCAAAACTTGGGCAACATCATAATACGGTGGGAGGAGTCATTTGGTGAGTTTTTAGTGAAATCCAATCGCTAGAAGTATGGAATACACCAACCACTCGAATTAGGAACGAACTGCCATTGAACTTGAATTGTCCAATTTCTCACACCTATTGATTTCGGATCGAGCCCAAAACTTGGGCAACTACATAATATGGTGGGAGGAGTCATTTGGTTAGTTTTGAGTGAAATCCAATCGCTAGAAGTATGGAATACACCAACCACTCCAATTAGGAACGTACTGCCGTTGAACTTGAATTGTCAAATTTGGAACACCTATTGATTTCGGATCGAGCCCAAAACTTGGGCACCATCATAATATGGTGGGAGGAGTCATTTGGTGAGTTTTTAGTGAAATCCAATCGCTAGAAGTATGGAATACACCAACCACTCCAATTAGGAACGAACTGCCGTTGAACTTGAATTGTCCAATTTCTCACACCTATTGATTTCGGATCGAGCGCCAAACTTGGGCAAGATCATAATATGGTGGGAGGAGTCATTTGGTGAATTTTGAGTGAAATCCAATCGCTGGAAGTATGGAATACACCAACCACTCCAATTAGGAACGAACTGCCAATGAACTTGAATTGTCCAATTTGGAACACCTATTGATTTCGGATCGAGCCTAAAAATTGGGCAACATCGTAATATGGTGGGAGGAGTCATTTGGTGAGTTTTGAGTGAAATCCAATCGCTAGAAGTATGGAATACACCAACCACTCCAATTAGGAACGAACTGCCGTTGAACTTGAATTGTCCAATTTCTCACACCTATTGATTTGGAATCGACCCCAAAACTTGGGCAACATCATAATATGGTGGGATGAGTCATTTGGTGAGTTTTGAGCGAAATCCAATCGCTAGAAGTGTGGAATACAACAACCACTCCAATTAGGAACGAACTGCCGTTGAACTTGAATTGTCCAATTTCTCACACCTATTAATTTCGGATCGAGCCCCAAACTTGTGCAACATCATAATATGGTGGGAGGAGTCATTTGGTGAGTTTTGAGTGAAATCCAATCGCTAGAAGTATGGAATACACCAACCACTCCAATTAGGAATGAACTGTCGTTGAACTTGAATTGTCTAATTTCTCACACCTATTGATTTCGGATCGAGCCCAAAACTTGGGCAACGTCATAATATGGTGGGATGAGTCATTTGGTGAGTTTTGAGAGAAATCCAATCGCTAGAAGTATGGAATACACCAACCACTCTAATTAGGAACGAACTGCCGTTGAACTTGAATTGTCCAACTTGGAACACCTATAGATTTCGGATCGAGCCCAAAACTTGGGAAACATCATAATATGGTGGGAGGAGTCAGTTGGTGAGTTTTGAGTGAAATCCAATCGCTAGAAGTATGGAATACACCAACCACTCCAATTAGGAACGAACTACCGTTGAAATTGAATTGTCCAATTTGGAACACCTATTGATTTCGGATCGAGCCCAAAACTTGGGCAACATCATAATATGGTGGGAGGAGTCATGTGGTTAGTTTTGAGTGAAATCCAATCGCTAGAAGTATGGAATACACCAGCAACTCCAATTAGGAACGAACTGCCGTTGAACTTGAATTGTCCAATTTGGAACACCTATTGATTTCGGATCGAGACCAAAACTTGGGCAACATCATAATATGGTGGGAGGAGTCATTTGGTTAGTTTTGAGTGAAATCCAATCGCTAGAAGTATGGAATACACCAACCACTCCAATTAGGAACGAACTGCCGTCGAACTTGAATTGTCCAATTTCTCACACCTATTGATTTCGGATCAAGCCCCAAACTTGGGAAAAATCATAATATGGTGGGAGGAGTCATTTGGTGAGTTTTGAGTGAAATCCAATCGCTAGAAGTATGGAATACACCAACCACTCCAATTAGAAACGAACTACCGTTGAACTTGAATTGTCCAATTTCTCACACCTATTCATTTCGGATCGAGCCCAAAGCTTGGGCAACATCATAATATGGTGGGAGGAGTCATTTGGTGAGTTTTGAGTGAAATCCAATCGCTAGAAGTATGGAATACACCAACCACTTCAATTAGGAACGAACTGCCGTTGAACTTGAATTGTCCAATTTGGAACACATATTAATTTTGGATCGAGCCCCAAACTTGGGCAACATCGTAATATTGTGGGAGGAGTCATTTGGTTAGTTTTGAGTGAAATCCAATCGCTAGAAGTATGGAGTACACCAACCACTCCAATTAGGAACGAACTGCCGTTGAACTTGAATTGTCCAATTTGGAACACCTATTGATTTTGGATCGAGCCCAAAACTTGGGCAACATCGTAATATGATGGGAGGAGTCATTTGGTGAGTTTTGAGTGAAATGCAATCCCTGGAAGTGTGGAATACACCAACCACTCCAATTAGGAACGAACTGCCGTTGAACTTGAATTGTCCAATTTCGAACACCAATTGATTTCGGATCGAGCCCAAAACTTGGGCAACAATATAATATGGTGGGAGGAGTCATTTGGTGAGTTTTGAGTGAAATCCAATCGCTAGAAGTATGGAATACACCAACCACTCCAATTAGGAACGAACTGCCGTTGAACTTGAATTGTCCAATTTGGAACACCTATTGATTTCGGATCGAGCACCAAACTTGGGCAACATCATAATATGGTGGGAGGAGTCATTTGGTTAGTTTTGAGTGAAATCCAATCGCTAGAAGTATGGAATACACCAACCCCTCCAATTAGGAACGAACTGCCGTTGAACTTGAATTGTCCAATTTGGAACACCTATTGATTTCGGATCGAGCCCCAAACTTGGACAACATTATAATATGGTGGGAGGAGTCATTTGGTGAGTTTTGATTGAAATCCAATCGCTAGAAGTATGGAATACACCAACCACTCCAATTAGGAACGAACTGCCGTTGAACTTGAATTGTCCAATTTCTCACACCTATTGATTTCGGATCGATCCCCAAACTTGGGCAACATCATAATATGGTGGGAGGAGTCATTTGGTGAGTTTTGAGTGAAATCCAATCGCTAGAAGTATTGAATACACCAACCACTCCAATTAGGAACGAACTGCCGTTGAACTTGAATTGTCCAATTTCGAACACCTATTGATTTCGGATCAAGCCCAAAACTTGGGCAACATCATAATATGGTGGGAGGAGTCATTTGGTGAGTTTTTAGTGAAATCCAATCGCTAGAAGTATGGAATACACCAAACACTCCAATTAGGAACGAACTGCCGTTGAACTTGAATTGTCCAATTTGGAACACCTATTGATTTCGGATCGAGCCCAAAACTTGGGCAACATCATAATATGGTGGGAGGAGTCATTTGGTTAGTTTTGAGTGAAATCCAATCGCTAGAAGTATGGAATACACCAACCACTCCAATTAGGAACGAACTGCCGTTGAACTTGAATTGTCCAATTTCTCACACATATTAATTTCGGATCGAGCCCCAAACCTGGGCAACATCATAATATGGTGGGAGGAGTCATTTGGTGAGTTTTGAGTGAAATCCAATCGCTAGAAGTATGGAATACTCCAACCACTCCAATTAGGAACGAACTGCCGTTGAACTTGAATTGTCCAATTTGGAACACCTATTGATTTCGGATCGAGCCCAAAACTTGGGCAACATCATAATATGGTGGGAGGAGTCATTTGGTGAGTTTTGAGTGAAATCCAATCGCTAGAAGTATGGAATACACCAACCACTCCAATTAGGAACGAACTGTGGTTGAACTTGAATTGTCCAATTTCACACACCTATTAATTTCGGATCGATCCCCAAACTTGGGCAACATCATAATATGGTGGGAGGAGTCATTTGGTGAGTTTTGAGTGAAATCCAATGGCTAGAAGTATGGAATACACCAACCACTCCAATTAGGAACGAACTGCCGTTGAACTTTAATTGTCCAATTTCTAAACCTATTGATTTCGGATCGAGCCCAAAACTTGGGCAACATCATAATATGGTGGGGGGAGTCATTTGGTGAGTTTTGAGTGACATCCATTCGCTAGAAGTGTGGAATACACCAACCACTCCAATTAGGAACGAACTGCGGTTGAACTTGAATTGTCCAATTTGGAACACCTATTGATTTCGGATCGAGCCCAAAACTTGGGCAACATCATAATATGGTGGGAGGAGTCATTTGGTTAGTTTTGAGTGAAATCCAATCGCTAGAAGTATGGAATACACCAACCACTCCAATTAGGAACGAACTGCCGTTGAACTTGAATTGTCCAATTTCTCACACATATTAATTTCGGATCGAGCCCCAAACTTGGGCAACATCATAATATGGTGGGAGGAGTCATTTGGTGAGTTTTGAGTGAAATCCAATCGCTAGAAGTATGGAATACACCAACCACTCCAATTAGGAACGAACTGCCGTTGAACTTGAATTGTCCAATTTGGAACACCTATTGATTTCGGATCGAGCCCAAAACTTGGGCAACATCATAATATGGTGGGAGGAGTCATTTGGTTAGTTTTGAGTGAAATCCAATCGCTAGAAGTATGGAATACACCAACCACTCCAATTAGGAACGAACTGCCGTTGAACTTGAATTGTCCAATTTCTCACACATATTAATTTCGGATCGAGCCCCAAACTTGGGCAACATCATAATATGGTGGGAGGAGTCATTTGGTGAGTTTTGAGTGAAATCCAATCGCTAGAAGTATGGAATACACCAACCACTCCAATTAGGAACGAACTGCGGGTGAACTTGAATTGTCCAATTTGGAACACCTATTGATTTCGGATCGAGCCCAAAACTTGGGCAACATCATAATATGGTGGGAGGAGTCATTTGGTGAGTTTTGAGTGAAATCAAATCTCTAGAAGTGTGGAATACACCAACCACTCCAATTAGGAACGAACTGCCGTTGAACTTGAATTGTCCAATTTCTCACACCTATTGATTTCGGATCGAGCCCAAAACTTGGGCAACGTCATAATATGGTGGGATGAGTCATTTGGTGAGTTTTGATAGAAATCCAATCGCTAGAAGTGTGGAATACACCAACCACTCCAATTAGGAACGAACTACCGTTGAACTTGAATTGTCCAATTTCTCACACCTATTGATTTCGGATCGAGCCCAAAACTTGGGCAACATCATAATATGGTGGGAGGAGTCATTTGGTGAGTGTTGAGTGAAATCCAATCGCTAGAAGTATGGAATACACCAACCACTCCAATTAGGAACGAACTGCCGTTGAACTTGAATTGTCCAATTTGGAACACCTATTGATTTCGGATCGAGCCCAAAACTTGGGGAACATCATAATATGGTGGGAGGAGTCATTTGGTGAGTTTTGAGTGAAATCCAATCGCAAGAAGTATGGAATACACGAACCACTCGAATTAGGAACGAACTGCCATTGAACTTCAATTGTCCAATTTGGAACACCTATTGATTTCGGATCGAGCCCAAAACTTGGGCATCATCATAATTGATCGGTTCGTAATTGTATATCATTTTGTACCCTTCTAGCTTATGATTTGGTTATGTTATTGAGTTAAACTTGTGCTTTTAATCCATTTTCTGTTTTGATAAGTCCATAATTTCATACACTTGCTTGCCTTCTTTACTTAGTGATTTTGCTTAGTTTCTCTTTATTTTGAGTCACTTACTTCTATTTGTGTGTTTTGTAGGTTACGATAGCAAGAGATCACATTTGATGCAATCCATGCATGTTAAGGGCTGATTGGCAAAGAGCAAGAGCTTAAAGACAAAACCAAAGTTGGGCCACACTCCTTGTCAGTCCAGTTTCGTAAGTCACCTTGCAGGTCTCATTTCGGCAATCTGCACAACTCGGATGAGGAGATATTCTTCATAGAAGTTGTTCAATTGGGTGTCTAGTATAACATATCCAAAATTCAGCCCAATTGAACATATGTGGAGTCCTTAGCCCGTCCAACACTGAACCATGCTCAGGAGGATTTGCAGCTGCCAGCTTTGAGCCTTGTCTCCTCCTTTAACCCATGTGCCTCACCCATGCTGCAACTGACTTTGGATCCAACATAATGAGTGAAGTGGGGAGGCATTCCAGCTATGAAAGTCTAAAGGATCAAGTTGGTACATGCTGGAGTTGTTATAGAGAAAGCATGTGCATGCATGTAAAGCATAAATGATATGAAGTCAATTCCAGTCTCTGTTCGGCAGCCAAATTGCAAGGCCCAAAACGCATACTTCTACTGTTCCGATGGGAATACTTTCTTCATAAAAGTTGTTCCAATGGGTGTCCACTATAACATATCCCAATTTGAGCCCCATTGGATAAGTTTTGAAACCTTTGGCCTTCCTACACCAAGTCTGGTTCAGAAGACTCGTTTTTGTTCAACAACCAAAAGAAGACCACATGGGTTGGCAGCAAAGGCAGCCACAATTGATCACCTTTGATCCCATGTGAAGAAAGCTTGAGGTGCAGCAAAAGAAGTATGGGATGAGATTGATTCCAACCACACTAACATAGACAAGATGAAGTGTGAGTTATGGGTTGTATTAAAAGAGGAATTGTGGTGTTGGATTTCATCATGTTGTTCCTCCCTCTTAGCCCTATAAATAGAGAAGCCTTCAAGCTTCAAAACACACCCCAAGGGGGGGAGCTCTCAAACACTTCTCTATAGCTCCCTTCCCTTCTCTCCCTCAAATTCTCTTAGTTTCCTTTCAAGTTGTCAATTGTTGTAACAAATTGATTTTACTAAATTTTCCTTCAAGTTTTCAAGTTCTACTTTAATTTTATTTGTAATGTACATTCTTTCTTAAGTATTCAAGTTTAATTAGTTTCCAAGTTTCAATTATGGTTTTTGTTCTTATTCATTATGCTTATAAGTTAATATGCTAGTTTGAATGATTGATCACCATTTAGGCTTGCATGTTAGCTATCTTGGTTTGAATTAAGAGTAGACACCATGCTTTAATTCGAATTGAACTATGAATAGGAAGAGTATGTATGGACATTCGACAACAGGGATTAGATACATGCTTGGTTGTTTAAATTGTTCTTCTATGCTTAATGGGTTCCTAATGCTTAGTTTTAGGTTAGACAACAAATGATCAAATTAGGGAATTAGGAACACAAGGTTATGACAAAACACCATGGCTTAATCATACTTTAGCTAGAATCAATCCGTTAATCCAATTGAACTTGGGAACTTATTTGCTTGAGTTATTTAGTTTTTTTTCTTGTTTTATTTATTTTCATTTTCATTTCTGTTTTATGTAGGGGAAATCAATTGGATCATTCAATCACCAATCCTCGTGGGATCGCCCTCGCACTTACATATGCTATACTACCAAACGGCTCGTGCACTTGCGAGTATCACAAGTTGAGGATGCAGCTGAATCCATTTTGGTGCAGCTGAATCGACGCAACAATAATATGTTGGGAGGAGTCATTTGGTGAGTTTTGAGTGAAATCCAATCGCTAGAAGTATGGAATACACCAACCACTCCAATTAGGAACGAACTGCCGTTGAACTTGAATTGTCCAATTTCTCACACCTATTGATTTCGGATCGAGCCCAAAACTTGGGCAACATCTTAATATAGTGGGAGGAGTCATTTGGTTAGTTTTGAGTGAAATCCAATCGCTAGAAGTACGGAATACACCAACCACTCCAATTAGGAACGAACTGCCGTTGAACTTGAATTGTCCAATTTGGAACACCTATTGATTTCGGATCGAGCCCAAATCTTGGGCAACAGCATACTATGGTGGGAGGAGTGATTTGGTGAGTTTTAAGGGAAATCCAATCGCTAGAAGTATGGAATACACCAACCACTCCAATTAGGAAGGAACTGCCGTTGAACTTGAATTGTCCAATTTGGAACACCTATTGATTTCGGATCGAGCCCAAAACTTGGGCAACATCATAATATGGTGGGAGGAGTCATTTGGCGAGTTTTGAGTGAAATCCAATTGCTAGAAGTACGGAATACACCAACCACTCCAATTAGGAACGAACTGCCGTTGAATTTCAATTGTCCAATTTGGAACACCTATTGATTTCGAATCGAGCCCAAATCTTGGGCAACATCATAATATGGTGGGAGGAGTCATTTGGTGTGTTTTGAGTGAAATCCAATCGCAAGAAGTATGGAATACAGCAACCACTCCAATTAGGAACGAACTGCCGTTGAACTTGAATTGTCCAATTTGGAACACCTATTGATTTCGGATCGAGCCCAAAACTTTGGCAACATCATAATATGGTGGGAGGAGTCATTTGGTGAGTTTTGAGTGAAATCCAGTCGCTAGACGTATGGAATACACCAACCACTCCAATTAGGAACGAAATGCTGTTGAAATTGAATTGACCAATTTCTCACACCTATTGATTTCGGGTCGAGCCCAAAACTTGGGCAACATCATAATATGGTGGGAGGAGTCATTTGGTGAGTTTTGAGTGAAATCCAATCGCTAGAAGTATGGAATACACCAACCACTCCAATTAGGAACGAACTGCCGTCGAACTTGAATTGTCCAATTTGGAACACCTATTGATTTCGGTTCGAGCCCAAAACTTGGGCAGCATGATAATATGGTGGGAGGAGTCATTTGGTGAGTTTTGGGTGAAATCCAATCGCTAGAAGTGTGGAATACACCAACCACTCCAATTAGGAACGAACTGCCGTTGAACTTGAATTGTCAAATTTGGAACACCTATTGATTTCAGATCGAGCCCAAAACTTGGGCAAGATCATAATATGGTGGGAGGAGTCATTTGGTGAGTTTTGAGTGAAATCCAATCGCTAGAAGTATGGAATAAACTAACCACTCCAATTAGGAACGAACTGCCGTTGAACTTGAATTGTCCAATTTCTCACACCTTTTGATTTCGGATCGAGCCCAAAACTTGGGCAACATGATAATATGGTGGGAGGAGTGAATTGGTGAGTTTTGAGTGAAATCCAATCGCTAGAAGTTTGGAATACACCAACCACTCCAATTAGGAACGAACTGCCGTTGAACTTGAATTGTCAAATTTGGAACACGTATTGATTTCAGATCGTGCCCAAAACTTGGGCAACATCATAATATGGTGGGAGGAGTCATTTGGTGAGTTTTGAGTGAAATCCAATCGCTAGAAGTATGGAATAAACTAACCACTCCAATTAGGAACGAACTGCCGTTGAACTTGAATTGTCCAATTTCTCACACCTTTTGAATTCGGATCGATCCCAAAACTTGGGCAACATGATAATATGGTGGGAGGAGTCATTTGGTGAGTTTGGAGTGAAATCCAATCGCTAGAAGTATGGAATACATGATCGGTTCATAATTGTATATCATTTTGTACCCTTCTAACTTATGATTTGGTTATGTTTTGAGTTAAACTTGTGCTTTTAATCCTTTTTGTGTTTATCTTTCAGTTAATTGACATTTAGGTAACAATGATGACTTTGGATAGGAAATGATGCAATCCATGCATGTTAAGGCTTGATTTGGGTGAATGGAAGAAGGGCTTAAAGACAAACACATTTTGGCTACAACTCCTTTCCAGCCCAATTTCGTAGGTCAGCTTCTTGGCCTTGGATCAGCATGCTATGGGGCTTGGATGAGGTGAAGATCTTCATGAAACTTGTTCCAATGGGTGTCTAGTACAACATATCCAAATTTCAGCCCAATTGGACATTTGTGGAGTGCTCAGCCCGCCCAACACTCAACCCTGCTCAGGAGGATTTGCAGCTGCCAGCTTTGTCATGTGCCTCCATGTGCCTCACCCATGCTGCAACTGACTTTGGATCCAACATAATGAGTGAAGTGGGGAGGCATTCCAGCTATGAAAGTAAGTCTAAAGGATCAAGTTGGTACATGCTGGAGTTATTATAGAGAAAGCATGTGCATGCATGTAAAGCATAAATGAAATGAAGTATGTATGGACATTCGACAACAGGGATTAGATACATGCTTGGTTGTTTAAATTGTTCTTCTATGCTTAATGGGTTCCTAATGCTTAATTTTAGGTTAGACAACAAATGATCAAATTAGGGAAATAGGAACACAAGGTTAGGACCAAACACCATGGCCTAATCATACTTTAACTAGAATCAATCTTTGAATCTGAATTAGACTTGTTACTTGACTCCATATAACCCAGAATTGAATTGTTATGGTGATTCGAATGCCCTAGTCTCCAAATCTGTTTTCCAACTCTTAAAACCACTCTTTGTTACACTTGTTTATTTGCTTTCATTTGCAATTTCAGTTTGCTCACTTCCTTTCACAATCACAATCACTCTCACTTTAATTTCTGTTTTAGACTTAACTTCCTAACTTCTTGAATTCGGTAATCTACGTACATAACTAATTTGAACTTCTCAGTCTTCGTGGGTACGACCTCGTACTTGTCTTGCTATATTACTAATTGCCCCGTACAATTGCCAGTTAACATAATAATTAACAACAGGGGCTCGATCCGAAAGGAATAGGTGTTCCAAATTGGACAATTCAAGTTCAACGGCAGTTCGTTCCTAATTGGACTGGTTGGTGTATTCCATACTTCTAGCGATTGGATTTCATTCAAAACTCACCAAATGACTCCTCCCACCATATTATGATGTTGCCCATGTTTTGGGCTCGATCCGAAATCAATAGGAGTGAGAAATTGGACAATTCAAGTTCAACGGCAGTTCGTTCCTAATTGGAGTGGTTGCTGTATTCCATACTTCTAGCGATTGGATTTCACTTAAAACTCACCAAATGACTCCTCCCACCATATTATGATGTTGCCCAAGTTTTGGGCTCGATCCGAAATCAATAGGTGTGAGAAATTGGTCAATTCAATTTCAACGACAGTTCGTTCCTAATCGAAGTAGTTGTTGTATTCCATACTTCTAGCGATTGGATTTCACTCAAAACTCACCAAATGACTCCTCCCACCATATTATGAGGTTGCCCAAGTTTGGGGCTCGATTCGAAATCAATAGGTGTTAGAAATTGGACAATTCAAGTTCAACGGCAGTTCGTTCCTAATGGGAGTGGTTGGTGTATTCCATACTTCTAGCGATTGGATTTCACTGAAAACTAACCAAATGACTCCTCCCACCATATTATGATGTTGCCCAAGTTTTGTGCTCGATCCGAAATCAATAGGTGTTCCAAATTGGACAATTCAAGTTCAACGGCAGTTCGTTCCTAATTGTAGTGGTTGGTGTAATCCATACTTCTAGCGATAGGATTTCACCAAAAACTCTCCAAATGACTCCTCCCACCGTATTATGATGTTGCCCAAGTTTGCGGCTCGATCCGAAATCAATAGGTGTGAGAAATTGGACAATTCAAGTTCAACGACAGTTCGTTCCTAATTGGACTTCTAGCGATTGGATTTCACTGAAAACTCACCAAATGACTCCTCCCACCATATTATGATGTTGCCCAAGTTTGGGGCTCGATCCAAAATCAATAGGTGTGAGAAATTGGACAATTCAAGTTCAACGGCAGTTCGTTCCTAATTGGAGTGGTTGGTGTATTCCATACTTCTAGCGATTGGATTTCACTCAAAACTAACCAAATGACTCCTCCCACCATATTATGATGTTGCCCATGTTTTGGGCTCGATCCGAAATCAATAGGTGTGAGAAATTGGACAATTCAAGTTCAACGGCAGTTCGTTCCTAATTGGAGTGGTTGGTGTATTACACACTTCTAGCGATTGGATTTCACCCAAAACTCACCAAATGACTCCTCCCACCATATTATGATGTTGCCCAAGTTTTGGGCTCGATCCGAAATCAATAGGTGTTCCAAATTGAACAATTCAAGTTCAACGGCAGTTCGTTCCTAATTGGAGTGGTTGGTGTATGCCATACTTCTAGCGATTGGATTTCACTCAAAACTCGCCAAATGACTCCTCCCACCATATTATGATGTTGCCCAAGTTTTGGGCTCGATCCGAAATCAATAGGTGTTCCAAATTGTACAATTCAAGTTCAACGGCAGTTCGTTCCTAATTGGAGTGGTTGCTGTATTCCATACTTCTAGCGATTGGATTTCACTCAAAACTCACTAAATGACTCCTCCCACCATATTATGATGTTGCCCATGTTTTGGGCTCGATCCGAAATCAATAGGTGTGAGAAATTGGACAATTCAAGTTCAACGGCAGTTCGTTCCTAATTGGAGTGGTTGCTGTATTCCATACTTCTAGCGATTGGATTTCACTTAAAACTCACCAAATGACTCCTCCCACCATATTATGATGTTGCCCAAGTTTGGGGCTCGATCCGAAATGAATAGGTGTTCCTAATTGGACAATTCAAGTTCAACGGCAGTTCGTTCCTAATTGGACTGGTTAGTGTATTCCACACTTCTAGCGATTGGATTTCACTCAAAACTCACCAAATGACTCCTCCCACCATATTATGATGTTGCCCATGTTTTGGGCTCGATCCGAAATCAATAGGAGTGAGAAATTGGACAATTCAAGTTCAACGGCAGTTCGTTCCTAATTGGAGTGGTTGCTGTATTCCATACTTCTAGCGATTGGATTTCACTTAAAACTCACCAAATGACTCCTCCCACCATATTATGATGTTGCCCAAGTTTTGGGCTCGATCCGAAGTCAATAGGTGTGAGAAATTGGTCAATTCAATTTCAACGACAGTTCGTTCCTAATCGAAGTAGTTGTTGTATTCCATACTTCTAGCGATTGGATTTCACTCAAAACTCACCAAATGACTCCTCCCACCATATTATGAGGTTGCCCAAGTTTGGGGCTCGATTCGAAATCAATAGGTGTTAGAAATTGGACAAATCAAGTTCAACGGCAGTTCGTTCCTAATGGGAGTGGTTGGTCTATTCCATACTTCTAGCGATTGGATTTCACTGAAAACTAACCAAATGACTCCTCCCACCATATTATGATGTTGCCCAAGTTTTGGGCTCGATCCGAAGTCAATAGGTGTGAGAAATTCGACAATTCATGTTCAACGGCAGTTCGTTCCTAATTGGAGTGGTTGGTGTATTCCATACTTCTAGCGATTTGATTTCGCTCAAAACACACCAAATGACTCCTCCCACAATATTATGATGTTGCGCACATTTTGGGCTCGATCCGAAATCATTAGGTGTGAGAAATTGGACAATCCAAGTTCAACGGCAGTTCGCTCCTAATTGGAGTGGTTGGTGTATTCCATGCTTCTAGCGATTGGATTTCAGTCAAAACTCACCAAATGACTCCACCCACCATATTATGATGTTGCCCATGTTTTGGGCTCGATCCGAAATCAATAGGTGTGAGAAATTGGACAATTCAAGTTCAACGACAGTTCGTTCCTAATTGGAGTTGTTAGTGAATTCCATACTTCTAGCGATTGGATTTCATTCAAAACTCCCTAAATGACTCCTCCCACAATATTATCATGTTGCCCAAGTTTTAGGCTTGATCTGAAATCAATAGGTGTGAGAAATTGGACAATTCAAGTTCAACAGCAGTTCGTTCCTGATTGGAGTGGTTGGTGTATTCCATACTTCTAGCGATTGGATTTCACTCAAAACTCACCAAATGACTCCTAACACTATATTATGATGTTGCCCAAGTTTTCGGCTCGATCCGAAATCAATAGGTGAAAGAAATTGGACAATTCAAGTTCAACGGCAGTTCGTTCCTAATTGGAGTGGTTGGTGTATTCCATACTTCTAGTGAATGGATTTCACTCAAAACTCACCAAATCACTCCTCCCACAATATTATCATGTTGCCCACGTTTTGGGCTCGATCTGAAATCAATAGGTGTGAGAAATTGGACAATTCAAGTTCAACGGCAGTTCGTTCCAAATTTGAGTGGTTGGTGTATTCCATACTACTAGCGATTGGATTTCACTCAAAACTCACCAAATGACTCCTAACACTATATTATGATGTTGCCCAAGTTTTGGGCTCGATCCGAAATCAATAGGTGAAAGAAACTGGACAATTCAAGTTCAACGGCAGTTCGTTCCTAATTGGAGTGGTTGGTGTATTCCATACATCTAGCGATTGGATTTCCCTCAAAACTCACCAAATGACTCCTCCCACCATATTATCATGTTGCCCAAGTTTTGGGCTCGATCCGCAATCAATAGGTGTGAGAAATTGGACAATTCAAGTTCAACGGCAGTTCGTACCTAATTGGAGTGGTTGGTGTATTCCATACATCTAGCGATTGGATTTCCCTCAAAACTCACCAAATGACTCCTCCCACCATATTATCATGTTGCCCAAGTTTTGGGCTCGATCCGAAATCAATGGTGTGAGAAATTGGACAATTCAAGTTCGACGGCAGTTCGTCCCTAATTCGACTGGTTAGTGTATTCCACACTTCTAGCGATTGTATTTCACTCAAAACTCACCAAATGACTCCTCCCACCATATTATGATGTTGCCCATGTTTTGGGCTCGATCCGAAATCAATAGGAGTGAGAAATTGGACAATTCAAGTTCAACGGCAGTTCGTTCCTAATTGGAGTGGTTGCTGTATTCCATACTTCTAGCGATTGGATTTCACTTAAAACTCACCAAATGACTCCTCCCACCATATTATGATGTTGCCCAAGTTTTGGGCTCGATCCGAAATCAATAGGTGTGAGAAATTGGTCAATTCAATTTCAACGACAGTTCGTTCCTAATCGAAGTAGTTGTTGTATTCCATACTTCTAGCGATTGGATTTCACTCAAAACTCACCAAATGACTCCTCCCACCATATTATGAGGTTGCCCAAGTTTGGGGCTCGATTCGAAATCAATAGGTGTTAGAAATTGGACAAATCAAGTTCAACGGCAGTTCGTTCCTAATGGGAGTGGTTGGTGTATTCCATACTTCTAGCGATTGGATTTCACTGAAAACTAACCAAATGACTCCTCCCACCATATTATGATGTTGCCCAAGTTTTGGGCTCGATCCGAAGTCAATAGGTGTGAGAAGTTCGACAATTCATGTTCAACGGCAGTTCGTTCCTAATTGGAGTGGTTGGTGTATTCCATACTTCTAGCGATTGGATTTCGCTCAAAACACACCAAATGACTCCTCCCCCAATATTATGATGTTCCGCACGTTTTGGGCTCGATCCGAAATCATTAGGTGTGAGAAATTGGACAATCCAAGTTCAACGGCAGTTCGTTCCTAATTGGAGTGGTTGGTGTATTCCATACTTCTAGCGAATGGATTTCACTCAAAACTCACCAAATGACTCCACCCACCATATTATGATGTTGCCCATGTTTTGGGCTCGATCCGAAATCAATAGGTGTGAGAAATTGGACAATTAAAGTTCAACGACAGTTCGTTCCTAATTGGAGTTGTTAGTGAATTCCATACTTCTAGCGATTGGATTTCATTCAAAACTCCCTAAATGACTCCTCCCACCATATTATCATGTTGCCCAAGTTTTAGGCTTGATCTGAAATCAATAGGTGTGAGAAATTGGACAATTCAAGTTCAACAGCAGTTCGTTCCTGATTGGAGCGGTTGGTGTATTCCATACTTCTAGCGATTGGATTTCACTCAAAACTCACCAAATGACTCCTAACACTATATTATGATGTTGCCCAAGTTTTCGGCTCGATCCGAAATCAATAGGTGAAAGAAACTGGACAATTCAAGTTCAACGGCAGTTCGTTCCTAATTGGAGTGGTTGGTGTATTCCATACATCTAGCGATTGGATTTCCCTCAAAACTCACCAAATGACTCCTCCCACCATATTATCATGTTGCCCAAGTTTTGGGCTCGATCCGAAATCAATGGTGTGAGAAATTGGACAATTCAAGTTCGACGGCAGTTCGTTCCTAATTGGAGTGGTTGGTGTATTCCATACTTCTAGCGATTGGATTTCACTCAAAACTCACCAAATGACTCCTCCCACCATATTATGATGTTGAACAAGTTTTGGGCTCGATCCGAAATCAATAGGTGTGAGAAATTGGACAATTCAAGTTCAACGGCAATTCGTTCCTAATTGGAGTGGTTGGTGTATTCCATACATCTAGCGATTGGATTTCCCTCAAAACTCACCAAATAACTCCTCCCACCATATTATCATGTTGCCCAAGTTTTGGGCTCGATCCGCAATCAATAGGTGTGAGAAATTGGACAATTCAAGTTCAACGGCAGTTCGTTCCTAGTTGTAGTGGTTGGTGTACTCCATACTTCTAGCGATTGGATTTCACTCAAAACTCACCAAATGACTCCTCCCACCATATTATCATGTTGCCCATGTTTGGGGCTCGATCCGAAATCAATAGGTGTGAGAAATTGGACAATTCAAGTTCAACGGCAGGTCGTCCCTAATTGGAGTGGTTGGTGTATTCTGTACTTCTAGCGATTGGATATCATTAAAAACTCCCCAAATGACTCCTCCCACCATATTATGATGTTGAACAAGTTTTGGGCTCGATCCGAAATCAATAGGTGTGAGAAATTGGACAATTCAAGTTCAACGGCAATTCGTTCCTAATTGGAGTGGTTGGTGTATTCCATACATCTAGCGATTGGATTTCCCTCAAAACTCACCAAATAACTCCTCCCACCATATTATGATGTTGCCCAAGTTTTGGCCTCGATCCGAAATCAATAGGTGTGAGATATTGGACAATTCAAGTTCAACGGCAGTTCGTTCCTAATTGGAGTGGTTGGTGCATTCCCTACTTCTGGCGATTGGATTTCACTCAAAACTCACCAAATGACTCCTCCCACCATATTATGATGTTGGCCAAGTTTTGGGCTCGATCTGAAATCAATAGGTGTGAGAAATTGGACAATTCAAGTTCAACGGCAATTCGTTCCAAATTTGAGTGGTTGGTGTATTCCATACTTCTAGCGATTGGATTTCACTCAAAACTCACCAAATGACTCCTCCCACAATATTATGATGTTGCCCACGTTTTGGGCTCGATCCGAAATCATTAGGTGTGAGAAATTGGACAGTTCAAGTTCAATGGCAGTTCGTTCCTAATTGGAGTGGTTGGTGCATTCCCTACTTCTAGCGATTCGATTTCACTCAAAAGTCACCAAACGACTCCTAACACCATATTATCATGTCGACCAAGTTTTGGGCTCGATCCGAAATCAATAGGTGTGAGAAATTGGACAATTCAAGTTCAACGGCAGTTCGTTCCTAATTGGAGTGGTTGGTGTATTCCCTACTTCTAGCAATTGGATTTCCCTCAAAACTCACCAAATGACTCCTCCCACCATATTATGATGTTGCCCATGTTTGGGGCTCGATCCGAAATCAATAGGTGTGAGAAATTGGACAATTCAAGTTCAACGGCAGTTCGTCCCAAATTGGAGTGGTTGGTGTATTCTGTACTTCTAGCGATTGGATGTCATTAAAAACTCACCAAATGACTCCTCCCACGATATTATGATGTTGCCCAAGTTTTGGCCTCGATCCGAAATCAATAGGTGTGAGATATTGGACAATTCAAGTTCAACGGCAGTTCGTTCCTAACTGGAGTGGTTGGTGTATTCCATACTTCTAGTGATTGGATTTCACTCAAAACTCACCAAATGACTCCTCCCACAATATTATGATGTTGCCCACGTTTTGGGCTCGATCCGAAATCTTTAGGTGTGAGAAATTGGACAATTCAAGTTCAACGGCAGTTCGTTCCTAATTGGAGTGGTTGGTGTATTCCATACTTCTAGTGATTGGATTTCACTCAAAACTCACCAAATGACTCCTCCCACCATATTATGATGTTGCCCAAGTTTTGGGCTCGATCCGATATCAATAGGTCTGAGAAATTGGACAATTCAAGTTCAACGGCAGTTCGTTCCAAATTGGAGTGGTTGGTGTATTCCATACTTCTAGCGATTGGATTTCACTCAAAACTCACCAAATGACTCCTCCCTCCATATTATGATGTTGCCCATGTTTGGAGCTCGATCCGAAATCAATAGCTGTGAGAAATTGGACAATTCAAGTTCAACGGCAATTCGTTCCTAATTGGAGTGGTTGGTGTATTCCATACTTCTAGCGATTGGATTTCACTCAAAACTCACCAAATGACTCCACCCACCATATTATGAGGTTGCCCAAGTTTTGGGCTCGATCCGAAATAAATATCTGTGAGAAATTGGAAAATTCAAGTTCAACGGCAGTTCGTTCCAAATTGGAGTGGTTGGTGTAATCCATACTTCTAGTGATTGGATTTCACTCAAAACTCACCAAATGACTCCTCCCACAATATTATGATGTTGCCCACGTTTTGGGCTCGATCCGAAATCTTTAGGTGTGAGAAATTGGACAATTCAAGTTCAACGGCAGTTCGTTCCTAATTGGAGTGGTTGGTGTATTCCATACTTCTAGTGATTGGATTTCACTCAAAACTCACCAAATGACTCCTCCCACCATATTATGATGTTGCCCAAGTTTTGGGCTCGATCCGATATCAATAGGTCTGAGAAATTGGACAATTCAAGTTCAACGGCAGTTCGTTCCAAATTGGAGTGGTTGGTGTATTCCATACTTCTAGCGATTGGATTTCACTCAAAACTCACCAAATGACTCCTCCCTCCATATTATGATGTTGCCCATGTTTGGAGCTCGATCCGAAATCAATAGCTGTGAGAAATTGGACAATTCAAGTTCAACGGCAATTCGTTCCTAATTGGAGTGGTTGGTGTATTCCATACTTCTAGCGATTGGATTTCACTCAAAACTCACCAAATGTCTCCTCCCACCATATTATGATGTTGCCCAAGTTTTGGACTCAATCCGAAATCAATAGGTGTCAGAAATTGGACAATTCAAGTTGAACGGCAGTTCGTTCCTAATTGGAGTGGTTGGTGTATTCCATACTTCTAGCGATTGGATTTCACTCCAAACTTTCCAAATGACTCCTCCCACCATATTATCATGTTGCCCAAGTTTTGGGCTCGAACCGAAATCAATAGGTGTTCCAAATTGGACAATTCAAGTTCAACGGCAGTTCGTTCCTAATTGGAGTGATTGGTGTAGTCCATACTTCTATCGATTGGACTTAACTGAAAACCCACCAAATGACTCCTCCCACCATATTATGAAGTTGCCGAAGTTTTGGGCCCGATCCGAAATCAATAGGTGTGAGAAATTGGACAATTCAAGTTCAACGGCAGGTCGTTCCTAATTGGAGTGGTTGGTGTATTCCATACTTCTAGCGATTGGATTTCACTCAAAACTCACCAAATGACTCCTCCCACCATATTATGATGTTGCCCATGTTTTGGGCTCGATCCGAAATCAATAGGAGTGAGAAATTGGACAATTCAAGTTCAACGGCAGTTCGTTCCTAATTGGAGTGGTTGTTGTATTCCATACTTCTATCGATTGGACTTCACTCAAAACTCTCCAGATGACTCCTCCCACCATATTATGAAGTTGCCGAAGTTTTGGGCCCGATCCGAAATCAATTGGTGTGAGAAATTGGACAATTCAAGTTCAATGGCAGTTCATTCCTAATTGGAGTGGTTGGTGTATTCCATACTTCTAGCGATTGGATTTCACTCCAAACTCACCAAATGACTCCTCCCACCATATTATCATGTTGCCCAAGTTTTAGGCTCGAACCGAAATCAATAAGTGTTCCAAATTGGACAATTCAAGTTCAACGGCTGTTCGTTCCTAATTGGAGTGGTTGGTGTATTCCATAATTCTAGCGATTGGATTTCACTCTAAACTCACCAAATGACTCCTCCCACCACATTATCATGTTGCCCAAGTTTTGGGCTCGGTCCGAAATCAATAGGTGTGAGAAATTGGACAATTCAAGTTCAATGGTAGTTCGTTCCTAATTGGAGTGGTTGGTGTATTCCATACTTCTAGCGATTGGATTTCACTCAAAACTCCCCAAATGACTCCTCCCACCATATTATGAAGTTGCCGAAGTTTTGGGCCCGATCCGAAATCAATTGGTGTGGGAAATTGGAGAATTGAAGTTCAATGGCAGTTCGTTCCTAATTGGAGTGGTTGGTGTATTCCGTACTTCTAGCGATTGGATTTCACTCAAAACTCACCAAACGACTCCTCCCACCATATTATGATGTTGCCCAAGTTTGGGGCTCGATCCGAAATCAATAGGTGGAGAAATTGGACAATTCAAGTTCAACGGCAGTTCGTTCCTAGTTGTAGTGGTTGGTGTACTCCATACTTCTAGCGATTGGATTTCACTCAAAACTCACCAAATGACTCCTCCCACCATATTACCGTGTTGCCCAAGTTTTGGGTTCAGTCCGAAATCAATAGGTGTGAGAAATTGGACAATTCAAGTTCAACGGCAGTTCGTTCCTAATTGGAGTGGTTGGTGTATTCCATACTTCTAGTTATTGGATTTCACCCAAAACTCACCAAATGACTCCTCCCACCATATTATCATGTTGCCCAAGTTTTGGGCTCGAACCGAAATCAATAGGTGTTCCAAATTGGACAATTAAAGTTCAACGGCTGTTCGTTCCTAATTGGAGTGGTTGGTGTATTCCATAATTCTAGCGATTGGATTTCACTCAAAACTCACCAAATGACTCCTCCCACCATATTATCATGTTGCCCAAGTTTTGGGCTCAATCCGAAAATAATAGGTGTTAGAAATTGGACAATTCAAGTTCAACGGCAGTTCGTTCCTAACTGGAGTGGTTGGTGTATTCCATACTTCTAGCGATTGGTTTCACTCAAAACTCACCAAATGACTCCTCCCACCATATTATGATGTTGCCCAAGTTTTGGGCTCGATTCGAAATCATTAGGTGTTCCAAATTGGACAATTCAAGTTCAACGGCAGTTCGTTCCTAAATGGAGTGGTTGGTGTATTCCATACTTCTAGCGATTGGATTTCACTCAAAACTCACCAAATGACTCCTCCCACCATATTATGATGTTGCCCAAGTTTGGGGCTCGATCCGAAATCAATAGGTGTGAGAAATTGGACAATTCAAGTTCAACGGTAGTTCGTTCCTAGTTGTAGTGGTTGGTGTACCCCACACTTCTAGCGATTGGATTTCTCTCAAAACTCACCAAATGACTCCTCCCACCAGATTGTGATGTTGCCCAAGTTTTGGGCTCGATCCGAAATCAATAGGTGTGAGAAATTGGACAATTCAAGTTCAACGGCAGTTCGTTCCTAATTGGAGTGGTTGGTGTATTCCATACTAAGATTTCACTCAAAACTCACCAAATGACTCCTCCCACCATATTATCCTGTTCCCCAAGTTTTGGGCTCGAACCGAAATCAATAGGTGTTCCAAATTGGACAATTCAAGTTCAACCGCTGTTCGTTCCTAATTGGAGTGGTTGGTGTATTCCATAATTCTAGCGATTGGATTTCACTCAAAACTCACCAAATGACTCCTTCCACCATATTATCATGTTGCCTAAGTTTTGGGCTCGGTCCGAAATCAATAGGTGTGAGAAATTGGACAATTCAAGTTCAATGGCAGTTCGTTCCTAATTGGAGTGGTTGGTGTATTCCATACTTCTAGCGATTGGATTTTACTCAAAACTCACCAAATGACTCCTCCTACCATATTATGATGTTGCCCAAGTTTTGGGCTTGATCCGAAATCAATAGGTGTTCCGAATTGGGCAATTCAAGTTCAACGGCAGTTCGTTCCTAATTGGAGTGGTTGGTGTATTCCATACTTGTAGCGATTGGATTTCACTCAAAACTCACCAAATGACTCCTCCCACCATATTATCATGTTGCCGAAGTTTTGGGCTCGAACCGAAATCAATAGGTGTTCCAAATTGGGCAATTCAAGTTCAACGGCAGTTCGTTCCTAATTGGAGTGGTTGGTGTATTCCATACTTGTAGCGATTGGATTTCACTTAAAACTCACCAAATGACTCCTCCCACCATATTATGATGTTGCCCAAGTTTTGGGCTCGAACCGAAATCAATAGGTGTTCCAAATTGGACAATTCAAGTTCGACGACAATTCGTTCCTAATTGGAGTGGTTGGTGTATTCCATACTTGTAGCGATTGGATTTCTCTCAAAACTCACCAAATGACTCCTCCCACCATATTATGATGTTGCCCAAGTTTTGGGCTCGATCCGAAATCAATAGGTGTGAGAAATTGGACAATTCAAGTTCAATGGCAGTTCGTTCCTAATTGGAGTGGATGGTGTATTCCATACTTCTAGCGATTGGATTTCACTCAAAACTTACCGAATGACTCCTCCCACCATATTATCATGTTGCCCAAGTTTGGGGTTCGAACCGAAATCAATAGGTGTGAGAAATTGGACAATTCAAGTTCAACGGCAGTTCGTTCGTAATTGGAGTGGTTGGTGTATTCCATACTTCTAGCGAGTGGATTTCCCTCAAAACTCACCAAATGACTCCTCCCACCATATTATCATGTTGCCCAAGTTTTGGGCTCGATTTGAAATCAATAGGTGTTCCAAATTGGACAATTCAAGTTCAACGGCAGTTCGTTCCTAACTGGAGTGGTTGGTGTATTCCATACTTCTAGCGATGGGATTTCACTCAAAACTCACCAAATGACTCCGCCCACCATATTATCCTGTTGCCCAAGTTTTGGGCTCGATCCGAAATCCATAGGTGTTCCCAATTGGACAATTCAAGTTCAACGGCAGTTCGTTCCTAATTGGAGTGGTTAGTTTATTCCATACTTCTAGCGATTGGATTTCACTCAAAACTCACCAAATGACTCCTCCCACCATATTATCATGTTGCTCAAGTTTTGGGCTCGATCCGAAATCAATAGGTGTGAGAAATTGGACAATTCAAGTTCAATGGCAGTCCATTCCTAATTGGCTCCGTGTGCCTCCTTTTAGCCATGTGCCTCACCCCAGCTATAACTGACTTTGCACCCAGCATAATGAGTGAAGTTGGGAGGCTTTCCAGCTATGAATTTCTGAATGAGCAAGTTGGTACATGCTGGAGTTATTATAGAGAAAGCATGTGCATGCATGTAAAGCAAAGAAATGAAATGAAGTCAATTCCAGTCTCTGTTCGGCAGCCAACTTTCACGGCCCAAAACGCACACTTCTACTGCTCCGATTGGAATACTTTCCTCATAGAAGTTGTTCCAATGGGTGTCTACTATAACATATCCAAATTTGAGCCCCATTGGATAAGTTTTGAAACCTCTGGCCTTCCTACACCAAGTCTGGTTCAGAAGACTCGTTTTTGTTCAACAACCAAAAGAAGACCACATGGGTTGGCAGCAAAAGGCAGCCACAATTGATCACCTTTGATTCCATGTGAAGAAAGCTTGAGGTGCAGCAAAAGAAGTATGGGATGAGATTGATTCCAACAACACTAACATAGACAAGATGAAGTGTGAGTTATGGGTTGTATTAAAAGAGGAATGGTGGTGTTGGATTTCATCATGTTGTTCCTCCCTCTTAGCCCTATAAATAGAGAAGCCTTCAAGCTTCAAAACACACCCCAAGGGGGGGAGCTCTCAAACACTTCTCTAGAGCTCCCTTCCCTTCTCTCCCTCAAATTCTCTTAGTTTCCTTTCAAGTTGTCGATTGTTGTAACAAAATGATTTTACTAAATTTTCCTTCAAGTTTTCTTAGTTCCACTTTACTTTTATTTGTAATGTACATTCTTTCTTAAGTATTCAAGTTTAATTAGTTTCCAAGTTTCAATTATGGTTTTTGTTCTTATTCATTATGCTTATAAGTTAATATGCTAGTTTGAATGATTGATCACCATTTAGGCTTGCATGTTAGCTATCTTGGTTTGAATTAAGAGTAGACACCATGCTTTAATTCGAATTGAACTATGAATAGGAAGAGTATGTATGGACATTCGACAACAGGGATTAGATACATGCTTGGTTGTTTAAATTGTTCTTCTATGCTTAATGGGTTCCTAATGCTTAATTTTAGGTTAGACAACAAATGATCAAATTAGGGAATTAGGAACACAAGGTTATGACCAAACACCATGGCTTAATCATACTTTAGCTAGAATCAATCCGTTAATCTAATTGAACTTGGGAACTTATTTGCTTGAGTTATTTCATTCTTTCTTGTTTTATTTATTTTCTTTTTTCATTTCTATTTTGTGTAGGGGAAACAAATTGGATCATTCAATCACCAATCCTCGTGGGATCGACCTCGCACTTACATATGCTATACTACCAAACGGCTCGTGCACTTGCGAGTGTCACAAGTTGAAAATGAAAGCAACGGCGCCAAAAACTTGTTGCTTCGATTTAGCTGCACCAAAATAGATTCAGCTGCATCCTCAACTTGTGATACTCGCAAGTGCACGAGCCGTTTGGTAGTATAGCATATGTAAGTGCGAGGTCGATCCCACGAGGATTGGTGATTGAATGATCCAATTCATTTCCCCTACACAAAACAGAAATGAAAAAGGAAATAAATAAAACAAGAAAAAAAACAAATAACTCAAGCAAATAAGTTCCCAAGTTCAATTAGATTAACGGATTGATTCTAGCTAAAGTATGATTAAGCCATGGTGTTTGGTCATAACCTTGTGTTCCTAATTCCCTAATTTGATCATTTGTTGTCTAACCTAAAACTAAGCATTAGGAACCCATTAAGCATAGAAGAACAATTTAAACAACCAAGCATGTATCTAATCCCTGTTGTCGAATGTCCATACATACTCTTCTTATTCATAGTTCAATTCGAATTAAAGCATGGTGTCTACTCTTAATTCAAACCAAGATAGCTAACATGCAAGCCTAAATGGTGATCAATCATTCAAACTAGCCTATTAACTTATAAGCATAATGAATAAGAACAAAAACCATAATTGAAACTTGGAAACTAATTAAACTTGAAACTTAAGAAAGAATGTACATTACAATGAAAAGTAAAGTGAAACTAAGAAAAACTTAATCAGAATTTCAGAATTTCATTACAACAATTGAAAACTTAGAAAGAGAAACTAAGAGAATTTGAGGGAGAGAAGGGAAGGGAGCTCTAGAGAAGTGTTTGAGAGCTCCCCCCCTTGGGGTGTGTTTTGAAGCTTGAAGGCTTCTCTATTTATAGGGCTAAGAGGGAGGAACAACATGATGGATTCCCACACCATCCTTCATCTTTTGCTGCACCTCAAGCATCTTCACATGGGTTCAAAGGTGATCAGTTGTGGCTGCCTTTGCTGCCAACCCATGTGGTTGCCTTTTGCTGCCAACCCATGTGGTTGCCTTTTGGTTGCTGAAAAACGAGTTTTCTGAACCAGTCTTGGTGTAGGAAAGCCAGAGGTTTCAAAACGTATCCAATGGTGCTCAAATTTGGATATGTTATACTAGACACCCATTGGAACAACTTCTATGAAGAAAGTATTCCCATCGGAGCAGTAGAAGTGTGCGTTTTGGGCCTTGCAAGTTGGCAGCCGAACAGAGACTGGAATTGACTTCATTTCATTTCTTTGCTTTACATGCATGCACATGCTTTCTCTATAATAACTCCAGTATGTACCAACTTGCTCCTTTAGAATTTCATAGCTGGAATGCCTCCCCACTTCACTCATTATGTTGGATCCAAAGTCAGTTGCAGCATGGGTGAGGCACATGGGTTAAAGGAGGAGACAAGGCTCAAAGCTGGCAGCTGCAAATCCTCCTGAGCATGGTTCGGTGTTGGACGGGCTAAGGACTCCACATATGTTCAATTGGGCTGAAGTTTGGATATGTTATACTAGACACCCAGTTGAACAACTTCTATGGAGAATGTCTCCTCATCCGAGTTGTGCAGATTGCTGAAATGAGACCTGCAAGGTGACTTAAGAAACTGGACTGACAAGAAGTGTGGCCCAACTTTGGTTTTGTCTTTAAGCTCTTGCTATTTGCCAATCAGCCCTTAACATGCATGGATTGCATCAAATGTGATCTCTTGCTATCTTAACCTACAAAACACACAAATAGAGGTAAGTGACTCAAAATAAAGAGAAACTAAGCAAAATCACTAAGTAAAGAAGGCAAGCAAGTGTATGAAATTATGGACTTATCAAAACAGAAAATGGATTAAAAGCACAAGTTTAACTCAATAACATAACCAAACCATAAGCTAGAAGGGTACAAAATGAAATACTATTATGAACCGATCAATGGTGTATTCCATACTTCTAGCGATTTGATTTCACTCAAAACTTACCAAATGACTCCTCCCACCATATTATCATGTTGCCCAAGTTTGGGGTTCGAACCGAAATCAATAGGTGTGAGAAATTGGACAATTCAAGTTCAACGGCAGTTCGTTCCTAATTGGAGTGGTTGGTGTATTCCATACTTCTAGCGATTGGATTTCACTCAAAACTCACCAAATGACTCCTCCCACCATATTATGATGTTGCCCAAGTTTTGGGCTCGATCTGAAATCAAGAGGTGTGAGAAATTGGACAATTGAAGTTCAACGGCAGTTCGTTCCTAATTGGAGTGGTTGGTGTATTCCATACTTCTAGCGATTGGATTTCACTCAAAACTCACCAAATGACTCCTCCCACCATATTATCATGTTGCCCAAGTTTTGGGCTCGATCCGAAATCAGTACGTGTTCCAAATTGGACAATTCAAGTTCAACGGCAGTTTGTTCCTAATTGGAGTGGTTGGTGTATTCCATACTTCTAGCGATTGGATTTCTCTCAAAACTCACCAAATGACTCCTCCCACCATATTACCATGTTGCCCAAGTTTTGGGCTCGGTCCGAAATCAATAGGTGTGAGAAATTGGACAATTCAAGTTCAATGGCAGTTCGTTCCTACTTGGAGTGGTTGGTGTATTCCATACTTCTAGCGATTGGATTTCACTCAAAACTCACCAAATGACTCCTCCCACCATATTATGATGTTACCCAAGTTTTGGGCTCGATCCGAAATCCATAGGTGTTCCAAATTGGACAATTCAAGTTCAACGGCAGTTCGTTCCTAGTTGGAGTGGTTGGTGTATTCCGTACTTCTAGCGATTGGATTTCACTCAAAAATCACCAAATGACTCCTCCCACGATATTATCATGTTGCCCAAGTTTTGGGCTCGATCCGAAATCAATAGGTGTGAGAAATTGGAATATTCAAGTTCGACGGCAGTTCGTTCCTACTTGGAGTGGTTGGTGTATTCCATACTTCTAGCGATTGGATTTCTCTCAAAACTCACCAAATGACTCCTCCCACCATATTATGTTGTTGCCCAAGTTTTGGGCTCGATCCGAAATCAATTAGTGTTCCAAATTGGGCAATTCAAGTTCAACGGCGGTTCGTTCCTAATTGGAGTGGTTGGTGTATTCCATACTTCTAGCGATTGGATTTCACTCAAAACTCACCAAATGACTCCTCCCACCATATTATGATGTTGCCCATGTTTTGGGCTCGATCCGAAATCAATAGGTGTTCCAAATTGGACAATTCAAGTTCAACGGCAGTTCGTTCCTAACTGGAGTGGTTGGAGTATTCCATACTTCTAGCGATTGCATTTCACTCAAATCTCACCAAATGACTCCTCCCACCATATTATGATGTTGCCCAAGTTTTGGGCTCGATCCGAAATCAATAGGTGTGAGAAATTGGACAATTCAAGTTCAACGGCAGTTCGTTCCTAATTGGAGTGGTTGGTGTATTCCATACTTCTAGCGATTGGATTTCTCTCAAAACTCACCAAATGACTCCTCCCACCATATTACCATGCTGCCCAAGTTTTCGGCTCGGTCCGAAATTAATAGGTGTGAGAAATTGGACAATTCAAGTTCAATGGCAGTTCGTTCCTACTTGGAGTGGTTGGTGTATTCCATACTTCTAGCGATTGGATTTCACTCAAAACTCACCAAATGACTCCTCCCACCATATTATGATGTTACCCAAGTTTTGGGCTCGATCCGAAATCCATAGGTGTTCCAAATTGGACAATTCAAGTTCAACGGCAGTTCGTTCCTAGTTGGAGTGGTTGGTGTTTTCCATACTTCTAGCGATTGGATTTCACTCAAAAATCACCAAATGACTCCTCCCACGATATTATCATGTTGCCCAAGTTTTGGGCTCGATCCGAAATCAATAGGTGTGAGAAATTGGAATATTCAAGTTCGACGGCAGTTCGTTCCTACATGGAGTGGTTGGTGTATTCCATACTTCTAGCGATTGCATTTCACTGAAATCTCACCAAATGACTCCTCCCACCATATTATGGTGTTGCCCAAGTTTTGGGCTCGATCCGAAATCAATAGGTGTTCCAAATTGGACAATTCAAGTTCAACGGCAGTTCGTTCCTAATTGGAGTGGTTGGTGTATTCCATACTTCTAGCGATTGGATTTCACTCAAAACACACCAAATGACTCCTCCCACCATATTATGATGTTGCCCAAGTTTTGGGCTCGATCCGAAATCAATAGGTGTTCCAAATTGGACAATTCAAGTTCAACGGCAGTTCGTTCCTAATTGGAGTGGCCGGTGTATTCCATACTTCTAGCGATTGGATTTCACTGAAACCTAACCAAATGACTCCTCCCACCATATTATGATGTTGCCCAAGTTTTAGGCTCGATCCGAAATCAGTAGGTGTTCCAAATTGGACAATTCAATTTCAACGGCAGTTCGTTCCTAATTGGAGTGGTTGGTGTATTCCATACTTCTAGCGATTGGATTTCACTCAAAACTCACCAAATGACTCCTCCCACCATATTATGATGTTGCCCAAGTTTTGGGCTCGATCCGAAATCAATAGGTGTCAGAAATTGGACAATTCAATTTCAACGGCCGTTCGTTCCTAATTAGAGTGGTTGGTGTATTCCATACTTCTAGCGATTGGATTTCACTCAAAACTCACCAAATGACTCCTCCCACCATATTATGATGTTGCCCAAGTTTTGGGCTCGATCCGAAATCATTAGGTGGGAGAAATTGGACAATTCAAGCTCAACGGCAGTTCGTTCCTAATTGGAGTGGTCGGTGTATTCCATACTTCTAGCGAATGGATTTCACTCAAAACTCCCCAAATGACTCCTCCCACCATATCATGAGGTTGCCCAAGTTTGGGGCTCGATCCGAAATCATTAGGTGTTCCAAATTGGACAATTCAATTTCAACGGCAGTTCGTTCCTAATTGGAGTGGTTGGTGTATTCCATACTTCTAGCGATTGGATTTCACTCAAAACTCACCAAATGACTCCTCCCACCATATTATGATGTTGCCCAAGTTTTGGGCTCGATCCGAAATCAATAGGTGTTCCAAATTGGACAATTCAAGTTCAACGGCAGTTCGTTCCTAATTGGAGTGGTTGGTGTATTCCATACTTCTAGCGATTGGATTTCACTCAAAACTCACCAAATGACTCCTCCCACCATATTATGATGTTGCCCATGTTTTGGGCTCGATCCGAAATCAGTAGGTGTTCCAAATTGGACAATTCAAGTTCAACGGCAGTTCGTTCCTAACAGGAGTGGTTGGAGTATTCCATACTTCTAGCGATTGCATTTCACTGAAATCTCACCAAATGACTCCTCCCACCATATTATGATGTTGCCCATGTTTTGGGCTCGATCCGAAATCAGTAGGTGTTCCAAATTGGACAATTCAAGTTTAACGGCAGTTCGTTCCTAATTCTAGTGGTTGGTGTCTTCCGCACTTCTAGCGAATGGATTTCACTCAAAACTCACCAAATGACTCCTCCCACCATATTATGATGTTGCCCAGGTTTTGGGCTTGATCCGAAATCAAAAGGTGTTCGAAATTGGACAATTAAAGTTCAACGGCAGTTCGTTCCTAATTGGAGTGGTTGGTGTATTCCATACTTCTAGCGATTGGATTTCACTCAAAACTCACCAAATGAATCCTCCCACCATATTATGATGTTGCCCAAGTTTTGGGCTCGATCCGAAATCAATAGGTGTTCCAAAATGGAAAATTCAAGTTCAACGGCAGTTCGTTCCTAATTGGAGTGGCTGGTGTATTCCATACTTCTAGCGATTGGATTTCCCTCAAAACTAACCAACTGACTCCTCCCACCATATTATGATGTTGCCCAAGTTTTAGGCTCGATCCGAAATCAATAGGTGTTAGAAATTGGACAATTCAATTTCAACGGCAATTCGTTCCTAATTGGAGTGGTTGGCGTATTCCACACTTCTAGCGATTGGATTTCACTCAAAACTAACCAAATGACTCCTCCCACCATATTATGATGTTGCCCAAGTTTTGGGCTCGATCCGAAATCAATAGGTGTTCCAAATTGGACAATTCAAGTTCAACGGCAGTTCGTTCCTAATTGGAGTGGCCGGTGTATTCCATACTTCTAGCGATTGGATTTCACTCAAACCTAACCAAATGACTCCTCCCACCATATTATGATGTTGCCCAAGTTTTAGGCTCGATCCGAAATCAGTAGGTGTTCCAAATTGGACAATTCAATTTCAACGGCAGTTCGTTCCTAATTGGAGTGGTTGGTGTATTCCATACTTCTAGCGATTGGATTTCACTCAAAACTCACCAAATGACTCCTCCCACCATATTATGATGTTGCCCAAGTTTTGGGCTCGATCCGAAATCAATAGGTGTTCCAAATTGGACAATTCAAGTTCAACGGCAGTTCGTTCCTAATTGGAGTGGTTGGTGTATTCCATACTTCTAGCGATTGGATTTAACTCAAAACTCACCAAATGACTCCTCCCACCATATTATGATGTTGCCCATGTTTTGGGCTCGATCCGAAATCAGTAGGTGTTCCAAATTGGACAATTCAAGTTCAACGGCAGTTCGTTCCTAACAGGAGTGGTTGGAGTATTCCATACTTCTAGCGATTGCATTTCACTGAAATCTCACCAAATGACTCCTCCCACCATATTATGATGTTGCCCAAGTTTTGGAATCGATCCGAAATCAATAGGTGTGAGAAATTGGACAATTCAAGTTCAACGGCAGTTCGTTCCTAATTGGAGTGGCTGGTGTATTCCATACTTCTAGCGAATGGATTTCACTCAAAACTCACCAAATGACTCCTCCCACCATATTATGAGTTTGCCCAAGTTTGGGGCTCGATCCGAAATCATTAGGTGTGAGAAATTGGACAATTCAAGTTCAACGGCAGTTCGTTCCTAATTCGAGTGGTTGGTGTCTTCCACACTTCTAGCGAATGGATTTCACTCAAAACTCACCAAATGACTCCTCCCACCATATTATGTTGTTGCCCAAGTTCTGGGCTTCATCCGAAATCAATAGGTGTTCGAAATTGGACAAATCAAGTTCAACGGCAGTTCGTTCCTAATTGGAGTGGTTGGTGTATTCCACACTTCTAGCGATTGGATTTCACTCAAAACTAACCAAATGACTCCTCCCACCATATTATGATGTTGCCCAAGTTTTGGGCTCGATCCGAAATCAATAGGTGTGAGAAATTGGACAATTCAAGTTAAACGGCAGTTCGTTCCTAATTGGAGTGGTTGGTGTATTCCATACTTCTAGCGATTGGATTTCACTCAAAACTCACCAAATGACTCCTCCCACCATATTATGATGTTGCCCATGTTTGGGGCTCGATCCGAAATCAATAGGTGTTCCAAGTTGGACAATTCAAGTTCAACGGCAGTTCGTTCCTAATTGGAGTGGTTGGTGTATTCCATACTTCTAGCGATTGGATTTCACTCAAAACTCACCAACTGACTCCTCCCACCATATTATGATGTTGCCCAAGTTTTGGGCACGATCCGAAATCAATAGGTGTCAGAAATTGGACAATTCAATTTAAACGGCCGTTCGTTCCTAATTAGAGTGGTTGGTGTATTCCACACTTCTAGCGAATGGATTTCATTCAAAACTCACCAAATGACTCCTCCCACCATATTATGATGTTGCCCAAGTTTTGGGCTCGATCCGAAATCATTAGGTGGGAGAAATTGGACAATTCAAGCTCAACGGCAGTTCGTTCCTAATTGGAGTGGTTGGTGTATTCCATACTTCTAGCGAATGGATTTCACTCAAAACTCACCAAATGACTCCTCCCACCATATCATGAGGTTGCCCAAGTTTGGGGCTCGATCCGAAATCATTAGGTGGGAGAAATTGGACAATTCAAGTTTAACGGCAGTTCGTTCCTAATTCGAGTGGTTGGTGTCTTCCGCACTTCTAGCGAATGGATTTCACTCAAAACTCACCAAATGACTCCTCCCACCATATTATGATGTTGCCCAGGTTTTGGGCTTGATCCGAAATCAAAAGGTGTTCGAAATTGGACAATTAAAGTTCAACGGCAGTTCGTTCCTAATTGGAGTGGTTGGTGTATTCCATACTTCTAGCGATTGGATTTCACTCAAAACTCACCAAATGAATCCTCCCACCATATTATGATGTTGCCCAAGTTTTGGGCTCGATCCGAAATCAATAGGTGTTCCAAAATGGACAATTCAAGTTCAACGGCAGTTCGTTCCTAATTGGAGTGGCTGGTGTATTCCATACTTCTAGCGATTGGATTTCCCTCAAAACTAACCAACTGACTCCTCCCACCATATTATGATGTTGCCCAAGTTTTAGGCTCGATCCGAAATCAATAGGTGTTAGAAATTGGACAATTCAATTTCAACGGCAATTCGTTCCTAATTGGAGTGGTTGGCGTATTCCACACTTCTAGCGATTGGATTTCACTCAAAACTAACCAAATGACTCCTCCCACCATATTATGATGTTGCCCAAGTTTTGGGCTCGATCCGAAATCAATAGGTGTTCCAAATTGGACAATTCAAGTTCAACGGCAGGTCGTTCCTAATTGGAGTGGCCGGTGTATTCCATACTTCTAGCGATTGGATTTCACTCAAACCTAACCAAATGACTCCTCCCACCATATTATGATGTTGCCCAAGTTTTAGGCTCGATCCGAAATCAGTAGGTGTTCCAAATTGGACAATTCAATTTCAACGGCAGTTCGTTCCTAATTGGAGTGGTTGGTGTATTCCATACTTCTAGCGATTGGATTTCACTCAAAACTCACCAAATGACTCCTCCCACCATATTATGATGTTGCCCAAGTTTTGGGCTCGATCCGAAATCAATAGGTGTTCCAAATTGGACAATTCAAGTTCAACGGCAGTTCGTTCCTAATTGGAGTGGTTGGTGTATTCCATACTTCTAGCGATTGGATTTCACTCAAAACTCACCAAATGACTCCTCCCACCATATTATGATGTTGCCCATGTTTTGGGCTCGATCCGAAATCAGTAGGTGTTCCAAATTGGACAATTCAAGTTCAACGGCAGTTCGTTCCTAACAGGAGTGGTTGGAGTATTCCATACTTCTAGCGATTGCATTTCACTGAAATCTCACCAAATGACTCCTCCCACCATATTATGATGTTGCCCAAGTTTTGGAATCGATCCGAAATCAATAGGTGTGAGAAATTGGACAATTCAAGTTCAACGGCAGTTCGTTCCTAATTGGAGTGGTTGGTGTATTCCATACTTCTAGCGAATGGATTTCACTCAAAACTCACCAAATGACTCCTCCCACCATATTATGAGTTTGCCCAAGTTTGGGGCTCGATCCGAAATCATTAGGTGTGAGAAATTGGACAATTCAAGTTCAACGGCAGTTCGTTCCTAATTCGAGTGGTTGGTGTCTTCCACACTTCTAGCGAATGGATTTCACTCAAAACTCACCAAATGACTCCTCCCACCATATTATGTTGTTGCCCAAGTTCTGGGCTTCATCCGAAATCAATAGGTGTTCGAAATTGGACAAATCAAGTTCAACGGCAGTTCGTTCCTAATTGGAGTGGTTGGTGTATTCCACACTTCTAGCGATTGGATTTCACTCAAAACTAACCAAATGACTCCTCCCACCATATTATGAACAGCCCAAGTTTTGGGCTCGATCCGAAATCAATAGGTGTGAGAAATTGGACAATTCAAGTTAAACGGCAGTTCGTTCCTAATTGGAGTGGTTGGTGTATTCCATACTTCTAGCGATTGGATTTCACTCAAAACTCACCAAATGACTCCTCCCACCATATTATGATGTTGCCCATGTTTGGGGCTCGATCCGAAATCAATAGGTGTTCCAAGTTGGACAATTCAAGTTCAACGGCAGTTCGTTCCTAATTGGAGTGGTTGGTGTATTCCATACTTCTAGCGATTGGATTTCACTCAAAACTCACCAACTGACTCCTCCCACCATATTATGATGTTGCCCAAGTTTTGGGCACGATCCGAAATCAATAGGTGTCAGAAATTGGACAATTCAATTTAAACGGCCGTTCGTTCCTAATTAGAGTGGTTGGTGTATTCCACACTTCTAGCGAATGGATTTCATTCAAAACTCACCAAATGACTCCTCCCACCATATTATGATGTTGCCCAAGTTTTGGGCTAGATCCGAAATCAATAGGTGTGAGAAATTGGACAATTCAATTTCAACGGCAGTTCGTTCCTAACTGGTGTGGTTGGTGTATTCCATACTTCTAGCGATTGGATTTAACTCAAAACTCACCAAATGACTCCTCCCACCATATTATGATGTTGCCGAAGTTTTGGGCTCGATCCGAAATCAATAGGTGAGAGAAATTGGACAATTCAAGTTCAACGGCAGTTCGTTCCTAATTGGAGTGGTTGGTGTATTCCATACTTCTAGCGAATGGATTTCACTCAAAACTCACCAAATGATTCCTCCCACCATATTATGATGTTGCCCAAGTTTGGGGCTCGATCCGAAATAAATAGGTGTGATAAATTGGACAATTCAAGTTCAACGGCAGTTCGTTCCTAATTGGAGTGGTTGGTGTATTCCATACTTCTAGCGAATGGATTTCACTCAAAACTCACCAAATAATTCCTCCCACCATATTATGATGTTGCCCAAGTTTGGGGCTCGATCCGAAATCAACAGGTGTTCCAAGTTGGACAATTCAAGTTCAACGGCAGTTCGTTCCTAATTGGAGTGGTTGGTGTATTCCATACTTCTAGCGATTGGATTTCACTCAAAACTCACCAAATGACTCCTCCCACCATATTATGATGTTGCCCAAGTTTTGGGCTCGATCCGAATTCAATAGGTGTGAGAAATTGGTCAATTGAATTTCAACGACAGTTCGTTCCTAATTGGTGTGGTTGGTGTATTCCATACTTCTAGCGATTGGATTTAACTCAAAACTCACCAAATGACTCCTTGGAGTGGTTGGTGTATTCCATACTTCTAGCGATTGGATTTCACTCAAAACTCACCAAATGACTCCTCCCACCATATAATGATGTTGCCCAAGTTTTGGGCTCGATCCGAAATCAATAGGTGTTCCAAGTTGGACAATTCGAGTTCAACGGTAGTTCGTTCCTAATTGGAGTGGTTGGTGTATTCCATACTTCTAGCGATTGGATTTCTTTCAAAACTCACCAAATGACTCCTCCCACCATATTATGATGTTGCCCCAAGTTTTGGGCTAGATCCGAAATCAATAGGTGTGAGAAATTGGACAATTCAATTTCAACGGCAGTTCGTTCCTAATTGGAGTGGTTGGTGTTTTCCATACTTTTAGCGATTGGATTTCACTCAAAACTCACCAAATGACTCCTCCCACCATATTAGGATGTTGCCCAAGTTTTGGGCTCGATCCGAAATCAATAGGTATTCCAAATTGTACAATTCAAGTTCAACGGCAGTTCGTTCCTAATTGGATTGGTTGGTGTATTCCATACTTCTAGCGATTGGATTTCCCTGAAAACTCACCAAATGACTCCTCCCACCATATTATGATGTTGCCCAAGTTTGGGACCCGATCCGAAATCAATAGGTGTGATAAATTGGACAATTCAAGTTCAACGGCAGTTCGTTCCTAATTGGAGTGGTTGGTGTATTCCACACTTCTAGCGATTGGATTTCTCTAAAAACTCACCAAATGACTCCACCCACTATATTATATTGTTGCCCATGTTTTGGGCTCGATCCGAAATCAATAGGTGTTCCAAATTGGACAATTCAAGTACAACGGCAGTTCGTTCCTAACTGGAGTGGTTGGTGTATTCCACACTTCTAGAGATTGGATTTCACTCAAAACTCACCAAATGACTCCTCCCACCATATTATGATGTTGCCCAAGTTTTGGGCTCGATCCGAAATCAATAGGTGTGAGAAATTGGTAAATTTAATTTCAACGACAGTTCGTTCCTAATTGGAGTGGTTGGTGTATTCCATACTTCTAGCAATTGGATTTCACTCAAAACTCACCAAATGACTCCTCCCACCATATTATGATGTTGCCCAAGTTTGGGGCTCGATCCGAAATCAATAGGTGTGATAAATTGGACAATTCAAGTTCAACGGCAGTTCGTTCCTAATTGGAGTGGTTGGTGTATTCCATACTTCTAGCGATTGGATTTCACTCAAAACTCACCAAATGACTCCTCCCCCCATATTATGATGTTGCCCAAGTTTGGGGCTCGATCCGAAATCATAAGGTGTTCCAAGTTGGACAATTCAAGATCAACGGCAGTTCGTTCCTAATTGGAGTGGTTGGTGTATTCCATACTTCTAGCGATTGGATTTCACTGAAAACTCACCAAATGACTCCTCCCACCATATTATGATGTTGCCCAAGTTTGGGACCCGATCCGAAATCAATAGGTGTGATAAATTGGACAATTCAAGTTCAACGGCAGTTCGTTCCTAATTGGAGTGGTTGGTGTATTCCATACTTCTAGCGATTGGATTTCTCTAAAAACTCACCAAATGACTCCACCCACTATATTATATTGTTGCCCAAGTTTTGGGCTCGATCCGAAATCAATAGGTGTTCCAAATTGGACAATTCAAGTACAACGGCAGTTCGTTCCTAATTGGAGTGGTTGGTGTATTCCACACTTCTAGAGATTGGATTTCACTCAAAACTCACCAAATGACTCCTCCCACCATATTATGATGTTGCCCAAGTTTTGGGCTCAATCCGAAATCAATAGTTGTGAGAAATTGGTCAATTTAATTTGAGCGACAGTTCGTTCCCAATTGGAGTGGTTGGTGTATTCCATACTTCTAGCGATTGGATTTCACTCAAAACTCACCAAATGACTCCTCCCACCATATTATGATGTTGCCCAAGTTTGGGGCTCAATCCGAAATCAATAGGTGTGATAAATTGGACAATTCAAGTTCAACGGCAGTTCGTTCCTAATTGGAGTGGTTGGTGTATTCCATACTTCTAGCGATTGGATTTCTCTAAAAACTCACCAAATGACTCCACCCACTATATTATGTTGTTGCCCAAGTTTTGGGCTCGATCCGAAATCAATAGGTGTTCCAAATTGGACAATTCAAGTTCAACGGTAGTTCGTTCCTAATTGGAGTGGTTGGTGTATTCCATACTTCTAGCGATTGGATTTCATTCAAAACTCACCAAATGACTCCTCCCACCATATTATGATGTTGCCCAAGTTTTGGGCTCGATCCGAAATCAATAGGTGTGAGAAATTGGACAATTCAATTTCAACGGCAGTTCGTTCCTAATTGGAGTGGTTGGTGTATTCCATACTTCTAGCGATTGGATTTCATTCAAAACTCACCAAATGACTCCTCCCACCATATTATGATGTTGCCCAAGTTTTGGGCTCGATCCGAAATGAATAGGTGAGAGAAATTGGACAATTCAAGTTCAACGGCAGTTCGTTCCTAATTGGAGTGGTTGGTGTATTCCATACTTCTAGCGATTGGATTTCCCTCAAAACTCACCAAATGACTCCTCCCCCCATATTATGATGTTGCCCAAGTTTGGGGCTCGATCCGAAATCATAAGGTGTTCCAAGTTGGACAATTCAAGTTCAACGGCAGTTCATTTCTAATTGGAGTGGTTGGTGTATTCCATACTTCTAGCGATTGGATTTCACTCAAAACTAACCAAATGACTCCTCCCACCATATTATGTTGTTGCCCAAGTTTTGGGCTCGATCCGAAATCAATAGGTGTGAGAACTTGGACAATTCAAGTTCAACGGCAGTTCGTTCCTAGTTGGAGTGGTTGGTGTATTCCATACTTCTAACGATTGGATTTCACTCAAAACTCACCAAATGACTCCTCCCACCATATTATGATGTTGCCCAAGTTTGGGCCTCGATCCGAAATCAATAGGTGTGAGAAATTGGACAATTCAAGTTCAACGGCAGTTCGTTCCTAATTGGAGTGGTTGGTGTATTCCATACTTCTAGCGATTGGATTTCACTCAAAACTAACCAAATGACTCCTCCCACCATATTATGATGTTACCCAAGTTTGGGGCTCGATCCGAAATCAATAGGTGTGAGAAATTGGACAATTCAAGTTCAACGGCAGTTCGTTCCTAATTGGAGTGGTTGGTGTATTCCATACTTCTAGCGATTGGATTTCACTCAAAACTCACCAATTGACTCCTCCCACCATATTATGATGTTGCCCAGGTTTTGGGCTCAATCCGAAATCAATAGGCGTGAGAAATTAGACAATTCAAGTTCAACGGAAATTCGTTCCTAATTGGAGGGGTTGGTGTATTCCATACTTCTAGCGATTGGATATCACTCAAAACTCTCCAAATGACTCCTCCCACCAAATTATATTGTTGCCCAATTTTTGGGCTCGATCCGAAATCAATAGGTCTTCCAAATTTGACAATTAGAGTTCAACGGCAGTTCGTTCCTAATTGGACTGGTTGGTGTATTCCATACTTCTAGAGATTGGATTTCACTCAAAACTCACCAAATGACTCCTCCAACCATATTATGTTGTTGCCTAAGTTTTGGGCTCGATCCGAAATCAATAGGTGTTCCAAATTGGACAATTCAAGTTCAACGGCAGTTCGTTCCTAGTTGGAGTGGTTGGTGTATTCCATACTTCTAGCGATTGGATTTCACTCAAAACTAACCAAATGACTACTCCCACCATGTTATGATGTTGCCCAAGTTTTGGGCGCGATCCAAAATCAATTGGTGTGAGAAATTGGACAATTCAAGTTCAACGGCAGTTCGTTCCTAATTGGAGGGGTTGGTGTATTCCATACTTCTAGCGATTGGATTTCACTCAAAACTCACCAAATGACTCCTCCCACCATATTATGATGTTGCCCAAGTTTTGCGCTCGATCCGAAATCAATAGGTGTTCCAAATTGGACAATACAAGTTCAACGGCAGTTCGTTCCTAGTTGGAGTGGTTGGTGTATTCCATACTTCTAGCGATTGGATTTCACTCAAAACTAACCAAATGACTACTCCCACCATGTTATGTTGTTGCCCAAGTTTTGGGCTCGATCCGAAATCAATAGGTGTTCCAAATTGGACAATTCAAGTTCAACGGCAGTTCGTTCCTAATTGGAGTGGTTGGTGTATTCCATACTTCTAGCGATTGGATTTCACTCAAAATTCACCAAATGACTCCTCCCACCATATTATGATGTTGCCAAAGTTTTGGGCTCGATCCGAAATCAATAGGTGTTCCAAATTGGACAATTCAAGTTCAACGGCAGTTCGTTCCTAGTTGGAGTGGTTGGTGTATTCCATACTTCTAGCGATTGGATTTCCCTCAAAACTAACCAAATGACTACTCCCACCATGTTATGATGTTGCCCAAGTTTTGGGCTCGATCCGAAATCAATAGGTGTGAGAAATTGGTCAATTCAATTTCAGCGGCATTTCTTTCCTAATTGGAGTGGTCGGTGTATTCCATACTTCTAGCGATTGGATTTCACTCAAAACTCACCAAATGACTCCTCCCACCATATTATGATGTTGCCCAAGTTTTGGGCTCGACCCGAAATCAACAGGCGTGAGAAATTGAACAATTCAAGTTCAACGGCAGTTCGTTCCTAATTGGAGTGGTTGGTGTATTCCATACTTCTAGCGATTGGATTTCACTCAAAACTCACCAAAGGACTCCTACCACCATATTATGATGTTGCCCAAGTTTTGGGCTCGATTCAAAATCAATAGGTGTGAGAAATTGGACAATTCAAGTTCAACGGCAGTTCGTTCCTAATTAGAGTGGTTGGTGTATTCCATCTTCTATCGATTGGATTTCACTCAAAACTCACCAAATGACTCCTCCCACCATATTATGATGTTGCCCAAGTTTTGGGCTCGATCCGAAATCAATAGGTGTTCCAAATTGGATAATTCAAGTTCAACGGCAGTTCGTTCCTAATTGGAGTGGTTGGTTTATTCCATACTTCTAGCGATTGGATTTCACTCAGAACTCACCAAATGACTCCTCCCACCATATTACGATGTTGCCCAAGTTTTGGAGAAATTATAGAATGGTACCGTACCACCACGTCAGCTGGTGATACTCCCACTCAAAATATGCCATGTGTCTTAATTTTTTAACAACCCAAGTTTTGGGCGCGATCCAAAATCAATTGGTGTTCGAAATTGGACAATTCAAGTTCAACGGCAGTTGGTTCCTAATTGGAGTGGTTGGTGTATTCCATACTTCTAGCGATTGGATTTCACTCAAAACTCCCCAAATGATTCCTCCCACAATATTATGATGTAGCCCAAGTTTGGGGCACGATCCGAAATCAATAGGTGTCAGAAATTGGACAATTCAAGTTCAACGGCAGTTTGTTCCTAATTGGAGTGGTTGGTGTATTCCATACTTCTAGCGATTGGATTTCACTCAAAACTAACCAAATGACTCCTCCCACCATATTATGATGTTGCCCAAGTTTTGGGCTCGATCCGAAATCAATAGGTGTGAGAAAATGGACAATTCAAGTTCAACGGCAGTTCGTTCCTAATTGGAGTGGTTGGTGTATTCCATACTTCGAGCGATTGGATTTCACTCAAAACTAACCAAATGACTCCTCCCACCATATTATGATGTTGCCCAAGTTTTGGGCTCGATCCGAAATCAATAGGTGTGAGAAATTGGACAATTGAAATTCAACGGAAGTTCGTTCCTAACTGGAGTGGTTGGTGTATTCCATAGTTCTAGCGATTGGATTTCACTCGAAACTCACCAAACGACTCCTCCCACCATATTGTGATGTAGCCAAAAGTTTGGGGCTCGATCCGAAATCAATAGGTGTTCCAAATTGGACAATTCAATTTCAACGGCAGTTCGTTCCTAATTGGAGTGGTTGGTGTTTTCCATACTTCTAGCGATTGGATTTCACTCAAAACTCACCAAATGACTCCTCCCACCATATTATGATGTTGCCCAAGTATTGGGCTCGATCGGAAATCAATAGGTGTGACAAATGGGACAATTCAAGTGTATTCCATACTTCTAGCGATTGGATTTCACTCAAAACTCTCCAAATGACTCCTCCCACCATATTATGATGTTGCCCAAGTTTTGGGCTCGATCCGAAATCAATAGGTGTGAGAAATTGGACAATTCAAGTTCAACGGCAATTTGTTCCTAATTGGAGTGGTTGGTGTATTCCATACTTCTAGCGATTGGATTTCACTCAAAACTAACCAAATGACTCCTCCCACCATATTATGATGTTGCCCAAGTTTTGGGCTCGATCCGAAATCAATAGGTGTGAGAAACTGGACAATTCAAGTTCAACGGCAGTTCGTTCCTAATTGGAGTGGTTGGTGTATTCCATACTTCGAGCGATTGGATTTCACTCAAAACTCACCAAATGACTCCTCCCACCATATTATGATGTTGCCCAAGTTTTGGGCTCGATCCGAAATCAATAGGTGTGAGATATTGGACAATTCAAGTTCAACGGCAGTTCGTTCCTAATTGGAGTGGTTGGTGTATTCCATACTTCTAGCGATTGGATTTCACTCAAAACTCACCAAATGACTTCTCCCACCATATTATGCTGTTGCCCAAGTTTGGGGCTCGATCCGAAATCAATAGGTGCGAGAAATTGGACAATTAAAGTTCAACGGCAGTTCGTTCCTCATTGGAGTGGTTGGTGTATTCCATACTTCTAGCGATTGGATTTCACTCAAAACTCACCAAATGACTCCTCCCACCATATTATGTTGTTGCCCAAGTTTTGGGCCCGATCCGAAATCAATAGGTGTGAGAAATTGGTCATTTCAATTTCAACGGCATTTCGTTCCTAATTGGAATGGTTGGTGTATTCCAGACTTCTAGCGATCGGATTTCACTCAAAACTCACCACATGACTCCTCCCACAATATTATGATGTAGCCCAAGTTTGGGGCTCAATCCGAAATCAATAGGTGTGAGAAATTGGACAATTCAGGTTCAACGGCAGTTCGTTCCTAATTGGAGTGGTTGCTGTATTCCATACTTCTCGCGATTGGATTTCACTCAAAACTCACCAAATGACTCCTCCCACCATATTATGATGTTGCCCAAGTTGTGGGCTCGATCCGAATTCAATAGGTGTGAGAAATTGGACAATTGAAGTTCAACGGAAGTTCGTTCCTAATGTGAGTGGTTGGTGTATTCCATAGTTCTAGCGATTGGATTTCACTCAAAACTCACCAAATGACTCCTCCCACCATATTGTGATTTAGCCAAAAGTTTGGGGCTTGATCCGAAATCAATAGGTGTGAGAAATTGGACAATTCAAGTTCAACGGAAATTCGTTCCTAATTGGAGTGGTTGGTGTATTCCATACTTCTAGCGATCGGATTTCACTCAAAACTTTCCAAATGACTCCTCCCACCATATTATGATATTGCCCAAGTTTTGGGCACGATCCGAAATCAATAGGTGTGAGAAATTGGACAATTCAGGTTCAACGGCAGTTCGTTCCTAATTGGAGTGGTTGGTGTATTCCATACTTCTAGCGATTGGATTTCACTCAAAACTCACCAAATCACTCCTCCCCCCATATTATGATGTAGCCCATGTTTCGGGCTCGATCCGAAATCAATAGGTGTGAGAAATTGGTCAACTCAATTTCAACGGCATTTCGTTCCTAATTGGAGTGGTTGGTGTATTCCATACTTCTAGCGTTTGGATTTCACTCAAAACTCACCAAATGACTCCTCCCACAAAATTATGATGTAGCCCTAGTTTGGGGCTCGATCCGAAATCAATAGGTGTCAGAAATTGGACAATTCAAGTTCAACGGCAGTTCTTTCCTAATTGGAGTAGTTGGTGTATTCCATACTTCTAGCGATTGGATTTCACTCAAAACTCACCAAATGACTCCTCACACCATATTATGATGTTGCCCAAGTTTTGGGGTCGATCCGAAATCAATAGGTGTGAGAAATTGGACAATTCAAGTTCAACGGCAGTTCGTTCCTAATTGGAGTGGTTGGTGTATTCCATACTTCTAGCGATTGGATTTCACTCAAAACTCACCAAATGACTCCTCCCACCATAGTATGATGTTGCCCAAGTTTTGGGCTCGATCCGAAATCAATAGGTGTGAGAAATTGGACAATTCAAGTTCAACGGCAGTTCGTTCCTAATTGGAGTGGTTGGTGTATTCCATACTTCTAGCGATTGGATTTCACTCAAAACACACCAAATGACTCCTCTCACCACATTATCATGTTGCCCAAGTTTTGGGCTCGATCCGAAATCAATAGGTGTGAGAAATTGGACAATTCAATTTCAACGGCAGCTCGTTCCTAATTGGAGTGGTTGGTGTATTCCACACTTCTAACGATTGGATTTCACTCAAAACTCACCAAATGACTCCTCCCACCATATTATGATGTTGCCCAAGTTTTGGGCTCGATCCGAAATCAATAGGTGTGAGAAATTGGACAATTCAATTTCAACGGCAGCTCGTTCCTAATTGGAGTGGTTGGTGTATTCCAGACTTCTAACGATTGGATTTCACTCAAAACTCACCAAATGACTCCACCCACCATATTATGATGTTGCCCAAGTTTTGGGCTCGATCCGAAATCAATAGGTGTTCCAAATTGGACAATTCAAGTTCAACGGCAGTTCGTTCCTAATTGGAGTGGTTGGTGTATTCCATACTTCTAGCGATTGGATTTCACTCAAAACTCACCAAATGACTCCTCCCACCATATTATGATATTGCCCAAGTTTTGGGCTCGATCCGAAATCAATAGGTGTTCCAAATTGGACAATTCAAGTTCAACGGCAGTTCGTTCCTAATTGGAGTGGTTGGTGTATTCCATACTTCTAGCGATTGGATTTCACTCAAAACTCACCAAATGACTCCTCCCACCATATTATGATGTTGCCCAAGTTTTGGACTCGATCCGAAATCAATAGGTGTTCCAAGTTGGACAATTCAAGTTCAACTGCAGTTCGTTCCTAATTGGAGTGGTTGGTGTATTCCATACTTCTAGCGATTGGATTTCACTCAAAACTAACCAAATGACTCCTCCCACCATATTATGATGTTGCCCAAGTTTTGGGCTTGATCCGAAATCAATAGGTGTTCCAAATTGGACAATTCAAGTTCAACGGCAGTTCGTTCCCAATTGGAGTGGTTGGTGTATTCCATACTTCTAGCGATTGGATTTCAGTCAAAACTCACCAAATGACTCCTCCCACCATATTATGATGTTGCCCAAGTTTTGGACTCGATCCGAAATCTATAGGTGTTCCAAATTGGACAATTCAAGTTCAACGGCAGTTCGTTCCTAATTGGAGTGGTTGGTGTATTCCATACTTCTAGCGATTGGATTTCACTCAAAACTCACAAAAGGACTCCTCCCACCATATTATGATGTTGCCCAGGTTTTGGGCTCGATCCGAAATCAATAGGAGTGAGAAATTGGACAGTTCAATTTCAACGGCAGCTCGTTCCTAATTGGAGTGGTTGGTGTATTCCACACTTCTAGCGATTGGATTTCACTCAAAACTCACCAAATGACTCCTCCCACCATATTATGATGTTGCCCAAGTTTTGGGCTCGATCCGAATTCAATTGGTGTGAGAAATTGGACAATTGATGTTCAACGAAAGTTCGTTCCTAATTGGAGTGGTTGGTGTATTGCATTGTTCTAGCGATCGGATTTCACTCAAAACCCACCAAATGACTCCTCCCACCATATTGTGATGTAGCCAAAAGTTTGGGGCTCGATCCGAAATCAATAGGTGTGAGAAATTGGACAATTCAAGTTCAACGGCAGTTCGTTCCTAATCGGAGTGGTTGGTGTATTCCGTACTTCTAGCGATTGGATTTCACTCAAAACTCACCAAATGACTCCTCCCACCATATTATGATGTTGCCCAAGTTTTGGGCTCGATCCGAAATCAATAGGTGTTCCAAATTGGACAATTCAAGTTCAACGGCAGTTCGTTCCTAATTGGAGTGGTTGGTGTATTCCATACTTCTTGCGATTGGATTTCACTCAAAACTCACCAAATGACTCCTCCCACCATATTATGATGTTGCCCAAGTTTTGGGCTCGATCCGAAATCAATAGGTGTTCCAAATTGGACAATTCAAGTTCAACGGCAGTTCGTTCCTAATTGGAGTGGTTGGTGTATTCCATACTTCTTGCGATTGGATTTCACTCAAAACTCACCAAATGACTCCTCCCACCATATTATGATATTGCCCAAGTTTTGGGCTCGATCCGAAATCAATAGGTGTTCCAAATTGGACAATTCAAGTTCAACGGCAGTTCGTTCCTAATTGGATTGGTTGGTGTATTCCATACTTCTAGCGATTGGATTTCACTCAAAACGCACCAAATGACTCCTCCCACCATATTATGATGTTGCCCAAGTTTTGGGCTCGATCCGAAATCAATAGGTGTTCCAAACTGGACAATTCAAGTTCAACGGCAGTTCGTTCCTAATTGGAGTGGTTGGTGTATTCCATACTTCTAGCGATTGGATTTCAATCAAAACTCACCAAATGACTCCTCCCACATTATTATGATGTTGCCCAAGTTTTGGGCTCGATCCGAAATCAATAGCTGTTCCAAATTGGACAATTCAAGTTCAACGGCAGTTCGTTCCTACTTGGAGTGGTTGGTGTATTCCATACTTCTAGCAATTGGATTTCACTCAAAACTCACCAAATGACTCCTCCCACCATATTATGATGTTGCCCAAGTTTTGGGCTCGATCCGAAATCAATACGTGTGAGAAATTGGACATTTCAATTTCAACGGCAATTCTTTCCTAATTGCAGTGGTTGGTGTATTCCATACTTCTAGCGATTGGATTTCACTCAAAACTCACCAAATGACTCCTCCCACCATATTATGATGTTGCCCAAGTTTTGGACTCGATCCGAAATCAATAGGTGTTCCAAGTTGGACAATTCAAGTTCAACTGCAGTTCGTTCCTAATTGGAGTGGTTGGTGTATTCCATACTTCTAGCGATTGGATTTCACTCAAAACTAACCAAATGACTCCTCCCACCATATTATGATGTTGCCCAAGTTTTGGGCTCGATCCGAAATCAATAGGTGTTCCAAATTGGACAATTCAAGTTCAACGGCAGTTCGTTCCCAATTGGAGTGGTTGGTGTATTCCATACTTCTAGCGATTGGATTTCACTCACAACTCACCAAATGATTCCTCCCACCATATTATGATGTTGCCCAAGTTTTGGGCTCGATCCGAAATCAATAGGTGTGAGAAATTGGTCAATTCAATTTCAACGAAAGTTCGTTCCTAATTGGATTGGTTGGTGTATTCCATACTTCTAGCGATTGGATTTCACTCAAAACTCACCAAATGACTCCTCCCACCATATTATGATGTTGCCCAAGTTTTGGGGTCGATCCGAAATCAACAGGTGTTCCAAATTGGACAATTCAAGTTCAACGGCAGTTCGTTCCCAATTGGAGTGGTTGGTGTATTCCATACTTCTAGCGATTGGATTTCAGTCAAAACTCACCAAATGACTCCTCCCACCATATTATGATGTTGCCAAAGTTTTGGACTCGATCCGAAATCTATAGGTGTTCCAAATTGGACAATTCAAGTTCAACGGCAGTTCGTTCCTAATTGGAGTGGTTGGTGTATTCCATACTTCTAGCGATTGGATTTCACTCAAAACTCACAAAATGACTCCTCCCACCATATTACGATGTTGCCCAAGTTTTGGGCTCGATCCGAAATCAATAGGTGTGAGAAATTGGACAATTCAATTTCAACGGCAGCTCGTTCCTAATTGGAGTGGTTGGTGTATTCCACACTTCTAGCGATTGGATTTCACTCAAAACTCACCAAATGACTCCTCCCACCATATTATGATGTTGCCCAAGTTTTGGGCTCGATCCGAAATCAATAGGTGTGAGAAATTGGACAATTCAAGTTCAACGTCAGTTCGTTCCTAATTGGAGTGGTTGGTGTATTCCATACATCTAGCGATTGGATTTCACTCAAAACTCACCAAATGACTCCTCCCACCATATTATGATGTTGCCCAAGTTTTGGGCTCGATCCGAAATCAACATGTGTGAGAAATTGGACAATTCAAGTTCAACGGCAGTTCGTTCCTAATTGGGGTGGTTGGTGTATTCCATACTTCTAGCGATTGGATTTCACTCAAAACTCACCAAATGACTCCTCCAACCATATTATGATGTTGCCCAAGTTTTGGGCTCGATCTGAAATCAATAGGTGTACCAAATTGGACAATTCAAGTTCAACGGCAGTTCGTTCCTAATTGGTTTGGTTGGTGTATTCCATGCTTCTAGCGTTTGGATTTCACTCAAAACTCACCAAATGACTCCTCCCACATATTATGATGTTGCCCAAGTTTTGGGCTCGATCAGAAATCAATACGTGTGAGAAATTGGACATTTCAATTTCAACGGCAATTCGTTCCTAATTGGAGTGGTTGGTGTATTTCATACTTCTAGCGATTGGATTTCACTCAAAACTCACCAAATGACTCCTCCCACCATATTATGATGTTGCCCAAGTTTTGGGCTCGATCCGAAATCAATAGGTGTGAGAAATTGGTCAATTCATTTTCAACGAAAGTTCGTTCCTAACTGAAGTGGTTGGTGTATTCCATACTTCTAGCGATTGGATTTCACTCAAAACTCACCAAATGACTCCTCCCACCATATTATGATGTTGCCCAAGTTTTGGGCTCGATCCGAAATCAACAGGTGTTCCAAATTGGACAATTCAAGTTCAACGGCAGTTCGTTCCCAATTGGAGTGGTTGGTGTATTCCATACTTCTAGCGATTGGATTTCAGTCAAAACTCACCAAATGACTCCTCCCACCATATTATGATGTTGCCCAAGTTTTGGACTCGATCCGAAATCCATAGGTGTTCCAAATTGGACAATTCAAGTTCAACGGCAGTTCGTTCCTAATTGGAGTGGTTGGTGTATTCCATACTTCTAGCGATTGGATTTCACTCAAAACATACCAAATGACTCCTCCCACCATATTATGATGTTGCCCAAGTTTTGGGCTCGATCCCAAATCAATACGTGTGAGAAATTGGTCAATTCAATTTCAACGAAAGTTCGTTCCTAACTGGAGTGGTTGGTGTATTCCATACTTCTAGCGATTGGATTTCACTCAAAACTCACCAAATGACTCCTCCCACCATATTATGATGTTGCCCAAGTTTTGGGCTCGATCCGAAATCAATAGGTGTACCAAATTGGACAATTCAAGTTCAACGGCAGTTCGTTCCTAATTGGTTTGGTTGGTGTATTCCATGCTTCTAGCGTTTGGATTTCACACAAAACTCACCAAATGACTCCTCCCACCATATTATGATGTTGCCCAAGTTTGGGGCTCAATCCGAAATCAATAGGTGTGAGAAATTGGACAATTCAAGTTCAACGGTAGTTCGTTCCTAATTGGAGTGGTTGGTGTATTCCATACTTCTAGCGATTGGATTTCACTCAAAACTCACCAAATGACTCCTCCCACCATATAATGATTTTGCCCAAGTTTTCGGCTCGATCCGAAATCAATAGGTGTTCCAAATTGGACAATTCAAGTTCAACTGCAGTTCGTTCCTAATTGGAGTGGTTGGTGTATTCCATACTTATGTCGATTGGATTTCACCCAAAACCAACCAAATGACTTCTCCCACCATATTATGATGTTGCCCAAGTTTTGGGCTCGATCCAAATTCAATTGGTGTGAGAAATTGGTCAATTCAATTTCAACGACAGTTCTTTCCTAATTGGAGTGGTTGGTGTATTCCATACTTCTAGCGATTGGATTTCACTCAAAACTCACCAAATGACTCCTCCCACCATATTATGATGTCGCCCATGTTTTGGTCTCGATCCGAAATCAATAGGTGTTCCAAATTGGACAATTCAAGTTCAACGGTAGTTCGTTCCCAACTGGAATGGTTGGAGTATTCCATACTTCTAGCGATTGGATTTCACTCAAAACTCACCAAATGACTCCTCCCACCATATTATGATGTTGCCCAAGTTTGGGGCCCGATCCGAAATCAATAGGTGTGAGAAATTGGACAATTCAAGTTCAACGGCAGTTCGTTCCTAATTGGAGTGGTTGGTGTATTCCATACTTCTAGCGATTGGATTTCACTCAAAACTCACCAAATGACTCCTCCCACCATATAACGTTGTTGCCCAAGTTTTGGGCTCGATCCGAAATCAATAGGTGTTCCAAATTGGACAATTCAAGTTCAACGGCAGTTCGTTCCTAATTGGAGTGGTTGGTGTATTCCATACTTCTAGCGATTGGATTGCACTCAAAACTCACCAAATGACTCCTCCCACCATATAATGATGTTGCCCAAGTTTTGGGCTCGATCCGAAATCAATAGGTGTTCCAAATTGGACAATTCAAGTTCAACTGCAGTTCGTTCCTAATTGGAGTGGTTGGTGTATTCCATACTTCTTGCGATTGGATTTCACTCAAAACTCACCAAATGACTCCTCCCACCATATTATGATGTTGCCCAAGTTTTGGGCTCGATCCGAAATCAATAGGTGTACCAAATTGGACAATTCAAGTTCAACGGCAGTTCGTTCCTAATTGGTTTGGTTGGTGTATTCCATGCTTCTAGCGTTTGGATTTCACACAAAACTCACCAAATGACTCCTCCCACCATATTATGATGTTGCCCAAGTTTGGGGCTCAATCCGAAATCAATAGGTGTGAGAAATTGGACAATTCAAGTTCAACGGTAGTTCGTTCCTAATTGGAGTGGTTGGTGTATTCCATACTTCTAGCGATTGGATTTCACTCAAAACTCACCAAATGACTCCTCCCACCATATAATGATTTTGCCCAAGTTTTCGGCTCGCTCTGAAATCAATAGGTGTTCCAAATTGGACAATTCAAGTTCAACTGCAGTTCGTTCCTAATTGGAGTGGTTGGTGTATTCCATACTTATGTCGATTGGATTTCACCCAAAACCAACCAAATGACTTCTCCCACCATATTATGATGTTGCCCAAGTTTTGGGCTCGATCCAAATTCAATTGGTGTGAGAAATTGGTCAATTCAATTTCAACGACAGTTCTTTCCTAATTGGAGTGGTTGGTGTATTCCATACTTCTAGCGATTGGATTTCACTCAAAACTCACCAAATGACTCCTCCCACCATATTATGATGTCGCCCATGTTTTGGTCTCGATCCGAAATCAATAGGTGTTCCAAATTGGACAATTCAAGTTCAACGGTAGTTCGTTCCCAACTGGAATGGTTGGAGTATTCCATACTTCTAGCGATTGGATTTCACTCAAAACTCACCAAATGACTCCTCCCACCATATTATGATGTTGCCCAAGTTTGGGGCCCGATCCGAAATCAATAGGTGTGAGAAATTGGACAATTCAAGTTCAACGGCAGTTCGTTCCTAATTGGAGTGGTTGGTGTATTCCATACTTCTAGCGATTGGATTTCACTCAAAACTCACCAAATGACTCCTCCCACCATATAACGTTGTTGCCCAAGTTTTGGGCTCGATCCGAAATCAATAGGTGTTCCAAATTGGACAATTCAAGTTCAACGGCAGTTCGTTCCTAATTGGAGTGGTTGGTGTATTCCATAGTTCTAGCGATTGGATTGCACTCAAAACTCACCAAATGACTCCTCCCACCATATAATGATGTTGCCCAAGTTTTGGGCTCGATCCGAAATCAATAGGTGTTCCAAATTGGACAATTCAAGTTCAACTGCAGTTCGTTCCTAATTGGAGTGGTTGGTGTATTCCATACTTCTTGCGATTGGATTTCACTCAAAACCCACCAAATGACTCCTCCCACCATATTATGATGTTGCCCAAGTTTTGGGCTCGATCCAAATTCAATAGGTGTGAGAAATTGGTCAATTCAATTTCAACGGCAGTTCGTTCCTAATTGGAGTGGTTGGTGTATTCCATACTTCTAGGGATTGGATTTCACTCAAAACTCACCGAATGACTCCTCCCAAGATATTATGATGTTGCCCAAGTTTTGGGATCGATCCGAAATCAATAGGGGTTCCAAATTGGACAATTCAAGTTCAACGGCAGTTCGTTCCTAACTGGAGTGGTTGGTGTATTCCATACTTCTAGCGATTGGATTTTTCTCAAAACTAACCAAATGACTCCCCACACCGTATTATGTTGTTGCCCAAGTTTTGGGCTCGATCCGAAATCAATAGGTGCGAGAAATTGGTCAATTCAATTTCAACGACAGTTCTTTCCTAATTGGAGTGGTTGGTGTATTCCACACGTCTAGCGATTGGATTTCACTCAAAACTCACCAAATGACTCCTCCCACCATATAATGATGTTGCCCAAGTTTTGGGCTCGATCTGAAATCAATAGGTGTTCCAAATTGGACAATTCAAGTTCAACGGCAGTTCGTTCCAAATTGGAGTGGTTGGTGTATTCCATACTTCTAGCGATTGGATTTCACTCAAAACTCACCAAATGACTCCTCCCACCATATTATGATGTTGCCCAAGTTTTGGGCTCGATCCGAAATCAATAGGTGTACCAAATTGGACAATTCAAGTTCAACGGCAGTTCGTTCCTAATTGGTTTGGTTGGTGTATTCCATGCTTCTAGCGTTTGGATTTCACACAAAACTCACCAAATGACTCCTCCCACCATATTATGATGTTGCCCAAGTTTGGGGCTCAATCCGAAATCAATAGGTGTGAGAAATTGGACAATTCAAGTTCAACGGTAGTTCGTTCCTAATTGGAGTGGTTGGTGTATTCCATACTTCTAGCGATTGGATTTCACTCAAAACTCACCAAATGACTCCTCCCACCATATAATGATTTTGCCCAAGTTTTCGGCTCGCTCTGAAATCAATAGGTGTTCCAAATTGGACAATTCAAGTTCAACTGCAGTTCGTTCCTAATTGGAGTGGTTGGTGTATTCCATACTTATGTCGATTGGATTTCACCCAAAACCAACCAAATGACTTCTCCCACCATATTATGATGTTGCCCAAGTTTAGGGCTCGATCCAAATTCAATTGGTGTGAGAAATTGGTCAATTCAATTTCAACGACAGTTCTTTCCTAATTGGAGTGGTTGGTGTATTCCATACTTCTAGCGATTGGATTTCACTCAAAACTCACCAAATGACTCCTCCCACCATATTATGATGTAGCCCAAGTTTGGGGCCCGATCCGAAATCAATAGGTGTGAGAAATTGGACAATTCAAGTTCAACGGCAGTTCGTTCCTAATTGGAGTGGTTGGTGTATTCCATACTTCTAGCGATTGGATTTCACTCAAAACTCACCAAATGACTCCTCCCACCATATAATGATGTTGCCCAAGTTTTGGGCTCGATCCGAAATCATTAGGTGTTCCAAATTGGACAATTCAAGTTCAACGGCAGTTCGTTCCTAATTGGATTGGTTGGTGTATTCCATACTTCTAGCAATTGGATTTCACTCCAAAACTCACCAAATGACTCCTCCCACCATATTATGATGTTGCCCAAGTTTGGGGCCCGATCCGAAATCAATAGGTGTGAGAAATTGGACAATTCAAGTTCAACGGCAGTTCGTTCCTAATTGGAGTGGTTGGTGTATTCCATACTTCTAGCGATTGGATTTCACTCAAAACTCACCAAATGACTCCTCCCACCATATAATGATGTTGCCCAAGTTTTGGGCTCGATCCGAAATCATTAGGTGTTCCAAATTGGACAATTCAAGTTCAACGGCAGTTCGTTCCTAATTGGATTGGTTGGTGTATTCCAAACTTCTAGCGATTGGATTTCACTCAAAACTCACCAAATGACTCCTCCCACCATATCATGATGTTGCCCAAGTTTGGGGATCGATCCGAAATCAATAGGTGTGAGAAATTGGACAATTCAAGTTCAACGGCAGTTCGTTCCTAATTGGAGTGGTTGGTGTATTCCATACTTCTAGCGATTGGATTTCACTCAAAACTCACCAAAAGACTGGTCCCACCATATTATGATGTAGCCCAAGTTTGGGGCTCGATCCGAAATCAATAGGTGTCAGAAATTGGACAATTCAAGTTCAACGGCAGTTTGTTCCTAATTGGAGTGGTTGGTGTATTCCATACTTCTAGCGATTGGATTTCACTCAAAACTAGCCAAATGACTCCTCCCACCATATAATGATGTTGCCCAAGTTTTGGGCACGATCCGAAATCATTAGGTGTTCCAAATAGGACAATTCAAGTTCAACGGCAGTTCGTTCCTAATTGGATTGGTTGGTGTATTCCATACTTCTTGCGATTGGATTTCACTCAAAACTCACCAAATGACACCTCCCACCATATTATGATGTCGCCCATGTTTTGGTCTCGATCCGAAATCAATAGGTGTTCCAAATTGGACAATTCAAGTTCAACGGCAGTTCGTTCCCAATTGGAATGGTTGGAGTATTCCATAGTTCTAGCGATTGGATTTCACTCAAAACGAACCAAATGACTCCTCCCACCATATCATGATGTTGCCCAAGTTTGGGGCTCGATCCGAAATCGATAGGTGTGAGAAATTGGACAATTCAAGTTCAACGGCAGTTCGTTCCTAATTGGAGTGGTTGGTGTATTCCATACTTCTAGCGATTGGATTTCTCTCAAAACTCACCAAATGACTCCTGCCACCATATTATGATGTTGCCCAAGTTTTGGGCTCGATCAGAAATCAATACGTGTGAGAAATTGGACATTTCAAGTTCAACGGCAATTCGTTCCAAATTGGAGTGGTTGGTGTATTCCATACTTCTAGCGATTGGATTTCACTGAAAACTCACCAAATGACTCCTCCCACCATATTATGATGTTGCCCAAGTTTTGGGCTCTATCCGAAATCAATAGGTGTTCCAAATTGGACAATTCAAGTTCAACGGCAGTTCGTTCCCAATTGGAGTGGTTGGTGTATTCCATACTTCTAGCGATTGGATTTCACTCAAAACTCACCTAATGACTCCTCCCACCATATTATGATGTTGCCCAAGTTTGGGGCTCGATCCGAAATCAATAGGTGTGAGAAATTGGACAATTCAAGTTCAACGGCAGTTCGTTCCTAATTGGAGAGGTTGGTGTATTCCATACTTCTAGCGATTGGATTTCACTCGAAACTCCCCAAATGCCTACTCCCACCATATAACGTTGTTGCCCAAGTTTTGGGCTCGATCCGAAATCAATAGGTGTTCCAAATTGGACAATTCAAGTTCAACGGCAGTTCGTTCCTAATTGGAGTGGTTGGTGTATTCCATACTTCTAGCGATTGGATTGCACTCAAAACTCACCAAATGACTCCTCCCACCATATAATGATGTTGCCCAAGTTTTGGGCTCGATCCGAAATCAATAGGTGTTCCAAATTGGACAATTCAAGTTCAACTGCAGTTCGTTCCTAATTGGAGTGGTTGGTGTATTCCATACTTCTAGCGATTGGATTTCACTCAAAACCCACCAAATGACTCCTCCCACCATATTATGATGTTGCCCAAGTTTTGGGCTCGATCTGAAATCAATAGGTGTTCCAAATTGGACAATTCAAGTTCAACGGCAGTTCGTTCCAAATTGGAGTGGTTGGTGTATCAAATACTTCTAGCGATTGGATTTCACTCAAAACTCACAAAATGGCTCCTCCCACCATATTATGATGTTGCCCAAGTTTTGGGCTCGATCCGGAATCAATGGGTGTTCCAAATTGGACAATAAAAGTTCAACGGCAGTTCGTTCCTAATTGGAGTGGTTGGTGTATTCCATACTTCTAGCGATTGGATTTCTCTCAAAACTCACCAAATGACTCCTCCCACCATATTATGATGTTGCCCAAGTTTTGGGCTCGATCAGAAATCAATACGTGTGAGAAATTGGACATTTCAATTTCAACGGCAATTCGTTCCTAATTGGAGTGGTTGGTGTATTCCATACTTCTAGCGATTGGATTTCACTCAAAACTCACCAAATGACTCCTCCCACAATATTATGATGTCGCCCATGTTTTGGTCTCGATCCGAAATCAATAGGTGTTCCAAATTGGACAATTCAAGTTCAACGGCAGTTCGTTCCCAATTGGAATGGTTGGAGTATTCCATACTTCTAGCGATTGGATTTCACTCAAAACTCACCAAATGACTCCTCCCACCATATTATGATGTTGCCCAAGTTTGGGGCCCGATCCGAAATGAATAGGTGTTCCAAATTGGACAATTCAAGTTCAACGGCAGTTCGTTCCCAATTGGAATGGTTGGTGTATTCCATACTTCTAGCGATTGGATTTCACTCAAAACTCACCAAATGACTCCTCCCACCATATAATGATGTTGCCCAAGTTTTGGGCTCGATCCGAAATTATTAGGTGTTCCAAATTGGACAATTTAAGTTCAACGGCAGTTCGTTCCTAATTGGATTGGTTGGTGTATTCCATACTTCTAGCGATTGGATTTCACTCAAAACTCACCAAATGACTCCTCCCACGATATTATGATGTTGCCCAAGTTTGGTGCTCGATCCGAAATCAATAGGTGTGAGAAATTGGACAATTCAAGTTCAACTGCAGTTTGTTCCTAATTGGAGAGGTTGGTGTATTCCATACTTCTAGCGATTGGATTTCACTCAAAACTCACCAAATGACTACTCCCACCATATAATGATGTTGCCCAAGTTTTGGGCTCGATACGAAATCAATAGGTGTTCCAAATTGGACAATTCAAGTTCAACGGCAGTTCGTTCCTAATTGGATTGGTTGGTGTATTCCATACTTCTAGCGATTGGATTTCACTCAAAACTCACCAAATGACTCCTCCCACCATATTATGACGTTGCCCAAGTTTTGGGCTCTATCCGAAATCAATAGGTGTTCCAAATTGGACAATTCAAGTTCAACGGCAGTTCGTTCCCAATTGGAGTGGTTGGTGTATTCCATACTTCTAGCGATTGGATTTCACTCAAAACTCACCAAATGACTCCTCCCACCATATTATGATGTTGCCCAAGTTTTGGGCTCGATCAGAAATCAATAGGTGTGAGAAATTGGACAATTCAAGTTCAACGGCAGTTCGTTCCTAACTGGAGTGGTTGGTGTATTCCCTACTTCTAGCGATTGGATTTCTCTCAAAACTCACCAAATGACTCCTCCCACCATATTATGATGTTGCCCAAGTTTTGGGCTCGATCAGAAATCAATAGGTGTGAGAAATTGGACAATTCAAGTTCAACGGCAGTTCGTTCCTAACTGGAGTGGTTGGTGTATTCCCTACTTCTAGCGATTGGATTTCTCTCAAAACTCACCAAATGACTCCTCCCACCATATTATGATGTTGCCCATGTTTTGGCCTCGATCTGAAATCAATAGGTCTGAGAAATTGGTCAATTCAATTTCAACGACAGTTCGTTCCTAATTGGAGTGGTTGGTGTATTCTGTACTTCTAGCGATTGGATTTCACTCAAAAGTCACCAAATGACTCCTCCCACCATATTATGATGTTGCCCATGTTTTGGCCTCGATCTGAAATCAATAGGTCTGAGAAATTGGCCAATTCAATTTCAACGACAGTTCGTTCCTAATTGGAGTGGTTGGTGTATTCTGTACTTCTAGCAATTGGATTTCACTCAAAAGTCACCAAATGACTCCTCCCACCATATTATGATGTTGCCCAACTTTGGGGCTCGATCCGAAATCAGTAGGTGTGAGAAATTGGACAATTCAAGTTCAACGGCAGTTCGTTCCTAATTGGAGTGGTTGGTGTATTCCATACTTCTAGCGATTGGATTTCACTCAAAACTCACCAAATGATTGCTCCCACCATATTTTGTTGTTGCCCAAGTTTTGGGCTCGATCCGAAATCAATAGGTGTTCCAAATTGGACAATTCAAGTTCAACGGCAGTTCGTTCCTAATTGGAGTGGTTGGTGTATTCCATACTTCTAGCGATTGGATTTCACTCAAAACTCACCAATTGACTCCTCCCACCATATTATGATGTTGCCCAAGTTTTGGGCTCGATCCGAAATCAATAGGTGTTCAAAATTGGACAATTCAAGTTCAACGGCAGTTCGTTCCTAACTATAGTGGTTTGTGTATTCCATACTTCTTGCGATTGGATTTCACTCAAAACTCACCACATGACTCCTCCCACCATACTATGATGTTGCCCAAGTTTTGGGCTCGATTCGAAATGAATAGGTGTTCGAAATTGGACAATTCAAGTTCAACGGTAGTTCGTTCCTAATTGGAGTGGTTGGTGTATTCCGTACTTCTAGCGATTGGATTTCACTAAAAACTCACCAAATGACTCCTCCCACCATATTATGATGTAGCCCAAGTTTTGGGCTCGATCCGAAATCAATAGGTGTTCCAAATTGGACAATTCAAGTTCAACGGCAGTTCGTTCAAAATTCGTGGTTGGTGTATTCCATACTTCTAGCGATTGGATTTCACTCAAAACTCACCAATTGACTCCTCCCACCATATTATGATGTTGCCCAACTTTTGGGCTCGATCCGAAATCAATAATTGAAACTTGGAAACTAGCATATTAACTTATAAGCATAATGAATAAGAACATGAACCATAATTGAAACTTGGAAACTAATCAAACTTGAAACTAAAGAAAAGAATTTACATAATGAAAAGTTAAGTGGAACTAAGAAAACTTAAGAAGAATTTCAGCACAAATATTTCATTACAATAATTGAAAACTAGAAAATGAAACTAAGAGAATTTGAGGGAGAGAAGGGAAGGGAGCTCTAGAGAAGTGTTTGAGAGCTCCCCCCCTTGGGGTGTGTTTACAAGCTTAGAGAACTTCCCTATTTATAGGCCTAGGGGAAGTGAAAATCTGAATTCAATATGGCTAATGCATACAACACTTGTTTTATAAAATCTGAAATGGTTGATGCACTTGTATTAGAAAATCTAAATTGGGTGATGCACTTGTATTAGAAAATCTTGAATTGGTTGATGCACTTCACCAATAGATCCCACCAGCAGCCCTAGCTCATCTTCATGTCACCATGACCAAGCTTCCAACCAGAAATGATAGCTCATACCTAGCTCACCATGACCAAGCATCCAACCAGCACATGCTGAGGTCAGCATGACCAGAAACTTCAAGGGCTTACAACTTGGGCTTCTCTTAATCAAATTAGGACTTTAAGCACTCGAAATTGAAGTTCAGAATGTCTTCTTTCCAGCCATATGTTATTTAGGCCAATCCAAGGTCGGAGGAAGAAGTTAAGGCCGAAACAAATTGCTAACTCATTTTCCGCGCTGATAAGATCCATCCTGAGCATGGTTCTGTGTTTGCTAGGTAACGGACTCCAGATTTATCCAATGGGGCTGAATTTTGGATATGTTATAGTACACACCAATTGGAACACCTTTCATGAAGAATGTGGCCTCATTCGAGCTATGTAGGTTGTTGGAACAAAGCTTGCAATATGACCTACGGAACTGGACTGGCAGGGGGCTGTAGCCAAAATGAGTTTGTCTTTAAGCTCTTCATCCATTCATCCAAATTAGGCCTTAACATGCTTGAATTGCATGAATTATGCTCTCTAAAGCCATCATTATTACCTAAAGCTCAATGAACTGAAAGATAAACACAAAAAGGATTAAAAGCACAAGTTTAACTCAAAAACATAACCAAATCATAAGCTAGAAGGGTACAAAATGATATACAATTATGAACCGATCATTCCTCCCCCCATATTATGATGTTGCCCAAGTTTTGGGCTGGATCCGAAATCAATAGGTGTTCTAAATTGGACAATTCAAATTCAACGGCAGTTCGTTCCTAATTGGAGTGGTTGGTGTATTCCATACTTCTACCGATTGGATTTCACTAAAAACTCACCACATGACTCCTCCCACAATATTATGATGTAGCCCAAGTTTTGGGCTCGATCCGAAATCAATAAGTGTTCCAAATTGGACAATTCAAGTTCAACGGCAGTTCGTTCCTAATTGGAGTGGTTGGTGTATTCCATACTTCTAGCAATTGGATTTCACTCAAAACTCACCAAATGACTCCTCCCACCATATTCTGATGTTGCCCAAGTTTGGGGCTCGATCCGAAATAAATAGGTGTGAGAAATTGGTCAATTCATTTTCAACAGCAGTTCGTTCCTAATTGGAGTGGTTGGTGTATTCCACACTTATAGCGATTGGATTTCACTCAAAACTCACCAAATGACTCCTCCCACCATATTATGATGTTGCCCAAGTTTTGGGCTCGATCCGAAATCAATAGGTGTGAGATATTGGACAATTCAAGTTCAACGGCAGTTCGTTCCAAATTGTAATGGTTGGTGTATCCCATACTTCTAGCAATTGGATTTCGTTCAAAACTCACCAAATGACTCCTCCCACCATATTATGAAGTTGCCCAAGTTTTGGGCTCGATCCGAAATCAATAGGTGTGAGATATTGGACAAATCAAGTTCAACGGCAGTTCGTTCCTAATTGGAGTGGTTGGTGTATTCCATACTTCTAGCGATTGGATTTCGTTCAAAACTCACCAAATGACTCATCCCATCATATTATGAAGTTGACGAAGTTTGGGGCTCGATCCGAAATCAATAGGTGTGAGAAATTGGACAATTCAAGTTCAACGGCAGTTCGTTCCTAATTGGAGTGGTTGGTGTATTATATACTTCTAGCGATAGGATTTCACTCAAAACTCACCAAATGACTCCTCCCACCATATTATGGTGTTGCCCAAGTTTTGGGCTCGATCCGAAATCAATAGGTGTGAGAAATTGGACAAATCAAGTTCAACGGCAGTTCGTTCCTAATTGGAGTGGTTGGTGTGTTCTATACTTCTAGCGATTGATTTCACTCAAAACTCACCAAATGACTCCTAACACCATATTATCATGTTGCCCAAGTTTTGGGCTCTATCCGAAATCAGTAGGTGTGAGAAATTGGACAACTCATGTTCAACGGCAGTTCGTTCCTAATTGGAGTGGTTGGTGTATTCCATACTTCTAACGATTGGATTTCACTCAAAACTCACCAAATGACTCCCCCCACCATATTATCATGTTGCCCAAGTTTTGGGCTCGATCCGAAATCAATAGGTGTTAGAAATTGGACAATTCAAGTTCAACGGCAGTTCGTTCCTAATTGGAGTGGTTGGTGTATTCCATACTTCTAGCGATTGGATTTCACTCAAAACTCCCCAAATGACTCCTCCCACCATATTATGATGTTGCCAAAGTTTTGGGCTCAATCCGAAATCAATAGGTGAAAGAAATTGGACAATTCAAGTTTAAGGGCAGTTCGTTCCAAATTGGAGTGGTTGGTGTATTCCATACTTCTAGCGATTGCATTTCACTGAAAACTCAACAAATGATTCCTCCCACCATATTATGATGTTGCCCAACTTTTGGGCTTGAACCGATATCAATAGGTGTGAGAAATTGGACAATTCAAGTTCAACGGCAGTTCGTTCCAAATTGGAGTGATTGGTGTATTCCATACTTCTAGCGATTGCATTTCACTCAAAACTCCCCAAATGACTCCTCCCACCATATTATGATGTTGCCCAAGTTTTGGGCTTGAACCGATATCAATAGGTGTGAGAAATTGGACAAATCAAGTTCAACGGCAGTTCGTTCCTAATTGGAGTGGTTGGTGTATTCCATACTTCTAGCGATTGGATTTCACTCAAAACTCACAGAATGACTCCTCCCACCATATTATGATGTTGCCCAAGTTTTGGACAATTCAAGTTCAATGGCAGGTCGTTCCTAATTGGAGTGGTTGGTGTATTCCATACTTCTAGCGATTGGATTTCACTCAAAACTAACCAAATGACTCTGCCTACCATATTATGATGTTACCCAAGTTTGGGGCTCGATCCGAAATCAATAGGTGTGAGAAATTGGCCAATTGAAGTTCAACGGCAGTTCGTTCCTAATTGGAGTGGTTGGTGTATTCCATACCTCTAGCGATTGGTTTTCTCTCAAAACTCACCAAATGACTCCTCCCACCATATTATGATGTAGCCCAAGTTTTGGGCTCGATCCGAAATCAATAGGTGTGAGAAATTCGGCAATTCAAGTTCAAAGGCAGTTCGTTCCTAATTGGTGTGGTTGGTGTATTCCATACTTCTAGCGATTGGATTTCACTCAAAACCCACCAAATGACTCCTGACACCATATTATGACATTGCCCAAGTTTGGGGCTCGATCCGAAATCAATAGGTGTGAGAAATTGGACAATTCAAGTTCAACGGCAGTTCGTTCCTAATTGGAGTGGTTGGTGTATTCCATACTTCTAGCGATTGGATTTCACTCAAAACTCACCAAATGACTCGTCCCACCATATTATGATGTTGCCCAAGTTTGGGGCTCGATCCGAAATCAATAGGTGTTCCAAATTGGACAATTCAAGTTCAACGGCAGTTCGTTCCTAATTGGTGTGGTTGGTGTATTCCATACTTCTAGCGATTGGATTTCACTCAAAACTCACCAAATGACTCCTAACACCATATTATGATGTTGCCGAAGTTTGGGGCTCGATCCGAAATCAATAGGTGTGAGAAATTGGACAATTCAAGTTCAACGGCAGTTCGTTCCTAATTGGAGCGGTTGGTGTATTCCATACTTCTAGCGACTGGATTTCACTCAAAACTTACCAAATGACTCCTCCCACCATATTATGATGTTGCCCAAGTTTGGGGCTCGATCCGAAATCAACAGGTGTGAGAAATTGGACAATTCAAGTTCAACGGCAGTTGGTTCCTAATTGGAGTGGTTGGTGTATTCCATACTTCTAGCGATTGGATTTCACTCAAAACTCACCAAATGACTTCTGACACCATATTATGATGTTGCCCAAGTTTGGGGCTCGTTCCGAAATCAATAGGTGTGAGAAATTGGACAATTCAAGTTCAACAGCAGTTCGTTCCTAATTGGGGTGGTTGGTGTATTCCATACTTCTAGCGATTGGATTTCACTCAAAACTCACCAAATGACTCCTACCACCATATTATGATGTTGCCCAAGTTTTGGGCTCGATCCGAAATCAATAGGTGACAGAAATTGAACAATTCAAGTTCAACGGTAGTTCGTTCACAATTGGAGTGGTTGGTGTATTCCATACTTCTAGCGATTGGATTTCACTCAAAACTCACCAAATGACTCCTGACACCATATTATGATGTTGCCCAAGTTTGGGGCTCGATCCGAAATCAATAGGTGTGAGAAATTGGACAATTCAAGTTCAACGGCAGTTCGTTCCTAATTGGAGTGGTTGGTGTATTCCATACTTCTAGCGATTGGATTTCACTCAAAACTCACCAAATGACTCCTGACACCATATTAAGATGTTGCCCAAGTTTGGGGCTCGATCCGAAATCAACAGGTGTGAGAAATTGGACAATTCAAGTTCAACGGCAGTTCGTTCCTAATTGGAGTGGTTGGTGTATTCCATACTTCTAGCGATTGGATTTCACTCAAAACTCACCAAATGACTCCTGACACCATATTACGATGTTGCCCAAGTTTGGGGCTCGTTACGAAATCAATAGGTGTGAGAAATTGGACAATTCAAGTTCAACGGCAGTTCGTTCCTAATTGGAGTGGTTGGTGTATTCCATACTTCTAGCGATTGGATTTCACTCAAAACTCACCAAATGACTCCTCCCACCATATTATGATGTTGCCCAAGTTTTGGGCTCGATCCGATATCAATAGGTGTGAGAAATTGGAAAATTCAAGTTCAACGGCAGTTCGTTCCTAATTGGAGTGGTTGGTGTATTCCATACTTCTAGCGATTGGATTTCTCTCAAAACTCACCAAATGACTCCTCCCACCATTTTATGATGTTCCCCAAGTTTTGGACTCAATCCGAAATCAATAGGTGAAAGAAGTTGGACAATTCAAGTTCAACGGCAGTTCGTTCCTAATTGGAGTGGTTGGTGTATTCCATACTTCTAGCGATTGGATTTCACTCAAAACTCACCAAATGACTCCTCCCCCCATATTATGATGTTGCCCATGTTTGGGGCTCGATCCGAAATCAATAGGTGTGAGAAATTAGACAATTCAAGTTCAATGGCAGTTCGTTCCTAATTGGAGTGGTTGGTGTATTCCATACTTCTAGCGATTGGATTTCACTCAAAACTCACCAAATGACTCCTAACATCATATTATGATGTTGCCGAAGTTTGGGGCTCGATCCGAAATCAATAGGTGTGAGAAATTGGACAATTCAAGTTCAACGGCAGTTCGTTCCTAATAGGAGTGGTTGGTGTATTCCATACTTCTAGCGACTGGATTTCACTCACAACATACCAAATGACTCCTCCCACCATATTATGATGTTGCCCAAGTTTGGGGCTCTATCCGAAATCAACAGGTGTGAGAAATTGGACAATTCAAGTTCAACGGCAGTTGGTTCCTAATTGGAGTGGTTGGTGTATTCCATACTTCTAGCGATTGGATTTCACTCAAAACTCACCAAATGACTTCAGACACCATATTATGATGTTGCCCAAGTTTGGGGCTCGATCCGAAATCAATAGGTGTGAGAAATTGGACAATTCAAGTTCAACAGCAGTTCGTTCCTAATTGGAGTGGTTGGTGTATTACATACTTCTAGCGATTGGATTTCACTCAAAACTCACCAAATGACTCCTCCCACCATATTATCATGTTGCCCAAGTTTTGGGCTCGATCGGAAATCAATAGGTGTGAGAAATTGGACAATTCAAGTTCAACGGCAGTACGTTCCTAATTGGAGTGGTCGGTGTATTCCATACTTCTAGAGATTGGATTTCTTTCAAAACTCACCAAATGACTCCTCCCACCATATTATGATGTTCCCCAAGTTTTGGACTCCATCCGAAATCAATAGGTGAAAGAAGTTGGACAATTCAAGTTCAACGGCAGTTCGTTCCTAATTGGAGTGGTCGGTGTATTCCATACTTCTAGAGATTGGATTTCACTCAAAACTCACCAATTGACTCCTCCCACTATATTATGATGTTGGCCAAGTTTTGGGCTCGATCCGAAATCAATAGGTGTGCGAAATTGGACAATCCAAGTTCAACGGCAGTTCATTCCTAATAGGAGTGGTTGGTGTATTCCATACTTCTAGCGATTGGATTTCACTCAAAACTCACCAAATGACTCCTCCCACCATATTATGATGTTGCCCATGTTTGGGGCTAGATACGAAATCAATAGGTGTGAGAAATTGGGCAATTGAAGTTCGACGGCAGTTCGTTCCTAATTGGAGTGGTTGGTGTATTCCATACTTCTAGCGATTGGATTTCACTCAAAACTCACCAAATGACTCCCACCATATTATGATGTTGCCCAAGTTTTGGGCTCGATCCGAAATCAATAGGTGTTCCAAATTGGAAAATTCAAGTATAACGGCAGTTCGTTCATAACTGGAGTGGTTGGTGTATTCCATACTTCTAGTGATTGGATTTCACTCAAAACTAACAAATGACTCCTCCCGCCATATTATGACGTTGCCCAAGTTTTGGGCTCGATCCGAAATCAATATGTATTCCAAATTGGACAATTCAAGTTCTACGGCAGTTCGTTCCTAATTGGAGTGGTTGGTGTATTCCATACTTCTAGCGATTGGATTTCACTCAAAACTCACCAAATGACTCCCACCATATTATGATGTTGCCCAAGTTTTGGGCTCGATCCGAAATCAATAGGTGTTCCAAATTGGAAAATTCAAGTATAACAGCAGTTCGTTCATAACTGGAGTGGTTGGTGTATTCTATACTTCTAGCGATTGGATTTCACTCAAAACTCACCGAATGACTCCTCCCACCATATTATGATGTTGCCCAAGTTCTGGGCTCGATCCGAAATCAACATGTGTGAGAGATTGGTCAATTCAATTTCAACGACAGTTCGTTCCTAATTGGAGTGGTTGGTGTATTCCATACGTCTAGCGATTGGATTTCTTTCAAAACTCACCAAATGACTCCTCCCACAATATTATGATGTTCCCCAGGTTTTAGACTCAATCCGAAATCAATAGGTGAAAGAAGTTGGACAATTCAAGTTCAACGGCAGTTCGTTCCTAATTGGAGTGGTTGGTGTATTCCATACTTCTAGCGATTGGATTTCACTCAAAACTCACCAAATGACTCCTCCCACCATATTATGATGTTCCCCAAGGTTTGGGCTCGATCCGAAATCAATTGGTGTGAGAAAGTGGACAATTCAAGTTCAACGGGAGTTCGTTCCTAGTTGGAGTGGTTGGTGTATTCCTTACTTCTAGCGATTGGATTTCACTCAAAGCTCACCAAATGACTCCTCCCACCATATTATGATGTTGCCCAAGTTTTGGGCTCGATCCGAAATCAATAGGTGTGAGAAATTGGACAATTCAAGTTCAACGGCAGTTCGTTCCTAATTGGAGTGGTTGGTGTATTCCATACTTCTAGCGATTGGATTTCACTCAAAACTCACCAAATGACTCCTCCCACCGTATTATGATGTTGCCCAAGTTTTGGGCTCGATCCGAAATCAATAGGTGTGAGAAATTGGACAATTCAAGTTCAACGGCAGTTCGTTCCTAATTGGAGTGGTTGGTGTATTCCATACTTCTAGCGATTGGATTTCACTCAAAACTCACCAAATGACTCCTCCCACCGTATTATGACGTTGCCCAAGTTTTGGGCTCGATCCGAAATCAATAGGTGTGAGAAATTGGACAATTCAAGTTCAACGGCAGTTCGTTCCTAATTGGAGTGGTAGGTGTATTCCATACTTCTAGCGATTGGATTTCACTCAAAACTCACCAAACTACTCCTCCCGCCATATTATGACGTTGCCCAAGTTTTGGGCTCGATCCGAAATCAATAGGTATTACAAATTGGATAATTCAAGTTCTACGGCAGTTCGTTCCTAATTGGAGTGGTTGGTGTATTCCATACTTCAAGCGATTGGATTTCACTCAAAACTCACCAAATGACTCCTCCCACCGTATTATGATGTTGCCCAAGTTTTGGGCTCGATCCGAAATCAATAGGTGTGAGAAATTGGTCAATTCAATTTCAACGACAGTTCGTTCCTAATTAGAGTGGTTGGTGTATTCCATACGTCTAGCGATTGGATTTCACTCAAAACTCACCAAATGACTCCTCCCACCATATTATGATGTTGCCCAAATTTTGGGCTCGATCAGAAATCAATACGTTTGAGAAATTGGACAATTCAATTTCAACGGCAGTTCATTCCTAATTAAAGTGGTTGGTGTATTCCACACTTCTAGCGATCGGATTTCACTAAAAACCCACCAAATGACTCCTCCCACCATATTATGATGTTGCCCAAGTTTTGGGCTCGATCCGAAATCAATCGGTGTTCCAAATTGGAAAATTCAAGTATAACGGCAGTTCGTTCATAACTGGAGTGGTTGGTGTATTCCATACTTCTAGCGATTGGATTTCACTCAAAACTCACCAAATGACTCCTCCCACCATATTATGATGTTGCCCAAGTTCTGGGCTCGATCCGAAATCAATAGGTGTGAGAAATTGGACAATTCAATTTCAACGGCAGTTCGTTCCTAATTGGAGTGGTTGGTGTATTTCATACTTCTAGCGATAGGATTTCACTCAAAACTCACCAAATGACTCCTCCCACCATATTATGATGTTGCCCAAGTTTTGGGCTCGATACGAAATCAATAGGTGTTCCAAATTGGACAATTCAAGTTCAACGGCAGTTCGTTCCTAATTGGAGTGGTAGGTGTATTCCATACTTCTAGCGATTGGATTTCACTCCAAACTCACCAAATGACTCCTCCCGCCATATTATGACGTTGCCCAAGTTTTGGGCTCGATTCGAAATCAATTGGTATTACAAATTGGATAATTCAAGTTCTACGGCAGTTCGTTCCTAATTGGAGTGGTTGGTGTATTCCATACTTCAAGCGATTGGATTTCACTCAAAACGCACCAAATGACTCCTCCCACCATATTATGACGTTGCTCAAGTTTTGGGCTCGATCCGAAATCAATAGGTATTCCAAATTGGACAATTCAAGTTCTACGGAAGTTCGTTCCTAATTGGAGTGGTTGGTGTATTCCATACTTCTAGCGATTGGATTTCACTCAAAACTCACCAAATGACTCCCACCATATTATGATGTTGCCCAAGTTTTGGGCTCGATACGAAATCAATAGGTGTTCCAAATTGGAAAATTCAAGTATAACGGCAGTTCGTTCATAACTGGAGTGGTTGGTGTATTCCATACTTCTAGCGATTGGATTTCACTCAAAACTAACAAATGACTCCTCCCGCCATATTATGACGTTGCCCAAGTTTTGGGCTCGATCCGAAATCAATAGGTATTCCAAATTGGACAATTCAAGTTCTACGACAGTTCGTTCCAAATTGGAGTGGTTGGTGTATTCCATACTTCTAGCGATTGGATTTCACTCAAAACTCACCAAATGACTCCCACCATATTATGATGTTGCCCAAGTTTTGGGCTCGATACGAAATCAATAGGTGTTCCAAATTGGAAAATTCAAGTATAACGGCAGTTCGTTCATAACTGGAGTGGTTGGTGTATTCCATACTTCTAGCGATTGGATTTCACTCAAAACTCACCAAATGACTCCTCCCACCATATTATGATGTTGCCCAAGTTCTGGGCTCGATCCGAAATCAACATGTCTGAGAAATTGGTCAATTCAATTTCAACGACAGTTCGTTCCTAATTGGTGTGGTTGGTGTATTCCATACGTCTAGCGATCGGATTTCACTAAAAACCCACCAAATGACTCCTCCCACCATATTATGATGTTGCCCAGGTTTTGGGCTCGATCCGAAATCAATCGGTGTTCCAAATTGGAAAATTCAGGTATAACTACAGTTCGTTCATAACTGGAGTGGTTGGTGTATTCCATACGTCTAGCGATTGGATTTCACTCAAAACTCACCAAATGACTCCTCCCACCATGTTATGATGTTGCCCAAATTTTGGGCTCGATCAGAAATCAATACGTTTGAGAAATTGGACAATTCAATTTCAACGGCAGTTCGTTACTAATTGGAGTGGTTGGTGTATTCCACACTTCTAGTGATCGGATTTCACTAAAAACCCACCAAATGACTCCTCCCACCATATTATGATGTTGCCCAAGTTTTGGGCTCGATCCGAAATCAATCGGTGTTCCAAATTGGAAAATTCAGGTGTAACGGCAGTTCGTTCATAACTGGAGTGGTTGGTGTATTCCATACTTCTAGCGATTGGATTTCACTCAAAACTCACCAATTGACTCCCACCATATTATGATGTTGCCCAAGTTTTGGGCTCGATCCGAAATCAATAGGTGTTCCAAATTTGAAAATTCAAGTATAACGGCAGTTCGTTCATAACTGGAGTGGTTGGTGTATTCCACACTTCTAGCGATTGGATTTCACTCAAAACTCACCAAACGACTCCTCCCATCATATTATGATGTTGCCCAAGTTTTGGGCTCGATCAGAAATCAATACGTGTGAGAAATTGGACAATTCAATTTCAACGGCAGTTCGTTCCTAATTGGAGTGGTTGGTGTATTCCATACTTCTAGCGATTGGATTTCACTAAAAACTCACCAAATGACTCCTCCCAACATATTATGTTGTCGCCCAAGTTTTGGGCTCGATCCGAAATCAATCGGTGTTCCAAATTGGAAAATTCAAGTATAACGGCAGTTCGTTCATAACTGGAGTGGTTGGTGTATTCCATACTTCTAGCGATTGGATTTCCCTCAAAACTCACCAAATGACTCCTCCCACCATATTATAATGTTTCCCAAGTTTTGGGCTCGATCCGAAATCAATAGGTGTGAGAAATTGGACAATTCAATTTCAACGGCAGTTCGTTCCTAATTGGAGTGGTTGGTGTATTTCATACTTCTAGCGATTGGATTTCACTCAAAACTCACCAAATGACTCCTCCCACCATATTATGATGTTGCCCAAGTTTTGGGCTCGATCCGAAATCCATAGGTGTGAGAAATTGGTCAATTCAATTTCAACGACAGTTCGTTCCTAACTGGAGTGGTTGGTGTATTCCATACTTCTAGCGATTGGATTTCACTCAAAACTCACCAAATGACTCCTTCCACCATATTATGATGTTGCCCAAGTTTTGGGCTCGATCCGAAATCAGTCGGTGTTCCAAATTGGAAAATTAAAGTATAACGGCAGTTCGTTCATAACTGGAGTGGTTGGTGTATTCCATACTTCTAGCGATTGGATTTCACTCAAAACTCACCAAATGACTCCTCCCACCATATTACGATGTTGCCCAAGTTTTTGGCTCGATCCGAAATCAATAGGTGTGAGAAATTGGACAATTCAATTTCAACGGCAGTTCGTTCCTAATTGGAGTGGTTGGTGTATTTCATACTTCTAGCGATTGGATTTCACTCAAAACTCACCAAATGACTCCTCCCGCCATATTATGACGTTGCCCAAGTTTTTGGCTCGATCCGAAATCAATAGGTATTCCAAATTGGACAATTCAAGTTCTACGGCAGTTCGTTCCTAATTGGAGTGGTTGGTGTATTCCATACTTCTAGCGATTGGATTTCACTCAAAACTCACCAAATGACTCCCACCATATTATGATGTTGCCCAAGTTTTGGGCTCGATCCGAAATCAATAGGTGTTCCAAATTGGAAAATTCAAGTATAACGGCAGTTCGTTCATAACTGGAGTGGTTGGTGTATTCCATACTTCTAGCGATTGGATTTGACTCAAAACTCACCAAATGACTCCTCCCACCATATTATGATGTTGCCCAAGTTTTGGGCTCGATCCGAAATCAATAGGTGTGAGAAATTGGTCAATTCAATTTCAACGACAGTTCGTTCCTAATTGGAGTGGTTGGTGGAATCCATACTTCTAGCGATTGGATTTCACTCAAAACTCACCAAATGACTCCTCCCACCATATTATGTTGTTGTCCAAGTTTGGGGCTCGATCCGAAATCAATAGGTGTGAGAAATTGGACAATTCAAGTTCAACGGCAGTTTGTTCCTAATTGGAGTGGTTGGTGTATTCCATACGTCTAGCGATTGGATTTCACTCAAAACTCACCAAATGACTCCTCCCACCATATTATGATGTTGCCCAAGTTTTGGGCTCGATCCGAAATCAATAGGTGTGAGAAATTGGACAATTCATGTTCAACGACAGTTCGTTCCTAATTGGAGTGGTTGGTGTATTCCATACTTCTAGCGATTGGATTTCATTCAAAACTCACCAAATGACTCCTCCCACCATATTATGATGTTGCCCAAGTTTGGGGCTCGATCCGAAATAAATTGGTGTGAGAAATATGTCAATTCAATTTCAACTACAGTTCGTTCCTAACCGGAGCAGTTGTTGTATTCCATACTTCTAGCGATTGGATTTCACTCAAAACTCACCAAATGACTCCTCCCACCATATTATGTTGTTGCCCATGTTTTGGGCTCGATCCGAAATCAATAGGTGTGAGAAATTGGACAATTCAAGTACAACGGCAGTTCGTTCCTAATTGGAGTGGTTGGTGTATTCCATACTTCTAGCGATTGGATTTCAGCCAAAACTCACCAAATGACTCCTCCCACCATATCATGATGTTGCCCAAGTTTGGGGCTCGATCCGAAATCAATAGGTGTGAGAAATTGGACAATTCAAGTTCAACGGCAGTTCGTTCCTAATTGGAGTGGTTGGTGTATTCCATACTTCTAGCGATTGGATTTCACTCAAAACTTCACGAAATGAGTCCTCCCACCATGTTATGATGTTGCCCAAGTTTTGGGCTCGATCCGAAATCAATAGGTGTTCCAAATTGGACAATTCAAGTTCTACGGCAGTTCATTCGTAATTGGAGTGGTTGGTGTATTCCATACTTCTAGCTATTGGATTTCACTCAAAACTCCCCAAATGACTCCTCCCACCATATTATGATGTTGCCCAAGTTTGGGGCTCGATCCGAAATCAATTGGTGTGAGAAATTGGACAATTCAAGTTCAACGGCAGTTCGTTCCTAATTGGAGTGGTTCGTGTATTCCATACTTTCGGTGATTGGATTTCACTCAAAACTCACCAAATGACTCCTCCCACCATATTATGATGTTGCCCAAGTTTGGGGCTCGATCCGAAATCAATAGGTGTGACAAATTGGACAATTCAAGTACAACGGCAGTTCGTTCCTAATTGGAGTGGTTGGTGTATTCCATACTTCTAGCGATTGGATTTCAGCCAAAACTCACCAAATGACTCCTCCCACCATATTGTGATGTTGCCCAAGTTTTGGGCTCGATCCGAAATGAATAGGTGTGAGAAATTGGAGAATTCAATTTCAACGGCGGTTCGTTCCTAATTGGAGTGGTCAGTGTATTCCATACTTCTAGCGATTGGATTTCACTCAAAACTCACCAAATGACTCCTCCCACCATATTATGATGTTGCCCAAGTTTTGGGCTCGATCCGAAATCAACAGGTGTGAGAAATTGGTCAATTCAATTTCAACGACAGTTCGTTCCTAATTGGAGTGGTTGGTGTATTCCATATGTCTATCGATTGGATTTCACTCAAAACTCACCAAATGACTCCTCCCACCATATTATGATGTTGCCCAAGTTTTGGGCTCGATCCGAAATCAATAGGTGTGTGAAATTGGACAATTCAAGTTCAACGGCAGTTCGTTCCTAATTGGAGTGGTTGGTGTATTCCATACTTCTAGCGATTGGATTTCACTCAAAACTCACCAAATGACTCCTCCCACCATGTTATGATGTTGTCCAAGTTTTGGGCTCGATCCGAAATCAATCGGTGTTCCAAATTGGACAATTCAAGTTCAACGGCAGTTCATTCCTAATTGGAGTGGTTGGTGTATTCCATACTTCTAGCGATTGGATTTCACTCAAAACTCACCAAATGACTCATCTCACCATATTATGATGTTGCCCAAGTTTTGGGCTCGATCCGAAATCAACAGGTGTGAGAAATTGGTCAATTCAATTTCAACGACAGTTCGTTCCTAATTGGAGTGGTTGGTGTATTCCATACGTCTATCGATTGGATTTCACTCAAAACTCACCAAATGACTCCTCCCACCGTATTATGATGTTGCCCAAGTTTTGGGCTCGATCCGAAATCAATAGGTGTGAGAAATTGGACAATTCAAGTTCAACGGCAGTTCGTTCCTAATTGGAGTGGTTGGTGTATTCCATACTTCTAGCGATTGGATTTCACTCAAAACTCACCAAATGACTCCTCCCACCATATTATGATGTTGCCGAAGTTTTGGGCCCGATCCGAAATAAATAGGTGTTCCAAATTGGAAAATTCAAGTATAACGGCAGTTCGTTCCTAACTGGAGTGGTTGGTGTATTCCATACTTCTAGCGATCGGATTTCACTCAAAACTCACCAAATGACTCCTCCCACCATATTATGATGTTGCCCAAGTTTTGGGCTCGATCCGAAATCAATAGGTGTTCCAAATTGGAAAACTCAAGTATAACGGCAGTTCGTTCCTAACTGGAGTGGTTGGTGTATTCCATACTTCAAGTGATTGGATTTCACTCAAAACTCACCAAAGGACTCCTCCCACCATATTATGATGTTGCCCAAGTTTTGGGCTCGATCCGAAATCAACATGTGTGAGAAATTGGTCAATTCAATTTCAACGACAGTTCGTTCCTAATTGGAGTGGTTGGTGTATTCCATACGTCTAGCGATTGGATTTCACTCAAAACTCACCAAATGACTCCTCCCACCATATTATGATGTTGCCCAAGTTTTGGGCTCGATCCGAAATCAATAGGTGTGAGAAATTGGACAATTCATGTTCAACGGCAGTTCGTTCCTAATTGGAGTGGTTGGTGTATTCCATACTTCTAGCGATTGGATTTCATTCAAAACTCACCAAATGACTCCTCCCACCATATTATGATGTTGCCCAAGTTTGGGGCTCGATCCGAAATAAATTGGTGTGAGAAATATGTCAATTCAATTTCAACTACAGTTCGTTCCTAACCGGAGCAGTTGTTGTATTCCATACTTCTAGCGATTGGATTTCACTCAAAACTCACCAAATGACTCCTCCCACCATATTATGTTGTTGCCCAAGTTTTGGGCTCGATCCGAAATCAATAGGTGTGAGAAATTGGACAATTCAAGTACAACGGCAGTTCGTTCCTAATTGGAGTGGTTGGTGTATTCCATACTTCTAGCGATTGGATTTCAGCCAAAACTCACCAAATGACTCCTCCCACCATATCATGATGTTGCCCAAGTTTGGGGCTCGATCCGAAATCAATAGGTGTGAGAAATTGGACAATTCAAGTTCAACGGCAGTTCGTTCCTAATTGGAGTGGTTGGTGTATTCCATACTTCTAGCAATTGGATTTCACTCAAAACTCACCAAATGAGTCCTCCCACCATGTTATGATGTTGCCCAAGTTTTGGGCTCGATCCGAAATCAATAGGTGTTCCAAATTGGACAATTCAAGTTCTACGGCAGTTCATTCGTAATTGGAGTGGTTGGTGTATTCCATACTTCTAGCTATTGGATTTCACTCAAAACTCCCCAAATGACTCCTCCCATCATATTATGATGTTGCCCAAGTTTGGGGCTCGATCCGAAATCAATAGGTGTGAGAAATTGGACAATTCAAGTTCAACGGCAGTTCGTTCCTAATTGGAGTGGTTCGTGTATTCCATACTTTCGGTGATTGGATTTCACTCAAAACTCACCAAATGACTCCTCCCACCATATTATGATGTTGCCCAAGTTTGGGGCTCGATCCGAAATCAATAGGTGTGACAAATTGGACAATTCAAGTACAACGGCAGTTCGTTCCTAATTGGAGTGGTTGGTGTATTCCATACTTCTAGCGATTGGATTTCAGCCAAAACTCACCAAATGACTCCTCCCACCATATTGTGATGTTGCCCAAGTTTTGGGCTCGATCCGAAATCAATAGGTGTGAGAAATTGGAGAATTCAATTTCAACGGCGGTTCGTTCCTAATTGGAGTGGTCAGTGTATTCCATACTTCTAGCGATTGGATTTCACTCAAAACTCACCAAATGACTCCTCCCACCATATTATAATGTTGCCCAAGTTTTGGGCTCGATCCGAAATCAACAGGTGTGAGAAATTGGTCAATTCAATTTCAACGACAGTTCGTTCCTAATTGGAGTGGTTGGTGTATTCCATATGTCTATCGATTGGATTTCACTCAAAACTCACCAAATGACTCCTCCCACCATATTATGATGTTGCCCAAGTTCTGGGCTCGATCCGAAATCAATAGGTGTGTGAAATTGGACAATTCAAGTTCAACGGCAGTTCGTTCCTAATTGGAGTGGTTGGTGTATTCCATACTTCTAGCGATTGGATTTCACTCAAAACTCACCAAATGACTCCTCCCACCATATTATGATGTTGCCGAAGTTTTGGGCTCGATCCGAAATAAATAGGTGTTTCAAATCGGAAAATTCAAGTATAACGGCAGTTCGTTCCTAAGTGGAGTGGTTGGTGTATTCCATACTTCTAGCGATTGGATTTCACTCAAAACTCACCAAATGACTCCTCCCACCATATTATGATGTTGCCCAAGTTTTGGGCTCGATCCGAATTCAATAGGTGTTCCAAATTGGAAAACTCAAGTATAACGGCAGTTCGTTCCTAACTGGAGTGGTTGGTGTATTCCATACGTCTAGCGATTGTATTTCACTCAAAACTCACCAAATGACTCCTCCCACCATATTATGATGTCGCCCAAGTTTGGGGGTCGATCCGAAATCAATAGGTGTGAGAAATAAGTCAATTCAATTTCAACTACAGTTTGTTCCTAATCGGAGTAGTTGTTGTATTCCACACTTCTAGCGATTGGATTTCACTCAAAACTCACCAAATGATTCCTCCCACCATATTATGATGTTGCCCAAGTTTGGGGCTCGATCCGAAATCAATAGGTGTTCCAAATTAGACAATTCAAGTTCAACGGCAGTTCGTTCCAAACTGGAATGGTTGGAGTATTCCATAGTTCAAGCGATTGGATTTTACTCAAAACTCACCAAATGACTCCCCACACCATATTATGATGTTGCCCAAGTTTTGGGCTCGATCCGACATCAATAGGTGTGAGAAATTGGTCAGTTCAATTTCAACGACAGTTCGTTCCTAATTGGAGTGGTTGGTGTATTTCATACATCTAGCGATTGGATTTCACTCAAAACTCACCAAATGACTCCTCCCACCATATTATGTTGTTGCCCAAGTTTTGGGCTCGATCCGAAATCAATAGGTGTGAGAAATTGGACAATTCAAGTTCAACGGTAGTTCGTTCCTAATTGGAGTAGTTGGTGTATTCCATACTTCTAGCGATTGGATTTTACTCAAAACTCACCTAATGACTCCTCCCACCATATTATGATGTTGCCCAAGTTTCGGCCTCGATCCGAAATCAATAGGTGTGAGAAATTGGACAATTAAAGTTCAGCGGCAGTTCATTCCTAATTGGAGTGGTTGGTGTATTCCATACTTCTAGCGATTGGATTTCACTCAAAACTAACCAAATGACTCCTCCCACCATATTATGATGTTGCCCAAGTTTGGGGCTCGATCCGAAATCAATAGGTGTGAGAAATTGGACAATTCAAATTCAACGGCAGTTCTTTCCTAATTGGAGTGGTTGGTGTATTCCATACTTCTAGAGATTGGATTTCTCTCAAAACTCACCAAATGACCCTCCCACCATATTTGGATGTTGCCCAAGTTTGGGCTCGATCCGAAATCAATCGGTGTGAGAAATTGGACAATTCAAGTTCAACGGCAGATCGTTCCTAATTGGAGTGGTTGGTGTATTCCACACTTCTAGCGATTGGATTTCACTCAAAACTAACCAAATGACTCCCCACCTCATATTATGATGTTGCCCAAGTTTTGGGCTCGATCCGAAATCAATCGGTGTGAGAAATTGGACAATTCAAGTTCAACGGCAGATCGTTCCTAATTGGAGTGGTTGGTGTATTCCATACTTCTAGCGATTGGATTTCACTCAAAACTCACCAAATGACTCCTCCCACCATATTATGATGTTGTCCAACTTTTGGGGTCGATCCGAAATCAATAGGAGTTCCAAATTGGACAATTCAAGTTCAACGGCAGTTCGTTCCTAATTGGAGTGGTTGGTGTATTCCATACTTCTAGCGATTAGATTTCACTCAAAACTCACCAAACGACTCCCCCCACCATATTATGATGTTGCCCAAGTTTTGGGCTCGATCCGAAATCAATAGGTGTTCCAAATTGGACAATTCAAGTTCAACGGCAGTTCGTTCCTAATTGGAGTGCTTGTTGTATTCCATACTTCTAGCGATTGGATTTCACTCAAAACTCACCAAATGACTCCTCCCACCATATTATGATGTTGCCCAAGTTTTGGGCTCGATCCGAAATCAACAAGCGTGAGAAATTGAACAATTCAAGTTCAACGGCAGTTCGTTCCTAATTGGTGTGGTTGGTGTATTCCATACCTCTAGCGATTGGATTTCACTCAAAACTCACCGAATGACTTCTCCCACCATATTATGATGTTGCCCAAGTTTTGGGCTCGATCCGAAAGCAATACGTGTTCCAAATTGGACAATTCAAGTTCAACGGCAGTTCGTTCCTAATTTCAGTGGTTGGTGTATTCCATACTTCTAGCGATTGGATTTCACTCAAAACTCACCAAATGACTCCTCCCATCATATTATGATGTTGCCCAAGTTTTGGGCTCGATCCGAAATCAATAGGTGTGAGAAATTGGACAATTCAAGTTCAACGGCAGTTCGTTCCTAATTGGAGTGGTTGTTGTATTCCATACTTCTAGCGATTGGATTTCACTCAAAACTCACCAAATGACTCCTCCCACCATATTATGATGTTGCCCAAGTTTTGGGCTCGATCCGAAATCAACAAGCGTGAGAAATTGAACAATTCAAGTTCAACGGCAGTTCGTTCCTATTTGGTGTGGTTGGTGTATTCCATACCTCTAGCGATTGGATTTCACTCAAAACTCACCGAATGACTTCTCCCACCATATTATGATGTTGCCCAAGTTTTGGGCTCGATCCGAAATCAATACGTGTTCCAAATTGGACAATTCAAGTTCAACGGCAGTGCGTTCCTAATTTCTGTGGTTGGTGTATTCCATACTTGTAACGATTGGATTTCACTCAAAACTCACCAAATGACTCCTCCCACCATATTATGATGTTGCCCAAGTTTTGGGCTCGATCCGAAATCAATAGGTGTTCCAAATTGGACAATTCAAGTTCAACGGCATTTCATTCCATATTGGAGTGGTTGGTGTATTCCATACTTCTAGCGATTGGATTTCACTCAAAACTCACCAAATGACTCCTCCCACCATGTTATGATGTTGCCCATGTTTTGGGCTCGATCCGAAATCAATAGGCGTGAGAAATTGGACAACTCAAGTTCAACGGCAGTTCGTTCCAAATTGGAGTGGTTGGTGTATTCCATACTTCTAGCGATTGGATTTCACTTAAAACTCACCAAATGACTCCTCCCACCATATTATGATGTTGCCCAGGTTTTTTGCTCGATCCGAAACCAGTAGGTGTGAGAAATTGGACAATTCAAGTTCAACGGCAGTTCGTTCCTAATTGGAGTGGTTGGTGTATTCCGTACTTCTAGCGATTGGATTTCACTCAAAACTCACCAAATGACTACTCCCACCATATTATGATGTTGCCCAAGTTTTGGGCTCGATCCGAAATCAATAGGTGTTCCAAATTGGAAAATTCAAGTATAACGGCAGTTTGTTCCTAACTGGAGTGGTTGGTGTACTCCATACTTCTAGCGATTGGATTTCACTCAAAACTCACCAAATGGCTCCTCCCACCATATTATGATGTTGCCCAAGTTTTGGGCTCGATCCGAAATCAATAGGTGTGAGAAATTGGACAATTCAAGTTCAACGGCAGTTCGTTCCAAATTGGAGTGGTTGATGTATTCCACACTTCTAGCAATTGGATTTCACTCAAAACTCAACAAATGACTCCTCCCACCAAGTTATGATGTTGCCCATGTTTTTGGCTCGATCCGAAATCAATAGGTGTGAGAAATTGGACAGTTCAAGTTCAACGGCAGTTCGTTCCTAATTGGAGTGGTTGGTGTATTCCACACTTCTAGCAATTGGATTTCACTCAAAACTCACCAAATGACTCCTCCCACCATATTATGATGTTGCCCAAGTTTTGGGCTCGATCCGAAATCAATAGGTATTCCAACTTGGACAATTCAAGTTTAACGGCAGTTTGTTCCTAATTGGAGTGGTTGGTGTATTCCATACTTCTAGCGATTGGATTTCACTCAAAACTCACCAAATGACTCCTCCCACCATATTATGATGTTGCCCAAGTTTTGGGCTCGATCCGAAATCAGTAGGTGTTCCAAATTGGACATTTCAAGTTCAACGGCAGTTCGTTCCTAACTGGAGTGGTTGGTGTATTCCATACTTCTAGCGATTGGATTTCACTCAAAACTCACCAAATTACTCCTCCCACCATATTATGATGTTGCCCAAGTTTGGGGCTCGATCCGAAATCAATAGGTGTGAGAAATTGGACAATTCAAGTTCAACGGCAGTTCGTTCCTAATTGGAGTGGTTGGTGTATTCCACCCTTCTAGCGATTGGATTTCTCTCAAAACTCACCAAATGACTCCTCCCACTATATTATGATGTTGCCCAAGTTTTAGGCTCGATGCGAAATCAATAGGTGTTCCAAATTGGGCAATTCAAGTTCAATGGCAGTTCGTTCCTAATTGGAGTGGTTGGTGTATTCCATACTTCTAGCGATTGGATTTCGCTCAAAATTCACCAATTGACTCCACCCACCATATTAGTATGTTGCCCAAGTTTTGGGCTCGATTCGAAATCAATAGGTGTGAGAAATTGAACAATTCAAGTTTAACGGCAGTTCGTTACTAATTGGAGTGGTTGGTGTATTCCATACTTCTAGCGATTGGATTTCACTCAAAACTCACCAAATGACTCCTCCCAACATATTATGATGTTGCCCATGTTTGGGGCTCGATCCGAAATCAATAGGTGTTCCAAATTGGACAATTCAAGTTCAACGGCAGTTCATTCCATATTGGAGTGGTTGGTGTATTCCATACTTCTAGCGATTGGATTTCACTCAAAACTCACCAAATGACTACTCCCACCATATTATGATGTTGCCCAAGTTTTGGGCTCGATCCGAAATCAATAGGTGTGAGAAATTGGTCACTTCAATTTGAACGACAGTTCGTCCCTAATTGGAGTGGTTGGTGTATTCCGTACTTCTAGCGATTGGATTCCACTCAAAACTCACCAAATGACTCCTCCCACCATATTATGATGTTGCCCAAGTTTTGGGCTTGATCCGAAATCAATTGGTGTGAGAAATTGGACAATTCAAGTTCAACGGCAGTTCGTTCCTAATTGGAGTGGTTGCTGTATTCCATACTTCTAGCGATTGGATTTCACTCAAAACTCACCAAATGACTCCTCCCACCATATTATGATGTTGCCCAAGTTTTGGACTCGATCCGAAATCAATAGGTGTTCCAAATTGGACAATTCAAGTTCAACGGTAGTTCGTTCCTAATTGGAGTGGTTGGTGTATTCCATACTTCTAGCGATTGGATTTCACTCAAAACTCACCAAATGGCTCCTCCCACCATATTATGATGTTGCCCAAGTTTTGGGCTCGATCCGAAGTCAATAGGTGTGAGAAATTAGTCAATTCAATTTCAACGACAGTTCGTATCTAATTGGAGTGGTTGGTGTATTCCACACGTCTAGCGATTGGATTTCACTCAAAACTCACCAAATGACTCCTCCCACCATATTATGATGTTGCCCAAGTTTTGGGCTCGATCCGAAATCAATAGGTGTTCCAACTTGGACAATTCAAGTTTAACGGCAGTTCGTTCCTAATTGGAGTGGTTGGTGTATTCCATACTTCTAGCGATTGGATTTCACTCAAAACTCACCAAATGACTCCTCCCACCATATTATGATGTTGCCCAAGTTTTGGGCTCGATCCGAAATCAGTAGGTGTTCCAAATTGGACATTTCAAGTTCAACGGCAGTTCGTTCCTAACTGGAGTGGTTGGTGTATTCCATACTTCTAGCGATTGGATTTCACTCAAAACTCACCAAATTACTCCTCCCACCATATTATGATGTTGCCCAAGTTTGGGGCTCGATCCGAAATCAATAGGTGTGAGAAATTGGACAATTCAAGTTCAACGGCAGTTCGTTCCTAATTGGAGTGGTTGGTGTATTCCACCCTTCTAGCGATTGGATTTCTCTCAAAACTCACCAAATGACTCCTCCCACTATATTATGATGTTGCCCAAGTTTTAGGCTCGATACGAAATCAATAGGTGTTCCAAATTGGGCAATTCAAGTTCAATGGCAGTTCGTTCCTAATTGGAGTGGTTGGTGTATTCCATACTTCTAGCGATTGGATTTCGCTCAAAACTCACCAATTGACTCCACCCACCATATTAGTATGTTGCCCAAGTTTTGGGCTCGATTCGAAATCAATAGGTGTGAGAAATTGAACAATTCAAGTTTAACGCCAGTTCGTTACTAATTGGAGTGGTTGGTGTATTCCATACTTCTAGCGATTGGATTTCACTCAAAACTCACCAAATGACTCCTCCCAACATATTATGATGTTGCCCATGTTTGGGGCTCGATCCGAAATCAATAGGTGTTCCAAATTGGACAATTCAAGTTCAACGGCAGTTCGTTCCTAATTGGAGTGGTTGGTGTATTCCATACTTCTAGCGATTGGATTTCACTCAAAACTCACCAAATGACTCCTCCCACCATATGATGATGTTGCCCAAGTTTCGGGCTCGATCCGAAATCAATTGGTGTTCGAAATTGGACAATTCAAGTTCCACGGCAGTTCGTTCCTAATTGGAGTGGTTGGTGTATTCCATACTTCCGGCGATTGGATTTCACTCAAAACTCACCAAATGACTCCTCCCACCATATTATGATGTTGCCCAAGTTTTGGGCTCGATCCAAAATCAATAGGTGTTCCAAATTGGACAATTCAAGTTCAACGGCAGTTCGTTCCTAATTGGAGTGGTTGGTGTATTCCATACTTCTAGCGATTGGATTTCACTCAAAACTAACCAAATGACTCCTCCCACCATATTATGATGTTGCCCAAGTTTTGGGCTCGATCTGAAATCAATAGGTGTGAGAAATTGGACAATTCAAGTTCAACGGCAGTTCGTTCCAAATTGGTGTGGTTGATGTATTCCACACTTCTAGCAATTGGATTTCACTCAAAACTCAACAAATGACTCCTCCCACCAAGTTATGATGTTGCCCATGTTTTTGGCTCGATCCGAAATCAATAGGTGTGAGAAATTGGACAGTTCAAGTTCAACGGCAGTTCGTTCCTAATTGGAGTGGTTGGTGTATTCCACACTTCTAGCAATTGGATTTCACTCAAAACTCACCAAATGACTCCTCCCACCATATTATGATGTTGCCCAAGTTTGGGGCTCGATCCGAAATCAATAGGTGTGAAAATTGGACAATTCAAGTTCAACAGCAGTTCGTTCCTAATTGGAGTGGTTGGTGTATTCCATACTTCTAGCGATTGGATTTCACTCAAAACTCCCCAAATGACTCCTCCCACCATATTATGATTTTGCCCAAGTTTTGGGCTCGATTCGGAATCAATAGGTGTTCCAAATTGGACAATTCAAGTTCAACGGCAGTTCGTTCCAAATTGGAGTGGTTGGTGTATTCCATACTTCTAGCGATTGGATTTCACTCAAAACTCACCAAATGACTCCTCCCACCATATTATGAAGTTGCCCAAGTTTGGGGCTCGATCCGAAATCAATAGGTGTGAGAAATTGGACAATTCAAGTTCAATGGCAGTTCGTTCCTAATTGGAGTGGTTGGTGTATTCCATACTTCTAGCGATTGGATTTCACTCAAAACCCACCAAATGACTCCTCCCACCATATTATGATGTTGCCCATGTTTGGGGCTCGATCCGAAATCAATAGGTGTGAGAAATTGGACAATTCAAGTTCAATGGCAGTTCGTTCCTAATTGGAGTGGTTGGTGTATTCCATACTGCTAGCGATTGGATTTCACTCAAAACTAACCAAATCACTCCTCCTACCATATTATGATGTTGCCCAAGTTTTGGGCTCGATCCGAAATCAATAGGTGTTCCAAATTGGACAATTTAAGTTCAACGGCTGTTCGTTCCTAATTGGAGTGGTTGGTGTATTCCATACTTCTAGCGATTGGATTTCACTCAAAACTCACCAAATGACTCCTCCCACTATATTATGATGTTGCCCAAGTTTTAGGTTCGATCCGAAATCAATAGGTGTTCCAAATTGGACAATTCAAGTTCAATGGCAGTTCGTTCCTGATTGGAGTGGTTGGTGTATTCCACACTTATAGCGATTGGATTTCGCTCAAAACTCACCAATTGACTCCACCCACCATATTATGATGTTGCCCAAGTTTTGGGCTCGATTCGAAATCAATAGGTGTGAGAAATTGAACAATTCAAGTTCAACGGCAGTTCGTTCCTAATTGGAGTGGTTGGTGTATTCCATACTGCTAGCGATTGGATTTCACAAAAAAGACACCAAATGACTCCTCCCACCATATTGTGATGTAGCCAAAAGTTTGGGGCTCGGTCCGAAATCAATAGGTGTTCCAAATTGGACAATTCAAGTTCAACGGCAGTTCATTCCTAGTTGGAGTGGTTGGTGTATTCCTTACTTCTAGCGATTGGATTTCACTCAAAACTCACCAAATGACTCCTCCCACCATATTATGATGTTGCCCAAGTTTTGGGCTCGATCCGAAATCAATAGGTGTTCCAAATTGGACAATTCAAGTTCAACGGCAGTTCGTTCCTAATTGCAGTGATTGGTGTATTCCATACTTCTAGCGATTGGATTTCACTCAAAACTCAACAAATGACTCCTCCCACCATATTATGATGTTGCCCAAGTTTTTGGCTCGATCCGAAATCAATAGGTGTGAGAAATTGGACAGTTCAAGTTCAACGGCAGTTCGTTCCTAATTGGAGTGGTTAGTGTATTCCATACTTCTAGCTATTGGATTTCACTCAAAACTCACCAAATGACTCCTAACACCATATTATGATGTTGCCGAAGTTTGGGGCTCGATCCGAAATCAATAGGTGCGCGAAATTGGACAATTCAAGTTCAACGGCAGATCGTTCCTAATTGGAGTGGTTGGTGTATTCCATACTTCTAGCGATTGGATTTCACTCAAAACTCACCAAATGACTCCTCCCACCAAATTATGATGTTGCCCTAGTTTAGGGCTCGATCCGAAATCAATTCGTGTTCGAAATTGGACAATTCAAGTTCAACGGCAGTTCGTTCCTAATTGGAGTGGTTGGAGTATTCCATACTTCTAGCGATTGCATTTCACTGAAATCTCACCAAATGACTCCTCCCACCATATTATGATGTTGCCCAAGTTTTGGAATCGATCCGAAATCAATAGGTGTGAGAAATTGGACAATTCAAGTTCAACGGCAGTTCGTTCCTAATTGGAGTGGTTGGTGTATTCCATACTTCTAGCGAATGGATTTCACTCAAAACTCACCAAATGACTCCTCCCACCAAATTATGATGTTGCCCTAGTTTAGGGCTCGATCCGAAATCAATTCGTGTTCGAAATTGGACAATTCAAGTTCAACGGCAGTTCGTTCCTAATTGGAGTGGTTGGTGTATTCCATACTTCTAGCGATTGGATTTCACTCAAAACTCACCAAATGACTCCTCCCACCATATTATGATGTTGCCCAAGTTTTGGGCTCGATCCGAAGTCAATTGGTGTTCCAAATTAGACAATTCAAGTTCAACGGCAGTTCGTTCCTAATTTCAGTGGTTGGTGTATTCCATACTTCTAGCGATTGGATTTCACTCAAAACTCACCAAATGACTCCTCCCACCATATTATGATGTTGCCCAAGTTTTGGGCTCGATCCGAAATCAATAGGTGTTCCAAATTGGACAATTCAAGTTCAACGGTAGTTCGTTCCTAATTGGAGTGGTTGGTGTATTCCATACTTCTAGCGATTGGATTTCACTCAAAACTCAACAAATGACTCCTCCCACCATATTATGATGTTGCCCAAGTTTTTGGCTCGATCCGAAATCAATAGGTGTGAGAAATTGGACAGTTCAAGTTCAACGGCAGTTCGTTCCTAATTGGAGTGGTTAGTGTATTCCATACTTCTAGCTATTGGATTTCACTCAAAACTCACCAAATGACTCCTAACACCATATTATGATGTTGCCGAAGTTTGGGGCTCGATCCGAAATCAATAGGTGTTCCAAATTGGACAATTCAAGTTCAACGGCAGTTTGTTCCTAATTGGAGTGGTTGGTGTATTCCACACTTCTAGCGATTGGATTTCACTCAAAACTCACCAAATGACTCCTCCCACCATATTATGACGTTGCCCAAGTTTTGGGCTCGATCCGAAATCAATAGGTGTGTGAAATTGGACAATTCAAGTTCAACGGCAGTTCGTTCCAAATTGGAGTGGTTCTTGTATTCCATACTTCTAGCGATTGGATTTCACTTAAAACTCACCAAATGACTCCTCCCACCATATAATGATGTTGCCCAAGTTTTGGACTCGATCCGAAATCAATAGGTGTTCCAAATTGGACAATTCAAGTTCAACCGCAGTTCGTTCCTAATTGGAGTGGTTGGTGTATTCCATACTTCTAGCGAATGGATTTCACTCAAAACTCACCAAATGACTCCTCCCACCAAATTATGATGTTGTCCAAGTTTTGGGCTCGATCCGAAATCAATAGGTGTGAGAAATTGCACAATTCAAGTTCAACGGCAGTTCGTTCCTAATTGGAGTGGTTGGTATATTCCATACTTCTAGCGATTGGATTTCACTCAAAACTCACCAAATGACTCCTCCCACCAAATTATGATGTTGTCCAAGTTTTGGGCTCGATCCGAAATCAATAGGTGTGAGAAATTGGACAATTCAAGTTCAACGGCAGTTCGTTCCTAATTGGAGTGGTTGGTGTATTCCACACTTCTAGCGATTGGATTTCACTCAAAACTCATCAAATGACTCCTCCCACCATATTATGATGTTGCCCAAGTTTTGGGCTCGATCCGAAATCAATAGGTGTGAGAAATTGGACAATTCAAGTTTAACGGCAGTTCGTTCCTAATTGGAGTGGTTGGTGTATTCCATACTTCTAGCGATTGGATTTCACTCAAAACTCACCAAATGACTCCTCCCACCATATTATGATGTTGCCCAAGTTTTGGGCTCGATCCGAAATCAATAGGTGTGAGAAATTGGACAATTCAAGTTGAACGGCAGTTCGTTCCTAATTGGAGTGGTTAGTGTATTCAATACTTCTAGTGATTGGATTTCACTCAAAACTCACCAAATGACACCTCCCACCATATTATGATGTTGCCCAAGTTTTTGGCTCGATCCGAAATCAATAGGTGTTCCAAATTGGACAATTCAAGTTCAACGGCAGTTTGTTCCTAATTGGAGTGGTTGGTGTATTCCACACTTCTAGCGATTGGATTTCACTCAAAACTCACCAAATGACTCCTCCCACCATATTATGAGGTTGCCCAAGTTTTGGGCTCGATCCGAAATCAATAGGTGTGTGAAATTGGACAATTCAAGTTCAACGGCAGTTCGTTCCAAATTGGAGTGGTTCTTGTATTCCATACTTCTAGCGATTGGATTTCACTTAAAACTCACCAAATGACTCCTCCCACCATATAATGATGTTGCCCAAGTTTTGGACTCGATCCGAAATCAATAGGTGTTCCAAATTGGACAATTCAAGTTCAACCGCAGTTCGTTCCTAATTGGAGTGGTTGGTGTATTCCATACTTCTAGCGAATGGATTTCACTCAAAACTCACCAAATGACTCCTCCCACCAAATTATGATGTTGTCCAAGTTTTGGGCTCGATCCGAAATCAATAGGTGTGAGAAATTGCACAATTCAAGTTCAACGGCAGTTCGTTCCTAATTGGAGTGGTTGGTATATTCCATACTTCTAGCGATTGGATTTCACTCAAAACTCACCAAATGACTCCTCCCACCAAATTATGATGTTGTCCAAGTTTTGGGCTCGATCCGAAATCAATAGGTGTGAGAAATTGGACAATTCAAGTTCAACGGCAGTTCGTTCCTAATTGGAGTGGTTGGTGTATTCCACACTTCTAGCGATTGGATTTCACTCAAAACTCATCAAATGACTCCTCCCACCATATTATGATGTTGCCCAAGTTTTGGGCTCGATCCGAAATCAATAGGTGTGAGAAATTGGACAATTCAAGTTTAACGGCAGTTCGTTCCTAATTGGAGTGGTTGGTGTATTCCATACTTCTAGCGATTGGATTTCACTCAAAACTCACCAAATGACTCCTCCCACCATATTATGATGTTGCCCAAGTTTTGGGCTCGATCCGAAATCAATAGGTGTGAGAAATTGGACAATTCAAGTTGAACGGCAGTTCGTTCCTAATTGGAGTGGTTAGTGTATTCAATACTTCTAGTGATTGGATTTCACTCAAAACTCACCAAATGACACCTCCCACCATATTATGATGTTGCCCAAGTTTTTGGCTCGATCCGAAATCAATAGGTGTTCCAAATTGGACAATTCAAGTTCAACGGCAGTTTGTTCCTAATTGGAGTGGTTGGTGTATTCCACACTTCTAGCGATTGGATTTCACTCAAAACTCACCAAATGACTCCTCCCACCATATTATGAGGTTGCCCAAGTTTTGGGCTCGATCCGAAATCAATAGGTGTGTGAAATTGGACAATTCAAGTTCAACGGCAGTTCGTTCCAAATTGGAGTGGTTCTTGTATTCCATACTTCTAGCGATTGGATTTCACTTAAAACTCACCAAATGACTCCTCCCACCATATAATGATGTTGCCCAAGTTTTGGACTCGATCCGAAATCAATAGGTGTTCCAAATTGGACAATTCAAGTTCAACCGCAGTTCGTTCCTAATTGGAGTGGTTGGTGTATTCCATACTTCTAGCGAATGGATTTCACTCAAAACTCACCAAATGACTCCTCCCACCAAATTATGATGTTGTCCAAGTTTTGGGCTCGATCCGAAATCAATAGGTGTGAGAAATTGCACAATTCAAGTTCAACGGCAGTTCGTTCCTAATTGGAGTGGTTGGTATATTCCATACTTCTAGCGATTGGATTTCACTCAAAACTCACCAAATGACTCCTCCCACCAAATTATGATGTTGTCCAAGTTTTGGGCTCGATCCGAAATCAATAGGTGTGAGAAATTGGACAATTCAAGTTCAACGGCAGTTCGTTCCTAATTGGAGTGGTTGGTGTATTCCACACTTCTAGCGATTGGATTTCACTCAAAACTCATCAAATGACTCCTCCCACCATATTATGATGTTGCCCAAGTTTGGGGCTCGATCCGAAATCATTAGGTGTGAGAAATTGGACAATTCAAGTTCAATGGCAGTTCGTTCCTAATTGGAGTGGTTGGTGTATTCCACACTTCTAGCGATTGGATTTCACTCAAAACTCATCAAATGACTCCTCCCACCATATTATGATGTTGCCCAAGTTTTGGGCTCGATCCGAAATCAATAGGTGTGAGAAATTGGACAATTCAAGTTTAACGGCAGTTCGTTCCTAATTGGAGTGGTTGGTGTATTCCATACTTCTAGCGATTGGATTTCACTCAAAACTCACCAAATGACTCCTCCCACCATATTATGATGTTGCCCAAGTTTTGGGCTCGATCCGAAATCAATAGGTGTTCCAAATTGGACATTTCAAGTTCAACGGCAGTTCGTTCCTAATTGGAGTGGTTGGTGTATTCCACACTTCTAGCGATTGGATTTCACTCAAAACTCATCAAACGACTCCTCCCACCATATTATGATGTTGCCCAAGTTTGGGGCTCGATCCGAAATCAATAGGTGTGAGAAATTGGACAATTCAAGTTCAACGGCAGTTCGTTCCTAATTGGAGTGGTTGGTGTATTCCATACTTCTAGCGATTGGATTTCACTCAAAACTCACCAAATGACTCCTCCCACCATATTATGAGGTTGCCCAAGTTTTGGGCTCGATCCGAAATCAATAGGTGTGAGAAATTGGACAATTCAAGTTCAACGGCAGTTCGTTCCAAATTGGAGTGGTTCTTGTATTCCATACTTCTAGCGATTGGATTTCACTCAAAACTCACCAAATGACTCCTCCCACCATATAATGATGCTGCCCAAGTTTTGGACTCGATCCGAAATCAATAGGTGTTAGAAATTGGACAATTCAAGTTCAACGGCAGTTCGTTCCTAATTGGAGTGGTTGGTGTATTCCATACTTCTAGCGATTGGATTTCACTCAAAACTCACCAAATGACTCTTCCCACCATATTATGATGTTGCCCAAGTTTTGGGCTCGATCCGAAATCAATAGGTGTTCCAAATTGGACAATTTAAGTTCAACGGCAGTTCGTTCCAAATTGGAGTGGTTGGTGTATTCCATACTTCTAGCGATTCGATTTCACTCAAAACTCACCAAATGACTCCTCCCACTGTATTATGATGTTGCCCAAGTTTTGGGCTCGATCCGAAATCAATAGGTGTGAGAAATTGGACAATTTAAGTTCAACGGCAGTTCGTTCCTAATTGGAGTGGTTGGTGTATTCCATACTTCTAGCGATTGGATTTCACTCAAAACTCACCAAATGACTTCTCCCACCATAATATGATGTTGCCCAAGTTTTGGGCTCGATCCGAATTCAATAGGTGTGAGAAATTGGTCAATCCAATTTCAACGACAGTTCTTTCCTAATTGGAGTGGTTGGTGTATTCCATACTTCTAGCGATTGGATTTCACTCAAAACACACCAAATGACTCCTCCCACCATATTATGATGTTGCCCAAGTTTTGGACTCGATCCGAAATCAATAGGTGTTCCAAATTGGACAATTCAAGTTCAACGGCAGTTCGTTCCTAATTGGAGTGGTTGGTGTATTCCATACTTCTAGCGATTGGATTTCACTCAAAACTCACCAAATGACTCCTCCCACCATAATATGATGTTGCCCAAGTTTTGGGCTCGATCCGAAATCAATTGGTGTTCCAAATTGGACAATTCAAGTTCAACGGCAGTTCGTTCCTAATTGGAGTGGTTGGTGTATTCCATACTTCTAGCGATTGGATTTCACTCAAAACACACCAAATGACTCCCCCCACCATATTATGATGTTGCCCAAGTCTTGGGCTCGATCCGAAATCAATAGGTGTGAGAAATTGGACAATTCAAGTTCGACTGAAGTTCGTTCCTAATTGGAGTGGTTGGTGTATTCCATGCTTCTAGCGATTGGATTTCACTCAAAACTCACCAAATGACTCCTCCCACCATATTATGATGGTGCCCAAGTTTGACGCTCGATCCGAAATCATTAGGTGTGAGAAATTGGACAATTCAAGTTCAACGGCAGTTCGTTCCTAATTGGAGTGGTTGGTGTATTCCATACTTCTAGCGATTGGATTTCACTCAAAACTCACCAAATGACTCCTCCCACCATATTATGATGGTGCCCAAGTTTGACGCTCGATCCGAAATCAATAGGTGTGAGAAATTGGACAATTCAAGTTCAACGGCAGTTCGTTCCTAATTGGAGTGGTTGGTGTATTCCATACTTCTAGCGATTGGATTTCACTCAAAAATCACCAAATGACTCCTCCCACCATATTATGATGTTGCCCAAGCTTTGGACTCGATCCGAAATCAATAGGTGTTCCAAATTGGACAATTCAAGTTCAACGGCAGTTCGTTCCTAATTGGAGTGGTTGGTGTATTCCATACTTCTAGCAATTGGATTTCACTCAAAACTCACCAAATGACTCCTCCCACCATATTATAATGTTGCCCAAGTTTTGGGCTCGATCCGAAATCAATAGTTGTGAGAAATTGGACATTTCAAGTTCAACGGCAGTTCGTTCCCAATTGGAGTGGTTGGTGTATTCCATACTTCTAGCAATTGGATTTCACTCAAAACTCACCAAATGACGTCTCCCACCATATTTTGTTGTTGCCCAAGTTTTGGGCTCGATCCGAAATCAATAGGTGTGAGAAATTGGACAATTCAAGTTCAACGGCAGTTCGTTCCTAATTGGAGTGGTGGGTGTATTCCAAACTTCTAGCGATTGGATTTCACTCAAAACTCACCAAATGATTCCTCCCACCATATTATGATGTTGCCCAAGATTTGGGCTCGATCCGAAATCAATAGGTGTTCCAAATTGGACAATTCAAGTTCAACGGCAGTTCATTCCTAATTGGAGTGGTTGGTGTATTCCATACTTCTAGCGATTGGATTTCACTCAAAACTCACCAAATGACTCCTCCCACCATATTATGATGGTGCCCAAGTTTGACGCTCGATCCGAAATCAATAGGTGTGAGAAATTGGACAATTCAAGTTCAACGGCAGTTCGTTCCTAATTGGAGTGGTTGGTGTATTCCATACTTCTAGCGATTGGATTTCACTCAAAACTCACCAAATGACTCCTCCCACCATATTATGATGTTGCCAAAGTTTTGGACTCGATCCGAAATCAATAGGTGTTCCAAATTGGACAATTCAAGTTCAACGGCAGTTCGTTCCTAATTGGAGTGGTTGGTGTATTCCATACTTCTAGCAATTGGATTTCACTCAAAACTCACCAAATGACTCCTCCCACCATATTATAATGTTGCCCAAGTTTTGGGCTCGATCCTAAATCAATAGTTGTGAGAAATTGGACATTTCAAGTTCAACGGCAGTTCGTTCCCAATTGGAGTGGTTGGTGTATTCCATACTTCTAGCGATTGGATTTCACTCAAAACTCACCAAATGACGTCTTCCACCATATTTTGTTGTTGCCCAAGTTTTGGGCTCGATTCGAAATCAATAGGTGTGAGAAATTGGACAATTCAGGTTCAACGGCAGTTCGTTCCTAATTGGAGTGGTGGGTGTATTCCATACTTCTAGCGATTGGATTTCACTCAAAACTCACCAAATGATTCCTCCCACCATATTATGATGTTGCCCAAGATTTGGGCTCGATCCGAAATCAATAGGTGTTCCAAATTGGACAATTCAAGTTCAACGGCAGTTCATTCCTAATTGGAGTGGTTGGTGTATTCCATACTTCTAGCGATTGGATTTCACTCAAAACTCACCAAATGACTCCTCCCACCATATTAGGATGGTGCCCAAGTTTGACGCTCGATCTGAAATCAATAGGTGTGAGAAATTGGACAATTCAAGTTCAACGGCAGTTCGTTCCTAATTGGAGTGGTTGGGGTATTCCATACTTCTAGCGATTGGATTTCACTCAAAACTCACCAAATGACTCCTCCCACCATATTATCATGTTGCCCAAGATTTGGGCTCGATCCGAAATCAATAGGTGTTCCAAATTGGACAATTCAAGTACAACGGCAGTGAGTTTCTAACTGAAGTGGTTGGTGTATTCCATACTTCTAGAGATTGGATTTCACTCAAAACTCAGCACATGACTCCTCCCACCATATTATGAGGTTGCCCAAGTTTTGGGATCGATCCGAATTCAATAGGTGTGAGAAATTGGACAATTCAAGTTCAACGGCAGTTCGTTCCTAATTGGAGTGGTTGGTGTATTCCATACTTCTAGCGATTGGATTTCATTCAAAACTCACCAAATGACTCCTCCGACCATATTATGATGTTGCCCAAGTTTTGGGCTCGATCAGAAATCAATAGGTGTGAGAAATTGGACAATTCAAGTTCAACGGCAGTTCGTTCCTAATTGTTGTGGTTGGTGTATTCCATACTTCTAGCGATTGGATTTCACTCAAAAGTCACCAAATGACTCCTCCCACCATAATATGATGTTGCCCAAGTTTTGGACTCGATCCGAAATCAATAGGTCTTCCAAATTTGACAATTAGAGTTCAACGGCAGTTCGTTCCTAATTGTAGTGGTTGGTGTATTCCATACTTCTAGAGATTGGATTTCACTCAAGACACACCAAATGACTCCTCCCACCATATTATGATGTTGCCCAAGTTTGGGGCTCGATCCGAAATCAATAGGTCTTCCAAATTTGACAATTAGAGTTCAACGGCAGTTCGTTCCTAATTGTAGTGGTTGGTGTATTCCATACTTCTAGAGATTGGATTTCACTCAAGACACACCAAATGACTCCTCCCACCATATTATGATGTTGCCCAAGTTTGGGGCTCGATCCGAAATCAATAGGTTTTCCAAGTTGGACAATTCAAGTTCAACGGCAGTTCGTTCCTAAATGGAGTGGTTGGTGCATTCCATACTTCTAGCGATTGGATTTCACTCAAAACTCACCAAATGACTCCGACCATATTATGATGTTGCCCAAGTTTTGGGCTCGATCCGAAATCAATAGGTGTTCCAAATTGGAAAATTCAAGTATAACGACAGTTCGTTCCTAACTGGAGTGGTTGGTGTATCCCATACTTCTAGCGATTGGATTTCACTCAAAACTCACCAAATGACTCCTCCCACCATATTATGATGTTGCCCAAGTTTTGGGCTCGATCCGAAATCAATAGGTGTGAGAAATTGGTCAATTTAATTTAAACGACAGTTCTTTCCTAATTGGAGTGGTTGGTGTATTCCATACTTCTAGCCATTGGATTTCACTCAAAACTAACCAAATGACTCCTTCCACCATATTATGATGTTGCCCAAGTTTGGGGCTCGATCCGAAATCAATAGGTGTTCCAAATTGGACAATTGAAGTACAACGCAGTGAGTTCCTAACTGAAGTGGTTGGTGTATTCCATACTTCTAGAGATTGGATTTCACTCAAGACACAACAAATGACTCCTCCCACCATATTATGATGTTGCCCAAGTTTGGGGCTCGATCCGAAATCAATAGGTGTTCCAAGTTGGACTATTCAAGTTCAACGGCAGTTCGTTCCTAATTGGAGTGGTTGGTGTATTCCATACTTCTAGCGATTGGATTTCACTCAAAACTCACCAAATGACTCCTCCCACCATATTATGATGTTGCCCAAGTTTGGGGCTCGATCCGAAATCAATAGGTGTGAGAAATTGGACAATTCAAGTTCAACGGCAGTTCGTTCCTAATTGGAGTGGTTGGTGTATTCCATACTTCTAGCGATTAGATTTCACTCAAAACTCACCAAATGACTCCGCCCACCATATTATGATGTTGCCCAAGTTTTGGGCTCGATCCGAAATCAATAGGTGTTCCAAATTGGAAAACTCAAGTATAACGGCAGTTCGTTCCTAACTGAAGTGGTTGGTGTATTCCATACTTCTAGCGATTGGATTTCAATCAAAACTAACCAAATGACTCCTCCCACCGTATTATGTTGTTGCCCAGGTTTTGGGCTCGATCCGAAATCAATAGGTGTGAGAAATTGGACAATTCAAGTTCAACGGCAGTTCGTTCCTAATTGGAGTGGTTGGTGTATTCCATACTTCTAGCGATTGGATTTCACTCAAAACTCACCAAATGACTCCTCCCACCATATTATGATGTTGCCCAAGTTTGGGCCTCGATCCGAAATTAATAGGTGTTCCAAATTGGACAATTCAAGTTCAACGACAGTTCGTTCCTAATTGGAGTGGTTGGTGTATTCCATACTTCTAGCGATTGGATTTCACTCAAAACTAACCAAATGACTCCTCCCACCGTATTATGATGTTGCCTAAGTTTGGGGCTCGATCCGAAATCAATAGGTGTGAGAAATTGCACAATTCAAGTTCAAAGGCAGTTTGTTCCGAATTGGAGTGGTTAGTGTATTCCATACTTCTAGCGATTGGATTTCACTCAAAACTCACCAAATGACTCCTCCCACCAAATTATGATGTTGCCCAAGTTTTGGGCTCGATCCGAAATCAATAGGTGTGGGAAATTGTACAATTCAAGTTCAACGGCTGTTCGTTCCTAATTGGAGTGGTTGGTGTATTCCATACTTCTAGAGATTGGATTTCAGTCAAAACTCACCAAATGACTCCTCCAACCATATTATGATGTTGCCTAAGTTTTGGGCTCGATCCGAAATCTATAGGTGTTCCAAATTGGACAATTCAAGTTCAACGGCAGTTCGTTCCTAGTTGGAGTGGTTGGTGTGTTGCATACTTCTAGCGATTGGATTTCACTCAAAACAAACCAAATGACTACTCCCACCATGTTGTGATGTTGCCCAAGTTTTGGGGTCGATCCAAAATCAATTGGTGTGAGAAATTGGACAATTCAAGTTCAACGGCAGTTCGTTCCTAATTGGAGTGGTTGGTGTATTCCACACTTCTAGCGATTGGATTTCACTCAAAACTAACCAAATGACTCCTCCCACCATACTATGATGTTGCCCAAGTTTGGGGCTCGGTCCGAAATCAATAGGTGTGAGAAATTGGACAATTCAAGTTCAACGGCAGTTCGTTTCTAATTGGAGTGGTTAGTGTATTCCATACTTCTAGCGATTGGATTTCACTCAAAACTCACAAATGACTCCTCCCACCATATTATGATGTTGCCCAAGTTTTGGGCTCGATCCGAAATCAATAGGTGTTCCAAATTGGACAGTTCAAGTTCAACGGCACTTCGTTCCTAATTGGAGTGGTTGGTGCATTCCATACTTCTAGGCATTGGATTTCTCTCAAAACTCACCAAATGACTCCTGCCACCATATTATTATGTTGCCCAAGTTTTGGGCTCGATCCGAAATCAATAGGTGTTCCAAATTGGACAATTCAAGTTCAACGGCAGTTCGTTCCTAATTTCAGTGGTTGGTGTATTCGATACTTCTAGCGATTGGATTTCACTCAAAACTCACCAAATGACTCCTCCCACCATATTATGATGTTGCCCAAGTTTTGGGCTCGATCCGAAATCAATAGGTCTTCCAAATTTGACAATTAGAGTTCAACGGCAGTTCGTTTCTAATTGGACTTGTTGGTGTGTTCCATACTTCTAGCGATTGGATTTCACTCAAAACTAACCAAATGAGTCCTCCCACCATGTTATGATGTTGCCCAAGTTTTGGGCTCGATCCGAAATCAATAGGTGGGAGAAATTGGACAATTCAAGTTCAACGGCATTTCGTTCCTAATTGGAGTGGTTGGTGTATTCCATACTTCTAGCGATTGGATTTCACTCAAAACTCACCAAATGACTCCTCCCACCATATTATGATGTTGCCCAAGTTTTGGGCTCGATCCGAAATCAATAGGTGTTCCAAATTGGACAATTCAAGTTCAACGGCAGTTCGTTCCTAATTGGAGGGGTTGGTGTATTCCATACTTCTAGCGATTGGATTTCACTCAAAACTCACCAAATGACTCCTCCCACCATATTATGATGTTGCCCAAGTTTTGGGCTCGATCCGAAATCAATAGGGTTCCAAATTGGACAACTCAAGTTCAACGGCAGTTCGTTCCTAATTGGAGGGGTTGGTGTATTCCATACTTCTAGCGGTTGGATTTCCCTCAAAATTCACCAAATGACTCCTCCCAGCATATTATGATGTTGCCCAAGTTTTGGGCTCGATCCGAAATCAATAGGTGTTCCAAATTGGACAATTCAAGTTCAACGGCAGTTCGTTCCTAATTGGAGGGGTTGGTGTATTCCATACTTCTAGCGATTGGATTTCACTCAAAACTCACCAAATGAGTCCTCCCACCATATTATGCTGTTGCCCAAGTTTTGGGCTCGATCCGAAATCAATAGGTGTTCCAAGTTGGACAATTCAAGTTCAACGGCAGTTCGTTCCTAGTTGGAGTGGTTGGTGTATTCCATACTTCTAGCGATTGGATTTCACTCAAAACTAGCCAAATGACTACTCCCACCATGTTATTATGTTGCACAAGTTTTGGGCTCCATCCGAAATCAATAGGTGTTCCAAATTGGACAATTCAAGTTCAACGGCAGTTCGTTCCTAACTGGAGTGGTTGGTGTATTCCATACTTCTAGCGATTGGATTTCACTCAAAACTCACCAAATGACTCCTCCCACCATATTATGATCTTGCCCCAGTTTTGGGCTCGATCCGAAATCAATAGGTGTTCCAAATTGGACAATTCAAGTTCAACGGCAGTTCGTTCCTAATTGGAGTGGTTGGTGTATTCCATACTTCTAGCGATTGGATTTCACTCAAAACTCACCAAATGAGTCCTCCCACCATATTATGATGTTGCCCAAGTTTTGGGCTCGATCCGAAATCAATAGGTGTGAGAAATTGGTCAATTCAATTTCAACCGCATTTCGTTCCTAATTGGAGTGGTTGGTGTATTCCATACTTCTAGCAATTGGATTTCACTCAAAACTCACCAAATGACTCCTCCCACCATATTATGAAGTTGCCCAAGTTTTGGGCTCGATCCGAAATCAATAGGGTTCCAAATTGGACAACTCAAGTTCAACGGCAGTTCGTTCCTAATTGGAGGGGTTGGTGTATTCCATCCTTCTAGCGGTTGGATTTCACTCAAAATTCACCAAATGACTCCTCCCACCATATTATGATGTTGCCCAAGTTTTGGGCTCGATCCGAAATCAATAGGTGTTCCAAATTGGACAATTCAAGTACAACGGCAGTGAGTTTCTAACTGAAGTGGTTGGTGTATTCCATACTTCTAGAGATTGGATTTCACTCAAAACTCAGCACATGACTCCTCCCACCATATTATGAGGTTGCCCAAGTTTTGGGATCGATCCGAATTCAATAGGTGTGAGAAATTGGACAATTCAAGTTCAACGGCAGTTCGTTCCTAATTGGAGTGGTTGGTGTATTCCATACTTCTAGCGATTGGATTTCACTCAAAACTCACCAAATGACTCCTCCGACCATATTATGATGTTGCCCAAGTTTTGGGCTCGATCAGAAATCAATTGGTGTGAGAAATTGGACAATTCAAGTTCAACGGCAGTTCGTTCCTAATTGTTGTGGTTGGTGTATTCCATACTTCTAGCGATTGGATTTCACTCAAAAGTCACCAAATGACTCCTCCCACCATAATATGATGTTGCCCAAGTTTTGGACTCGATCCGAAATCAATAGGTCTTCCAAATTTGACAATTAGAGTTCAACGGCAGTTCGTTCCTAATTGTAGTGGTTGGTGTATTCCATACTTCTAGAGATTGGATTTCACTCAAGACACACCAAATGACTCCTCCCACCATATTATGATGTTGCCCAAGTTTGGGGCTCGATCCGAAATCAATAGGTGTTCCAAGTTGGACAATTCAAGTTCAACGGCAGTTCGTTCCTAAATGGAGTGGTTGGTGCATTCCATACTTCTAGCGATTGGATTTCACTCAAAACTCCCCAAATGATTCCGACCATATTATGATGTTGCCCAAGTTTTGGGCTCGATCCGAAATCAATAGGTGTTCCAAATTGGAAAATTCAAGTATAACGGCAGTTCGTTCCTAATTGGAGTGGTTGATGTATTCCATACTTCTAGCGATTGGATTTCACTCAAAACTCACCAAATGACTCCTCCCACCAAATTATGATGTTGCCCAATTTTTGGGCTCGATCCGAAATCAATAGGTGTGAGAAATTGTACAATTCAAGTTCAACGGCTGTTCGTTCCTAATTGGAGTGGTTGGTGTATTCCATACTTCTAGAGATTGGATTTCAGTCAAAACTCACCAAATGACTCCTCCAACCATATTATGATGTTGCCTAAGTTTTGGGCTCGATCCGAAATCAATAGGTGTTCCAAATTGGACAATTCAAGTTCAACGGCAGTTCGTTCCTAGTTGGAGTGGTTGGTGTGTTGCATACTTCTAGCGATTGGATTTCACTCAAAACAAACCAAATGACTACTCCCACCATGTTGTGATGTTGCCCAAGTTTTGGGGTCGATCCAAAATCAATTGGTGTGAGAAATTGGACAATTCAAGTTCAACGGCAGTTCGTTTCTAATTGGAGTGGTTAGTGTATTCCATACTTCTAGCGATTGGATTTCACTCAAAACTCACCAAATGACTCCTCCCACCATATTATGATGTTGCCCAAGTTTTGGGCTCGATCCGAAATCAATAGGTGTTCCAAATTGGACAGTTCAAGTTCAACGGCACTTCGTTCCTAATTGGAGTGGTTGGTGTATTCCATACTTCTAGGCATTGGATTTCTCTCAAAACTCACCAAATGACTCCTCCCACCATATTATGATGTTGCCCAAGTTTTGGGCTCGATCCGAAATCAATAGGTGTTCCAAATTGGACAATTCAAGTTCAACGGCAGTTCGTTCCTAATTTCAGTGGTTGGTGTATTCGATACTTCTAGCGATTGGATTTCACTCAAAACTCACCAAATGACTCCTCCCACCATATTATGATGTTGCCCAAGTTTTGGGCTCGATCCGAAATCAATAGGTCTTCCAAATTTGACAATTAGAGTTCAACGGCAGTTCGTTCCTAATTGGACTTGTTGGTGTGTTCCATACTTCTAGCGATTGGATTTCACTCAAAACTAACCAAATGAGTCCTCCCACCATGTTATGATGTTGCCCAAGTTTTGGGCTCGATCCGAAATCAATAGGTGGGAGAAATTGGACAATTCAAGTTCAACGGCATTTCGTTCCTAATTGGAGTGGTTGGTGTATTCCATACTTCTAGCGATTGGATTTCACTCAAAACTCACCAAATGACTCCTCCCACCATATTATGATGTTGCCCAAGTTTTGGGCTCGATCCGAAATCAATAGGTGTTCCAAATTGGACAATTCAAGTTCAACGGCAGTTCGTTCCTAATTGGAGGGGTTGGTGTGTTCCATACTTCTAGCGATTGGATTTCACTCAAAACTCACCAAATGACTCCTCCCACCATATTATGATGTTGCCCAAGTTTTGGGCTCGATCCGAAATCAATAGGGTTCCAAATTGGACAACTCAAGTTCAACGGCAGTTCGTTCCTAATTGGAGGGGTTGGTGTATTCCATACTTCTAGCGATTGGATTTCACTCAAAACTCACCAAATGAGTCCTCCCACCATATTATGATGTTGCCCAAGTTTTGGGCTCGATCCGAAATCAATAGGTGTGAGAAATTGGTCAATTCAATTTCAACGGCATTTCGTTCCAAATTGGAGTGGTTGGTGTATTCCATACTTCTAGCAATTGGATTTCACTCAAAACTCACCAAATGACTCCTCCCACCATATTATGAAGTTGCCCAAGTTTTGGGCTCGATCCGAAATCAATAGGGTTCCAAATTGGACAACTCAAGTTCAACGGCAGTTCGTTCCTAATTGGAGGGGTCGGTGTATTCCATACTTCTAGCGGTTGGATTTCACTCAAAATTCACCAAATGACTCCTCCCACCATATTATGATGTTGCCCAAGTTTTGGGCTCGATCCGAAATCAATAGGTGTTCCAAATTGGACAATTCAAGTTCAACGGCAATTCGTTCCTAATTGGAGGGGTTGGTGTATTCCATACTTCTAGCGATTGGATTTCACTCAAAACTCACCAAATGACTCCTCCCACCATATTATGATGTTGCCCAAGTTTTGGGCTCGATCCGAAATCAATAGGTGTTCCAAGTTGGACAATTCAAGTTCAACGGCAGTTCATTCCTAGTTGGAGTGGTTGGTGTATTCCATACTTCTAGCGATTGGATTTTACTCAAAACTAACCAAATGACTACTCCCACCATGTTATTATGTTGCACAAGTTTTGGGCTCGATCCGAAATCAATAGGTGTTCCAAATTGGACAATTCAAGTTCAACGGCAGTTCGTTCCTAATTGGAGTGGTTGGTGTATTCCATACTTCTAGCGATTGGATTTCACTCAAAACTCACCCAATGACTCCTCCCACCATATTATGATCTTGCCCCAGTTTTGGGCTCGATCCGAAATCAATAGGTGTTCCAAATTGGACAATTCAAGTTCAACGGCAGTTCGTTCCTAATTGGAGTGGTTGGTGTATTCCATACTTCTATCGATTGGATTTCACTCAAAACTCACCAAATGAGTCCTCCCACCATATTATGATGTTGCCCAAGTTTTGGGCTCGATCTGAAATCAATAGGTGTTCCAAATTGGATAATTCAAGTTCAACGGCTGTTCGTTCCTAATTGGAGTGGTTGGGGTATTCCATACTTCTAGCGACTGGATTTCTCTCAAAACTAACCAAATGACTCCTCCCACCATATTATGATGTTGCCCAAGTTTTGGGCACGATCCGAAATCAATAGGTGTTCCAAATTGGACAATTCAAGTTCAACGGCAGTTCGTTCCTAACTGGAGTGTTTCGTGTATTCCATACTTCTAGCGATTGGATTTCACTCAAAACTAACCAAATGACTCCTCCAACCATATTATGATGTTGCCCAAGTTTTGGGCTCGATCCGAAATCAATAGGTGTGAGAAATTGGACAATTCAAGTTCAACGGCAGTTCGTTCCTAATTGGAGTGGTTGGTGTATTCCACACTTCTAGCGATTGGATTTCACTCAAAACTCACCAAATGACTCCTCCCACCATATTATGATGTCACCCAAGTTTGGGGCTCGATCCGAAATCAATAGGTGTGAGAAATTGGACAATTCAAGTTCAACGGCAGATCGTTCCTAATTGGAGTGGTTGGTGTATTCCATACTTCTAGAGATTGGATTTCACTCAAAACTAACCAAATGACTTCTCCCACCATATTATGTTGTTGCCCAAGTTTTGGGCTCGATCCGAAATCAATAGGTGTTCCAAATTGGACAATTCAAGTTCAACGGCAGATCGTTCCTAATTGGAGTGGTTGTTGTATTCCATACTTCTAGCGATTGGATTTCACTCAAAACTCACCAATTGACTCCTCCCACCATATTATGATGTTGCCCAAGTTTTGGGCTCGATCCGAAATCAATAGGTGTGAGAAATTGGACAATTCAAGTTCAACGGCAGTTCGTTCCTAATTGGAGTGGTTGGTGTATTCCATACTTCTAGAGATTGGATTTCACTCAAAACTAACCAAATGACTTCTCCCACCATATTATGTTGTTGCCCAAGTTTTGGGCTCGATCCGAAATCAATAGGTGTTCCAAATTGGACAATTCAAGTTCAACGGCAGATCGTTCCTTATTGGAGTGGTTGGTGTATTCCATACTTCTAGCGATTGGATTTCACTCAATACGCACCAATTGACTCCTCCCACCATATTATGATGTTGACCAAGTTTTGGGCTCGATACGAAATCAATAGGTGTTCCGAATTGGACAATTCAAGTTCAACGGCAGTTCGTTCCTAATTGGGGTGGTTGGTGTATTCCATACTTCTAGCGATTGGATTTCACTCGAAACTAACCAAATGACTCCTCCCACCATATTATGATGTTGCCCAAGTTTTGGGCTCGATCCGAAGTCAATAGGTGTGAGAAATTGGACAATTCAAGTTCAACGGCAGTTCGTTCGTAATTGGAGTGGTTGGTGTATTCCACGCTTCTAGCGATTGGATTTCACTTTTGCTTAGTTTCTTAGATTTCTAAGTTATTTGCCTCCCTTTGTGTGTTTTGTAGGCAAATAGAGCAAGAGAGCATAATTCATGCAATTCAAGCATGTTAAGGCCTAATTTGGATGAATGGATGAAGAGCTTAAAAGACAAACTCATTTTGGCTACAGCCCCCTTCCAGTCCAATTCTTTTATTTTGTTTTCTTTTCTGTTTTGAGTCTTTTTGTTTTCAAGTCACTTTCCGGACATATACGATGAGATTGTGATGAATGTTTACATGACTTGATTGAAAATGCTATAAAAAAAAAAAAAATATTGTTATTCACTAAATGGCATCGTTCTAGCATGATATGTTTGAAACCCTCTATGCACTTGCCATTTGTTTCATAATTCTCCAGTTGAGGGATTTGCATGATCCAAAGAATTGTATCAAGCATGAATTAGACTTGTATAACCATATAATGTGAGCTTTGAGCCTTTTGCTTCAATTCATGAGTGTTATACACATATTCTTATTTTCTTGTCATCCGAGTTGTTGTTTGATCTCATTATTCATTGATTTGGTTGAGCACTTAAAAGTCACTCATTCTTGTGCAATTTGATTACATGACATTTGAGAAATGATATTGAGGCCCTCTTTGGACCGTTTGTGCCTTTCAATTGTATGCCTGCTTAAGCATGATTTTCCATTGTTAACCACCTTGAGCCTATATGTATGTAAGCCTTTTCTTTCAAGTAACCAATTTTTACTTCTAGCCTTAGCCTGAAAAACAAGAATATACCTTTCTAAGGAACTCATGAGCTTTAATTTAGATATGTTTTTCATGCTAAGTTTGGGAAGGGTTATTACATTTCAAAAAAAAAAAAAAAAAAAAAAAAAAAGAGTACTTCACTCAAAGGGTGAAAGAAAAGAGAAAAGTTGTGGTTAAGTGGCAATGGTTTCAAATCCAATTCCATGTTTCTTGGTTGTTCGAATGGAAGGAAGGAGTGTGAATCATAATTAGTGGAGGTACAAGGCTTTGTGGTCTATTTGATCACCCCTAAAAATAAAAAAAATAAAAAAATTGAAAATCTTAAGCGTGATGTTTCAAAGTCTTTTAGTCAACGATTATATGCTCTTACATTGTGAGTTCCTTGGACTTTGTTGTATCCATATCCTTCATTTCTTACTCACCTTGCACCCTTAGCCCCATTACAACCTATAATAAAGACCTAAATTGATCCTAAATGTCATGTGGTTGATTTGCACACATTTTTCAGCTTTTGAGTGTTTAGCATCCTTCTTGAGATCATATTCATGCATGTTTTTCAGCTTGCTAATTTTGAGTTAAGTCCCTTATGGTTTAACTCTATTCTCATGTCTATTATTGAGTGATGCATTGTAACCCTCTCCCGAGTGATTCATTTGTGAGAGGACAACTTTGGTGAGATTTGAAGTTACATTTGTGCTTGGTATGATTTTTTTGAAGTTGTGTGAAAACTGAAATTGGAGAATGAGTTTCATTTGGCCATCACACTACTACACTTGAGCATGTTGTGTTCTGAACTTTGCCGCCTTGTGACTAATGTCTAAACTAAGTTTTTCTTGTGAAAATTTTTGAGTCATTTGCATAAGTCACTCTCTCTTTGGAAAGTGTTCGAAAAGTTTTGTTTCGAGTCTTGTTTTAGTTTCTGTTTTGCTCGAGGACTAGCAAAAGATAAGTTTGGGAAGTTTGTTCGGTTCATTTTTACACATGATTTTTCATGTTATTCACCCACTATTTTGAGTTAGTTCTTGACATTTTATAGCTTTTTACTTCCTTTTTGTGTTTTCTTAGATTTTGCCTTGGTTGGGATGAAAATGAGCTAAAAGTGCATTATTAGTTATAAATTCTGTTTTTGTTCATTTTCGTAGGTCAACTTCTTGGCCTGGGATCAACATGCTCTGGTGCTCGGATGAGGTCATGATCTTCATGAGACTTGTTCCAATGGATGTTAACTACAACATATCCAAATTTGAGCTCCATTGGACAAGTATTGCCTATCCAACCAATCCATCATGTTACCACAGTTCTGGAAATCCGGATTTGGCCAGCTTTTACCTCCCTTGTGTCATCTTAACTTCTTGTTACCATAACTCTTGGTAACAAGGAATTACATTTGTAAAATAGATATTTTCTGAGCTTTTGTCATCTTTGTGAAGTCAAAGCTCCATCATGGCAAGGGGACAATGGGCTAAGGCTTTATCAAAGGTGGTAGTTTTATATTAAAAGGTAAAAGCTGGAAAGGAGGAGAGAGGGAGGAGAAGTCAAAATTGCAATCTGATATTGGGAGCCTTTTGATCGTGGGAAATCAGGCTATTCCACATTCTACACAACTTGAGAGCAGCTTTTGGGGAGCTAAGAGCAAGGAAGGAGAAGGAGGTGCAGCCAAGGAAGAAAGGAGAAGACTTCCACCATTGAAGACTTCAAGCTTTCATCATTTCCAAATCTGTAAACTCCTTCTAGTTATATTTCGAGTTTGTATTTGGAATAAGTATGAGCAACTAAACTCCATAGCTAGGGCTTAGGTTGAAGCCCTAAACATGATTACCTTATTGTTTTGATGCTTGAGTGTATGAATTTCTAGATGTTGTTGATGAACCCCATTCACTAATTGAATTTTATGATATGTGTTTGCTTCCTTTGCTTAATCACCTTAGGTTGTATGCATGTAGCTAAAGTTGAGAAGTTGTGTAAGATAACCAAGAACACAATTTCTAATTAGCAACAAATGATTGAACTTGTTTAAGTGAGCATCATGTGAATTGGTTTCTTGACAACAATTGATGAATTCCAATTCACCAAATTAATCTATCCTTGATGTGTGTTTTCCTTGATTGATTACCTTTGAAAGCATGCTTCTTGAGGTTGTTGGGATTATGTGTATCTTCATGTTTTCCTAAGCAATAGATGGATGGAGTAAGAACCATCCATGTGAATTGGTTTCTTGAATACCTAATGTAAACACCATGCTATTAGGGTTCTTGTGATGTTCATATTCTCTTTGAACTTAATGGGTTTTCCTTGCAATCGAATCGAAGTACGAACCATACCTAGGTTCGGTTATGAGGAGGGCACAAGTATTGTAGCACGAACCATGCACTTTACGTATATTAGAGAGAATCAATGCGTCTTGAGCCACGACCCATGGTCTTGATTGCGAACATCTTCATCAATACATTTAGAGTTCATCACTTGAGTATCCATGAACATGGGTAGAATTGTTTAGGGTGGATTCCGAAACCCTAGTGTTTGTTACATTTTAATTTCACATTTTGATAATTCATCTCTGCCATTCACATTTAAATTCAAAGTCCATTTACTTTCATGCAATAGAAATAGGTCACTTGAACCAAATCAAAAAACCCCCCCAATGTGTGTGTGAGTTGCGTGTTTGACACGTTTTGTGTCTTTGTCACTGAATTTTGTTTGTTTCCTTACTTGTTTTGGACTTTTGGTCCGTGCTGTGTTCTTGAATTTTCTGTTCTGATTCCAACCGTATAAAGAACGTGAATTTTGGATAAACGGTTGGAAAGTTATAGGTCAAAAATTGGACAGAGGTCGAAACTGAAAAACAGAGAAACGAATCTGTCCAAATGGTGATAAACGGGTGATAGAAAGTGCTGTTTGAGTTTTTCTTTGTTTTCTTGTGTTGTTTCATTTCTTTTATCTTCCTTACTTCATTTTTAGTTTCCAATTTGTATTGTGTTTGTGTGTTGTGTAAAATTAGTGTTCTTTACGTACTCAAATTAGAACTTATAGGAAACCGACAAGTTCTTCGTGGGATCGACCCCGTACTTACATAATCTATACTTCATTAGATTCGTGCACTTGCGGGTATTTTTAATTGGTTGTTTGCACATTAATTTGTGTCCTTTTAGGAATGCAACAGTATTCCATACTTCTAGCGATTGGATTTCACTCAAAACTCACCAAATGACTCCTCCCACCATATTATGATGTTGGCCAAGTTTTGGGCTCGATCCGAAATCAATAGGTGTGAGAAATTGGACAATTCAATTTCAACGGCAGTTCGTTCCTAATTGGAGTGGTTGGTGTATTCCATTCTTCCAGCGATTGGATTTCACTCAAAACTCAACAAATGACTCCTCCCACCATATTATGATGTTGGCCAAGTTTTGGGCTCGATCCGAAATCAATAGGTGTTCCAAATTGGACAATTCAAGTACAACGGCAGTTCGTTCGTAATTGGAGTGGTTGGTGCATTCCATACTTCTAGCGATTGGATTTCACTCAAAACTCACCAAATGACTCCTCCCCCCATATTATGATGTTGCCCAAGTTTTGGGCTCGATCCCAAATCAATAGGTGTGAGAAATTGGACAATTCAATTTCAACGGCAGTTCGTTCCTAATTGGAGTGGTTGGTGTATTTCATTCTTCCAGCGATTGGATTTCACTCAAAACTCACCAAATGACTCCTCCCACCATATTATGACATTGCCCAAGTTTTAGGCTCGATCCGAAATCAATAGGTGTGAGAAATTGGTCAATTCAATTTCAACTATAGTTCGTTCCTAATCTGAGTAGTTGTTGTATTCCATACTTCTAGCGATTGGATTTCACTCAAAACTCACCAAATGACTCCTCCCACCATATTATGATGTTGCCCAAGTTTTGGACTCGATCCGAAATCAATAGGTCTTCCAAATTTGACAATTAGAGTTCAACGGCAGTTCGATCCAAATTGGAGTGGTTGGTGTATTCCATACTTCTAGCGATTGGATTTAACTCAAAACTCGCCAAATGACTCCTCCCACCATATTATGATGTTGCCCAAGTTTTGGGCTCGATCCGAAATCAATAGGTGTGAGAAATTGGACAATTCAAGTTCAACGGCAGTTCGTTCCTAATTGGAGTGGTAGGTGTATTCCATACTTCTAGCGATTGGATTTCACTCAAAACTCACCAAATGACTCATCCCACCAATTATGATGTTGCCCAAGTTTTGGGCTCGATCCGAAATCAATATGTGTGAGAAATTGGACAATTCAAGTTCAACGGCAGTTCGTGTTAGAAATGTGCCCTAAGAGCCAATACATTTGATGTAATCTCCTTAGAATACATTTCGTATATGATAAATAAAGGGCAATATTATTTTGTTATCTTTTATGTCGTGTAAAGAAACAAAAGTCCAGGGTGTACTAAATAAGAGATAAAGTAATCTAAAGAAGTTTAGATTCGGGAGACCTTTAATCTCTAACTGTAGTATCCCAAAATGTTTCTAATCATAAGGTTATCAAATGGGCATTGATAAACCGTCAAGATTGGCACATACTATGTATGCTCAATGATGAGGATGGTTGGTCTCAAACCATTTGTGTAGTGGACACTAATACAAGTATGTGGGTGCTCATTAGTGAATGAGTACACTGAACGCGATCAACCGCAGTTCTCGTATGGAGTATTTATCTATATGTCAAACGAGAACTTATAGTTGCAATAATGCAAATTAGTCCTTAGACCTGAGGCATCATGGTTGTCTTGTGATGCGTTATTGATCTTTGATAACTCACAAAGGCAAGTCGTAAAAGATTTTCCTTATGTGTTATTGAGATCTCTTAATTCATCATGGAGATATGTGAATGTACAATAAGGAATCTCTACCTTTGATAAGAAAAGGAGAATGTTTCAAGATATGATTCAGTGAATCTTCGGCCGAAGTACTTGAACATGATTTAAAAAGTGTTTTAATTATGTTCTATTGAATCATATGAGGTTAATCATATTAGGGGTTTGACATTATCAATCCGTACCCTAATAATATGATTGGAAACATTGTATAAGAGAAGGACCGTATTGCATTGCAATTCCAACTGAATAGGTTCTTCATCTATTCTAATTAGCTTGGGTAGCCATGATATATTGCTAGATGTCACTCTTGGCTTGTGGAAGTCCTAGGACTGATTGTGATCAATCCAAAATAAAGGAAGAATTAAAAAGGGGTTTTAATTCCAGTTGGTTAGAAAGAGTTCTAATGTTTTCCCACTGCCTTGCTAAATTAGAACCTAATGGATCGCACACCTTAAATGGTTAACTTTGAGTAATACAAATGAGAATGAGGAAATCAATTTGATTGATTTGATGTGGATGATTTACTACGTGTAAAAATATATTTGGGCCTCGGTAATAGTTAATGAGAAGCCCAAATGGTTGGGTATCAAGCCCATGGACTTAAGACACCTAAATTATGGCTTAAGTGTCATAAGGCCCAATTTTGGAAGCCCAATGGGGTTTGGCCGAAAATGCTTAAGTAAAGGTGTATGGGAATTGTTTCCATAAGCTCATTTGACACACAAACACAATCCAACATCAACCAAAGAGGTTTGGGAGATCAAAGAGAGATAGTTGTGAGTTTTTCAAGAGTGAAACACAATCTTCTTTCAAAGGGGTTTAGATTGAAACCAATCTTGAGAATCTTGTACTAGCATCCTTGTATTCTCAAGATACCTCTTCTCATCTCAAGGTTTCATTGGTGTGGAGACTTAGAGGCCATATACTTTTGTGGCTCACAAGGAGGAGAAAGATCAAGAGGAGATCAACAAAGGAAAATCATCAAGAGAAGACCAAAACACAACTTGGTTCATATAATTGCTTCAAGGGTAATTAGATCTTATCCTTTCTCTTGAATTTTCATTTATGAAAAACATATCAATGTTCATGGCTTAAGATACTTGGAAGAAGTTTTGTTTTTGAATTTAAACAACCACCATATTCTTCCGCTGCGATTAATTTGATTAAATGCATGTTTAATATTCAAATGAACTTCTTAAAAATGTTTTAAAACCAACAATTGGTATCAGAGCCATAGGTCATGAACTTGATATGTTTCTAGGGTTTAGAGATGCATATGTGGGTTATAAATTCATTTAAAAGTATAATGGTTATACTTGATTTATTTTGATATGATTGAATGTAAATCAAATGGAGTGAAATGGGTTGTTTGGGATTTTGAATTTCCGGATTTATGTTTTGATGATTGATGCTCTCTTTGTATGCATATATGCATGTATGAACATTAGAGCATAGTTGCATTAAAACCCCATGTTTTTAACTTCATGAAATATATGATATTAAGAGCATGAGATGGTTAAAATGGAATATGGATTTTTCCGGAAATAGCATGAACATTCATATAAGTTCATATGCATGTTCTTGGTGTTCTTGATGTTCTTGTTATGGGATCTTTTTGATCCATAAGTTAGGTGACTAATTTTGATGATTGTGTTTAGTGGAATTTTCCACCAAAATAGGTCAAAAGATGATGATGGAGTTTTATTATAAAATTAAAAGTTTTTCAAAAAATGTTTCCACTTAATAAACTTTTACCCACCACTAAAATTAATAAGATTACTTTGGTGAGTGTGTGGGGCTTTCTAGATTTAAATGTTGGTGATTTGATATAAAATGCAAAAGTTGATCAATTTATTCATATCACTAATTATTTTCCTACCACACTAAAATTATTTTTGATTACTTTGGTGAGTGTGGTTGGCCTACCTAGTCACATTCATGATTATTCACCTTGTTGGAATAATCATGATCACCACTTTGTATTATACAAATGTATGCTTTAACCCCACTCCCTAGTGGATCAACTTTGGATCCATTATTAATTGTTGAATGGTTTTGGAACTAATTACTATATATGATAAGTGTAACTATGTCCAAAAGATTTACACAATTACTTTTGCTATTGTAGTAAAACGTTTTCACTCCATGGTAAATTTATTTTGAATATGGTTACCACTTGAATTAAACCCACATATGTATGCAACCCAAGAGCATGTATTTACATTGCTAGTTTAATTGTTTAAAGCGTTTAAATAATTAAAGGATGGTTATGGACTTAGACCAAACAATTGAGCTATGTGATTGGCCGCTTATTGGATATGTATTCATTTTTGATTGGCTATGTAATATTGAAATGGCTTTCATGCCTAATTTATTTGGCTATGTAATATTGAAATGGCTTTCATGCCTAATTTATTTTTATGCGCGCGTAATTAAAATGAATCACCTTCCAAGACCATGATCCAACATGGTGGCTCGTGTTGGATCAACAAGAAAGTCCATAATCATCCTATAAGCCCAATGCAATTTGAATGTTCGGTAATGAAAATAATTAACCAATTAGTAGCACCATGTATTCTCGCTATCTTAAGCAAATGGTTTCTAAAATATTTAGTGGGAGTATTATGTGCTACTAATATGTTGCATTGGGAACCATTTAATGAGATTAGATAGGTAATTTTAACAGGATTAAAATTGGATTAAAATGAGACCAATTCAACTACCCTCAAAGCAATATTAAGTTGATAAGCGAAATGGCATTTTGAATGCTATTTTGTGGCCTTCCACCGTGGTAGTCTCTTATTGGGTGGCACATTTACACTTTGTTGTACCTCAGTGAGGCAACATCCAGTACTTGTAACCATCCAAGGGAAGCCTATTACACATACTTGATGTAGTGCGGATAGATAACGAGTGTGGCCAACAAATCGTTAGGTTGAGGTCATGCTTGAAACCCTATACCCACAAGCATGGTGGGAATAACTTAACTAAGACGAACGAAACCAACAAACTGTTAGGTTGAGGTCTAGTTCTCTAGAGGCCATAGTGATGGGTATTCACATGAATGATGTGATTGGATAAGAGTATCCTCTCATTAGTAAGATAGCAATCCAACAAACTGTTAGGTTGAGGAAAACTATATGAAAATGAGACTCCCATCCCCACTAAGAGTTTCAACGGAAACTCTCGGATTTCAAGAGGGATATGAAATTTGCCAAAAATAGTGGGAGCTACCATCATGACTTAAAGACCCTAAGTTTTTGGTAGAAGATTAATCTAAACTAAAATTTGTTTACGTTGTTACAGAATTTTTCAAATGGCCGTTAAAAACCCAATCTCATCGATACTTAACAATTACATCCTTGATGGCACGAACTATCCGGGTTGGCTTCGCAAAATGAAACTTGTCCTTAAAATGGATGAGATTGATTATGTGTTGACACAAGCCCCACCACATATTGCTCCTGACGAAGAAGCTACTCAGGAAGAAATAACTGCTTATGAGAAGCATGTCAAGGATGATAGTAGAGGTAAATGTTACTTACTAGCATCCATGAATGATGAGCTACTAAAACAACATGAAGATATGGAAGATTGTGCTTCCATATTGCTTCACCTTAATGAGCTTTATGGTGAAGCTACTCGTAGCTTGCGATTCAATACAATATGTGAACTTGTCAACACAAAGATGACAAGAGGGACTCCGGTTAATCAGCATGGTCTCAAGATAATATCATTACTTGAGAAATTAGAAAAATTGGATTGTCCATTTAATGCTGAAGTTCAACAAGATTTTTTTCTTTCGTCCCTCTCATCAGATTTTTCCCAATTTGTTATGAACTATAATATGGGAAAGATGGAAAGTTCCTTATCTGAGCTACTCAATATGGCTATAGTAGCTGAAAAGAATATCTCAAAGGATAAAGGGCTGAAAGGGACAGTTGCGGTGTTTGAAAAGAGTTCTTCCTCCTCTTCCAAATCCAAACCGAAAGGTAAGGATAAGGGAAAGAAGAAGAAAGGTTTTCTAAAACCCAAGGAAAGAAAAATAACAAAGAAAGGCAAGGAACCGAAAGGAACTTGCTTTCACTGTGGAAAGGATGGACATTGGAAGAGAAATTGCAAGGATTACCTCGCAAGCTTAAAGAACAAGCCTTCGGAAGGTAACACTCTTGTTCTTGAATCAGTTTTTACAGTTAATACTTCTACCTGGATAGTTGATTCAGGAGCTAGTCAACATATTTGCAATTGTGTGCAGGGACTAGTAGGAAGTAGAAGACTCGGAAAAGGAGAAATGGTGCTAACTGTGGGTAATGGCACTAAGGTAGCTGCCAAAGCTGTAGGCACCTATCGTCTCAATCTACCTTCCGGGGAGACCCTGAATTTGAATAATTGTTATTTCATTTCTGGTTGTGTAAAGAACTTAATATCTGTCTCTATGCTTTTAAGAGACAGATTTGTTGTTTTGTTTGACAAACTACTTTGTTCTATTTCACATAATAATCGAATTATTGCTTATGCAAATTTGATTGATGGTCTTTTTCATTTAGAAATGAATGGTAGTATTAACTGTATAGATAAAGATGCACCTAGACCTAAAAGGCCTAGAGAAGTGGATAACTCAACTAAATTGTGGCACCTCAAACTTGGACACATTGGCCAAGATAGGATTCACCGGATGGCAAAAGATGGATGCCTTGGATCTTTAGACCCTGCTCCTATGCCTACTTGTGAATATTGTCTACAAGGTAAAATGACCAAGTCTCCTTTTACAGGAAAAGGAGAAAGAGTTACAGAGTTGTTGGGGTTAATCCACACAGATGTTTGTGGACCTTTGTCTACAAACGCAAGGGGAGGTTATTCATACTTCATTACCTTTACTGATGATCATTCACGGTTCGGGTACTTATACTTAATGAAGCATAAGTCTGAATCTTTTGAAAAGTTTCAGGAATTCAGAAATGAAGTTGAAAACCAAATAGGCAAGAGTATTAAAATCCTTAGATCCGATCGAGGAGGTGAATACTTAAGCACAGAGTTTCTTGATTACCTCAAGGAACATGGCATCTTATCACAATGGACTCCACCAGGGACTCCACAACATAATGGGGTTTCTGAAAGGAGAAATCGAACCTTAATGGATATGGTTCGTTCCATGATGAGCTATACTGATTTACCTATATCCTTTTGGGGATATGCACTTGAAACAGCAATTCATTTGTTAAATAGAGTGCCTTCCAAGTCTGTTCCACAAACTCCATACGAAATGTGGTTTGGGAAGAAACCAAGTCTTGGTTATATCAAGATTTGGGGTTGTCCAGCATATGTCAAAAGACAAGATGTGGATAAACTAGATGCAAGGTCAGTGAAGTGTAGATTTATCGGGTATCCCAAGGAAACTATGGGATATTACTTCTATCACATCGACGAGCAAAAGGTGTTCGTCGCAAGGTCAGCTACCTTCCTGGAAAGAGAATACGCTCTTGATGGGAAAGGGGGACATGAGATAGAACTCAAGGAATTGTCCAAAGAGCTAGAAATCAACACTGAACTGAATGCAATCCCAGATCCACAAACTGATATGACACAAACTCCGCGTAGTTCAAGTAGGGTTAGAAGAATGCCTGAGAGGTATTACGGTTTCCTTCATGAAAACGAAGGAGAGTTAAATCTCCTAAGTGATTGTAAGGATATTGAAGACCCTTCGAACTACAATGAGGCAATGTCAGACATTGACTCACAGAAATGGCTTGGAGCCATGAAATCCGAAATGGATTCTATGTATACCAACCAAGTCTGGACTCTAGTTGATCCGCCTCCTGGTATTGTACCAATAGGAAATAAATGGATCTTTAAGAGGAAGATAGGCTCAGATGGGAAAATAGAAACCTACAAGGCAAGGCTAGTAGCAAAGGGCTACAAGCAGAGAGAAGGGATTGACTATGAAGAAACCTTCTCTCCTGTTGCTATGACAAAGTCTATTCGGATTTTGCTTGCAATAGCTGCATACCATGATTATGAGATTTGGCAAATGGATGTGAAGACGGCTTTTCTTAATGGCCACCTTCAGGAAGAACTATACATGGATCAACCTGAAGGCTTCATTTCTACAGCTGATAAGCATAAGGTATGCAAGCTACATAAATCCATTTATGGGTTGAAGCAAGCTTCTAGGAGTTGGAACATCCGCTTTGATGAAGTTGTCAAATCGTTTGACTTCATGCAAAACATGGATGACCAATGTGTGTACAAAAAGGTCAGTGGGAGTTCGGTAGTATTCCTAGTGTTGTATATAGATGACATACTGATTATTGGAAACGATATAGGAATGCTATCTTCAGTGAAGCTGTGGCTCACTAAATCATTCGCAATGAAAGATTTAGGAGAGGCATCTTATATACTTGGTATAAAGATTTATCGTGATAGATCTCAGAGAATAATTGGATTATCTCAATCCTTGTATATAGATAAGGTGCTAAAGAGATTTCATATGGTACAATCTAAGAAAGGGTTACTTCCAGTTAGACATGGACTTCACCTTTCTAAGAACATGTGTCCGAAAACTCCTGAAGATATACAGCAGATGAGTAAAATCCCTTATGCATCAGCAATAGGGAGTCTCATGTATGCCATGGTTTGTACAAGACCGGATATCAGTTATGCTATTAGTATAACAAGTAGATATCAGTCAAACCCAGGATTAGATCATTGGGGAGCCGTTAAGTGTATCCTTAAATACTTACGAAGAACTAAGGATATGTTCCTTATTTATGGAGGAACATCAGAGTTACAAGTGGAAGCGTTTACCGATTCTGATTTCGCATCTGATGTTGATGATCGTAAATCCACATCTCGGTATGTCTTCATTCTGAATGGAGGCGCTGTTAGTTGGAGAAGCTGTAAACAAAGTGTTACGGCTGACTCCACCACTGAAGCTGAGTACATTGCTGCCTCAGAAGCGGCAAAGGAAGCTGTTTGGATGAAAAAGTTCATTACCGAACTAAATGTGGTTCCAACCATAATGTCACCAGTGCCTTTGTACTGTGACAATAATGGGGCGATAGCTCAAGCCAAGGAACCAAGGTCTCTTCAGAGATCCAAACACATTGAAAGAAAATTCCACAAGATTCGAGAACTCATTTCGAATGGTGATGTGTGCATCCTAAAGGTTGCATCAGCAGACAACGTAGCAGATCCACTCACTAAGCCTATGTCACAGTCACAACTGGATAGACATACAGAGAAAATGGGTATTAGATACATGGCTAAATGGCTCTAGTGCAAGTGGGAGATTGTTAGAAATGTGCCCTAAGAGCCAATACATTTGATGTAATCTCCTTAGAATACATTTCGTATATGATAAATAAAGGGCAATATTATTTTGTTATCTTTTATGTCGTGTAAAGAAACAAAAGTCCAGGGTGTACTAAATAAGAGATAAAGTAATCTAAAGAAGTTTAGATTCGGGAGACCTTTAATCTCTAACTGTAGTATCCCAAAATGTTTCTAATCATAAGGTTATCAAATGGGCATTGATAAACCGTCAAGATTGGCACATACTATGTATGCTCAATGATGAGGATGGTTGGTCTCAAACCATTTGTGTAGTTGACACTAATACAAGTATGTGGGTGCTCATTAGTGAATGAGTACACTGAACGCGATCAACCGCAGTTCTCGTATGGAGTATTTATCTATATGTCAAACGAGAACTTATAGTTGCAATAATGCAAATTAGTCCTTAGACCTGAGGCATCATGGTTGTCTTGTGATGCGTTATTGATCTTTGATAACTCACAAAGGCAAGTCGTAAAAGATTTTCCTTATGTGTTATTGAGATCTCTTAATTCATCATGGAGATATGTGAATGTACAATAAGGAATCTCTACCTTTGATAAGAAAAGGAGAATGTTTCAAGATATGATTCAATGAATCTTCGGCCGAAGTACTTGAACATGATTTAAAAAGTGTTTTAATTATGTTCTATTGAATCATATGAGGTTAATCATATTAGGGGTTTGACATTATCAATCCGTACCCTAATAATATGATTGGAAACATTGTATAACAGAAGGACCGTATTGCATTGCAATTCCAACTGAATAGGTTCTTCATCTATTCTAATTAGCTTGGGTAGCCATGATATATTGCTAGATGTCACTCTTGGCTTGTGGAAGTCCTAGGACTGATTGTGATCAATCCAAAATAAAGGAAGAATTAAAAAGGGGTTTTAATTCCAGTTGGTTAGAAAGAGTTCTAATGTTTTCCCACTGCCTTGCTAAATTAGAACCTAATGGATCGCACACCTTAAATGGTTAACTTTGAGTAATACAAATGAGAATGAGGAAATCAATTTGATTGATTTGATGTGGATGATTTACTACGTGTAAAAATATATTTGGGCCTCGGTAATAGTTAATGAGAAGCCCAAATGGTTGGGTATCAAGCCCATGGACTTAAGACACCTAAATTATGGCTTAAGTGTCATAAGGCCCAATTTTGGAAGCCCAATGGGGTTTGGCCGAAAATGCTTAAGTAAAGGTGTATGGGAATTGTTTCCATAAGCTCATTTGACACACAAACACAATCCAACATCAACCAAAGAGGTTTGGGAGATCAAAGAGAGATAGTTGTGAGTTTTTCAAGAGTGAAACACAATCTTCTTTCAAAGGGGTTTAGATTGAAACCAATCTTGAGAATCTTGTACTAGCATCCTTGTATTCTCAAGATACCTCTTCTCATCTCAAGGTTTCATTGGTGTGGAGACATAGAGGCCATATACTTTTGTGGCTCACAAGGAGGAGAAAGATCAAGAGGAGATCAACAAAGGAAAATCATCAAGAGAAGACCAAAACACAACTTGGTTCATATAATTGCTTAAGATACTTGGAAGAAGTTTTGTTTTTGAATTTAAACAACCACCATATTCTTCCGCTGCGATTAATTTGATTAAATGCATGTTTAATATTCAAATGAACTTCTTAAAAATGTTTTAAAACCAACAGTTCGTTCCTAATTGGAGTGGTTGGTGTATTCCATACTTCTAGCGATTGGGTTTCACTCAAAACTCACCAAATGACTCCTCCCACCATATTATGATGTTGCCCAAGTTTTGGGCTCGATCCGAAATCAATAGGTGTGAGAAATTGGACAATTCAAGCTCAACAGCAGTTCGTTCCTAATTGGAGTGGTTGGTGTATTCCATACTTCTAGCGATTGGATTTCACTCAAAACTCACCAAATGACTCCTCCCACCATATTATGATGTTGCCCAAGTTTGGGGCTCGATCCGAAATCAATAGGTGTTCCAAATTGGACAATTCAAGTTCAACGGCAGTTCGTTCCTAATTGGAGTGGTTGTTGTATTCCATACTTCTAGCGATTGGATTTCACTCAAAACTCACCAAATGACTCCTCCCACCATATTATGACATTGCCCAAGTTTTAGGCTCGATCCGAAATCAATAGGTTTTCCAAATTGGACATTTCAAGTTCAACGGCAGTTCGTTCCTAATTGCAGTGGTTGGTGTATTCCATACTTCTAGCGATTGGATTTCACTCACAACTCACCAAATGACTCTTCCCACCATATTATGATGTTGGACAAAGTTTTGGGCTCGATCCGAAATCAATAGGTGTTCCAAATTGGACAATTCAAGTACAACGGCAGTTCGTTCGTAATTGGAGTGGTTGGTGTATTCCATACTTCTAGCGATTGGATTTCACTCAAAACTCACCAAATGACTCCTCCCCCCATATTATGGTGTTGTCAAAGTTTTGGGCTCGATCCGAAATCAATAGGTGTGAGAAATTGGACAATTCAATTTCAACGGCAGTTCGTTCCTAATTGGAGTGGTTGGTGTATTCCATTCTTCCAGCGATTGGATTTCACTCAAAACTCACCAAATGACTCCTCCCACCATATTACGATGTTGCCCAAGTTTGGGGCTCGATCCGAAATCAATAGGTGTGAGAAATTGGTCAATTCAATTTCAACTACAGTTCGTTCCTAATCGGAGTAGTTGTTGTATTCCATACTTCTAGCGATTAGATTTCACTCAAAACTCACCAAATGACTCCTCCCACCATATTATGATGTTGCCCAAGTTATGGGCTCGATCCGAATTCAATAGGTGTGAGAAATTGGACAATTCAAGTTCAACGGCAGTTCGTTCCTAATTCGAGTGGTTGGTGTATTCCATACTTCTAGCGATTGGATTTCACTCAAAACTCACCAAATGACTCCTCCCACCATATTATGACGTTGCCCAAGTTTAGGCTCGATCCGAAATCAATAGGTTTACCAAGTTGGACAATTCAAGTTCAACGGCAGTTCGTTCCTAATTGGAGTGGTAGGTGTATTCCATACTTCTAGCGATTGGATTTCACTCAAAACTCACCAAATGACTCCTCCCACCAATTATGATGTTGCCCAAGTTTTGGGCTCGATCCGAAATCAATAGGTGTGAGAAATTGGACAATTCAATTTGAACGGCAGTTCGTTCCTAATTGGAGTGGTTGGTGTTTTCCATACTTCTAGCAATTGGATTTCACTCAAAACTCACCGAATGACTCCTCCCACCATATTACGATGTTGCCCAAGTTTGGGGCTCGATCCGAAATCAATAGGTGTGAGAAATTGGTCAATTCAATATCAACTACAGTTCGTTCCTAATCGGAGTAGTTGTTGTATTCCATACTTCTAGCGATTGGATCTCACTCAAAACTCACCAAATGACTCCTCCCACCATATTATGATGTTGCCCAAGTTATGGGCTCGATCCGAAATCAATAGGTCTGAGAAATTGGACAATTCAAGTTCAACGGCAGTTCGTTCCTAATTGGAGTGGTTGGTGTATTCCATACTTCTAGCGATTGGATTTCACTCAAAACTCACCAAATGACTCCTCCCACCATATTATCACATTGCCCAAGTTTTAGGCTCGATCCGAAATCAATAGGTTTTCCAAATTGGACAATTCAAGTTCAACGGTAGTTCGTTCTTAATTGCAGTGGTTGGTGTATTCCATACTTCTAGCGATTGGATTTCACTCAAAACTCACCAAATGACTCCTCCCACCATATTATGATGTTGCCCAAGTTTTGGGCTCCATCCGAAATCAATAGGTGTGAGAAATTGGTCAATTCAATTTCAACTACAGTTCGTTCCTAATCGGAGTAGTTGTTGTATTCCATACTTCTAGCGATTGGATTTCACTCAAAACTCACCAAATGACTCCTCCCACCATATTATGATGTTGCCCAAGTTTTGGGCTCGATCCGAAGTCAATAGGTGTGAGAAATTGGACAATTCAATTTGAACGGCAGTTCGTTCCTAATTGGAGTGGTTGGTGTATTCCATACTTCTAGCGATTGGATTTCACTCAAAACTCACCAAATGACTCCTCCCACCATATTATGATGTTGCCCAAGTTTTGGGTTCGATCCGAAATCAATAGGTGTGAGAAATTGGAGAATTCAAGTGCATTGGCAGTTCGTTCCTAATTGGAGTGGTTGGTGTATTCCATACTTCTAGCGATTGGATTTAAGTCAAAACTCACCAAATGACTCCTCCCACCATATTACGATGTTGCCCAAGTTTGGGGCTCGATCCGAAATCAATAGGTGTGAGAAATTGGTCAATTCAATTTCAACTACAGTTCGTTCCTAATCGGAGTAGTTGTTGTATTCCATACTTCTAGCGATTGGATTTCACTCAAAACTCACCAAATGACTCCTCCCACCATATTATGATGTTGCCCAAGTTTTGGGCTCGATCCGATATCAATAGGTGTGAGAAATTGGACAATTCAAGTTCAACGGCAGTTCGTTCCTAATTGGAGTGGTTGGTGTATTCCATACTTCTAGCGATTGGATTTCGCTCAAAACTCACCAAATGACTCCTCCCACCATATTATGATGTTGCCCAAGTTTTCGGCTCGATCCGAAATCAATAGGTGTTCCAAATTTGACAATTCAAGTTCAATGGCAGTTCGTTCCTAATTGGAGTGGTTGGTGTATTCCATACTTCTAGCGATTGGATTTCACTCAAAACTAACCAAATGACTACTCCCACCAAATTATGATGTTGCCCAAGTTTTGGGCTCGATCCAAAATCAATAGGTGTGAGAAATTGGACAATTCAAGTTCAAAGGTAGTTCGTTCCTAATTGGAGTGGTTTGTGTATTCCACACTTCTAGCGATTGGATTTCACTAAAAACTCACCAAATGACTCCTCCCACCATATTATGATGTTGCCCAAGTTTTGGGCTCGATCCGAAATCAATAGGTGTTCCAAATTGGACAATTCAAGTTCAACGGCAGTTCGTTCCTAATTGGAGTGGTTGGTGTATTCCAAACTTCTAGCGATTGGATTTCACTCAAAACTCACCAAATGACTCCTCCCACCATATTATGATGTTGCCCATGTTTTGGGCTCGATCCGAAATCAATAGGTGTTCCAAATTGGACAATTCAAGTTCTACGGCAGTTCGTATCTAACTGGAGTGGTTGGTGTATTCCATACTTCTAGCGATTGGATTTCACTCAAATCTCACCAAATGACTCCTCCCACCATATTATGATGTTGCCCAAGTTTTGGGCTCGATCAGAAATCAATAGGTGTGAGAAATTGGAAAATTCAAGTTCAACGGCAGTTCGTTCCTAACTGGAGTGGTTCGTGTATTCCACACTTCTAGCGATTGGATTTCACTCAAAACTCACCAAATGACTCCTCCCACCATATTTTGATGTTGCCCAAGTTTTGGGCTCGATCCAAAATCAATAGGTGTGAGAAATTGGACAATTCAAGTTCAACGGCAGTTCGTTCCTAATTGGAGTGGTTGGTGTATTCCATACTTCTAGCGATTGGATTTCACTCAAAACTCACCAAATGACTCCTCCCACCATATTACGATGTTGCCCAAGTTTGGGGCTCGATCCAAAATCAATAGGTGTTCCAAATTGGACAATTCAAGTTCAACGGCAGTTCGTTCCTAATTGGAGTGGTTGGTGTATTCCATACTTCTAGCGATTGGATTTCACTCAAAACTCACCAAATGACTCCTCCCACCATATTATGATTTTGCCCAAGTTTGGGGCTCGATCCGAAATCAATAGGTGTGAGAAATTGGACAATTCAAGTTCAACGGCAGTTCGTTCCTAATTGGAGTCGTTGGTGTATTCCATACTTCTAGCGATTGGATTTCACCCAAAACTCACCAAATGACTCCGCCCAACATATTATGATTTTGCCCAAGTTTGGGGCTCGATCCGAAATCAATAGGTGTGAGAAATTGGACAATTAAATTTGAACGGCAGTTCGTTCCTAATAGGAGTGGTTGGTGTATTCCATACTTCTAGCGATTGGATTTCACTCAAAACTCACGAAATGACTCCTCCGACCATATTATGATGTTGCCCAAGTTTTGGGTTCGATCCGAAATCAATAGGTGTGAGAAATTGGACAATTCAAGTGCATTGGTAGTTCGTTCCTAATTGGAGTGGTTGGTGTATTCCATACTTCTAGCGGTTGGATTTCAGTCAGAACTCAGCAAATGACTCCTCCATATTACGATGTTGCCCAAGTTTGGGGCTCGATCCGAATTGAATAGGTGTGAGAAATTGGTCAATTCAATTTCAACTACAGTTCGTTCCTAATCGGAGTAGTTGTTGTATTCCATACTTCTAGCGACTGGATTTCACTCAAAACTAACCAAATGACTCCTCCCACCATATTATGATGTTGCCCAAGTTTTGGGCTCGATCCGAAATCAATAGGTGTTCCAAATTGGACAATTCAAGTTCAACGGCTGTTCGTTCCTAACTGGAGTGGTTGGAGTATTCCATACATCTAGCGATTGGATTTCACTCAAATCTCACCAAATGACTCCTCCCACCATATTATGATGTTGCCCATGTTTTGGGCTCGATCCGAAATCAATAGGTGTTCCAAATTGGACAATTCAAGTTCAACGGCAGTTCGTTCCTGATTGGAGTGGTTGGTGTATTCCATACTTCTAGCGATTGGATTTCACTCAAAACTCACCAAATGACTCCTCCCACCATATTATGATTTTACCCAAGTTTGGGGCTCGATCCGAAATCAATTGGTGTGAGAAATTGGACAATTCAAGTTCAACGGCAGTTCGTTCCTAATTGGAGTGGTTGGTGTATTCCATACTTCTTGCGATTGGATTTCACTCAAAACTCACCAGAAGACTCCTCCCACCATATTATGATTTTGCCCAAGTTTGGGGCTCGATCAGAAATCAATAGGTGTGAGAAATTGGACAATTCAAGTTCAACGGCAGTTCGTTCCTAATTGTAGTGGTTGGTGTATTCCATACTTCTAGTGATTGGATTTCACTCAAAACTCACCAAATGACTCCTCCCACCATATTATTATCTTGCCCAAGCTTTGGGCTCGATCCGAAATCAATAGGTGTGAGAAATTGGACAATTCAAGTTCAACGGCAGTTCGTTCCTAATTCGAGTGGTTGGTGTCTTCCATACTTCTAGCGAATGGATTTCACTCAAAACTCACGAAATGACTCCTCCCACCATATTATGATGTTGCCCAAGTTTTGGGTTCGATCCGAAATCAATAGGTGTGAGAAATTGGACAATTCAAGTGCATTGGTAGTTCGTTCCTAATTGGAGTGGTTGGTGTATTCCATACTTCTAGCGGTTGGATTTCAGTCAGAACTCAGCAAATGACTCCTCCATATTACGATGTTGCCCAAGTTTGGGGCTCGATCCGAATTGAATAGGTGTGAGAAATTGGTCAATTCAATTTCAACTACAGTTCGTTCCTAATCGGAGTAGTTGTTGTATTCCATACTTCTAGCGACTGGATTTCACTCAAAACTAACCAAATGACTCCTCCCACCATATTATGATGTTGCCCAAGTTTTGGGCTCGATCCGAAATCAATAGGTGTTCCAAATTGGACAATTCAAGTTCAACGGCTGTTCGTTCCTAACTGGAGTGGTTGGAGTATTCCATACATCTAGCGATTGGATTTCACTCAAATCTCACCAAATGACTCCTCCCACCATATTATGATGTTGCCCATGTTTTGGGCTCGATCCGAAATCAATAGGTGTTCCAAATTGGACAATTCAAGTTCAACGGCAGTTCGTTCCTAATTGGAGTGGTTGGTGTATTCCATACTTCTAGCGATTGGATTTCACTCAAAACTCACCAAATGACTCCTCCCACCATATTATGATTTTACCCAAGTTTGGGGCTCGATCCGAAATCAATTGGTGTGAGAAATTGGACAATTCAAGTTCAACGGCAGTTCGTTCCTAATTGGAGTGGTTGGTGTATTCCATACTTCTTGCGATTGGATTTCACTCAAAACTCACCAGAAGACTCCTCCCACCATATTATGATTTTGCCCAAGTTTGGGGCTCGATCAGAAATCAATAGGTGTGAGAAATTGGACAATTCAAGTTCAACGGCAGTTCGTTCCTAATTGTAGTGGTTGGTGTATTCCATACTTCTAGTGATTGGATTTCACTCAAAACTCACCAAATGACTCCTCCCACCATATTATTATCTTGCCCAAGCTTTGGGCTCGATCCGAAATCAATAGGTGTGAGAAATTGGACAATTCAAGTTCAACGGCAGTTCGTTCCTAATTCGAGTGGTTGGTGTCTTCCATACTTCTAGCGAATGGATTTCACTCAAAACTCACCAAATGACTCCTCCCACCATATTATGATTTTGCCCAAGTTTGGGGCTCGATCAGAAATCAATAGGTGTGAGAAATTGGACAATTCAAGTTCAACGGCAGTTCGTTCCTAATTGGAGTGGTTGGTGTATTCCATACTTCTAGCGATTGGATTTCACTCAAAACTAACCAAATGACTCCTCCCACCATATTATGATGTTGCCCGAGTTTAGGGCTCGATCCGAAATCAATTGGTGTTCGAAATTGGACAATTCAAGTTCAACGGCAGTTCGTTCCTAATTGGAGTGGTTGGTGTATTCCATACTTCCAGCAATTGGATTTCACTCAAAACTCACCAAATAACTCCTCCCACCATATTATGACGTTGCCCAAGTTTGGGGCTCGATCCGAAATCAATAGGTGTGAGAAATTGGACAATTCAAGTTCAACGGCAGTTCGTTCCTAATTGGAGTGGTTGGTGTATTCCATACTTCTAGCGATTGGATTTCACTCAAAACTCACCAAATGACTCCTCCCACCATATTATGATGTTGCCCAAGTTTTGGGCTCGATCCGAAATCAATAGGTGTTCCAAATTGGACAATTCAAGTTCAACGCCAGTTCGTTCCTAATTGGAGTGGTTGGTGTATTCCATATTTCTAGCGATTGGATTTCTCTTAAAACTCACCAAATGACTCCTCCCACCATATTATGATGTTGCCCAAGTTTTGGGCTCGATTCGAAATCAATAGGTGTGAGAAATTGGACAATTCAAGTTCAACGGCAGTTCGTTCCTAATTGGTGTGGTTGGTGTATTCCATACTTCTAGCTGTTGGATTTCACTCAAAACTCACCAAATGACTCCTCCCACCATATTATGATGTTGCCCAAGTTTTGGGCTCGATTCGAAATCAATAGGTGTGAGAAATTGGACAATTCAAGTTCAACGGCAGTTCGTTCCTAATTGGTGTGGTTGGTGTATTCCATACTTCTAGCTGTTGGATTTCACTCAAAACTCACCAAATGACTCCTCCCACCATATTATGATGTTGCCCAAGTTTTGGGCTCGATCTGAAATCAATAGGTGTGAGAAATTGGACAATTCAAGTTCAACGGCAGTTCGTTCCTAATTGGAGTGGTTGGTGTATTCCATACTTCTAGCTATTGGATTTCACTCAAAACTAACCAAATGACACCTCGCACCAAATTATGTTGTTGCCCAAGTTTTGGGCTCGATCCGAAATCAATAGGTGTTCCAAATTGGACAATTCAAGTTCAACGCCAGTTCGTTCCTAATTGGAGTGGTTGGTGTATTCCATATTTCTAGCGATTGGATTTCTCTTAAAACTCACCAAATGACTCCTCCCACCATATTATGATGTTGCCCAAGTTTTGGGCTCGATTCGAAATCAATAGGTGTGAGAAATTGGACAATTCAAGTTCAACGGCAGTTCGTTCCAAATTGGAGTGGTTGGTGTATTCCATACTTCTAGCGATTGGATTTCACTCCAAACTCACCAAATGACTCCTCCCACCATATTATGATGTTGCCCATGTTTTGGGCTCGATCCGAAATCAATAGGTGTTCCAAATTGGACAATTCAAGTTCAACGGCAGTTCGTTCCTAATTGGAGTGGTTGTTGTATTCCATACTTCTAGAGATTGGATTTCACTCAAAACTTACCAAATGACTCCTCCCACCATATTATCATATTGCCCAAGTTTGGGGCTCGAACCGAAATCAATAGGTGTGAGAAATTGGACAATTCAAGTTCGACGACAGTTCGTTCCTAATTGGAGTGGTTGGTGTATTCCATTCTTCTAGCGATTGGATTTCACTCAAAACTCACCAAATGACTCCTCCCACCATATTATGATGTTGCCCAAGTTTTGGGCTCGATCCCAAGTCAATAGGTGTTCCAAATTTGACAATTCAAGTTCAACGGCAGTTCGTTCCTAATTAGAGTGGTTAGTTTATTCCATACTTCTAGGGATTGGATTTCACTCAAAACTCACCAAATGACTACGCCCACCATATGATGATGTTGCCCAAGTTTTGGGCTCGATCCGAAATCAATAGGTGTGAGAAATTGGACAATTCAAGTTCAAAGGCAGTTCGTTCCTAATTGGAGTGGTTGGTGTATTCCATACTTCTAGCGATTGGATTTCACTCAAAACTCACCAAATGACTCCTCCCACCATATTATGATGTTGCCCAAGTTTTGGGCTCGATCCAAAATCAATTGGTGTGAGAAATTGGACAATTCAAGTTCAACGGCAGTTCGTTCCTAATTGGAGTGGTTGGTGTATTCCATACTTCTAGCGATTGGATTTCTCTCAAAACTCACCAAATGACACCTCCCACCATATTATGATGTTGCCCAAGTTTTGGGCTCGATCCGAAATCAATTGGTGTTCCAAATCGGACAATTCAAGTACAACAGCAGTTCGTTCCTAATTGGAGTGGTTGGTGTATTCCATACTTCTAGCGATTGGATTTCACTCAAAACTCACCAATTGACTCCTCCCACCATATTATGATGTTGCCCAAGTTTTGGGCTCGATCCGAAATCAATAGGTGTTCCAAACTGGGCAATTCAAGTTCAACGGCAGTTCGTTCCTAATTGGAGTGGTTGGTGTATTCCTTACTTCTAGCGATTGGATTTCACTCAAAACTCACCAAATGACACCTCCCACCATATTATGATGTTGCCCAAGTTTTGGCTTCGATCCGAAATCAATAGGTGTGAGAAATTGGACAATTCAAGTTCCTAGTTGGAGTGGTTGGTGTATTCCATACTTCTAGCGATTGGATTTCACTCCAAACTCACCAAATGACTCCTCCCACCATATTATCATGTTGCCCAAGTTTTGGGCTCGATCCGAAATCAATTGGTGTGAGAAATTGGACAATTCAAGTTCGACGGCAGTTCGTTCCTAATTGGAGTGGTTGGTGTATTCCATACTTCTAGCGATTGGATTTCTCTCAAAACTCACCAAATGACTCCTCCCACCATATTATGATGTTGCCCAAGTTTTGGGCTCGATCCGAAATCAATAGGTGTGAGAAATTGGACAATTCAAGTTCAACGGCAGTTCGTTCCTAATTGGAGTGGTTGGTGTATTCCATACTTCGAGCGATTGGATTTTTCTCAAAACTCACCAAATGACACCTCCCACCATATTATGATGTTGCCCAAGTTTTGGCTTCGATCCGAAATCAATAGGTGTGAGAAATTGGACAATTCAAGTTCCTAGTTGGAGTGGTTGGAGTATTCCATACTTCTAGCGATTGGATTTCACTCCAAACTCACCAAATGACTCCTCCCACCATATTATCATGTTGCCCAAGTTTTGGGCTCGATCCGAAATCAACAGGTGTGAGAAATTGGACAATTCAAGTTCGACGGCAGTTCGTTCCTAATTGGAGTGGTTGGTGTATTCCATACTTCTAGCGATTGGATTTCTCTCAAAACTCACCAAATGACTCCTCCCACCATATTATGATGTTGCCCAAGTTTTGGGCTCGATCCGAAATCAATAGGTGTGAGAAATTGGACAAGTCAAGTTCAACGGCAGTTCGTTCCTAATTGGAGTGGTTGGTGTATTCCATAGTTCTAGCGATTGGATTTCTCTCAAAACTCACCAATTGACTCCTCCCACCATATTATCATGTTGCCCAAGTTTTGGGCTCGATCCGAAATCAAAAGGTGTGAGAAATTGGACAATTCAAGTTCAACGGCAGTTCGTTCCTAATTGGAGTGGTTAGTTTATTCCATACTTCTAGCGATTGGATTTCACTCAAAACTCACCAAATGACTCCTCCCACCATATTATGATGTTGCCCAAGTTTTGGGCTCGATCCGAAATCAATAGGTGTTCCAAACTGGGCAATTCAAGTTCAACGGCAGTTCGTTCCTAATTGGAGTGGTTGGTGTATTCCATACTTCTTGCGATTGGATTTCACTCAAAACTCACCAAATGACACCTCCCACCATATTATGATGTTGCCCAAGTTTTGGCTTCGATCCGAAATCAATAGGTGTGAGAAATTGGACAATTCAAGTTCCTAGTTGGAGTGGTGGTGTATTCCATACTTCTAGCGATTGGATTTCACTCCAAACTCACCAAATGACTCCTCCCACCATATTTTCATGTTGCCCAAGTTTTGGGCTCAATCCGAAATCAACAGGTGTGAGGAATTGGACAATTCAAGTTCGACGGCAGTTCGTTCCTAATTGGAGTGGTTGGTGTATTCCATACTTCTAGCGATTGGATTTCTCTCAAAACTCACCAAATGACTCCTCCCACCATATTATGATGTTGCCCAAGTTTTGGGCTCGATCCGAAATCAATAGGTGTGAGAAATTGGACAATTCAAGTTCAACGGCAGTTCGTTCCTAATTGGAGTGGTTGGTGTATTCCATACTTCTAGCGATTGGATTTCTCTCAAAACTCACCAATTGACTCCTCCCACCATATTATCATGTTGCCCAAGTTTTGGGCTCGATCGGAAATCAAAAGGTGTGAGAAATTGGACAATTCAAGTTCAACGGCAGTTCGTTCCTAATTGGAGTGGTTAGTTTATTCCATACTTCTAGCGATTGGATTTCACTCAAAACTCACCAAATGACTCCTCCCACCATATTATGATGTTGCCCAAGTTTTGGGCTCGATCCGAAATCAATAGGTGTTCCAAACTGGGCAATTCAAGTTCAACGGCAGTTCTTTCCTAATTGGAGTGGTGTATTCCATACTTCTAGCGATTGGATTTCACTCAAAACTCACCAAATGACACCTCCCACCATATTATGATGTTGCCCAAGTTTTGGCTTCGATCCGAAATCAATAGGTGTGAGAAATTGGACAATTCAAGTTCCTAGTTGGAGTGGTTGGTGTATTGTTGTTAATTATTATGTTAACTCGCAATTGTACGGGGCAATTAGTAATATAGCAAGACAAGTACGAGGTCGTACCCACGAAGACTGAGAAGTTCAAATTAGTTATGTACGTAGATTACCGAATTCAAGAAGTTAGGAAGTTAAGTCTAAAACAGAAATTAAAGTGAGAGTGATTGTGATTGTGAAAGGAAGTGAGCAAACTGAAATTGCAAATGAAAGCAAATAAACAAGTGTAACAAAGAGTGGTTTTAAGAGTTGGAAAACAGATTTGGAGACTAGGGCATTCGAATCACCATAACAATTCAATTCTGGGTTATATGGAGTCAAGTAACAAGTCTAATTCAGATTCAAAGATTGATTCTAGCTAAAGTATGATTAGGCCATGGTGTTTGGTCCTAACCTTGTGTTCCTAATTCCCTAATTTGATCATTTGTTGTCTAACCTAAAATTAAGCATTAGGAACCCATTAAGCATAGAAGAACAATTTAAACAACCAAGCATGTATCTAATCCCTGTTGTCGAATGTCCATACATACTCTTCCTATTCATAGTTCAATTCGAATTAAAGCATGGTGTCTACTCTTAATTCAAACCAAGATAGTTAACAAACAAGTTCTAATGGTGATCAATCATTCAAACAAGCATGTTAACTTATAAGCATAATGAATAAGAACATGAATCATGAATCAAACTTGAAACTCCAAACTTATAAACCCAGAATATTCATGTTAGGTTACATCGAAGCCCTAGTTATGGATTTAGCTACTCATAATGGAAAAGAAACTAAAATAGAAATGGGAAAACATAATGAATGCCATAAGAGTAGAAAAACCCTTTTATGAAGTTCTTGTAGTGTCCAATGCTTCTCCAAGAGCTTCTCCACGTCTAGAAGGATGTATGAAGGATATGGAGGTGATTTGAGATGAGCTTGAGTGAGTGGTGATGGCTGAGAAAGAGGAAATTCGTAGGGAAATGGAAGGGAGGTTTTCTGGAGCTGTTTTGGTGATTTTGGGGCAGTTTAGAGTATTGGGTTGATTGCTTGAGTGTTTGGGGTTGTGGGAATGTATGAGGATGATTTCTGGATGATGGAAGTGTGGAGGATGGCTGAAGTGAATTTTGTAGCTTGAAGACTCCTCTATTTATAGGGCTAAGAGGGAGGAACATCATGATGAAATCCAACACCACCATTCCTCATTTAATACAACCCATAACTCCCACTTCATCTTGTCTATGTTAGTGTGGTTGGAATCAATCCCATCCCATACTTCTTTTGCTGCACCTCAAGCTTTCTTCACATGGGATCAAAGGTGATCAATTGTGGCTGCCTTTTGCTGCCAACCCATGTGGTCTTCTTTTGGTTGTTGAACAAAAACGAGTCTTCTGAACCAGACTTGGTTTAGGAAGGCCAGAGGTTTCAAAACTTATCCAATGGGGCTCAAATTTAGATATGTTATAGTAGACACCCATTGGAACAACTTCTATGAAGAAAGTATTCCCATCGGAGTAGTAGAAGTATGCGGTTTGGGCCTTGCAATTTGGCTGCCGAACAGAGACTGGAATTGACTTCATTTCATTTATGCTTTACATGCATGCACATGCTTTCTCTATAATAACTCCAGCATGTACCAACTTGATCCTTTAGACTTTCATAGCTGGAATGCCTCCCCACTTCACTCATTATGTTGGATCCAAAGTCAGTTGCAGCATGGGTGAGGCACATGGAGGCACATGACAAAGCTGGCAGCTGCAAATCCTCCTGAGCAGGGTTGAGTGTTGGGCGGGCTGAGCACTCCACAAATGTCCAATTGGGCTGAAATTTGGATATGTTGTACTAGACACCCATTGGAACAAGTTTCATGAAGATCTTCACCTCATCCAAGCCCCATAGCATTCTGATCCAAGGCCAAGAAGCTGACCTACGAAATTGGGCTGGAAAGGAGTTGTAGCCAAAATGTGTTTGTCTTTAAGCCCTTCTTCCATTCACCCAAATCAAGCCTTAACATGCATGGATTGCATCATTTCCTATCCAAAGTCATCATTGTTACCTAAATATCAATTAACTGAAAGATAAACACAAAAAGGATTAAAAGCACAAGTTTAACTCAAAACATAACCAAATCATAAGTTAGAAGGGTACAAAATGATATACAATTATGAACCGATCAAATACCCCCAAACCTAGATTTTGCTAGTCCTCGAGCAAAACAACACAAAACAAAGTTAAAAACAAAAAGTTAACTAAACCACTTTCGTAGGTAACTCGATTGCATTGAGCGTATGCAACAAGCCTTTAAACCTCTAGGCATCCCTAGTAGGAGGAGTTGTGTCTCCTGAGGGTTTAACAGAAACGATACCCACAAACGCATTACTAACTCTACAAAACAAAGTGGTTAGTAAAACTTGAAATCAACTAATGAGAACGAAAGAAAACTTTAGTCATACCTCCAACACCGTAGAGTTGCCAAGATAGGTGATCAATCAGTGTGTAATGTGGAAGCTATAGCTCAAAGGCACACGGTTTCAAAGCAAGCACACTCAAACCTTGAATAAAGAACATGCTTCGACTCTAATTCTCACAGATAACACTCAATCACTCAGAACCAATGGTTTTATTCTCTCAAACAAGCTTAAGTGAGTATATGAAATAGAAGCACAATATTTGGTTAGATCTCATGAAGGGAATCAAATACTAAGAATAGAGATACACACATACCTACCAGCACCCATGAATACATCCTCAAAGATTAGCTAGGTCTTTCACAAGGTTTGTAATGAAAGGTAAGGTTAGGGGAAATGGAAGAATTGGAAGGAAAAACAGGTAACTTAAGAACATACCAAGGTTGCATTCTTCATTGATCTGCAAGGTAGCATTGACTTATAATGGCATGGCTGCAAACTTCATGGTACCACCTGGCATAGACTTTATTTATTTATTTATTATTTTTTTTTTTTTACACTTAGATCAAATCGAAACACTTTCATCTTCGTTGATTTGATCTGCATCTTCATTAACTTCATTGCACAGAATCACACCATCTTTCATTTAGGCACATGGCAGCAACTTCCTTGCTTCAAACTTTATCTTGGCACACCTTGGTATATTTCTAAGCTATAGGGTATGGCTACAATAGGTGAAGTATCTCAGATTGAGATACAAAGGTAGGGAAATGATGAGGGTGATAGAAGAAAAGGCTTTAAGTGTTTGGCTTCAAGAGGGTTGATGGAACACACATATAGGTAGGGTGAAAAGAAAGCACATCGAATGGTTATGCACACATAGCCTAGCATCACTTCAATGAGTTCATTCATGAATGAGAGCAAGCACATGATATCTGCAAAAGAGAATCATCCTTAGTATTCAATCAAAATGGAATAATGAGATCATTTAGAGTGAAATGAAGAAAATAAATTGGGATGAGAAATAGAAACACTTTAAACCCTCTCAAGAAAGCAATTGGGCTCAATATAGCTCACTAGGGTAGTCTCCACTATTCTCCTTCGAGAATTTGAGCATGGTACTTTAGCCACCAGAATTCTAGGAGCCAAAGCTTTGTGAAGTGCAAAATTCTGATATGAAAACCTCAATGGCAGCTCCATAGCATCGATTGTATGACATTAAAAAAAAAAAAAAAAAAAAAATTAGTGACAAATGAACGAAAAATTGAAAACACAAATGAATGAAATTTGAAAACCTTCCCCCCAGACCTGAATTGAACATTGTCCTCAATGTTAAAGCAAAGTAAAGATGATTGAGAACAAGTAAATGATAAAGGGAAAAGTTAAGAAAAAGTTTAGAAGAAAAAAAAAAAAAAAAAACACAAATATACAAGCAACTCACGGATGACCAGTTAAGGGCCTCAGAAAACACAGCCAGGGGATCCGGGAAGGTTGGAGGGGTCACAATGGTCCCGCTTAAAACCCAAACTTCTTAGACACCGAAGGTGTCGCCTAAAGAACTCCTAGACACTGTATTGACGGAGGTGCTCACTGGGGTTACCCAAAGTTAGCTCATATGAAAAAAAATTATTTAAAGAAACAGAAACTTAAAATGACTAAAATAAAAACAAAACAAGTAAAGAGAAAGGATAGAAATGCTCCCCCTTGATGCGATTAGGTCGATTGCTACCAAGCACCTTCTTCTTGAACACATGGGTTGCCTCCCAAGAAGCGCCTTAGTTACTGTCTTGGCAAGACATTATGTGATCAGCTAAGTTGATGGTACAAAGGGAAGTTGATCCACCACATGGCCTGTTTGAATGCCAGCTGAGATTCCCTCATAGAATGGCTTTAAACGTTGTCCATTTACTTTGAAAGTTGAGCCGTCTTTAGGGTTTTGAATCTCCACAGCTCCATAGGGAGAAACATTGACCACGGTGAATGGGCCTTGCCATCTAGACTTCAATTTTCCTGGAAAGAGACGCAATCGTGAGTTAAACAAAAGAACTGACATACCTTTGGAGAACTCTTTCCGTTGAATGTTTCTGTCATGGTAACTCTTGGTTCGTTCTTTGTAAAGCTTTGCATTCTCATAAGACTCATGTCTAATTTCTTCCAATTCATTGAGCTGAAACTTTCTTGCATGGCCTGCCTTGTCTAGATCAAAATTTAACTTCTTGATGGCCCAAAAAGCATTGTGTTCAAGCTCCATTGGCAGGTGACAAGCTTTCCCAAACACAAGATGATAAGGGCTCATCCCAATGGGAGTCTTATATGCAGTCCTATAAGCCCATAATGAATCATTGAGCTTGGCTGCCCAATCTTTCCTTGTATTGTTCACCACCTTCTCCAGGATGTGCTTAATTTCTCTATTGCTTATTTCCACTTGACCAGAAGTTTGCGGATGATATGGTGTAGAGACTCGATGGGTGATGTTGTACTTCTTCATGAGTGCTTCGAATGGCTTGTTACAGAAGTGGCTGCCTCCATCACTAATGACAGCCCTTGGAGTACCAAACCTTGTGAAAATATTATCCTTCAAGAACTTGAGCACCACCTTATGATCATTGGTTTTGGTGGCTATGGCTTCCACCCATTTAGACACATAATCAACAGCAACAAGTATGTAAGTACAACCAAAGGAAGATGGGAATGGTCCCATGAAATCAATACCCCACACATCGAAGAGCTCCACAACAAGTATGCTATTCAATGGCATTTCGTTCCTGCGACTTATGTTCCCCATCCTTTGACACCTATCACACTTAACACAAAAATTAAACGCATCTTTGAATAGAGTGGGCCAAAAGAAACCAGATTGGAGAATTTTAAGTGCTGTTTTCTTAGCTCCAAAGTGACCTCCACAAGCCAATTCGTGGCTATGCCTAAGTATGCTTTCTTGCTCTTCTTCTGGAACACATCTTCTGATGAGTTGATCCGGGCAATGCTTGAATAAGAAAGGTTCATCCCAGACATAATGTTTCACCATGGAAAAGAACTTCTTCTTGTCCTGAGAAGTTAGATCATTTCTAAGAACACCACAAGCAAGATAATTAACAAAATCAGCATACCATGGTTCTTTGACTTGGGCAGCATATAGTTGTTCATCAGGGAAAATCTCATTCAAGGGTAGCACAGCTTCTCCTTTTTCTTCAACCACAATTCTGCTCAAATGATCAGCTACCACATTCTCACATCCCTTCTTGTCTCGAATTTCCAAATCGAACTCTTGCAGCAAGAGAATCCATCTAATCAAGCGTGGTTTTGCATCCTTCTTAGTGAGCAAGTATCTAAGAGCTGCATGGTCAGAATAAACAATTACTTTAGAACCAACAAGATAAGAACGAAATTTTTCTAAAGCAAAAACCACAGCAAGGAACTCCTTCTCTGTTGTGGAGTAGTTGATTTGAGCATCATTCAAGGTCCGGCTAGCATAATGAATCACATGGGGGAGCTTGTTCTTCTTTTGACCTAAAACTGCACCAATAGCAAAGTCAGAGGCATCACACATTATTTCAAATGGTAAAGACCAATCTGGAGCTATGATAATAGGGGCTGAAGTTAGCTCCCTCTTCAAGGTAGTAAAGGCTTCCATGCAAGCTTCATTAAACTCAAAAACAGCATCCTTAGCAAGGAGATTACACAATGGCCTTGTAATGCTTGAGAAATTTTTGATGAACCTTCTATAGAATCCAGCATGACCTAGAAAGCTTCTAATTCCTTTCACAGAGGTAGGGGGTGGCATATTTGAGATGAGATCGATCTTGGCTTTATCCACTTCAATTCCCTTGCTTGAAATCACATGGCCTAGCACAATGCCTTGTCTCACCATGAAGTGACACTTCTCCCAATTCAAAATCAGGTTTGTTTCCTGGCATCTTTTAAGCACTAGAGACAAGTGGTGAAGACAATTATCAAAAGAGGAACCAAAAACTGAAAAATCATCCATAAATACCTCAATGAATCGTTCCACCATATCTGAAAAGATTGACATCATGCATCTTTGGAAAGTTGCTGGGGCATTGCACAAACCGAATGGCATCCTTCTATAAGCAAACGTACCAAATGGGCATGTGAATGTGGTTTTCTCTTGGTCTTCCGGAGCAATGGGAATTTGATTATAACCTGAAAAACCATCAAGAAAACAATAGTAAGCATGGCCAGATAAACGTTCAAGCATTTGATCAATAAAAGGCAAGGGGAAATGATCTTTTCTAGTGGATGTGTTCAACTTCCTGTAATCAATGCAAACTCTCCAACCAGTGATAGTTCGTGTAGGAACTATCTCATTCTTCTCATTCTTCACAACGGTGATTCCGGACTTCTTCGGAACAACTTGTACAGGGCTCACCCACTTAGAATCTGAAATTGGGTAGATGATTCCTACATCGAGTAGCTTTAAAACTTCAGCTCTAACCACCTCTTTCATGTTGGGATTTAGCCTCCTTTGGGCATCACGGGATGGTTTGCTGTCTTCTTCCATTAGAATCCGGTGCATGCACATGCTTGGACTAATTCCTTTGATGTCTGCTATGGTCCACCCAATGGCTGTTTTATGCTCTTTTAGAACCTTAATTAAGCTCTCTTCTTCATGTGAGGTGAGACCTGCAGCAATTATAACAGGGAGAGTTTCGTTAGCACCCAAATAAGTATATTTAAGATGATTGGGCAGTGGTTTAAGTTCTAGCTTTGGTGGGGTGATAATGGATGGCTCCAATTTCGTGGATGATGGTCCAAGAGGCTCGAGTGGTGGCCTAAAGGATGGTGGGTATGGTTGAAACACTTCTAAGGCAGCCACCACTTCTTGGAACTCCGGTTCACAAAGATCTTCCTCTTCTTGTGTTAAGACAGCTTCTAGAGCATCATTAGACTTTCTCTGCAAAATTTTGGAAGAAACCTCATGATCCACAACATCAATTGAAAAGCAAGAATCAAGAGAGATAGAAGGTTGAGATAGAGCATTAAGCATTTTAAATTCAACAGTTTCACCCAGAACAGTCATGGAAAGGGTGCTATCTTTCACTTTGATAACTGTGTCTGCAGTGGCCATGAATGGCCTGCCTAGGAGAATGCGATCAACATGATCTCCATTTGGATTGTCTTCCATGTCCATCACTACAAAATCAGCAGGGAGAATTAGTGTATTAACTTGAACTAAAATATCTTCTACAATACCTTTTGGATATTTTATAGAATGATCAGCTAGTTCAAGTCGTATTGAAGTCTTCTTCATCCCTTCTAAGCCAAGCTTTTGATACAATGAATATGGCATTAGGTTGACACTTGCTCCCAAGTCCAACATGGCTCTTCCAACCTTATTGCCTCCAATGTTAATGGGAATGTCAAAGCTGCCAGGATCAACTAGTTTTGGTGGAAGCTTCCTTTGCAACACAGCACTTACATTCTGGTCAAGCTTTACATCTTCATTTGGAGCGAAATTGAGCTTGTGAGTTTTCAAGTCCTTGATGAACTTTCCATATGCAGGAATCTGTTCAATAACATCAAGCAAAGGCAAATTGATATTAACTTTACTCAAAATATCATAAATCTCTTTAAAAGCCTTATCTTGCTTTGCTTTCTTAAGACGGCCTGGAAATGGAATCAGTGGAACATATGGAGCGGGTGGCACGTATCTATCTTCTTGAAGATGTGGTGGCACAAATTTGTCATCTCTCCTATGCAATTGGAATTGTTTGGATTCCTGAGAATCTGATTTGGCATTAGGAGCAGATTGAGAAGTTTTGAGATGTTCCCCTTCTGTAGCCGTGGTCTCCTCCTCTTCATCTTCTACAATCACAACATCATTTGAAAGATTAGAATCAACTTTACTATCAATGATCTTACCTGATCTGAGCACATGAATGGCCTTGGCTTCTTGGTTCTTTGGATTGATCTCGGTTTGGCTTGGCCATTTCCCAGGTGCTCTTTGAGTTATTTCAGCAGCTAATTGGCCTATTTGAACTTCCAATTTGGCAATGGTAGCTTGTGTAGTTTGCTGGAAATTGGATTGGTTGATTGCCATCTGCTTAACTATATCCTCCAATGATGATGTTTGTTGTGGCTTTTGGAATGAAGGGGGATTAGCTTGATTCTGAGTATTCCTCCATGAAAAGTTTGGATGATTCCTCCAACCTGGATTATAACTTTGAGAGTATGAATCATTTCTTGGACCTTGGTTGTAGGAATTTACCAACTTAGCTTGCTCTTGCACAAATTCTGGATATCCAGCCCCAAGTGGACAAGCTATGGTAGCATGGTCAGGAGTTTCGCAAATACTACACACTTCCTTCGGAGGGCTTCTTGAGTTTAATGCAAGAAGAGCATCTAGCTTTTGTTCCAGTTTTGAAATCTGCACACTAGAAGCATCATTAGAACCACTAATAACACGTTTACCTCTTGTATCCGTATGTTGGGTCTCCATTGCTATCTCCTCAAAGAGTTCGTATGTTTCTTCTGGAGTTTTGGTTTTAAAAGAACCACCTGCAAAATTGGTGACTATATTATGACTAGAAGGGGTTAGTCCTTTATAAAACATACGCATTTGAAGCTTCAATGGAATCCCATGATGAGGACATTGGTTGAGCAGCCCATTGAATCTCTCCCATGCTTCACAAAACGATTCATCATCTTGCTGTGCAAATAATAAGATCTTATCCCTAAGCATGTCGGTCTTTTGCGTGGAGAAGTATTTCTCCAAGAACTTCTTTTGAATGGCAGCCCATGTAGTGAGTGAACCAGGCTTCAAAGAATTCAACCAATATTTCCCCTTATCCTTCAAAGTGTATGGAAACACTCTCATTCGAAGTTGATCTTCTGTCACACCTGTCAAGGGAAAAGAACTCACAACATTAAAAATATCCTTTATATGAGTTAATGGATCTTCATTAGGTAAATCATAAAAGGAAGGCAGCATATTAAGATGAGAAGATTTAAGCTCATAATTTCGAGCTACAGTGGGCAGCAAAATGCTTGAAGGAGATGCTGGAATTGTTGGGATATCAAGTTCTCCCATGAACTCATTGGCAGCCATCTCTTCTTCTTCTTCTTGGTCTGAACTTGCTTCCGAATTTGAAGGTGAAGAACCAGGAAGTTCAGTGTGGAGAGCAATACTTGTAAATGTGGCAAGAGCTTGCTCTTTTGCAGTTGACAACTCTCTTTCTAGACGATTATGAACTTCAAAGATCACCCGGTTGGGTTGCAACGATGGTCCTGCGTTCAAAGATCTGGAGCGTTGGAACGAAGACCTCACTTGTTCAAGGAACGGTCTTTTAGACATAAACTACCTGAAACAGAAAATTAGATTAATTAGAAACACTAAAAAGAATAGGGTAACCTTGGGCACATAACCAAGGAAGAACTTTCGTTCAGTCCCCGGCAACGGCGCCAAAATTTGTTGTTAATTATTATGTTAACTCGCAACTGTACGGGGCAATTAGTAATATAGCAAGACAAGTACGAGGTCGTACCCACGAAGACTGAGAAGTTCAAATTAGTTATGTACGTAGATTACCGAATTCAAGAAGTTAGGAAGTTAAGTCTAAAACAGAAATTAAAGTGAGAGTGATTGTGATTGTGAAAGGAAGTGAGCAAACTGAAATTGCAAATGAAAGCAAATAAACAAGTGTAACAAAGAGTGGTTTTAAGAGTTGGAAAACAGATTTGGAGACTAGGGCATTCGAATCACCATAACAATTCAATTCTGGGTTATATGGAGTCAAGTAACAAGTCTAATTCAGATTCAAAGATTGATTCTAGCTAAAGTATGATTAGGCCATGGTGTTTGGTCCTAACCTTGTGTTCCTAATTCCCTAATTTGATCATTTGTTGTCTAACCTAAAATTAAGCATTAGGAACCCATTAAGCATAGAAGAACAATTTAAACAACCAAGCATGTATCTAATCCCTGTTGTCGAATGTCCATACATACTCTTCCTATTCATAGTTCAATTCGAATTAAAGCATGGTGTCTACTCTTAATTCAAACCAAGATAGTTAACAAACAAGTTCTAATGGTGATCAATCATTCAAACAAGCATGTTAACTTATAAGCATAATGAATAAGAACATGAATCATGAATCAAACTTGAAACTCCAAACTTATAAACCCAGAATATTCATGTTAGGTTACATCGAAGCCCTAGTTATGGATTTAGCTACTCATAATGGAAAAGAAACTAAAATAGAAATGGGAAAACATAATGAATGCCATAAGAGTAGAAAAACCCTTTTATGAAGTTCTTGTAGTGTCCAATGCTTCTCCAAGAGCTTCTCCACGTCTAGAAGGATGTATGAAGGATATGGAGGTGATTTGAGATGAGCTTGAGTGAGTGGTGATGGCTGAGAAAGAGGAAATTCGTAGGGAAATGGAAGGGAGGTTTTCTGGAGCTGTTTTGGTGATTTTGGGGCAGTTTAGAGTATTGGGTTGATTGCTTGAGTGTTTGGGGTTGTGGGAATGTATGAGGATGATTTCTGGATGATGGAAGTGTGGAGGATGGCTGAAGTGAATTTTGTAGCTTGAAGACTCCTCTATTTATAGGGCTAAGAGGGAGGAACATCATGATGAAATCCAACACCACCATTCCTCATTTAATACAACCCATAACTCCCACTTCATCTTGTCTATGTTAGTGTGGTTGGAATCAATCCCATCCCATACTTCTTTTGCTGCACCTCAAGCTTTCTTCACATGGGATCAAAGGTGATCAATTGTGGCTGCCTTTTGCTGCCAACCCATGTGGTCTTCTTTTGGTTGTTGAACAAAAACGAGTCTTCTGAACCAGACTTGGTGTAGGAAGGCCAGAGGTTTCAAAACTTATCCAATGAGGCTCAAATTTAGATATGTTATAGTAGACACCCATTGGAACAACTTCTATGAAGAAAGTATTCCCATCGGAGTAGTAGAAGTATGCGGTTTGGGCCTTGCAATTTGGCTGCCGAACAGAGACTGGAATTGACTTCATTTCATTTATGCTTTACATGCATGCACATGCTTTCTCTATAATAACTCCAGCATGTACCAACTTGATCCTTTAGACTTTCATAGCTGGAATGCCTCCCCACTTCACTCATTATGTTGGATCCAAAGTCAGTTGCAGCATGGGTGAGGCACATGGAGGCACATGACAAAGCTGGCAGCTGCAAATCCTCCTGAGCAGGGTTGAGTGTTGGGCGGGCTGAGCACTCCACAAATGTCCAATTGGGCTGAAATTTGGATATGTTGTACTAGACACCCATTGGAACAGGTTTCATGAAGATCTTCACCTCATCCAAGCCCCATAGCATGCTGATCCAAGGCCAAGAAGCTGACCTACGAAATTGGGCTGGAAAGGAGTTGTAGCCAAAATGTGTTTGTCTTTAAGCCCTTCTTCCATTCACCGAAACCAAGCCTTAACATGCATGGATTGCATCATTTCCTATCCAAAGTCATCATTGTTACCTAAATGTCAATTAACTGAAAGATAAACACAAAAAGGATTAAAAGCACAAGTTTAACTCAAAAACATAACCAAATCATAAGTTAGAAGGGTACAAAATGATATACAATTATGAACCGATCAGCCCCAAACTTGGGCAACATCATAATATGGTGGTAGGAGTCATTTGGTGAGTTTGGAGAGAAATCCAATCGCTAGAAGTATGGAATACACCAACCACTCCAATTAGGAACGAACTGCCGTTGAACTTGAATTGTCCAATTTCTCACACCTATTGATTTCGGATCGAGCCCAAAACATGGGCAACATCATAATATGGTGGGAGGAGTCATTTGGTGAGTTTTGAGTGAAATCCAATCGCTAGAAGTATGGAATACAGCAACCACTCCAATTAGGAACGAACTGCCGTTGAACTTGAATTGTACAATTTGGAACACCTATTGATTTCGGATCGAGCCCAAAACTTGGGCAACATCATAATATGGTGGGAGGAGTCATTTGGCGAGTTTTGAGTGAAATCCAATTGCTAGAAGTATGGAATACACCTACCACTCCAATTAGGAACGAACTGCCGTTGAACTTGAATTCTCCAATTTGGAACACCTATTGATTTCGGATCGAGCCCAAAACTTGGGCAACATCATAATATGGTGGGAGGAGTCATTTGGTGAGTTTTGAGTGAAATCCAATCGCTAGAAGTATGGAATACAGCAACCACTCCAATTAGGAAAGAACTGCCGTTGAACTTGAATTGTCCAATTTGGAACACCTATTGATTTCGGATCGAGCCCAAAACTTGGGCAACATCATAATATGGTGGGAGGAGTCACTTGGTGAGTTTTGAGTGAAATCCAATCGCTAGAACTATGGAATACACCAACCACTCCAATTAGGAACGAACTGCCGTTGAACTTGAATTGTCCAATTTGGAACACCTATTGATTTCGGATCGAGCCCAAAAGTTGGGCAACATCATAATATGGTGGGAGGAGTCATTTGGTGAGTTTTTAGTGAAATCCAATCGCTAGAAGTATGGAATACACCAACCACTCCAATTAGGAACGAACTGCCGTTGAACTTGAATTGTCCAATTTCTCACACCTATTGATTTCGGATCGAGCCCAAAACTTGGGCAACATCATAATATGGTGGGAGGAGTCATTTGGTGAGTTTTGGGTGAAATCCAATCGCTAGAAGTATGGAATACAACAACTACTCCGATTAGGAACGAATTGGCGTTGAAATTGAATTGACCAATTTCTCACACCTATTGATTTCGGATCGGGCCCAAAAATTGGGCAACATCATAATATGGTGGGAGGAGTCATTTGGTGAGTTTTTAGGGAAATCCAATCGCTAGAAGTATGGAATACACCAACCACTCCAATTAGGAACGAACTGCCGTTGAACTTGAATTGTCCAATTTCTCACACCTATTGATTTCGGATCGAGCCCAAAACATGGGCAACATCATAATATGGTGGGAGGAGTCATTTGGTGAGTTTTGAGTGAAATCCAATCGCTAGAAGTATGGCATACACCAACCACTCCAATTAGGAACGAACTGCCGTTGAACTTGAACTGTCGAATTTGGAACACCTATTGATTTCGGATCGAGCCCAAAACCTGGCCAACATGATAATCTGGTGGGAGGGGTCATTTGGTGAATTTTGGGTGAAATCCAATCGCTAGAGGTATGGAATACACCAACCACTCCAACTAGGAACGAACTGCCGTTGAACTTGAATTGTCCAATTTCTCACACCTATTGATTTCGGATCGAGCCCCAAACTTGGGCAACATCATAATATGGTGAGAGGAGTCATTTGGTGAGTTTTGAGTGAAATCCAATCGCTAGAAGTATGGAATACAGCAACCACTCCAATTAGGAACAAACCGCCGTTGAACATGAATTGTCCAATTTCTCACACCTATTGATTTCGGACCGAGCCCCAAACTTGGGAAACATCATAATCTGGTGGGAGGAGTCATTTGGTGAGTTTTGAGTGAAATCCAATCGCTAGAAGTATGGAATACAGCAACCACTCCAATTAGGAACGAACTGCCGTTGACCTTGAATTGTCCAATTTGGAACACCTATTGATTTCGGATCGAGCCCAAAACTTGGGCAACATCACAATATGGTGGGAGGAGTCACTTGGTGAGTTTTGAGTGAAATCCAATCGCTAGAAGTATGCAATACACCAACCACTCCAATTAGGAACGAACTGCCGTTGAACTTGAATTGACCAATTTCTCCCACCCATTGATTTCGGATCGAGCCCAAAACTTGGGCAACATCATAATCTGGTGGGAGGAGTCATTTGGTGAGTTTTGAGTGAAATCCAATCGCTAGAAGTATGGAATACACCAACCACTCCAATTAGGAACGAACTGCCGTTGAACTTGAATTGTCCAATTTGGAACACCTATTGATTTCGGATTGAGCCCAAAACTTGGGCAACATAATAATATGGTGGGACGAGTCATTTGGTGAGTTTTGAGTGAAATCCAATCGTTAGAAGTATGGAATACACCAACCACTCCAATTAGGAACGAACTGCCGTTGAACTTGAATTGTCCAATTTCTCACCCCTATTGATTTCGGATCGAGCCCAAATCTTGGGCAACATCATAATATGGTGGGAGGAGTCATTTGGTGAGTTTTGAGTGAAATCCAATTGCTAGAAGTATGGAATACACCACCCACTCCAATTCGGAACGAACTGCCGTTGAACTTGAATTGTCCAATTTCTCACACCTATTGATTTCGGATCGAGCCGAAAACTTGGGCAACATCATAATCTGGTGGGAGGAGTCATTTGGTGAGTTTTGAGTGAAATCCAATCGCTAGAAGTATGGAATACAGCAACCACTCCAATTTGGAACGAACTGCCGTTGAACTTGAATTGTCCAATTTCTCACACCTATTGATTTCGGATTGAGCCCAAAACTTGGGCAACATCATAATCTGGTGGGAGGAGTCATTTGGTGAGTTTTGAGTGAAATCCAATCGCTAGAAGTATGGAATACAACAACTACTCCGATTAGGAACGAACTGTCGTTGAAATTGAATTGACCAATTTCTCACACCTATTGATTTCGGATCGAGCCCAAAACTTGGGCAACATCATAATCTGGTGGGAGGAGTCATATGGGGAGTTTTGAGTGAAATCCAATCGCTAGAAGTATGGAATACACCTACCACCCCAATTAGGAACGAACTGCCGTTGAACTTGAATTGTCCAATTTGGAACACCTATTGATTTCGGATCGAGCCCAAAACTTGGGCAACCTCATAATATGGTGGGAGGAGTCATTTGGTGAGTTTTGAGTGAAATCCAATCGCTAGAAGTATGGAATACAGCAACCACTCCAATTAGGAACGAACTGCCGTTGAACTTGAATTGTCCAATTTCTCACACCTATTGATTTCGGATCGAGCCCAAAACTTGGGCAACATCATAATCTGGTGGGAGGAGTCATTTGGTGAGTTTTCAGTGAAATCCAATCGCTAGAAGTATGGAATACAGCAACCACTCCAATTAGGAACGAACTGCCGCTGAACTTGAATTGTCCAATTTCTCACACCTATTGATTTCGGATCGAGCCGAAAACTTGGGCAACATCATAATCTGGTGGGAGGAGTCATTTGGTGAGTTTTGAGTGAAATCCAATCGCTAGAAGTATGGAATACAGCAACCACTCCAATTTGGAACGAACTGCCGTTGAACTTGAATTGTCCAATTTCTCACACCTATTGATTTCGGATCGAGCCCAAAACTTGGGCAACATCATAATCTGGTGGGAGGAGTCATTTGGTGAGTTTTGAGTGAAATCCAATCGCTAGAAGTATGGAATACAACAACTACTCCGATTAGGAACGAACTGTCGTTGACATTGAATTGACCAATTTCTCACACCTATTGATTTCGGATCGAGCCCAAAACGTGGGCAACATCATAATCTGGTGGGAGGAGTCATATGGGGAGTTTTGAGTGAAATCCAATCGCTAGATGTATGGAATACACCTACCACCCCAATTAGGAATGAACTGCCGTTGAACTTGAATTGTCCAATTTGGAACACCTATTGATTTCGGATCGAGCCCAAAACTTGGGCAACCTCATAATATGGTGGGAGGAGTCATTTGGTGAGTTTTGAGTGAAATCCAATCGCTAGAAGTATGGAATACAGCAACCACTCCAATTAGGAACGAACTGCCGTTGAACTTGAATTGTTCAATTTGGAACACCTATTGATCTCGGATCGAGCCCAAAACATGGGCAACATCATAATATGGTGGGAGGAGTCATTTGGTGAGTTTTGAGTGAAATCCAATCGCTAGAAGTATGGAATACACCAACCACTCCAATTAGGAACGAACTGCCGTTGAACTTGAATTGTCCAATTTGGAACACCTATTGATTTCTGATCGAGCCCAAAACTTGGGCAACATCATAATATGGTGGGAGGAGTCACTTGGTGAGTTTTGAGTGAAATCCAATCGCTAGAAGTATGCAATACACCAACCACTCCAATTAGGAACGAACCGCTGTTGAACTTGAATTGACCAATTTCTCACACCCATTGATTTCGGATCGACCCCAAAACTTGGGCAACATCATAATCTGGTGGGAGGAGTCATTTGGTGAGTTTTGAGTGAAATCCAATTGCTAGAAGTATGGAATACACCAACCACTCCAATTAGGAACGAACTGCCGTTGAACTTGAATTGTCCAATTTGGAACACCTATTGATTTCGGATCGAGCCCAAAACTTGGGCAACATAATAATATGGTGGGGGGAGTCATTTGGTGAGTTTTGAGTGAAATCCAATCGTTAGAAGTATGGAATACACCAACCACTCCAATTAGGAACGAACTACCGTTGAACTTGAATTGTCCAATTTCTCACCCCTATTGATTTCGGATCGAGCCCAAAGCTTGGGCAACATCATAATATGGTGGGAGGAGTCATTTGGTGAGTTTTGAGTGAAATCCAATCGCTAGAAGTATGGAATACACCACCCACTCCAACTAGCTACGAACTGCCGTTGAACTTGAATTGTCCAATTTCTCACACCTATTGATTTCGGATCGAGCCCAAAACTTGGGCAACATCATAATCTGGTGGGAGGAGTCATTTGGTGAGTTTTGAGTGAAATCCAATCGCTAGAAGTATGGAATACAGCAACCACTCCAATTAGGAATGAACTGCCGTTGAACTTGAATTGTCCAATTTCTCACATCTATTGATTTCGGATCGAGTCCAAAACTTGGGCAACATCATAATCTGGTGGGAGGAGTCATTAGGTGAGTTTTGAGTGAAATCCAATCGCTAGAAGTATGGAATACAACAACTACTCCGATTAGGAACGAACTGTCGTTGAAATTGAATTGACCAATTTCTCACACCTATTGATTTCGGATCGAGCCCAAAACTTGGGCAACATCATAATATGGTGGGAGGAGTCATATGGGGAGTTTTGAGTGAAATCCAATCTCTAGATGTATGGAATACACCTACCACCCCAATTAGGAACGAACTGCCGTTGAACTTGAATTGTCCAATTTGGAACTCCTATTGATTTCGGATCGAGCCCAAAACTTGGGCAACATCATAATATGGTGGGAGGAGTCATTTGGTTAGTTTTGAGTGAAATCGAATCGCTAGAAGTATGGAATACAACAACCACTCCAATTAGGGACGAACTGCCGTTGAACTTGAATTGTCCAATTTGGAACACCTATGGATATCGGATCGAGCCCAAAACTTGGGCAACATCATAATATGGTGGGAGGAGTCATTTGGTGAGTTTTGAGTGAAATCCAATCGCTAGAAGTATGGAATACACCAACCACTCCAATTAGGAACGAACTGCCGTTGAACTTGAATTGTCCAATTTCTCACACCTATTGATTTCGGATCGAGCCCCAAACTTGGGCGAAATCATAATATGGTGGGAGGAGTCATTTGGTGAATTTTGAGTGAAATCCTAGCGCTAGAAGTATGGAATACACCAACCACTCCAATTAGGAACGAACTGCCGTTGAACTTGAATTGTCCAATTTGGAACACCTATTGATTTCGGATCGAGCCCAAAACTTGGGCAACATCAGAATACGGCGGGAGGAGTCGTTTGGTGAGTTTTGAGTGAAATCCTATCCCTAGAAGTATGGAATAAACCAACCACTCCAATTCGGAACAAACTGCCATTGGACTTGAATTGTCCAATTTCTCACACCTATTGATTTTGGATCGAGCCCAAAACGTGGGCAACATCATAATATGGTGGGAGGAGTCATTTGGAGAGTTTTGAGTGAAATCCAATCGCTAGAAGTATGCAATACACCAACCACTCCAATTAGGAACGAACTGTCGTTGAACTTGAATTGTCCAATTTGGAACACCTATTGATTTCGGATCGAGCCCAAAACTTTGGCAACATCATAATATGGTGGGAGGAGTCACTTGGTGAGTTTTGAGTGAAATCCAATCGCTAGAAGTGTGGAATATACCAACCACTCCAATTAGGAACAAACTGCTGTTGAACTTGAATTGTCCTTTTTGGAACACATATTGATTTCGGATCGAGCCCAAAAATTGGGCAACATCATCATATGGTGGGAGGAGTCATTTGGAGAGTTTTGAGTGAAATCCAATCGCTAGAAGTATGCAATACACCAACCACTCCAATTAGGAACGAATTGTCGTTGAAATTGAATTGACCAATTTCTCAGACCTACTGATTTCGGATCGAGCCCAAAACATGGGCAACATCATAATATGGTGGGAGGAGTCATTTGGTGAGTTTTGAGTGAAATCTCATCGCTAGAAGTATGGAATACACCAACCACTCCAGTTAGGAAGGAACTGCCGTTGAACTTGAATTGTCCTTTTTGGAACACCTATTGATTTCGGATCGAGCCCAAAAATTGGGCAACATCATCATATGGTGGGAGGAGTCATTTGGTTAGTTTTGAGTGAAATCCAATCGCTAGAAGTATGGAATACACCAACCACTCCAATTAGGAACGAACTGCCTTTGAACATGAATTGTCCAATTTGGAACACGTATTCATTTCGAATCGAGCCCAAAACTTGGGCAACATCATAATATGGTGGGAGGAGTCATTTGGTTAGTTTTAAGTGAAATCCAATCGCTAGAAGTATGGAATACACCAACCACTCCAATTAGGAACGAACTGCCGTTGAACTTGAATTGTCCAATTTCTCACACCTATTGAGTTCGGATCGAGCCCCAAACTTGGGCAACATCATAATATGGTGGGAAGAGTCATTTGGTGAGTTTTGAGTGAAATCCAATCGCTAGAAGTATGGAATACACCAACCACTCCAATTAGGAACGAACTGCCGTTGAACTTGAATTGTCCAATTTCTCACACCTATTGATTTCGGATCGAGGCCCAAAGTTGGGCAACATCATAATATGGTGGGAGGAGTCATTTGGTGACTTTTGAGTGAAATCCAATCAGTAGAAGTATGGAATACACCAACCACTATAGTTAGGAACGAACTGCCGTTGAACTTGAATTGTCCAATTTGGAACACCTATTGATTTCGAATCGAGCCCAAAACTTGGGCAACATCATAATATGGTGGGAGGAGTCATTTGGAGAGTTTTGAGTGAAATCCAATCGCTAGAAGTATGGAATACACCAACTACTCCAATTAGGAACGAACTGCCGTTGAACTTGAATTGTCCAATTTGGAACACCTATTGATTTCGGATCGAGCCCAAAACTTGGGCTACATCATATTATGGAGGGAGGAGTCATTTGGTGAGTTTTTAGTGAAATCCAATCGCTAGACGTATGGAATACCCCAAGCACTCCAATTTGGAACGAACTGTCGTTGAAATTGAATTTACCAATTTCTCACACCTATTGATTTCGGATCGAGCCCAAAACTTGGGCAACCTCATAATATGGTGGGAGGATTCATTTGGTGAGTTTTGAGTGAAATCCAATCGATAGAAGTATGGAATACACCAACCACTCCAATTAGGAACGAACTGCCGTTGAACTTGTATTGTCCAATTTAGAACACCTATTGATTTCGGATCGAGCCCAAAACTTGGGCAACATCATAATATGGGGGGAGGAGTCATTTGGTGTGTTTTGAGTGAAATCCAATCGCTAGAAGTATGGAATAAACCAACCACTCCAATTAGGAACGAATTCCGGTTGAACTTGGATTGTCCAATTTTGAGCACCTATTGATTTCGGATCGAGCCCAAAACTTGGGCAACATCATAATATGGTGGGAGGAGTCATTTGGTGAGTTTTGAGTGAAATCCAATCGCTAGAAGTATGGAATACACCAACCACTCCAATTAGGAACGAACTGCCGTTGAACTTGAATTGTCCAATTTGGAACACCTATTGATTTCGGATCGAGCCCAAAACTTGGGCAACAACAAAATATGGTGGGTGGAGTCATTTGGTGAGTTTTGAGTGAAATCCAATCGCTAGAAGTATGGAATACACCAACCACTCCAATTAGGAACGAACTGCCGTTGAACTTGAATTGTCCAATTTCTCACACCTATTGATTTCGGATCGAGCCCCAAACTTGGGCAACATCATAATATGTTGGGAGGAGTCATTTGGTGACTTTTGAGTGAAATCCAATCGCTAGAAGTACAGAATACACCAACCACCCCAATTAGGAACGAACTGTCGTTGAAATTGAATTGACCAATTTCTCAGACCTATTGATTTCAGATCGAGGCCAAAACATGGGCAACATCATAACATGGTGGGAGGAGTCATTGGGTGAGTTTTGAGTGAAATCCAATCGCTAGAAGTGTGGAATACACCAACCACTCCAACTAGGAACGAACTGCCGTCGAACTTGAATTGTCCAATTTGGAACACCTATTCATTTCGAATCGAGCCCAAAACTTGGGCAACATCATAAAATGGTGGGAGGAGTCATTTGGTGAGTTTTGACAGAAATCCAATCGCTAGAAGTGTGGAATACACCAACCACTCCAATTAGGAACGAACTGCCGTTGAACTTGAATTGTCCAATTTGGAACACGTATTCATTTCGAATCGAGCCCAAAACTTGGGCAACATCATAATATGGTGGGAGGAGTCATTTGGTTAGTTTTAAGTGAAATCCAATCGCTAGAAGTATGGAATACCCAACCACTCCAATTAGGAACGAATTGCCGTTGAACTTGAATTGTCCAATTTCTCACACCTATTGAGTTCGGATCGAGCCCCAAACTTGGGCAACATCATAATATGGTGGGAAGAGTCATTTGGTGAGTTTTGAGTGAAATCCAATCGCTAGAAGTATGGAATACACCAACCACTCCAATTAGGAACGAACTGCCGTTGAACTTGAATTGTCCAATTTCTCACACCTATTGATTTCGGATTGAGGCCCAAACTTGGGCAACATCATAATATGGTGAGAGGAGTCATTTGGTGACTTTTGAGTGAAATCCAATCGCTAGAAGTACAGAATACACCATCCACTCCAATTAGGAACGAACTGTCGTTGAAATTGAATTGACCAATTTCTGAGACCTATTGATTTCGGATCGAGCCCAAAACATGGGCAACATCATAATATGGTGGGAGCAGTCATTTGGTGAGTTTTGAGTGAAATCCAATCGCTAGAAGTATGGAATACGCCAACCACTCCAATTAGGAACGAACTGCCGTTGAATTTGAATTGTCCAATTTGGAACATCAATTGGTTTCGGATCGAGCCCAAAACTTGGGCAATATCATAATATGGTGGGAGGAGTCATTTGGTTAGTTTTGAGTGATATCCAATCGCTAAAAGTATGGAATACACCAACCACTCCAATTAGGAACGAACTGCCGTTGAACTTTAATTGTCGAATTTCTCACACCTATTGATTTCGGATCGAGCCCAAAACTTGGGCAACATCATAATATGGTGGGAGGAGTCATTTGTTGAGTTTTGAGTGAAATCAAATCGCTAGAAGTAAGGAATACACCAACCACTCCAATCAGGAACGAACTGCCGTTGAACTTGAATTGTCCAATTTCTCACACCTATTGATTTCGGATCGAGCCCAAAAGTTGGGCAACATCATAATATGCTGGGAGGAGTCATTTGGTGAGTTTTGAGTGAAATCCAATCGGTTGAAGTATGGAATACACCAACCACTCCAGCTAGGAACGAACTGCCGTTGAACTTGAATTGTCCAATTTGGACCACCTATTGATTTCGGATCGAGCCCAAAACTTGGGCAACAACATAATATGGTGGGAGGAGTCATTTGGTGAGTTTTGAGTGACATCCAATCGCTAGAAGTATGGAATACACCAACCAGTCCAATTAGGAACGAACTGCCGTTGAATTTGAATTGTCCAATTTGGAACATCTATTGATTTCGGATCGAGCCCAAAACTTGGGCAACATCATAATATGGTTGGAGGAGTCATTTGGTTAGTTTTGAGTGAAATCCAATCGCTAGAAGTATGGAATACACCAACCACTCCAATTAGGAACGAACTGCCGTTGAACTTGAATTGTCCAATTTCGCACACATATTGATTTCGGATCGAGCCCAAAACTTGGGCAACATCATAATATGGTGGGAAGAGTCATTTGGTGAGTTTTGAGTGAAATCCAATCGCTAGAAGTATGGAATACACCAACCACTCCAATTAGGAACGCACTGCCGTTGAACTTGAATTGTCCAATGTGGAACACCTATTGATTTCGGATCGAGCCCAAAACTTGGGGAACATCATAATATGGTGGGAGGAGTCATTTGGTGAGTTTTGAGTGAAATCAAATCGCTAGAAGTATGCAATACACCAACCACTCCAATCAGGAACGAACTGCCATTGAACTTGATTTGTCCAATTTCTCACACCTATTGATTTCGGATCGAGCCCAAAACTTGGGCAACATCATAATAAGGTGGGAGGAGTCATTTGGTGAGTTTTGAGTGAAATCCAATCGCTAGAAGTATGGAATACACCAACCACTCTAGTTAGGAACGAACTGCCGTTGAACTGGAATTGTCCAATTTGGAACACCTATTGAATTCGGATCGAGCCCAAAACGTGGGCAACAACATAATATTGTGGGAGGAGTCATTTGGTGATTTTTCAGTGAAATCCAATCGCTAGAATTATGGAATACACCAACCACTCCAATTAGGAACGAACTGCCGTTGAACTTGAATTGTCCAATTTGGAACACCTATTGATTTCGGATCGAGCCCAAAACTTGGGCAACATCATAATATGGTGGGAGGAGTCATTTGGTGAGTTTTGAGTGAAATCAAATCGCTAGAAGTATGCAATACACCATCCACTCCAATCAGGAACGAACTGCCGTTGAACTTGAATTGTCCAATTTCTCACACCTATTGATTTCGGATCGAGCCCAAAACTTGGGCAACACCATAATAAGGTGGGAGGAGTCATTTGGTGAGTTTTGAGTGAAATCCAATCGCTAGAAGTATGGAATACACCAACCACTCTAGTTAGGAACGAACTGCCGTTGAACTTGAATTGTCCAATTTGGAACACCTATTGAATTCGGATCGAGCCCAAAACTTGGGCAACAACATAATATGGTGGGAGGAGTCATTTGGTGAGTTTTGAGTGAAATCCAATCACTAGAAGTATGGAATACACCAACCACTCCAATTAGGAACGAACTGCCGTTCAATTTGAATTGTCCAATTTGGAACATCAATTGGTTTCGGATCGAGCCCAAAACTTGGGCAATATCATAATATGGTGGGAGGAGTCATTTGGTTAGTTTTGAGTGATATCCAATCGCTAAAAGTATGGAATACACCAACCACTCCAATTAGGAACGAACTGCCGTTGAACTTGAATTGTCCAATTTGGAACACCTATTGATTTCGGATCGAGCCCAAAACTTGGGCAACATCATAATATGGTGGGAGGAGTCATTTGGTGAGTTTTGAGTGAAATCCAATCGTTAGAAGTATGGAATACGCCAACCACTCCAATTAGGAACGAACTGCCGTTGAAATTGAATTTACCAATTTCTCACACCTATTGATTTCGGATTGAGCCCAAAACTTGGGCAACCTCATAATATGGTGGGAGGAGTCATTTGGTGAGTTTTGAGTGAAATCAAATCGCTAGAAGTATGGAATACACCAACCACTCCAATCAGGAACGAACTGCCGTTGAACTTGAATTGTCCAATTTCTCACACCTATTGATTTCGGATCGAGCCCAAAACTTGGGCAACATCATAATATGGTGGGAGGAGTCATTTGGTGAGTTTTGAGTGAAATCCAATCGCTAGAAGTACGGAATACACCAACCACTCCAGTTAGGAACGAACTGTCGTTGAACTTGAATTGTCCAATTTGGAACACCTATTGAATTCGGATCGAGCCCAAAACTTGGGCAACAACATAATATGGTGGGAGGAGTCATTTGGTGAGTTTTGAGTGAAATCCAATCGCTAGAAGTATGGAATACACCAACCACTCCAATTTGGAACGAACTGCCGTTGAATTTGAATTGTCCAATTTGGAACATCTATTGATTTCGGATCGAGCCCAAAACTTGGGCAACATCATAATATGGTGGGAGGAGTCATTTGGTGAGTTTTGAGTGAAATCCAATCGCTAGACGTATGGAATACACCAACCACTCCAATTAGGAACGAACTGTCGTTGAAATTGAATTGACCAATTTCAAACTCCTATTGACTTCGGATCGAGCCCAAAACTTGGGCAACATCATAATATGGAGGGAGGAGTCATTTGGTGAGTTTTGAGTGAAATCCAATCGCTAGACGTATGGAATACACCAACCACTCCAATTAGGAACGAACTGCCGTTGAACTTGAATTGTCCAATTTGGAACACCTATTGATTTCGGATGGAGCCCAAAACTTGGGCAACATCATAATATGGTGGGAAGAGTCATTTGGTGAGTTTTGAGTGAAATCCAATCGCTAGAAGTATGGAATACACCAACCACTCCAATTAGTAACGAACTGCCGTTGAACTTGAATTGTCCAATTTGGAACAGGTATTGATTTCGGATTGAGCCCAAAACTTGGGCAACATCATAATATGGTGGGAGGAGTCATTTGGTGAGCTTTGAGTGAAATCCAATCGCTAGACGTATGGAATACACCAACCACTCCAATTAGGATTGAACTGTCATTGAAATTGAATTGACCAATTTCAAACACCTATTGATTTCGGATCGAGCCCAAAACTTGGGCAACAACATAATATGGAGGGAGGAGTCATGTGGTGAGTTTTGAGTGAAATCCAATCGCTAGACGTATGGAATACACCAACCACTCCAATTAGGATCGAACTGTCGTTGAAATTTAATTTACCAATTTCTCACACCTATTGATTTCGGATCGAGCCCAAAACTTGGGCAACCTCATAATACGGTGGGAGGAGTCATTTGGTGAGTTTTGAGTGAAATCCAATCGCTAGAAGTATGGAATACACCAACCACTCCAATTAGGAACGAACTGCCGTTGAACTTAAATTGTCCAATTTGGAACAACTATTGATTTTGGATCGAGCCCAAAACTTGGGCAACATCATAATATGGTGGGAGGAGTCATTTGGTGAGTTTTGAGTGAAATCCAATCGCAAGAAGTATGGAATACACGAACCACTCCAATTAGGAACGAACTTCCGTTGAACTTGAATTGTCCAATTTCTCAAACCTATTGATTTCGGATCGAGCCCCAAACTTGGGCAACAACATAATATGGTGGGAGGAGTCATTTGGTTTGTTTTGAGTGAATTCCAATCGCTAGAAGTATGGAATACACCAACCACTCCAATTAGGAACGAACTGCCGTTGAACTTGAATTGTCCAATTTGGAACACCTATTGAATTCGGATCGAGCCCAAAACTTGGGCAACAACATAATATGGTGGGAGGAGTCTTTTGGTGAGTTTTGTGTGAAATCCAATCGCTAGAAGTATGGAATACACCAACCACTCCAATTAGGAACGAACTGTCGTTGAAATTGAATTTACCAATTTCTCACGCCTATTGATTTCGGATCGAGCCCAAAACTTGGGCAACCTCATAATATGGTGGGAGGAGTTATTTGGTGAGTTTTGAGTGAAATCCAATCGCTAGAAGTATGGAATACACCAACCACTCCAATTAGGAACGAACTGCCGTTGAACTTGAATTGTCCAATTTCTCACACCTATTGATTTCGGATCGAGCCCCAAACTTGGGCAACATCATAATATGGTGGGAGGAGTCATTTGGTGAGTTTTGAGTGAAATCCAATCGCTAGAAGTATGGAATACACCAACCACTCCAATTAGGAACGAACTGCCGTTGAACTTAAATTGTCCAATTTGGAACAACTATTGATTTTGGATCGAGCCCAAAACTTGGGCAACATCATAATATGGTGGGAGGAGTCATTTGGTGAGTTTTGAGTGAAATCCAATCGCAAGAAGTATGGAATACACGAACCACTCCAATTAGGAACGAACTTCCGTTGAACTTGAATTGTCCAATTTCTCAAACCTATTGATTTCGGATCGAGCCCCAAACTTGGGCAACAACATAATATGGTGGGAGGAGTCATTTGGTTTGTTTTGAGTGAATTCCAATCGCTAGAAGTATGGAATACACCAACCACTCCAATTAGGAACGAACTGCCGTTGAACTTGAATTGTCCAATTTGGAACACCTATTGAATTCGGATCGAGCCCAAAACTTGGGCAACAACATAATATGGTGGGAGGAGTCTTTTGGTGAGTTTTGTGTGAAATCCAATCGCTAGAAGTATGGAATACACCAACCACTCCAATTAGGAACGAACTGTCGTTGAAATTGAATTTACCAATTTCTCACGCCTATTGATTTCGGATCGAGCCCAAAACTTGGGCAACCTCATAATATGGTGGGAGGAGTCATTTGGTGAGTTTTGAGTGAAATCCAATCGCTAGAAGTATGGAATACACCAACCACTCCAATTAGGAACGAACTGCCGTTGAACTTGAATTGTCCAATTTCTCACACCTATTGATTTCGGATCGAGCCCCAAACTTGGGCAACATCATAATATGGTGGGAGGAGTCATTTGGTGAGTTTTGAGTGAAATCCAATCGCTAGAAGTATGGAATACACCAACCACTCCAATTAGGAACGAACTGCCGTTGAACTTGAATTGTCCAATTTCTAACACCTATTGATTTCTGATCGAGCCCAAAACTTGGTTCAACATTATAATATGGTGGGAGGAGTCATTTGGTGAGTTTTGAGTGAAATCCAATCGCTAGAAGTATGGAATACACCAACCACTCCAATTAGGAACGAATTGTCGTTGAAATTGAATTGACCAATTTCTCACACCTATTGATTTCGGATCGAGCCCAAACTTGGGCAACATCATAATATGGTGGGAGGAGTCATTTGGTGAGTTTTGAGTGAAATCCAATCGCTAGAAGTATGGAATACACCAACCACTCCAATTTGGTACGAACTGCCGTTGAACTTGAATTGTCCAATTTGGAACACCTATTCATTTCGGATCTAGCCCAAAACTTGGGCAACATCATAATATGGTGGGAGGAGTCATTTGGTGAGTTTTGAGTGAAATCAAATCGCTGGAAGTGTGGAATACACCAACCACTCCAATTAGGAACGAGCTTCCGTTGAAATTGAATTCTCCAATTTCTCACACCTATTGATTTCTGATCGAGCCCAAAACTTGGGCAACATCATAATATGGTGGGAGGAGTCATTTGGTGAGTTTTGAGTGAAATCCAATCGCTAGAAGTATGGAATACACCAACCACTCCAATTAGGAACGAACTGCCGTTGAACTTGAATTGTCCAATTTGGAACACCTATTGATTTTGGATCGAGCCCAAAACTTGGGCAACATCATAATATGGTGGGAGCAGTCATTTGGTGAGTTTTGAGTGAAATCCAATCGCTGGAAGTGTGGAATACACCAACCACTCCAATTAGGAACGAGCTTCCGTTGAAATTGAATTCTCCAATTTCTCACACCTATTGATTTCTGATCGAGCCCAAAACTTGGGCAACATCATAATATGGTGGGAGGAGTCATTTGGTGAGTTTTGAGTGAAATCCAATCGCTAGAAGTATGGAATACACCAACCACTCCAATTTGGAACGAACTGCCGTTGAACTTGAATTGTCCAATTTGGAACACCTATTGATTTTGGATCGAGCCCAAAACTTGGGCAACATCATAATATGGTGGGAGCAGTCATTTGGTGAGTTTTGAGTGAAATCCAATCGCTGGAAGTGTGGAATACACCAACCACTCCAATTAGGAACGAGCTGCCGTTGAAATTGAATTGTCCAATTTCTCACATATAGTGATTTCTGATCGAGCCCAAAACTTGGGCAACATCATAATATGGTGGGAGGAGTCATTTGGTGAGTTTTGAGTGAAATCCAATCGCTAGAAGTATGGAATACACCAACCACTCCAATTAGGAACGAACTGCCGTTGAACTTGAATTGTCCAATTTGGAACACCTATTGATTTCTGATCGAGCCCAAAACTTGGTTCAACATCATAATATGGTGGGAGGAGTCATTTGGTGAGTTTTGAGTGAAATCCAATCGCTAGAAGTATGGAATACACCAACCACTCCAATTAGGAACGAATTATCGTTGAAATTGAATTGACCAATTTCTCACACCTATTGATTTCGGATCGAGCCCAAAACTTGGGCAACATCATAATATGGTGGGAGGAGTCATTTGGTCAGTTTTGAGTGAAATCCAATCTCTAGAAATATGGAATACACCAACCAATCCAATTATGAACGAACTGCCGTTGAAATTGAATTGTCCAATTTGGAACACCTATTGATTTCGGATCGAGCCCAAAACTTGGGCAAGATCATTATATGGTGGGAGGAGTCATTTGGTGAGTTTTGAGTGAAATCCAATCGCTAGAAGTATGGAATACACCAACCACTCCAATTAGGAACGAATTGCCGTTGAAATTGAAATGTCCAATTTCTCACACGTATTGATTTCTGATCGAGCCCAAAACTTGGGCAACATGATAATGTGGTGGGAGGAGTCATTTGGAGAGTTTTGAGTGAAATCCAATCGCTAGAAGTATGGAATACACCAACCACTCCAATTAGGAACGAACTGCCGTTGAACTTGAATTGTCCAATTTCTCACACCTATTCATTTCGGATCGAGCCCAAAACTCGGGCAACATCATAATATGGTGGGAGGAGTCATTTGGTTAGTTTTTAGTGAAATCCAATCGCTAGAAATTTGGAATACACCAACTCCTCCAATTAGGAACGAACTGCCGTTGAACTTGAATTGTCCAATTTGGAACAACTATTGATTTCGGATCGAGCGCAAAACTTGGGCAACATCATAATATGGTGGGAAGAGTCATTTGGTGAGTTTTGAGTGAAATCCAATCGCTAGAAGTATGGAATACACCGACCACTATAGATAGGAACGAACTGCCGTTGAACTTGAATTGTCCAATTTGGAACACCTATTGATTTCAGATCGAGCCCAAAACCTGGGCCACATGATAATATGGTGGGAGGGGTCATTTGGTGAGTTTTGGGTGAAATCCAATCGCTAGAAGTATGAAATACACCAACCACTCCAAATAGGAACGAACTGCCGTTGAACTTGAAATGTCCAATTTCTCACCCCTGTTGATTTCGGATCGAGCTCCAAACTTGGGCAACATCAGAATATGGTGGGAGGAGTCATTTGGTGAGTTTTGAGTGAAATCCAATCGCTAGAAGTATGGAATACAACAACCACTCCAATTAGGAACGAACTGCCGTTGAACTTGAATTGTCCAATTTCTCTCACCTATTGATTTCAGATCGATCCCCAAACTTGGGCAACATCATAATATGGTGGGAGGAGTCATTTGGTGAGTTTTGAGTGAAATCCAATCGCTAGAATTGTGGAATACACCAACCACTCCAATTAGGAACGAACTTCCGTTGAACTTGAATTGTCTAATTTCTCACACCTATTGATTTCGGATCGAGCCCAAAACTTGGGCAACATCATAATATGGTGGGAGGAGTCATTTGGTGAATTTTGAGTGAAATCTAATCGCTAGAAGTATGGAATACACCAACCACTCCAATTAGGAACGAACTGCCGTTGAACTTGAATTGTCCAATTTGGAACACCTATTGATTTCGGATTGAGCCCAAAACTTGGGAAACATCATAACATGGTGGGAGGAGTCATTTTGTGAGTTTTGAGTGAAATCCAATCGCTAGAATTGTGGAATACACCAACCACTCCAATTAGGAACGAACTTCCGTTGAACTTGAATTGTCTAATTTCTCACACCTATTGATTTCGGATCGAGCCCAAAACTTGGGCAACATCATAATATGGCGGTAGGAATCATTTGGTGAATTTTGAGTGATATCCAATCGCTAGAAGTATGGAATACACCAACCACTCCAATTAGGAACGAACTGCCGTTGAACTTGAATTGTCCAATTTCGAACACCTATTGATTTCGGATCGAGCCCAAAACTTGGGCAACATCATAATATGGCGGGAGGAATCATTTGGTGAATTTTGAGTGAAATCCAATCGCTAGAAGTATGGAATACACCAACCACTCCAATTAGGAACGAACTGCCGTTGAACTTGAATTGTCCAATTTCGAACACCTATTGATTTCGGATCGAGCCCAAAACTAGGGTAACATCATAATATGGTGGGAGTAGTCATTTGGTGAGTTTTGAGTGAAATCCAATCGCTAGAAGTATGGAATAAACCAACCACTCCAATTAGGAACGAACTGCCTTTGAACTTGGATTGTCCAATATCTTACACCTATTGATTTCGGATCGAGCCCAAAACGCGGGCAACATCATAATATGGTGGGAGGAGATATTTGGTGTGTTTTGAGTGAAATCCAATCGCTAGAACTATGAATTACCCCAACCCCTCCAATTAGGAACGAACTGTCGTTGAAATTGAATTGACCAATTTCTCACACCTATTGATTTCGGATCGAGGCCAAAACATGGGCAACATCATAATATGGTGGGAGGAGTCATTTGGTGAGTTTTGAGTGAAATCCAATCGCTAGAAGTATGGAATACACCGACCACTATAGTTAGGAACGAACTGCCGTTGAACTTGAATTGTCCAATTTCGAACACCTATTGATTTCGGATCGAGCCCAAAACATGGGCAACATCATAATGTGGTGGGAGGAGTCATTTGGTGTGTTTTGAGTGAAATCCAATCGCTAGAAGTATGGAATACACCAACCACTCCAGTTAGGAACGAACTGCCGTTGAACTTGAATTGTCCAATTTGGAACACCTATTGATTTCGGATCGAGCCCAAAACTTGGGCAACAACATAATATGGTGGGAGGAGTCATTTGGTGTGTTTTGAGTGAAATCCAATCGCTAGAAGTATGGAATACACCAACCACTCCAGTTAGGAACGAACTGCCGTTGAACTTGAATTGTCCAATTTCTAACACCTATTGATTTCGGATCGAGCCCAAAACTTGGGCAACAACATAATATGGTGGGAGGAGTCATTTGGTGAGTTTTGAGTGAAATCCAATCGCTAGAAGTATGGAATACACCAACCACTATAGTTAGGAACGAACTGCCGTTGAACTTGAATTTTCCAATTTCGAACACCTATTGATTTCGGATCGATCCCAAAACTTGGGCAACATCATAATATGGTGGGAGGAGTCATTTGGTTAGTTTTGAGTGAAATCCAATCGCTAGAAGTATGGAATACACCAACCACTCCAATTAGGAAAGAACTGTCGTCGAAATTGAATTGACCAATTTCTCACACCTATTGATTTCGGATCGAGCCCAAAACTTGGGCAACATCATAATATGGTGGGAGGAGTCATTTGGTGAGTTTTGAGTGAAATCCAATCGCTAGAAGTATGGAATACACCAACCACTCCAATTAGGAATGAACTGCCGTGGAACTTGAATTGTCCAATTTCTCACACCTGTTGATTTCGGATCGAGCTCCAAACTTGGGCAACATCATAATATGGTGGGAGGAGTCATTTGGTGAGTTTTGAGTGAAATCCAATCGCTAGAAGTATGGAATACACCAACCACTCTAATTTCTACGAACTGCCGTTGAACTTGAATTGTCCAATTTCTCACACCTATTGATTTCCGATTGAGCCCAAAACTTGGGCAACGTGATAATTTGGTGGGAGAAGTCATTTGGTGAGTTTTGAGGGAAATCCAATCGCTAGAAGTATGGAATACACCAACCACACCAATTTGGAACGAACTGCCGTTGAACTTGAATTGTCCAATTTCTCACACCTATTGATATCGAATCAAGCCCAAAACTTGGGCAACATCATAATATGGTGGGAGGAGTCATTTGGTGAGTTTTGACTGAAATCCAATCGCTAGAAGTATGGAATACACCAACCACTCCAATTAGGAACGAAATGCCGTTGAACTTGAATTGTCCAATTTCTCACACCTATTGATTTCGGATCGAGCCCAAAACTTGGGCAACATCATAACATGGTGGGAGGAGTCATTTGGTGAGTTTTGAGTGAAATCCAATTGCAAGAAGTATGGAATACACCAACCACTCCAATTAGGAACGAACTGCCGTTGAACTTGAATTGTCCAATTTCTCACACCTATTGTTTCCGATTGACCCCAAAACTTATGCAACTTGATAATATGGTGGGAGGAGTCATTTGGTGAGTTTTGAGTGAAATCCAATTGCTAGAAGTATGGAATACACCAACCACTCCAATTAGGAAAGAACTGCCGTGGAACTTGAATTGTCCAATTTCTCACACCTGTTGATTTCGGATCGAGCTCCAAACTTGGGCAACATCATAATATGGTGGGAGGAGTCATTTGGTGAGTTTTGAGTGAAATCCAATCGCTAGAAGTATGGAATACACCAACCAGTCTAATTTCTACGAACTGCCGTTGAACTTGAATTGTCCAATTTCTCACACCTATTGATTTCCGATTGAGCCCAAAACTTGGGCAACGTGATCATTTGGTGGGAGAAGTCATTTGGTGAGTTTTGAGGGAAATCCAATCGCTAGAAGTATGGAATACACCAACCACACCAATTTGGAACGAACTGCCGTTGAACTTGAATTGTCCAATTTCTCACACCTATTGATATCGAATCAAGCCCAAAACTTGGGCAACATCATAATATGGTGGGAGGAGTCATTTGGTGAGTTTTGACTGAAATCCAATCGCTAGAAGTATGGAATACACCAACCACTCCAATTAGGAACGAAATGCCGTTGAACTTGAATTGTCCAATTTCTCACACCTATTGATTTCGGATCGAGCACAAAACTTGGGCAACATCATAACATGGTGGGAGGAGTCATTTGGTGAGTTTTGAGTGAAATCCAATCGCAAGAAGTATGGAATACACCAACCACTCCAATTAGGAACGAACTGCCGTTGAACTTGAATTGTCCAATTTCTCACACCAATTGTTTCCGATTGAGCCCAAACTTGTGCAACATGATAATATGGTGGGAGGAGTCATTTGGTGAGTGTTGAGTGAAATCCAATCCCTAGAAGTATGGAATACACCAACCACTCCAATTAGGAACGAACTGCCGTGGAACTTGAATTGTCCAATTTCTCGCACCTGTTGATTTCGGATCGAGCTCCAAACTTGGGCAACATCATAATATGGTGGGAGGAGTCATTTGGTGAGTTTTGAGTGAAATCCAATCGCTAGAAGTATGGAATACACCAACCACTCCAATTAGGAACGAACTGCCGTTGAACTTGAATTGTCCAATTTGGAACACCTATTGATTTCGGATCGAGCCCAAAACTTGGGCAACATGATAATATGGTGGGAGGAGTCATTTGGTGAGTTTTGAGTGAAATCCAATCGCTAGAAGTATGGAATACACCAACCACTCCAATTAGGAACGAACTGCCGTTGAACTTGAATTTTCCAATTTCTCACACCTATTGATTTCGGATCGAGCCCCAAACTTGGGCAACATCCTGATATGGTGGGAGGAGTCATTTGGTGAGTTTTGACTGAAATCCAATCGCTAGAAGTATGGAATACACCAACCACTCCAATTAGGAACGAACTGCCGTTGAACATGAATTGTCCTATTTCTCAAACCTATTGATTTCTGATCGAGCCCAAAACTTGGGCAACATCATAATATGGTGGGAGGAGTCATTTGGTGAGTTTTGAGAGAAATCCAATCATTAGAAGTATGGAATACACCAACCACTCCAATTAGGAACGAACTGCCGTTGGACTTGAATTGTCCAATTTCTCACGCCTATTGATTTCTTATCGAGCCCAAAACTTGGGCAACATCATAATATGGTGGGAGGAGTCATTTGGTGAGTTTTGAGTGAAATCCAATCGCTAGACGTATGGAATACACCAACCACTCCAATTAGGAAAGAACTGTCGATGAAATTGAATTGACCAATTTCTCGCACCTATTGATTTCGGATCGAGCCCAAAACTTGGGCAACATCATAATATGGTGTGGGGAGTCATTTGGTTAGTTTTGAGAAAAATCCAATCGCTAGAAGTATGGAATACACCAACCACTCCAGTTAGGAACGAACTGCCGTTGAACTTGAATTGTCCAATTTGGAACCCCTATTGATTTCGGATCGATCCCAAAACTTGGGCAACATCATAATATCTTGGGAGGAGTCATTTGGTGAGTTTTGAGTGAAATCCAATCGCTAGAAGTATGGAAAACACCAACCACTCCAATTAGGAAAGAACTGTCGTTGAAATTGAATTGACCAATTTGGAACACCTATTGATGTCGGATAGAGCCCAAAACTTGGGCAACATCATAATATGGTGGGAGGAGTCATTTGGTGAGTTTTGAGTGAAATCCAATCGCTAGAAGTATGGAATACACCAACCACTCCAATTAGGAACGAATTGCCGTTGAAGTTGAAATGTCCAATTTCTCACATGTATTGATTTCTGATCGAGCCCAAAACTTGGGCAACATCAAAATATGGTGGCAGGAGTCATTTGGTGAGTTTTGAGAGAAATCCAATCGCTAGAAGTATGGAATACACCAACCACTCCAATTAGGAACGAACTGCCGTTGAACTTGAATTGTCCAATTTCTCACACCTATTGATTTCGGATCGAGCCTAAAACTTGGGCAACATGATAATATGGTGGGAGGAGTCATTTGGTGAGTTTTGAGTGAAATCCAATCGCTAGAAGTATGGAATACACCAACCTCTCCAATTAGGAACGAACTGCAGTTGAACTTGAATTGTCCAATTTCTCACACCTATTGATTTCGGATCGAGCCCCAAACTTGGGCAACATCAGGGAGGAGTCATTTGGTGAGTTTTGAGTGAAATCCAATCGCTAGAAGTATGGAATACACCAACCAATCTAATTAGGAACGAACTGCCGTTGAACTTGAATTGTCCAATTTGGAACACCGATTGATTTCGGATCGAGACCAAAACATGGGCGACATCATAATATGGTGGGAGGAGTCATTTGGTGAGTTTTGAGTGAAATCCAATCGCTAGAAGTATGGAATACACCAACCAATCCAATTACGAACGAACTGCCGTTGAACTTGAATTGTCCAATTTGGAACACCTAATGATTTCGGATTGAGCCCAAAACTTGGGCAACATCATTATATGGTGGGAGGAGTCATTTGGTGAGTTTTGAGTAAAATCCAATCGCTAAAAGTATGGAATACACCAACCACTCCAATTAGGAACGAACTGCCGTTGAACTTGAATTGTCCAATTTCTCACACCTATTGATTTCGGATCGGGCCCCAAACTTGGGCAACATCATAATATGGTGGGAGGAGTCATTTGGTGAGTTTTGAGTGAAATCCAATCGCTAGAAGTATGGAATACTCCAACCATTCCAATTGGGAACGAACTGCCGTTGAACTTGAATTGTCCAATTTGGAACACCGATTGATTTCGGATCGAGACCAAAACATGGGCGACATCATAATATGGTGGGAGGAGTCATTTGGTGAGTTTTGAGTGAAATCCAATCGCTAGAAGTATGGAATACACCAACCAATCCAATTACGAACGAACTGCCGTTGAACTTGAATTGTCCAATTTGGAACACCTAATGATTTCGGATCGAGCCCAAAACTTGGGCAACATCATTATATGGTGGGAGGAGTCATTTGGTGAGTTTTGAGTGAAATCCAATCGCTAGAAGTATGGAATACTCCAACCTCTCCAATTAGGAACGAACTGTAGTTGAACTTGAATTGTCCAATTTCTCAAACCTATTGATTTCGGATCGAGCCCCAAACTTGTGCAACATCATAATATAGTGGGGGGAGCCATTTGGTGAGTTTTGAGTGAAATCCAATCGCTAGAAGTATGGAATACACCAACCAATCCAATTAGGAATGAACTGCCGTTGAACTGGAATTGTCCAATTTGGAACACCTAATGATTTCGGATCGAGCCCAAAACTTGGGCAACATCATTATATGGTGGGAGGAGTCATTTGGTGAGTTTTGAGTGAAATCCAATCGCTAGAAGTATGGAATACACCAACCACTCCAATTAGGAACGAACTGCCGTTGAACTTGAATTGTCCAATTTCTCACACCTATTGATTCTGGATCGGGCCCCAAACTTGGGCAACATCATAATATGGTGGGAGGAGTCATTTGGTGAGTTTTGAGTGAAATCCAATCGCTAGAAGTATGGAATACTCCAACCATTCCAATTGGGAACGAACTGCCGTTGAACTTGAATTGTCCAATTTGGAACACCTATTGATTTCGGATCGAGACCAAAACATGGGCGACATCATAATATGGTGGGAGGAGTCATTTGGTGAGTTTTGAGTGAAATCCAATCACTAGAAGTATGGGATACACCAACCACTCCAATTAGGAACGAACTGCCGTTGAACTTGAATTGTCCAACTTGGAACACCTATTGATTTCGGATAGAGCCCCAAACTTGGGCAACATCATAATATGGTGGGAGGAGTCATTTGGTGAGTTTTGAGTGAAATCCAATCGCTAGAAGTATGGAATACACCAACCACTCCAATTAGGAAAGAACTGTCGTTGAAATTGAATTGTCCAATTTCTCACACCTATTGATTTCGGATCGAGCCACAAACTTGGGCAAGATCATAATATGGTGGGAGGAGTCATTTGGTGAGTTTTGAGTGAAATCCAATCGCTAGAAGTATGGAATACACCAACCACTCCAATTAGGAACGAACTTCCGTTGAACTTGAATTGTCCAATTTGGAACACCTATTGATTTCGGATCGAGCCCAAAACTTGGGCAACATCATAACATAGTGGGCGGAGTCATTTGGTGAGTTTTGAGTGAAATCCAAACGCTAGAAGTATGGAATATACCAACCACTCCAATTAGGAACGAACTGCCGTTGACATTGAATTGTCCAATTTGGAACACCTATTGATTTCGGATCGAGCCCAAAACTTGGGCAACATCGTAATATGGTGGGAGGAGTCATTTGGTGAGTTTTGAGTGAAATCCAATCGCTAGAAGTATGGAAAACAATAACCAAACCAATTTGGAACGAACTGCCGTTGAACTTGAATTGTCCAATTTGGAACACCTATTGATTTTGGATCGAGCCCAAAACTTAGGCAACATCATATTATGGTGGGAGGAGGCATTTGGTGAGTTTTGAGTGAAATCCAATCACTAGAAGTATGGAATACACCAACCACTCCAATTAGGAACGAACTGCCGTTGAACTTGAATTGTCCAATTTCTCTCACCTATTCATTTCGGATCGAGCCCAAAACTTGGGCAACATCATAATATGGTGGGAGGAGTCATTTGGTGAGTTTTGAATGAAATCCAATCGCTAGAAGTATGGAATACACCAACCACTCCAATTAGGAACGAACTACCGTTGAACTTGAATTGTCCAACTTGGAACACCTAATGATTTCGGATCGAGACCAAAACTTGGTCAACATCATTATATGGTGGGAGGAGTCATTTGGTGAGTTTTGAGTGAAATCCAATCGCTAGAAGTATGGAATACACCAACCATTCCAATTAGGAACGAACTGCCGTTGAACTTGAATTGTCCAATTTGGAACACCTATTGATTTCGGATCGAGCCCAAAACTTAGGCAACAACAAAATATGGTGGGAGGAGTCATTTGTTGAGTTTTGAGTGAAATCCAATCGCTAGAAGTATGGAATACACCAACCACTCAAATTAGGAACGAACTGCCGTTGAACTTGAATTGTCCAATTTCTCACACCTATTGATTTCGGATCGATCCCAAAACTTGGGCAACAACATAATATGGTGGGAGGAGTCATTTGGTGAGTTTTGAGTGAAATCCAATCGCTGGAAGTATGGAATACACCAACCATTCCAATTAGGAACGAACTGCCGTTGAACTTGAATTGTCCAATTTGGAACACCTATTGATTTCGGATCGAGCCCAAAACTTGGGCAACATGATAATATGGTGGGAGGAGTCATTTGGTGAGTTTTGAGTGAAATCCAATCGCTAGAAGTATGGAATACACCAACCACTCCAATTAGGAACGAACTGCCGTTGAACTTGAATTGTCCAATTTGGAACACCTATTGATTTCAGATCGATCCCAAAACTTGGGCAACAACATAATATGGTGGGAGGCGTCACTTGGTGAGTTTTGAGTGAAATCCAATCGCTAGAAGTATGGAATACACCAACCACTCCAATTAGGAACGAACTGCCGTTGAACTTGAATTGTCCAATTTGGAAGACCTATTGATTTCGGATCGAGCCCAAAACTTGGGCAACATCATAATATGGTGGGAGGAGTCATTTGGTGAGTTTTGAGTGAAATCCAATTGCTAGAAGTATGGAATACACCAACCACTCCAATTAGGAACGAACTGCCGTTGAACTTGAATTGTCCAATTTCTCACACCTATTGATTTCGGATCGAGCCCCAAACTTGGGCAACATCATAATATGGTCGGAGGAGTCATTTGGTGAGTTTTGATTGAAATCCAATCTCAAGAAGTATGGAATACACCAACCACTCCAATTTGGTTTAGTCATTTGGTGTGTTTTGAGTGAAATCCAATCGCTTGAAGTATGGAATACACCAACCATTGCAATTAGGAACGAACTGCCGTTGAACTTGAATTATCCAATTTGGAACACCTATTGATTTCGGATCGAGCCCAAAACTAGGGCAACATCATAATATGGTGGGAGGAGTCAATTGGTGAGTTTTGAGTGAAATCCAATCGCTAGAAGTATGGAATACACCGACCACTCCAATTAGGAACGAACTGCCGTTGAACTTGAATTGTCCAATTTCTCACACCAATTGATTTCGGATCGAGCCCAAAACTTGGGCAACATCATAATATGGTGGGAGGAGTCATTTGGTGAGTTTTGAGTGAAATCCAATCGCTAGAAGTATGGAATACCCCAACCACTCCAATTAGGAATGAACTACCGTTGAACTTGAATTGTCCAATTTGGAACACCTATTGATTTCGGATCGAGCCCAAAACTTGGGCAACATGATAATATGGTGGGAGGAGTCATTTGGTGAGTTTTGAGTGAAATCCAATCGCTAGAAGTGTGGAATACACCAACCCCTCCAATTAGGAACGAACTGCCGTTGAACTTGAATTGTCCAATTTCTCACACCTATTGATTTCAAATCAAGCCCAAAACTTCGGCAACACGATAATATGGGGGGAGGAGTCATTTGGTGAGTTTTGAGTGAAATCCAATCGCTAGAAGTATGGAATACACCAACAACTCCAATTAGGAACGAACTGCCGTTGAACTTGAATTGTCCAATTTCTCACACCTACTGATTTCGGATCGAGCCCAAAACATGGGCAACACGATAATATGGTGGGAGGAGTCATTTGGTGAGTTTTGAGTGAAATCCAATCGCTAGAAGTATGGAATACACCAACCACTCCAATTAGGAAAGAACTGTCGTTGAAATTGAATTGACCATTTTGTCACACCTATTGAATTCGGATCGAGCCCAAAACTTGGGCAACATCATAATATGGTGGGTGGAGTCATTTGGTGAGTTTTGAGTGAAATCCAATCGCTAGAACTATGGAATACACCAACCACTCCAATTAGGAACGAACTGCCGTTGAACTTGAATTGTCCAATTTGGAACACCTATTGATTTCGGATCGAGCCCAAAACTTAGGCAACAACAAAATATGGTGGGAGGAGTCATTTGTTGAGTTTTGAGTGAAATCCAATCGCTAGAAGTATGGAATACACCAACCACTCAAATTAGGAACGAACTGCCGTTGAACTTGAATTGTCCAATTTCTCACACCTATTGATTTCGGATCGAGCCCAAAACTTGGGCAACATCATAATATGGTGGGAGGAGTCATTTGGTGAGTTTTTAGTGAAATCCAATCGCTAGAAGTATGGAATACACCAACCACTCCAGTTAGGAACGAACTGCCGTTGAACTTGAATTGTCCAATTTCTCACACCTATTGATTTCGGATCGAGCCCAAAACTTGGGTAACATCATAATATGGTGGGAGGTGTCATTTGGTGAGTTTTGAGTGAAATCCAATCGCTAGAAGTATGGAATACACCAACCACTCCAATTAGGAACAAACTTTCGTTGAAATTGAATTGACCAATTTCTAACACCTATTGATTTCGGATCGAGCCCAAAACTTGGGCCACATCATAATATGGTGGGAGTAGTCATTTGGTGAGTTTTGAGTGAAATCCAATCGCTAGAAATATGGAATACTCCAACCACTCCAATTAGGAACGAACTGCCGTTGAACTTGAATTGTCCAATTTCTCACACCTTTTGATTTCACATCGAGCCCAAAACTTGGGCAACATCATAATATGGTGGGAGGAGTCATTTGGTGAGTTTTGAGTGAAATCCAATCGCTAGAAGTATGGAATACACCAACCACTCCAGTTAGGAACGAACTGCCGTTGAACTTGAATTGTCCAATTTCTCACACCTATTGATTTCGGATCGAGCCCAAAACTTGGGTAACATCATAATATGGTGGGAGGAGTCATTTGGTGAGTTTTGAGTGAAATCCAATCGCTAGAAGTATGGAATACACCAACCACTCCAATTAGGAACAAACTTTTGTTGAAATTGAATTGACCAATTTCTAACACCTATTGATTTCGGATCGAGCCCAAAACTTGGGCCACATCATAATATGGTGGGAGTAGTCATTTGGTGAGTTTTAAGTGAAATCCAATCGCTAGAAGTATGGAATACACCAACCACTCCAATTAGGAACGAACTGCCGTTGAACTTGAATTGTCCAATTTCTCACACCTATTGATTTCAGATCGAGGCCAAAACTTGGGCAACATCATAATATGGTGGGAGGAGTCATTTGGTGAGTTTTGAGTGAAATCCAATCGCTAGAAGTATGGAATACACCAACCACTCCAATTTGGAACGAACTGTCGTTGAAATTGAATTGACCAATTTCTCACACCTATCGATTTCGGATCGAGCCCAAAACTTGGGCAACATCATAATACGGTGGGAGGAGTCATTTAGTGAGTTTTGAGTGAAATCCAATCGCTAGAAGTATGGAATACACCAACCACTCCAATTAGGAACGAACTGCCGTTGAACTTGAATTGTCCAATTTCTCACACCTTTTGATTTCACATGGAGCCCAAAACTTGGGCATCATAATATGGTGGGAGGAGTCATTTGGTGAGTTTTGAGTGAAATCCAATCGCTAGAAATAAGGAATACTCCAACCACTCCAATTAGGAAAGAACTGCCATTCGACTTGAATTGTCCAATTTTGAACACCTATTGATTTCGGATCGAGCCCAAAACTTGGACAACATCATAATTTGGTCGGAGGAGTCATTTGGTAACTTTTGAGTGAAATCCAATCGCTATAAGTATGGAATACACCAACCACTCCAATTAGGAACGAACTGCCGTTGAACTTGAATTGTCCAATTTCTCACACCTATTGATTTCGGATCGAGCCCAAAACTTGCACAACATCATAATTTGGTGGGAGGAGTCATTTGGTGAGTTTTGAGTGAAATCCAATCGCTAGAAGTATGGAATACACCAACCACTCCAATTAGGAACGAACTTTCGTTGAAATTGAATTGACCAATTTCACACACCTATTGATTTCGGATCGAGCCCAAAACTTGGGCAACATCATAATATGGTGGGAGGAGTCATTTGGTGAGTTTTGAGTGAAATCCGATCGCTAGAAGTATGGAATACACCAACCACTCCAATTAGGAACGAACTGCCGTTAAACTTGAATTGTCCAATTTCTCACACCTATTGATTTCGGATCGAGCCCAAAACTTGGACAACATCAAAATTTGGTGGGAGGAGTCATTTGGTGAGTTTTGAGTGAAATCCAATCGCTAGAAGTATGGAATACACCAACCACTCCAATTAGGAACGAACTGCCGTTGAACTTGAATTGTCCAATTTCTCACACCTATTGATTTCGGATCGAGCCCAAAACTTGGGCAACGTCATAATATGGTGGGAGGAGTCATTTGGTGAGTTTTGAGTGAAATCCAATCGCTAGAAGTGTGGAATACACGAACCACTCCAGTTAGGAACGAACTGCCGTTGAACTTGAATTGTCCAATTTGGAACACCTATTGATTTCGGATCGAGCCCAAAACTTGGGAAACATCATAATACGGTGGGGGGAGTCATTTGGTGAGTTTTGAGTGAAATCCAATCGCTAGAAGTATGGAATACACCAACCACTCCAATTAGGAACGAACTTTCGTTGAAATTGAATTGACCAATTTCACACACCTATTGATTTCGGATCGAGGCCAAAACTTGGGCAACATCATAATATGGTGGGAGGAGTCATTTGGTGAGTTTTGAGTGAAATCCGATCGCTAGAAGTATGGAATACACCAACCACTCCAATTAGGAACGAACTGTCGTTGAACTTGAATTGTCCAATTTCTCACACCTATTGATTTCGGATCGAGCCCAAAACTTGGGCAACATCATAATATGGTGGGAGGAGTTATTTGGTAAGTTTTCAGTGAAATCCAATCGCTAGAAGTATGGAATACACCAACCACTCCAATTAGGAACGAACTGCCGTTGAACTTGAATTGTCCAATTTCTCACACCTATTGATTTCGGATCGAGCCCAAAACTTGGGCTACATATTAATATGGTGGGAGGAGTCATTTGGTGAGTTTTGAGTGAAATCCAATCGCTAGAAGTATGGAATACACCAACCACTCCAATTAGGAACGAACTGCCGTTGAACTTGAATTGTCCAATTTATCACACCTATTGATTTCAAATCAAGCCCAAAACTTCGGCAACACGATAATATGGGGGGAGGAGTCATTTGGTGAGTTTTGAGTGAAATCCAATCGCTAGAAGTATGGAATACACGAACCACTCCAGTTAGGAACGAACTGCCGTTGAACTTGAATTGTCCAATTTGGAACACCTATTGATTTCGGATCGAGGCCCAAACTTGGGCAACATCATAATATGGTGGGAGGAGTCATTTGGTGAGTTTTGAGTGAAATCCAATCGCTAGAAGTGTGGAATACACCAACCACTCCAATTAGGAACGAACTGCCGTTGAACTTGAATTGTCCAATTTCTCACACCTATTGATTTCGGATAGAGCCCAAAACTTGGGCAACATCATAATATGGTCGGAGGAGTCATTTGGTGAGTTTTGAGTGAAATCGAATCGCTAGAAGTATGGAATACACCAACCACTCCAATTAGGAAAGAACTGTCGTTGAAATTGAATTGACCAATTTCTCACACCTATTGATGTCGGATCGAGCCCAAAACTTGGACAACATCATAATATGGTGGGAGGAGTCATTTGGTGAGTTTTGAGTGAAATCCAATCGCTAGAAGTATGGAATACACCAACCACTCCAATTAGGAACAAACTTTCGTTGAAATTGAATTGACCAATTTCTCACACCTATTGATTTCGGATCGAGCCCAAAACTTGGGCCACATCATAATATGGTGGGAGTAGTCATTTGGTGAGTTTTGAGTGAAATCCAATCGCTAGAAGTATGGAATACACGAACCACTCCAGTTAGGAACGAACTGCCGTTGAAATTGAATTGTCCAATTTGGAACACCTATTGATTTCGTATCGAGCCCAAAACTTGGGCAACATCATAATATGGTGGGAGGATTCATTTGGTTAGTTTTGAGTGAAATCCAATCGCTAGAAGTATGGAATACACTAACCACTCCAGTTAGGAACGAACATCCGTTGAACTTGAATTGTCCAATTTGGAACACCTATTGATTTCGGATCGAGCCCAAAACTTGGGCCACAGCATAATATGGTGGGAGTAGTCATTTGGTGAGTTTTGAGTGAAATCCAATCGCTAGAAGTATGGAATACACGAACCACTCCAGTTAGGAACGAACTGCCGTTGAACTTGAATTGTCCAATTTGGAACACCTATTGATTTCGGATCGAGCCCAAAACTTGGGCAACATCATAATATGGTGGGAGGAGTTATTTGGTGAGTTTTCAGTGAAATCCAATCGCTAGAAGTATGGAATACACCAACCACTCCAATTAGGAACGAACTGCCGTTGAACTTGAATTGTCCAATTTCTCACACCTATTGATTTCGGATCGAGCCCAAAACTTGGGCAACATCATAATATGGTGGGAGGAGTCATTTGGTGAGTTTTGAGTGAAATCCAATCGCTAGAAGTATGGAATACACCAACCACTCCAGTTAGGAACGAACTGCCGTTATACTTGAATTGTCCAATTTGGAACACCAATTGATTTCGGATCGATCCCAAAACTTGGGCAACATCATAATATGGTGGGAGGAGTCGTTTGGTGTGTTTTGAGTGAAATCCAATCTCTAGAAGTGTGGAATACACCAACCAAACCAATTAGGAACGAACTGCCGTTGAACTTGAATTGTCCAATTTCTCACACCTATTGATTTCGGATCGAGCCCAAAACTTGGGCAACATCATAATATGGTGGGAGGAGTCATTTGGTGAGTTTTGAGGGAAATCCAATCGCTAGAAGTATGGAATACACCAACCACTCCAATTAGGAACGAACTGCCGTTGAACTTGAATTGTCCAATTTCTTGATCGGTGCATAATTACATATCATTTTGTACCCTTCTAATTTATGATTTGGTTATGTTTTTGAGTTAAACTTGTGCTTTTAATAAGTTTTGTGTTTGTTTCAGTGTTATAAGCTTGAGACTCACTAATTGCATTTTGGAGACAAGTTAGCTCAAAACGGTGTCTGCAGATCAGTCAACTTCACGGATTGGACTGTACTTGCTCAAGAAGAACCAGATGATGAGCCATACATCATTGGAAAGATACGGAAGTCTAGTTTCTGTATAATTTACGGTTCATGATTCCGAGTCTTCTAGAGAAAGTTATACATGTTTTGGCAACTTAAGGTCAAATTCGGCAGCATCTGCGTTACTGGGCCAAAAATCACATTTGAAGGGCTTTCCGATTTTTCCTTGAGCTGGGCTGCATATGCTTGGAAAGATAAGACAAAGAGCTTCAAGATCCATATTTTTCCAGATTTTTCAGATTGGAGCCACAAGCCCAAAACGAGCCTGATCGGTTCATATTTACATATCATTTTGTACCCTTCTAGCTTATGATTTGGTTATGTTTTTGAGTTAAACTTGTGCTTTTAATCCTTTTTGTGTTTATCTTTCAGTTCATTCAGCTTTAGGTAATAATGAGGGCTTTGGATAGTAAATGATGCAATCCATGCATGTTAGGGCCTAATTTGGATGAATGGATGAAGAGCTTAAAGACAAACTCATTTTGGCTACAGCCCCCTACCAGTCCAGTTCCGTAGGTCATATTGCAAGCTTTCAAAAACTTGTTGTGTAGATACAGCTGCACCAAAATGGATTCAGTTGCATCCTCAACTTGTGATACTCGCAAGTGCACGAGCCGTTAGGTAGTATAGCATATGTAAGTGCGAGGTCGATCCCACAAGGATTGGTGATTGAATGATCCAATTCATTTCCCTACACAAAACATAAATGAAAACAAAAGGAAATAAATAAAACAAGGAAGAAAGAAATAACTAACTCAAGCAGATAAGTTCCCAAGTTCAATTTGATTAATGGATTGGTTCTAGCTAAAGTATGATTAAGCCATGGTGTGTGGTCATAACCTTGTGTTCCTAATTCCCTAATTTGATCATTTGTTGTCTAACCTAAAATTAAGTATTAGGAACCCATTAAGCATAGAAGAACAATTTAAACAACCAAGCATGTATCTAATCCCTGTTGTCGAATGTCCATACATACTCTTCCTATTCATAGTTCAATTCGAATTAAAGCATGGTGTCTACTCTTAATTCAAACCAAGATAGCTAACATGCAAGCCTAAATGGTGATCAATCATTCAAACTAGCATATTAACTTATAAGCATAATGAATAAGAACAAAAACCATAATTGAAACTTGGAAACTAATCAAACTTGAAACTAAAGAAAAGAATTTACATAATGAAAAGTAAAGTGGAACTAAGAAAAACTTAAGGAGAATTTCAGCACAAAGGTCTCATTATAACAATTGAAAACTAGAAAGAGAAACTAAGAGAATTTGAGGGAGAGAAGGGAAGGGAGCTCTAGAGAAGTGTTTGAGAGCTCCCCCCCTTGGGGTGTTCTTACAAGCTTGGGAAACCTCACTATATATAGGCCTAAGGAAGCTGAAAATCTGAATTAAGTATGGCTAATGCATACAACACTTGTTTTATAAAATCTGAAATGGTTGATGCACTTCACTAATGCATACAACACTACCATTATAAAATCTGAAATGGTTGATGCACTTCACTAATAAATCCCACCAGCAGCCCTAGCTCATTTTCATGTCACCATGACCAAGCTTCCAACCAGAAATAATAGCTCATCCTGAGGTCAGCATGACCAGCAACTTCAAGGGCTTTCTAATTGGGCTTTCCTTAAGCAAATTAAGACTTTAAGCACTCAAACTTGAAGTTCAGAATGTCTTCTTTCCAGCCATATATCATTTGGGCCAATCCAAGGTCTGAGGAGGAAGTTAAGGCCAAAACAAATTGCTAACTCATTTTGCGCGCTGATAAAATCCATCCTGAGCATGGCTCTGTGTTTGCTAGGTAACAGACTCCATATTTATCCAATGCGGCTGCATTTTGGATATGTTATATTACACACCCATTGGAACAACTTTCATGAAGAATGTGGCCTCATCCGAGTTATGTAGGTTGCTGAAACAAAGCTTGCAATATGACCTACGAAACTGGGCTGGCAGGGGACTGTAGCCAAAATTGAGTTTGTCTTTAAGCTCTTCATCCATTCATCCAAATTAGGCCCTAACATGCATGGATTGCATCATTTACTATCCAAAGCCCTCATTATTACCTAAAGCTGAATGAACTGAAAGATAAACACAAAAAGGATTAAAAGCACAAGTTTAACTCAAAAACATAACCAAATCATAAGCTAGAAGGGTACAAAATGATATGTAAATATGAACCGATCAAATACCCCCAAACCTAGATTTTGCTAGTCCTCGAGCAAAACAAAAGGAAAACAAAGATAAAAACAAACAAGAAGTTAACTAGACCACTTTCGTAGGTAACTCGATTGCATTGAGCATATGCAACAAGCCTTTAAACCTCTAGGCATCCCTAGTAGGAGGAGTTGTGTCTCCTGAGGGTTTAACAGATACGATACCCACAAACGTTTTTCTAACTCTACAAAACAAAATGGTTAGAAAACTTAATAGATTTGTTAGTCCTTAAGCAAAACAAAACAAAACAAAATACAAAAACGTTAACCTTCCAACCAAACAGAAATTTTAACTTCGTAGACATGGCTCAACAAGGAACAAAACAAGCACTAAGGAAGTTCTAAACATTATTCAAGTACTACCACAATCTCACAAAAAATCATGCTCAAGGTGTGTGTGTGAAATAGCCATGAAGATACAACTCATGCTTCTCAAACAACGATATGAATTCTTGCAAGAATGAACACAAGTTTGCCAAGCTAAACCAAAATCAATAGGACTTTACTCATGGATGTAATGTAATGGTTAGAAAAGGAATGGATATTGAAATACAAAGTCTAAGGAACAAAGTAGAGCATGTCATATAAACAAGATCATTGACATTTGAAATGTAAGGCACAAAAATTGAAAAGCTCACAACACCAGATTTTGCAATTGAATCACTTCACAATTTGATTTTGACATTTACACACTTTGTATAATATTTGGCCCAATTTTGCGGCTCTTTGCCCTAGATCACCTTGATTTCTCCTTGTATCACCCTAGGGTCGTGACTACATTGGCCACACTTCTTTTCTCTTTTTCTTTTGATTTTTTTTTATAGCTCATTTATTGCCTTGAATACATTACAATCTCAAATACAATCATACTCTACATGTCCCCTAGATGGTAGGATATTTAATAGATGATAAGGTGATAGAAAGAAATGGCTAAGTGTTTGGGCACAAAAGGGTTTACAATGGAATATGTATTGTATGGGTTGATGGAGGAAAAAGAAAGAGGCTTAACAAAGATGGCCTAAATCATATCTTAGTTATAAACTTGACATTCCAGTGAATCACACAAGCAAAAATGCATACAATTGGGTAAGACATGCAAGAGTTGTATAATCATGCCTAAAGTGCATAGAAAGCTCAAGCATAATTATGTGAGACTTAGCTAGCAAAAGAATAAGATTCAGACCTAACACAATGCTTATCAAATTCCTAAGAGCCATATTAGAAGTTAGACTCAAGATTTATCATTGGTGTGGGAAGGAAAACTGAAAATGACTCAAAGAAAAGAAACATAAAAGAAAAACGTGAGGTTTCAAATTGCTATTCTGCTCAATTTCAACATATAATCTGTTTTGACATGTAACTTTCAAACCACTTGGTCAAATTTAACGTTCTTTACGTCGTTGGATTCAGCATGAAAAAATGAAGAACACAACGTGGACCAAACTTTCAAAACAGTAGCAGAAAAAAAAAATTGTAGCAATGAAGAAGCCTACGTTTTCAAACACAAACACACAAACTAAAAAACTTTCCAGCACCCCCAAACTTAAATGAAGCATTGTCCTCAATGTTAAAGCAAAGTAAAGATGATTGAGAACATGTAAATGATAAGGGGAAAAGTTAAGAAGAAGGTTTAGAAAGAAAAAAAAAAAGAATATATAAGCAACTCACGGATGACCAGTTAAGGGCCTCAGAAAACACAGCCAGGGGATCCGGGAAGGTTGGAGGGGTCACAATGGTCCCGCTTAAAACCCAAACTTCTTAGACACCGAATGTGTCGCCTAAAGAACTCCTAGACACTGTATTGACGGAAGTGCTCATTGGAGTTACCATAAGTCAGCTCATATGAAAAATCTTTTTAAATTTTTAAATTTTTTATTTTTTTAAATTTTTATAAAAAAAAGAAACAGAAATTTAAAATAATAACAAGTAAAGAGAAAGGATTGAAATGCTCCCCCTTGAAGCGATTAGGTCGAGTGTGATGCACTTGGAGGTCGCGACTTCTCCCACTGCTCCACACTCCCCATTCTTATGATTGAGGTTGCCATCTCTCTCCATTTTTATTAAGCTATCATAAATTGCTAAAACGAACACAAAAAACTTGAAACAGAATTAAAGGATTACGAAATATAAAAAAAAAACTAAAAATGAAAAGGAAAAATCAACACATGTCCAATTCCATGCTTCAAAGCAACAAGCACCAATGGGTTGTGTAAGTGTTGCGTCGATACAGCTGCACCAAAATGGATTCAGCTGCATCCTCAACTTGTGATACTCGCAAGTGCACGAGCCGTTTGGTAGTATAGCATATGTAAGTGCGAGGTCGATCCCACGAGGATTGGTGATTGAATGATCCCATTCATTTTCCCTACACAAAACAGAAATGAAAAAGAAAGGAAATAAATAAAATAAGGAAGAAAGAAAATAACTAACTCAAGTAGATAAGTTCCCAAGTTCAATTAGATTAACGGATTGATTCTAGCTAATGTATGATTAAGCCATGGTGTGTGGTCATAACCTTGTGTTCCTAATTCCCTAATTTGATCATTTGTTGTCTAACCTAAAATTAAGCATTAGGAACCCATTAAGCATAGAAGAACAATTTAAACAACCAAGCATGTATCTAATCCCTGTTGTCGAATGTCCATACATACTCTTCCTATTCATAGTTCAATTCGAATTAAAGTATGGTGTCTACTCTTAATTTAAACCAAGATAGCTAACATGCAAGCCTAAATGGTGATCAATCATTCAAACTAGCATATTAACTTATAAGCATAATGAATAAGAACAAAAATCATAATTGAAACTTGGAAACTAATCAAACTTGAGACTAAAGAAAAGAATTTACATAATGAAAAGTAAAGTGGAACTAAGAAAAACTTAAGGAAAATTTCAACACAAAAGATTTCATTACAACAATTGAAAACTTAGAAAGAGAAACTAAGAGAATTTGAGGGAGAGAAGGGAAGGGAGCTCTAGAGAAGTGTTTGAGAGCTCCCCCCTTTGGGGTGTGTTTACAAGCTTGGGAAACCTCACTATATATAGGCCTAAGGAAGCTGAAAATCTGAATTAAGTATGGCTAATGCATACAACACTTGTTTTATAAAATCTGAAATGGTTGATGCACTTCACTAATGCATACAACACTTCCATTATAAAATCTGAAATGGTTGATGCACTTCACTAATAAATCCCACCAGCAGCCCTAGCTCATCTTCATGTCACCATGACCAAGCTTCCAACCAGAAATAATAGCTCATCCTGAGGTCAGCATGACCAGCAACTTCAAGGGCTTACGAATTGGGCTTCCCTTAAGCAAATTAAGACTTTAAGCACTCAACATTAAAGTTCAGAATGTCTTCTTTCCAGCCATATATCATTTGGGCCAATCCAAGGTCGGAGGAGGAAGTTAAGGCCAAAACAAATTGCTAACTCATTTTGCGCGCTGATAAAATCCATCCTGAGCATGGCTCTGTGTTTGCTAGGTAACAGACTCCATATTTATCTAATGGGGCTGAATTTTGGATATGTTATATTACACACCCATTGGAACAACTTTCATGAAGAATGTGGCCTCATCCGAGCTATGTAGGTTGCTGAAACAAAGCTTGCAATATGACCTACGAAACTGGGCTGGCAGGGGACTGTAGCCAAAATTGAGTTTGTCTTTAAGCTCTTCATCCATTCATCCAAATTAGGCCCTAACATGCATGGATTGCATCATTTACTATCCAAAGCCCTCATTATTACCTAAAGCTCAATGAACTGAAAGATAAACACAAAAAGGATTAAAAGCACAAGTTTAACTCAAAAACATAACCAAATCATAAGCTAGAAGGGTACAAAATGATATGTAAATATGCACCGATCAGTAAGCTGGGACTTAAACCCAGTTCTCTTGCTTGTTGGGCAATTGTCCTTTTCTGTTGGACTACAAACACAACTTGTCCATTAATGTCATTAACTTTAAAACTTGAAATTGTCCAGTTAAGAAAAAAAAAATAAAGTAGGAAAGCCAAATAGAATCAAACAATGTTACCGATCCCCGGCAACGGCGCCAAAAACTTGTTGTGTAGATACAGCTGCACCAAAATGGATTCAGTTGCATCCTCAACTTGTGATACTCGCAAGTGCACGAGCCGTTAGGTAGTATAGCATATGTAAGTGCGAGGTCGATCCCACAAGGATTGGTGATTGAATGATCCAATTCATTTCCCTACACAAAACATAAATGAAAACAAAAGGAAATAAATAAAACAAGGAAGAAAGAAATAACTAACTCAAGCAGATAAGTTCCCAAGTTCAATTTGATTAATGGATTGGTTCTAGCTAAAGTATGATTAAGCCATGGTGTGTGGTCATAACCTTGTGTTCCTAATTCCCTAATTTGATCATTTGTTGTCTAACCTAAAATTAAGCATTAGGAACCCATTAAGCATAGAAGAACAATTTAAACAACCAAGCATGTATCTAATCCCTGTTGTCGAATGTCCATACATACTCTTCCTATTCATAGTTCAATTCGAATTAAAGCATGGTGTCTACTCTTAATTCAAACCAAGATAGCTAACATGCAAGCCTAAATGGTGATCAATCATTCAAACTAGCATATTAACTTATAAGCATAATGAATAAGAACAAAAACCATAATTGAAACTTGGAAACTAATCAAACTTGAAACTAAAGAAAAGAATTTACATAATGAAAAGTAAAGTGGAACTAAGAAAAACTTAAGGAGAATTTCAGCACAAAGATCTCATTATAACAATTGAAAACTAGAAAGAGAAACTAAGAGAATTTGAGGGAGAGAAGGGAAGGGAGCTCTAGAGAAGTGTTTGAGAGCTCCCCCCCCCCCCCCTTGGGGTGTGTTTACAAGCTTGGGAAACCTCACTATATATAGGCCTAAGGAAGCTGAAAATCTGAATTAAGTATGGCTAATGCATACAACACTTGTTTTATAAAATCTGAAATGGTTGATGCACTTCACTAATGCATACAACACTTCCATTATAAAATCTGAAATGGTTGATGCACTTCACAAATAAATCCCACCAGCAGCCCTAGCTCATTTTCATGTCACCATGACCAAGCTTCCAACCAGAAATAATAGCTCATCCTGAGGTCAGCATGACCAGCAACTTCAAGGGCTTACGAATTGGGCTTTCCTTAAGCAAATTAAGACTTTAAGCACTCAAACTTGAAGTTCAGAATGTCTTCTTTCCATCCATATATCATTTGGGCCAATCCAAGGTATGAGGAGGAAGTTAAGGCCAAAACAAATTGCTAACTCATTTTGCGCGCTGATAAAATCCATCCTGAGCATGGCTCTGTGTTTGCTAGGTAACAGACTCCATATTTATCCAATGCGGCTGCATTTTGGATATGTTATATTACACACCCATTGGAACAACTTTCATGAAGAATGTGGCCTCATCCGAGTTATGTAGGTTGCTGAAACAAAGCTTGCAATATGACCTACGAAACTGGGCTGGCAGGGGACTGTAGCCAAAATTGAGTTTGTCTTTAAGCTCTTCATCCATTCATCCAAATTAGGCCCTAACATGCATGGATTGCATCATTTACTATCCAAAGCCCTCATTATTACCTAAAGCTGAATGAACTGAAAGATAAACACAAAAAGGATTAAAAGCACAAGTTTAACTCAAAAACATAACCAAATCATAAGCTAGAAGGGTACAAAATGATATGTAAATATGAACCGATCAGAGCCCACAAGCTGGCTGCAATGCATTGTCATGCATGACATATGCATGATGAAGTGTTGTTGATTGTGGGAAAGTTTGGTGAAGCATATTCAATACCTATTTTTGAGTGGAATTTTGCAGCAGCCAAATGAATTAATTGAAGTTGAAGTGGATGATGCAACACTAAGCTTAATGACAAGAAGAATTGTTTTCAAATGCAATAGTGTGTTAGGTGAATTAAGTGTTGTAAGTTGGTGAAGTGAGTGTGGTTAGTGAACTCTATTGTATAATTCAGATTTTCACTTCCCCTAGGCCTATAAATAGGGAAGTTCTCTGAGCTTGTAAACACACCCCAAGGGGGGGAGCTCTCAAACACTTCTCTAGAGCTCCCTTCCCTTCTCTCCCTCAAATTCTCTTAATTTGGCTTTCTAGTTCTCAATTCTAGCTTTCCTTTTTCTTCTTAGTTGTAATTTATTTTTCTTTGTAATGTAAATTCTTCCCTTAAGTTTTCAAGTTGAATTAGTTTCCAAGTTTCAATTATGGTTTTTGTTCTTATTCATTATGCTTATAAGTTAATATGCTAGTTTGAATGATTGATCACCATTTAGGCTTGCAAGTTAGCTATCTTGGTTTGAATTAAGAATATACACCATGCTTTAATTTGAATTGAACTATGAATAGGAAGAGTATGTATGGACATTCGACAACAGGGATTAGATACATACTTGGTTGTTTAAAATGTTCTTCTATGCTTAATGGGTTCCTAATGCTTAATTTTAGGTTAGACAACAAATGATCAAATTAGGGAATTAGGAACACAAGGTTATGACCACACACCATGGCTTAATCATACTTTAGCTAGAATCAATCCATTAATCTAATTGAACTTGGGAACTTATTTGCTTGAGTTATTTCTTTTTTTCTTGTTGTATTTATTTCCTTTCTTTTTCGTTTCTGTTTTGAGTAGGGAAAATGAATGGGATCATTCAATCACCAATCCTCGTGGGATTGACCTCGCACTTACATACGCTATACTACCGAACGGCTCGTGCACTTGCGAGTATCACAAGTTGAGGATGCAGCTTAATCCATTTTGGTGCAGCTGTATCTACGCAACATTTCTCACACCTACTGATTTCGGATCGAGCCCAAAACTTGGGCAACATCATAATATGGGGGGAGGAGTCATTTAGTGAGTTTTGAATGAAATCCAATCGCTAGAAGTATGGAATACACCAACCACTCCAATTAGGAACGAACTGCCGTTGAACTTGAATTGTCCAATTTCTCACACCTATTGATTTCGGATCGAGCCCAAAACTTGGGCAACACCATAATACGGTGGGAGGAGTCATTTGGTGAGTTTTGAGTGAAATCCAATCGCTAGAAGTATGGAATACACCAACCACTCCAATTAGGAACGAACAGCCGTTGAACTTGAATTGTGCAATTTGGAACCCCTATTAATTTCAGATCGAGCCCAAAACTTGGGCAACAACAAAATATGGTGGGAGGAGTCATTTGGTGAGTTTTGAGTGAAATCCAATCGCTAGAAGTATGGAATACACCAACCACTCCAATTAGGAACGAACTGCCGTTGAACTTGAATTGTCCAATTTCGAACACCTATTGATTTCGGATCGAGCCCAAAACTTGGGCAACAACAAAATATGGTGGGAGGAGTCATTTGGTGAGTTTTGAGTGAAATCCAATTGCTAGAAGTATGGAATACACCAACCACTCCAATTAGGAACGAACTGTCGTTGAACTTGAATTGTCCAATTTGGAACACCTATCGATTTCGGATCGAGCCCAAAACTTGGGCGACATCATAATATGGTGGGAGGAGTCATTTGGTGAGTTTTGAGCGAAATCCAATCGCTAGAAGTATGGAATACACCAACCACTCCCATTAGGAACGAACTGCCGTTCAACTTGAATTGTCCAATTTCTCACACCTACTGATTTCGGATCGAACCCCAAACTTGTGCAACATCATAATATGGTGGGAGGAGTCATTTGGTGAGTTTTGAGTGAAATCCAATCGCTAGAAGTATGGAATACACCAACCACTCCCATTAGGAACGAACTGCCGTTGAACTTGAATTGTCCAATTTCTCACACCTATTGATTTCGAATCGAGCCCAAAACTTGGGCAACATCATAATATGGTGGGAGGAGTCCTTTGGTGAGTTTTGAGTGAAATCCAATCGCTAGAAGTATGGAAAACACCAATCACTCCAATTTGGAACGAACTGCCAACTTGAATTGTCCAATTTCGAACACCAATTGATTTCGGATCGAGCCCAAAACTTGGGCAACATCGTAATATGGTGGGAGGAGTCATTTGGTTAGTTTTGAGTGAAATCCAATCGCTAGAAGTATGGAATACACCAACCACTCCAATTAGGAACGAACTGCCGTTGAACTTGAATTGTCCAATTTGGAACTCCTATTGATTTCGGATCGAGCACAATACTTGGGCAACATCATAATATGGTGGGAGGAGTCATTTGGTGAGTTTTGAGTGAAATCCAATCGCTAGAAGTATGGAATACACCAACCACTGCAATTAGGAACGAACTGACGTTGAACTTGGATTGTCCAATTTCTAACACCTATTGATTTCGGATCGAGCCCAAAACTTGGGCAACATCATAATATGGTGGCAGGAGTCATTTGGTGAGTTTTGAGTGAAATCCAATCGCTAGAAGTATGGAATACACCAACCACTCCAATTAGGAACGAACTGCCGTTGAACTTGAATTGTCCAATTTGGAACACCCATTGATTTCGGATCGAGCCCAAAACTTGGGCAACATCATAATATGGTGGGAGGAGTCATTTGGTGAGTTTTAAGTGAAATCCAATTGCTAGAAGTATGGAATACACCAACCACTCCAATTAGGAACGAACTGCCGTTGAACTTGAATTGTCCAATTTGGAACACCTATTGATTTCGGATCGAGCCCAAAACTTGGGCAACAACAAAATATGGTCGGAGGAGTCATTTGGTGAGTTTTGAGTGAAATCCAATCGCTAGAAGTATGGAATACACCAACCACTCCAATTAGGAACGAACTGCCATTGAACTTGAATTGTCCAATTTCTCACACCTATTGATTTCGGATCGAGCCCAAAACTTGGGCAACCTCATAATACGGTGGGAGGAGTCATTTGGTGAGTTTTGAGTGAAACCCAATTGCTAGAAGTATGGAATACACCAACCACTCCAATTAGGAACGAACTGCCGTTGAACTTGAATTGTCCAATTTCTCACACCCATTGACTTCGGATCGAGCCCAAAACTTGGGCAACATCATAATATGGTGGGAGGCGTCATTTGGTTAGTTTTGAGAGAAATCCAATCGCTAGAAGTACGGAATACAACAACCACTCCAATTAGGGACGAACTGTCATTCAAATTGAATTGACCAATTTCTCACACCTATTGATTTCGGATCGAGCCCAAAACTTGGACAACATCATAATTTGGTGGGAGGAGTCATTTGGTGAGTTTTGAGTGAAATCCAATCGCTAGAAGTATGGAATACACCAACCACTCCAATTAGGAACGAACTGCCGTTGAACTTGAATTGTCCAATTTGGAACACCTATTGATTTCGGATCGAGCCCAAAACTTGGGCCACAACAAAATATGGTCGGAGGAGTCATTTGGTGAGTTTTGAGTGAAATCCAATCGCTAGAAGTATGGAATACACCAACCACTCCAATTAGGAACGAACTGCCGTTGAACTGGAATTGTCCAATTTGGAACATCTATTGATTTCGGATCGAGTCCAAAACATGGGCAACATCATAATATGGTGGGAGGAGTCATTTGGTGAGTTTTGAGTGAAATTCGATCGCTAGAAGTATGGAATACAGTAACCACTCCAATTAGGAACGAACTGCCGTTGAACTTGAATTGTCCAATTTCTCACACCAATTGATTTCGAATCGAGCCCAAAACTTGGGCAACATCATAATATGGTGGGAGGAGTCATTTGGTGAGTTTTCAGTGAAATCCAATCGCTAGATGTACGGAATACACCAACCACTCCAATTAGGGACGAACTGTCGTTGAAATTGAATTGACCAATTTCTCACACCTATTGATTTCAGATCGAGCCCAAAACTTGGGCAACATCATAATATGGTGGGAGTAGTCATTTGGTGAGTTTTGAGTGAAATCCAATCGCTAGAAGTATGGAATACACCAACCACTCCAATTAGGAACGAAATGCCGTTGAAATTGAATTGACCAATTTCTCACACCTATTGATTTCGGATCGAACCCAAAACTTGGGCAACATCATAATATGGTGGGTGGAGTCATTGGGTGAGTTTAGAGTGAAATCCAATCGCTAGAAGTATGGAATACACCAACCACTCCAATTAGGAACGAACTGCCATTGAACTTGAATTGTCCAATTTCGAACACCTATTGATTTCGGATCGAGCCCAAAAAACTTGGGCAACATCATAATATGGTGGGAGGAGTCATTTGGTGAGTTTTGAGTGAAATCCAATCGCTAGAAGTATGGAATACACCAACCACTCCAATTAGGAACGAACTGCCGTTGAACTTGAATTGTCCAATTTCTCACACCTATTGATTTCGGATCGAGCCCGAAACATGGGCTACATCATAATATGGTGGGAGGAGGGATTTGGTGAGTTTTGAGTGAAATCCAATCGCTAGAAGTATGGAATACACGAACCACTCCAATTAGGAACGAACTTCCGTTGAACTTGAATTGTCCAATTTGTCACACCTATTGATTTCGGATCGAGCCCAAAACTTGGGCAACAACATAATATGGTGGGAGGAGTCATTTGGTGAGTTTTGAGTGAAATCCAATCGCTAGAAGTATAGAATACACCAACCACTCCAATTAGGAACGAACTGCCGTTGAACTTGAATTGTCCAATTTCGATCACCTATTGATTTCGGATCGAGCCCAAAACTTGGGCAACATCATAATATGGTGGGAGGAGTCATTTGGTGAGTTTTGAGTGAAATCCAACCGCTAGAAGTATGGAATACATCGACCACTCCAATTAGGAACGAACAGCCGTTGAACTTCAATTGTCCAATTTGGAACACCTATTGATTTCGGATAGAGCCCAAAACTTGGGCAACATCACAATATGGTGGGAGGAGTCATTTGGTGGGTTTTAAGTGAAATCCAATCGCTAGAAGTATGGAATACACCAACCACTCCAATTAGGAACGAACTGCCGTTGAACTTGAATTGTCCAATTTGGAACACCTATTGATTTCGGATCGAGCGCAAAACTTGGGCAACACCATATTATGGTGGGAGGAGTCATTTGGTGAGTTTTGAGTGAAATCCAATCGCTAGAAGTATGGAATACACCAACCAAACCAATTTGGAACGAAATGCCGTTGAACTTGAATTGTCCAATTTGGAAGACCTATTGATTTCGGATCGAGCCCAAAACTTGGGCAACATAATAATATGGTGGGAGGAGTCATTTGGTGAGTTTTCAGTGAAATCCCATCGCTAGATGTATGTAATACGCCAACCACTCCAATTAGGAACGAACTGCCGTTGAACTTGAATTGTCCAATTTCTCACACCAATTGATTTCGGATCGAGCCCCAAACTTGGGCAACATCATAATACGGTGGGAGGAGTCATTTGGTGAGTTTTGAGTGAAATCCAATCGCTACAAGTATGGAATGCAGCAACCACTCCAATTAGGAACGAACTGCCGTTGAACTTGAATTGTCCAATTTGGAACACCTATTGATTTCGGATCGAGCCCAAAACTTGGGCAACATCATATTATGGTGGGAGGAGTCATTTGGTGAGTTTTGAGTGAAATCCAATCGCTAGAAGTATGGAATACACCAACCACTCCAATTAGGAACGAACAGCCGTTGAACTTGAATTGTGCAATTTGGAACCCCTATTAATTTCAGATCGAGCCCAAAACTTGGGCAACAACAAAATATGGTGGGAGGAGTCATTTGGTGAGTTTTGAGTGAAATCCAATCGCTAGAAGTATGGAATACACCAACCACTCCAATTAGGAAAGAACTGCCGTTGAACTTGAATTGTCCAATTTCGAACACCTATTGATTTCGGATCGAGCCCAAAACTTGGGCAACATCATAATATGGTGGGAGGAGTCATTTGGTGAGTTTTGAGTGAAATCCAATTGCTAGAAGTATGGAATACACCAACCACTCCAATTAGGAACGAACTGTCGTTGAACTTGAATTGTCCAATTTGGAACACCTATCGATTTCGGATCGAGCCCAAAACTTGGGCGACATCATAATATGGTGGGAGGAGTCATTTGGTGAGTTTTGAGCGAAATCCAATCGCTAGAAGTATGGAATACACCAACCACTCCCATTAGGAACGAACTGCCGTTCATCTTGAATTGTCCAATTTCTCACACCTATTGATTTCGGATCGAACCCCAAACTTGTGCAACATCATAATATGGTGGGAGGAGTCATTTGGTGAGTTTTGAGTGAAATCCAATCGCTAGTAGTATGGAATACACCAACCACTCCAATTAGGAACGAACTGCCGTTAAACTTGAATTGTCCAATTTCTCACACCTATTGATTTCGGATCGAGCCCAAAACTTGGGAAACATCATAATATGGTGGGAGGAGTCATTTGGTGAGTTTTGAGTGAAATCCAATTGCTAGAAGTACGGAATACACCAACCACTCCGATTAGGAATGAACTGCCGTTGAACTTGAATTGACCAATTTCTCACACCTATTGATTTCGGATCGAGCCCAAAACTTGGGCAACATCATAATATGGTGGGAGGAGTCATTTGGTGAGTTTTGAGTGAAATCCAATCGCTAGAAGTATGGAATACACCAACCACTCAAATTAGGAACGAACTGCCGTTGAACTTGACTTGTCCAATTTCTCAAACCTATTGATTTCGGATCGAGCCCAAAACTTGCGCAACATCATAATTTGGTGGGAGGAGTCATTTGGTGACTTTTGAGTGAACTCCAATCGCTAGAAGTATGGAATACACCAACCACTCAAATTAGGAACGAACTGCCGTTGAACTTGAATTGTCCAATTTGGAACACCTATTGATTTCGGATCGAGCCCAAAACTTGGGCAACATCATATTATGGTGGGAGGAGTCATTTGGTGAGTTTTGAGTGAAATCCAATCTCTAGAAGTATGGAATACACCAACCACTCCAATTAGGAATGAACTGCCGTTGAACTTGAATTGTCCAATTTCTCACACCTATTGATTTCGGATCGAGCCCCAAACTTGGGCAACATCATAATATGGTGGGAGGAGTCATTTGGAGAGTTTTGAGTGAAATCCAATCGCTAGATGTATGGAATACAGCAACCACTCCAATTAGGAACGAACTGCCGTTGAACTTGAATTGTCCAATTTGGAACACCTATCGATTTCGGATCGAGCCCAAAACTTGGGCGACATCATAATATGGTGGGAGGAGTCATTTGGTGAGTTTTGAGCGAAATCCAATCGCTAGAAGTATGGAATACACCAACCACTCCCATTAGGAACGAACTGCCGTTCATCTTGAATTGTCCAATTTCTCACACCTATTGATTTCGGATCGAACCCCAAACTTGTGCAACATCATAATATGGTGGGAGGAGTCATTTGGTGAGTTTTGAGTGAAATCCAATCGCTAGTAGTATGGAATACACCAACCACTCCAATTAGGAACGAACTGCCGTTAAACTTGAATTGTCCAATTTCTCACACCTATTGATTTCGGATCGAGCCCAAAACTTGGGAAACATCATAATATGGTGGGAGGAGTCATTTGGTGAGTTTTGAGTGAAATCCAATTGCTAGAAGTACGGAATACACCAACCACTCCGATTAGGAATGAACTGCCGTTGAACTTGAATTGACCAATTTCTCACACCTATTGATTTCGGATCGAGCCCAAAACTTGGGCAACATCATAATATGGTGGGAGGAGTCATTTGGTGAGTTTTGAGTGAAATCCAATCGCTAGAAGTATGGAATACACCAACCACTCAAATTAGGAACGAACTGCCGTTGAACTTGACTTGTCCAATTTCTCAAACCTATTGATTTCGGATCGAGCCCAAAACTTGCGCAACATCATAATTTGGTGGGAGGAGTCATTTGGTGACTTTTGAGTGAACTCCAATCGCTAGAAGTATGGAATACACCAACCACTCAAATTAGGAACGAACTGCCGTTGAACTTGAATTGTCCAATTTGGAACACCTATTGATTTCGGATCGAGCCCAAAACTTGGGCAACATCATATTATGGTGGGAGGAGTCATTTGGTGAGTTTTGAGTGAAATCCAATCTCTAGAAGTATGGAATACACCAACCACTCCAATTAGGAATGAACTGCCGTTGAACTTGAATTGTCCAATTTCTCACACCTATTGATTTCGGATCGAGCCCCAAACTTGGGCAACATCATAATATGGTGGGAGGAGTCATTTGGAGAGTTTTGAGTGAAATCCAATCGCTAGATGTATGGAATACAGCAACCACTCCAATTAGGAACGAACTGCCGTTGAACTTGAATTGTCCAATTTGGAACACCTATTGATTTCGGATCGAGCCCAAAACTTGGGCAATATCATATTATGGTGGGAGGAGTCATTTGGTGACTTTTGAGTGAACTCCAATCGCTAGAAGTATGGAATACACCAACCACTCAAATTAGGAACGAACTGCCGTTGAACTTGAATTGTCCAATTTGGAACACCTATTGATTTCGGATCGAGCCCAAAACTTGGGCAACATCATATTATGGTGGGAGGAGTCATTTGGTGAGTTTTGAGTGAAATCCAATCTCTAGAAGTATGGAATACACCAACCACTCCAATTAGGAATGAACTGCCGTTGAACTTGAATTGTCCAATTTCTCACACCTATTGATTTCGGATCGAGCCCCAAACTTGGGCAACATCATAATATGGTGGGAGGAGTCATTTGGAGAGTTTTGAGTGAAATCCAATCGCTAGATGTATGGAATACAGCAACCACTCCAATTAGGAACGAACTGTCGTTGAACTTGAATTGTCCAATTTCTCACACCTATTGATTTCGGATCGAACCCAAAACTTGGGCAACATCATAATATGGTGGGTGGAGTCATTGGGTGAGTTTTGAGTGAAATCCAATCGCTAGAAGTATGGAATACACCAACCACTCCAATTAGGAACGAACTGCCATTGAACTTGAATTGTCCAATTTCGAACACCTATTGATTTCGGATCGAGTCCAAAACTTGGGCAACATCATAATATGGTGGGAGGAGTCATTTGGCGAGTTTTGTGTGAAATCCAATCGCTAGAAGTATGGAATACACCAACCACTCCAGTTAGGAACGAACTGCCGTTATATTTGAATTGTCCAATCTGGAACACCTATTGATTTCGGATCGAACCCAAAACTTGGGCAACATCATAATATGGTGGGTGGAGTCATTGGGTGAGTTTTGAGTGAAATCCAATCGCTAGAAGTATGGAATACACCAACCACTCCAATTAGGAACGAACTGCCATTGAACTTGAATTGTCCAATTTCGAACACCTATTGATTTCGGATCGAGTCCAAAACTTGGGCAACATCATAATATGGTGGGAGGAGTCATTTGGTGAGTTGTGAGTGAAATCCAATCGCTAGAAGTATGGAATACACCAACCACTCCAATTAGGAAAGAACTGTCGTTGAAATTGAATTGTCCAATTTCTCACACCTGTTGAATTCGGATCGAGCCCAAAACTTGGGCAACATCCTAATATGGTGGGAGGAGTCATTTGGTGAGTTTTGAGTGAAATTCAATCGCTAGAAGTATGGAATACACCAACCACTCCAATTTGGAAAGAACTGTCGTTGAAATTGAATTGTCCAATTTCTCACACCTATTGATTTCGGATCGAGCCCCAAACTTGGGCAACATCTTAATATGGTGGGAGGAGTCATTTGGTGAGTTTTGAGTGAAATCCAATCGCTAGAAGTATGGAAAACACCAACCAAACCAATTTGGAACGAACTGTCGTTGAACTTAAATTGTCCAATTTCTCACACCTATTGATTTCGGATCGAGCCCAAAACTTGGGCAACATCATAATATGGTGTTAGTAGTCATTTGGTGACTTTGAGTGAAATCCAATCGCTAGAAGTATGGAATACCCCAACCACTCCAATTAGGAACGAACTGCCGTTGAACTTGAATTGTCCAATTCGGAAGACCTATTGATTTCGGATCGAGCCCAAAACTTGGGCAACATCATAATATGGTGGGAGGAGTCATTTGGTGAGTTTTGAGTGAAATCCAATCGCTAGAAGTATGGAATACACCAACCACTCCAATTAGGAACGAACTGCCGTTGAACTTGAATTGTCCAATTCGGAACACCTATTGATTTCGGATCGAGCCCAAAACTTGGGCAACATCATAATATGGTGAGAGGAGTCATTTGGTGAGTTTTGAGTGAAATCCAATCGCTAGAAGTATGGAATACATCAACCACTCCAATTAGGAAAGAACTGCCGTTGAACTTGAATTGTCCAATTTCCCACACCTATTGATTTCCGATTGAACCCAAAACTTGGGCAACAGGATAATATGGTGGGAGAAGTCATTTGGTGAGTTTTCAGAGAAATCCAATCGCTAGAAGTATGGAATACACCAACCACACCAATTTGGAACGAACTGCCGTTGAACTTGAATTGTCCAATTTCTCACACCTATTAATATCGAATCAAGCCTAAAACTTGGGCAACATCATAATATGGTGGGAGGAGTCATTTTGTGAGTTTTGAGTGAAATGCAATCGCTAGAAGTTTGGAATACACCAACCACTCCAATTAGAAACGAACTGCCGTTGAACTTTTATTGTCCAATTTCTTTCACCTATTGATATCGGATCGAGCCCAAAACTTGGGCAACATCATAATATGGTGGGAGGAGTTATTAGCTGAGTTTTGAGTGAAATCCAATCGCTAGAAGTATGGAATACACCAACCACTCCAATTAGGAACGAACTGCCGTTGAACTTGAATTGTCCAATTTCTCACACCTATTGATATCGGATCGATCCTAAAACTTGGGCAACATCATGATATGGTGGGAGGAGTTATTTCGTGAGTTTCGAGTGAAATGCAATCGCTAGAAGTTTGGAATACACCAACCACTCCAGTTAGGAACGAACTTTCGTTGAAATTGAATTGACCAATTTCTCACACCTATTGATTTCGGATCGAGCCCAAAACTTGGGCAACATCATAATATGGTGGGAGGAGTCATTTGGTGAGTTTTGAGTGAAATCCAATCGCTAGAAGTATGGAATACACCAACCACTCCATTTAGGAACGAACTGCCGTTGAACTTGACTTGTCCAATTTCTCAAACCTATTGATTTCGGATCGAGCCCAAAACTTGCGCAACATCATAATTTGGTGGGAGGAGTCATTTGGTGAGTTTTCAGTGGCTAGAAGTATGGAATACACCAACCACTCCAATTTGGAACGAATTGCCGTCGAAATTGAAATGTCCAATTTCTCACACGTATTGATTTCTGATCGAGCCCAAAACTTGGGCAACATCATAATATGGTGGGAGGAGTCATTTGGTGAGTTTTGAGTGAAATCCAATCTCTAGAAGTATGGAATACACCAACCACTCCCATTAGGAACGAACTGCCGTTGAACTTGAATTGTCAAATTTCTCACACCTGTTGATTTCGGATCGAGCCCAAAACTTGGGCAACATCATAATATGGTGGGAGGAGTCATTTGGTGAGTTTTGAGTAAAATCCAATCGCTAGAAGCATGGAATACAACAACCACTCCAATTAGGAACGAACTGCCGTTGAACTTGAATTGTCCAATTCGGAACACCTATTGATTTCGGATCGAGCCCAAAACTTGGGCAACATCATAATATGGTGGGAGGAGTCATTTGGTGAGTTTTGAGTGAAATCCAATCGCTAGAAGTATGGAATACACCAACCACTCCAATTAGGAACGAACTGCCGTTGAACTTGAATTGTCCAATTTGGAACACCTATTGATTTCGGATCGAGCCGAAAACTTAGGCAACATCATAATATGGTGGGAGGAGTCATTTGGTGAGTTTTGAGTGAAATCCAATCTCTAGAAGTATGGAATACACCAACCACTCCAATTAGGAACGAACTGCCGTTGAACTTGAATTGTCAAATTTCTCACATCTGTTGATTTCGGATCGAGCCCAAAACTTGGGCAACATCATAATATGGTGGGAGGAGTCATTTGGTGAGTTTTGAGTGAAATCCAATCGCTAGAAGCATGGAATACAACAACCACTCCAATTAGGAACGAACTGCCATTGAACTTGAATTGTCCAATTTGGAACACCTATTGATTTCGGATCGAGCCCAAAACTTGGGCAACATCATAATATGGTGGGAGGAGTCATTTGGTGAGTTTTGAGTGAAATCCAATCGCTAGAAGTATGGAATACACCAACCACTCCAATTAGGAATGAACTGCCGTTGAAATTGAATTGTCCAATTTGGAACACCTATTGATTTCGGATCGAGCCCAAAACTTGGGCAACATCATAATATGGTGGGAGAAGTCATTTGGTTAGTTTTGAGTGAAATCCAATCGCTAGAAGTATGGAATACACCAACCAGTCCAAGTAGGAACGAACTGCCGTTGAACTCTAATTGTCAAATTTGGAAGACCTATTGATTTCGGATTGAGCCCAAAACTTGGGCAACATCATAATTTGGTGGGAGGAGTCATTTGGTGAGTTTTGAGTGAAATCCAATCGCTAGAAGTGTGGAATACACCAACCCCTCCAATTAGGAACGAACTGCCGTTGAACTTGAATTGTCCAATTTGGAACAACTATTGATTTTGGTTCGAGCCCAACACTTGGGCAACATCATAATATGGTGGGAGGAGTCATTTGGTGAATTTTGAGTGAAATCCAACCGCTAGAAGTATGGTATACACCAACCACTCCAATTAGGAACGAACTGCCGTTGAACTTGAATTGTACAATTTGGAACACCTATTGATTTCGGATCGAGCCCAAAACTTGGGCGACATCATAATATGGTGGGAGGAGTCATTTGGTGAGTTTTGAGTGAAATCCAATCTCTAGAAGTATGGAATACACCAACCAGTCCAATAAGGAACGAACTGCCATTGAACTTGAATTGTTCAGTTTCTCACACCTATTGATTTCGGATCGAGCCCAAAACTTGGGCAACATCATAATTTGGTGGGAGGAGTCATTTGGTGAGTTTTGAGTGAAATCCAATCGCTAGAAGTATGGAATACAACAATGACTCCAATTAGGAACGAACTGCTGTTGAACTTGAATTGTCGAATTTCTCACACCTATTGATTTCGGATCGAGCCCAAAACTTGGGCAACATCATAATATGGTGGGAGGAGTCATTTGGTGAGTTTTGAGTGAAATCCAATCGCTAGAAATTTGGAATACACCAACCACTCCAATTAGGAACGAACTGCCGTTGAACTTGAATTGTCCAATTTCTCACACGTATTGATTTCGGATCGAGCCGAAAACTTGGGCAACATCATAATATAGTGGGAGGAGTCATTGGGTGAGTTTTGAGTGAAATCCAATCGCTAGAAGTATGGAATACACCAACCACTCCAATTTGGAACGAACTGCCGTTGAACTTGAATTGTCCAATTTCTCACACCTATTGATTTCGGATCGAGCCCCAAACCTGGGCAACATCATAATATGGTGGGAGGAGTCATTTGGTGAGTTTTGAGTGAAATCCAATCGCTAGAATTATGGAAGACAGCAACCACTCCAATTAGGAACTTACTGCCGTTGAACTTGAATTGTCCAATTTCTCACACCTATTGATTTTGGATCGAGCCCCAAACTTGGGCAACATCATAATATGGTGGGAGGAGTCATTTGGTGAGTTTTGAGTGAAATCCATTCGCTAGAAGTATGGAATACACCAACCACTCCAATTAGGAACGAACTGCCGTTGAACTTGAATTGGCCAATTTCGAACACCAATTGACTTCGGATCGAGCCCAAAACTTGGGCAACATCATAATATGGTGGGAGGAGTCATTTGGTGAGTTTTGAGTGAAATCCAATCGCTAAATGTATGGAATACACCAACCACTCCAATTAGGAACGAACTGCCGTTGAACTTGAATTGTCCAATTTCGAACACCAATTGATTTCGGATCGAGCCCAAAACTTGGGCAACATCATAATATGGTGGGAGGAGTCATTTGGTGAGTTTTGAGTGAAATCCAATCGCTAGAAGTATGGAATACACCAACCACTCCAATTAGGAACGATCTGCCGTTGAACTTGAATTGTCCAATTTCTCACAACTATTGATTTCGGATCGAGCCCAAACTTGGGCAACATCCAATTATGGTGGGAGGAGTCATTTGGTGAGTTTTGAGAGAAACCCAATCGCTAGAAGTATGGAATACACCAACCACTCCAGTTTGGAACGAACTGCCGTTGAACTTGTATTGTCCAATTTCTCACACCTATTGATTTCGGATCGAGCCCCAAACCTGGGCAACGTCATAAGATGGTGGGAGGAGTCATTTGGTGAGTTTTGAGTGAAATCCAATCGCTAGAAGTATGGAATACACCATCCACTCCAATTGGGGAGTCTTCAAGCTACAAACTCACTTCAGCCATCCTCTACACTTCCATCATTCCATCAACACATCCAGAAATCATCCTCATACATTTCCACAACCCCAAACACTCAAGCAATCAACCCAATACTCTAAATTGCCCCAAAATCACCAAAACAGCTCCAGAAAACCTCCCTTCCATTTCCCTACGAATTTCCTCTTTCTCAGCCATCACCACTCATTCAAACTCATCCCAAATCACCTCCATATCCTTCATACATCCTTCTAGACGTGGAGAAGCTCTTGGAGAAGCATTGGACACCACAAGAACTTCAGAAAAGGGTTTTTCTACTCTTATGGCATTCATTATGTTTTCCCATTTCTGTTTTAGTTTCTTTTCCATTATGAGTAGCTAAATCCATAACTAGGGCTTCGATGTAACCTAACATGAATATTCTGGGTTTATAAGTTTGAAGTTTGGAGTTTCAAGTTTGATTCATGATTCATGTTCTTATTCATTATGCTTATAAGTTAACATGCTTGTTTGAATGATTGATCACCATTAGAACTTGTTTGTTAACTATCTTGGTTTGAATTAAGAGTAGACACCATGCTTTAATTCGAATTGAACTATGAATAGGAAGAGTATGTACGGACATTCGACAACAGGGATTAGATACATGCTTGGTTGTTTAAATTGTTCTTCTATGCTTAATGGGTTCCTAATGCTTAATTTTAGGTTAGACAACAAATGATCAAATTAGGGAATTAGGAACACAAGGTTAGGACCAAACACCATGGCCTAATCATACTTTAGCTAGAATCAATCTTTGAATCTGAATTAGACATGTTACTTGACTCCTTATAACCCAGAATTGAATTGTTATGGTGATTCGAATGCCCTAGTCTCCAAATCTGTTTTCCATCTCTTAAAACCACTCTTTGTTACATTTGTTTACTTGTTTTGTTTGCAATTTCATTTTGCTTATTTTGTTCAACAATCACAACCACTCTTGCTTTAAATTCTGTTTTAGACATAACCTCCTACTTTCTTGAATTTGGTAAGCTAAGTACATAACTAGTTTTAACTTCTCAGTCTTCGTGGGTACGACCTCGTACTTGTCTTGCTATACTACTAATTGCCCCGTACAATTGCGAGTTAGCATAATAATTAACAACATTGGGCAACATCATAATATGGTGGGAGGAGTCATTTGGTGAGTTTTGAGTGAAATCCATTCGCTAGAAGTATGGAAGACACCAACCACTCCAATTAGGAACGAACTGCCGTTGAACTTGAATTGTCCAATTTCTCACACCTATTGATTTCGGATCGAGCCCCAAACTTGGGCAACATCATAATATGGTGGGAGGAGTCATTTGGTGAGTTTTCAGTGAAATCGAATCGCTAGAAGTATGGAATACACCAACCACTCCAATTAGGAACGAACTGCCAATGCACTTGAATTGTCCAATTTCTCACACCCATTGATTTCGGATCGAGCCCAAAACTTGGGCAACATCATAATATGGTGGGAGGAGTCATTTGGTCAGTTTTGAGTGAAATCCAATCGCCAAAAGTATGGAATACACCAACCACTCCAATTAGGAACGAACTGCCGTTGAACTTGAATTGTCCAATTTCGAACACCAATTGATTTCGGATCGAGCCCAAACCTTGGGCAACATCATAATATGGTGGGAGGAGTCATTTGGTGAGTTTTGAGTGAAATCCAATCGCTAGAAGTATGGAATACATCAACCGCTCCAATTAGGAACGATATGCCGTTGAACTTGAATTGTCCAATTTCTCACACCTATTGATTTCGGATCAAGCCCAAAACTTGGGCAACATCATAATATGGTGGGAGGAGTCATTTGGTGAGTTTGAAGTGAAATCCAATCACTAGAAGTATGGAATACACCAACCACTCCAATTAGAAACGAACTGCCGTCGAACTTGAATTGTCCAATTTCTCACACCTATTGATTTCGGATCGAGCCCCAAACTTGGGCAACATCATAATTTGGTGGGAGGAGTCATTCGGTGAGTTTTGAGTGAAATCCAATCGCTAGAAGTATGGAATACACCAACCACTCCAATTAGGAACGAACGGCCGTTGAACTTGAAGTGTCCAATTTCTCACACCTATTGATTTCGGATCGAGCCCGAAACTTGGGCTACATCATAATATGGTGGGAGGAGTCATTTGGTGAGTTTTGAGTGAAATCCAATCTTTAGAAGTAAGGAATACACCAACCACTCCAACTAGGAACGAACTGCCGTTGAACTTGAGTTGTCCAACTTCTCACACCTATTGATTTCGGATCGAGCCCCAAACTTTTGGCTACATCACAATATGGTGGGAGGAGTCATTTGGTGAGTTTTGAGTGAAATCCAATCGCTAGAACTATGGAATACACCAACCACTCCAATTAGGAACGAACTTCCGTTGAACTTCAATTGTCCAATTTCTCACACCTATTGAATTCGGATCGAGCCCAAAACTTGGGCAACACCATAATATGGTGGGAAGAGTCATTTGGGGAATTTTGAGTGAAATCCAATCGCTAGAAGTATGGAATACAGCAACCACTCCAATTAGGAACGAACTGCCGTTGAACTTGAATTGTCCAATTTCTCACACCTATTGATTTCGGATCGAGCCCAAAACTTGGGCAACAACATAATATGGTGGGAGGAGTCATTTGGTGTGTTTTGAGTGAAATCCAATCGCTAGAAGTATGGAATACACCACCCACTCCAGTTAGGAACGAACTGCCGTTGAAATTGAATTGTCCAATTTGGAACACCTATTGATTTCGGATCGAGCCCCAAACTTTTGGCTACGTCATAATATGGTGGGAGGAGTCATTTGGTGAGTTTTGAGTGAAATCCAATTTCTAGAACTATGGAATACACCAACCACTCCAACAAGGAACGAACTGCCGTTGAACTTCAATTGTCCAATTTCCCACACCTATTGATTTCGGATCGAGCCCAAAACTTGGGCAACATCATAATATGGTGGGAGGAGTCATTTGGTGAGTTTTTAGTGAAATCCAATCGCTAGAAGTATGGAATACACCAACCACTCCAATTAGGAACGAACTGCCGTTGAACTTGAATTGTCCAATTTCTCACACCTATTGATTTCGGATCGAGCCCCAAACTTGGGCAACATCGTAATATGGTGGGAGGAGTCATTTGGTTAGTTTTGAGTGAAATCCAATCGCTAGAAGTACGGAATACACCAACCACTCCAATTAGGAACGAACTGCCGTTGAACTTGAATTGTAAAATTTGGAACACCTATTGATTTCGGATCGAGCCCGAAACTTGGGCAACATCATAATATGGTGGGAGGAGTCATTTTGTGAGTATTGAGTGAAATCCAATCGCTAGAAGTATGGAATACACCAACCACTCCAATTAGGAACGAACTGCCGTTGAACTTGAATTGTCCAATTTCTCCCACCTATTGATTTCGGATCGAGCCCAAAACTTGGGCAACATCATAACATGGTGGGAGGAGTCATTTGGTTAGTTTTGAGTGAAATCCAATCGCTAGAAGTATGGAATACACCAACCACTCCAATTAGGAACGAACTGCCGTTGAACTTGAATTGTCCAATTTCTCACACCTTTTGATTTCGGATCGACCCCAAAACTTGGGGAGCATCATAATATGGTGGGAGGAGTCATTTGGTGAGTTTTGAGTGAAATCCAATCGCTAGAAGTATGGAATACACCAACCACTCCAATTAGGAACGAACTGCCGTTGAAATTGAATTGTCCAATTTCTCACACCTATTGATTTCGGATCGAGCCCAAAACTTGGGCAACATCATAATATGGTGGGAGGAGTCATTTGGTGAGTTTTGAGTGAAATCCAATCATTAGAAGTATGGAATACACTAACCACTCCAATTAGGAACGAACTGCCGTTGAACTTGAATTGTCCATCTTGGAACTCCTATTGAATTCGGATCGAGCCCAAAACTTGGGCAACATAATTATATGGTGGGAGGAGTCATTTGGTGAGTTTTGAGTGAAATCCAATCGCTAGAAGTGTGGAATACACCAACCACTCCAGTTAGGAACGAACTGCCGTTGAAATTGAATTGTCCAATTTCTCACACCTATTGATTTCGGATCGAGCCCAAAACTTGGGCAACATCATAATATGGTGGGAGGAGTCATTTGGTGAGTTTTGAGTGAAATCCAATCGCTAGAAGTATGGAATACACCAACCACTCCAATTAGGAACGAACTGCCGTTGAACTTGAATTGTCCAACTTGGAACACCTATTGATTTCGGATCGAGCCCAAAACTTGGGCAACATCATTATATGGTGGGAGGAGTCATTTGGTGAGTTTTGAGTGAAATCCAGTCGCTAGAAGTATGGAATACACCAACCACTCCAATTAGGAACGAACTGCCGTTGAACTTGAATTGTCCAATTTATCTCACCTATTCATTTCGGATCAAGCCCAAAACTTGGGCAACATCATAATATGGTGGGAGGAGTCATTTGGTGAGTTTTTACTTAAATCTAATCGCTAGAAGTATGGAATACACCAACCACTCCAATTAGGAACGAACTGTCGTTGAAATTGAATGGACCAATTTCTCACACCTATTGATTTCGGATCGAGCCCAAAACTTGGGCAACATCATAATATGGTGGGAGGAGTCATTTGGTGAGTCTTGAGTGAAATCCAATCTCTAGAACTACGGAATACACCAACCACTCCAGTTAGGAACAAACTGCCGTTGTACTTGAATTGTCCAATTTGGAACACCTATTGATTTCGGATCGAGCCCAAAACTTGGGCAACATCATAATATGGTGGGAGGAGTCATTTGGTGAGTTTTGAGTGAAATACAATCGCTAGAAGTATGGAACACACCAACCACTCCAATTAGGAACGAACTGCTGTTGAACTTGAATTGTCAATTTTGGAACACCTATTGATTTCGGATCGAGCCCAAAACTTGGGCAACATCATAACATGGTGGGAGGAGTCATTTGGTGAGTTTTGAGAGAAATCCAATCGCTAGAAGTATGGAATACACCAACCACTCCAATTAGGAACGAACTACCGTTGAACTTGAATTGTCCAATTTGGAACACCTATTGATTTCGGATGGAGCCCAAAACTTGGGCAACATCATAATATGGTGGGAGGAGTCATTTCGTTAGTTTTGAGTGAAATCCAATCGCTAGAAGTATGGAATACACCAACCACTCCAATTAGGAACGAACTGCCGTTGAACTTGAATTGTCCAATTCGGAACACCTATTGATTTCGGATCGAGCCCAAAACTTGGGCAACATCATAATATGGTGGGAGGAGTCATTTGGTTAGTTTTGAGTGAAATCCAATCGCGAGAAGTAGGGAATACACCGACCACTCCAATTAGGAACGAACTGCCGTTGAACTTGAATTGTCCACTTTCGAACACCTATTGATTTCGGATCGAGCCCAAAACTTGGGCAACATCATAATATGCTGGGAGGAGTCATTTGGTGAGTTTTGAGTGAAATCCAATCGCTAGAAGTATGGAATACACCAACCACTCCAATTAGGAACGAACTGCCGTTGAACTTGAATTGTCCAATTTCGAACACCTATTGATTTCGGATCGAGCCCAAAACTAGGGCAACATCATAATATGGTGGGAGGAGTCATTTGGTGAGTTTTGAGTGAAATCCAATCCCTAGAAGTATGGAATACACCAACCACTCCCATTAGGAACGAACTGCCGTTGAACTTGAATTGTCCAATTTCTCACACCTATTGATTTCGGTTCGAGCCCCAAACTTGGGCGACCTCATAATATGGAGGGAGGAGTCATTTGGTGAGTTTTGAGTGAAATCCAATCGCTAGAATTATGGAATACACCAACCCCTCCAATTAGGAACGAACTGCCGTTGAACTTGAATTGTCCAATTTGGAACACCTATTGATTTCGGATCGAGCCCCAAACTTGGGCAACATCAAAATATGGTGGGAGGAGTCCTTTGGTGAGTTTTGAGTGAAATCCAATCGCTAGGAGTATGGAATTCACCAACCACTCTAATTAGGAACGAACTGCCGTTGAACTTGAATTGTCCAATTTCTCACACCTATTGATTTCGGATCGAGCCCAAAACTTGGGCAACCTCATAATATGGTGGGAGGAGTCATTTGGTGAGTTTTTTGTGAAATCCAATCACTAGAAGTACGGAATACACCAAACACTCCAATTAGGAACGAACTGCCGTCGAACTTGAATTGTCCAATTTGGAACACCTATTGATTTGGGATCGAGCCCAAAACTTGGGCAACATCATAATATGGTGGGAGGAGTCATTTGGTTAGTTTTGAGTGAAATCCAATCGCTAGAAGTATGGAATACACCAACCACTCCCATTAGGAACGAACTAACGTTGAACTTGAATTGTCCAATTTCTCACACCTATTGATTTCGGATCGAGCCCCAAACTTGGGCTACATCATAATATTGTGGGAGGAGTCATTTGGTGAGTTTTGAGTGAAATCCAATCGCTAGAAGTATGGAATACACCAACCACTCCAATTAGGAACGAACTTCCATTGAACTTGAATTGTCCAATTCGTCACACCTATTGATTTCGGATCGACCCCAAAACATGGGCAACATTATAATATGGTGGGAGGAGTCATTTGGTGAGTTTTGAGTGAAATCCAATCGCTAGAAGTAGGGAATACACCAACCACTCCGATTAGGAACGAACTGCCGTTGAACTTTAATTGTCCAATTTCTCACACCTATTGATTTCGGATCGAGCCCAAAACTTGGGCAACATCATAATATGGTGGGAGGAGTCATTTGGTTAGTTTTGAGTGAAATCCAATCGGTAGAAGTATGGAATACACTAACCACTCCAATTAGGAACGAACTGCCGTTGAACTTGAATTGTCCAATTTCTAATCCCTATTGATTTCGGATCGAGCCAAAAACTTGGGCAACATCATAATATGGTGGGAGGAGTCATTTGGTGAGTTTTGAGCGAAATCCAATCGCTAGAAGTATGGAATACACCAACCACTCCAATTAGGAACGAACTTCCATTGAACTTGAATTGTCCAATTCGTCACACCTATTGATTTCGGATCGAGCCCAAAACATGGGCAACATCATAATATGGTGGGAGGAGTCATTTGGTGAGTTTTGAGTGAAATCCAATCGCTAGAAGTATGGAATACACCAACCACTCCGATTAGGAACAAACTGCCGTTGAACTTGAATTGTCCAATTTCTCACACCTATTGATTTCGGATCGAGCCCAAAACTTGGGCAACATCATAATATGGTGGGAGGAGTCATTTGGTTAGTTTTGAGTGAAATCCAATCGGTAGAAGTATGGAATACACTAACCACTCCAATTAGGAACGAACTGCCGTTGAACATGAATTGTCCAATTTCTAATCCCTATTGATTTCGGATCGAGCCAAAAACTTGGGCAACATCATAATATGGTGGGAGGAGTCATTTGGTGAGTTTTGAGTGAAATCCAATGGCTAGAAGTATGGAATACACCAACCACTCCAATTAGGAACGAACTGCCGTTGAACTTGAATTTTCCAATTTGGAACACCTATTGATTTCGGATTGAGCCCAAAACTTGGGCAACATCATAATATGGTGGGAGGAGTCATTTGGTGAGTTTTGAGTGAAATCCAATCGCTAGAAGTATGGAATACACCAACCACTCCGATTAGGAACGAACTGCCGTGGAACTTGAATTGTCCAATTTCTCACACCTATTGATTTCGGATCGAGCCCAAAACTTGGGCAACATCATAATATGGTGGGAGGAGTCATTTGGTTAGTTTTGAGTGAAATCCAATCGCTAGAAGTATGGAATACACCAACCACTCCAATTAGGAACGAACTGCCGTTGAACTTGAATTGTCCAATTTCTAATCCCTATTGATTTCGGATCGAGCCAAAAACTTGGGCAACATCATAATATGGTGGGAGGAGTCATTTGGTGAGTTTTGAGCGAAATCCAATCGCTAGAAGTATGGAATACACCAACCACTCCAATTAGGAACGAACTTCCATTGAACTTGAATTGTCCAATTCGTCACACCTATTGATTTCGGATCGAGCCCAAAACATGGGCAACATCATAATATGGTGGGAGGAGTCATTTGGTGAGTTTTGAGTGAAATCCAATCGCTAGAAGTATGGAATACACCAACCACTCCGATTAGGAACAAACTGCCGTTGAACTTGAATTGTCCAATTTCTCACACCTATTGATTTCGGATCGAGCCCAAAACTTGGGCAACATCATAATATGGTGGGAGGAGTCATTTGGTTAGTTTTGAGTGAAATCCAATCGGTAGAAGTATGGAATACACTAACCACTCCAATTAGGAACGAACTGCCGTTGAACATGAATTGTCCAATTTCTAATCCCTATTGATTTCGGATCGAGCCAAAAACTTGGGCAACATCATAATATGGTGGGAGGAGTCATTTGGTGAGTTTTGAGTGAAATCCAATGGCTAGAAGTATGGAATACACCAACCACTCCAATTAGGAACGAACTGCCGTTGAACTTGAATTTTCCAATTTGGAACACCTATTGATTTCGGATTGAGCCCAAAACTTGGGCAACATCATAATATGGTGGGAGGAGTCATTTGGTGAGTTTTGAGTGAAATCCAATCGCTAGAAGTATGGAATACACCAACCACTCCAATTAGGAACGAACTGCCGTTGAACTTGAATTGTCCAATTTCTCACACCTTTTGATTTCGGATCGAGCCCCAAACTTTTGGCTACATCACAATATGGTGGGAGGAGTCATTTGGTGACTTTTGTGTGAAATCCAATCGCTAGAAGTATGGAATACACCAACCACTCCAATTAGGAACGAACTTCCGTTGAACTTCAATTGTCCAATTTCTCACTCCTATTGATTTCGGATCGAGCCCAAAACTTGGGCAACATCATAATATGGTGGGAGGAGTCATTTGGTGAGTTTTGAGTGAAATCCAATCGCTAGAAGTATGGAATACACCAACCACTCCGATTAGGAACGAACTGCCGTTGAACTTGAATTGTCCAATTTCTCACACCTATTGATTTCGGATCGAGCCCAAAACTTGGGCAACATCATAATATGGTGGGAGGAGTCATTTGGTTAGTTTTGAGTGAAATCCAATCGCTAGAAGTATGGAATACACCAACCACTCCAATTAGGAACGAACTGCCGTTGAACTTGAATTGTCCAATTTCTAATCCCTATTGATTTCGGATCGAGCCAAAAACTTGGGCAACATCATAATATGGTGGGATGAGTCATTTGGTGAGGTTTGAGTGAAATCCAATGGCTAGAAGTATGGAATACACCAACCACTCCAATTAGGAACGAACTGCCGTTGAACTTGAATTGTCCAATTTGGAACACCTATTGATTTCGGATTGAGCCCAAAACTTGGGCAACATCATAATATGGTGGGAGGAGTCATTTGGTGAGTTTTGAGTGAAATCCAATCGCTAGAAGTATGGAATACACCAACCACTCCAATTAGGAACGAACTGCCGTTGAACTTGAATTCTCCAATTTGGAACACCTATTGATTTCGGATCGAGCCCAAAACTTGGGCAACATCGTAATATTGTGGGAGGAGTCATTTGGTGAGTTTTGAGTGAAATCCAATCGCTAGAAGTGTGGAATACACCAACCACTCCAATTAGGAACGAACTGCCGTTGAACTTGAATTGTCCAATTTGGAACACCTATTGATTTCGGATCGAGCCCCAAACTTTTGGCTACATCACAATATGCTGGGAGGAGCCATTTGGTGACTTTTGTGTGAAATCCAATCGCTAGAAGTATGGAATACACCAACCACTCCAATTAGGAACGAACTTCCGTTGAACTTCAATTGTCCAATTTCTCACTCCTATTGATTTCGGATCGAGCCCAAAACTTGGGCAACATCATAACATGGTGGGAGGAGCCATTTGGTGAGTTTTGAGTGAAATCCAATCGCTAGAAGTATGGAATACACCAACCACTCCAATTAGGAACGAACTACCGTTGAACTTGAATTGTCCAATTTCCCACACCTATTGATTTCGGATCGTGCCCAAAACTTGGGCAACATCATAATATGGTGGGAGGAGTCATTTGGTGAGTTTTGAGTGAAATCCAATCGCTAGAAGTATGGAATACAATACCACTCCAATTAGGAACGAACTGCCGTTGTACTTGAATTGTCCAATTTCTCGCACCTATTGATTTTGGATCGAGCCAAAAACTTGGGCAACATCATAATATGGTGGGAGGAGTCATTTGTTGAGTTTTGAGTGAAATCCAATCGCTAGAAGTGTGGAATACACCAACCACTCCAATTTGGAACGAACTGCCGTTGAACTTGAATTGTCCAATTTCTCACACCTATTGATTTCGGATCGAGCCCAAAACTTGGGCAACATCATAATATGTCCAATTACTTACTTCTTTTGCTTAGTTCCTATAATTCTAAGTTATTTCCCTCCCTTTGTGTGTTTTGTAGGCCAATAGAGCAAGAGAGCATAATTCATGCAATTCAAGCATGTTAAGGCCTAATTTGGATGAATGGAAGAAGAGCTTAAAAGACAAACTCATTTTGGCTACAGCCCCCTGCCAGTCCAGTTCCGTAGGTCATATTGCAAGCTTTGTTTCAGCAACCTACACAGCTCGGATGAGGCAGCATTCTTCATGAAAGTTGTTCCAATGGGTGTGTACTATAACATATCCAAAGGTCAGCCCCATTGGATAAATATGGAGTCTGTTACCTAGCAAACACTGAGCCATGCTCAGGATGGATTTTATCAGCGCGCAAAATGAGTTAGCAATTTGGTTTGGCCTTAACTTCCTCCTCCGACCTTGGATTGGCCCAAATGACATATGGCTGGAAAGAAGACATTCTGAACTTCAATTTCGAGTGCTTAAAGTCCTAATTTGATTAAGAGAAGCCCAAGTTGTAAGCCCTTGAAGTTGCTGGTTATGCTGACCTCAGCATGTGCTGGTTGGATGCTTGGTCATGGTGAGCTAGGTATGAGCTATCATTTCTGGTTGGAAGCTTGGTCATGGTGACATGAAGATGAGCTAGGGCTGCTGGTGGGATCTATTGGTGAAGTACATCAACCAATTCAGATTTTATAATGCAAGTGTTGTATGCATTAGTGAAGTGCATCAACCAATTCATCTTTTATAATGCAAGTGTTGTATGCATTAGCCATATTGAATTCAGATTTGTCACTCCCCTCTCCCTATAAATACCACATCCATTCCACATTCAAGACACAACAAATCCTGAGATTCACAACCCCCACAATTCACTCCAACCATCCTCAAACACTCTCAAAATCCCAAACACTCCAACAATCACCAAAACAACTCCAGCAAACCTCTCTTCCATTTCCCTACGAATTTCATCTTCCTTAGCCATCACCACTCACTCAAACTCATCCCAAATCACCTCCATATCCTTCATACATCTTTCTAGAAGTGGGGAAGCTCTTGGAGAAGCATTAGAAGTGGAGAAGCACTTGGAGAAGCCTTGGACACCACAAGAACTTCAGAAAAAGGGTTTTTCTACTCTTATTGTATTCATTATGTTTTCTCATTTCTGTTCAAGTCTCTTTTCCATTATGAGTAGCTAAATCCATAACTAGGGCTTCGATGTAACCTAACATGAATATTCTGGGTTTATAAGTTTGGAGTTTCAAGTTTGATTCATGATTCATGTTCTTATTCATTATGCTTATAAGTTAACATGCTTGTTTGAATGATTGATCACCATTAGAACTTGTTTGTTAACTATCTTGGTTTGAATTAAGAGTATACACCATGCTTTAATTCGAATTGAACTATGAATAGGAAGAGTATGTATGGACATTCGACAACAGGGATTAGATACATACTTGGTTGTTTAAAATGTTCTTCTATGCTTAATGGGTTCCTAATGCTTAATTTTAGGTTAGACAACAAATGATCAAATTAGGGAATTAGGAACACAAGGTTAGGACCAAACACCATGGCCTAATCATACTTTAGCTAGAATCAATCTTTGAATCTGAATTAGACTTGTTACTTGAATCTTTATAACCCAGAATTGAATTGTTATGGTGATTCGAATGCCCTAGTCTCAAAATCTGTTTTCCAACTCTTAAAACCACTCTTTGTTACATTTGTTTACTTGTTTTTGTTTGCAATTTCATTTTGCTTCTTTTGTTCAACAATCACAACCACTCTTGTTTTAAATTCTGTTTTAGACATAACCTCCTACTTTCTTGAATTTGGTAATCTAAGTACATAACTAGTTTTAACTTCTCAGTCTTCGTGGGTACGACCTCGTACTTGTCTTGCTATACTACTAATTGCCCCGTACAATTGCGAGTTAACATAATATTAACAACAAATTTTGGCGCCGTTGCCGGGGACTGAACGAAAGTTCTTCCCTGGTTATGTGCCCAAGGTTACCCTATTCTTTTTAGTGTTTCTAATTAATCTAATTTTCTGTTTCAGGTAGTTTATGTCTAAAAATCCATTACTTGAACAAGTGAGGTCTTCGTTCCAACGTTCTAGATCTTTGAACGCAGGACCATCATTGCAACCCAGACGAGTGACCTCTGAAATTCAGAATCGTCTAGAAAGGGAGTTGTCAACTGCAAAAGAGCAAGCTCTTGCTACATTTACAAGTCTTGCTCTCCACACTGAACTTCCCGGTTCTTCACTTTCAAATTCGGAAGCAAGTTCAGACCAAGAAGAAGAAGAAATGATGGCTGCCATTGAGTTCATGGGAGAACTTGATATCCCAACAATTCCAGCATCTCCTTCAAGCATTTTGCTGCCCACTGTAGCTCGAAATTATGAGCTTAAATCTTCTCATCTTAATATGCTGCCTTCCTTTTATGGTTTACCTAATGAAGATCCATTGACTCATATAAAGGATATTTTTAATGTTGTGAGTTCTTTTCCCTTGACAGGTGTGACAGAAGATCAACTTCGAATGAGAGTGTTTCCATACACTTTAAAGGATAAGGCGAAGTATTGGTTGAATTCTTTGAAGCCTGGTTCACTCACTACATGGTCTGCCATTCAAAAGAAGTTCCTGGAAAAATACTTCTCCACGCAAAAGACCGACATGCTTAGGGACAAGATCTTGTTATTTGCACAGCAAGATGATGAATCGTTTTGTGAAGCATGGGAGAAATTCAATGGGTTGCTCAACCAATGTCCTCATCATGGGATTCCATTGAAGCTTCAAATGCGTATGTTTTATAAAGGACTAACCCCTTCTAGTCATAATATAGTCACCAATTTTGCAGGTGGTTCTTTTAAAACCAAAACTCCAGAAGAAACGTACGAACTCTTTGAGGAGATAGCAATGGAGACCCAACATACGGATACAAGAGGTAAACGTGTTATTAGTGGTTCTAATGATGCTTCTAGTGTGCAGATTTCAAAACTGGAACAAAAGCTAGATGCTCTTCTTGCATTAAACTCAAGAAGCCCTCCGAAGGAAGTGTGTAGCATTTGTGAATCTCATGACCATGCTACCACAGCTTGTCCACTTGGGGCTGGATATCCAGAATTTGTGCAAGAGCAAGCTAAGTTGGTAAATTCCTACAACCAAGGTCCAAGAAATGATCCATACTCTCAAAGTTATAATCCAGGTTGGAGGAATCATCCAAACTTTTCATGGAGAAATACCCAGAATCAAGCAAATCCCCCTTCATTCCAAAGGCCACAACAATCATCATCATCATTGGAAGATATAGTGAAGCAGATGGCAATCAACCAATCCAATTTTCAGCAAACTACACAAGCTGCCATCTCCAAATTGGAAGTCCAATTAGGCCAAATAGCTGCTGAAATAACTCAAAGAGTGCCTGGGAAATGGCCAAGCCAAACTGAGATCAATCCAAAGAACCCAGAAGCCAAGGCCATTCATGTGCTCAGATCAGGTAAGATCATTGATAATAAAGATGATTCTAATCTTTCAAATGATGTTGTGATTGTAGAAAATGAAGAGGAGGAGACCATGGCCACGGAAGGAGAACAACTCAAAACTTCTCAATCTGCTCCTAAGGCCAAATCAGATTCTCAGAAATCCGATCAATTCCAATTGCATAAAAGGGATGACAAATTTGTGCCACCACATCTTCAAGAAGATAGATACGTGCCACCCGCTCCATATGTTCCACAGATTCCATTTCCAGGCCGTCTTAAGAAAGCAAAGCAAGATAAGGCTTTTAAAGAGATTTATGATATTTTGAGTAAAGTTAATATCAATTTGCCTTTGCTTGATCTTATTGAACAGATTCCTGCATATGGAAAATTCATCAAGGACTTGAAAACTCACAAGCTCAATTTCGCTCCAAATGAAGGAGTAAAGCTCGACCAGAATGTAAGTGCTGTATTGCAAAGGAAGCTTCCACCAAAACTAGATGATCCTGGCAGCTTTGACATTCCCATTAACATTGGAGGCAAGAAGGTTGGAAGAGCCATGTTGGACTTGGGAGCAAGCATCAATGTTTTGCCATATTCAGTTTATCAAGAGCTTGGCTTAGAAGGGATGAAGAAGACTTCAATGCGACTTGAACTAGCTGATCATTCTATAAAATATCCAAAAGGTATTGTAGAAGATATTCTAGTTCAAGTTAATACACTAATTCTCCCTGCTGATTTTGTAGTGATGGACATGGAAGACAATCCAAATGGAGATCGTGTTGATCCCATTCTCCTAGGCAGGCCATTCATGGCCACTGCAGACACAATCATCAAAGTGAAAGATAGCACTCTCTCCATGACTGTTTTGGGTGAAACTGTTGAATTTAAAATGCTTAATGCTCTATCTCAACCTTCTATCTCTCTTGATTCTTGCTTTTCAATTGATGTTGTGGATCATGAGGTTTCTTCCAAAATTTTGCAGAGAAAGTCTAATGATGCTCTAGAAGCTGTCTTAACACAAGAAGAGGAAGATCTTTGTGAACCGGAGTTCCAAGAAGTGGTGGCTGCCTTAGAAGTGTTTCCGCCATACCCACCATCCTTTAGGCCACCAATCGAGCCTCTTGGACCATCATCCACGAAATTGGAGCCATCCATTGTCATCCCACCAAAGCTAGAACTTAAACCTCTTCCCAATAATCTTAAATATACATATTTGGGTGCTAACGAAACTCTCCCTGTTATAATTGCTGCAGGTCTCTCCTCACATGAAGAAGAGAGCTTAATTAAAGTTCTAAAAGAGCATAAAACAGCCATTGGGTGGACCATAGCAGACATCAAAGGAATTAGTCCAAGCATGTGCATGCACCGGATTTTAATGGAAGAAGACAGCAAACCATCTCGTGATGCCCAAAGGAGGCTAAATCCCAACATGAAAGAGGTGGTTAGAGCTGAAGTTTTAAAGCTACTCGATGTAGGAATCATCTACCCAATTTCAGATTCTAAGTGGGTGAGCCCTGTGCAAGTTGTTCCAAAGAAGTCCGGAATCACCGTTGTGAAGAATGAGAAGAATGAGCTAGTTCCTACACGAACTGTCACTGGTTGGAGAGTTTGCATTGATTACAGGAAGTTGAACACATCCACTAGAAAAGATCATTTCCCCTTACCTTTTATTGATCAAATGCTTGAACGTTTATCTGGCCATGCTTACTATTGTTTTCTTGATGGTTTTTCAGGTTATAATCAAATTCCCATTGCTCCGGAAGACCAAGAGAAAACCACATTCACATGCCCATTTGGTACGTTTGCTTATAGAAGGATGCCATTCGGTTTATGCAATGCCCCAGCAACTTTCCAAAGATGCATGATGTCAATCTTTTCAGATATGGTGGAACGATTCATTGAGGTATTTATGGATGATTTTTCAGTTTTTGGTTCCTCTTTTGATAATTGTCTTCACCACTTGTCTCTAGTGCTTAAAAGATGCCAGGAAACAAATCTGATTTTGAATTGGGAGAAGTGTCACTTCATGGTGAGACAAGGCATTGTACTAGGCCATGTGATTTCAAGCAAGGGAATCGAAGTGGATAAAGCCAAGATCGACCTCATCTCAAATCTTCCACCCCCTACCTCTGTTAAAGGAATTAGAAGCTTTCTAGGTCATGCTGGATTCTATAGAAGGTTCATCAAAAATTTCTCAAGCATTACAAGGCCATTGTGTAATCTCCTTGCTAAGGATGCTGTTTTTGAGTTTAATGAAGCTTGCATGGAAGCTTTTTCTACCTTGAAGAGGGAGCTAACTTCAGCCCCTATTATCATAGCTCCGGATTGGTCTTTACCATTTGAAATAATGTGTGATGCCTCTGACTTTGCTATTGGTGCAGTTTTAGGTCAAAAGAAGAACAAGCTGCCCCATGTGATTCATTATGCTAGCCGGACCTTGAATGATGCTCAAATCAACTACTCCACAACAGAGAAGGAGTTGCTTGCTGTGGTTTTTGCTTTAGAAAAATTTCGTTCTTACCTTGTTGGTTCTAAAGTAATTGTTTATTCTGACCATGCAGCCCTTAGATACTTGCTCACTAAGAAGGATGCCAAACCACGCTTGATTAGATGGATTCTCTTGCTGCAAGAATTCGATTTGGAGATTCGAGATAAGAAGGGATGTGAGAATGTGGTAGCTGATCATTTGAGCAGAATTGTGGTTGAAGAAAAAGGAGGAGCTGTGCTACCCTTGAATGAGACTTTCCCTGATGAACAACTATATGCTGCCCAAGTCAAAGAGCCATGGTATGCTGATTTTGTTAATTATCTTGCTTGTGGTGTTCTTAGAAATGATCTAACTTCTCAGGATAAGAAGAAGTTCTTTTCCATGGTGAAACATTATGTATGGGATGAACCTTTCTTATTCAAGCATTGCCCGGATCAACTCATCAGAAGATGTGTTCCAGAAGAAGAGCAAGAAAGCATACTTAGGCATAGCCACGAATTGGCCTGTGGAGGTCACTTTGGAGCTAAGAAAACAGCACTTAAAATTCTGCAATCTGGTTTCTTTTGGCCCACTCTATTTAAAGATGCATTTAATTTTTGTGTTAAGTGTGATAGGTGCCAAAGGATGGGGAACATAAGTCGCAGGAATGAAATGCCATTGAATAACATACTTGTTGTGGAGCTCTTCGATGTGTGGGGTATTGATTTCATGGGACCATTCCCATCTTCCTTTGGTTATACTTACATACTTGTTGCTGTTGATTATGTGTCTAAATGGGTGGAAGCCATAGCCACCAAAACCAATGATTATAAGGTGGTGCTGAAGTTCTTGAAGGATAATATTTTCACAAGGTTTGGTACTCCAAGGGCTGTCATTAGTGATGGAGGCAGCCACTTCTGTAACAAGCCATTCGAAGCACTCATGAAGAAGTACAACATCACCCATCGAGTCTCTACACCATATCATCCGCAAACTTCTGGTCAAGTGGAAATAAGCAATAGAGAAATTAAGCACATCCTGGAGAAGGTGGTGAACAATACAAGGAAAGATTGGGCAGCCAAGCTCAATGATGCATTATGGGCTTATAGGACAGCATATAAGACTCCCATTGGAATGAGCCCTTATCGTCTTGTGTTTGGGAAAGCTTGTCACCTGCCAATGGAGCTTGAACACAATGCTTTTTGGGCCATCAAGAAGTTAAATTTTGATCTAGACAAGGCAGGCCATGCAAGAAAGTTTCAGCTGAATGAATTGGAAGAAATTAGACATGAGTCTTATGAGAATGCAAAGCTTTACAAAGAACGAACCAAGAGTTACCATGACAGAAACATTCAACGGAAAGAGTTCTCCAAAGGTATGTCAGTTCTTTTGTTTAACTCACGTTTGCGTCTCTTTCCAGGAAAATTGAAGTCTAGATGGCAAGGCCCATTCACCGTGGTCAATGTTTCTCCCTATGGAGCTGTGGAGATTCAAAACCCTAAAGATGGCTCGACTTTCAAAGTAAATGGACAACGTTTAAAGCCATTCTATGAGGGAGTTTCAGCTGGCATCCAAACTGGCCATGTGGTAGATCAACTTCCCTTCGTACCATCAACTTAGCTGATTGCACAATGTCTTGCCAAGACAGTAACTAAGGCGCTTCTTGGGAGGCAACCCATGTGTTCAAGAAGAAGGTGCTTGGTAGCAATCGACCTAATCGCATCAAGGGGGAGCATTTCAATCCTTTCTCTTTACTTGTTATTATTTTAAATTTCTGTTTTTTTTTTTTTTTTTTTTTATAAAAATTTAAAAAAAATTTAAAAATTTAAAAATTTAAAAAGATTTTTCATATGAGCTAACTTATGGTAACTCCAGTGAGCACTTCCGTCAATACAGTGTCTAGGAGTTCTTTAGGCGACACCTTCGGTGTCTAAGAAGTTTGGGTTTTAAGCGGGACCATTGTGACCCCTCCAACCTTCCCGGATCCCCTGGCTGTGTTTTCTGAGGCCCTTAACTGGTCATCCATGAGTTGCTTATATATTCATTTTTTTTATTTTTTATTTTTCCTAAACCTTCTTCTAAACTTTTCCCTTTATCATTTGTTTGTTCTCAATCATCTTTTGTATGCTTTCACATTGAGGACAATGTTCAATTCAGGTCTGGGGGGAAGGTTTTCAATTTCAATTTTCTTATCCATTTGTGTTTTCAATTTTCGTTCTCTTGTCACAATTTTATTTTTTATTTTTTTTATTTTTTTTATTTTTTATTTTTATTTTTTTTAAAGAATGTCATACAATCAATGCTATGGAGCTGCTATTTGAGGTTTTCATATCAGAATTTTGCACTTCACAAAGCTTTTGCTCTTAGAATTCTGGTGGCTAAAGTACCACGCTCAAATTCTTGAAGGAAAATAGTGGAGACTACCCTAGTGAGCTATATCGAGCCTAATTGCTTTCTTGAGAGGGTTTAAAGTGTTCTATTTCTCATCCATACTTATTTTCTTCAATTCACTCTAATTGATCTCATTATTCCATTTTGATTGAATACTAAGGATGATTCTCTTTTGCAGATATCATGTGCTTGCTCTCATTCATGAATGAACTCATTGAAGTGATGCTAGGCTATGTGTGCATAACCATTCTATGTGCTTTCTTTTCACCCTACCTATATGTGTGTTCCATCAACCCTCTTGAAGCCAAACACTTAAAGCCTTTTCTTCTATCACCCTCATCATTTCCCTACCTTTGTATCTCAATCTGAGATACTTGACCTATTGTAGCCATACCCTATAGCTTAGAAATATACCAAGGTGTGCCAAGATAAAGTTTGAAGCAAGGAAGTTGCAGCCATGTACCTAAATAAAGATGATGTGAATCTGTGCAATGAAGTTAATGAAGATGCAGATCAAATCAACGAAGATGAAAGTGTTTCGATTTGATCTAAGTGTGAAAAATAAAGTCTATGCCAGGAGATACCATGAAGTTTGCTGCCATGCCAATCTAAATCAATGATGCCTTGCAGATTAATGAAGCATGCAACCTTGGTATGTTCTTAAGTTATTTGTTTTTCCTTCCAATTCTTCCATTTCCCCTAAACCTTAGCCTTTCATTACAACATTGTGAAAGACCTAGCTGATCTTTGAGGATGTATTCATGGGTGCTGGTAAGTATGTGTGTATCTCTATTCTTAGTATTTAATTCCTTTCATGAGATCTAACCAAATTTGTGCTTCTATTTCATACACTCACTTATGCTTTCTTGAGAGAATTAAAACATAGGTTCTGAGTGATTGAGTGTTATCTGTGAGAATTAGAGTCGAAGCATGTTCTCTATTCAAGGTTTGAGTGTGCTTGCTTTGAAACTGTGTGCCTTTGAGCTATAGCTTCCACTTGTACACACTGATTGATGACCTATCTTGGCAACTCTATGGTGTTGGAGGTATGACTAAAACTTTCTTTCATTTTCATTAGTTGATTTCAAAGTTGTTTTTCTAACCATTTTGTTTTGTAGAGTTAGAAAAACGTTTGTGGGTATCGTATCTGTTAAACCCTCAGGAGACACAACTCCTCCTACTAGGGATGCCTAGAGGTTTAAAGGCTTGTTGCATACGCTCAATGCAATCGAGTTACCTACGAAAGTGGTCTAGTTAACTTCTTGTTTTGTTTTTATCTTTGTTTCTCTTTTGTTTTGCTCGAGGACTAGCAAAATCTAAGTTTGGGGGTGTGTTAAGCTCATAATTTCATACATATACATGCCCAATTTACTTACTTCTTTTGCTTAGTTCCTATAATTCTAAGTTATTTCCCTCCCTTTGTGTGTTTTGTAGGCCAATAGAGCAAGAGAGCATAATTCATGCAATTCAAGCATGTTAAGGCCTAATTTGGATGAATGGAAGAAGAGCTTAAAAGACAAACTCATTTTGGCTACAGCCCCCTGCCAGTCCAGTTCCGTAGGTCATATTGCAAGCTTTGTTTCAGCAACCTACACAGCTCGGATGAGGCAGCATTCTTCATGAAAGTTGTTCCAATGGGTGTGTACTATAACATATCCAAAAGTCAGCCCCATTGGATAAATATGGAGTCTGTTACCTAGCAAACACAGAGCCATGCTCAGGATGGATTTTATCAGCGCGCAAAATGAGTTAGCAATTTGTTTTGGCCTTAACTTCCTCCTCCGACCTTGGATTGGCCCAAATGACATATGGCTGGAAAGAAGACATTCTGAACTTCAATTTCGAGTGCTTAAAGTCCTAATTTGATTAAGAGAAGCCCAAGTTGTAAGCCCTTGAAGTTGCTGGTTATGCTGACCTCAGCATGTGCTGGTTGGATGCTTGGTCATGGTGAGCTAGGTATGAGCTATCATTTCTGGTTGGAAGCTTGGTCATGGTGACATGAAGATGAGCTAGGGCTGCTGGTGGGATCTATTGGTGAAGTACATCAACCAATTCAGATTTTATAATGCAAGTGTTGTATGCATTAGTGAAGTGCATCAACCAATTCATCTTTTATAATGCAAGTGTTGTATGCATTAGCCATATTGAATTCAGATTTGTCACTCCCCTCTCCTTATAAATACCACATCCATTCCACATTCAAGACACAACAAATCCTGAGATTCACAACCCCCACAATTCACTCCAACCATCCTCAAACACTCTCAAAATCCCAAACACTCCAACAATCACCAAAACAACTCCAGCAAACCTCTCTTCCATTTCCCTACGAATTTCATCTTCCTTAGCCATCACCACTCACTAAAACTCATCCCAAATCACCTCCATATCCTTCATACATCTTTCTAGAAGTGGGGAAGCTCTTGGAGAAGCATTAGAAGTGGAGAAGCACTTGGAGAAGCCTTGGACACCACAAGAACTTCAGAAAAAGGGTTTTTCTACTCTTATTGTATTCATTATGTTTTCTCATTTCTGTTCAAGTCTCTTTTCCATTATGAGTAGCTAAATCCATAACTAGGGCTTCGATGTAACCTAACATGAATATTCTGGGTTTATAAGTTTGGAGTTTCAAGTTTGATTCATGATTCATGTTCTTATTCATTATGCTTATAAGTTAACATGCTTGTTTGAATGATTGATCACCATTAGAACTTGTTTGTTAACTATCTTGGTTTGAATTAAGAGTATACACCATGCTTTAATTCGAATTGAACTATGAATAGGAAGAGTATGTATGGACATTCGACAACAGGGATTAGATACATACTTGGTTGTTTAAAATGTTCTTCTATGCTTAATGGGTTCCTAATGCTTAATTTTAGGTTAGACAACAAATGATCAAATTAGGGAATTAGGAACACAAGGTTAGGACCAAACACCATGGCCTAATCATACTTTAGCTAGAATCAATCTTTGAATCTGAATTAGACTTGTTACTTGAATCTTTATAACCCAGAATTGAATTGTTATGGTGATTCGAATGCCCTAGTCTCAAAATCTGTTTTCCAACTCTTAAAACCACTCTTTGTTACATTTGTTTACTTGTTTTTGTTTGCAATTTCATTTTGCTTCTTTTGTTCAACAATCACAACCACTCTTGTTTTAAATTCTGTTTTAGACATAACCTCCTACTTTCTTGAATTTGGTAATCTAAGTACATAACTAGTTTTAACTTCTCAGTCTTCGTGGGTACGACCTCGTACTTGTCTTGCTATACTACTAATTGCCCCGTACAATTGCGAGTTAACATAATATTAACAACAAATTTTGGCGCCGTTGCCGGGGACTGAACGAAAGTTCTTCCCTGGTTATGTGCCCAAGGTTACCCTATTCTTTTTAGTGTTTCTAATTAATCTAATTTTCTGTTTCAGGTAGTTTATGTCTAAAAATCCATTACTTGAACAAGTGAGGTCTTCGTTCCAACGTTCTAGATCTTTGAACGCAGGACCATCATTGCAACCCAGACGAGTGACCTCTGAAATTCAGAATCGTCTAGAAAGGGAGTTGTCAACTGCAAAAGAGCAAGCTCTTGCTACATTTACAAGTCTTGCTCTCCACACTGAACTTCCCGGTTCTTCACTTTCAAATTCGGAAGCAAGTTCAGACCAAGAAGAAGAAGAAATGATGGCTGCCATTGAGTTCATGGGAGAACTTGATATCCCAACAATTCCAGCATCTCCTTCAAGCATTTTGCTGCCCACTGTAGCTCGAAATTATGAGCTTAAATCTTCTCATCTTAATATGCTGCCTTCCTTTTATGGTTTACCTAATGAAGATCCATTGACTCATATAAAGGATATTTTTAATGTTGTGAGTTCTTTTCCCTTGACAGGTGTGACAGAAGATCAACTTCGAATGAGAGTGTTTCCATACACTTTAAAGGATAAGGCGAAGTATTGGTTGAATTCTTTGAAGCCTGGTTCACTCACTACATGGTCTGCCATTCAAAAGAAGTTCCTGGAAAAATACTTCTCCACGCAAAAGACCGACATGCTTAGGGACAAGATCTTGTTATTTGCACAGCAAGATGATGAATCGTTTTGTGAAGCATGGGAGAAATTCAATGGGTTGCTCAACCAATGTCCTCATCATGGGATTCCATTGAAGCTTCAAATGCGTATGTTTTATAAAGGACTAACCCCTTCTAGTCATAATATAGTCACCAATTTTGCAGGTGGTTCTTTTAAAACCAAAACTCCAGAAGAAACGTACGAACTCTTTGAGGAGATAGCAATGGAGACCCAACATACGGATACAAGAGGTAAACGTGTTATTAGTGGTTCTAATGATGCTTCTAGTGTGCAGATTTCAAAACTGGAACAAAAGCTAGATGCTCTTCTTGCATTAAACTCAAGAAGCCCTCCGAAGGAAGTGTGTAGCATTTGTGAATCTCATGACCATGCTACCACAGCTTGTCCACTTGGGGCTGGATATCCAGAATTTGTGCAAGAGCAAGCTAAGTTGGTAAATTCCTACAACCAAGGTCCAAGAAATGATCCATACTCTCAAAGTTATAATCCAGGTTGGAGGAATCATCCAAACTTTTCATGGAGAAATACCCAGAATCAAGCAAATCCCCCTTCATTCCAAAGGCCACAACAATCATCATCATCATTGGAAGATATAGTGAAGCAGATGGCAATCAACCAATCCAATTTTCAGCAAACTACACAAGCTGCCATCTCCAAATTGGAAGTCCAATTAGGCCAAATAGCTGCTGAAATAACTCAAAGAGTGCCTGGGAAATGGCCAAGCCAAACTGAGATCAATCCAAAGAACCCAGAAGCCAAGGCCATTCATGTGCTCAGATCAGGTAAGATCATTGATAATAAAGATGATTCTAATCTTTCAAATGATGTTGTGATTGTAGAAAATGAAGAGGAGGAGACCATGGCCACGGAAGGAGAACAACTCAAAACTTCTCAATCTGCTCCTAAGGCCAAATCAGATTCTCAGAAATCCGATCAATTCCAATTGCATAAAAGGGATGACAAATTTGTGCCACCACATCTTCAAGAAGATAGATACGTGCCACCCGCTCCATATGTTCCACAGATTCCATTTCCAGGCCGTCTTAAGAAAGCAAAGCAAGATAAGGCTTTTAAAGAGATTTATGATATTTTGAGTAAAGTTAATATCAATTTGCCTTTGCTTGATCTTATTGAACAGATTCCTGCATATGGAAAATTCATCAAGGACTTGAAAACTCACAAGCTCAATTTCGCTCCAAATGAAGGAGTAAAGCTCGACCAGAATGTAAGTGCTGTATTGCAAAGGAAGCTTCCACCAAAACTAGATGATCCTGGCAGCTTTGACATTCCCATTAACATTGGAGGCAAGAAGGTTGGAAGAGCCATGTTGGACTTGGGAGCAAGCATCAATGTTTTGCCATATTCAGTTTATCAAGAGCTTGGCTTAGAAGGGATGAAGAAGACTTCAATGCGACTTGAACTAGCTGATCATTCTATAAAATATCCAAAAGGTATTGTAGAAGATATTCTAGTTCAAGTTAATACACTAATTCTCCCTGCTGATTTTGTAGTGATGGACATGGAAGACAATCCAAATGGAGATCGTGTTGATCCCATTCTCCTAGGCAGGCCATTCATGGCCACTGCAGACACAATCATCAAAGTGAAAGATAGCACTCTCTCCATGACTGTTTTGGGTGAAACTGTTGAATTTAAAATGCTTAATGCTCTATCTCAACCTTCTATCTCTCTTGATTCTTGCTTTTCAATTGATGTTGTGGATCATGAGGTTTCTTCCAAAATTTTGCAGAGAAAGTCTAATGATGCTCTAGAAGCTGTCTTAACACAAGAAGAGGAAGATCTTTGTGAACCGGAGTTCCAAGAAGTGGTGGCTGCCTTAGAAGTGTTTCCGCCATACCCACCATCCTTTAGGCCACCAATCGAGCCTCTTGGACCATCATCCACGAAATTGGAGCCATCCATTGTCATCCCACCAAAGCTAGAACTTAAACCTCTTCCCAATAATCTTAAATATACATATTTGGGTGCTAACGAAACTCTCCCTGTTATAATTGCTGCAGGTCTCTCCTCACATGAAGAAGAGAGCTTAATTAAAGTTCTAAAAGAGCATAAAACAGCCATTGGGTGGACCATAGCAGACATCAAAGGAATTAGTCCAAGCATGTGCATGCACCGGATTTTAATGGAAGAAGACAGCAAACCATCTCGTGATGCCCAAAGGAGGCTAAATCCCAACATGAAAGAGGTGGTTAGAGCTGAAGTTTTAAAGCTACTCGATGTAGGAATCATCTACCCAATTTCAGATTCTAAGTGGGTGAGCCCTGTGCAAGTTGTTCCAAAGAAGTCCGGAATCACCGTTGTGAAGAATGAGAAGAATGAGCTAGTTCCTACACGAACTGTCACTGGTTGGAGAGTTTGCATTGATTACAGGAAGTTGAACACATCCACTAGAAAAGATCATTTCCCCTTACCTTTTATTGATCAAATGCTTGAACGTTTATCTGGCCATGCTTACTATTGTTTTCTTGATGGTTTTTCAGGTTATAATCAAATTCCCATTGCTCCGGAAGACCAAGAGAAAACCACATTCACATGCCCATTTGGTACGTTTGCTTATAGAAGGATGCCATTCGGTTTATGCAATGCCCCAGCAACTTTCCAAAGATGCATGATGTCAATCTTTTCAGATATGGTGGAACGATTCATTGAGGTATTTATGGATGATTTTTCAGTTTTTGGTTCCTCTTTTGATAATTGTCTTCACCACTTGTCTCTAGTGCTTAAAAGATGCCAGGAAACAAATCTGATTTTGAATTGGGAGAAGTGTCACTTCATGGTGAGACAAGGCATTGTACTAGGCCATGTGATTTCAAGCAAGGGAATCGAAGTGGATAAAGCCAAGATCGACCTCATCTCAAATCTTCCACCCCCTACCTCTGTTAAAGGAATTAGAAGCTTTCTAGGTCATGCTGGATTCTATAGAAGGTTCATCAAAAATTTCTCAAGCATTACAAGGCCATTGTGTAATCTCCTTGCTAAGGATGCTGTTTTTGAGTTTAATGAAGCTTGCATGGAAGCTTTTTCTACCTTGAAGAGGGAGCTAACTTCAGCCCCTATTATCATAGCTCCGGATTGGTCTTTACCATTTGAAATAATGTGTGATGCCTCTGACTTTGCTATTGGTGCAGTTTTAGGTCAAAAGAAGAACAAGCTGCCCCATGTGATTCATTATGCTAGCCGGACCTTGAATGATGCTCAAATCAACTACTCCACAACAGAGAAGGAGTTGCTTGCTGTGGTTTTTGCTTTAGAAAAATTTCGTTCTTACCTTGTTGGTTCTAAAGTAATTGTTTATTCTGACCATGCAGCCCTTAGATACTTGCTCACTAAGAAGGATGCCAAACCACGCTTGATTAGATGGATTCTCTTGCTGCAAGAATTCGATTTGGAGATTCGAGATAAGAAGGGATGTGAGAATGTGGTAGCTGATCATTTGAGCAGAATTGTGGTTGAAGAAAAAGGAGGAGCTGTGCTACCCTTGAATGAGACTTTCCCTGATGAACAACTATATGCTGCCCAAGTCAAAGAGCCATGGTATGCTGATTTTGTTAATTATCTTGCTTGTGGTGTTCTTAGAAATGATCTAACTTCTCAGGATAAGAAGAAGTTCTTTTCCATGGTGAAACATTATGTATGGGATGAACCTTTCTTATTCAAGCATTGCCCGGATCAACTCATCAGAAGATGTGTTCCAGAAGAAGAGCAAGAAAGCATACTTAGGCATAGCCACGAATTGGCCTGTGGAGGTCACTTTGGAGCTAAGAAAACAGCACTTAAAATTCTGCAATTTGGTTTCTTTTGGCCCACTCTATTTAAAGATGCATTTAATTTTTGTGTTAAGTGTGATAGGTGCCAAAGGATGGGGAACATAAGTCGCAGGAATGAAATGCCATTGAATAACATACTTGTTGTGGAGCTCTTCGATGTGTGGGGTATTGATTTCATGGGACCATTCCCATCTTCCTTTGGTTATACTTACATACTTGTTGCTGTTGATTATGTGTCTAAATGGGTGGAAGCCATAGCCACCAAAACCAATGATTATAAGGTGGTGCTGAAGTTCTTGAAGGATAATATTTTCACAAGGTTTGGTACTCCAAGGGCTGTCATTAGTGATGGAGGCAGCCACTTCTGTAACAAGCCATTCGAAGCACTCATGAAGAAGTACAACATCACCCATCGAGTCTCTACACCATATCATCCGCAAACTTCTGGTCAAGTGGAAATAAGCAATAGAGAAATTAAGCACATCCTGGAGAAGGTGGTGAACAATACAAGGAAAGATTGGGCAGCCAAGCTCAATGATGCATTATGGGCTTATAGGACAGCATATAAGACTCCCATTGGAATGAGCCCTTATCGTCTTGTGTTTGGGAAAGCTTGTCACCTGCCAATGGAGCTTGAACACAATGCTTTTTGGGCCATCAAGAAGTTAAATTTTGATCTAGACAAGGCAGGCCATGCAAGAAAGTTTCAGCTGAATGAATTGGAAGAAATTAGACATGAGTCTTATGAGAATGCAAAGCTTTACAAAGAACGAACCAAGAGTTACCATGACAGAAACATTCAACGGAAAGAGTTCTCCAAAGGTATGTCAGTTCTTTTGTTTAACTCACGTTTGCGTCTCTTTCCAGGAAAATTGAAGTCTAGATGGCAAGGCCCATTCACCGTGGTCAATGTTTCTCCCTATGGAGCTGTGGAGATTCAAAACCCTAAAGATGGCTCGACTTTCAAAGTAAATGGACAACGTTTAAAGCCATTCTATGAGGGAGTTTCAGCTGGCATCCAAACTGGCCATGTGGTAGATCAACTTCCCTTCGTACCATCAACTTAGCTGATTGCACAATGTCTTGCCAAGACAGTAACTAAGGCGCTTCTTGGGAGGCAACCCATGTGTTCAAGAAGAAGGTGCTTGGTAGCAATCGACCTAATCGCATCAAGGGGGAGCATTTCAATCCTTTCTCTTTACTTGTTATTATTTTAAATTTCTGTTTTTTTTTTTTTTTTTTTTTATAAAAATTTAAAAAAAATTTAAAAATTTAAAAATTTAAAAAGATTTTTCATATGAGCTAACTTATGGTAACTCCAGTGAGCACTTCCGTCAATACAGTGTCTAGGAGTTCTTTAGGCGACACCTTCGGTGTCTAAGAAGTTTGGGTTTTAAGCGGGACCATTGTGACCCCTCCAACCTTCCCGGATCCCCTGGCTGTGTTTTCTGAGGCCCTTAACTGGTCATCCATGAGTTGCTTATATATTCATTTTTTTTATTTTTTATTTTTCCTAAACCTTCTTCTAAACTTTTCCCTTTATCATTTGTTTGTTCTCAATCATCTTTTGTATGCTTTCACATTGAGGACAATGTTCAATTCAGGTCTGGGGGGAAGGTTTTCAATTTCAATTTTCTTATCCATTTGTGTTTTCAATTTTCGTTCTCTTGTCACAATTTTATTTTTTATTTTTTTTATTTTTTTTATTTTTTATTTTTATTTTTTTTAAAGAATGTCATACAATCAATGCTATGGAGCTGCTATTTGAGGTTTTCATATCAGAATTTTGCACTTCACAAAGCTTTTGCTCTTAGAATTCTGGTGGCTAAAGTACCACGCTCAAATTCTTGAAGGAAAATAGTGGAGACTACCCTAGTGAGCTATATCGAGCCTAATTGCTTTCTTGAGAGGGTTTAAAGTGTTCTATTTCTCATCCATACTTATTTTCTTCAATTCACTCTAATTGATCTCATTATTCCATTTTGATTGAATACTAAGGATGATTCTCTTTTGCAGATATCATGTGCTTGCTCTCATTCATGAATGAACTCATTGAAGTGATGCTAGGCTATGTGTGCATAACCATTCTATGTGCTTTCTTTTCACCCTACCTATATGTGTGTTCCATCAACCCTCTTGAAGCCAAACACTTAAAGCCTTTTCTTCTATCACCCTCATCATTTCCCTACCTTTGTATCTCAATCTGAGATACTTGACCTATTGTAGCCATACCCTATAGCTTAGAAATATACCAAGGTGTGCCAAGATAAAGTTTGAAGCAAGGAAGTTGCAGCCATGTACCTAAATAAAGATGATGTGAATCTGTGCAATGAAGTTAATGAAGATGCAGATCAAATCAACGAAGATGAAAGTGTTTCGATTTGATCTAAGTGTGAAAAATAAAGTCTATGCCAGGAGATACCATGAAGTTTGCTGCCATGCCAATCTAAATCAATGATGCCTTGCAGATTAATGAAGCATGCAACCTTGGTATGTTCTTAAGTTATTTGTTTTTCCTTCCAATTCTTCCATTTCCCCTAAACCTTAGCCTTTCATTACAACATTGTGAAAGACCTAGCTGATCTTTGAGGATGTATTCATGGGTGCTGGTAAGTATGTGTGTATCTCTATTCTTAGTATTTAATTCCTTTCATGAGATCTAACCAAATTTGTGCTTCTATTTCATACACTCACTTATGCTTTCTTGAGAGAATTAAAACATAGGTTCTGAGTGATTGAGTGTTATCTGTGAGAATTAGAGTCGAAGCATGTTCTCTATTCAAGGTTTGAGTGTGCTTGCTTTGAAACTGTGTGCCTTTGAGCTATAGCTTCCACTTGTACACACTGATTGATGACCTATCTTGGCAACTCTATGGTGTTGGAGGTATGACTAAAACTTTCTTTCATTTTCATTAGTTGATTTCAAAGTTGTTTTTCTAACCATTTTGTTTTGTAGAGTTAGAAAAACGTTTGTGGGTATCGTATCTGTTAAACCCTCAGGAGACACAACTCCTCCTACTAGGGATGCCTAGAGGTTTAAAGGCTTGTTGCATACGCTCAATGCAATCGAGTTACCTACGAAAGTGGTCTAGTTAACTTCTTGTTTTGTTTTTATCTTTGTTTCTCTTTTGTTTTGCTCGAGGACTAGCAAAATCTAAGTTTGGGGGTGTGTTAAGCTCATAATTTCATACATATACATGCCCAATTTACTTACTTCTTTTGCTTAGTTCCTATAATTCTAAGTTATTTCCCTCCCTTTGTGTGTTTTGTAGGCCAATAGAGCAAGAGAGCATAATTCATGCAATTCAAGCATGTTAAGGCCTAATTTGGATGAATGGAAGAAGAGCTTAAAAGACAAACTCATTTTGGCTACAGCCCCCTGCCAGTCCAGTTCCGTAGGTCATATTGCAAGCTTTGTTTCAGCAACCTACACAGCTCGGATGAGGCAGCATTCTTCATGAAAGTTGTTCCAATGGGTGTGTACTATAACATATCCAAAGGTCAGCCCCATTGGATAAATATGGAGTCTGTTACCTAGCAAACACAGAGCCATGCTCAGGATGGATTTTATCAGCGCGCAAAATGAGTTAGCAATTTGTTTTGGCCTTAACTTCCTCCTCCGACCTTGGATTGGCCCAAATGACATATGGCTGGAAAGAAGACATTCTGAACTTCAATTTCGAGTGCTTAAAGTCCTAATTTGATTAAGAGAAGCCCAAGTTGTAAGCCCTTGAAGTTGCTGGTTATGCTGACCTCAGCATGTGCTGGTTGGATGCTTGGTCATGGTGAGCTAGGTATGAGCTATCATTTCTGGTTGGAAGCTTGGTCATGGTGACATGAAGATGAGCTAGGGCTGCTGGTGGGATCTATTGGTGAAGTACATCAACCAATTCAGGTTTTATAATGCAAGTGTTGTATGCATTAGTGAAGTGCATCAACCAATTCATCTTTTATAATGCAAGTGTTGTATGCATTAGCCATATTGAATTCAGATTTGTCACTCCCCTCTCCCTATAAATACCACATCCATTCCACATTCAAGACACAACAAATCCTGAGATTCACAACCCCCACAATTCACTCCAACCATCCTCAAACACTCTCAAAATCCCAAACACTCCAACAATCACCAAAACAACTCCAGCAAACCTCTCTTCCATTTCCCTACGAATTTCATCTTCCTTAGCCATCACCACTCACTCAAACTCATCCCAAATCACCTCCATATCCTTCATACATCTTTCTAGAAGTGGGGAAGCTCTTGGAGAAGCATTAGAAGTGGAGAAGCACTTGGAGAAGCCTTGGACACCACAAGAACTTCAGAAAAAGGGTTTTTCTACTCTTATTGTATTCATTATGTTTTCTCATTTCTGTTCAAGTCTCTTTTCCATTATGAGTAGCTAAATCCATAACTAGGGCTTCGATGTAACCTAACATGAATATTCTGGGTTTATAAGTTTGGAGTTTCAAGTTTGATTCATGATTCATGTTCTTATTCATTATGCTTATAAGTTAACATGCTTGTTTGAATGATTGATCACCATTAGAACTTGTTTGTTAACTATCTTGGTTTGAATTAAGAGTATACACCATGCTTTAATTCGAATTGAACTATGAATAGGAAGAGTATGTATGGACATTCGACAACAGGGATTAGATACATACTTGGTTGTTTAAAATGTTCTTCTATGCTTAATGGGTTCCTAATGCTTAATTTTAGGTTAGACAACAAATGATCAAATTAGGGAATTAGGAACACAAGGTTAGGACCAAACACCATGGCCTAATCATACTTTAGCTAGAATCAATCTTTGAATCTGAATTAGACTTGTTACTTGAATCTTTATAACCCAGAATTGAATTGTTATGGTGATTCGAATGCCCTAGTCTCAAAATCTGTTTTCCAACTCTTAAAACCACTCTTTGTTACATTTGTTTACTTGTTTTTGTTTGCAATTTCATTTTGCTTCTTTTGTTCAACAATCACAACCACTCTTGTTTTAAATTCTGTTTTAGACATAACCTCCTACTTTCTTGAATTTGGTAATCTAAGTACATAACTAGTTTTAACTTCTCAGTCTTCGTGGGTACGACCTCGTACTTGTCTTGCTATACTACTAATTGCCCCGTACAATTGCGAGTTAACATAATATTAACAACAGGAACGAACTGCCGTTGAACTTGAATTGTCCAATTTGGAACACCTATTGATTTCGGATCGATCCCAAAACTTGGGCAACATCATAATATGGTGGGAGAAGTCATTTGGTTAGTTTTGAGTGAAATCCAATCGCTAGAAGTATGGAATACACCAACCACTCCAATTAGGAACGAACTGCCGTTGAACTTGAATTGTCCAATTTGGAACACCTATTGATTTCGGATCGAGCCCAAAACTTGGGCAACATCATAATATGGTGGGAGGAGTCATTTGGTGAGTTTTTAGTGAAATCCAATCGCTAGAAGTATGGAATACACCAACCACTCCAATTAGGAACGAACTGCCGTTGAACTTGAATTGTCCAATTTCTCACACCTATTGATTTCGGATCGAGCCCCAAACTTGGGCAACATCATAATATGGTGGCAGGAGTCATTTGGTCAATTTTGCGTGAAATCCAATCGCTGGAAGTGTGGAATACACCAACCACTCCAATTAGGAACGAACTGCCGTTGAACTTGAATTGTCCAATTTCGAACACCAATTGATTTCGGATCGAGCCCAAAACTTGGGCAACATCATAATATGGTGGAAGGAGTCATTTGGTGAGTTTTGAGTGAAATCCAATCGCTAGAAGTATGGAATACACCAACCACTCCAACTAGGAACGAACTGCCGTTGAACTTGAATTGTCCAATTTCTCACACCTATTGATTTCGGATCGAGCCCAAAACTTGGGCAACATCATAATATGGTGGGAGGACTCATTTGGTGAGTTTTGAGTGAAATCCAATCGCTAGAAGTGTGGAATACACCAACCACTCCAATTTGGAACGAACTGCCGTTGAACTTGAATTGTCCAATTTCTCACACCTATTGATTTCGGATCGAGCCCCAAACTTGGGCAACATCATAATATGGTGGGAGGAGTTATTTGGTGAGTTTTGAGTGAAATCCAATCGCTAGAAGTATGGAATACACCAACCACTCCAATTAGGAACGAATTGCCGTTGAACTTGAATTGTCCAATTTTTCACACCTATTGATATCGGATCGAGCCCCAAACTTGGGCAAAATCATAATATGGTGGGAGGAGTCATTTCGTGAGATTTGAGTGAAATCCAATCGCTAGAAGTATGGAATACACCAACCACTCCAATTAGAAACGAACTGCCGTTGAACTTGAATTGTCCAATTTGGAACACATATTAATTTTGGATCGAGCCCCAAACATGGGCAACATCGTAATATGGTGGGAGGAGTCATTTGGTGAGTTTTGAGAGAAATCCAATCGCTGGAAGTATGGAATACACCAACCACTCCAATTAGGAACGAACTGCCATTGAACATGGATTGTCCAATTTGGAACACCTATTGATTTCGGATCGAGCCCAAAACTTGGGCAACATCATAATATGGTGGGAGGAGTCATTTGGTGAGTTTTGAGTGATATCCAATCGCTAGAAGTATGGAATACACCAACCACTCCAATTAGGAACGAACTGCCGTTGAACTTGAATTGTCCAATTTGGAACACTTATTGATTTCGGATCGAGCCCAAAACTTGGGCAACATCATAATATGGTGGGAGGAGTCATTTGGTGAGTTTTTAGTGAAATCCAATCGCTAGAAGTATGGAATACACCAACCACTCCAATTAGGAACGAACTGCCCTTGAACTTGAATTGTCCAATTTCTCACACCTATTGATTTCGGATCGAGCCCCAAACTTGGGCAACATCATAATATGGTGGCAGGAGTCATTTGGTGAATTTTGCGTGAAATCCAATCGCTGGAAGTGTGGAATACACCAACCACTCCAATTAGGAACGAACTGCCGTTGAACTTGAATTGTCCAATTTCGAACACCAATTGATTTCGGATCGAGCCCAAAACTTGGGCAACATCATAATATGGTGGGAGGAGTCATTTGGTGAGTTTTTAGTGAAATCCAATCGCTAGAAGTATGGAATACACCAACCACTCCAATTAGGAACGAACTGCCCTTGAACTTGAATTGTCCAATTTCTCACACCTATTGATTTCGGATCGAGCCCCAAACTTGGGCAACATCATAATATGGTGGCAGGAGTCATTTGGTGAATTTTGCGTGAAATCCAATCGCTGGAAGTGTGGAATACACCAACCACTCCAATTAGGAACGAACTGCCGTTGAACTTGAATTGTCCAATTTCGAACACCAATTGATTTCGGATCGAGCCCAAAACTTGGGCAACATCATAATATGGTGGAAGGAGTCATTTGGTGAGTTTTGAGTGAAATCCAATCGCTAGAAGTATGGAATAAACCAACCACTCCAATTAGGAACGAACTGCCGTTGAACTTGAATTGTCCAATTTCTCACACCTATTGATTTCGGATCGAGCCCAAAACTTTGGCAACATCATAATATGGTGGGAGGAGTTATTTGGTGAGTTTTGAGTGAAATCCAATCGCAGGAAGTGTGGAATACACCAACCACTCCAATTAGGAACGAACTGCCGTTGAACTTGAATTGTCCAATTTGGAACACCAATTGATTTCGGATCGAGCCCAAAACTTGGGCAACATCATAATATGGTGGGAGGAGTCATTTGGTGAGTTTTGACTGAAATCCAACCGCTAGAAGTATGTAATACACCAACCACTCCATTTAGGAACGAACTGCCGTTGAACTTGAATTGTCCAATTTGGAACACCAATTGATTTCGGATCGAGCCCAAAACTTGGGCAACATCATAATATGGTGGGAGGAGTCATTTGGTGAGTTTTGAGTGAAATCCAATCTCTAGAAGTGTGGAATACACCAACCACTCCCATTTGGAACGAACTGCCGTTGAACTTGAATTGTCCAATTTCTAACACCTATTGATTTCGGATCGAACCTCAAACTTGTGCAACATCATAATATGGTGGGAGGAGTCATTTGGTGAGTTTTGAGTGAAATCCAATCGCTGGAAGTATGGAATACACCAACCACTCCAATTAGGAACGAACTGCCGTTGAAATTGAATTGTCCGATTTCGAACACCAATTGATTTCGGATCAAGCCCAAAACTTGGGCAAAATCATAATATGGTGGGAGTAGTCATTTAGTTAGTTTTGAGTGAAATCCAATCGCTAGAAGTATGGAATACACCAACCACTCCAGTTAGGAACGAACTGCCGTTGAACTTGAATTGTCCAATTTGGAACACCAATTGATTTCGGATCGAGCCCAAAACTTGGGCAACATCATAATATAGTGGGAGGAGTCATTTGGGGAGTTTTGAGTGAAATCCAATCGCTAGAAGTATGGAATACACCAACCACTCCAATTAGGAACGAACTGCCGTTGAACTTGAATTGTCCAATTTCTCACACCTATTGATTTCGGATCGAGCCCCAAACTTGGGCAACATCATAATATGGTGGGAGGAGTTATTTGGTGAGTTTTGAGTGAAATCCATTCGCTGGAAGTGTGGAATACACCAACCACTCCGATTAGGAACGAACTGCCGTTGAAATTGATTGTCCAATTTCGAACACCTATTGACTTCGGATCGAGCCCAAAACTTGGGCAACATCATAATTTGGTGGGAGGAGTCATTTGCTGAGTTTTGAGTGAAATCCAATCTCTAGAAGTATGGAATACACCAACCACTCCAATTAGGAACGAACTGCCGTTGAACTTGAATTGTCCAATTTGGAACACCTATTGATTTCGGATCGAGCCCAAAACTTGGGCAACATCATGATATAGTGGGAGGAGTCATTTGGTGAGTTTTGAGTGAAATCCAATCGCTAGAAGTATGGAATACACCAACCACTCCAATTTGTAACGAACTGCCGTTGAACTTGAATTGTCCAATTTGGAAAACCTATTGATTTCGGATCGAGCCCAAAACATGGGCGACATCATACTATTGTGGGAGGAGTCATTTGGTTAGTTTTGAGTGAAATCCAATCGCTAGAAGTATGGAATACACCAACCACTCCAATTAGGAACGAACTGCCGTTGAACTCGAATTGTCCAATTTGGAACACCTATTGATTTCGGATCGAGCACAAAACTTGGGCAACATCATAATATAGTGGGACGAGTCATTTGGTGAGTTTTGAGAGAAATCCAATCGCTAGAAGTATGGAATACACCAACCACTCCAATTAGGAACGAACTGCCGTTGAACTTGAATTGTCCAATTTCGAACACCTATTGATTTCGGATCGAAACCGAAACATGGGCAACATCGGAATATGGTCGGAGGAGTCATTTGGTGAGTTTTGAGTGAAATCCAATCGCTAGAAGTATGGAATACACCAACCACTCCAATTAGGAACGAACTGTCGTTGAACTTGAATTGTCCAATTTGGAACACGTATTAATTTTGGATCGAGCCCCAAACTTGGGCAACATCGTAATATGGTGGGAGGAGTCATTTGGTGAGTTTTGAGTGAAATCCAATCGCTAAAAGTTTGGAATACACCAACCACTCCAATTAGGAACGAATTGCCGTTGAACTTGAATTGTCCAATTTGGAACACCTATTGATTTTGGATCGAGCCCCAAACTTGGGCAACATCGTAATATGGTGGGAGGAGTCATTTGGTGAGTTTTGAGTGAAATCCAATCGCTAAAAGTTTGGAATACACCAACCACTCCAATTAGGAACGAATTGCCGTTGAACTTGAATTGTCCAATTTGGAACACCTATTGATTTTGGATCGAGCCCCAAACTTGGGCAACATCGTAATATGGTGGGAGGAGTCATTTGGTGAGTTTTGAGTGAAATCCAATCGCTAGAAGTATGGAATACACCAACCACTCCAATTTGGAACGAACTGCCGTTGAACTTGAATTGTCCAATTTGGAACACCTATTGATTTCGGATCGAGCCCAAAACTTGGGCAACATCATAATATAGTGGTAGGAGTCATTTGGAGAGTTTTGAGTGAAATCCAATCGCTAGAAGTATGGAATACACCAACCACTCCAATTTGGAACGAACTGCCGTTGAACTTCAATTGTCCAATTTGGAAAACCTATTGATTTCGGATCGAGCGCAAAACTTGGGCAACATCATACTATGGTGGGAGGAGTCATTTGGTTAGTTTTGAGTGAAATCCAATCGCTAGAAGTATGGAATACACCAACCACTCCAATTTGGAACGAACTGCCGTTGAACTTGAATTGTCCAATTTGGAACACCTATTGATTTCGGATCGAGCCCAAAACTTGGGCAACATCATAATATAGTGGTAGGAGTCATTTGGAGAGTTTTGAGTGAAATCCAATCGCTAGAAGTATGGAATACACCAACCACTCCAATTTGGAACGAACTGCCGTTGAACTTCAATTGTCCAATTTGGAAAACCTATTGATTTCGGATCGAGCCCAAAACTTGGGCAACATCATACTATGGTGGGAGGAGTCATTTGGTTAGTTTTGAGTGAAATCCAATCGCTAGAAGTATGGAATACACCAACCACTCCAATTTGGAACGAACTGCCGTTGAACTTGAATTGTCCAATTTCTCACACCTATTGATTTCGGATCGAGCCCAAAACTTGGGCAACATCATAATATGGTGGGAGGAGTCATTTGGTGGGTTTTGAGCGAAATCCAATCGCTTGAAGTATGGAATACACCAACCACTCCAATTAGGAACGAACTGCCATTGAATTTGAATTGTCCAATTTGGAACACCTATTGATTTCGGATCGAGCCCAAAACTTGGGCAACATGATAATATAGTGGGAGGAGTCATTTGTTGAGTTTTGAGTGAAATCCAATCGCTAGAAGTATGGAATACACCAACCACTCCAATTAGGAACGAACTGCCGTTGAACTTGAATTGTCCAATTTGGAACACCTATTGATTTCGGATCGAGCCCAAAACATGGGCAACATCATAATGTGGTGGGAGGAGTCATTTGGTGAGATTTGAGTGAAATCCAATCGCTAGAAGTATGGAAAACACCAACCACTCCAGTTAGGAACGAACTTCCGTCGAACTTGAATTGTCCAATTTGGAACACCTATTGATTTCGGATCGAGCCCAAAACATGGGCAACATCATAATATGGTGGGACGAGTCATTTGGTGAGTTTTGAGTGAAATCCAATCGCTAGAACTATGGAATACACCAACCACTTCCACTAGGAACGAACTGCCGTTGAACTTGAATTGTCCAATTTCTAACACCTATTGATTTCGAATCGAGCCCAAAACCTGGGCAACATCGTAATATGGTGGGAGGAGTCATTTGGTGAGTTTTGAGTGAAATCCAATCGCTAGAAGTATGGAATACACCAACCACTCCAATTAGGAACGAACTGCCGTTGAACTTGAATTGTCCAATTTGGAACACATATTAATTTTGGATCAAGCCCCAAACTTGGGCAACATCGTAATATGGTGGGAGGAGTCATTTGGTGAGTTTTGAGTGAAATCCAATCGCTAAAAGTTTGGAATACACCAACCACTCCAATTAGGAACGAACTGCCGTTGAACTTGAATTGTCCAATTTGGAACATATATTAATTTTGGATCAAGCCCCAAAACTTGGGCAACATCGTAATATGGTGGGAGGAGTCATTTGGTGAGTTTTGAGTGAAATCCAATCTCTAGAACTATGGAATACACCAACCACTCCAATTAGGAACGAACTGCCGTTGAACTTGAATTGTCCAATTTCGAACACCTATTGATTTCGGATCAAGCCCAAAACTTGGGCAACATCATAATATGGTGGGAGGAGTCATTTGGTGAGTTTTGAGTGAAATCCAATCGCTAGAAGTATTGACGACACCAACCACTCGAATTACGAACGAACTCCTGTTGAACTTGAATTGTCCAATTTCTCACACCTATTGATTTCGGATCGAGCCCCACACTTGGGCAACATCATAATATGGTGGGAGGAGTCATTTGGTGAGTTTTGAGTGATATCCAATCGCTAGAAGTATGGAATACACCAACCACTCCAATTAGGAACGAACTGCCGTTGAACTTGAATTGTCCAATTTGGAACACTTATTGATTTCGGATCGAGCCCAAAACTTGGGCAACATCATAATATGGTGGGAGGAGTCATTTGGTGGGTTTTGAGCGAAATCCAATCGCTTGAAGTATGGAATACACCAACCACTCCAATTAGGAACGAACTGCCATTGAACTTGAATTGTCCAATTTGGAACACCTATTGATTTCGGATCGAGCCCAAAACTTGGGCAACATGATAATATAGTGGGTGGAGTCATTTGTTGAGTTTTGAGAGAAATCCAATCGCTAGAAGTATGGAATACACCAACCACTCCAATTAGGAACGAACTGCCGTTGAACTTGAATTGTCCAATTTGGAACACCTATTGATTTCGGATAGAGCCCAAAACATGGGCAACATCATAATATGGTGGGAGGAGTCATTTGGTGAGATTTGAGTGAAATCCAATCGCTAGAAGTATGGAATACACCAACCACTCCAATTAGGAACGAACTGCCGTTGAACTTGAATTGTCCAATTTGGAACACCTATTGATTTCGGATCGAGCCCAAAACTTGGGCAACATCATAATATGGTGGGAGGAGTCATTTGGTGAGTTTTAAGTGAAATCCAATCACTAGAAGTATGGAATACACCAACCACTCCCATTACAAACGAACTGCCGTTGAACTTGAATTGTCCAATTTCTAACACCTATTGATTTCGGATCGAGCCCAAAACTTGGGCAACATCATAATATGGTGGGAGGAGTCATTTGGTGAGTTTTGAGTGAAATCCAATCGCTAGAAGTATGGAATACACCAACCACTCCAATTAGGAACGAACTGCCGTTGAACTTAAATTGTCCAATTTGGAACACCTATTGATTTCGGATCGAGCCCGAAACATGGGCAAAATCATAATATGGTGGGAGGAGTCATTTGGTGAGTTTTGATTGAAATCCAATCTCTAGAACTATGGAATACACCAACCACTCAAACTAGGAACGAACTGCCGTTGAACTTGAATTGTCCAATTTCGAACACCTATTGATTTCGGATCAAGCCCAAAACTTGGGCAACATCATAATATGGTGGGAGGAGTCGTTTGGTGAGTTTTGAGTGAAATCCAATCGCTAGAAGTATTGAAGACACCAACCACTCGAATTAGAAACGAACTCCTGTTGAACTTGAATTGTCCAATTTCTCACACCTATTGATTTCGGATCGAGCCCCACACTTGGGCAACATCATAATATGGTGGGAGGAGTCATTTGGTGAGTTTTGAGTGAAATCCATTCGCTAGAAGTATGGAATACACCAACCACTCCAATTAGGAACGAACAGCCGTTGAACTTGAATTGTCCAATTTCTCACACCTATTGACTTCGGATCGAGCCCAAAACTTGGGCAACATCATAATATGGTGGGAGGAGTCATTTGGTGAGATTTGAGTGAACTCCAATCGCTAGAAGTATGGAATACACCAACCACTCCAATTAGGAACGAACTGCCGTTGAAATTGAATTGTCCAATTTGGAACACCTACTGATTTCGGATCGAGCCCAAAACTTGGGCAACATCATAATATGGTGGGAGGAGTCATTTGGTTAGTTTTGAGTGAAATCCAATCGCTAGAAGGATGGGATACACCGACCACTCCAATTAGGAACGAACTGCCGTTGAAATTGAATTGTCCAATTTGGAACAACTACTGATTTCGGATCGAGCCCAAAACTTGGGCAACATCATAATATGGTGGGAGGAGTCATTTGGTTAGTTTTGAGTGAAATCCAATCGCTAGGAGTATGGAATACACCAGCAACTCCAATTAGGAACGAACTGCCGTTGAACTTGAATTGTCCAATTTGGAACACCTATTGATTTCGGATCGAGCCCAAAACTTGGGCAACATCATAATATGGTGGGAGGAGTCATTTGGTTAGTTTTGAGTGAAATCCAATCTCTAGAAGTATGGAATACACCAATCACTCCAATTAGGAACGAATTGCCGTCGAACTTGAATTGTCCAATTTCTCACACCTATTGATTTCGGATCAAGCCCCAAACTTGGGCAAAATCATAATATGGTGGGAGAAGTCATTTGGTGAGTTTTGAGTGAAATCCAATCGCTAGAAGTATGGAATACATCAACCACTCCAATTAGGAACGAACTACCGTTGAACTTGAATTGTCCAATTTCTCACACCTATTCATTTCGGATCGAGCCCAAAGCTTTCGCAACATCATAATATGGTGGGAGGAGTCATTTGGTGAGTTTTGAGTGAAATCCAATCGCTAGAAGTATGGAATACACCAACCACTTCAATTAGGAACGAACTGCCGTTGAACTTGAATTGTCCAATTTGGAACACATATTAATTTTGGATCGAGGCCCAAACTTGGGCAACATCGTAATATTGTGGGAGGAGTCATTTGGTGAGTTTTGAGTGAAATCCAATCGCTAGAAGTATGGAATACACCAACCACTCCAATTAGGAACGAACTGCCGTTGAACTTGAATTGTCCAATTTGGAACACCTATTGATTTCGGATCGAGCCCCAAACTTGGGCAACATCATAATATGGTGGGAGGAGTCATTTGGTGAGTTTTGAGTGAAATCCAATCGCTAGAAGTATGGATTACACCAACCACTCCAATTAGGAATGAACTGCCGTTGAACTTGAATTGTCCAATTTCTCACACCTAATGATTTCGGATCGATCCCCAAACTTGGGCAACATCATAATATGGTGGGAGGAGTCATTTGGTGAGTTTTGAGTGAAATCCAATCGCTACAAGTGTGGAATACACCAACCACTCCAATTAGGAACGAACTGCCGTTGAACTTGAATTGTCCAATTTCTCACACCTATTGATTTCGGATCGAGCCCAAAACTTGGGCAACATCATAATATGGTGGGAGGAGTCATTTGGTGAGTTTTGAGTGAAATCAAATCTCTAGAAGTGTGGAATACACCAACCACTCCAATTAGGAACGAACTGCCGTTGAACTTGAATTGTCCAATTTCTCACACCTATTGATTTCGGATCGAGCCCAAAACTTGGGCAACGTCATAATATGGTGGGATGAGTCATTTGGTGAGTTTTGAGTGAAATCCAATCGCTAGAAGTATTGAATACACCAACCACTCCAATTAGGAACGAACTGCCGTTGAACTTGAATTGTCCAATTTCGAACACCTATTGATTTCGGATCAAGCCCAAAACTTGTGCAACATCATAATATGGTGGGAGGAGTCATTTGGTGAGTTTTTAGTGAAATCCAATCGCTAGAAGTATGGAATACACCAACCACTCCAATTAGGAACGAACTACCGTTGAACTTGAATTGTCCAATTTCTCACACCTATTCATTTCGGATCGAGCCCAAGGCTTGGGCAACATCATAATATGGTGGGAGGAGTCATTTGGTGAGTTTTGAGTGAAATCCAATCGCTAGAAGTATGGAATACACCAACCACTTCAATTAGGAACGAACTGCCGTTGAACTTGAATTGTCCAATTTGGAACACATATTAATTTTGGATCGAGCCCCAAACTTGGGCAACATCGTAATATTGTGGGAGGAGTCATTTGGTGAGTTTTGAGTGAAATCCAATCGCTAGAAGTATGGAATACACCAACCACTCCAATTAGGAACGAACTGCCGTTGAACTTGAATTGTCCAATTTGGAACACGTATTGATTTCAGATCGAGCCCAAAACTTGGGCAAGATCATAATATGGTGGGAGGAGTCATTTGGTGAGTTTTGAGTGAAATCCAATCGCTAGAAGTATGGAATAAACTAACCACTCCAATTAGGAACGAACTGCCGTTGAACTTGACTTGTCCAATTTCTCACACCTTTTGATTTCGGATCGAGCCCAAAACTTGGGCAACATGATAATATGGTGGGAGGAGTCATTTGGTGAGTTTGGAGTGAATTCGAATCGCTAGAAGTATGGAATACACCAACCACTCCAACTAGGAACTTGAATTGTCCAATTTCTCACACCTATTGATTTCGGATCGAAGCCAAAACTTGGGCAACATCATAATATGGTGGGAGGTGTAATTTGGTGAGTTTTGAGTGAAATCCAATCGCTAGAAGTATGGAATACACCACTCCAATTAGGAACGAAATGCTGTTGAAATTGAATTGACCAATTTCTCACACCTATTGATTTCGGGTCGAGCCCAAAACTTGGGCAACATCATAATATGGTGGGAGGAGTCATTTGGTGAGTTTTGAGTGAAATCCAATCGCTAGAAGTATGGAATACACCAACCACTCCAATTAGGAACGAACTGCCGTCGAACTTGAATTGTCCAGTTTGGAACACCTATGATTTCGGTTCGAGCCCAACACTTGGGCAACATGATAATATGGTGGGAGGAGTCATTTGGTGAGTTTTGGGTGAAATCCAATCGCTAGAAGTTTGGAATACACCAACCACTCCAATTAGGAACGAACTGCCGTTGAACTTGAATTGTCAAATTTTGAACACGTATTGATTTCAGATCGAGCCCAAAACTTGGGCAAGATCATAATATGGTGGGAGGAGTCATTTGGTGAGTTTTGAGTGAAATCCAATCGCTAGAAGTATGGAATAAACTAACCACTCCAATTAGGAACGAACTGCCGTTGAACTTGACTTGTCCAATTTCTCACACCTTTTGATTTCGGATCGAGCCCAAAACTTGGGCAACATGATAATATGGTGGGAGGAGTCATTTGGTGAGTTTGGAGTGAATTCGAATCGCTAGAAGTATGGAATACACCAACCACTCCAACTAGGAACTTGAATTGTCCAATTTCTCACACCTATTGATTTCGGATCGAAGCCAAAACTTGGGCAACATCATAATATGGTGGGAGGTGTAATTTGGTGAGTTTTGAGTGAAATCCAATCGCTAGAAGTATGGAATACACCACTCCAATTAGGAACGAACTGCCGTTGAACTTGAATTGCCCAGTTTGGAACACCTATTGATTTCGGATCGAGCCCAAAACTTGGGCAACATCATAATATGGTGGGAGGAGTCATTTGGTGAGTTTTGAGTGAAATCCAATCGCTAGAAGTATGGAATAAACTAACCACTCCAATTAGGAACGAACTGCCGTTGAACTTGAATTGTCCAATTTCTCACACCTTTTGATTTCGGATCGAGCCCAAAACTTGGGCAACATGATAATATGGTGGGAGGAATCAATTGGTGAGTTTTGAGAGAAATCCAATCGCTAGAAGTATGGAATACACCAACCACTCCAATTAGGAACGAACTGCCGTTGAACTTGAATTGTCCAATTTCTCACACCTATTGATTTCGGATCGAGCCCAAAACTTGGGCAACATCATAATATGGTGGGAGGAGTCATTTGGTGAGTTTTGAGAGAAATCCAATCGCTACAAGTATGGAATACACCAACCACTCCAATTAGGGACGAACTGCCGTCGAACTTGAATTGTCCAATTTCTCACACCTATTGATTTCGGATCGAGCCCAAAACTTGGGCAATATGATAATATGGTGGGAGGAGTCATTTGGTGAGTTTGGAGTGAAATCCAATCGCTAGAAGTATGGAATACACCAACCACTCCAACTAGGAACTTGAATTGTCCAATTTCTCACACCTATTGATTTCGGATCGAAGCCAAAACTTGGGCAACATCATAATATGGTGGGAGGTGTCATTTGGTGAATTTTGAGAGAAATCCAATCGCTAGAAGTATGGAATACACCAACCACTCCAATTAGGAACGAACTGCCGTTGAACTTGAATTGTCCAATTTCTCACACCTATTGATTTCGGATCGAGCCCAAAACTTGGGCAACATCATAACATGGTGGGAGGAGTCATTTGGTGAGTTTTGAGAGAAATCCAATCGATAGAAGTATGGAATACACCAACCACTCCAATTAGGAACGAACTGCCGTCGAACTTGAATTGTCCAATTTCTCACACCTATTGATTTCGGATCGAGCCCAAAACTTGGGCAACATGATAATATGGTGGGAGGAGTCATTTGGTGATTTTGGAGTGAAATCCAATCGCTAGAAGTATGGAATACACCAACCACTCCAACTAGGAACTTTAATTATCCAATTTCTCACACCTATTGATTTCGGATCGAAGCCAAAACTTGGGCAACATCATAATATGGTGGGAGGTGTCATTTGGTGAGTTTTGAGTGAAATCCAATCGCTAGAAGTATGGAATACACCAACCACTCCAATTAGGAACGAACTGCCGTTGAACTTGAATTGCCCAGTTTGGAACACCTATTGATTTCGGATCGAGCCCAAAACTTGGGCAACATCATAATATGGTGGGAGGAGTCATTTGGTGAGTTTTGAGTGAAATCCAATCGCTAGAAGTATGGAATAAACTAACCACTCCAATTAGGAATGAACTGCCGTTGAACTTGAATTGTCAAATTTGGAACACCTATTGATTTCAGATCGAGCCCAAAACTTGGGCAAGATCATAATATGGTGGGAGGAGTCATTTGGTGAGTTTTGAGTGAAATCCAATCGCTAGAAGTATGGAATAAACTAACCACTCCAATTAGGAACGAACTGCCGTTGAACTTGAATTGTCCAATTTCTCACACCTTTTGATTTTGGATCGAGCCCAGAACTTGGGCAACATGATAATATGGTGGGAGGAGTCAATTGGTGAGTTTTGAGTGAAATACAATCGCTAGAAGTTTGGAATACACCAACCACTCCAATTAGGAACGAACTGCCGTTGAACTTGAATTGTCCAATTTCTCACACCTATTGATTTCGGATCGAGCCCAAAACTTGGGCAACATCATAACATGGTGGGAGGAGTCATTTGGTGAGTTTTTAGAGAAATCCAATCGCTAGAAGTATGGAATACACCAACCACTCCAATTAGGAACGAACTGCCGTCGAACTTGAATTGTCCAATTTCTCACACCTATTGATTTCGGATCGAGCCCAAAACTTGGGCAACATGATAATATGGTCGGAGGAGTCATTTGGTGATTTTGGAGTGAAATCCAATCGCTAGAAGTATGGAATACACCAACCACTCCAACTAGGAACTTGAATTGTCCAATTTCTCACACCTATTGATTTCGGATCGAAGCCAAAACTTGGGCAACATCATAATATGGTGGGTGGTGTCATTTGGTGAGTTTTGAGTGAAATCCAATCGCTAGAAGTATGGAATACACCAACCACTCCAATTAGGAACGAACTGCCGTTGAACTTGAATTGCCCAGTTTGGAACACCTATTGATTTCGGATCGAGCCCAAAACTTGGGCAACATCATAATATGGTTGGAGGAGTCATTTGGTGAGTTTTGAGTGAAATCCAATCCCTAGAAGTATGGAATACACCAACCACTCCAGTTAGGAACGAACTGCCTTTGAACTTGAATTGTCCAATTTCTCACACCTATTGATTTCGGATCGAGCCCAAAACTTGGGCAACATCATAATATGGTGGGGGGAGTCATTTGGTGAGTTTTAAGTGAAATCTAATCGCTAGAAGTACGGAATACACCAACCACTCCAATTAGGGACGAACTGTCGTTCAAATTGAATTGTCCAATTTCTCACACCTATTGATTTCGGATCGAGCCCAAAACTTGGGCAACATCATCATATGGTGGGCTTAGTCATTTGGTGAGTTGTGAGTGAAATCCAATCCCTAGAAGTATGGAATAAACTAACCACTCCAATTAGGAACGAACTGCCGTTGAACTTGAATTGTCAAATTTGGAACACCTATTGATTTGGGATCGAGCCCAAAACTTGGGCAACATCATAATATGGTGGGAGGAGTCATTTGGTGAGTTTTGAGTGAAATCCAATCGCTAGAAGTATGGAACACACCAACCACTCCAATTAGGAACGAACTGCCGTCGAACTTGAATTGTCCAATTTCTCACACCTATTGATTTCGGTTCGAGCCCCAAACTTGGGCAATATGATAATATGGTGGGAGGAGTCATTTGGTGAGTTTTGAGTGAAATCCAATCTCTAGAAGTATGGAATACACCAACCACTCCAATTAGGAACGAACTTCCGTTGAACTTGAATTGTCCAATTTCTCACACCTATTGATTTCGGATCGAGCCCAAAACTTGGGAAACATCATAATATGGTGGGAGGAGTCGTTTGGTGAGTTTTGAGTGAAATCCAATCGCTAGAAGTATGGAATACACCAACCACTCCAATTAGGAACGAACTGCCGTCGAACTTGAATTGTCCAGTTTGGAACACCTATTGATTTCGGTTCGAGCCCAAAACTTGGGCAACATGATAATATGGTGGGAGGAGTCATTTGGTGATTTTTGGGTGAAATCCAATCGCTAGAAGTACGGAATACACCAAAAACTCCAATTAGGAACGAACTGCCGTTGAACTTGAATTGTCCAATTTCTCACACCTATTGATTTCGGATCGACCCCAAAACTTGGGCAACATTATAATATGGTGGGAGGAGTCAATTGGTGAGTTTTGGGTGAAATCCAATGGCTAGAAGTATGGAATAAACTAACCACTCCAATTAGGAACGAACTGCCGTTGAACTTGAATTGTCCAATTTCGAACACCTATGGATTTCGGATCGAGCCCAAAACTTGGGTAACATCATAATATGGTGGGAGTAGTCATTTGGTGAGTTTTGAGTGAAATCCAATCGCTAGTAGTATGGAATACACCAACCACTCCAATTAGGAACGAACTACCGTTGAACTTGAATTGTCCAATTTCTCACACCAATTGATTTCGGATCGAGCCCAAAACTTGGGCAACATCACAATATGGTGGGAGGAGTCATTTGGTGAGTTTTGAGAGAAATCGAATCACTAGAAGTGTGGAGTACACCAACCGCTACAACTAGGAACGAACTGCCGTTGAACTTGAATTGTCCAATTTCTCACACCTGTTGATTTCGGACTGAGCCCAAAACTTGGGCAACATGATAAAATGGTGGAAGGAGTCGTTTGGTGAGTTTTGAGTGAAATCCAATCGCTAGAAGTATGGAATACACCAACCACTCCAACTAGGAACGAACTGCCGTTGAACTTGAATTGTCCAATTTCTCACACCTATTGATTTCGGTTCGAGCCCCAAACTTGGGCAACATGATAATATGGTGGGAGGAGTCATTTGGTGAGTTTTGAGTGAAATCCAATCGCTAGTAGTATGGAATACACAAACCACTCCAATTAGGAACGAACTGCCGTTGAACTTGAATTGTCCAATTTCTCACACTTATTGATTTCGGATCGAGCCCAAAACTTGGGCAACGTCACAATATGGTGGGAGGAGTCAATTGGTGAGTTTTGAGAGAAATCGAATCGCTAGAAGTGTGGAGTACACCAACCACTACAACTAGGAACGAACTGCCGTTGAACTTGAATTGTCCAATTTCTCACACCTGTTGATTTCGGATTGAGCCCAAAACTTGGGCAACATCATAATATGGTGGGAGGAGTCATTTGGTGAGTTTTGAGTGAAATCCAATCGCTAGAAGTATGGAATACTCCAACCATTCCAATTGGGAACGAACTGCAGTTGAACTTGAATTGTCGAATTTGGAACACCTATTGATTTCGGATCGAGCCCAAAACTTGGGAAACATCATAATATGGTGGGAGGAGTCATTTGGTGAGTTTTGAGAGAAATCCAATTGCCAGAAGTGTGGAATACACCAACCACTCCAATTAGAAACGAACTGCCGTTGAACTTGAATTGTCCAATTAGGAACACCTATTGATTTCGGATCGAGCCCAATACTTGGGCAACATCATAATATGGTGGGAGGAGCCATTTGGTGTGTTTTGAGTGAAATCCAATCGCTAGATGTATGGAATACAACAACCACTCCAATTAGGAACGAACTGCCGTTGAACTTGAATTGTCCAATTTGGAACACCTATTGATTTCGTATCGAGCCCAAAACATGGGCAACATCATAATATGGTGGGAGGAGTCATTTTGTGAGTTTTGAGTGAAATCCAATTGCTAGAAGTATGGAACACACCAACCAATCCAATTAGGAATGAACTGCCGTTGAACTTGAATTGTCCAATTTGGAACACCTATTGATTTCGGATCGAGCCCAAAACTTGGGCAACATCATAATATGGTGGGAGGAGTCATTTGGTGAGTTTGGAGTGAAATCCAATCGCTAGAAGTATGGAATACACCAACCACTCCAATTAGGAACGAACTGCCGTTGAACTTGAATTGTCCAATTTGGAACACCTATTGATTTCGGATCGAGCCCAAAACTTGGGAAACATCATTATGTGGTGGGAGGAGTCATTTGGTGAGTTTTGAGTGAAATCCAATCGCTAGAAGTATGGAATACACCAACCTCTCCAATTTGGAACGAACTGCAGTTGAACTTGAATTGTCCAATTTCTCACACCTATTGATTTCGGATCGAGCCCAAAACTTGGGCAACATCATAATATGGTGGGTGGAGTCATTTGGTGAGTTTTGAGAGAAATCCAATCGCTAGAAGTTTGGAATACACCAACCACTCCAATTAGGAACGAACTGCCGTTGAACTTGAATTGTCCAATTTGGAACACCTATTGATTTCGGATCGAGCCCAAAACTTGGGCAACATCATAATATGGTGGGAGGAGTCATTTGGTGAGTTTTGAGTGAAATCCAATCGCTAGAAGTATGGAATACACCAACCACTCCAATTAGGAACGAGCTGCCGTTGAAATTGAATTGTCCAATTTCTCACACCTATTGATTTCGGATCGAGCCCAAAACTTGGGCAACATCATAATATGGTGGGAGGAGTCATTTGGTGATTTTTGAGTGAAATCCAATTGCTAGAAGTATCGAATACACCAACCACTCCAATTAGAAACGAACTGCCGTTGAACTTGAATTGTCCAATTTGGAACACCTATTGATTTCGGATCGAGCCCAAAACTTGGGCAACATCATAATATGGTGGGAGGAGCCATTTGGTGTGTTTTGAGTGAAATCCAATCGCTAGATGTATGGAATACAACAACCACTCCAATTAGGAACGAACTGCCGTTGAACTTGAATTGTCCAATTTGAAACACCTATTGATTTCTTATCGAGCCCAAAACATGGGCAACATCATAATATGGTGGGAGGAGTCATTTTGTGAGTTTTGAGTGAAATCCAATTGCTAGAAGTATGGAACACACCAACCAATCCAATTAGGAATGAACTGCCGTTGAACTTGAATTGTCCAATTTGGAACACCTATTGATTTCGGATCGAGCCCAAAACTTGGGCAACATCATAATATGGTGGGAGGAGTCATTTGGTGAGTTTGGAGTGAAATCCAATCGCTAGAAGTATGGAATACACCAACCACTCCAATTAGGAACGAACTGCCGTTGAACTTGAATTGTCCAATTTGGAACACCTATTGATTTCGGATCGAGCCCAAAACATGGGCAACATCATAATATGGTGGGAGGAGTCATTTGGTGAGTTTGGAGTGAAATCCAATCGCTAGAAGTATGGAATACACCAACCACTCCAATTAGGAACGAACTGCCGTTGAACTTGAATTGTCCAATTTCTCACACCTATTGATTTCGGATCGAGCCCAAAACATGGGCAACATCATAATATGGTGGGAGGAGTCATTTGGTGAGTTTTGAGAGAAATCCAATTGCTAGAAGTATGGAATACACCAACCACTCCAATTAGGAACGAACTGCCGTTGAACTTGAATTGTCCAATTAGGAACACCTATTGATTTCGGATCGAGCCCAAAACTTGGGAAACATCATTATGTGGTGGGAGGAGTCATTTGGTGAGTTTTGAGTGAAATCCAATCGCTAGAAGTATGGAATACACCAACCTCTCCAATTTGGAACGAACTGCAGTTGAACTTGAATTGTCCAATTTCTCACACCTATTGATTTCGGATCGAGCCCAAAACTTGGGCAACATCATAATATGTGATCGGTTCATAATTGTATATCATTTTGTACCCTTCTAGCTTATGATTTGGTTATGTTTTTGAGTTAAACTTGTGCTTTTAATCCTTTTTGTGTTTATCTTTCAGTTAATTGACATTTAGGTAACAATGATGACTTTGGATAGGAAATGATGTAATCCATGCATGTTAAGGCTTGATTTGGGTGAATGGAAGAAGGGCTTAAAGACAAACACATTTTGGCTACAACTCCTTTCCAGCCCAATTTCGTAGGTCAGCTTCTTGGCCTTGGATCAGCATGCTATGGGGCTTGGATGAGGTGAAGATCTTCATGAAACTTGTTCCAATGGGTGTCTAGTACAACATATCCAAAGTTCAGCCCAATTGGACATTTGTGGAGTGCTCAGCCCACCCAACACTCAACCCTGCTCAGGAGGATTTGCAGCTGCCAGCTTTGTCATGTGCCTCCATGTGCCTCACCCATGCTGCAACTGACTTTGGATCCAACATAATGAGTGAAGTGGGGAGGCATTCCAGCTATGAAAGTCTAAAGGATCAAGTTGGTACATGCTGGAGTTATTATAGAGAAAGCATGTGCATGCATGTAAAGCATAAATGAAATGAAGTCAACTCCAGTCTCTGTTCGGCAGCCAAATTGTAAGTCCCAAAACGCATACTTCTACTACTCCGATGGGAATACTTTCTTCATAGAAGTTGTTCCAATGGGTGTCTACTATAACATATCCAAATTTGAGCCCCATTGGATAAGTTTTGAAACCTCTGGCCTTCCTACACCAAGTCTGGTTCAGAAGACTCGTTTTTGTTCAACAACCAAAAGAAGACCACATGGGTTGGCAGCAAAAGGCAGCCACAATTGATCACCTTTGATCCCATGTGAAGAAAGCTTGAGGTGCAGCAAAAGAAGTATGGGATGGGATTGATTCCAACCACACTAACATAGACAAGATGAAGTGGGAGTTATGGGTTGTATTAAATGAGGAATGGTGGTGTTGGATTTCATCATGATGTTCCTCCCTCTTAGCCCTATAAATAGAGGAGTCTTCAAGCTACAAAATTCACTTCAGCCATCCTCCACACTCAAGCTCATCTCAAATCACCTCCATATCCTTCATACATCCTTCTAGACGTGGAGAAGCTCTTGGAGAAGCATTGGACACTACAAGAACTTCAGAAAAGGGTTTTTCTACTCTTATGGCATTCATTATGTTTTCCCATTTCTATTTTAGTTTCTTTTCCATTATGAGTAGCTAAATCCATAACTAGGGCTTCGATGTAACCTAACATGAATATTCTGGGTTTATAAGTTTGGAGTTTCAAGTTTGATTCATGATTCATGTTCTTATTCATTATGCTTATAAGTTAACATGCTTGTTTGAATGATTGATCACCATTAGAACTTGTTTGTTAACTATCTTGGTTTGAATTAAGAGTAGACACCATGCTTTAATTCAAATTGAACTATGAATAGGAAGAGTATGTATGGACATTCGACAACAGGGATTAGATACATGCTTGGTTGTTTAAATTGTTCTTCTATGCTTAATGGGTTCCTAATGCTTAATTTTAGGTTAGACAACAAATGATCAAATTAGGGAATTAGGAACACAAGGTTAGGACCAAACACCATGGCCTAATCATACTTTAGCTAGAATCAATCTTTGAATCTGAATTAGACTTGTTACTTGACTCCATATAACCCAGAATTGAATTGTTATGGTGATTCGAATGCCCTAGTCTCCAAATCTGTTTTCCAACTCTTAAAACCACTCTTTGTTACACTTGTTTATTTGCTTTCATTTGCAATTTCAGTTTGCTCACTTCCTTTCACAATCACAATCACTCTCACTTTAATTTCTGTTTTAGACTTAACTTCCTAACTTCTTGAATTCGGTAATCTACGTACATAACTAATTTGAACTTCTCAGTCTTCGTGGGTACCACCTCGTACTTGTCTTGCTATATTACTAATTGCCCCGTACAATTGCGAGTTAACATAATAATTAACAACAATATGGTGGGTGGAGTCATTTGGTGAGTTTTGAGAGAAATCCAATCGCTAGAAGTTTGGAATACACCAACCACTCCAATTAGGAACGAACTGCCGTTGAACTTGAATTGTCCAATTTGGAACACCTATTGATTTCGGATCGAGCCCAAAACTTGGGCAACATCATAATATGGTGGGAGGAGTCATTTGGTGAGTTTTGAGTGAAATCCAATCGCTAGAAGTATGGAATACACCAACCACTCCAATTAGGAACGAGCTGCCGTTGAAATTGAATTGTCCAATTTCTCACACCTATTGATTTCGGATCGAGCCCAAAACTTGGGCAACATCATAATATGGTGGGAGGAGTCATTTGGTGATTTTTGAGTGAAATCCAATTGCTAGAAGTATCGAATACACCAACCACTCCAATTAGAAACGAACTGCCGTTGAACTTGAATTGTCCAATTTGGAACACCTATTGATTTCGGATCGAGCCCAAAACTTGGGCAACATCATAATATGGTGGGATCAGTCATTTGGTGAGTTTTGAGTGAAATCCAATCGCTAGAAGTATGGAATACACCAACCACTCCAACTAGGAACGAACTGCCGTTGAACTTGAATTGTCCAATTTCTCACACCTATTGATTTCGGATCGAGCCCAAAACTTGGGCAACATCATAATTTGGTGGGAGGAGTCATTTGGTGAGTTTTGAGTGAAATCCAATCGCTAGAAGTATGGAATACACCAACCACTCCAATTAGGAACGAACTGCCGTTGAACTTGAATTGTCCAATTTGGAACACCTATTGATTTCGGATCGAGCCCAAAACTTGGGCAACATCATAATATGGTGGGAGGAGTCATTTTGTGAGTTTTGAGTGAAATCCAATCGCTAGAAGTATGGAATACACCAACCAATCCAATTAGGAACGAACTGCCGTTGAACTTGAATTGTCCAATTTGGAACACCTATTGATTTCGGATCGAGCCCAAAACTTGGGCAACATCATAATATGGTGGGAGGAGTCATTTGGTGAGTTTTGAGTGAAATACAATCGCTAGATGTATGGAATACAACAACCACTCCAATTAGGAACGAACTGCCGTTGAACTTGAATTGTCCAATTTTGAACACCTATTGATTTCGGATCGAGTCCAAAACTTGGGCAACATCATAATATGGTGGGAGGAGTCATTTTGTGAGTTTTGAGTGAAATCCAATCGCTAGAAGTATGGAATACAGCAACCACTCCAATTGGGAACGAACTGCCGTTGAACTGGAATTGTCCAATTAGGAACACCTATTGATTTCGGATCGAGCCCAAAACTTGGGCAACATCATAATATGGTGGGAGGAGTCATTTTGTGAGTTTTGAGTGAAATCCAATCGCTAGAAGTATGGAATACACCAACCACTCCAATTTGGAACGAACTGCCGTTGAACTTGAATTGTCCAATTTGGAACACCTATAGATTTCGGATCGAGTCCAAAACTTGGGCAACATCATAATATGGTGGGAGGAGTCATTTTGTGAGTTTTGAGTGAAATCCAATCGCTAGCAGTATGGAATACACCAACCTCTCCAATTAGGAATGAACTGCAGTTGAACTTGAATTGTCCAATTTCTCACACCTATTGATTTCGGATCGAGCCCCAAAGTTGGGCAACATCATAATATGGTGGGAGGAGTCGTTTGGTGGGTTTTGAGGGAAATCCAATCGCTAGAAGTATGGAATACACCAACCAATCCCATTAGGAACGAACTTCCGTTGAACTTGAATTGTCCAATTTGGAACACCTATTGATATCAGATCGAGCCCAAAACTTGGGCAACATCATTATATGGTGGGAGGAGTCATTTGGTGAGTTTTGTGTGAAATCCAATCGCTAGAAGTATGGTATACTCCAACCATTCCATTTGGAACGAACTGCCGTTGAACTTGAATTGTCAAATTTGTTACACCTATTGATTTCGGATCGAGCCCAAAACTTGGGCAACATCATAATATGGTGGGAGGAGTCATTTGGAGAGTTTTGAGTGAAATCCAATCGTTAGAAGTGTGGAATACACCAACCACTCCAATTAGGAACGAGCTGCCGTTGAAATTGAATTGTCCAATTTCTCACACCTATTGATTTCGGATCGAGCCCAAAACTTGGGCAACATCATAATATGGTGGGAGGAGTCATTTGGTGAGGTTTCAGTGAAATCCAATTGCTAGAAGTATGGGATACACCAACCACTCCAATTAGGAACGAACTGCCGTTGCACTTGAATTGTCCAATTTGGAACACCTATTGATTTCGGATCGAGCCCAAAACTTGGGCAACATCATAATATGGTGGGAGGAGTCATTTGGTGAGTTTTGAGTGAAATCCAATCGCTAGAAGTATGGAATACACCAACCACTGCAATTAGGAACGAACTGCCGTTGAACTTGAATTGTCCAACTTCTCACACCTATTGATTTCGGATCGAGCCCAAAACTTGGACAACATCATAATTTGGTGGGAGGAGTCATTTGGTGAGTTTTGAGTGAAATCCAATCGCTAGAAGTATGGAATACACAATCCACTGCAATTAGGAACGAACTGCCGTTGAACTTGAATTGTCCAATTTCTCACACCAATTGATTTCGGATCGAGCCCAAAACTTGGGCAACATCATAATATGGTGGGAGGAGTCATTTGGTGAGTTTTGAGTGAAATCCAATCTCTAGATGTATGGAATACACCAACCACTCCAATTAGGAACGAACTGCCGTTGAACTTGAATTGTCCAATTTCTCACACCTATTGATTTCGGATCGAGCCCAAAACTTGGGCAACATCATAATATGGTGGGAGGAGTCATTTGGTGAGTTTTGAGTGAAATCCAATCGCTAGAAGTTCGGAATACACCAACCACTCCAATTAGGGACGAACTGTCGTTCAAATTGAATTGACCAATTTCTCACACCTATTGATTTCGGATCGAGCCCAAAACTTGGGCAACAACATAATATGGTGGGCGTAGTCATTTGGTGAGTTTTGAGTGAAATCCAATCGATAGAAGTATGGCATACACAAACCACTCCAATTAGGAACGAACTGCCGTTGAACTTGAATTGTCCAATTTGGAACACCTATTGATTTCGGATCGAATCCAAAACTTGGGCAACATCATAATATGGTGGGAGGAGTGATTTGGTGAGTTTTAAGTGAAATCCAATCGCTAGAAGTATGGAATACACCAACCACTCCAATTAGGAATGAACTGCCGTTGAACTTGAATTGTCCAATTTCTCACACCTATTGATTTCGGATCGAGCCCAAAATCTTGGGCAACATCATCATATGGTGGGAGGAGTCATTTGGTGAGTTTTGAGTGAAATCCAATCGCTAGATGTATGGAATACACCAACCACTCCAATTAGGAACGAACTGTCGTTGAAATTGAATTGACCAATTTCTCACACCTATTGATTTCGGATCGAGCCCCAAACTTGGGCAACATCATAATATGGTGGGAGGAGTCATTTGGTGAGTTTTGAGTGAAATCCAATCGCTAGAAGTACGGAGTACACCAACCACTCCAATTAGGGACGAACTGTCGTTCAAATTGAATTGACCAATTTCTCACACCAATTGATTTCGGATCGAGCCCAAAACTTGGGCAACATCATAATATGGTGGGAGGAGTCATTTGGTGAGTTTTGAGTGAAATCCAATCGCTAGAAGTATGGAATACACCAACCACTCCAATTAGGAACGAACTGCCGTTGAACTTGAATTGTCCAATTTCTCACACCTATTGATTTCGGATCGAGCCCAAAACTTGGGCAACATCATAATTTGGTGGGAGGAGTCATTTGGTGAGTTTTGAGTGAAATCCAATCGCTAGAAGTATGGAATACACCAACCACTCCAATTAGGAATGAACTGCCGTTGAAATTGAATTGTCCAATTTCTCACACCTATTGATTTCGGATCGAGCCCAAAACTTGGGCAACATCATAATTGGTGGGAGGAGTCATTTGGTGAGTTTTGAGTGAAATCCAATCGCTAGAAGTATGGAATACACCAACCAAACCAATTAGGAACGAACTGCCGTTGAACTTGAATTGTCCAATTTCTCACACCTATTGATTTCGGATCGAGCCCAAAACTTGGACAACATCATAATATGGTGGGAGGAGTCATTTGGTGAGTTTTGAGGGAAATCCAATCGCTAGAAGGATGGAATACACCAACCACTCCAGTTAGGAACGAACTGCCGTTATACTTGAGTTTTCCAATTTGGAACACCTATTGATTTCGGATCGAGCCCAAAACTTGGGCAACATCATAATATGGTGGGAGGAGTCATTTGGTGAGTTTTGAGTGAAATCCAATCGCTAGAAGTATGGAATACACCAACCACTCCAATTTGGAACGAAATGCCGTTGAACTTGAATTGTCCAATTTCTCACACCTATTGATTTCAGATCGAGCCCAAAACTTGGGCAACAACATAATATGGTGGGAGGAGTTATTTGGTGAGTTTTGAGTGAAATCCAATCGCTAGAAGTATGGAATACACCAACCACTCCAATTTGGAACGAACTGCCGTTGAACTTGAATTGTCCAATTTCTCACACCTATTGATTTCGGATCGAGCCAAAAACTTGGGCAACAACATAATATGGTGGGAGGAGTTATTTGGTGAGTTTTGAGTGAAATCCAATCGCTAGAAGTATGGAATACACCAACCACTCCAATTTGGAACGAACTGCCGTTGAACTTGAATTGTCCAATTTCTCACACCTATTGATTTCGGATCGAGCCCAAAACTTGGGCAACAACATAATATGGTGGGAGGAGATATTTGGTGAGTTTTGAGTGAAATCCAATCGCTAGAAGTATGGAATACACTAACCAAACCAATTAGGAACGAACTGCCGTTGAACTTGAATTGTCCAATTTGGAACAGCTATTGATTTCGGATCGAGCCCAAAACTTGGGCAACCTCATAATATGGTGGGAGGAGTCATTTCGTTCGTTTTGAGTGAAATCCAATCGCCAGAAGTATGGAATGCACCAACCAGTCCAATTAGGAACGAACTGCCGTTGAACTCTAATTGTCAAATTTGGAAGACCTACTGATTTCGGATCGAGACCAAAACTTGGGCTACATCATAATTTGGTGGGAGGAGTCATTTGGTGAGTTTTGAATGAAATCCAATCGCTAGAAGTATGGAATACACCAACCCCTCCAATTAGGAACGAACTGCCGTTGAACTTGAATTGTCCAATTTGGAACACCTATTGATTTCGGATCGAGCCCAAAACTTGGGCAACATCATAATACGGTGGGAATAGTCATTTGGTGAGTTTTGAGTGAAATCCAATCGCTAGAAGTATGGAATACAACAACCACTCCAATTAGGAACGAACTGCCGTTGAACTTGAATTGTCCAATTTCTCACACCTATTGATTTCGGATCGAACCCAAACTTGGGCAACATCATAATACGGTGGGAGGAGTCATTTGGTTAGTTTTGAGTGAAATCCAATCGCTAGAAGTATGGAATACACCAACCACTCCAATTAGGAACGAACTGCCGTTGAACTTGAATTGTCCAATTTGGAACACCTATTGATTTCGGATCGAGCCCAAAACTTGGGCAACATCATAATACGGTGGGAGTAGTCATTTGGTGAGTTTTGAGTGAAATCCAATCGCTAGAAGTATGGAATACAACAACCACTCCAATTAGGAACGAACTGCCGTTGAACTTGAATTGTCCAATTTCTCACACCTATTGATTTCGGATCGAGCCAAAAAACTTGGGCAATATCATAATATGGTGGGGGGAGTCATTTGGACAGTTTTGAGTGAAATCCAATTGCTAGAAGTATGGAATACACCAACCAGTCCAATTAGGAACGAACTGCCGTTGAACTCTAATTGTCAAATTTGGACGACCTATTGGTTTCGGATCGAGCCCAAAACTTGGGCAACATCATAATATGGTGGGAGGAGTCATTTGGTGAGTTTTGAGTGAAATCAAATCGCTAGAAGTATGGAATACACCAACCACTCCAATTAGGAACGAACTGCCGTTGAACTTGAAATGTCCAATTTGGAACACCTATTGATTTCGGATCGAGCCCAAAAGTTGGACAACATCATAATATGGTGGGAGGAGTCATTTGGTGAGTTTTGAGTGAAATCCAATCGCTAGAAGTATGGAATACACCAACCACTCCAACTAGAAACGAACTGCCGTTGAACTTGAATTGTCCAATTTCCCACACCTATTGATTTCGGATCTAGCCCAAAACTTGGGAAACATCATAATATGGGGGGAGGAGTCATTTGGTTAGTTTTGATTGAAATCCAATCGCTAGAGGTGTGGAATACACCAACCACACCAATTAGGAACGAACTGCCGTTGAACTTGAATTGTCCAATTTCTCACACCTATTGATTTCGGACCGAGCCCCAAACTTGGGCAACATCATAATATGGTGGGAGGAGTCATTTGGTTAGTTTTGAGTGAAATCCAATCGCTAGAAGTGTGGAATACACCAACCACTCCAATTAGGAACGAACTGCCGTTGAACTTGAATTGTCCAATTTCTCACACCTATTGATTTTGGAACGAGCCCAAAACTTGTGCAACATCATAATATTGTGGGAGTAGTCATTTGGTGAGTTTTGAGTGAAATCCAATCGCTAGAAGTACGGAATACACTAACCACTCCAATTAGGAACGAACTGCCGTTGAACTTGAATTGTCCAATTTCTCACACCTATTGATTTCGGACCGAGCCCCAAACTTGGGCAACATCATAATATGGTGAGAGGAGTCATTTGGGTAGTTTTGAGTGGAATCCATTCGCTAGAAGTGTGGAATACACCAACCCCTCGAATTAGGAACGAACTGCCGTTGAAGTTGAATTGTCCAATTTCTCACACCTATTGATTTTGGATCGAGCCCAAAACATGGGCAACATCATAATATGGTGGGAGTAGTCATTTGGTTAGTTTTGAGTGAAATCCAATCGCTAGAAGTATGGAATACACCAACCACTCCAACTAGGAACGAACTGCCGTTGAACTTGAATTGTCCAATTTGGAACACCTATTGATTTCGGATCGAGCCCAAAACTTGGGCAACATCATAATATGGTGGGAGGAGTCATTTGGTGAGTTTTCAGTGAAATCCAATCGCTAGAAGTATGGAATACATCAACCACTCCAATTAGGAACGAACTGCCGTTGAACTTGAATTGTCCAATTTCTCACACCTATTGATTTCGGATCGAGCCCAAAACTTGGGCAACATCATAATTTGGTGGGAGGAGTCATTTGGTCAGTTTTGAGTGAAATCCAATCGCTACAAGTACGGAATACAACAACGACTCCGATTAGGAACGAACTGCTGTTGAACTTGAATTGTCCAATTTGGAACACCTATTGATTTCGGATCGAGCCCAAAACTTGGGCAACATCATAATATGGTGGGAGGAGTCATTTGGTGAGTTTGGAGTGAAATCCAATCGCTAGAAGTATGGAATACACCAACCACTCCAATTAGAAACGAACTGCCGTTGAACTTGAATTGTCCAATTTCTCACACCTATGATTTCGGATCGAGCCCGAAACTTGGGCAACATCATAATATGGTGGGAGGAGTCATTTGGTGAGTTTTGAGCGAAATCGAATCGCTAGAAGTATGGAATACACCAACCACTCCCATTAGGAACGAACTGCCGTTGAACTTGAATTGTCCAATTTCTCACACCTATTGATTTTGGATCGAGCCCAAAACATGGGCAATATCATAATATGGTGGGAGTAGTCATTTGGTTAGTTTTGAGTGAAATCCAATCGCTAGAAGTATGGAATACACCAACCACTCCAACTAGGAACGAACTGCCGTTGAACTTGAATTGTCCAATTTGGAACACCTATTGATTTCGGATCGAGCCCAAAACTTGGGCAACATCATAATTTGGTGGGAGGAGTCATTTGGTGAGTTTTGAGCGAAATCCAGTCGCTAGAAGTATGGAATACACCAACCACTCCAATTAGGAACGAACTGCCGTTGAACTTGAATTGTCCAATTTGGAACACCTATTGATTTCGGATCGAGCCCAAAACTTGGGCAACATCATAATATGGTGGGAGGAGTCATTTGGTGAGTTTACAGTGAAATCCAATCGCTAGAAGTATGGAATACACCAACCACTCCAATTAGGAACGAACTGCCGTTGAACTTGAATTGTCCAATTTCTCACACCTATTGATTTCGGATCGAACCCAAACTTGGGCAACATCATAATACGGTGGGAGGAGTCATTTGGTTAGTTTTGAGTGAAATCCAATCGCTAGAAGTATGGAATACACCAACCACTCCAATTAGGAACGAACTGCCGTTGAACTTGAATTGTCCAATTTCTCACACCTATTGATTTCGGATCGAGGACGAAACTTGGGCAACATCATAATATGGTGGGAGGAGTCATTTGGTGAGTTTTGAGTGAAATCCAATCGCTAGAAGTATGGAATACAGCAACCACTCCAACTAGGAACGAACTGCCGTTGAACTTGAATTGTCCAATTTGGAACACCTATTGATTTCGGATCGAGCCCAAAACTTGGGCAACATCATAATTTGGTGGGAGGAGTCATTTGGTGAGTTTTGAGCGAAATCCAATCGCTAGAAGTATGGAATACACCAACCACTCCAATTAGGAACGAACTGCCGTTGAACTTGAATTGTCCAATTTGGAACACCTATTGATTTCGTATCGAGCCCAAAACTTGGGCAACATCATAATATGGTGGGAGGAGTCATTTGGTTAGTTTTGAGTGAAATCCAATCGCTAGAAGTATGGAATACACCAACCACTCCAATTAGGAACGAACTGCCGTTGAACTTGAATTGTCCAATTTCTCACACCTATTGATTTCGGATCGAGGACGAAACTTGGGCAACATCATAATATGGTGGGAGGAGTCATTTGGTGAGTTTTGAGTGAAATCCAATCGCTAGAAGTATGGAATACACCAACCACTCCAATTAGGAACGAACTGCCGTTGAACTTGAATTGTGCAATTTGGAACACCTATTGATTTCGGATCGAGCCCAAAACTTGGGCAACATCATAACATGGTGGGAGGAGTCATTTGGTGAGTTTTGAGTGAAATCCAATTGCTAGAAGTTTGGAATACACCAACCACTCCAATTAGGAACGAACTACCGTTGAACTTGAATTGTCCGATTTCTCACACCTATTGACTTCGGATCGAGCCCCAAACTTGGTCAACATCATAATATGGTGGGAGGAGTCATTTGGTGAGTTTTGAGCGAAATCCAATCGCTAGAAGTATGGAATACATCAACCACCCCCATTAGGAACGAACTGCCGTTGAACTTGAATTGTCCAATTTCTCACACCTATTGATTTTGGATCGAGCCCAAAACATGGGCAATATCATAATATGGTGGGAGTAGTCATTTGGTTAGTTTTGAGTAAAATCCAATCGCTAGAAGTATGGAATACACCAACCACTCCAACTAGGAACGAACTGCCGTTGAACTTGAATTGTCCAATTTGGAACACCTATTGATTTCGGATCGAGCCCAAAACTTGGGCAACATCATAATATGGTGGGAGGAGTCATTTGGTGAGTTTTGAGTGAAATCCAATCGCTAGAGGTATGGAATACACCAACCACTCCAATTAGGAACGAACTGCCGTTGAACTTGAATTGTGCAATTTGGAACACCTATTGATTTCGGATCGAGCCCAAAACTTGGGCAACATCATAACATGGTGGGAGGAGTCATTAGGTGAGTTTTGAGTGAAATCCAATTGCTAGAAGTTTGGAATACACCAACCACTCCAATTAGGAATGAACTACCGTTGAACTTGAATTGTCCGATTTCTCACACCTATTGACTTCGGATCGAGCCCCAAACTTGGGCAACATCATAATATGGTGGGAGGAGTCATTTGGTGAGTTTTCAGGGAATCCAATCGCTAGAAGTATGGAATACACCAACCACTCCAATTAGGAACGAACTGCCGTTGAACTTGAATTGTCCAATTTCTCACACCTATTGATTTCGGATTGAGCCCAAAACTTGGGCAACATCATAATATGGTGGGAGGAGTCATTTGATGAGTTTTGAGTGAAATCCAATCGCTAGAAGTATGGAATACAACAACTACTCCGATTAGGAACGAACTGTAGTTGAAATTGAATTGACCAATTTCTCAAACCTATTGATTTCAGATCGAGCCCCAAACTTGGGCAACATCATAATATGATGGGAGGAGTCATTTGGTGAGTTTTGAGTGAAATCCAATCGCTAGAAGTATGGAATACACCAACCACTGCAAATAGGAACGAACTGCCGTTGAACTTGAATTGTCCAATTTGGAATACCTATTGATCTCGGATCGAGCCTAAAACTTGGGCAATGTCGTAATATGGTGGGAGGAGTCATTTGGTGAGTTTTGAGTGAAATCCAATCGCTAGAAGTATGGAATACACAAACCACTCCAATTAGGAACAAACTGCCGTTGAACTTGAATTGTCCAATTTGGAAAACCTATTGATTTCGGATCGAGCCTAAAACTTGGGCAATGTGATAATATGGTGGGAGGAGTCATTTGGTGACTTTGGAGTGAAATCCAATCGCTAGAAGTATGGAATACACCAACCACTCCAATTAGGAACAAACTGCCGTTGGGCTTGAATTGTCCAATTTCTCACACCTATGGATTTCGGATCGAGCCCCAAACTTGAGCAACATCATAATATGGTGGGAGGAGTCATTTGGTGAGTTTTGAGTGAAATCCAATCGCTAGAAGTATGGAATACACAAACCACTCCAATTAGGAACGAACTGCCGTTGAACTTGAATTGTCCAATTTGGAACACCTACTGATTTCGGATCGAGCCCAAAACTTGGGCAACATCATAATATGGTGGGAGGGGTCATTTGGTGAGTTTTGAGTGAAATCCAATTGCTAGAAGTTTGGAATACACCAACCACTCCAATTAGGAACGAACTGCCGTTGAACTTGAATTGTCCAATTTGGAACACCTATTGATTTCGGATCGAGCCGAAAACTTGGGCAACATCATAATATGGTGGGAGGAGTCATTTGGTGAGTTTCCAGTGAAATCCAATCGCTAGAATTATGGAATACACCAACCACTCCAATTAGGAACGAACTGCCGTTGAACTTGAATTGTCCAATTTGAAACACCTATTGATTTCGGATCGAGCCCAAAACTTGGGCAACATCATAACATGGTGGGAGGAGTCATTTGGTGAGTTTTGAGTGAAATCCAAACGCTAGAACTTTGGAATACACCAACCACTCCAATTAGGAACGGACTACCGTTGAACTTGAATTGTCCAATTTCTCACACCTATTGATTTCGGATCGAGCCCCAAACTTGGGCAACATCATAATATGGTGGAAGGAGTCATTTGGTGAGTTTCTAGTGAAATACAATCGCTAGAAGTATGGAATACAACAACTACTACGATTTGGAACGAACTGCCGTTGAACTCTAATTGTCAAATTTGGAAGACCTATTGATTTCGGATCGAGTCCAAAACTTGGGCAACATCATAATATGGTGGGAGGAGTCATTTGGTGAGTTTTGAGTGAAATCCATTCGCTAGAAGTATGGAATACACCAACCACTCCAATTAGGAACGAACTGCCGTTGAACTTGAATTGTCCAGTTTCTCACACCTATTGATTTCGGATCGAGCCCAAAACTTGGGCAACATCATAATATGGTGGGAAGAGTCATTTGGTGAATTTTGAGTGAAATCCAATCTGTAGAAGTAAGGAATACAGCAACCACTCCAGTTAGGAACGAACTGCCGTTGTACTTGAATTGTCCAATTTGGAACACCTATTGATTTCGGATCGAGCCCAAAACTTGGGCAACATCATAATATGGTGGGAGGAGTCATTTGGTGAGTTTTGAGTCAAATCCAATCGTTAGAAGTACGGAATACACCAACGACTCCAATTAGGAACGAACTTTCGTTGAAATTGAATTGACCAATTTCTCACACCTACTGATTTCGGATCGAGCCCAAAACTTGGACAACATCATAATATGGTGGGAGGAGTCATTTGGCGAGTTTTGAGTGAAATCCAATCGCTAGAAGTATGGAATACACCAACCACTCCAATTGGGAATGAACTGTCGTTGAACTTGAATTGTCCAATTTCTCACACCTATTGATTTCGGATCGAGCCCAAAACTTGGGCAACATCATAATATGGTGGGAGGAGTCATTTGGTGAGTTTTGAGTGAAATCCAATCGCTAGAAGTATGGAATGCACCAACCACTCCAATTAGGAACGTACTGCCGCTGAAATTGAATTGTCCAATTTCTCACACCTATTGATTTCGCATCGATCCCAAAACTTGGGCAACAGCATAATATGGTGGGAGGAGTCATTTGGTGGGTTTTGAGTGAAATCCAATCGCTAGAAGTATGGAATACACCAACCACTCCAATTAGGAACGAACTGCCGTTGTACATGAATTGTCCAATTTGGAACACCTATTGATTTCGGATCGAGCCCAAAATTTGGGGAACATCATAATACGGTGGGAGAAGTCATTTGGTGAGTTTTGAGTGAAATCCAATCGCTAGAAGTATGGAATACACCAACCACTCCAATTAGGAACGAACTGCCGTTGTACTTGAATTGTCCAATTTGGAACACCTATTGATATCTGATCGAGCCCAAAACTTGGGCAACATCACAATATGGTGGGTGGAGTCATTTGGTGAGTTTTGAGTGAAATCCAATCGCTAGAAGTATGGAATACACCCACCACTCCAACTAGGAACGAACTGCCGTTGAAATTGAATTGTCCAATTTCTCACACCTATTGATTTCGGATCGAGCCCCAAACCTGGGCAACATCATAATATGGTGGGAGGAGTCATTTGGTGAGTTTTGATTGAAACCCAATCGCTAGAAGTATGGAATACACCAACCACTCCAATTAGGAACGAACTGCCGTTGAACTTGAATTGTCCAATTTCTCACACCTATTGATTTCGGATCGAGCCCCAAACTTGGGCAACATCATAATATGGTGGGAGGAGTCATTTGGTGAGTTTCGAATGAAATCCAATCGCAAGAAGAATGGAATACACCAACCACTCCAATTAGGAACGAACTGCCGTTGAACTTGAATTGTCCAATTTGGAACACCAATTGATTTCGGATCGGGCCCAAAACATGGGCAACATCATAATATGGTGGGTGGAGTCGTTTGGTGAGTTTTGAGTGAAATCCAATCGCTAGAAGTATGGAATACACCAACCACTCCAATTAGGAACGAACTGCCGTTGAACTTGAATTGTCCAATTTGGAACACCTATTGATTTCGGATCGAGCCCCAAACTTGGGCAACATCATAATATGGTGGGAGGAGTCATTTGGTTAGTTTTGAGTGAAATCCAATCGCTAGAAGTATGGAATACACCAACCACTCCAATGAGGAACGAACTGCCGTTGAACTTGAATTGTCCAATTTCTCACACCTATTGATTTCGGATCGAGGCCCAAACTTGGGCAACATCATAATATGGTGGGAGGAGTCATTTGGTGAATTTTGAGTGAAATCCAATCGCTAGAAGTATGGAATACACCAACCACTCCAATTAGGAACGAACTGCTGTTGAACTTGAATTGTCCAATTTGGAACACCTATTGATTTCGGATCGATCCCAAAACTTGGGCAACATCATAACATGGTGGGAGGAGTCATTTGGTGAGTTTTGATTGAAATCCAATCGCTAGAAGTATGGAATACACCAACCACTCCAATTAGGAACGAACTGCCGTTGAAATTGAATTGACGAATTTCTCACACCTATTGATTTCGGATCGAGCCCCAAACTTGGCCAACGTCATAATATGGTGGGAGGAGTCATTTGGTGAGTTTTGAGTGAAATCCAATCGCTAGAAGTATGGAATACACCAACCACTCCAATTAGGAACGAACTGCCGTTGAACTTGAATTGTCCAATTTCTCACACCTGTTGATTTCGGTTCGAGCCCCAAACTTGGGCAACATCATAATATGGTGGGAGGAGTCATTTGGAGAGTTTTGAGTGAAATCCAATCGCTAGAAGTATGGAATACACCAACCACTCCAATTAGGAACGAACTGCCGTTGAACTTGAATTGTCCAATTTCTCACACCTATTGATTTCGGATTGTGCACAAAACTTGGGCAACATCATAACATGGTGGGAGGAGTCATTTGGTGAGTTTTGAGTGAAATCCAATCGCTAGAAGTATGGAATACACCAACCACTCCAATTAGGAAAGAACTGCCGTTGTACTTGAATTGTCCAATTTGGAACACCGATTGATTTCGGATTGAGCCCAAAACTTGGGCAACATCATAACATGGTGGGAGGAGTCATTTGGTGAGTTTTGAGTGAAATCCAATCGCTAGAAGTATGGAATACACCAACCACTCCAATTAGGAACGAACTGCCGTTGAACTTGAATTGTCCAATTTGGAACACCTATTGATTTCGGATCGAGCCCAAAACTTGGGCAACATCATAATATGGTGGGAGGAGTCATTTGGTGAGTTTTGAGTGAAATCCAATCGCTAGAAGTATGGAATACACCAACCACTACAATTAGGAAAGAACTGTCATTGAAATTGAATTGACCAATTTATCACACCTATTGATTTCGGATCGAGCCCAAAACTTGGGCAACAGCATAATATGGTGGGAGGAGTCATTTGGTGAGTTTTGAGTGAAATCCAATCGCTAGAAGTATGGAATACACCAACCACTACAATTAGGAACGAACTACCGTTCTACTTGAATTGTCCAATTTGGAACACCTATTGATTTCGGATCGAGCCCAAAACTTGGGCAACATCATAACATGGTGGGAGGAGTCATTTGGTGAGTTTTGAGTGAAATCCAATCGCTAGAAGTATGGAATACACCAACCACTCCAATTAGGAACGAACTGCCGTTGAACTTGAATTGTCCAATTTCTCACACCTGTTGATTTCGGATCGAGCCCAAAACTTGGGCAACATCATAATCTGGTGGGAGGAGTCATTTGGTGAGTTTTGAGTGAAATCCAATCGCTAGAAGTATGGAATACACCAACCACTCCAGTTATGAACGAACTGCCGTTATACTTGAATTTTCCAATTTGGAACACCTATTGATTTCGGATCGTGCCCAAAACTTGGGCAACATCATAATATGGTGGGAGGAGTCATTTGGTGAGTTTTGAGTGAAATCCAATCTCTAGAAGTGTGGAATACACCAACCACTCCAACTAGGAACGAACTGCCGTTGAACCTGAATTGTCCAACTTCTCACACCTATTGATTTCGGATCGAGCCCCAAACTTTTGGCTACATCACAATATGGTGGGAGGAGTCATTTGGTGAGTTTTGTGTGAAATCCAATCGCTAGAAGTATGGAATACACCAACCACTCCAATTAGGAACGAACTTCCGTTGAACTTCAATTGTCCAATTTCTCACACCTATTGATTTCGGATCCAGCCCGAAACTTGGGCTACATCACAATATGGTGGGAGGAGTCATTTGGTGAGTTTTGAGTGAAATCCAATCGCCAGAAGTATGGAATACACCAACCACTCCAATTAGGAACGAACTTCCGTTGAACTTGAATTGTCCAATTTGTCACACCTATTGATTTCGGATCGAGCCCAAAACATGGGCAACATCATAATATGGTGGGAAGAGTCATTTGGTGAGTTTTGAGTGAAATCTAATCCCTAGAAGTATGGAATACACCAACCACTGCAATTAGGAACGAACTGCCGTTGAAATTGAATTGACGAATTTCTCACACCTATTGATTTCGGATCGAGCCCCAAATTTGGCCAACGTCATAATATGGTGGGAGGAGTCATTTGGTGAGGTTTGAGTGAAATCCAATCGCTAGAAGTATGGAATACACCAACCACTCCAATTAGGAACGAACTGCCGTTGAACTTGAATTGTCCAATTTCTCACACCTGTTGATTTCGGTTCGAGCCCCAAACTTGGGCAACATCATAATATGGTGGGAGGAGTCATTTGGTGAGTTTTGAGTGAAATCCAATCGCTAGAAGTATGGAATACACCAACCACTCCAATTAGGAACGAACTGCCGTTGAACTTGAATTGTCCAATTTCTCACACCTATTGATTTCGGATTGTGCACAAAACTTGGGCAACATCATAATATGGTGGGAGGAGTCATTTGGTGAGTTTTGAGTGAAATCCAATCGCTAGAAGTATGGAATACACCAACCACTCCAATTAGGAACGAACTGCTGTTGTACTTGAATTGTCCAATTTGGAACACCGATTGATTTCGGATCGAGCCCAAAACTTGGGCAACATCATAACATGGTGGGAGGAGTCATTTGGTGAGTTTTGAGTGAAATCCAATCGCTAGAAGTATGGAATACACCAACCACTCCAATTAGGAACGAACTGCCGTTGAACTTGAATTGTCCAATTTGGAACACCTATTGATTTCGGATCGAGCCCAAAACTTGGGCAACATCATAATATGGTGGGAGGAGTCATTTGGTGAGTTTTGAGTGAAATCCAATCGCTAGAAGTATGGAATACACCAACCACTCCCATTAGGAACGAACTGCCGTTGAACTTGAATTGTCCAATTTCTCACACCTGTTGATTTCGGATCGAGCCCAAAACTTGGGCAACATCATAATCTGGTGGGAGGAGTCATTTGGTGAGTTTTGAGTGAAATCCAATCGCTAGAAGTATGGAATACACCAACCACTCCAGTTATGAACGAACTGCCGTTATACTTGAATTTTCCAATTTGGAACACCTATTGATTTCGGATCGTGCCCAAAACTTGGGCAACATCATAATATGGTGGGAGGAGTCATTTGGTGAGTTTTGAGTGAAATCCAATCTCTAGAAGTGTGGAATACACCAGCCACTCCAACTAGGAACGAACTGCCGTTGAACCTGAATTGTCCAACTTCTCACACCTATTGATTTCGGATCGAGCCCCAAACTTTTGGCTACATCACAATATGGTGGGAGGAGTCATTTGGTGAGTTTTGTGTGAAATCCAATCGCTAGAAGTATGGAATACACCAACCACTCCAATTAGGAACGAACTTCCGTTGAACTTCAATTGTCCAATTTCTCACACCTATTGATTTCGGATCCAGCCCGAAACTTGGGCTACATCACAATATGGTGGGAGGAGTCATTTGGTGAGTTTTGAGTGAAATCCAATCGCCAGAAGTATGGAATACACCAACCACTCCAATTAGGAACGAACTTCCGTTGAACTTGAATTGTCCAATTTGTCACACCTATTGATTTCGGATCGAGCCCAAAACATGGGCAACATCATAATATGGTGGGAAGAGTCATTTGGTGAGTTTTGAGTGAAATCTAATCCCTAGAAGTATGGAATACACCAACCACTGCAATTAGGAACAAACTGCCGTTGAACTTGAATTGTCCAATTTGGAATACCTATTGATTTCGGATCGAGCCCAAAACTTGGGCAACATCATAATATGGTGGGAGTAGTCATTTGGTGAGTTTTGAGTGAAATCCAATCTCTAGAAGTAAGGAATAAACCAGCCACTCCAACTAGGAACGAACTGCCGTTGAACTTGAATTGTCCAATTTCTCACACCTATTGATTTCGGATCGAGCCCAAAACTTGGGCAACATCATAATATGGTGGGAGGAGTCATTTGGTGAGTTCTGAGTGAAATCCAATCGCTGGAAGTATGGAATACACCAACCACTCCAATTAGGAACGAACTGCCGTTGAACTTGAATTGTCCAATTTGTCACACCTATTGATTTCGGATCGAGCCCAAAACTTAGGCAACATCATAATATGGTGGGAGGAGTCGTTTAGTGAGTTTTGAGTGAAATCCAATCGCTAGAAGTATGGAATACACCTACGACTGCCGTTAGGAAGGAACTGCCGTTGAACTTGAATTGTCCAATTTGGAAAACCTATTGATTTCGGATCGAGCCCAAAACTCGGGCAACATCATAATATGGTGGGAGGAGTCATTTGGTGAGTTTTAAGAGAAATCCAATCGCTAGAAATATGGAATACACCAACCACTCCAATTAGGAACGAACTGCCATTGAACTTGAATTGTACAATTTGGAACACCTATTGATTTCGGATCGAGCCTAAAACTTGGGCAACATCATAATATAGTGGGAGGAGTCATTTGGTGAGTTTTGAGTGAAATCCAATCGCTAGAAGTGTGGAATACACCAACCACTCCAATTAGGAACGAACTGCCGTTGAACTTGAATTGTCCAATTTGGAACACCTATTGATTTCGGATCGAGCCCAAAACTTGGACAACCTCATAATATGGTGGGAGGAGTCATTTGGTGAGTTTTGAGTGAAATCCAATCGCTAGAAGTATGGAATACACCAACCACTCCAATTAGGAACGAACTGCCGTTGAACTTGAATTGTCCAATTTCTCACACCTATTGATTTAGGATCGAGCCCCAAACTTGGGCAACGTCATAATATGGTGGGAGGAGTTATTTGGTGAGTTTTGAGTGAAATCCAATCGCTGGAAGTATGAAATACACCAACCACTCCAATTAGGAACGAACTGCCGTTGAACTTGAATTGTCCAATTTCGAACACCAATTGATTTCGGATCGAGCCCTAAACTCAGGCAACATCATAATATGGTGGGAGGAGTCATTTGGTGAGTTTTGAGTGAAATCCAATCGCTAGAAGTATGGAATACACCAACCACTGCAATTAGGAACGAACTGCCGTTGAACTTGAATTGTCCAATTTGGAAAACCTATTGATTTCGGATCGAGCCTAAACTTGGGCAATGTCATAATATGGTGGGAGGAGTCATTTGGTGAGTTTTGAGTGAAATCCAATCGCTAGAAGTATGGAATACACCAACCACTCGAATTAGGAACGAACTGCCGTTGAACTTGAATTGTCCAATTTCTCACACCTATTGATTTCGGATCGAGCCCATAACTTGGGCAACATCATAATATGGTGGGAGGAGTCATTTGGTGAGTTTTGAGTGAAATCTAATCGCTAGAAGTATGGAATACAACAACTACTCCGATTAGGAACGAACTGTAGTTGAAATTGAATTAACCAATTTCTCACACCTATTGATTTCGGATCGAGCCCCAAACTTGGGCAACATCGTAATATGGTGGGAGGAGTCATTTGGTGAGTTTTGAGTGAAATCCAATCGCTGGAAGAATGGAATACACCAACCACTCCAATTAGGAACGAACTGCCGTTGAAATTGAATTGTCCAATTTCTCACACCTATTGATTTCGGATCGAGCCCAAAACTTGGGCAACACCATAATATGGGGGGAGGAGTCATTTGGTGAGTTTTGAGTGAAATCCAATCGCTAGAAGTATGGAATACACCAACCACTCCAATTACGAACGAACTGCCGTTGTACTTGAATTGTCCAATTTGGAACACCTATTGATTTCGGATCGAGCCCAAAACTTTGTCCAACATCATAATATGGTGGGAAGAGTCATTTGGTGAGTTGTGAGTGAAATCCAATCGCTAGAAGTATGGAATACACCAACCACTGCAATTAGGAACGAACTGCCGTTGAACTTGAAATGTCCAATTTGGAAAACCTATTGATTTCGGATCGAGACTAAAACTTGGGCAATGTCATAATATGGTGGGAGGAGTCATTCTGTGAGTTTTGAGTGAAATCCAATCGCTAGAAGTATGGAATACAACAACCACTCCAATTAGGAACGAACTGCCGTTGAACTTGAATTGTCCAATTTGGAACACCTATTGATTTCGGATCGAGCCCCAAACTTGGGCAACATCGTAATATGGTGGGAGGAGTCATTTGGTGAGTTCTGAGTGAAATCCAATCGCTAGAAGTATGGAATACACCAACCACTCCAATTAGGAACGAACTGCCGTTGAGCTTGAATTGTCCAATTTCTCACACCTATTGATTTCGGATCGAGCCCAAAACTTGGGCAACATCATAATATGGTGGGAGGAGTCATTTGGTGAGTTTTGAGTGAAACCCAATCGCTAGAAGTATGGAATACACCAACCACTCCAATTAGGAACGAACTGCCGTTGAACTTGAATTGTCCAATTTCTCACACCTATTGATTTCGGATCGAGCCCAAAACTTGTGCAACATCATAATATGGTGGGAGGAGTCATTTGGCGAGTTTTGAGTTAAATCCAATCGCTAGAAGTATGGAATACACCAACCACTGCAATTAGGAACGAACTGCCGTTGAACTTGAATTGTCCAATTTGGAAAACCTACTGATTTCGAATCGAGCCTAAAACTTGGGCAATGTCATAATATGGTGGGAGGAGTCATTTGGTGAGTTTTGAGTGAAATCCAATCGCTAGAAGTATGGAATACACCAACCACTGCAATTAGGAACGAACTCCCACTGAACTTGAATTGTCCAATTTGGAAAACCTATTGATTTCGGATCGAGCCTAAAACTTGGGCAATGTCATAATATGGTGGGAGGAGTCATTTGGTGAGTTTTGAGTGAAATCCAATCGCTAGAAGTATGGAATACACCAACCACTCCAATTAGGAACGAACTGCCGTTGAACTTGAATTGTCCAATTTCTCACACGTATTGATTTCGGATCGAGCCCAAAACTTGGGCAACATCATAATATGGTGGGAGGGGTCATTTGGTGAGTTTTGAGAGAAATCCAATCGCTAGAAGTATGGAATACACCAACCACTCGAATTAGGAACGAACTGCCGTTGAACTTGAATTGTCCAATTTCTCACACCTATTGATTTCGAATCGAGCCCATAACTTGGGCAACATCATAATATGGTGGGAGGAGTCATTTGGTGAGTTTTGAGTGAAATCCAATCGCTAGAAGTATGGAATACAACAACTACTCAGATTAGGAACGAACTATAGTTGAAATTGAATTGACCAATTTCTCACACCTATTGATTTGGGATCGAGCCCAAAACTTGGCCAACATCATAATATGGTGGGAGGATTCATTTGGTGAGTTTTGAGTGAAATCCAATCGCTAGAAGTATGGAATACGCCAACCACTGCAATTAGGAACGAACTGCCGTTGAACTTGAATTGTCCAATTTGGAAAACCTATTGATTTCGGATCGAGCCTAAAACTTGGGCAATGTCATAATATGGTGGGAGGAGTCATTTGGTGAGTTTTGAGTGAAATCCAATCGCTAGAAGTATGGAATACACCAACCACTCCAATTACGAACGAACTGCCGTTGAACTTGAATTGTCCAATTTCTCACACCTATTGATTTCGGATCGAGCCCATAACTTGGGCAACATCATAATATGGTGGGAGGAGTCATTTGGTGAGTTTTGAGTGAAATCCAATCGCTAGAAGTATGGAATACAGCAACCACTCCAATTAGGAACGAACTCCCGTTGAACTTGAATTGCCCAATTTGGAACACCTACTAATTTTGGGTCGAGCCCCAAACTTGAGCAACATCGTAATATGGTGGGAGGAGTCATTTGGTGAGTTTTGAGTGAAATCCAATCGCTAGAAGTATGGAATACACCAACCACTCCAATTAGGAACGAACTGCCGTTGAACTTGAATTGTCCAATTTGGAACACCTATTGATTTTGGATTGAGCCCCAAACTTGGGCAACATCGTAATATGGTGGGAGGAGTCATTTGGTGAGTTTTGAGTGAAATCCAATCGCTGGAAGTATGGAATACACCAACCACTCCAATTAGGAACGAACTGTTGTTGAACTTGAATTGTCCAATTTGAAACACCTATTGATTTCGGATCGATCCCAAAACTTGGGCAACATCATAATATGGTGGGAGGAGTCATTTGGAGAGTTTTGAGTGAAATCCAATCGCAAGAAGTATGGAATACACCAACCACTCCAATTAGGAACGAACTTTCGTTCAAACTGAATTGACCAAATTCTCACACCTATTGATTTCGGATCGAGCCCAAAACTTGGGCAACATCATAATATGGTGGGAGGAGTCATTTGGTGAGTTTTGAGTGAAATCCAATCGCTAGAGGTATGGAATACACCAACCACTCCAGTTAGGAACGAACTGCCGTTGAACTTGAATTGTCCAATTTGGAACACCTATTGATTTCGGATCGAGCCCAAAACTTGGGTAACATCATAATATGGTGGGAGGAGTCATTTGGTGTGTTTTGAGTGAAATCCAATCGCTAGAAAATACACCAACCACTCCAATTAGGAACGAACTTTCGTTGAAACTGAATTGACCAATTTCTCACACCTATTGATTTCGGATCGAGCCCAAAACTTGGGCAACATCATAATATGGTGGGAGGAGTCATTTGGTGAGTTTTGAGTGAAATCCAATCGCTAGAAGTATGGAATACACCAACCACTCCAATTAGGAACGAACTGCCGTTGAACTTGAATTGCCCAATTTGGAACACCTGCTAATTTTGGATCGAGCCCCAAACTTGAGCAACATCGTAATATGGTGGGAGGAGTCATTTGGTGAGTTTTGAGTGAAATCCAATCGCTAGAAGTATGGAATACACCAACCACTCCAATTAGGAACGAACTGCCGTTGAACTTGAGTTGTCCAATTTGGAACACCAATTGATTTTGGATTGAGCCCCAAACTTGGGCAACATCGTAATATGGTGGGAGGAGTCATTTGGTGAGTTTTGAGTGAAATCCAATCGCTGGAAGTATGGAATACACCAACCACTCCAATTAGGAACGAACTGTTGTTGAACTTGAATTGTCCAATTTCTCACACCTATTGATTTCGGATCGAGCCCAAAACTTGGGCAACATCATAATATGGTGGGAGGAGTCATTTGGAGAGTTTTGAGTGAAATCCAATCGCAAGAAGTTTGGAATACACCAACCACTCCAATTAGGAACGAACTTTCGTTGAAACTGAATTGACCAATTTCTCACACCTAATGATTTCGGATCGAGCCCAAAACTTGGGCAACATCATAATATGGTGGGAGGAGTCATTTGGTGAGTTTTGAGTGAAATCCAATCGCTAGAAGTATGGAATACACCAACCACTCCAATTAGGAACGAACTGCCGTAGAACTTGAATTGTCCAATTTGGAATACCTATTGATTTCGGATCGAGCCCAAAACTTGGGCAACATCATAATATGGTGGGAGGTGTCGTTTGGTGAGTTTTGAGTGAAATCCAATCGCTAGAAGTATGGAATACACCTACCACTCCAATTAGGAACGAACTGCCGTTGAACTTGAATTGTCTAATTTGGAACACCTATTGATTTCGGATCGAGCCCAAAACTTGGGCAACATCGTAACATGGTGGGAGGAGTCATTTGGTGAGTTTTGAGTGAAATCCAATCCCTAGAAGTATGGAATACACCAACCACTCCAATTAGGAACGAACTGCCGTTGAACTTGAATTGTCCAATTTCTCACACCTGTTGATTTCGGATCGAGCCCCAAACTTGGGCAACAGCATAATATGGTGGGAGGAGTCATTTGGTGAGTTTTGAGTGAAATCCAATCGCTAGAAGTATGGAATACACCAACCACTCCAATTAGGAACGAACTGCCGTTGAACTTGAATTGTCCAATTTCTCACACCTATTGATTTCGGTTGAGCCCAAAACTTGGGCAACATCATAATATGGTGGGAGGAGTCATTTGGTGAGTTTTGAGTGAAATCCAATCGCTAGAAGTAAGGAATACACCAACCACTCCAATTAGGAATGAACTGCTGTTGTACTTGAATTGTCCAATTTGGAACACCTATTGATTTCGGATCGAGCCCAAAACTTGGGCAACAACATAATATGGTGGGAGTAGTCATTTGTTGAGTTTTGGGTGAAATCCAATCGCTAGAAGTATGGAATACACCAACCACTCCAATTAGGAACGAACTACCGTTGAAATTGAATTGACCAATTTCTCACACCTGTTGAATTCGCATCGAGCCCAAAACTTGGCCAACATCATAATATGGTGGGAGGAGTCATTTGTTGAGTTTTGAGTGAAATCCAATCGCTAGAAGTATGGAATACACCAACCACTCCAATTAGGAACGAACTGCCGTTGAAATTGAATTGACCAATTTCTCACACCTATTGATTTCGGATCGAGCCCAAAACTTGGGCAACATCATAATATGGTGGGAGGATGTTGCGTCGATACAGCTGCACCAAAATGGATTAAGCTGCATCCTCAACTTGTGATACTCGCAAGTGCACGAGCCGTTTGGTAGTATAGCATATGTAAGTGCGAGGTCGATCCCACGAGGATTGGTGATTGAATGATCCAATTCATTTTTCCAACACAAAACAGAAATGAAAAAGAAAGGAAATAAATAAAACAAGGAAGAAAGAAATAACTAACTCAAGCAGATAAGTTCCCAAGTTCAATTAGATTAACGGATTGATTCTAGCTAAAGTATGATTAAGCCATGGTGTTTGGTCATAACCTTGTGTTCCTAATTCCCTAATTTGATCATTTGTTGTCTAACCTAAAATTAAGCATTAGGAACCCATTAAGCATAGAAGAACAATTTAAACAACCAAGCATGTATCTAATCCCTATTGTCGAATGTCCATACATACTCTTCCTATTCATAGTTCAATTCGAATTAAAGCATGGTGTCTACTCTTAATTCAAACCAAGATAGCTAACATGCAAGCCTAAATGGTGATCAATCATTCAAACTAGCATATTAACTTATAAGCATAATGAATAAGAACAAAAATCATAATTGAAACTTGGAAACTAATTAAACTTGAAACTAAAGAAAAGAATTTACATAACAATGAAAATTAAGTAGAACTTGGAAAAACTTAAGGAGAATTTCAGCACAAAGATCTCATTATAACAATTGAAAACTAGAAAGAGAAACTAAGAGAATTTGAGGGAGAGAAGGGAAGGGAGCTCTAGAGAAGTGTTTGAGAGCTCCCCCCCTTGGGGTGTGTTTACAAGGTTAGAGAACCTCCCTATTTATAGGCCTAAGGAAGTGAAAAAACTGAATTCAATATGGCTAATGCATACAACACTTGTTTTATAAAATCTGAAATGGTTGATGCACTTGTATTAGAAAATTTGAATTGGTTGATGCACTTCACCAATAAATCCCACCAGCAGCCCTGGCTCATCTTCATGTCACCATGACCAAGCTTCCAACCAGCTCAATAGCTCATGCCTAGATAACCATGACCAAGCTTCCAACCAGAAACAATAGCTCATCCTGAGGTCAGCATGACCAGCAACTTCAAGGGCTTACGAATTGGGCTTACCTTAAGCAAATTAGGACTTTAAGCACTCAAACTTGAAGCTCAGAATGTCTTCTTTCCAGCCATATATCATTTGGGCCAATCCAAGGTCGGAGGAGGAAGTTAAGGCCAAAAAAATTTGCTAACTCATTTTGCGCGCTGATAAAATCCATCCTGAGCATGGCTCTGTGTTTTCTAGGTAACAGACTCCATATTTATCCAATGGGGCTCAATTTTGGATATCTTATAGTACACACCCATTGGAACAACTTTCATGAAGAATGCTGCCTCATCCGAGATGTTTAGGTTGCTGAAACAAAGCTTGCAATATGACCTACGGAACTGGACTGGCAGGGGGCTGTAGCCAAAATGAGTTTGTCTTTTAAGCTCTTCATCCATTCATCCAAATTAGGCCTTAACATGCTTGAATTGCATGAATTATGCCCTCTTGCTCTATTTGCCTACAAAACACACAAAGGGAGGCAAATAACTTAGAAATCTAAGAAACTAAGCAAAAGTGAAATCCAATCGCTAGAAGTGTGGAATACACCAACCACTCCAATTAGGAACGAACTGCCGTTGAACTTGAATTGTCCAATTTCTCACACCTATTGACTTCGGATCGAGCCCAAAACTTGGGCAACATCATAATATGGTGGGAGGAGTCATTTGGTTAGTTTCGAGTGAAATCCAATCGCTAGAAGTATGGAATACACCAACCACCCCAATTAGGAACGAACTGCCGTTGAACTTGAATTGTCCAATTCGGAACACCTATTGATTTCGTATCGAGCCCAAAACTTGGGCAACATCATAATATGGTGGGAGGAGTCAATTGGTGCGTTTTGAGTGAAATCCAATCGCTAGAAGTATGGAATACACCAACCACTCCAATAAGGAACGATCTGCCGTTGAACTTGAATTGACCAATTTGGAACACCTATTGATTTCGGATCGAGCCCAAAACTTGGGCAACAACATAATATGGTGGGAGAAGTCATTTGGTTAGTTTTGAGTGAAATCCAATCTCTAGAAGTATGGAATACACCAACCACTCCAATTAGGAACGATCTGCCGTTGAACTTGAATTGTCCAATTTCTCACACCTATTGATTTCGGATCGAGCCCCAAACTTGGGTGACATCATAATATGGTGGGAGGAGTCATTTGGTGAGTTTTGAGTGAAATCCAATCGCTAGAAGTGTGGAATACACCAACCACTCCAATTAGGAACGAACTGCCGTTGAACTTGAATTGTCCAATTTCTCACACCTATTGATTTCGGATCGAGCCCAAAACTTGGGCAACATCATAATATGGTTGGAGGAGTCATTTGGTTAGTTTTGAGTGAAATCCAATCGCTAGAAGTATGGAATACACGAAACACTCCAGTTAGGAACGAACTGCCGTTGAACTTGAATTGTCCAAATTGGAACACCTATTGATTTCGGATCGTGCCCAAAACTTGGGCAACATCATAACATGGTGGGAGGAGTCATTTGGTTAGTTTTGAGAGAAATCCAGTCGCTAGAAGTATGGAATACCCCAACCACTCCAATTAGGAACGAACAACCGTTGAACTTGAATTATCCAATTTGGAACACCTATTGACTTCGGATCGAGCCCAAAACTTGGGCAACAACATAATATGGTGGGAGGAGTCATTTGGTTAGTTTTGAGTGAAATACAATCGCTAGAAGTATGGAATACACCAACGACTCCAGTTAGGAACGAACTGCCGTTGAACTTGAATTGTCCAATTTGGAACACCTATTGATTTCGGATCGAGCCCAAAACTTGGGTAACAACATAATATGGTGGGAGGACTCATTTGGTGAGTTTTGAGTGAAATCCAATCGCTAGAAGTATGGAATACACCAACCACTCCAATTAGGAACGAACTGCCGTTGAACTTGAATTGTCCAATTTCTCACACCTATTGATTTCGAATCGAGCCCAAACCTTGGGCAACATCATAATATGGTGGGAGGAGTCCGTTGGGGAGTTTTGAGTGAAATCCAATCGCAAGAAGTATGGAATACACCAACCTCTCCAATTAGGAACGATATGCCGTTGAACTTGAATTGTCCAATTTCTCACACCTATTGATTTCGGATGGAGCCCAAAACTTGGGCAACATCATAATATGGTGGGAGGAGTCATTTGGTGAGTTTTGAGTGAAATCCAATCGCTAGAAGTATGGAATACACCAACCACTCCAATTAGGAACGAACTGCCGTTGAACTTGAATTGTCCAATTTCTCACACCTATTGATTTTGGATCGAGCCCAAAACTTGGGCAACAACATAATATGGTGGGAGTAGTCATTTGGTTAGTTTTGAGTGAAATCCAATCGCTAGAAGTATGGAATAAACCAACCACTCCAATTAGGAACGAACTGCCGTTGAACTTAAATTATCCAATTTGGAACACCTATTGATTTCGGATCGAGCCCAAAACTTGGGCAACATCATAATATGGTGGGAGGAGTCATTTGGTGAGTTTTGAGTGAAATCCAATCGCTAGAAGTATGGAATACACCAACCACTCCAATTAGGAACGAACTGCCGTTGAACTTGAATTGTCGAATTTCTCACACCTATTGATTTCGAATCGAGCCCAAAACTTGGGCAACATCATAATATGGTGGGAGGAGTCCTTTGGTGAGTTTTGAGTGAAATCCAATCGCTAGAAGTATGGAATACACCAACCACTCCAATTAGGAACAAACTGCCATTGAACTTGAATTGTCCAATTTCCCACACCTATTGATTTCGGATCGAGCCCAAAACTTGGGCAACATCATAATATGTTGGGAGGAGTCATTTGGTGAGTTTTGAGTGAAATCCAATCGCTAGAATTATGGAATACACCAACCACTCCAATTAGGAACGAACTGCCGTTGAACATGACTTGTCCAATTTGGAACACCTATTGATTTCGGATCGAGCCCAAAACTTGGGCAACATCATAACATGGTGGGAGGAGTCATTTGGTTAGTTTTGAGTGAAATCCAATCGCTAGAAGTATGGAATACACCAACCACTCCAATTAGTAACGAACTGCCGTTGAACTTGAATTGTGCAATTTCGAACACCAAATGATTTCGGATCGAGCCCAAAACTTGGGCAACATCATAATATGGTGGGAGGAGTCATTTGGTGAGTTTTGAGTGAAATCCAAACGCTAGAAGTATGGAATACACCAACCGCTCCAATTAGGAACGATATGCCGTTGAACTTGAATTGTCCAATTTCTCACACCTATTGATTTTGGATCGAGCCCCAAAGTTGGGCAACATCATAATATGGTGGGAAGAGTCATTTGGTGAGTTTTGAGTGAAATCCAATCGCTAGAAGTATGGAATACACCAACCACCCCAATTAGGAACGAACTGCCGTTGAACTTGAATTGTCCAATTTCTCACACCTATTGATTTCGGATCGAGCCCAAAACTTGGGCAACAACACAATATGGTGGGAGTAGTCATTTGGTTAGTTTTGAGTGAAATCCAATCGCTAGAAGTATGGAATAAACCAACCACTCCAATTAGGAACGAACTGCCGTTGAACTTAAATTATCCAATTTGGAACACCTATTGATTTCGGATCGAGCCCAAAACTTGGGCAACATCATAATATGGTGGGAGGAGTCATTTGGTGAGTTTTGAGTGAAATCCAATCGCTAGAAGTATGGAATACACCAACCACTCCAATTAGGAACGAACTGCCGTTGAACTTGAATTGTCCAATTTCTCACACCTATTGATTTTGGATCGAGCCCCAAAGTTGGGTAACATCATAATATGGTGGGAGGAGTCATTTGGTGAGTTTTGAGTGAAATCCAATCGCTAGAAGTATGGAATACACCAACCACCCCAATTAGGAACGAACTGCCGTTGAACTTGAATTGTCCAATTTCTCACACCTATTGATTTCGGATCGAGCCCAAAACTTGGGCAACATCATAATATGGTGAGAGGAGTCATTTGGTGAGTTTTGAGTGAAATCCAATCGCTAGAGGTATGGAATACACCAACCACCCCAATTAGGAACGAACTGCCGTTGAACTTGAATTGTCCAATTTCTCACACCTATTGATTTCGGATCGAGCCCAAAACTTGGGCAACGTCATAATATGGTGGGAGGAGTCATTTGATGAGTTTTGAGTGAAATCCAATCGCTAGAAGTATGGAATACACCAACGTCTCCAATTAGGAACGAACTGCCGTTGAACTTGAATTGTCCAATTTGGAACACCTATTGATTTCGGATCGAGCCCAAAACTTGGGCAACATCATAATATGGTGGGAGGAGTCATTTGGTGAGTTTTTAGTGAAATCCAATCGCTAGAAGTATGGAATACACCAACCACTCCAATTAGGAACGAACTGTCGTTGAACTCTAATTGTCAAATTTGGAAGACCTATTGATTTCGGATCGAGTCCAAAACTTGGGCAACATCATAATATGGTGGGAGGAGTCATTTGGTGGGTTTTGAGTGAAGTCCAATCGCTAGAAGTTTGGAATACACCAACCACTGCAATTAGGAACGAACTGCCGTTGAACTTGAATTGTCCAATTTGGAACACCTATTGATTTCGGATCGAACCCCAAACTTGTGCAACATCATAATATGGTGGGAGGAGTCATGTGGTTAGTTTTGAGTGAAATCCAATCGCTAAAAGTATGGAATACACCAACCACTCCAATTAGGAACGAACTGCGAATTGTCCAATTTGGAACACCTATTGATTTCGGATCGAGCCCAAAACTTGGGCAACATCATAATATGGTGGGAGGTGTCATTTGGTGAGTTTTGAGTGAAATCCAATCGCTAGAAGCATGGAATACACCAACCACTCCAATTAGGAACGAACTGCCGTTGAACTTGAATTGTCCAATTTCTCACACCTATTGATTTCGGATCGAGCCCCAAACGTGGGCAACATCATAATATGGTGGGAGGAGTCATTTGGTGACTTTTGAGTGAAATCCATTCGCTAGAAGTATGGAAAATACCAACCACTCGATTTAGGAACGAACTGCCGTTGAACTTGAATTGTCGAATTTGGAACACCTATTGATTTCGGATCGAGCCCAAAACTTGGGCAACATCATAATATGGTGGGAGGAATCATATGCTGAGTTTTGAGTGAAATCCAATCACTAGAAGTATGGAATACACCAACCACTCCAATTAGGAACGAACTGCTGTTGAACTTGAATTGTCGAATTTGGAGCACCTATTGACTTCGGATCGAGCCCAAAACTTGGGCAACATCATAATATGGTGGGAGGAGTCATATGCTGAGTTTTGAGTGAAATCCTTTCGCTAGAAGTACGGAAAATACCAACCACTCCATTTAGGAACGAACTGCCGTTGAACTTGAATTGTCCAATTTGGAACACCTATTGATTTTGGATCGAGGCCAAAACTTGGGCAACAGCATCATATGGTGGGAGGAGTCATTTGGTGAGTTTTGAGTGAAATCCAATCGCTAGAAGTATGGAATACACCAACCACTCCAATTAGGAACGAACTGCCGTTGAACTTGAATTGTCGAATTTGGAACACCTATTGATTTCGGATCGAGCCCAAAACTTGGGCAACATCATATTATGGTGGGAGGAGTCATTTGGTGAGTTTTGAGTGAAATCCAATCGCTAGAAGTATGGAATACACCAACCACTCCAATTAGGAAAGAACTGTCGTTGAAATTAAATTGACCAATTTCTCACACCTATTGAATTCGGATCGAGCCCCAAACTTGGGCAACATCATATTATGGTGGGAGGAGTCATTTGGTGAGTTTTGAGTGAAATCCAATCGCCATAAGTATGGAATACACCAACCACTCCAATTTGGAAAGAACTGTCGTTGAACTTGAATTCTCCAATTTCTCACAGCTATTGATTTCGGATCGAGCCCCAAACTTGGGCAACATCATAATATGGTGGAAGGAGTCGTTTGGTGAGTTTTGAGTGAAATCCAATCGCCAGAAGTATGGAATACACCAACCACTCCAATTAGGAACGAACTTCCGTTGAACTTGAATTGTCCAATTTCTCACACCTATTGATTTCGGATCGAGCCCAAAACTTGGGCAACATCATAATATGGTGGGAGGAGTCATTTGGTGAGTTTTGAGTGAAATCCAATCGCTAGAAGTATGGAATACACCAACCACTCCAATTAGGAACGAACTGCCGTTGAACTTGAATTGTCCAATTTGGAACACCTATTGATTTCGGATCGAGCCCTAAACTTGGGCAACATCATAATATGGTGGGAGGAGTCAGTTGGTGAGTTTTGAGTGAAATCCAATCGCTAGAAGTACGGAATGCACCAACCACTCCAATTAGGAACGAACTGTCGTTGAAATTGAATTGACCAATTTCTCACACCTATTGATTTCGGATCGAGCCCAAAACTTGGGCAACATCATAATATGGTGGGAGGAGTCATTTGGTGAATTTTGAGTGAAGTCCAATCGCTAGAAGTATGGAATACACCAACCACTCCAATTAGGAACGAACTGCCGTTGAATTTGAATTGTCCAATTTGGAACACCTATTGATTTCGGATCGAGCCCAAAACTTGGGCATCATCATAATTGATCGGTTCATAATTGTATATCATTTTGTACCCTTCTAGCTTATGATTTGGTTATGTTATTGAGTTAAACTTGTGCTTTGAATCCATTTTCTGTTTTGATAAGTGCATAATTTCATACACTTGCTTGCCTTCTTTACTTAGTGATTTTGCTTAGTTTCTCTTTATTTTGAGTCACTTACCTCTATTTGTGTGTTTTGTAGGTTAAGATAGCAAGAGATCACATTTGATGCAATCCATGCATGTTAAGGGTTGATTGGCAAAGAGCAAGAGCTTAAAAACAAAACCAAAGTTGGGCCTCACCCATGCTGCAACTGACTTTGGATCCAACATAATGAGTGAAGTGGGGAGGCATTCCAGCTATGAAAGTCTAAAGGATCAAGTTGTTACATGCTGGAGTTATTATAGAGAAAGCATGTGCATGCATGTAAAGCATAAATGAAATGAAGTCAATTCCAGTCTCTGTTCGGCAGCCAAATTGCAAGGCCCAAAACGCATACTTCTACTGCTCCGATGGGAATACTTTCTTCATAGAAGTTGTTCCAATGGGTGTCCACTATAACATATCCAAATTTGAGCCTCATTGGATAAGTTTTGAAACCTCTGGCCTTCCTACACCAAGTCTGGTTCAGAAGACTCGTTTTTGTTCAACAACCAAAAGAAGACCACATGGGTTGGCAGCAAAGGCAGCCACAATTGATCACCTTTGATCCCATGTGAAGAAAGCTTGAGGTGCAGCAAAATAAGTATGGGATGAGATTGATTCCAACCACACTAACATAGACAAGATGAAGTGTGAGTTATGGGTTGTATTAAAAGAGGAATTGTGGTGTTGGATTTCATCATGTTGTTCCTCCCTCTTAGCCCTATAAATAGAGAAGCCTTCAAGCTTCAAAACACACCCCAAGGGGGGGAGCTCTCAAACACTTCTGTAGAGCTCCCTTTCCTTCTCTCCCTCAAATTCTCTTAGTTTCCTTTCAAGTTGTCAATTGTTGTAACAAATTGATTTTACTAAATTTTCCTTCAAGTTTTCAATTTCTACTTTAATTTTATTTGTAATGTACATTCTTTCTTAAGTATTCAAGTTTAATTAGTTTCCAAGTTTCAATTATGGTTTTTGTTCTTATTCATTACGCTTATAAGTTAATATGCTAGTTTGAACGATTGATCACCATTTAGGCTTGCATATTAGATATCTTGGTTTGAATTAAGAGTAGACACCATGCTTTAATTCGAATTGAACTATGAATAGGAAGAGTATGTATGGACATTCGACAACAGGGATTAGATACATGCTTGGTTGTTTAAATTGTTCTTCTATGCTTAATGGGTTCCTAATGCTTAGTTTTAGGTTAGACAACAAATGATCAAATTAGGGAATTAGGAACACAAGGTTATGACCAAACACCATGGCTTAATCAAATTAGGGAATTAGGAACACAAGGTTACGACAACAGGGAATACACCAACCACTCCAATTAGGAACGAACTGCCGTTGAACTTGAATTGTCCAATTTCTCACACCTATTGATTTCGGATCGGGCCCAAAACTTGGCCAACATCATAATATGGTGGGAGGAGTCATTTGGTGAGTTTTGAGTGAAATCCAATCGCTAGAAGTATGGAATACACCAACCACTGCAATTAGGAACGAACTGTCGTTGAACTTGAATTGTCCAATTTGGAAAACCTATTGATTTCGGATCGAGCCTAAAACTTGGGCAATGTCATAATATGATGGGAGGAGTCATTTGGTGAGTTTTGAGTGAAATCCAATCGCTAGAAGTATGGAATACACCAACCACTCCAATTAGGAACGACCTGCCGTTGAACTTGAATTGTCCAATTTCTCACAACTATTGATTTCGGATCGAGCCCAAAACTTGGGCAACATCGTAATGTGGTGGGTGGAGTCATTTGGTGAGTTTTGAGTGAAATCCAATCGCTAGAAGTGTGGAATACACCAACCACTCCAATTAGGAACGAACTACCGTTGTACTTGAATTGTCCAATTTCTCACACCTATTGATTTCGGATCGAGCCCAAAACTTGGGCAACAACATAATATGGTCGGAGGAGTCATTTGGTTAGTTTTGAGTGAAATCCAATCGCTAGAAGTATGGAATACACCAACCACTCCAATTAGGAACGAACTGCCGTTGAACTTGAATTGTCCAATTTGGAATACCTATTGATTTCGGATCGAGCCCAAAACTTGGGCAACATCATAATATGGTGGGAGGAGTCATTTGGTGAGTTTTGAGTGAAATCCAATCGCTAGAAGTATGGAATACACCAACCACTCCAATTAGGAACAAACTGTCGTTGAACTTGAATTGGCCAATATGGAACACCTATTGATTTCGGGTCGAGCGCAAAATTTGGCCAACATCATAATATGGTGGGAAGAGTCATTTGGTGAGTTTTGAGTGAAATCCAATCGCTAGAAGTATGGTATACACCAACCACTCCAATTAGGAACGAACTGCCGTTGAACTTGAATTGTCCAATTTGGAACACCTATTGATTTTGGATTGAGCCCAAAACTTGGAAAACATCATAATATGGTGGGAGGAGTCATTTGGTGAGTTTTGAGTGAAATCCAATCGCTAGAAGTATGGAATACACCAACCACTCCAATTAGGAACGAACTGCCGTTGAACTTGAATTGTCCAATTTGGAACACCTATTGATTTCGGATCGAGCCCAAAACTTGGGCAACATCATATTATGGTGGGAGGAGTCATTTGATGAGTTTTGAGTGAAATCCAACCGCTAGAAGTATGGAATACACCAACCACTCCAATTATTAACGAACTGCCGTCGAACTTGAATTGTCCAATTTCTCACACCTATTGATTTCGGATCGAGCCCAAAACTTGGGCAACATCATAATATGGTGGGAGGAGTCATTTGGTGAGTTTTGAGTTAAATCCAATTCCTAGAAGTATGGAATACACCAACCACTCCAATTAGGAAAGAACTGTCGTTGAAATTAAATTGACCAATTTCTCACACCTATTGAATTCGGATCGAGCCCAAAACTTGGGCAACATCAGAATATGGTGGGAGGAGTCATATGCTGAGTTTTGAGTGAAATCCGATCGCTAGAAGTATGCAAAATACCAACCACTCCAATTAGGACCGAACTGCCGTTGAACTTGAATTGTCCAATTTGGAACACCTATTGATTTCGGATCGAGCCCCAAACTTGGGCAATATCATAATATGGTGGGAGGAGTCATTTGGTGAGTTTTGAGTGAAATCCAATCGCCAGAAGTATGGAATAGGCCAACCACTGCAATTAGGAATGAACTGCCGTTAAACTTGAATTGTCCAATTTGGAACACCTATTGAATTCGGATCGAGCCCAAAACTTGGGCAACATCATAATATGGTGGGAGGAGTCATTTGGTGAGTTTTGAGTGAAATACAATCGCAAGAAGTATGGAATACAACAACCACTCCAATTAGGAACGAACTGCCGTTGAACTTGAATTGTCCAATTTCTCACACCTATTGATTTCGGATCGAGCCCAAAACTTGGGCAACATCATAATATGGTGGGAGGAGTCATTTGCTGAGTTTCGAGTGAAATCCGATCGCTAGAAGTATGGAATACACCAACCACTCCAATTAGGAAAGAACTGTCGTTGGAATTGAATTGACCCATTTCTCACACCTATTGAATTCGGATCGAGCCCAAAACTTGGGCAACATCATAATATGGGGGGAGGAGTCATTTGGTGAATTTTCAGTGAAATCCAATTGCTTGAAGTATGGAATACACCAACCACTCCAATTAGGAACGAACTGCCGTTGAACTTGAATTGTCCAATTTGGAACACCTATTGATTTCGGATCGAGCCCAAAACTTGGACAACATCATAATATGGTGGGAGGAGTCATTTGGTGAGTTTTGAGTGAAATCCAATCGCTTGAAGTATGGAATACACCAACCACTGCAATTAGGAACGAACTGCCGTTGAACATGAATTGTCCAATTTGGAACACCTATTGAATTCGGATCGAGCCCAAAACTTGGGCAACATCATAATATGGTGGGAGGAGTCATTTGGTGAGTTTTGAGTGAAATACAATCGCAAGAAGTATGGAATACAACAACCACTCCAATTAGGAACGAACTGCCGTTGAACTTGAATTGTCCAATTTCTCACACCTATTGATTTCGGATTGAGCCCCAAACTTGGGCAACATCATAATATGGTGGGACTAGTCATTTGGTGAATTTTGTGTGAAATCCAATCGCTAGAAGTATGGAATACACCAACCACTCCAATTAGGAACGAACTTCCGTTGAACTTGAATTGTCCAATTTCTCACACCTATTGATTTCGGATCGAGCCCGAAACCTGGGCAACATCATAATATGGTGGGAGGAGTCATTTGGTGAATTTTGAGTGAAGTCCAATCGCTAGAAGTATGGAATACACCAACCACTCCAATTAGGAACGAACTGCCGTTGAACTTGAATTGTCCAATTTCTCACACCTATTGATTTCGGATCGAGCCCAAAACTTGGGGAACATCATAATATGGTGGGAGGAGTCATTTGGTGAGTTTTGAGTGAAATCCAATCGCTAGAAGTATGGAATACACCAACCACTCCAATTAGGAACGAACTGCCGTTGAACTTGAATTGTCCAATTACTCACACCTATTGATTTCGGATCGAGCTCAAAACTTGGGCAACATCATAATATGGTGGGAGGAGTCATTTGGTTAGTTTTGAGTGAAATCCAATCGCTAGAAGTATGGAATACACCAACCACTCCAATTTGGAAAGAACTGCCGTTGAACTTGAATTGTCCAATTTCTCACACCTATTGATTTCGGATCGAGCCCAAAACTTGGGCAACATCGTAATGTGGTGGGTGGAGTCATTTGGTGAGTTTTGAGTGAAATCCAATCGCTAGAAGTGTGGAATACACCAACCACTCCAATTAGGAACGAACTGCCGTTGTACTTGAATTGTCCAATTTCTCACACCTATTGATTTCGGATCGGGCCCAAAACTTGGCCAACATCATAATATGGTGGGAGGAGTCATTTGGTGAGTTTTGACTGAAATCCAATCGCTAGAAGTATGGAATACACCAACCACTGCAATTAGGAACGAACTGTCGTTGAACTTGAATTGTCCAATTTGGAAAACCTATTGATTTCGGAACGAGCCTAAAACTTGGGCAATGTCATAATATGATGGGAGGAGTCATTTGGTGAGTTTTGAGTGAAATCCAATCGCTAGAAGTATGGAATACACCAACCACTCCAATTAGGAACGACCTGCCGTTGAACTTGAATTGTCCAATTTCTCACAACTTTTGATTTCGGATCGAGCCCCAAACTTGGGCAACGTCGTAATGTGGTGGGTGGAGTCATTTGGTGAGTTTTGAGTGAAATCCAATCGCTAGAAGTGTGGAATACACCATCCACTCCAATTAGGAACGAACTGCCGTTGTACTTGAATTGTCCAATTTCTCACACCTATTGATTTCGGATCGAGCCCAAAACTTGGGCAACAACATAATATGGTCGGAGGAGTCATTTGGTTAGTTTTGAGTGAAATCCAATCGCTAGAAGTATGGAATACACCAACCACTCCAATTAGGAACGAACTGCCGTTGAACTTGAATTGTCCAATTTGGAATACCTATTGATTTCGGATCGAGCCAAAAACTTGGGCAACATCATAATATGGTGGGAGGAGTCATTTGGTGAGTTTTGAGTGAAATCCAATCGCTAGAAGTATGGAATACACCAACCACTCCAATTAGGAACGAACTGCCGTTGAACTTGAATTGTCCAATTTGGAACACCTATTGATTTCGGATTGAGCTCAAAACTTGGGCAACATCATAATATGGTGGGAGGAGTCATTTGGTTAGTTTTGAGTGAAATCCAATCGCTAGAAGTATGAAATACACCAACCACTCCAATTTGGAAAGAACTGCCGTTGAACTTGAATTGTCCAATTTGGAACACCTATTGATTTCGGATCGAGCCCAAAACTTGGGCAACATCATAATATGGTGGGAGAAGTCATTTGGTGAGTTTTGAGTGAAATCCAATCGCTAGAAGTATGGAATACACCAACCACTCCAATTAGGAATGAACTGCAGTTGAACTTGAATTGTCCAATTTCTCACACCTGTTGATTTCGGATCGAGCCCAAAACGTGGGCAACATGATAATATGGTGGGAGGAGTCAATTAGTGAGTTTTGAGTGAAATCCAATCGCTAGAAGTATGGACTAAACTAACCACTCCAATTAGGAACGAACTGCCGTTGAACTTGAATTGTCCAAGCTTGGGCAACATCATACTATGGTGGGAGGAGTAATTTGGTGAGTTTTGAGTGAAATCCAATCGCTAGAAGTGTGGAATACACCAACCACTCCAATTAGGAACGAACTGCCATTGAACTTGAATTGTCCAATTTCTCACACCTATTGATTTCGGATCGAGCCCAAAACTTGGGCAACATCATAATATGGTGGGAGGAGTCATTTGGTGAGTTTTGAGTGAAATACAGTCGCTAGAAGTGTGGAATACACCGACCACTCCAATTAGGAACGAACTGCCGTTGAACTTGAATTGTCCAATTTCTCACACCTATTGATTTCGGATCGAGCCCAAAACTTGGGCAACATCATAATATGGTGGGAGGAGTCATTTGGTGAGTTTTGAGTGAAATCCAATCGCTAGAAGTATGGAATACACCAACCACTCCAATTAGGAACGAACTGCTGTTGAACTTCCATTGTCCAATTTCTCACACCTATTGATTTCGGATCGAACCCAAAACTTGGGCAACATGATAATATGGTGGGAGGGGTCATTTGGTGAGTTTTGGGTGAAATCCAATCGCTAGAAGTATGGAATACACCAACCACTCCAATTAGGAACGAACTGCCGTTGAACATGAATTGTCCAATTTTTCACACCTATTGATTTCGGATCGATCCCCAAACTTGGGAAACAGCATAATATGGTGGGAGGAGTCATTTGGTGAGTTTTGAGTGAAATCCAATCGCTATAAGTATGGAATACACCAACCACTCCAATTAGGAACGAACTGCCGTTGAACTTGAATTGTCGAATTTCTCACACCTATTGATTTCGGATCGAACCCCAAACTTGGGCAACATCATAATATGGTGGGAGGAGTCATTTGGTGAGTTTTAAGTGAAATCCAATCGCTAGAAGTATGGAATACACCAACCACTCCAATTTGGAACGAACTGCCGTGGAACTTGAATTGTCCAATTTCTTTCACCTATTGATTTCGGATCGAGCGCAAAACTTGGGCAACATCATAATATGGTGGCAGGATCAATTGGGGAGTTTTGCGTCAAATCCAATCGCTAGAAGTACGGAATACACCAACCACTCCAATTAGGAACGAACTGCCGTTGAACTTGAATTGACCAATTTCTCACACCTATTGATTTCGGATCGAGCCCAAAACTTCGGCAACATCATAATATGGTGGGAGGAGTCATTTGGTGAGTTTTGAGTGAAATCCAATCGCTAGAAGTGCGGAATACACCACCCACTCCAATTAGGAACGAACTGCCGATGAACTTGAATTGTCCAATTTCGCACACCTATTGATTTCGGATCGAGCCCAAAACTTAGGAAACATCGTAATATGGTGGGAGGAGTCATTTGGTCAGTTTTGAGTGAAATCCAATCGCTAGAAGTATGGAATACACCGACCACTCCAATTAGGAACGAACTGCCGTTGAATTTGAATTGTCCAATTTCTCACACCGATTGATTTCCGATCGAGCCCAAAGCTTGGACAACATGATAATATGGTGGGAGGAGTCATTTGGTGAGTTTTGAGTGAAATCCAATCGCTAGAAGTATGGAATACACCAACCACTCCAATTAGGAACGAACTGCCGTGGAACTTGAATTGTCCAATTTCCCACACATATTGATTTCGGATCGGGCCCAAAACTTGGGCAACATCATAATATGGTGGGAGGAGTCATTTGGTGAGTTTTGAGTGAAATCCAATCGCTAGAAGTATGGAATACACCAACCACTCCAATTAGGAACGAACTTCCGTTGAACTTGAATTGTCCAATTTCTCACACCTATGGATTTCGGATCGAGCCCGAAACTTGGGCAACATCATAATATGGTGGGAGGAGTCATTTGGTGAATTTTGAGTGAAGTCCAATCGCTAGAAGTATGGAATACACCAACCACTCCAATTAGGAACGAACTGCCGTTGAACTTGAATTGTCCAATTTCTCACACCTATTGATTTCGGATCGAGCCCAAAACTTGGGGAACATCATAATACGGTGGGAGGAGTCATTTGGTTAGTTTTGAGTGAAATCCAATCGCTAGAAGTATGGAATACACCAACCACTCCAATTAGGAACGAACTGCCGTTGAACTTGAATTGTCCAATTACTCACACCTATTGATTTCGGATCTAGCTCAAAACTTGTGCAACATCATAATATGGTGGGAGGAGTCATTTGGTTAGTTTTGAGTGAAATCCAATCGCTAGAAGTATGGAATACACCAACCAATCCAATTTGGAAAGAACTGCCGTTGAACTTGAATTGTCCAATTTCTCACACCTATTGATTTCGGATCGAGCCCAAAACTTGGGCAACATCGTAATGTGGTGGGTGGAGTCATTTGGTGAGTTTTGAGTGAAATCCAATCGCTAGAAGTGTGGAATACACCAACCACTCCAATTAGGATCGAACTGCCGTTGAACTTGAATTGTCCAATTTCTCACACCTATTGATTTCGGATCGAGCCCAAAACATGGGCAACATGATAATATGGTGGGAGGGGTCATTTGGTGAGTTTTGGGTGAAATCCAATCGCTAGAAGTATGGAATACACCAACCACTCCAATTAGGAAGGAACTGTCGTTGAACTTGAATTGTCCAACTTCTCACAGCTATTGATTTCGGATCGAGCCCCAAACTCGGGCAACATCATAATAAGGTGGGAGGAGTCAGTTGGTGAGTTTTGAGTGAAATCCAATCGTTAGAAGTATGGAATACACCAACCACTCCAATTAGGAACGAACTGCCGTTGAACTTGAATTGTCCAATTTGGAACACCTATTTATTTCGGATCGAGCCCCAAACTTGGGCAACTTCATAAGATGGTGGGAGGAGTCATTTGGTGAGTTTTGAGGGAAATCCAATCGCTAGAAGTATGGAATACAGCAACCACTCCAATAAGGAACGAACTGCCATTGAACTTGAATTGTCGAATTTCTCACACCTATTGATTTCGGATCGAGCCAAAAACTTGGGCAACTTCGTAATATGGTGGGAGGAGTCATTTGGTGAGTTTTGAGTGAGATCCAATCGCTAGAAGTATGGAATACACCAACCACTCCAATTAGGAACGAACTGCCGTTGAACTTGAATTGTCCAATTTCTTTCACCTATTGACTTCGGATCGAGAGCAAAACTTGGGCAACATCATAATATGGTGGGAAGAGTCATTTGGTGTGTTTTGAGTGAAATCCAAACGCTAGAAGTATGGAATACACCAACCACTCCAATTAGGAACGAACTGCCGTTGAACTTCAATTGTCCAATTTCTTACACCTGTTTATTTCAGATTGAACCCCAAACTTCGGAAACATCATAATACGGTGGGAGGAGTCATTTGGTGAGTGTTGAGTGAAATCCAATCGCTAGATGTCTAGAATACACCAACCACTCCAATTAGGAACGAACGGCCGTTGTACTTGAATTGTCCAATTTCTCACACCTGTTTATTTCGGATCGAGCCCAAAACTTGGGCAACTTCATAATATGGTGGGACGAGTCATTTGGTGAGTTTTGAGTGAAATCCAATCGTTAGAAGTATGGAATACACCTACCACTCCAATTAGGAACGAACTGCCGTTGAACTTGAATTGTCCAATTTCTCACACGTATTGATTTAGGATCGAGCCCAAAACTTGGGCAACTTCATAATATGGTGGGGGGAGTCATTTGGTGAGTTTTGAGTGAAATCCAATCGCTGGAAGTATGGAATACACCAACCACTCCAATTAGGAACGAACTGCCGTTGAACTTGAATTGTCCAATTTCTCACAGCTATTAATTTCGGATCGAGCCCCAAACTTGGGCAACGTCATAATATTGTGGGAGGAGTCATTTGGTGAGTTTTGAGTAAAATCCAATCGCTAGAAGTGTGGAATACACCAACCACTCCAATTAGGATCGAACTGCCGTTGAACTTGAATTGTCCAATTTCTCACACCTATTGATTTCGGATCGAGCCCAAAACATGGGCAACATGATAATATGGTGGGAGGGGTCATTTGGTGAGTTTTGGGTGAAATCCAATCGCTAGAAGTATGGAATACACCAACCACTCCAATTTCGAACGAACTGCCGTGGAACTTGAATTGTCCAATTTCCCGCACCTATTGATTTCGTCTCGGGCCCAAAACTTGGGCAACATCATAATATGATGGGAGGAGTCATTTCGTGAGTTTTGAGTGAAATCCAATCGCTAGAAGTATGGAATACACCAACCACTCCAATTAGGAACGAACTGCCGTGGAACTTGAATTGTCCAATTTCCCACACCTATTGATTTCGGATCGGGCCCAAAACTTGGGCAACATCATAATATGGTGGGAGGAGTCATTTGGTGAGTTTCGAGTGAAATCCAATCGCTAGAAGTATGGAATACACCAACCACTCCAATTAGGAACGAACTGCCGTTGAACTTGAATTGTCCAATTTGGAACACCTATTTATTTCGGATCGAGCCCCAAACTTGGGCAACTTCATAAGATGGTGGGAGGAGTCGTTTGGTGAGTTTTGAGGGAAATCCAATCGCTAGAAGTATGGAATACACCAACCACTACAATTAGGAACGAACTGCCATTAAACTTGAATTGTCGAATTTCTCACACCTGTTGATTTCGCATCGAGCCAAAAACTTGGGCAACTTCGTAATATGGTGGGAGGAGTCATTTGGTGAGTTTTGAGTGAAATCCAATCGCTAGAAGTATGGAATACACCAACCACTCCAATTAGGAACGAACTGCCGTTGAACTTGAATTGTCCAATTTCTTTCACCTATTGATTTCGGATCGAGCGCAAAACTTGGGCAACATCATAATATGGTGGGAGGAGTCATTTGGTGAGTTTTGAGTGAAATCCAATCGCTAGAAGTATGGAATACACCAACCACTCCAATTAGGAACGAACTGCCGTTGAACTTGAATTGTCCAATTTCTTTCACCTATTGATTTCGGATCTAGCCCAAAACTTGGGCAACATCATAATATGGTGGCAGGATCAATTGGGGAGTTTTGCGTCAAATCCAATCGCTAGAAGTACGGAATACACCAACCACTCCAATTAGGAACGAACTGCCGTTGAACTTGAATTGACCAATTTCTCACACCTATTGATTTCGGATCGAGCCCAAAACTTCGGCAACATCATAATATGGTGGGAGGAGTCATTTGGTGAGTTTTGAGTGAAATCCAATCGCTAGAAGTGCGGAATACACCACCCACTCCAATTAGGAACGAACTGCCGATGAACTTGAATTGTCCAATTTCGCACACCTATTGATTTCGGATCGAGCCCAAAACTTAGGCAACATCGTAATATGGTGGGAGGAGTCATTTGGTCAGTTTTGAGTGAAATCCAATCGCTAGAAGTATGGAATACACCGACCACTCCAATTAGGAACGAACTGCCGTTGAATTTGAATTTTCCAATTTCTCACACCTATTGATTTCCGATCGAGCCCAAAACTTGGGCAACCTGATAATATGTTGGGAGGAGTCATCTGGTGAGTTTTGAGTGAAATCCAATCGCTAGAAGTATGGAATACACCACCCACTCCAATTAGGAACGCACTGCCGTTGAACTTGAATTGTCCAATTTCTCACACCTATTGATATCGGATCGAGCCCAAAACTTGGGCAACGTCATAATATGGTGGGAGGAGTCATTTGGTGAGTTTTGAGTGAAATCCAATCGCTAGAAGTATACCAACCACTCCAATTAGGAACGAACTGCCGTTGAACTTGAATTGTCCAATTTCTTTCACCTATTAATTTCGGATCGATCCCAAAACTTGAGCAACTTCATAATATGGTGGGAGGAGTCATTTGGTGAGTTTTGAGTGAAATCCAATCGCTAGAAGTATGGAATACACCAACCACTCCAATTAGGAACGAACTGCCGTTGAACTTGAATTGTCCAATTTCTTTCACCTATTGATTTCGGATCGAGCCCAAAACTTGGGCAACATCATAATATGGTGGCAGGATCAACTGGGGAATTTTGCGTCAAATCCAATCGCTAGAAGTACGGAATACACCAACCACTCCAATTAGGAACGAACTGCTGTTGAACTTGAATTGACCAATTTCTCACACCTATTGATTTCGGATCGAGCCCAAAACTTGGGCAACATCATAATATGGTGGGAGGAGTCATTTGGTGAGTTTTGAGTGAAATCCAATCGCTAGAAGTGTGGAATACACCACCCACTCCAATTAGGAACGAACTACCGTTGAACTTGAATTGTCCAATTTCGCACACCTATTGATTTCGGATCGAGCCCAAAACTTGGGCAACTTCATAATATGGTGGGGGGAGTCATTTGGTGAGTTTTGAGTGAAATCCAATCGCTGGAAGTATGGAATACACCAACCACTCCAATTAGGAACGAACTGCCATTGAATTTGAATTGTCCAATTTCTCACACCTATTGATTTCCGATCGAGCCAAAAACTTGGGCAACATGATAATATGGTGGGAGGAGTCATTTGGTGAGTTTTAAGTGAAATCTAATCGCTAGAAGTATGGAATACACAAACCACTCCAATTAGGAACGAACTGCCGTGGAACTTGAATTGTCCAATTTCCCACACCTATTGATTTCGGATCGGGCCCAAAACTTGGGCAACATCATAATATGGTGGGAGGAGTCATTTGGTGAGTTTTGAGTGAAATCCAATCGCTAGATGTCTAGAATACACCAACCACTCCAATTAGGAACGAACGGCCGTTGTACTTGAATTGTCCAATTTCTCACACCTGTTTATTTCGGATCGAGCCCAAAACTTGGGCAACTTCATAATATGGTGGGACGAGTCATTTGGTGAGTTTTGAGTGAAATCCAATCGTTAGAAGTATGGAATACACCTACCACTCCAATTAGGAACGAACTGCCGTTGAACTTGAATTATCCAATTTCTCACACGTATTGATTTAGGATCGAGCCCAAAACTTGGGCAACTTCATAATATGGTGGGGGGAGTCATTTGGTGAGTTTTGAGTGAAATCCAATCGCTGGAAGTATGGAATACACCAACCACTCCAATTAGGAACGAACTGCCGTTGAACTTGAATTGTCCAATTTCTCACAGCTATTAATTTCGGATCGAGCCCCAAACTTGGGCAACGTCATAATATTGTGGGAGGAGTCATTTGGTGAGTTTTGAGTAAAATCCAATCGCTAGAAGTATGGAATACACCAACCACTCCAATTAGGAACGAACTGCCGTGGAACTTGAATTGTCCAATTTCCCGCACCTATTGATTTCGGCTCGGGCCCAAAACTTGGGCAACATCATAATATGATGGGAGGAGTCATTTCGTGAGTTTTGAGTGAAATCCAATCGCTAGAAGTATGGAATACACCAACCACTCCAATTAGGAACGAACTGCCATTGAACTTGAATTGTCCAATTTCTTTCACCTATTGATTTCGGATCGAGCGCAAAACTTGGGCAACATCATAATATGGTGGGAGGAGTCATTTGGTGAGTTTTGAGTGAAATCCAATCGCTAGAAGTATGGAATACACCAACCACTCCAATTAGGAACGAACTGCCGTTGAACTTGAATTGTCCAATTTCTTTCACCTATTGATTTCGCATCGAGCCCAAAACTTGGGCAACATCATAATATGGTGGCAGGATCAATTGGGGAGTTTTGCGTCAAATCCAATCGCTAGAAGTACGGAATACACCAACCACTCCAATTAGGAACGAACTGCCGTTGAACTTGAATTGACCAATTTCTCACACCTATTGATTTCGGATCGAGCCCAAAACTTGGGCAACACCATAATATGGTGGGAGGAGTCATTTGGTGAGTTTTGAGTGAAATCCAATCGCTAGAAGTGCGGAATACACCACCCACTCCAATTAGGAACGAACTGCCGATGAACTTGAATTGTCCAATTTCGCACACCTATTGATTTCGGATCGAGCCCAAAACTTAGGCAACATCGTAATATCGTGGGAGGAGTCATTTGGTCAGTTTTGAGTGAAATCCAATCGCTAGAAGTATGGAATACACCGACCACTCCAATTAGGAACGAACTGCCGTTGAATTTGAATTTTCCAATTTCTCACACCTATTGATTCCCGATCGAGCCCAAAACTTGGGCAACCTGATAATATGTTGGGAGGAGTCATCTGGTGAGTTTTGAGTGAAATCCAATCGCTAGAAGTATGGAATACACCAACCACTCCAATTAGGAACGAACTGCCGTTGAACTTGAATTGTCCAATTTCTCACACCTATTGATTTCGGATCGAGCCCAAAACTTGGGCAACATCATAATATGGTGGGAGGAGTCATTTCGTTAGTTTCGAGTGAAATCCAATCGCTAGAAGCTTGGAATACACCAACCACTCCAATTAGAAACGAACTGCCGTTGAACTTGAATTGTCCAATTTCTCACACCTATTGATATCAGATCGAGCCCAAAACTTGGGCAGCATCATAATATCGTGGGGGGAGTCATTTGGTGAGTTTTGAGAGAAATCCAATCGCTAGAAGTGTGGAATACACCACCCACTCCAATTAGGAACGCACTGCCGTTGAACTTGAATTGTCCAATTTCTCACACCTATTGATATCGGATCGAGCCCAAAACTTGGGCAACGTCATAATATGGTGGGAGGAGTCATTTGGTGAGTTTTGAGTGAAATCCAATCGCTAGAAGTATGGAATACACCAACCACTCCAATTAGGAACGAACTGCCGTTGAACTTGAATTGTCCAATTTCTTTCACCTATTGATTTCGGATCGAGCCCAAAACTTGGGCAACATCATAATATGGTGGCAGGATCAACTGGGGAATTTTGCGTCAAATCCAATCGCTAGAAGTACGGAATACACCAACCACTCCAATTAGGAACGAACTGCCGTTGAACTTGAATTGACCAATTTCTCACACCTATTGATTTCGGATCGAGCCCAAAACTTGGGCAACATCATAATATGGTGGGAGGAGTCATTTGGTGAGTTTTAAGTGAAATCTAATCGCTAGAAGTATGGTATACACAAACCACTCCAATTAGGAACGAACTGCCGTGGAACTTGAATTGTCCAATTTCCCACACCTATTGATTTCGGATCGGGCCCAAAACTTGGGCAACATCATAATATGGTGGGAGGAGTCATTTGGTGAGTTTTGAGTGAAATCCAATCGCTAGAAGTCTGGAATACACCAACCACTCCAATTAGAAACGAACTGCCGTTGAACTTGAATTGTCCAATTTCTCACACCTATTGATATCAGATCGAGCCCAAAACTTGGGCAGCATCATAATATCGTGGGGGGAGTCATTTGGTGAGTTTTGAGAGAAATCCAATCGCTAGAAGTGTGGAATACACCAACCACTCCAATTAGAAACGAACTGCCGTTGAACTTGAATTGTCCAATTTCTCACACCTATTGATATCAGATCGAGCCCAAAACTTGGGCAGCATCATAATATCGTGGGGGGAGTCATTTGGTGAGTTTTGAGAGAAATCCAATCGCTAGAAGTGTGGAATACACCACCCACTCCAATTAGGAACGCACTGCCGTTGAACTTGAATTGTCCAATTTCCCACACCTATTGACTTCGGATCGGGCCCAAAACTTGGGCAACATCATAATATGGTGGGAGGAGTCATTTGGTGAGTTTTGAGTGAAATCCAATCGCTCGAAGTATGGAATACACCAACCACCCCAATTAGGAACGAACTGCCTTGGAACTTGAATTGTCCAATTTCCCACACCTATTGATTTCGGATCGGGCCCAAAACTTGGGCAACATCATAATATGGTGGGAGGAGTCATTTGGGGAGTTTTGAGTGAAATCCAATCGCTAGAAGTATGGAATACACCAACCGCTCCAATTAGGAACGAACTGCCGTGGAACTTGAATTGTCCAATTTCCCACACCTATTGATTTCGGATCGGGCCCCAAACTTGGGCAACATCATAATATGGTGGGAGGAGTCATTTGGTGAGTTTGGAAAGATATCCAATCGCTAGAAGTATGGGATACACCAACCACTCCAATTAGGAACGAACTGCCGTTGAACTTCCATTGTCCAATTTCTCACACCTATTGATTTCGGATCGAGCCCAAAACTTGGGCATCATGATAATATGGTGGAAGGGGTCATTTGGTGAGTTTTGGGAGAAATCCAATCGCTAGAAGTATGGAATATACCAACCACTCCAATTAGGAACGAACTGCCGTTGAACTTGAATTGTCCAATTTCTTTCACCTATTGATTTCGGATCGAGCCCAAAACTTGGGCAACATCATAATATGGTGGGAGGAGTCATTTGGTGAGTTTTGAGTGAAATCCAATCGCTAGAAGTATGGAATACACCAACCACTCCAATTAGGAACGAACTGCCGTTGAACTTCCATTGTCCAATTTCTCACACCTATTGATTTCGGATCGAGCCCAAAACTTGGGCATCATGATAATATGGTGGGAGGGGTCATTTGGTGAGTTTTGGGAGAAATCCAATCGCTAGAAGTATGGAATACACCAACCACTCCAATTAGGAACGAACTGCCGTTGAACTTGAATTGTCCAATTTCTCACAGCTATTGATTTCGGATCGAGCGCCAAACTCGGGCAACATCATAATATGGTGGGAGGAGTCATTTGGTGAGTTTTGAGTGAAATCCAATCGCTAGTAGTATGTAATACACCAACCACTCCAATTAGGAACGAACTGCCGTTGAACTTGAATTCTCCAATTTCTCACACGTTTTGATTTCCGATCGAGCCCAAAACTTGGGCAACCTGATAATATGTTGCGAGGAGTTATTTGGTGAGTTTTGAGTGAAATCCAATCGCTAGAAGTATGGAATACACCAACCACACCAATTAGGAACGAACTGCCGTTGAACTTGAATTGTCCAATTTCTCACACCTATTGATATCGGATCGAGCCCAAAACTTGGGCAACATCATAATATGGTGGGAGGAGTCATTTGGTGAGTTTTGAGTGAAATCCAATCGCTAGAAGTGTGGAATACACCAATCACTCCAATTAGGAACGAACTGCCGTTGAACTTGAATTGTCCAATTTCTCACACCTATTGATTTCGGATCGAGCCCCAAACTTGGATAACATCATAACAGGATGGGAGGAGTCATTCTGTGAGGTTTGAGTGAAATCCAATCGCTAGAAGTATGGAATAAACCAACCACTCCAATTAGGGACGAACTGCCGTTGAACTTGAATTGTCCAATTTCTCACACCTATTGATATCGGATTGAGCCCAAAACTTGGGCAACATCATAATATGGTGGGAAGAGTCATTTGGTGAGTTTTGAGTGAAATCCAATCGCTAGAAGTATGGAATACACCAACCACTCCAATTAGGAACGAACTGCCGTTGAACTTGAATTGTCCAATTTGGAACACCTACAGATTTCGGATCGAGTCCAAAACTTGGGCAACATCATTATATGGTGGGAGGAGTCATTTGGTGAGTTTTGAGAGAAATCCAATCGCTAGAAGTACGGAATACACCAACCACTCCAATTAGGAACGAACTGCCGTTGAACTTGAATTGTCCAATTTGGAACACCTACTGATTTCGGATCGAGTCCAAAACTTGGGCAACATCATTATAAGGTGGGATGAGTCATTTGGTGAGTTTTGATAGAAATCCAATCGTTAGAAGTATGGAATACACCAACCACTCCAATTAGGAACGAACTGCCGTTGAACTTGAATTGTCCAATTTGGAACACCAACTGATTTCGGATCGAGCCCAAAACTTGGGCAACATCATAATATGGTGGGAGGAGTCAATTGGTGAGTTTTGAGTGAAATCCAATCGCTAGAAGTACGGAATACACCAACCACTCCAATGTGGAACGAACTGCCGTTGAACTTGAATTGTCCAATTTCTCACACCTATTGATTTCTGATCGAGCCCAAAACTTGGTTCAACATCATAATATGGTGGGAGGAGTCATTTGGTGAGTTTTGAGTGAAATCCAATCTCTAGAAGTATGGAATACACCAACCAATCCAATTAGGAACGAACTGCTGTTGAACTTGAATTGTCCAATTTGGAACACCTATTGATTTCGGATCGAGCCCAAAACTTGGGCAACAACATAATATGGTGGGAGGAGTCATTTGGTGACTTTTGAGTGAAATCCAATCGCTAGAAGTATGGAATACACCAACCACTCCAATTAGGAACGAACTGCCGTTGAACTTGAATTGTCCAATTTGGAACACCTATTGATTTCGGATCGAGCCCAAAACTTGGGCAACATCATAATATGGTGGGAGGAGTCATTTGTTGAGTTTTGAGTGAAATCCAATCGCTAGAAGTATGGAATACACCAACCACTCCAATTAGGAACGAACTGCCGTTGAACTTGAATTGTGTAATTTCTCACACCTATTGATTTCGGATCGAGCCCAAAACTTGGGCAAAATCATAATATGGTCGGAGGAGTCATTTGGTGCGTTTTGAGTGAAATCCATTTGCTAGAAGTATGGAATACACCAACCACTCCAATTCGGAACGAACTGCCGTTGAACTTGAATTGTCCAATTTCCCACACCTATTGATTTCTGATCGAGCCCAAAACTTGGTTCAACATCATAATATGGTGGGAGGAGTCATTTGGTGAGTTTTGAGTGAAATCCAATCGCTAGAAGTATGGTACACACCAACCAATCCAATTAGGAACGAACTGCCGTTGAACTTGAATTGTCCAATTTGGAACACCTATTGATTTCGGATCGAGCCCAAAACTTGGGCAACATCATAATATGGTGGGAGGAGTCATTTGGTGAGTTTTGAGTGAAATCCAATCGCTAGAAGTATGGAATACACCAACCACTCCAATTAGGAACGAACTGCCGTTGAACATGAATTGTCCAATTTCTCACACCTATTGATTTCGGATCGAGCCCCAAACTTGGGGAACATCATAATATGGTGGGAGGAGTCATTTGGTGAGTTTTGAATGAAATCCAATCGCTAGAAGTATGGAATACACCAACCACTCCAATTAGGAACGAACTGCCGTTGAACTTGAATTGTCCAATTTCTCACACCTATTGATTTCTGATCGAGCCCAAAACTTGGTTCAACATCCTAATATGGTGCGAGGAGTCATTTGGTGAGTTTTGAGTGAAATCCAATCGCTGGAAGTATGGAATACACCAACCACTCCAATTAGGAAAGAACTGTCGTTGAAATTGAATTGACCAATTTCTCACACCTATTGAATTTGGATCGAGCCCAAAACTTGGGCAACATCACAATACGGTGGGAGGAGTCATTTGGTGGGTTTTGAGTGAAATCCAATCGCTAGAAGTGTGGAATACACCAACCACTCCAATTAGGAACGAACTGCCGTTGAACTTGAATTGTCCAATTCGGAACACCTATTGATTTCGGATCGAGCCCAAAACTTGGGCAACATCATAGTATGGTGGGAGGAGTCATTTGGTGAGTTTTGAGTGAAATCCAATCGCTAGAAGTATGGAATACACCAACCACTCCAACTAGGAACGAACTGCCGTTAAACTTGAATTGTCCAGTTTCCCACACCTATTGATTTCGAATAGAGCCCAAAACTTGGGCAACATCATAATATGGGGGGAGGAGTCATTTGGTTAGTTTTGAGTGAAATCTAATCGCTAGAAGTGTGGAATACACCAACCACTCCAATTAGGAACGAACTGCCGTTGAACTTGAATTGTCCAATTTCTCACAGCTATTGATTTCGGACCGAGCCCCAAACTTGGGCAACATCATAATATGGTGGGAGGCGTCATTTGGTTAGTTTTGAGTGAAATCCAATAGCTAGAAGTTTGGAATACACCAACCACTCCATTTAGGAACGAACTGCCGTTGAACTTGAATTGTCCAATTTCTCACACCTATTGATTTTGGATCGTTCCCAAAACTTGGGCAACATCATAATATGGTGGGAGGAGTCATTTGGTGAGTTTTGAGTGAAATCCAATCGCTAGAAGTATGGAATACACCAACCACTCCAATTAGGAACGAACTGTTGTTGAACTTGAATTGTCCAATTTCTCACACCTATTGATTTCGGATCGAGCCCAAAACTTGGGCAACATCATAATTTGGTGGGAGGCGTCATTTGGTGAGTTTTGAGTGAAATCCAATCGCTAGAAGTTTGGAATACAACAACGACTCCAATTAGGAACGAACTGCTGTTGAACTTGAATTGTCCAATTTGGAACACCTATTGATTTCGGATCGAGCCCAAAACTTGGGCAACATCATAATATGGTGGGAGGAGTCATTTGGTGAGTTTTGAGTGAAATCCAATCGCTAGAAGTATGGAATACACCAACCACTCCAATTAGGAACGAACTGCCGTTGAACTTCAATTGTCCAATTTGGAACACCTATTGATTTCGGATCGAGCCCAAAACTTGGGCAACATCATAATATGGTGGGAGGATTCATTTGGTGAGTTTTGAGTGAAATCCAATCGCTAGAAGTATGGAATACACTAACCACGCCAATTAGGAACGAACTGCCGTTGAACTTGAATTGTCCAATTTCTCACACCTATGGATTTCGGATCGAGCCCGAAACTTGGGCAACAACATAATATGGTGGGTGGAGTCATTTGGTGAGTTTTGAGTGAAATCCAATCGCTAGAAGTATGGAATACACCAACCACTCCAATTAGGCACGAACTGCCGTTGAACTTGAATTGTCCAATTTCTCACACCTATGGATTTCGGATCGAGCCCCAAACTTGGGCAACATCATAATATGGTGGGTGGAGTCATTTGGTGAGATTTGAGGGAAATCCAATCGCTAGAAGTATGGAATACACCAACCACTCGAAGTAGGAACGAACTGCCGTTGAACTTGAATTGTCCAATTTCTCACACCTAATGATTTCGGATCGAACCCCAAACTTTGGCAACATCATAATATGGTGGGAGGAGTCATTTGGTGAGATTTGAGTGAAATCCAATCGCTAGAAGTATGGAATACACCAACCGGTCCAATTAGGAACGAACTGCCGTTGAACTCTAATTGTCAAATTTGGAAGACCTATTGATTTCGGATCGAGCCTAAAACTTGGGCAACATCAGAATATGGTGGGAGGAGTCATTTGGTGAGTGTTGAGTGAAATCCAATCGCTAGAAGTATGGAATACACCAACCACTCCAATTAGGAACGAACTGCCGTTGAACTTGAATTGTCCAATTTCCCACACCTATAGATTTCGGATCGAGCCCCAAACTTGGGCAACATCATAATATGGTGGGAGGAGTCATTTGGTGAGTTTTGAGTGAAATCCAATCGCTAGAAGTATGGAATACACGAACCACTCCAATTAGGAACGAACTGCCGTTGAACTTGAATTGTCCAATTTCTCACACCTATTGATTTCGGATCGAGCCCAAAACTTGGGCAACATCAGAATATGGTGGGAGGAGTCATTTGGTGAGTGTTGAGTGAAATCCAATCGCTAGAAGTATGGAATACACCAACCACTCCAATTAGGAACGAACTGCCGTTGAACTTGAATTGTCCAATTTCCCACACCTATAGATTTCGGATCGAGCCCCAAACTTGGGCAACATCATAATATGGTGGGAGGAGTCATTTGGTGAGTTTTGAGTGAAATCCAATCGCTAGAAGTATGGAATACACCAACCACTCCAATTAGGAACGAACTGCCGTTGAACTTGAATTGTCCAATTTCTCACACCTATTGATTTCGGATCGAGCCCCAAACTTGGGCAACATCATAATATGGTGGGAGGAGTCATTTGGTGAGTTTTGAGTGAAATCCAATCGCTAGAAGTTTGGAATACACCAACCACTCCATTTAGGAACGAACTGCCGTTGAACTTGAATTGTCCAATTTCTCACACCTATTGATTTCGGATCGAGCCCAAAACTTGGGCTACATACTAATATTGTGGGAGGAGTCATTTGGTGAGTTTTGAGTGAAATCCAATCGCTAGAAGTATGGAATACACCAACTCCTCCAATTAGGAACGAACTGCCGTTGAACTTGAATTGTCCAATTTGGAACACCTATTGATTTCGGATCGAGCCCAAAACTTGGGCAACATCATAATATGGTGGGAAGAGTCATTTGGTGAGTTTTGAGTGAAATCCAATCGCTAGAAGTATGGAATACACCAACCACTCCAATTAGGAACGAACTGCCGTTGAACTTGAATTGTCCAATTTGGAACACCTACAGATTTCGGATCGAGTCCAAAACTTGGGCAACATCATTATATGGTGGGAGGAGTCATTTGGTGAGTTTTGAGAGAAATCCAATCGCTAGAAGTACGGAATACACCAACCACTCCAATTAGGAACGAACTGCCGTTGAACTTGAATTGTCCAATTTGGAACACCTACTGATTTCGGATCGAGTCCAAAACTTGGGCAACATCATTATAAGGTGGGATGAGTCATTTGGTGAGTTTTGATAGAAATCCAATCGTTAGAAGTATGGAATACACCAACCACTCCAATTAGGAACGAACTGCCGTTGAACTTGAATTGTCCAATTTGGAACACCAACTGATTTCGGATCGAGCCCAAAACTTGGGCAACATCATAATATGGTGGGAGGAGTCAATTGGTGAGTTTTGAGTGAAATCCAATCGCTAGAAGTACGGAATACACCAACCACTCCAATGTGGAACGAACTGCCGTTGAACTTGAATTGTCCAATTTCTCACACCTATTGATTTCTGATCGAGCCCAAAACTTGGTTCAACATCATAATATGGTGGGAGGAGTCATTTGGTGAGTTTTGAGTGAAATCCAATCTCTAGAAGTATGGAATACACCAACCAATCCAATTAGGAACGAACTGCTGTTGAACTTGAATTGTCCAATTTGGAACACCTATTGATTTCGGATCGAGCCCAAAACTTGGGCAACAACATAATATGGTGGGAGGAGTCATTTGGTGACTTTTGAGTGAAATCCAATCGCTAGAAGTATGGAATACACCAACCACTCCAATTAGGAACGAACTGCCGTTGAACTTGAATTGTCCAATTTGGAACACCTATTGATTTCGGATCGAGCCCAAAACTTGGGCAACATCATAATATGGTGGGAGGAGTCATTTGTTGAGTTTTGAGTGAAATCCAATCGCTAGAAGTATGGAATACACCAACCACTCCAATTAGGAACGAACTGCCGTTGAACTTGAATTGTGTAATTTCTCACACCTATTGATTTCGGATCGAGCCCAAAACTTGGGCAAAATCATAATATGGTCGGAGGAGTCATTTGGTGCGTTTTGAGTGAAATCCATTTGCTAGAAGTATGGAATACACCAACCACTCCAATTCGGAACGAACTGCCGTTGAACTTGAATTGTCCAATTTCCCACACCTATTGATTTCTGATCGAGCCCAAAACTTGGTTCAACATCATAATATGGTGGGAGGAGTCATTTGGTGAGTTTTGAGTGAAATCCAATCGGTAGAAGTATGGAATACACCAACCACTCCAATTAGGAACGAATTGTCGTTGAAATTAAATTGACCAATTTCTCACACCCATTGATTTCGGATCGAGGCCAAAACTTGGGCAACATCATAATATGGTGGGAGGAGTCATCTGGTGAGTTTTGAGTGAAATCCAATCGCTAGAAGTATGGAATACACCAACCACTCCAATTAGGAAAGAACTGTCGTTGAAATTGAATTGACCAATTTCTCACACCTATTGAATTTGGATCGAGCCCAAAACTTGGGCAACATCATAATATGGTGGGAGGAGTCATTTGGTGAGTTTTGAGTGAAATCCAATCGCTAGAAGTATGGAATACACCAACCAGTCCAATTAGGAACGAACTGCCGATGAACTCTAAATGTCAAATTTGGAAGACCTATTGATTTCGGATCGAGCCCAAAACTTGGGCAACATCATAATATGGTGGGAGGAGTCATTTGGTGAGTTTTGAGTGAAATCCAATCTCTAGAAGTATGGAATACACCAACCAATCCAATTAGGAACGAACTGCTGTTGAACTTGAATTGTCCAAGTTGGAACACCTATTGATTTCGGATCGAGCCCAAAACTTGGGCAACAACATAATATGGTGGGAGGAGTCATTTGGTGAGTTTTGAGTGAAATCCAATCGCTAGAAGTATGGAATACACCAACTCCTCCAATTAGGAACGAACTGCCGTTGAACTTGAATTGTCCAATTTGGAACACCTATTGATTTCGGATCGAGCCCAAAACTTGGGCAAACTCATAATATGGGGGGAGGAGTCATTTGGTGAGTTTTGAGTGAAATCCAATCACTAGAAGTGTGGAATACACCAACCACTCCAATTAGGAACGAACTGCCGTTGAACTTGAATTGTCCAATTAGGAACACCTATTGATTTCGGATTGAGCCCAAAACTTGGGCAACATCATAACATGGTGGGAGGAGTCATTTGGTTAGTTTTGAGTGAAATCCAATCGCTAGAAGTATGGAATACACCAACCACTCCAATTAGGAAGGAACTGCCGTTGAACTTGAATTGTGCAATTTCGAACACCAAATGATTACGGATCGAGCCCAAAACTTGGCCAACATCATAATATGGTGGGAGGAGTCATTTGGTGAGTTTTGGGTGAAATCCAAACGCTAGAAGTATGGAATAAACCAACCGCTCCAATTAGGGACGATATGCCGTTGAACTTGAATTGTCCAATTTCTCACACCTATTGATTTCGGATCGAGCCCCAAAGTTGGGCAACATCATAATATGGTGGGAGGAGTCATTTGGTGAGTTTTGAGTGAAATCCAATCGCTAGAAGTATGGAATACACCAACCACCCCAATTAGGAACGAACTGCCGTTGAACTTGAATTGTCCAATTTCTCACACCTATTGATTTCGGATCGAGCCCCAAACGTGGGCAAGATCATAATATGGTGGGAGGAGTCATTTGGTGAGTTTTGAGTGAAATCCAATCGCTAGAAGTATGGAATACACCAACCACCCCAAATAGGAACGAACTGCCGTTGAACTTGAATTGTCCAATTTCTCACATCTATTGATTTCGGATCGAGCCCAAAACTTGGGCAACATCATATTATGGTGGGAGGAGTCATTTGGTGAGTTTTGAGTGAAATCCAATCGCTAGAAGTATGGAATACACCAACCACTCCAATTAGGAAAGAACTGTCGTTGAAATTGAATTGAAAAATTTCTTACACCTATTGAATTCGAATCGAGCCCAAAACTTGGGCAACATCATAATATGGTGGGAGGAGTCATTTGGTGAGTTTTGGGTGAAATCCAATCGTTAGAAGTATGGAATACACCAACCACTCCAATTAGGAAAGAACTGTCGTTGAAATTGAATTGAAAAATTTCTTACACCTATTGAATTCGAATCGAGCCCAAAACTTGGGCAACATCATAATATGGTGGGAGGAGTCATTTGGTGAGTTTTGAGTGAAATCCAATCGCTAGAAGTATGGAATACACCAACCACTCCAATTAGGAACGAACTGCCGTTGAACTTGAATTGCCCAATTTGGAACACCTATTGATTTCGGATCGAGCCCAAAACTTGGGCAACATCATAATATGGTGGGAGGAGTCAATTGGTGAGTTTTGAGTGAAATCCAATCGCTAGAAGTGTGGAATACACCAACCACTCCAATTAGGAACGAACAGCCGTTGAACTTGAATTGTCCAATTTCTTACACCTATTGATTTTGGATTGAGTCCAAAACCTGGGCAACACCATAATATGGTGGGAGGAGTCATTTGTTGAGTTTTGAGTGAAATCCAACCGCTAGAAGCGTGGAATACACCAACCACTCCAATTCGGAACGAACTGAACTTGACTTGTCCAATTTGGAACACCTATTGATTTCGGATCGAGCCCAAAACTTGGGCAACATGATAATATGGGGGGAGGAGTCATTTGGTGAGTTTTCAGTGAAATCCAATCGCTAGAAGTGTGGAATACACCAACCACTCCAACTAGGAACGAACTGCCGTTGAACTTGAATTGTCCAATTTCTCGCACCTATTGATTTCGGTTCGAGCCCAAACTTGGGCAACATGATAATATGGTGAGAGGAGTCATTTGGTGAGTTTTGAGTGAAATCCAATCGCTAGAAGTATGGAATACACCAACCACTCCAACTAGGAACGAACTGCCGTTGAACTTGAATTGTCCAATTTCTCACACCTACTGATTTCGGATCGAGCCTCAAACTTGGGCAATATGATAATATGGTGGGAGGAGTCATTTGGTGAGTTTTAAGTGAAATCCAATCGCTAGAAGTATGGAATACACCAACCACTCCAATTAGGAATGAACTGCCGTTGAACTTGAATTGTCCAATTTCTCACACCTGTTGATTTCGGATCGAGCCCAAAACGTGGGCAACATGATAATATGGTGGGACGAGTCAATTGGTGAGTTTTGAGTGAAATCCAATCGCTAGAAGTATGGACTAAACTAACCACTCCAATTAGGAACGAACTGCCGTTGAACTTGAATTGTCCAATTTGGAACACCTATGGATTTCGGATCGAGCCCAAAACTTGGGCAACATCATAATATGGTGGGAGGAGTCATTTGGTGAGTTTTGAGTGAAATCCAATCGCTAGAAGTATGGAATACACCAACCACTCCAATTAGGAACGAACTGTCGTTGAACTTGAATTGGCCAATATGGAACACCTATTGATTTCGGGTCGAGCGCAAAATTTGGCCAACATCATAATATGGTGGGAAGAGTCATTTGGTGAGTTTTGAGTGAAATCCAATCGCTAGAAGTATGGAATACACCAACCACTCCAATTAGGAACGAACTGCCGTTGAACTTGAATTGTCCAATTTGGAACACCTATTGATTTCGGATTGAGCCCAAAACTTGGAAAACATCATAATATGGTGGGAGGAGTCATTTGGTGAGTTTTGAGTGAAATCCAATCGCTAGAAGTATGGAATACACCAACCACTCCAATTAGCAACGATCTGCCGTTGAACTTGAATAGTCCAATTTGGAACACCTATTGATTTCGGATCGAGCCCAAAACTTGGGCAACATCATATTATGGTGGGAGGAGTCATTTGATGAGTTTTGAGTGAAATCCAATCGCTAGAAGTATGGAATACACCAACCACTCCAATTATTAACGAACTGCCGTCGAACTTGAATTGTCCAATTTCTCACACCTATTGATTTCGGGTCGAGCCCAAAACTTGGGCAACATCATAATATGGGGGGAGGAGTCATTTGGTGAATTTTGAGTGAAATCCAATTGCTTGAAGTATGGAATACACCAACCACTCCAATTAGGAACGAACTGCCGTTGAACATGAATTGTCCAATTTCTCACACCTATTGATTTCGGATCGAGCCCAAAACTTGGGGAACAACATAATATGATGGGAGGAGTCATTTGGTGAGTTTTGAGTGAAATCCAATCGCTAGAAGTATGGAATACACCAACCACTCCAATTAGGAACGAACTGCCGTTGAACTTGAATTGTCCAGTTTCTCACACCTACTGATTTCGGACCGAGCCCCAAACTTGGGAAACATCATAATATGGTGGGAGGAGTCATTTGTTGAGTTTTCAGTGAAATCCAATCGCTAGAAGTACGGAATACACCAACCACTCCAATTAGGAACGAACTACCGTTGAACTTGAATTGTCCAACTTCTCACACCTACTGATTTCAGACCGAGCCCAAAACTTGGGCAACATCATAATATGGGGGGAGGAGTCATTTGGTGAATTTTGAGTGAAATCCAATTGCTAGAAGTATGGAATACACCAACCACTCCAATTAGGAACGAACTGCCGTTGAACTTGAATTGTCCAATTTGGAACAACTATTGATTTTGGATCGAGCCCAAAACTTGGGCAACATCATAATATGGTGGGAGGAGTCATTTGATGAGTTTTGAGTGAAATCCAATCGCTTGAAGTATGGAATACACCAACCACTGCAATTAGGAACGAACTGCCGTTGAACATGAATTTTCCGATTTGGAAAACCTATTGATTTCCGATAGAGCCCAAACTTGAGCAACATCATAATATGGTGGGAGGAGTCAATTGGTGAGTTCTTGGTGAAATCCAATCGCTAGAAGTATGGAATACACCAACCACTCCAATTAGGAACGAACTGCCGTTGAACTTGAATTGTCCAATTTCTCACACCTATTGATTTCGGATCGAGCCCAAAACTTGGGGAACATCATAATATGGTGGGAGGAGTCATTTGGTGAGTTTTGAGTGAAATCCAATCGCTAGAAGTATGGAATACACCAACCTCTCCAATTAGGAACGAACTGCCGTTGAACTTGAATTGTCCAATTTGGAACACCTATTGATTTCGGATCGAGCCCAAAACTTGGGCAACATCATAATATGGTGGGAGGAGTCATTTGGTGAGTTTTGAGTGAAATCCAATCGCTTGAAGTATGGAATACACCAATCACTGCAATTAGGAACGAACTGCCGTTGAACATGAATTTTCCAATTTGGAACACCTATTGATTTCCGATAGAGCCCAAACTTGAGCAACATCATAATATGGTGGGAGGAGTCAATTGGTGAGTTCTTAGTGAAATCCAATCGCTAGAAGTATGGAATACACCAACCACTCCAATTAGGAACGAACTGCCGTTGAACTTGAATTGTCCAATTTCTCAAACCTATTGATTTCGGATTGAGCCCCAAACTTGGGCAACATCATAATATGGTGGGACGAGTCATTTGGTGAGTTTTGAGTGAAATCCAATCGCTAGAAGTATGGAATACACCAACCACTCCAATTAGGAACGAACTGCCGTTGAACATGAATTTTCCAATTTGGAACACCTATTGATTTCCGATAGAGCCCAAACTTGAGCAACATCATAATTTGGTGGGAGGAGTCAATTGGTGAGTTCTTAGTGAAATCCAATCGCTAGAAGTATGGAATACACCAACCACTCCAATTAGGAACGAACTGCCGTTGAACTTGAATTGTCCAATTTCTCACACCTATTGATTTCGGATCGAGCCCAAAACTTGGGGAACATCATAATATGGTGGGAGGAGTCATTTGGTGAGTTTTGAGTGAAATCCAATCGCGAGAAGTATGGAATACACCAACCACTCCAATTAGGAATGAACTGCCGTTGAACTTGAATTGTCCAATTTGGAACACCTATTGATTTCGGATCGAGCCCAAAACTTGGGCAACATCATATTATGGTGGGAGGAGTCATTTGGTGAGTTTTGAGTGAAATCCAATCGCTAGAAGTATGGAATACACCAACCACTCCAATTAGGAATGAACTGCCGTTGAACTTGAATTGTCCAATTTCTCACACCTGTTGATTTCGGATCGAGCCCAAAACGTGGGCAACATTATAATATGGTGGGAGGAGTCAATTGGTGAGTTTTGAGTGAAATCCAATCGCTAGAAGTATGGACTAAACTAACCACTCCAATTAGGAAAGAACTGCCGTTGAACTTGAATTGTCCAAGCTTGGGCAACATCATAATATGGTGGGAGGAGTAATTTGGTGAGTTTTGAGTGAAATCCAATCTCTAGAAGTATGGAATACACCAACCACTCCAATTAGGAACGAACTGCCGTTGAACTTGAATTGTCCAGTTTCTTACACCTACTGATTTCGGATCGAGCCCAAAACTTGGGCAACATCATAATATGGTGGGAGGAGTCATTTGGTGAGTTTTGAGTGAAATCCAATCGCTAGAAGTATGGAATACACCAACGACTCCAATTAGGAACGAACAGCCGTTGAACTTGAATTGTCCAATTTGGAACACCTATTGATTTCAGATCGAGCCCCAAACTTGGGCAACATCATAATATGGTGGGAGGAGTCATTTGGTGAGTTTTGAGTGAAATCCAATCGCTAGAAGTATGGAATACACCAACCACTCAAATTAGGAACGAACTGCCGTTGAACTTGAATTGTCCAATTTGGAACACCTATTGATTTCGGATCGAGCCCAAAACGCGGGCAACATCATAATATTTTGGGAGGAAATATTTGGTGTGTTTTGAGTGAAATCCAATCGCTAGAACTATGAATTACCCCAACCCCTCCAATTAGGAACGAACTGTCGTTGAAATTGAATTGACCAATTTCTCACACATATTGATTTCGGATCGAGCCCAGAACTTGGGCAACATCATAATATGGTGGGAGGAGTGATTTGGTTTGTTTCGAGTGAAATCCAATCGCTAGAAGTACGGAATACACCAACCACTCCAATTAGGAACGAACTGCCGTTGAACTTGAATTGTCAAATTTGGAACACCTATTGATTTCGGATCGAGCCCAAAACTTGGGCAACATCATAATATGGTGGGTGGAGTCATTTGGTGAGTTTTGAGTGAAATCCAATCTCTAGAAGTATGGAATACACCAACCACTCCAATTAGGAACGAACTGCCGTTGAACTTGAATTGTCCAGTTTCTCACACCTACTGATTTCGGACCGAGCCCCAAACTTGGGAAACATCATAATATGGTGGGAGGAGTCATTTGTTGAGTTTTCAGTGAAATCCAATCGCTAGAAGTACGGAATACACCAACCACTCCAATTAGGAACGAACTACCGTTGAACTTGAATTGTCCAACTTCTCACACCTACTGATTTCAGACCGAGCCCCAAACTTGGGAAACATCATAATATGGTGGGAGGAGTCATTTGGTGAGTTTTCAGTGAAATTCAATCGCTAGAAGTACGGAATACACCAACCACTCCAATTAGGAACGAACTACCGTTGAACTTGAATTGTCCAATTTCGAACACCTATTGATTTCGGATCGAGCCCAGAACTTGGGCAACATCATAATATGGTGGGAGGAGTCATTTCGTTAGTTTCGAGTGAAATCCAATCGCTAGAAGTACGGAATACACCAACCACTCCAATTTGGAACGAACTGCCGTTGAACTTGAATTGTCCAATTTCTCACACCAATTGATTACGGATTAAGCCCAACACTTGGCCAACATCATAATATGGTGGAAGGAGTCATTTGGTGAGTTTTGAGTGAAATCCAATCGCTAGAAGTATGGAATACACCAACCACTCCAATTAGGAACGAACTGCCGTTGAACTTGAATTGTCCAATTTCTCACACCTACTGATTTCGGACCGAGCCCCAAACTTGGGACACATCATAATATCGTGGGAGGAGTCATTTGGGGAGTTTTGTGTGAAATCCAATCGCTAGAAGTATGGAATACACCAACCACTCCAATTAGGAACGAACTGCCGTTGAACTTGAATTGTCCAATTTGGAACAACTATTGATTTTGGATCGAGCCCAAAACATGGGCAACATCATAATATGGTGGGAGGAGTCTTTTGGTGAGTTTTGAGTGAAATCCAGTCGCTAGAAGTATGGAATACACCAACCACTCAAATTAGGAACGAACTGCCGTTGAACTTGAATTGTCCAATTTTGAACACCAATTGATTTCGGATCAAGCCCAAAACTTGGGCAACATCGTAATATGGTGGGAGGAGTCATTTGGTGAGTATTGAGTGAAATCCAATCGCTAGAAGTATGGAATACACCAACCACTCCAATTAGGAACGAACTGCTGTTGAACTTGAATAGTCCAATTTGCAACACCTATTGATTTCGGATCGAGCCCAAAACTTGGGCAACGTCATAATATGGTGGGAGGAGTCATTTGGTGAGTTTTGAGTGAAATCCAATCGCTAGAAGTATGGAATACACCAACCACTAAAATTAGGAACGAACTGCCGTTGAACTTGAATTGTCCAATTTGGAACACCTATTGATTTCGGATCGAGCCCAAAACTTGGGCAACATCATAATATGGTGTGAGGAGTCATTTGGTGAGTTTTGAGTGAAATCCAATCGCTAGAAGTGTGGAATACACCAACCACAACAATTAGGAACAAGCTGCCGTTGAACTTGAATTGTCCAATTTCTCACACCTACTGATTTCGGACCGAGCCCCAAACTTGGGACACATCATAATATGGTGGGAGGAGTCATTTGGTGAGTTTTGAGTGAAATCCAATCGCTAGAAGTATGGAATACACCGACCACTCCAATTAGGAACGAACTGCCGTTGAACTTGAATTGTCCAATTTCTCACACCTATTGATTTCGGATCGAGCCCCAAACTTGGGCAACATCATAATATGGTGGGAGGAGTCATTTGGTGAGTTTTGAGTGAAATCCAATCGCTAGAAGTATGGAATACTCCAACCATTCCAATTGGGAACGAACTGCCGTTGAACTTGAATTGTCCAATTTGGAACACCTATTGATTTCGGATCGAGCCCAAAACTTGGGCAAAATCATAATATGGTGGGAGGAGTCATTTGGTGAGTTTTGAGTGAAATCCAATCGCTAGAAGTATGGAATACACCAACCACTCCAATTAGGAACGAATTGCCATTGAAATTGAAATGTCCAATTTCTCACACGTATTGATTTCTGATCGAGCCCAAAACTTGGGCAACATCATAATATGGTGGGAGTAGTCATTTGGTGAGTTTTGAGAGAAATCCAATCGCTAGAAGTATGGAATACACCAACCACTCCAATTAGGAACGAAATGCCGTTGAACTTTTATTGTCCAATTTGGAACACCCATTGATTTCGGATCGAGCCCAAAACTTGGGCAACATCATAATATGGTGGGAGGAGTCATTTTGTGAGTTTTGAGTGAAATCCAATCGCTAGAAGTATGGAATACACCAACCACTCCAATTTGGAACGAACTGCCGTTGAACTTGAATTGTCCAATTTGGAACACCTATTGATTTCGGATCGATCCCAAAACTTGGGCAACATCATAATATGGTCGGAGGAGTCATTTGGTGAGTTTTGAGTGAAATCCAATCGCTAGAAGTGTGGAATACACCAACCACAACAATTAGGAACAAGCTGCCGTTGAAATTGAATTGTCCAATTTCTCACACCTATTGATTTCGGATCGAGCCCAAAACTTGGGCAACATCATAATATGGTGGGAGGAGTCATTTGGTGAATTTTGAGTGAAATCCAATAGCTAGAAGTATGGAATACACCAACCACTCCAATTAGGAACGAACTGCCGTTGAACTTGAATTGTCCAATTTCTCCCACATATTGATTTCGGATCGAGCCCAAAACTTGGAAAACAACATAATATGGTGGGAGGAGTCATTTGGTTAGTTTTGAGTGAAATCCAATCGCTAGAAGTATGGAATACACCAACCACTCCAATTAGGAACGAACTGCCGTTGAACTTGAATTGTCCAATTTCTCACAGCTATTGATTTCGGATCGAGCCCCAAACTTTTGGCTACATCACAATATGGTGGGAGGAGTCATTTGGTGAGTTTTGAGTGAAATCCAATCGCCAGAAGTATGGAATACACCAACCACTCCAATTAGGAACGAACTGCCATTGAACTTGAATTGTCCAATTTCTCACACGTATTGATTTCAGGTCGAGCCCAAAACTTGGGCAAAATCATAATATGGTGGGAGGAGTCATTTGGGTAGTTTTGAGTGAAATCAAATCGCTAGAAGTATGGAATACACCAACCACACCAATTAGGAACGAACTGCCGTTGAACTTGAATTGTCCAATTTGGAACACCTATTGATTTCGAATCGAGCCCAAAAGTTGGACAACATCATAATATGGTGGGAGGAGTCATTTGGTGAGTTTTGAGTGAAATCCAATCGCTAGAAGTATGGAATACACCAACCACTCCAACTAGGAACGAACTGCCGTTGAACTTGAATTGTCCAATTTCCCACACCTATTGATTTCGAATAGAGCCCAAAACTTGGGCAACATCATAATATGGGGGGAGGAGTCATTTGGTTAGTTTTGAGTGAAATCCAATCGCTAGAAGTGTGGAATACACCAATCACTCCAATTAGGAACGAACTGCCGTTGAACTTGAATTGTCCAATTTCTCACAGCTATTGATTTCGGACCGAGCCCCAAACTTGGGCAACATCATAATATGGTGGGAGGCGTCATTTGGTTAGTTTTGAGTGAAATCCAATCGCTAGAAGTTTGGAATACACCAACCACTCCATTTAGGAACGAACTGCCGTTGAACTTGAATTGTCCAATTTCTCACACCTATTGATTTTGGATCGATCCCAAAACTTGGGCAACATCATAATATGGTGGGAGTAGTCATTTGGTTAGTTTTGAGTGAAATCCAATCGCTAGAAGTATGGAATACACCAACCACTCCAACTTGGAACGAACTGCCGTTGAACTTGAATTGTCCAATTTGGAACACCTATTGATTTCGGATCGTTCCCAAAACTTGGGCAACAACATAATATGGTGGGAGGAGTCATTTGGTGAGTTTTGAGTGAAATCCAATTGCTAGAAGTATGGAATACACCAACCACTCCAATTAGGAACGAACTGTTGTTGAACTTGAATTGTCCAATTTCTCACACATATTGATTTCGGATCGAGCCCAAAACTTGGGCAACATCATAATTTGGTGGGAGGCGTCATTTGGTGAGTTTTGAGTGAAATCCAATCGCTAGAAGTTTGGAATACAACAACGACTCCAATTAGGAACGAACTGCTGTTGAACTTGAATTGTCCAATTTGGAACACCTATTGATTTCGGATCGAGCCCAAAACTTGGGCAACATCGTAATATGGTGGGAGGAGTCATTTGGTGAGTTTTGAGTGAAATCCAATCGCTAGAAGTATGGAATACACCAACCACTCCAATTAGGAACGACCTGCCGTTGAAATTGAATTGTCCAATTTCTCACACCTATTGATTTCGGATCGAGCCCAAAACTTGGGCAACATCATAATATGGTGGGAGGAGTCATTTGGTGAGTTTTGAGTGAAATCCAATCACTGGAAGTATGGAATACACCAATCACTCCAATTAGGAACGAACTGCCGTTGAACTTGAATTGTCCAATTTGGAACACCTATTGATTTCGGATCGAGCCCAAAACTTGGGAAACATCATAACATGGTGGGAGGAGTCATTTGGGGAGTTTTGAGTGAAATCTAGTCGCTAGAACTATGGAATACACCAACCACTCCAATTAGGAACGAACTGCCGTTGGACTTGAATTGTCCAATTTCTCACACCTATTGATTTCGGATCGAGCCCCAATCTTGGGCAACATCATAATATGGTGGGAGGAGTCATTTGGTGAGTTTTGAGTGAAATCCAATTGCTAGAAGTATGGAATACACCAACCACTCCAATTAGGAACGAACTGTTGTTGAACTTGAATTGTCCAATTTCTCACACATATTGATTTCGGATCGAGCCCAAAACTTGGGCAACATCATAATTTGGTGGGAGGCGTCATTTGGTGAGTTTTGAGTGAAATCCAATCGCTAGAAGTTTGGAATACAACAACGACTCCAATTAGGAACGAACTGCTGTTGAACTTGAATTGTCCAATTTGGAACAGCTATTGATTTCGGATCGAGCCCAAAACTTGGGCAACATCGTAATATGGTGGGAGGAGTCATTTGGTGAGTTTTGAGTGAAATCCAATCGCTAGAAGTATGGAATACACCAACCACTCCAATTAGGAACGACCTGCCGTTGAAATTGAATTGTCCAATTTCTCACACCTATTGATTTCGGATCGAGCCCAAAACTTGGGCAACACCATAATATGGTGGGAGGAGTCATTTGGTGAGTTTTGAGTGAAATCCAATCACTGGAAGTATGGAATACACCAATCACTCCAATTAGGAACGAACTGCCGTTGAACTTGAATTGTCCAATTTGGAACACCTATTGATTTCGGATCGAGCCCAAAACTTGGGAAACATCATAACATGGTGGGAGGAGTCATTTGGGGAGTTTTGAGTGAAATCTAGTCGCTAGAACTATGGAATACACCAACCACTCCAATTAGGAACGAACTGCCGTTGAACTTGAATTGTCCAATTTCTCACACCTATTGATTTCGGATCGAGCCCCAAACTTGGGCAACATCATAATATGGTGGGAAGAGTCATTTGGTGAGTTTTGAGTGAAATCCAATCGCTAGAAGTATGGAATTCACCAACCACTCCAATTAGGAACGAACTGCCGTTCAACTTCAATTGTCCAATTTCTAACACCTATTGATTTCGGATCGAGCCCAAAACTTGGGCAACATCATAATGTGGTGGGAGGAGTCATTTGGTGAGTCTTGAGTGAAATCCAATCTCTAGAAGTACGGAATACACCAACCACTCCAATTAGGAACGAACTGCCGTTGAACTTGAATTGTCCAATTTGGAACACCTATTGATTTCGGTTCGAGCCCAAAACATGGACAACATCATAACATGGTGGGAGGAGTCATTTGGTGAGTTTTGAGTGAAATCCGATCGCCAGAAGTATGGAATACACCAACCACTCCAATTAGGAACGAACTGCTGTTGAACTTGAATTGTCCAATTTCTCACACCTATTGATTTCGGATCGAGCCCCAAACTTGGGCAACAACAAAATATGGTGGGAGGAGTCATTTGGTGAGTTTTGAGTGAAATCCAATCGATAGAAGTATGGAATACACCAACCACTCCAATTAGGAAAGAACTGTTGTTGAAATTGAATTGACCAATTTCTCACCCCTATTGATTTCGGATCGAGCCCAAAACTTGGGCAACATCATAATATGGTGGGAGGAGTCATTTGGTGAGTTTTGAGTGAAGTCCAATCGCTAGAAGTATGGAATACACCAACCACTCCAGTTAGGAACGAACTGCCGTTATACTTGAATTTTCCAATTTGGAACACCTATTGATTTATGATCGAGCCCAAAACTTGGGCAACATCATAATATGGTCGGAGTCATTTGGTGAGTTTTGAGTGAAATCCAATCGCTAGAAGTATGGAATACACCAAGCACTCCAATTAGGAACGAACTGCCGTTGAACTTGAATTGTCCAATTTCACACAACTATTGATTTCGGATCGAGCCCAAAACTTGGGCAACATCATAATATGGTGGGAGGAGTCATTTGCTGAGTTTTGAGTGAAATCCAATCGCTAGAAGTATGGAATACACCAACCACTCCAATTAGGAAAGAACTGTCGTTGAAATTGAATTGACCAATTTCTCACCCCTATTGATTTCGGATCGAGCCCAAAACTTGGGCAACATCATAATATGGTGGGAGGAGTCATTTGGTGAGTTTTGAGTGAAGTCCAATCGCTAGAAGTATGGAATACACCAACCACTCCAGTTAGGAACGAACTGCCGTTATACTTGAATTTTCCAATTTGGAACACCTATTGATTTATGATCGAGCCCAAAACTTGGGCAACATCATAATATGGTCGGAGTCATTTGGTGAGTTTTGAGTGAAATCCAATCGCTAGAAGTATGGAATACACCAACCACTCCAATTAGGAACGAACTGCCGTTGAACTTGAATTGTCCAATTTCACACAACTATTGATTTCGGATCGAGCCCAAAACTTGGGCAACATCATAATATGGTGGGAGGAGTCATTTGCTGAGTTTTGAGTGAAATCCAATCGCTAGAAGTATGGAATACACCAACCACTCCGATTAGGAATGAACTGCCGTTGAACTTGAATTGTCCAACTTGGAATACCTATTGATTTTGGATCGAGCCCAAAACTTGGGCAACATCATTATATGGTGGGAGGAGTCATTTGGTGAGTTTTGAGTGAAATCCAATCGCTAGAAGTATAGAATACACCAACCACTCCAATTAGGAACGAACTGCCGTTGAGCTTGGATTGTCCAATTTCTCTCACCTATTGATTTCGGATAGAGGCCAAAACTTGGGCAACATCATAATATGGTGGGAGGAGTCATTTGGTGAGTTTTGAGTGAAATCCAATCTCTAGAAGTATGGAATACACCAACCACTCCAGTTAGGAACGAACTGCCTTTGTACTTGAGTTGTCCAATTTGGAACACCTATTGATTTCGGATCGAGCCCAAAACTCAGGCAACAACATAATATAGTGGGAGGAGTCATTTGGTGAGTTTTGAGTGAAATCCAATCGCTAGAAGTGTGGAATACACCAACCACTCCAATTAGGAACGAACTGCCGTTGAACTTGAATTGTCCAATTTGGAACACCTATTGATTTCGGATCGAGCCCAAAACTTGGGCAACATCATAATATGGTGGGAGGAGTCATTTGGTGAGTTTTGAGTGAAATCCAATCGCTAGAAGTATGGAATACACCAACCACTCCAATTAGGAACGAACTGCCGTTGAAATTGAATTGTCCAATTTCTCACACCTAATGATTTCGGACCGAGCCCAAAACTTGGGCAACATCATAATATGGTGGGAGGAGTCATTTTGTGAGTTTTGAGTGAAATCCAATCGCTAGAAGTATGGAATACACCAACCACTCAAATTCGGAACGAACTGCCGTTGAACTTGAATTGTCCAACTTGGAACACCTATTGATTTCGGATCGAGCCCCAAACTTGGGCAACATCATAATATGGTGGGAGGAGTCATTTGGTGAGTTTTGAGTGAAATCCAATCGTTAGAAGTATGGAATACACCAACCACTCCAATTAGGAACGAACTGCCGTTGAACTTGAATTGTCAAATTTCTCACACCTATTGATTTCGGATCGAGCCCCAAACTTGGGCAACACCATAATATGGTGGGAGGAATCATTTGGTGAGTTTTCAGAGAAATCCAATCGCTAGAAGTGTGGAATACACCAACCACTCCAATTAGGAACGAACTGTCGTTGAAATTGAATTGACCAATTTCTCACACCCATTGATTTCGGATCGAGCCCAAAACTTGGGCAACATCATAATATGGTGGGAGGAGTCATTTTGTGAGTTTTGAGTGAAATCCAATCGCTAGAAGTATGGAATACACCAACCACTCAAATTCGGAACGAACTGCCGTTGAACTTGAATTGTCCAACTTGGAACACCTATTGATTTCGGATCGAGCCCAAAACTTGGGCAACATCATAACATGGTGGGAGGAGTCATTTGGTGAGTTTTGAGTGAAATCCAATCGCTAGAAGTATGGAATACACCAACCACTCCAATTAGGAAAGAACTGTCGTTGAAATTGAATTGTCCAATTTCTCACACCTGTTGAATTCGTATCGAGCCCAAAACTTGGGCAACATCCTAATATGGTGGGAGGAGTCATTTGGTGAGTTTTGAGTGAAATCCAATCGCTAGAAGTATGGAATACACCAACCACTCCAATTAGGAACGAACTGCCGTTGAAATTGAATTGTCCAATTTCTCACACCTAATGATTTCGGACCGAGCCCAAAACTTGGGCAACATCATAATATGGTGGGAGGAGTCATTTTGTGAGTTTTGAGTGAAATCCAATCGCTAGAAGTATGGAATACACCAACCACTCAAATTCGGAACGAACTGCCGTTGAACTTGAATTGTCCAACTTGGAACACCTATTGATTTCGGATCGAGCCCAAAACTTGGGCAACACCATTATATGGTGGGAGGAGTCATTTGGTGAGTTTTGAGTGAAATCCAATCGCTAGAAGTATGGAATACACCAACCACACCAATTAGGAACGAACTGCTGTTGAACTTGAATTGTCAAATTTCTCACACCTATTGATTTCGGATCGAGCCCCAAACTTAGGCAACATCATAATATGGTGGGAGGAGTCATTTGGTGAGTTTTGAGTGAAATCCAATCGTTAGAAGTATGGAATACACCAACCACTCCAATTAGGAACGAACTGCCGTTGAACTTGAATTGTCCAATTTCTCACACCTATTGATTTCGGATCGAGCCCCAAACTTGGGCAACACCATAATATGGTGGGAGGAATCATTTGGTGAGTTTTCAGAGAAATCCAATCGCTAGAAGTGTGGAATACACCAACCACTCCAATTAGGAATGAACTGTCGTTGAAATTGAATTGACCAATTTCTCACACCTATTGATTTCGGATCGAGCCCAAAACTTGGGCAACATCATAATATGGTGGGAGGAGTCATTTTGTGAGTTTTGAGTGAAATCCAATCGCTAGAAGTATGGAATACACCAACCACTCAAATTCGGAACGAACTGCCGTTGAACTTGAATTGTCCAACTTGGAACACCTATTGATTTCGGATCGAGCCCAAAACTTGGGCAACATCATAACATGGTGGGAGGAGTCATTTGGTGAGTTTTGAGTGAAATCCAATCGCTAGAAGTATGGAATACACCAACCACTCCAATTAGGAAAGAACTGTCGTTGAAATTGAATTGTCCAATTTCTCACACCTGTTGAATTCGTATCGAGCCCAAAACTTGGGCAACATCCTAATATGGTGGGAGGAGTCATTTGGTGAGTTTTGAGTGAAATCCAATCGCTAGAAGTATGGAATACACCAACCACTCCAATTAGGAACGAACTGCCGCTGAACTTGTATTGTCCAGTTTCTCACACCTATTGATTTCTAATCGAGCCCAAAACTTGGGCAACATCATAATATGGTGGGAGGAGTCATTTGGTGAGTTTTGAGAGAAATCCAATCGCTAGAAGTATGGAATACACCAACCACTCCAATTAGGAACGAACTGCCGTTGAACTTGAATTGTCCAATTTCTCACACCTATTGATTTCGGATCGGGCCCAAAACTTGGGCAACAACATAATATGGTGGGAGGAGTCATTTGGTGAGTTTTGTGAGAAATCCCATCGCTAGAAGTATGGAATACACCAACCACTCCAATTAGGAACGAACTGCCGTTGAACTTGAATTGTGCAATTTGGAACCCATATTAATTTTAGATCGAGCCCAAAACTTGGGCAACTACAAAATATGGTGGGAGGAGTCATTTGGTGAGTTTTGAGTGAAATCCAATCGCTAGAAGTATGGAATACACCAACCACTCCAATTATGAACGAACTGCCGTTGAACTTGAATTGTCCAATTTCGAACACCTATTGATTTCGGATCTAGCCCAAAACTTGGGCAACATCATAATATGGTGGGAGGAGTCATTTGGTGAGTTTTGAGTGAAATCCAATCGCTAGAAGTGTGGAATACACCAACCACTCCAATTAGGAACGAACTGTCGTTGAAATTGGATTAACCAATTTCTCACACCTATTGATTTCGGATCGAGCCCAAAACTTGGGCAACATCATAATATGGTGGGAGGAGTCATTTGGTGAGTCTTGAGTGAAATCCAATCTCTAGAACTATGGAATACACCAACCACTCCAGTTAGGAACGAACTGCCGTTGTACTTGAATTGTCCAATTTGGAACACCTATTGATTTCGGATGGATCCCAAAACTTGGGCAACATCATAATATGGTGGGAGGAGTCATTTGGTGAGTTTTGAGTGAAATCCAATCGCTAGAAGTATGGAATACAACAACCACTCCAATTAGGAACGAACTGTCGTTGAAATTGGATTGACCAATTTCTCACACCTATTGATTTCGGATCGAGCCCAAAACTTGGGCAACATCATAATATGGTGGGAGGAGTCATTTGGTGAGTCTTGAGTGAAATCCAATCGCTAGAAGTATGGAATACACCAACCACTCCAATTAGGAACGAACTGCCGTTGAACTTGAATTGTCCAATTTATCTCACCTATTGATTTCGGATCGAGCCCCAGACTTGGGCAACAACATAATATGGTGGGAGGAGTCATTTGGTGGGTTTTCAGAGAAATCCAATCGCTAGAAGTATGGAATACACCAACCACTCCAATTAGGAACGAACTGCCGTTGAACTTGAATTGTCCAATTTGGAACACCTATTGATTTCGGATCGAGCCCAAAACTTGGGCAACATCATAATATGGTGGGAGGAGTCATTTGGTGAGTTTTGAGTGAAATCCAATCGCTAGAAGTATGGAATACACCAACCACTCCAATTAGGAACGAACTGCCGTTGAACTTGAATTGTCCAATTTCTCGCACCTATTCATTTCGGATCGAGCCCAAAACTTGGGCAACATCATAATATGGTGGGAGGAGTCATTTGGAGAGTTTTGAGTGAAGTCCAATCGCTAGAAGTATGGAATACACCAACCACTCCAGTTAGGAACGAACTGCCGTTATACATGAATTTTCCAATTTGGAACACCTATTGATTTATGATCGAGCCCAAAACTTGGGCAACATCATAATATGGTCGGAGTCATTTGGTGAGTTTTGAGTGAAATCCAATCGCTAGAAGTATGGAATACACCAACCACTCCAATTAGGAACGAACTGCCGTTGAACTTGAATTGTCCAATTTCACACAACTATTGATTTCGGATCGAGCCCAAAACTTGGGCAACATCATAATATGGTGGGAGGAGTCATTTGCTGAGTTTTGAGTGAAATCCAATCGCTAGAAGTATGGAATACACCAACCACTCCAATTAGGAAAGAACTGTCGTTGAAATTGAATTGACCATTTTCTCACCCCTATTGATTTCGGATCGAGCCCAAAACTTGGGCAACATCATAATATGGTGGGAGGAGTCATTTGGTGAGTTTTGAGTGAAGTCCAATCGCTAGAAGTATGGAATACACCAACCACTCCAGTTAGGAACGAACTGCCGTTATACTTGAATTTTCCAATTTGGAACACCTATTGATTTATGATCGAGCCCAAAACTTGGGCAACATCATAATATGGTCGGAGTCATTTGGTGAGTTTTGAGTGAAATCCAATCGCTAGAAGTATGGAATACACCAACCACTCCAATTAGGAACGAACTGCCGATGAAATTGAATTGTCCAATTTCTCACAGCTATTGATTTCGGACCGAGCCCAAAACTTGGGCAACAACATAATATGGTGGGAGGAGTCATTTTGTGAGTTTTGAGTGAAATCCAATCGCTAGAAGTATGGAATACACCAACCACTCAAATTAGGAACGAACTGCCGTTGAACTTGAATTGTCCAACTTGGAACACCTATTGATTTCGGATCGAGCCCAAAACTTGGGCAACATCATAATATGGTGGGAGGAGTCATTTGGTGAGTTTTGAGTGAAATCCAATCGCCAGAAGTATGGAATACACCAACCACTCCAATTAGGAACGAACTGCCGTTGAAATTGAATTGTCCAATTTCTCACACCTATTGATTTCGAACCGAGCCCAAAACTTGGGCAACAACATAATATGGTGGGAGGAGTCATTTTGTGAGTTTTGAGTGAAATCCAATCGCTAGAAGTATGGAATACACCAACCACTCAAATTAGGAACGAACTGCCGTTGAACTTGAATTGTCCAACTTGGAACACCTATTGATTTCGGATCGAGCCCAAAACTTGGGCAACATCATAACATGGTGGGAGGAGTCATTTGGTGAGTTTTGAGTGAAATCCAATCGCTAGAAGTATGGAATACACCAACCACTACAATTAGGAAAGAACTGTCGTTGAAATTGAATTCTCCAATTTCTCACACCTGTTGAATTCGTATCGAGCCCAAAACTTGGGCAACATCCTAATATGGTGGGAGGAGTCATTTGGTGAGTTTTGAGTGAAATCCAATCGCTAGAAGTATGGAATACACCAACCACTCCAATTAGGAACGAACGGCCGTTGAACTTGAATTGTCCAATTTCTCACACCTAATGATTTCGGATCAAGCCCAAAACTTGGGCAACATCATAATTTGGTGGGAGGAGTCATTTGGTGAGTTTTGAGTGAAATCCAATCGCTAGAAGTATGGAATACAACGACCACTCCAATTAGGAACGAACTGCCGTTGAACTTGAATTGTTCAATTTGGAACACCTATTGATTTCGGATCGAGCCCAAAACTTGGGCAACATTATAATATGGTGGGAGGATTCATTTGGTGAGTTTTGAGTGAAATCCAATCGCTAGAAGTATGGAATACACCAACCACTCCAATTAGGAACGAACTGCCGTTGAACTTGAATTGTCCAATTTGGAACACCTATTGATTTCGGATCGAGCCCAAAACTTGGGCAACATCTTAATATGGTGGGAGGAGTCATTTGGTGAGTTTTGAGTGAAATCCAATCGCTAGAAGTATGGAATACACCAACCCCTGCGATTAGGAACGAACTGCCGTTGAACTTGAATTGTCCAATTTGGAACACCTATTGATTTCGGATCGAGCCCAAAACTTGGGCAACATCATAATATGGTGGGAGGAGTCATTTGGTGAGTTTTGAGTGAAATCCAATCGCTAGAAGTATGGAATACACCAACCACTTCAATTAGGAACGAACTGCCGTTGAAATTGAATTGTCCAATTTCTCACACCTATTGATTTCGGATCGAGCCCAAAACTTGGGCAACATCTTAATATGGTGGGAGGAGTCATTTGGTGAGTTTTGAGTGAAATCCAATCGCTAGAAGTATGGAATACACCAACCCCTCCAATTAGGAACGAACTGCCGTTGAACTTGAATTGTCCAATTTGGAACACCTATTGATTTCGGATCGAGCCCAAAACTTGGGCAACATCATAATATGGTGGGAGGAGTCATTTGGTGAGTTTTGAGTGAAATCCAATCGCGAGAAGTATGGAATACACCAACCACTCGAATTAGGAACGAACTGCTGTTGAACTTGAATTGTCCAATTTCTCACACCTATTGATTTCGGATCGATCCCAAAACTTGGGCAACATCATAATTTGGTGGGAGGATGATCGGTTCATAATTGTATATCATTTTGTAACCTTCTAGCTTATGATTTGGTTATGTTATTGAGTTAAACTTGTGCTTTTAATCCATTTTCTGTTTTGATAAGTCCATAATTTCATAGACTTGCATGCCTTCTTTACTTATTGATTTTGCTTAGTTTCTCTTTATTTTGAGTCACTTACCTCTGTTTGTGTGTTTTGTAGGTTAAGATAGCAAGAGATCAGATTTGATGCAATCCATGCATGTTAAGGTCTGATTGGGATAAGAGCAAGAGCTTAAAGACAAAACCAAAGTTGGGCCACACTTCTTGTCAGTCCAGTTTCGTAAGTCCCCTTGCAGGTCTCATTTCAGCTATCTGCACAACTCGGATGAGGAGACATTCTTCATAGAAGTTGTTCAATTGGGTGTCTAGTATAACATATCCAAAATTCAGCCCAATTGAACATATGTGGAGTCCTTATCCCGTCCAACACTGAACCATGCGCAGGAGGATTTGCAGCTGCCAGCTTTGAGCCTTGTCTCCTCCTTTAAGCCATGTGCCTCACCCATGCTGCAACTGACTTTGGATCCAACATAATGAGTGAAGTGGGGAGGCATTCCAGCTATGAAATTCTAAAGGAGCAAGTTGGTACATGCTGGAGTTATTATAGAGAAAGCATGTGCATGCATGTGAAGCAAAGAGAAAGGAGAGAGAGAAGAATGAGGAATGATGAGAGGCATTTTGCTTCAGCCTTTGAACATGGGAATTGAATTGGCAGATCACTTTGGAGCTGGAGATTAGGTTTTAATTGAAAGAGAAAGCATGTGCACGCATGTGAAGCAAAAAGAAAGCAAAGAAATGAAATGAAGTCAATTCCAGTCTCTGTTCGGTAGCCAACTTGCAAGGCCCAAAACGCACATTTCTACTGCTCCGATGGGAATACTTTCTTCATAGAAGTTGTTCCAATGGGTGTCTAGTATAACATATCCAAATTTGAGCCCCATTGGATACGTTTTGAAACCTCTGGCCTTCCTACACCAAGCCTGGTTCAGAAAACTCGTTTTTCAGCAACCAAAAGGCAACCACATGGGTTGGCCCTCTTGAAGCCATATGTGTGTTCCATTAGCCCTCTTGAAGCCAAACACTCAAAGCCTTTTCTTTTATCACCCTCATCATTTTCCCTACCTTTGTATCTCAATCTGAGATACTTAACCTCTTGTAGCCATACCCTATAACTTAGAAATATACCAAGGTGTGCCAAGATAAAGTTTGATGCAAGGAAGTTGCTGCCGTGTACCTAAATGAAATTTGGTGTGAATCTGTGCAATGAAGTTAATGAAGATGCAGATCAAATCAACGAAGATGAAAGTGTTTCGATTTGATCTAAGTGTGAAAAATAAAGTCCATGCCAGGTGATACCATGAAGTTTGCTGCCATGCCAATCTAAATCAATGATGCCTTGCAGATTAATGAAGCATGCAACCTTGGTATGTTCTTAAGTTATTTGTTTTTCCTTCCAATTCTTCCATTTCCCCTAAACCTTAGCCTTTCATTACAACATTGTGAAAGACCTAGCTGATCTTTGAGGATGTATTCATGGGTGCTGGTAAGTATGTGTGTATCTCTATTCTTAGTATTTAATTCCTTTCATGAGATCTAACCAAATTTGTGCTTCTATTTCATACACTCACTTATGCTTTCTTGAGAGAATTAAAACATAGGTTCTGAGTGATTGAGTGTTATCTGTGAGAATTAGAGTCGAAGCATGTTCTCTATTCAAGGTTTGAGTGTGCTTGCTTTGAAACTGTGTGCCTTTGAGCTATAGCTTCCACTTGTACACACTGATTGATGACCTATCTTGGCAACTCTATGGTGTTGAAGGTATGACTAAAACTTTCTTTCATTTTCATTAGTTGATTTCAAAGTTGTTTTTCTAACCATTTTGTTTTGTAGAGTTAGAAAAACGTTTGTGGGTATCGTATCTGTTAAACCCTCAGGAGACACAACTCCTCCTACTAGGGATGCCTAGAGGTTTAAAGGCTTGTTGCATACGCTCAATGCAATCGAGTTACCTACGAAAGTGGTCTAGTTAACTTCTTGTTTTGTTTTTATCTTTGTTTCTCTTTTGTTTTACTCGAGGACTAGCAAAATCTAAGTTTGGGGGTGTGTTAAGCTCATAATTTCATACATATACATGCCCAATTTACTTACTTCTTTTGCTTAGTTTCTTATAATTTTGAGTTATTTGCCTCCCTTTGTGTGTTTTGTAGGCCAAAAGAGCAAGAGAGCATAATTCATGCAATTCATGCATGTTAAGGCCTAATTTGGATGAAGAGAAGAAGAGCTTAAAGACAAACTCATTTTGGCTACAGCCCCCTGCCAGTCCAGTCTTCATGAACGTTGTTTCAATGGGTGTGTACTATAACATATCCAAAATTCAGCCCCATTGGATAAATCTGGAGTCCGTCACCTAGCAAACACAGAACCATGCTCAGGATGGATTTTGTCAGCGAGCAAACTGAGTTAGCAATTTGTTTCGGCCTTAACTTCCTCCTCCGAGCTTGGATTGGGCCAATACTTGTGTGGTTGGATCATACACATTCTGAACTTCACAATGGACATCTTAAAGTCTTCATTTGATTCAGCCTAGCCCAAGTTGTAAGCCCTTGAAGTTGCTGGTCATGCTGACCTCAGGATGAGCTGGTTGGAAGCTTGGTCATGGTGAGCTAGGCATGAGCTATTGTAGCTGGTTGGAAGCTTAGTCGTGGTGACATGAAGATGAGCTAGGGCTGCTGGTGGGATTTATTGCTGAAGTGCATCAACCAATTCAGATTTTATAATGCAAGTGTTGTATGCATTAGCCATATTGAATTCAGATTTATCACTCCCCTCTCCCTATAAATACCACATCCATTCCACATTCAAGACACAACAAATCCTGAGATTCACAACCCCCACAATTCACTCCAACCATCCTCAAACACTCTCACAATCCCAAACACTCCAACAATCACCAAAACAACTCCAGCAAACTTCTCTTCCATTTCCCTACGAATTTCATCTTCCTTAGCCATCACCACTCACTCAAACTCATCCCAAATCACCTCCATATCCTTCATACATCTTTCTTGAAGTGGGGAAGCTCTTGGAGAAGCATTAGAAGTGGAGAAGCACTTGGAGAAGCCTTGGACACCACAAGAACTTCAGAAAAAGGGTTTTTCTACTCTTATTGCATTCATTATGTTTTCTCATTTCTGTTCAAGTCTCTTTTCCATTATGAGTAGCTAAATCCATAACTAGGGCTTCGATGTAACCTAACATGAATATTCTGGGTTTATAAGTTTGGAGTTTCAAGTTTGATTCATGATTCATGTTCTTATTCATTATGCTTATAAGTTAACATGCTTGTTTGAATGATTGATCACCATTAGAACTTGTTTGTTAACTATCTTGGTTTGAATTAAGAGTATACACCATGCTTTAATTCGAATTGAACTATGAATAGGAAGAGTATGTATGGACATTCGACAACAGGGATTAGATACATACTTGGTTGTTTAAAATGTTCTTCTATGCTTAATGGGTTCCTAATGCTTAATTTTAGGTTAGACAACAAATGATCAAATTAGGGAATTAGGAACACAAGGTTAGGACCAAACACCATGGCCTAATCATACTTTAGCTAGAATCAATCTTTGAATCTGAATTAGACTTGTTACTTGAATCTTTATAACCCAGAATTGAATTGTTATGGTGAATCGAATGCCCTAGTCTCCAAACCTGTGTTTTAACTTTCAAAACCACCCTTTGTTACTTTTGTTTACTTGCTTTCCGTTGCAATTTCAGTTTGTTCATTTCTTTCTATAATCACAAGCATTCTCACTTCAAAGTTCATTTTAATCTTGCTGCATTTGTTTTCAAACTCACTCTTGCTTTAAATTCTGTTTTAGATTTAACTTCCTAACTTCTTGAATTTGGTAATCTAAAGTACATAACTAATTTGAACTTCTCAGTCTTCGTGGGTACGACCTCGTACTTGTCTTGCTATACTACTAATTGCCCCGTACAATTGCGAGTTAACATATTATTAACAACAAATTTTGGCGCCGTTGCCGGGGACTGAACGAAAGTTCTTCCCTGGTTATGTGCCCAAGGTTACCCTATTCTTTTTAGTGTTTCTAATTAATCTAATTTTCTATTTCAGGTAGTTTATGTCTAAAAATCCATTACTTGAACAAGTGAGGTCTTCGTTCCAACGTTCTAGATCTTTGAACGCAGGACCATCATTGCAACCCAGACGAGTGAAATCTGAAATTCAGAATCGTCTAGAAAGGGAGTTGTCAACTGCAAAAGAGCAAGCTCTTGCTACATTTACAAGTCTTGCTCTCCACACTGAACTTCCCGGTTCTTCACTTTCAAATTCGGAAGCAAGTTCAGACCAAGAAGAAGAAGAAATGATGGCTGCCATTGAGTTCATGGGAGAACTTGATATCCCAACAATTCCAGCATCTCCTTCAAGCATTTTGCTGCCCACTGTAGCTCGAAATTATGAGCTTAAATCTTCTCATCTTAATATGCTGCCTTCCTTTTATGGTTTACCTAATGAAGATCCATTGACTCATATAAAGGATATTTTTAATGTTGTGAGTTCTTTTCCCTTGACAGGTGTGACAGAAGATCAACTTCGAATGAGAGTGTTTCCATACACTTTAAAGGATAAGGCGAAGTATTGGTTGAATTCTTTGAAGCCTGGTTCACTCACTACATGGTCTGCCATTCAAAAGAAGTTCCTGGAAAAATACTTCTCCACGCAAAAGACCGACATGCTTAGGGACAAGATCTTGTTATTTGCACAACAAGATGATGAATCGTTTTGTGAAGCATGGGAGAAATTCAATGGGTTGCTCAACCAATGTCCTCATCATGGGATTCCATTGAAGCTTCAAATGCGTATGTTTTATAAAGGACTAACCCCTTCTAGTCATAATATAGTCACCAATTTTGCAGGTGGTTCTTTTAAAACCAAAACTCCAGAAGAAACGTACGAACTCTTTGAGGAGATAGCAATGGAGACCCAACATACGGATACAAGAGGTAAACGTGTTATTAGTGGTTCTAATGATGCTTCTAGTGTGCAGATTTCAAAACTGGAACAAAAGCTAGATGCTCTTCTTGCATTAAACTCAAGAAGCCCTCCGAAGGAAGTGTGTAGCATTTGTGAATCTCATGACCATGCTACCACAGCTTGTCCACTTGGGGCTGGATATCCAGAATTTGTGCAAGAGCAAGCTAAGTTGGTAAATTCCTACAACCAAGGTCCAAGAAATGATCCATACTCTCAAAGTTATAATCCAGGTTGGAGGAATCATCCAAACTTTTCATGGAGAAATACCCAGAATCAAGCAAATCCCCCTTCATTCCAAAGGCCACAACAATCATCATCATCATTGGAAGATATAGTGAAGCAGATGGCAATCAACCAATCCAATTTTCAGCAAACTACACAAGCTGCCATCTCCAAATTGGAAGTCCAATTAGGCCAAATAGCTGCTGAAATAACTCAAAGAGTGCCTGGGAAATGGCCAAGCCAAACTGAGATCAATCCAAAGAACCCAGAAGCCAAGGCCATTCATGTGCTCAGATCAGGTAAGATCATTGATAATAAAGATGATTCTAATCTTTCAAATGATGTTGTGATTGTAGAAGATAAAGACGAGGAGACCATGGCTACGGAAGGAGAACAACTCAAAACTTCTCAATCTGCTCCTAAGGCCAAATCAGATTCTCAGAAATCCGATCAATTCCAATTGCATAAAAGGGATGACAAATTTGTGCCACCACATCTTCAAGAAGATAGATACGTGCCACCCGCTCCATATGTTCCACAGATTCCATTTCCAGGCCGTCTTAAGAAAGCAAAGCAAGATAAGGCTTTTAAAGAGATTTATGATATTTTGAGTAAAGTTAATATCAATTTGCCTTTGCTTGATCTTATTGAACAGATTCCTGCATATGGAAAATTCATCAAGGACTTGAAAACTCACAAGCTCAATTTCGCTCCAAATGAAGGAGTAAAGCTCGACCAGAATGTAAGTGCTGTATTGCAAAGGAAGCTTCCACCAAAACTAGATGATCCTGGCAGCTTTGACATTCCCATTAACATTGGAGGCAAGAAGGTTGGAAGAGCCATGTTGGACTTGGGAGCAAGCATCAATGTTTTGCCATATTCAGTTTATCAAGAGCTTGGCTTAGAAGGGATGAAGAAGACTTCAATGCGACTTGAACTAGCTGATCATTCTATAAAATATCCAAAAGGTATTGTAGAAGATATTCTAGTTCAAGTTAATACACTAATTCTCCCTGCTGATTTTGTAGTGATGGACATGGAAGACAATTCAAATGGAGATCGTGTTGATCCCATTCTCCTAGGCAGACCATTCATGGCCACTGCAGACACAATCATCAAAGTGAAAGATAGCACCCTCTCCATGACTGTTTTGGGTGAAACTGTTGAATTTAAAATGCTTAATGCTCTATCTCAACCTTCTATCTCTCTTGATTCTTGCTTTTCAATTGATGTTGTGGATCATGAGGTTTCTTCCAAAATTTTGCAGAGAAAGTCTAATGATGCTCTAGAAGCTGTCTTAACACAAGAAGAGGAAGATCTTTGTGAACCGGAGTTCCCAGAAGTGGTGGCTGCCTTAGAAGTGTTTCCGCCATACCCACCATCCTTTAGGCCACCAATCGAGCCTCTTGGACCATCATCCACGAAATTGGAGCCATCCATTGTCATCCCACCAAAGCTAGAACTTAAACCTCTTCCCAATAATCTTAAATATACATATTTGGGTGCTAACGAAACTCTCCCTGTTATAATTGCTGCAGGTCTCTCCTCACATGAAGAAGAGAGCTTAATTAAAGTTCTAAAAGAGCATAAAACAGCCATTGGGTGGACCATAGCAGACATCAAAGGAATTAGTCCAAGCATGTGCATGCACCGGATTTTAATGGAAGAAGACAGCAAACCATCTCGTGATGCCCAAAGGAGGCTAAATCCCAACATGAAAGAGGTGGTTAGAGCTGAAGTTTTAAAGCTACTCGATGTAGGAATCATCTACCCAATTTCAGATTCTAAGTGGGTGAGCCCTGTGCAAGTTGTTCCAAAGAAGTCCGGAATCACCGTTGTGAAGAATGAGAAGAATGAGCTAGTTCCTACACGAACTGTCACTGGTTGGAGAGTTTGCATTGATTACAGGAAGTTGAACACATCCACTAGAAAAGATCATTTCCCCTTACCTTTTATTGATCAAATGCTTGAACGTTTATCTGGCCATGCTTACTATTGTTTTCTTGATGGTTTTTCAGGTTATAATCAAATTCCCATTGCTCCGGAAGACCAAGAGAAAACCACATTCACATGCCCATTTGGTACGTTTGCTTATAGAAGGATGCCATTCGGTTTGTGCAATGCCCCAGCAACTTTCCAAAGATGCATGATGTCAATCTTTTCAGATATGGTGGAACGATTCATTGAGGTATTTATGGATGATTTTTCAGTTTTTGGTTCCTCTTTTGATAATTGTCTTCACCACTTGTCTCTAGTGCTTAAAAGATGCCAGGAAACAAATCTGATTTTGAATTGGGAGAAGTGTCACTTCATGGTGAGACAAGGCATTGTGCTAGGCCATGTGATTTCAAGCAAGGGAATCGAAGTGGATAAAGCCAAGATCGATCTCATCTCAAATCTTCCACCCCCTACCTCTGTTAAAGGAATTAGAAGCTTTCTAGGTCATGCTGGATTCTATAGAAGGTTCATCAAAAATTTCTCAAGCATTACAAGGCCATTGTGTAATCTCCTTGCTAAGGATGCTGTTTTTGAGTTTAATGAAGCTTGCATGGAAGCTTTTTCTACCTTGAAGAGGGAGCTAACTTCAGCCCCTATTATCATAGCTCCGGATTGGTCTTTACCATTTGAAATAATGTGTGATGCCTCTGACTTTGCTATTGGTGCAGTTTTAGGTCAAAAGAAGAACAAGCTGCCCCATGTGATTCATTATGCTAGCCGGACCTTGAATGATGCTCAAATCAACTACTCCACAACAGAGAAGGAGTTGCTTGCTGTGGTTTTTGCTTTAGAAAAATTTCGTTCTTACCTTGTTGGTTCTAAAGTAATTGTTTATTCTGACCATGCAGCCCTTAGATACTTGCTCACTAAGAAGGATGCCAAACCACGCTTGATTAGATGGATTCTCTTGCTGCAAGAATTCGATTTGGAGATTCGAGATAAGAAGGGATGTGAGAATGTGGTAGCTGATCATTTGAGCAGAATTGTGGTTGAAGAAAAAGGAGGAGCTGTGCTACCCTTGAATGAGACTTTCCCTGATGAACAACTATATGCTGCCCAAGTCAAAGAGCCATGGTATGCTGATTTTGTTAATTATCTTGCTTGTGGTGTTCTTAGAAATGATCTAACTTCTCAGGATAAGAAGAAGTTCTTTTCCATGGTGAAACATTATGTATGGGATGAACCTTTCTTATTCAAGCATTGCCCGGATCAACTCATCAGAAGATGTGTTCCAGAAGAAGAGCAAGAAAGCATACTTAGGCATAGCCACGAATTGGCCTGTGGAGGTCACTTTGGAGCTAAGAAAACAGCACTTAAAATTCTGCAATCTGGTTTCTTTTGGCCCACTCTATTTAAAGATGCATTTAATTTTTGTGTTAAGTGTGATAGGTGCCAAAGGATGGGGAACATAAGTCGCAGGAATGAAATGCCATTGAATAACATACTTGTTGTGGAGCTCTTCGATGTGTGGGGTATTGATTTCATGGGACCATTCCCATCTTCCTTTGGTTATACTTACATACTTGTTGCTGTTGATTATGTGTCTAAATGGGTGGAAGCCATAGCCACCAAAACCAATGATTATAAGGTGGTGCTGAAGTTCTTGAAGGATAATATTTTCACAAGGTTTGGTACTCCAAGGGCTGTCATTAGTGATGGAGGCAGCCACTTCTGTAACAAGCCATTCGAAGCACTCATGAAGAAGTACAACATCACCCATCGAGTCTCTACACCATATCATCCGCAAACTTCTGGTCAAGTGGAAATAAGCAATAGAGAAATTAAGCACATCCTGGAGAAGGTGGTGAACAATACAAGGAAAGATTGGGCAGCTAAGCTCAATGATTCATTATGGGCTTATAGGACTGCATATAAGACTCCCATTGGAATGAGCCCTTATCGTCTTGTGTTTGGGAAAGCTTGTCACCTGCCAATGGAGCTTGAACACAATGCTTTTTGGGCCATCAAGAAGTTAAATTTTGATCTAGACAAGGCAGGCCATGCAAGAAAGTTTCAGCTCAATGAATTGGAAGAAATTAGACATGAGTCTTATGAGAATGCAAAGCTTTACAAAGAACGAACCAAGAGTTACCATGACAGAAACATTCAACGGAAAGAGTTCTCCAAAGGTATGTCAGTTCTTTTGTTTAACTCACGTTTGCGTCTCTTTCCAGGAAAATTGAAGTCTAGATGGCAAGGCCCATTCACCGTGGTCAATGTTTCTCCCTATGGAGCTGTGGAGATTCAAAACCCTAAAGATGGCTCGACTTTCAAAGTAAATGGACAACGTTTAAAGCCATTCTATGAGGGAGTTTCAGCTGGCATCCAAACTGGCCATGTGGTAGATCAACTTCCCTTCGTACCATCAACTTAGCTGATTGCACAATGTCTTGCCAAGACAGTAACTAAGGCGCTTCTTGGGAGGCAACCCATGTGTTCAAGAAGAAGGTGCTTGGTAGCAATCGACCTAATCGCATCAAGGGGAAGCATTTCAATCCTTTCTCTTTACTTGTTTTGTTTTTATTTTTAAGTTTCTGTTCCTTTTTATAAATAAATAAATATAAAAATTTTAAAAAAATTTTAAAAAAAAAAATTCATATAAGCTAACTTTTGGTAACCCCAGTGAGCACCTCCGTCAATACAGTGTCTAGGAGTTCTTTAGGCGACACCTTCGGTGTCTAAGAAGTTTGGGTTTTAAGCGGGACCATTGTGACCCCTCCAACCTTCCCGGATCCCCTGGCTGTGTTTTCTGAGGCCCTTAACTGGTCATCCATGAGTTGCTTATATATTCATTTTTTTTTTTTTTAAAAAAAATTTTCCTAAACCTTCTTCTAAACTTTTCCCTTTATTATTTGTTTGTTCTCAATCATCTTTTGTATGCTTTCACATTGAGGACAATGTTTAATTCAGGTCTGGGGGGAAGGTTTTCAAATTTCATTCATTTGTGTTTCAATTTTCGTTCATTTGTCACTAATTTTTTTTTTCTAAATGTCATACAATCGATGCTATGGAGCTGCCATTGAGGTTTTCATATCAGAATTTTGCACTTCACAAAGCTTTGGCTCTTAGAATTCTGGTGGCTAAAGTACCATGCTCAAATTCTTGAAGGAAAATAGTGGAGACTACCCTAGTGAGCTATATCGAGCCTAATTTCTTTCTTGAGAGGGTTTAAAGTGTTCTATTTCTCATCCATACTTATTTTCTTCAATTCACTCTAATTGATCTCATCATTTCATTTTGATCGAATACTAAGGATGATTCTCTTTTGCAGATATCATATGCTTGCTCTCATTCATGAATGAACTCATTGAAGTGATGCTAGGCTATGTGTGTATAACCATTCTATATGCTTTCTTTTCACCCTACCCATATGTGTGTTCCATTAGCCCTCTTGAAGCCAAACACTCAAAGCCTTTTCTTTTATCACCCTCATCATTTTCCCTACCTTTGTATCTCAATCTGAGATACTTAACCTCTTGTAGCCATACCCTATAACTTAGAAATATACCAAGGTGTGCCAAGATAAAGTTTGATGCAAGGAAGTTGCTGCCGTGTACCTAAATGAAATTTGGTGTGAATCTGTGCAATGAAGTTAATGAAGATGCAGATCAAATCAACGAAGATGAAAGTGTTTCGATTTGATCTAAGTGTGAAAAATAAAGTCCATGCCAGGTGATACCATGAAGTTTGCTGCCATGCCAATCTAAATCAATGATGCCTTGCAGATTAATGAAGCATGCAACCTTGGTATGTTCTTAAGTTATTTGTTTTTCCTTCCAATTCTTCCATTTCCCCTAAACCTTAGCCTTTCATTACAACATTGTGAAAGACCTAGCTGATCTTTGAGGATGTATTCATGGGTGCTGGTAAGTATGTGTGTATCTCTATTCTTAGTATTTAATTCCTTTCATGAGATCTAACCAAATTTGTGCTTCTATTTCATACACTCACTTATGCTTTCTTGAGAGAATTAAAACATAGGTTCTGAGTGATTGAGTGTTATCTGTGAGAATTAGAGTCGAAGCATGTTCTCTATTCAAGGTTTGAGTGTGCTTGCTTTGAAACTGTGTGCCTTTGAGCTATAGCTTCCACTTGTACACACTGATTGATGACCTATCTTGGCAACTCTATGGTGTTGAAGGTATGACTAAAACTTTCTTTCATTTTCATTAGTTGATTTCAAAGTTGTTTTTCTAACCATTTTGTTTTGTAGAGTTAGAAAAACGTTTGTGGGTATCGTATCTGTTAAACCCTCAGGAGACACAACTCCTCCTACTAGGGATGCCTAGAGGTTTAAAGGCTTGTTGCATACGCTCAATGCAATCGAGTTACCTACGAAAGTGGTCTAGTTAACTTCTTGTTTTGTTTTTATCTTTGTTTCTCTTTTGTTTTACTCGAGGACTAGCAAAATCTAAGTTTGGGGGTGTGTTAAGCTCATAATTTCATACATATACATGCCCAATTTACTTACTTCTTTTGCTTAGTTTCTTATAATTTTGAGTTATTTGCCTCCCTTTGTGTGTTTTGTAGGCCAAAAGAGCAAGAGAGCATAATTCATGCAATTCATGCATGTTAAGGCCTAATTTGGATGAAGAGAAGAAGAGCTTAAAGACAAACTCATTTTGGCTACAGCCCCCTGCCAGTCCAGTTCCGTAGGTCATATTGCAAGCTTTGTTTCAGCAACCTACATAGCTCGGATGAGGCAACATTCTTCATGAACGTTGTTTCAATGGGTGTGTACTATAACATATCCAAAATTCAGCCCCATTGGATAAATCTGGAGTCCGTCACCTAGCAAACACAGAACCATGCTCAGGATGGATTTTGTCAGCGAGCAAACTGAGTTAGCAATTTGTTTCGGCCTTAACTTCCTCCTCCGAGCTTGGATTGGGCCAATACTTGTGTAGTTGGATCATACACATTCTGAACTTCACAATGGACATCTTAAAGTCTTCATTTGATTCAGCCTAGCCCAAGTTGTAAGCCCTTGAAGTTGCTGGTCATGCTGACCTCAGGATGAGCTGGTTGGAAGCTTGGTCATGGTGAGCTAGGCATGAGCTATTGTAGCTGGTTGGAAGCTTAGTCATGGTGACATGAAGATGAGCTAGGGCTGCTGGTGGGATTTATTGCTGAAGTGCATCAACCAATTCAGATTTTATAATGCAAGTGTTGTATGCATTAGTGAAGTGCATCAACCAATTCATCTTTTATAATGCAAGTGTTGTATGCATTAGCCATATTGAATTCAGATTTATCACTCCCCTCTCCCTATAAATACCACATCCATTCCACATTCAAGACACAACAAATCCTGAGATTCACAACCCCCACAATTCACTCCAACCATCCTCAAACACTCTCACAATCCCAAACACTCCAACAATCACCAAAACAACTCCAGCAAACTTCTCTTCCATTTCCCTACGAATTTCATCTTCCTTAGCCATCACCACTCACTCAAACTCATCCCAAATCACCTCCATATCCTTCATACATCTTTCTAGAAGTGGGGAAGCTCTTGGAGAAGCATTAGAAGTGGAGAAGCACTTGGAGAAGCCTTGGACACCACAAGAACTTCAGAAAAAGGGTTTTTCTACTCTTATTGCATTCATTATGTTTTCTCATTTCTGTTCAAGTCTCTTTTCCATTATGAGTAGCTAAATCCATAACTAGGGCTTCGATGTAACCTAACATGAATATTCTGGGTTTATAAGTTTGGAGTTTCAAGTTTGATTCATGATTCATGTTCTTATTCATTATGCTTATAAGTTAACATGCTTGTTTGAATGATTGATCACCATTAGAACTTGTTTGTTAACTATCTTGGTTTGAATTAAGAGTATACACCATGCTTTAATTCGAATTGAACTATGAATAGGAAGAGTATGTATGGACATTCGACAACAGGGATTAGATACATACTTGGTTGTTTAAAATGTTCTTCTATGCTTAATGGGTTCCTAATGCTTAATTTTAGGTTAGACAACAAATGATCAAATTAGGGAATTAGGAACACAAGGTTAGGACCAAACACCATGGCCTAATCATACTTTAGCTAGAATCAATCTTTGAATCTGAATTAGACTTGTTACTTGAATCTTTATAACCCAGAATTGAATTGTTATGGTGAATCGAATGCCCTAGTCTCCAAACCTGTGTTTTAACTTTCAAAACCACCCTTTGTTACTTTTGTTTACTTGCTTTCCGTTGCAATTTCAGTTTGTTCATTTCTTTCTATAATCACAAGCATTCTCACTTCAAAGTTCATTTTAATCTTGCTGCATTTGTTTTCAAACTCACTCTTGCTTTAAATTCTGTTTTAGAGTAGACACCATGCTTTAATTCGAATTGAACTATGAATAGGAAGAGTATGTATGGACATTCGACAACAGGGATTAGATACATGCTTGGTTGTTTAAATTGTTCTTCTATGCTTAATGGGTTCCTAATGCTTAATTTTACGTTAGACAACAAATGATCAAATTAGGGAATTAGGAACACAAGGTTATGACCAAACACCATGGCTTAATCATACTTTAGCTAGAATCAATCCGTTAATCTAATTGAACTTGGGAACTTATTTGCTTGAGTTATTTCTTTTTTTTCTTGTTTGATTAATTTTCTTTTTCATTTCTGTTTTGTGTAGGGGAAATGAATTGGATCATTCAATCACCTATCCTCGTGGGATCGACCTCGCACTTACATATGCTATATTACCAAACGGCTCGTGCACTTGCGAGTATCACAAGTTGAGGATGCAGCTGAATCCATTTGGTGCAGCTGAATCGAAGCAACAGAGGAGTCATTTGGTGAGTTTTGAGTGAAATCCAATCGCTAGAAGTATGGAATACACCAACCACCCCAATTATGAACGAACTGCCGTTGAACTTGAATTGTCCAATTTCTCACACCTATTGATTTCGGATCGAGCCCAAAACTTGGGCAACATCATAATATGGTGGGAGGAGTCATTTGGTGAGTTTTGAGTGAAATCCAATCGCTAGAAGTATGGAATACACCAACCACTCCAATTAGGAACGAACTGCCGTTGAACTTGAATTGTCCAATTTCTCACACCTATTGATTTTGGATAGAGCCCAAAACTTGGGCAACATCATAATTTGGTGGGAGGAGTCATTTGGTGAGTTTTGAGTGAAATCCAATCGCTAGAAGTATGGAATACACCAACCACTCCCATTAGGAACGAACTGCCGTTGAACTTGAATTGTCCAACTTCTCACACCTATTGATTTCGGATCGAGCCCCAAACTTGGGCAACCTCATAATATGGTGGGAGGAGTCATTTGGGGAGTTTTGAGTGAAATCCAATCGCTAGAATTATGGAATACACCAACCACTCCAATTAGGAACGAACTGTCGTTGCACTTGAATTGTCCAATTTGGAACACCTATTGATTTCGGATCGAGCCCCAAACTTGGGCAACATCATAATATGGTGGGAGGAGTCCTTTGGGGAGTTTTGAGTGAAATCCAATCGCTAGGAGTATGGAATTCACCAACCACTCTAATTAGGAACGAACTGCCGTTGAACCTGAATTGTCCAATTTCTCACACCTATTGCCTTCGGAGCGAGCCCAAAACTTGGGCAACCTCATAATTTGGTGGGAGGAGTCATTTGGTGAGTTTTGAGTGAAATCCAATCGCTAGAAGTATGGAATACACCAACCACTCCAATTAGGAACGAACTGCCGTTGAACTCGAATTGTCCAATTTGGAACACCTATTGATTTCGGATCGAGCCCAAAACTTGGGCAGTATCATAATATGGTGGGAAGAGTCATTTGGTGAGTTTTGAGTGAAATCCAATCGATAGAAGTATGGAATACACCAACCACTCCAATTAGGAAAGAACTGCCGTTGAACTTGAATTGTCCAATTTGGAACACCTATTGATTTCGGATCGAGCCCAAAACTTGGGCAACATCATAATATGGTGGGAGGAGTCTGAGTTAGCAATTTGCTTCGGCCTTAACTTCCTCCTCCCAACATGTATTGGCCCAATTAATATGTGGTTGGAAAGAAGAGATTCTGAGCTGCAAGTTGGACTGCTAAAACTTATCAATTGATGAAGTCAAGCCCAATCCATGGGCCGATCAAAATGCACACCATACATTCCAGTCTATTTTCGGCAGTCAACTTGCAAGGCCCAAAACGTACACATATACTGCTCAGATGGGAATGCATTCTTCATCAAAGTTGTTCCAATGGGTGTCGATTATGACATATCCAAATTTGAGCCCCATTGCATACATATTGAAATCTCAGGCCTTCATACACCAAGCCTGGTTCAGCAGCATCTTTTATTTCCAGCAACCAAAAGAAAACCCACATGGGTTGGCAGCAAAAGGCAGCCACAATTGAACACCCATGTGAAGAAAGCTTGAGGTGCAGCAAAAGAAGTATGGGATGGGATTGATTCCAACCACACTAACATAGACAAGATGAAGTGGGAGTTATGGGTTGTATTAAATGAGGAATGGTGGTGTTGGATTTCATCATGATGTTCCTCCCTCTTAGTCCTATAAATAGAGGAGTCTTCAAGCTACAAACTCACTTCAGCCATCCTCCACACTTCCATCATTCCATCAACACATCCAGAAATCATCCTCATACATTTCCACAACCCCAAACACTCAAGCAATCAACCCAATACTCTAAACTGCCCCAAAATCACCAAAACAGCTCCAGAAAACCTCCCTTCCATTTCCCTACGAATTTCCTCTTTCTCAGCCATCACCACTCACTCAAACTCATCCCAAATCACCTCCATATCCTTCATACATCTTTCTAGATGTGGAGAAGCTCTTGGAGAAGCATTGGACACCACAAGATTCATGTTCTTATTCAAGTTTGAAGTTTGGAGTTTGGAGTTTGGAGTTTCAAGTTTGATTCATGATTCATGTTCTTATTCATTATGCTTATAAGTTAACATGCTTGTTTGAATGATTGATCACCATTAGAACTTGTTTGTTAACTATCTTGGTTTGAATTAAGAGTAGACACCATGCTTTAATTCGAATTGAACTATGAATAGGAAGAGTATGTATGGACAATCGACAACAGGGATTTGATACATGCTTGGTTGTTTAAATTGTTCTTCTATGCTTAATGGGTTCCTAATGCTTAATTTTAGGTTAGACAACAAACGATCAAATTAGGGAATTAGGAACACAAGGTTAGGACCAAACACCATGGCCTAATCATACTTTAGCTAGAATCAATCTTTGAATCTGAATTAGACGTGTTACTTGACCCCTTATAATCCAGAATTGAATTGTTATGGTGATTCGAATGCCCTAGTCTCCAAATCTGTTTTCCATCTCTTAAAACCACTCTTTGTTACATTTGTTTACTTGTTTTTGTTTGCAATTTCATTTTGCTTATTTTGTTCAACAATCACAACCACTCTTGCTTTAAATTCTGTTTTAGACATAACCTCCTACTTTCTTGAATTTGGTAAGCTAAGTACATAACCAGTTTTAACTTCTCAGTCTTCGTGGGTACGACCTCGTACTTGTCTTGCTATACTACTAATTGCCTCGTACAATTGCGAGTTAACATAATAATTAACAACATTGGGCAACATCATAATATGGAATACACCAACCACTCCAATTAGGAACGAACTGCTAATGCACTTGAATTGTCCAATTTCTCACACCTAATGATAATGGATCGAGCCCAAAACTTGGGCAACATCACAATATGGTGGGAGGAGTCATTTGGTGAGTTTTGAGTGAAATCCAATCACCAGAAGTACGGAATACACCAACCACTCCAATTAGGAACGAACTGCCGTTGAACTTGAATTGTCCAATTTCGAACACCAATTGATTTCGGATCGAGCCTAAAACTTGGGCAACATCATAATATGGTGGGAGGAGTCATTTGGTGAGTTTTGAGTGAAATCCAATCGCTAAAAGTATGGAATACAAAAACCGCTCCAATTAGGAACGAACTGCCGTTGAACTTGAATTGTCCAATTTCTCACACCTATTGATTTCGGATCGAGCCCAAAACTTGGGCAACATCATAATATGGTGGGAGGAGTCATTTGGTGAGTTTTGAGTGAAATCCAATCGCTAGAAGTTTGGAATACACCAACCGCTCCAATTAGGAACGAACTACCGTTGAACTTGAATTGTCCAATTTCTCACACCTATTCATTTCGGATCGAGCCCAAAACTTGGGCAACATCATAATACGGTGGGAGGAGTCATTTGGTGAGTTTTGAGTGAAATCCAATCGCTAGAAGTATGGAAAACACCAACCACTCCAATTAGGAACGAACTGCCGTTGAACTTGAATTGTCCAATTTGGAACACCTATTGATTTCGGATCGAGCCCAAAACTTGGGCAACATCATAATACGGTGGGAGGAGTCATTTGGTGAGTTTTGAGTGAAATCCAATCGCCACCAACCACTCCAATTAGGAACGAACTGTCGTTGAACTTGAATTGTCCAATTTCTCACACCTGTTGATTTCGGATCGAGCCCCAAACTTGGACAACATCATAATATGGTGGGAGGAGTCATTTGGTGAGTTTTGAGTGAAATCCAATCGCTAGAAGTGTGGAATACACCAACCACTGCAATTAGGAACGAACTGCCGTTGAACTTGAATTGTCCAATTTGGAACACCTATTGATTTCGGATCGAGCCCAAAACTTGGGCAACATCATAATATGGTGGGAGGAGTCATTTGGTGAGTTTTGAGTGAAATCCTATCGCTAGAAGTAAGGAATACACCAACCACTCCAACTAGGAACGAACTGCTGTTGAACTTGAATTGTCCAATTTCTCACACCTACTGATTTCGGATCGAGCCCCAAACTTTTGGCTACATCACAATATGGTGGGAGGAGTCATTTGGTGACTTTTGTGTGAAATCCAATCGCTAGAAGTATGGAATACACCAACCACTAAAATTAGGAACGAACTTCCGTTGAACTTCAATTGTCCAATTTCTCACACCTATTGATTTCGGATCGAGGCCAAAACTTGGGAAACATCATAATATGGTGGGAGGAGTCATTTGGTGAGTTTTGAGTGAAATCCAATCGCTAGAAGTATGGAATACACCAACCACTCCGATTAGGAACAAACTGCCGTTGAACTTGAATTGTCCAATTTCTCACACCTATTGATTTCGGATCGAGCCCAAAACTTGGGCAACATCATAATATGGTGGGAGGAGTCATGTGGTTAGTGTTTAGTGAAATCCAATTGCTAGAAGTATGGAATACACGAACCACTCCAATTAGGAACGAACTGCTGTTGAACTTGAATTGTCCAATTTGGAACACTTATTGATTTCGGATCGAGCCCAAAACTTGGGCAACGTCATAATATGGTGGGAGGATTCATTTGGTGAGTTTCGAGTGAAATCCAATCGCTAGAAGTATGGAATACAAAAACCACTCCAATTAGGAACGAACTGCCGTTGAACTTGAATTGTCCAATTTCTCACACCTATTGATTTCGGATCGAGCCCAAAACTTGGAAAACATCATAATATGCTGGGAGGAGTCATTTGGTGAGTTTTGAGTGAAATCCAATCGCTAGAAGTGTGGAATACACCAACCACTCCAATTAGGAACGAACTACCGTTGAACTTGAATTGTCCAATTTCTCACACCTATTGATTTCGGATCGAGCCCAAAACTTGGGCAACATCATAATACGGTGGGAGGAGTCATTTGGTGAGTTTTGAGTGAAATCCAATCGCTAGAAGTATGGAATACACGAACCACTCCAATTAGGAACGAACTGCCGTTGAACTTGAATTGTCCAATTTGGAACACCTATTGATTTCGGATCGAGCCCAAAACTTGGGCAACATCATAATACGGTGGGAGGAGTCATTTGGCGAGTTTTGAGTGAAATCCAATCGCCACCAACCACTCCAATTAGGAACGAACTGCCGTTGAACTTGAATTGTCCAATTTCTCACACCTGTTGATTTCGGATCGAGCCCCAAACTTGGACAACATCATAATATGGTGGGAGGAGTCATTTGGTGAGTTTTGAGTGAAATCCAATCGCTAGAAGTGTGGAATACACCAACCACTGCAATTAGGAACGAACTGCCGTTGAACTTGAATTGTCCAATTTGGAACACCTATTGATTTCGGATCGAGCCCAAAACTTGGGCAACATCATAATATGGTGGGAGGAGTCATTTGGTGAGTTTTGAGTGAAATCCTATCGCTAGAAGTAAGGAATACACCAACCACTCCAACTAGGAACGAACTGCTGTTGAACTTGAATTGTCCAATTTCTCACACCTACTGATTTCGGATCGAGCCCCAAACTTTTGGCTACATCACAATATGGTGGGAGGAGTCATTTGGTGACTTTTGTGTGAAATCCAATCGCTAGAAGTATGGAATACACCAACCACTAAAATTAGGAACGAACTTCCGTTGAACTTCAATTGTCCAATTTCTCACACCTATTGATTTCGGATCGAGGCCAAAACTTGGGAAACATCATAATATGGTGGGAGGAGTCATTTGGTGAGTTTTGAGTGAAATCCAATCGCTAGAAGTATGGAATACACCAACCACTCCGATTAGGAACAAACTGCCGTTGAACTTGAATTGTCCAATTTCTCACACCTATTGATTTCGGATCGAGCCCAAAACTTGGGCAACATTATAATATGGTGGGTGGAGTCATTTGGTGACTTTTGTGTGAAATCCAATCGCTAGAAGTATGGAATACACCAACCACTCCAATTAGGAACGAACTTCCGTTGAACTTCAATTGTCCAATTTCTCACACCTATTGATTTCGGATCGAGCCCAAAACTTGGGCAACATCATAATTTGGTGGGAGGAGTCATTTGCTGAGTTTTGAGTGAAATCCAATCGCTAGAAGTATGGAATACACCAACCACTCCAATTAGGAACGAACTGCCGTTGAACTTGAATTGTCCAATTTCGAACACCAATTGATTTCGGATCAAGCCCAAAACTTGGGCAACATCATAATATGGTGGGAGGAGTCATTTTATGAGTTTTGAGTGAAATCCAATTGCTAGAAGTATGGAATACACCAACCTCTCCAATTAGGAACGAACTGCCGTTGAACATGAATTGTCCAATTTCTCACACCTATTGATTTTGGATCGAGCCCAAAACTTGGGCAACATCATAATATGGTGGGAGGAGACATTTGGTTAGTTTTGAGTGAAATCCAATCGCTAGAAGTATGGAATACACCAACCACTCCAATTAGGAACGAACTGCCGTTGAACTTGAATTGTCCAATTTCTAACAGATATTGATTTCGGATCAAACCCCAAACTTGTGCAACATCATAATATGGTGGGAGGAGTCATTTGGTGAGTTTTGAGTGAAATCCAATTGCTAGAAGTATGGAATACACCAACCACTCCAATTAGGAACGAACTGCCGTTGAACTTGAATTGTCCAATTTGGAACACCTATTGATTTCGGACCGACCCCAAAACTTGGGCAATATCATAATATGGTGGGAGGAGTCATTTGGTGAGTTTTGACTGAAATCCAAACGCTAGAAGTATGGAATACAGCAACCACTCCAATTAGGAACGAACTGCCGTTGAACTTGAATTGTCCAATTTGGAACACCTATTGATTTCGGATCGAGGCCAAAACTTGGGCAACATCATAATATGGTGGGAGGAGTCATTTGGTGAGTTTTGAGTGAAATCCAATCGCTAGAAGTATGGAATACAACAACCACTCTAATTAGGAACGAACTGCCGTTGAACTTGAATTGTCCAATTTCTAACAGATATTGATTTCGGATCGAACCCCAAACTTGTGCAACACCATAATATGGTGGGAGGAGTCATTTGGTGAGTTTTGAGTGAAATCCAATTGCTAGAAGTATGGAATACACCAACCACTCCAACTAGGAACGAACTGCCGTTGAACTTGAATTGTCCAATTTCTCACACCTATTGATTTCGGATCGAGCCCCAAACTTGGGCAAAATCATAATATTGTGGGAGGAGTCATTTGGTGAGTTTTGAGTGAAATCCAATCGCTGGAAGTATGGAATACACCAACCACTCCAATTAGGAACGAACTGCCGTTGAACTTGAATTGTCCAATTTCGAACACCAATTGATTTCGGATCAAGCCCAAAACTTGGGCAACATCATAATATGGTGGGAGGAGTCATTTTGTGAGTTTTGAGTGAAATCCAATCGCTAGAAGTGTGGAATACACCAACCACTCCAATTAGGAACGAACTGCCGTTGAACTTGAATTGTCCAATTTCGAACACCAATTGATTTCCGAACAAGCCCAAAACTTGGGAACATCATAATATGGTGGGAGGAGTCATTTGGTGTGTTTTGAGTGAAATCCAATCGCTAGAAGTATGGAATACACCAACCACTCCAATTAGGAACGAACTGCCGTTGAACTTGAATTGTCCAATTTGGAACACCAATTGATTTCGGATCGAGAGCCAAACTTGGGCAACATCATAATATGGTGGGAGGAGTCATTCGACGAGTTTTGAGTGAAATCCAATCGCTAGAAGTGTGGAATACACCAACCACTCCAATTAGGAACGAACTGCCGTGGAACTTGAATTGTCCAATTTCTCACACCTATTGATTTCGGATCGAGCCCCAAACTTGGGCAACATCATAATATGGTGGGAGGAGTCATTTGGTGAGTTTTGAGTGAAATCCAATCGCTAGAAGTATGGAATACACCAACCACTCCAATTAGGAACGAACTGCCGTTGAACTTGAATTGTCCAATTTGGAACACCTATTGATTTCGGATCGAGCCCAAAACTTGGGCAACATCATAATATGGTGGGAGGAGTCATTCGGCGAGTTTTGAGTGAAATCCAATCGCTAGAAGTGTGGAATACAAAAACCACTCCAATTAGGAACGAAATGCCGTTGAACTTGAATTGTCCAATTTGGAACACCTATTGATTTCGGATCGAGCCCAAAACATGGGCAACATTATAATACGGTGGGAGGAGTCATTCGGCGAGTTTTGAGTGAAATCCAATCGCTAGAAGTGTGGAATACACCAACCACTCCAATTAGGAACGAACTGCCGTTGAACTTGAATTGTCCAATTTCTCACACCTATTGATTTCGGATCGAGCCCCAACCTTGGGCAACATCATAATATGGTGGGAGGAGTCATTTGGTGAGTTTTGAGTGAAATCCAATCGCTAGAAGTATGGAATACACCAACCACTCCAATTAGGAAAGAATTGCCGTTGAACTTGAATTGTCCAATTTCTCACACCTATTGATTTCGGATCGAGCCCCAAACTTGGGCAAAATCATATTATGGTGGGAGGAGTCATTTGGTGAGTTTTGAGTGAAATCCAATCGCTGGAAGTGTGGAATACACCAACCACTCGAATTAGGAACGAACTGCCGTTGAACTTGAATTGTCCAATTTCGAACACCAATTGATTTCGGAACAAGCCCAAAACTTGGGCAACATCATAATATGGTGGGAGGAGTCATTTGGTGAATTTTGAGTGAAATCCAATCGCTAGAAGTATGGAATACAACAACCACTCCAATTAGGAACGAACTGCCGTTGAACTTGAATTGTCCAATTTCTCACACCTATTGATTTTGGATCGAGCCCAAAACTTGGGCAACATCATAATATGGTGGGAGGAGTCATTTGGTGAGTTTTGAGTGAAATCCAATCGCTAGAAGTATGGAATACAGCAACCACTCCCACTAGGAACGAACTGCCGTTGAACTTGAATTGTCCAATTTCTAATAGCTATGGGAGGAGACATTTGGTCATTTCGGACTTATCTTCTTCATCCGAGCTTGGATTGGGCCAATACTTGTGTGGTTGGATCAGAGACATTCTGAACTTCAAAATGGATATCTTAAAGTCATATTTGGATTCAGCCAAACCCAATCCGTGAGCCCATCAAAATACACATCATGCTGACATGAGGATGAGCTGATGGATGCTTGGTCATGGTGAGCTAGGCATGAGCTATTGGTTTCTGGATGGATGCTTGATCATGCTGACATGAAGATGACCTATGGCTGCTGGTGGGATTTATTAGTGCAGCAACCAATTCTGATTATCTAAATACAAGTGTTGTATGCATTAGTCATATTCAATTCAGAATTCCCCTTTCCTTCTCCCTATAAATACCACTTCCATTCCACATCCCAGACACAATTCACTTCATCCATTACTTCCATACACACATTCAGATTCACCACAAAGAGAGAGAGAGAGAGCTAGCTGCAAAGGAGGGAGAGCTGGGAGCTGTCCTGGAAACTACCTTGCTGCCACCAGCTAGTTCTTCTATTCTCTTTATTCTACCTATGTATTTCTTATCTTTTGTATTCATAATTATGTTTAACTAATCCATTTTGTTAGGGCTTAGGATGAAGCCCTAGTCATGAATATTCAATGTTATGGATGATTTCATAGTTAATTGATTTCCTTGCTTTCATTATCAAGTTGTTAATCTCCAGCTTATTATGTGCTTGATGTATGTTTTCTTGGAGTAGCTAACTAGGATTTTATGCATCTAGCACAGGTTGGGAAGGGGTTTAGATTCACCAATTCTACTCTCCTTTCACAAGCAACACATGAATGGCCTAAGAATCATTCAAGGGGTTAATAACCATAGGTTGACTAGGACAGATACCATGTTCTAGGACTTGTGTGATTATCATATTCTCAAGGAACTTAATGACTCTTATATGCTTTATTCTAAGTAGATACCATGCTTAGGTTGCATATTAGAGATCACGTGTTGTGTAGATACCATGCACAATTACATGCCTTAGGAGAATCATGCATCCTGCACCTAGATACCATAGGCTTGTATGCGATAATCTATTGTTAATGAAGCTTGAGTCAATTTCTATGCATTCATAACTTGGATAGGAAGACTAGTGGTAGATTCCAAGGCTCTAACACTTCTCAATCATTGTTTCACAACTTGTTCATTGCTGCCATTGTTTACTTCCAGCACTTCCATTTCATTCTCTTGTTTTCATTTAAACAACAAAAACCCCCCATTCGAGTGCGTGTGTGGTGCTAGGATTCTGTCCTAGACCTTGCCAATTGTTAGTTAGTTTGTTTCTTTGTTTTCAGTTTTTCCATCATTCTAAGTAGTTTAACTTGCAACCAAGTTACCATTCTCCGTGGGATCGACCTCGTATTTCATAAGCTATACTATAAATGGTTCGTGCACTTGCGAGAATTGAAGTTTCTATTTTTAATAACTCATTTTAGTTGTTAGGAATAGGCTCAACAAGTTTTTGGCGCCGTTGCCGGGGAACCGGTAACGATGGTGCTATAGTTAGATTACTTTGAGTGTTTTTGTTTTTGTTTTCGTTGGTTTTTATTTGTGTATTCTGTTTTTCTTTTTAGTTGTTATCTCCATTTGAAGGCACTAATTGGTTTCTTGTGTGTGCATATATGTCCGAATCTGATTCTGAGCCAATTTCACCAGGAACTTTTGCTGTACGTGTTGGTTTGAGGAGGAATTATAGTTCTTTAAGTGCTGAATCTGAGAGCTACGAATCTGAAGGTTCAAGCAAGATGGCAGAGATTCCAAACAACAACAATAATGATGAAGGAGGTGGTGCGCTTGTTGTCCAACCTAGGAAACCCCTGCGTGAATTTTCCATCCCCAAAGTCACTGATCAACCTTCGTGCATCGTCTATCCTCAACTCACAATTGACAGGTTTGAGCTTAGAAGTGGTATGATTCATCTTCTTCCAACTTATTATGGTAATACCACTGAGGATCCTTACATGCATGTTAAGCAATTCTTTGAAATATGTGCTACAATCAAAATTCAAGGACTTGATGATGAGCAGATTAAGATGAGGCTATTCCCATTCAGTTTAAAAGATAAGGCTAAGTCATGGTTATACTCTTTGCCTAATGCTTCAATTCGTACTTGGGATGAGCTTTCTAATAAGTTTTTGCAGAAATTCTTTCCAGCTCAAAAGACTAACAAGATTAGAAAGGAAATTCTTGGTTTCACACAAAGAGAAGGAGAAGCTTTTCATGAATGCTGGGAGAGGTACAAGGAGATGATGAGTTCTTGCCCACACCACAATATAGAGAGTTGGATGCAAATGCAATCTTTCTATGAAGGTTTGCTTGATTCCGAAAGGATGATGGTAGATGCAACAAGTGGAGAAGGACTGATGAACAAAACAGCAGATGAGGCTTTTACTCTCTTTGAATCTTTGAGTACCAACTCTCAACAATGGAGCTACAATAAAGGAAGAGGAGCTCCTATGAAAGCTGTGGTCTCTGAGGTAAGTACTAATAATGAGATTAATGCAAAACTTGATGTTATGTGTTCTTTGCTTCAACAGGCAGTGACTGGCTGATCGGTTCATAATTGTATATCATTTTGTACCCTTCTAGCTTATGATTTGGTTATGTTTTTGAGTTAAACTTGTGCTTTTAATCCTTTTTGTGTTTATCTTTCAGTTCATTGAGCTTTAGGTAATAATGATGGCTTTAGAGAGCATAATTCATGCAATTCAAGCATGTTAGGGCCTAATTTGGATGAATGGATGAAGAGCTTAAAGACAAACTCAATTTTGGCTACAGTCCCCTGCCAGCCCAGTTTCGTAGGTCATATTGAAAGCTTTGTTTCAGCGACCTACATAGCTCGGATGAGGCCACATTCTTCATGAAAGTTGTTCCAATGGGTGTGTAATATAACATATCCAAAATTCAGCCCCATTGGATAAATATGGAGTCTGTTACCTAGCAAACACAGAGCCATGCTCAGGATGGATTTTATCAGCGCGCAAAATGAGTTAGAAATTTGTTTTGGCCTTAACTTCCTCCTCCGACCTTGGATTGGCCCAAATGATATATGGCTGGAAAGAAGACATTCTGAACTTCAAGTTTGAGTGCTTAAAGTCTTAATTTGCTTAAGGGAAGCCCAATTCGTAAGCCCTTGAAGTTGCTGGTCATGCTGACCTCAGGATGAGCTATTATTTCTGGTTGGAAGCTTGGTCATGGTGACATGAAGATGAGCTAGGGCTGCTGGTGGGATTTATTAGTGAAGTGCATCAACCATTTCAGATTTTATAATGGAAGTGTTGTATGCATTAGTGAAGTGCATCAACCATTTCAGATTTTATAAAACAAGTGTTGTATGCATTAGCCATACTTAATTCAGATTTTCAGCTTCCTTAGGCCTATATATAGTGAGGTTTCCCAAGCTTGTAAAAACACCCCAAAGGGGGGAGCTCTCAAACACTTCTCTAGAGCTCCCTTCCCTTCTCTCCCTCAAATTCTCTTAGTTTCTCTTTCTAGTTTTCAATTGTTGTAATGAAATCTTTTGTGCTGAAATTCTCCTTAAGTTTTTCCAAGTTCTACTTAATTTTCATTGTTATGTAAATTCTTTTCTTTAGTTTCAAGTTTGATTAGTTTCCAAGTTTCAATTATGATTTTTGTTCTTATTCATTATGCTTATAAGTTAATATGCTAGTTTGAATGATTGATCACCATTTAGGCTTGCATGTTAGCTATCTTGGTTTGAATTAAGAGTAGACACCATGCTTTAATTCGAATTGAACTATGAATAGGAAGAGTATGTATGGACATTCGACAACAGGGATTAGATACATGCTTGGTTGTTTAAATTGTTCTTCTATGCTTAATGGGTTCCTAATGCTTAATTTTAGGTTAGACAACAAATGATCAAATTAGGGAATTAGGAACACAAGGTTATGACCAAACACCATGGCTTAATCATACTTTAGCTAGAATCAATCCATTAATCTAATTGAACTTGGGAACTTATCTGCTTGAGTTAGTTATTTTCTTTCTTCCTTGTTTTATTTATTTCCCTTCTTTTTCATTTCTGTTTTGTGTAGGGAAAATGAATTGAATCATTCAATCACCAATCCTCGTGGGATCGACCTCGTACTTACATACGCTATACTACCGAACGGCTCGTGCACTTGCGAGTATCACAAGTTGAGGATGCAGCTGAATCCATTTTGGTGCAGCTGAAATCCACACAACAAGTTTTTGGCGCCGTTGCCGGGGATTGGCAACATAGTTTGGTTCTATTTCTTTTCCCTACTTGTTTTATTTTTATTTTTCATTTTCATGTTTTTCTGGACAATTTCAAGTTTTAAAGTTAATGACGTTAATGGAAAAGTTGTGTTTGTAGTCCAACAGAAAAGGACAATTGCCCAACAAGCAAGAGAACTGGGTTTAAGTCCCAGCTTACACAACCCATTGGTGCTTGTTGCTTTGAAGCATGGAATTGGATGTGTGTTGATTTTCCTTTTCATTTTTGTTTTTATTTCCTAATCCTTTTAATTCCATTTCAAGTTTGTGTGTTTGTTTTAGCAATTTATGATAGCTTAATAAAAATGGAGAGAGATGGCAACCTCAATCATAAGAATGGGAAGTGTGGAGCAATGGGAGAAGTCGCGACCTCCAAGTGCATCACATTCGACCTAATCGCTTCAAGGGGGAGCATTTCAATCCTTTCTCTTCTTTGAATTCTGTTTATTTTCGTAGTTGTTTTTGCCTTTTGGTCCACGAGAGTTCTTTGTTTTTCTATGCTGAATCCAACCATATAAAGAACGTAAAATTTGGACTCACGGTTGGAAAGTTATAGCCTAAAAACTGAACACAGGTCGAAGCTGAAAAACAGAGAAACGAATCTGTCCAAATGGTGATAAACGGGTGATAGAAAGTGCTGTTTGTGTTTTTCTTTGGTTTATTGGTTTGTTTCTTTTAGTACAACAATTTATGTTGTTTGTTTGAATTTGTTTAGAGTACTTAGTTCATTTTCGTTTATGGTTTGTTGTTCCATTTTATCTTAATTTGTTTTTGTTTCTTATCTTAAAAATTTTAAAAAGATTTTTCATATGAGCTGACTTATGGTAACTCCAGTGAGCACTTCCGTCAATACAGTGTCTAGGAGTTCTATAGGCGACACCTTCGGTGTCTAAGAAGTTTGGGTTTTAAGCGGGACCATTGTGACCCCTCCAACCTTCCCGGATCCCCTGGCTGTGTTTTCTGAGGCCCTTAACTGGTCATCCGTGAGTTGCTTGTATATTCGTGTGTTTTTAAATTAAGTTTATTTTTATTTTCTTTGTTTTCTTTTCTGTTGAGTCTTTGTTTTTGATTTGTTTTTGTTTTTGTTTCGTTAAGTTAGTTTATGTTTTTATTTACGTGGTTTGGTTGGTTAGTTTATTTCTGAGTGTTAAAACACATTTTTTATTTCAAACATTGCATAAAAAAAAAAAAAAAAAAAACAACAAAACAACAAAAACAAAATAAAAACAAAAACAATAAAAAAAAACAAAAAACAAAAAAAAAGAAATATTCTTCATCTTCTTCATCATCATGGCTTGCCTCTATTTTCTCGCACTTGTAGAATCTGCAGCAGCTCCACATGGTCCTCATTTTTTCTTTGCAGTGCTTCCACGTGCTGATTGGCACAGTAGAGCCGCTTCTGCAAGTCCGCCACCATAGCCTTCAAGGAAGCTATTTCCTCGCTCATCGCGGCACACTCCCTTGTCCTCGCTAGTAGGCGCATGCCCAAATTGGTAGCGGAGACCGCGTGGAGCACAGTTAAATTGTGGGACTCCTCTACCGCTGCCTTGTCAGACCTCTGTGCCACATGCAGATGATCTGTCGGAGTGAGCTTGCTGCTAATCATGCCTCCTAGCAGCACTGCTCTGTTCGGCAGTGCCTCAGAAAAGTTCGGTATTGCCTCAGCAAAGTTTGAGGCCGTGCCGTGATGATATGAAGAGTTTGGAAAAACAGTGTTTGGAGGAGCCCTTGTCTGGGCATTCGGTGGTGCAAGTGAGAGCTCAAGGTTGAGATCATCAAGGTGAGTGCATGAGGATGCCATTTTTTTTTCTGTTTCTGGATTTTTTGATGTTTTTCCTTGAGTTGCAGGAAGAAATGCTGGGTATCATCCGCTTGCAGAGGTGTGGTTTAAATAGACATATGCTGATGAGAGAGAGCCAACACCATTTCGGATTTTCCGGGCATGCTCGACCTAATCGCTTCAAGGGGGAGCACCTTTACTCTACTTTTCTTTTTTTTTTCCTCCGTGTTTTCTGGTGTTTAATGTTTTTGCCCGTTACTTTCATTTTCTAGTGCTTTGTGTTTTTGCCTTTCCCTTTCGGCTATCATCTTTGTCTTATTTTAGTTAGGGAAATGTGTTTTCTTTTCCGTTTGTCGTCTTTGTTTTATTTTAGTTGGGAAGTGTGTTTTCTTTTTCTTTTTCTTTTTCTTTTTCTTTCTGCAACCTTACTCTTTTATTTTCAAAACAAAATAACGAAAATACAAAAACAACAAAATAAAATAAAAACAACAATAATGCAGTAGGAAATCATTTCTTCTCGGTGCTTGGTGTCTCGACCATTGGAGCTTTGAGTTTGGCCCTCTGGCTGTCCTCTTCCGGGGCTTCACGCACAGCTTCTTGGGGCTCATCACTTGAGCTCCCAAAGATCGCAATCTTAGCTTGAGCGTAACTACTCTCGCGATCTGCTTGTTTGCGTTTACCCGGTCTGTCTAGGTCTTCCAGCTGTTTTCGCATGTCGCGAGAGTACAACTCTACCATCTTTGATAGGTTTCTATTCTCGTCCCGCAATACTTCTAGCTGGTGTCGATTCACCTCCACTATCCTTGACCTCTCCCTTTTCAAGCTTTTTATAGCAGTCTGACACTCCTCAACCATACTTCGCTCCGCCGCCAACTGACCTTTCAGCACCTCTACCTCATGGGACTTCGCAAGTAGGCGATGACCCAAACTTGCGACTGTTGCCGTACTCTGCACGCTCAGTGCCAGGGCATCGCTCACGACCCGGTTGTCATCCCTTGTCCCCAGAACACGTATATCTTTAGGAGTCACCAGATTTCTGCCCACTCCAATGGCAACATCGTTGTCCAGGAGTATTGAGTCAGTTACTGTCACAGGCCCCCGTGCGGAAGCAAAGTAGGGCATCCATACTGGTGCCGCTGCTTGGCCTCGTGTCTGAGTCGGTGGAGCTAGGTTGAGATCCAACGAAAATGGGTAGTTAGAGGCCATTTGATTTCTCACTCTCTTTTCTTTCTTTCTTTCTTTTCTCTTTTGTGTGTTTCTGAGTTTGCGTTTTTTTTTTTCACCCTTTCTTATAGACTTAGTCTTTGACAAACCCTAGCCATTGCAGCATCTGAGCATTTTCTGAATCTCCAGCATTCCTTGAGTCCCACAACCTTCTCGCCTTCCAACCATACCCAACTCATTTATCACGACGTGTCTTTTCTGAACGAACGCGTTCAGTAAAGTCTTCGCGCCTTTCCATGAGCCCGTAATTTTTGCTTGTGGAGTCTGCGGCGCCTCTATGTGTCGACACGTGTCTCACCCTGTCTGTTGGTCCCTTACACTGAACCGAGACATCATGACCCATGTTAAAATCCCGCTCTTTGTGTTGCTATTCATGGTTCGATAGTTTGTTTTTACAAAACTAAATAATAATAAAAAGCTGGAAATGAAAACAAATTGTGGGTCGGGTTTCACTTTAGTTTGGGTTTCAAAGTGGGTTAAATTCACCGTGGTTTGTGTTTCGAAATTGTGGGCTTTGGGCTTCAAAATTTTTTTGGGTTTCGGAATTGTGTGATTAGGGTTTACTGTTTCATTTTTTTTGTTTGTTTGTTTGTTTGTGTTGTAATTTTTATTTTATAATTATTTTGTTTTTGTTTTCTTTTGTGATTTTGTGATTTTTTATTTATTTGCTTTAATACCTTTCATTTGTTGTTATGACATTGTTTGTGGCTAATTTTTAAACATTGAGGACAATGCTCATTTCTAGGTTTGGGGGTATTGGAGTTTAGCAAGTAAACTTGGTTTTTCTTAAAAAAAAAAATTTAAAAAAATTTAAATTTCTTTCTTGTTTTGAATCTTGTTTTGTTTAGTCACTTTCTGAACACATTTGATGGGATTGTGATAAATGTTGCATGACTTAAATAAAAAATTGAATTTTATTTATTATTTATTTTTTTCCTTGTAAATTTTTATTGTAAAAAATAATAATTAATTAATTAATTAATTTGGCATCGTTCTAGCATGACATGTTCGAAACCTTCTTTGCACTTGCCATTTGTTTCATAATTTTCCAATTAAAGGATTTGCATGATCTAAAGAATTGTATCAAGCATAAATTAGACTTATATAACCATATAATGTGAGCTTTTGAGCCTTGTGCTTCATTTCATGAGTGTTATACACATACTCTTATTTTCTTGTCATCAAAGTTGTTGTTTGATCTCATTATTCATTGATTTGGTTGAACACTTAAAAGTCATTCATTCTTATGCAATTTGACTTCATGACATTTTAAGAAGTGATATTAAGGCCTTCTTTGGATCGTTTGTGCCTTTCAAGCTAACCTTATGCATGCTTAAGCATGATTTTCCATTGTTTACCATTTTGAGCCTACATGTAAACCTTTTCTTTCATTTTACCAATTATATTTCCTCGCCTTAGCCCGAAAAACAAATATTTACCTTTCTAAGGAATTCATGAGCTCTAATTCGGATGTGTTTTTCATGCTAAGTTTGGGAAGGGATATTACATAAAATAAAAAAAAATTCACTCAATTGGTGAAAGAAAAGAAAAGAAAAGAGAAAAATTGTGATTAAGTGGTGGTTGAATGAAATTTCATTTTTGGGTTTCATTTTTGGGCCTTCTAAATAAATTGGTGTTTGTTCAATTCAAGGAAAGGAGTATGAATAATTGTAAATGAAGGTATAAGGAGTTTTGATCGTGTAAAAGAAAAAATCTAATCGTGATGATTCGAAGTCTTGCAAACAATTGTTTTATGCTCTTATATTTTGAGTTCCTTGGACTTTGTTTTATCCATACCTTTCATTTCTTACTCACCTTACACCCTTAGCCCCATTACAACCTATGTTAAAGACCTAAATTGATCTTAAATGTCATGTGGTTGAATTGCATTCATTTTTCTACTTTTAAGTGTTTGGCATCCTTCTTGAGATCATATTAATGCAAGTTCTTCATCTTTCTATTTCGAGTTAAGTCTTTATGGTTTAACTCTAATCTCATGTTTATAACTGAGTGTTGCATTATAGCCCTCTTCCGAGTGATTCATTTGTGAGAGGACAACTTTGGTGAGATTTGAAGTTGAACTTGTGCTTTGTATGATTTTTGAAATTGTGTGAAAACTAAGATTGGGGAATTTGTTGCATTTGGCTATCACACTACCACACTTTGAGCATATTATGTTTTGAACTTTGCCGCTTTGTGAATAATGTTTAAAATTGAGCTTTTATTGTTAAAACTTTTGAGTCATGTGCATGAGTCATTTCTCTTCAGAAAATGTTCGGAAAGATTGTTTTGAGTTCTTTTTATTTTTGTAAATTTTTTTGTTTTGTTTTGTTTTGTTTTTGTTAATGTAATTTTTTTTTTTTGTTTTTGTTTTTTATTTTGCTTAAGGACTAACAATCTTTTAAGTTTTCTAATTACCTTGTTTTACAGAGTCAGTAAAACGTTTGTGGGTATCGTATCTGTTAAACCCTCAGGAGACACAACTCCTCCTACTAGGGATGCCTAGAGGTTTAAAGGCTTGTTGCATTCGCTCAATGCAATCGAGTTACCTACGAAAGTGGTCTAGTTAACTTCTTGTTTTGTTTTGTGTTGTTTTGCTCGAGGACTAGCAAAATCTAGGTTTGGGGGTATTTGATCGGTTCATAATTGTATATCATTTTGTACCCTTCTAGCTTATGATTTGGTTATGTTTTTGAGTTAAACTTGTGCTTTTAATCCTTTTTGTGTTTATCTTTCAGTTCATTGAGCTTTAGGTAATAATGATGGCTTTAGAGAGCATAATTCATGCAATTCAAGCATGTTAGGGCCTAATTTGGATGAATGGATGAAGAGCTTAAAGACAAACTCAATTTTGGCTACAGTCCCCTGCCAGCCCAGTTTCGTAGGTCATATTGCAAGCTTTGTTTCAGCGACCTACATAGCTCGGATGAGGCCACATTCTTCATGAAAGTTGTTCCAATGGGTGTGTAATATAACATATCCAAAATTCAGCCCCATTGGATAAATATGGAGTCTGTTACCTAGCAAACACAGAGCCATGCTCAGGATGGATTTTATCAGCGCGCAAAATGAGTTAGAAATTTGTTTTGGCCTTAACTTCCTCCTCCGACCTTGGATTGGCCCAAATGATATATGGCTGGAAAGAAGACATTCTGAACTTCAAGTTTGAGTGCTTAAAGTCTTAATTTGCTTAAGGGAAGCCCAATTCGTAAGCCCTTGAAGTTGCTGGTCATGCTGACCTCAGGATGAGCTATTATTTCTGGTTGGAAGCTTGGTCATGGTGACATGAAGATGAGCTAGGGCTGCTGGTGGGATTTATTAGTGAAGTGCATCAACCATTTCAGATTTTATAATGGAAGTGTTGTATGCATTAGTGAAGTGCATCAACCATTTCAGATTTTATAAAACAAGTGTTGTATGCATTAGCCATACTTAATTCAGATTTTCAGCTTCCTTAGGCCTATATATAGTGAGGTTTCCCAAGCTTGTAAAAACACCCCAAAGGGGGGAGCTCTCAAACACTTCTCTAGAGCTCCCTTCCCTTCTCTCCCTCAAATTCTCTTAGTTTCTCTTTCTAGTTTTCAATTGTTGTAATGAAATCTTTTGTGCTGAAATTCTCCTTAAGTTTTTCCAAGTTCTACTTAATTTTCATTGTTATGTAAATTCTTTTCTTTAGTTTCAAGTTTGATTAGTTTCCAAGTTTCAATTATGATTTTTGTTCTTATTCATTATGCTTATAAGTTAATATGCTAGTTTGAATGATTGATCACCATTTAGGCTTGCATGTTAGCTATCTTGGTTTGAATTAAGAGTAGACACCATGCTTTAATTCGAATTGAACTATGAATAGGAAGAGTATGTATGGACATTCGACAACAGGGATTAGATACATGCTTGGTTGTTTAAATTGTTCTTCTATGCTTAATGGGTTCCTAATGCTTAATTTTAGGTTAGACAACAAATGATCAAATTAGGGAATTAGGAACACAAGGTTATGACCAAACACCATGGCTTAATCATACTTTAGCTAGAATCAATCCATTAATCTAATTGAACTTGGGAACTTATCTGCTTGAGTTAGTTATTTTCTTTCTTCCTTGTTTTATTTATTTCCCTTCTTTTTCATTTCTGTTTTGTGTAGGGAAAATGAATTGAATCATTCAATCACCAATCCTCGTGGGATCGACCTCGTACTTACATACGCTATACTACCGAACGGCTCGTGCACTTGCGAGTATCACAAGTTGAGGATGCAGCTGAATCCATTTTGGTGCAGCTGAAATCCACACAACACTGGCCCTCTAGGAAGCAAAGAGGAAGTTCAAGACCAATCTTTTGCAAAGCACATGCTAGAGCAAGCAAATGCCCTTCAAGGAAGGAATCCTCAGAATGATCCTTACTCAAACACATACAATCCGGGGTGGAGAAATCATCCTAATTTCAGGTGGAGCAATAATTCAAATGTGCAACAATCTCAAGGACCTCCCCCAGGATTTCAAATACAACAAAGGCAATTCCAGCAAGCTCCCCAACAAGTACAAGAGCAAAGGGGTGATCAAATGGGAGAATTGCAAGACATGTTCAAGAAGTTCATGGGGCAACAGATGCAAACCAATCAGAATCTTCAAAATGCAGTGAACAAACTAGAAGTGCAAGTTGGGCAGATTGCATCCTCCATGAGCAATAGAGCATCCGGAACTTTTCCAAGCCAAACGGAGGTGAATCCAAGGCATCATGAGCAAGTTAAAGCAGTGCACATCTTGAGAAGTGGTAAACAAGTTGATAATAAGGTTGGAGATGCCAATGAAGAGCAAGAAGATGGAGAAAACGTGGAGATCATTCAGCCACCACAAGGGCAGCCCACAGGTTCCACCAAACAGCCCCTCAATTCTCTTGGAAAGAGCACAGGCCCTAAGGTATCATCTAATGCTAATCAAGTTCCAATTTCATCTAATGCTTTTAGGCCTATTGCACCCTTTCCCAGCAGGTTATCAAAGTCAAAGAAAGATCAAGGCTTGGATGAGATAATGGAAATATTCAAGAAAGTGCAAATCAACATCCCATTGCTCAATGCCATTGCTCAGATTCCAAAATATGCAAAATTTTTGAAGGATCTATGCACTAACAAGAGGAGATTCAAAGAGCATGAACAGGTTGCATTAAGTGAAGAGGTTAGTGCAGTCTTACAAAGAAAGCTACCTCCAAAGCTAAAGGATCCAGGTTCATTTTCTATACCTTGTATAGTTGGTGATTTTAAGTTTCAAAAAGCTTTGCTTGATCTTGGTGCATCCATTAACCTTATGCCATATCATGTTTATGAGAAACTTAACCTTGGTGAGTTGCAAGCCACATCTGTGAGCATTCAATTGGCAGATAGAACTATCAGGTACCCTAGGGGCATTCTAGAAGATGTTTTGGTGAAAGTAGAAGAGCTGATTTTGCCAGCTGATTTCTTGGTGTTGGAAATGGAAGAAGCACCAATTCATAACAATCAGTTACCACTCATTCTTGGTCGTCCATTCATGGCAACTGCCGGTGCAATTATTGATGTGAAGAAGGGTACATTGACTATGAACGTGTTTGATGAGACAATAGCATTCAAAGTGTTTGAAGCCTCCAAGTTTCCAAGTGATGAGCATGAAGTTTTCCAGCTTGATGCAATTGATAATATGGTGAAAGAAGCACTGCCAATGAGTTATTTGGAGCCTATTGAAGCATGCATCACACAAAGCATAAGGAAAGAAGAAGTGGACAGATTAGAGGCTGTGATCTCTCCTTTACTTCTTGAGCTTGTTTGCAGCATGGATAGCTACATAGAAGTGGGAAAGAGGTATGCAAACCAATTTGAATCTTTACCCGCACCTACTAATAAGGTTTTACCTTCTATTGTGCAGGCACCGGAGTTGGAATTAAAGCAATTGCCAACACACCTTAAATATGCTTATTTAGGTGAGAGTGAGACTCTACCTGTTATCATTGCCTCACACCTCGAACCAAATGATGAGAAGAAGCTTTTGAGGGTTCTAAAAGAGCACAAAACTGCGATTGGATGGAGCATTGCAGATATCAAAGGCATAAGCCCAACATCGTGCATGCATAGGATACTATTGGAGGACAATGCAGTGCCTAAGAGGGATGCCCAAAGACGTCTCAATCCAAACATGAAGGAGGTGGTAAGGAAAGAAGTAATGAAGCTTTTAGATGTTGGTATTATTTACCCTATTTCTGACAGTAAATGGGTGAGCCCAATACAAGTTGTCCCCAAGAAATCAGGTATCACAGTGGTGAAGAATGAAGCAAACGAGCTTGTACCAACACGGATGACCACGGGCTGGAGAGTTTGCATTGATTATAGGAAGCTCAACACAGCAACAAGCAAGGATCACTTCCCTCTTCCATTTATTGATCAAATGCTTGAGAGATTGGCTGGCCATAGCCACTATTGCTTCCTTGATGGATATTCAGGTTACAACCAAATCGCCATAGCCCCAGAAGATCAAGAGAAGACAACCTTCACATGTCCCTTTGGTACTTTTGCTTATAGGAGGATGCCCTTTGGTCTTTGCAACGCCCCAGCCACTTTCCAAAGGTGCATGATGAGCATTTTCTCCGACATGGTAGAAAGGTTTATTGAGGTATTCATGGATGACTTCTCTGTCTTTGGTGATTCTTTTGATCAATGTTTGCATAACTTATCTAAGGTGTTGGCTAGATGTGAACAAAATAACCTTGTGCTTAATTGGGAAAAATGTCATTTTATGGTTAACCAAGGCATAGTTCTTGGTCATGTCATCTCTAGTAATGGAATTGAGGTAGATAAAGCTAAGATTGATTTGATTGCTTCTATGCCCTCACCTACTTCTGTCAAAGAAGTACGTTCTTTCCTTGGCCATGCAGGTTTCTATAGGCGTTTCATTAAAGATTTTTCTAAGATTGCAAGGCCTTTGTGCAATCTCCTTGCCAAGGACATGGATTTTGTGTTTGATCAAAACTGTGAGAATGCTTTCAATGCTTTGAAAATGATGCTCACAACTGCCCCAATCATTATGCCACCGGATTGGAGCTTGCCTTTTGAACTGATGTGTGACGCCTCAGATTATGCTGTTGGAGCTGTTTTGGGGCAGCGAGTTGATAAGAAGCCACATGCCATCTACTATGCTAGTAGAACCCTCAACGATGCCCAACTCAACTATTCCACCACAGAGAAGGAGTTATTAGCTATCATATTTGCTTTAGAGAAGTTCAGATCTTATTTGATTACTAACAAGGTCATTGTTTACACTGATCATGCAGCATTGAAATACTTGTTAGCTAAAAAGGATGCCAAGCCACGCCTCATTAGATGGATCCTCTTGTTGCAAGAGTTTGACTTGGAGATAAAAGATAAGAAAGGAAGTGAGAATGTGGTGGCTGATCACTTGAGTAGATTGGTGCATGTATCTAATGAAGAGGAGGATTCACTGCCATTGCGTGAAAGCTTCCCTGATGAGCAACTCTTCTCTATTTGTGCTTTGAATTCTCTTAATCCATTGCCTTGGTTTGCTGATATTGTTAACTACTTATGCACTAACGAACTCCCTACAGGGTTATCTACATTCCAACGTGACAAGCTTAGGAAACAAGCAAGATACTACTTTTGGGATGATCCATACCTATTCAAGCATTGTCCGGACCAAGTAATTCGAAGGTGTGTGCCTGAAGGTGATTTTAAGAGCATTCTAGAGTTTTGTCACTCCCATGCATGCGGAGGCCATTTTGGAGCAAAGAAGACTGCCAACAAAGTGCTACAATCAGGTTTCTTTTGGCCTACCCTTTTTAAGGATGCTTATACATTTTGTGCTTCATGTGATAGATGCCAACGGATGGGTAATTTGCATGCTAGAAATCAGATGCCTCTCACTAATATCTTAGTCATTGATATATTTGATGTTTGGGGAATTGATTTCATGGGCCCTTTTCCTACTTCTTATGGATTTGAATATATATTAGTTGCTGTCGATTATGTTTCCAAATGGGTGGAAGCCATTGCCACTAGAACTAATGATGCTAAGATTGTGATCAGTTTTCTCAGAGGAAATATTTTTACAAGGTTTGGCACACCAAGAGCAATCATTAGTGATGGTGGCTCCCATTTTGTTAACCAAGCTTTTGCAGCACTCTTGAAGAAGTATGGAATCAAGCATAAGGTGGCAACACCCTACCATCCTCAAACTAGTGGGCAGGTTGAGATAAGCAATAGGGAGATTAAGCACATACTTGAGAAGACAGTGAACACCACAAGGAAGGATTGGTACATGCGTTTGGAGGATGCATTGTGGGCTTATAGGACAGCTTATAAGACCCCCATAGGTATGTCTCCATATAGACTTGTTTTTGGTAAACCTTGTCACTTACCAGTGGAGCTTGAGCACAGGGCTTATTGGGCGATCAAGGCATTCAATTTTGACATGAAAGCTGCTGGTGAAAAGAGGAGGCTTCAACTCAATGAGTTGGAGGAGTTGCGACATGAGGCGTATGAGAACGCTAAGCTTTATAAGGAGAAAACAAAGCAGTATCATGACAAGAAGATTCTTAGGAAGACGTTTGAGGAAGGGCAGAAGGTTCTCTTATTCAATTCACGCCTTAAGCTCTTCCCAGGTAAGCTTCGTTCTCGGTGGATTGGCCCTTTTGTTATTACTAATGTGTTTGATCATGGCGCAGTGGAGATTCAAAATATTAAGGATGGCAGCACCTTCAAGGTGAACGGACATCGGTTGAAACCTTACTTTGATGCCAACTTTGATGCCAATATTGAGTCTCAAGCACTCAAGGAGCCTCCACCACTCTCTTGAAGCTCACCAAAGTTTGGACGTCCGGCTGAAGACATAAAACTTAGCGCTTCTTGGGAGGCAACCCAAGGTGATGAGGAGAAGATAGAACGTGCAAGGAGCTTGCTTGCGTCCTAATCGCTTCAAAGGGGAGTTGTTTTCTGAACTCTAACATTTGGTTATGTCTTTTCCTTATCTTCTTTCCTTTCATTTATGAGGCATTGCTTGTTCTTATACTCTAAACATTGAGGACAATGTTTCATTTAAGTTTGGGGGGAAGGATTCAGTTATGTTGTTTTATTGTCAAATTTTAAAATTTTTAAGTGTGTCTAGTGTCTAATAACGCAGGATTTTGTGTGTTGTTTCGTTATCCTTCCAAACACCTATGATAAGACTTGGATTTAATACTAATATGGTTTTTTCAGAAATTGATAGTCATTGTTTAAGGCCTATGTGTGATTCTGAGTGAACTTTGTCTTGCATGCCATCCTTGCACTTATTGAGCACTTTGCCAAGTTAGTCCAATTTCTTGCTACTTGGAGATGTTATGCAATTCTGCTTATTTCATGATCTTGGTTTCATGCTCTAGAACTTATTTGAATATCTCTTGAGACATTCTGTTGCCATACAATGCTTAGGAAGTGATTTAGGCCATGTTTAAATCGTTTGAGCCTTTCTAACCATCCCTCTACATGTATTCATCCCTAGTCAATCCATTTGAGCCTACGTTAAGCCTTTCTTTGTGTAAACCATTTCTACCATAATAAATCTCTATTTCTTATCTTTACCTATTCTTTGAGCAATTAAAGCTATCTTTAAAGGAGAGTCATAAAGATTGCAAGGTTTTTGGAGCAAAACTGAGTCATTAGTGCTGTAACCCAAGTGTTGAAAAGAAATAAGTTTTGGGGTATTGTTAACTAATCAAAAGAGGTAATGAAGTGTGACCAATGTAGTCACGGCCCTAGGGTGTTATAAGGAAAGATCATGGTGATCTAGGGTAAAGAGCCACAAAATTAGGCCAAATAACACATTTGAAGGTGCTGAAATTATGTTGAAAATCTGCTCATGTATGTGTTCCTTGCTTGTTACAAAGTTCAGTAATCTCTCATGCTTTTACCTATGCTTTATTTGTGCTCAAAATGTTGTTATATCTCCATGTCTCCTCTTTCATTCAACCACTACCCTAAGCCTCATTACAACCCTTGTAAAGTCCTTTTGATCCTTGGTAATGTGTGGTATTACTGTGGAGAGCTGATTTCATAATGAGCTTATGGGGCTCGAAATTCTTGATTGTGCTTTAAGTGTGTGCGCATGTACTTATTTGAGTTGCAGGTGTTGTTCTGATTTGGCATTCACACACTACACTTAAGGATGTCATTGTAAGCTTTGCACACTCTTGAATCATGTGTGGAACTTAGATTGTGATTGTTGTGTTTCTTTGGAACCATATACTTTGATGATTCTTTGAGGATATTGTTTGGAAGGCTAGCTGCTTATTTTCTGTTTTCTAAGTTGTAGTTTTATTTTGTTTGCTCGAGGACTAGCAAAGTCTAAGTTTGGGGGTATTTGATAAGTTCATAATTTCACACATTTGCATGCCTTCGTTACTTAGTAATTTTGTTTAGTTTCTCTTTATTTCAAGTCACTTACCTATGTTTGTGTGTTCTATAGGTTGAAGGCAGCAAGAGATTGCTTTTGAAGCAAAATGGTGCAAAACGTGCAAAAACTGGATATTGAGTTAGAAGTTCATTTCGGACTTATCTTCTTCATCCGAGCTTGGATTGGGCCAATACTTGTGTGGTTGGATCAGAGACATTCTGAACTTCAAAATGGATATCTTAAAGTCATATTTGGATTCAGCCAAACCCAATCCGTGAGCCCATCAAAATACACATCATGCTGACATGAGGATGAGCTGATGGATGCTTGGTCATGGTGAGCTAGGCATGAGCTATTGGTTTCTGGATGGATGCTTGATCATGCTGACATGAAGATGACCTATGGCTGCTGGTGGGATTTATTAGTGCAGCAACCAATTCTGATTATCTAAATACAAGTGTTGTATGCATTAGTCATATTCAATTCAGAATTCCCCTTTCCTTCTCCCTATAAATACCACTTCCATTCCACATCCCAGACACAATTCACTTCATCCATTACTTCCATACACACATTCAGATTCACCACAAAGAGAGAGAGAGAGCTAGCTGCAAAGGAGGGAGAGCTGGGAGCTGTCCTGGAAACTACCTTGCTGCCACCAGCTAGTTCTTCTATTCTCTTTATTCTACCTATGTATTTCTTATCTTTTGTATTCATAATTATGTTTAACTAATCCATTTTGTTAGGGCTTAGGATGAAGCCCTAGTCATGAATATTCAATGTTATGGATGATTTCATAGTTAATTGATTTCCTTGCTTTCATTATCAAGTTGTTAATCTCCAGCTTATTATGTGCTTGATGTATGTTTTCTTGGAGTAGCTAACTAGGATTTTATGCATCTAGCACAGGTTGGGAAGGGGTTTAGATTCACCAATTCTACTCTCCTTTCACAAGCAACACATGAATGGCCTAAGAATCATTCAAGGGGTTAATAACCATAGGTTGACTAGGACAGATACCATGTTCTAGGACTTGTGTGATTATCATATTCTCAAGGAACTTAATGACTCTTATATGCTTTATTCTAAGTAGATACCATGCTTAGGTTGCATATTAGAGATCACGTGTTGTGTAGATACCATGCACAATTACATGCCTTAGGAGAATCATGCATCCTGCACCTAGATACCATAGGCTTGTATGCGATAATCTATTGTTAATGAAGCTTGAGTCAATTTCTATGCATTCATAACTTGGATAGGAAGACTAGTGGTAGATTCCAAGGCTCTAACACTTCTCAATCATTGTTTCACAACTTGTTCATTGCTGCCATTGTTTACTTCCAGCACTTCCATTTCATTCTCTTGTTTTCATTTAAACAACAAAAACCCCCCATTCGAGTGCGTGTGTGGTGCTAGGATTCTGTCCTAGACCTTGCCAATTGTTAGTTAGTTTGTTTCTTTGTTTTCAGTTTTTCCATCATTCTAAGTAGTTTAACTTGCAACCAAGTTACCATTCTCCGTGGGATCGACCTCGTATTTCATAAGCTATACTATAAATGGTTCGTGCACTTGCGAGAATTGAAGTTTCTATTTTTAATAACTCATTTTAGTTGTTAGGAATAGGCTCAACAGAACTGTCGTTGAAATTGAATTGTCCAATGTGGAACACCTATTGATTTCGGATCAAGCCCAAAACTTGGGCAACATCATTATATGTTGGGAGGAGTCATTTGGTGAGTTTTGAGTGAAATCCAATCGCTAGAAGTATGGAAGACACCAACCACTCCAATTAGGAACGAACTGCCGTTGAACTTGAATTGTCCAATTTCTCACACCTATTGATTTCGGATCGAGCCCCAAACTTGGGCAACATCATAATATGGTGGGAGGGGTCATTTGGTGAGTTTTGAGTGAAATCCAATCGCTAGAAGTATGGAATACACCAACCACTCCCACTAGAAACGAACTGCCGTTGAACTTGAATTGTCCAATTTCTAATAGCTATTGATTTCGGATCGAACCCTAAACTTGTGCAACATCATAATCTGGTGGGAGGAGTCATTTGGTGAGTTTTGAGTGAAATCCAATCGCTAGAAGTATGGAATACACCAACCACTCCAATTAGGAACGAACTGCCGTTGAACTTGAATTGTCCAATTTGGAACACCTATTGATTTCGGATCAAGCCCAAAACTTGGGCAACATCATAATATGGTGGGAGGAGTCATTTGGTGAGATTTGAGTGAAATCCAATCGCTAGAAGTATGGAATACACCAACCACTCCAATTAGGAACGAACTGCCGTTGAACTTGAATTGTCCAATTTGGAACACCTATTGATTTCGGATCGAGCCCAAAACATGGGCAACATCATACTATGGTGGGAGGAGTCATTTGGTGAGTTTTGAGAGAAATCCAATTGCTAGAAGTACGGAATACACCAACCACTCCCATTAGGAACGAACTGCCGTTGAACTTGAATTGTCCAATTTCTAACAGCTATTGATTTCGGATCGAACCCAAAACTTGTGCAACATCATAATATGGTGGGAGGAGTCATTTGGTGAGTTTGGAGTGAAATCCAATCGCTAGAACTATGGAATACACCAACCACTCGAATTAGGAACGAACTGCCGTTGAACTTGAATTGTCCAATTTCTCACACCTATTGATTTCGGATCGAGCCCCAAACTTGGGCAACATCATAATATGGTGGGAGGAGTCATTTGGTGAGTTTTGAGTGAAATCCAATCGCTAGAAGTATGGAATACACCAACCACTCGAATTAGGAACGAACTGCCGTTGAACTTGAATTGTCCAATTTCTCACACCTATTGATTTCGGATCGAACCCTAAACTTGTGCAACATCATAATATGGTGGGAGGAGTCATTTGGTGAATTTTGGGTGAAATCCAATCTCTAGAAGTATGGAATACACCAACCACTCCAATTAGGAACGAACTGCCGTTGTACTTGAATTGTACAATGTCTCACACCTATTGATTTCGGATCGAGGCCAAAACTTGGGCAACATCATAATATGGTGTCAGGAGTCATTTGGTGAGTTTTTAATGATATCCATTCGATAGAAGTACAGAATACACCAACCACTCCAATTAGGGACGAACTGCCGTTGAACTTGAATTGTCCAATTTCTCACACCTACTGATTTCGGATCGAGCCCCAAACATGGGCAACATCATAATATGGTGGGAGTAGTCATTTGGTGAGTTTTGAGTGAAATCCAATCGCTAGAAGTATGGAATACACCAACCACTCCAATTAGGAACGAACTGCCGTTGAACTTGAATTGTCCAATTTCTCACACCTATTGATTTCGGATCGAGCCCCAAACATGGGAAACATCATAATATGGTCTGAGGAGTCATTTGGTAAGTTTTGAGTGAAATCCAATTTCTAGAAGTAGGAACTACATCAACCACTCCAATTAGGAACGAACTGCCGTTGAACATGAATTGTCCAATTTCTCACACCTATTGATTTCGGATCGAGCCCAAAACTTGGGCAACAACATAATATTGGGGGAGGAGTCATTTGGTGAGTTTTGAGTGAAATCCAATCGCTAGAAGTATGGAATACACCAACCACTCCAATTAGGAACGAACTGCAGTTGAACTTGAATTGTCCAATTTCTCACACCTATTGATTTCGCATCGAGCCCAAAACTTGGGGAACAACACAATATGGCGGGAAGAGTCATTTGGTGAGTTTTGAGTGAAATCCAATCGCTAGAAGTATGGAATACACCAACCACTCCAATTAAGAACGAACTGCCGTTGAACTTGAATTGTCCAATTTCTCACACCTATTGATTTCGGATCGAGCCCCAAACATGGGCAACATCATAATATGGTGGGAGGAGTCACTGGGTGAGTTTTGAGTGAAATCCAATCGCTAGAAGTATGGAATACACCAAACACTCCAATTAGGAACGAACTGCCGTTGAACTTGAATTGTCCAATTTCTTTCACCTATTGATTTCGGATTGAGTCCAAAACTTGGGGAACATCATAATATGGTGGGAGGAGTCTTTTGGCGAGTTTTGAAAGAAATCCAATCGCTAGAAGTACGGAATACACCAACCACTCCAATTAGGAACGAACTGCGGTTGAACTTGAATTGTCCAATTTCTCACACCTATTGATTTCGGATCGAGCCCCAAACTTGGGCAACATCATAATATGGTGTCAGTAGTCATTTGGTGAGTTTTGACTTAAATACAATTGCTAGAAGTAGGAAATACACCAACCACTCCAATTAGGAACGAACTGCCGTTGAACTTGAATTGTCCAATTTCTCACACCTATTGATTTCGCATCGAGCCCAAAACTTGGGCAACAACATAATATGGCGGGAAGAGTCATTTGGTGAGTTTTGAGAGAAATCCAATCGCTAGAAGTATGGAATACACCAACCACTCCAATTAGGAACGAACCGCCGTTGAACTTGAATTGTCCAATTTCTCACACCTATTGATTTCGGATCGAGCCCAAAACTTGGGGAACATCCTAATATGGTGGGACGAGTCATTTGGTGAGTGTTGAGTGAAATCCAATCGCTAGAAGTATGGAATACACCAACCACTCCAATTAGGAACGAACTGCCGTTGAACTTGAATTGTCCAATTTGGAACACCTATTGATTTCGGATCGAGCCCCAAACTTGGGCAACATCATAATATGGTGGGACGAGTCATTTGGTGAGTTTTGAGTGAAATCCAATCGCTAGAAGTACGGAATTCACCAACCACTCCAATTAGGAACGAATGGCCGTTGAACTTGAATTGTCCAATTTCCCACACCTATTGATTTCGGATCGAGCCCAAAACTTGGGCAACATCATAATATGGTGGGAGGAGTCATTTGGTGAGTTTTGAGTGAAATCCAGTCGCTAGAAGTTTGGAATACACCAACCACTCCAATTGGGAACGAACTGCCGTTGAACTTGAATTGTCCAATTTGGAACACCTATTGATTTCGGATCGAGCCCAAAACTTGGGCAACATCATAATATGGTGGGAGTAGTCATTTGGTGAGTTTTGATTGAAATCCAATCGCTAGAAGTATGGAATACACCAACCACTCCAGTTAGGAACGAACTGCCGTTGAACTTGAATTGTCCAATTTGGAACCCCTATTGATTTCGGATCGATCCCAAAACTTAGGCTACTTCATAATATGGTGGGAGGAGTCATTTGGTGAGTTTTGAGTGAAATCCAATCGCTAGAAGTATGGAATACACCAACCACTCCAATTGGGAACGAACTTTCGTTGAAATTGAATTGACCAATTTCTCACACCTATTGATTTCGGATCGAGCCCAAAACTTGGGCAACATCATAATATGGTGGGAGGAGTCATTTGGTGAGTTTTTAGTGAAATCCAATCGCTAGAAGTAGGGAATACACCAACCACTCCAGTTTGGAACGAACTGCCGTTAGACTTGAATTTTCCAATTTGGAACACCTATTGATTTCGGATCGAGCCCAAAACTTGGGCAACATCATAATATGGTGGGAGTCATTTGGTGAGTTTTGAGTGAAATCCAATCGCTAGAAGTATGGAATACACCAACCGCTCCAGCTAGGAACGAACTGCCGTTGAACTTCAATTGTCCAATTTCTCACACCTATTGATTTCGGATCGATCCCAAAACTTGGGAAACATCATAATATGGTGGGACGACTCATTTGGTGAGTTTTGAGTGAAATCCAATCGCTAGAAGTATGGAATACACCAACCACTCCAATTAGGAAAAAACTGTCGTTGAAATTGAATTGATCAATTTCTCACACCAATTGAATTTGGATCGAGCCCAAAACTTGGGCAACATCATAACATGGTGGGAGTAGTCATTTGGTGGGTTTTGAGTGAAATCCAATCGCTAGAAGTATGGAATACACCAACCACTCCAATTAGGAACGAACTGCCGTTGAACTTGAATTGTCCAATTTGGAACACCTATTGATTTCGGATCGAGCCCCAAACTTGGGCAACATCATAATATGGTGGGACGAGTCATTTGGTGAGTTTTAAGTGAAATCCAATCGCTAGAAGTACGGAATTCACCAACCACTCCAATTAGGAACGAATTGCCGTTGAACTTGAATTGTCCAATTTCCCACACCTATTGATTTCGGATCGAGCCCAAAACTTGGGCAACATCATAATATGGTGGGAGGAGTCATTTGGTGAGTTTTGAGTGAAATCCAGTCGCTAGAAGTTTGGAATACACCAACCACTCCAATTGGGAACGAACTGCCGTTGAACTTGAATTGTCCAATTTGGAACACCTATTGATTTCGGATCGAGCCCAAAACTTGGGCAACATCATAATATGGTGGGAGGAGTCATTTGGTGAGTTTTGATTGAAATCCAATCGCTAGAAGTATGGAATACACCAACCACTCCAGTTAGGAACGAACTGCCGTTGAACTTGAATTGTCCAATTTGGAACCCCTATTGATTTCGGATCGATCCCAAAACTTAGGCTACTTCATAATATGGTGGGAGGAGTCATTTGGTGAGTTTTGAGTGAAATCCAATCGCTAGAAGTATGGAATACACCAACCACTCCAGCTAGGAACGAACTGCCGTTGAACTTCAATTGTCCAATTTCTCACACCTATTGATTTCGGATCGATCCCAAAACTTGGGCAACATCATAACATGGTGGGACGACTCATTTGGTGAGTTTTGAGTGAAATCCAATCGCTAGAAGTATGGAATACACCAACCACTCCAATTAGGAAAAAACTGTCGTTGAAATTGAATTGACCAAATTCTCACACCAATTGAATTTGGATCGACCCCAAAACTTGGGCAACAACATAATATGGTGGGAGGAGTCATTTGGTGGGTTTTGAGTGAAATCCAATCGCTAGAAGTATGGAATACACGAACCACTCCAATTAGGAACGAACTGCAGTTGAACTTGAATTGTCCAATTTGGAACACCTATTGATTTCGGATCGAGCCCAAAACTTGGGCAACATTATTATATGGTGGGAGGACTCATTTGGTGAGTTTTGAGTGAAATCCAATCGCTAGAAGTATAGAATACACCAACCATTCCAATTAGGAACGAACTGACGTTGAACTTGAATTGTCCAATTTGGAACACCTATTGATTTCGGATCGAGTCAAAAACTTGGGCAACATCATAATATGGTGGGACGAGTCATTTGGTGAGTTTTGAGTGAAATCCAATCGCTAGAAGTATGGAATACGTTACTCCAATTGGGAACGAACTGCCGTTGAACTTGAATTGTCCAATTTGGAACACCTATTGATTTCGGATCGAGCCCAAAACTTGGGCAACATCATAATATGGTGGGAGGAGTCATTTGGTGAGTTTTGAGTGAAATCCAATCGCTAGAAGTATGAAATACACCAACCACTCCAATTAGGAACGAATTGCCGTCAAAATTGAAATGTCCAATTTCTCACACGTATTGATTTCTGATCGAGCCCAAAACTTGGACAACATCATAATATGGTGGGAGGAGTCATTTGGTGAGTTTTGAGAGAAATCCAATCGGTAGAAGTATGGAATACATGAACCACTCCAATTAGGAACGAACGGCCGTTGAACTTGAATTGTCCAATTTCTCACACCTATTGATTTCGGACGAGCCCCAAACTTGGGCAACATCATGATATGGTGGGAGGAGTCATTTGGTCAGTTTGGAGTGAAATCCAATCGCTAGAAGTATGGAATACACCAACCAATCCAATTAGGAACTAACAGCCGTTGAACTTGAATTGTCCAATTTGGAACACCTAATGATTTCGGATCGAGCCCAAAACTTGGGCAACATCATTATATGGTGGGAGGAGTCATTTGGTGAGTTTTGAGTGAAATCCAATTGCTAGAAGTATGGAATACACCAACCAATCCAATTAGGAACTAACAGCCGTTGAACTTGAATTGTCCAATTTGGAACACCTATTGATTTCGGATCGAGCCCCAAACTTGGGCAACATCATAATATGGTGGGACGAGTCATTTGGTGAGTTTTGAGTGAAATCCAATCGCTAGAAGTACGGAATTCACCAACCACTCCAATTAGGAACGAATTGCCGTTGAACTTGAATTGTCCAATTTCCCACACCTATTGATTTCGGATCGAGCCCAAAACTTGGGCAACATCATAATATGGTGGGAGGAGTCATTTGGTGAGTTTTGAGTGAAATCCAATCGCTAGAAGTAGGGAATACACCAACCACTCCAGTTTGGAACGAACTGCCGTTAGACTTGAATTTTCCAATTTGGAACACCTATTGATTTCGGATTGAGCCCAAAACTTGGGCAACATCATAATATGGTGGGAGTCATTTGGTGAGTTTTGAGTGAAATCCAATCGCTAGAAGTATGGAATACACCAACCACTCCAGCTAGGAACGAACTGCCGTTGAGCTTCAATTGTCCAATTTCTCACACCTATTGATTTCGGATCGATCCCAAAACTTGGGCAACATCATAACATGGTGGGACGACTCATTTGGTGAGTTTTGAGTGAAATCCAATCGCTAGAAGTATGGAATACACCAACCACTCCAATTAGGAAAAAACGGTCGTTGAAATTGAATTGACCAAATTCTCACACCAATTGAATTTGGATCGAGCCCAAAACTTGGGCAACATCATAATATGGTGGGAGGAGTCATTTGGTGGGTTTTGAGTGAAATCCAATCGCTAGAAGTATGGAATACACCAACCAGTCCAATTAGGAACGAACTGCAGTTGAACTTGAATTGTCCAATTTGGAACACCTATTGATTTCGGATCGAGCCCAAAACTTGGGCAACATTATTATATGGTGGGAGGACTCATTTGGTGAGTTTTGAGTGAAATCCAATCGCTAGAAGTACGGAATACACCAACCATTCCAATTAGGAACGAACTGCCGTTGAACTTGAATTGTCCAATTTGGAACACCTATTGATTTCGGATCGAGTCAAAAACTTGGGCAACATCATAATATGGTGGGACGAGTCATTTGGTGAGTTTTGAGTGAAATCCAATCGCTAGAAGTATGGAATACGTTACTCCAATTGGGAACGAACTGCCGTTGAACTTGAATTGTCCAATTTGGAACACCTATTGATTTCGGATCGAGCCCAAAACTTGGGAAACATCATAATGTGGTGGGAGGAGTCATTTGGTGACTTTTGAGTGAAATCCAATCGCTAGAAGTGTGGAATACACCAACCACTCCAATTAGGAACGAGCTGCCGTTGAAATTGAATTGTCCAATTTCTCACACCTATTGATTTCGGATCGAGCCCAAAACTTGGGCAACATCATAATATGGTCGGAGGAGTCATTTGGTGAGTTTTGAGTGAAATCCAATTGCTAGAAGTATGGAATACACCAACCACTCCAATTAGGAACGCACTGCCGTTGAACTTGAATTGTCCAATTTGGAACACCTATTGATTTCGGATCGAGCCCAAAACTTGGGCAACATCATAATATGGTGGGAGGAGTCATTTGGTGTGTTTTGAGTGAAATCCAATCGCTAGAAGTATGGAATACACCAACCACTCCAATTAGGAACGAACTGCCGTTGAACATGAATTGTCCAATTTCCCACACCTATTGATTTCGGATCGAGCCCCAAACATGGGCAACATCATAATATGGTGGGAGGAGTCATTTGGTGAGTTTTGAGTGAAATCCAATCGCTAGAAGTATGGAATACACCAACCACTCCAATTAGGAACGAACTGCCGTTGAACTTGAATTGTCCAATTTGGAACACCTATTGATTTCGGATCGAGTCCAAAACTTGGGCAACATCATAAAATGGTGGGAGGAGTCATTTGGTGAGTTTTGAGTGAAATCCAATCGCTAGAAGTGTGGAATACACCAACCACTCCAATTAGGAACGAGCTGCCGTTGAAATTGAATTGTCCAATTTCTCACACCTGTTGATTTCGGATCGAGCCCAAAACTTGGGCAACATTATAATATGGTGGGAGTAGTCATTCGGTGAGTTTTGAGTGAAATCCAATTGCTAGAAGTGTGGAATACACCAACCACCCCAATTAGGAACGAGCTGCCGTTGAAATTGAATTGTCCAATTTCTCAAACCTATTGATTTAGGATCGAGCCCAAAACTTGGGCAACATCATAATATGGTGGGAGGAGTCATTTGGTGAGTTTTCAGTGAAATCCAATTGCTAGAAGTATGGAATACACCAACCACTCCAATTAGGAACGAACTGCCGTTGAACTTGAATTGTCCAATTTGGAACACCTATTGATTTCGGATCGAGCCCAAATCTTGGGCAACATCATAATATGGTGGGAGGAATCATTTGGTGATTTTTGAGTGAAATCCAATCGCTAGAAGTATGGAATACACCAACCACTCCAATTAGGAACGAACTGCCATTGAACATGAATTGTCCAATTTCTCACACCTATTGATTTCGGATCGAGCCCCAAACATGGGCAACATCATAATTTGTTGGGAGGAGTCATTTGGTGAGTTTTGAGTGAAATCCAATCGCTAGAAGTATGGAATACCCCAACCACTCCAATTAGGAACGAACTGCCGTTGAACTTGAATTGTCCAATTTGGAACACCTATTGATTTCGGATCGAGTCCAAAACTTGGGCAACATCATAATATGGTGGGAGGAGTCATTTGGTGAGTTTTGAGTGAAATCCAATCGCTAGAAGTGTGGAATACACCAACCACTCCAATTAGGAACGAGCTGCCGTTCAAATTGAATTGTCCAATTTCTCACACCTGTTGATTTCGGATCGAGCCCAAAACTTGGGCAACATCATAATATGGTGGGAGGAGTCATTTGGTGAGTTTTGAGTGAAATCCAATCGCTAGAAATATGGAATACACGAACCACTCCAATTAGGAACGAACTGCCGTTGAACTTGAATTGTCCAATTTGGAACACCTATTGATTTCGGATCGAGCCCAAAACTTGGGCAACGTCATAATATGGTGGGAGGAGTCATTTTGTGAGTTTTGAGTGAAATCCAATCGCTAGAAGTATGGAATACACCAACCACTCCAATTTGGAACGAACTGCCGTTGAACTTGGATTGTCCAATTTGGAACACCTATTGAATTCGGATCGAGCGCAAAACTTGGGAAACATCATAATATGGTGGGAGGAGTCATTTGGTGACTTTTGAGTGAAATCCAATCGCTAGAAGTGTGGAATACACCAACCACTCCAATTAGGAACGAGCTGCCGTTGAAATTGAATTGTCCAATTTCTCACACCTATTGATTTCGGATCGAGCCCAAAACTTGGGCAACATCATAATATGGTCGAAGGAGTCATTTGGTGAGTTTTGAGTGAAATCCAATTGCTAGAAGTATGGAATACACCAACCGCTCCAATTAGGAACGAACTGCCGTTGAACTAGAATTGTCCAATTTGGAACACCTATTGATTTCGGATCGAGCCCAAAACTTGGGCAACATCATAATATGGTGGGAGGAGTCATTTGGTGAGTTTTGAGTGAAATCCAATCGCTAGAAGTATGGAATACACCAACCAATCCAATTAGGAACGTACTGCCGCTGAACTTGAATTGTCCAATTTGGAACACCTATGGATTTCGGATCGAGCCCAAAACTTGGGCAACATCATAATATGGTGGGAGGAGTCATTTGGTAAGTTTTGAGTGAAATCCAATCGCTAGATGTATGGAATACACCAACCACTCCAATTAGGAACGAACTGCCGTTGAACTTGAATTGTCCAGTTTGGAACACCTGTTGATTTCGGATCGAGTCCAAAACTTGGGCAACATCATAAAATGGTGGGAGGAGTCATTTGGTGAGTTTTGAGTGAAATCCAATCGCTAGAAGTGTGGAATACACCAACCACTCCAATTAGGAACGAGCTGCCGTTGAAATTGAATTGTCCAATTTCTCACACCTGTTGATTTCGGATCGAGCCCAAAACTTGGGCAACATCATAATATGGTGGGAGTAGTCATTTGGTGAGTTTTGAGTGAAATCCAATTGCTAGAAGTGTGGAATACACCAACCACCCCAATTAGGAACGAGCTGCCGTTGAAATTGAATTGTCCAATTTCTCAAACCTATTGATTTAGGATCGAGCCCAAAACTTGGGCAACATCATAATATGGTGGGAGGAGTCATTTGGTGAGTTTTCAGTGAAATCCAATTGCTAGAAGTATGGAATACACCAACCACTCCAATTAGGAACGAACTGCCGTTGAACTTGAATTGTCCAATTTGGAACACCTATTGATTTCGGATCGAGCCCAAATCTTGGGCAACATCATAATATGGTGGGAGGAATCATTTGGTGATTTTTGAGTGAAATCCAATCGCTAGATGTATGGAATACACCAACCACTCCAATTAGGAACGAACTGCCATTGAACATGAATTGTCCAATTTCTCACACCTATTGATTTCGGATCGAGCCCCAAACATGGGCAACATCATAATATGGTGGGAGGAGTCATTTGGTGAGTTTTGAGTGAAATCCAATCGCTAGAAGTATGGAATACCCCAACCACTCCAATTAGGAACGAACTGCCGTTGAACTTGAATTGTCCAATTTGGAACACCTATTGATTTCGGATCGAGTCCAAAACTTGGGCAACATCATAATATGGTGGGAGGAGTCATTTGGTGAGTTTTGAGTGAAATCCAATCGCTAGAAGTGTGGAATACACCAACCACTCCAATTAGGAACGAGCTGCCGTTCAAATTGAATTGTCCAATTTCTCACACCTGTTGATTTCGGATCGAGCCCAAAACTTGGGCAACATCATAATATGGTGGGAGGAGTCATTTGGTGAGTTTTGAGTGAAATCCAATCGCTAGAAATATGGAATACACGAACCACTCCAATTAGGAACGAACTGCCGTTGAACTTGAATTGTCCAATTTGGAACACCTATTGATTTCGGATCGAGCCCAAAACTTGGGCAACGTCATAATACGGTGGGAGGAGTCATTTTGTGAGTTTTGAGTGAAATCCAATCGCTAGAAGTATGGAATACACCAACCACTCCAATTAGGAACGAACTGCCGTTGAACTTGAATTGTCCAATTTGGAACACCTATTGATTTCGGATCGAGTCCAAAACTTGGGCAACATCATAAAATGGTGGGAGGAGTCATTTGGTGAGTTTTGAGTGAAATCCAATCACTAGAAGTGTGGAATACACCAACCACTCCAATTAGGAACGAGCTGCCGTTGAAATTGAATTGTCCAATTTCTCACACCTGTTGATTTCGGATCGAGCCCAAAACTTGGGCAACATCATAATATGGTGGGAGGAGTCATTTGGTGAGTTTTGAGTGAAATCCAATTGCTAGAAGTGTGGAATACACCAACCACCGCAATTAGGAACGAGCTGCCGTTGAAATTGAATTGTCCAATTTCTCAAACCTATTGATTTAGGATCGAGCCCAAAACTTGGGCAACATCATAATATGGTGGGAGGAGTCATTTGGTGAGTTTTGGGTGAAATCCAATCGCTAGAAGTATGGAATACACCAACCACTCCAATTAGGAACGAATTGCCGTTGAAATTGAAATGTCCAATTTCTCACACGTATTGATTTCGGATCGAGCCCAAAACTTGGGCAACGTCATAATATGGTGGGAGGAGTCATTTTGTGAGTTTTGAGTGAAATCCAATCGCTAGAAGTATGGAATACACCAACCACTCCAATTAGGAACGAACTGACGTTGAACTTGAATTGTCCAATTTGGAACACCTATTGATTTCGGATCGAGCCCAAAACTTGGGCAACATCATAATATGGTGGGAGGAGTCATTTGGTGAGTTTTGAGTGAAATCCAATCGCTAGAAGTATGGAATACACCAACCACTCCAATTAGGAACGAGCTGCCGTTCAAAATTGAATCGTCCAATTTCTCACACCTATTGATTTCGGATCGAGCCCAAAACTTGGGCAACATCATAATATGGTGGGAGGAGTCATTGGGTGAGTTTTGAGTGAAATCCAGTAGCTAGAAGTGTGGAATACACCAACCACTCCAATTAGGAACGAGCTGCCGTTGAAATTGAATTGTCCAATTTCTCACACCTATTGATTTCGGATCGAGCCCAAAACTTGGGCAACATCATAATATGGTGGGAGGAGTCATTTGGTGAGTTTTGGGTGAAATACAATCGCTAGAAGTATGGAATACACCAACCACTCCAATTAGGAACGAATTGCCGTTGAAATTGAAATGTCCAATTTCTCACACGTATTGATTTCTGATCGAGCCCAAAACTTGGGCAACATCATAATATGGTGGGAGGAGTCATTTGGTGAGTTTTGAGAGAAATCCAATCGCTAGAAGTATGGAATACACCAACCACTCCAATTTGGAACGAACTGCCGTTGAACTTGAATTGTCCAATTTGGAACACCTATTGATTTCGGATCGATCCCAAAACTTGGGCAACATCATAATATGGTGGGAGGAGTCATTTGGTGGGTTTTGAGTGAAATCAAATCGCTAGAAGTAAGGAATACACCAACCACTCCAATTAGGAACGAACTGCCGTTGAACTTGAATTGTCCAATTTCTCACACCTATTGATTTCGGATCGAGCCCCAACCTTGGGCAACATCATAATATGGTGGGAGGAGTCATTTGGTGAGTTTTGAGTGAAATCCAATCGCTAGAAGTATGGAATACACCAACCACTCCAATTAGGAACGAACTGCCGTTGAACATGAATTGTTCAATTTCTCACACCTATTGATTTCGGATCGAGCCCCAAACTTGGGCAACATCGTAATATGGTGGGAGGAGTCATTTGGTGAGTTTTGAGTGAAATCCAATCGCTAGAAGTATGGAATACACCAACCACTCCAATTAGGAACGAACTGCCGTTGAACTTGAATTGTCCAATTTCTCACACCTATTGATTTCTGATCGAGCCCAAAACTTGTGAAACATCATAATATGGTGGGAGGAGTCATTTGGTGAGTTTTGAGTGAAATCCAATCGCTAGAAGTATGGAATACACCAACCACTCCAATTAGGAAAGAACTGTTGTTGAAATTGAATTGACCAATTTCTCACACCTATTGAATTTGGATCGATCCCAAAACTTGGGCAACATCATAATATGGTGGGAGGAGTCATTTCGTGAGTTTTGAGTGAAATCCAATCCCTAGAAGTATGGTATGCACCAACCACTCCAATTAGGAAAGAACTGTCGTTGAAATTGAATTGACCAATTTCCCACACCTATTGAATTTGGATCGATCCCAAAACTTGGGCAACATCATATTATGGTGGGAGGAGTCATTTGGTGAGTTTTGAGTGAAATCCAATCGCTAGAAGTATGGAATACACCAACCACTCCAATTAGGAACGAACTGCCGTTGAACTTGAATTGTCCAATTTCTCACACCTATTGATTTCGGATCGAGCCCCAACCTTGGGCAACATCATAATATGGTGGTAGGAGTCATTTGGTGAGTTTTGAGTGAAATCCAATCGCTAGAAGTATGGAATACACCAACCACTCCAATTAGGAACGAACTGCCGTTGAACTTGAATTGTCCAATTTCTCACACCTATTGATTTCGGATCGAGCCCCAAACTTGGGCAACATCATAATATGGTGGGAGGAGTCATTTGACGAGTTTTGAGTGAAATCCATTCACTAGAAGTGTGGAAAACACCAACCACTCCAATTAGGAACGAACTGCCGTTGAACTTGAACTGTCCAATTTCTCACACCTATTGATTTCGGATCGAGCCCAAAACTTGTACAACATCATAATTTGGTGGGAGGAGTCATTTGGTGAGTTTTGAGTGAAATCCAATCGCTAGAAGTGTGGAATACACCAACCACTCCAATTAGGAACGAACTGCCGTCGAACTTGAATTGTCCAATTTGGAACACCTATTGATTTCGTATCGAGCCCAAAACTTGGGCAATATCATAATATGGTGGGAGGAGTCATTTGGTGAGTTTTGAGAGAAATCCAATCGCTAGAAGTATGGAATACACCAACCACTCCAGTTAGGAACGAACTGCCGTTGAACTTGAAATGTCCAATTTGGAACACCTATTGATTTCGGATCGAGCCCCAAACTTGGGCAACATCATAATATGGTGGGAGGAGTCATTTGGTGAGTTTTGAGTGAAATCCAATCATTAGAAGTCTGGAATACACCAACCACTCCAATTAGGAACGAGCTGCCGTTGAACTTGAATTGTCCAATTTGGAACACCTATTGATTTCGGATCGAGCCCAAAACTTGGGCAACATCATAATATGGTGGGGGGAGTCATTTGGTGAGTTTTGAGTGAAATCCAATCGCTAGAAGTATGGAATACACCAACCACTCCAATTAGGAACGAACTGCCGTTGAACTTGAATTGTCCAATTTCTCACACCTATTGATTTCGGATCGAGCCCAAAACTTGGGAAACATCATAATGTGGTGGGAGGAGTCATTTGGTGACTTTTGAGTGAAATCCAATCGCTAGAAGTGTGGAATACACCAACCACTCCAATTAGGAACGAACTGTCGTTGAAATTGAATTGACCAATTTCTCACACCTATTGACGTCGGATCGAGCCCAAAACTTGGGAAACATCATAATATGGTGGGAGGAGCCATTTGGTAAGTTTTGAGTGAAATCCAATCGCTAGAAGTATGGAATACACCAACCACTCCAATTAGGAAAGAACTGTTGTTGAAATTGAATTGACCAATTTCTCACACCTATTGAATTTGGATCGATCCCAAAACTTGGGCAACATCATAATATGGTGGGAGGAGTCATTTCGTGAGTTTTGAGTGAAATCCAATCGCTAGAAGTATGGAATGCACCAACCACTCCAATTAGGAACGAGCTGCCGTTGAAATTGAATTGTCCAATTTCTCACACCTATCGATTTCGGATCGAACCCAAAACTTGGGCAACATCATAATTTGGTGGGAGGAGTCATTTGGTGAGTTTTGAGTGAAATCCAATCGCTAGAAGTATGGAATACACCAACCACTCCAATTTGGAACGAACTGCCGTTGAACTTGAATTGTCCAATTTGGAACACCTATTGATTTCGGATCGAGCCCAAAACTTGGGCAACATCATATTATGGTGGGAGGAGTCATTTGGACAGTTTTGAGTGAAATCCAATTGCTAGAAGTATGGAATACACCAACCAGTCCAATTAGGAACGAACTGCCGCTGAACTCTAATTATCAAATTTGGATGACCTATTGATTTCAGATCGAACCCAAAACTTGGGCAACATTATAATATGGTGGGAGGAGTCATTTGGTGAGTTTTGAGTGAAATCCAATTGCTAGAAGTATGGGATACACCAACCACTCAAATTAGGAACGAACTGCCGTTGAAATTAAATTGTCCAATTTCTCACAGCTATTGATTTCGGATCGAGCCCCAAACTTGGGCAACAACATAATATGGTGGGAGGAGTCATTTGGTGAGTTTTGAGTGAAATCCAATCGCTAGAAGTATGGAATACACCAACCACTGAAATTAGGAACGAACTGCCGTTGAACTTGAATTGTCCAATTTTGAACACCTATTGATTTCGGATCGAGCCCAAAACTTGGGCAACATCATGATATGGTGGGAGGAGTCATTTGGTGAGTTTTGAGTGAAATCCAAACGCTAGAAGTATGGAATACACCGACCACTGAAATTAGGAACGAACTGCCGTTGAACTTGAATTGTCCAATTTGGAACACCTATTGATTTCGGATCGAGCCCAAAACTTGGGCAACCTCATAATATGGTGGGAGGAGTCATTTGGTGAGTTTTGAGTGAAATTCAATCGCTAGAAGTATGGAATACACCAACCACTCCAATTAGGAACGAACTGCCGTTGAACTTGAATTGTCCAATTTGGAACACCTATTGATTTCGGATCAAGCCCAAAACTTGGGCAACGTCATAATATGGTGGGATGTGTCATTTGGGGAGTTTTGAGTGGAATCCAATCGCTAGAAGTACAGAATACACCAACCACTCCAGTTAGGGAAGAACTGTCGTTCAAATTGAATTGACCAATTTCTCACACCTATTGATTTCGGATCGAGCCCAAAACTTGGGCAACGTCATAATATGGTGGGAGGTGTCATTTGGTGAGTTTTGAGTGAAATCCAATCACTAGAAGTATGGAATACACTAACCACTCCAATTAGGAACGAACTGCCGTTGAACTTGAATTGTCCAATTTCTGACACCTATTGATTTCGGATCGAGCCCTAAACTTGGGCAACATCATAATATGGTGGGAGGAGTCATTTGTTGAGTTTTGAGCGAAATCCAATCGCTAGAAGTATGGAATACACCAACCACTCCCATTAGGAACGAACTGCCGTTGAACTTGAATTGTCCAATTTCTCACACCTATTGATTTCGGATCGAACCCAAAACTTGAGCAACATCAAAATATGGTGGGAGGAGTCATTTGGTGAGTTTTGAGTGAATTCAAAACGCTAGAAATATGGAATCCAACAACCACTCCAATTAGGAACGAACTGCCGTTGAACTTGAATTGTCCAATTTGGAACACCTATTGATTTCGAATCGAGCCCAAAACTTGGGCAATATCATAATATGGTGGGAAGAGTCATTTGGTGAGTTTTGAGTGAAATCCAATCGCTAGAAGTATGGAATACACCAACCACTCCAATTAGGAACGAACTGCCGTTGAACTTGAATTGTCCAATTTCTCACACCTATTGATTTCGGATCGAGCCCCAAACTTGGGCAACATCATAATATGGTGGGAGGAGTCATTTGGTTAGTTTTGAGTGAAATCCAATCGCTAGAAGTATGGAATACCCCAACCAATCCAATTAGGAACGAACTGCCGTTATACTTGAGTTTTCCAATTTGGAACACCTATTGATTTCGGATCGAGCCCCAAACTTGGGCAACATCATAATATGGTGGGAGGAGTCATTTGGTGAGTTTTGAGTGAAATCCAATCGCTAGAAGTATGGAATACACCAACCACTCCAATTAGGAACGAACTGCCGTTGAACTTGAATTGTCCAATTTATCACACCTATTGATTTCGGATCGAGCCCAAAACTTGGGCAACATCATAATATGGTGGGAGGAGTCATTTGGTGAGTTTTGAGTGAAATCCGATCGCTAGAAGTATGGAATACACCAGCCACTCCAGTTAGGTTCGAACTGCCGTTATACTTGAGTTTTCCAATTTGGAACACCTATTGATTTCGGATCGAGCCCCAAACTTGGGCAACATCATAACATGGTGGGAGGAGTCATTTGGGGAGTATTGAGTGAAATCCAATCGCTAGAAGTATGGAATACACCAACCACTCCAGTTAGGAACGAACTGCCGTTATACTTGAATTTTCCAATTTGGAACACCTATTTATTTCGGATCGAGCCCAAAACTTCGGCAACATCATAATATGGTGGGAGGAGTCATTTGGTGAGTTTTGAGTGAAATCCAATCGATAGACGTATGGAATACACCGACCACTCCAATTAGGAACGAACTGTCGTTGAAATTGAATTGACCAATTTCTCACACCTGTGGATTTCGGATCGAGCCCAAAACTTGGGCAACATCATAATATGGTCGGAGGAGTCATTTGGTGAGTTTTGAGTAAAATCCAATCGCTAGAAGTATGGAATACACCAACCACTCCAATTAGGAACGAACTGTCGTTGAAATTGAATTGACCAATTTCTCACACTTGTTGATTTCGGATTGAGCCCAAAACTTGGGCAACATCATAATATGGTGGGAGGAGTCATTTGGTGAGTTTTGAGTGAAATCCGATTGCTAGAAGTATGGGATACACCAGCCACTCCAGTTAGGATCGAACTGCCGTTATACTTGAGTTTTCCAATTTGGAACACCTATTGATTTCGGATCGAGCCCCAAACTTGGGCAACATCATAATATGGTGGGAGGAGTCATTTGGGGAGTATTGAGTGAAATCCAATCGCTAGAAGTATGGAATACACCAACCACTCCAATTAGGAACGAACTGCCGTTGAACTTGAATTGTCCAATTTATCACACCTATTGATTTCGGATCGAGCCCAAAACTTGAGCAACATCATAATATGGTGGGAGGAGTCATTTGGTGAGTTTTGAGTGAAATCCAATCGCAAGAAGTATGGAATACACCAACCACTCCAGTTAGGAACGAACTGCTGTTGAACTTGAATTGTCTAATTTGGAACACCTATTGATTTCGGATCGAGCCCCAAACTTGGGCAACATCATAATATGGTGGGAGGAATCATTTGGTGAGTTTTGAGTGAAATCCAATCGCTAGAAGTATGGAATACACCAACCACTCCAATTAGGAACGAACTGCCGTTGAACTTGAATTGTCCAATATGGAACACCTATTGATTTCGGATCAAGCCCAAAACTTGGGCAACGTCATAATATGGTGGGAGGTGTCATTTGGTGAGTTTTGAGTGGAATCCAATCGCTAGAAGTACAGAATACACCAACCACTCCAGGTAGGGACGAACTGTCGTTCAAATTGAATTGACCAATTTCTCACACCTATTGATTTCGGATCGAGCCCAAAACTTGGGCAACGTCATAATATGGTGGGAGGTGTCATTTGGTGAGTTTTGAGTGAAATCCAATCACTAGAAGTATGGAATAGACTAACCACTCCAATTAGGAACGAACTGCCGTTGAACTTGAATTGTCCAATTTCTCACACTTATTGATTTCGGATCGAGCCCAAAACTTGGGCAACATCATAATATGGTGGGAGGAGTCATTTGGTGAGTTTGGAGTGAAATCCAATCGCTAGAAGTATGGAATACACCAACCACTCCAATTAGGAACGAACTACCGTTGTACTTCAATTGTCCAATTTGGAACACCTATTGATTTCGGATCGAGCCCAAAACTTGGGCAACATCATAATACGGTGGGAGGAGTCATTTGGTGACTTTTGAGTGATATCCAATCGCTAGACGTATGGAATACACCAACCACTCCAATTAGGAACGACCTGTCGTTGAAATTGAATTGACCAATTTCAAACACCTATTGACTTCGGATCGAGCCCAAAACTTGGGCAACATCATAATATGGAGGGTGGAGTCATTTGGTGAGTTTTTAGTGAAATCCAATCGCTAGAAGTATGGAATACACCAACCACTCCAATTAGGAACGAACAGCCGTTGAACTTGAATTGTCCAATTTCTCACACCTATTGATTTCGGATCGAGCCCAAAACTTGGGCAACATCATAATGTGGTGGGAGGAGTCATTTGGTGAGTTTTGAGTGAAATCCAATCGCTAGACGTATGGAATACACAAACAACTACAATTAGGAACGAACTGTTGTTGAAATTGAATTGACCAATTTCTTACACATGTTGATTTCGGATCGAGCCCAAACCTTGGGCAACATCATAATATGGTGGGAGGAGTCATTTGGTGAGTTTTGAGTGAAATCCAATCGCTAGAAGTATGGAATACACCAACCACTCCAATTAGGAACGACCTGCCGTTATACTTGAGTTTTCCAATTTGGAACACCTATTGATTTCGGATCGAGCCCAAAAGTTGGGCAACATCATAATATGGTGGGAGGAGTCATTTGGTGCGTTTTGAGAGAAATCCAATCGCTAGAAGTATGGAATACACCAATCACTCCAGTTAGGAACGAACTGCCGTTATACTTGAATATTCCAATTTGGAACACCTATTTATTTCGGATCGAACCCAAAACTTCGGCAACATCATAATATGGTGGGAGGAGTCATTTGGTGAGTTTTGAGTGAAATCCAATCGCTAGAAGTGTGGAATAAACCAACCACTCCAATTAGGAACGAACTGCCGTTGAACTTGAATTGTCCAATTTCTCACGCCTACTGATTTCGGATCGAGCCCAAAACTTGGGCAACATCATAATATGGTGGGAGGAGTCATTTGGTGAGTTTTGAGTGAAATCCAATCGCTAGAAGTATGTAATAAACCAACCACTCCAATTAGGAACGAACTGCCGTTGAACTTGAATTGTCCAATTTCTCACACCTATTGATTTCGGATCGAGCCCAAAACTTGGGCAACATCATAATATGGTGGGAGGAGTCATTTGGTGAGTTTTGAGTGAAATCCAATCGCTAGACGTATGGAATACACCGACCACTCCAATTCGGAACGAACTGTCGTTGAAATTGAATTGACCAATTTCTCAGACCTGTTGATTTCGGATCGAGCCCAAAACTTGGGCAACATCATAATATGGTGGGAGGAGTCATTTGGTGAGTTTTGAGTGAAATCCAATCGCTAGAAGTATGGAATACACCAACCACTCCAATTAGGAACGAACTGCCGTTGAAATTGAATTCTCCAATTTCTCACACCTATTGATTTCGGATCAAGCCCAAAACTTGGGCAACAACATAATATGGTGGGAGGAGTCATTTGGTGAGTTTTTGAGTGAAATCCAATCGCTAGAAGTATGGAATACACCAACCACTCCAATTAGGAACGAACTGCCGTTGTACTTGAATTGACCAATTTGGAACACCTATTGATTTCGGATCGAGCCCAAAACTTGGGCAACATAATAATATGGTGGGAGGATTCATTTGGTGAGTTTTGAGTGAAATCCAATCACTAGAAGTATGGAATACACCAACCACTCCAATTAGGAACGAACTGCCGTTGAACTTGAATTGTCCAATTTCTCACACCTATTGATTTCGGATCGAGCCCAAAACTTGGGCAACATCATAATATGGTGGGAGGAGTCATTTGGTGAGTTTTCAGAGAAATCCAATCGCTAGAAGTATGGAATACACCAACCACTCCAATTAGGAATGAACTGTCGTTGAACTTGAATTGTCCAATTTGGAACACCTATTGATTTCGGATCGAGCCCAAAACTTGGGCAACATCATAATATGGTGGGAGGAGTCATTTGGTGAGTTTTGAGTGAAATCCAATCGCTAGAAGTATGGAATACTCCAACCATTCCAATTGGGAACGAACTGCCGTTGAACTTGAATTGTCCAAATTGGAACACCTATTGATTTCGGATCGAGCCCAAAACTTGGGCAACATCATAATATGGTGGGAGGAGTCATTTGGTGACTTTTGAGTGAAATCCAATCGTTAGAAGTATGGAATATACCAACCACTCCAATTAGGAACGAACTGCCGTTGACATTGAATTGTCCAATTTGGAACACCTATTGATTTCGGATCGAGCCCAAAACTTGGGCAACATCATAATATGGTGGGAGGAGTCATTTGGTGAGTTTTGAGTTAAATCCAATCGCTTGAAGTATGGAATACACCAACCACTACAATTAGGAACGAACTGCCGTTGAACTTGAATTGTCCAACTTGGAACACCTATTGATTTCGGATCGAGCCCAAAACTTGGGCAACATCATAATATGGTGGGAGGAGTCATTTGGTGAGTTTTGAGTGAAATCCAATCGCTAGAAGTATGGAATACACCAACCACTCCAATTAGGAACGAACTGCCGTTGAACTTGAATTGTCCAATTTATCACACCTATTGATTTCGGATCGAGCCCCAAACTTATGCAACATCATAATATGGTGGGAGGAGTCATTTGGTGAGTTTTCAGAGAAACCCAATCGATAGAAGTATGGAATACACCAACCCCTCCAGTTAGGAACGAACTGCCGTTGAACTTGAATTGTCCAATTTGGAACACCTATTGATTTCGGATCGAGCCCAAAACTTGGGCAACATAATAACATGGTGAGAGGAGTCATTTGGTGAGTTTTGAGTGAAATCCAATCGCTAGAAGTATGGAATACACCAACCACTCCAATTAGGAACGAACTGCCGTTGAACTTGAATTGTCCAATTTCTCACACCTATTGATTTCGTATCGAGCCCAAAACTTGGGCAACATCATAATATGGTGGGAGGAGTCATTTGGTGAGTTTTGAGTGAAATCCAATCGCTAGAAATATGGAATACACCAACCACTACAATTAGGAACGAACTGCCGTTGAACTTGAATTGTCCAATTTGGAACACCTGTTGATTTCGGATCGAGCCCAAAACTTGGGCAACATCATAATGTGGTGGGAGGAGTCATTTGGTGAGTTTTGGGTGACATAAAATCGGTAGAAGTATGGAATACACCAACCACTCCAATTAGGAACGAACTGCCGTTGAACTTGAATTGTCCAATTTCTCACATCTATTGATTTCGGATCGAGCCCAAAACTTGGGCAACATCATAATATGGTGGGAGGAGTCATTTGGTGAGTTTTCAGAGAAATCCAATCGCTAGAAGTGTGGAATACACCAACCACTCCAATTAGGAACGAACTGTCGTTGAAATTGAATTGACCAATTTCTCACACCTATTGATTTCGGATCAAGCCCCAAACTTGGGCAACATCATAATATGGTGGGAGGAATCAGTTGGTGAGTTTCGAGTGAAATCCAATTGCTAGAAGTATGGAATACACCAACCACTCCAATTGGGAAGGAACTGCCGTTGAACTTGAATTGTCCAATTTGGAACACCGATTGAATTCGGATCGAGCCCAAAACTTGGGCAACATCATAATATGGTGGGAGGAGTCATTTGGTGAGTTTTGAGTGAAATCCAATCGCTAGAAGTATGGAATACACCAACCACTCCAATTAGGAACGAACTGCCGTTGAAATTGAATTGTCCAATTTCTCACACGTATTGAATTCTGTTCGAGCCCAAAACTTGGGCAACATCATAATATGGTGGGAGGAGTCATTTGGTGAGTTTTGAGTGAAATCCAATCGCTAGAAATATGGAATACACCAACCACTACAATTAGGAACGAACTGCCGTTGAACTTGAATTGTCCAATTTGGAACACCTATTGATTTCGGATCGAGCCCAAAACTTGGGCAACATCATAATGTGGTGGGAGGAGTCATTTGGTGAGTTTTGAGTGACATAAAATCGGTAGAAGTATGGAATACACCAACCACTCCAATTAGGAACGAACTGCCGTTGAACTTGAATTGTCCAATTTCTCACATCTATTGATTTCGGATCGAGCCCAAAACTTGGGCAACATCATAATATGGTGGGAGGAGTCATTTGGTGAGTTTTCAGAGAAATCCAATCGCTAGAAGTGTGGAATACACCAACCACTCCAATTAGGAACGAACTGTCGTTGAAATTGAATTGACCAATTTCTCACACCTATTGATTTCGGATCAAGCCCCAAACTTGGGCAACATCATAATATGGTGGGAGGAATCAGTTGGTGAGTTTCGAGTGAAATCTTATTGCTAGAAGTATGGAATACACCAACCACTCCAATTGGGAAGGAACTGCCGTTGAACTTGAATTGTCCAATTTGGAACACCGATTGAATTCGGATCGAGCCCAAAACTTGGGCAACATCATAATATGGTGGGAGGAGTCATTTGGTGAGTTTTGAGTAAAATCCAATCGCTAGAAGTATGGAATACACCAACCACTCCAATTTGGAACGAACTGCCGTTGAAATTGAATTGTCCAATTTCTCACACGTATTGAATTCTGTTCGAGCCCAAAACTTGGGCAACATCATAATATGGTGGGAGGAGTCATTTGGTGAGAGTTAAATCCAATCGCCAGAAGTATGGAATACACAAACCACTACAATTAGGAACGAACTGCCGTTGAAATTGAATTGTCCAATTTGGAACACCTATTGATTTCGGATCAAGCCCAAACCTTGGGCAACATCATAATATGGTGAGAGGAGTCATTTGGTGAGTTTTGAGTGAAATCCAATCGCTAGAAGTATGGAATACACCAACCACTCCAATTAGGAACGAACTGCCGTTGAACTTGAATTGTCCAATTTCTCACACCTATTGATTTCGGATCGAGCCCTAAACTCAGGCAACATCATAATACGGTGGGAGGACTCATTTGGTGAGTTTTGAGTGAAATCCAATCGCTAGAAGTATGGAATACACCAACCACTCCAATTAGGAACAAACTGCCGTTGAACTTGAATTGTCCAGTTTGGAACACCTATTGATTTCGGATCGAGCCCAAAACTTGGGCAACATCATAATATGGTGGGAGGAGTCATTTGGTGAGTTTTGAGTGAAATCCAATCGCTAGAAGTATGGAATACACCAACCACTACCATTAGGAACGAACTGCCGTTGAACTTGAATTGTCCAATTTCTCACACCTACTGATTTCGTACCGAGCCCAAAACTTGGGCAACATCATAATATGGCGGGAGGAGTCATTTGGTGAGTTTTGAGTGAAATCCAATCGCTAGAAGTATGGAATACACCAACCACTACCATTAGGAACGAACTGCCGTTGAACTTGAATTGTCCAATTTCTCACACCTATTGATTTCAGATCAAGCCCGAAACTTGGGCAACATCATAATATTGTGGGAGGAGTCATTTGGTGAGTTTTGAGTGAAATCCAATCGCTAGAATTATGGAATACACCAACCACTCCATTTAGGAACGAACTGCCGTTGAACTTGAATTGTCCAACTTGGAACACCTACTGATTTCGGATCGAGCCCCAAACTTGGGCAACATCATAATATGGTTGGAGATGTCATTTGGTGAGTTTTGAGTGAAATCCAATCGCTAGAAGTATGGAATACACCAACCACTCCAATTAGGAACGAACTGCCGTTGAACTTGAATTGTCCAATTTCTCACACCTATTGATTTCGGATCGAGCCCCAAACTTGGGCAACATCATAATATGGTGGGAGGAGTCATTTGGTGAGTTTTCTGAGAAATCCAATCGCTAGAAGTGTGGAATACACCAACCACTCCAATTAGGAACGAACTGTCGTTGAAATTGAATTGACCAATTTCTCACACCTATCGATTTCGGATCGAGCCCAAAACTTGGGCAACATCATAATATGGTGGGAGGAGTCATTTGGTGACTTTTGAGTGAAATCCAATCTCTAGAAGTCTGGAATACACCAACCACTCCAATTAGGAACGAACTGTCGTTGAACTTGAATTGTCTAATTCGGAACACCAATTGATTTCGGATCGAGCCCAAAACTTGGGCAATATCATAATATGGTGGGAAGAGTCATTTGGTGAGTTTTGAGTGAAATCCAATCGCTAGAAGTATGGAATACACCAACCACTCCAATTTGGAACGAACTTCCTTTGAACTTGAATTGTCCAATTTCTCACACCTATTGAATTCGGATCGAGCCCCAAACTTGGGCAACATCATAATATGGTGGGAAGAGTCATTTGGGGAGTTTTGAGTGAAATCCAATCGGTAGAAGTATGGAATACACCAACCACTCCAATTAGGAACGAACTGCCGTTGAACTTGAATTGTCCAATTTCTCACACCTATTGATTTTGTATCGAGCCCAAAACTTGGGCAACATCATAATATGGTGGGAGGAGTCATTTGGTGAGTTTTGAGTGAAATCCAATCGCTAGAAGTATGGAATACACCAACCACTCCAGTTAGGAACGAAATGCAGTTATACTTGAATTTTCCAATTTGGAACACCTATTGATTTCGGATCGAGCCCAAAACTTGCGCAACACCATAATATGGTGGGAGGAGTCATTTGGTGAGTTTTGAGTGAAATCCAATCGCTAGAAGTGTGGAATACACCAACCACTCCAATTAGGAACGAACTGCCGTCGAACTTGAATTGTCCAATTTGGAACACCTATTGATTTCGGATCGAGCCCAAAACTTGGGCAACATCATAATATGGTGGGAGGAGTCATTTGGTGAGTTTTGAGAGAAATGCAATCGCTAGAAGTATGGAATACGCCAACCACTCCAATTAGGAAAGAACTGTCGTTGAAATTGAATTGTCCAATTTCTCACACCTATTGAAATCGGATGGAGCCCAAAACTTGGGCAACAACATAATATGGTGGGAGGAGGCATTTGGTGAGTTTTGAGTGAAATCCAGTCGCTAGAAGTGTGGAATACACCGACCACTCCTATTAGGAACGAACTGTCGTTGAAATTGAATTGACCAATTTCTCACACCTATTGATTTCGGATCGCGCCCAAAACTTGGGCAACATCATAATATGGTGGGAGGAGTCATTTGGTTAGTTTTGAGCGAAATCCAATCGCTAGAAGTATGGAATACAACAACCACTCCAATTCGGAAAGAACTATCGTTGAAATTGAATTGTCCAATTTCTCACACCTGTTGAATTCGGATCGAGCCCAAAACTTGGGCAACATCCTAATATGTTGGGAGGAGTCATTTGGTGAGTTTTGAGTGAAATCCAATCGCTAGAAGTATGGAATACACAAACCACTCCAAATAGGAAAGAACTGTCGTTGAAATTGAATTGTCCAATTTCTCACACCTATTGATTTCGGATCGAGCCCAAAACATGGGCAACATCATAATATGGTGGGAGGAGTCATTTGGTGAGTTTTGAGTGAAATCCAATCGCTAGAAGTATGGAATACACCAACCACTCCAGTTAGGAACGAACTGCCGTTATACTTGAATTTTCCAATTTGGAACATCTATTGATTTCGGATCGAGCCCAAAACTTGGGCAACACAATAATATGGTGGGAGGAGTCATTTGGTGAGTTTTGAGTGAAATCCAATCGCTAGAAGTGTGGAATACACCAACCACTCCAATTAGGAACGAACTGCCGTTGAACTTGAATTCACCAATTTCTCACTCCTATTGATTTCGGATCGAGCCCAAAACTTGGGCAACATCATAATATGGTGGGAGGAGTCATTTGGTGAGTTTTGACTGAAATCCAATCGCTAGAAGTATGGAATACACCAACCACTCCAATTAGGAACGAACTGCCGTTGAACTTGAATTGTCCAATTTGGAACACCTACTGATTTCGGATCGAGCCCAAAACTTGGGCAACATCATAATATGGTTGGAGGAGTCATTTGGTGAGTTTTGAGTGAAATCCAATTGCTAGAAGTATGGAATACACCAACCACTCCAATTAGGAACGAACTGCCGTTGAACTTGAATTGTCCAATTTGGAACACCTATTGATTTCGGATCGAGCCCCAAACTTGGGCAACATCATAATATGGTGGGAGGAGTCATTCGGTGAGTTTTGAGTGAAATCCAATCGCAAGAAGTATGGAATACACAAACCACTCCAGTTAGGAACGAACTGCCGTTGAACTTGAATTGTCCAATTTCTCACACCTATTGATTTCGGATCGAGCCCCAAACTTGGGCAACATCATAATATGGTGGGAGGAGTCATTTGGTAATTTTTCAGGGAAATCCAATCGCTAGAAGTATGGAATACACCAACCACTCCAATTAGGAACGAACTGTCGTTGAAATTGAATTGTCCAATTTCTCACACCTGTTGAATTCGGATCGAGCCCGAAACTTGGGCAACATCCTAATATGGTGGGAGGAGTCATTTGGTGGGTTTTGAGTGAAATCCAATCGCTAGAAGTATGGAATACACCAACCACTCCAATTAGGAAAGAACTGTCGTTCAAATTGAATTGTCCAATTTCTCACACCTATTGATTTCGGATCGAGCCCCAAACTTGGGCAACATCATAATATGGTGGGAGGAATCATTTGGTGAGTTTTGAGTGAAATCCAATCGCTAGAAGTATGGAATACACCAACCACTCCAATTAGGAACGAACTGCCGTCGAACTTGAATTGTCCAATTTGGAACACCTATTGATTTCGGATCGAGCCCAAAACTTGGGCAACATCATAATATGGTGGGAGGAGTCATTTGGTGAGTTTTGAGAGAAATGCAATCGCTAGAAGTATGGAATACACCAACCACTCCAATTAGGAAAGAACTGTCGTTGAAATTGAATTGTCCAATTTCTCACACCTATTGAAATCGGATGGAGCCCAAAACTTGGGCAACAACATAATATGGTGGGAGGAGGCATTTGGTGAGTTTTGAGTGAAATCCAGTCGCTAGAAGTGTGGAATACACCAACCACTCCTATTAGGCACGAACTGCCGTTGAACTTGAATTGTCCAGTTTGGAACACCAATTGATTCGGATCGAGCCCAAAACTTGGGCAACATCATATTATGGTGGGAGAAGTCATTTGGTGAGTTTTGAGTGAAATCCAATCCCTAGAAGTATGGAATACACCAACCACTCCAATTAGGAACGAACTGCCGTTGAAATTGAATTGTCCAATTTGGAACACCTATTGATTTCGGATCGAGTCCAAAAGTTGGGCAACATCATCATATGGTGGGAGGAGTCGTTTGGTGAGTTTTGAGTGAAATCCAATCGCTAGAAGTATGGAATACACCAACCACTCCAATTGGGAACGAACTGCCGTTGAACTTGAATTGTCCAATTTGGAACACCAATTGATTCGGATCGAGCCCAAAACTTGGGCAACATCATTATATGGTGGGAGGAATCATTTGGTGAGTTTTGAGTGAAATCCAATCGCTAGAACTATGGAATACACCAACCACTCCAATTAGGAACGGACTGCCGTAGAAATTGAATTGTCCAATTTCTCAAACCTATTGATTTCGGATCGAGCCCAAAACTTGGGCAACATCATAATATGGTGGGAGGAGTCATTTGGTGAGTTTTGACTGAAATCCAGTCGCTAGAAGTATGGAATACACCAACCACTCCAATTAGGAATGAACTGTCGTTGAACTTGAATTGTCCAATTTGGAACACCTATTGATTTCGGATCGAGCCCAAAACTTGGGCAACATCATAACATGGTGAGAGGAGTCATTTGGTGAGTTTTGAGTGAAAACCAATCGCTAGAAGTATGGAATACACCAACCACTCCAATTAGGAACGAACTGCCGTTATACTTGAATTTTCGAATTTGGAACACCTATTTATTTCGGATCGAGCCCCAAACTTGGGCAACATCATAATATGGTGGGAGGAGTCATTTGGGGAGTTTTAAGTGAAATCCAATCGCTAGAAGTATGGAATACACCAACCACTCCAATTAGAAACGAACTGCCGTTGAACTTGAATTGTCCAATTTCTCACACCTATTGATTTCGGATCGAGCCCAAAACTTGGGCAACATCATAATATGGTGGGAGGAGTCATTTGGTGAGTTTTGACTGAAATCCAATCGCTAGAAGTATGGAATACACCAACCACTCCAATTAGGAACGAACTGCCGTTATACTTGAGTTTTCCAATTTGGAACACCTATTGACTTCGGATCAAGCCCAAAAGTTGGGCAACATCATAATATGGTGGGAGGAGTAATTTGGTGAGTTTTGAGAGAAATCCAATCGCTAGAAGTATGGAATACACCAACCACTCCAGTTAGGAACGAACTGCCGTTATACTTGAATTTTCGAATTTGGAACACCTATTTATTTCGGATCGAACCCAAAACTTCGGCAACATCATAATATGGTGGGAGGAGTCATTTGGTGAGTTTTGAGTGAAATAAAATCGCTAGAAGTATGGAATAAACCAACCACTCCAATTAGGAACGAACTGCCGTTGAACTTGAATTGTCCAATTTCTCACACCTACTGATTTCGGATCGAGCCCAAAACTTGGGCCACATCATAATATGGTGGGAGGAGTCATTTGGTGAGTTTTCAGAGAAATCCAATCGCTAGAAGTGTGGAATACACCAACCACTCCAATTAGGAACGAACTGTCGTTGAAATTGAATTGACCAATTTCTCACACCTATTGATTTCGGATCGAGCCCAAAACTTGGGCAACATCATAATATGGTGGGAGGAGTCGTTTGGTGAGTTTTGAGTGAAATCCAATCGCTAGAAGTATGGAATAAACCAACCACTCCAATTAGGAACGAACTGCCGTTGAACTTGAATTGTCCAATTTCTCACACCTATTGATTTCGGTTCGAGCCCAAAACTTGGGCAACATCATAATATGGTGGGAGGAGTCATTTGGTGAGTTTTGAGTCAAATCCAATCGCTAGAAGTATGGAATATACCAACCACTCCAATTAGGAACGAACTGCCGTTGAACATGAATTGTCCAATTTCTCACACCTATTGATTTCGGATTGAGCCCCAAACTTGGGCAACATCATAATATGGTGGGAGGAGTCATTTGGTGAGTTTTCTGAGAAATCCAATCGCTAGAAGTGTGGAATACACCAACCACTCCAATTAGGAACGAACTGTCGTTGAAATTGAATTGACCAATTTCTCACACCTATTGATTTCGGATCGAGCCCAAAACTTGGGCAACATCATAATATGGTGGGAGGAGTCATTTGGTGACTTTTGAGTCAAATCCAATCGCTAGAAGTATGGAATATACCAACCACTCCAATTAGGAACGAATTGCCGTTGACATTGAATTGTCCAATTTGGAACACGTATTGATTTTGGATCGAGCCCAAAACTTGGGCAACATCATAATATGTTGGGAGGAGTCATTTGGTGAGTTTTGAGTGAAATCCAATCGCTAGAAGTATTGAATACACCAACCACTCCAATTAGGAACGAACTGCCGTTGAACTTGAATTGTCCAATTTATCACACCTATTGATTTCGGATCGAGCCCCAAACTTGGGCAACATCATAATACGGTGGGAGGAGTCATTTGGTGAGTTTTCAGAGAAATCCAATCGCTAGAAGTATGGAATACACCAACCCCTCCAATTAGGAACGAACTGCCGTTGAACTTGAATTGTCCAATTTGGAACACCTATTGATTTCGGATCGAGCCCAAAACTTGGGCAACATCATAACATGGTGAGAGGAGTCATTTGGTGAGTTTTGAGTGAAATCCAATCGCTAGAAGTATGGAATACACCAACCACTCCAATTAGGAACGAACTGCCGTTGAACTTGAATTGTCCAATTTCTCACACCTATTGATTTCGGATCGAGCCCAAAACTTGGGCAACATCATAATATGGTGGGAGGAGTCGTTTGGTGAGTTTTGAGTGAAATCCAATCGCTAGAAGTATGGAATACACCAACCACTCCAATTAGGAACGAACTGTCGTTGAACTTGAAATGTCCAATTTCTCACACCTACTGATTTCGGACCGAGCCCCAAACTCGGGACACATCATGATATGGTGGGAGGAGTCATTTGGTGAGTTTTGAGTGAAATCCAATCGCTGGAAGAATGGAATACACCAACCACTCCAATTAGGAACGAACTGCCGTTGAAATTTAATTCTCCAATTTCTCACACCTATTGATTTCGGATCGAGCCCAAAACTTGGGCAACAACATAATCTGGTGGGAGGAGTCATTTGGTGAGTTTTTGAGTGAAATCCAATTGCTAGAAGTATGGAATACACCAACCACTCCAATTAGGAACGAACTGCCGTTGTACTTGAATTGACCAATTTGGAACACCTATTGATTTCGGATCGAGCCCAAAACTTGGGCAACATCATAATATGAGGGGAGGATTCATTTTGTGAGTTTTGAGTGAAATCCAGTCACCAGAAGTATGGAATACACCAACCACTCCAATTAGGAACGAACTGCCGTAGAAATTGAATTGTCCAATTTCTCACACCTATTGATTTCGGATCGAGCCCAAAACTTGGGCAACATCATAATATGGTGGGAGGAGTCATTTGGTGAGTTTTGACTGAAATCCAATCGCTAGAAGTATGGAATACACCAACCACACCAATTAGGAATGAACTGCTGTTGAACTTGAATTGTCCAATTTCTCACACCTATTGATTTCGGATCGAGCCCCAAACTTGGGCAACATCATAATATGGTGGGAGGAGTCATTTGGTGAGTTTTCAGAGAAATCCAATCGCTAGAAGTATGGAATACACCAACCACTCCAATTAGGAACGAACTGCCCTTGAAATTGAATTGTCCAATTTCTCACTCCTATTGATTTCGGATCGAGCCCAAAACTCGGGAAACATCATAATACGGTGGGAGGAGTCATTTGGTGAGTTTTGAGTTAAATCCAATCGCTAGAAGTATGGAATACACCAACCACTCCAATTAGGAACGAACTGCCGTTGAACTGGAATTGTCCAATTTCTCACACCTACTAATTTCGGACCGAGCCCCAAACTCGGGACACATCATGATATGGTGGGAGGAGTCATTTGGTGAGTTTTGAGTGAAATCCAATCGCTGGAAGTATGGAATACACCAACCACTCCAATTAGGAACGAACTGCCGTTGAAATTGAATTGTCCAATTTCTCACACCTATTGATTTCGGATCGAGCCCAAAACTTGGGCAACATCATAACATGGTGGGAGGAGTCATTTGGTGAGTTTTGAGTGAAATCCAATCGCTAGAAGTATGGAATACACCAACCACTACAATTAGGAACGAACTGCCGTTGAACTTAAATTGTCCAATTTCTCACACCTATTGATTTCGTATCGAGCCCAAAACTTGGGCAACATCATAATATGGTGGGAGGAGTCATTTGGTGAGTTTTCAGAGAAATCCAATCGCTAGAAGTATGGAATACACCAACCACTCCAATTAGGAATGAACTGTCGTTGAACTTGAATTGTCCAATTTGGAACACCTATTGATTTCGGATCGAACCCAAAACTTGGGCAACAACATAATATGGTGGGAGGAGTCATTTGGTGAGTTTTTGAGTGAAATCCAATCGCTAGAAGTATGGAATACACCAACCACTCCAATTAGGAACGAACTGCCGTTGAACTTGAATTGTCCAATTTCTCACAACTATTGATTTCGGATCGAGCCCCAAACTTGGGCAACATCATAATATGGTGGGAGGAGTCATTTGGTGAGTTTTCAGTGAAATCCAATCGCTAGAAGTGTGGAATACACCAACCACTCCAATTAGGAACGAACTGCCGTTGTACTTGAATTGTCCAAATTGGAACACCTATTGATTTCGGATCCAGCCCAAAACTTGGGCAACATCATAATATGGTGGGAGGAGTCATTTGGTGACTTTTGAGTCAAATCCAATCGCTAGAAGTATGGAATATACCAACCACTCCAATTAGGAACGAATTGCCGTTGACATTGAATTGTCCAATTTGGAACACGTATTGATTTCGGATCGAGCCCAAAACTTGGGCAACATCATAATATGTTGGGAGGAGTCATTTGGTGAGTTTTGAGTGAAATCCAATCGCTAGAAGTATGGAATACACCAACCACTCCAATTAGGAACGAACTGCCGTTGAACTTGAATTGTCCAATTTATCACACCTATTGATTTCGGATCGAGCCCCAAACTTGGGCAACATCATAATACGGTGGGAGGAGTCATTTGGTGAGTTTTCAGAGAAATCCAATCGCTAGAAGTATGGAATACACCAACCCCTCCAATTAGGAACGAACTGCCGTTGAACTTGAATTGTCCAATTTGGAACACCTATTGATTTCGGATCGAGCCCAAAACTTGGGCAACATCATAACATGGTGAGAGGAGTCATTTGGTGAGTTTTGAGTGAAATCCAATCGCTAGAAGTATGGAATACACCAACCACTCCAATTAGGAACGAACTGCCGTTGAACTTGAATTGTCCAATTTCTCACACCTATTGATTTCGGATCGAGCCCCAAACTTGGGAAACATCATAATATGGTGGGAGGAGTCATTTGGGGAGTTTTAAGTGAAATCCATTCGCTAGAAGTATGGAATACGCCAACCACTCCAATTAGGAACGAACTGCCGTTGAACTTGAATTGTCCAATTTCTCACACCTATTGATTTCGTATCGAGCCCAAAACTTGGGCAACATCATAATATGGTGGGAGGAGTCATTTGGTGAGTTTTGAGTGAAATCCAATCGCTAGAAGTATGGAATACACCAACCACTACAATTAGGAACGAACTGCCGTTGAACTTGAATTGGCCAACTTGGAACACCTATTGATTTCGGATCGAGCCGAAAACATGGGCAACATTATAACATGGTGAGAGGAGTCATTTGGTGAGTTTTGAGTGAAATCCAATCGCTAGAAGTATGGAATACACCAACCACTCCAATTAGGAACGAACTGTCGTTTAACTTGAATTGTCCAATTTCTCACACCTATTGATTTCGGATCGAGCCCAAAACTTGGGCAACATCATAATATGGTGGGAGGAGTCATTTGGTGAGTTTTCAGAGAAATCCAATCGCTAGAAGTGTGGAATACACCAACCACTCCAATTAGGAACGAACTGTCGTTGAAATTGAATTGACCAATTTCTCACACGTATTGAATTCTGTTCGAGCCCAAAACTTGGGCAACATCATAATATGGTGGGAGGAGTCATTTGGTGAGTTTTGAGTTAAATCCAACGCTAGAAGTATGGAATACACCAACCACTACAATTAGGAACGACCTGCCGTTCAAATTGAATTGTCCAATTTGGAACACCTATTGATTTCGGATCGAGCCCAAACCTTGGGCAACATCATAATATGGTGAGAGGAGTCATCTGGTGAGTTTTGAGTGAAATCCAATCGCTAGAAGTATGGAATACACCAACCACTCCAATTTGGAACGAACTGCCGTTGAACTTGAATTGTCCAATTTCTCACACCTATTGATTTCGGATCGAGCCCAAAACTCGGGAAACATCATAATACGGTGGGAGGAGTCATTTGGTGAGTTTTGAGTGAAATCCAATCGCTAGAAGTATGGAATACACCAACCACTCCAATTAGGAACGAACTGCCGTTGAACTTGAATTGTCCCGTTTGGAACACCTATTGATTTCGGATCGAGCCCAAAACTTGGGCAACATCATAATATGGTGGGAGGAGTCATTTGGTGAGTTTTGAGTGAAATCCAATCGCTAGAAGTGTGGAATACACCAACCACTCCAATTAGGAACGAACTGCCGTTGAACATGAATTGTCCAATTTCTCACACCTATTGATTTCGGATCGAGCCCAAAACTTGGGCAATATCACAATATGGTGGGAAGAGTCATTTGGTGAGTTTTGAGTGAAATCCAATCGCTAGAAGTATGGAATACCCCAACCACTCCAGTTAGGAACGAACTGCCGTTATACTTGAATTTTCCAATTTGGAACACCTATTGATTTCGGATCGAGCCCAAAACTTGGGCAACACCATAATATGGTGGGAGGAGTCATTTGGTGAGTTTTGAGTGAAATCCAATCGCTAGAAGTGTGGAATACACCAACCACTCCAATTAGGAACGAACTGCCCTTGAACTTGAATTCTCCAATTTCTCACACCTATTGATTTCGGATCGAGCCCAAAACTTGGGCAACATCATAATATGGTGGGAGGAGTCATTTGGTGAGTTTTGAGTGAAATCCAATTGCTAGAAGTATGGAATACACCAACCACTCCAATTAGGAACGAACTGCCGTTGAACTTGAATTGTCCAATTTGGAACACCTATTGATTTCGGATCTAGCCCAAAACTTGGGCAACATCATAATATGGTGGGAGTTGTCATTTGGTGAGTTTTCAGTGAAATCCAATTGCTAGAGGTATGGAATACACCAACCACTCGAATTAGGAACGAACTGCCGTTGAACGTGAATTGTCCAATTTCTCACACCTATTGATTTCGGATCGAGCCCAAAACCTGAGCAACATCATAATATGGTGGGAGGAGTCATTTGGGGAGTTTTGAGTGAAATCCAATCGCCAGAAGTGTGGAATACACCAACCACTCCAATTAGGAACGTACTGCCGTTGAACTTGAATTCCCCAATTTCTCACACCTATTGATTTCGGATCGCGCCCAAAACTTGGGCAACATCATAATATGGTGGGTGGAGTCAGTTGGTTAGTTTTGAGCGAAATCCAATCGCTAGAAGTATGGAATACATCAACCACTCCAATTCGGAAAGAACTATCGTTGAAATTGAATTGTCCAATTTCTCACACCTGTTGAATTCGGATCGAGCCCAAAACTTGGGCAACATCCTAATATGTTGGGAGGAGTCATTTGGTGAGTTTTGAGTGAAATCCAATCGCTAGAAGTATGGAATACACAAACCACTCCAAATAGGAAAGAACTGTCGTTGAAATTGAATTGTCCAATTTCTCACACCTATTGATTTCAGATCGAGCCCCAAACTTGGGCAACATCATAATATGGTGGGAGGAGTCATTTGGTGAGTTTTCAGTGAAATCCAATCGCTAGAAGTGTGGAATACACCAACCACTCCAATTAGGAACGAACTGCCGTTGAACTTGAATTCTCCAATTTCTCACACCTATTGATTTCGGATCGAGCCCAAAACTTGGGCAACATCATAATATGGTGGGAGGAGTCATTTGGTGAGTTTTGAGTGAAATCTAATCGCTAGAAGTATGGAATACACCAAACACTCCAGTTAGGAACGAACTGCCGTTATACTTGAATTTTCCAATTTGGAACACCTATTGATTTCGGATCGAGCCCAAAACTTGGGCAACACCATAATATGGTGGGAGGAGTCATTTGGTGAGTTTTGAGTGAAATCCAATCGCTAGAAGTGTGGAATACACCAACCACTCCAATTAGGAACGAACTGTCGTTGAACTTGAATTCTCCAATTTCTCACACCTATTGATTTCGGATCGAGCCCAAAACTTGGGCAACATCATAATATGGTTGGAGGAGTCATTTGGTGAGTTTTCAGTGAAATCCGATTGCTAGAAGTATGGAATACACCAACCACTCCAATTAGGAACGAACTGCCGTTGAACTTGAATTGTCCAATTTGGAACACCTATTGATTTCGGATCGAGCCCCAAACTTGGGCAACATCATAATATGGTGGGAGGAGTCATTCGGTGAGTTTTGAGTGAAATCCAATCGCAAGAAGTATGGAATACACCAACCACTCCAATTAGGAACGAACTGCCGTTGAACTTGAATTGTCCAATTTCTCACAACTATTGATTTCGGATCGAGCCCCAAACTTGGGCAACATCATAATATGGTGGGAGGAGTCATTTGGTGAGTTTTCAGAGAAATCCAATCGCTAGAAGTGTGGAATACACCAACCACTCCAATTAGGAACGAACTGTCGTTGAAATTGAATTGACCAATTTCTCACACCTATTGATTTCGGATCGAGCCCAAAACTTGGGCAACATCATAATATGGTGGGAGGAGTCATTTGGTGAGTCTTGAGTGAAATCCAATCTCTAGAAGTATGGAATACACCAACCACTCCAGTTAGGAACGAACTGCCGTTGTACTTGAATTGTCCAATTTGGAACACCTATTGATTTCGGATCGAGCCCCAAACTTGGGCAACATCATAATATGGTGGTAGGAGTCATTTGGGGAGTTTTGAGTGAAATCCAATCGCAAGAAGTATGGAATACACCAACCACTCCAATTAGGAAAGAACTGTCGTTGAAATTGAATTGACCAATTTCTCACACCTATTGAAATAGGATGGAGCCCAAAACTTGGGCAACAACATAATATGGTGGGAGGAGACATTTGGTGAGTTTTGAGTGAAATCCAGTCGCTAGAAGTGTGGAATACACCAACCACTCCTATTAGGCACGAACTGCCGTTGAACTTGAATTGTCCAGTTTGGAACACCAATTGATTCGGATCGAGCCCAAAACTTGGGCAACATCATATTATGGTGGGAGAAGTCATTTGGTGAGTTTTGAGTGAAATCCAATCGCTAGAAGTATGGAATACACCAACCACTCCAATTAGGAACGAACTGCCGTTGAACTTGAATTGTCCAATTTGGAACACCTATTGATTTCTGATCGAGTCCAAAACTTGGGCAACAACATAATATGGTGGGAGGAGTCGTTTGGGGAGTTTTGAGTGAAATCCAATCGCTAGAAGTATGGAATACACCAACCACTCCAATTGGGAACGAACTGCCGTTGAACTTGAATTGTCCAATTTGGAACACCAATTGATTCGGATCGAGCCCAAAACTTGGGCAACATCATTATATGGTCGGAGGAGTCATTTGGTGAGTTTTGAGTGAAATCCAATCGGTAGAACTATGGAATACACCAACCACTCCAATTAGGAACGAACTGCCGTTGAACTTGAATTGTCCAATTTCTCACACGTATTGATTTCTGATCGAGCACAAAACTTGGGCAACATCATAATATGGGGGGAGGAGTCATTTGGTGTGTTTTGAGTGAAATCCAATCGCTTGAAGTATGGAGTACACCAACCACTGCAATTAGGAACGAACTGCCGTTGAACTTGAATTGTCCAATTTCTCACACCTAATGATTTCGGATCGAGCCAAAAACATGGGCAACATCATAATATGGTGGGAGGAGTCAATTGGTGTGTTTTGAGTGAAATCCAATCGCTAGAAGTATGGAATACACCAACCACTCCAATTAGGAACGAACTGCCGTTGAACTTGAATTGTCCAATTTCTTACACCTTTTATTTCGGATCGAGCCCCAAACTTGGGCAACATCCTAATATGGTGGGAGGAGTCATTTGGTGAGTTTTGAGTGAAATCCAATCGCTAGAAGTATGGAACACACCAACCACTCCAATTAGGAAAGAACTGTCGTTGAAATTGAATTGACCAATTTCTCACACCTATTGAAATCGGATGGAGCCCAAAACTTGGGCAACAACATAATATGGTCGGAGGAGTCATTTGTTGAGTATTGAGTGAAATCCAATCGCTAGAAGTGTGGAATACACCAACCACTCCTATTAGGAACAAACTGTCGTTGAACTTGAATTGTCCAGTTTGGAACACCAATTGATTTCGGATCGAGCCCAAAACTTGGGCAACATCATATTATGGTGGGAGAAGTCATTTGGTGGGTTTTGAGTGAAATCCAATCGCTAGAAGTATGGAATACACCAACCACTCCAATTAGGAACAAACCGCCGTTGAACTTGAATTGTCCAATTTGGAACACCTATTGATTTCGGATCGAGTCCAAAACTTGGGCAACATCATAATATGGTGGGAGGAGTCATTTGGTGAGTTTTGAGTGAAATCCAATCGCTAGAAGTATGGAATACACCAACCACTCCAATTAGGAACGAACTGCCGTTGAACTTGAATTGTCCAATTTGGAACACCTATTGATTTCGGATCGAGTCCAAAACTTGGGCAACATCATAATATGGTGGGAGGAGTCGTTTGGTGAGTTTTGAGTGAAATCCATTCGCTAGAAGTATGGAATACACCAACCACTCCAATTGGGAACGAACTGCCGTTGAACTTGAATTGTCCAATTTGGAACACCTATTGATTTCGGATCGAGCCCAAAACTTGGGCAACATCATAATATGATGGGAGGAGTCATTTGGTGAGTTTTGAGTGAAATCCAATCCCTAGAAGTATGGAATACACCAACCACTCCAATTAGGAACGAACTGCTGTTGAAATTGAATTGTCCAACTTCTCACACGTATTGATTTCTGATCGAGCCCAAAACTTGGGCAACATCATAATATGGTGGGAGGAGTCATTTGGTGAGTTTTGAGTGAAATCCAATCGCTAGAAGTATGGAATACACCAACCAATCCAATTAGGAACGAACTGCCGTTGAACTTGCATTGTCCAATTTCTCACACGTATTGATTTCGGATCGAGCCCAAAACTTGGGCAACATCATAATATGGTGGGAGGAGTCATTTGGTGTGTTTTGAGTGAAATCCAATCGCTTGAAGTATGGAGTACACCAACCACTGCAATTAGGAACGAACTGCCGTTGAACTTGAATTGTCCAATTTCTCACACCTATTGATTTCGGATCGAGCCCAAACCTCGGGCAACATCATAATATGGTGGGAGGAGTCAATTGGTGTGTTTTGAGTGAAATCCAATCGCTAGAAGTATGGAATACACCAACCACTCCAATTAGGAACGAACTGCAGTTGAACTTGAATTGTCCAATTTCTTACACCAATTGATTTCGGATCGAGCCCCAAACTTGGGCAACATCCTAATATGGTGGGAGGAGTCATTTGGTGAGTTTTGAGTGAAATCCAATCGCTAGAAGTGTGGAATACACCAATCACTCCAATTAGGAAAGAACTGTCGTTGAAATTGAATTGACCAATTTCTCACACCTATTGAAATCGGATGGAGCCCAAAACTTGGCCAACAACATAATATGGTGGGAGGAGTCATTTGGTGAGTATTGAGTGAAATCCAATCGCTAGAAGTGTGGAATACACCAACCACTCCTATTAGGAACAAACTGCCGTTGAACTTGAATTGTCCAGTTTGGAACACCAATTGATTTCGGATCGAGCCCAAAACTTGGGCAACATCATATTATGGTGGGAGAAGTCATTTGGTGAGTTTTGAGTGAAATCCAATCGCTAGAAGTATGGAATACACCAACCACTCCAATTAGGAACGAACTGCCGTTGAACTTGAATTGTCCAATTTGGAACACCTATTGATTTCGGATCGAGTCCAAAACTTGGGCAACATCATAATATGGTGGGAGGAGTCATTTGGTGAGTTTTGAGCGAACTCCAATCCCTAGAACTATGGAATACACCAACCACTCCAATTAGGAACGAACTGCCGTTGAACTTGAATTGTCCAATTTGGAACACCTATTGATTTCGGATCGAGCCCAAAACTTGGGCAACATCATAATATGGTGGGAGTAGTCATTTGGTGAGTTTTGAGTGAAATCCAATCCTTAGAAGTATGGAATACACCAACCACTCCAATTAGGAATGAACTGCCGTTGAACTTGAATTGTCCAATTTGGAACACCTATTGATTTCGGATCGAGCCCAAAACTTGGGCAACAGCATAATATGGTGGGAGGAGTCATTTGGTGAGTTTTGAGTGAAATCCAATCGCTAGAAGTATGGAATACACCAACCACTCCAATTAGGAACGAACTGCCGTTGAACTTGAATTGTCCAATTTCTCACACCTACTGATTTCGGACCGAGCCCCAAACTTGGGACACATCATGATATGGTGGGAGGAGTCATTTGGTGAGTTTTGAGTGAAATCCAATCGCTAGAAGTATGGAATACACCAACCACTCCAATTAGGAACGAACTGCCGTTGAACATGAATTGTCCAATTTCTCACACCTGTTGATTACGGATCGAGCCCAAAACTTGGGCAACATCATAATATGGTGGGAGGAGTCATTTGGTGAGTTTTTAGCGAAATCCAATCGCTAGAAGTATGGAATACACCAACCACTCCAATTAGGAACGAACTGCCGTTGAACTTGAATTGTCCAATTTCTCACACCTATTGATTTCGGATCGAGCCTCAAACTTGGGCAACATCATAATATGGTGGGAAGAGTCATTTGTTGAGTTTTGAGTGAAATCCAATCACTAGAAGTATGGAATACACCAACCACTATAGTTAGGGATGAACTGCCGTTGAACTTGAATTGTCCAATTTGGAACACCTATTGATTTCGGATCGAGCCCAAAACCTGGGCAAGATCATAATATGGTGGGTGGTGTCATTTCGTGAGTTTTGAGTGAAATCCAATCGCTAGAAGTATGGAATACACCAACCACTCCAATTAGGAACGAATTGCCGTTGCACTTGAATCGTCCAATTTGGAACACCTATTGATTTCGGACCGAGCCCCAAACTTGGGCAACATCATAATATGGTGGGAGGAGTCATTTGGTGAGTTTTGAGTGAAATCCAATCGCTAGAAGTATGGAATACACTAACAAGTCCAATTAGGAACGAACTGCCGTTGAACTTGAATTGTCCAATTTCTCACACCTATTGATTTCGGATCGAGACCAAAACCTGGGCAACATCGTAATATGGTGGGAGGAGTCATTTGGTGAGTTTTGAGTGAAATCCAATCACTAGAAGTATGGAATACACCAACCACTCCAATTAGGAACGAACTGCCGTTGAACTAGAATTGGCCAATTTTGAACACCTACTGATTTCGGATCGATTCCAAAACTTGGGCAACATCATATTATGGTGGGAGGAGTCATTTGGTGAGTTTTGACTGAAATCCAATCGCTAGAAGTATGGAATACACCAACCACTCCAATTAGGAACGAACTGCCGTTGAACTTGAATTGTCCAATTTGGAACACCTATTGATTTCGGATCGAGCCCAAAACTTGGGCAACATCATAATATAGTGGGAGGAGTCATTTGGTGAGTTTTGAGTGAAATCCAATCACTAGAAGTATGGAATACACCAACCACTCCAATTAGGAACGAACTGCCGTTGAACTTGAATTGTCCAATTTGGAACACCTATTGATTTCGGATCGAGCCCAAATCTTGGGCAACATCATAATATGGTGGGAGGAGTCATTTGGTGAGTTTTGAGTGAAATCCAATCGCTAGAAGTATGGAATACACCAACCACTCCAATTAGGAACGAACTGCCGTTGAACTTGAATTGTCCAATTTGAAACACCTATTGATTTCGGATCGAGCCCAAAACCTGGGCAACATCATAATATGGTGGGAGGAGTCATTTGGGGAGTTTTGAGTGAAATCCACTCGCTAGAAGTATGGAATACACTAACAAGTCCAATTAGGAACGAACTGCCGTTGAACTTCAATTGTCCAATTTCTCACACCTATTGATTTCGGATCGAGCCCAAAACTTGGGCAACATCGTAATATGGTGGGAGGAGTCATTTGGTGAGTTTTGAGTGAAATCCAATCACTACAAGTATGGAATACACCAACCACTCCAATTAGAAACGAACTGCCGTTGAACTTGAATTGTCCAATTTGGAACACCTATTGATTTCGGATCGAGCCCAAATCTTGGGCAACATCATAATATGGTGGGAGGAATCATTTGGTGAGTTCTGAGTGAAATCCAATCGCTAGAAGTCTGGAATACACCAACCACTCCAGTTAGGAACGAATTGCCGTTGAACTTGAATTGTCCAATTTCTCACACCTATTGATTTCGGATCGAGCCCCAAACTTGGGCAACATCATAATATGGTGGGAGGAGTCATTTGGTGAGTTTTGGGTGAAATCCAATCGCTAGAAGTATGGAATAAACCAACCACTCCAATTTGGAACGAACTTCCTTTGAACTTGAATTGTCCAATTTCTTACAACTATTGATTTCGAATCGAGCCCAAAACATGGGCAACATCATAATATGGTGGGAGGAGTCATTTGGTGAGTTTTGAGTGAAATCCAATCGCTAGAAGTATGGAATACACCAACCACTCCAGTTAGGAAGGAACTGCCGTTGAACATGAATTGTCCAATTTGGAACACCTATTGATTTCGGATCGAGCCCAAAACTTGGGCAACAACATAATATGGTGGGAGGTGTCATTTGGTTAGTTTTGAGTGAAATCCAATCGCTAGAAGTATGGAATACACCAACCACTCCAATTAGGAACGAACTGCCGTTGAACTTGAATTGTCCAATTTGGAACACCTATTGATTTCGGATCGAGCCCAAAATATGGGAAACATCATAATATGGTGGGAGGAGTCATTTGGTGAGTTTTGAGTGAAATCCAATCGCTAGAAGTATGGAATACACCAACCACCCCAGGTCGGAAGGAACTGCCGTTGAACTTGAATCGTCCAATTTGGAACACCTATTGATTTCGGACAGAGCCCCAAACTTGGGCAAGATAATAATATGGTGGGAGGAGTCATTTGGTGAGTTTTGAGTGAAATCCAATCACTAGAAGTATGGAATACACCAACCACTCCAATTAGGAACGAACTGCCGTTGAACTTGAATTGTCCAATTTCTCACACCTATTGAATTCGGATCGAGCCCCAAACTTGGGCAACATCATAATATGGTGGGAAGAGTCATTTGGTGAATTTTGAGTGAAATCCAATCACTAGAAGTATGGAATACACCAACCACTCCAATTAGGAACGAACTGCCGTTGAACTTGAATTGTCCAATTTCTCACACCTATTGATTTCGGATCGAGCCCCAAAAATAGGCAACATTATAATATGGTGGGAGGAGTCATTTGGTGAGTTCTGAGTGAAATCCAATCGCTAGAAGTATGGATTACACCAACCACTCCAATTAGGAACGAACTGCTGTTGAACTTGAATTGTCCAATTTCTCACACTTATTGATTTCGGATCGAGCCCAAAACTTGGGCAACACCATAAAACGGTGGGAGTAGTCATTTGGTGAGTTTTGAGTGAAATCCAATCGCTAGAAGTATGGAATACACCAACCACTCCAATTAGGAACGAACTGCCGTTGAACTTGAATTGTCCAATTTCTCACACCTACTGATTTCGGACCGAGCCCCAAACTTGGGACACATCATAATATGGTGGGAGGAGTCATTTGGTGAGTTTTGAGTGAAATCCAATCGCTAGAAGTATGGAATACACCAACCACTCCAATTAGGAACGAACTGCCGTTGAACTTAAATTGTCCAATTTCTCACACCTATTGATTTCGGATCGAGCCCCAAACTTGGGCAACATCATAATATGGTGGGAAGAGTCATTTGGTGAGTTTTGAGTGAAATCCAATCACTAGAAGTATGGAATACACCAACCACTATAGTTAGGAGCGAACTGCCGTTGAACTTGAATTGTCCAATTTGGAACACCTATTGATTTCGGATCGAGCCCAAAACCTGGGAAAGATCATAATTTGGTGGGAGGAGTCATTTCGTGCGTTTTGAGTGAAATCCAATCGCTAGAAGTATGGAATACACCAACCACTAAAATTAGGAACGAACTGCTGTTGAACTTGAATTGTCCAATTTCTCACACCTATTGATTTCGAATCGAGCCCCAAACTTGGGCAACATCATAATATGGTGGGAATAGTCATTTGGTGAGTTTTGAGTGAAATCCAATCGCTAGAAGTATGGAATACACCAACCACTCCAATTAGGAACGAGCTGCCTTTGAACTTGAATTGTCCAATTTGGAACACCTAATGATTTCGGATCGAGCCCAAAACTTGGGCAACATCATAATATGGTGGGAGGAGTCATTTGGTGAGTTTTGAGTGAAATCCAATCGCTAGAAGTATGGAATACACCAACCACTCCAATTAGGAACGAACTGCCGTTGAACTTGAATTGTCCAATTTCTCACACCTACTGATTTCGGACCGAGCCCCAAACTTGGGACACATCATGATATGGTGGGAGGAGTCATTTGGTGAGTTTTGAGTGAAATCCAATCGCTAGAAGTATGGAATACACCAACCACTCCAATTAGGAACGAACTGCCGTTGAACATGAATTGTCCAATTTCTCACACCTGTTGATTACGGATCGAGCCCAAAACTTGGGCAACATCATAATATGGTGGGAGGAGTCATTTGGTGAGTTTTTAGCGAAATCCAATCGCTAGAAGTATGGAATACACCAACCACTCCAATTAGGAACGAACTGCCGTTGAACTTGAATTGTCCAATTTCTCACACCTATTGATTTCGGATCGAGCCTCAAACTTGGGCAACATCATAATATGGTGGGAAGAGTCATTTGTTGAGTTTTGAGTGAAATCCAATCGCTAGAAGTATGGAATACACCAACCACTCCAATTAGGAACGAACTGCCGTCGAACTTGAATTGTCCAATTTCTCACACCTATTGATTTCGGATCGAGCCCCAAACTTGGGCAACATCATAATATGGTGGGAAGAGTCATTTGGTGAGTTTTGAGTGAAATCCAATCGCTAGAAGTATGGAATACACCAACCACTCCAATTTGGAACGAATTGCCGTTGCCCTTGAATCGTCCAATTTGGAACACCTATTGATTTCGAACCGAGCCCCAAACTTGGGCAACATAATAATATGGTGGGAGGAGTCATTTGGTGAGTTTTGAGTGAAATCCAATCGCTAGAAGTATGGAATACACCAACCACTCCAATTAGGAACGAACTGCCGTTGAACTTAAATTGTCCAATTTCTCACACCTATTGATTTCGGATCGAGCCCCAAACTTGGGCAACATCATAATATGGTGGGAAGAGTCATTTGGTGAGTTTTGAGTGAAATCCAATCACTAGAAGTATGGAATACACCAACCACTATAGTTAGGAGCGAACTGCCGTTGAACTTGAATTGTCCAATTTGGAACACCTATTGATTTCGGATCGAGCCCAAAACCTGGGAAAGATCATAATTTGGTGGGAGGAGTCATTTCGTGCGTTTTGAGTGAAATCCAATCGCTAGAAGTATGGAATACACCAACCACTAAAATTAGGAACGAACTGCTGTTGAACTTGAATTGTCCAATTTCTCACACCTATTGATTTCGAATCGAGCCCCAAACTTGGGCAACATCATAATATGGTGGGAATAGTCATTTGGTGAGTTTTGAGTGAAATCCAATCGCTAGAAGTATGGAATACACCAACCACTCCAATTAGGAACGAGCTGCCTTTGAACTTGAATTGTCCAATTTGGAACACCTAATGATTTCGGATCGAGCCCAAAACTTGGGCAACATCATAATATGGTGGGAGGAGTCATTTGGTGAGTTTTGAGTGAAATCCAATCGCTAGAAGTATGGAATACACCAACCACTCCAATTAGGAACGAACTGCCGTTGAACTTGAATTGTCCAATTTCTCACACCTACTGATTTCGGACCGAGCCCCAAACTTGGGACACATCATGATATGGTGGGAGGAGTCATTTGGTGAGTTTTGAGTGAAATCCAATCGCTAGAAGTATGGAATACACCAACCACTCCAATTAGGAACGAACTGCCGTTGAACATGAATTGTCCAATTTCTCACACCTGTTGATTACGGATCGAGCCCAAAACTTGGGCAACATCATAATATGGTGGGAGGAGTCATTTGGTGAGTTTTTAACGAAATCCAATCGCTAGAAGTATGGAATACACCAACCACTCCAATTAGGAACGAACTGCCGTTGAACTTGAATTGTCCAATTTCTCACACCTATTGATTTCGGATCGAGCCTCAAACTTGGGCAACATCATAATATGGTGGGAAGAGTCATTTGTTGAGTTTTGAGTGAAATCCAATCGCTAGAAGTATGGAATACACCAACCACTCCAATTAGGAACGAACTGCCGTCGAACTTGAATTGTCCAATTTCTCACACCTATTGATTTCGGATCGAGCCCCAAACTTGGGCAACATCATAATATGGTGGGAAGAGTCATTTGGTGAGTTTTGAGTGAAATCCAATCGCTAGAAGTATGGAATACACCAACCACTCCAATTTGGAACGAATTGCCGTTGCCCTTGAATCGTCCAATTTGGAACACCTATTGATTTCGAACCGAGCCCCAAACTTGGGCAACATAATAATATGGTGGGAGGAGTCATTTGGTGAGTTTTGAGTGAAATCCAATCGCTAGAAGTATGGAGTACACCAACCACTCCAATTAGGAACGAACTGCTGTTGAACTTGAATTGTCCAATTTCTCACACCTATTGATTTCGGATCGAGCCCAAAACTTGGGCAACACCATAATACGGTGGGAGGAGTCATTTGGTGAGTTTTGAGTGAAATCCAATCGCTAGAAGTATGGAATACACCAACCACTCCAATTAGGAACCAGCTGCCGTTGAACTTGAATTGTCCAATTTGGAACACCTATTGATTTCGGATCGAGCCCAAAACTTGGGCAACAGCATAATATGGTGGGAGGAGTCATTTGGTGAGTTTTGAGTGAAATCCAATCGCTAGAAGTATGGAATACACCAACCACTCCAATTAGGAACGAACTGCCGTTGAACTTGAATTGTCCAATTTCTCACACCTACTGATTTCGGACCGAGCCCCAAACTTGGGACACATCATGATATGGTGGGAGGAGTCATTTGGTGAGTTTTGAGTGAAATCCAATCGCTAGAAGTATGGAATACACCAACCACTCCAATTAGGAACGAACTGCCGTTGAACATGAATTGTCCAATTTCTCACACCTGTTGATTACGGATCGAGCCCAAAACTTGGGCAACATCATAATATGGTGGGAGGAGTCATTTGGTGAGTTTTTAGCGAAATCCAATCGCTAGAAGTATGGAATACACCAACCACTCCAATTAGGAACGAACTGCCGTTGAACTTGAATTGTCCAATTTCTCACACCTATTGATTTCGGATCGAGCCTCAAACTTGGGCAACATCATAATATGGTGGGAAGAGTCATTTGTTGAGTTTTGAGTGAAATCCAATCACTAGAAGTATGGAATACACCAACCACTATAGTTAGGAATGAACTGCCGTTGAACTTGAATTGTCCAATTTGGAACACCTATTGATTTCGGATCGAGCCCAAAACCTGGGCAAGATCATAATATGGTGGGTGGTGTCATTTCGTGAGTTTTGAGTGAAATCCAATCGCTAGAAGTATGGAATACACCAACCACTCCAATTAGGAACGAATTGCCGTTGCACTTGAATCGTCCAATTTGGAACACCTATTGATTTCGGACCGAGCCCCAAACTTGGGCAACATAATAATATGGTGGGAGGAGTCATTTGGTGAGTTTTGAGTGAAATCCAATCGCTAGAAGTATGGATTACACCAACCACTCCAATTAGGAACGAACTGCTGTTGAACTTGAATTGTCCAATTTCTCACACCTATTGATTTCGGATCGAGCCCAAAACTTGGGCAACACCATAATACGGTGGGAGGAGTCATTTGGTGAGTTTTGAGTGAAATCCAATCGCTAGAAGTATGGAATACACCAACCATTCCAGTTAGGAAGGAACTGCCGTTGAACTTGAATTGTCCAATTTGGAACACCTATTGATTTCGGATCGAGCCCAAAACTTGGGCAACAACGTAATATGGTGGGAGGTGTCATTTGGTTAGTTTTGAGTGAAATCCAATCACTAGAAGTATGGAATACACCAACCACTCCAATTAGGAACGAACTGCCGTTGAACTTGAATTGTCCAATTTCTCACACCTATTGAATTCGGATCGAGCCCCAAACTTGGGCAACATCATAATATGGTGGGAAGAGTCATTTGGTGAATTTTGAGTGAAATCCAATCACTAGAAGTATGGAATACACCAACCACTCCAATTAGGAACGAACTGCCGTTGAACTTGAATTGTCCAATTTCTCACACCTATTGATTTCGGATCGAGCCCCAAAAATAGGCAACATTATAATATGGTGGGAGGAGTCATTTGGTGAGTTCTGAGTGAAATCCAATCGCTAGAAGTATGGATTACACCAACCACTCCAATTAGGAACGAACTGCTGTTGAACTTGAATTGTCCAATTTCTCACACTTATTGATTTCGGATCGAGCCCAAAACTTGGGCAACACCATAAAACGGTGGGAGTAGTCATTTGGTGAGTTTTGAGTGAAATCCAATCGCTAGAAGTATGGAATACACCAACCACTCCAATTAGGAACGAACTGCCGTTGAACTTGAATTGTCCAATTTCTCACACCTACTGATTTCGGACCGAGCCCCAAACTTGGGACACATCATAATATGGTGGGAGGAGTCATTTGGTGAGTTTTGAGTGAAATCCAATCGCTAGAAGTATGGAATACACCAACCACTCCAATTAGGAACGAACTGCCGTTGAACTTAAATTGTCCAATTTCTCACACCTATTGATTTCGGATCGAGCCCCAAACTTGGGCAACATCATAATATGGTGGGAAGAGTCATTTGGTGAGTTTTGAGTGAAATCCAATCACTAGAAGTATGGAATACACCAACCACTATAGTTAGGAGCGAACTGCCGTTGAACTTGAATTGTCCAATTTGGAACACCTATTGATTTCGGATCGAGCCCAAAACCTGGGAAAGATCATAATTTGGTGGGAGGAGTCATTTCGTGCGTTTTGAGTGAAATCCAATCGCTAGAAGTATGGAATACACCAACCACTAAAATTAGGAACGAACTGCTGTTGAACTTGAATTGTCCAATTTCTCACACCTATTGATTTCGAATCGAGCCCCAAACTTGGGCAACATCATAATATGGTGGGAATAGTCATTTGGTGAGTTTTGAGTGAAATCCAATCGCTAGAAGTATGGAATACACCAACCACTCCAATTAGGAACGAGCTGCCTTTGAACTTGAATTGTCCAATTTGGAACACCTAATGATTTCGGATCGAGCCCAAAACTTGGGCAACATCATAATATGGTGGGAGGAGTCATTTGGTGAGTTTTGAGTGAAATCCAATCGCTAGAAGTATGGAATACACCAACCACTCCAATTAGGAACGAACTGCCGTTGAACTTGAATTGTCCAATTTCTCACACCTACTGATTTCGGACCGAGCCCCAAACTTGGGACACATCATGATATGGTGGGAGGAGTCATTTGGTGAGTTTTGAGTGAAATCCAATCGCTAGAAGTATGGAATACACCAACCACTCCAATTAGGAACGAACTGCCGTTGAACATGAATTGTCCAATTTCTCACACCTGTTGATTACGGATCGAGCCCAAAACTTGGGCAACATCATAATATGGTGGGAGGAGTCATTTGGTGAGTTTTTAGCGAAATCCAATCGCTAGAAGTATGGAATACACCAACCACTCCAATTAGGAACGAACTGCCGTTGAACTTGAATTGTCCAATTTCTCACACCTATTGATTTCGGATCGAGCCTCAAACTTGGGCAACATCATAATATGGTGGGAAGAGTCATTTGTTAAGTTTTGAGTGAAATCCAATCGCTAGAAGTATGGAATACACCAACCACTCCAATTAGGAACGAACTGCCGTCGAACTTGAATTGTCCAATTTCTCACACCTATTGATTTCGGATCGAGCCCCAAACTTGGGCAACATCATAATATGGTGGGAAGAGTCATTTGGTGAGTTTTGAGTGAAATCCAATCGCTAGAAGTATGGAATACACCAACCACTCCAATTTGGAACGAATTGCCGTTGCCCTTGAATCGTCCAATTTGGAACACCTATTGATTTCGAACCGAGCCCCAAACTTGGGCAACATAATAATATGGTGGGAGGAGTCATTTGGTGAGTTTTGAGTGAAATCCAATCGCTAGAAGTATGGAGTACACCAACCACTCCAATTAGGAACGAACTGCTGTTGAACTTGAATTGTCCAATTTCTCACACCTATTGATTTCGGATCGAGCCCAAAACTTGGGCAACACCATAATACGGTGGGAGGAGTCATTTGGTGAGTTTTGAGTGAAATCCAATCGCTAGAAGTATGGAATACACCAACCACTCCAATTAGGAACCAGCTGCCGTTGAACTTGAATTGTCCAATTTGGAACACCTATTGATTTCGGATCGAGCCCAAAACTTGGGCAACAGCATAATATGGTGGGAGGAGTCATTTGGTGAGTTTTGAGTGAAATCCAATCGCTAGAAGTATGGAATACACCAACCACTCCAATTAGGAACGAACTGCCGTTGAACTTGAATTGTCCAATTTCTCACACCTACTGATTTCGGACCGAGCCCCAAACTTGGGACACATCATGATATGGTGGGAGGAGTCATTTGGTGAGTTTTGAGTGAAATCCAATCGCTAGAAGTATGGAATACACCAACCACTCCAATTAGGAACGAACTGCCGTTGAACATGAATTGTCCAATTTCTCACACCTGTTGATTACGGATCGAGCCCAAAACTTGGGCAACATCATAATATGGTGGGAGGAGTCATTTGGTGAGTTTTTAGCGAAATCCAATCGCTAGAAGTATGGAATACACCAACCACTCCAATTAGGAACGAACTGCCGTTGAACTTGAATTGTCCAATTTCTCACACCTATTGATTTCGGATCGAGCCTCAAACTTGGGCAACATCATAATATGGTGGGAAGAGTCATTTGTTGAGTTTTGAGTGAAATCCAATCACTAGAAGTATGGAATACACCAACCACTATAGTTAGGAATGAACTGCCGTTGAACTTGAATTGTCCAATTTGGAACACCTATTGATTTCGGATCGAGCCCAAAACCTGGGCAAGATCATAATATGGTGGGTGGTGTCATTTCGTGAGTTTTGAGTGAAATCCAATTGCTAGAAGTATGGAATACACCAACCACTCCAATTAGGAACGAATTGCCGTTGCACTTGAATCGTCCAATTTGGAACACCTATTGATTTCGGACCGAGCCCCAAACTTGGGCAACATAATAATATGGTGGGAGGAGTCATTTGGTGAGTTTTGAGTGAAATCCAATCGCTAGAAGTATGGATTACACCAACCACTCCAATTAGGAACGAACTGCTGTTGAACTTGAATTGTCCAATTTCTCACACCTATTGATTTCGGATCGAGCCCAAAACTTGGGCAACACCATAATACGGTGGGAGGAGTCATTTGGTGAGTTTTGAGTGAAATCCAATCGCTAGAAGTATGGAATACACCAACCATTCCAGTTAGGAAGGAACTGCCGTTGAACTTGAATTGTCCAATTTGGAACACCTATTGATTTCGGATCGAGCCCAAAACTTGGGCAACAACGTAATATGGTGGGAGGTGTCATTTGGTTAGTTTTGAGTGAAATCCAATCGCTAGAAGTATGGAATACACCAACCACTCCAATTAGGAACGAACTGCCGTTGAACTTGAGTTGTCCAATTTGGAACACCTATTGATTTCGGATCGAGCCCAAAACATGGGAAACATCATAATATGGTGGGAGGAGTCATTTGGGGAGTTTTGAGTGAAATACAATTGCTAGAAGTATGGAATACACCAACCACTCCAGTTAGGAAGGAACTGCCGTTGAACTTGAATTGTCCTTTTTGGAACACCTATTGATTTCGGATCGAGCCCAAAACTTGGGCAACATCATCATATGTTGGGAGGAGTCATTTGGTTAGTTTTGAGTGAAATCCAATCTCTAGAAGTATGGAATACACCAACCACTCCAATTAGGAACGAACTGCCGTCGAACTTGAATTGTCCAATTTCTCACACCTATTGATTTCGGATCGAGCCCCAAACTTGGGCAACATCATAATATGGTGGGAAGAGTCATTTGGTGAGTTTTGAGTGAAATCCAATCGCTAGAAGTATGGAATACACCAACCACTCCAATTAGGAACGAACTGCCGTTGAACTTGAATTGTCCAATTTCTCACACCTGTTGATTACGGATCGAGCCCAAAACTTGGGCAACATCATAATATGGTGGGAGGAGTCATTTGGTGAGTTTTTAGTGAAATCCAATCGCTAGAAGTATGGACTACACCAACCACTCCAATTAGGAACGAACTGCCGTTGAACTTGAATTGTCCAATTTCTCACACCTATTGATTTCGGATCGAGCCTCAAACTTGGGCAACATCATAATATGGTGGGAAGAGTCATTTGTTGAGTTTTGGGTGAAATCCAATCACTAGAAGTATGGAATACACCAACCACTATAGTTAGGAACGAACTGCCGTTGAACTTGAATTGTCCAATTTGGAACACCTATTGATTTCGGATCGAGCCCAAAACCTGGGCAAGATCATAATATGGTGGGAGGAGTCATTTCGTGAGTTTTGAGTGAAACCCAATCGCTAGAAGTATGGAATACACCAACCACTCCAATTTGGAACGAATTGCCGTTGCACTTGAATCGTCCAATTTGGAACACCTATTGATTTCGAACCGAGCCCCAAACTTGGGCAACATAATAATATGGTGGGAGGAGTCATTTGGTGAGTTTTGAGTGAAATCCAATCGCTAGAAGTATGGAGTACACCAACCACTCCAATTAGGAACGAACTGCTGTTGAACTTGAATTGTCCAATTTCTCACACCTATTGATTTCGGATCGAGCCCAAAACTTGGGCAACACCATAATACGGTGGGAGGAGTCATTTGGTGAGTTTTGAGTGAAATCCAATCGCTAGAAGTATGGAATACACCAACCATTCCAGTTAGGAAGGAACTGCCATTGAACTTGAATTGTCCAATTTGGAACACCTATTGATTTCGGATCGAGCCCAAAACTTGGGCAACAACATAATATGGTGGGAGGTGTCATTTGGTTAGTTTTGAGTGAAATCCAATCGCTAGAAGTATGGAATACACCAACCACTCCAATTAGGAACGAACTGCCGTTGAACTTGAGTTGTCCAATTTGGAACACCTATTGATTTCAGATCGAGCCCAAAACATGGGAAACATCATAATATGGTGGGAGGAGTCATTTGGTGAGTTTTGAGTGAAATCCAATCGCTAGAAGTATGGAATACACCAACCACTCCAATTAGGAAGGAACTGCCGTTGAACTTGAATTTTCGTTTTTGGAACACCTATTGATTTCGGATCGAGCCCAAAACTTGGGCAACATCATCATATGTTGGGAGGAGTCATTTGGTTAGTTTTGAGTGAAATCCAATCGCTAGAAGTATGGAATACACCAACCACTCCAATTAGGAACGAACTGCCGTCGAACTTGAATTGTCCAATTTCTCACACCTATTGATTTCGGATCGAGCCCCAAACTTGGGCAACATCATAATATGGTGGGAAGAGTCATTTGGTGAGTTTTGAGTGAAATCCAATCGCTAGAAGTATGGAATACACCAACCACTCCAATTTGGAACGAATTGCCGTTGCCCTTGAATCGTCCAATTTGGAACACCTATTGATTTCGAACCGAGCCCCAAACTTGGGCAACATAATAATATGGTGGGAGGAGTCATTTGGTGAGTTTTGAGTGAAATCCAATCGCTAGAAGTATGGAGTACACCAACCACTCCAATTAGGAACGAACTGCTGTTGAACTTGAATTGTCCAATTTCTCACACCTATTGATTTCGGATCGAGCCCAAAACTTGGGCAACACCATAATACGGTGGGAGGAGTCATTTGGTGAGTTTTGAGTGAAATCCAATCGCTAGAAGTATGGAATACACCAACCACTCCAATTAGGAACCAGCTGCCGTTGAACTTGAATTGTCCAATTTGGAACACCTATTGATTTCGGATCGAGCCCAAAACTTGGGCAACAGCATAATATGGTGGGAGGAGTCATTTGGTGAGTTTTGAGTGAAATCCAATCGCTAGAAGTATGGAATACACCAACCACTCCAATTAGGAACGAACTGCCGTTGAACTTGAATTGTCCAATTTCTCACACCTACTGATTTCGTACCGAGCCCCAAACTAGGGACACATCATAATATGGTGGGAGGAGTCATTTGGTGAGTTTTGAGTGAAATCCAATCGCTAGAAGTATGGAATACACCAACCACTCCAATTAGGAACGAACTGCCGTTGAACTTGAATTGTCCAATTTCTCACACCTGTTGATTACGGATCGAGCCCAAAACTTGGGCAACATCATAATATGGCGGGAGGAGTCATTTGGTGAGTTTTGAGTGAAATCCAACCGCTAGAAGTATGGAATACACCAACCACTCCAATTAGGAACGAACTGCCGTTGTACTTAAATTGTCCAATTTCGCACACCTATTGATTTCGGATCGAGCCCCAAACTTGGGCAACATCATAATATGGTGGGAAGAGTCATTTGGTGAGTTTTGAGTGAAATCCAATCACTAGAAGTATGGAATACACCAACCACTATAGTTAGGAACGAACTGCCGTTGAACTTGAATTGTCCAATTTCTCACACCTATTGATTTCGGATGGAGCCCAAAACTTGGGCAACATCATAATATGGTGGGAGGAGTCATTTGGTGAGTTTTGAGTGAAATCCAATCGCTAGAAGTATGGAATACACCAACCACGAATTAGGAACGAACTGCCGTTGAACTTGAATTGTCCAATTTGGAACACCTATTGATTTCGGATCGAGCCTAAAACTTGGACAACAACAAAATATAGTGGGAGGAGTCATATGGTGAGTTTTGAGCGAAATCCAATCGCTAGAAGTATGGAATAGACCAACCACTCCAATTAGGAACGAACTGCCTTTGAACTTGAATTGTCCAATTTCTCACACCTATTGATTTCGGATCGAGGCCCAAACTTGGGCAACAGCATAATATGGTGGGAGGAGTCAGTTGGTGACTTTTGAGTGAAATCCAATCGCTAGAAGTACGGAATACACCAACCACTCCAATTAGGAACGAACTGTCGTTGAAATTGAATTGACCAATTTCTCAGACCTATTGATTTCGGATCGAGCCCAAAACTTGGGAAATATCATAATAAGGTGGGAGGAGTCATTTGGTGCGTTTTGAGTGAAATCCATTAGGTAGAAGTATGGAATACAGCAACCACATCAATTTGTAATGAACTGCCGTTGAACTTGAATTGTCCAATTTCTCACACCTATTGATTTAGGATCGAGCCCAAAACTTGGGAAACTTCATAATATGGTGGGAGGAGTCATTTGGTGAGTTTTGAGTGAAATCCAATCGCTAGAAGTATGGAATATACCAACCACTCCAATTATGAACGAACTGCCGTTGAACTTGAATTGTCCAATTTCCCACACCTATTGATTTCAGATCAAGCCCAAAACCTGGGCAACATGATAATATGGTGGGAGGGGTCATTTGGTGAGTTTTGGGTGAAATCCAATCGCTAGAAGTATGGAATACACCAACCACTCCAACTAGGAACGAACTGCCGTTGAACTTGAATTGTCCAATTTCTCACACCTATTGATTTCAGATCGAGGCCAAAACCTGGGCAACATGATAATATGGTGGGAGGGGACATTTGGTGAGTTTTGGGTGAAATCCAATCGCTAGAAGTATGGAATACACCTACCACTCCAATTAGGAACGAACTTCCGTTGAACTTGAATTGTCCAATTTCTCACACCTATTGATTTCGGATTGAGCCCAAAACCAGGGCAACATCATAATATGGTGGGAGGGGTCATTTGGTGAGTTTTGGGTGAAATACACCAACCACTCCAATTAGGAACGAACTGCCGTTGAACTTGAATTGTCCAATTTGGAACACCTCTTGATTTCGGATCGAGCCCAAAGCTTGCGTAACTTAATAGTATGGTGGGAGGAGTCATTTGGTGAGTTTTGAGTGAAATCCAATCGCTAGAAGTATGGAATACACCAACCACTCCAATTAGGAACGAACTGCCGTTGAACTAGAATTGTCCAATTTCTCACACCTATTGATTTCGGATCGGGCCCAAAACTTGGGCAACTTCATAATATGGTGGGAGGAGTCATTTGGTGAGTTTTGAGTGAAATCCAATCGCTAGAAGTGTGGAATACACCAACCTCTCCGATTAGGAACGAACTGCCGTTGAACTTGAATTGTCCAATTTCTCACACCCATTGATTTCGTATCGACCCCAAAACTTGGGCAACATCATAATATGGTGGGAGGAGTCATTTGGTGAGTTTTGAGTGAAATCCAATCGCTAGAAGTATGGAATACACCAACCACTCCAATTAGGAACGAACTGCCGTTGAACTTGAATTGTCCAGTTTCTCACACCTATTGATTTCGGATCTAGACCGAAACATGGGCTACATCATAATGTGGTGGGAGGAGTGATTTGGTGAGTTTTGAGTGAAACCCAATCGCTAGAAGTATGGAATACACCTACCACTCCAATTAGGAACGAACTGCCGTTGAACTTGAATTGTCCAATTTCTGACACCTATTGATTTCGGATCGAGCCCCAAACTTGGGCTACATCATAACATTGTGGGAGGAGTCATTTGGTGAGTTTTGAGTGAAATCCAATCGCTAGAAGTATGGAATACACCAACCACTCCAAGTAGGAACGAAATGCCGTTGAAATTGAATTGACCAATTTCTCACACCTATTGATTTCGGATCGGGCCCAAAACTTGGGCAACATCATAATATGGTGGGAGGAGTCATTTGGTGAGTTTTGAGTGAAATCCAATCGCTAGAAGTATGGAATACACCAACCACTCCAATGAGGAACGAACTGCCGTTGAACTTGAATTGTCCAATTTCTCACACCTATTGTTTTCGAATCGTGCCCCAAACTTGGGCAACATCATAATATGGTGGGAGGAGTCATTTGGTGAGTTTTGAGTGAAATCCAATCGCTAGAAGTAAGGAATACACCAACCACTCCAATTAGGAACGAACTGCCGTTGAACTTGAATTGTCCAATTTCTCACACCTATTGATTTCGGATCGAGCCCCAAACTTTTGGCTACATCACAATATGGTGGGAGGAGTCATTTGGTGAGTTTTGAGTGAAATCCAATCGCTAGAACTATGGAATACACCAACCACTCCAATTAGGAACGAACTTCCGTTGAACTTCAATTGTCCAATTTCTCACACCTATTGATTTCGGATCGAGCCCAAAACTTGGGCAACATCATAATATGGTGGGAGGAGTCATTTGGTGAGTTTTGAGTGAAATCCAATCGCTCGAAGTATGGAATACACCAACCACTCCAATTAGGAACGAACTGCCGTTGAACTTGAATTGTCCAGTTTCTCACACCTATTGATTTCGGATCGAGCCCAAAACTTGGGCAACATCATAATATGGTGGGAGGAGTCATTTGGTGAGTTTTGAGTGAAATCCAATCGCTAGAAGTATGGAATACACCAACCACTCCAATGAGGAACGAACTGCCGTTGAACTTGAATTGTCCAATTTCTCACACCTATTGATTTCGAATCGTGCCCCAAACTTGGGCAACATCATAATATGGTGGGAGGAGTCATTTGGTGAGTTTTGAGTGAAATCCAATCGCTAGAAGTAAGGAATACACCAACCACTCCAATTTGGAACGAACTGCCGTTGAACTTGAATTGTCCAATTTCTCACACCTATTGATTTCGGATCGAGCCCCAAACTTTTGGCTACATCACAATATGGTGGGAGGAGTCATTTGGTGAGTTTTGAGTGAAATCCAATCGCTAGAACTATGGAATACACCAACCACTCCAATTAGGAACGAACTTCCGTTGAACTTCAATTGTTCAATTTCTCACACCTATTGATTTCGGATCGAGCCCAAAACTTGGGCAACATCATAATATGGTGGGAGGAGTCATTTGGTGAGTTTTGAGTGAAATCCAATCGCTAGAAGTATGGAATACACCAACCACTCCAATTAGGAACGAACTGCCGTTGAACTTGAATTGTCCAATTTGGAACACCTATTGATTTCGGATCGAGCCCAAAACTTGGGAAATATCATAATAAGGTGGGAGGAGTCATTTGGTGCGTTTTGAGTGAAATCCATTAGGTAGAAGTATGGAATACAGCAACCACATCAATTTGTAATGAACTGCCGTTGAACTTGAATTGTCCAATTTCTCACACCTATTGATTTAGGATCGAGCCCAAAACTTGGGAAACTTCATAATATGGTGGGAGGAGTCATTTGGTGAGTTTTGAGTGAAATCCAATCGCTAGAAGTATGGAATATACCAACCACTCCAATTATGAACGAACTGCCGTTGAACTTGAATTGTCCAATTTCCCACACCTATTGATTTCAGATCAAGCCCAAAACCTGGGCAACATGATAATATGGTGGGAGGGGTCATTTGGTGAGTTTTGGGTGAAATCCAATCGCTAGAAGTATGGAATACACCAACCACTCCAACTAGGAACGAACTGCCGTTGAACTTGAATTGTCCAATTTCTCACACCTATTGATTTCAGATCGAGGCCAAAACCTGGGCAACATGATAATATGGTGGGAGGGGACATTTGGTGAGTTTTGGGTGAAATCCAATCGCTAGAAGTATGGAATACACCTACCACTCCAATTAGGAACGAACTTCCGTTGAACTTGAATTGTCCAATTTCTCACACCTATTGATTTCGGATTGAGCCCAAAACCAGGGCAACATCATAATATGGTGGGAGGGGTCATTTGGTGAGTTTTGGGTGAAATACACCAACCACTCCAATTAGGAACGAACTGCCGTTGAACTTGAATTGTCCAATTTGGAACACCTCTTGATTTCGGATCGAGCCCAAAGCTTGCGTAACTTAATAGTATGGTGGGAGGAGTCATTTGGTGAGTTTTGAGTGAAATCCAATCGCTAGAAGTATGGAATACACCAACCACTCCAATTAGGAACGAACTGCCGTTGAACTAGAATTGTCCAATTTCTCACACCTATTGATTTCGGATCGGGCCCAAAACTTGGGCAACTTCATAATATGGTGGGAGGAGTCATTTGGTGAGTTTTGAGTGAAATCCAATCGCTAGAAGTGTGGAATACACCAACCTCTCCGATTAGGAACGAACTGCCGTTGAACTTGAATTGTCCAATTTCTCACACCCATTGATTTCGTATCGACCCCAAAACTTGGGCAACATCATAATATGGTGGGAGGAGTCATTTGGTGAGTTTTGAGTGAAATCCAATCGCTAGAAGTATGGAATACACCAACCACTCCAATTAGGAACGAACTGCCGTTGAACTTGAATTGTCCAGTTTCTCACACCTATTGATTTCGGATCTAGACCGAAACATGGGCTACATCATAATGTGGTGGGAGGAGTGATTTGGTGAGTTTTGAGTGAAACCCAATCGCTAGAAGTATGGAATACACCTACCACTCCAATTAGGAACGAACTGCCGTTGAACTTGAATTGTCCAATTTCTGACACCTATTGATTTCGGATCGAGCCCCAAACTTGGGCTACATCATAACATTGTGGGAGGAGTCATTTGGTGAGTTTTGAGTGAAATCCAATCGCTAGAAGTATGGAATACACCAACCACTCCAAGTAGGAACGAAATGCCGTTGAAATTGAATTGACCAATTTCTCACACCTATTGATTTCGGATCGGGCCCAAAACTTGGGCAACATCATAATATGGTGGGAGGAGTCATTTGGTGAGTTTTGAGTGAAATCCAATCGCTAGAAGTATGGAATACACCAACCACTCCAATGAGGAACGAACTGCCGTTGAACTTGAATTGTCCAATTTCTCACACCTATTGTTTTCGAATCGTGCCCCAAACTTGGGCAACATCATAATATGGTGGGAGGAGTCATTTGGTGAGTTTTGAGTGAAATCCAATCGCTAGAAGTAAGGAATACACCAACCACTCCAATTAGGAACGAACTGCCGTTGAACTTGAATTGTCCAATTTCTCACACCTATTGATTTCGGATCGAGCCCCAAACTTTTGGCTACATCACAATATGGTGGGAGGAGTCATTTGGTGAGTTTTGAGTGAAATCCAATCGCTAGAACTATGGAATACACCAACCACTCCAATTAGGAACGAACTTCCGTTGAACTTCAATTGTCCAATTTCTCACACCTATTGATTTCGGATCGAGCCCAAAACTTGGGCAACATCATAATATGGTGGGAGGAGTCATTTGGTGAGTTTTGAGTGAAATCCAATCGCTCGAAGTATGGAATACACCAACCACTCCAATTAGGAACGAACTGCCGTTGAACTTGAATTGTCCAGTTTCTCACACCTATTGATTTCGGATCGAGCCCAAAACTTGGGCAACATCATAATATGGTGGGAGGAGTCATTTGGTGAGTTTTGAGTGAAATCCAATCGCTAGAAGTATGGAATACACCAACCACTCCAATGAGGAACGAACTGCCGTTGAACTTGAATTGTCCAATTTCTCACACCTATTGATTTCGAATCGTGCCCCAAACTTGGGCAACATCATAATATGGTGGGAGGAGTCATTTGGTGAGTTTTGAGTGAAATCCAATCGCTAGAAGTAAGGAATACACCAACCACTCCAATTTGGAACGAACTGCCGTTGAACTTGAATTGTCCAATTTCTCACACCTATTGATTTCGGATCGAGCCCCAAACTTTTGGCTACATCACAATATGGTGGGAGGAGTCATTTGGTGAGTTTTGAGTGAAATCCAATCGCTAGAACTATGGAATACACCAACCACTCCAATTAGGAACGAACTTCCGTTGAACTTCAATTGTTCAATTTCTCACACCTATTGATTTCGGATCGAGCCCAAAACTTGGGCAACATCATAATATGGTGGGAGGAGTCATTTGGTGAGTTTTGAGTGAAATCCAATCGCTCGAAGTATGGAATACACCAACCACTCCAATTAGGAACGAACTGCCGTTGAACTTGAATTGTCCAGTTTCTCACACCTATTGATTTCGGATCGAGCCCAAAACTTGGGCAACATCATAATATGGTGGGAGGAGTCATTTGGTTAGTTTTGAGTGAAATCCAATCGCTAGAAGGATGGAATACACCAACCACTCCAATTAGGAACAAACTGCCGTTGAACTTGAATTGTCCAATTTCTGACACCTATTGATTTCGGATCGAGTCCCAAACTTGGGCTACCTTATAATATTGTGGGAGGAATCATTTGGGGAGTTTTGAGTGAAATCCAATCGCTAGAAGTATGGAATACACCAACCACTCCAATTAGGAACGAACTGCCGTTGAACTTGAATTGTCCAATTTCGAACACCTATTGATTTCGGATCGAGCCCAAAACTTGGAGAAATTATAGAATGGTACTGTATCACCACGTCAGCTGGTGATACTCCCACTCAAAATATGCCATGTGTCTTAATTTTTTAACAACTCAAATTTTATTTTACACCTGGAGTTCAACCTAATTTTAACCCTTTAAAATAAAATTAAGAAAATAAGAAAATCGAAAGAAGAAGAAAAAAGAGCAGAGCCACCGCCCACCGCAATACGCCAACCCCGCGCCGCCTGCTCTGGCCGTCGTCCCTTCCCTATCTTTTGTCTCTCTCCCTCCATCTCTCTCTCTCTGTTGCAGTTTTTTAACTTTCTCAACCTTTCAGTGACTATCCCCTAGATCCATACATATTTTCTCGTTGATGAAGGTTTCCCTAGCAGATGTGATTCGCGAAGAAGATTGGGATGGAATTGGGTGTATCATATCAACCGTAACACAATCCCCAAAACCCAACATCACCCTTAGTCTCACGAACGACACCCCGACTTGAGTCTTGAGAGGCCGTCAATCATGCATTACCATGTCACCATCCAAATGCTTATTAAATCCAATATAATACCTAATCTTCTTTGTGATACATGGTTGCAATAATTTATTGGGCTATGGGGATTTGGCTTACTCGCAAGCAGAGGAAGAGGAAGATCTGGGTGGCGTGGGGGTTGGGGTTGGGTTGCTGAGATATTCTCTTTTCTTTTTTCCTTTAAGTTTTTTTTTATTTTTCTAATTTCATTTCAGTGGATAAAAATAAGTCCAGCTGTAAAATAAAATTTGAGTTGTTAAAAAATTAAGACACATGGCATATTTTGAGTGGGAGTATCACCAGCTGACGTGGTGGTACGGTACCATTCTATAATTTCTCCAAAACTTGGGCAACATCGTAATATGTCGGGAGGAGTCATTTGGTGAGTTCTGAGTGAAATCCAATCGCTAGAAGTATGGAATAAACCAACCACTCCAATTAGGAACGAACTGCCGTTGAACTTGAATTGTCCAATTTGGAACACCTATTGATTTCGGATCGAGCCCAAAACTTGGGCAACATCATAATATGGTGGGAGGAGTCATTTGGTGAGTTTTGAGTGAAATCCAATCGATAGAAGTATGGAATACACCAACCACTCTAATTAGCAACGAACTGCGGTTGAACTTGAATTGTCCAATTTCTCACACCTATTGATTTTGAATCGAGCCCAAAACTTGGGAAACATCATAATATGGTGGTAGGAGTCCTTTGGCGAGTTTTGAGTGAAATCCAATCGCTAGAAGTATGGAATACACCAACCACTCCAATTAGGAAAGAACTGCCGTTGAACTTGAATTGTTCAATTTCTCACGCCTGTTGATTTCGGATCGAGCCCAAAACTTGGGCAACATCATAATATGGTGGGAGGAGTCATTTGGTGAGTTTTGAGGGAAATCCAATTGCTAGAAGTATGGAATACACCAACCACTCCAATTAGGAACGAAATGCCGTTGAAATTGAATTGACCAATTTCTCACACCTATTGATTTCGGATCGAGCCCAAAACTTGGGCAACATCATAATATGGTGGGAGGACTCATTTGGTGAGTTTTGAGTGAAATCCAATCGCTCGAAGTATGGAATACACCAACCACTCCAATTAGGAACGAACTGCCGTTGAACTTGAATTGTCCAATTTGGAACACCTATTGATTTCGGATCGAGCCCAAAACTGGGGCAACATCATAATATGGTGGGAGGAGTCATTTGGTGAGTTTTGAGTGAAATCCAATCGCTAGAAGTATGGAATACACCAACCCCTCCAATTAGGAACGAACTGCCGTTGAACTTGAATTGTCCAATTTGGAACACCTATTGATTTCGGATCAAGCTCAAAACTTGGGCAACATCATAATATGGTGGGAGGAGTCATTTGGTGAATTTTGAGTGAAATCCAACCGCTAGAAGTATGGAATACACCAACCCCTCCAATTAGGAACGAACTGTCGTTGAACTTGAATTGTCCAATTTGGAACCTTATTGATTTCGGATCGAGCCCAAAACTTGGGCAACATCATAATATGGTGGGAGGAGTCATTTGGTGAGTTTTGAGTGAAATCCAATCGCTAGAAGTATGGAATACAACAACCCCTCCAATTAGGAACGAACTGCCGTTGAACTTGAATTGTCCAATTTGGAACACCTATTGATTTCGGATCGAGCCCAAAACTTGGGCAACATCATAATATGGTGGGAGGAGTCATCTGGTGAGTTTTGAGTGAAATCCAATCGCTAGAAGTATGGAATACACCAACCACTCCAATTAGGAACGAAATGCCGTTGAACTTGAATTGTCCAATTTCTCCCACCTATTGATTTCGGATCGAGCCCAAAACTTGGGCAACATCATAACATGGTGGGAGGACTCATTTGGTTAGTTTTGAGTGAAATCCAATCGCTAGAAGTATGGAACACACCAACCAGTCCAATTAGGAACGAACTGCCGTTGAACTCTAATTGTCAAATTTGGAAGACCTATTGATTTCGGATCGAGCCCAAAACTTGGGCAACATCATAATATGGTGGGAGGAGTCATTTGGTGAGTTATGAGTGAAATCCAATGCCTAGAAGTATGGAATACACCAACCACTCCAATTAGGAACGAACTGCCGTTGAACTTGAATTGTCCAATTTGGAACACCTATTGATTTCGGATCGAGCCCAAAACTTGGGCAACATCATAATATGGTGGGAGGAGTCATTTGGTGAGTTTTGAGTGAAATCCAATCGCTAGAAGTATGGAATACACTAACCACTCCAATTAGGAACGAACTGCCGTTGAACTTGAATTGTCCAATTTCTCACACCTATTGATTTCGGACCGAGCCCCAAACTTGGGCAACATCATAATATGGTGGGAGGAGTCATTTGGTTAGTTTTGAGTGAAATCCAATCGCTAGAAGTGTGGAATACACCAACCACTCCAATTAGGAACGAACTGCCGTTGAACTTGAATTGTCCAATTTCTCACACCAATTGATTTTGGATCGACCCCAAAACTTGGGCAACATCATAACATGGTGGGAGTAGTCATTTGGTTTGTTTTGAGTGAAATCCAATCGCTAGAAGTATGCAACACACCAACCACTCCAACTAGGAACGAACTGCCGTTGAACTTGAATTGTCCAATTTATCACACCTATTGATTTCGGATCGAGCCCCAAACTTGGGCAACATCATAATATGGTGGAAGGAGTCATTTGGTGAGTTTTCAGAGAAATCCAATCGCTAGAAGTGTGGAATACACCAACCACTCCAATTAGGAATGAACTGTCGTTGAAATTGAATTGACCAATTTCTTACACCTATTGATTTCGGATCGAGCTAAAAACTTGGGCAACATCGTAATATGGCGGGAGGAGTCATTTGGTGAGTCTTGAGAGAAATCCAATCTCTAGAAGTATGGAATACACCAACCACTTCAGTTAGGAACTCACTGCCGTTGTACTTGAATTGTCCAATTTGGAACACCTATTGATTTCGGATCGAGCCCAAATCGTGGGCAACATCATAATATATTGGTAGGAGTCATTTGGTGAGTCTTGAGTGAAATCCAATCGCTAGAAGTATGGAATACACCAACCACTCCAATTAGGAACGAACTGCCGTTGAACTTGAATTGTCCAATTTCTCACACCTATTCATTTCGGATCGAGCCCAAAACTTGGGCAACATTATAATATGGTGGGAGGTGTCGTTTGGTGAGTTTTGAGTTAAATCCAATCGCTAGAAGTGTGGAATACACCAACCACTCCAATTAGGAACGAACTGTCGTTGAACTTGAATTGTCCAATTTATCACACCTATTGAGTTCGGATCGAGCCCAAAACTTATGCAACTTCATAATATGGTGGGAGGAGTCATTTGGTGAGTTTTGAGTGAAATCCAATCTCTAGAAGTATGGAATACACCAACCACTCCAGTTAGGAACGAACTGCCGTTGTACTTGAATTGTCCAATTTGAAACACCTATTGATTTCGGATCGAGCCCAAAACTTGGGCAACATCGTAATATAGTGGGAGGAGTCATTTGGTGAGTTTTGAGTGAAATCGAATCGCTAGAAGTATGGAATACACCAACCACTCCAATTAGGAACGAACTACCGTTGAACTTGAAATGTCCAACTTGGAACACCTATTGATTTCGGATCGAGCCCAAAACTTGGGCAACATCATTATATGGTGGGAGGAGTCATTTGGTGAGTTTTGAGTGAAATCCAATCTTTAGAAGTATGGAATACACCAACCACTCCAATTAGGAACGAACTGCCGTTGAACTTGAATTGTCCAATTTGGAACACCAATCGATTTCGGATCGAGCCCAAAACTTGGGCAACATCATATTATGGTGGGAGGAGTCATTTGGTGAGTTTTGTTTGAAATCCAATCGCTAGAAGTATGGAATACACCAACCACTCCAATTAGGAACGAACTGCCGTTGAATTTGAATTGTCCAATTTCTCACACCTATTGATTTCGGATCGAGCCCAAAAGTTGGGCAACATCATATTATGGTGGGAGAAGTCATTTGGTGAGTTTTGAGTGAAATCCAATCGCTAGAAGTATGGAATACACCAACCACTCCAATTAGGAACGAACTGCCGTTGAACTTAAATTGTCCAATTTCTCACACCTATTGATTTCGGATCGAGCCCCAAACTTGGGCAACATCATAATATGGTGGAAGGAGTCATTTGGTGAGTTTTCAGAGAAATCCAATCGCTAGAAGTGTGGAATACACCAACCACTCCAATTAGGAATGAACTGTCGTTGAAATTGAATTGACCAATTTCTTACACCTATTGATTTCGGATCGAGCTAAAAACTTGGGCAACATCGTAATATGGCGGGAGGAGTCATTTATTGAGTCTTGAGAGAAATCCAATCTCTAGAAGTATGGAATACACCAACCACTTCAGTTAGGAACTCACTGCCGTTGTACTTGAATTGTCCAATTTGGAACACCTATTGATTTCGGATCGAGCCCAAATCGTGGGCAACATCATAATATATTGGTAGGAGTCATTTGGTGAGTCTTGAGTGAAATCCAATCGCTAGAAGTATGGAATACACCAACCACTCCAATTAGGAACGAACTGCCGTTGAACTTGAATTGTCCAATTTCTCACACCTATTCATTTCGGATCGAGCCCAAAACTTGGGCAACATTATAATATGGTGGGAGGTGTCGTTTGGTGAGTTTTGAGTTAAATCCAATCGCTAGAAGTGTGGAATACACCAACCACTCCAATTAGGAACGAACTGTCGTTGAACTTGAATTGTCCAATTTATCACACCTATTGAGTTCGGATTGAGTCCAAAACTTGGGCAACTTCATAATATGGTGGGAGGAGTCATTTGGTGAGTTTTGAGTGAAATCCAATCTCTAGAAGTATGGAATACACCAACCACTCCAGTTAGGAACGAACTGCCGTTGTACTTGAATTGTCCAATTTGAAACACCTATTGATTTCGGATCGAGCCCAAAACTTGGGCAACATCGTAATATAGTGGGAGGAGTCATTTGGTGAGTTTTGAGTGAAATCGAATCGCTAGAAGTATGGAATACACCAACCACTCCAATTAGGAACGAACTACCGTTGAACTTGAAATGTCCAACTTGGAACACCTATTGATTTCGGATCGAGCCCAAAACTTGGGCAACATCATTATATGGTGGGAGGAGTCATTTGGTGAGTTTTGAGTGAAATCCAATCTTTAGAAGTATGGAATACACCAACCACTCCAATTAGGAACGAACTGCCGTTGAACTTGAATTGTCCAATTTGGAACACCAATTGATTTCGGATCGAGCCCAAAACTTGGGCAACATCATATTATGGTGGGAGGAGTCATTTGGTGAGTTTTGAGTGAAATCCAATCGCTAGAAGTATGGAATACACCAACCACTCCAATTAGGAACGAACTGCCGTTGAATTTGAATTGTCCAATTTCTCACACCTATTGATTTCGGATCGAGCCCAAAAGTTGGGCAACATCATATTATGGTGGGAGAAGTCATTTGGTGAGTTTTGAGTGAAATCCAATCGCTAGAAGTATGGAATACACCAACCACTCCAATTAGGAACGAACTGCCGTTGAACTTAAATTGTCCAATTTCTCACACCTATTGATTTCGGATCGAGCCCCAAACTTGGGCAACATCATAATATGGTGGAAGGAGTCATTTGGTGAGTTTTCAGAGAAATCCAATCGCTAGAAGTGTGGAATACACCAACCACTCCAATTAGGAATGAACTGTCGTTGAAATTGAATGGACCAATTTCTTACACCTATTGATTTCGGATCGAGCTAAAAACTTGGGCAACATCGTAATATGGCGGGAGGAGTCATTTGGTGAGTCTTGAGAGAAATCCAATCTCTAGAAGTATGGAATACACCAACCACTTCAGTTAGGAACTCACTGCCGTTGTACTTGAATTGTCCAATTTGGAACACCTATTGATTTCGGATCGAGCCCAAATCGTGGGCAACATCATAATATATTGGTAGGAGTCATTTGGTGAGTCTTGAGTGAAATCCAATCGCTAGAAGTATGGAATACACCAACCACTCCAATTAGGAACGAACTGCCGTTGAACTTGAATTGTCCAATTTCTCACACCTATTCATTTCGGATCGAGCCCAAAACTTGGGCAACATTATAATATAGTGGGAGGTGTCGTTTGGTGAGTTTTGAGTTAAATCCAATCGCTAGAAGTGTGGAATACACCAACCACTCCAATTAGGAACGAACTGTCGTTGAACTTGAATTGTCCAATTTATCACACCTATTGAGTTCGGATCGAGCCCAAAACTTGGGCAACTTCATAATATGGTGGGAGGAGTCATTTGGTGAGTTTTGAGTGAAATCCAATCTCTAGAAGTATGGAATACACCAACCACTCCAGTTAGGAACGAACTGCCGTTGTACTTGAATTGTCCAATTTGAAACACCTATTGATTTCGGATCGAGCCCAAAACTTGGCCAACATCGTAATATAGTGGGAGGAGTCATTTGGTGAGTTTTGAGTGAAATCGAATCGCTAGAAGTATGGAATACACCAACCACTCCAATTAGGAACGAACTACCGTTGAACTTGAAATGTCCAACTTGGAACACCTATTGATTTCGGATCGAGCCCAAAACTTGGGCAACATCATTATATGGTGGGAGGAGTCAATTGGTGAGTTTTGAGTGAAATCCAATCTTTAGAAGTATGGAATACACCAACCACTCCAATTAGGAACGAACTGCCGTTGAACTTGAATTGTCCAATTTGGAACACCAATTGATTTCGGATCGAGCCCAAAACTTGGGCAACATCATATTATGGTGGGAGGAGTCATTTGGTGAGTTTTGAGTGAAATCCAATCGCTAGAAGTATGGAATACACCAACCACTCCAATTAGGAACGAACTGCCGTTGAATTTGAATTGTCCAATTTCTCACACCTATTGATTTCGGATCGAGCCCAAAAGTTGGGCAACATCATATTATGGTGGGAGAAGTCATTTGGTGAGTTTTGAGTGAAATCCAATCGCTAGAAGTATGGAATACACCAACCACTCCAATTAGAAACGAACTGCCGTTGAACTTAAATTGTCCAATTTCTCACACCTATTGATTTCGGATCGAGCCCCAAACTTGGGCAACATCATAATATGGTGGAAGGAGTCATTTGGTGAGTTTTCAGAGAAATCCAATCGCTAGAAGTGTGGAATACACCAACCACTCCAATTAGGAATGAACTGTCGTTGAAATTGAATTGACCAATTTCTTACACCTATTGATTTCGGATCGAGCTAAAAACTTGGGCAACATCGTAATATGGCGGGAGGAGTCATTTGGTGAGTCTTGAGAGAAATCCAATCTCTAGAAGTATGGAATACACCAACCACTTCAGTTAGGAACTCACTGCCGTTGTACTTGAATTGTCCAATTTGGAACACCTATTGATTTCGGATCGAGCCCAAATCGTGGGCAACATCATAATATATTGGTAGGAGTCATTTGGTGAGTCTTGAGTGAAATCCAATCGCTAGAAGTATGGAATACACCAACCACTCCAATTAGGAACGAACTGCCGTTCAACTTGAATTGTCCAATTTCTCACACCTATTCATTTCGGATCGAACCCAAAACTTGGGCAACATTATAATATGGTGGGAGGTGTCGTTTGGTGAGTTTTGAGTTAAATCCAATCGCTAGAAGTGTGGAATACACCAACCACTCCAATTAGGAACGAACTGTCGTTGAACTTGAATTGTCCAATTTATCACACCTATTGAGTTCGGATCGAGCCCAAAACTTGGGCAACTTCATAATATGGTGGGAGGAGTCATTTGGGGAGTTTTGAGTGAAATCCAATCTCTAGAAGTATGGAATACACCAACCACTCCAGTTAGGAACGAACTGCCGTTGTACTTGAATTGTCCAATTTGAAACACCTATTGATTTCGGATCGAGCCCAAAACTTGGGCAACATCGTAATATAGTGGGAGGAGTCATTTGGTGAGTTTTGAGTGAAATCGAATCGCTAGAAGTATGGAATACACCAACCACTCCAATTAGGAACGAACTACCGTTGAACTTGAAATGTCCAACTTGGAACACCTATTGATTTCGGATCGAGCCCAAAACTTGGGCAACATCATTATATGGTGGGACGAGTCATTTGGTGAGTTTTGAGTGAAATCCAATCTTTAGAAGTATGGAATACACCAACCACTCCAATTAGGAACGAACTGCCGTTGAACTTGAATTGTCCAATTTGGAACACCAATTGATTTCGGATCGAGCCCAAAACTTGGGCAACATCATATTATGGTGGGAGGAGTCATTTGGTGAGTTTTGAGTGAAATCCAATCGCTAGAAGTATGGAATACACCAACCACTCCAATTAGGAACGAACTGCCGTTGAACTTGAATTGTCCAATTTCTCACACCTATTGATTTCGGATCGAGCCCAAAAGTTGGGCAACATCATATTATCGTGGGAGAAGTCATTTGGTGAGTTTTGAGTGAAATCCAATCGCTAGAAGTATGGAATACACCAACCACTCCAATTAGGAACGAACTGCCGTTGAACTTGAATTGTCCAATTTGGAAAACCTATTGATTTCGGATCGAGCCCAAAACTTGGGCAACATGATAATATGGTGGGAGGAGTCATTTGGTGAGTTTTGAGTGAAATCCAATCGCTAGAAGTATGGAATACACCAACCACTCCAATTAGGAACGAACTGCCGTTGAACTTGAATTGTCCAATTTGGAACACCTATTGATTTCGGATCGAGCCCAAAACTTGGGCAACATCATAATATGGTGGGAGGAGTCATTTGGTGAGTTTTGAGTGAAATCCAATCGCTAGAAGTATGGAATACACCAACCACTCCAATTAGGAACGAACTTCAGTGGAACTTGAATTGTCCAATTTCTCACACCTATTGATTTCAGATCGAGCCCAAAACTTGGGCAACATCATAATATGGTGGGAGGAGTCATATGCTGAGTTTTGAGTGAAATCCAATCTCTAGAAGTATGGAATACACCAACCACTTCAGTTAGGAACTCACTGCCGTTGAACTTGAATTGTCCAATTTCTCACACCTATTGATTTCGGATCGAGCGTCAAACTTGGGCACCATCATAATATGGTGGGAGGAGTCATTTGGTGAGTTTTAAGTGAAATCCAATCGCTAGAAGTATGGAATACACCAACCACTCCAATTAGGAATGAACTGCCGTTGAACTTGAATTGTCCAATTTGGAACACCTATTGATTTCGGATCGAGCCCAAAACTTGGGCAACATCATAATATGGTGGGAGGAATCATTTGGTGAGTTTTGAGTGAAATCCAATCGCTAGAAGTATGGAATACATCAACCACTCCAATTGGGAACGGACTGTCGTTGAACTTGAATTGTCCAATTTCTCACAACTATTGATTTCGGATCGAGCCCAAAAGTTGGGCAACATTATAATATGGTGGGAGGAGTCATTTGGTGAGTTTTGAGTGAAATCCAATTGCTAGAAGTATGGAATACACCAACCACTCCAATTAGGAACGAACTGCCGTTGAACTTGAATTGTCCAATTTCTCACACCTATTGATTTCGGATCGAGCCCCAAACTTGGGCAACATCATAATGTGGTGGGAGGAGTCATTTGGTGATTTTTGAGTGAAATCCAATCGCTAGAAGTATGGAATACACCAACCACTACAATTAGGAACGAACTGCCGTTGAACTCTAATTGTCAAATTTGGAAGACCTATTGATTTCGGATCGAATCCAAAACTTGGGCAACATCATAATTTGGTGGGAGGAGTCATTTGGGGAGTTTTGAATGAAGTCCAATCGCTAGAAGTATGGAATACACCAACCACACCAATTAGGAACGAACGGCCGTTGAACTTGAATTGTCCAAATTGGAACACCTATTGATTTCGGATCGAGCCCAAAACTTGGGCACCAACATAAGATGGTGGGAGGCGTCATATGGTGAGTTTTGAGTGAAATCCAATCGCTAGAAGTATGGAATACACCAACCACTCCAATTAGGAACTAACAGCCGTTGAACTTGAATTGTCCAATTTGGAAGACCTATTGATTTCGGATCGAGCCCAAAACTTGGGCAACATCATAATACGGTGGGAGGAGTCATTTAGTGAGTTTTGAGTGAAATCCAATCACTAGAAGTATGGAATACACCAACCACTCCAATTAGGAACGAACTGCCGTTGAAATTGAATTGTCCAATTTCTCACACCTATTGATTTCGGATCGATCCCAAAACTTGGGCAACATCATAATATGGTGGGAGGAGTCATTTGGTGAGTTTTGAGTGAAATCCAATCGTTAGAACTATGGAATACACCAACCACTCCAATTAGGAACGAACTGCCGTTGAACTTGAATTGTCCAATTTGGAACACCTATTGATTTCGGATCGAGCCCAAAACTTGGGCAACATCATAATATGGTGGGAGGAGTCATTTGGTGAGTTTTGAGTGAAATCCAATCGCTAGAAGTGTGGAATACACCAACCACTCCAATTAGGAAAGAACTGTCGTTGAAATTGAATTGACTAATTTCTCACACCTATTGATGTCGGATCGAGCCCAAAACTTGGGCAACATCATAATATGGTGGGAGGAGTCATTTGGTGAGTTTTGAGTGAAATCCAATCGCTAGAAGTATGGAATACACCAACCACTCCAATTAGGAACGAATTGCCGTTGAACTTGAATTGTCCAATTTGGAACACCTATTGATTTCGGATCGAGCCCAAAACTTGGGCAACATCATAATTTGGTGGGAGGAGTCATTTGGTGAGTTTTGAGTGAAATCCAATCGCTAGAAGTATGGAATACACCAACCACTCCAATTAGGAACGAACTGCCGTTGAACTTGAATTGTCCAATTTGTCACACCTATTGATTTCGGGTCAATCCCAAAACTTGGGCAACATCATAATATTGTGGGAGGAGTCATTTGGTCAGTTTTGAGTGAAATCCAATCGCTAGAAGTACGGAATACACCAACCACTCCAAGTGGAAACGAACTGCCGTTGAACTTGAATTGTCCAATTTAGAACACCTATTGATTTCGGATCGAGCCCCAAACTTGGGCAACATCATAATATGGTGGGAGGAGTCATTTGGTGAGTTTGGAGTGAACTCCAATCGCTAGAAGTGTGGAATACACCAACCACTCCAATTAGGAACGAACTGCAGTTGAACATGAATTGTCCAATTTCTCACACCTATTGATTTTGGATCGAGCCCAAAACTTGGGCAACATCATAATATGGTGGGAGTAGTCATTTGGTTAGTTTTGAGTGAAATCCAATCGCTAGAAGTATGGAATACACCAACCACTCCAACTAGGAACGAACTGCCGTTGAACTTGAATTGTCCAATTTGGAACACCTGTTGATTTCGGATCGAGCCCAAAACTTGGGCAACATCACAATATGGTGGGAGGAGTCATTTGGTGAGTTTTGAGTGAAATCCAATCACTAGAAGTACGGAATACACCAACCACTCCAATTAGGAACGAACTGCCGTTGAACTTGAATTGTCTAATTTCCCACACCTATTGATTTTGGATCGAGCCCAAAACTTGGGCAACATCATAATTTGGTGGGAGGAGTCATTTGGTGAGTTTTGAGTGAAATCCAATCGCTAGAAGTATGGAATACAACAACCACTCCAATTAGGAACGAACTGCCGTTGAACTTGAATTGTCCAATTTGGAACACCTATTGATTTCGACTCGAGCCCAAAGCTTGGGCAACATCATAATATGGTGGGAGGAGTCATTTGGTGAGTTTTGATTGAAATCCAATCGCTAGAAGTATGGAATACACCAACCACTCCAATTAGAAACGAACTGCCGTTGAACTTGAATTGTCCAATTTGGAACACCTATTGATTTCGGATCGAGCCCAAAACTTGGGCAACATCATAATATGGTGGGAGGAGTCATTTGGTTAGTTTTGAGTGAAATCCAATCGCTAGAAGTATGGAATACACCAACCACTCCAATTAGGAACGAACTGCCGTTGAACTTGAATTGTCCCATTTCTCACACCTATTGATTTCGGATCGAGCCCAAAACTTGGGCAACCTCATAATACGGTGGGAGGAGTCATTTGGTGAGTTTTGAGTGAAATCCAATCGCTAGAAGTATGGAATACACCAACCACTCCAATTAGGAACGAACTGCCGTTCAACTTGAATTGTCCAACTTGTCACACCTATTGATTTCGGGTCGATCCCAAAACTTGGGCAACATCATAATATTGTGGGAGGAGTCATTTGGTGAGTTTTGAGTGAAATCCAATCGCTAGAAGTACGGAATACACCAACCACACCAAGTAGAAACGAACTGCCGTTGAACTTGAATTGTCCAATTTAGAACACCTATTGATTTCGGATCGAGCCCCAAACTTGGGCAACATCATAATCTGGTGGGAGGAGTCATTTGGTGAGTTTGGAGTGTAATCCAATCGCTAGAAGTGTGGAATACACCAACCACTCCAATTAGGAACGAACTGCAGTTGAACTTGAATTGTCCAATTTCTCACACCTATTGATTTTGGGCCGAGCCCAAAACTTGGGGAACATCATAATATGGTGGGAGTAGTCATTTGGTTAGTTTTGAGTGAAATCCAATCGCTAGAAGTATGGAATACACCAACCACTCCAACTAGGAACGAACTGCCGTTGAACTTGAATTGTCCAATTTGGAACACCTATTGATTTCGGATCGAGTCCAAAACTTGGGAAACATCATAATATGGTGGGAGGAGTCATTTGGTGAGTTTTGAGTGAAATCCAATCGCTAGAAGTACGGAATACACCAACCACTCCAATTAGGAACGAACTGCCGTTGAACTTGAATTGTCTAATTTCTCACACCTATTGATTTTGGATCGAGCCCAAAACTTGGGCAACATCATAATTTGGTGGGAGGAGTCATTTGGTGAGTTTTGAGTGAAATCCAATCGCTAGAAGTATGGAATACAACAACCACTCCAATTAGGAACGAACTGCCGTTGAACTTGAATTGTCCAATTTGGAACACATATTGATTTCGGATCGAGCCCAAAACTTGGGCAACATCATAATATGGTGGGAGGAGTCATTTGGTGAGTTTTGAGTGAAATCCAACCGCTAGAAGTATGGAATACACCAACCACTCCAATTAGGAACGAACTGCCGTTGAACTTGAATTGTCTAATTTGCAACACCTATTGATTTCGGATCGAGCCCAAAACTTGGGCAACATCATAATATGGTGGGAGGAGTCATTTGGTTAGTTTTGACTGAAATCCAATCGCTAGAAGTATGGAATACACCAACCACTCCAATTAGGAACGAACTGCCGTTGAACTTGAATTGTCCAATTTCTCACACCTATTGATTTCGGATCGAGCCCAAAACTTGGGCAACATTATAATACGGTGGGAGGAGTCATTTGGTGAGTTTTGAGTGAAATCCAATCGCTAGAAGTATGGAATACACCAACCACTCCAATTAGGAACGAACTGCCGTTGAACTTGAATTGTCCAATTTGTCACACCTATTGATTTCGGGTCGATCCCAAAACTTGGGCAACATCATAATATTGTGGGAGGAGTCATTTGGTGAGTTTTGAGTGAAATCCAATCGCTAGAAGTGTGGAATACACCAACCACTCCAATTAGGAACGAACAGCCGTTGAACTTGAATTGTCCAATTTGTCACACCTATTGATTTCGGGTCGATCCCAAAACTTGGGCAACATCATAATATTGTGGGAGGAGTCATTTGGTGAGTTTTGAGTGAAATCCAATCGCTAGAAGTACGGAATACACCAACCACTCCAAGTAGAAACGAACTGTCGTTGAACTTGAATTGTCGAATTTGGAACACGTATTGATTTCGGATCGAGCCAAAAACTTGGGCTACATCATAATATGGTGGGAGGAGTCATATGGTGAGTTTTGAGTGAAATTCAATCGCTAGAAGTATGGAATACACCAACCACTCCAATTAGGAACGAACTGCCGTTGAACTTGAATTGTCCAATTTCTCACACCTATTGATTTCGGTTCGAGCCCCAAACTTGGGCAACCTCATAATATGGTGGGAGGAGTCATTTGGTGAGTTTTGAGTGAAATCCAATGGCTAGAAGTATGGAATACACCAACCACTCCCATTAGGAACGAACTGCCGTTGAACTTAAATTATCCAATTTCTCACACCTATGGATTTCGGATCGAGCCCCAAACTTGGGCAACCTCATAATATGGTGGGAGGAGTCATTTGGTGAGTTTTGAGTGAAATCCAATCGCAAGAATTATGGAATACACCAACCACTCCAAGTAGGAACGAACTGCCGTTGAACTTGAATTGTCCAATTTGGAACACCTATTGATTTCGGATCGAACCCCAAACTTGGGCAACATCATAATATGGTGGGAGGAGTCCTTTGGTGAGTTTTGAGTGAAATCCAATCGCTAGGAGTATGGAATTCACCAATCACTCTAATTAGGAACGAACTGCCGTTGAACTTGAATTGTCCAATTTCTCAGACCTATTGATTTCGGATCGAGCCCAAAACTTGGGCAACCTCATAATATGGTGGGAGGAGTCATTTGGTGAGTTTTGAGTGAAATCCAATCGCTAGAAGTATGGAATACACCAACCACTCCAATTAGGAACGAACTGCCGTTGAACTTGAATTGTCCAATTTCTCACACCTATTGATTTCGGATCGAGCCCAAAACTTGGGCAACCTCATAATATGGTGGGAGGAGTCATTTGGTGAGTTTTGAGTGAAATCCAATCGCTAGAAGTATGGAATACACCAACCACTCGAATTAGGAACGAACTGCCGTTGAACTTGAATTGTCCAATTTGGAACACCTATTGATTTCGGATCGAGCCCAAAACTTGGGCAACATCATAATATGGTGGGAGGAGTCATTTGGTTAGTTTTGAGTGAAATCCAATCGCTAGAATTATGGAATACACCAATCACTCCAATTAGGAACGAACTGCCGTTGAACTGGAATTGTCCAATTTCTCGCACCTATTGATTTCGGATCGATCCCCAAACTTGGACAACATCATAATATGGTGGGAGGAGTCATTTGGTCTGGTTTGAGTGAAATCCATTCGCTAGAAGTATGGAATACACCAACCACTCCAATTAGGAATGAACTGCCGTTGAACTTGAATTGTCCAATTTCTCACACCTATTGATTTCGGATCGATCCCAAAACTTGGGCAACATCATAATATGGTGGGAGGAGTCGTTTGGTGAGTTGTGAGTGAAATCCAATCACTAGAAGTATGGAATACACCAACCACTCCAGTTAGGAACGAACTGCCGTTGAACTTGAATTGTCCAATTTGGAACACCTATTGATTTCGGATCGAGCCCAAAACTTGGGCAACATCATAATATGGTGGGAGGAGTCTGAGTTAGCAATTTTCTTCGGCCTTAACTTCCTCCTCCCAACATGTATTGGCCCAATTAATATGTGGTTGGAAAGAAGAAATTCTGAGCTGCATGTTGGACTGCTAAAACGTATCAATTGATGAAGTCAAGCCCTATCCATGGGCCCATCAAAATGCACACCATACATTCCAGTCTATTTTCGGCAGTCAACTTGCAACGCCCAAAACGTACACTTATACTGCTCAGATGGGAATGCATTCTTCATCAAAGTTGTTCCAATGGGTGTCTATTATGACATATCCAAATTTGGGCCCCATTGCATACATATTGAAATCTCAGGCCTTCATACACCAAGCCTGGTTCAGCAGCATCTTTTATTTCCAGCAACCAAAAGAAAACCCACATGGGTTGGCAGCAAAAGGCAGCCACAATTGAACACCCATGTGAAGAAAGCTTGAGGTGCAGGAAAAGAAGTATGGGATGGGATTGATTCCAACCACACTAACATAGACAAGATGAAGTGGGAGTTATGGGTTGTATTAAATGAGGAATGGTGGTGTTGGATTTCATCATGATGTTCCTCCCTCTTAGCCCTATAAATAGAGGAGTCTTCAAGCTACAAACTCACTTCAGCCATCCTCCACACTTCCATCATTCCATCAACACATCCAGAAATCATCCTCATACATTTCCACAACCCCAAACACTTAAGCAATCAACCCAATACTCTAAACTGCCCCAAAATCACCAAAACAGCTCCAGAAAACCTCCCTTCCATTTCCCTACAAATTTCCTCTTTCTCAGCCATCACCACTCACTCAAACTCATCCCAAATCACCTCCGTATCCTTCATACATCCTTCTAGACGTGGAGAAGCTCTTGGAGAAGCATTGGACACCACAAGAACTTCAGAAAAGGGTTTTTCTACTCTTATGGCATTCATTATGTTTTCCCATTTCTATTTTAGTTTCTTTTCCATTATGAGTAGCTAAATCCATAACTAGGGCTTCGATGTAACCTAACATGAATATTCTGGGTTTATAAGTTTGAAGTTTGGAGTTTCAAGTTTGATTCATGATTCATGTTCTTATTCATTATGCTTATAAGTTAACATGCTTGTTTGAATGATTGATCACCATTAGAACTTGTTTGTTAACTATCTTGGTTTGAATTAAGAGTAGACACCATGCTTTAATTCGAATTGAACTATGAATAGGAAGAGTATGTATGGACATTCGACAACAGGGATTAGATACATGCTTGGTTGTTTAAATTGTTCTTCTATGCTTAATGGGTTCCTAATGCTTAATTATAGGTTAGACAACAAATGATCAAATTAGGGAATTAGGAACACAAGGTTAGGACCAAACACCATGGACTAATCATACTTTAGCTAGAATCAATCTTTGAATCTGAATTAGACTTGATACTTGACTCCTTATAACCCAGAATTGAATTGTTATGGTGATTCGAATGCCCTAGTCTCCAAATCTGTTTTCCATCTCTTAAAACCACTCTTTGTTACATCTGTTTACTTCTTTTTGTTTGCAATTTCATTTTGCTTATTTTGTTCAACAATCACAACCACTCTTGCTTTAAATTCTGTTTTAGACATAACCTCCTACTTTCTTGAATTTGGTAAGCTAAGTACATAACTAGTTTTAACCTATCAGTCTTCGTGGGTACGACCTCGTACTTGTCTTGCTATACTACTAATTGCCCCGTACAATTGCGAGTTATAATAATAATTAACAACATTGGGCAACATCATAATATGGTGGGAGGAGTCATTTGGTGAGTTTTGAGTGAAATCCATTCGCTAGAAGTATGGAAGACACCAACCACTCCAATTAGGAACGAACTGCCGTTGAACTTGAATTGTCCAATTTCTCACACCTATTGATTTCGGATCGAGCCCCAAACTTGGGCAACATCATAATATGGTGGGAGGAGTCATTTGGTGAGTTTTGAGTGAAATCCAATCGCTAGAAGTATGGAATACACCAACCACTCCAATTAGGAACGAACTGCCGTTGAACTTGAATTGTCCAATTTCTCACACCTATTGATTTCGGATCGAGCCCGAAACTTGGGCAACATCATAATGTGGTGGGAGGAGTCATTTGGTGAGTTTTGAGTGAAATCCAATCACTAGAAGTATGGAATACACCAACCACTCCAATTAGGAACGAACTGCCGTTGAACTTGAATTGTCCAATTTCTCACACCTATTGATTTCGGATCAAGCCCAAAACTTGGGCAACATCATAATATGGTGGGAGGAGTCATTTGGTGAGTTTGGAGTGAAATCCAATCGCTAGAAGTATGGAATACACCAACCACTCCAATTAGGAACGAACTGTCGTTGAAATTGAATTGACCAATTTCTCACACCTATTGATTTCGGATCGAGCCCAAAACTTGGGCAACATCATAATATGGTGGGAGGAGTCATTTGGTGAGTTTTGAGTGAAATCCAATCCCTAGAAGTATGAAATACACCAACCACTCCAATTAGGAAAGAACTGCCGTTGAAATTGAATTGTCCAATTTCTCACACCTATTGATTTCGGATCGATCCCAAAACTTGGACAACATCATAATATGGTGGGAGGAGTCATTTGGTGAGTTTTGAGTGAAATCCAATCGCTAGAAGTATGGAATACACCAACCACTCCGATTAGGAACGAACTACCGTTGAACTTGAGTTGTCCAATTTCTCACACCTATTGATTTCGGATCAAGCCCAAAACTTGGGCAACATCATAATATGGTGGGAGGAGTCATTTGCTGAGTTTGGAGTGAAATCCAATCGCTAGAAGTATGGAATACACCAACCACTCCAATTAGGAACGAACTGTCGTTGAACTTGAATTGTCCAATTTCTCACACCTATTGATTTCGGATCGAACCCCAAACTTGTGCAACATCATAATATGGTGGGATTTTCTCACACCTATTGATTTCGGATCGAGCCCAAAACTTGGGCAACATCATAATATGGTGGGAGGAGTCATTTTGGTGAGTTTTGAGTGAAATCCAATCGCTTGAAGTATGGAATACACCAACCACTCCAATTAGGAAAGAACTGTCGTTGAAATTGAATTGACCAATTTCTCACACCTATTGATTTCGGATCGAGCCCAAAACTTGGGCAACATCATAATATGGTGGGAGGAGTCATTTGGTGAGTTTTGAGTGAAATCCAATCCCTAGAAGTATGAAATACACCAACCACTCCAATTAGGAAAGAACTGCCGTTGAAATTGAATTGTCCAATTTCTCACACCTATTGATTTCGGATCGATCCCAAAACTTGGACAACATCATAATATGGTGGGAGGAGTCATTTGGTGAGTTTTGAGTGAAATCCAATCGCTAGAAGTATGGAATACACCAACCACTCCGATTAGGAACGAACTACCGTTGAACTTGAGTTGTCCAATTTCTCACACCTATTGATTTCGGATCAAGCCCAAAACTTGGGCAACATCATAATATGGTGGGAGGAGTCATTTGGTGAGTTTGGAGTGAAATCCAATCGCTAGAAGTATGGAATACACCAACCACTCCAATTAGGAACGAACTGTCGTTGAACTTGAATTGTCCAATTTCTCACACCTATTGATTTCGGATCGAGCCCAAAACTTGGGCAACATCATAATATGGTGGGAGGAGTCATTTGGTGAGTTTTGAGTGAAATCCAATCGCTAGAAGTATGGAATACACCAACCGCTCCAGTTAGGAACGAAGTGCCGTTGAACTTGAATTGTCCAATTTGGAACACCTATTGATTTCGGATCGAGCCCAAAACATGGGCAACATCATAATATGGTGGGACTAGTCATTTGGTGAGTTTTGAGTGAAATCCAATCGCTAGAAGTATGGAATACACCAACCACTCCCAGTTGGAACGAACTGCCGTTGAATTTGAATTGTGCAATTTCTAACACCTATTGATTTCGGATCGAACCCCAAAATTGTGCAACATCATAATAAGGTGGGAGCAGTCACTTGGTGAGTTTTGAGTGAAATCCAATCGCTAGAAGTACGGAATACACCAACCACTCCAATTAGGAACGAACTGCCGTTGAACTTGAATTGTCCAATTTGGAACACCTATTGATTTCGGATCGAGCCCAAAACTTGGGCAACATCATAATATGGTGGGAGGAGTCATTTGGTTAGTTTTCAGTGAAATCTAATTGCTAGAAGTATGGAATACACCAACCACTCCAATTAGGAACGAATTGCCGTTGAACTTGAATTGTCCAATTTCTCACACCTATTGATTTCGGATCGAGCCCCAAACTTGGGCAAAATCATAATATGGTGGGAGGAGTCATTTGGTGAGTTTTGAGTGAAATCCAATCGCTGGAAGTGCGGAATACACCAACCACTCCAATTAGGAACGAACTGACGTTATTTAATTGTCCAATTTCGAACACCAATTGATTTCGGATCGAGCCCCAAACTTGGGCAACATCATAATATGGTGGTAGGAGTCATTTGGTGAGTTTTGAGTGAAATCCAATCGCTAGAAGTATGGAATACACCAACCACTCCAATTAGGAACGAACTGCCGTCGAACTTGAATTGTCCAATTTCTCGCACCTATTGATTTCGGATCGAGCCCCAAACTTGGGCAACATCATAATATGGTGGGAGGAGTCATTTGGTGAGTTTTGTGTGAAATCCAATCGCTGGAAGTGTGGAATACACCAACCACTCCAATTAGGAACGAACTGCCGTTGAACTTGAATTGTCCAATTTCGAACACCAATTGATTTCGGATCGAGCCCAAAACTTGGGCAACATCAAAATATGGTGGGAGGAGTCATTTGGTGAGTTTTGAGTGAAATCCAATCGCTAGAAGTATGGAATACACCAACCACTCCAGTTAGGAACGAAGTGCCGTTGAACTTGAATTGTCCAATTTGGAACACCTATTGATTTCGGATCGAGCCCAAAACATGGGCAACATCATAATATGGTGGGACTAGTCATTTGGTGAGTTTTGAGTGAAATCCAATCGCTAGAAGTATGGAATACACCAACCACTCCCAGTTGGAACGAACTGCCGTTGAATTTGAATTGTGCAATTTCTAACACCTATTAATTTCGGATCGAACCCCAAAATTGTGCAACATCATAATAAGGTGGGAGCAGTCACTTGGTGAGTTTTGAGTGAAATCCAATCGCTAGAAGTACGGAATACACCAACCACTCCAATTAGGAACGAACTGCCGTTGAACTTGAATTGTCCAATTTGGAACACCTATTGATTTCGGATCGAGCCCAAAACTTGGGCAACATCATAATATGGTGGGAGGAGTCATTTGGTTAGTTTTCAGTGAAATCTAATTGCTAGAAGTATGGAATACACCAACCACTCCAATTAGGAACGAATTGCCGTTGAACTTGAATTGTCCAATTTCTCACACCTATTGATTTCGGATCGAGCCCCAAACTTGGGCAAAATCATAATATGGTGGGAGGAGTCATTTGGTGAGTTTTGAGTGAAATCCAATCGCTGGAAGTGCGGAATACACCAACCACTCCAATTAGGAACGAACTGACGTTATTTAATTGTCCAATTTCGAACACCAATTGATTTCGGATCGAGCCCCAAACTTGGGCAACATCATAATATGGTGGTAGGAGTCATTTGGTGAGTTTTGAGTGAAATCCAATCGCTAGAAGTATGGAATACACCAACCACTCCAATTAGGAACGAACTGCCGTCGAACTTGAATTGTCCAATTTCTCGCACCTATTGATTTCGGATCGAGCCCCAAACTTGGGCAACATCATAATATGGTGGGAGGAGTCATTTGGTGAGTTTTGTGTGAAATCCAATCGCTGGAAGTGTGGAATACACCAACCACTCCAATTAGGAACGAACTGCCGTTGAACTTGAATTGTCCAATTTCGAACACCAATTGATTTCGGATCGAGCCCAAAACTTGGGCAACATCAAAATATGGTGGGAGGAGTCATTTGGTGAGTTTTGAGTGAAATCCAATCGCTAGAAGTATGGAATACACCAACCACTCCAGTTAGGAACGAAGTGCCGTTGAACTTGAATTGTCCAATTTGGAACACCTATTGATTTCGGATCGAGCCCAAAACATGGGCAACATCATAATATGGTGGGACTAGTCATTTGGTGAGTTTTGAGTGAAATCCAATCGCTAGAAGTATGGAATACACCAACCACTCCCAGTTGGAACGAACTGCCGTTGAATTTGAATTGTGCAATTTCTAACACCTATTAATTTCGGATCGAACCCCAAAATTGTGCAACATCATAATAAGGTGGGAGCAGTCACTTGGTGAGTTTTGAGTGAAATCCAATCGCTAGAAGTACGGAATACACCAACCACTCCAATTAGGAACGAACTGCCGTTGAACTTGAATTGTCCAATTTGGAACACCTATTGATTTCGGATCGAGCCCAAAACTTGGGCAACATCATAATATGGTGGGAGGAGTCATTTGGTTAGTTTTCAGTGAAATCTAATTGCTAGAAGTATGGAATACACCAACCACTCCAATTAGGAACGAATTGCCGTTGAACTTGAATTGTCCAATTTCTCACACCTATTGATTTCGGATCGAGCCCCAAACTTGGGCAAAATCATAATATGGTGGGAGGAGTCATTTGGTGAGTTTTGAGTGAAATCCAATCGCTAGAAGTATGGAATACAACAACCACTCCAATTTGGAACGAACTGCCGTTGAACTTGAATTGTCCAATTTCTCACACCTATTGATTTCGGATCGAGCCCAAAACTTGGGAAACATCATAATATGGTGGAAGGAGTCATTTGGTGAGTTTTGAGTGAAATCCAATCGCTAGAATTATGGAATACACCAACCACTCCAATTAAGAACGAACTGCCGTTGAAATTGAATTGTCCAATTTCTCACACCTATTGATTTCGGATCGAGCCCCAAACTTGGGCAAAATCATAATATGGTGGGAGGAGTCATTTGGTGAGTTTTGAGTGAAATCCAATCGCTAGAAGTATGGAATACAACAACCACTCCAATTAGGAACGAACTGCCGTTGAACTTGAATTGTCCAATTTCTCACACCTATGGATTTCGGATCGAGCCCAAAACTTGGGAAACATCATAATATGGTGGGAGGAGTCATTTGGTGAGTTTTGAGTGAAATCCAATCGCTAGAAGTATGGAATACACCAACCACCCCAATTAAGAACGAACTGCCGTTGAACTTGAATTGTCCAATTTGTCACACCTATTGATTTCGGATCGAGCCCAAAACTTGGGAAACATCATAATATGGTGGGAGGAGTCATTTGGTGAGTTTTCAGTGAAATCCAATCGCTAGAAGTATGGAATACACCAACCACTCCAATTAGGAACGAACTGCCGTCGAAATTGAATTGTCCAATTTGGAACACTTTTTTATTTCGGATCGAGCCCAAAACGTGGGCAACATCATAATATGGTGGGAGGAGTCATTTGGTGAGTTTTGAGTGAAATCCAATCGCTAGAAGTATGGAATACACCAACCACTCCAATTTGGAACGAACTGCCGTTGAACTTGAATTGTCCAATTTCTCACACCTATTGATTTCGGATCGAGCCCAAAACTTGGGCAACATTATAATATGGTGGGAGCAGTCATTTGGTGAGTTTTGAGTGAAATCCAATTGCTAGAAGTATGGAATACAACAACCACTCCCATTAGGAACGAACTGCCGTTGAACTTGAATTGTCCAATTTGGAACACCTATTGATTTCGGATCGACCCCAAAACTTGGGCAATATCACAATATGGTGGGAGGAGTCATTTGGTGAGTTTTGACTGAAATCCAAAGGCTAGAAGTATGGAATACACCAACCACTACAATTAGGAACGAACTCCCGTTGAACTTGAATTGTCCAATTTGGAACACCTATTGATTTCGGATCGAGCCCAAAACTTGGGCAACATCATAATATGGTGGGAGGATTCATTTGGTGAGTTTTGAGTGAAATCCAATAGCTAGAAGTATGGAATACACCAACCACTCCCATTAGGAAGGAACTGCCGTTGAACTTGAATTGTCCAATTTCTAACACCTATTGATTTCGGATCGAACCCTAAACTTGTGCAACATCATAATATGGTGGGAGGAGTCATTTGGTGAGTTTTAAGTGAAATCCAATCGCTAGAAGTATGTAGGACACCAACCACTCCAATTAGGAACGAACTGCCGTTGAACTTGAATTGTCCAATTTGGAACACCTATTGATTTCGGATCGAGCCCAGAACTTGGGCAACATCATAATTTGGTGTTAGGAGTCATTTGGTTAGTTTTGAGTGAAATCCAATCGCTAGAAGTATGGAATACACCAACCACTCCAACAAGGAACGAACTGCCGTTGAACTTGAATTGTCCAATTTCTCACACCTATTGATTTCGGATCCAGCCCCAAACTTGGGCAACATCATAATATGGTGGGAGGAGTCATTTGGTGAGTTTTGAGTGAAATCCAATCGCTAGAAGTATGGAATACACCAACCACTCCAACAAGGAACGAACTGCCGTTGAACTTGAATTGTCCAATTTCTCACACCTATTGATTTCGGATCCAGCCCCAAACTTGGGCAACATCATAATATGGTGGGAGGAGTCATTTGGTGAGTTTTGAGTGAAATCCAATCGCTAGAAGTATGGAATACACCAACCACTCCAATTAGGAACGAACTGTCGTTGCACTTGAATTGTCCAATTTCTCACACCTATTGATTTCGGATCGAGCCCAAAACGTGGGCAACATCATAATATGGTGGGAGGAGTCATTTGGTGAGTTTTGAGTGAAATCCAATCGCTAGAAGTATGGAATACACCAACCACTCCAATTTGGAACGAACTGCCGTTGAACTTGAATTGTCCAATTTCTCACACCTATTGATTTCGGATCGAGCCCAAAACTTGGGCAACACTATAATATGGTGGGAGGAGTCATTTGGTGAGTTTTGAGTGAAATCCATTTGCTAGAAGTATGGAATACAACAACCACTCCCATTAGGAACGAACTGCCGTTGAACTTGAATTGTCCAATTTGGAACACCTATTGATTTCGGATCGACCCCAAAACTTGGGCAATATCACAATATGGTGGGAGGAGTCATTTGGTGAGTTTTGACTGAAATCCAAAGGCTAGAAGTATGGAATACACCAACCACTACAATTAGGAACGAACTCCCGTTGAACTTGAATTGTCCAATTTGGAACACCTATTGATTTCGGATCGAGCCCAAAATTTGGGCAACATCATAATATGGTGGGAGGAGTCATTTGGTGAGTTTTGAGTGAAATCCAATCGCTAGAAGTATGGAATACACCAACCACTCCAATTAGGAACGAACTGCCGTTGAATTTGAATTGTCCAATTTCTCACACCTATTGATTTCGGATCGAGCCCAAAACTTGGGAAACATCATAATATGGTGGGAGGAGTCATTTGGTGAGTTTTGAGTGAAATCCAATCGCTAGAAGTATGGAATACACCAACCACTCCAATTAGGAACGAACTGCCGTCGAAATTGAATTGTCCAATTTGGAACACTTTTTTATTTCGGATCGAGCCCTAAACTTGGGCAACATCATAATATGGTGGGAGGAGTCATTTGGTGAGTTTTGAGTGAAATCCAATCGCTAGAAGTATGGAATACACGAAGCACTCCCATTAGGAAAGAACTGCCGTTGAACTTGAATTTTCCAATTTCGAACACCTATTGATTTCGGATCAAGCCCAAAACTTGGGCAACATCATAATATGGGGGGAGGAGTCATTTCGTGAGTTTTGAGTGAAATCCATTCGCTAGAAGTATGGAATACACCAACCACTCCAACAAGGAACGAACTGCCGTTGAACTTGAATTGTCCAATTTCTCACACCTATTGATTTCGGATCCAGCCCCAAACTTGGGCAACATCATAATATGGTGGGAGGAGTCATTTGGTGAGTTTTGAGTGAAATCCAATCGCTGGAAGTATGGAATACACCAACCACTCCAATTAGGAACGAACTGCCGTTGAACTTGAATTGTCCAATTTCTCACACCTATTGATTTCGGATCGAGCCCAAAACGTGGGCAACATCATAATATGGTGGGAGGAGTCATTTGGTGAGTTTTGAGTGAAATCCAATCGCTAGAAGTATGGAATACACCAACCACTCCAATTTGGAACGAACTGCCGTTGAACTTGAATTGTCCAATTTCTCACACCTATTGATTTCGGATCGAGCCCAAAACTTGGGCAACATTATAATATGGTGGGAGCAGTCATTTGGTGAGTTTTGAGTGAAATCCAATTGCTAGAAGTATGGAATACAACAACCACTCCCATTAGGAACGAACTGCCGTTGAACTTGAATTGTCCAATTTGGAACACCTATTGATTTCGGATCGACCCCAAAACTTGGGCAATATCACAATATGGTGGGAGGAGTCATTTGGTGAGTTTTGACTGAAATCCAAAGGCTAGAAGTATGGAATACACCAACCACTACAATTAGGAACGAACTCCCGTTGAACTTGAATTGTCCAATTTGGAACACCTATTGATTTCGGATCGAGCCCAAAACTTGGGCAACATCATAATATGGTGGGAGGAGTCGTTTGGTGAGTTTTGAGTGAAATCCAATCGCTAGAAGTATGGAATACACCAACCACTCCAATTAGGAACGAACTGCCGTTGAATTTGAATTGTCCAATTTCTCACACCTATTGATTTCGGATCGAGCCCAAAACTTGGGAAACATCATAATATGGTGGGAGGAGTCATTTGGTGAGTTTTGAGTGAAATCCAATCGCTAGAAGTATGGAATACACCAACCACTCCAATTAGGAACGAACTGCCGTCGAAATTGAATTGTCCAATTTGGAACACTTTTTGATTTCGGATCGAGCCCTAAACTTGGGCAACATCATAATATGGTGGGAGGAGTCATTTGGTGAGTTTTGAGTGAAATCCAATCGCTAGAAGTATGGAATACACGAACCACTCCCATTAGGAAAGAACTGCCGTTGAACTTGAATTTTCCAATTTCGAACACCTATTGATTTCGGATCAAGCCCAAAACTTGGGCAACACCATAATATGGGGGGAGGAGTCATTTCGTGAGTTTTGAGTGAAATCCATTCGCTAGAAGTATGGAATACACCAACCACTCCAACAAGGAACGAACTGCCGTTGAACTTGAATTGTCCAATTTCTCACACCTATTGATTTCGGATCCAGCCCCAAACTTGGGCAACATCATAATATGGTGGGAGGAGTCATTTGGTGAGTTTTGAGTGAAATCCAATCGCTAGAAGTATGGAATACACCAACCACTCCAATTAGGAACGAACTGCCGTCGAAATTGAATTGTCCAATTTGGAACACTTTTTGATTTCGGATCGAGCCCTAAACTTGGGCAACATCATAATATGGTGGGAGGAGTCATTTGGTGAGTTTTGAGTGAAATCCAATCGCTAGAAGTATGGAATACACGAACCACTCCCATTAGGAAAGAACTGCCGTTGAACTTGAATTTTCCAATTTCGAACACCTATTGATTTCGGATCAAGCCCAAAACTTGGGCAACACCATAATATGGGGGGAGGAGTCATTTCGTGAGTTTTGAGTGAAATCCATTCGCTAGAAGTATGGAATACACCAACCACTCCAACAAGGAACGAACTGCCGTTGAACTTGAATTGTCCAATTTCTCACACCTATTGATTTCGGATCCAGCCCCAAACTTGGGCAACATCATAATATGGTGGGAGGAGTCATTTGGTGAGTTTTGAGTGAAATCCAATCGCTAGAAGTATGGAATACACCAACCACTCCAATTAGGAACGAACTGCCGTTGAACTTGAATTGTCCAATTTCTCACACCTATTGATTTCGGATCGAGCCCAAAACGTGGGCAACATCATAATATGGGGGGAGGAGTCATTTGGTGAGTTTTGAGTGAAATCCAATCCCTAGAAGTATGGAATACACCAACCACTCCAATTTGGAACGAACTGCCGTTGAACTTGAATTGTCCAATTTCTCACACCTATTGATTTCGGATCGAGCCCAAAACTTGGGCAACATTATAATATGGTGGGAGGAGTCATTTGGTGAGTTTTGAGTGAAATCCATTTGCTAGAAGTATGGAATACAACAACCACTCCCATTAGGAACGAACTGCCGTTGAACTTGAATTGTCCAATTTGGAACACCTATTGATTTCGGATCGACCCCAAAACTTGGGCAATATCACAATATGGTGGGAGGAGTCATTTGGTGAGTTTTGACTGAAATCCAAAGGCTAGAAGTATGGAATACACCAACCACTACTATTAGGAACGAACTCCCGTTGAACTTGAATTGTCCAATTTGGAACACCTATTGATTTCGGATCGAGCCCAAAACTGGGGCAACAACATAATATGGTGGGAGGAGTCATTTGGTGAGTTTTGAGTGAAATCCAATCGCTAGAAGTATGGAATACATCAACCACTCCAATTAGTAACGAACTGCCGTTGAATTTGAATTGTCCAATTTCTCACACCTATTGATTTCGGATCGAGCCCAAAACTTGGGAAACATCATAATATGGTGGGAGGAGTCATTTGGTGAGTTTTGAGTGAAATCCAATCGCTAGAAGTATGGAATACACCAACCACTCCAATTAGGAACGAACTGCCGTCGAAATTGAATTGTCCAATTTGGAACACTTTTTGATTTCGGATCGAGCCCTAAACTTGGGCAACATCATAATATGGTGGGAGGAGTCATTTGGTGAGTTTTGAGTGAAATCCAATCGCTAGAAGTATGGAATACACGAACCACTCCCATTAGGAAAGAACTGCCGTTGAACTTGAATTTTCAAATTTCGAACACCTATTGATTTCGGATCAAGCCCAAAACTTGGGCAACATCATAATATTGGGGGAGGAGTCATTTCGTGAGTTTTGAGTGAAATCCATTCGCTAGAAGTATGGAATACACCAACCACTCCAATTAGGAACGAACTGCCGTTGTACTTGAATTGTCCAATTTCTCACACCTATTGATTTCGGATCGAGCCCAAAACTTGGGAAACATCATAATATGGTCGGAGGAGTCATTTGGTGAGTTTTGAGTGAAATCCAATCGCTAGAAGTATGGAATACACCAACCACTCCAATTTGGAACGAACTGCCGTTGAACTTGAATTGTCCAATTTCTCACACCTATTGATTTCGGATCGAGCCCAAAACTTGGGCAACATCATAATATGGTGGGAGGAGTCATTTGGTTAGTTTTGAGTGAAATCCAATCGCTAGAAGTGTGGAATACACTAACCACTCCAATTAGGAACGAACTACCGTTGAACTTGAATTGTCCAATTTGGAACACCTATTGATTTCGGATCGAGCCCAAAACATGGGCAACATCATAATATGGTGGGAGGAGTCATTTGGTGAGTTTTGAGTGAAATCCAATCGCTAGAAGGATGGAATACACCAACCACTCCCATTAGGAACGAACTGCCGTTGAACTTGAATTGTCCAATTTCTAACACCTATTGATTTCGGATCGAACCCCAAACTTGTGCAACAACGTAATATGGTGGGAGGAGTCATTTGGTGAGTTTTGAGAGAAATCCAATCGCTAGAAGTGTGGAATACACCAACCACTCCAATTAGGAACGAACTACCGTTGAACTTGAATTGTCCAATTTCTCACACCTATTGATTTTGGATCGAGCCCAAATCTTGGGCAACATCAAAATATGGTGGGAGTAGTCATTTGGTTAGTTTTGAGTGAAATCCAATCGCTAGAAGTATGGAATACACCAACCACTCCAATTAGGAACGAACTGCCGTTGAACTTGAATTGTCCAATTTGGAACACCTATTGATTTCGGATCGAGCCCAAAACTTGGGCAACATCATAATATGGTGCGAGGAATCATTTGGTGAGTTTTGAGTGAAATCCAATCGCTAGAAGTATGGAATACACCAACCACTCCAATTAGGAACGAACTGCCGTTGAATTTGAATTGTCCAATTTCTCACACCTATTGATTTCGGATCGAGCCCAAAACTTGGGAAACATCATAATATGGTGGGAGGAGTCATTTGGTGAGTTTTGAGTGAAATCCAATCGCTAGAAGTATGGAATACACCAACCACTCCAATTAGGAACGAACTGCCGTCGACATTGAATTGTCCAATTTGGAACACTTTTTGATTTCGGATCGAGCCCTAAACTTGGGCAACATCATAATATGGTGGGAGGAGTCATTTGGTGAGTTTTGAGTGAAATCCAATCGCTAGAAGTATGGAATACACGAACCACTCCCATTAGGAAAGAACTGCCGTTGAACTTGAATTTTCCAATTTCGAACACCTATTGATTTCGGATCAAGCCCAAAACTTGGGCAACATCATAATATGGGGGGAGGAGTCATTTCGTGAGTTTTGAGAGAAATCCAATCGCTAGAAGTGTGGAATACACCAACCACTCCAATTAGGAACGAACTACCGTTGAACTTGAATTGTCCAATTTCTCACACCTATTGATTTTGGATCGAGCCCCAATCTTGGGCAACATCAAAATATGGTGGGAGTAGTCATTTGGTTAGTTTTGAGTGAAATCCAATCGCTAGAAGTATGGAATACACCAACCACTCCAATTAGGAACGAACTGCCGTTGAACTTGAATTGTCCAATTTGGAACACCTATTGATTTCGGATCGAGCCCAAAACTTGGGCAACATCATAATATGGTGCGAGGAATCATTTGGTGAGTTTTGAGTGAAATCCAATCGCTAGAAGTATGGAATACACCAACCACTCCAATTAGGAACGAACTGCCGTTGAACTTTAATTGTCCAATTTCTCACACCTATTGATTTCGGATCGAGCTCAAAACTTGGGCAACATCATAATATGGTGGGAGGAGTCATTTGGTGAGTTTTGAGTGAAATCCAATCGCTAGAAGTATGGAATACACCAACCTCTCCAATTAGGAACGAACTGCCGTTGAACTTGAATTGTCCAATTTCTCACACCTATTGATTTCGGATCGAGCCCCAAACTTGGGCAACATCATAATATGGTGGGAGGAGTCATTTGGTGACTTTGAGTGAAATCCAATCGCTAGAAGTATGGAATACACCAACCACTCCAATTAGGAACGAACTGCCGTTGAACTTGAATTGTCCAATTTCTCACACCTATTGATTTCGGATCAGGCCCAAACCTTGGGCAACATCATAATATGGTGGGAGGAGTCATTTTGTGAGTTTTGAGTGAAATCCAATCGCTAGAAGTATGGAATACACCAACCTCCCCAATCAGGAACGAACTGCCGTTGAACTTGAATTGTCCAATTTCTCACACCTATTGATTTCGGATCGAGCCCCAAACTTGGGCAACATCATAATATGGTGGGAGGAGTCATTTGGTGACTTTGAGTGAAATCCAATCGCTAGAAGTATGGAATACACCACCCACTCCAATTAGGAACGAACTGCCGTTGAACTTGAATTGTCCAATTTCTCACACCTATTGATTTCGGATCAGGCCCAAACCTTGGGCAACATCATAATATGGTGGGAGGAGTCATTTTGTGAGTTTTAAGTGAAATCCAATCGCTAGAAGTATGGAATACACCAACCACTCCCATTAGAAACGAACTGCCGTTGAACTTGAATTGATCAATTTCTAATACCTATTGATTTCGGATCGAACCCTAAACTTGTGCAACATCATAATATGGTGGGAGGAGTCATTTGGTGAGTTTTGAGTGAAATCCAATCGCTAGAAGTATGGAATACACCAATGGTCGGTTCATAATTGTATATCATTTTGTACCCTTCTAGCTTATGATTTGGTTATGTTATTGAGTTAAACTTGTGCTTTTAATCCGTTTTCTGTTTTGATAAGTCCATAATTCCGTACACTTGCTTGCCTTCTTTACTTAGTGATTTTGCTTAGTTTCTCTTTATTTTGAGTCACTTACCTCTTTTTGTGTGTTTTGTAGGTTAAGATAGCAAGAGATCTCATTTGATGCAATCCATGCATGTTAAGGGCTGATTGGGATAAGAGCCAGAGCTTAAAGACAAAACCAAAGTTGGGCCACACTTCTTGTCAGTCCAGTTTCGTAAGTCACCTTGCAGGTCTCATTTCAGCAATCTGCACAATTCGGATGAGGAGAATTCTTCATAGAAGTTGTTCAATTGGGTGTCTAGTATAACATATCCAAAATTCAGCCCAATTGAACATATGTGGAGTCCTTAGCCCATCCAACACTGAACCATGCTCAGGAGGATTTGCAGCTGCCAGCTTTGAGCCTTGTCTCCTCCTTTGAGCCATGTGCCTCACCCATGCTGCAACTGACTTTGGATCCAACATAATGAGTGAAGTGGGGAGGCATTCCAGCTATGAAAGTCTAAAGGATCAAGTTGGTACATGCTGGAGTTATTATAGAGAAAGCATGTGCATGCATGTAAAGCATAAATGAAATGAAGTCAATTCCAGTCTCTGTTCTGCAGCCAAATTGCAAGGCCCAAACCGCATACTTCTACTGCTCCGATGGGAATACTTTCTTCTTAGAAGTTGTTCCAATGGGTGTCTACTATAACATATCCAAATTTGAGCCCCATTGGATAGGTTTTGAAACCTCTGGCTTTCCTACACCAAGTCTGGTTCAGAAGACTCGTTTTTGTTCAACAACCAAAAGAAGACCACATGGGTTGGCAGCAAAAGGCAGCCACAATTGATCACCTTTGATCCCATGTGAAGAAAGCTTGAGGTGCAGCAAAAGAAGTATGGGATGGGATTGATTCCAACCACACTAACATAGACAAGATGAAGTGGGAGTTATGGGTTGTATTAAATGAGGAATGGTGGTGTTGGATTTCATCATGATGTTCCTCCCTCTTAGCCCTATAAATAGAGGAGTCTTCAAGCTACAAAATTCACTTCAGCCATCCTCCACACTTCCATCATCCAGAAATCATCCTCATACATTCCCACAACCCCAAACACTCAAGCAATCAACCCAATACTCTAAACTGCCCCAAAATCACCAAAACAGCTCCAGAAAACCTCCCTTCCATTTCCCTACGAATTTCCTCTTTCTCAGCCATCACCACTCACTCAAGCTCATCTCAAATCACCTCCATATCCTTCATACATCCTTCTAGACGTGGAGAAGCTCTTGGAGAAGCATTGGACACTACAAGAACTTCAGAAAAGGGTTTTTCTACTCTTATGGCATTCATTATGTTTTCCCATTTCTATTTTAGTTTCTTTTCCATTATGAGTAGCTAAATCCATAACTAGGGCTTCGATGTAACCTAACATGAATATTCTGGGTTTATAAGTTTGGAGTTTCAAGTTTGATTCATGATTCATGTTCTTATTCATTATGCTTATAAGTTAACATGCTTGTTTGAATGATTGATCACCATTAGAACTTGTTTGTTAACTATCTTGGTTTGAATTAAGAGTAGACACCATGCTTTAATTCGAATTGAACTATGAATAGGAAGAGTATGTATGGACATTCGACAACTGGGATTAGATACATGCTTGGTTGTTTAAATTGTTCTTCTATGCTTAATGGGTTCCTAATGCTTAATTTTAGGTTAGACAACAAATGATCAAATTAGGGAATTAGGAACACAAGGTTAGGACCAAACACCATGGCCTAATCATACTTTAGCTAGAATCAATCTTTGAATCTGAATTAGACTTGTTACTTGACTCCATATAACCCAGAATTGAATTGTTATGGTGATTCGAATGCCCTAGTCTCCAAATCTGTTTTTCAACTCTTAAAACCACTCTTTGTTACACTTGTTTATTTGCTTTCATTTGCAATTTCAGTTTGCTCACTTCCTTTCACAATCACAATCCCTCTCACTTTAATTTCTGTTTTAGACTTAACTTCCTAACTTCTTGAATTCGGTAATCTACGTACATAACTAATTTGAACTTCTCAGTCTTCGTGCGTACGACCTCGTACTTGTCTTGCTATATTACTAATTGCCCCGTACAATTGCGAGTTAACATAATAATTAACAACAACCAACCACTCCAATTAGGAACGAACTGCTGTTGAACTTGAATTGTCCAATTTGGAACACCTATTGATTTCGGATCGAGCCCAAAACTTGGGCAATATCATAATATGGTGGGAGGAGTCATTTGGTGAGTTTTGACTGAAATCCAATCGCTAGAAGTATGGAATACACCAACCACTACAATTAGGAATGAACTGCCGTTGAACTTGAATTGTCCAATTTGGAACACCTATTGATTTCGGATCGAGCCCAAAACTTGGGCAACATCATAATATGGTGCGAGGAATCATTTATTGAGTTTTGAGTGAAATCCAATCGCTAGAAGTATGGAATACACCAACCACTCCAATTTGGAACGAACTGCCGTTGAACTTGAATTGTCCAAGTTGGAACACCTATTGTTTTCGGATCGAGCCCCAAACTTGGGCAACGTCATAATATGGTGGGAGGAGTCATTTGGTGAGTTTTGGGTGAAATCCAATCGGTAGAAGTATGAAATACACCAACCACTCCAATTAGGAAAGAACTGCCGTTGAACTTGAATTGTCCAATTTCTCCCACCTATTGATTTCGGATCGAGCCCAAAACTTGGGCAATATCATAATATGGTGGGAGGAGTCATTTGGTGAGTTTTGACTGAAATCCAATTGCTAGAAGTATGGAATACACCAACCACTACAATTAGGAATGAACTGCCGTTGAACTTGAATTGTCCAATTTGGAACACCTATTGATTTCGGATCGAGCCCCAAACCTGGGCAACATCATAATATGGTGGGAGGAGTCATTTGGCGAGTTTTGACTGAAATCCAATCGCTAGAAGTATGGAATACACCAACCACTACAATTAGGAATGAACTGCCGTTGAACTTGAATTGTCCAATTTGGAAAACCTATTGATTTCGGATCGAGCCCAAAACTTGGGCAACATCATAATATGGTGCGAGGAATCATTTATTGAGTTTTGAGTGAAATCCAATCGCTAGAAGTATGGAATACACCAACCACTCCAATTTGGAACGAACTGCCGTTGAACTTGAATTGTCCAAGTTGGAACACCTATTGATTTCGGATCGAGCCCCAAACTTGGGCAACATCATAATATGGTGGGAGGAGTCATTTGGTGAGTTTTGAGTGAAATCCAATCGCTAGAAGTGTGGAATACACCAACCACTCCCATTAGAAACGAACTGCCGTTGAACTTGAATTGTCCAATTTCTAATACCTATTGATTTCGGATCGAACCCTAAACTTGTGCAACATCATAATATGGTGGGAGGAGTCATTTGGTGAGTTTTGAGTGAAATCCAATCGCTAGAAGTATGGAATACACCAACCACTCCAATTAGGAACGAACTGACGTTGAACTTGAATTGTCCAATTTGGAACACCTATTGATTTCGGATCGAGCCCAAAACTTGGGCAATATCATAATATGGTGGGAGGAGTCATTTGGTGAGTTTTGACTGAAATCCAATCGCTAGAAGTATGGAATACACCAACCACTCCAATTAGGAACGAACTGCCATTGAACTTGAATTGTCCAATTTCTCACACCTATTGATTTCGGATCGAGCCCCAAACCTGGGCAACATCATAATATGGTGGGAGGAGTCATTTGGTGAGTTTTGAGTGAAATCCAATCGCTAGAAGTATGGAATACACCAACCACTCCAATTAGGAACGAACTGCCGTTGAACTTGAATTGTCCAATGTGGAACACCTATTGATTTCGGATCGAGCCCAAAACTTGGGCAACATCATAATATGGTGGGAGGAGTCATTTGGTGAGTTTTGACTGAAATCCAATCGCTAGAAGTATGGAATACACCAACCACTCCAATTAGGAATGAACTGCCGTTGAACTTGAATTGTCCAATTTGGAACACCTATTGATTTCGGATCGAGCCCAAAACTTGGGCAACATCATAATATGGTGCGAGGAATCATTTATTGAGTTTTGAGTGAAATCCAATCGCTAGAAGTATGGAATACACCAACCACTCCAATTTGGAACGAACTGCCGTTGAACTTGAATTGTCCATGTTGGAACACCTATTGATTTCGGATCGAGCCCCAAACTTGGGCAACGTCATAATATGGTGGAAGGAGTCATTTGGTGAGTTTTGGGTGAAATCCAATCGGTAGAAGTATGAAATACACCAACCACTCCAATTAGGAAAGAACTGCCGTTGAACTTGAATTGTCCAATTTCTCCCACCAATTGATTTCGGATCGTGCCCAAAACTTGGGCAACACCATAATTTGGTGGGAGGAGTCATTTGCTGAGTTTTGAGTGAAATCCAATCGCTAGAAGTATGGAATACACCAACCACTCCAATTTGGAACGAACTGCCGTTGAACTTGAATTGTCCAATTTGGAACACCTGTTGATTTCGGAATGAGCCCAAAACTTGGGCAATATCATAATATGGTGGGAGGAGTCATTTGGTGAGTTTTGACTGAAATCCAATAGCTAGAAGTATGGAATACACCAACCACTCCAATTAGGAACGAACTGCCGTTGAACTTGAATTGTCCAATTTGGAACACCTATTGATTTCGGATCCAGCCCAAAACTTGGGCAACATCATAATATGGTGGGAGGAGTCATTTGGTGAGTTTTGAGTGAAATCCAATCGCTAGAAGTATGGAATACACCAACCACTCCAATTAGGAACGAACTGCCGTTGAACTTGAATTGTCCAATTTCGAACACCTATTGATTTCGGATCAAGCCCAAAACTTGGGCAACATCATAATTTGGTGGGAGGAGTCATTTGGTGAGTTTTGAGCGAAATCCAATCCCTAGAAGTATGGAATACACCAACCACTCCAATTAGGAACGGACTGCCGTTGAACTTGAATTGTCCAATTTGGAACACCTATTGAATTCAGATCGTGCCCAAAACTTGGGCAACGTCATAATATGGTGGGAGGAGTCATTTGGTGAGATTTGAGTGAAATCCAATCGCTAGAAGTATGGAATACACCAACCACTCCAATTAGGAATGAATTGCCGTTGAACTTGAATTGTCCAATTTGGAACACCTAATGATTTCGGATCGAGCCCAAAACATGGGCAACAACATACTATGGTGGGAGGAGACATTTGGTGAGTTTTGAGTGAAATCCAATCGCTAGATGTATGGAATACACCAACCACTCCCATTAGGAACGAACTGCCGTCGAACTTGAATTGTCCAATTTCTAACAGCTATTGATTTCGGATCGAACTCCAAACATGTGCAACATCATAATATAGTGGGAGGAGTCATTTGGTGAGTTCTGAGTAAAATCCAATCGCTAGAAGTGTGGAATACCACAACCACTCCAATTAGGAACGAACTGCCGTTGAACTTGAATTGTCCAATTTCTCACACCTATTGATTTCGGATCGAGCCCTAAACTTGGGCAACATGATAATATGGTGGGAGGAGTCATTTGGTGAGTTTTGAGTGAAATCCAATCGCTAGAAGTATGGAATACACCAACCACTCCAATTAGGAACGAACTGCCGTTGAACTTGAATTGTCCAATTTGGAACACCTATTGATTTCGGATCGAGCCCAAAACTTGGGCAATATCATAATATGGTGGGAGGAGTCATTTGGTGAGTTTTGACTGAAATCCAATCGCTAGAAGTATGGAATACACCAACCACTCCAATTAGGAACGGACTGCCGTTGAACTTGAATTGTCCAACTTGGAACACCTAATGAATTCGGATCGAGCCCAAAACTTGGGCAACATCATAATTTGGTGGGAGGAGTCATTTGCTGAGTTTTGAGAGAAATCCAATCGCTAGAAGTATGGAATACACCAACGACTCCAATTAGGAACGAACTGCCGTTGAACTCGAATTGTTCAATTTCTCACACCTATTGATTTCGGATCGATCCCCAAACTTGGGCAACATCATAATATGGTGGGAGGAGTCATTTTGTGAGTTTTGAGTGAAATCCAATCGCTAGAAGTATGGAATACACCAACCACTCCAATTAGGAACGAACTGCCGTTGAACTTGAATTCTCCAATTTCGAACACCTATTGATTTCGGATCAAGCCCAAAACTTGGGCAACGTCATAATATGGTGGGAGGAGTCATTTGGTGAGTTTTGAGCGAAATCCAATCGCTAGAAGTATGGAAGACACCAACCATTCGAATTAGGAACGAACTGCCGTTGAACTTGAATTGTCCAATTTGTCACACCTATTGATTCCGGATAGAGCCCCAAACATGGGAAACATCATAATATGGTGGGAGGGGTCATTTGGTGAGTTTTGAGTGAAATCCATTCGCTAGAAGTATGGAATACACCAACCACTCCAACTAGAAACGAACTGCCGTTGAACTTGAATTGTCCAATTTCTCACACCTATTGATTTCGGATCGAGCCCAAAACTTGGGCAACATCATAATTTGGTGGGAGGAGTCATTTGGTGAGTTTTGAGTGAAATCCAATCGCTAGAAGTACGGAATACACCAACCACTCCAATTAGAAACCAACTGTCGTTGAAATTGAATTGACCAATTTCTCACACCTATTGACTTCGGATCGAGCCCAAAACTTGGGCAACATCATAATATGGTGGGAGGAGTCATTTGGTGAGTTTCGAGTGAAATCCAATCGCTAGAAGTATGGAATACACCAACCACTCCAATTAGGAAAGAACTGTCGTTGAAATTGAATTGACCAATTTCTCACACCTATTGAATTCGGATCGAGCCCAAAACTTGGGCAACATCATAATATGGTGGGAGGAGTCATTTGGTGAGTTTTGAGTGAAATCCAATCGCTAGAAGTATGGAATACACCAACCACTCCAATTAGGAAAGAACTGTCGTTGAAATTGAATTGACCAATTTCTCACACCTATTGAATTCGGATCGAGCCCAAAACTTGGGCAACAACATAATATGGTGGGAGGAGTCATATGCTGAGTTTTGAGTGAAATCCGATCACTTGAAGTATGCAAAATACCAACCACTCCAATTAGGACCGAACTGCCGTTGAACTTGAATTGTCCAATTTGGAACACCTATTGATTTTGGATCGTGCCCAAAAGTTGGGCAACATCATATTATGGTGGGAGGACTCATTTGGTGAGTTTTGAGTGAAATCCAATCGCCAAAAGTATGGAATACACCAACCACTCCAATTAGGAACGAACTGCCGTTGAACTTGAATTCTCCAATTTCTCACACCTATTGATTTCGGATCGAGCCCAAAACTAGGGCAACATAATAATATGGTGGGAGGAGTCATTTGGTGAGTTTTGAGTTAAATCCAATCGCTAGAAGTATGGAATGCACCAACCACTCCAATTAGGAAAGAACTGTCGTTGAAATTAAATTGACCAATTTCTCACACCTATTGAATTCGGATCGAGCCCAAAACTTGGGCAACAACATAATATGGTGGGAGGAGTCATACGCTGAGTTTTGAGTAAAATCCGATCACTAGAAGTATGCAAAATACCAACCACTCCAATTAGGACCGAACTGCCGTTGAACTTGATTTGTCCAATTTGGAACACCTATTGATTTCGGATCGAGCCCAAAACTTGGGCAATATCATAATATGGTGGGAGGAGTCATTTGGTGAGTTTTGAGTGAAATCCAATTGCTAGAAGTATGGAATACGCCAACCACTCCAATTAGGAACGAACTGCCGTTGAACTTGAATTGTCCAATTTGGAACACCTATTGATTTCGGATGGAGCCCAAAACTTGGGCAACATCATAATATGGGGGGAGGAGTCATTTGGTGAGTTTTAAGTGAAATCCAATCCCTAGAAGTATGGAATACACCAACCACTCCAATTAGGAATGAACTGCCGTTGAACTTGAATTGTCCAATTTGGAACACCTATTGATTTTGGATCGAGCCCAAAACTTGGGCAACATCATACTATGGTGGGAGGAGTCATGTGGTTGGTTTTGAGTGAAATCCAATCGCTAGAAGTATGGAATACACCAACCACTCCAATTAGGAATGAACTGCCGTTGAACTTGAATTGTCCAATTTGGAACACCTATTGATTTTGGATCGAGCCCAAAACTTGGGCAACATCATACTATGGTGGGAGGAGTCATGTGGTTAGTTTTGAGTAAAATCCAATCGCTAGAAGTATGGAATACACTAACCACTCCAATTAGGAACGAACTGCCGTTGAATTTGAATTGTCCAATTTCTCACACCTATTGATTTCGGATCGAGCCCCAAACTTGGGCAACATCATAATATGGTGGGAGGAGTCATTTGGTGAGTTTTGAGTGAAATCCAATCGCTAGAAGTATGGAATACACTAACCACTCCAATTAGGAATGAACTGCCGTTGAAATTGAATTGACCAATTTCTCACACCTATTGAATTCGGATCGAGCCCAAAACTTGGGCAACATCATAATATGGTGGGAGGAGTCATTTGGTGAGTTTTGAGTGAAATCCAATCGCTAGAAGTATGGAATACACCAACCACTCCAATTAGGAACGAACTGCCGTTGAACTTGAATTGTCCAATTTCTCACACCTATTGATTTCGGATCGAGCCCCAAACTTGGACAACATCATAATATGGTGGGAGGAGTCATTTGGTGTGTTTTGAGTGAAAACCAATCGCTAGAAGTATGGATTCCACCAACCACTCCAATTAGGAACGAACTGTCGTTGAAATTGAATTGACCAATTTCTCACACCTATTGATTTCGGATCGAGGCCAAAACTTGGGCAACAGCATAATATCGTGGGAGGAGTCATTTGGGGAGTTTTGAGTGAAATCCAATCGCTAGAAGTATGGAATACACCAACCACCCCAATTAGGAACGAACTGCCGTTGAACTTGAATTGTCCAATTTGGAACACCTATTGATTTCGGATCGAGCCGAAAACTTGGGCAACATCATAATATGGTGGGAGGAGTCATTTGGTTAGTTTTGAGTGAAATCCAATCGCTAGAAGTATGGAATACGCCAACCACTCCAATTAGGAACGAACTGCCGTTGAACTTGAATTGTCCAATTTGGAACACCTATTGATTTCGGATTGAGCCCAAAACTTGGGCAACATCATAATATGGTGGGAGGAGTCATTTGGTGAGTTTTGAGTGAAATCCAATCGCTAGAAGTGTGGAATACACCAACCACTCCAATTAGGAACGAACTGCCGTTGAACCTGAATTGTCCAATTTCTCACACCTATTGATTTCGGATCGAGCCCCAAACTTTTGGCTACATCACATTGGTGGGAGGAGTCACTTGGTGAGTTTTGTTTGAAATCCAATCGCTAGAAGTATGGAATACACCAACCACTCCAATTAGGAACGAACTTCCGCTGAACTTCAATTGTCCAATTTCTCACACCTATTGATTTCGGATCGAGCCCAAAACATGGGCAACATCATAATATGGTGGGAGGAGTCATTTGGTGAGTTTTGGGTGAAATCCAATCGCTAGAAGTACGGAATACACCAATCACTCCAATTAGGAACGAACTTCCGTTGAACTTGAATTGTCCAATTTCTCACACCTATTGATTTCTGATCGAGCCCCAAGCTTTTGGCTACATCACAATATGGTGGGAGGAGTCATTTGGTGAGTTTTGTTTGAAATCCAATCGTTAGAAGTGTGGAATACACCAACCACTCCAATTAGGAACGAACTTCCGCTGAACTTCAATTGTCCAATTTCTCACACCTATTGATTTCGGATCGAGCCCAAAACTTGGGCAACATCATAATATGGTGGGAGGAGTCATTTGATGAGTTTTGAGTGCAATCCAATCGCTAGAAGTATGGAATACACTAACCACTCCAATTAGGAACGAACTGCCGATGAACTTGAATTGTCCAATTTCTCACACCTATTGATTTCGGATCGATCCCAAAACTTGGGCAACATCATAATATGGTGGGAGGAGTCATTTGGTGAGTTTTGAGTGAAATCCAATCGCTAGAGGTATGGAATACACCAACCACTCCAATTAGGAACGAACTGCCGTTGAACTTGAATTGTCCAATTTCTCACACCTATTGATTTCGGATCGATCCCCAAACTTGGGCAACATCATAATATGGTGGGAGGAGTCATTTGGTGAGTTTCGAGTGAAATCCAATCGCTAGAAGTATGGAATACACCAACCACTCCAATTAGGAACGAACTGCCGTTGAACATGAATTGTCCAATTTCGAACACCTATTGATTTCGGATCAAGCCCAAAACTTGGGCAACATCATAATACGGTGGGAGGAGTCATTTGGTGAGTTTTGAGTGAAATCCAATCGCTAGAAGTATGGAATACACCAACCACTCCAATTAGGAACGAACTGCCGTTGAACTTGAATTGTCCAATTTGTTAAACCTAATGATTTCGGATCGAGCCCAAAACTTGGGCAACATCATAATATGGTGGGAGGAGTCATTTGGTGAGTTTTGAGTGAAATCCAATCGCTAGAAGTATGGAATACACTAACCTCTCCAATTAGGAACGAACTGCCGTTGAACTTGAATTGTCCAATTTTGAACACCTATTGATTTCGGATCGAGCCCAAAACATGGCCAACATCATAATATGGTGGGAGGAGTCATTTGGTGACTTTTGAGTGAAATCCAATCGCTAGAGGTGTGGAATACACCAACCACTCCAATTAGGAACGAACTGCCGTTGAACTTGAATTGTCCAATTTGGACCACCTAATGATTTCGGATCGAGCCCAAAACTTGGGCAACATCATAATATGGTGCGAGGAGTCATTTGGTGAGTTTTGAGTGAAATCCAATCGCTAGAAGTATGGAATACACCAACCACTCCAATTAGGAACGAACTGCCGTTGAATTTGAATTGTCCAATTCCGAACACCTATTGATTTCGGATCAAGCCCAAAGCTTGGGCCACATCAAAATATGGTGGGAGGAGTCATTTGGTGAGTTTTGAGTGAAATCCATTCGCTAGAAGTGTGGAAGACACCAACCACTCGAATTAGGAACGAACTGTCGTTGAACTTGAATTGTCCAATTTCTCACACCTATTGATTTCGGATCGAGCCCCAAACTTGGGCAACCTCATAATATGGTGGGAGGAGTCATTTGGTGAGTTTTGAGTGAAATCCATTCGCTAGAAGTATGGAATACACCAACCACTCCAATTAGGAACGAACTGCCGTTGAACTTGAATTGTCCAATTTCTCACACCTATAGATTTCGGATCGAGCCCAAAACTTGGGCAACATCATAATATGGTGGGAGGAGTCATTTGGTGAGATTTGAGTGAAATCCAATCGCTAGATGTATGGAATAGTCCAACCACTCCAGTTAGGAACGAACTGCCGTTGAACTTGAATTGTCCAATTTTGAACACCTATTGATTTCGGATCGAGCCCAAAACATGGGCAACATCATAATATGGTGGGAGGAGTCATTTGGTGAGTTTTGAGTGAAATCCAATCGCTAGAAGTATGGAGTACACCAACCACACCCATTAGGAACGAACTGCCGTTGAACTTGAATTGTCCAATTTCTAACACCTATTGATTTCGGATCGAACCCCAAACTTGTGCAACATCATAATATGGTGGGAGGAGTCATTTGGTGAGTTTTGAGTGAAATCCTATCGCTAGAAGTATGGAATACACCAACCACTCCAATTAGGAACGAACTGCCGTTGAACTTGAATTGTCCAATATGGAACACCTATTGATTTCGGATCGAGCCCAAAACTTGGGCAACATCATAATATGGTGGGAGGAGTCATTTGGTGAGTTTTGAGTGAAATCCAATCGCTAGAAGTAGGGAAAACACCAACCACTCCAATTAGGAACGAACTGCCGTTGAAATTGAATTGTCCAATTTGGAACACCTATTGATTTCGGATCGAGCCCAAAACTTGGGCAACATCATAATATGGTGGGAGGAGTCATGTGCTTAGTTTTGAGTGAAATCCAATCGCTTGAAGTGTGGAATACACCAGCCACTCCAATTAGGAACGAACTGCTTTTGAACTTGAATTGTCCGATTTGGAACACCTATTGATTTCGGATCAAGCCCAAAACTTGGGCAATATTATAATATGGTGGGAGGAGTCATTTGGTTAGTTTTGAGTGAAATCCAATCGCTAGAAGTATGGAATACCCCAACCACTCCAATTAGGAACGAACTGCCGTTGAACTTGAATTGTCCAATTTCTCATACCTATTGATTTCGGATCGAGCCCCAAACTTGGGCAAAATCATAATATGGTGGGAGGAGTCATTTGGTGAGTTTTCAGAGAAATCCAATCGCTAGAAGTATGGAATACACAAACCACTCCAATTAGGAACGAACTGCCGTTGAACTTGAATTGTCCAATTTCTCACACCTATTGATTTCGGATCGAGCCCAAAACTTGGGCAACATCATAATATGGTGGGAGGAGTCATTTGGTGAGTTTTGAGTGAAGTCCAATCGCTAGAAGTATGGAATACACCAACCACTCCAATTAGGAACGAACTGCCGTTGAACTTGAATTGTCCAATTTGGAACACCTATTGATTTTGGATCGAGTCCCAAACTTGGGCAACATCGTAATATGGTGGGAGGAGTCATTTGGTGAGTTTTGAGTGAAATCCAATCGCTAGAAGTATGGAATACACCAACCACTCCAATTAGGAACGAACTGCCGTTGAACTTGAATTGTCCAATTTGGAACACCTATTGATTTCGGATCGAGCCCAAAACATGGGCAACATCATAATATGGTGGGAGGAGTCATTTGGTGAGTTTTGAGTGATATCCAATCGCTAGAAGTATGAAATACACCAACCACTCCCATTAGGAACGAACTGCCGTTGAACTTGAATTGTCCAATTTCTAACACCTATTGATTTCGGATCGATCCCCAAACTTGTGTAACATCATAATATGGTGGGAGGAGTCATTTGGTGAGTTTTGAGTGAAATCCAATCGCCAGAAGTATGGAATACAACAACCACTCCAATTAGGAACGAACTGCCGTTGAACTTGAATTGTCCAGTTTTTCTCACCTATTGATTTCGGATTGAGCCCCAAACTTGGGCAAAATCATAATATGGTGGGAGGAGGCAGTTGGTGAGTTTTGAGTGAAATCCAATCGCTAGAAGTATGGAATACACCAACCACTCCAATTAGGAACGAACTGCCGTTGAACTTGAATTGTCCAATTTGGAACACCTATTGATTTCGGATCGAGCCCAAAACTTGGGCAACATCATAATATGGTGGGAGGAGTCTTTTGGCGAGTTTTGAGTGATATCCAATCGCTAGAAGTATGGAATACACCAACCACTCCAATTAGGAACGAACTGCCGTTGAACTTGAATTATCCAATTTCTCACACCTATTGATTTCGGATCGAGCCCAAAACTTGGGCAACATCATAATATGGCGGGAGGACTCATTTGGTGAGTTTTGAGTGAAATCAAATCGCTAGAAGTAGGGAATACACCAACCACTCCAGTTAGGAACGAACTGCCGTTATACTTGAATTTTCCAATTTGGAACACCTATTGATTTCGGATCGAGCCCAAAACTTGGGCAACATCATAATATGGTGGGAGTCATTTGGTGAGTTTTGAGTGAAATCCAATCGCTAGAAGTATGGAATACACCAACCACTCCAATTAGGAACGAACTGCCGTTGAACTTCAATTGTCCAATTTCTCACACATATTGATTTCGGATCGAGCCCAAAACTTGGGCAACATCATAATATGGTGGGAGGAGTCATTTGGTGAGTTTTGAGTGAGATCCAATCGCTAGAAGTATGGAATACACCAACCACTCCAATTAGGAAAGAACTGTCGTTGAAATTGAATTGACCAATTTCTCACACCTATTGAATTTGGATCGAGCCCAAAACTTGGGCAACATCATAATATGGTGGGAGGAGTCATTTGGTGGGTTTTGAGTGAAATCCAATCGCTAAAAGTATGGAATACACCAACCACTCCAATTAGGAACGAACTGCAGTTGAACTTGAATTATCCAATTTGGAACACCTATTGATTTCGGATCGAGCCCAAAACTTGGGCAACATCATAATATGGTGGGAGGAGTCATTTGGTGAGTTTTGAGTGAAATCCGATCTCTAGAAGTAGGGAATACACCAACCACTCCAGTTAGGAACGAACTGCCGTTATACTTGAATTTTCCAATTTGGAACACCTATTGATTTCGGATCGAGCCCAAAACTTGGGCAACATCATAATATGGTGGGAGTCATTTGGTGAGTTTTGAGTGAAATCCAATCGCTAGAAGTATGGAATACACCAACCACTCCAATTAGGAACGAACTGCCGTTGAACTTCAATTGTCCAATTTCTCACACCTATTGATTTCGGATCGAGCCCAAAACTTGGGCAACATCATAATATGGTGGGAGGAGTCATTTGTTGAGTTTTGAGTGAAATCCAATCGCTAGAAGTATGGAATACACCAACCACTCCAGTTAGGAACGAACTTTCGTTGAAATTGAATTGACCAATTTCTCACACCTATTGATTTCGGATCGAGCCCAAAACTTGGGCAACATCATAATACGGTGGGAGGAGTCATTTGGTGAGTTTTGAGTGAAATCCAATCGCTAGAAGTATGGAATACACCAACCACACCAATTAGGAACGAACTGCCGTTGCACTTGAATTGTCCAATTTGGAACACCTATTGATTTCGGAACGAGTCCAAAACTTGGGCAACATCATAATATGGTGGGAGGAGTCATTTGGTGAGTTTTGAGTGAAATCTAATCGCTAGAAGTATGGAATACACCAACCACTCCAATTAGGTACGAATTGCCGTTGAAATTGAAATGTCCAATTTCTCACACCTATTGATTTCGGATCGAGCCCAAAACTTGGGCAACATCATAATATGGTGGGAGGAGTCATTTGGTGAGTTTTGAGTGAAATCCAATCGCTAGAAGTATGGAATACCCCAACCACTCCAATTAGGAAAGAACTGTCGTTGAAATTGAATTGACCAATTTCTCACACCTATTGAATTTGTATCGAGCCCAAAACTTGGGCAACATCATAATATGGTGGGAGGAGTCATTTGGTGGGTTTTGAATGAAATCCAATCGCTAGAAGTATGGAATACACCAACCACTCCAATTAGGAACGAACTGCAGTTGAACTTGAATTGTCCAATTTCGAACACCTATTGATTTCGGATCGAGCCCAACACTTGGGCAACATCATTATATGGTGGGAGGAGTCATTTGGTGAGTTTTGAGTGAAATCCAATCGCTAGAAGTATGGAATACACCAACCACTCCAATTAGGAACGAACTGCCGTTGAACTTGAATTGTCCAATTTGGAACACCTATTGATTTCGGATCGAGTCCAATACTTGGGCAACATCATAATATGGTGGGAGGAGTCATTTGGTGAGTTTTGAGTGAAATCCAATCGCTAGAAGTATGGAATACACCAACCACTCCAATTTGGAACGAATTGCCGTTGAAATTCAAATGTCCAATTTCTCACACGTATTGATTTCTGATCGAGCCCAAAACTTGGGCAACATCATAATATGGTGGGAGGAGTCATTTGGTGTGTTTTAAGAGAAATCCAATCGCTAGAAGTATGGAATACACCAACCACTCCAATTAGGAACGAACTGCCGTTGAACTTTTATTGTCCAATTTGGAACACCCATTGATTTCGGATCGAGCCCAAAACTTGGGCAACATCATAATATGGTGGGAGGAGTCATTTTGTGAGTTTTGAGTGAAATCCAGTCGCTAGAAGTATGTAATACACCAACCACTCCAATTGGTAACGAACTGCCGTTGAACTTGAATTGTCCAATTTGGAACCCCTATTGATTTCGGATCGAGCCCAAAACTTGGGCAACATCATAATATGGTGGGAGGAGTCATTTGGTGAGTTTTGAGTGAAATCCAATCGCTAGAAGTATGGAATACTCCAACCATTCCAATTGGGAACGAACTGCCGTTGAACTTGAATTGTCCAATTTGGAACACCTATTGATTTCGGATCGAGCCCAAAACTTGGGCAACATCATAATATGGTGGGAGGAGTCATTTGGTGAGTTTTGAGTGAAATCCAATCGCTAGAAGTATGGAATACACCAACCACTCCAATTAGGAACGAACTGCCGTTGAACTTGAATTGTCCAATTTGGAACACCTATTGATTTCGGATCGAGTCCAATACTTGGGCAACATCATAATATGGTGGGAGGAGTCATTTGGTGAGTTTTGAGTGAAATCCAATCGCTAGAAGTATGGAATACACCAACCACTCCAATTTGGAACGAATTGCCGTTGAAATTCAAATGTCCAATTTCTCACACGTATTGATTTCTGATCGAGCCCAAAACTTGGGCAACATCATAATATGGTGGGAGGAGTCATTTGGTGTGTTTTAAGAGAAATCCAATCGCTAGAAGTATGGAATACACCAACCACTCCAATTAGGAACGAACTGCCGTTGAACTTTTATTGTCCAATTTGGAACACCCATTGATTTCGGATCGAGCCCAAAACTTGGGCAACATCATAATATGGTGGGAGGAGTCATTTTGTGAGTTTTGAGTGAAATCCAGTCGCTAGAAGTATGTAATACACCAACCACTCCAATTGGTAACGAACTGCCGTTGAACTTGAATTGTCCAATTTGGAACCCCTATTGATTTCGGATCGAGCCCAAAACTTGGGCAACATCATAATATGGTGGGAGGAGTCATTTGGTGAGTTTTGAGTGAAATCCAATCGCTAGAAGTATGGAATACTCCAACCATTCCAATTGGGAACGAACTGCCGTTGAACTTGAATTGTCCAATTTGGAACACCTATTGATTTCGGATCGAGCCCAAAACTTGGGCAACAACATTATATGGTGGGAGGAGTCATTTGGTGAGTTTTGAGTGAAATCCAATCGCTAGACGTATGGAATACACCAACCACTCCAATTAGGAACGAACTGCCGTTGAACTTGAATTGTCCAATTTCTCACACCTATTGATTTCGGATCGAGCCCCAAACTTGGGCAACATCATAATATGGTGGGAGGAGTCATTTCGTGAGTTTTGAGTGAAATCCAATCGCTAGACGTATGGAATACAATAACCACTCCAATTAGGAACGAACTGCCGTTGAACTTGAATTGTCCAATTTCTCACACCTATTGATTTCGGATCGAGCCCCAAACTTGGAAAACATCATAATATGGTGGGAGGAGTCATTTGGTGAGTTTTGAGTGAAATCCAATCGCTAGAAGTATGGAATACTCCAACCATTCCAATTGGGAACGAACTGCCGTTGAACTTGAATTGTCCAATTTGGAACACCTATTGATTTCGGATTGAGCCCAAAACTTGGGCAACATCATTATATGGTGGGAGGAGTCATTTGGTGAGTTTTGAGTGAAATCCAATCGCTAGACGTATGGAATACACCAACCACTCCAATTAGGAACAAACTGCCGTTGAACTTGAATTGTCCAATTTCTCACACCTATTGATTTCGGATCGAGCCCCAAACTTGGGCAACATCATAATATGGTGGGAGGAGTCATTTCGTGAGTTTTGAGTGAAATCCAGTTGCTAGAAGTATGGAATACTCCAACCATTCCAATTGGAAATGAACCGCCGTTGAACTTGAATTGTCCAATTTGGAACAGCTATTGATTTCGGATCGAGCCCAAAACTTGGGCAACATCATAATATGGTGGGAGGAGTCATTTGGTGAGTTTTGAGTGAAATCCAATCGCTAGAGGTACGGAATACCCCAACCACTCCAATTTGGAACGAACTGCCGTTGAACTTGAATTGTCCAATTTGGAACACCTATAGATTTCGGATCGAGTCCAAAACTTGGGCAACATCATAATATGGTGGGAGGAGTCATTTGGTGAGTTTTGAGTGAAATCCAATCGCTAGAAGTATGGAATACACCAACCACTCCAATTGGGAACGAACTGCCGTTGAACTTGAATTGTCCAATTCGGAACACCTATTGATTTCGGATCGAGCCCAAAACTTGGGCAACATCATAATATGGTGGGAGGAGTCATTTGGTTAGTTTTGAGTGAAATCCAATCGCTAGAAGTATGGCATACACCAACCAATCCAATTAGGAACGAACTGCCGTTGAACTTGAATTGTCCAATTTGGAACCCCTATTGATTTCGGATCGAGCCCAAAACTTGGGCAACATCATAATATGGTGGGAGGAGTCATTTGGTGAGTTTTGAGTGAAATCCAATCGCTAGAAGTATGGAATACACCAACCAATCCAATTAGGAACGAACTGCCGTTGAACTTGAATTGTCCAATTTGGAACACCTATTGAATTCGGATCGAGCCCAAAACTTGGGCAACATCATAATATGGTGGGAGGAGTCATTTGGTGAGTTTTGAGTGGAATCCAATCGCTAGAAGTATGGAATACACCAACCACTCCAATTAGGAACGAATTGCCGTTGAAATTGAAATGTCCAATTTCTCACACGTATTGATTTCTGATCGAGCCCAAAACTTGGGCAACATCATAATATGGTGGGAGGAGTCATTTGGTGAGTTTTGAGAGAAATCCAATCGCTTGAAGTATGGAATACACCAACCACTCCAACTAGGAACGAACTGCCGTCGAACTTGAATTGTCCAATTTGGAACACCTATTGATTTCGGATCGAGCCCAAAACTTGGGCAACATCATAATTTGGTGGGAGGAGTCATTTCGTGTGTTTTGTGTGAAATCCAAATGCTAGAAGTATGGAAAACACCTACCACTCCAATTAGGAACGAACTGCCGTTGAACATGAATTGTCCAATTTCTCACACCTATTGATTTCGGATCGAGCCCCAAACTTGGGTAACATCATAATATGGTGGGAGGAGTCATTTGGTGAGTTTTGAGTGAAATCCAATCGCTAGAAGTATGGAATACACCTACGACTCCAATTAGGAACGAACTGCCGTTGAACTTGAATTGTCCAATTTCTCACACCTATTGATTTCTGATCGAGCCCAAAACTTGGTTCAACATCATAATATGGTGGGAGGAGTCATTTTGTGAGTTTTGAGTGAAATCCAATCGCTGGAAGTATGGAATACACCAACCACTCCAATTAGGAAAGAACTGTCGTTGAAATTGAATTGACCAATTTCTCACACCTATTGAATTTGGATCAAGCCCAAAACTTGGGCAACATCAAAATATGGTGGGAGGAGTCATTTGGTGGGTTTTGTGTGAAATCCAATCGCTAGAAGTGCGGAATACACCAACCACTCCAATTAGGAACGAACTGCCGAGGAACTTGAGTTGTGCAATTCGGAACACCTATTGATTTCGGATCGAACCCAAAACTTGGGCAACAACATAATATGGTGCGAGGAGCCATTTGGTGAGCTTTGAGTGAAATCCAATCGCTAGAAGTATGGTATACACCAACCAATCCAATTAGGAACGAACTGCCGTTGAACTTGAATTGTCCAATTTCTCACACATTTTGATTTCGGATCGAGCCCAAAACATGGAAAACAACATAATATGGTGGGAGGAGTCATTTGGTTAGTTTTGAGTGAAATCCAATCGCTAGAAGTATGGAATACACCAACCACTCCAATTAGGAACGAGCTGTCGTTGAACTTGAATTGTCCAATTTCTCACACCTATTGATTTCGGATCGAGCCCAAAACTTGGGCCACATCATAATATAGTGGGAGGAGTCATTTGGTGAGTTTTGAGTGAAATCCAATCGCTAGAAGTATGGAATACACCAACCACTCCAATTAGGAACGAACTGCCGTTGAACTTGAATTGTCCAATTTCTCACACCTATTGATTTCGGATCGAGCCCGAAACTTGGGCTACATCATAATATGGTGGGAGGAATCATTTGGTGAGTTTTGAGTGAAATCCAATCGCTAGAAGTAAGGAATACACCAACCACTCCAGTTAGGAACGAACTGCCGTTGAACTTGAATTGTCCAATTTCTCACACCTATTGATTTCGGATCGAGCCCCAAACTTTTGGCTACATCACAATATGGTGGGAGGAGTCATTTGGTGAGTTTTGAGTGAAATCCAATCGCTAGAACTATGGAATACACCAACCACTCCAATTAGGAACGAACTGCCGTTGAACTTGAATTGTCCAATTTCTCACACATATTGATTTCGGATCGAGCCCAAAACTTGGAAAACAACATAATATGGTGGGAGGAGTGATTTGGTGAGTTTTGAGTGAAATCCAATCGCTAGAAGTATGGAATACACCAACCACTCCAATTAGGAACGAACTGCCGTTGAACTTGAATTATCCAATTTCGAACACCTATTGATTTTGGATCGAGCCCAAAACTTGGGCAGCATCATAATATGGTGGGAGGAATCATTTGGTGAGTTTTGAGTGAAATCCAATCGCTAGAAGTAAGGAATACACCAACCACTCCAGTTAGGAACGAACTGCCGTTGAACTTGAATTGTCCAATTTCTCACACCTATTGATTTCGGATCGAGCCCCAAACTTTTGGCTACATCACAATATGGTGGGAGGAGTCATTTGGTGAGTTTTGAGAGAAATCCAATCGCTAGAAGTACGGAATACACCAACCAATCCGATTAGGAACGAACTGTCGTTGAACTTGAATTGTCCAATTTCTCACACCTATTGATTTCGGATCGAGCCCAAAACTTGGGCCACATCATAATATAGTGGGAGGAGTCATTTGGTGAGTTTTGAGTGAAATCCAATCGCTAGAACTATGGAATACACCAACCACTCCAATTAGGAACGAACTGCCGTTGAACTTGAATTGTCCAATTTCTCACACCTATTGATTTCGGATCGAGCCCGAAACTTGGGCTACATCATAATATGGTGGGAGGAATCATTTGGTGAGTTTTGAGTGAAATCCAATCGCTAGAAGTAAGGAATACACCAACCACTCCAGTTAGGAACGAACTGCCGTTGAACTTGAATTGTCCAATTTCTCACACCTATTGATTTCGGATCGAGCCCCAAACTTTTGGCTACATCACAATATGGTGGGAGGAGTCATTTGGTGAGTTTTGAGTGAAATCCAATCGCTAGAACTATGGAATACACCAACCACTCCAATTAGGAACGAACTTTCTTTGAACTTCGATTGTCCAATTTCTCACACCTATTGAATTCGGATCGAGCCTAAAACTTGGGCAACATCATAATATGGTGGGAGGAGTCATTTGGTGAGTTTTGAGTGAAATCCAATTGCTAGAAGTATGTAAAACACCAACCACTCAAATTCAGAACAAACTGCCGTTGAACTTGAATTGTCCAATTTCTGACACCTATTGATTTCGGATCGAGCCCCAAACTTGGGCTACATCATAATATTGTGGGAGGAGTCATTTGGGGAGTTTTGAGTGAAATCCAGTCGCTAGAAGTATGGAATACACCAACCACTCCAATTAGGAAAGAACTGCCGTTGAACTTGAATTGTCCGATTTCTCGCACCTATTGATTTCGGATCGAGCCCAAAATTTGGGCAACATCATAACATGGTGGGAGGAGTCATTTGGTTAGTTTTGAGTGAAATCCAATCGCTAGAAGAATGGAACACACCAACCAGTCCAATTAGGAATGAACTGCTGCTGAACTCTAATTGTCAAATTTGGAAGACCTATTGATTTCGGATCGAGCCCAAAACTTGGGCAACATCATAATATGGTGGGAGGTGTCATTTGGTGAGTTTTGAGTGAAATCCAATCGCTAGAAGTATGGAATACACTAACCACTCCAATTAGGAACGAACTGCCGTTGAACTTGAATTGTACAATTTCTCACACCTATTGATTTCGGACCGAGCCCCAAACTTGGGCAACATCATAATATGGTGGGAGGAGTCGTTTGGTTAGTTTTGTGTGAAATCCAATCGCTAGAAGTGTGGAATACACCAACCGCTCCAATTAGGAACGAACTGCCGTGGAACTTGAATTGTCCAATTTCTCACACCAATTCATTTTGGATCGAGCCCAAAACTTGGGCAACATCATAACATGGTGGGAGTAGTCATTTGGTTAGTTTTGAGTAAAATCCAATCGCTAGAAGTATGGAATACACCAACGACTCCAACTAGGAACGAACTGCCGTTGAACTTGAATTGTCCAATTTGGAACACCTATTGATTTCGGATCGAGCCCAAAACTTAGGCAACATCATAATATGGTGGGAGGAGACATTTGGTTAGTTTTGTGTGAAATCCAATCGCTAGAAGTGTGGAATACACCAACCACTCCAATTAGGAAAGAACTGCCGTTGAACTTGAATTGTCCAATTTCTCCCACCTATTGATTTCGGATCGAGCCCAAAACTTGGGCAACATCATAATATGGTGGGAGGAGTCATTTGGTGAGTTTTGAGTGAAATCCAATCGCTAGAAGTATGGAATACACCAACCCCTCCAATTAGGAACGAACTGCCGTTGAACTGGAATTGTCCAATTTGGAACACCTATTTATTTCGGTTCGAGCCCAAGACCTGGGCAACAACATAATATGGTGGGAGGAGTCATTTCGTGAGTTTTGAGTGAAATCCAATCGCTAGAAGTATGGAATACACCAACCACTCCAATTAGGAACGAACTGCCGTTGAACTTGAATTGTCCAATTTGGAACACCTATTGATTTCGGATCGAGCCCAAAACTTGGGCAACATCATAATATGGTGGGAGGAGTCATTTGGATAGTTTTGAGTGAAATCCAATTGCTAGAAGTATGGAATACACCAACTAGTCCAATTAGGAACGAACTGCCGTTGAACTTGAATTGTCCAATTTGGAACACCTATTGATTTCGGATCGAGCCCAAAACTTGGGCAACATCATAATATGGTGGGAGGAGTCATTTGGTGAGTTTTGAGTGAAATCCAATCGATAGAAGTATGGAATACCCCAACCACTCCAATTAGGAACGAACTGCCGTTGAACTTGAATTGTTCAATTTCTCACGCCTGTTGATTTCGGATCGAGCCCAAAACTTGGGCAACATCATAATATGGTGGGAGGAGTCATTTGGTGAGTTTTGAGTGAAATCCAATCGCTAGAAGTATGGAATACACCAACCACTCCAATTAGGAACGAACTGCCGTTGAACTTGAATTGTCCAATTTCTCACACGTATTGATTTCAGCTCGAGCCCAAAACTTGGGGAAAATCATAATATGGTGGGAGGAGTCATTTGGTTAGTTTTCAGTGAAATCAAATCGCTAGAAGTATGGAATACACCAACCACTCCAATTAGGAACGAACTGCCGTTGAACTTGAATTGTCCAATTTGGAACACCTATTGATTTCGAATCGAGCCCAAAACTTGGCCAACATCATAATATGGGGGGAGGATTCATTTGGTTAGTTTTGAGTGAAATCCAATCAATAGAAGTGTGGAATACACCAACCACTCCAATTAGGAACGAACTGCCGTTGAACTTCAATTGTCCAATTTGGAACACCTATTGATTTCGGATCGAGCCCAAAACTTGGGCAACAGCATAATATGGTGGGAGGAGTCATTTGGTTAGTTTTGAGTGAAATCCAATCGCTAGAAGTATGGAATACACCAACCACTCCAATTAGGAACGAACTGCCGCTGAACTTGAATTGTCCAATTTGGAACACCTATTGATTTCGGATCGAGCCCCAAACTTGGGCAACATCATAATATGGTGGGAGGAATCATTTGGTGAGTTTTGAGTGAAATCCAATCGCTAGAAGTATGGAATACACCAACCACTCCAATTAGGAACGAACTGCCGTTGAACTTGAATTGTCCAATTTCTCACACCTCTTGATTTCGGCTCGGGCCCAAAACTTGGGCAACATCATAATATGGTGGGAGGAGTCATTTGGTGAGTTTTGAGTGAAATCCAATCGCTAGAAGTATGGAATACACCAACCAGTCCAATTAGGAACGAACTGCCGTTGAACTTGAATTGTCCAATTTCGAACACCAATTGACTTCGGATCGAGCCCAAAACTTGGGCAACATCATAATATGGTGGGAGGAGTCATTGGGTGAGTTTTGAGTGAAATCCAATCGCTAGAAGTATGGAATACACTAACCACTCCAATTAGGAACGGAATGCCGTTGAAATTGAATTGACCAATTTCTCACACCTATTGATTTCGGATCGAGCCCAAAACTTGGGCAACATCATAATATGGTGGGAGGAGTCATCTGGTGAGTTTTGAGTGAAATCCAATCGCTAGAAGTATGGAATACACCAACCACTCCAATTAGGAACGAGCTGCCGTTGAACTTGAATTGTCCAATTTCTCACACCTATTGATTTCGGATCGAGCCCAAAACTTGGGCCACATCATAATATAGTGGGAGGAGTCATTTGGTGAGTTTTGAGTGAAATCCAATCGCTAGAAGTATGGAATACACCAACCACTCCAATTAGGAACGAACTGCCGTTGAACTTGAATTGTCCAATTTCTCACACCTATTGATTTCGGATCGAGCCCGAAACTTGGGCTACATCATAATATGGTGGGAGGAATCATTTGGTGAGTTTTGAGTGAAATCCAATCGCTAGAAGTAAGGAATACACCAACCACTCCAGTTAGGAACGAACTGCCGTTGAACTTGAATTGTCCAATTTCTCACACCTATTGATTTCGGATCGAGCCCCAAACTTTTGGCTACATCACAATATGGTGGGAGGAGTCATTTGGTGAGTTTTGAGTGAAATCCAATCGCTAGAACTATGGAATACACCAACCACTCCAATTAGGAACGAACTGCCGTTGAACTTGAATTGTCCAATTTCGAACACCAATTGATTTCGGATCGAGCCCAAAACTTGGGCAACATCATAATATGGTGGGAGGAGTCATCTGGTGAGTTTTGAGTGAAATCCAATCGCTAGAAGTATGGAATACACCAACCACTCCAATTAGGAACGATCTGCCGTTGGACTTGAATTGTCCAATTTCTCACACCTATTGATTTCGGATCGAGCCCAAACTTGGGCAACATCCAAATATGGTGGGAGGAGTCATTTGGTGAGTTTTGAGAGAAATCCAATCGCTAGAAGTATGGAATACACCAACCACTCCAATTAGGAACGAACTGCCGTTGAACTTGAATTGTCCAATTTCGAGCACCAATTGATTTCGGATCGAGCCCAAAACTTGGGCAACATCATAATATGGTGGGAGGAGTCATTTGGTGAGTTTTGAGTGTAATCCAAATGTCTAGAAGTATGGAATACACCAACCACTCCAGTTAGGAACGATCTTCCGTTGAACTTGAATTGTCCAATTTCTCACACCTATTGATTTCGGATCGAGCCCCAAACCTGGGCAACATCATAATATGGTGGGAGGAGTCATTTGGTGAGTTTTGAGTGAAATCCAATCGCTAGAAGTGTGGAATACACCAACCACTCCAATTAGGAACGAACTGCCGTTGAACTTGAATTGTCCAATTTGGAACACCTATTGATTTCGGATCGAGCCCAAAACTTGGGTGATCAGTTCATAATTGTATATCATTTTGTACCCCTCTAACTTATGATTTGGTTATGTTGTTGAGTTAAACTTGTGCTTTTAATCCCTTTTCTGTTTATCATTCAGTTCATTGGGTCTTAGATAGCAATGGTGGCTTTGGATTGGAAAAGATGCAAAGTGGTGCAAAAACGAGCAGACTGAGTTAGCAATTTGCTTCGGCCTTAACTTCCTCCTCCCAACATGTATTGGCCCAATTAATATGTGGTTGGAAAGAAGAGATTCTCAGCTGCAAGATGGACTGTTAAAACGTATCAATTGATGAAGTCAAGCCCAATCCATGGGCCCATCAAAATGCACACCATACATTCCAGTCTATTTTCGGCAGTCAACTTGCAAGGCCCAAAACGTACACTTATACTGCTCAAATGGGAATGCATTCTTCATCAACGTTGTTCCAATGGGTGTCTATTATGACATATCCAAATTTGAGCCCCATTGCATACATATTGAAATCCCAGGCCTTCATACACCAAGCCTGGTTCAGCAGCATCTTTTATTTCCAGCAACCAAAAGAAAACCCATATGGGTTGGCAGCAAAAGGCAGCCACAATTGAACACCCATGTGAAGAAAGCTTGAGGTGCAGCAAAAGAAGTATGGGATAGGATTGATTCCAACCACACTAACATATACAAGATGAAGTGGGAGTTATGGGTTGTATTAAATGAGGAATGGTGGTGTTGGATTTCATCATGATGTTCCTCCCTCTTAGCCCTATAAATAGAGGAGTCTTCAAGCTACAAACTCACTTCAGCCATCCTCCACACTTCCATCATTCCATCAACACATCCAGAAATCATCCTCATACATTTCCACAACCCCAAACACTCAAGCAATCAACCCAATACTCTAAACTGCCCCAAAATCACCAAAACAGCTCCAGAAAACCTTCCTTCCATTTCCCTACGAATTTCCTCTTTCTCAGCCATCACCACTCATTCAAACTCATCCCAAATCACCTCCATATCCTTCATACATCCTTCTAGATGTGGAGAAGCTCTTGGAGAAGCATTGGACACCACAAGAACTTCAGAAAAGGGTTTTTCTACTCTTATGGCATTCATTATGTTTTCCCATTTCTGTTTTAGTTTCTTTTCCATTATGAGTAGCTAAATCCATAACTAGGGCTTCGATGTAACCTAACATGAATATTCTGGGTTTATAAGTTTGAAGTTTGGAGTTTCAAGTTTGATTCATGATTCATGTTCTTATTCATTATGCTTATAAGTTAACATGCTTGTTTGAATGATTGATCACCATTAGAACTTGTTTGTTAACTATCTTGGTTTGAATTAAGAGTAGACACCATGCTTTAATTCGAATTGAACTATGAATAGGAAGAGTATGTATGGACATTCGACAACAGGGATTAGATACATGCTTGGTTGTTTAAATTGTTCTTCTATGCTTAATGGGTTCCTAATGCTTAATTTTAGGTTAGACAACAAACGATCAAATTAGGGAATTAGGAACACAAGGTTAGGACCAAACACCATGGCCTAATCATACTTTAGCTAGAATCAATCTTTGAATCTGAATTAGACGTGTTACTTGACTCCTTATAACCCAGAATTGAATTGTTATGGTGATTCGAATGCCCTAGTCTCCAAATCTGTTTTCCATCTCTTAAAACCACTCTTTGTTACATTTGTTTACTTGTTTTTGTTTGCAATTTCATTTTGCTTATTTTGTTCAACAATCACAACCACTCTTGCTTTAAATTCTGTTTTAGACATAACCTCCTACTTTCTTGAATTTGGTAAGCTAAGTACATAACTAGTTTTAACTTCTCAGTCTTCGTGGGTACGACCTCGTACTTGTCTTGCTATACTACTAATTGCCCCGTACAATTGCGAGTTAACATAATAATTATCAACATTGGGCAACATCATAATATGGTGGGAGGAGTCATTTGGTGAGTTTTGAGTGAAATCCATTCGCTAGAAGTATAGAAGACACCAACCACTCCAATTAGGAACGAACTACCGTTGAACTTGAATTGTCCAATTTCTCACACCAATTGATTTCGGATCGAGCCCCAAACTTGGGCAACATCATAATATGGTGGGAGGAGTCATTTGGTGAGTTTTCTGTGAAATCCAATCGCTAGAAGTATGGAATACACCAACCAATCCAATTAGGAACGAACTGCCAATGCACCTGAATTGTCCAATATCTCACACCTATTGATTTCGGATCGAGCCCAAAACTTGGGCAACATCATAATATGGTGGGAGGAGTCATTTGGTGAGTTTTGAGTGAAATCCAATCGCCAGAAGTATGGAATAAACCAACCACTCCAATTAGGAACGAACTGCCGTTGAACTTGAATTGTCCAATTTCGAACACCAATTGATTTCGGATCGAGCCCAAAACTTGGGCAACATCATAATATGGTGGGAGGAGTCATTTGGTGAGTTTTGAGTGAAATCCAATCGCTAGAAGTATGGAATACATCAACCGCTCCAATTAGGAACGATATGCCGTTGAACTTGAATTGTCCAATTTCTCACACCTATTGACTTCGGATCAAGCCCAAAACTTGGGCAACATCACAATATGGTGGGAGGAGTCATTTGGTGAGTTTGGAGTGAAATCCAATCGCTAGAAGTATGGAATACACCAACCACCCCAATTAGAAACGAATTGCCGTTGAACTTGAATTGTCCAATTTCTCACACCTATTGATTTCGGATCGAGCCCCAAACTTGGACAACATCATAATATGGTCGGAGGAGCCATTTGGTGAGTTTTGAGTGAAATCCAACCGCTAGAAGTATGGAATACACCAACCACTCCAATTCGGAACGAAATGAGGTTGAACTTGAATTGTCCAATTTGGAACACCTATTGATTTCGGATCGTGCCCGAAACTTGGGCAACATCATAATATGGTGGGAGGAGTCATTTGGTGAGTTTTGAGTGAAATCCAATCGCTAGAAGTATGGAATACACCAACCAGTCCAATTAGGAACGAACTGCCGTTGAACTCTAATTGTCAAATTTGGAAGACCTATTGATTTCGGATCGAGCCCAAAACTTGGGCAACATCATAATATGGTGGGAGGAGTCATTTGGTGGGTTTTGAGTGAAATCCAATCGCTAGAAGTATGGAATACACCAACCACTCCAATTAGGAATGAAGTACCGTTGAACTTGAATTGTCCAATTTCCCACACCTATAGATTTCGGATCGAGCCCAAAACTTGGGCAACATCATAATATGGTGGGAGGACTCATTGGGTGAGTTTTGAGTGAAATCCAATCGCTAGAAGTATGGAATACACTAACCACGCCAATTAGGAACGAACAGCCGCTGAACTTGAATTGTCCAATTTCTCACACCTATGGATTTCGGATCGAGCCCCAAACTTGGGCAACATCATAATATGGTGGGTGGAGTCATTTGGTGAGTTTTGAGTGAAATCCAATCGCTAGAAGTATGGAATACACCAACCACTCCAATTAGGAACGAACTGCCGTTGAACTTGAATTGTCCAATTTCTCACACCTAATGATTTCGGATCGAGCCCCAAACTTGGGCAACATCATAATATGGTGGGAGGAGTCATTTGGTGAGTTTTGAGTGAAATCCAATCGCTAGAAGTATGGAATACACCAACCAGTCCAATTAGGAACGAACTGCCGTTGAACTTGAATTGTCCAGTTTGGAACACCTATTGATTTCGGTTCGAGCCCCAAACTTGGGCAACATCATAATATGGTGGGAGGAGTCATTTGGTGAGTTTTGAGTGAAATCCAATCGCTAGAAGTATGGAATACACCAACCACTCCAATTAGGAACGAACTGCCGTTGAACTTGAATTGTCCAATTTCTCACACCTATTGATTTCGGATCGAGCCCAAAACTTAGGCAACATCATAATATGGTGGGAGGAGTCATTTGGTGAGTTTTGAGTGAAATCCAATCGCTAGAAGTATGGAATACACCAACCACTCCAATTAGGCACGAACTGCCGTTGAACTTGAATTGTCCAATTTCTCACAACAATTGATTTCGGATCGAGCCCCAAACTTGGGCAACATCATAATATGGTGGGAGGAGTCATTTGGTGAGTTTTGAGTGAAATCCAATCGCTAGAAGTGTGGAATACACCAACCACTCCAATTAGGAACGAGCTGCCGTTGAAATTGAATTGTCCAATTTCTCACACTATTGATTTCGGATCGAGCCCAAAACTTGGGCAACATCATAATATGGTCGGAGGAGTCATTTGGTTAGTTTTTAGTGAAATCCAATCGCTAGAAGTATGGAATACAACAACCACTCCAATTAGGAACGAACTGCCGTTGAACTTGAATTGTCCAATTTGGAACACCTATTGATTTCGGATCGAGCCCAAAACTTGGGCAACATCATAATATGGTGGGAAGAGTCATTTGGTGAGTTTTGAGTGAAATCCAATCGCTAGAAGTATGGAATACACCAACCACTCCAATTAGGAACGAACTGCCGTTGAAATTGAATTGTCCAATTTGGAACACCTATTGATTTCGGATCGAGTCCAAAACTTGGGCAACATCATTATATGGTGGGAGGAGTCATTTGGTGAGTTTTGAGTGAAATCCAATCGCTAGAAGTATGGAATACACCAACCACTCCAATTAGGAACGAATTGCCGTTGAAATTGAAATGTCCAATTTCTCACACGTATTGATTTCTGATCGAGCCCAAAACTTGGGCAACATCATAATATGGTGGGAGGAGTCATTTGGTTAGTTTTGAGAGAAATCCAATCGCTAGAAGTATGGAATACACCAACCACTCCAATTAGGAACGAACTGCCGTTGAACTTGAATTGTCCAATTTCTCACACCTATTGATTTCGGATCGTGCCCAAAACTTGGGCAACATCATAATATGGTGGGAGGAGTCATTTGGTGAGTTTTGAGTGAAATCCAATCGCTAGAAGTATGGAATATGATCGGTTCATAATTGTATATTATTTCTTACCCTTCTAGCTTATGATTTGGTTATGTTTTTGAGTTAAACTTGTGCTTTTAATCCTTTTTGTGTTTATCTTTCAGTTAATTGAGCTTTAGGTAACAATGATGGCTTTGGAGAACATAATTCATGCAATTCAAGCATGTTAAGGCCTAATTTGGATGAATTGATGAAGAGCTTAAAGACAAATTCATTATGGCTACAGCCCCCTGCCAGTCCAGTTCCGTAGGTCATATTGCAAGCTTTGTTTCAGCAACCTACATAGCTCGGATGAGGCCACATTCTTCATGAAAGTTGCTCCAATTGGTGTGTACTATAACATATCCAACATTCAGCCCCATTGGATAAATCTGGAGTCCGTTACCTAGCAAACACAGAACCATGCTCAGGATGGATCTTATCAGCGCGGAAAATGAGTTAGCAATTTGTTTCGGCCTTAACTTCTTCCTCCGACCTTGGATTGGCCCAAATAACTTATTGCTGGAAAGAAGACATTCTGAACTTCAATTTAGAGTGCTTAAAGTCCTAATTTGATTAAGAGAAGCCCAAGTTGTAAGCCCTTGAAGTTGCTGGTCATGCTGACCTCAGCATGTGCTGGTTGGATGCTTGGTCATGGTGAGCTAGGTATGAGCTATCATTTCTGGTTGGAAGCTTGGTCATGGTGACATGAAGATGAGCTAGGGCTGCTGGTGGGATTTAGTGGTGAAGTGCATCAACCAATTCAAGATTTTCTAATACAAGTGCATCACCCATTTCAGATTTTCTAATACAAGTGCATCAACCATTTCAGATTTTATAATTCAAGTGTTGTATGCATTAGTCTTATTGAATTCTGATTTTCACTTCCCCTAGGCCTATAAATAGGGAAGTTCTCTAAGCTTGTAATAACACCCCAAGGGGGGGGAGCTCTCAAACACTTCTCTAGAGCTCCCTTCCCTTCTCTCCCTCAAATTCTCTTAGTTTCCCTTTGTAGTTCTCAATTGTTGTAATAAGATCATTCTATTAAATTTTCTTTGTACTAAATATCAAACACTTTTCCTTTCTCTTCTTCTAAATTCTTCAAATACTCTCTTCTCCAAACACTTCCCAAACACTTCTCCCATTTCCTTCATCAAATTCTCTAAAGTTCCCAAACACTCTCTTCCAAAATCCACAAAGCTCTCAAAACACCTCTCTACTTTCTTCTCCAAATCCTCCAAGTTCTCAAACACTCTCTTCCAAATTCCCCATGTCTTAAACACATTCCCTTCCAAAATCCTCAAAGCTCTCAAACACATGTTCTTCCAAAATTCTCTAAAGTTCCCAAACACTTTCTTCTCCCTCCTCAAAGTTCTCAAACACTTCCTTTCTTCCTCAAAGTTCTCTTAGTTTCCTTAATGTTTTCTTAGTTGTAATTTATTTTTCTTGTAATGTACATTCTTTCTTCTTGTTTTGTTCCTTTTGTTTTCATTTTTGTTTTGTGTAGGAAAATTGAATTGGATCATTCAATCACCAATCCCTGTGGAATCGACCTCGCACTTACATATGCTAAACTACCAACGGCTCGTGCACTTGCGAGTATCACAAGTTGAGGATGCAGCTGAATCCATTTTGGTGCAGCTGAATCTACGCAACAGAATACACCAACCACTCCAATTAGGAACGAACTGCCTTTGAATATGAATTGTCCAATTTCTCACACCTATTGATTTCGGATCGAGCCCCAAACTTGGGCAACATCATAATATGGTGGGAGGAGTCATTTGGTGAGTTTTGAGTGAAATCCAATCGCAAGAAGTATGGAATACACCAACCACTCCAATTAGGAACGAACTGCCGTTGAACTTGAATTGTCCAATTTCCCACACCTATTGATTTCTGATCGAGCCCAAAACTTGGTTCAACATCATAATATGGTGGGAGGAGTCATTTGGTGAGTTTTGAGTGAAATCCAATCGGTAGAAGTATGGAATACACCAACCACTCCAATTAGGAACGAATTGTCGTTGAAATTGAATTGACCAATTTCTCACACATATTGAATTTGGATCGAGCCCAAAACTTGGGCAACATCATAATATGGTGGGAGGAGTCATTTGGTGAGTTTTGAGTGAAATCCAATCGCTAGAAGTATGGAATACACCAACCAGTCCAATTAGGAACGAACTGCCGTTGAACTCTAATTGTCAAATTTGGAAGACCTATTGATTTCGGATCGAGCCCAAAACTTGGGCAACATCATAATATGGTGGGAGGAGTCATTTGGTGAGTTTTGAGTGAAATCCAATCTCTAGAAGTATGGAATACACCAACCAATCCAATTAGGAACGAACTGCTGTTGAACTTGAATTGTCCAATTTGGAACACCTATTGATTTCGGATCGAGCCCAAAACTTGGACAACAACATAATATGGTGGGAGGAGTCATTTGGTGAGTTTTGAGTGAAATCCAATCGCTAGAAGTATGGAATACACCAACTCCTCCAATTAGGAACGAACTGCCGTTGAACTTGAATTGTCCAATTTGGAACACCTATTGATTTCGGATCGAGCCCAAAACTTGGGCAACATCATAATATGGTGGGAAGAGTCATTTGGTGAGTTTTGAGTGAAATCCAATCGCTAGAAGTATGGAATACACCAACCACTCCAATTAGGAACGAACTGCCGTTGAACTTGAATTGTCCAATTTGGAACACCTATTGATTTCGTATCGAGCTCAAAACTTGGGCAACATCATAATATCGTGGGAGGAGTCATTTGGTGAGTTTTGAGTGAAATCCAATCACTAGAAGTGTGGAATACACCAACCACTCCAATTAGGAACGAGCTGCCGTTGAAATTGAATTGTCCAATTTCTCACACAATTGATTTCGGATCGAGCCCAAAACTTGGGCAACATCATAATATGGTGGGAGGAGTCATTTGGTGAGTTTTGAGTGAAATCCAATCGCTAGAAGTATGGAATACACCAACCACTCCAATTAGGAACGAATTGTCGTTGAAATTGAATTGACCAATTTCTCACACCTATTGATTTCGGATCGAGCCCAAAACTTGGGCAACATCATAATATGGTGGGAGGAGTCATTTGGTGAGTTTTGAGTCAAATCCAATCGCTAGAAGTGTGGAATACACCAACCACTCCAATTAGGAACGAACTGCCGTTGAACTTGAATTGTCCAATTTCTCACACCTATTGATTTCGGATCGAGCCCCAAACTTGGGCAACATCATAATATGGTGGGAGGAGTCATTTGGTGAGTTTTGAGTGAAATCCAATCGCTAGAAGTATGGAATACACCAACCACTCCAATTAGGAACAAACTGCCGTTGAACATGAATTGTCCAATTTCTCACACCTATTGATTTCTGATCGAGCCCAAAACTTGGTTCAACATCATAATATGGTGGGAGGAGTCATTTGGTGAGTTTTGACTGAAATCCAATCGCTAGAAGTATGGAATACACCAACCACTCCAATTAGGAACGAATTGCCTTTGAACATGAATTGTCCAATTTCTCACACCTTTTGATTTCGGATCGAGCCCCAAACTTGGGCAACATCATAACATGGTGGGAGGAGTCAGATTTGTTTCCTGGCATCTTTTAAGCACTAGAGACAAGTGGTGAAGACAATTATCAAAAGAGGAACCAAAAACTGAAAAATCATCCATAAATACCTCAATGAATCGTTCCACCATATCTGAAAAGATTGACATCATGCATGTTTGGAAAGTTGCTGGGGCATTGCACAAACCGAATGGCATCCTTCTATAAGCAAACGTACCAAATGGGCATGTGAATGTGGTTTTCTCTTGGTCTTCCGGAGCAATGGGAATTTGATTATAACCTGAAAAACCATCAAGAAAACAATAGTAAGCATGGCCAGATAAACGTTCAAGCATTTGATCAATAAAAGGCAAGGGGAAATGATCTTTTCTAGTGGATGTGTTCAACTTCCTGTAATCAATGCAAACTCTTCAACCAGTGATAGTTCGTGTAGGAACTATCTCATTCTTCTCATTCTTCACAACGGTGATTCCGGACTTCTTCGGAACAACTTGTACAGGGCTCACCCACTTAGAATCTGAAATTGGGTAGATGATTCCTACATCGAGTAGCTTTAAAACTTCAGCTCTAACCACCTCTTTCATGTTGGGATTTAGCCTCCTTTGGGCATCACGGGATGGTTTGCTGTCTTCTTCCATTAGAATCCGGTGCATGCACATGCTTGGACTAATTCCTTTGATGTCTGCTATGGTCCACCCAATGGCTGTTTTATGCTCTTTTAGAACCTTAATTAAGCTCTCTTCTTCATGTGAGGTGAGACCTGCAGCAATTATAACAGGGAGAGTTTCGTTAGCACCCAAATAAGTATATTTAAGATGATTGGGCAGTGGTTTAAGTTCTAGCTTTGGTGGGGTGATAATGGATGGCTCCAATTTCGTGGATGATGGTCCAAGAGGCTCGAGTGGTGGCCTAAAGGATGGTGGGTATGGTTGAAACACTTCTAAGGCAGCCACCACTTCTTGGAACTCCGGTTCACAAAGATCTTCCTCTTCTTGTGTTAAGACAGCTTCTAGAGCATCATTAGACTTTCTCTGCAAAATTTTGGAAGAAACCTCATGATCCACAACATCAATTGAAAAGCAAGAATCAAGAGAGATAGAAGGTTGAGATAGATCATTAAGCATTTTAAATTCAACAGTTTCACCCAGAACAGTCATGGAAAGGGTGCTATCTTTCACTTTGATAACTGTGTCTGCAGTGGCCATGAATGGCCTGCCTAGGAGAATGCGATCAACATGATCTCCATTTGGATTGTCTTCCATGTCCATCACTACAAAATCAGCAGGGAGAATTAGTGTATTAACTTGAACTAAAATATCTTCTACAATACCTTTTGGATATTTTATAGAATGATCAGCTAGTTCAAGTCGTATTGAAGTCTTCTTCATCCCTTCTAAGCCAAGCTTTTGATACAATGAATATGGCATTAGGTTGACACTTGCTCCCAAGTCCAACATGGCTCTTCCAACCTTATTGCCTCCAATGTTAATGGGAATGTCAAAGCTGCCAGGATCAACTAGTTTTGGTGGAAGCTTCCTTTGCAACACAGCACTTACATTCTGGTCAAGCTTTACATCTTCATTTGGAGCGAAATTGAGCTTGTGAGTTTTCAAGTCCTTGATGAACTTTTCATATGCAGGAATCTGTTCAATAACATCAAGCAAAGGCAAATTGATATTAACTTTACTCAAAATATCATAAATCTCTTTAAAAGCCTTATCTTGCTTTGCTTTCTTAAGACGGCCTGGAAATGGAATCGGTGGAACATATGGAGCGGGTGGCACGTATCTATCTTCTTGAAGATGTGGTGGCACAAATTTGTCATCTCTCTTATGCAATTGGAATTGTTTGGATTCCTGAGAATCTGATTTGGCATTAGGAGCAGATTGAGAAGTTTTGAGATGTTCCCCTTCTGTAGCCGTGGTTGATCGGTTCATAATTGTATATCATTTTGTACCCTTCTAGCTTATGATTTGGTTATGTTATTGAGTTAAACTTGTGCTTTTAATCCATTTTCTGTTTTGATAAGTCCATAATTTCATACACTTGCTTGCCTTCTTTACTTAGTGATTTTGCTTAGTTTCTCTTTATTTTGAGTCACTTACCTCTATTTGTGTGTTTTGTAGGTTAAGATAGCAAGAGATCACATTTGATGCAATCCATGCATGTTAAGGGCTGATTGGCATAAGAGCAAGAGCTTAAAGACAAAACCAAAGTTGGGCCACACTCCTTGTCAGTCCAGTTTCGTAAGTCACCTTGCAGGTCTCATTTCAGCAATCTGCACAACTCGGATGAGGAGACATTCTTCATAGAAGTTGTTCAATTGGGTGTCTAGTATAACATATCCAAAATTCAGCCCAATTGAACAAATGTGGAGTCCTTAGCCCGTCCAACACTGAACCATGCTCAGGAGGATTTGCAGCTGCCAGCTTTGAGCCTTGTCTCCTCCTTTAAGCCATGTGCCTCACCCATGCTGCAACTGACTTTGGATCCAACATAATGAGTGAAGTGGGGAGGCATTCCAGCTATGAAATTCTAAAGGAGCAAGTTGGTACATGCTGGAGTTATTATAGAGAAAGCATGTGCATGCATGTAAAGCAAAGAAATGAAATGAAGTCAATTCCAGTCTCTGTTCGGCTGCCAACTTGTAAGGCCCAAAACGCACACTTCTACTGCTCTGATGGGAATACTTTCTTCATAGAAGTTGTTCCAATGGGTGTCTATTATAACATATCCAAATTTGAGCACCATTGGATACGTTTTGAAACCTCTGGCCTTCCTACACCAAGACTGGTTCAGAAAACTCGTTTTTCAGCAACCAAAAGGCAACCACATGGGTTGGCAGCAAAAGGCAGCCACAATTGATCACCTTTGATCCCATGTGAAGAAAGCTTGAGGTGCAGCAAAAGAAGTATGGGATGAGATTGATTCCAACCACACTAACATAGACAAGATGAAGTGTGAGTTATGGGTTGTATTAAAAGAGGAATGGTGGTGTTGGATTTCATCATGTTGTTCCTCCCTCTTAGCCCTATAAATAGAGAAGCCTTCAAGCTTCAAAACACACCCCAAGGGGGGGAGCTCTCAAACACTTCTCTAGAGCTCCCTTCCCTTCTCTCCCTCAAATTCTCTTAGTTTCCTTTCAAGTTGTAAATTGTTGTAACAAAATGAGTTTACTAAGTTTTCTTTCAAGTTTTCTTAGTTCCACTTTACTTTTATTTGTAATGTACATTCTTTCTTAAGTATTCAAGTTTAATTAGTTTCCAAGTTTCAATTATGGTTTTTGTTCTTATTCATTATGCTTATAAGTTAATATGCTAGTTTGAATGATTGATCACCATTTAGGCTTGCATGTTAGCTATCTTGGTTTGAATTAAGAGTAGACACCATGCTTTAATTCGAATTGAACTATGAATAAGAAGAGTATGTATGGACATTCGACAACAGGGATTAGATACATGCTTGGTTGTTTAAATTGTTCTTCTATGCTTAATGGGTTCCTAATGCTTAGTTTTAGGTTAGACAACAAATGATCAAATTAGGGAATTAGGAACACAAGGTTATGACCAAACACCATGGCTTAATCATACTTTAGCTAGAATCAATCCGTTAATCTAAATTGAACTTGGGAACTTATTTGCTTGAGTTATTTCCTTTTTCTTGTTTTATTTATTTTCTTTTTCATTTCTATTTTGTGTAGGGGAAACAAATTGGATCATTCAATCACCAATCCTCGTGGGATCGACCTCGCACTTACATATGCTATACTACCAAACGGCTCGTGCACTTGCGAGTATCACAAGTTGAGGATGCAGTTGAAACCATTTTGGTGCAGCTGAATCGAAGCAACAAGTTTTTGGCGCCGTTGCCGGGGATCGGTAACATTGTTTGATTCTATTTGATTTTCCTACTTTTTATTTATTTATAATGTTTAAAGTCTACTTAGTTCTCTATTGTTCATTCCTAATCCTTTTAATTCCATTTCAAGTTTGTGTGTTGGTTTTAGCAATTTATGACAGCTTAATAAAAATGGAGAGAGATGGCAACCTCAATCGTAAGAATGGGAAGTGTGGAGCAATGGGAGAAGTCGACCTCCAAGTGCATCCATGCTCGACCTAATCGCTTCAAGGGGGAGCATTTCAATCCTTTCTCTTCTTTGAATTCTGTTTATTTCTGTTATTGTTTTTGCCTTTTGGTCCGCGTTGGGTTCTTTGTTTTTCTGTGCTAAATCCAACCATATAAAGAACGTGAAATTTGGACTTGCGGTTGGAAAGTTATGGCCTAAAAACTGAACACAGGTCGAAGCTGAAAAACATAGAAACGAATCTGTCCAAATGGTGATAAATAGGTGATAGAAAGGGCTGTTTGTGTTTTTCTTTGGTTTCTTGGTTTGTTTCTTTTAGTACAACAATTTATTTCGTTTGTTTGAGTTTGTTTAGAGTACTTAGTTCATTTTCATTTATGGTTTGTTGTTTCATTTTATCTTAATTTGTTTTTGTTTTTTTATCTTAAAAATTTTAAAAATATTTTTAATATGAGCTGACTTATGGTAACCCCAGTGAGCACTTCTGTCAATACAGTGTCTAGGAGTTCTTTAGGCGACACCTTCGGTGTCTAAGAAGTTTGGGTTTTAAGCGGGACCATTGTGTCCCCTCCAACCTTCCCGGATCCCCTGGCTGTGTTTTCTGAGGCCCTTAACTGGTCATCCGTGAGTTGCTTGTATATTCGTGTGTTTTTAAATTAAGTTTTTTTTATTTTTTTATTTTTTTTATTTTCTTTGTTTTCTTTTCTGTTGAGTATTTGTTTTTGTTTTTGTTTTGTTAAGTTAGTTTATGTATTTTATTTACGTGGTATGGTTAGTTAGTTTATTTCTGAGTGTTAAAACACATTTTTATTTTATTTCAAACTCTGCATTAAAAACAAACAAAAACAAACCAAAAAAAAAAAAAAAAAAAAAAAAAAAACTTCTTCTTCTTCTTCATCTTCTTTATCTTCATCTTCATCATCATCATGGCTTGCCTCTATTGTCTCGCACTTGTAGAATCTGCAGCAGCTCTACATGGTCCTCATTCTTTCTCTGCAGTGCTTCCACATGCTGATTGGCACAGTAAAGCCGCTTCTGCAAATCTGCCACCATAGCCTTCAAGGAAGCCACTTCCTCGTTCAGCGCTGTGCACTCCCGCATCCTCGCCAGTAATCGCATGCCCAAATTGGTAGCCGAGACCGCATGGAGCACAGATAAAGAGTGGGACTCATCCACTGCCATCTTGTCAGACCTACGTGCCACATGCAGATGATCTGCCGGTGTGAGTATACTGCCAATCATGCCACCCAACAGCACTGCTCTGTTCGGCATTACCTCAGCAAAGTTCGGTATTGCCTCAGCAAAGTTTGAGGCCGTGCCGTGATGATATGTGGAGTTTGGGAAGACAGGAGTTGGAGGAGCCCTTGTCTGGGCATTCGGTGGTGCAAGTGAGAGCTCAAGGTTGAGATCATCAAGGTGAGTGCATGAGGATGCCATTTGTTTTGCTTCTGAATTTTTTGATGTTTTTCCTTGAGTTTGCAGGAAGAAATGCTGGGTATCATCCGCTTGCAGAGGTGTGGTTTAAAAAGACATATGCTGATGAGAGAGAGCCAACACCATTTCGGATTTCCCGGGCATGCTCGACCTAATCGCTTCAAGGGGGAGCACCTTTACTTTCACCTTTACTTTACTTTTTTTTTTCCTCCGTGTTTTCTGGTGTTTTATATTTTTGCCCGTTACTTTCATTTTCTAGAGCTTTGTGTTTCTGCTTTTTCCTTTCGGCTATCATCTTTATTTTATTTTAGTTAGGGAACTGTGCTTTCTTTTCCGTTTGTCGTCTTTGTTTGATTTAAGTTTGGGAGATGCGCTTTCTTTTCCGTTTTCTTTTTCCTTCTGCAACTTTACTATTTTATTTCCAAAACAAAATAACCAAAAATAAAAACAACCAAAATAAAATAAAAACAACAATAATGCAGTAGGAAATCATTTCTTCTCGGTGCTTGGTGTCTCGACCATTGGAGCTTTGAGTTTGGCCCTCTGGCTGTCCTCTTCCGGGGCTTCACGCACAGCTTCTTGGGGCTCACCACTTGAGCTCCCAAAGATCGCACTCTTAGCTTGAGCGTAACTACTCTCGCGATCTACTTGCTTGCGTTTACCAGGTCGATCTAGGTCCTCTAGCTGCTTTCGCATGTCGCGAGAATACAACTCTACCATCTTTGATAGGTTTTTATTCTCATCCCGCAATACTTCTAGCTGGTGTCGATTCACCTCCACTATTCTTGCCCTCTCCCTTTTCAAGCTTTTTATAGCACTCTGGCACTCTTCAACCATACTTCGCTCCGCCGCCAACTGACCTTTTAGCACCTCTACCTCATGGGACTTCGCAAGTAGGCGATGACCCAAACTTGCGACTGTTGCCGTACTCTGCACGCTCAGTGTCAGGGCATCGCTCACGACCCGGTTGTCATCCCTTGTCCCCAACACACGTATATCTTTAGGAGTCACTAAATTTCTAGCCACTCCAATGGCAACATCGTTGTCCAGGAGTATTGAGTCAGTTACTGTCACAGGCCCCCGTGCGGAAGCAAAGTAGGGCATCCATACTGGTGCCGCTGCTTGGCCTCGTGTCTGAGTCGGTGGAGCTAAGTTGAGATCCAACGAAAAAGGGTAGGAAGAGGCCATTTGATTTCTCACTCTTTGTTCTTCTTTCTTTTCTGTTTTGTGTGTTTCTGAGTTTGTGTTTTTCACCCGTTCTTTTTACCTTTTTATAGACTTAGTCAGCTAAACCCTAGCCGCTGCGGTTCTGGGTTATGTGCGGCCCTTACGGCTTATCTCTACATATCGCCGCACCCATTTCCCAACCTCCCCTTAATTGCATTTTCACCTTTCACAACCTTCAAAGTGAAAAAGTCATCCCGCTTCACCCAAGAGGCCAATAATTCTAGCTTGGGGGATGTGAAAGCGGCCTCTACGCGCCGACACGTCCCTCACCTCTTTTGCCCGTGACTTCCCAAGAACCGAGGCATTAGGGACCACATTTTCTCTTTTCAGAAATCCCGCCTTTGCGCTTCCAATTCACGTTTCTTCTTAAAAATAAAAAATAATAATAAAAAAAAATGTGTGGGCTTCGGATTTCTTTGTGGGTCGGGTTTTCACCGTTGTTTAGGTTTCAAAGTGGGCTAACTTTCTTTTGGGTTGAGCTTTGAATTGTTTGGGTTTTGGTTTGCATTTTGGGTTGAGCTTTGAATTGTTTGGGTTTTGGTTTGCATAAGACTGTTTAGGGCTTTCTGTTTCGTTTCTTTTGGTTGTTTGCTTTGTAATTTTTATTTTTGTAATTATTTTATTTTATTTTAATTTTATTTGTGTTTTTTTTGTGATTTATATTTACTTTAATACCTTTCATTTCTTGTTATGACATTGCTTGTGGCTAATTTTTAAACATTGAGGACAATGTTCATTTCTAGGTTTGGGGGTATTGGAGTTTAGCAAGTAAATTTGGTTTTTCTTTAAAAAAAAAAAAAACAACAAATTTAAATTAATTTCTTGCTTGTTTTATTTTGAGTCTTGTTTTGTTTTGAGTCACTTTCCGAACACTTATGATGAGATTGTGATAAATGTTTGCATGACTTAAAATTGGATTTCATTTTATTATTATTATTTAATTATGAAAAAAATAAAATTTTTTAAAAAATAAAATTTTGGCATCGTTCTAGCATGATATGTTCGAAACCTTCTTTGCACTTGCCATTTGTTTCATAATTTTCCAATTAAAGGATTTGCATGACCCAAAGAATTGTATCAAGCATAAATTAGACTTATATAACCATATAATGTGAGCTTTTGAGCCTTGTTCTTCATTTCATGAGTGTTATACACATACTCTTATTTTCTTGTCATCAAAGTTGTTGTTTGATCTCATTATTCATTGATTTGGTTGAACACTTAAAAGTCATTCATTCTTTTGCAATTTGATTTCATGACATTTAAGAAATGATATTAAGGCCTTCTTTGGATCGTTTGTGCCTTTCAAGCTAACCTTATGCATGCTTAAGCATGATTTTCCATTGTTAACCATTTTGAGCCTACATGTAAACCTTTTCTTTCATTTTACCAATTATATTTCCTCACCTTAGCCCGAAAAACAAATATTTACCTTTCTAAGGAACTCATGAGCTCTAATTCGGATGTGTTTTTCATGCTAAGTTTGGGAAGGGATATTACATAAAGAAAAAAAAAACTTCACTCAATTGGTGAAAGAAAAGAAGAAAAAAAAAAGTTGTGATTAAGTGGTGGTTGATTAAAAATTCATTTTTGGGCCTTCAAAATAAATTGGCATTTGGAAAGAAGTATGAATCATTGTAAATGAAGGTATAAGGAGTTTTGATCATATAAAAGAAAAAAATCTAATCGTGATGATTCGAAGTCTTGTAAACAATTTTATTTTATGCTCTTACATTGTGAGTTCCTTGGACTTTGTATTATCCATACCTTTCATTTCTCACTCACCTTACACCCTTGGCCCCATTACAACCTATAATAAAGACCTAAATTGATCTTAAATATCATGTGGTTGAATTGCATTCATTTTTCTACTTTTAAGTGTTTGGCATCCTTCTTGAGATCATATTAATGCAAGTTCTTCATCTTCCTATTTTTGAGTTAAGTCCCTTATGATTTAACTCTAATCTCATGTTTATAATTGAGTGTTGCATTGTAGCCCTCTTCTGAGTGATTCATTTGTGAGAGGACAACTTTGGTGAGATTTGAAGTTGCATTTGTGTTTGGTATGATTTTTGAAATTGTGTAAAAACTAAGATTGGGGAATTTGTTGCATTTGGCTATCACACTACTACACTTTGAGCATGTTGTGTTTTGAACTTTGCCACCTTGTAAATATTGTCTAAAAACTGAGCTTTTATTTTTGAGTCATGCGCATGAGTCATCTCTCTTCAGAAAATGTTCGGAAAGATTGTTTTGAGTTTACTTTTTTCTTTATTTATTTATTTATTTATTTATTTTGGTTTTGTAATTATTTTTATTTTGGTTTTGGTTTTTGTTTTATTTTGCTTAAGGACTAACAAATCTAATAAGTTTTCTAACCACTTTGTTTTGTAGAGTTAGGAAAACGTTTGTGGGTGTCGTATCTGTTAAACCCTCAGGAGACACAACTCCTCCTACTAGGGATGCCTAGAGGTTTAAAGGCTTGTTGCATATGCTCAATGCAATCGAGTTACCTGCGGAAGTGGTTTACTTAACTTCTTGTTTTGTTTTTATCTTTGTTTTCCTTTTGTTTTGCTCGAGGACTAGCAAAATCTAGGTTTGGGGGTATTTGATCGGTTCATAATTGTATATCATTTTGTACCCTTCTAGCTTATGATTTGGTTATGTTATTGAGTTAAACTTGTGCTTTTAATCCATTTTCTGTTTTGATAAGTCCATAATTTCATACACTTGCTTGCCTTCTTTACTTAGTGATTTTGCTTAGTTTCTCTTTATTTTGAGTCACTTACCTCTATTTGTGTGTTTTGTAGGTTAAGATAGCAAGAGATCACATTTGATGCAATCCATGCATGTTAAGGGCTGATTGGCATAAGAGCAAGAGCTTAAAGACAAAACCAAAGTTGGGCCACACTCCTTGTCAGTCCAGTTTCGTAAGTCACCTTGCAGGTCTCATTTCAGCAATCTGCACAACTCGGATGAGGAGACATTCTTCATAGAAGTTGTTCAATTGGGTGTCTAGTATAACATATCCAAAATTCAGCCCAATTGAACAAATGTGGAGTCCTTAGCCCGTCCAACACTGAACCATGCTCAGGAGGATTTGCAGCTGCCAGCTTTGAGCCTTGTCTCCTCCTTTAAGCCATGTGCCTCACCCATGCTGCAACTGACTTTGGATCCAACATAATGAGTGAAGTGGGGAGGCATTCCAGCTATGAAATTCTAAAGGAGCAAGTTGGTACATGCTGGAGTTATTATAGAGAAAGCATGTGCATGCATGTAAAGCAAAGAAATGAAATGAAGTCAATTCCAGTCTCTGTTCGGCTGCCAACTTGTAAGGCCCAAAACGCACACTTCTACTGCTCTGATGGGAATACTTTCTTCATAGAAGTTGTTCCAATGGGTGTCTATTATAACATATCCAAATTTGAGCACCATTGGATACGTTTTGAAACCTCTGGCCTTCCTACACCAAGACTGGTTCAGAAAACTCGTTTTTCAGCAACCAAAAGGCAACCACATGGGTTGGCAGCAAAAGGCAGCCACAATTGATCACCTTTGATCCCATGTGAAGAAAGCTTGAGGTGCAGCAAAAGAAGTATGGGATGAGATTGATTCCAACCACACTAACATAGACAAGATGAAGTGTGAGTTATGGGTTGTATTAAAAGAGGAATGGTGGTGTTGGATTTCATCATGTTGTTCCTCCCTCTTAGCCCTATAAATAGAGAAGCCTTCAAGCTTCAAAACACACCCCAAGGGGGGGAGCTCTCAAACACTTCTCTAGAGCTCCCTTCCCTTCTCTCCCTCAAATTCTCTTAGTTTCCTTTCAAGTTGTAAATTGTTGTAACAAAATGAGTTTACTAAGTTTTCTTTCAAGTTTTCTTAGTTCCACTTTACTTTTATTTGTAATGTACATTCTTTCTTAAGTATTCAAGTTTAATTAGTTTCCAAGTTTCAATTATGGTTTTTGTTCTTATTCATTATGCTTATAAGTTAATATGCTAGTTTGAATGATTGATCACCATTTAGGCTTGCATGTTAGCTATCTTGGTTTGAATTAAGAGTAGACACCATGCTTTAATTCGAATTGAACTATGAATAAGAAGAGTATGTATGGACATTCGACAACAGGGATTAGATACATGCTTGGTTGTTTAAATTGTTCTTCTATGCTTAATGGGTTCCTAATGCTTAGTTTTAGGTTAGACAACAAATGATCAAATTAGGGAATTAGGAACACAAGGTTATGACCAAACACCATGGCTTAATCATACTTTAGCTAGAATCAATCCGTTAATCTAAATTGAACTTGGGAACTTATTTGCTTGAGTTATTTCCTTTTTCTTGTTTTATTTATTTTCTTTTTCATTTCTATTTTGTGTAGGGGAAACAAATTGGATCATTCAATCACCAATCCTCGTGGGATCGACCTCGCACTTACATATGCTATACTACCAAACGGCTCGTGCACTTGCGAGTATCACAAGTTGAGGATGCAGTTGAAACCATTTTGGTGCAGCTGAATCAAAGCAACAGTGGTCTCCTCCTCTTCATCTTCTACAATCACAGCATCATTTGAAAGATTAGAATCAACTTTACTATGAATGATCTTACCTGATCTGAGCACATGAATGGCCTTGGCTTCTTGGTTCTTTGGATTGATCTCGGTTTGGCTTGGCCATTTCCCAGGTGCTCTTTGAGTTATTTCAGCAGCTAATTGGCCTATTTGAACTTCCAATTTGGCAATGGAAGCTTGTGTAGTTTGCTGGAAATTGGATTGGTTGATTGCCATCTGCTTAACTATATCCTCCAATGATGATGTTTGTTGTGGCTTTTGGAATGATGGGGGATTGGCTTGATTCTGAGTATTCCTCCATGAAAAGTTTGGATGATTCCTCCAACCTGGATTATAACTTTGAGAGTATGGATCATTTCTTGGACCTTGGTTGTAGGAATTTACCAACTTAGCTTGCTCTTGCACAAATTCTGGATATCCAGCCCCAAGTGGACAAGCTATGGTAGCATGGTCAGGAGTTTCGCAAATACTACACACTTCCTTCGAAGGGCTTCTTGAGTTTAATGCAAGAAGAGCATCTAGCTTTTGTTCCAGTTTTGAAATCTGCACACTAGAAGCATCATTAGAACCACTAATAACACGTTTACCTCTTGTATCCGTATGTTGGGTCTCCATTGCTATCTCCTCAAAGAGTTCGTATGTTTCTTCTGGAGTTTTGGTTTTAAAAGAACCACCTACAAAATTGGTGACTATATTATGACTAGAAGGGGTTAGTCCTTTATAAAACATACGCATTTGAAGCTTCAATGGAATCCCATGATGAGGACATTGGTTGAGCAGCCCATTGAATCTCTCCCATGCTTCACAAAACGATTCATCATCTTGCTGTGCAAATAACAAGATCTTATCCCTAAGCATGTCGGTCTTTTGCGTGGAGAAGTATTTCTCCAAGAACTTCTTTTGAATGGCAGCCCATGTAGTGAGTGAACCAGGCTTCAAAGAATTCAACCAATATTTCGCCTTATCCTTCAAAGTGTATGGAAACACTCTCATTCGAAGTTGATCTTCTGTCACACCTATCAAGGGAAAAGAACTCACAACATTAAAAATATCCTTTATATGAGTTAATGGATCTTCATTAGGTAAACCATAAAAGGAAGGCAGCATATTAAGATGAGAAGATTTAAGCTCATAATTTCGAGCTACAGTGGGCAGCAAAATGCTTGAAGGAGATGCTGGAATTGTTGGGATATCAAGTTCTCCCATGAACTCATTGGCAGCCATCTCTTCTTCTTCTTCTTGGTCTGAACTTGCTTCCGAATTTGAAGGTGAAGAACCAGGAAGTTCAGTGTGGAGAGCAATACTTGTAAATGTGGCAAGAGCTTGCTCTTTTGCAGTTGACAACTCTCTTTCTAGACGATTATGAACTTCAGAGATCACCCGGTTGGGTTGCAACGATGGTCCTGCGTTCAAAGATCTCGAGCGTTGGAACGAAGACCTCACTTGTTCAAGGAACGGTCTTTTAGACATAAACTACCTGAAACAGAAAATTAGATTAATTAGAAACACTAAAAAGAATAGGGTAACCTTGGGCACATAACCAAGGAAGAACTTTCGTTCAGTCCCCGGCAACGGCGCCAAAATTTGTTGTTAATTATTATGTTAACTCGCAATTGTACGGGGCAATTAGTAATATAGCAAGACAAGTACGAGGTCGTACCCACGAAGACTGAGAAGTTCAAATTAGTTATGTACGTAGATTACTGAATTCAAGAAGTTAGGAAGTTAAGTCTAAAACAGAAATTAAAGTGAGAGTGATTGTGATTGTGAAAGGAAGTGAGCAAACTGAAATTGCAAATGAAAGCAAATAAACAAGTGTAACAAAGAGTGGTTTTAAGAGTTGGAAAACAGATTTGGAGACTAGGGCATTCGAATCACCATAACAATTCAATTCTGGGTTATATGGAGTCAAGTAACAAGTCTAATTCAGATTCAAAGATTGATTCTAGCTAAAGTATGATTAGGCCATGGTGTTTGGTCCTAACCTTGTGTTCCTAATTCCCTAATTTGATCATTTGTTGTCTAACCTAAAATTAAGCATTAGGAACCCATTAAGCATAGAAGAACAATTTAAACAACCAAGCATGTATCTAATCCCTGTTGTCGAATGTCCATACATACTCTTCCTATTCATAGTTCAATTCGAATTAAAGCATGGTGTCTACTCTTAATTCAAACCAAGATAGTTAACAAACAAGTTCTAATGGTGATCAATCATTCAAACAAGCATGTTAACTTATAAGCATAATGAATAAGAACATGAATCATGAATCAAACTTGAAACTCCAAACTTATAAACCCAGAATATTCATGTTAGGTTACATCGAAGCCCTAGTTATGGATTTAGCTACTCATAATGGAAAAGAAACTAAAATAGAAATGGGAAAACATAATGAATGCCATAAGAGTAGAAAAACCCTTTTCTGAAGTTCTTGTAGTGTCCAATGCTTCTCCAAGAGCTTCTCCACGTCTAGAAGGATGTATGAAGGATATGGAGGTGATTTGAGATGAGCTTGAGTGAGTGGTGATGGCTGAGAAAGAGGAAATTCGTAGGGAAATGGAAGGGAGGTTTTCTGGAGCTGTTTTGGTGATTTTGGGGCAGTTTAGAGTATTGGGTTGATTGCTTGAGTGTTTGGGGTTGTGGGAATGTATGAGGATGATTTCTGGATGATGGAAGTGTGGAGGATGGCTGAAGTGAATTTTGTAGCTTGAAGACTCCTCTATTTATAGGGCTAAGAGGGAGGAACATCATGATGAAATCCAACACCACCATTCCTCATTTAATACAACCCATAACTCCCACTTCATCTTGTCTATGTTAGTGTGGTTGGAATCAATCCCATTCCATACTTCTTTTGCTGCACCTCAAGCTTTCTTCACATGGGATCAAAGGTGATCAATTGTGGCTGCCTTTTGCTGCCAACCCATGTGGTCTTCTTTTGGTTGTTGAACAAAAACGAGTCTTCTGAACCAGACTTGGTGTAGGAAGGCCAGAGGTTTCAAAACTTCTCCAATGGGGCTCAAATGTGGATATGTTATAGTAGACACCCATTGCAACAACTTCTATGAAGAAAGTATTCCCATCGGAGCAGTAGAAGTATGCATTTTGGGCCTTGCAATTTGGCTGCCGAACAGAGACTGGAATTGACTTCATTTCATTTATGCTTTACATGCATGCACATGCTTTCTCTATAATAACTCCAGCATGTACCAACTTGATCCTTTAGACTTTCATAGCTGGAATGCCTCCCCACTTCACTCATTATGTTGGATCCAAAGTCAGTTGCAGCATGGGTGAGGCACATGGCTCAAAGGAGGAGACAAGGCTCAAAGCTGGCAGCTGCAAATCCTCCTGAGCATGGTTCAGTGTTGGACGGGCTAAGGACTCCACATATGTTCAATTGGGCTGAATTTTGGATATGTTATACTAGACACCCAATTGAACAACGGCTATGAAGAATGTCTCCTCATCCGAATTGTGCAGATTGCTGAAATGAGACCTGCAAGGTGACTTACGAAACTGGACTGACAAGAAGTGTGGCCCAACTTTGGTTTTGTCTTTAAGCTCTTGCTCTTATCCCAATCAGCCCTTAACATGCATGGATTGCATCAAATGTGATATCTTGCTATCTTAACCTACAAAACACACAAACAGAGGTAAGTGACTCAAAATAAAGAGAAACTAAGCAAAATCACTAAGTAAAGAAGGCAAGCAAGTGTACGAAATTATGGACTTATCAAAACAGAAAACGGATTAAAAGCACAAGTTTAACTCAATAACATAACCAAATCATAAGCTAGAAGGGTACAAAATGATATACAATTATGAACCGATCAAATACCCCCAAACCTAGATTTTGCTAGTCCTCGAGCAAAACAACACAAAACAAAGTTAAAAACAAAAAGTTAACTAAACCACTTTCGTAGGTAACTCGATTGCATTGAGCGTATACAACAAGCCTTTAAACCTCTAGGCATCCCTAGTAGGAGGAGTTGTGTCTCCTGAGGGTTTAACAGAAACGATACCCACAAACGCATTACTAACTCTACAAAACAAAGTGGTTAGTAAAACTTGAAATCAACTAATGAGAACGGAAGAAAACTTTAGTCATACCTCCAACACCGTAGAGTTGCCAAGATAGGTGATCAATCAGTGTGTAATGTGGAAGCTATAGCTCAAAGGCACACGGTATCAAAGCAAGCACACTCAAACCTTGAATAAAGAACATGCTTCGACTCTAATTCTCACAGATAACACTCAATCACTCAGAACCAATGATTTTATTCTCTCAAACAAGCTTAAGTGAGTATATGAAATAGAAGCACAATATTTGGTTAAATCTCATGAAGGGAATCAAATACTAAGAATAGAGATACACACATACCTACCAGCACCCATGAATACATCCTCAAAGATCAGCTAGGTCTTTCACAAGGTTTGTAATGAAAGGTAAGGTTAGGGGAAATGGAAGAATTGGAAGGAAAAACAGGTAACTTAAGAACATACCAAGATTGCATTCTTCATTGATCTGCAAGGTAGCATTGAATTATAATGGCATGGCTGCAAACTTCATGGTACCACCTGGCATAGACTTCATGGTACCACCTGAAATCCAATCGCTAGAAGTATGGAATACAACAACTACTCTGATTAGGAACGAACTGTAGTTGAAATTGAATTGACCAATTTCTCACAGCTATTGATTTCGGATCGAGCCCCAAACTTGGGCAACATTATAATATGGTGGGAGGAGTCATTTGGTGAGTTTTGAGTGAAATCCAATCGCGAGAAGTATGGAATACACCAACCACTCCAATTATTAACGAACTGCCGTTGAACTTGAATTGTCCAATTTGGAACACCTATTGATTTCGGATAGAGCCCAAAACTTGGGCAACATCATAATATGGTGGGAGGAGTCATTTGGTGAGTTTTGAGTGAAATCCAATCGCTAGAAGTATGGAATACACCAACCACTTCAATTAGGAACGAACTGCCGTTGAACTTGAATTGCCCAATTTCTCACACCTATTGATTTCGGATCGAGCCCAAAACTTGGGCAACAACATAATATGGTGGGAGGAGTCATTTGGTGAGTTTTGTGTGAAATCCAATCGCTAGATGTATGGAATACACCAACCACTCCAATTAGGAACGAACTGTCGTTGAAATTGAATTGACCAATTTCTCACACCTATTGATTTCGGATCGAGGCCAAAGCTTGAGCAACATCATAATATGGTGTGGGGAGTCATTTGGTGAGTTTTGAGTAAAATCCAATCGCTAGAAGTATGGAATACACCAACCACTCCAATTAGGAACGAACTGCCGTTGAACTCTAATTGTCAAATTTAAAAGACCTATTGATTTCGGATCGAGTCCAAAACTTGGGCAACATCATAATACGGTGGGAGGAGTCATTTGGTGAGTTTTGAGTGAAATCCAATCGCTAGAAGTATGGAATACACCAACCACTGCAATTAGGAACGAACTGCTGTTGAACTTGAATTGTCCAATTTCTCACACCGATTGATTTCGGATCAAGCCCAAAACTTGGTCAACATCATAATATGGTGGGAGGAGTCATTTGGTAAGTTTTGAGTGAAATCCAATCGCTAGAAGTATGGAATACAACAACTACTCCGATTTGGAACGAACTGTAGTTGAAATTGAATTGACCAATTTCTCACACCTATTGATTTCGAATCGAGCCCCAAACTTGGGCAACATCATAATATGGTGGGAGGAGTCATTTGGTGAGTTTTGAGTGAAATCCAATCGCTAGAAGTATGGAATACACCAACCACTCTAATTAGGAACGAACTGCCGTTGAACTTGAATTGTCCAATTTGGAACACCTATTGATTTCGGATCGAGCCCAAAACTTGGGCAACATCATAATATCGTGGGAGGAGTCATTCGGTGAGTTTTGAGTGAAATCCAATCGCTAGAAGTATGGAATACACCAACCACTTCAATTAGGAACGAACTGCCGTTGAACTTGAATTGCCCAATTTCTCACACCTATTGACTTCGGATCGAGCCCAAAACTTGGGCAACATCACAATATGGTGTGGGGAGTCATTTGGTGAGTTTTGAGTAAAATCCAATCGCTAGAAGTATGGAATACACCAACCACTCCAGTTAGGAACGAACTGCCGTTGAACTTGAATTGTCCAATTTGGAACACCTATTGATTTCGGATCGAGCCCCAAACTTGGGCAACATCATAATATGGTGGGAGGAGTCATTTGGTGAGTTTTGATTGAAATCCAATCTCTAGAAGTATGGAATACACCAACCACTCCAGTTAGGAACGAACTGCCGTTATACTTGAGTTTCCCAATTTCGAACACCTATTGATTTCGGATAGAGCCCAAAACTTGGGCAACATCATAATATGGTGGGAGGAGTCATTTGGTGAGATTTGAGTGAAATCCAATCGCTAGAAGTATGGAATACACCAACCACTCCAGTTAGGAACGAACTGCCGTTATACTTGAATTTTCCAATTTGGAACACCTATTGATTTCGGATCGAGCCCAAAACTTGGGCAACATCATAATATCGTGGGAGGAGTCATTCGGTGAGTTTTGAGTGAAATCCAATCGCTAGAAGTATGGAATACACCAACCACTTCAATTAGGAACGAACTGCCGTTGAACTTGAATTGCCCAATTTCTCACACCTATTGATTTCGGATCGAGCCCAAAATTTGGGCAACATCACAATATGGTGTGGGGAGTCATTTGGTGAGTTTTGAGTAAAATCCAATCGCTAGAAGTATGGAATACACCAACCACTCCAGTTAGGAACGAACTGCCGTTGAACTTGAATTGTCCAATTTGGAACACCTATTGATTTCGGATCGAGCCCAAAACTTGGGCAACATCATAATATGGTGGGAGGAGTCATTTGGTGAGTTTTGATTGAAATCCAATCTCTAGAAGTATGGAATACACCAACCACTCCAGTTAGGAACGAACTGCCGTTATACTTGAGTTTCCCAATTTCGAACACCTATTGATTTCGGATAGAGCCCAAAACTTGGGCAACATCATAATATGGTGGGAGGAGTCATTTGGTGAGATTTGAGTGAAATCCAATCTCTAGAAGTGTGGAATACACCAACCACTCCAATTAGGAACGAACTGCCGTTGAACTTGAATTGTCCAATTTCTCACACCTATTGATTTCGGATCGAGCCCAAAACTTGGGCAACATCATAATATGGTGGGAGGAGTCATTTCGTGAGTTTTGAGTGAAATCCATTCGCTAGAAGTATGGAATACACCAACCACTCCAATCAGGAACGAACTGCCGTTGAACTTGAATTGTCCAATTTCTCACACCTATTGATTTCAGATCGAGCCCAAAACTTGGGCAACATCATAATATGGTGGGAGGAGTCGTTTGGTGAGTTTTGAGTGAAATCCAATCGCTAGAAGTATGGAATACACCAACCACTCCGATTAGGAACGAACTGCCGTTGAACTTAAATTGTCCAATTTCTCACACCTATTGATTTTGGATCGAGCCCAAAACTTGGGCAACATCATAATATGGTGGGAGGAGTCATTTGGTGATTTTTGAGTGAAATCCAATCGCTAGAAGTATGGAATACACCAACCACTCCAATTAGGAACGAACTGCCGTTGAACTTGAATTGTCCAACTTGGAACACCTATTGATTTCGGATCGAGCCCAAAACTTGGGCAACATCATTCTATGGTGGGAGGAGTCATTTGGTGAGTTTTGAGTGAAATCCAGTCGCTAGAAGTATGGAATACACCAACCACTCCAATGAGGAACGAACTGCCGTTGAACTTGAATTGTCCAATTTGGAACACCTATTGATTTCGGATCGAGCCCAAAACTTGGGCAACATCATAATATGGTGGGAGGAGTCATTTGGTGATTTTTGAGTGAAATCCAATCGCTAGAAGTATGGAATACACCAACCACTCCAATTAGGAACGAACTGCCGTTGAACTTGAATTGTCCAACTTGGAACACCTATTGATTTCGGATCGAGCCCAAAACTTGGGCAACATCATTCTATGGTGGGAGGAGTCATTTGGTGAGTTTTGAGTGAAATCCAATCGATAGAAGTATGGAATACACCAACCACTCCAATTAGGAACGAACTGTCGTTGAACTTGAATTGTCCAACTTGGAACACCTTTTGACTTCGGATCGAGCCCAAAACTTGGGCAACATCATTATATGGTGGGAGGAGTCATTTGGTGAGTTTTGAGTGAAATCCAATCGCTAGAAGTATGGAATACCCCAACCACTCCAATTAGGAACGAACTGCCGTTGAACTTGAATTGTCCAATTTGGAACACCTATTGATTTCGGATCGAGCCCAAAATTTGGGCAAAATCATAATATGGTGGGAGGAGTCATTTGGTGAGTTTTGAGTGAAATCCAATCGCTAGAAGTATGGAATACACCAACCACTCCAATTAGGAACGAACTGCCGTTGAAATTGAATTGTCCAATTTCTCACACCTATTGATTTCGGATCGAGCCCAAAGCTTGGGAAACAACATAATATGGTGGGAGGAGTCATTTGGTTAGTTTTGAGTGAAATCCTGTCGCTAGATGTATGGAATACACCAACCACTCCAATTAGGAACGAACTGCCGTTGTACTTGAATTGTCCAATTTGGAACAACTATTGATTTCGGATCGGGCCCAAAACTTGGGCAACTTCATAATATGGTGGGAGGAGTCATTTGGTGAGTTTTGAGTGAAATCCAATTACTGGAAGTATGGAATACACCAACCACTCCAATTAGGAACGAACTGCCGTTGAACTTGAATTGTCCAATTTCTCACACCTATTGATTTCGGATCGAGCCCCAAACATGGGCAACATCATAATATGGTGGGGGGAGTCATTTGGTGAGTTTTGAGTGAAATCCAATCGCTAGAAGTATGGAATACACCAATCACTCCAATTAGGAACGAACTGCCGTTGAACTTGAATTGTCCAATTTCTCACACCTATTGATTTCGGATCGAGCCCCAAACTTGGGCAACATCATAATATGGTGTCATTTGGTGAGTTTTGAGTGAAATCCAATCGCTAGAAGTATGGAATACACCATCCACTCCAATGAGGAACGAACTGCCGTTGAACTTGAATTGTCCAATTTCTCACACCTATTGATTTCGGAACGAGCCCAAAACTTGGGCAACATCATAATATGGTGGGAGGAGTCATTTGGTGAGTCTTGAGTGAAATCCAATCTCTAGAATTATGGAATACACCAACCACTCCAATTAGGAACGAACTGCCGTTGAACTTGAATTGTCCAATTTCTCACACCTATTGATTTCGGATCGAGCCCAAAACTTGGGCAACATCATAATATGGTGGGAGGAGTCATTTCGTGAGTTGTGAGTGAAATCCATTCGCTAGAAGTATGGAATACACCAACCACTCCAATCAGGAACGAACTGCCGTTGAACTTGAATTGTCCAATTTCTCACACCTATTGATTTCAGATCGAGCCCAAAACTTGGGCAACATCATAATATGGTGGGAGGAGTCGTTTGGTGAGTTTTGAGTGAAATCCAATCGCTAGAAGTATGGAATACACCAACCACTCCAATTAGGAACGAACTGCCGTTGAACTTGAATTGTCCAATTTCTCACACCTATTGATTTCGGATCGAGCCCAAAACTTGGGCAACATCATAATATGGTGGGAGGAGTCATTTCGTGAGTTGTGAGTGAAATCCATTCGCTAGAAGTATGGAATACACCAACCACTCCAATCAGGAACGAACTGCCGTTGAACTTGAATTGTCCAATTTCTCACACCTATTGATTTCAGATCGAGCCCAAAACTTGGGCAACATCATAATATGGTGGGAGGAGTCGTTTGGTGAGTTTTGAGTGAATTCCAATCGCTAGAAGAATGGAATACAACAACCACTCCAATTAGGAACGAACTGCCGTTGAACTTGAATTGTCCAATTTGGAACACCTATTGATTTCGGATCGAGCCCAAAACTTGGGCAGTATCATAATATGGTGGGAAGAGTCATTTGGTGAGTTTTGAGTGAAATCCAATCGATAGAAGTATGGAATATGATCGGTTCATAATTGTATATCATTTTGTACCCTTCTAGCTTATGATTTGGTTATGTTTTTGAGTTAAACTTGTACTTTTAATCCTTTTTGTGTTTATCTTTCAGCTTTAGGGAACAATGATGGCTTTGGATAGTAAATGATGCAATCCATGCATGTTAGGGCCTAATTTGGATGAATGGATGAAGAGCTTAAAGACAAACTCAATTTTGGCTACAGTCCCCTGCCAGCCCAGTTTCGTAGGTCATATTTCAAGCTTTGGTTCAGCAACCTACATAGCTCGAATGAGGCCACATTCTTCATGAAAGTTGTTCCAATTGGTGTGTACTATAACATATCCAAAATTCAGCCCCATTGGATAAATCTGGAGTCTGTTACCTAGCAAACACAGAACCATGCTCAGGATGGATCTTATCAGCGCGGAAAATGAGTTAGCAATTTGTTTTGGCCTTAACTTCCTCCTCCGACCTTGGATTGGCCCAAATGATATATGGCTGGAAAGAAGACATTCTGAACTTCAAGTTTGAGTGCTTAAAGTCTTAATTTGCTTAAGGGAAGCCCAAGTTGTAAGCCCTTGAAGTTGCTGGTCATGCTGACCTCAGCATGTGCTGGTTGGATGCTTGGTCATGGTGAGCTAGGTATGAGCTATCATTTCTGGTTGGAAGCTTGGTCATGGTGACATGAAGATGAGCTAGGGCTGCTGGTGGGATCTATTGGTGAAGTGCATCAACCAATTCAAGATTTTCTAATACAAGTGCATCACCCAATTTAGATTTTCTAATACAAGTGCATCAACCATTTCAGATTTTATAAAACAAGTGTTGTATGCATTAGCCATATTGAATTCAGATTTTCACTTCCCCTAGGCCTATAAATAGGGAAGTTCTCTAAGCTTGTAAACACACCCCAAGGGGGGGAGCTCTCAAACACTTCTCTAGAGCTCCCTTCCCTTCTCTCCCTCAAATTCTCTTAATTTTGCTTTCTAGTTCTCAATTCTAGCTTTCCTTTTTCTTCTTAGTTGTAATTTATTTTTCTTTGTAATGTAAATTCTTTCCTTAAGTTTTCAAGTTGAATTAGTTTCCAAGTTTCAATTATGGTTTTTGTTCTTATTCATTATGCTTATAAGTTAATATGCTAGTTTGAATGATTGATCACCATTTAGGCTTGCATGTTAGCTATCTTGGTTTGAATTAAGAGTATACACCATGCTTTAATTCGAATTGAACTATGAATAGGAAGAGTATGTATGGACATTCGACAACAGGGATTAGATACATACTTGGTTGTTTAAAATGTTCTTCTATGCTTAATGGGTTCCTAATGCTTAGTTTTAGGTTAGACAACAAATGATCAAATTAGGGAATTAGGAACACAAGGTTATGACCACACACCATGGCTTAATCATACTTTAGCTAGAATCAATCCATTAATCTAAATTGAACTTGGGAACTTATTTTCTTGAGTTACTTATTTCTTTCTTCCTTGTTTTATGTTCTTTGTTTTTGTTTCTATTTTGTGTAGGGAAACTAAATTGGATCATTCAATCACCAATCCTCGTGGGATCGACCTCGCACTTACATACGCTATACTACCGAACGGCTCGTGCACTTGCGAGTATCACAAGTTGAGGATGCAGCTGAATCCATTTTGGTGCAGCTGTATCTACACAACAAGTTTTTGGCGCCGTTGCCGGGGATTGGCAACATAGTTTGGTTCTATTTCTTTTCCCTACTTGTTTTATTTTTATTTTTCATTTTCATGTTTTTCTAGACAATTTCAAGTTTTAAAGTTAATGACGCTAATGGACAAGTTGTGTTTGTAGTCCAACAGAAAAGGACAATTGCCCAACAAGCAAGAGAACTGGGTTTAAGTCCCAGCTTACACAACCCATTGGTGCTTGTTGCTTTGAAGCATGGAATTGGATGTGTGTTGATGTTACTTTTCATTTTAGTTTTTATTTCCTAATCCTTTTAATTCTATTTCAAGTTTTCTATGTTTGTTTTAGCAATTTATTATAGCTCAATAATAAATGGAGAGAGATAGCAACCTCAATCATAAGAATGGGAAGTGTGGAGCAGTGGGAGAAGTCGCGACCTCCAAGTGCATCCATGCTCGACCTAATCGCTTCAAGGGGGAGCATTTCAATCCTTTCTCTTCTTTGAATTCTGTTTATTTTCGTAGTTGTTTTTGCCTTTTGGTCCGCGTTGAGTTCTTTGTTTTTCTATGCTGAATCTAACCATATAAAGAACGTAAAATTTGGACTTACGGTTGGAAAGTTATAGCCTAAAAACTGAACAGAGGTCGAAGCTGAAAAACATAGAAACGAATCTGTCCAAATGGTGATAAACGGGTGATAGAAAGTGCTGTTTGTTTTTTTTTTCTTTGGTTTCTTGGTTTGTTTCTTTTAGTACAACAATTTATGTTGTTTGTTTGAATTTGTTTACAGTACTTAGTTCATTTTTGTTTATGGTTTGTTGTTTCATTTTATCTTAATTTGTTTTTATTTCTTATCTTAAAAATTTTAAAATAAAAAAAAAAAGATTTTTCATATGAGCCGACTTATGGTAACCCCAGTGAGCACTTCCGTTAATACAGTGTCTAGGAGTTCTTTAGGCGACACCTTCGGTGTCTAAGAAGTTTGGGTTTTAAGCGGGACCATTGTGACCCCTCCAACCTTCCCGGATCCCCTGGCTGTGTTTTCTGAGGCCCTTAACTGGTCATCCGTGAGTTGCTTGTATATTGTGTGTTTTTAAATTAAGTTTTTTTTTATTTTCTTTGTTTTCTTTTCTGTTGAGTCTTTGTTTTTGTTTTGTTTCTGTTTTTGTGTTGTTATGTTAGTTTATTTATTTATTTACGTGGTATGGTTAGTTAGTTTATTTCTGAGTGTTAAAATACATTTTTATTTCAAACATTGCATAAAAAAAATTAAAAAAAAAAACAAAACAATAATAAAAACAATAATAAAAACAATAAAAATAAAAAACATCATCATCATCATCTTCTTCATCATCTTCTTCATCTTCTTCATCTCCATCATCATCATGGCTTGCCTCTATTTTCTCGCACTTGTAGAATCTGCAGCAGCTCCACATGGTCCTCATTTTTTCTCTGCAGTGCTTCCACGTGCTGATTGGCACAGTAGAGCCGCTTCTGCAAGTCCGCCACCATAGCCTTCAAGGAAGCTATTTCCTCGCTCATCGCGGCACACTCCCTTGTCCTCGCCAGTAATCGCATGCCCAAATTGGTAGCGGAGACCGCATGGAGCACAGTTAAATTGTGGGACTCCTCTACCGCTACCTTATCAGACCTCTGTGCCACATGCAGATGATCTGTCGGAGTGAGCTTGCTGCTAATCATGCCTCCTAGCAGCACTGCTCTGTTCGACAGTGCCTCAGAAAAGTTCGGTATTGCCTCAGCAAAGTTTGAGGCCGTGCCGTGATGATATGAAGAGTTTGGAAAGACAGTGTTTGGAGGAGCCCTTGTCTGGGCATTCGGTGGTGCAAGTGAGAGCTCAAGGTTGAGATCATCAAGGTGAGTGCATGAGGATGCCATTTTTTTTTTTTCTGTTTCTGGATTTTTTGATGTTTTTCCTTGAGTTGCAGGAAGAAATGCTGGGTATCATCCGCTTGCAGAGGTGTGGTTTAAATAGACATATGCTGATGAGAGAGAGCCAACACCATTTCGGATTTCCCGGGCATGCTCGACCTAATCGCTTCAAGGGGGAGCACCTTTACTTTACTTTTCTTTTTTTTCTCCGTGTTTTCTGGTGTTTAATGTTTTTGCCCGTTACTTTCATTTTCTAGTGCTTTGTGTTTTTGCCTTTCCCTTTCGGCTATCATCTTTGTCTTATTTTAGTTAGGGAAATGTGTTTTCTTTTCCGTTTGTCGTCTTTGTTTTATTTTAGTTGGGAAGTGTGTTTTCTTTTTCTTTTTCTTTTTCTTTCTGCAACCTTACTCTTTTATTTCCGAAACAAAATAACGAAAATACAAAAACAACAAAATAAAATAAAAACAACAATAATGCAGTAGGAAATCATTTCTTCTCGGTGCTTGGTGTCTCAACCATTGGAGCTTTGAGTTTGGCCCTCTGGCTGTCCTCTTCCGGGGCTTCACGCACAGCTTCTTGGGGCTCATCACTTGAGCTCCCAAAGATCGCAATCTTAGCTTGAGCGTAACTACTCTCGCGATCTGCTTGTTTGCGTTTACCCGGTCGGTCTAGGTCTTCCAGCTGTTTTCGCATGTCGCGAGAGTACAACTCTACCATCTTTGATAGGTTTCTATTCTCGTCCCGCAATACTTCTAGCTGGTGTCGATTCACCTCCACTATCCTTGACCTCTCCCTTTTCAAGCTTTTTATAGCAGTCTGACACTCCTCAACCATACTTCGCTCTGCTGCCAACTGACCTTTTAGCACCTCTACCTCATGGGACTTCGCAAGTAGGCGATGACCCAAACTTGCGACTGTTGCCGTACTCTGCACGCTCAGTGCCAGGGCATCGCTCACGACCCGGTTGTCATCCCTTGTTCCCAGCACACGTATATCTTTAGGAGTCACTAAATTTCTAGCCACTCCAATGGCAACATCGTTGTCCAGGAGTATTGAGTCAGTTACTGTCACAGGCCCCCGTGCGGAAGCAAAGTAGGGCATCCATACTGGTGCCGCTGCTTGGCCTCGTGTCTGAGTCGGTGGAGCTAGGTTGAGATCCAACGAAAATGGGTAGTTAGAGGCCATTTGATTTCGCACTCTCTTTTCTTCTTTCTTTCTTTTCTCTTTTGTGTGTTTCTGAGTTTGCGTTTTTTTTTTTTCACCCTTTCTTATAGACTTAATCTTTGACAAACCCTAGCCATTGCAGCATCTGAGCATTTTCTGAATCTCCAGCATTCCTTGAGTCCCACAACCTTCTCGCCTTCCAACCATACCCAACTCATTTATCACGACATGTCTTTTCTGAACGAACGCGTTCAGTAAAGTCTTTGCGCCTTTCCATGAGCCCGTAATTTTTGCTTGTGAAGTCTGCGGCGCCTCTATGCGTTGACACGTGTCTCGCCCTGTCTGTTGGTCCCTTACACTGAACCGAGACATCATGACCCATGTTAAAATCCCGCTCTTTGTGTTGCTAATCACGGTTCGATAGTTTGTTTTTACAAAACTAAATAATAATAAAAAGCCGAAAATGAAAACAAATTGTGGGTCGGGTTTCACTTTAGTTTGGGTTTCAAAGTGGGTTAAATTCATCGTGGTTTGTGTTTCGAAATTGTGGGCTTTGGGCTTCAAAATTTTTTTCGGTTTCAGAATTGTGTGATTAGGGTTTACTGTTTCATTTTTTTGTTTGTTTGTTTGTTTGTGTTGTAATTTTTATTTTATAATTATTTTATTTTTGTTTTCTTTTGTGATTTTGTGATTTTTTTTTTATTTGCTTTAATACCTTTCATTTGTTGTTATGACATTGTTTGTGGCTAATTTTTAAACATTGAGGACAATGTTCATTTCTAGGTTTGGGGGTATTGGAGTTTAGCTTGTAAAATTGGTTTTTCCTTAATTTAATTTAAATTTTTTTTATTTGCTTGTTTTTATTTTTACTTTATTTTGTTTAAGTCTTGCTTTTATTTTTATTTTTATTTTTATTTTATTTTGATTTTGATTTTATTCACTTTCCGAACACATTTGATGAGATTGTGATAAATGTTTGCATGACTTAAATGAAAATTGAATTTTATTTATTTATTATTATTAATTTTTTTTCCTTGTAAATTTTTATTGTAAAAAAAAATATATATATAATTAATTTGGCATCGTTCTAGCATGATATGTTCGAAACCTTCTTTGCACTTGCCATTTGTTTCATAATTCTCCAATTAAAGGATTTGCATGACCCAAAGAATTGTATCAAGCATAAATTAGACTTATATAACCATAAATGTGAGCTTTTGAGCCTTGTGCTTCATTTCATGAGTGTTATACACATACTCTTATTTTCTTGTCATCAAAGTTGTTGTTTGATCTCATTATTCATTGATTTGGTTGAATACTTAAAAGTCATTCATTCTTTTGCAATTCGATTTCATGACATTTAAGAAATGATATTAAGGCCCTCTTTGGATCGTTTGTACATTTCAAGCTAACCTTATGCATGCTTAAGCATGATTTTCCATTGTTAACCATTTTGAGCCTACATGTAAACCTTTTTCTTTCATTTACCAATTATATTTCCTCGCCTTAGCCTGAAAAACAAATATTTACCTTTCTAAGGAATTCATGAGCTCTAATTCGGATGTGTTTTTTTAAGCTAAGTTTGGGAAGGGATATTACATCAAAAAAAAAAAAAAAAATTCACACAATTGGTGAAAGAAAAGAGAAAGTTGTGATTAAGTGGCGGTTGTTTGAAAATTCATTTTTGGGCCTTCAAAATAATTTGGTGTTTGGAAAGGAGTGTAAACCATTGTAAATGAAGGTATAAGGAGTTTTGATCATGTAAAAGAAAAAATCTAATCGTGATGATTCGAAGTCTTGTAAACTATTACCTTATGCTCTTACATTTTGAGTTCCTTGGACTTTGTATTATCCATACCTTTCATTTCTTACTCACCTTACACCCTTGGCCCCATTACAACCTATGTTAAAGACCTAAATTGATCTTAAATGTCATGTGGTTGAATTGCATCCATTTTCTTACTTTTAAGTGTTTGGCATCCTTCTTGAGATCATATTAATGCAAGTTCTTCATCTTTCTATTTCGAGTTAAGTCCTTATGGTTTAACTCTAATCTCATGTTTATAACTGAGTGTTGCATTATAGCCCTCTTCCGAGTGATTCATTTGTGAGAGGACAACTTTGGTGAGATTTGAAGTTGAACTTGTGCTTTGTATGATTTTTGAAATTGTGTGAAAACTAAGATTGGGGAATTTGTTGCATTTGGCTATCACACTACTACACTTTGAACATGTTATGTTTTGAACTTTGCCGCCTTGTAAATAATGTCTAAAATTGAGCTTTTAAACGTTTAAGTCATGTGCATGAGTCATTTCTCTTCACAAAATGTTCGGAAAGATTGTTTTGAGTTTTTATTTTGATTTTGTTTTTTTTGTTTTTGTGTTTTGTGTTTTGTTTTTATTTTTATGTTTGTTTTTGTTTTTGGTTTTGCTTAAGAACTAACAAATCTAATAAGTTTTCTAACCATTTTGTTTTGTAGAGTTAGAAAAACGTTTGTGGGTATCGTAACTGTTAAACCCTCAGGAGACACAACTCCTCCTACTAGGGATGCCTAGAGGTTTAAAGGCTTGTTGCATTCGCTCAATGCAATCGAGTTACCTACGAAAGTGGTCTAGTTAACTTCTTGTTTTGTTTTTAACTTTGTTTTGTGTTGTTTTGCTCGAGGACTAGCAAAATCTAGGTTTTGGGGGTATTTGATCGGTTCATAATTGTATATCATTTTGTACCCTTCTAGCTTATGATTTGGTTATGTTTTTGAGTTAAACTTGTACTTTTAATCCTTTTTGTGTTTATCTTTCAGCTTTAGGGAACAATGATGGCTTTGGATAGTAAATGATGCAATCCATGCATGTTAGGGCCTAATTTGGATGAATGGATGAAGAGCTTAAAGACAAACTCAATTTTGGCTACAGTCCCCTGCCAGCCCAGTTTCGTAGGTCATATTTCAAGCTTTGGTTCAGCAACCTACATAGCTCGAATGAGGCCACATTCTTCATGAAAGTTGTTCCAATTGGTGTGTACTATAACATATCCAAAATTCAGCCCCATTGGATAAATCTGGAGTCTGTTACCTAGCAAACACAGAACCATGCTCAGGATGGATCTTATCAGCGCGGAAAATGAGTTAGCAATTTGTTTTGGCCTTAACTTCCTCCTCCGACCTTGGATTGGCCCAAATGATATATGGCTGGAAAGAAGACATTCTGAACTTCAAGTTTGAGTGCTTAAAGTCTTAATTTGCTTAAGGGAAGCCCAAGTTGTAAGCCCTTGAAGTTGCTGGTCATGCTGACCTCAGCATGTGCTGGTTGGATGCTTGGTCATGGTGAGCTAGGTATGAGCTATCATTTCTGGTTGGAAGCTTGGTCATGGTGACATGAAGATGAGCTAGGGCTGCTGGTGGGATCTATTGGTGAAGTGCATCAACCAATTCAAGATTTTCTAATACAAGTGCATCACCCAATTTAGATTTTCTAATACAAGTGCATCAACCATTTCAGATTTTATAAAACAAGTGTTGTATGCATTAGCCATATTGAATTCAGATTTTCACTTCCCCTAGGCCTATAAATAGGGAAGTTCTCTAAGCTTGTAAACACACCCCAAGGGGGGGAGCTCTCAAACACTTCTCTAGAGCTCCCTTCCCTTCTCTCCCTCAAATTCTCTTAATTTTGCTTTCTAGTTCTCAATTCTAGCTTTCCTTTTTCTTCTTAGTTGTAATTTATTTTTCTTTGTAATGTAAATTCTTTCCTTAAGTTTTCAAGTTGAATTAGTTTCCAAGTTTCAATTATGGTTTTTGTTCTTATTCATTATGCTTATAAGTTAATATGCTAGTTTGAATGATTGATCACCATTTAGGCTTGCATGTTAGCTATCTTGGTTTGAATTAAGAGTATACACCATGCTTTAATTCGAATTGAACTATGAATAGGAAGAGTATGTATGGACATTCGACAACAGGGATTAGATACATACTTGGTTGTTTAAAATGTTCTTCTATGCTTAATGGGTTCCTAATGCTTAGTTTTAGGTTAGACAACAAATGATCAAATTAGGGAATTAGGAACACAAGGTTATGACCACACACCATGGCTTAATCATACTTTAGCTAGAATCAATCCATTAATCTAAATTGAACTTGGGAACTTATTTGCTTGAGTTACTTATTTCTTTCTTCCTTGTTTTATGTTCTTTGTTTTTGTTTCTATTTTGTGTAGGGAAACTAAATTGGATCATTCAATCACCAATCCTCGTGGGATCGACCTCGCACTTACATACGCTATACTACCGAACGGCTCGTGCACTTGCGAGTATCACAAGTTGAGGATGCAGCTGAATCCATTTTGGTGCAGCTGTATCTACACAACAAGTTTTTGGCGCCGTTGCCGGGGATTGGCAACATAGTTTGGTTCTATTTCTTTTCCCTACTTGTTTTATTTTTATTTTTCATTTTCATGTTTTTCTAGACAATTTCAAGTTTTAAAGTTAATGACGCTAATGGACAAGTTGTGTTTGTAGTCCAACAGAAAAGGACAATTGCCCAACAAGCAAGAGAACTGGGTTTAAGTCCCAGCTTACACAACCCATTGGTGCTTGTTGCTTTGAAGCATGGAATTGGATGTGTGTTGATGTTACTTTTCATTTTAGTTTTTATTTCCTAATCCTTTTAATTCTATTTCAAGTTTTCTATGTTTGTTTTAGCAATTTATTATAGCTCAATAATAAATGGAGAGAGATAGCAACCTCAATCATAAGAATGGGAAGTGTGGAGCAGTGGGAGAAGTCGCGACCTCCAAGTGCATCCATGCTCGACCTAATCGCTTCAAGGGGGAGCATTTCAATCCTTTCTCTTCTTTGAATTCTGTTTATTTTCGTAGTTGTTTTTGCCTTTTGGTCCGCGTTGAGTTCTTTGTTTTTCTATGCTGAATCTAACCATATAAAGAACGTAAAATTTGGACTTACGGTTGGAAAGTTATAGCCTAAAAACTGAACAGAGGTCGAAGCTGAAAAACATAGAAACGAATCTGTCCAAATGGTGATAAACGGGTGATAGAAAGTGCTGTTTGTTTTTTTTTTCTTTGGTTTCTTGGTTTGTTTCTTTTAGTACAACAATTTATGTTGTTTGTTTGAATTTGTTTACAGTACTTAGTTCATTTTTGTTTATGGTTTGTTGTTTCATTTTATCTTAATTTGTTTTTATTTCTTATCTTAAAAATTTTAAAATAAAAAAAAAAAGATTTTTCATATGAGCCGACTTATGGTAACCCCAGTGAGCACTTCCGTTAATACAGTGTCTAGGAGTTCTTTAGGCGACACCTTCGGTGTCTAAGAAGTTTGGGTTTTAAGCGGGACCATTGTGACCCCTCCAACCTTCCCGGATCCCCTGGCTGTGTTTTCTGAGGCCCTTAACTGGTCATCCGTGAGTTGCTTGTATATTGTGTGTTTTTAAATTAAGTTTTTTTTTATTTTCTTTGTTTTCTTTTCTGTTGAGTCTTTGTTTTTGTTTTGTTTCTGTTTTTGTGTTGTTATGTTAGTTTATTTATTTATTTACGTGGTATGGTTAGTTAGTTTATTTCTGAGTGTTAAAATACATTTTTATTTCAAACATTGCATAAAAAAAATTAAAAAAAAAAACAAAACAATAATAAAAACAATAATAAAAACAATAAAAATAAAAAACATCATCATCATCATCTTCTTCATCATCTTCTTCATCTTCTTCATCTCCATCATCATCATGGCTTGCCTCTATTTTCTCGCACTTGTAGAATCTGCAGCAGCTCCACATGGTCCTCATTTTTTCTCTGCAGTGCTTCCACGTGCTGATTGGCACAGTAGAGCCGCTTCTGCAAGTCCGCCACCATAGCCTTCAAGGAAGCTATTTCCTCGCTCATCGCGGCACACTCCCTTGTCCTCGCCAGTAATCGCATGCCCAAATTGGTAGCGGAGACCGCATGGAGCACAGTTAAATTGTGGGACTCCTCTACCGCTACCTTATCAGACCTCTGTGCCACATGCAGATGATCTGTCGGAGTGAGCTTGCTGCTAATCATGCCTCCTAGCAGCACTGCTCTGTTCGACAGTGCCTCAGAAAAGTTCGGTATTGCCTCAGCAAAGTTTGAGGCCGTGCCGTGATGATATGAAGAGTTTGGAAAGACAGTGTTTGGAGGAGCCCTTGTCTGGGCATTCGGTGGTGCAAGTGAGAGCTCAAGGTTGAGATCATCAAGGTGAGTGCATGAGGATGCCATTTTTTTTTTTTCTGTTTCTGGATTTTTTGATGTTTTTCCTTGAGTTGCAGGAAGAAATGCTGGGTATCATCCGCTTGCAGAGGTGTGGTTTAAATAGACATATGCTGATGAGAGAGAGCCAACACCATTTCGGATTTCCCGGGCATGCTCGACCTAATCGCTTCAAGGGGGAGCACCTTTACTTTACTTTTCTTTTTTTTCTCCGTGTTTTCTGGTGTTTAATGTTTTTGCCCGTTACTTTCATTTTCTAGTGCTTTGTGTTTTTGCCTTTCCCTTTCGGCTATCATCTTTGTCTTATTTTAGTTAGGGAAATGTGTTTTCTTTTCCGTTTGTCGTCTTTGTTTTATTTTAGTTGGGAAGTGTGTTTTCTTTTTCTTTTTCTTTTTCTTTCTGCAACCTTACTCTTTTATTTCCGAAACAAAATAACGAAAATACAAAAACAACAAAATAAAATAAAAACAACAATAATGCAGTAGGAAATCATTTCTTCTCGGTGCTTGGTGTCTCAACCATTGGAGCTTTGAGTTTGGCCCTCTGGCTGTCCTCTTCCGGGGCTTCACGCACAGCTTCTTGGGGCTCATCACTTGAGCTCCCAAAGATCGCAATCTTAGCTTGAGCGTAACTACTCTCGCGATCTGCTTGTTTGCGTTTACCCGGTCGGTCTAGGTCTTCCAGCTGTTTTCGCATGTCGCGAGAGTACAACTCTACCATCTTTGATAGGTTTCTATTCTCGTCCCGCAATACTTCTAGCTGGTGTCGATTCACCTCCACTATCCTTGACCTCTCCCTTTTCAAGCTTTTTATAGCAGTCTGACACTCCTCAACCATACTTCGCTCTGCTGCCAACTGACCTTTTAGCACCTCTACCTCATGGGACTTCGCAAGTAGGCGATGACCCAAACTTGCGACTGTTGCCGTACTCTGCACGCTCAGTGCCAGGGCATCGCTCACGACCCGGTTGTCATCCCTTGTTCCCAGCACACGTATATCTTTAGGAGTCACTAAATTTCTAGCCACTCCAATGGCAACATCGTTGTCCAGGAGTATTGAGTCAGTTACTGTCACAGGCCCCCGTGCGGAAGCAAAGTAGGGCATCCATACTGGTGCCGCTGCTTGGCCTCGTGTCTGAGTCGGTGGAGCTAGGTTGAGATCCAACGAAAATGGGTAGTTAGAGGCCATTTGATTTCGCACTCTCTTTTCTTCTTTCTTTCTTTTCTCTTTTGTGTGTTTCTGAGTTTGCGTTTTTTTTTTTTCACCCTTTCTTATAGACTTAATCTTTGACAAACCCTAGCCATTGCAGCATCTGAGCATTTTCTGAATCTCCAGCATTCCTTGAGTCCCACAACCTTCTCGCCTTCCAACCATACCCAACTCATTTATCACGACATGTCTTTTCTGAACGAACGCGTTCAGTAAAGTCTTTGCGCCTTTCCATGAGCCCGTAATTTTTGCTTGTGAAGTCTGCGGCGCCTCTATGCGTTGACACGTGTCTCGCCCTGTCTGTTGGTCCCTTACACTGAACCGAGACATCATGACCCATGTTAAAATCCCGCTCTTTGTGTTGCTAATCACGGTTCGATAGTTTGTTTTTACAAAACTAAATAATAATAAAAAGCCGAAAATGAAAACAAATTGTGGGTCGGGTTTCACTTTAGTTTGGGTTTCAAAGTGGGTTAAATTCATCGTGGTTTGTGTTTCGAAATTGTGGGCTTTGGGCTTCAAAATTTTTTTCGGTTTCAGAATTGTGTGATTAGGGTTTACTGTTTCATTTTTTTGTTTGTTTGTTTGTTTGTGTTGTAATTTTTATTTTATAATTATTTTATTTTTGTTTTCTTTTGTGATTTTGTGATTTTTTTTTTATTTGCTTTAATACCTTTCATTTGTTGTTATGACATTGTTTGTGGCTAATTTTTAAACATTGAGGACAATGTTCATTTCTAGGTTTGGGGGTATTGGAGTTTAGCTTGTAAAATTGGTTTTTCCTTAATTTAATTTAAATTTTTTTTATTTGCTTGTTTTTATTTTTACTTTATTTTGTTTAAGTCTTGCTTTTATTTTTATTTTTATTTTTATTTTATTTTGATTTTGATTTTATTCACTTTCCGAACACATTTGATGAGATTGTGATAAATGTTTGCATGACTTAAATGAAAATTGAATTTTATTTATTTATTATTATTAATTTTTTTTCCTTGTAAATTTTTATTGTAAAAAAAAATATATATATAATTAATTTGGCATCGTTCTAGCATGATATGTTCGAAACCTTCTTTGCACTTGCCATTTGTTTCATAATTCTCCAATTAAAGGATTTGCATGACCCAAAGAATTGTATCAAGCATAAATTAGACTTATATAACCATAAATGTGAGCTTTTGAGCCTTGTGCTTCATTTCATGAGTGTTATACACATACTCTTATTTTCTTGTCATCAAAGTTGTTGTTTGATCTCATTATTCATTGATTTGGTTGAATACTTAAAAGTCATTCATTCTTTTGCAATTCGATTTCATGACATTTAAGAAATGATATTAAGGCCCTCTTTGGATCGTTTGTACATTTCAAGCTAACCTTATGCATGCTTAAGCATGATTTTCCATTGTTAACCATTTTGAGCCTACATGTAAACCTTTTTCTTTCATTTACCAATTATATTTCCTCGCCTTAGCCTGAAAAACAAATATTTACCTTTCTAAGGAATTCATGAGCTCTAATTCGGATGTGTTTTTTTAAGCTAAGTTTGGGAAGGGATATTACATCAAAAAAAAAAAAAAAAATTCACACAATTGGTGAAAGAAAAGAGAAAGTTGTGATTAAGTGGCGGTTGTTTGAAAATTCATTTTTGGGCCTTCAAAATAATTTGGTGTTTGGAAAGGAGTGTAAACCATTGTAAATGAAGGTATAAGGAGTTTTGATCATGTAAAAGAAAAAATCTAATCGTGATGATTCGAAGTCTTGTAAACTATTACCTTATGCTCTTACATTTTGAGTTCCTTGGACTTTGTATTATCCATACCTTTCATTTCTTACTCACCTTACACCCTTGGCCCCATTACAACCTATGTTAAAGACCTAAATTGATCTTAAATGTCATGTGGTTGAATTGCATCCATTTTCTTACTTTTAAGTGTTTGGCATCCTTCTTGAGATCATATTAATGCAAGTTCTTCATCTTTCTATTTCGAGTTAAGTCCTTATGGTTTAACTCTAATCTCATGTTTATAACTGAGTGTTGCATTATAGCCCTCTTCCGAGTGATTCATTTGTGAGAGGACAACTTTGGTGAGATTTGAAGTTGAACTTGTGCTTTGTATGATTTTTGAAATTGTGTGAAAACTAAGATTGGGGAATTTGTTGCATTTGGCTATCACACTACTACACTTTGAACATGTTATGTTTTGAACTTTGCCGCCTTGTAAATAATGTCTAAAATTGAGCTTTTAAACGTTTAAGTCATGTGCATGAGTCATTTCTCTTCACAAAATGTTCGGAAAGATTGTTTTGAGTTTTTATTTTGATTTTGTTTTTTTTGTTTTTGTGTTTTGTGTTTTGTTTTTATTTTTATGTTTGTTTTTGTTTTTGGTTTTGCTTAAGAACTAACAAATCTAATAAGTTTTCTAACCATTTTGTTTTGTAGAGTTAGAAAAACGTTTGTGGGTATCGTAACTGTTAAACCCTCAGGAGACACAACTCCTCCTACTAGGGATGCCTAGAGGTTTAAAGGCTTGTTGCATTCGCTCAATGCAATCGAGTTACCTACGAAAGTGGTCTAGTTAACTTCTTGTTTTGTTTTTAACTTTGTTTTGTGTTGTTTTGCTCGAGGACTAGCAAAATCTAGGTTTTGGGGGTATTTGATCGGTTCATAATTGTATATCATTTTGTACCCTTCTAGCTTATGATTTGGTTATGTTTTTGAGTTAAACTTGTACTTTTAATCCTTTTTGTGTTTATCTTTCAGCTTTAGGGAACAATGATGGCTTTGGATAGTAAATGATGCAATCCATGCATGTTAGGGCCTAATTTGGATGAATGGATGAAGAGCTTAAAGACAAACTCAATTTTGGCTACAGTCCCCTGCCAGCCCAGTTTCGTAGGTCATATTTCAAGCTTTGGTTCAGCAACCTACATAGCTCGAATGAGGCCACATTCTTCATGAAAGTTGTTCCAATTGGTGTGTACTATAACATATCCAAAATTCAGCCCCATTGGATAAATCTGGAGTCTGTTACCTAGCAAACACAGAACCATGCTCAGGATGGATCTTATCAGCGCGGAAAATGAGTTAGCAATTTGTTTTGGCCTTAACTTCCTCCTCCGACCTTGGATTGGCCCAAATGATATATGGCTGGAAAGAAGACATTCTGAACTTCAAGTTTGAGTGCTTAAAGTCTTAATTTGCTTAAGGGAAGCCCAAGTTGTAAGCCCTTGAAGTTGCTGGTCATGCTGACCTCAGCATGTGCTGGTTGGATGCTTGGTCATGGTGAGCTAGGTATGAGCTATCATTTCTGGTTGGAAGCTTGGTCATGGTGACATGAAGATGAGCTAGGGCTGCTGGTGGGATCTATTGGTGAAGTGCATCAACCAATTCAAGATTTTCTAATACAAGTGCATCACCCAATTTAGATTTTCTAATACAAGTGCATCAACCATTTCAGATTTTATAAAACAAGTGTTGTATGCATTAGCCATATTGAATTCAGATTTTCACTTCCCCTAGGCCTATAAATAGGGAAGTTCTCTAAGCTTGTAAACACACCCCAAGGGGGGGAGCTCTCAAACACTTCTCTAGAGCTCCCTTCCCTTCTCTCCCTCAAATTCTCTTAATTTTGCTTTCTAGTTCTCAATTCTAGCTTTCCTTTTTCTTCTTAGTTGTAATTTATTTTTCTTTGTAATGTAAATTCTTTCCTTAAGTTTTCAAGTTGAATTAGTTTCCAAGTTTCAATTATGGTTTTTGTTCTTATTCATTATGCTTATAAGTTAATATGCTAGTTTGAATGATTGATCACCATTTAGGCTTGCATGTTAGCTATCTTGGTTTGAATTAAGAGTATACACCATGCTTTAATTCGAATTGAACTATGAATAGGAAGAGTATGTATGGACATTCGACAACAGGGATTAGATACATACTTGGTTGTTTAAAATGTTCTTCTATGCTTAATGGGTTCCTAATGCTTAGTTTTAGGTTAGACAACAAATGATCAAATTAGGGAATTAGGAACACAAGGTTATGACCACACACCATGGCTTAATCATACTTTAGCTAGAATCAATCCATTAATCTAAATTGAACTTGGGAACTTATTTGCTTGAGTTACTTATTTCTTTCTTCCTTGTTTTATGTTCTTTGTTTTTGTTTCTATTTTGTGTAGGGAAACTAAATTGGATCATTCAATCACCAATCCTCGTGGGATCGACCTCGCACTTACATACGCTATACTACCGAACGGCTCGTGCACTTGCGAGTATCACAAGTTGAGGATGCAGCTGAATCCATTTTGGTGCAGCTGTATCTACACAACAGAATACACCAACCACTCCAATTAGGAACGAACTGCCGTTGAACTTGAATTGTCCAATTTGGAACACCTATTGATTTCGGATCGAGCCCAAAACTTGGGCAACATCATAATATGGTGGGAGGAGTCTGAGTTAACAATTTGCTTCGGCCTTAACTTCCTCCTCCCAACATGTATTGGCCCAATTAATATGTGGTTGGAAAGAAGAGATTCTGAGCTGCAAGTTGGACTGCTAAAACTTATCAATTGATGAAGTCAAGCCCAATGCATGGGCCGATCAAAATGCACACCATACATTCCAGTCTATTTTCGGCAGTCAACTTGTAAGGCCCAAAACGTACACTTATACTGCTCAGATGGGAATGCATTCTTCATCAAAGTTGTTCCAATGGGTGTCTATTATGACATATCCAAATTTGAGCCCCATTGCATACATATTGAAATCTCAGGCCTTCATACACCAAGCCTGGTTCAGCAGCATCTTTTATTTCCAGCAACCAAAAGAAAACCCACATGGGTTGGCAGCAAAAGGCAGCCACAATTGAACACCCATGTGAAGAAAGCTTGAGGTGCAGCAAAAGAAGTATGGGATGGGATTGATTCCAACCACACTAACATAGACAAGATGAAGTGGGAGTTATGGGTTGTATTAAATGAGGAATGGTGGTGTTGGATTTCATCATGATGTTCCTCCCTCTTAGCCCTATAAATAGAGGAGTCTTCAAGCTACAAACTCACTTCAGCCATCCTCCACACTTCCATCATTCCATCAACACATCCAGAAATCATCCTCATACATTTCCACAACCCCAAACACTCAAGCAATCAACCCAATACTCTAAACTGCCCCAAAATCACCAAAACAGCTCCAGAAAACCTCCCTTCCATTTCCCTACGAATTTCCTCTTTCTCAGCCATCACCACTCATTCAAACTCATCCCAAATCACCTCCATATCCTTCATACATCCTTCTAGATGTGGAGAAGCTCTTGGAGAAGTATTGGACACCACAAGAACTTCAGAAAAGGGTTTTTCTACTCTTATGGCATTCATTATGTTTTCCCATTTCTGTTTTAGTTTCTTTTCCATTATGAGTATCTAAATCCATAACTAGGGCTTCGATGTAACCTAACATGAATATTCTGGGTTTATAAGTTTGAAGTTTGGAGTTTCAAGTTTGATTCATGATTCATGTTCTTATTCATTATGCTTATAAGTTAACATGCTTGTTTGAATGATTGATCACCATTAGAACTTGTTTGTTAACTATCTTGGTTTGAATTAAGAGTAGACACCATGCTTTAATTCGAATTGAACTATGAATAGGAAGAGTATGTATGGACATTCGACAACAGGGATTAGATACATACTTGGTTGTTTAAATTGTTCTTCTATGCTTAATGGGTTCCTAATGCTTAATTTTAGGTTAGACAACAAACGATGAAATTAGGGAATTAGGAACACAAGGTTAGGACCAAACACCATGGCCTAATCATACTTTAGCTAGAATCAATCTTTGAATCTGAATTAGACGAGTTACTTGACTCCTTATAACCCAGAATTGAATTGTTATGGTGATTCGAATGCCCTAGTCTCCAAATCTGTTTTCCATCTCTTAAAACCACTCTTTGTTACATTTGTTTACTTGTTTTTGTTTGCAATTTCATTTTTCTTATTTTGTTCAACAATCACAACCACTCTTGCTTTAAATTCTGTTTTAGACATAACCTCCTACTTTCTTGAATTTGGTAAGCTAAGTACATAACCAGTTTTAACTTCTCAGTCTTCGTGGGTACGACCTCGTACTTGTCTTGCTATACTACTAATTGCCCCGTACAATTGCGAGTTAACATAATAATTAACAACATTGGGCAACATCATAATATGGTGGGAGGAGTCATTTGGTGAGTTTTGAGTGAAATCCATTCGCTAGAAGTATGGAAGACACCAACCACTCCAATTAGGAACGAACTGCCGTTGAACTTGAATTGTCCAATTTCTCACACCTATTGATTTCGAATAGAGCCCCAAACTTGGGCAACATCATAATATGGTGGGAGGAGTCATTTGGTGAGTTTTGAGTGAAATCCAATCGCTAGAAGTATGGAATACACCAACCACTCCAATTAGGAACGAACTGCCAATGCACTTGAATTGTCCAATTTCTCACACCTATTGATTATGGATCGAGCCCAAAACTTGGGCAACATCACAATATGGTGGGAGGAGTCATTTGGTGAGTTTTGAGTGAATTCCAATCGCCAGAAGTATGGAATACACCAACCACTCCAATTAGGAACGAACTGCCGTTGAACTTGAATTGTCCAATTTCGAACACCAATTGATTTCGGATCGAGCCCAAAACTTGGCCAACATCATAATATGGTGGGAGGAGTCATTTGGTGAGTTTTGAGTGAAATCCAATCGCTAGAAGTATGGAATACATCAACCGCTCCAATTAGGAACGATATGCCGTTGAACTTGAATTGTCCAATTTAGAACACCTATTGATTTCGGATCGAGCCCCAAACTTGGGCAACATCATAATATGGTGGGAGGAGTCATTTGGTGAGTTTTGAGTGAAATCCAATCGCTAGAAGTATGGAATACACCAACCACTCCAATTAGGAACGAACTGTCGTTGAACTTGAATTGTCCAATTTCTCACACCTATTGATTTCGGATCAAGCCCAAAACTTGGGCAACATCATAATATGGTGGGAGGAGTCATTTGGTGAGTTTGGAGTGAAATCCAATCGCTAGAAGTATGGAATACACCAACCACTCCAATTAGGAACGAACTGCCGTTGAACTTGAATTGTCCAATTTCTAACACCTATTGATTTCGGATCTAGCCCAAAACTTGGGCAACATCATAATATGGTGGGAGGAGTCATTTGGTGAGTTTTGAGTGAAATCCAATCGCTAGAAGTATGGAATACACCAACCACTCCAATTAGGAACGAACTGCCGTTGAACTTGAATTGTCCAATTTCTCACACCTATTGATTTCGGATCGAGCCCAAAACTTGGGCAACATCATAATATGGTGGGAGGACTCATTTGGTTAATTTTTAGTGAAATCCAATCGCTAGAAGTATGGAAAACACCAACCACTCCAATTAGGAACGAACTGCCGTTGAACTTGAATTATCCAATTTGGAACACCTATTGATTTCGGATCGAGCCCAAAACTTGGGCAACATCATAATATGGTGGGAGGAGTCATTTGGTGAATTTTGAGTGAAATCCAATCGCCACCAACCAGTCCAATTAGGAACGAACTGCCGTTGAACTTGAAATGTCCAATTTCACACACCTGTTGATTTCGGATCGAACCCCAAACTTGGACAACGTCATAATATGGTGGGAGGAGTCATTTGGTGAGTTTTGAGTGAAATCCAATCGCTAGAACTATGGAATACACCAACCACTGCAATTAGGAACAAACTGCCGTTGAACTTGAATTGTCCAATTTGGAACACCTATTGATTTCGGATCGAGCCCAAAACTTGGGCAACATCATAATATGGTGGGAGGAGTCATTTGGTGAGTTTTGAGTGAAATCCTATCGCTAGAAGTAGGGAATACACCAACCACTCCAACTAGGAACGAACTGTCGTTGAACTTGAATTGTCCAATTTCTCACACCTATTGATTTCGGATCGAGCCCAAAACTTGGGCAACATCATAATATGGTGCGAGGAGTCATTTGGTTTGTTTTGAGTGAAATCCAACCGCTAGAAGTATGGAATACACCAACCACTCCAATTAGGAACGAACTGCCGTTGAACTTGAATTGTCCAATTTCTCACACCTATTGATTTCGAATCGAGCCCAAAACTTGGGTAACATCATAATATGGTGGGAGGAGTCATTTGGTGAGTTTTGAGCGAAATCAAATCGCTAGAAGTATGGAATACACCAACCACTCCAATTAGGAACGAACTGCCGTTGAACTTGAATTGTCCAATTTCTCACACCTATTGATTTCGGATCGAGCCCAAAACTTGGGCAACATCATAATATGGTGCGAGGAGTCATTTGGTTTGTTTTGAGTGAAATCCAACCGCTAGAAGTATGGAATACACCAACCACTCCAATTAGGAACGAACTGCCGTTGAACTTGAATTGTCCAATTTCTCACACCTATTGATTTCGAATCGAGCCCAAAACTTGGGCAACATCATAATATGGTGGGAGGAGTCATTTGGTGAGTTTTGAGCGAAATCCAATCGCTAGAAGTATGGAATACACCAACCACTCCAATTAGGAACGAACTGCCATTGAACTTGAATTGTCCAATTTCTCACACCTATTGATTTCGGATCGACCCCCAAACTTGGGCTACATCATAATATTGTGGGAGGAGTCATTTGGTGAGTTTTGAGTGAAATCCAATCGCTAGAAGTATGGAATACACCAACCACTCCACTTAGGAACGAAATGCCGTTGAACTTTAATTGTCCAATTTCTCACACCTATTGATTTCGGATCGAGCCCAAAACTTGGGCAACATCATAATATGGTGGGAGGAGTCATTTGGTGAGTTTTTAGTGAAATCCAATCGCTAGAAGTATGGAATACACCAACCACTCCAGTTAGGAACGAACTGCCGTTGAACTTGAATTGTCCAATTTCTCACACCTATTGATTTCGGATCGAGCCCCAAACTTGGGCAACATCATAATATGGTGGGAGGAGTCATTTGGTGAGTTTTGAGTGAAATCCAATCGCTGGAAGTATGGAATACACCAACCACTCCAATTAGGAACGAACTGCCGTGGAACTTGAATTGTCCAATTTCGAACACCAATTGATTTCGGATCGAGCCCACAACTTGGGCAACGTCATAATATTGTGGGAGGAGTCATTTGGTGAGTTTTTAGTGAAATCCAATCGCTAGAAGTATGGAATACCCCAACCACTCCAGTTAGGAACGAACCGCCGTTGAACTTAAATTGTCCAATTTTTCACACCTATTGATTTCGGATCGAGCCCCAAACTTGGGCAACATCATAATATTGTGGGAAGAGTCATTTGGTGAGTTTTGAGTGAAATCCAATCGCTGGAAGTATGGAATACACCATCCACTCCAATTAGTAACGAACTGTCGTGGAACTTGAATTGTCCAATTTCGAACACCAATTGATTTCGGATCGAGCCCAAAACTTGGGCAACATCATAATATGGTGGGAGGAGTCATTTGGTGAGTTTTGAGTGAAATCCAATCGCTAGAAGTATGGAATACACCAACCACTCCATTTAGAAAAGAACTGCCGTTGAACTTGAATTGTCCAATTTGGAACACCTATTGATTTCGGATCGAGCCCCAAACTTGGGCAACATCATAATATGGTGGGAGGAATCATTTGGTGAGTTTTGAGTGAAATCCAATCGGTAGAAGTATGGAATACACCAACCACTCCAATTAGGAACGAACTGCCGTTGAACTTGAATTGTCCAATTTCTCACACCTATTGATTTCGAATCGACCCCAAAACTTGGGCAACATCATAATATGGTGGGAGGAGTCATTTGGTGAGTTTTGAGCGAAATCCAATCGCTAGAAGTATGGAATACACCAACCACTCCAATTAGGAAAGAACTGCCGTTGAACTTGAATTGTCCAATTTGGAACACCTATTGATTTCGGATCGAGCCCAAAACTTGGGCAACATCATAATATGGTGGGAGGAGTCATTTGGTGAGTTTTGAGTGAAATCCAATCACTAGAAGTATGGAATACACCAACCACTCCAATTAGGAACGAACTGCGGTTGAACTTGAATTGTCCAATTTCTCACACCTATTGATTTCGGATCAATCCCCAAACTTAGGCAACATCATAATATGGTGGGAGGAGTCATTTGGTGAGTTTTGAGTGAAATCCAATCGCTAGAAGTATGGAATACACGAACCACTCCAATTAGGAACGAACTGCCGTTGAACTTGAATTGTCCAATTTCGAACACCAATTGATTACGGATCGAGCCCAAAACTTGGGCAACATCATAATATGGTGGGAGGAGTCATTTGGTGAGTTTTGAGTGAAATCCGATCGCTAGAAGTATGGAATACACCAACCACTCCATTTAGAAACGAACTGCCGTTGAACTTGGGCAACATCATAATATGGTGGGAGGAGTCATTTGGTTAGTTTTGAGGGAAATCCAATCGCTAGAAGTATGGAATACACCAACCACTCCAATTAGGAACGAACTGCCGTTGAACTTGAATTGTCCAATTTCTCACACCTATTGATTTCGGATCGAGCCCAAAACTTGGGCAACATCATAATATGGTGGGAGGAGTCATTTGGTGAGATTTGAGTGAAATGCAATCGCTAGAAGTATGGAATACTCCAACCACTCCAGTTAGGAACGAACTGCCGTTGAACTTGAATTGTCCAATTTGGAACACCTATTGATTTCGGATCGAGCCCAAAACTTGGGCAACATCATAATATGGTGGGAGGAGTCATTTGATGAGTTTTAGGTGAAATCCAATCGCTAGAAGTATGGAATACACCAACCACTCCAATTAGGCACGAACTGCCGTTGAACTTGAATTGTCCAATTTGGAACACCTATTGATTTCGGATCGAGCCCAAAACTTGGGCAACATCATAATATGGTGGGAGGAGTCATTTGGTGAGTTTTGAGTGAAATCCAATCTCTAGAAGTATGGAATACACCAACCACTCCAATTAGGAACGAACTGCCGTTGAACTTGAATTGTCCAATTTCTCACACCTATTGATTTCGGATCGAGCCCAAAACTTGGGCAACATCATAATATGGTGGGAGGATTCATTTGGTGAGTTTTGAGTGAAATCCAATCGCTGGAAGTGTGGAATACACCAACCACTCCAATTAGGAACGAACTGCCGTTGAACTTGAATTGTCCAATTTCGAACACCAATTGATTTCGGATCGAGCGCCAAACTTGGGCAACATCATAATATGGTGGGAGGAGTCATTCGGTGAGTTTTGAGTGAAATCCAATCGCTAGAAGTGTGGAATACACCAACCACACCAATTAGGAACGAACTGCCGTTGAACTTGAATTGTCCAATTTCTCACACCTATTGATTTCGGATCGAGGCCCAAACTTGGGCAACATCATAATATGGTGGGAGGAGTCATTTGGTGAGTTTTGAGTGAAATCCAATCGCTAGAAGTACGGAATACACCAACCACTCCAATTAGGAACGAATTGCCGTTGAACTTGAATTGTCCAATTTCTCACACCTATTGATTTCGGATCGAGCCCCAAACTTGGGCAAAATCATAATATGGTGGGAGGAGTCAGTTGGTGAGTTTTGAGTGAAATCCAATCGCTAGAAGTATGGAATACAACAACCACTCCAATTAGGAACGAACTGCCGTTGAACTTGAATTGTCCAATTTCTCACACCTATTGATTTTGGATCGAGCCCAAAACTTGGGCAACATCATAATATGGTGGGAGTAGTCATTTGGTTAGTTTTGAGTGAAATCCAATCACTAGAAGTATGGAATACACCAACCACTCCAATTAGGAACGAACTGCCGTTGAACTTGAATTGTCCAATTTCGAACACCAATTGATTTCGGATCAAGCCCAAAACTTGGGCAACATCATAATATGGTGGGAGGAGTCATTTGGTGAGTTTTGAGTGAAATCCAATCGCTAGAAGTATGGAATACACCAACCACTCCAATTAGGAACGAACTGCCCTTGAACTTGAATTGTCCAATTTCTCACACCTATTGATTTCGGATCGAGCCCCAAACTTGGGCAACATCATAATATGGTGGGAGGAGTCATTTGGTGTGTTTTGAGTGAAATCCAATCGCTGGAAGTATGGAATACACCAACCACTCCAATTAGGAACGAACTGCCGTTGAACTTGTATTGTCCAATTTGGAAAACCTATTGATTTCGGATCGAGCCCAAAACTTGGGAAACATCATAATATGGTGGCAGAAGTCATTTGGTGAGTTTTGAGTGAAATCCAATCGCTAGAAGTGTGGAATACACCAACCACTCCAATTAGGAACGAACTGCCGTTGAACTTGAGTTGTCCAATTTCTCACACCTATTGATTTTGGATCGAGCCCAAAACTTGGGCAACATCATAATATGGTGGGAGGAGTCATTTGGTGAGTTTTGAGTGATATGCAATCGCTAGAAGTGTGGAATACACCAACCACTCCAATTAGGAACGAACTGCCGTTGAACTTGAATTGTCCAATTTCTCACACCTATTGATTTCGGATCGAGCCCAAAACTTGGGCAACATCGTAATATGGTGCGAGGAGTCATTTGGTTAGTTTTGAGTGAAATCCAACCGCTAGAAGTATGGAATACACCAACCACTCCAATTAGGAACGAACTGCCATTGAACTTGAATTGTCCAATTTCTCACACCTATTAATTTCGAATCGAGCCCAAAACTTGGGCAACAACATAATATGGTGGGAGGAGTCCTTTGGTGAGTTTTGAGAGAAATCCAATCGCTAGAAGTATGGAATACACCAACCACTCCAATTAGGAACGAACTGCCGTTGAACTTGAATTGTCCAATTTCCCACACCTATTGATTTCGGATCGAGCCCAAAGCTTGGGCAACATCATAATATGGTGGGAGTCATTTGGTGACTTTTGAGTGAAATCCAATCGCTAGAAGTATGGAATACACCAACCACTCCAATTAGGAACGAACTGCCGTTGAACTTGAATTGTCCAATTTCTCACACCTATTGATTTCGGATCGAGCCCAAAACTTGGGCAACATCATAATATGGTGGGAGGAGTCATTTGGTGAGTTTTGAGTGAAATCCAATCGCTAGATGTGTGGAATACACCAACCACTCCAATTAGGAACGAACTGCCGTTGAACATGAATTGTCCAATTTCTCGCACCTATTGATTTCGGATCGAGCCCAAAACTTGGGCAACATCATAATATGGTGGGAGGAGTCATTTGGTTAGTTTTGAGTGAAATCCAATCGCTAGAAGTATGGAATACACCAACCACTCCAATTAGGAACGTACTGCCGTTGAACTTGAATTGTCAAATTTAGAACACCTATTGATTTCGGATCGAGCCCAAAACTTGGGCAACATCATAATATGGTGGGAGGAGTCATTTGGTAAGTTTTTAGTGAAATCCAATCGGTAGAAGTATGGAATACACCAACCACTCCAATTAGGAACGAACTGCCGTTGAACTTGAATTGTCCAATTTCTCACACCTATTGATTTCGGATCGAGCCCAAAACTTTGGCAACATCATAATATGGTGGGAGGAGTCATTTGGTGAGTTTTGAGTGAAATCCAATCGCTAGAACTAAGGAATACACCAACCACTCCAATTAGGAACGAACTGCCGTGGAACTTGAATTGTCTAATTTGGAACACATATTAATTTTGGATCGAGCCCCAAACTTGGGCAACATCGTAATATGGTGGGAGGAGTCATTTGGTGAGTTTTGAGTGAAATCCAATCGCTAGAAGTGTGGAATACACCAACCACTCCAATTAGGAATGAACTACCGTTGAACTTGAATTGTCCAATTTGGAACACGTATTGATTTCGATCGAGCCCAAAACTTGGGCAACATCATAATATGGTGGGAGGAGTCATTTGGTTAGTTTTGAGTGAAATCCAATCGCTAGAAGTACGGAATACACCAACCACCCCAATTAGGAACGAACTGCCGTTGAACTTGAATTGTCCAATTTGGAACACGTATTGATTTCGGATTGAGCCCAAAAGTTGGGCAACATCATATTATGGTGGGAGGAGTCATTTGGTGAGTTTTGAGTGAAATCCGATCGCTAGAAGTATGGAATACACCAACCACTCCAATTAGGAACGAACTGCCGTTGAACTTGAATTGTCCAATTTCTCACACCTATTGATTTCGGATCGAGCCCCAAACTTGGGCAACATCATAATATGGTGGGAGGAGTCATTTGGTGAGTTTTGAGTGAAATCCAATCGCTAGAAGTATGGAATACACCAACCACTCCAATTAGGAAAGAACTGTCGTTGAAATTTAATTGACCAGTTTCTCACACCTATTGAATTCGGATCGAGCCCAAAACTTGGGCAACAACATAATATGCTGGGAGGAGTCATTTGGTGAGTTTTGAGTGAAATCCAATCGCTAGAAGTATGGAATACACCAACCAGTCCAATTAGTAACGAACTGCCGTTGAACTTGAATTGTCCAATTTGGAACACCTATTGATTTCGGATCGAGCCCAAAAGTTGTGCAACATCATATTATGGTGGGAGGAGTCATTTGGTGAGTTTTGAGTGAAATCCAATCGCCAGAAGTATGGAATACACCAACCACTCCAATTAGGAAAGAACTGTCGTTGAAATTGAATTGACCAATTTCTCACACCTATTGAATTCGGATCGAGCCCAAACTTGGGCAACATAATTTGGTGGGAGGACTCATTTGGTGAGTTTTGAGTGAAATCCAATCGCTAGAAGTGTGGAATACACCAACCACACCAATTAGGAACGAACTGCCGTTGAACTTGAATTCTCCAATTTCTCACACCTATTGATTTCGGATCGCGCCCCAAACTTGGGCAACATAATATGGTCGGAGGAGTCATTTGGTGAGTTTTGAGTGAAATCCAATCGCTAGAAGTATGGAATACACAAACCACTACAATTAGGAACGAACTGCCGTTGAACTTGAATTGCCCAATTTCTCTCACCTATTGATTTCGGATCGAGCCCAAAACTTGGGCAACATCATAATATGGTGGGAGGAGTCATTTGGTGAGATTTGAGTGAAATCCAATCGCTAGAAGAATGGAATACACCAACCACTCCAATTAGGAACGACCTGCCGTTGAACTTGAATTGTCCAATTTCTCACACCTATTGATTTCCGATCGAGCCCAAAACTTGGGCAACATCGTAATATGGTGGGAGTTGTCATTTGGTGAGTTTTGAGTGAAATCCAGTCGCTAGAAGTGTGGAATACACCAACCACTCCAATTAGGAACGAACTGCCGTTGAACTTGAATTGTCCAATTTCTCACACCTATTGATTTCGGATCGAGCCCAAAACTTGGGCAACAACATAATATGGTCGGAGGAGTCATTTGCTTAGTTTTGTGTGAAATCCAATCGCTAGAAGTATGGAATACACCGACCACTCCAATTAGGAACGAACTGCCGTTGAACTTGAATTGTCCAATTTCTCACACCTATTGATTTCGGATCGAGCCCAAAACTTGGGCAACAGAGTCATTTGGTGAGTTTTGAGTGAAATCCAATCGCTAGAAGTATGGAATACACCAACCACTCCAATTAGGAACGAACTGCCGTTGAACTTGAATTGGCCAATATGGAACACCTATTGATTTCGAATCGAGCCCAAAATTTGGGCAACATCATAATAGTGTGGGAAGAGTCATTTGGTGAGTTTTAAGTGAAATCGATTCGCTAGAAGTATGGAATACACCAACCACTCCAATTAGGAACGAACTGCCGTTGAACTTGAATTGTCCAATTTGGAAGACTTATTGATTTCGGATTGAGCCCAAAACTTGGAAAACATCATAATATGGTGGGAGGAGTCATTTGGTGAGTTTTGAGTGAAATCCAATCGCTAGAAGTATGGAATACACCAACCACTCCAATTAGGAACGAACTGCCGTTGAATTTTAATTGTCCAATTTAACACCTATTGATTTCGGATCGAGACCAAAACTTGGGCAACATCATAATACGGTGGGAGGGGTCATTTGTTGAGTTTTGAGTGAAATCAAATTGCTAGAAGTAGGGAATACACCAACCACTCCAATTAGGAACGAACTGCCGTTGAACTTGAATTGTCCAATTTCTGACACCTATTGATTTCGGATCGAGCCCAAAACTTGGGCAACATCATAATATGGTGGGAGGAGTCATTTGGGGAGTTTTGAGTGATATCCAATTGCTAGAAGTATGGAATACACCAACCACTCCAATTAGGAACGAACTGCCGTTGAACTTGAATTGTCCAATTTCTCACACCTATTGATTTCTGATCGAGCCCAAAACTAGGGCAACATCATAATATGGTGGGAGGAGTCATTTGGTGAATTTTGAGTGAAATCCAATCACTAGAAGTATGGAATACACCAACCACTCCAATTAGGAAAGAACTGTCGTTGAAATTAAATTGACCAATTTCTCACACCTATTGAATTCGGATGGAGCCCAAAACTTGGTCAATATCATAATATGGTGGGAGGAGTCATTTGGTGAGTTTTGAGTGAAATCCAATTGCTAGAAGTATGGAATACACCAACCACTCCAATTAGGAACGAACTGCCGTTGAACTTGAATTGTCCAATTTCTCACACCTATTGAATTCGAATCGAGCCCAAAACTTGGGCAACATCATAATATGGTGGGAAGAGTCATTTGTTGAGTTTTGAGTGAAATCCAATCGCTAGAAGTACGGAATACACCAACCACTCCAATTAGGAACGAACTGTCGTTGAAATTGAATTGACCAGTTTCTCACACCTATTGATTTCGGATCGAGCCCAAAACTTGGGCAACAACATAATATGGTGGGAGGAGTCATTTGGTGAGTTTTGAGTGAAATCCAATCGCTAGATGTATGGAATACACCAACCACTCCAATTAGGAAAGAACTGTCGTTGAAATTGAATTGACCAATTTCTCACACCTATTGAATTCGGATCGAGCCCAAAACTTGGGCAACATCATAATATGGTGGGAGGAGTCATTTGGTCAGTTTTGAGTGAAATCCAATTGCTAGAAGTATGGAATACACCAACCACTCCAATTAGGAACGAACTGCCGTTGAACTTGAATTGTCCAATTTCTCACACCTATTGATTTCGGATCGAGCCCAAAACTTGGGCAACAGAGTCATTTGGTGAGTTTTGAGTGAAATCCAATCGCTAGAAGTGTGGAATACACCAACCACTCCAATTAGGAACGAACTGCCGTTGAACTTGAATTGTCCAATTTCTCACACCTATTGATTTCGTATCGAGGCCCAAACTTGGGCAACATCATAATATGGTGTCAGGAGTCTTTTGGTGAGTTTTGAGTGAAATCCAATGGCTAGAAGTAGGAAATACACCAACCACTCCAATTAGGAACGAACTGCCGTTGAACTTGGGCAACAACATAATATGGTGGGAGGAATCATTTGGTGAGTTTTGAGTGAAATCCAGTCGCTAGACGTATGGAATACACCAACCACTCCAATTGGGAACGAACTGCCGTTGAACTTGAATTTTCCAATTTGGAACCCCTATTGATTTCGGACCGATCCCAAAACTTGGGCTACTTCATAATATGGTGGGAGGAGTCATTTGGTGAGTTTTGAGTGAAATCCAATCGCTAGAAGTATGGAATACACCAACCACTCCAATTAGGAACGAACTGCAGTTGAACTTGAATTGTCCAATTTGGAACACCTATTGATTTCGGATCGAGCCCAAAACTTGGGCAACATTATTATATGGTGGGAGGACTCATTTGGTGAGTTTGGGGTGAAATCCAATCGCTAGATGTATGGAATACACCAACCACTCCAATTAGGAATGAACTGCCATTGAACTTGAATTGTCCAATTTGGAACACCTATTGATTTCGGATCGAGTCAAAAACTTGGGCAACATCATAATATGGTGGGACGAGTCATTTGGTGAGTTTTGAGTGAAATCCAATCGCTAGAAGTATGGAATACACCAACCACTCCAATTGGGAACGAACAGCCGTTGAACTTGAACTGTCCAATTTCTCACACCTATTGATTTCGGATCGAGCCCCAAACTTGGGCAACATCATGATATGGTGGGAGGAGTCATTTGGTGAGTTTGGAGTGAAATCCAATCGCTACAAGTATGGAATACACCAACCAATCCAATTAGGAACGAACTGCCATTGAACTTGAATTGTCCAATTTGGAACACCTATTGATTTCGGATTGAGCCCAAAACTTGGGCAACATCATTATATGGTGGAAGGAGTCATTTGGTGAGTTTTGAGTGAAATCCAATCGCTAGAAGTATGGAATACACCAACCTCTGCAATTAGGAACGAACTGCAGTTGAACTTGAATTGTCCAATTTCTCACACCTATTGATTTCGGATCGAGCCCCAAACTTGGGCAACATCATAATATGGTGGGAGGAGTCATTTGGTGAGTTTTGAGTGAAATCCAATCGCTAGAAGTATGGAATACACCAACCAATCCAATTAGGAACGAACTGCCGTTGAACATGAATTGTCCAATTTGGAACACCTAATGATTTCGGATCGAGCCCAAAACTTGGGCAACATCATTATATGGTGGGAGGAGTCATTTGGTGAGTTTTGAGTGAAATCCAATCGCTAGAAGTATGGAATACACCAACCACTCCAATTAGGAACGAACTGCCGTTGAACTTGAATTGTCCAATTTGGAACTCCTATTGACTTCGGATCGAGCCCAAAACTTGGGCAACATCATTATATGGCGGGAGGAGTCATTTGGTGAGTTTTGAGTGAAATCCAATCGCTAGAAGTATGGAATACACCAACCACTCCAATTAGGAACGAACTGCCGTCGAACTTGAATTGTCCAATTTCTCACACCTATTGATTTCGGATCGAGCCCCAAACTTGGGCAACATCATAATATGGTGGGAGGAGTCATTTGGTGAGTTTTGAGTGAAATCCAATCGCTAGAAGTATGGAATACACCAACCACTCCAATTAGGAACGAACTGCCGTTGAACTTGAATTGTCCAATTTCTCACACCTACTGATTTCGGATTCAGCCCCAAACTTGGGCAACATCATAATATGGTGGGAGGAGTCATTTGGTCAGTTTTGAGTGAAATCCAATTGCTAGAAGTATGGAATACACCAACCACTCCAATTAGGAAGGAACTGCCGTTGAACTTGAATTGTCCAATTTGGAACACCTACGGATTTCGGATCGAGCCCAAAACTTGGGCAACATCGTAATATGGTGGGAGGAGTCATTTGGTGAGTTTTGAGAGAAATCCAATCGCTAGAAGTATGGAATACACCAACCACTCCAATTAGGAACGAACTGCCGTTGAACTTGAATTGTCCAATTTCTCACACCTATTGATTTCGGATCGAGCCCCAAACTTGGGCAACATCATGATATGGTGGGAGGAGTCATTTGGTGAGTTTTGAGTGAAATCCAATCGCTAGAAGTATGGAATACACCAACCAATCCAATTAGGAACGAACTGCCGTTGAACTTGAATTGTCCAATTTCGAACACCTATTGATTTCGGATCGAGTCCAAAACTTGGGCAACATCATAATATGGTGGGAGGAGTCATTTGGTGAGTTTTGAGTGAAATCCAATCGCTAGAAGTGTGGAATACACCAACCACTCCAATTAGGAACGAGCTGCCGTTGCAATTGAATTGTCCAATTTCTCACACCTATTGATTTCGGATCGAGCCCAAAACTTGGGCAACATCATAATATGGTGGGAGGAGTCATTTGGTGAGTTTTGAGTGAAATCCAATCGCTAGAAATGTGGAATACACCAACCACTCCAATTAGGAACGAGCTGCCGTTGAAATTGAACTGTCCAATTTCTCACACGTATTGATTTCTGATCGATACCAAAACTTGGGCAACATCATAATGTGGTGGGAGGAGTCATTTCGTGAGTTTTGAGTGAAATCCAATCGCTAGAAGTATGGAATACACCAAACACTCCAATTAGGAACGAATTGCCGTTGAAATTGAAATGTCCAATTTCTCACACCTATTGATTTCGGATCGAGCCCAAAACTTGGGTAACACCATAATATGGTGGGAGGAGTCATTTTGTGAGTTTTGAGTTAAATCCAATCGCTAGAAATATGGAATACACCAACCAATCCAATTAGGAACGAAGTGCCGTTGAACTTGAATTGTCCAATTTCTCACACCTATTGATTTCGGATCGAGCCCAAAACTTGGGCAACATCATAATATGGTGGGAGGAGTCATTTGGTGAGTTTTGAGTGAAATCCAATTGCTAGAAGTATGGAATACACCAACCACTCCAATTAGGATCGAACTGTCGTTGAACATGAATTGTCCAATTTGGAACACCTATTGATTTCGGATCGAGCCCAAAACTTGGGCAACATCATAATATGGTGGGAGGAGTCATTTGGTGAGTTTTGAGTGAAATCCAATCGCTAGAAGTATGGAATACACCAACCACTCCAATTAGGAACGAACTGCCGTTGAACTTGAATTGTCCAATTTGGAACACCTATTGATTTCGGATCGAGCCCAAAACTTGGGCAACATCATAATATGGTGGGAGGAGTCATTTGGGTGAGTTTTGAGTGAAATCCAATTGCTAGAAGTATGGAATACACCAACCACTCCAGTTAGGAACGAACTGCCGTTGAACTTGAAATGTCCAATTTGGAACACCTATTGATTTCGGATCGAGCCCAAAACTTGGGCAACATCATAATATGGTGGGAGGAGTCATTTGGTGAGTTTTGAGTGAAATCCAATTGCTAGAAGTATGGAATACACCAACCACTCCAATTAGGATCGAACTGTCGTTGAACATGAATTGTCCAATTTGGAACACCTATTGATTTCGGATCGAGCCCAAAACCTGGGCAACGTCATAATATGGTGGGAGGAGTCATTTGGTGTGTTTTGAGTGAAATCCAATCGTTAGAAGTGTGATATACACCAAGCACTCCAATTAGGAACGAGCTGCCGTTGAAATTGAATTGTCCAATTTCTCACACCTATTGATTTCGGATCGAGCCCAAAACTTGGGCAACATCATAATTTGGTGGGAGGAGTCATTTGGTGAGTTTTGAGTGAAATCCAATCGCTAGAAGTATGGAATACACCAACCACTCCAATTAGGAACGAACTGCCGTTGAACTTGAATTGTCCAATTTGGAACACCTATTGATTTCGGATCGAGCCCAAAACTTGGGCAACATCATAATATGGTGGGAGGAGTCATTTGGTGAGTTTTGAGTGAAATCCAATCCCTAGAAGTATGGAATACACCAACCACTCCAGTTAGGAACGAACTGCCGTTGAACTTGAAATGTCCAATTTGGAACACCTATTGATTTCGGATCGAGCCCAAAACTTGGGCAACATCATAATATGGTGGGAGGAGTCATTTGGTGAGTTTTGAGAGAAATCCAATTGCTAGAAGTATGGACTACCCCAACCACTCCAATTAGGAACGAACTGTCGTTGAACTTGAATTGTCCAATTTGGAACACCTATTGATTTCGGATCGAACCCAAAACTTGGGCAACATCATAATTTGGTGGGAGGAGTCATTTGGTGAGTTTTTAGGGAAATCCAATCACTAGAAGTATGGAATACACCAACCACTCCTATTAGGAACAAACTGCCGTTGAAATTGAATTGTCCAATTTCTCACACCTATTGATTTCGGATCGAGCCCCAAACTTGGGCAACATCATAATATGGTGGGAGGGGTCATTTGATGAGTTTTGAGTGAAATCCAATCGCTAGAAATGTGGAATACACCACCCACTCCAATTAGGGACGAACTGCCGTTGAACTTGAATTGTCCAATTGCTCACACCTATTGATTTCGGATCGAGCCCAAAACTTGGGCAACCTCATAATATGGTGGGAGGAGTCATTTGGTGAGTTTTGAGTGAAATCCAATCGCTAGAAGTATGGAATACACCAACCACTCCAATTAGGAACGAACTGCCGTTGAACTAAAATTGTCCAATTTCTCACACCTATTGATTTCGGATCGAACCCCAAACTTGGGCAACATCATAATATGGCGGGAGGAGTCATTTGATGAGTTTTGAGTGAAATCCAATCGCTAGAAGTGCGGAATACACCAACCACTCCAATTAGGAACGAACTGCCGTTGAACTTGAATTGTCCAATTTCTCACACCTATTGATTTCGGATCAAGCCCAAAACTTGGACAACATCATAATTTGGTGGGAGGAGTCATTTGGTGAGTTTTGAGTGAAATCCAATCGCTAGAAGTATGGAATACACCAACCACTCCAATTAGGAACGAACTGCCGTTGAACTTGAATTGTCCAATTTCTCACACCTATTGATTTCGGATCGAGCCCAAAACTTGGACAACATCATAATTTGGTGGGAGGAGTCATTTGGTGAGTTTTGAGTGAAATCCAATGGCTAGAAGTATGGAATACACCAACCACTCCAATTAGGAACGAACTGCCGTTGAACTTGAATTGTCCAATTTCTCACACCTATTGATTTCGGATCGAGCCCAAAACTTGGACAACATCATAATTTGGTGGGAGGAGTCATTTGGTGAGTTCTGAGTGAAATCCAATCGCTAGAAGTATGGAATACACCAACCACTCCAATTAGGCACGAACTGCCGTTGAACCTGAATTGTCCAATTTCTCACACCTATTGATTTCGGATCGAGCCCAAAACTTGGACAACATCATAATTTGGTGGGAGGAGTCATTTGGTGAGTTTTGAGTGAAATCCAATCGCTAGAAGTATGGAATACACCAACCACTCCAATTAGGCACGAACTGCCGTTGAACTTGAATTCTCCAATTTCTCACACCTATTGATTTCGGATCGAGCCCAAAACTTGGACAACATCATAATTTGGTGGGAGGAGTCATTTGGTGAGTTTTGAGGGAAATCCAATCGCTAGAAGTATGGAATACACGAACCACTCCAATTAGGAACGAACTGCCGTTGAACTTGAATTGTCCAATTTCTCACACCTATTGATTTCGGATCGAGCCCAAAACTTGGACAACATCATAATTTGGTGGGAGGAGTCATTTGGTGAGTTTTGAGTGAAATCCAATCGCTAGAAGTATGGAATACACCAACCACTCCAGTTAGGAACGAACTGCCGTTGAACTTGAAATGTCCAATTTGGAACACCTATTGATTTCGGATCGAGCCCAAAACTTGGGCAACATCATAATACGGTGGGAGGAGTCATTTGGTGAGTTTTGAGTGAAATCTAATCGCTAGAAGTATGGAATACACCAACCACCCCAATTAGGAACGAACTGCCGTTAAACTTGAATTGTCCAATTTGGAACAGCTATTGATTTCGGATCGAGCCAAAAACTTGGGCAACATCATAATATAGTGGGGGGAGTCAATTGGTGAGTTTTGAGTGAAATCCAATCGCTAGACGTATGGAATACACCAACCACTCCAATTAGGAACGAACTGTCGTTGAAATTGAATTGACCAATTTCTCACATCTATTGACTTCGGATCGAGCCCAAAACTTGGGCGACATCATAATGTGGTGGGAGGAGCCATTTGGTGAGTTTTGAGTGAAATCCAATCGCTAGAACTGTGGAATACACCAACCACTCCAATTAGGAACGAACTGCCGTTGAACTTGAATTGTCCAATTTGGAACACCTATTGATTTCGGATCGAGTCCAAAACTTGGGGAACATCATTATATGGTGGGAGGAGTCATTTGGTGAGTTTTGAGTGAAATCCAATCGCTAGAAGTATGGAATACAGTAACCACTCCAATTAGGAACGAACTGCCGTTGAACTTGAATTGTCCAATTTCTCACACCAATTGATTTCGGATCAAGCCCAAAACTTGGGCAACATCATAATATGGTGGGAGGAGTCATTTGGTGAGTTTTGAGTGGAATCCAATCGCTAGAAGTACGGAATACACCAACCACTCCAATTAGGGACGAACTGTCGTTCAAATTGAATTGACCAATTTCTCACACCTATTGATTTCGGATCGAGCCCAAAACTTGGGTAACATCATAATATGGTGGGAGTAGTCATTTGGTGAGTTTTGAGTTAAATCCAATCGCTATAACTATGGAATACACCAACCACTCCAGTTAGGAACAAACTGCCGTTATACTTGAATTTTCCAATTTGGAACACCTATTGATTTCGGATCGAGCCCAAAACTTGGGCAACATCATAATATGGTGGGAGTAGTCATTTGGTGAGTTTTGAGTGAAATCCAATCGCTAGAAGTACGGAATACACCAACCACACCAATTAGGAACGAACTGCCGTTGAACTTGAATTGTCCAATTTCTCACACCTACTGATTTCGAATCGAGCAAAAAACCTGGGCAACATCACAATATGGTGGGAGGAGTCATTTGGTGAGTTTTAAGTGAAATCCAATCGCTAGAAGTATGGAATACACCAACCACTCCAATTTGGAACGAACTGCCGTTGAACTTGAATTGTCTAATTTCTCACGCCTATTGATTTCGGATCGAGCCCAAAACTTGGACAACATCATAATTTGGTGGGAGGAGTCATTTGGTGAGTTTTGAGTGAAATCCAATCGCTAGAAGTGTGGAATACACCAACCACTCCAATTAGGAACGAACTGCCGTTGAACTTGAATTGTCCAATTTGGAACACCTATTGATTTCGGATCGAGCCCAAAACTTGGGCAACAACATACTATGGTGGGAGGAGTCATTTGGTGAGTTTTGAGTGAAATCCAATCACTAGAAGTATGGAATACACCAACCACTCCAATTAGGAATGAACTGCTGTTGAACTTGAATTGTCCAATTTGGAACACCTATTGATTTCGGATCGAGCCCAAAACTTGGGCAACAACAAAATATGGTGGGAGGAGTCATTTGGTGAGTTTTGAGTGAAATCCAATCGCTAGAAGTATGGAATACACCAACCACTCCAATTAGGAACGAACTGCCGTTGAAATTGAATTGTCCAATTTCTCACACCAATTGATTTCGGATCGAGCCCAAAACTTGGGCAACATCATAATATGGTGGGAGGAGTCATTTGGTGAGTTTTGAGTGAAATCGAATCACTAGAAGTATGGAATACACCAACCACTCCAATTAGGAACGAACTGCCGTTGAATTTGAATTGTCCAATTTCTCACACCAATTGATTTCGGATCAAGCCCAAAACTTGGGCAACATCATAATGTGGTTGGAGGAGTCATTTGGTGAGTTTTGAGTGGAATCCAATCGCTAGAAGTACGGACTACACCAACCACTCCAATTAGGGACGAACTGTCGTTCAAATTGAATTGACCAATTTCTCACACCTATTGATTTCGGATCGAGCCCAAAACTTGGGCAACATCAT